>NC_140071.1:44066958-46696111 GCF_964194135.1 Talpa europaea | reverse complement strand
GGGTTCCTGTCCGCAGGACGCGGAACAAAACTAGTTCTCGCGCGGAGGGGCGCGCGCAGGCGCTTCCGGACTCGTCACGCTCCCTAAGCCGACCTGGCGGTCCACCCCCTGCGCATGCCCAGTGTGCACTTTCGCGGGGGCCCACCGCCGGCCCTCCCGGGCCGCCTGGATTTTTCTTCTCCGGGTTTTCCAGGTAGCCGTGAGCCTCGGACCCTGGCTGTGAGACCTGGTTGTGCAAAATCTGGATTCTGATTTCTGAAAGTTTTTTTATCTGTTGAATCCATTTTGATCCCTTAAGGAGCTTCCTGGAGCTCGGACACTTATCTGCTTTGCTCCTGCTGTAAGCCAGTAGCTTTCAGATTTCTCCTAAACCGCCATTAAACACCACCGGAGCAGTTTTGCTCAGCCACCAAAACCGGTTATCTTTTTTTAGGCTGGTTTTTGCTCCTTTTCCTTCAACCAAAGTTGCATTACTTTCATATTGGCCCCCAAACATTCTTTTTTCTTGACCTCTCCACTTCAAGAAAACTTTTTGTTTCTTAGGCGCCTTTAAGGATTCCTCCCAGAAGTGACCATTACGTGGCAAGCTTTCAAAAATCTAGGAAAGCAGTTCCCAGGAACTGAAGCAGAGAGCTTCCTACTGACCTCTGACTACAAACAAATGAAATAAAATAGAGCCACTTCATGTGCCAAGAGTAGCTTATCATCTGAGCATCACCTCTCCTATTTTCCCTGTGACCATTTACTGAAGTCTACTAGGGAGCCAAGGAGGAACATTGTCTGGCGAGGGAGTAGCACCCAAGAAAGTCTATTCCCCTACTAATTTTGTTACAGGGCAAGGTGAGAGGCATCCCAGAAGTCCCAAACCTACCAGTTCTAAATAGGTTCTGTCATCCGTCCCATCAAGACAAAATACACCCCGGTGCCTAAGATTGACAGGAATTTTAATAAAATTAGTATACAGTGCAGAAAAGGGGAAGAATAAAGTTTCCAAATCAAGCACCTGAAGTTGCACATCCCTTGTGGGTAAATGCCCCAACAGGGTGTGCCCAAAGCACTGAGGTCCAGAAGTCTGCCACAAATTTAAGGTACCTTCTGCTGGGGACCCATGGGAAAGGGGCAGAAGAGGCCCAGCACATCTGGGACAAAAAGAACAAGTAACTACCACTGTTAATCTCCCCATGGCTCTCTCACACACATCTGTTTCAACCAGTCCAGGACCAAAAAGCAAGTGCAGTTTCTTAACATATCTCTCTACTCCATGTGCCTCCTCCAGGTCTCCTGAATCTCCATCCTTCCTTCCTTCTACAATCTCCTCTCTAGCTTCTCCCATCCCTGCTCAGCTCCACCCTCTCTTGGGTGGGGCCAGGAACCTGAAACCTCTCCTTTCCCTGGGGACCACCTTGTTGGCAATCTCCGCTTTTAATTTTTATTCCACCAAAGCTATGGTAGTGCAGAGCTCAGGAGATCTCTTTTCCAGGGTTCCAGTGTGTAGAAGAGAAACAACAGCACGTCATCAGGCATTGCCCAGTGTGGCAAAAGTCCTCCATTTCTGGAAAATAGTCAACCAATCCAAGCCAAAAGAAAAAACATCTGGAGGCATTAGCCAAAGCATCAAAATTATAGGGAACAGCTCAACTTATCTAAAT
Source organism: Talpa europaea (assembly GCF_964194135.1). NCBI lineage: Eukaryota > Metazoa > Chordata > Mammalia > Eulipotyphla > Talpidae > Talpa > Talpa europaea. Next base: position 46,694,462 of record NC_140071.1, on the reverse strand, counting down.
TTTTCTGGGGACCACCCTCTTACACTTTCTCCTCTAGGCAAGTGTTGAAACCTAGAGCCCAGAAGCCAGAGAGTATAAAGGGACTAGAGAAACACAACCTGGGAGTCCATGGCCTGTTTAACTCCACTAAAGGCCACTATGAAAACAACAATAAGATACCACCACACATCTGTTAAAATAGCCAATATCCAGAACACTAATAGCACCAAATATTGGTGAGGTTGTCAATCTACAGGACCTTTCTCATTCATTGTTGGTGGCATTGCAAAATGGGACAGCCACTTTGGAATGTAGTTTGGTTTCTTACAAAATTAAGTATATCTTACCATCTGATCTGGAAAGAGTGCTCCTAGGTGTTTACAAAAAAGAGACAAAAACTTAAGTTCCCACAAAAGCTTGTACATTAATGTTTATAGCAGCCTTATTCATAATTGCCGAAACTTGAAAGCTATCTAGATGTCCTTTAGTAAGTAGATGAATAAACTATGATACAGCCACCTATACAATGGAATATTATTCATCTTTTAAAAAAAAAAGCTATGAAATCATGAAAACACATGGAAGAGTCAAAAGCATAGTATGAAATAAGAGAAAATAATCTAAAAAGACTATTTTGATTTCACCTTTATGACATTCTGGAAAAGGCAAAACTATGGAGTTGGTTAAAAAAAAAAAAAAAAAAACAATGGTTGCCAGGGAAGGGGTAGAAGGAATGAATAGGCAGAGAACAGAGGAGGATCTTTATTCTTTTTTTAATAACAGAGGATAGGCAGAGAACAGAGGAGGATCTTTATTCTTTTTTTAATAACAGAGGAGGATTTTTAAAGCAATGAAATATTCTGTATGATGACACAGTAATGATGGATATGTGTCATTATACGTTTCTCCAAACCCATAGAATACATAACACCAAAAGTGAGCATAATGTAAACTGTGGACTTCAGGTGATGATGTATCACTCTAGGTTCATCAGGCATAGCAAATGTACCACTTGGGTAGGGGATGTAGATAACGGGAGAGGCTACACATGTGGGGTGAGCATATATGGGAAATGTCTCCTCCTTATTCTCAATTTTTCTGTGAACTTGAAACTGCTCCAAATAAATTTTTTTTAAAGATTTACTTATTTATGCGTATAGGAACTGGGGTACAGGCGGGGGGGTGAGAGGATTCACCAGAAACAGAGTGGGGAACAGAACAGGCTGATCAACCGAAATACACTGCTGAGGGGAGCAGCAGACAAAACAGGAGAGGTCTGCTGTGCCATGTGGGTAGCTCCCTGGCTGGTCGGGGTCGAACTCCTGCTGCAGAGGCTGCGGATAGCTTCTTAATGCTGTGCTTAACCCCTTGCGCCACCAGGGAGGCCCCAAATAAATTTTTTTAATAAAAACTTTATTAAAAAAAGAACTGTTCCTATGGAAGCAAACATGACTGAGGCTCCAGGAGGGAGAAAAAGAACATTTGTCTTCTGGTCAAAGTTTGTTGGGTTTTATTCAAACATTAGAATACTCCTCTAGAGATGTAATGATGGCATACCTAAAATGTTCCCTTTACCAATATTGAAGATACTGATTGATTTATACAACTTCACCTATACGTGATTATTCTTGATGATGATAATGATGATAATACTTAGTAGATGACTTAACATATACCAGACACATACATGATTTACACATACTAATTCATTTAATAATAAAATTAGACTTTGTATTCCTTTATCTGTAAAATGAGGACTTTGATATATACATATGCTAGAGAATCTCTGAAATGTGTACCTGGGTATAGAATTTCTTAGTTGTATAGCATGTGCACCCTCACTGGACATACTAAGTTGTTACCCAGTAGAATAGCAGTACACCTCCAAAATAGCGTATAAGAGATCTTTCCTCACATTCTCACCAACACTTTATTTTCTAAAATTTTTTTATTGTCATCATTATGGTAGATGTGAATACTATTTTATTGTAATTATCATTGTCATGGTAATAATGAATTTGAGCATCTTTTTATGATTATTGTTCCAACTGAATTCAGAAAATGGGCAAGTATTCCTATTTATACCACTATCATTTAACACTGTTACATAAATCCTAGCTAATACAATAGGATAAGAAAAACAAATAGTGGGAAATAAAAGATTATTATATTTATAGATAACATGATTGTCTTGCTGGAAAATCTGAGAGACAATCATTAGACCTTTAAACTGATTTGGCAGAATGGTCAGATTCAAAATTCAATAACATTCCTGCATAACAATAATTAGAAAATGTAATTCTTAAAAAATGCTTTTCCACAGTAACAATAAATGAAGAAATAGTCTTAAGAATTATGTGGGCCTCAAGGGGCAGCAGCGTTGGAAGCAGCACAGGATGAGGGAAGGATTATTCAAAGTCTGTGTGGATCAATGAAAAGCCGAGAGGGCTACACTGGAAGTAAAGTACAGTGCCTACCCAAAGGAAGTCTCCTATTTATTACATTGAGTACAAAGGTGGGCCAAGTACACAGGAGTGTACATGCATGGGTGATGGGATTAGGGATGTAAACTAGGGTCAAGTGACCAGGGGCTCTTCCTGGGGGGGCTCCATTATTCCTGCCAGTGTAAGCAGGTAATTTCTATTCTAATAGCTGCCTGCTGTTCTCAGCAGAAACACAAAACTGACTTCCCAGTATGTTCCTCATACCAGGACTTTTGCTCTTGGTGAGAGTCTCCCTGCATGATTCTACACCTTGATGACAAGCAGGAACTCTGGGCACCAAGACAATATCCCCTAGAACAAGGGGGGCTGGGGATTCCACAATTATGCAAGAGCTAAGTGAAGAAAAACTATAAAATTTTATAGTTTAAATTATAAAATAAAATTTTATAGTTTAAATTTTATAGTTTGAATATGAATATAGTTTAAACAGTTTAATGCAGTGACAATCAAAATTCACTTTTTTAAAAATAGGTAAATTGAGTTTCAAGTTTACCTGGAAGAGTAAGTATAGCTTAAAGAAAGAAATTTTTAATTTTTTAAGGTACAGCATGATGAATTACTTGCCCAACAATTCATTTCAATGTACTATAAAGGTTATTGTAATTTGAGAGTTTGGTTTTGTGTCAAGTAAAAAGATTGAATTGGTAGACTAGAATAGAAACAGATTCAGCTATATGTGATTATTGACAGTGTATTATTGAATAAACAATTAATTAATTAGTTAACTGTCAAAAAATAGAGTGAGACCTCTGTATTAGTTTCTGATGTGTGCTGTAACATATTGCCACAAATGTATTGGCTTAAAACAACCCACAAATTTATTCTCTTACAGTTATGGAGTCCAAAAGTTCGAAATCAATGTGTACAATCTAAGGCAGTGAAAGGCTACACCTTCCAGAGCTTTGAAAAACTACTTTCTTGTTATTTCTAGCTTCTAGAACTGCAATCCTTGGCTCATAGCCCTTTTCTCCATCTTCAAAGCCAGCAGCATAAGATCTTCAAATCTCTATTCACTCCATTTTCACATAGCCTTCTCCCAACCTGTGTCAAATCTCTCTTTGACTCCTTTCCATAGGATTCTTGTAATCTTTGCATCTCAAATTCCTTAACTTAATCACATCTACCAAGTAACTTTTGCCATGAAAGGTAACATTCACAGTTTCAGGGATTAGGATTCAGATATATTTGGAACCATCAATAAGTCTACAACAATCTAACACAATACCTAAAGATAAATTCCCTATTGATTAAAAATAAGCAACAATAATTAAATGAATTTTAGGAATATATTTTAAAACTGAGATATCTCATGGTTGAGGACTGGGGTGAAAAGTCTCTTAGCATAAACCTAACCTAGAAACAATTAACAACTATTTGTAAAACAGTACATTCTATATCAATAATTTTAGCAATCTCTACATTAGAAAATGACTCTTCTTGGAGACAAGATGGTTTGCAGTGAGTAGGTGTCAAGGCATGAAAATACATTCCTGATTCACCATTGTACTAGCAGCAGTAAAATGAGTGATATCAAAACAGATCTTAAAACATATATTTCCAGGGCCTCCCCAGTGGCGCAGCGGTTGAGCGCTGGGCTGCAAAGCTGCCCACAGCCTCTGCAACGCCGGTTCGATCCCTGGCCACGGACGAGGGTCCCACATGGCATGCAGACCTCTCCTGCCGCCGGCTGCTCCCCTCAGCAGTGTATTTCCTCGGTCTGCCTGTTCTGCTCTCCGCTCTGGCTCTGGTGAATTCTCTCACCCTCCCCCGCTTCTGACTGTACCCCAGTGCTTGTATAAATAAATAAAATAAAATCTTTAAAAAAAAACATTTATTTCCAATTTGGAATGGAACTTTGTTATAAATCTGCATATTCTACACTTCCAGATGACCTTTATTGTAAAGTATTGTAAAGTAATGACATGCTTTGACATCTCACAGTAGCACTAGTATGTTACCACTATAGTGCATCCCTTCTGCAGACATTCCAAATGAGCGCACCAAACTTAACACTTGATCAGGTCCTGTGCATGATAAAGAAGAAACATAAGTTCAAGTGCTAAAAATCAGATTAGAAGAAAAAGGTGAACACTTGGAGCAAGGATTCATGATAGAACAACTTAGCAAAATGTTCTTCACTACTAAGTACTGTTGATATCCTAGTGGACGGTATCATAGACCTTGTAAGAAACTGGACCCTCTAAAAGACAGATAATATCAAAGCTCTCAAGAATCAAAGAACAGAGTTATCCTGTGTCTCATTTGTTATTTGAGTAGATGAAATCTGGTATATTCACCAATGTGTTATCTAGTAAAAAAAAATAATAAAAGTCTTCATATACAAAAAAAGAAAATGAGTTTTCCTATGATTTTTAACAGAAACGAAAATTTACAAGGTTGGCAAAGACACAAGTTTCAAATTCCACAAAAATTTTCTCAGTTTATTTAAATTTATTTTAGGGGAAAAAGCTATTAGTATTTTTTAAATAGTTAAACTTGAGTTATGGAGAAAACAATAATGTGATCTTTAATAACTAAGAGTTTCCACTTATTGAATTTTTAAATTACAAGTTCCAAATAAAGTAATTTGCATGCATTTACCATCGTCCTACTTGTTCTGGCCTTCATTTATATCTCTTGACTTCACTGTGACCCAGTCCTCCTCCTTTACTATACTTCAGACTGTCTGACCTTTATATTCCTTTGTCCACCAAACTTGCTCTGATGAGAGATTTTATTTCCTGAGCTCTTTGCTGGGACATCTTCCAATAGGCTTGCAACAACTGGGTCCTTCATTTTGCTCAGGCATTCAATTCTATTCTATTCAGCTGTTAGTGCAAATATTCAGGGAGTTCTTTCCTGACCACCCAATATAAATAGCTACTCCTCCTGATTTCCATTCCCACAGATTGCAGAATTGATTGGCACAGCTGATGTATTTAGTTAGCTATGTGTTACTTTGATACATAATCCTCTGGAAGCTTTGCATTGCATTGAAGAAGACATTTTTCCTGATAGAGTATGAAGTTTCTCTTACCAAGTTAGCATGAGTTGTCATGCTCTTTTGTTTAAAGAAACCCCATAATTAATTATTTTCAAACATGAGGATCATTCTTTAATTGAATTTATGGAAACCTAATTTATCACACATCTGGGAATTTCTATAATTAAGGTTATCTAAAATGGCACACACCTCCAAACTTATGCAAAAAAAGAAAAATAACATGACTTCATTATTACATTTTACAATGAGATTGCCCTGGAAAAACTGTAATGTGATCAACCAAACATTAGATAATGACTAATGTTTATTTTATTTTATTTTAAGATTTATTTATTCCTTTACACAAGAACCAGGGTACAGTCTAGATGCACGAGAGGTTGAGAGGATTCACCAGAGACAGAGTGGGGAACAGAACAGGCAGACTGACAAAATACTCTGCTGAGGGGAGCAGTGGGTGCGACAGGAGAGGTCTGCAGCGCCATGTAGGACCCTCACCAGTTGGCCGGGATCAAACCGGCGCTGCAGAGGCTGCAGACAGCTTCATAGTGCGGTGCTCCACCACCTGCGCCACCAGGGGAGACCCATAATGTTTATTTTAAATGATGATTTAGTAATGAAAAGAGACTGTCACCAAATATCACCACAGGAGCATCTAAGATAAGTTGTAATTTCTTATTTTAAGAATAGAAAGAGTGTATGAAGACAGGTAAGTTCTTAATATAAGAGTCAAAGTTTCTAAAAATTATTTGTTTTAATCCTCATTTAAAAATAAAACTATTTTTTAATGAAAATGAAGTAACACTTTCAGAACACCGCTTCAGGCAGAAATATACTCCCTAACTTCTATGTTAACAAAATCTCTGAATTTGCCACTAAATGTTGAAATTATAGAACTGGCTCTCTTAAATATCTTTCCAAATCTACTTTCTAAATTTTAAAGTTCTGCAATCAAAATTATATGCAAAAAGAAAGTTGAAAGTTTTATTAATTTGGTCAACAAATAGAGATGGAATTTACCTTGTACATGGCACATGCTGGAAAATTATACAGGGCACACACATGAGCAAAAGCCAGACCTTGTCCTCAAAGTCATTCTAATAACAGAGGAGATAATCCTCTACATTACTATGTATAATACTACAACATAAGACCATAAGGATGAAAATATTTAATGGCACTACACTCAAGAAGATTTAATTTTCATTTTCAATGGCTTACACAATTCAAAAATCACTCATACCCATTTGCTGTAGTTTCATTACTTTATTATGTGTCAGACACTCTTCTAAATATTCTGTGTTGATTAACACATTCCATTCTCAGTAATCATGTGAAGTAGTTTCCATTAGCATTCTTATTTTGGAGGTGAAAAAACTGAGGAACTCGGTTTGAGAAACTCATCCAAGGTAACACAGCTAATAAGTAGCAGAAATGGTGTTTGAAACTAAATCAGACTCCACACAATTCTATTACTCTCCTATATAACTACTTCAAATACATAGTAATATATCTTAGAGATTGTACCTTATCAGTAAATATAATACTTATTTTTAACAGCTGCATACTATTCCATTTCATAACTGTGTCATAACTCACTTAATTTCCCCTTAATAATGAACCTTTGATTTGTTTCTTCATAAATAATTTGATAGTTATGTATTTTGTAGTATATGGCCACCCATGATTCTTTGAAGGGCAAATCCTTTACTACTACTGTAAGACCCTAAATTAGCACCCCCTCCCCATTTTTACATCACCTCTTATGGATCTCATAGATTTACTAGTGCAATGACAGATGAAAACAAAATCGAAATCACATAGAATGGAAAAATACCATTTCAACCAATATAAATTTTAGGTTAATTTATGCAAGTAATTATTAAAGGGTAATTTATGCAAGGTAAATAAAATTATATATAGACTTCAAAGTAATGGAACAACCCAAAGCATTTTTCACACATCTGGATAATAGAGTAAAATATTATATCTTAAGTGAACAGAAAATTCTAAAGGCTTAAAATTAAACAATATTGTTTTTGAGAGTAATAGTTAAAAGAAATCATAAAGCGGGTTGTACAAAAGTCAGAAATAAATCTTCATGATACCATAAAATAATTCCTGAACCACCGACGGAGCATACTAATGCATTCAAATGTGCCCATGCAGCTGGAGCAGATACTGCCACAACAGTTGGTATAATCACAGATGAAATGATTATAATGGAAGTGAAAAGGCAAAAGGGGATAAAGCAAAACCGAATGGCCTTAAATTAGGTGGTAAATCGTTCCATTTTAAATCTTGTAGTTCAGAATTCAAACCAAGAGCCCATGTTTGAGGAAACTAATGGAAAATTTACTAGAAGACATTCAAAAGGCACTGAAAAAGAACACTGTATTTATAATGAAAATATTTCAAATCACTTTAAAGTTTAATGCTAGCAGAAAAGCTGAGGACATCATTGCAATACAACTAGAGGAAATATGAGCCATTAAGTTTTATAAACATGAATATATTTTCTTCATCGGGCTTCTTTTTGTTGTATGTGAAAGAATCCCTTTCAAAGCAACATAACAAAAAATAATTTCAAAAGTGAAAAGGGTGTGGGGGAAGAGACTTACTGACAAGGATTGCCTGGCCTCAGATGTGAATGGATCTTAGGACTCAAATGATAGCACTAGGCATTTTTTTTCCATTTTCCAGCTCTGCTTTCTATGTTGACTTCATTCTCTTAAACTGAAGACATGCTCAGGCTACAGCTATAGGAAACTTCACAGTATCACAGTTTAGCAATCCAAAGAAAGTAGAGCATGTCCTCTAATAAATTCCCAGAAAAAGACTGATTGACCAAACTTGGGTCATGTGCCTATTATGGAAATTAGTCATTGTGGCTCTGGAGATGGACTATTTTGACTAGTCACACCTGAGTCATTTGTGTACATCTTTGTCAGAAGGAAGGACCCTAGAAATAAATAACCAGGGCAAGTAAGACAGACACAATGCCACAGTGGACAAACAGGCGCTCTTACTGAGAGGCGGAGCAGGAATGCCAGATAAACAAAAATAGTGAACTGTATACATCATATAGTAACATGGAAACCTTATTGCAAAATGTTGGCCAAAATCAATATAATTAACACTGTATCTATGCTATGATTACAACTACATAAAATTTTGACTTCATGTTGACCTGAAGTAAAACAAGAACCACTACCAAAACGGGAGGTATTTGGTAGTTCTTATCCCTGGGACATGTGGCAAAGTCAACATTTCTTGGGTTGTCACAAATGGAGGACAACATAATTGGTAGAACCCAGTGACACTGTTAACCATCCTACAAAGTACATTACAGCCCTCCACAACAAAGAACTACCAAAATGTCAAGAGTGCTGTCATTGAGAAACCCTGGCCAAAGTGTAAGAGAAATTAATTTGTTTTTCTTAAAAAATGTCTTCTGTTCAACATGGATGTAGCTGGGAGGGATTACGCTCAGTGAACTAAACCAGAAAGAAAAAGAAAAATATTGGATGGTTTCACCTATAGGAGGAATGTAGGGAACCAAATAAGGGATCAGGGAAAAAAATATAATAAATTAAAAACAAAATTAACAGGCAACTATAAATCAGAGACATTTTGCAGGTATGGGGAGGGAAAGGGATCAATACAAGGGAGGGAAGAGCACAAGGGACTTTGGTGATGGTGCCCTGGGGAACTGGTATTGGGAACTCTATGGGGACTACATCTGAGAGGAGAAAGCCACACTGTACAAAAAGGAAAAATGATGTCATATATATATATATATATATATATATATATATATACACACACACAACATATATAAAGACTTGCTGGCTCAGTAACAGTAAGGAGAAAAAGGAAGGAAAGGGGAATTAATGGAAAAGAAAGGAAATAAAAGGGATGCATAGGAGCACAAAGAAGATGATGAAAAATTAGGGACCCAGGATATTGGAAATCAAGAAAACTTATTTATAACCCCACCTCTACAATTACTTGGCAGTGTGGGCTTGACAAACCACAGACTGTGAGACTCAATTTCCTCACTAGTAATATAAGGAATACAAGAAAATTAACTGCCTCTGAGGTTCTTCCAGCTAAAACTTTTTAAGACATTATCTTGGATAGTTAAGCAGTCTCAGGAAAAAAGGTAATCAAATTTTAACGATCTAGGTTTTCATAGCATTAAATCTTGGCATTCCTTCCTATTATGGAAACACTATAGAATTTCTTCTTCTTGATATTTTTTGTTAAATTTGATTAAAATAATTTTGGTTTACAACACTGTATATGATTTTGAGGTAAGGGTTCACACCTCTAAGAATTTCTCCTTTATATCAACATTTTGGGTATAAAGTGAGTCATGTTGGCAGTCAAAAGAACTTAGACGTAATAATTAGGTTGTTTTTTTTTTTTTTCAGGTACTGGCAACAGAAAAAAATAGAACAAATTGCTCTTTTTCAAAAATTTAATGTTCTGTTATGGAAGAACGCAGACGGGGATTTTGAAAAATTCTGTTTTGAATGTAGAAAGGCAGGGAAACTACTTTAGAATAAAAGAATGAACAGACATAAAAAACAAATGCACTATGGATTTTAAGTAAGCAACAATGTGAGACATATCTTTGAGACAATTAGGGAAATGCGGATGTGGACTGACTTAATGTCATATTTTTATGTGTCATTATGGTACTATGGCTGTGTCAGATAAAGTCCTTATCTTTTATTTTCCTGTTTCATTATTTAAAGTGTTTTTAAAATTAACTTTTTAATATTTATTTTCTTACATTGTTGTTAATTTGGGGGCAGTGTTTGATTTCTCCCCTCAGGTGTAGTCCCCATAGTTCCCCCCTCACCACAACACCCGTGATTAATCACTGCAATCCCTTGTGTTCTTCCCTCCCTGTTTTGACCCCTTTCACATTCCCTCTTCTGCAGAATGCCTCAGATCTATGGTCAGCTTGCAAGTTTTGCCTTTTCCCTGGCTCTTTTTTTGGCTTCTTTATATTCAAGTGAAATAATCCAATGTTTATCTTTTTCCTTCTGAGTGTCCTTATCTTTAGGCAATGCATGCTGAAATATTGTAGGTAAAGATACCATATCTGAAAGTTACTTTCAAGTGGATCAGGAAATAAAAGACCTTTAAAAAGGACATACATATGCATACATATAAAAATATATATATGAGAAAAGATGGTCAAATGTAACTATTTGGTGAATTTAGGTGAAGAGTATACAAGTACTGTTTTCTTTTGATTTTTCTATAGACTTGAAAATTTATTGTGAAAATAAACCAAAAAATCACATGTTTCTAGAACCTAAAGGTTTTAAAGGTTTTTTATAAACTTCTCAAAAATAATTAATTGAGAATAGATGGCTGTGCGAATTGGAAAACCTCAAATGATCTGTTTCACCCAAATAAACTGCTGAGCTATGTGACTGCACTTATGCAGTAAAGGTCATCCACTAATACCATTGATAAAGGAAATGGATTATTAACTTTCAATTAAATGTGATTATAAAGGAAATTTGACAATCATGTAAGGCCTGATTACCAAGCAAACAAAATAAACCAGCAAAATATACTTACAGCATTTTTCCAGGAAATGCACTTACTCAATTATTCCCATTACTTAATTCCATATACCCAAATCAGAAGGGAAAAGTTCTCTCCCCTAACCTTCCCTGAACATGAAAATCAACATGAAACCTCTCATGATATTAAATACCTGTTCATACTAATGTGTGGTGGATATATTGCCTACTGTATTTGAAAATAGGCAATATTGTTCTACATGATGTCTATGTCATGGGAATATCAGGTAAGCTTTCACACATAAGACTGTTTTAGACATACATAAGACCCATGAAACCCATTACAATTTTTGCACTACTTATTGGCCAGGTTAGTTATAAAGGGAGGAAGGTGAAATTTTATGGTTGACTGATGCAAATATGCCATTTTTTTTTAAGATTTGTTTATTTATTTATACAAGCACTGGGTGTAGTCAGAAGCACGGAAGGGTGAGAGAATTCACCAGAGCTAGAGTGGGGAACAGAACAGGCAGACTGACGAAATACACTGCTGAGGGGAGCAGCGGGCACAGCAGGAGAGGTCTGTCGTGCCATGTGGGACCCTCGCCGGCGGCTGGGGATGGATCCGGCACTGCAGAGCCTGTGGGCAGCTTTGCAGCCCAGCACTCAACCGCTGCACCACCAGGGGAGGCCCCAAATATGCCTTCTTATGCAATGATACAGAAGTGTCTCCAAGACATCAAGAGCCTATCTTGTAGCATTGCACCTGGAGCAATAATGTGCTACAATTCATAGTCACATTGACAATTAGTTGAAAGATGGGAATTGAATGACTTTCCCAAGTCACCAAATAAAATGCTCAGAGAATTAGTTTTTATTCTCTAGGGATCAATGAATTTCATTCTCTCTGCAAAAAGGTAATTAATGACATCTGCATTAGCTTTCAAAAACAGATGTGTATCCAATGGAATACTATTCAGCAATCAAAAAAGATAAACTCATGCCATTCACAGTAACATGGATGGAGCTGGAAGGGATTATGCTCAGTGAAATAAGCCAGAAGGAAAAAGAAAAATATTGGATGGTTTCATTTATGGAAGGAATATAGGGGAACCAAATAAAGGACCAGGAAAAGAAATAATTACAATAAATTAAAAAACAAAATAAACAGGCAACTATTAATCAGAGACACTCTGCAGGAGAAGTGGAGGGGGAGGGGTCAAAACGTGAGGGTATGTGTTCTTACACAAGGGACTATGGTGACGGTGCCCGAGTGAATTGGTGGTGGGAATTTTGTGGGGACTACACCTGAGAGGAGAAAGCATGCATTATGTGAAAAGGAAGAATGATGTAAAATACATATTAAATTAAATTAAATTAGATTAAAAACAGATGTGTATCTCTTAACAAAAGTTGTAGAATATATCTTAACATAAATGAGTTCATGTCATTCCCAAATGTGTCCTCACTGAATGATTGTAATACATCATAGAATAAAATAAATTATTTGGGGCCAACTTTAACCAATCTAAATGCTCCATTTAGATGATAAATTTCTCAAGGGCAGGGGCCATAGCTTCCACTTCCTCTAAGGTTCTCTACCTAGCACAGCACCCTACAGATTCAGTAAATACTATTGGTGATCATGTGTGCAGCAACAGTACTGTTGAAAACAACTTTTTTTTCTTGCAATAAAAATGAAGGAAACTGCTAAATCTATCAACTCAGTGCAATTTTGAGCAGATAATAAAGTTCTTTACAATTATTTGGTACTGCTTGAGAAAGAGTCTATTGTTTGATGAGTTTAGCAAAGGTTATAAAATTTAATTAACTCGGAGAGAGTAGAGAATACTTGAGAAGATTTTATTTTCCCTTCATAATTGCAATCGATATGATAAAATTGTCCTCAAGCAGTCATTCTTGTCACATTAGCATATACACTTAGTTTGAAGTCCCAGATGATACAGTCTCGCGTTGTTTCATGTTTCTTGGCTGTGAAGGTTAATAGAAAGGGGCCGCATTCATTAGAATAAAATTGTACTAAAAATATAATCTGACCCAATTAGTAAAAGCAGCTTGTCTTTTAAAAGTGGTAATTCCAGTTGTAGGCAGCAGAGGTAGTTGTTTTCATAGGAAACATGAGATACTAATTGTTCATACTTGAGTTTTTCTCTCAATTATGATTACAAACATTAAAATCTTATAAATTATTGATCTTAAGTACTATAATTCCTTCCCTCTCTCCTTTTGTCCTTTCTTTAGTGAGTATGTTTTGGTATACAGGTCAGCACTATCAATTATTTTTTGTTTATTGAGTTTTTAACTCTCTAATTGGGCCCTCAATTAGTACGACAAGCATAAATGTCCCAGCGTGGAAACTATTATAATTATGCCACTATTATAAAATGGTAATTCTTTATTGCTTCTGTAAGGAGATATTAAATTAAATCTAACAGATATTTATTGAATAATCATGATGTAAAAGTACTGTGGAATGTGGCAGGGGAAAAATAAAGATGAACAAATGTCTACTTCAGCACAAGAGGTTTAAAGCAACAATCTGTGGATAATGACTATAAGACATTCAATTCTAAAAACTATTTAATTCAAATCCTCTCATGTGACTAACTTTAGGCTGTAGAGTCCTGAGATAAGTCTCCAGTGTCAACATTCAAAATGACAGGAACAAATCCTTGTTGACCTATTTGGTCTTTTCCTTCTCCCCACTACTGTTGCTGCTAGAGCAATTAGCTCTGTTTACTGCCTAATCAGTGAGACTCTAGGTGAGTTATTTGACTACTCTCTCCTTTAATGTCTTCAACTGTACAATGAAGATAATCAGGCAAACTTTAGATTGTAGTAGTGACCAAAGGTTATGTGGAATGTGAAAGTATCTCTCTAGTTCCTGGTCTGTTAGTTTTTTTTCTGAGTGTTTCCCAGATGCACATTTACCCAATTGTCATATGTATCATTCTGGATGACAAGGGAATTTGGCAAAAATGAATTTAGTACTAGACTGATGCTAGTGATAATTCTATTACTGTACAGATGCTGACTTCAAATCTTCTAGGAGGGATAACTTTTTTTCTAATTATTTGGGTCCATTCTGCCTGCTCTCCTTATTCCCCAACCCCTACTGCCACTCTGAGAATCCCAGCATCTCAAAGCTCATTTCTCACTGAGTAGCCTACATTCACAAAGCTCAGCTGTTGAAAAGTTGAAGTTACAACACAGCAAAGCACATGAATGTTATAAAGGAATAATCTTGATGGTAACTTGAAAGCAAAGACAGGGAGAATAATACTGGCATTTCAACATATTCCATTTTTCTCATAGGTGGAAAATTGGGCAAGATTTCTCAGCAAGAACAAGAATTTTGTATTACTTTAAATATAGTAAAAATCATTTTAACAAAGTGCCAAAGACTTCAAAGACAGAGATAATGCCCTATTAAACTAGGACATATTTGTTTTTATCATATTCACAATGAACTATAGCAGTTTTACTGCACTGAATTAGACAGGAGCAAGTGTTGTCTTCACATATGAAAGCCCTAGGCAAATCAGTAAGAATAGTCCATTGTTCTCACCCTCTTTAAAGAGAAGGAACAAATAAATAATTCAACTAAAAACTGGTGTCTGTTATGCTGATGATGCATTTGATTAAAAATACATACAGAAAAATCTCTAGAATATAAAATATTGGAACTATATTGAAGAAAACTTTTGCTTTGTCTTGATTAAAAAAGAAATTCTATAAAACTTGAAGCAAGTGCTAACTTGGTAATAGCATTTGGAATACTTTTACCAAAAACATTCTTTCTTGGAGTATTTTTATTAAGTGATTTTTTTGTGTTTATAATATTTTATAGTTAAAATGTATGACCTGATTTTTTTTCTATTGAATACATAAGAATACACTTAAACATCACAATTAGTAGAGTCCAGCAATAAAGCTAAACAGCTGAGGTAGTGTAGAGTCATTATTCATGAAAATGTAATTTTGATGATAATTTAATAATATTTAATAAAGAGCTTAATTTCCTATCTAAAATAATGATTTCTAATTATAAAGTCTTGCTCAAAATAATTTTGTATTTTGTTATGTAGTAGCAAAATTTATTTGAAATGGCTGGAGGCAAAAACTGGAATAACTTTCTGAGCCCAGCAAGTCATAACATTTCAATATAATCTAATGAGTAGAGTGAATCAGTAATGCAGAATCATTGTCGACTATTTTTGCTCTTCTCACTGGCATTACAGGGAAGCATAGAGATTGGAATATTGAGCTTTTCAGGCAAGAGCCAAGGTAATTTAAATGTTTATTGCTACATTTAGTCCTTGGCTTTAAACAAACCAAAAAAGAAGATCCCTCAGAAAAAGTAATTTACTAAATTACGGCACCAATCAAATCATGAACAATCAAAATTGCAGAATTTGGCTTTCCTTGGCTCCTTTTGTGTTGCTCAAACATTAGACAAATCTGACTGATGAGAAATATTTTGCAGGAATGGAGTTCAGAATGCACTCTTGGCAAGACTGATAGTTATAGAGACTGAGGCTATCTCCTTGTTTTGTAACTAAGATGCCTTTGCTGCATTTCCCTCTTGCTTTAATTGCCCTTGGCATAATTAACATTGATTCCAAACTCCCAGTCCACAGGCTAATCAATTTGGTGAGGCTCCAGTAACCTGCTAGGCAGCTTAGGTCAATGACCATCAAAAATTCTATGACTCCTTAGAGGAGACATCTATGAAACAAAATGTTGGTTGTAAGGGTAAAACACACACACTCACACACACATACACACAGAGTGGCTTTTACACATAGCATAATCTCTTTTATTCCAGTTGAACTCTTAAATTTGAATCCTCTTCAATGGGCATCTAAAAGGTCAGAGAAAATAATAAATCTATATTTAGCCAGACTGAGTTCGTTGGCAAGTAGATTCTGAAAAAGGATTTCATGTGCTGAACACTTTGTCAGGGAATGCCTTTGATCAACTCCTATGGAAGGGAGAGGTTGGAGGAATGACTGGGCAGAGGGAGAAGTCATATTACAATACAGAATCGATAACAGACTAGCCAATATCACCACAAGCTTTAGAGCAAAAATGGCCTGAAAATTTTGCCCTGAATTGGGCTGAAATGGCCATGTTTTTATCCCCCCACCAAAGAATGGGTGGAAATAATCATATAAATATAACTTCAAGCATTGGAAGGAGAGCTAGACTATATAATGTTTGAGTCTACTCTGATTTGAGGAATCTAAGATTAATTCTTACCTTAATAAAAATAACCATGATAGTCATCACAATTTCAGAACAGAAAATTAAATCTGGCTTATGATAAGTTAAATCCAATGGAAATACAAAAATTTTGTCATTGCTTTAACATTCACTTTTTATTCTGTCCTCTTTCATTTTCAGAAATGAATTCATATGAAGCAAATCTATAAAGGAGAGCAGTAGAGGTGAAAACATCACAGAAAAGGCAAGTAGTTTGACTAGTAAACTCATTGAGTTGAGACAAGTGTGAAAACTCATTACAACCTAAATTTCTCACACATCTCGGTTTCTCCTTCCTTTTAAACTTCTTAATAGAAAAAGTTGAATTCACATTATCAGCAACTCCACTATTTGCCTCAATTCCATAAATAAATAAATAAATTAGAAATACTTCCTTTTCTGCGTTAAATTTAATCTAGAATGTTGTGATCCCACAGGATTTATTTTATGGCTTCTCAAAAGACCAGATCTTGGAAATTTCATTCTTAATCCCACAGGGACTATGTCTATTTCTACTTTATATGGTCAGGTGAAATGAGAAGGAATTGCGTTTGATTTAGCACCTGTCAAATTCTGTATATTAAAGTTGTTGCTGAAAAGTAAATACTACAATAAAGCTCTATTTTATTTCACATTTGGAAAAGATATTGCTGACAATTATAGTAGTTGTATATTAACATAATTAGAAAAAAAGAAGTTGTAATTTCGTTAGCTTTTATCACTGGGTGTATTTTTCTTTCTGCAGAACAATAGTCTGGCTAACCCCTTAAGGGCAGAAAAAAATCCTTTCTTAAAAAAAAAAATCACTAAATCGGGCCTCCCCGGTGGCGCAGCGGTTGAGCGCTGGACTGTGAGGCTGCCCGCAGCCTCTGCAGTGCCGGTTCAATACCTGGCTGCCAGCGAGGGTCCCACATTGTGCGCAGACCTCTCCTGCCATGCCCGCTGCTCCCCTCAGCAGTGTATTTCAGTCAGTCTACCTGTTCTGTTCCCCACTCTGGCTCTGATGAATTCGCTCACCCTCCTGCGCTTCTGACTATACCCAGTGCTTGTATAAATAAATAAATCTAAAAAAAAAAAAAAAGGAAAAGAAAAGAAAAGAAGTATCTTTACAGGGCCTCCCCGGTGGCGCAGTGGTTGAGCGCTGGGTTGCGAAGCTGCCCGCAGCCTCTGCAGTGCCAGTTCGATCCCGGCTGCTCCCCGGCCACGGGAGGAGGGTCCCACATGGCGCACAGACCTCTTCTGCCGCCCGCTGCTCCCCTCAGCAGTGTACCTCGGTCCTTCTGCCTGCTCTGCTCCCCGCTCTGGCTCTGGTGAATTCTCTCACCCTCCCGTGCTTCTGACTGTACCCAGTGCTTGCATAAATAAATAAATAAAATCTTAAAAAAAAAAAAAAAAAAGCTGGTACTGACCATTTAAAAAATAAATAAATAAATAAAGATTGGAAACTGTTTAAAAAAAAAAAAAAGTACCTTTTTGTCCCAGGAATTTAAACATTCTAGTTTCTGTTTTTAACAAACCACTTTTTATCCACAGATGAGAAATCAGAAGCTTAGGGAGTCTTAGGTATTTCTTTTCCAAGGTCAGATGACTCATAAATTGCAGGACTTAGAAGCAAAGTCTGGCTTCTGTCACCCAGTCCAGGAGACACACCTACTATGCTATGCTCTATATAAAACATGAAGTGACAGGGGCTGTTTTTGCTTACCAAATAAGCACATTGCTCAATTGAGACTTTTCCAGCCACTTTTGGAGCTAAGGATGAGCGTGTAATTAGAAAATATACAGAATGGTAATATGTTAAGGGAGGATTTTATAGAACTTCTCTCTTCCAACCTCACACTTGCTTTGTGAAATGTAGATGTGATATATGGTGATTTAGCAGCTAACTTGAGCCATCAGATGACCTTGAAGATAAACATCCAAGGTGGTGACACAAGAGGATAATCTAATATTCCCTAAGGAAATCATGGAGATGCCATGCCAATTCTGGTATGCCCACGCTTGCATCTCTTTACAGGAGCAAGAAATAAATTTCCATCTTCCTAAAGTCAGATGAATTTACTCCTAGCTGTTAAATATAGTAGAGCATACTCTATCTTTTTATGGACTTAGATTTGATTCCTGCTGCCTGACACTCTCTTGTGCCTCCTCTTTAATCTCATTCCTTTAAAATTTAACTTAAATTCCAACTTGTCTATAAAATCTTCCCCAACCATCATTTTCTCTACGGGGACTTTAAAATACATCATGAGTTATTCATAGCTACGTTCTTTCTTTTTTTAGCTTTTCTTAAAAAAAAAAAAATCCAAATATGTACATAGAATAACATAATGAAGATTGAAGGGGTTTTGTGTTTTTTGTTTTGTTTTGTTTTGCAAAAGGTGTTGCCCTCTTAGTCATAAAGTCTGTTTGACTTCACAGACTGAGCCCCCACCCTCCACCTGCCCCCCACACCCCCGCTTCCATGTGCATCATTCTGCAGTTCTGAGCTCAGATTAGGAGGAGGTCTTTTCCAGATATTTACAAGTATTCAGTTCAAAAATATTTTGGGAGCATTCTATTGTTTTATGCTAAAAATATATGTGTAAATAAATACCAGATAGTTTCTGCTATCTAGTTTAATATAACAAGAAAATTAGATTAGGTAAGACATTATAAAAAATGACCCTAAGAATTTCAATTGGATTTGGACCAATCAGTTTTAAAGTATAAGAGTGATATTTGTAAAATGTTCATGTTGGCAAATAAATCGAGGGAGCATAGTATTATCAAGAGCCTACAGGTGTTGGAGTCAAAGAACTGTTTTCAAGTCTTAATGTGACTGCTTCACTTTCCTGGGCCTTCTTCTCCACACCAATAAGATGAGAGAGGTGTGCTTGGCCATGCTTTATTTAACAATTTTTGCTAGAATTTCTATACTAGGTATTGCCAAACAGAAAGCTTCAGTGATTCCAATTCCACTAATTTAACATTTATAAACTAGTCACTTGATTTTAGTTGTAGAATGGAAGCTGCATTTTAGCTAATTTCTATGTTGCTTTCAAATTTTACATTCTGTGATCCCACCTAAATATGTGCATATTCATATGATTTTATGATTAAAGTCAATCTTTGGCAATCTTCCTTGCCAAAGGACACTATTAGAATCTTAAATAAGTAAGAGATACTTAATACTGCTGTAGATAATTAATGCTTATGAGATGTTTCCTTCCCTTTCTTGCTCTCAGAGTCTAGTGTTCACCATCTTTTGCATTAGTCTAAAACTCAATTAGTTATCAGCACTGGAGTACATCAGTAAAATACTTCTTAGATGCCACTGACAGCAAAGACACTGAGTTTGATGGTTGAGAAATAATACCCAGGCTTGCTTGACCCAACCCTTGTCTTCAAGGAGCTAGGAGTCCTGAATTTTTTCCCGCCTACTTCCTCTCACTGGCAGGCTAACTGCACACATTTTAAAAAGGATGAAAGGCTGGTGGAATTCTTTCATGGAAAAAATTCAGGAGACAATATAACTAATATAAAACATAGTATTCAATATATATAACTACCACTTTTGTGAAATGTCTTTCCGTGTACTTTGTCAGCTAAAGGCTCTCATTTGTGTGTGTTTGTGTGTGTGTGTGTGTGTGTATAAGAATAACCAAGAGATTTTAAAATTCAGAATCTAAGCTCAAGATCTAGAGAGTCTGACCCAGCAGATCTGAAGAGTGCTTGTTTTTAAGAAGTGCTCACAGACACTCTCCTGTGAATGATCCATATTCCAAAACTGTTAAAAACAGCTATTAACCCTTTTTGTGCCACGTTTTTCTTAAGGACTTAACCTTATTATGTAAGCTTATATATGTACGTGTGTGTATATATATACCTTATATATGTATGTGTACATATATTTTATATATATATATATATATATAAAAGATATTTAGCTGCTTCCTTAAAATAGTGTCCTCTCAATGTGGCCTGCTCCCAGATTAGCTATGGCTTGGAGCCACTCCCCCAAATGGCAACTCCTATCACTTGCTCTACCAAAAAAGTTTTAAATTTTATTGTGAATAGATAGCAAATTCACCTGGTGTGAAAAACAAAACACCATTAAAATACATATATTAGAGGACCTCCCTGGTGGCACAGGGCGGTAAACACAGCACTATGAAGCTATCCTCAGCCTCTGCAGCATGAGTTCTATCCCTGGCCAGCCAGGGAGATACCCACATGGCACAGGAGACTTTTCCTGTCTTGCCCGCTGCTCCCCTCAGCAGTGTATTTCAGCAGATCTGCCTGTTCTATTCCCCACTCTGTCTCTGGTGAATCCCCTCACCCCCCGCACCTCTGGCCTGTACCCTAGTTCTTGTATGCATAAATAAATAATTCTTTAATATATATATATATATTAGAAAAAATGTACTTACCTCTTGCCCATTTGTACACAGATTCTCTCAGTTTTTTGTACATCCTTTCAAGGTTCCTTTATGTTTGTCTTACAAAGAACTGAGAGGGTGCAAACTTCTCTGAACCTTAATTTTTCAAGTTAATATATCTTAAAAAGCTTTCCTTATGGGTATATAGAGATTGTTCTCTTGTTTTAAAGGTTGCAAAGCATTCCATTGTGCAGAGGTGACATAGCTTGAGGAATACATTAATTGTTCCAATGTATTTTTGCTATTACAAATAATGTTGCTGCAATAAGCAACCTGTTATTGAAACATAGAGTTCCCCTATGACCTGAAATTCCACTCCTAGGATTATACCCAAGAGAACTGAAAGCATATGTTTATGTGAAAATTTGTACACAAGTATTCACAGCAGCATTATTCATATGGCAAAAAGTAGGAACAACTCAACTGTCTCTCAGCTGATAAGTGGATAAACAAAATGTAGTATATCCATGCAACAAAACATTATTCAGTCAAAGCAATAATTAAGTACTGATATATACTACAACATGCATGAATCTTGAAAACATTTTTAAGTGAAAAGTGAGACATATAATATGATTCCATTTATATGAAATGTCCAGAAGAGGCAAATCCATAGAGACAGAAAGTAGACTAATGGTCGTGGGGAGTGGGAGAGATAGGTAGTGATTGGGCACAGGGTTATTTCACAGGGGAGGACAATGTTCTGGAATTAGATAGTGATGATTTTGTGTAAACATGCAGAAATCAGTTTTCCATTGTAAAGTGGGGGGAATTTATGGCATGTAAATTATATATCAATTAAAAAATAATGTTGGACATATCATTTCATAACATCATAGGTATATTTATAGGATGATACTCAAGAAGTGGTGGCTCAACAGTCACATGTACAATTACAATTTTCACAGATTTTGTTGAATTTTTCTCCTGGTATGTATGCTAGTTTATTTCAACATGCGTGAGACGGCTTTTTTTCCCCATAACCTGGTAAACAGAGTATATTATCAAAATTTCAGAGTCTTATCAATAGGGAAGACTTTAAAAAATGATATCTTGATGTGATTTTATTTGCTGCTCTCCTATATCAGTGAGGATGGGCTGTTGCTGGGTTGTTTTTAGTGGAGTTTTCACTTTTGCCTATTATCTAAAAAACAAATTTAATTCATTGGAAATAGTTGCTTGTACAGCCACACTTTCCTACTTAGAAATCTGTAATTCTTATGGCAGGAAGGCGTTTGCTGTTTCCAACCCTCTCAATCAACCCCAATTTCAGTTCTACCCTACATTTCAGCATATAATTATTCAAATTAGTGATGATTCTCTCTGGCAACAAATTGAACCTCTGCAGAAAATGAACCAACTGTCGCCATAAAAGGAAAATAAAAGCTGAATTTTTAGCCTTTGAATCTGAGGTTTTGAAAACCAAACAAAAGGCTACAGCCTCTCCAAATTACCAATTACACTATAATCTCTGAATCCTGACATCTGATTTTCCCCTAGGGTTAACTCAGTGTTAACCCTTATAGCTCTTTTCTTTTAGCAAGAAAAATAGACCTTATAAACACTGTTCATTTAAGTACATTTATTTGAACTATTTCAATAGTTCCCTCCATCAATAAAGACCTCTCCTCCTTTTGTGTGATAACTGGATAATAAAATGTGACCATTTTCTGGATGGAAAAGGGGTTTTTTATGAGAACTCCCATGTTTAGATCAATGGCAAAGCTGTCTGCCCAAATAACATAGTTACATAAATTTCAGTAGCAATACTTTAGACTGCAAGTTCAAAACAAACATTTTAATATAACTTCTTAAATACCCCAGTTAAATTCATTTCTCATATGTAATTTAAGATTCACTTGCTCTTCACACCAAGTGCTCCTCTAGGCTCCTGCCTAGGTCTAAAGATTTACATCTCTGAATCCAGTCTCAAGGTCTGTGACTCACTTTTTCTTCTGAGTCTTTTAACTCCCTTTTCCCCCATAGCAGCCCAGGTTGATAAGCTGTAGAAACAATGCTCAGAAATGCCCAGGCTGGAGGAAATTAGTAGGAAAAAAAAACCAAAACAATGAGCCAAGAAAATTTCTGGCAGCAGGTTTCTGGGCCTAAAGTCATCAGGTTTTTTAATCTCTTGGTTACTAGTCCATGGCAACAATAAAATTCATGCAAAATTTTTGTCCTTGATTTCTGTCTTGTTCCTGTCTCTGTTCTGGGACTCTTCCTGCTTAAGTTTCATAGTTGTCCCTCAAAATTTCATCTTCCTTCACCACAAAGCTTTCACAATTATAAGAAAGGTAGAAATGTTCTACATTTTCCTCTGCCTTAGCATGCAAATCCTGTACCTGGTTTTTGTTTGTTTGTTTGTTTTGCTTAGTGGCATGCTAAATAAGCTTATGCCATTATGGTGACAACAGCATTTAGAGTCACATAGAGTAACAGAGAGCATAGCAGCCAGTAAAGATCTTTCTGAGGTGGTTTCTGTGAGGCATTAGGGGTTAAAGAATAATCATTTATTTGTTAAAGAGTACATAGAGGTTTCCAGATATAAATCATCGGTGAATTCATCACTAGGACTAATGGAAAATGAATAATGAAACCAACACAAACCCTGTGTCTGGGAGGAAAACTTCAGGACAATAATTACCAACATTATAATGAAAACCCAGTGGTAATTAACTCCATTGGTGAAACTAATTAAGTGAGCAAAAAATACTTTTAGAAAATGAAATTTCAGATGTTTAATATTAAAGCATTTGTACTACAACTTGAATAGCTTTGAGAACATGTAAGTGCAATTTAGAGAATAGTTCTCTACATAATGGAGTGGTGGAAGTAGCAATAAATGATGTAAAAAGCACATTAAAAGCTCTGTAATTCGCAAGTCCATACTTTGTGTTAAGTATGCCAGTGGGTGCTCATAGTTAATGTCATATTTGAATTTTCATTAGATTATTACGCCTTTTGAGTTTCTGTGACTGAACATCAGGAGCTTTTGGTGAGAGTTAGTCCAAAATACTGTTCCTACCCCAATTTTTTTTAAAAAGATTTATTTATTTATGTATACAAGAGCTGGGGTACAGGCCAGAGATGCAGGGGGTGAGAGGATTCACCAGAGACAGAGTGGGGAACAGAACAGGCAGACTGACTGAAATACACTGCTGAGGGGAGCAGCAGGCAAGACAGGAGAGGTCGGCTTCACCATGTGAGTTTCTCTCTGGCCTGCCAGGGCTTGAACTCTTGCTGCAGAAGCTGCGGATTGCTTCATAGTGTGGTGCTTAACCCCTTCCGCCACCAGGGAGCCTCCCTACCCCAATTTTTAAATCTGTAATATTTATCATTACCCAAAATAAAAGAAAAAGGAAGTGTCTTTATACTGGAATTATTTTGTACTTTCACAGCCAGCCTTTTTTGGATGGAGACCCTATATCCATCTATCTATGCTTCCTTCATTTGCTCATTCATCAGACATCTGGATGCCCACTGATTTTTGCTAGCCACTGATAAGGAAGCTAGGGCTACAACAGCAAATAGGATAAAGTCCTGATCTTCAAGTGGTTTACAATCTGATTGGAAGCGAGATTTGTAAACAAATGAGTGCCATTAATTGTTATCGCTTCTGGTTAGTAGTATCATTAGCTTTCGGTGGGGCATGAGGAATGGAGACTAGGGGAGCATATGAGCAGGGGATAAAAAGACTGAGGCGAAAATGCTTGCGCTTTGGCCTTTTGTCTCTTTTTTCATTCTGTTCTCTCTTCCTTGTATGGCTTATATTTTAATATAATTATTTTATTACTGTTGAGTTTAAGTATTGTTTGTGTATTCTAGGTAATTGTACTTTATCAGATGGGGGCTTTTGCAAATATTTTCTCCCAGTCTGTGGCTTGTCTTCCCAGTATTTTGACATTGTTTTTTGCAGAGCAGAAGTTTTAAATTTTAATGAGTCCAGTGCCTCCCCAGTGGCGCAGCGGTTGAGCGCTGGGCTGCGAAGCTGCCCGCAGCCTCTGCAACACCGGTTCGATCCCCGGCCACTGGCGAGGGTCCCACATGGCGCGCAGACCTCTCCTGCCGCCCGCTGCTCCCCTCAGCAGTGTACCTCGGTCCTTCTGCCTGCTCTGCTCCCCGCTCTGGCTCTGGTGAATTCTCTAACCCTCCTGCGCTTCTGACTGTACCCAGTGCTTGTATAAATAAATAAATAAATCTTTAAAAAAAAAATAATCTCCTTTTTAAATTTTAATGAGTCCAGATTATCAATTATTTCATGGATCATGCGTTTGGTATTGTAACTAAAGTGTCATTCCTATACCCAAGTCTTTGGGTTTTCTCCTAACGTCAGCTCAATGAAAATAAGAAAAAGTTTTCATTTTACTTCATTTAGTCCTTGTTCCATGTTCTTCTTTCCTTTTGTAGAACTAAATTTCTGACCTATATTATCTTCATTTTCTCTAAAGAACTTCTACTAATATTTTTTGCAGGCTGGTCTACTGGCAATAAATTCTCTCAATACTTCTTCTCCAAGAATTTTTTCCCTTTATTTTTTGAAAGATAATTTTTAAGGGTATTTTTTTTCCCTCTCAACACTTTAAATGAAGGATTCTGTGTAAAAACATAATGATTTGCTATTACCATCTGCATAAACCTTTCATGGAATAAACAAGTATTAATACCGAAGGAGTGTATAAGAGCAATGTTGGGTATTTCTAACATTTTTGTCCTGTAATCTAATTTTTAGATTTAAAGAACGAGAGCATTACACTCCTCATCCTTCCCTTACCTCCATACATTTAATGTCATTTTATAATTATAATTCTCATGGTTTTCCGCAGGCACAACTAATGTACTGAAGAATACTTTCTATACTGCTCTATTTTTAATGTGTTCCACATGGAAGGACCTGCCTCGGAAAACTCTCTACAGTCAACACCCAACCAAAACCTCCATGTGTCGGCAGCTCTAGATTTCCTTCTGCCCTCCCCCCAACCTCTTACAGCTTGACAACTGGCGTAAGATCTT
Organism: Talpa europaea; assembly: GCF_964194135.1. Taxonomy (NCBI): domain Eukaryota; kingdom Metazoa; phylum Chordata; class Mammalia; order Eulipotyphla; family Talpidae; genus Talpa; species Talpa europaea. The sequence goes on along the minus strand of NC_140071.1, from coordinate 46,668,712 downwards.
TGAAACTGTACAAATAGTTGTTCCTAATCAGCTTTCCCTTGCCTTACAGCAACAACTGAGCTTTTAATCTGGGCAAAGTGAAATAAGTGAAAATTCCTAGGCAATGAACAACCCCAGAATGTTACTCAGTTCATGGGGAGAGAGGAAGAAAATATGGACACTCATGCATCCTTCATTTTCATTCTATGACTTTCATTCTATTTTCATTCTGGACTTCTCTGGAATGATAGATATGAATAGTAGAACTCACACGATACAATCCGTTTCTGAGAATTTACTGAGGATGTTGGGAGCAAGAGGTCCAAGGAGAATAGGGTCAAAAGACATGGAGTGATGGGGAGGGCACTTTGCTTCCTGTGCTAGAGAGCCTGTCAGAAGGGTCACAACCCCCATCTCAGAGTAGTTCAACCAGTCTAAACTGGGCTTCATACCAGTTTAAACGGGGGTATAGTTCAGCACTTAGAGTTAAACATCTGGCTTGACAGCAGGGAACATTCAGTTAATGGTAGATCAGAGGGGTTGCTGTGTTTGCAGCTGTTTCTCCTTGATAAAATAATTGTTGTTTCAAATGGGAAATTATTATGTAGAATTGGAATCGAATGAAAGTGTTGTCTTATCGCAGCTTGACTTGGTGGTATATAAATAGGATTCAGGAAGGGAAGGTGTAATATTAAAAGCAAGATCATTAGAGGGCCTCCCCGGTGGCGCAGCGGTTCAGCGCTGGGTTATGAAGCTGCCTGCAGCCTCTGCAGCGCCGGTTCAATCCCTGGCTGCTCCCCGGAGGAGGGTCCCACATGGCACGCAGACCTCTCCTGCTGCCCGCTGCTCCCCTCAGCAGTGTACTTCAGTCCCTCTGCCTGCTCTGCTCCCCGCTCTGGCTCTGGTGAATTCTCTCACCCTCCCGCGCTTCTGACTGTACCCAGTGCTTGTATCAACCAGTCAATCAAGCAATCTTGTATAAATAAATAAATAAATCTTTAAAAAAAAAAAAAGCAAGATCATTAGAAATGGTGGGTAAGCACTTTCCAAAGAGCAAAAGGGAACCATGCCAAGGAAATGTGACATGTGACTGAAGAGCCAGAGGTCACATGTCAAATCAATGACTACACATTTTCTAACCCAATTTCACGGAACTTATAAACACTTAAAACATGTATTTGGCAATCTGCTTTGCCCAGATTAAAACCTCAGTTGTTGCTGGAAGGCAAGGGAAAGCTGGTTAAGAACAATAATTTGTACAATTTCAAAGATCTTGTGTCAGTTGTCAAGCTGTAATTTGTCTACAATAACTGTTAGTTGAAGAAGTAAATTAATAAATGAGTGACATAGCTATTTATTTATTTATTTATTTATTTATTTATTACTAGTAACTACAAAGAATAATCAAGAGATGTAGACTTCATAACCCTAGAGTGAGAAGGGAGCCTGAGAGAACTGAAAAGAACAATTAATTGAATAAAAGAAACCTTTGAGCCTGAGATAGAGATTTCTGAATTTGAAACATATCCTGATTTTTTTTTCTTCTTTTAATAAATACCTGGCCATGGTAAAAAAAACCCTCAAATGGCCATATATTTGTGCTGTAGGAACAAAATAGGATGGATTCGGTAAGTATGGGTTTGCAAAAATTTCAGAATCTCCAGAGCCCAGAAATGGGCACAATTATACTGTAGACTGTTTTCAGGCACTGATATGGCTTTGCTGGCAGGACCAGCCCAATTCTCACTAAGGTTCCTTTATCAGAGCCTTATTGTAACCAGAGAATACCTCACCTTGTGTCTCTGTCTTGGCACATCCGGAAGAGGATCTGAAGGAAGTTACTGGAAGGTCTTGCTCATCCAGTTATGTCTGTTGTTTTAGCTCTTCTCATTTCATTTTGATTTGTGATAAAATTTTTATTATAGTCCGTAAATTTAGTTTTTATCATTATATTCCCAAACCAATCTATTCAGTCTTGGCCTAAAACACCTTTTACATTTCTAGCTAGTCATCAATGTAGACTCAAAATATTATATAACCCTTATTTTGTTTGCTAATAATTCTGTTTTACCCTTTTTTCCCCTTATTGCCTTGGATCTTGAAATTGCCTTTTCCTCCTCAGTGCCAATTAGTGGACTTGGCCTTTAAAAATGGAGGTACATCTCTCTCTCTGACTAAATAGAGAAACAGATAGTATTTTGCATCATAAAGCTGTCCTCTCGCAAAAGTTAGCCATTAAACGAATCATTTTTTGCTTAAAGAAACAGATAGTAAATATTTAAGACTTTGTAGGCTGTGTGATCTCTGTTTAACTACTCAAGTCTGTTGTTGTAACATGAAAGTGGCCAAATAAGTGGGTGTATCTGTGTTACAATAAAACTTTATTTATAAAAACAGAAGGGTGGACTGGGCAGTATTTTGCTCACGCTGATAATTTCCAATTTCTGTTAGACATCCGGATTCCAGAAGTTGTTGCTATGGCCTGAAAAAGCAATCCTTAGTCCTTAAATAATTTAAAACTGATTGTCTTATTTAATAATGTGTTGCCCTAGAAATAAATACTTAAATTGACATCTCTGTTTTCTGAAAAATATAAATATGTATAAATTTTCTTTGTTGAACTAAAGGGGATTATTCGCCTTCTCTCTTCTCCTTTGTACACATAATGATAAAAGAAAATGAATGTCATAGGCTACCTTTCCTAGAGACAAAGACTGAGGCAGAACTTTAGGAACAAGATATTTTGTCAGGATCAACAGTTGTGGTAAGGAGGGAAAGAAGCAGGACCATGCAGAGGGGCATGTGGAATTACTCTTCAGGTTCAAAATTTTTTGTTTGTTTTTAATACTGGTACCTCATTTATTTATTTTTATTTTATTTTATTTTATTTTTTACATCATTGTTCATTTTTAAACAATATTTGCTTCCCCCCACCCCCTCAGGTGTAGTTCCCATAGAATTTCCTTCCCCAATGCACCAGTGCACCTTCACCTTAGTCCCCTGTGCTCCTACGTCCCTCTAATCCCTCTCCCTCCTCCTCCCCTACAGGATGTCTCTGATTTATAATTGTCCGTTTTTGCTTTGTTGTGTTTTGTACTGTTATTATTTTTTTTACACTGATGTCTTATTTGGTTCCCCTATATTCCTGCTGTAAGTGAAACCGTAACAAAGACAGTCAAGGAAAAGATAAGCACCCGGGATTACATCAAACTGAAAAGCTTCTATACAGCAAAAGAGATATTAACCAAAATAGAGAGACACCCCATTGACCGAAAAAAAATATTTGCACTCCAAACAACTGATCAGGTCCAAAAATCTTCATCTGACAGGGAAAGGAACACCAGCAAAATAGTCCCTCAAATGGCCAAGACCTTATAGTCCTACCATCAGCAGTCACAGGATGCAGGATGCCCCAGGATAATGGAAACTTCAGGCAAAGCAGCTCTCTGGGAAAAACTCAAAAGCTGGAGGATATCTCCTAGGGATCAAATCCTTTCTTGAAGAGGGATCTGGCCAGGCAACCTTTATATTTATCATAGAGAGTGAGTTTTTTTTTTTTATTTAAACAAAAAGTCTGAGAGTATGTCTTATATAAGTTAACCCCATGATGAAGTAAAAACAGACATAGGATCATTGGGCATACTAACTGTATCCTTTTTATTGCTTTCACTTTTTATATGGAGAAACATCCATTTTCTTGGAAGGGAGAAAAACCTGGAGGACACAGACATCTTGATAAGGAAATATCTTGGCATCTTTTTTGCTCCTCTGTTTCCTCCCTTGTCATTCTCCTTTCTACCATTCTGCATTTTACCTTCTGGTTTCTCCACCCCTCATTCACTAACTCCTTAAATTCTACACAAGATTGTTGAATATATTCACATATAAAGCTGTATCTAGGGCTTGCAGAGGAGGAAAATTCCACATCATCATTTGCTTATCCTCGATCACTATGTATAATGTGACTTTGAACATCCATGTACAAGTGTTCGTGTGAATGTTTCTAATGATCATGGCTACATACCTATGAGGGGAATTGCTGGAGTATAGAGTAACTCCATGTTTAGTCATTTGGGAAACTACAAAATATTTTCTAAAGAGGCCACCATATTTTATTTTCACCTGCAATATGTGAGTTTTCCGGTTTTCTTTCATCCTTATCACCACTTGTTATTGTCCTTCTCTTTTATTATAGTCATCCTGCTAGGACTAAAGTGATACATCATTGTGGTTTTGATCTATATTTCCCCAGTGACTAGTGATGAAAATTTTTTGCATACCTTTCTCCTTTCACTGTATTTTTTTTTAATTATTTTCTTAGTGGTTGCTCAGCAAATTACAATTAGTAGCTTAACTTACAACAATCAAATTTGGATTATTAGCAACTTAATTTCAGCAATCTATAAAAACATTGCTTTAATTTACCTCCATTCCCATGTTCTTCCTTTGTATAATTATTGTCATAGAGACTACGTATTTATATGTTACAGGTCCATGGACACAATTTTATAATTATTGCTTCATGAAACTGATTTTAAAATCAGATAGAAGAAAAGTTACAAAAATACATTTTAAACAATAATTTATGTTTATGTATGTAGTTACCTTTACCAATGCTCTTTATTTCTTCAGGTGAATGAGTATTTTCTAGTGTCCTTTCATTTCAGCATGGATTCTCTTTAGTATTTCTTGTAGGAAAAGTTTGCTAATGAGAAATTTGATATTTTTATTGGGAATCTATGAATTTCTTCTTACTTTAGCTTTGTTGCATATAGAATTTTTCTTCTTTCAGCTCTGTGAATATGTCATCTCTCTGTCTTCTGGCCTCCATAGTTTCTGATGAGAAGTCACCTGTGAATTTTATTGTGTACCCCATGTACTTGAGAGTCACTTTTCTCTTGCTGATTTCAGGATTCTTTGCCTTTGTTTTTTGACAGTTTGCCTCTGTTATGTATAGGTTTGGATCTTTTTAAATTTATTTTACTTACAATATTTTGTACATCTTGAATATATAGGTTAATTAATAACTCATCAAATTAGGTTAGTCTTGACCATCATTTCTTTCTCTCTGCCTTTTCCTTTACTATCCTGAGACTTTCATTATACATATGATGTCCCAAAAGTCTCTCTCTTCGTTTTTCTCATTCTTTTTTTTCCTATTCCTCAAACTTAATAATCTTGAGTGACTGATTCATTCTTTTCAGTTTACTCGTTCATTCTTAATTCACCTGAATCTTCTGTTTAGTCTACTTAGCCTTCCTGGTGGTGCAAGGAGTTAACAAGCACAGCACTATGAAGCTATCCACAGCCTCTGCAGCACAAGTTCATTCCCAGGCCAGCCAGGGAGCTACCCACATGGTGCAGCAGACCTATCCTTTCTCGTCCTCTGCTCCCCTCAGCAGTGTATTTCAGTCAGTCTGCCTGTTCTGTTCCCTGCTCTGTCTCTGGTGAATGTTCTCACCCTCCCACCTCTGGCCTGTACCCCAGTTCTTGTATGCATAAATAAATAAATAAATCTTTAAAAAGTTTATATAGGTACCATATAAGCAGTGAATTCTCACATTTTCCATATTGCTATGAAATATTTTTTAATGGGTTATATTTTAGGCTTCAAAGGAAATATTGCAAAGGGTATAATTTGTACTGGCTACATCCTCAGATCACGAAATGCAGAAAATTCTAACTCTTTTGAAATGTAAAAAGATACCCTCTTAAATAACTATTAAGTCCGAAATGTAAAATTAAAATGGAAATTACAGATCATTTGGACATTAATTATAATGAGAGTACCACACTTGAAACACATGTAAATGGTTCCTATATTTAGTGGTGAGTTTGTAGATGTAAATGCTTTTATCATTAAAATCATTTTTAAAAATAAACAACTAAAGCATCCATCTCAAAAATGTAGGAAGATAATTTAAAAATAGACTTAAAACATAGAATCAATAAAAATTAAAGCAATTCATGAATTAGAACAAAGAAAAACAATCTATAACTCCCAAAATGTGCTTTTAAAAATGCATATTTTTCTGTATTTGGTTCCAAATTTGTTTCTTTGCAAAGAGTAATAAAATAAGCATGTTTTGATCAAAGACAAACTAGGCAGGCAATCTAGGCAAGGGTCTTATATAGGCTTCATGTAATTGTAGTGTCATTGTTCTCCTAATGTACTAATGCCTAATATTCAATAATGCCTAACATTTAATAGAATTTGTCCTGTGCCAGCCAATAGCTGTGGATGCTAACATCTGTTATTTGAGTAATCTATACAATATTTTCAGCCATCTCTATTACAGAATACATTAAACATTGTCAGGAAAGAAGTACTATTTGAAATAGAAAAGCATAAATGCTTTTTATTTTAACTGGAGTTTCTGAACTTTGAACTCTGTGTAACTAACTGACCTTCTGGACAACTAAGCTACTAGCTAATTAAACTATCCAAGACTTGTGTAATTGGTGCCTGAGGGAAATTATTGAAACTGGAAAACCATTTGCAACAGTTGTGAGCAGTTCCTGCATTTTTGGACTCTGAAACTCGTCCTTGAACTTGGAGCTCCTTTCTCTTTGTTCTTTGTGTGGCTACTTTGGTGACTTTTAAAAATAATTTTGTTGTAAACAGGTACCAGCCACTGTTCTATGGACAACCTGAACCAAATGCACATGTTTCTAAATGAGATATTAAATTTGTTTAGCAATCTGAATTGTATTATGTCTTTCTAGAATGAAACCACCACAAAGTTAGAGGGAAAATCGTTCTAATTATTAAAAAAGAATTGTTTTTGAGAAATAAGTTTTTTTTTTCATTTGGTTAATTCTTCACACAAAATCATTAGACTATGGTCATGCAAAAAAGAGACACGCAGGTCTAATTTCCTCCTTCTGGCATACTGAAAGACAGACTATGACATTAATATGTATTGAATTGTCACAGTCTACCATAGGTACCCTAGTTAATGTCTCACATGTGATGCTATTCATAACTGAGTGAACCAGAGTTTAAGAAACGTACAGTCAACTACTTCTTTTGTTTGTGTAGGTTATGGAGGCCAAATGATTCTTGAGGGTGAGCATGGGGAAATCTCTCCTGAAGAAAATGATAGACCTATTCTCAGTTTCCTAGAGAAATAATAAAAGGTGGCCTTGGATCGGGGGAAAAGAGGACTTCATATTCTATCTTGCTTGGTAGCAATGGAACCTGACTCTGCTTAAGGAAGACATGATAGAAATATATAATTGTGGAAGATAAGATGGCATTGGTTACTGTGACATACTGTGCATAAGGGCTAATGAGCAAAAAGGCTATATGGGAACCTCAGAGCAAGGTAATGGCCAATGAATGCTAGGACCAATATCTAAATTCCCATTTTACTTATTTTATTTTGCGTGTGTGTTCCAATTCTCCATTAATATTCTCAAATCTTCAGTAAAATTGTAAGTGCTGCAGACCAGTATTATCCATGCTGTGGGGAATTAAAATGGGCCTGTTGAAAGAAAAGAGTGAGGGAATGTGAGTTTTCTGCTTCATTGTGCCACGTGCCATTGCACAGGGTAATAAGAGTTAAGGAATTTTCCCTGTTGGCCCAGGTGACCAGGCATAAGTCACTTTTATATTAGCTTTTTGTGAATAAATAAAACTAGTTGATGTAAGAGTCATTTAGATGACAAACTCATATTTTTCCAGCTGCCTCCTCATGAAATAAGGAATGATTGATGAGGTTGGATCAGGGACAAAGACATCCCTGAAGACCCCCTGTGCACTAAACAATACTATATAACTTCACCTCACTATCCCCTCTATGAGACAGTATCTTTGGAAATGCTAGTATCTCTGTCTCCTTTTCTTGTCACAAGGAAATAAATACTTGTCATTTGTGCAGGCCACCTTGGCCGTACCTATTTATTTGACCCAGAAACACTCTAAAAGAATGAACTCATTGAGTACGGTTATACTCTCTCCCCTGATGTCAGGTTGGTGGTAGGTATGAAAAATCAAATGAACATCCTGGCTGAGTAGAACTTGTCCTGTGTAGCCAATATCTATATGCTATTGTCAATGTGAAATAGTTTCTCTACCAGTATTCCAGAGGGATGAAATTGGTTAGAAAATGGAACATATATATATATATGTATATATATATATATATATATATATATATATATGGGGCCATGTAGTCAGTAGATATTTTAGTTATAAAATATTAATCACACAATAAGAGACATACCACCTAGGGTAATTCTGCAATGAAATTATAATAGTTTGTGGTCCTTTATAGCTACCATAGAAAATTCTAATGAAGAAATAAATTATCCATGGTTAATAATTAAATATAAGATAGGGACCTCCCTGGTGGTGCAAGGGGTTAAGCACAACGCTGTGAAGCTATCTGCAGCCTCTGCAGTATGAGTTTGATCCCCGGCCGCCCAAGAAGCTACACACATGGTGTAGCAGACCTCTCCTGACTTGCCCGCTGCTCCCCTCAGCAGTGCATTTCAGTACATCTGCCTGTTCTGTTCCCCACTCTGTCTCTGGTGAATCCTCTTACCCCCTGCACCTCTGATTTGTACCCCAGATCTTGTATGCATAAATAAATAAATCTTTAAAAAAATAAATATAAGATAATGAGATTATTACTTTCTCAAAAATATTTAATATTGAAGAGAACATAAGAACAGAAAATTGAGTTCGTAAACCAAAGAAAATCAGATTTAAAATGAAAATAGCTTTCTTCTCATATGACTTTTTTCTGTAATCCCTTTGACAAGATTGGAGGGGACCTGTTGACCATCAAGACATGTAGACAAAGACATCTTAAAAATAGATGTTGTTTGGTATTTCTTTGTTTAAGGACCAAAGGTACAAATTCATCCTGTTTCCTAGGAAAATTCTAGAGCACTCAAGAGTGTTAATAACCCAGTGTTTTCTGTGATATTTTAGGGGCATGTCAGGATTCCTATTATGTTGCTTAGTAGCCCTAAACACATGCTGAGGAGATGATTTGCTTACTACAATAGCACTGTGGGAAACTTTGATTTACCAAGTATTGTAGTTTTTCAAAGGCACAAACATTTAAAAACTCTAATTGAAGGTGGGCAGCAAAGAGGGAAGTACATACAATAAAAAATATATACTGCTTTTAACAGTATATTTGTCACAAAGATGTTATAGTTCAGTTAGGCCAGTGTATATATAAATTACCTGCAAATTTTGACAATTATAAATTTTATCTTGATTGGTAGACTATGTAACATGATTGGATGCAATTACGCAATTATTTTACATGCCTCACAACAAATTATATGCACACCAATGTTGTGTAGGTATTTTAATGAGGTAGAATAGGGTTGGCAAACCGTGATTTGAGGACAAAGAAAGCCACACCTATTTTTTACACGTTAGTTGCAAGGCTAGATGATAGTAACACAGCAAAATTTAAGGGCAAAATGCCTAAGACTATGCTCACTTCTAATACCAACTCAAATTTGTGAGATTCCCCCAAACACCCATAATTTTGATAATTCATTAGCAGGATTCATAGAATTCACTGGAAGTTATTATATTAATGATTATAATTTATTACAGGGAATGGAACAAATTAAAATCAACTAAACTTATGGCAACATTTGGGAGATTTCCAAATGCAAAACATTTGTTTTTCATGGAGTAATGTACCCACTAACCTCCACTGATGTTTGGCAATTTACATGGAATATTATTAATCGGGGAAGAGCACCTGAGTCTTAGTATTGAGTTTTTATTTGAGCTTCATCCCATAGGCACAATTGATTGATTGTCCATGTGACTGGGCAGTTTCCAGCTTAACTGAATGAATGTGACTCAAGGCCCCTACACTACATAACATGTTTGGCATTTCTGGTGTGGCCAGCTTCCACCCTACTATTGGTTATGATAAAGATCACTCTCCAGAAGTGTTATTGCACCTGGTGATAAAAAATAAATTACAAAATTAAAATATAATTAATGCCATTATCAATGTTCAGTGCTAGTCTTAGTAAACTAAATATTGGTAAGGAAAAGGAAGATATTTAGGTGTCTGCTTGCCACTGGATTTAAATTTCTGAATTTTGGTTTGCATTGAGTGCAATAATTAAGTTTTGAGAAAGAGCACTTAGTGAGGAAATTATTGTACCATCAATCAATTTTTATTGAGGACCTTCTTTCAGAAGGTAACTGCAGGCCCAATACCTCACATATCTGTTCCAGATATAAGGGAGAAGAAATGCACAGAATTGTTTGTTTCTAGACAGTTTATTCAGACTGTGAAGTCAATTTTTTAAATTCTAAGACCTATGAAGATTTTTTTACACATCCTGTAACTCAAAACTAAGCCATGTTTGGGCCTCCCTGGTGGCGCAGCAGTTGAGCGCTGGGTTGCGAAGCTGCCTGCAGCCTCTGCAGTGCTGGTTCAATTCCCGGCTGCTCCCCCAACCCCCTCCTCCCCGCCACCAGAGGAAGGTCCCGCATGGTGCGCAGACCTCTCCTGCCGCCCGCTGCTCCCCTCAGCAGTGTACTTCAGTCCTTCTGCCTGCTCTGCTCCCCGCTCTGGCTCTGGTGGATTCTCTCACCCTCCCGCGCTTCTGACTGTACCCAGTGCTTGTATAAATAAATAAACAAATAAATCTTAAAAAAAAATAAAACAACAAAACAGAGCCACGTTCTTTTTCCTGAGTTTATTTAAAAAAATTTACATGTAGTAGAAAGTAAAGTTGAAGAAAGCAACCCATATTTCGTGTATCTTCTTTTTGAATTTTTGTTTTTTTTAATATGATTGTGCCTTTTAAAAAATTTTTGTATTTTTTTAAAGATATATTTATTTATGCAAACACGGGGGTACAGGCCAGAGGCGTGGGAGGGTGAGAGGATTCACCAGAGACAGAGTGGGGAGCAGAACAGGCAGACAGACTGAAGACACTTCTGAGGGGAGCAGCAGCCTAGACAGGAGAGGTCTGCCACGCCGTGTGGGGATCACCCTGGCTGGCCAGGAATCGAACCTGTGCTGCAGAGGCTGTGGACAGCTTCACAGCACTATGCTCAACCTGCTGCACCACTGAGGAGGCCCTATTTGTTTGTTTTTTTAAAAAGTGGAGTACAGGCCAGACAGGAGAGGTCTGCTGCACCATGTGGGTTGCTCCCCAGCAGGCCAGGGATTGAACTAGCACCGCAAAAGCTGTGGACAGCCTCAGCGCTGCACTCAACGCCCTGTGCCACCATGGAGGCCCCTGACTTTTTGGTTTTAATAATGAGGTTTTACATCTAATCTTTATATATCTTGCCTTTCCTAATCATACTATTACAGGGCAACCCCACTCTAAAATGGTGCCTGACTTTGGGTCCTCACCTGTGCACTTCAAAGGGATTTACACTGCAGGCACACACAAAAGGTTAATAAAAGGTTTATTTACAAGGGAAGGGGAATGAGGAAATGTACAACTCAAGGAGAAAAGAGGGAGATAAAGTCTTAAATGCGTCCTACCCATTCTGCCAACCTGGAATCCCAAATGACCCACTGAGGCCAAACCTGCCTGGCCAAGAGCATGCAGGAGCCAAGTGTCCGAGACTCCACTAACATGGCTGGTTTTTATTTACAAACAGAGAAAATGGTTGCTTACCTCAGCCATTAGTTCCTTGCAACTTCCCTTTGGGAATCATGGGATTTGTAATTTCCAGTGGCTTGATGGAATAGAGGTGGCATCCGCAAAGCCTGTATGGAGTTTGCTCAGGACATCCTTTTCCCCTAACAATTACTAGACTTTTTTTTTTTACTGGTAGTACACATTTAAAAAACTCATTTTAATGGTTCTATAATCCTTACATAGATTTAGCATTGTTGATTTAACCAACTGACTTTATTTTTCTAAATTTTTTCTTAAATAATTTTGGATTTTTGCTTGTTTGGTGGGGAAATGCACCAGAATGTCATACCACAATCTTTTTTTTTTCAAACTGATGCAAGTGATAGGGTAATACAAACTCTTCCTTTCAGCAGATGTTAGTTATTTGGATTATAAAACATATTTACATATAAATGAATTTTAATATTCAAGTCTAATAAGTTTTCTTATTTATAGTTTTTCTTTACTTTGGCAAATACTGAGAAACATCCAACAGTATGTCTCATTTGTATGTTTAACGGCATCAAATTTCCAGAAACTCTGTGCAGGAGGAAGGAACAAAACTCAGTGTTGTTTAGGAAGGATCAGAGCATCCTGTAAATGTGGTTTGAGCTGACATCGACAGTCACATGGTTTGAGCATTAGGAGATGCCCTTTTTGATCCTGTAACCCAGAAGGCATGAAGAATGTTTTCTTTTTTTTAAAGATTTATTTATTTATTCATGCACACGAGAACTGGAGCACAGGCCAGAGGGTTGGGGTGTGTGTGAGAGGATTCACTACAGACAGAGTGGGGAACAGAACTGGCAGATTGACTGAAATACACTGCTGAGGGGAGAAGTGGGCAAGTCAGGAGAGGTCTGCTGCGCCATGTGGGCCACTTCCCTGGCTGGGGATAGAAATCGTCCATCAGTGGCTGCAGATAGCTTTGTAATGCTGCGTCTCGACCCCTTGCGCCAAGAGGGAGGTCCCAAGAATGGTTTTAATCTTAGTTCTGCCTTCTAACTCGTTGTCCAGATGTCTCCACCCTTCTCCACTTGATGTTACCACTTTTCTCTGTGGATTCCATCATAACCACCCTCTTCTTCTATCTACATGTGTGTGATATTTCTCCCCTGCTGCTCAGTGTTCTTTTCACTCTTCCAATATTAGCAAAGTTATTGGTTCTGCAATGAGGTATTTCTTTTCTCGCATGAAGCAGCGCTATCTCTTTTCAGTTCTTTGCTGTGTTACTAGTGATAATAGATCTTTATTTAGCTTCTTCTCTATTACAGCTTTTCTCTCCCTAGGAATTTGGCATGAGTTTCTGAGGGTTGGACCGGAAGGCATTCTTGATGTTTATCATACTGCATCCAGTATTGTCTTCTCTTTCAGACTGCAGCCTCAGTCCACAGAACAAGCCTGGTTTCTCACATCCCCTTCTCTAGGGCAGAACTCTTTCTCTAGCAGGCATGTTGCCTATGAAGGATAAAGGAAGAGTCTTTGTTCTCCAGTGGCTTTAGGGCCTCAGGCCTAGAGGCTGTTTGTGAACATCTCCCAGCCTCTCAGCCAAGATGCTCCTTTGTGCTCTTAAAGTCACACTCCAGTGAGCTGTTTACAGGCTACTTCGACATGTTTAGACCTTCTGAATTCTCAGCATCAGCTAGTGCTCTAAGAACTTCATTTCATTGGTCTATAAATGATTAAAAGTGATTATTTTTGTGTTGACATCATTTAAAAAATCTCACATCACTAAAACTCCATTGAGTTTATTTTTCAAATTCATTTGTATACCAAATGGCAATTTAATCAGGAAACTAGTTTAATACCCTTGCGAAATGTAATTTTTTCAGAACCTTGCCTGATAGAGTAAATATTTTTTCCTCTTATTTTATGATCACTGATCTTCCTGTGCTTTTTATGGTGAAAAATGTTACAATATGGGCAAAGTGAAGATAAAGTTTTAATTTTATTTTTGTACAGATATTTTATTATTTTTAAAAATCTTTTAAGAAACTTCAGCTTTTATTTATGATGAGAAAATATAGCCTATATGTTACAGGATATGGTAAAAACTATTAACAAAGCAAGTAACGAAAGGTTTGCAAAGCTGTTAGGTGAGTGCAAACATGATATGAAAGGAATTTCTTTAACAATGTCCATTCATCTAGCCATCTATCCATCCACTCATTCATCCATGCAGTTTTTCAAGCTTCTGTTGTACTTCATGCCAGAGACTATACTGAGTATTAAGGATGTAAAAATGATGGTGTGTGTGTGAGCCTGAGAGAGATATACAATCTAGAAAAAAACAGGGATATGTCAAGAGATGTGACATATTGTTGGTGTCACATGTTTCATTCCTTTGGCCACCTCTGACTTGAGCTGCAGCTATGGTTGACAGGAAACTCCCCACAGCGGCAGGAAGACACAGGGCAGGATCTCTATGATTTGAGCAGACAGGGTAAAGGAGAGTCCTGGAGCCCTTGGTAGCTTTTTTAGGGTTTTATTGAGTTTACCAGGTACATGGCAGACAGGGGTGCCGGGGTGGTTGGGAGGCTGGCAGGCCTCCCAGTCCCAGCAAATCTTCACTCTTTCTAGGCTTCTCTCATGGCCTTGCTTCTCTCTTCCCACTCTCTTTTACTCTGCTGTTCCGTTCTCTGTTGGAGTCCCTGTGACACCACCCTTATAGGCCTAGTCTTAGCCCAGGTGGATCCCATCTACGCATGCCCACACCCTACTCCAGGTGCCCGCCATCAGGCATGCATTCAGGACCGCAGGGATCCATCATCAGTCCTAATGGCGGGAGGGCGGCAAAGCCTGATACTTTACCTTGCCCTACATTCCCTCACTGAGTACTGTTCATTACTAGCATTCACTGAATTTCAAAGTTTTTTTTTTTTGTCTATTACAGTCACCTGGAGTCCTTTTTGCTGATTTCAGAATTGTTAAAATAGTTCTTGATTTGTAAGGATTAGTTATGGTACACATAAAAATAATATGTAGTGGCATACCGGGATAAGAAACCTTAGATCCTGTCTTTGGCAATGAACATTTCATTGAGAAATTCTGCCATTAGTATTGATACCGGAATTGTCAGGCCTAATCTCCCAGCCAGGAACAGATCGCAGGCTGCAGGGCAGCGCTGAGCCCCAGCCGCTAGACCCCCCACGGGTTGGTGTCTCACGAAGCCGCAGCAGGAACTTCGCAGATGCTCAGGCAAGCAAGCGAGAAGAGGCGGTTTGTTTAGAGAAAGAAAAAGTTTATTGAGGAGAAAAAGAACAGAAATAAAGTGGGACTCCCAGGCCAGGGAACCAGGCCTGGGAGGGGCAAGGAAGCCAAAGTGGAGTCGTGTCTCAGGGAATATATACCTTTTTTCCCTCATTATTCTAAAGCTCCACCAGTCTCTTTGTGATTGGTTAGTTCTCGGCTGTCTCACTTAATTTGCTACTGAGTTGGGGATCTTTACATTCCTTATTTAACAGCTTTTTCTTTCCCCATTTGTTGCATCTTTAAATTTATGGCCCAGTCCTCTGGATGGGCATCCCTGTATTGAAGTTAAACAGCTGCCTTTCTAATGTGTCCATAAATTAAACCACTCTCCATTTCTCCAATCTCCGCCTCCCTTTACCACCTGAAGGAAACCAGGACTAGCATTAACAATGTTGTCCTTGGTCCTGGGATATTTGTTTTTCCTAGTGGAATGGGTTACTTTCCCTTGGTTGTCCTTATCTCTGAAGCCTCCCTAAATTCTTCAGAGGTCTCCTCCTGCACTGTCCTTAAAACTGCATAATTCCTAGCTTGCCCTGTGTCTCATTATCACTGTAGGGTAAGGAAAAATGTCAGGCTTTTCTGCCCTCCCGCCATCAGGATAAATGATGGATCCTTGAGGTCCTGAATGCATGCCTGATGGCGGGCACCTAGAATAGGGTGTGGGCATAGGTAGATGGCATTTGCCTGGGCTAAGACTGGGCTTTTAAGGGCGGTGTCACAGGGATGCTAGCAGAAGCCGAGAAAGAAGCCAGGAGCAGCAGAAGCCAAGAGAAGAAAAGCAGAGAGAACACGAGAGAATGCCAGAGAGCCCAGAGAGAGTGAGGATTTGCTGGGGGCTGGAAGGACTGCCAGCCTCCCAGCCCCCCAGCACCCCTGCCTGCCATATGCCTGGTGAACCCCAATAAAAGACCTGCAAAACCCCTGAGGGCTCCAGAACTCCTCCTTTACCCGGTCTGCATGGGATCCTAGAAAACCTGCTCAGTGGCCATTCCTGGCCTCTTACACCCAGTCTACTGGATCATAGAAAACCTGCACTGTGTCCCTTCCTGTCCTACAATCACTAAGAAAAATAAAACGTGTAATACATTTTTCAAGACAATGCCAAAACTCATGAGTATTATGTATATCTGTATGAATATGTATTGTGTTTGCATATGATTATGTGTTAAATTGAGTGTAGCTATACAATGTTTTAAATTGGAAGAACACAAAAAATTGTTAATGTGGGGAAACAAGAAAAATAATACTTTTTTTAAAAAAGTAAAAGCACCAGTATGTATCCTGTGAATTCATTTATGCACTTATGTAACAGGATGTATATGAAGAATGTATTTTAAAAATGCAGATCCAGGGCCTCTATCTCATTTTGAAGCAAAATTCTAAGGACAGGAGCTTTATGTTGAGAAATATGCCAAGTGATTCTGTAACAATGAAGTCTTTAAAATGTTGCACCAGGTACTATTAATATTAGTTGGAAACAAATGTGGAGACCCAATCCGCTGCAAGATGATAGATTTCAGTTCCTATCCAGCATAGTTGGAAATTTCCACCCTGCAATGCAGAGTCAGCTGATTCTCACTGAGTTGGAACATAGTAGATGCATAATAAATAGCTGCTGATTGACTCATTTGGAGGACAGGCAGAGGGAATAAAGGTTAAGTGGTGACAGAAGCAGATCAGCTGGGTAAGTTTAAGCTCAGGAGAGATGAATAAAGCATATAAGAATCTTATAATCTGGGTCCCCTTACCATTTTCAGACATTCAACCAATACTTGTTAGCCATTAAGCACACGCAGGCCACTTTTCTATTCATTTCATTCCTAAACAACCCTTTACAGACTCAAGGAAGATGGCATAGTACAAATAGTTTCATAACTGGGATTTGAACCCACATGTTGAGTATTAAGTCATGAGAACACCAGGGAACTGCTGAGCATAGAAAGATGAACATGAGAGATTGTTCTTTTTCATATCTAGAATATTGCAGCCTTGCCATGACCGTTTCTGTTGTCAGTTACTAGTTGTCACTCTTAGTGGACCACCTAGAAGCAGCTTCTTTGTTATATATCTCAACCTGGATCCCACAGAGATTCAGCATTTTTTTTTAAATCCGTCATCGCTAGTTCTTGTTTTCACAGTGGAACGTATTATTTCCTAGATGACTTTGCATAGTGGAAGCCCAAAAGGCCAAGGTTCCTTCCTTCTGGTTCCTTCCTTCCAGTCCTGAGGCACCTACCATGTGAAAATAATTCTGGCTCTTTGTAGTTTCATTTAATTCCCCCCCCCCCCCCCCCGCCCTTTACAGCAGAAGGCAAATAAAGTTGGGAAGTTCAGGGATGAGGCAACCAATAGTACAAATTCATTAGACATGGCCTTTTTGGGGGGAGGGGGTATCTCATCTTTGGTGTTGGGGAGTGAACAGGAAAAAATATCAAGAGGTGTATATATTTTGTGCTCCAAAGCTTGAAGGTATAAATAACCAGTAAACAAAAACAGGGCATCTTTATATTCTCCACATGGAAGGCCTTCATCTCTTGAAGTAACTCTTCCCTCCATCCAGTCTCCGAAGTAGCCATTTTGCAGACTCCCGAGGATGGGAGCAAGGGTAGGACCCAGGTGGTGAATCTTCGCTTTTTCAAACCTCCGTGGAGCCTGCCCTTTAGCTGGTCTCCAGGATTTGCCAGCAATTTAATAGTCGCAGAGACCGGAAGACGGGAGGCTGGGATTCCCAGGTGGGCTCAGGGGTGTGCGAAATCCATTAGCGGAAGCCGGGCCCCGCCGGACCTTCTCGCCTGAGACAGGTGCGGCGCCTACTGGGTTCCCGGCCCTCGCGCCGGCGCCGGGGCGCGCTAAATAGCCACGCCCCCCCAGGTGTGCAACCTGCGCCCCGAGTCGCGCCCCCAACCCACCCAGCGGGGTCAATCTTTAAGTAGCACCTCGCCCCCAAGCCGCGCCCAGTCACCAGGCGACGATTTTAAATGGACGCTACTATAACGAAGCCCAGCAGGACGCGGCGTGTCGGCCGAGTCTCCGGGGCGTGGGACGGGTCACCTCCGCTCCCCGAGGCCGGCTCCCTCCGCCCCTGGTCCCGACTCGGCCCTAGCTAAAGCCCGGAGCTTTGGTTCCGGCCCTGGGAGAACGGAACGGGGAGCGGGAGCCGCGCCGCCGGCCGGGAGCCCGGCGCACCGGGCATGCTCAGTGGCGCGGCCGGCTGGGTGGCCCCGCGAGCTGCACCCGGATCTGCTCGGCGGCGGCGGCGGCGACGTGAGCGCGCAGGGGGGCGGCGGCCTCGCCTCGTCTCTCTCTCTGCGCCTGGGTCGGGTGGGTGACACCGAGCGCGAGAGAGATGTCGGATTTCGACAGTAACCCGTTCGCGGACCCGGATCTCAACAATCCCTTCAAGGTGAGCGTCATCCCCATCTTCTCCCTCGGCGCGGCGCGTCGTTGTTGGTGAAAACCGGCAAGTTCCTTCGCGCCCGCGGCGCCCGCCGCTCGGCTCTCAACCGCTTCCACCCGGGCGTGGGGCCGCCGCATCCCTGGAGAGGGTCGCGCCCCGGCCCCCGCGTCACACGTTTGGGGGTGGGAGTGGGACCCCCTGGGCTGCCGGCCCGCCGCCCCTCCCCACAGCCGGGCCGGGGAGAGTCGTGCCCTCCTCCGGGGGTGGGCCCACAGCCGGGAGGGTGCCTGCTCCTCCTCCCGGGAACCGGGGAGAGAGAGAACCCGAGGCAGGTGTTGTCACCTGCTAAGCAAGTGTGGCGGGCCGGGTCGGGGTGGGGGCCCGGAGGCGGCAAGGGGTGCCTCGCCCTCGGGTGGGGTTGTCGTCAGGGGAACCCGAAGCGGCAGCGGGGCTAAGTGCTGCGTGGGGTGATGGCAGAGGTGTGGAGGAGAGGTGAGGGCACCGAGTACGCTGCAATTGTAAGGGGGAGAAAGGTTGTTTTTATTTTTTAAACTTGTGTTGCGCCCACAAACCACCAGCGGCGCTGCCATCCTCAACCCCCTGCCCCCCTCACCCCCCCTTGCTCATTAGGCCTCGGTTGAAGGCACTGGGATCGAATCAGAAGTTAAAAACAAACACACCTGAAAACAATAGTGCACGTGGACGACCCTCTTCCTACCTAAGTGCCCTGAGTCAGGTAAACGGTGGGCTGTTTTCCAGACTCCTAGTGCGTCACCCTGTCTCTGAGCTGCAGGAGGATACCATTTCCCGCAGGAACTTCTTTCCTTCTTGGAGTTGACCTTATCAACCCCAGCTTCAGAAGGGCTTGGCACAGAAACGGACAAAGGCAGGCGACTACGAAGTTCATTTTCTGCCCTTATATTCACGCCGCATTTACACACGTACCTCTTTAAAAGTATTCCGGCTTTGTTAATAGGCACAACTGCTTACACGTGTGATTTGTTTCCAACTCTAGGTTGAAGTTGTTTCTTAATTTCCTCTGGAAATGTGCGGTAGTAACTTTAATTTGTGATCACACAAGTGTTACTCCTGGCTCGTTCAGTTTCCATCTCTTTTTTTTCTTGATTTGCTCTCTTAGTAAGAATCCTGGAGGAGGAAAAACTACCCCTATTCTGATTATTAGCTCGATAATTTCATGGAGGAAATGGTGCTGGTTTCTTCTTTTTTCTAGAACTATAGACTAGAGTTGGTCTCTCTTACATTGCCACTAATGTCACTTAAGAAAACTTTGCAATTGGCCTGGAACTTTCAGGGTTTTATAGATAAGGTTACAGTTTAAGGAGAATCTCCTCCCCCACAAGTTTAGTATTTAGCATTCATCATTTCCTTTGTTGGAAAATGAGATTATTTTTAAATCATAAACATCCTAAAGATTCACTTCATAACTTGTCAAGTGGGTGTTATTTTAAAATATTTTAAAGATAATATTAAAAACCTGTTAACTTTTTCTAATCTTTTTCTAAACATCATCTAATCTGATGATGTTTACTTAATATCTGGCCGTTTGGCTATTTTTCTGTTGGGTCATGCCATTTTGTGGCGCATGTTATATAGCCGTTTCTCTTGTTAGGGCAAGACATTGTAATATTGGCCCAGACTGTTTTATTGTGACATCTTATGTTGCCATGACGTTTTCTCTTGTGCCTTGCAAAAGCCACTTTAGTAAATCCAAGTCCAAATCTGGGGAGGGAAAAATCTTAAAATGTATTAGTTCTTATTCTGTGACTGAAAAAGCAAAGCCCAGAGACACTAACTTGTTCCTTGTCTTACATGCAGGTATAGGTGGTGCACAATTGGCATTAGCTCTCCTAGGTCTCGTCCATTGCTGATGGTAATACATGAACTTCTTGGTTGCTTTTATGACACCAAAATTCTTATTTTGTATTTAGATCTTGGACTTCAGGCTCTATGAAGAAATAGCAAAGGATGGTATTTAAAATTTGGACTTGAGCTGTATTAACTCAAAAACACGTATTTGATCTGACGTTGTCCCTAGTCATGTGTGAGACCTTAGAAAGTTACTTAGCCTTACTCAGCATTCAAAAAAGATAAACACATGCAATTTGCAGCAACATGGATGGAGCTGGAAGGGATCATAATGCTCAGCGAAATAAGCCAGAAAGAAAAAGAAAAATACTGGATGGTCTCACTCATAGCAGGAATCTAGAAAACCTAAATAAGGGACCAGGAAAAAGAATAACTATAAGAAAGAAAAAAATCAAAATCAACAACTATGAACCAGAGACACACTTTGCGGGGCGGGCGGGGAAAGGAGGGGTTGGGGTCAAAATCAGGGGGTTGCAATTGTATGGGGAATATAAACATAAAATAAAATTTAAAAAAAAGAAAGTGCTTCAGTTTATTATTCTGTAAAGTAGGGTAATTATACCTTCTCCTTAAAACTGATAATAGGACTAGGTGAATATACATTTAACATGTAATAATGTCATTGCATGGTGACTTTAATCAGATAACAAGAGGTATTAAACATAATTTAAAAATTGTGTTTAGTTATAATTAACCATATTCTAAGCTAAGCTTATTAATTTGGTGACATTTGTGTTCCTTTTGAATCTTCCTGAGTGTTAGTAGCTGTTTGGTAGGTCATAGTTGAGAAATATAGGCCAAAAATAATTAAGTGGTTTGCCTTAGGTCACCCTGTCAGAGTAGACCCAGGTTTTCTGAATTGTAGTGCTTTGTCACTACCTATGCTTTCTCCCTAATTAAAGAACTCTATTAAAATTGAGACACTGTTCATTTTGTTTTGGCCTCAAAAATTAATTCTGCATTACTTATGTAATCTTTTAAAAAGTGGCCTACCATTCAACATTCTCTTTTATGTTGTCTTTCAAGTCACAGTAATTTAGGTGGTATCTTAAGAGTTCAGTTGAAGTTGAAAATTGAAAGCCGTATTAAAAAGTGACCCTTTATTCAAGGATGTTATCCATTTTGTTTTCTTTTGTAAGTTGATAATGCTCCGCTCTTTAAAATTTAAGTCTGGAATTTGGATAGTTCTAAGGAGGGCTTTTGAGAATTTCTTCTGTGATAATCTAACTGCAAATTCTTCCTAAGTTTAACCTGGAACATAGTGTAGTGGTTCATGGTCTTTGGTATTTTACCTTCATTTCAACTGCATGAGTTTCCATTTTCTTTTCCTCAGGTTGATATTGTTTAAGCCATCACACCTGGGGATTGCTCTACAGCAATCCGAGTGATGCATTTATCACTGAGATATGATAAATAATCGGGCACCTTCATTTACTTAATCAGCAGTGTAATGGCTTAAACAATTATTTGCCCCCTGTTTTGTTATTTGAGCTGGACATAGGTGGACTTGTTTATTCACTTCGGTGTTATTGCTTAGAGTCACTCATGTGGCTTCAATCATCTGGTAGCTTGATTGGCATTGGATGGTTAAAATGATCTGGCTGAAGTATATGATAATTACTTGGAGCCTTTAGTGGGGCAGCAGTTGATTCTTTCACATGGTCTTTCCTAATAGTTGTCTGGGTTTTTACATAGTGGCAGCAGTAGAGCTAAAGCTGCAAAGCTTCTCTAGTCATTTTGCTTCTGCTATTCTGTTAGTCAAAACAAGCCACAAAGCCAGTCAGATTCAAAAAAGGAATGGGGAGGATTCAATTCCACTTCTTGATAGGAGAATTTGTACCCCTCTTGATAACAGATGTAGGAACTGAAAAGATACACCCAGTATAAAATGGTGAGGAGAAGGTACAAGATAACCTCAGTACATTCTCCAGTTCAAATCAGGGCAAGGAATGGGGGGCATGTAGCAGTAGCTGGTTGGTAGCAAATTTGAAATCCAGCCAAGCCTATGTTGTCAGAATCCCCTGCTTTGGGGACAATGAATGTTCCTTGATTAGGTCCAGTGCTACAACCTAGAACTATTTACTTAGTCTGTTTTATTTTGCCTTTGGCTCTACTTTCTGAGAAGTCCTTTTTTCCTGTAATGACACCCGTTTTCAGCACAGTAGCATTTTCAGGCTGCTTCCTACCCATTGAAAGTTGGACGCCCAGAAGACTTCTCATTTTGAAATGACTGTTCTTTTTAGTGTAGGCTGGTAAAACTCTCATAACAACTTCATGTAATTTTATCAGGATTCACATTATCCCTTAAACACGTAATTCTTTTAACACGTAATTCTTTCTGAAACAGTTTTCATTACTTAGAATAGGATGCTATGGATCAGCACTCTTAATATATTTAGGAAACCTCTTGTCTGGATTGAGCATCTCCTATGACTAGTAAAAGCTCTCAGGCAGGTATAATGGCAGACTGCTAGTGTGGGCAGGGTAATTCTCATAAATGTTACATGAAAAAATTAGTATTTAAACACAGTTTTATTTTGGTTTCATGGCTTTAACAATAAACATAATTGAGATTGATATTGTGAAAAAATTTAAAGTTAATTATTCTTTTGCTGCTTAAAAAATGTTGACTAATTAATGTTTAGTAGTGCTGATTACAGATCCAGGAAATTTACTGTAGTTTGTTAATATGAATCAGTGTGTGATAATAGCTCCTGAAAAAAAATTTTTGTTAATCCTACACACACACACACACACACACACAAAATAAGATTAGTGATCAATTCCTAAAAGTGAATCTATAATAATTTGTTCTTGTCTGTTCCACAGATAGTGAGTGACTTCAATCCCAGGTGCATATTTGAAGGATGATTTGAACAAAGTGGGGTGTGCCCAAAGAGGTCAGATTGGTCATGGTTTTGGAACCACATCCTAGAAAGAATAATTTACATTTAAATTACTAAGTGGGTTTAGTTTGCAGAAAGGCTGAAGGGAAATTAGATATTCAAATACTTGAAGAATTCTTATTTCAGTAAACTTGTTATTGCTTCAGGAAGGAGCAAATCTGAGGCTAATGGCAGAGCTTTCATAAAGGTAGATTCTTGTCTTTGGTTAGCTTGACTGTTTTTTTTTGGTATGGAGTTCCCTAGCAATGGAAGGATTTCGAGCAGAATTTGATGACCTATCAGAGATACTAAGTATTGATTTTTGTCTCTCAGGTTTTTTCCTACTTTGAAACTAATTTTTTTTCTATCTGTGGATCATCTTATGAATGTTTGAATGTTTCTATTTGTTAACATATTAGATAATGGGTTTGAATCTTACTTCAGCTAGAGATGAGACTTTATTTCTGGGGACCTTCTGCAAATTCTACTGAGGGAGCAACCCGAAGTAGTTGCTTACACATAGATGATCATGATCTCTATTGGGAGACCCTTGCTACCATGACCTTGCTGACTGATCTTATCAAGGGTACCTGGTCCAAGGAAAGCCAGTCGTTGAGCTGATCAGGAATAGATAGGATTATTTGGTCAAAAAATTTTGCCCTGACAGGAACAATAATAGTTAATTGAGTTATCCTTCTCAGGAAGTGAACTGAAAGCATGGAGAAGTCAGGTAGTTGTAGTGGGAATAACCATAGAAAGACTGGAGGAAAGAGCCATAATACCTTTTTTTTTTTTTAATTTATGCAAGAACCAGGGTACAGGCCAGATGCGTGGGAAGGTGAGAGGATTCACCAGAGACAGAGCAGGGAACAGAACAGGCAGACTGACGAAATACACTGCTGAGGGGAGCAGTGGGCGAGACAGGAGAGGTCTGCTTGCCATGTGGGTTGCTCCGAGGCCGGCGGCGATCGAACTGGCATTGCAGAGGCTTCGGAAAGCTTCACAGCGCTGTGCTCAACCACCTGCGCCACCAGGGAGGCCCAAGAGCCATAATGTCTAAATCAGGAAGCACTGGAGTGTAATTCTCTGATGACAGCTTCTGAGGGTCATTTTCCAGAATTTCTATCTTCTGTTAGATCTCTTGAATTGCAGAGATGTTGCTATGTCTTGAAGAATTCCATTCTTTGAAATTTGGCATCTCTCTGTACCTATCTTTAAAGTACCCTCCATCATTTTCCCATCATTTGAGGTGTGGCGAGTTTGTTTCTTTTTACCAGAGTTGCTAAAAGGTAGTATTTTCTTGCCAAAACCATGGTAGAATTTAACCTATATTAGAATTAATGCAGTTTTAAATGAACACAGGGTGACATGATAGAATTAAACCAGTAGTTTAGTTTGTGGGAAGTGGGGGGTAGAGTAATACAGATCCAGGCTTTGTTAGATGTTTTTAAATCACCAGGGGAAACTTCCCAACTTTCACTACATGTGGGAAATAAAAGTTGACACGGAGGTTGGTTGGATTTGACTTTGTACCAGCTCCCCTTACCACCTTTATTCTGTTTCATTTCATTTGTTCATGCTGAAGCAGCCTGATCTGTCCTACTGCACTCTGATTTCACATTGTTAGACCAGTGTTGAATTCCCCACCCTATGCAAAAACTTTCACAAGAAGTAGTCCTGGTAGACCTATGTACAAAGAGCAATTCAGTAATCTCCTTCTCCTTGACTTTTGACTTTGGGTCCTTTTAAGATTTAGTAATGTCAGTTCATCAGTTGATAGACATTTAGATTGTTTTCATCTTTTGACTACTATGAAGAATGCTACTGTAAACATTTGTGTGCCAGTTGTGCTGAACATCTCTTTTAAATTATCTTGGATGTATATCTAGGAGTAGAATTGCTGGGTCATATAGTTACTATTTTGAATCATTTGAGGAACTACCAGACTGTTTCTGAAAGTGACTGCACCATTTTTTTTTTAATAGAGGCATGTTTTTATTTATATATTTGTTTGTTTTGTTTATACATGCACTGGGTACAGTCAGAAGCGTGGGAGGGTGAGAGAATTCACCAGAGCCAGAGGGGGGGCAGAGTAGGCAGAAGGATCAAAGTACACTGCTGACGGGAGCAGCGGGCTGCAGGAGAGGTCTGCGCGCCATGCGGGACCCTCCTCCAGTGGCCGGGGAGCAGCTGGGGAAGGAACCCGCACCACAGAGGCCGCGGGCAGCTTCGCAACCCAGCGCTCAACCGCTGCGCCACTGGGGAGGCCCCGACTGCACCATTTTATATTACCTCCAGCAGTAAATGAGGATTATACTTTCTCTCATCCTTGACTATACTTACATGTTATTAATTCAAGCCATCCTAGTGGGTTTAAAGTATCTCACTGATTTTGATTTGCATTCCTCTAATAGCTATATGATAATGAACATATTTGTGTTTACTGCTTATTTGTATATCTTTGGAGAAATATCAGATCCTTTGTTTTTAAATTGGGTAATATGTATTTTATGTTATTGAGTTTAAAGAGATTTCTATATATTCTATATATAGGTCCTTTACTCAGGAATAAGATTTATAAATATTCTGTTTAGTTGTCTTTGAAGCACAAAAGTTAAATTTAAGTCCAAATTGTATTTTGTGGTTCTTGTTTTGATATTGTTTCTAAGAATCCCTTGCCAGTCTGAGATAATTAACATGTAACCTTTGTTTTTGTGTAAGAGTTTCATAGTTTTAGCTCTTACGTTTATGCTTAATGATTAATTTTTGAGTCAGTTTTTGTGCATGGTGTAAAAGGCAAACTTCTTTGGCATGTGAATATCAGTTCTAATACCATTTGTTGAACAAACTGTTCTTTCCCTATTGAATGATCTTGACATCCTCATTGAAAATCTCTGTATTCTTGGTGTTTTTTTTTTTTTTACTTTCATTATTTTATTGAGGTAACACTGGTTTACAACAGTGTATGTACTTGAGAGGTAAGATCATACCTCTTTAGATGTATGTTCCCATACCACCATCAAGGCACCCATAGTCTTCCACTATAGTCCATTGACACCGCTCTATGATTTGCTTTCCACCCTTCCCCTACTCCTACTGGTAGCCTCAATTTTATAGTCAGATTTTTCAAGTTTTTGAATTGGCATTGTCTAACACTTTGTTTCCCTAAATTCAACATGAGTGAAGCTATCAGGCTGTTTTTCTCTTGACTTATTTTACTTAGCATTACTACGCCCAGTTCCACCCATGTTATTGCAAATGACAGCAGTTCATCTCTCTACCTAAAGCTTTATATATAAATAGCTGAGCAATACTTCACTGTGCATATATTCCACATCTTCTTAATCCGCTTATGTGTCCTTGGGCACTTAACATTGTTTCCATAACTTGGCTATTGTGAATAGTGCTGCATTGAGCATAAAAGCACATATAACCCTTCAAATTAGTGTTTTTACATTCCATGGGTAGATACCAAGATGTGCTGGACCATATGGTAGATCTATTTTTAATATTTTGAGAAACCGCCATACTGTTCTCTATAGGGGCTGGCCCATTCTGCATTTCCACCAACAGTGTATGAGGGTTCCTTTTTCTTCACATCTTTGCCAACACTGTTGTTTCTGGTCTTTTTGATAAGGATCATTCTCATAGGTATCTTATCATGGTTTTGATTTGGTTTCCTTGATGAGAAGTAATGGTAAGTATTTTCTTCATTTATATGTGTCTGTTGGCCATCTGTGTGTCTTTGTAGAAGTGTCTATTTAGCACATCTGCCCAATTCTTGATTTTTTTTTGTGTGTGTGTGTACGCACATGTGTTTGGTTGTTGAATTGTATGAGTTATTTGTAGACCTTGGATATCAGCCCTGCATATCAGATGTGTGAAGTGCAATTATTTTCTCCCATTTAATAGGGTGTCTTACCATTTTAATGAATTTCTTTTCACTGTGCAAAACCTCTATAATTTGATGTATTCCATTTGTTTGTTCTTGCTTTCGTTTCCCTTGCTATTAGAGTTGAATTCCTAAAGACATCTCTGAAGCCATTGTTGTGGAGTGTTTTCCATGTTTTCTTCTTTGTATTATATGGTCGCAGGTCTTATAGCCAAGCCTTTATCCATTATGAGTTAATTTTTGTGTATGGTGTGAGAGAGTTGTCTAGTTTCATTCTTTTGCATGTGCCTGTCCAATTTTCTCAATCATTTGTTGAAGAGAATTTCCTTTCTCCATTGTATATACTGGGCTCCTTTATCATAGATTAACTGTCCATGTAAGTAAGTTTATTTCTGGACTCTCAATTGTACTCTTTTATTCTATTTTTATTCTCAATTGTACTCTTATTCTATAGCTTTGTAGTATAGTTTTGAAGTCTGTGTTACTACCATTCTTCCTCTTTTTTGTCAGGATTGCTTTGCCTTTTTTTTTAGGGCCTTTAGTGGTTCCATATACATTTCAGTAATGTTGGTTCCCTTTCTTTGAATAACGCCATTGGAATCTTATAAGGATTGCATTGAAGCCATACCTTGCTTTGGGTGTGATGGCTATTTTAACAATGTTAATTCTTCAACTCCATGAGCAAGGTAGTATCTTTTCATTTCTTTGTGTCTTATTTCTTTTAACAATGACTTACAGTTTTCCTCCCCGGTGGCGCAGCGGTTGAGCGCTGGGTTGCGAAGCTGCCTGCGGCCTCTGCGGCGCCGGTTCGATCCCCGGCTGCTCCCCGGCCACTGGAGGAGGGTCCCACATGGCGCGCAGACCTCTCCTGCCGCCCACTGCTCCCCTCAGCAGTGTACTTCGGTCCTTCTGCCTGCTCTGCTCCCCACTCTGGCTCTGGTGAATTCTCTCGCCCTCCCGCGCTTCTGACTGTACCCAGTGCATGTATAAACAAAAACAAACAAACAAACAAATAAATAAATAAGACATGCCTCTATTAAAAAAAAAAAGACTTTAAAAAAAAATGACTTACAGTTTTCATTGTACAGGTGCTTCACCTCCTTGTTGAGTTTACTCCTAGGTTTTAATTCTTTTTGCTGGTAAATGGAATTTTAAAAAATTTAATTCTCATTGTTTGTAAATAGGAGTGTAATTGATTTTTGTAAATTGGTTTTGTAACCTGCTACTTTACTGATAGGTTTTTTGGAGTCTTCAGGGTTTTCTATAAATATTATCATGTCATACACAGATGGTTATAGTTTTATTACTTCTTTCCCAGTTTGCATTCCTTTTTCATTTCTCTTGCCTAATTGCTCTAGCTAGGACTTCCAGTATTATGTTGCATAGTATTGGTGAAGGTGGACATTCCTTGTCTTGTACCTTATCTTAGAGGAAAAGTTTTCAGTTTTTCACCATTGAGTATGATGTTAGCAAAAGGCTTCTCTTGTATGTCCTGTATTATGTAGAGATATGTTCCTTCTATTCCCATTTCTTGAGAGTTTTCATCATAATGGATTTGGAATCTTATCAAATGGTTTTTCTGTGTTCATTGATGTAAGATTTTTATCTTGTTGATACGGTGAATTATTAATACATTGATCAATTTGCAGACATTGGAAAATCCTTGCATCCTTGGACTATATCCCTCTTGGTCATGATATATAAACTTTTTAATGAATTGTTGAATGTGGTTTTCTAATACTAATATTTTGTTTAGCATTTATGCATCTGTGTTCATTAGGGATATTGGTCTTTTTTTTAAGCCCTTGTCTGCTTTCGGTATCGTGGTAATGTTGGCCCCATAAAATGTGTTTGGGAGCATGTCTTCTTCCTCATTTTTTGGAAAGATTGAGAATGATCGGTACTATTACTTTTTGAAGGTTTGGTAGAACTCACTAGTAAAACCATCTGGTCCTGGACTTTTGTTTTTAGGAAACTTGATTACTGTTTCATTTTCATTCTGTATCTGTCCAGGTTTTCTCTTTCTTCCTCATTCAGTCTCAGAAAGTTGTATATTTCTATGAATTTTTCCATTGCTTATAGGTTATTCAGTTTATTGGCATATAGATGTTAATAATACACTTTTAGATCCTCAGTTTTTGAGATGTGTGTTGTAACTTTTTCACTTCTGGTTCTATTTGTTGCAATTTTCTCCCTTTTTTGGTAAGTTAGTTTTTTTCCAAAGAACCAGTTTTTGGCTTTATGGCATTTTTGACTGTTTTTGTGATTTTTTTCATTTATTTTTTTTATCTTTTTTATTTCATTTATTTCTGATATAATTTTTATTTCCTCCTATGGGTGTTTGATTTCATTTGTTCTGTAAGATTTAAGGTTAGGTTACTTGAGCTCGTGTTTTCATGTTAAGTGCCTGTTTTGATACATACTTTCCTCTTAAGTACTGTTTGCACTGTGTACCATAGGTTCTGTAGGTCATATCTTCATTTTCATTTTTTTCCTTGGGTTTCATTTTCCTTCATTTTTCTCCTTTGGTTTCCTCATTAACTATACAGACTTATTCAGTATTATGTTGGTAAGTCTACGTATTAGAGGTTTTTTCTTCTTTTGTGCTTGCCTCCCCCCGCCTCGCTTTATTAAAGAAACTTTTCATAAACAATCATGGTATTCCAGCAGAAAATTAGCAGTATATGACAACTTTTAAACTCTACTCTTAAGTGGACTACCGAAATTAGAAATCTGCTGTATATCTTGATGAAATTTTCATTTGATGCTCTGAATGGGGAAAGTTTAGAGTGAGGGTTGATATTTTACACTTAGCATGTTGTTTAACGACTTTTGGCAAACTCACCCTGACTTTCAGTTAATAAAATGAAAATATCCACAATCTGAAAAAAGGAATCACTGCTTTTTTTTTTTTTCAAAGATTTATTTATTTATACAAGAACCAGGTACAGGCCAGATGCGCGCGAGGGTGAGAGGATTCACCAGAGACAGAGCGGGGAACAGAACAGGCAGACTGACCAAATACACTGCTGAGGGGAGCAGCGGACAAGACAGGGGAGATCTGCCACGCCATGTGGGATTCTCCCAGGTCGGCCGGGATCGAACCCGCGCTGCAGAGGCTATAGACAGCCTCACAGTGTGTGGCATTGAACTGCCAGTGCCACCAGGGAGGCCAGTCACTGCTTTTTGGAGGAATGCCATCTCAAATGGTGACACTGGAAATTCCAAATTTCTTGACACACTGATGAGCTACTTTTTTGGAGCCAGGTCTCTAGAGGTTTCTCTTGGCTTAAGGGAGTCAAGTCTCTGCTGAAGGCAAAGAGGGAGAAGAGGACATATAAACATTTCAGCCTTTTTTTTTATATATATTTTTTAATGTGGTCATCTTCAACAAGATATAGTGCTGGATCACTTAGGATGATGTTAGTGATGATGTAAGATGTTAGCTTTCATATCAAAAGAACGGCACAAGAACTCCTCTTGATGAACTGCCTACATGAGAGCCGGGGGTGGGGAAGTACTTGTATATCAATAATTAAGATTCTGATGGGTGTTGATCCACAGTATTCTTGTGAGTTCATTCACTGCACTTTCAGAGCCTTTTGAAGATTCTGGCTTCGTCTTGGGTCTGGTAGTCTGATTAACCGGTCTGAGGTGAACTCCCTTTTTAATTCTGTCCATCATCTCTTCAACTGCTTGCCTCTTCAGATCTGTGACTTCTTCACTTGCTTCTGGCTGAGCTGCCTTTTCTTTCTTAGGACCACTGCGACAGGGGTGGGACCGCTTCCGGATCATGGACATATGAGGGATCTGATAGGGTTGGGAGGTGGAGGGGGGAGTGGCAGTGGAGGAGGTGGTGGTGGAGGAACTGAATTCTCAGACTGGTTCACTCGTTTCTGGAGTTCATCAACAGAATGCTTTAAATTTCTGGCTTTCTCCTCAGAATTCTGATACTTCGATTCCAATTCTTTTTTATCATCTTCTAGAAGCTCCAGTTGCTGGTTGAGGTTGGTATCTCTTTGTTGAGTGTTTCATTTTCTAGTTGCCCTTCTAATTCTTTGACCTTTTGTTGATGCTGAATTCTCTCTTCTTCAAGGAGCTGGGTGAGTTTTGTGTTTTCATTTAAAGCTTTCAAAAGCTGCTGGTCCGGAGCAGAGCTCTGGAGCAGAAGGTGCCTTTGTCTCTTTAGCTTGTTTTGTTCAATGAACATCTCTTGTGCAAATGACTCTGCCTTCTTCTGAAGGTCCTTCTCCAGCTCCAAGTTTACTTGCATTTCCTCGTACTCTTCTACCACTAACATGGACACTCTTGCATTTTTCTAAGACTTTTCTGTTTGAGAACTCTGAATTTAAAGCAGCTTTTTCTTGTTTAACTTTATTTACCTCTTCATTTACTTCTACCAGTTTGCTCTTGACATTTTCCAGTTCAATGGATAGTTTTTTCTTTTCTTCCTGAGCAGATACGATATGATCTCGAAGTTCTTTGATTTGCTTCTGACAATGGACTGTGAGATACACGTCTCTGCAGCACCCTCGGGGTCCACAGAGGAATTGTCTTGGTCGATGTTTATTTCTAAAGTTATTATATCTGGTCCCAGCTTGGCCATGTATAACATGCTGATTCTTTTCAGTGTTTTATTTTCTTTATTTAACTTTGTTGCCAAAGCTTCAGCGCTTTCTTGACAAGTCTTCTCTATTTCAAGATGGTTCTGCATAAAGTTAACTTCCTCTATGACCATGTGAGAAATTTTATGAAATTCCTCCAATTTTTAACCGCTTCATCTCGTTCTTGCCTGATTTTGTCACACTTCTCCTTTGTTTTCTGGTTCTCTGCTCTAAGGTCTTCATATTCGCCTATTTCTTGCTCCTTCAGGCTGGTGATGAGCTGCAGCTGCTTCTCATCAGAGCTGTTCATTTTAGCAGGTGGAGCCGGGAATGAAAGGAAAGGAGGGAGCGGTGAGGGGTGCAGGGGGGAGGGGGAAGAAGCAGCAAGATGCCGGGGCGTGCGCTGGGCTCCCCGGAAGTGGGGTGTGCACCCGCTCCTGCCCCCATTTCAACTTTTTTTTTTTTTAAATTACTCTTGCTTACATTTTTTTTTTTAAGATTTATTTATTTACTTATACAAGCACTGGGCACAGTCAGAAGCACGGGAGGGTGAGCGAATTCACCAGAGCGGGGAGCAGAGCAGGCAGAAGGACCGAAGTACACTGCTGAGGGGAGCAGTGGGCGGCAGGAGAGGTCTGCGCGCCATGCGGGACCCTCCTCCGGTGGCTGGGAGCAGTCAGGGATCGAACCAGTGCTGCAGAGGCTGCGGGCAGCTTCGCAACCCAGCACTCAACCGCTGCGCCACCGGGGAGGCCCCCATTTCAACTTTTTAATACCACAAGATGTTGGTGCCAGGGTGGCTAGTGTGTGGTTCCCTCCTCTTGGGAACCAAGAGGAAATCTCTCGAAGGAAGACGTTTCCTCCACTCCCCACCAGCAGTTCAGCTTTACAGACATTCTGTTAGTGACATATGCTCATCCCCCAAACAACAATTAATGTTCTAATTGTGTAACTTTAAAAAGTGCTAATTGTGTAACTTTAAAAAGTAAGACAAAATTCTGCACTTTTATAAAACTTGATACAAATAGTATTTCAGATTGTACAGTCCTGTGCAGTACATGGTTATCAAAAATCCACACACTTCACTTGCATTTCTAGCACCTTCAGCTTTTTGTACCTCATCTGTTTTGGCACCGCTATTTTCTGTAGGATTATTTCTTTTTTTGCCAGCATCAGCTTTAACTTTTCCTTTTGGTACCTTTTCTTTCTCCATTGCAGGGCCTTTTTAGGCTTAGCCTCTTTCTTTGGAGGAACAGATTTAGCAGATAACCTTGTGTTTCTTCGCTGTGGTTCATCTTTCACTTTGGCTTTATCTCCTTTAGCACCCCCTTCAGCCTTTCTCTTGGTCATGGTTATGACAGCAGTGTGACAGGTTCTGGACCTGGAGGAACCAGCTGTAAAGAGGCTATTGGTCTAGAGGTTGTTTTTACCCCCTCACACTGTTCCTTGGTGTTGATTTCTTGTTTACACCATTGTCATCAGAGAAGACAGTTGATATGATTTCAATCTTCATGAATTTGTTGACACTTTTTTTTTTGTGTATGTGTGTGTGTATATATGTATATGTATTTGCCTTATATATTTTGATGCTGCTTCACTTGGGGGTGTGTGTGTGTGTGTGTGTGTGTGTCTTCCTGATAAATCAATCCCTTAATATATATTGTCCATCTGCCTTTTATTACCTTTTAGCCTGGAAGTCTATTTTATCTAATATAAGTATCATTGCTCCTGTGGTTTTTTGGCTCCCATTGCTTAAAAGACTGTTTTCAACCATTTATGTTGAGCCTATATTTATCTTTGGAGTTTATATGGGTCTTTGGGAGACAATATAAAGTTGGTTCCAACCAGCCACTCTGTGCCTTTTGATTGGTTTCGTCAGTTTATATTTAGGGTAATTATTGATGGGTGAGAATTTACTGCTTCCAGCTTTCTTTAATTTTATTTTTATTCATTTCCTTATTCTGTGTGTGTGTGTGTGTGTGTGTGTGTGTATTCTCTTTGAATTAGCTAGGAGAGTTACTTTCAACATTCCTTATAAGAGATGTCTAGTGTTTGCAAATTCCTTCAACTTTTGTTTGACTGGGAAGGCCTATATTTCTCCCTCATATCTGAAGGAGAGTCTTGCCTGGGTCTGGCATTCTTAGCTGGAAGTTTTCATGTTTGAGTATTTAAAATACATCATTTCATTCTCTCCTTGCTCATAGGTTTCCTCAGAGAAGTCTGATGAAAGCCTGATGGGAGTACCTTTATTGATTACCTGTTTTTTTTTTTGTTTTTTTTTTTTTTTCTGTAGCCATTTTGTTTTGAACTCTTGATAGTTTCACAACTGTATGTTTGGTGTAGGTCTTATTGCATTTAGATATTCTAGATATTCTCTCTAGTTCATGGACTTACATATTTGGTTCCTCCTGAATGTTTGGTTAAGTTTTCCTCTATTTCTTCAAATATGTTCTCTGATCCCTCTATCTCATCCTTCTGGAATACCCAATATCTTTGTTGCCTCTCCTAATGTTGTTGGGTAGTTCTGAAAGTGTTTCTTCATTTTATCTTTTGTATTTGTCTCTTCCATCTGGGTCCATTGCATTATTATATGGTGGTCACTATTTTGAACCTCCATTTGGTCTTTTATACTTCCATAGCTTTTGTCAGAATTTTGTATCTCCTCTAATGACCTTCTATTTTCTACAACTGTTATTTTTTTTTATTTAAAGTTCCAATTTCTAGTTCTTGTTCATTAATTTTATTTCTCATTACATTCATTTTCTAAATTTTATTAGCCCTCTTTGTTTGCAGAGTTATTTTCTATCTCTTTGACTTGCTTTTCTGCATTTTCTTCCATTTCTTTGAATTCCTTTTTCATGGTAGTTTTGAATTCTTTATTTTCTAGGACAATAAAGTCTTTGGGATTGGATTCTGGAGAATTGTTCATTCTTGTGATGACATATTCCCTTGTTGATTTATGTGCCATATGCTGTATTTTTTGTCTACTCATTTTGTGGCTTAGATGTTCCTGTTTTTTTTGTTTTTTTGTTTTTTTTTTTTAAAGTATATATAGTAGTTACATAGCAATTTGCATTACTTCTACTTTTACAGCAGGCGGTGCTGCGGTTTAGGTTTTTTGTTTTTCTTTTTTGTTTTTGTTTTTTTGGCTTCCCCTCTTCCATTGCTTGGGAGACCTCATCTGGCAGTTGATGCATCAGGGTTTGGGGGTAGAAGGTGGGTTTGGAATGGTCTAGTTATTGTTGGGAATTTCTTAGGATTGCCTAGCTTTTGTGTGTGACATTGTGGATATCCCTCCTTTACGGTTCCAGACATGGGTATCTGCATGCAGTCAGTGTGCTTCCTGAGGTCATTACTAGTCCCCAGGGATGGGGAAGGGGAATTGCAGCCCAATTCACTTACATGTTCTGTTCACTGGGGACCTGGCCTTTTGGGAGTATCCCAGTTGCTCTACCCAAGAATCCCTTTAGTCAAGACTGGGTGGCTCCACATTGCTCAGCTCTCTCCTGCCACTGTCTTAAGTATGCAGCCCTGAAATTTGTGTGGCAGCCTCCTCGTCCCAGAGCATAGCCTACAGGCATTCCTCTTGATCCACATCTTGTTTAATGATGTCTGACTTAACTCTGTGTGTTTTCTAATGCAGCCCATGCTTGACTCCACACCATAGCATCACCCCAAGTCACAGGACCCTGTGGGTTTAGCGGCCTTCTAAATAACATTCATATTATCCTTCTGGGAGTAAAACAGAGAACCCCATCTTGACCCAATCCTTCATAATCTTTCCTAATGTAAGTTCTGATGAAAAAAATGAAATCTTTTATCTAAGAAAATCCTTTATATTTCATACAAATTGGTTTCCAAATACCTGATGAGTGTCCTTAGAAATTATATATTAGCTTGCATAACTTCTAAAATTGCCAGAGCTAGTGTTGTAACTGCCTCTAATTGTGGCTTGATTCAATGTTTTATTTTAAAAGTTGCATAATAATGGGTTTACACTTGTTTTTTTATATATATTTTTAAGATTAATTTTTATTTATTTATTTATTTATTTATTTAGATTTATTTATTTATTTATATAAGCACTGGGTACAGTCAGAAGCGCGGGAGGGTGAGAGAATTCACCAGAGCCAGAGCGGGGAGCAGAGCAGGCAGAAGGACCGAAGTACACTGCTGAGGGGAGCAGCGGGCGGCAGGAGAGGTCTGCGTGCCACGTGGGACCCTCCTCCGATGGCCGGGGAGCAGCCGGGGATCGAACTGGTGCTGCAGAGGCCGCGGGCAGCTTCGCAACCCAGCGCTCAACCGCTGCGCCAGCGGGGAGGCCCTACACTTGTTTTTGATTCTAATTATGAACACATTATCAATACTACCAAATTGATATTTTGCCTTTTTTTTAGAGAAGCTCTCACACTTGTTTTATAGGGTATATATCAATTGCTGAATACATTTTTGCATCTAAGCAAAAATATTGCAAATGTTTAAATTAAGGAAGGGATAAGCATATCATAGGATTGTATATTTTGAGGTATTGGTAAGATCAAGCATTGCGCATTGGTCATATCAAACAAGATGAAGGGATTTGTTCTATAGCATGCAGCTATAAATTGATAGAGAAGAAAAAATAAGTTAGACATTTGAATGCATATGATTTAGTAAATTTAACTATTAAAGGTATTTTTGGTTTCAAACAGTCAAAATAAAGCATATTGTAGAAACATTAAATATTGGAAGTTTCCATTTTTTCCAACAGAAATAAGCAGTGGCAGAGTTGTGTATATATCATTGGCAACTATTTTACCTGTGAGAATTCTCTAGTGGTGGTTAGAAATCTCATATAGTGATTTGGAATATATGAGTGGTCAGAAGTGAAAGTGGTAGGTAACAAAAAAGAGCATCAGGAATATCAGCCAGTCATAACAAGGGGCTGCTATACTATAGTGTGACTTTACCACCATTTGGCAGTTTTCCTAGAACTGTTGATGTTGTTTAGGTTGATTTAATCTGATTTATGGCTTTATTTATGATTTACTATTCCTGATTTTTAGCATCTCAAATTGTCATAAATCTTAGTGAATTGCTTACAAATTAATGGCATATTGTAAAACTGCAAATTAACATATTCTCTCAGCTTTAAAGGTATTATATGCCTTTTCTATTTGATTAAAAAAATTTATGGAAATGTCTGTATTTAAATATCAGGGGAACTTAATGACCATCTAGAGTTTATAAGAAAATGATTAATTATATATAATATATTGCAGAAAAGCATTTGTGTTTTTGCCTAGTGTTAGAGGGATTAGAAAAAGTAATAAATGACATTGGCAGAAGTTTGCTTTCCTCGAGTAGAGGGCATTAAGAGAAAGGGTGATTCTAGAGCCAGATTTCTTGTTCTCCATCTTTTTTCCAAGTAAACCTTGTGCAAATTGTTTGATATATATATTTTTTTAACCTTTAGCATTTGCTTCAGCTGTTGTGTTTTGTATTTTGGAGAACACTTCTTATATTCTAGTTTTTTTGAATTAGCCCAAAGAGGGAATATCTTAAGATAACAGAAAAAGGAAATAACAGTTCAAGATTTTCTTTGGTTGTAGCATGTGATGTTCTCATCCTTCATATTATCCCTAAATTGCCTATATTTTCTAATGCAGACTCTTAATTTTTATTAACTTTTAAACTTTTTGGTATTAACAAAAATAGTAACAAAAACAAAACATACAAATTAGTGGTTGTCTTAACAAGCATAGGAATTTTAAAAGCTATTATATATATATCACAACTTGAACTGAGGATAATAAAGATTATTTTATTATTATGACAATTCACCTTGTGTTGTAGATTTGGTATAAATATTGGATAGTTGTACACTAGTTATTTAATGTTCATGAATTTTGAAAAGAGAATCTAGTGTTCTTTTTATTATTTGAATCTAATAGTTTTTAGTTGTGATTACTTTTTGGACCTCACTGAACACAAACTCTGAACATTTCCTTCCCATGGATATGTTATGGAGAGTGCTTGGATTTGGTGACGCTTTGATTTCAGATTCTAACCTGGGGAGCTTAACCATCATTTGGAATTTGTTTTTTAAGAAAATGTTATGTGAGCTATACATTTACTCTCAAGTGGAAAGACTGCATTAAAAGTTGACCACCATAATTTGACCAAAATACTAAGACCTTCTATAAAATTTATTCACAGGTTTTTGCTTGCCACTTTCAGTGTTAATTGTTCTAGTACTTTAATGACAGAATACCCATTAATCTTGGTGAAGAACCACTAAGTATGTTAAAACATTTTTTTTTGTGCATAGATCTTTTGGAAGTTTATTGGAAAATACTTACGTGAGAGAACCTTGCTGTTCACTCATCTTTAGGATATCAATTCAGTGGCTCATTCATTAGTGGTAAAACATGATAGAATGTGTGCGTCAGTTGAACAGACCTAACAAAATATATTTTCAGTGACCAGCTTTTATTTTTCCTTATTGTCTCTGGATTTTAGTGCATTAATGTTGGGGGACACCTAGCTCAGTTATCTACACAATTTCTCAAATTTTAGAAGAAATTTTGATTTAGTACAATAGGATGATAAAATGAAACAGTTATTCACACTCTGGTGTCAATGTAGTTTAGGACTGCAAATTTCATTACTCCATTCCTCTTTACCTTTCTAATGAACATCTCACTTTATTTAATGAGGTCATACAAACTACATCTTTACTCATTCATTCATCAATGGGCATTTAGGCAGTTTCCACATTATTTTTTGGCATTTAATGTTAACATTGACAAATAGTGCAATTTAAGTTGTGGTTTGTCAAAGTTTCAAGTTGCAGTGTCTTTCATTGCCCTACCTGTGAGATAAATTGACTTGGGTATGATTGTTTCAGTTCCTTATAATTTAGTAAGGACTGATTTGTGTCCATAAAAATTAGTTCGTGAGTCCTTTGAGTAAAACTGTCACAATTCTTGCTATGAATATCAATTTTTCAAAATTGTGATTTATTGCTTCATATAATTGCTAGTAATAAGTAACTTCTTATACTAAGGTATATAAGGTAAATGTAGATTTCAGTGGCTTCTCTTTAGTTCCTTTTTAAATACAAAGTGCTACTACAAGTAAGTGAAATTCTCAGTATTTATCACTAAATTTATATGAAAATGGTAGCTCTAGAAAGCCTGGACTAGGAAATAAATGAACTCTGAAGGTAGGGCCTCTCATTGTCCCTAACCTGGAACTCTTTATAAATCAAGTTATCTAAGTTAGTGTGTAATATTGATTGGATTAAGCACTGTTAGTAAAGAGTGTTTTAATTAGTTTTGTGGAACAGTGAAATATTCAGCCTTTTTTTTTTTTTTGAGAAAATATTGTTTTGAGAAAGTTTGTATTCCTTATTACATTTCCTCCTAAAACAGTCATTGGAGTTAAACTGGGATTTGCATCCTGACCATCTCACTTATTAGCTATAAGACTTCGGGCAAATTAAACATCTGAGCTAGTCTAGTAAAAGAGGGGTATGAGAAGGGGTATAGTATCTAAGTCAGAGAGCCCTTTCAAAAGTAGATGAGATAATTAAATTCTAGTGTTGTACTAGACTGGGTGAATTTTCTCTCCTTGAATCTATTTTGCTTTATTTAGCCTTCTTCAATTTCCTGTAGGCTTCATTGATAGAATTATAAATATGCATTTTCTTCTAAACTTTTGCTTTAAGGTTCATATTGTCTTGTGGTATCTCATGTGAAAAAGTCTGAGGAAAGTGAAAAAATGTAGTGAACATCTCTTACTAAGTTATACAAAATCACTGAATTGGAAAACTTCTGATCAGTTCTCTTGTCTCTTATTATATTGAAAAACTTAGAGGAAATTTACCTTTAAGTCTGAGTTTGTTGGCTTTGCTATTGAATTTTCTCCATTGGATGTAAGTGAAATTACAGTATAGCCCAGCCTTGAATAAATTCAGATTTCTAGATTAGCCCTGTCCAATAGAAATATGATTTGTGCCACATATGTAGTTGAAAATTTTCTAGTAGAGACATGAAAAAAGTAGGTGAATTTTAATAACATGTTTTATTTAACCCCATATACACAAAGTATTTTTAACACACAAAAAATGAGATTTTTACATTGTTTTGTGCTAAGTCTTTGAAATCAGAAGTGTGGTATGTTTTGTATTTTTAGCACATTTCAGTTGGACTACTTACATTTCAAGAGCTATACATGTGGCTAGTTGCCACCATATTGAAAAGCACCAATCTTGATGAATAAGATGTAGTATTTATAGTAGTAGGTGACTTTCGCACAGTTAGCTGTGTGTGATGAAAGACCGTCAATAGTTACTGCTGGTTTGTCCTCATTTCTTCAGTCACTTATGTAGATGGTGCGAATTTAACCATCTTTGCAATCTCTGTCCCATAAATAATTTTCCCAGTTATTCCTGTCCATTATTGAATGTTTGTAAAATTTCAAAGGCCTTAAATGTGCTCTTTGATTACTGACAGCATAAATCAAACTTTCTTTTACCTTACATTAATAAAATTTATATGTGTGACTTGAACAAGGTGTTATTTTGAGTAAAATTCATTCCGTTTCATTGTGAAGATTAGGTTGCAGAAGAAGGGCTGGGTCAGAAGATAGGAGACTGGTAAGAAGGCTAGTACAGTCTACATATAAGAAAATGGGACCATTTGATCTGCCAGGAAAAAGGAGGGGAAGATGGAGAAATGACAGAGAGAGGGAGGAATGGCTAATAGAAGCTTGAGGATGATTGTGGTTGAAGGATTGTTTTTGTTTTTCTTTGCTGTGTGCAATTTAAAGATGAAGACTTGGGCCTCCCCCGTGGCGCAGCGGTTGAGCGCTGGGCTGCAAAGCTGCCCACAGCCTCTGCAGTGCTGGTTCGATCCCCAGCTGCCTTCGAGGGTCCCACATGGCACGCAGACCTCTCCTGGCGCCCACTCCTCCCCTCAGCAGTGTACTTCGGTCCTTCTGCCTGTTCTATTCCCGTTCTGGCTCTGGTGAATTCTTTGACCCTCCCGTGCTTCTGACTGTACCCAGTGCTTGCATAAATAAATAAATCTTTATATGTAGGTTTTTTTTCCTTCCCACATAGGTTTTTGTCAAGTTGGCTTAAACTTTTTGAACTGTAGAGAATATCTAACATTAATAAAAATAAAGGATAAAATATTTCTACTCGCTTTCCTCTTAAATTGAAAGATGAGAAGAAAGAAAGTAAAACTAGGGTTAAATTAAGTGGTGATTTAAAAGCAGTTTTAGATACAAGAATGTGGGAGTCTTTATGTGCACGCACTATGGATCAGTAAATTTTCATAATTAGATAGAATTTGATATGAGAAAGATTTACTGAAAATACTTAATGACCGTAAACTTTCTTACATTAAATTAAAAATCTTTTGAATATCTGACTAATTCCCCCTACCCAATCTACATATTTCATAAGTGATGGAATACTTAGGAGCATTTTATAGAGAAGGGACAAATGATGCTCAACCCATGACAGAAATCCTAGGAACCATGACCGTCTGAACTTTTATTTTTTAAAATAAGATAAAATAGGGCATATTTCAAGCACTTACGAAATGTTAGTATTCTTTAAATTAGGATTCCATTTTTAGAATTACTGATTTTTAAAAAAATGTTATTTCATCTATTAAAATTCTTGAAATAATTATGCGGAAGTCATAGTCATTTAATGGACACAGAAATATAGAGTTTTGGTTCCATTTGTTCTAGTTTTAAGGCTGGAGATGTGCTCAGTTTGCCATAGGTGATGGGGATTTTATTTTAAGGATTCTGAGGAGAGGACCAGGAAATACTACATAGTGTCTGAAATTGTAAAGAAACAGTGTCTGGGAGGTGATGAGGTTGTTCCTTAAGGCATGCTACCTGACTTTCACCTCCCTCCTGCCAAGCTGTGGAAGCCATTTGCATATGAAATCAGTAGTTATATACAGTTAAAAAATGAGATGCGCTGATTCAAGTGAAGTTTAGGAGGCTGATCTCTGCCACCCTCTTTTCCATCTTCTGCCCCTCCCACATGTCTCTATTTTCCTTCACCCTGAGATCCTTTTGAAAATCTACACCAAGTCATTATTGACTAGAATATGCAGTCATTCTGTTGGCTCTGTTTTTTTTTCTTTTTTTTCAGATTTATTTATTTATGCATACAAGAGCTGGGGTACAGGCCAGAGATACAGGGGGCTGAGAGGATTCACCAGACAGAGCGGGAAACATAGCAGACAGACTAACTGAAATACACTGCTGAAGGGAGCATTGGGCAAGACAGGAGCGGTCTGCTGCGCCATGTGGGTTTCTCTCTGGCTGGCCCGTGATGGAACTCGTGTTACAGAGGCTGCAGATTGCTTCACAGTGTGGTGCTTATAACCCTTGCGCCACCAGGGAGGCCCTGTTGGCTCTGTTTTTGCTTTAACTTATTGGCCTTGTTTTGCTTTGGGGACTCTTTAGAAACTAGTAATTGCCATTCCTTTCAGATGATACACCTGTTGCTCTCCATTCCCTTTTCTGGATTCCTTGTGAAAACTTCTTTTGTCTTTCTGCCAGGACTAATGTCTGCTTTTCCTGTTGCTACCAATTAATGATCTTTGTTTCATATTTATGCTGCTCAAGGAAAAAAAAATCTAATTGATTAGTCATCCAATATAGTCACTTCTGTTGGGGTCTGCTAGGCTTCACAGAGGCTAGTTCCTTATTCTTTCATATGTAGGGAAGGTCACATGACACACAGGTTGGCCAAAGAACTGCTTCTGATTGCCTGCCTTAGAAGGTGGATGTGGTGGGGTTTTCTGTTGGATTTTTTGCCTATTCATTACATAAGATGTGCTATTCTTAATAGCTCAGTTAGAGTACTTTTTTTGTTTGATCCATAGCTTCTTGCTAGTATTAATGATAACCAGAACTTCAGCTGCTGTGTATTTTCCATGAGTAGGAACTGTATTAAGCAGTTCATGTGTAATAACTTATGAGCTATGTGATACATTTTCTAATGAAGAAACTGAGTCACAGTAATATGAAATATGGCATTTCATTAGTGGAACTCAGATTTGAATATAGGCAGTTTTCTAAACATTAAAACATACAATATGTAACATAACAGTTTATTTTAGAATTGTATTGTTCATTGAGATAAAATTAGTTTACAATACTGTATATTCAGGGGTATAGGTTCATACCTATTCATACTTGTTCAGATGCATATCGCCATACTACATCCACCACCAAAGCACCATGGTCCATTTTGGTCTCACTCTTTTTAACTGTCTTCATATTTAGCCTCATTTTTTTCAGTAAGTAGTTTTTTTTTTTTTAAAGATCTATTTATTTATGCATACAAAAGCTGGGGTACAGGCCAGAGGTGGGGGTGGTGAGAGGATTCACCAGAGACAGAGTGGGCAGCAGAACAGGCAGACTGAAATACACTGCTGAGGGGAGCAGTGGGTGATTCAAGAGGTCTGCTGTGCCATGTGGGTAGCTCCCTGGCCAGGGATTGAACTCATGCTGCAGTGGCTGCGTATAGCTTCATAGGTTGCATCTTAATCCCTTGCACCACCAGGGAGGCCCCAGTAAGTAGTTCTTGATTATTACTATTGCTACTACCCTGTCTGTCTTTCTTTGGATTTTTTCCCCTTGGGGTAGTAATGATGACTCAAGAAACAAGCTATTACCTGACAAGTATGATAAAATAAAAAAAAAAAAAACATCTATTTACCTAATTCTTGTATTCATAGAAGTCATAATCTTATTTGGGGAAAAAGGACTTGAATGAAGATCACCATAGTCAAGTGAAATAAATGTTAAAGTGGGAAGGCATCCCAAGGATTGCTGGTTAACACATGAGGTAGTCTTGGGATTGAATCATTAAAGAAGAGGAGGAGTTTGATTGACTGATCATGTCTAGAGGAGGACTTCCACTACAGGAACAAATGCTAAGACATATTATGGTGTCTGAGCACTCACAAGTCACCTGATATTTGTAAATGGTGTTGGGGGTGACTGTTGAGACTGCAGCCAGACCATGTGGATTTTATAAATCTCTGCTCTCCCTAAACACACTTCTAAATTAACCACAGTAATGCCAACTTGAATAATTTGATTAAAACATTCACATTTCTGGCTTCTTTACTTTCTTCTGAGGCATAATCCCTTCTCAATAAATTCCTTGCTCCTCAAGTTTCAGATAACATGGGAGGGAAACCCTGGGAAATAGAGTGACATCTTAGCTCCTTCCCATTTTATTGTTAAGCAGCGTAAAACTTTTTTTTTTTTTTTTTTGTCTGTGTCTTTTAATTTATCCTTACTTTTTGCCAACTCTAGGCTCCTCATGTAGTTGTTTGTTTCATTTGTTTAGGGAGAATGATCTGGCAAGTTGAGAGTGGTTATGAGAGTTGGTGAGACAAAGGTAGGCCGGGGCTAGATTACTCAGAAGCCATGTATCACATTTTGAGGAATTTGTATTTTATAATTAGTGGAGAGCTGCTAAAATATCTGAACTAAATGAGGGATGGGGGAGGGGTTAGAGGAAGGGAATTACAAGATTAGTTTTTTATTTTTGAAGAGCCACTTAGACTATGTTAAGGGCTATAACTACAGAAAGTACAGTATAGGCAAGAAAGCATTGATCCTCAGATTAGTAGCAGCATCACCTGAGAACTTGTTAGAAAAAGAGATGCTCAGGGTCTACCCTACACCTAACTTAATCAGAAATTCTGGGGGTAGGTTACAGTGATCGCTTGTTTTGATTCTAATGAGCACCGAAATTTGAGCGTGGGGATAC
Source organism: Talpa europaea (assembly GCF_964194135.1). Lineage (NCBI taxonomy): Eukaryota > Metazoa > Chordata > Mammalia > Eulipotyphla > Talpidae > Talpa > Talpa europaea. The sequence continues at coordinate 46,624,374 of NC_140071.1, read as the reverse complement.
CAAGGCTAATGTGGCTGAAATATCGTTTGCAAATGTGTTTAACGTTGTGTATTGATTTTGATTAGGTGTTCATTATGTTTGAGTTTTGCATCAATGATTAAGAAATAGAATAGCTATGTAGATTTTGTGATTTAGTTACTTATCTGAATGCCTAAAATTAAAAGATGTGAAGAACTAGTACTGTGTGGGTAATCCATTATACTTCGAAAAGGGGAGACAGTTCAGGATCTTGTGGGAAGATAAACCATAGTCAAGAGGAGATACTGAAGTAGAATAAAACAAGTAAGAGGTGATTAATGCTCTAGATGTTGCCAGTGCTTATTTGTAACATGGTGCTTACATCGTCAGTATGGAAAACTGGTTGAAGATATTATTAAAAAAGGGGGGAACACCAGCTGTTTGCGTAGCCCAAAGGAAAAGATGGTGGGTTTCTCCAAGATTTGCTAAGATGTCCTTATACAATTAGTTCCACATAGCTATCAATATTAAGAGGTGGTCTATTTTCATTCTTAATATAATAGCTAAGCAGCAGATTTGCATCTAACCCAGATTTCATGTTTTTCTTTGAGGGTGTGAGGGTTGTGGGCTTAAATTTCACCAGGGTGCGAGTGTTGTGGGTTTGAATTTCACCATTGTTGGAATGGACCTAAGTCTGATAATCTTCCTTTATTTCCCTCTGTTAACTTGCTGGATGACCAGAAGTACAGATAAAGCAAATACAGATAAATCAAAATTGTGTCATAAAGGATAAGTAATCTCCTTGTCTTCAAATTTTGTTCCAGGACCCATCAGTTACACAAGTGACAAGAAATGTTCCACCAGGACTTGATGAATACAATCCATTCTCTGATTCTAGAACAGTAAGACTATTCTTCATTGGATTACTTTTAAATGTTGAAATTAAATAGGGATGGTTCCTGTTTAGTTTGGTTAAACTTTTATGTAGAATTTAGCTAGTTAAATTTTTTTAGTAGGAAGTAATAATTGAAAATTACCTTTAGAGTCTAGTGACATACTGCACATTTTCTTTTTCTACAGATGAAATTGCTAATAATCCCTCTAATTTGTAAATCTTGTAATACTTTAAGTAGAAAAGTGGCTTTTTTGTTAAATATGATGTCTTCATGGTAATGTGGGTAATGCTTTTATTAAAATGAGAGACCTATCTATGGAACTGTGTGCCATGAGTATTTTTGTCATTTTGATTAGGTTATTTTGAATAGCATCACCGTCTGCTCTGGAAGACTAGAACCTTTAGGACTTTATCTAGACTAGGAAAGCATTTTCTTTTCAAAACTTAGTTTTGACTTATAAAATGTAGGGGTATTAAAAAAAAAATCCTTATACCACAGGTTTCTCTATTCTGAAGGCATATTGGAAGTACCTGGAGAGCTTTATTACACTATCTGTTAGGGCCCTAAACTCTTACAATTAGGGCTATTTTGTGTTTTAGCATTTGTGATTTTTTTTTAAAGATTTATTTATTTATTTATTTATACAAGCACTGGGTACAGTCAGAAACGTGGGAGGGTGAGAGAATTCACCAGAGCCAGAGCGGAGAGCAGAACAGGCAGATTGACGAAGTACACTGCTGAGAGGAGCAGCGGGCGGCAGGAGAGGTCTGCGGGCCATGTGGGACCCTTGCCCAGTGGCGGCGGTGGAACCTGTGCTGCAGAGGCTGCGGGCAGCTTCGCAACCCAGCGCTCAACCGCTGCACCACCGGGGAGGCCCATTTTTGATTGTTTTATTGGGAATCGCTTTTGAGAAGTATTGAGAGATTTCTGTAGAGCATTCTGACAAATAACTGTTTTTTACATTTGCATCTTTGACTTAGATAACACATTCAGGAGGTCCCTCATTTTAGACATTGTTGGCTTACTCTTCATCCTCTTAAAGATACTGAAGCTCTTGTATGCTTGGATTTACATATTATTATTACAATATTATTATATAATTCTTGGTCATTTCTTCCTATGTTTTTCATAGTCTAGAAAATAATTCTAAAAGATTATGTTGATTTTTTTACTTAGAAATTTCAAGATGTGTTATATTAACTCTTTAGGTTTAGGAAGAGTGTTGAACTAAGTGAAAAGATTAAAATAAGATTTAGTTTATAATTTTTTTTTAAAGATTTATTTATACACGAACTAGGGTACAGGCCAGATACGCAGGATGGTGAGAGGATTCACTAGAGACAGCGGGGAACAGAACAGGCAGACTGACAAAATGCAGTGCTGTGGGGAGCAGCGGGTGAGACAGGAGAGGTCTGCTCACCATGTGGATTGCTAGGCCAGTGGGGATCAAACTGGCACTGCAGAGGCTGTGGACAGCTTCACAGCGTGGCACTCAACCACCTGCGCCACCAGGGGAACTCCTAGTTCATAATTTTTACTTTATTTCGCAGTCCTCATTTAACAGATTTTGCTTATGTGCAACAATTGCAGTCCAGGCTGGGAATCCTAAAATGTACATTAAGCAAGTAAATTGCAAAATGAATTATGTCATTTTCCTTCCTTATAGGAAATTAGTGCTGTTACTATATGAGTTTGATTTGGTAGTAGTAGAAAGGAAAAAATAATAACTCTGGTATATTTTATTTTATATGTAGTTCTAACATAGATGGGAACAAGATTTATTAAAAGTTTTCTGATAAAGAATAAAAAGATTTTTATGTGATTTTTGGGAAGATTTTTACTAGCAAGAAATAGTTTTAAGCTTTTTTACAGCTTTAGATTACTCTTATCTGTAGTGATAGTATTCCTTATCAAGTGGTCTACTTAGTGTCTGCTCTAAATCTATTATCTTAATTGAATTCTTAAAATAACATTCAAGATGGTATTCTTTATTTTTCTGATCAAAAATATGCATCAAAGGCCATACAAACTAAGTAGGTGGCTAAACTGGTTTACTAACACATCTGTTTTCTATAGTGTTTGCCTTTTCAATTTTGCTAGTGCTGATTTTCGAGATAGATGCTAAGAAATAGAAGATATGTTACAGGGCAACCCCAATGTGAAATGGGTTGCCTCACTGTGGGCCCTTACCCACACACTTAAAAGGGACTTATAATAAGACTCAACTGCAGGCATATACCACAGAAAGGTTAATAAAGGGTTCATGTATAAGAAGAGGGAAAATGAAGAAAGGAATAACTCAAGGAGGAAAAAAAAGAGATAAATTGGTAAACGTGTCCTACTAGTAGTTCCCCTGAGCTGGGACCCCAGAAGCATGCTGAAAACTGGTGAAAAACCAAAACCAACAGCCCTCCTCTACCCCTCCACCCCCTCAAGTCCACATGTCTCTGGTTATATACCAAGCTTGGCTGCTTAACTCCACCCTAAGTCCCAGTGCTCCTCCCTTTGATGGTGATATCATTATGGGGTTTGTAATCCTTGGTGCCTTGCCTTGGATCTCTGTGGTCCATAAAACCTAAATGTGGGGTTTGTTCAGGACATCCTTTCCCCCCAACAGATAACAGTCCTTGTCTTTAAAAAATTTCTTACCTAGTTAGGATTTTAAAAATTATACAAAGAAGATACTGCCTAAGATAAATAAAACAAAAATGTAAGTTGTGGTCCTTAATATTGAAACTTACAATCAAGGCAAGGTTTTCTCAGAGCAGTCTTGAGTAGATAGCTGGGGATTCATGGAATGTTAATTTACAATAAGACACTTTTTTTTTTTTGAAGATTTATTTATTTATGCATACAAGAACTGGAATACAGGCCAGGGATGTTGGGGGTGGGGCGTGGTGAGAAGATTCACCAGAGACAGTGGGGAACAGAACAGGCAGACCAACTGAAGTTTACCATTGAGGGGAGCAGCGGGCCAGTCAGGAGAGGTCAGCTGCGCCATGTGGGGTGCTCCCTGGCCCGCTGGGGATTGAACTCCTGCTGCAGAAGCTGCAGATTGCTTCATAGTGTGGTGCTTAACCCCTTGCGCCACCAGGGAGGCACCTACAATAACACTTTTTTAGATTTGATAAGCAGTGATAATAATGTCAGAAAAATAATTGTTACGAAAGCACTTGTGAATTTTCCACTGACCTTTTTGCATGGAAAGCACAGTTAAAATAATTAAAAAATTCCTTTGTTTTCTATATGGTATTATTTCAGAAATTTGTCCTTTTACAGGGTTTTGATTGTTTTCTAAAACAGACTAGATGTATTCAGATAATCGATTAGGTGATATGTTAGAACTTGGTCTGAATACTATTTTAGTTGGCTGATGTTGTATTTGTTTTTGAAAAATGTTTATGAAAATGAAGCCTCTTGATGGTTGGATAGGAGTATGGTAAATTACTTGAGGTCAAGTCGGAACATCTTGAGCCAAGCGCCAAGCAAGTGTATAACTTGGTAGTTTAGAAAGTTCCAATATTTTACTTTTACTTTTTTTAAAGTTAGTTTTACGTTCATATTTAGCTTTCTGCTTTTTTTTTTCTTCCCCCAAATACTCAATTTTTCTCCCCTGGGCCAAGGCATTTAACAAATCACCACTTGTGTTGGACTGGATCATCTCCTTTGACAAAACTATAAACTACTTCTTGTGTGTCACTGATATGCCCACTTTCTGTTTTGCTAAGAAAGAGGTGTTTAATCGTATAACGATCTTTTTCGCACAACTGCTGCCATAATAACAGTTGCAGACTAGTAACTGGAATAACTTTCTGCTTAAGGTATTAACTAAATAAAGGAGACAACAGATTTCAATAATTGAATGCTTTAAACAATTTACAGTTTAATTCATTCTATAAATTCAGAGAAAGGAGTGGTCACAAGATATCTTACAGTACAAATTAAATCAGTCTGTTGTCAGTATAATGGAGACTGTTGAGCACTTGAAATGTGGTGAATTGTGAATTACGAAGTACTGTAAAAATTCAGAATAGTCTTGAGATATGAAGTAATTTTTTGGTTTGAATTCAGAATGTATTTTCCCCATTGAAATTATGTTGAGCATGGTAGGTATGTTTCCTGGCTTAACCTATAAAGTTGAATGCATACATTACTAGAAGAATTAGTTTATCCATGACAAATGATGGGGAATGTTTTTCCTATAAATTAGGTAACAGTTTAAAATGCCTACTGCAGCTTGATTGTTAATAGTTTCAGTCACTGATGATAGCATTCATCACTTTAGGTACCAGGGTACCTATCCATGTGGGAGGACTGTGGCACCGTTTATTTTTTTAATTATTTTTAAATTATTTTTTATTTTATTAATTTTTAAATTATTTTTATTATTTTATTATTTTTTTATTTGTATTTTTTTTTTTTATTTTAGGCACTGTTGATGCAATTCCTTAAAGGCATTTATCAGTGTCTAGTTTGTTGTCAAATTTTCTTCAGAAATAGGCTGCCTAGTTACTTTTTCACTCTTCTAGTTGTTGCTATATATGACTTCTTTTACATGTAACAGCAAGATATGTCTGTGCTTTCTGTAAGGAAAAAAAAAAAAAACTGAAGAGAAGAAAACTCCAAATACTCCAAGTCTAAGAGGCCATTTTCTGACCATAAGAACATAGATAATTGACTTATGTAAGTCGAATTACCTCTAAGATAATTGAGAATATGAGCTAGACTGAGAGGAATAGACCTGGATTCTACTCTATTAATAGGCCCTTCTAATAATTGGTAATTTTAAGCAAACCATCTGAGCACATTGGGACTTTTTTTCAATGTGTAACAATGGAGGCAGAGAGGAAGATGTAGAGTTAAATGATTTCTAATATTGGTTTCTTTTTAAAAATTGGATAAAATTTTTAACTCCAGGGACTGGCTGGATATATTTGCACATAGTAAATATACTACTACTAAAGCATTGACTACTCCAAAAGCTTTTTATATGCTTTAATACTTGACTTTATTTTCTCTTCCTTTGCATGTCTTTTCTACCCCCCCCCCCCTTTTTAAACTTTTCCTTTCTCCTCTACTTTTCATTGTTGTCTTTCTTGGGTGGCGTGCACTGTTTGTTCCAGAAACAGTTGTCTTTGTTTCTAGTGTCATTTAACGGCAAGTATTCCCTTCTTTCCTCTTAGTGTCTTTGACAAGAGATATCTGAGTCCACTTTGGAACAGCTTCTTTTCCTATAGCTAATCAGTTGTCACATCCTGTCACTTAAACCTCCAGGAGAAATTGTCTTTTTGTTCTTTTTATTCTATTGCTAAACTGTCCTAATTCAGACACACATGTGAAATAATGACTATGTACTTACTGGTCTTAAATTTTTCTTCTTTAAACCATTTTTTTTTGGGTACTGTGATGAGAATTATTTTCCTAAAACAGAGGTCATATTGTCTTTTTTTCTTAGGTGTATAATCAATGTGTACATTTCTATCTAGTAGTGTGGCATGTAGAGCCTTCTAGGATTTGAGTTTAAATTGTTTTTTTTTTTTTTTAATTTTATGGATGTTATTTTTTAGAGTTTTGGGTTTACAGAAAACTTGAGCAGAAAATCCAGGGTGCCTGTGTTATCCTCCTCACGTACTGCCTTTTTAGTCTTCTAATACACCATATGCTCCAACTGAAGTCATGTACTCATTAACCTGCAGCCAGATTGAGAACACCTCCCCTAGGCCTTTTTTGTTCATTAAAGGACTCAAGAGAGACTCCGTGATCATAATCTAACTTACTTGGTTATTCTTGCCTTCTTCAATGGGTCATCAGAAATTATTGTAGGTGTATTAATTTTCTCTTACTCTGAAACAAGTTATCACAAAGTTCACAGTTTGAAACAACACACACTTATTATATGGTTTCTGTGCATAGCTTAATTGGTTCATTTTCTCAGGGTTTCATAAGGCAATGATCAAAGTGCTGTCTGGGTTACATTTTCATCTAGTCTTTATTGGGGAAGCATCTGCTTCCAAGTATATTCATGTTGGCAGAATTAATATCCTTGAGATTGTATGACTGAGGGCTCTGGCTTTTTGCTGTCAGCTGGAGACTACCCTCAGGTTATAGGTACTAGTTACAGTTCCCAGAGATGCATAGTTCTTTCTACATGGATGTCTTCAACTTGAGCACTTATCAGATCTGCAGAGATTTTCATTCACCTAGTCTGCTAGGATGAAGTCTTCTATAATGTAGCCTAATCCAGGAAATGATACCACATCATTTTTACAATATCTTTATTTTGCTCATGAAGTAGAGGGGAGAATCATTGCCGTTCACCTTCAGATCTGTACACCATACTGGGAATAAGATGGCACATTAGGATAAAGACTGTTAATTCTCCATCTCTTCAGGCCCATTTTAAAGGTCAGAGTAGAGTCCAGAACACATATCTCAAACACTTGACTGCCCTAAAGAGAGCAGTATTAATTTCTTTATGCCTTTAGTTCCTTATTTATGTCACTCTCTACAAGAAAACTGACTTCCAGGGTGCTACTCATTTCAGGGGTTTTAATCTTCACGATACTTTGTACATCTGTTGTTTGCTAATTCCTGAAACTTTCCATTGTGCTTTCTGAAAGTCACAGGCTATCTTCGTCAAAACCCTTTATATCTTCCTCTTTTTTTGAAAGTTTTGTCTTTTGCTTTGTGGAATGTGGCCTTTTCTACAAGGGCACTGCATCCCCTGCAACCTTCTCAAAAAACTAGCTGCTTTTGCACTATTTATAATAGCTAAACTTTGGAAACAACCCACATGCCCAAAAATAGATGACTGAATCAAGAAGATGTGGTACATATATCCAATGGAATATTACTCAGCTATCAAAAAAGATAAACTCATGCAATTTGCAGCAACATGGATGGAGCTGGAAGGGATCATGCTCAGAGAAATAAGCCAGAAAGAAAAAGAAAAATACTGATGGTCACTCATAGCAGGAATCTAGAAAACCTAAATAAGGGACCAGGAAAAAGAATAACTATAAGAAAGAAAAAATCAAAATCAACAAACAACTATAAATCAGGAGACACACTATGGGGAGGTGGGGAAAGGAGGGATTAGGGTCAAAATAAGGGGGGGTGCAATTGTAGGGGAATATAAAAATAAAAAAAAATAGCTGCTTTTTCTCTCATAGTTATCAGGCATAAAGGTGTGGTAGACAGATATATTTGTTTCTCATTGCTGCCTCCAGATAGCTTTCTTTCTTCCTGAGTAAAAAAAAAAACATCCCAACCTGAATGAAGACTGGTCTAAATAACCCCTATTAAAAACAGTATGGGTATTTCTGAAAAGATTAAAAATGAAGCTATAAGGGCCTCCCCTGTGGTGCAGCGGTTGAGCACTGGGCTATGAAGCTGCCCGCAGTCTGCAGCGCTGGTTCAATCCCTGGCCACTGGCGAGGGACCCACATGGTCCCTCGCAGACCTGTCCTGCTGTGCCCGCTGCTCCCCTCAGCAGTGTACTTCAATCCCTCTGCCTGTTCTGCACCCCGCTGTGGCTCTGGTGAATTCTCTCACCCTCCCGCGCTTCTGACTGTACCCAGTGCTTGTATAAATAAATGAATAAATAAATCTTTAAAAAAAAAACCTTAAAAAAAAGAAGCCATAAGACTCCGTAATGCCACCTCTAGGTATCTACCCAAAGAATTCAAAAACACTAATTCAAAAGGAAACTTGCACAACTATTTACTAACCAAGATATGGAAGCAACCTAAATACCCCCAAAAACCGATAGTGAAGTGAGAACATGGAGCATATAAACACAGTGGACTATTACTCAGCAATCAAAAAAAGATAAACTCAATGCCATTTGTGGCAGCATGGATGGAGCTGGAAGGGATTATGCTAAGTGAAATAAGTCAGAAGGAAAAAGATAAATATCAAATGGTGTCACATGTGGAGTATAGAGAAACTAAGCAAAGGATCAGATGAAGACAGATTATGAACTAACCCTTGAAAGCTGACTATAGACCTATAGCATCCAGAGGGGAAATGGGTGATAACAAAGTGTGAAGTGAGCACAAAGGACTATGGTGGTAGACTAGGGTGACCAGAAGGTGCACTACAATAACTGTACCTGAAAAAGGGAGCCTGTACTTCCAGAATTCCAATGTAAATCAATACACATAAAAAAAAAATCCCACCAATGGAAACTACCTAAGTGGATCAGGAAGATAGGGTATAATACACAATGGAATACTACTCAGCTATTTAAAAAGACAAACTCTTGCCATTTGTGACAACATGGATGGGGCTGGAGGGGATTATGCTAAACAGAATAAGCCAGGAGAAATACAAAAAAGATAAACACATGCAATTTGCAGCAACATGGATGGCGCTGGAAGGGATCATGCTCAGCGAAATAAGCCAAAAAGAAAAAGAAAAATACCGGATGGTCTCACTCATAGCAGGAATCTAGAAAACTTAAATAAGGGACCAGGAAAATGAATAACTCTAAGAAAGTGAAAATCAAAATCAACAAAAAACTATGAACCAGAGACACTTTTAGGGGGGCGGGGGTGGGAGGGGAGGGATTGGGGTCAGAATGGGGGGGCTGCAATTGTATGGGGAATATAACAATAAAATTTAGAAAAAAAAATACAAATACCAGATGATGTCACTTATATGTGGAATATAGAAAAAACAAAGCATCTGATAAAGCCAAAAGCACTATTAGCAAACCCTAGAAATTGACTGTAAGTGATTAAGGGGGTGGGGGAATGAGATGGGTGAGAACAAAGTTGGGGCCAGAGCATAGTGAACTGTGGTGGTGGACACTGGTTGCTTTGGTGGTGGGTGTGGTGCAGTATCACCACATGGAGGGGGAGAGCCTATACCTCTAAAACAGACGACATTGCAAACTAATGTTACCTCAATTAAAAAAAATCCACCTTTGAATCTCATGTCATAAGGTTATAATTGGGTGCTCCCATTTATTGTGGTTGTCATATATACTAATCCCTAAACTACCCCTTATTTCTCTTTTTTTAATTTAAATTTAGTTCTTGGTTCACCATTGCTCTTTCTAATACTATTTGTATTTTGAATTCTTAATGATGATCTTTCCAACGTTCTGTCTTCCCAGTACTTCGACTTATGTTGTCTTCCATTGATTTTTTTTTTTTTTTTACCTTATGTGTTACCTCATGTTACTTTCATGGTCCTAGCCCAGATCAATTTTTATTCCTTAACTTCTGTAATCTTGACTTCTTGTATCTGTTTAGTCATTTTTCTAGTTCCTCAATTTCAGCACATCTTTCAAGTCCACTAAATTTTGTTGATCTTACTATGTCACTGCCCTTTATTCACCCCTTGTTCTCTCTTATCAGCCTTCAGTTCCATATTCTGACAATATAATCACTCTCTTGCATGCACCCTCATCTCACTTGCCTTGCTTTCTCCCCCTTTGATTTAATCCTTTGGCTGAAACCCACGTCTTGGTTAAAGTAATCTGTCTGTTCTCTGTCCTTAACCTAGCAGCTAACTCTGACTGCCGAAACATACATGACCATATTGAATGATTTCACTTTTAGTTCATGACCAACTCTGTGTTTTACTGAATGGTCTAGTCATTTGTCTGCTTTCTTCATCTCTCTCCTCATCTTTAAAATTGCTTCTCCTATCCTCACTCTGAATGTCCTACCTTTTTATTTCACTGAGAAAATTGAAGCCCTCAGCAGAGAACATCCACATATTCCCACCACCACATCCACCTCCCTACCAGCATTTATACCCCAATATTCTTCTTTCTTGCCTGTTATTTATAGATTAACTGTCTGTACTTTTGTATGAAGCCATTTTCTGTATTTGTGCAATGGATTTCACCTATTTTTACCTTAACTTTGCTAATAAACCCCTCTCCTACAAAATTAGTATTTCCACTTTCTATTGGATCACTCACATCATCATCAAAACATGTATTTTTTTGGGGCCTCCTCGGTGGCGCAGCGGTTGAGCGCTGGGTTGCGAAGCTGCGCGCGGCCTCTGCGGTGCCGGTTCGATCCCCGGCAGCTCCCCGGCCACCGGAGGAGGGTCCCACATGGCGCGCAGACCTCTCCTGCCGCCCGCTGCTCCCCTCAGCAGTGTACTTCGGTCCTTCTGCCTGCTCTGCTCCCCGCTCTGGCTCTGGTGAATTCTCTCACCCTCCCGCACTTCTGACTGTACCCAGTGCATGTATAAACAAAAAACAAAACAAACAAACCAGTAAAACAAGTAAATAAAGCATGCCTCTATTAAAAAAAAAAAAAAAATGTATTTTTTTCCATCTTAGAAAAAAATCAAAAGTTAGTTCATTTATTTAAACAGCTTTATTGAGATATAATTAATGTACCATACGTTAGTTTAAAGTGTATAGTTCAGGGCCTCCCCGGTGGCGCAGCGGTTGAGTGCTGGGTTGCGAAGCTGCCCGCAGCCTCTGCAGCGCTGGTTCAATCCCCGGCTGCTCCCCGGCCACCGGAGGAGGGTCCCGCATGGCGCGCAGACCTCTCCTGCCGCCCGCTGCACCCCTCAGCAGTGTACTTCAGTCCTTCTGCCTGCTCTGCTCCCTGATCTGGCTCTGGTGAATTCTCTCACCCTCCCGTGCTTCTGACTGTGCCCAGTGCTTGTATAAATAAATAAATAAATAAATAAATAAATCTTCAAAAAAAAAAAGTAAGCAAGAGTAATTAAAAAAAATAAATAAAATAAAGCGTATAGTTCAACTTCTCGGTGTAATCAGTTGCATTATTACACATTTTAATGTGTTCCACCCCCTCATAAAATTTTTGTTCTACCCCCTCAAAGTCTTGTTTCCACCCTTTAGCAATTACTTCATTCTTCCCTACCTCTCTGCAGCCCAGGCAACTACTAATTTGCTTTCTGTTTCTATAAATTTTCCCATGTACATTATATATAAGTGATGTCATATAATACGGTTTTTTGTGACTGGTTTCTTTAAATTAGCATAATGCTTTCAGGTTTCACCATGAAAAACACATTTTTCATGTGTTTATTGACCCACTTGTATGTCGTCTTTGGAGAAACATCCTGATATTTTACTATTTTTTAAATGGGGTGTCTTTTTAATATTGAATTGTGAAATTATAATAGTGAATTGTCTTATATTCTGGATACAACTTTCTTATAAAATGTAAATTGAAAATTATTTTCTTCCTTTCTGTGGGATGTCTTTTCACTTTTTTTTTAAATTTTTACATTCCCCATACAATTGCAACCTCCTTATTTTGACCCCAGTCCCTCCTTTCCCCGCTCCCTCACCCCCCATAGTGTGTCTCTGGTTCATAGTTGTTTTTTAATTTTAATTTTATTTTTTCTTTCTTATAGTTATTCTTTTTCCTGGTCCCTTATTTAGGTTTTCTAGATTCCTGCTATGAGTGAGACCATCCGGTATTTTTCTTTTTCTTTTTGGCTAATTTCACTGATCACAAAAATCTACAAAGAGCTGATCAGACTCAACAAAAACAAAGAAAATAATCCAGTCAAAAAATGGGCAGAAAAGCTAAAAAGAAACTTCTCTGAAGAGGAAATAAAAATGGCCAACAGGCATATGAAAAAATGTTCACTTTCTTGATAGTGTTCTCTGATACAGTTTTAATTTTGATGTCAAATTTATATATTTTTTCTTTGGTTACCTGTGTTTTTGGTGTCATTTTAAAGAAACCATTCCTAACGCAAAGTTACAAAGGTTTACTCCTATATTCTCTTCTAAGAGTTGTTGCGCTTTAGTGCTTACATTTAGGTTTATGATCCATTTTTGATGGATTTTAATTTTCATGTTTATGAAATAGGTGTCCAATATAATTTTTTTTTGACTCATGACTATCAGTTGTATCAGCACCATTTGTTGAAAAGACTGTTCTTTAACATTGGATTATCTTGATATTCTTGTTGAAAATTATTGGATGATAATACAAGGTTTATTTTTATTTTATCTTTTTTTGAATTCACCTATGAATTATCACCATATTCTCTTGTGTTCATCTTTCCCCTGTTTTGCCCGTCTCTCCCCCTCCTTTGCTGTATGCTTCAGTTCTATGGATAGCTTGCTAGTTTTACATTTTTCTTGACCTTTTTTTTGGTCTCTCTATATTCCGCATATAAGTGAGACCATTGGTGTTTATCTTTTTCCTTCTGACTATTTTCAGCTAGCATAATCCCTTCCAGTTCCACCCATATTGCTGCAAATGGCATGAGTTTGTCTTTTTTGAGCACTGAGTAATATTTCCATTGTATAAATATATCACTTTTAAAAAAAATCCATTTGCTTATTTTGGAGCATTTGATTGTTTCTGTATCTTGGCTATTGTAAACAGTGCTGCAGTAAATGTAGAAGTGCAGGTTTCCTTTTGAATTAGTGTTTTTGTGTTCTTTGGGTAGATTCATAGGCGTGGAATCGCAGGATCATATACTAGATCCATTTTTAGTGGAATCTCCACACAGCTTTCTATGGTGGCTGAACCAGTTTACTTTCCCACCAATACTGTAATAGGGTTCCTTTATCTCCACATCCTCTCAAACATTTGTTTCCCTTTTTTTTTTTTTTTTTTAAAGTGAGCCATTCTTACTGGAGTGAGGTGGTATATCATTGTGGTTTTGATTTGCGTTTCCCTGATAACTAGTGATGTTGAACATTTTTTTCATATGCCTATTGGCTATTTGCATTCTTCTTTGGAGAAGTGTCTTGTAACTCTTCTAGCCATTTTTCATTGGGTATTTGTTTTTGTTGAGTCCTGTATGTTCTTTGTGGATCTTTGATATCAGTCCCTTACTGTTGTATGATTACAAATATTTTCTCCTATTCAGTAGGATGTCTCTTGTTTTGATTATTGTCTCTTATAGTACAGAAGCCTTTTAGTTTGATGTAGTCAGTCCCAGCTGTTTATCTTCTCCTTGTTTTCCTTGCTTCTGGAGAAGAATCCTCAAAGATGTTTCTGAGGCTTATGTCTTGGAGTGTTTGCCTGTGATTTTTTCTACGTATTTTATGGTGTCAGATCTTACTTTTTTTTTTTTAAAGATTTTTTTATTTTTTTATACAAGCACTGGGTACAGTCAGAAGTGTGAGAGGGTGAGAGAATTCACCAGAGCCAGAATGAGGAACAGAACAGGCAGACTGACAAAATACACTGCTGAGGGGAGCAGCGGGTGGCAGGAGAGGTCTGCGCGCCTTGTGGGACCCTCGCCGGTGGCCGGGGATCGAACTGGCTCTGCTAGAGGCTGTGGGCAGCTTGGCAACCCAGCACTCAACCGCTGCGCCACCGGGGAGGCCCAGGTCTTACATTCTTTTATCCATTTTGAGTTTTTTTTTTTATTTAAATATTTTATTTTATATAATTCTTACATATTTTTTCATCTTTGCACAATGTATGCATTTTCATTTTGGTTATATTCCCCAACAATTGCACCCCCCTCCTTATTTTGACTCTAGTGTTTCCTCCCCCCCCCCCCCCCCCCCCGTGTGTCTCTGGTTTATAGTTGCTTGTTGATTTTGATTTTTACTTTGTATTGGTTTTTATGTATGGCCTAAGATAGTCTAGTTTCTTTTTTTTTACATGTTGCATCTAGTTTTCCCAACTCCATTCATTGAAGAGGCTTCCCTTGTTCCAGTGTGTATTTGCTCCTTTGTTTTAGATTACTTGACAATATATGTGTGGTTTTATTTCAGGGTTTTCAATTCGATTCCATTGGTCAGTGTGTGTGTTTTTGTTCCAGTACCATACTGCTTTTATTCCAATGGCTTTGTAGTATTATTTGAAGTCTGGGAGTGTAATGCCTCTATTCTTCCCCCTTTAGTGAGGAGAGCTTTCACTATTTAGGGTTTTTTGTGGTTCTGTTTGAATTTCATCAGTAGTTGTTCTGTTTCTTTGAAGAATGCCATTGAGATTTTTATTGGAATTGTATTGACTGTAAATTGCTTTTGGTGGGATGGCCATTTTTATAATGTTAATTCTTCTGATCCATGAGCAGGGAATATCTTTCCATTTCTTTGTTTTGTCTGTTTCTTTTAACAATGTTTACTCCTTATATAGGTCTTTCACCTCTTTGTTCAGTTTATTCACAGGTATTTAATTTTGGGGCATAAAATTGTAAATGGGATGGTTTTCTTAATTTCTTCCTCTTGAGATTGATTGTATGCATATAGGAAGGCTACTGATTGTTGTGTATTGATTTTGTAACCTGCTACTTTACTAAACCGGTTTATTGTTTCAGTTTTCTTGTGGATTTTTTAGGATTCACTCTATATATTATCATATCATCTGCATTTAATTATAGGTTCACTTCTTTCCCTATTTGAGTTCCTTTTATGTCTTTCTGTCACCTAATTGTTTTAGCTAGGACTTCCAGTACTATACTGAGAAGTAGTGGTGAGAGTGCACATCCTTGTCTTGTTCCGGATCTTAATGGGAGGGCTTTCAGCTTTTCACCATTGAGAATGATCTTAGCTGTGGCATATGGCTTTTTAATTATGTAAAGGTATGTCCCTTTTATCCTGAGTTTTTCAAGGACCTTAATCATAAATGGATGTTGGACTTTATCAGATGCTTTCTCAGTGTCTGTTGATAGGACCACATGGTCTTTTCCTTTTTGTTGATGTAGTAAATTACATTAGTTGATTTTCAGATGTTGAATCATCTTTGCGTCCTTGGAAAAAATCCCACTTGGTGTGGTGTATAATCCTTTTGATGCATTGTTGGATTTGGTTTGCTAAGGTTTTATTGAGTATTTTTGCAACTGTGTTCATTAGGGGGATTGGTCTGCAGTTTCCTTTTTTTGTGTTGTCTTTGGTATTAGTTAATGTTAGCCTTGTAAAATGTATTTGGTAGTTTTCCTTCTTGATTTTTTGAAAGAGTTTTTGTACAATAGGCATTAGTTCAACTTTGAATGTCTGGTGGAACTTGTTTGTGAAACCATCTGGCCCTGGGCTTTTGTTTTTGGAAGGGTTTTATTACTATTTAAATTTCACTGCTTGTAATTGGTTTAAGTTTTCTATTCTTTGTTCAGATTTGGGTGATTGTATAGTTCTAAGAATTTGTCCATCTTATCTAGATTGTTGAACTTGTTTGCATATAAGTCTTCATAGTAGTCTCTAATTATCCTCTGGATTTCTACTATGTCTGTTGTGATTTCTCCCCTTTCATTTATAGTCCTACTTACTTGGGTTTTCTACCTGTTTTTCTTTGTGAGCCTTGCTAGAGCTTTGTCTATTTTACTTACTTTTTCAAAGAATCAGCTTTTGGCTTCATTGGTTATTTAGATTCTCTTTTGTATTTCTATTTCATTTATTTCTGCTTTAATTTTTATTTCCTTTCTTGTACTGGCTTTTGAATTTCTTTTTTTCTAGTTCCTCAAGATGGGAGATTAGGTTGCTGCTTTGGGTTATTTCTTCTTCATATGGGCCTGTATTGCCCATAGACTGCTTCCCCTCTCAATACTGCTTTTGCTGAGTCCCCATCCATTCTGGAAAGTTATGTCTCAGTGAATTTTTAAAATTTCTTCTTTCATTTCCCTTTATTCTGCTGATGTATGTCAAGCCTTATGCCAGTACCACATTGCCTTGACTACTGTAACTTTGACAAAAGTTAACCTCACTTCCCTTTCAGTCCATTTCTTTCATCGCCATTCCTAAACAGCTTACTCTGCTCCCATTGCTGTGGATTTCCTCGGAATAGCTGTATATTTGTTTTTTTTTCCCTCAGCCCTTTCTCCTAAAAGATAATTAGTAAGATTTTTGCCTCCAATATTGCACGAGAACACACTTGTCAAAGTAGCCAATGATTGCCACATTGCTAAATCCAGTGGTAAATTTTCAGTTTTAACCATACTCCATCTATCATGAGCACTGACAGTTACTCACTTCCTAATTCTTTTTTTTTTTTAAGATTTATTTATTTATTTATTTATACAAGCACTGGGTACAGTCAGAAGCGCGGGAAGGCGAGGGAATTCACCAGAGCGGGGAACAGAACAGGCAGACTGACAAAACATACTGCTGAGGGGAGCAGCGGGCAGCAGGAGAGGTCTGCGTGCCATGTGGGACCCTCACTGGCAGACAGGGATCGAACCGGCGCTGCAGAGGCTGCAGGCAGCTTCGCAGCCCAGCTTTCAACCCCTGCGCCACTAGGGGAGGCCCCATTTCCTAATTCTTAGAAGTTTTTTTTTTTCACAATGGCTTTCGGAACACTTTAGTTTTTCCTTCTCACTTTACTTTGTTGGTTTCTCTCCTACCCCTGCCCTCCTACCCTTATACCCACAGTAGATTTTCTCTGTTCACTCAAATGATGATTTCACCCAGTCTTACTACTTTTAAGTACCAGCTAAATGCAGATGACTCCCAAATATATATCTTCAGCACACAGCCCTTGTTCTGAACACATACATATATTCACTTGCCTATTAGGCATGTCTGCCTGTGCACTATAAATTATAAATTAAACGTACTGGAAACTGAAATGGTCTCCCTCCTCCTAAACCTGCTCACTTTCAGTTTTAATCATCTCTGTCCTACTAGTAGTTTAAGGCCAAAATCGTAGTGGTATTTCATTGTTTCCATTTTCTTATATCTCATTCTGTCAGATAATCCTGTTGTCTCTTTCTTAAAAATATGTCCAGACCTCACCCCTTACTTCTATAGACAATACAACTTGAGCTGCATTATAGAAGTGGTAGTTTTCTGAATAATTCTGTCATTCCACCTTTGCTATATTTAAGTAACCTGAATGGACCCTTTAAAAAGTTATTAACGGCGCGCAGACCTCTCCTGCCGCCCGCTGCTCCCCTCAGCAGTGTACTTCGTCAGTCTGCCTGTTCTGCTCTCTGCTCTGGCTCTGATGAATTCTCTTACCCTCCTGCGCTTCTGACTGTACCCAGTGCTTGCATAAATAAATAAATCTTAAAAAAAAAAAGTTATTAACATTTCGAGACTGCGGGTGCAGCGAAGTGCTCTCCGGACTCGCCATTTTAGAGTAGGGATCTTTCCTTCAACTGAGACTGCTTGGAACTGGGGGAGGGCTGCCCCCACAGCCAGAGGTGAGCTGCAGGCCCCCACACACCAGGCCCTGTCTGGCCACCAGTTGTTGGAGCCCAGAGGGGGATCGGGCTGGCCGCTGGGGCAGACCTCCGGCATAGGGAAGTGCGCTTCTGACTCGCCATTTTAGGATAGGGACCTTTCCTTCAACCAAGACTGCTTGGAACTGGGAGAGGACTGCCCCCGCAGCCAGAGGTGAGCTGAAGGCCCCCACAAGCCAGGCCCTGCCTGGCAGGGAGTTTGAGCCCAGAGGGGGGATCCAGCAATTTGGAGCCCAGCGAGCAATCCAGCCACCCCACGTCCAGTGCAGTCTGTGGGACCTCAAGACATACCTTGGGAGTCAAACAAATATAGCGGAGATATTCTGTGACAGTGACCATTAACATATTCATAGTAGCACTGCCCTACTGGACTTCTGGCAAAACAATATTTGACTCGATTGGACCACCAGTTTCCGACATCCCAGAAAGAGCACACCAAAAAGATGCTGGCCAGTATCAGCGACACAGTGTGCCAACGTGCATAGGACAAATTAGAAAACAAGCAGCAGGGAGAAGGAAAAACTACAAGCAACCAAGCAAGTCCTTGGAAAAGACACACCACAAAATGAAAATCACCCATCAGATTGCAACATCAGTGACTTGGAAGAACTTCTGACCCTTCCAGAAAGAGAATTTAAAATTGCCATGATTAAAAAACTGACAGAAGTCATAAGGGAAAACAATGATAAGGGGAAAATAATCAAGAATCAGAAGCATGAAACTGAGTCCCTGAAGAGGGAAGTGAAAGAAATGCAGGAGATGAGAGGATTAATGGAGGAGCTAAAGAACTCTGGGAAAAGCAGTGATAGCAGAATAGACAAAATGGAAGAATGAATAAGTACTCTCGAAGACACAGAAATAAAAAGAACCAAAACAGAAAAGGAAAGAGAAGTACGAATAAAAAGAATGAAGAAAGACTTCGGGAACTATCTGACTCCATGAGGAGAGGAAATAGAAGAGTTACAGGAATCCCAGAAGGAGAGGAGAGAGACATAGGAATAGAGAAAATATTCAAGGAAATAATTGAAGAGAACTTCCCAAACATGAAGAAGGAGCTGAAAATAGACATACAAGAAGCAAGAACACCAAACTTCCATGATGAAAGGAAAAATACAGAAAGACGTAATAGTAAAGCTCCCAAGAATCTAAGACAAGGGAAAAATAATGAAGCTGACAAGAGGAAGAAACAGATAATATATGAAGGAAAACCAATCAGGCAGACATCACACTTCTCCGAAGAAACACTGCAGGCAAGGAGAGAGTGGAGGGACATAGTCAACAGACTATATGACAACAAATGCCAACCAAGAATACTCTATCCTGCAAAGCTTTTCTTCCTCTACGAAGAAAAAATAGGACCTTCCCAGACAAACAGAAACTCCAGAATTTCATTACAACTAAACCCCCACTCCAAAAAAATACTACAAGGAGTCCTAAAGCCAGAACCAACAGAGGGATGAATAAGAATGAAAAAAGACCAAATAAATAAATAAAAATTATTTAAAAAAAAAACTGAGAAAAGACAGACAAAATGGCAAATACATATGCTAACATATCAATATTAATTCTAAATGTAAATGGACTAAACTCTGCAATAAAAAGACACAGTTGCAGGCTGGATTAAGAAACAAAGCCCACCTTTTGCTGTCTTCAGGAAACTCACTTAGCTACAAAAGATAATAATAGACTGAAAGTAAAAGGATGGAAAACAATCCTACAAGCAAATGGACCAAAAAAGAAGGCAGGAACAACTATACTTATATCAGATAAAACAGATTTCAAACTCAAAAAGGTAAAAAGAGACCCAGATGGTCTCTACATTATGATCAAGGGGACAATACTTCAAGAGGAAGTAACACTCATTAACATATACTCGCCAAATGAAGGAGCACCAAAATATATCAGACAACTATTATCACCTCTGAAAACAGCCATCAGAGAAAACACATTTGTAGTAGGAGACTTCAATACACCACTATCAACAATGGATAGATCAACGAGACAAAAAATAAGTAAGGACACTAAAGCTCTAAATAAGGATCTAGAGCTCATGGGCTTAACAGACAGCTGTAGAACACTAAACCTCAAAAAATCTGAGTACACATTTTTCTCACACGCACATGGATCATTCTCCAGGATCGATCACATACTGGGACGCAAGACAAACATCAACAGATACACCAAGATTGAAATCATACCAACCACCTTCTCCATGATGACCGTGAAAGCATCAAACTAGAAATAAACCATAAAAAGAAGGCAAGGAACTCTCCTACCTCATGGAGATTGAAACCCACACTACTGGAAGACCACTGGACTAATGAGGAGATCAAAGAAGAAGTTAAAAAAATACTTTGAGTTGAATGACAAGGAGGACACCAATTTCCTAAATGTATGGGATATAGCAAAAGCAGCAATAAGAGGAAAATATATAGCAATACAAACTCACATCAAGAAACAAGAAAGAACTCAAACAACCTAATCTTACAGCTCAAAGAACTAGAAAAAGAACAACAAAACCCTAAAACCAGTAGAAGAAAGAATAAAAGTCAAAGCAGAAATAAATGAAATCAAAACTAAAAAAAAAATCCAAAAGATCAATGAAACCAAAAGTTGGTTCTTCGAAAAAGTAAATAAAATAGACAAACCCCTGGCCAGGCTCACAAAGGAAAAAAAACGGGAGCAAGCACAAATAGGATCACAAATGAAAGAGGAGAAATCACAAAGACACAGCAGAAATCAAAAGAATAATCAGACACTACTATGGACAGTTAGTTATATGCAAACAAGCTCAACAATCTAGAAGAGATGGGCAAATTCCTTCAACTCTACAATCACCCAAAGCTACACAAAGAAGACATAGAACACCTAAGCAGACCAATTACAAGTAGTGAAATTGAAATGGTAATCAAAACCCTCCCGAAAACAAAAGCTCAGGACCAGATGGATTTACAAATGAATTCTACCAAACATTCAGAAACGAATTAGTGCCTATCCTTCACAAAATCTTTCTAAAAATTGAGAAGGAAGGAATAATACCAAACACGTTCTATGAAGCCGACATTACACTAATACCAAAACCGAACAAGGACAACACACAAAAAGAAAACTACAGGCCAGTCTCTCAAATGAACACTGATGTAAAAATCCTCAATAAAATTTTAGCTATTAGAATTTAGTATGCATCCATAAGATAATTCACCATGACCAAGTAGGATTTATTCCAGGGACACAAGGATGGTTCAACATCTGAAAATCAATCAGTGTAATCCAATACATCAACAACAAGAAATATAAAAACCATATGATAATATTAATAGATGCTGAGAATGCTTTTGACAAAGTATAACACCCATTTATGGTAAAGGCCCTTGAAATTCTTGGGATACAAGGAACATACCTCAACATCATAAAGGCCATATATGACAAGCCCACAGCCAATATCATTCTCAATGGTGAAAAGCTGACAGCATTTCCATTAAGATTTGGAACAAGACAAGGATGTCTGCTCTCACCACTGCTTTTCAATATAATACTGGAAGTCCTGGCCAGAGCAATAAGGCAGGAGAAAGACATACAAGGAATCCAAATAGGCAAGAAAGAAGTCAAACTATCACTATTTGCAGATGATAATATACAAAGAGAACCCCAAAAACTCCACAGAAAAACTAATTAATCAGTTTAGTAAAGTGGCAGGATACGAAATCAACACACAAAAATCAGTAGCCTTCCTATACACAAACAATCTGAAGAAGAAATCAAGAAAACCATCCCTTTTATTATTGAAACAAAAAAAATCAAATACTGGAAATAAACCTAACAAAAGAGGTGAAGGACCTATACAAAGAAAACTATAAAACACTGTTGAAAGAAATAGAAGAAGACACAAAAAAATAGAAAGACATCCCCTGCTCATGGATTGGAAGAATTAACATTATCAAAATGGCCATCCTACCAAAAGCAATTTACAGTTTCAATGCTATTTCAATAAAAATTTCAATGACATTCTTCAAAGAAATAGAACAAATACTGATGAAATTCATATGGAGCCACCAAAAACCCGAAATAGCCAAAGCTCTCATGGAAAAAAAAAATAGAAGGGAATGGAGGCATCACTCTCACAGACTTCAAACTATACTATAAAGCCATAATAATCAAAACTGCATGGTATTGGAACAAAAACAGACACATGGGCCAATGAAACCGAATAGAAAATCCAGAAATAAACCCACAGCTTTATAGTCAACTAATCTTTGACAAAGGAGCAAAGAATATGCAATGGAGTAAAGAAAGTTTGTTCAATTAATGGTGCTGGGAAAATTGGGTTGCTACATGCAAAAGAATGAAGCTTGACTACTACCTCACACCATGCACAAAAACCAACTCAAAATGCATTAAAGAACTAGACATAAGACCCAAAACCATAAAATATATTGAAGGAAATATAGGCGAAACACTTAATGACATATACCTCAAAAACATCTTTACAGACACATCACCAAAGCAGTAATTGTGAAGGCAAAGATAAACAGCTGGGACAAAAACAAATTAAAGAGCTTCTGCACAGCAAAAGAGACAATAACCAAAACAAAGAGAAACCCCACCAACTGGGAGAAAATTTTTGCACACAACACTAATGATAAAAGGCTGATCACAAAAATCTACAAAGAGCTGATGACACTCAACAAAAGCAAAGAAAATAACACAATCAAAAAATTGGCAGAAGAGCTAAAAAGAAACTTCTCCAAAGAGGAAATGCAAATGGCCAACAGGCATATGAAAAAATGTTCAACATCACTTGTAATTAGGTAAATGCAAATCAAAAGTACAATGAGATACCATCTTACACCAGTGAGAATGGCACATTTAAAAAAAAAAACTAGCGGCAACAAATGTTGGCGAGGATGTGGAGAAAAAGGAACTCTCCTGTGCTGCTAGTGGGAGTGCAAAATGGTCCAACCATTATGGAAAGCTGTATGGAGATTCCTCAACCTAGTATAAATAGAGCTTCTGTATGACCCAGCAATTCCACTCCTAGGTATTTACCCAAAGGATACAGAAACATTAATTCAAACAGGCACCTATACCCCTATGTTTATAGCTGCACTATTTACAATAGCTAAGCTATGGAAACAACCTAAATGCCCAAAAATAGATGACTGGATCAAGAAGATGTGGTATATAGACACAATGGAATATTACTCAGCAATCAAAAAGATATGCAATTTGCAGCAATATGGATGGAGCTGGGAGGGATCATGCTCAGCAAAATAAGCCAGAAGAAAAAAAAATACTGGATGGTCTCTCTAATAGCAGTAATCTAGAAAACCTAAATAAGGGGCCAGGAAAAAGACTAATTATAACAAAGCAAAAATCAAAATCAGCAAGCAACGATAAACCAGAGACACACTATGGGGTGGGGGGCGGTAGGAGAGCTGGGATTAGGGTCAAAATAAGGGGGGTGGAACTGTATGGGGAATATAACCAAAATGAAAATGCATACATTGTGTAAAACTGAAAAATGATGTAAGAATTATAAAATAAAATTATAAAAAATAAAAAGTTACTAACATTTCAGTCTTTGCTTAAATTTACTTTTAATTTTCTTGAGTAAAGCTTAAAGTCATAAAAATAGCCTATAATCTGGTCCCTAATGTCTCTATTCTTTATTTCCTGTATTTTCATCCACATGTATTCACATCCAACACACTGATCTTCCTCATATATGCCATGCATTTCTCCTAAAGGTGCACTGCCTATTGCTTCTGCTGAGATGTTTTTCTCCCAGATCTACAAGGCTTTCCATAAAATCTTTGCTCTGATATTGACTTCCTAAGCACCTTGTAAAATTATTCCCTCTCACTTTTTTTCCCACAACTCCTTTACCCTGTTTTTTTTTTCTTCTTCATAGAATTTATTGCTTCTAAGATACTCCATAATGTAGTTTTAAAAATATGTATGGTTTATCTACCATTGCTAGGAAGTAAGCTCTGTGAGGGATTA
Source organism: Talpa europaea (assembly GCF_964194135.1). NCBI lineage: Eukaryota > Metazoa > Chordata > Mammalia > Eulipotyphla > Talpidae > Talpa > Talpa europaea. The sequence continues at coordinate 46,600,420 of NC_140071.1, read as the reverse complement.
GGGATCATTACCTGTTTTGCTTATTAATATATGCTAATTTCTGTAGCTGTGACAAATGGTTGTTGATCAGTGCACCTTTGGGGGTGTATGTGTGTGGAGAGGTCTTGTTTCTGTTCCTTTTTGTGCCTTTCTCTACTTGGAAACTCCCATCCCTTCATCCCTCCTATAATGTACCTCCTTTCCCCTTTTATAAAAATTATTATTTGTCCTGACTGGACATTGTATGTATAATTTTCACTGCTCCTAGTAACAACAGAGTCTGTGTTAAGTATGGCCATAGTTCTTGTCTGCTTAATCAGAGACTGATTAAGTCAGTGAAAGCTACAAAAAGGTTCAGGTTTCTTTTGGCAGTATCTCTTTTAGGTAAAATAATACAGCTGTGCTTTATAGAACCAGTTGCCTTAGAGGGAAGTTCTCAAATTTCAGAGTCTAAGAATCACCCTGGGGAGTGTACTAACAAATATGAGCTTCTTAAAAATGCATATCCCTTATCCTTACCCTTGAGTTTCTGAGTATGTCCATAGTGGGACCCAGAGTCACATTTTTCAATAAGCAACTGCAGTTTCTGATGGAGGAGATCTGTGAATACACTGCTTTGGAACTTGAGAATACTTAGGAATTCTTGATTCACTGATGGAAGAGTAATAGTAAGAAAAAGAGAATTTTTCTTGTATCGGCATTTAGAAAATAGAAGAAAACCAGGAAGGAGAACGTTTGTTTATGTCTGAGAAAGACAGCTTGTGGGCCTCCTATACCTTAAAAAGATCTTGAATAGTCTTTTAATAATGAAACATCTTTGGAATTTCTACTGCAGAGGGCTAATATTATAGAACAGTATACCCACCATTATATTACCATGATTGTAATAATGTTCCTAAGTTTACTGAGCTAAGGTATATTTTCCTTAATTTTTGTTTATTGGTCCATGTTGAGTTTTCCAAAACCAAGCAGAGCCGGCAAATGTAGAGAGGTAATTTGCGTTGGAATATAAAAGAATTATAACTCAACTTCCAGAGAGAGATTTTAAAATAACAGCCTATTCCAAATTTGTTAAATTTTATTGATAATGGGAGAAGGGTATTTAACTTTACTCTGCTAGAGTATGTTTTTGATTCTGTTCCCAAACTTGCTTTCCTACTATCCTCCTGGCTTGTCTCAGATTTTTTCGTCTCTGTCTGCTTTTCTCAGTAGCTTAGGGTTTTCCCAGGTGCTGCCAGATCAGTGTCAGTTTCAGGGTCGTCAGGAGAAGAGCTTATCTTACATTAGTACCTACACTTATAGTTAAGTGTTCTGTTCCTTTTCTTCCCTACAAATAGTTTAACGTTCTTTCTATATCTGGATATTGATGAGTGTAAATGAAGATCATATACCTCAGAAGTGTCTGGATAGATTTCTTGCATTTCAGATTTTCCTTCTGGTAGCATTTTTTCCTAGTCCTAAAAAGGAAGTTCCTTTAGTGAGGGTCTATTCACTATTTCAATATTTATCATTATTTCATCTTGGTTCTCAAAAGCTAATCTCACTTGATATAGAGGTCTAAAGCAAGACGTCTCAATGTAGTCCTCTGTGTCAGTTTGGCATATTCTACTTGGTCTTCCATTGTTCGGAGTCAGCTATTGATTCTATTTTCATTCCTTTGTGCTAGTAGCATGTATTTTTTCCTCTTGCTATTTTTAAGAGCCCTTGTTTTTAGGGTTTACCCTTTTTCTGTGATGTTTCTAGTTATTAATTTTTTTAAAACACTGCTTAGGGTTGGCTTTTTAAATCTAATGTTAGTGTCCTCATGAATTTGTGACATCTTGGATTATTCCTTATAATATTTTTAAGACTATTTATCTGTTATCCTGCTTGAATTTTCCCTCATTCTCTCTGTTCTCTTCCTCTGGAACTCATGTTTGTTAGACCTTCTCACTCTATTGTCATTTCTTTAACCTCTCATATTTTACTGTAACCTCTCATATTTTACTTTAACCTCACTTCTGTCTTAGGTACAGTTTCTTTAGACCCACTTATATTTCCCGAATTACACTTCGTCCTTGTGTAGTCTGCTGTTTATTAAATTTATAATTTCAATTCTTGAGTTTTCATTTCTAGAAATTCCATTTGGATCATTTTAAGATGTTCCACTTGTGTCATTTTAAGACAATGTTTGGTCAATTCTAATAGTCTCTTGTTGCTTAGTCATACTCTTATTACCTCTTTTATTAAAAATAAATATTTTATATTTTGTATTTGATCATTCCAAAAACTCAGGTCTTACTTTGTAGATTATACATGTGTCTCTGGACCTTTCCTGATGGTGGCTTGTTTTCATCTGTGTTTAAATCATGTGCCAAAGTTACCTGGAGCTTTATCTGTGAAAGTTCTTTAAAGCTTGGCTTTAATGTGTGTTCCTCTATTTTTACCAGGTGTTTGAGGTCGCTAACAATCTGAGATCCCATGAAATTAAATTTTCAGCTTTTTTTTTTTGTTGTTCTATGGATAATGTGAATTCTAGTAGACCCAAGTTTGCAAGTTGGTAGATTTATGATCAGACATTCTCAAGGAGAGATTTCTCTTTATTTTTTCCTTTTTTTTTTTTTTTTTTTGTCCAGAGTCCAGGGCAAGACAGGCACATATTACTACTGTTTCTTTTTGTGAAGCTGCTTTTTCCCCCTTAACCAAATAGAAAATACTCCTTTTTAGGGACTTGACTTCATAGAAAGATGATCTCAGCTTGGAAATACGATCTTAGATATGGAGATCTCAGATTGATTTTACTTTGTACCAGGTCCTAAGTTTTGTTTTCCGCTATTATACCCTACTGGCCTTTGGGAATGGTCTGGGATCAAGGATCTTTCTTTACTTGTGTTTACAATTTTCCTACGTTCTGGTCCCCAAGAATATCCTGTCAGCTTAGTCATTTATCTACAATATTGTTTAGATAAAATTTGTTGCAGTATTTTTAGGTAATATGTATGAAGGGGTCTCTGTAGATGTGGTTGCAAAATACAAGTTGTTTTATTTTCTTAAATGTGCAGAAGTGAAAAGTTGAAAAAGAATTAGGAGCCACCATCAGAATGGGTCTTTAATAATTATGTTGAGTAATACTACTCTTGAGATGACTAATAAAGTATGTTGTGCCTGAAGAAAATAGATGGTCCCAGAGTTGGATAAAGATCTAGCTAGGGCCTCTCCTGGTGGCTGGTGGTGCAGCGGTTGAGCGCTGGGCTCTGAAGCTGCCCACAGCCTCTGCAGCGCCAGTTCGATCCCCGGACGCTGGCGAGGGTCCCACATGGTGCGCAGACCTCTCCTGCCGCGCCCGCTGCTCCCCTCAGCAGTGTATTTTGTCGGTCTGCCTGTTCTGTTCCCCGCTCTGGCTCTGGTGAATTCTCTCACCCTCCTGTGCTTCTGACTATACCCAGTGCTTGTATAAATAAATAAATCTTTAAAAAAAGATCTAGCTAATGTCTACAAATTGGAAGATTATCAGGATAATAGTTATCAGATTAATATCAGTGCTGTTAGAAATTTGCACTTCTCCAGCATTTATCATTCCCATTCCACAAGCAACTATAACCTCAGTGTGTCACATTACTAGCTGTAAACTAGCTTAAACATCCTTAATACTTCATTTTTTAAAATTTTAAATTTGTTACATTGTTCATTTTTGGCACAGTAATTGGTTTTTCTCTTCAGGTATAGTCCCTTTAGTTCTCCCACCATTACATTACCCATGAGCCATCACCCTAGTCCCTTGTGTTCTTTCCGCCCCTGTTTTGACCCCTCTCCCTTACTAAATGCCTCAGATCTATGGTCAGTTTGCAAGTTTTGTCTTTCTCTAACCTTTTGTTTCTCTCTATATATTCCACAAATAAGTGAAATCATCTGATATTTATCTTTTTCCTTCTAATTTGTTTTACTTAGGATAATCCCTTTCAGCTCCATCCATGTTGCTGTGAATGGCATGAGTTTATCTTTTTTGATTACTGAGTAGTATTCCATTGTGTATATATACCAAAGCTTTTTGATCCATTCATCTGTTTTGGGGCTCTTAGGTTGTTTCCATATCTTAGCTATTGTAAACAGTGATGCAATAAAAATAGTAGTGTAGGTTTCCTTTTGAATTAGTGTTTTTGTGTCCTTTGGGTTGATACCTAGGATTGGAATTACTGGGTTATATGGCAGATCTATTTCTACACTTTTGAGGATATTTCACACTGCTTTTCATTGGGGCTGGACCAGTTTACATTCCCACTAATGGTATAAAAGGGTTCTTTTTCTCTACATCTTTGGCAACACTTGTTGTTTCTGGTCCTTTTTTAATATGGGCATAGCCTTTATTTTTTTTTTTAAAGATTATTTATTTATTTATACAAGCACTGGGTACAGTCAGAGGTGCGGGAGGGTGAGAGAATTCACCAGAGCGGAGAGTAGAACAGAGAGAGTGAGGAAGTACACTGCTGTGGGGAGCAGTGGGCGGCAGGAGAAGTCTGTGCGTCATGTGGGACCCTCGCCCAGTGACCAGGGAGCAGCCGGGGATCGAACCGGTGCTGCAGAGGCTGCGGGCAGCTTCACAACCCAGCACTCAACTGCTGCGCCACCAGGGAGGCCATTAGCCTTTATTTTTGTTTCATTTCCTTACTGACTCAGTGGTTGTTCAGAGACATGTTATTTAGTTTCCCCTTTTACTTCCTTTAAGGCCATGTGAAAGGGAAATTCAAAAGCATTTTTTTAACTTAAAAAGTAGTATATTGTGGGGAGAAGGCAAATGATAGTGAAATTAATGAAGCACTAAGTACAAATTCCTCTTATATTAGTTTGCTGAATTCTTCCAGATATTTTTTGGGGCATGTACAATTTGTTTTTATAAAGGAAAGGAAAAAATTGGTCATTCTATAGTTTGCTTTATTTCATTTAGTATTTATTTTTAAGATTTATTTATTTATGCATACAAGAGCTGGGGTACAGGCCAGAGGTGTGGGGGGTGAGAGGATTCATCAGAGACAGAGTGGGGAGCAGAAAGGCAGATTGACCGAAGTACACTGCTGAGGGGAGCAGTGGGTGAGTCAGGAGATTTTTGCTGTGTCATGTGGGTAGCTCCCTGGCTGGGGATCGAACTTATGTCGCAGAGGCTGTGGACAGCTTCTTAGGTTGCATCTTAACTGGTTGTGCCATCAGGCCGTATTTCATTTAGTATTTAAAAAGGCATTCTTTTATAGCTCTGCCTCATTCCTTTTGATGGTTGTATTATGATATACAATTATTTAGCCAATTCCCTTTTGATGAACTCCCCCCCCCTTTTTTTTAAGCTTTACAGCTGATTTCAAATACTGCTGATCCTTACTGACAGAGTGGAGGTTATGCAGTTTATTTTCTGTCTACCTAAGCCTTTCCCCTCTTACTCTTTTTAAAGGATATTATTGAGGTTCTTTAAAAAATTCTCCTATTTACCTTTTAGGGCACTGGCATGTAGATTTCTTAAGTGGAAAGAATTGACATCTAAACTTGGTGTACGTTCTTTAGTTTGTTACTTATTTTTCTAAAAATGTTTACAGTTTTTTGTTTGCTTTTTACATTATCTGGGAGGAGAGTGGTGTGTGGTTTGGTGTTAGAGTTAGCATCCACATGGAGAGATGAATGTGTTTGAGAAAGTGGAAATGGAGAGTATAATAGCTCTTTGTGACACATGACTATGAGGAGGTGGGAGAGGAGAGAAGTAGTTCTTAGCATTTTGTTTTTCATTGATTATCCTCTGAAATAAGTTAAAGTTGGATCTCTATGATTAATGTAAGTTATTTTTTTCTTAATCTTCCTAGCCTCCACCTGGCAATGTGAAAATGCCTAATGTACCCAATACACAACCAGCAATAATGAAACCAACAGAGGAACATCCAGCTTATACACAGATTGCAAAGGTTAGTCCATGTCACATGTGTAAATTCATGTTGGAAATTAGAATATCAATAACATTTGCGTTGAGAGCAAAATAATTTTTATACAGTTGCATTCCTGTTGTTTAATTTTTAACTTATTTTTGAGTCTTGTCAGGTAGCTTGTCAACCCTGTATGTACTCATCTAATTTTTTAGCTTACATCATTTTTTACTCCATTATTAGGCATTTCAGAATTCATATATCATCTTGGTATACCATTTGGGTAGTGAAATAGTTATTGTTTTTGGTCTCACTTTTTAATTCACAATACTACAATAATAACCGAATCATACATATTTTATTGGGAGAGCACTATGGCTAAGAAGAGTGGAAAGAAATAGAAATTGGTAAAAAATACGAAATAATTTTAAAAGAGATGAATAGAATGCCTGGAATTACATAAAAAAGTTAAAAATCAAAATTTCTTAGTCATCTCATTTTTTTTCAGCTCATATTTTATAAAATATGAGATATTAATTTTACATTGGGAATCTTATTATCATTTAGCCCAATTCATAAGAACCAACTCAGTTGCCCTTTCCTTTGTCATTTTCCTCATCTGTTCTCTGTTCTCCATTTCCATTATTCAGTCTAGTAGCCACCTTAGTTTCATAAGCTCAATTACCTTAGGACTCTGACTACTCTTACTGACTACTTTCACTACCAAGGAGGGCTTTTGTAACCAAAGGACCAAAATGGGACAGATCTCTCCATAATATTTTTTGAAACTGTAATCTTGAGTGAATTCCTCTGTTTTGCAAGAGAATTTGAATTAGGTTCCTAGCATAATAGAGAAGTAGGAGATAGTATACCAGTGTTACAGTATTTTATACTTCTAACAGTCTCTTGCTTTTCTTTTAGGAACATGCCTTGGCACAAGCTGAACTTCTTAAGCGCCAGGAAGAACTAGAAAGAAAAGCAGCAGAGTTAGATCGTCGAGAACGAGAAATGCAAAACCTCAGTCAGCATGGTAGTATCCAGTGAATTTAGAATTAAAAATAGCTTTTAAACACTTTAAATTAAACCTTCCCTATGTCTAGGTTGTTTGATTTGCAGATAAAACCTTGCCTGTTTTTCTTTCCTAGCGTGAAGATCAGATGCAGCAGATTTTTTTATTTGATACTCTGTAGATCTCTGATCTTGACTGATTTACAGTATGGTCTTATGCTATATTAGGGAGTGTTAGCTCATCACAAAGAAAGTGAATTGTGAATATGATAATTTTGGTTTATGCTAAGGCCAGAAGCCTTTGGTTCTTATTTGGGCCCTCTTTAGGTTTATTGAAGTTTTATGAATTCCTTATATTTGACTTTTTTTTTTAAACTAAGGGGACATTGGTTTACAACATTGTGTATGATTTAGAGGGAGTGGATCACACCCTTCAGGTATATGTCACCACAGCACACCACACTCACCACCAAGGCACTGAATGTTCTCCACCATAGTCCAGTGTGCCCTTCTCCATTTTGCTCCCCCTCCCCCCAACTCCCTTCCTGCTTAATTCTACAATCATAGTTCTAGGGTTTACTGTTGGTTTTGTTTTATCTGTCCCTTTAACTTCTCCAACTGCATTTAACTCTTAACTTCTGGTTTATTCAGACCAGTTTCAAATTACCTGCCTTTGTCCTCATAAAAACATATCTGTCAAATCATGTTACAAAAATATGTCTGTGGTGACTCTAGGAAACTAGGGGTATTTTGACGTTGCCAAAGAAATAAGTACTGAATTTATTATTTGCTCTGAAGTCTATTTAGACTTTGACTACCAAAAGTATGGCTTTGTCATCCTTTGGCAGTTTGATACTTGAAGGAAGTATCTTAGAGAAAGCTATTAGTCTCTGGGTGAGTTCAGATAAAAGAGCTAGACAATTCGTTGTTAAGTCTGGGGTAACTGTGGAATGACAAGGAAAGGACAATATTACCAGACTTTTTCTTCTCACAAAATGGATGAGTCTAAGACCTTGTGGGAACATGTTTATCGTGGCCTATTTTCTTGCTTGCAGCATCAATCAAAGAAGAAACTAATGGTTTAATTGAAATCAATGTTTCTGAAATACCTGTAACTATTTCTTTAGCATTGACTAATATATTTCCATGAGAGATGTTTTTGTAAAATAATAATGTAGAGTGTGAAATTTAAGAGTTAGACTTGTAGTATCTTACACAATTAAGTACTTTTTGTTAACTCATTTAATTCTTACTACAAGTCTGTGAAGGGTAGAATAGTTCTCATTTTATGTAAAAAGTCTTGAGGAGGTTCAGTTGTCCACACCTTTTAGTCAGTAAGGGATTAGGGACTTGTGGTTTTAGAGATTTTTTTTTCTAATTTTATTTATTTATTTATTTATTTATTTATTTATTTATTTATTTATTTATACAAGCACTGGGTACAGACAGAAGCGCGGGAGGGTGAGAGAATTCACCAGAGCCAGAGGGGAGAGAAGAGCAGGCAGACTGAGAAACACACTGCTAAAGGGAGCAGCCGGCGGCAGGAGAGGTCTGCACGCCATGTGGGACCCTCCTCTGGTGGCCAGGGAGCAGCCGGGGATCGAACCGGCGCAGCAGAGGCTGCGGGCAGCTTTGCAGCCCAGCGCTCAACTGCTGTGCCACCAGGGAGGCCCTAGAGATTTTTTCATTCTGTTCTGTTGCCTCTCAAATAGTATGATACTTGCATGAGAAATGTATGAAGAATATGAAATTTGGAAAGACTGATAAACAGTGGAGACACATTGAAGAGCATAAATAAGTTACATTTTTTTTCCTCTGAAAATTTTTGTGGTCTATGAAAAGTATGTAAGACCTAATTTTTAGAAGTTGAGTGATGCATTATCTAAAATGAGAAAATGTTTTTTTTTGATGCTATTTTACCTTTTATTATTATTTTTTAAAGATTTATTTATTTATACAAGCACTGGGTACAGTCAGAAGCGCGGGAGTGTGAGAGAATTCACCAGAGCCAGAGCGGGGAGCAGAACAGGCAGACTGATGAAATACACTTGCTGAGGGGAGCAGCAGGCACAGCAGGAAAGGTCTGCGTGCCATGTGGGACCCTTGCCGACAGCCGGGGATCGAACTGACGCTGCAGACGCTGACGGGCAGCTTTGCAGCCCAGTGCTCAATCGCTGTGCCACCTGGGAGGCCCCTACCTTTTATTTTTAATGTTTGACTACTTTAATTTTAGTTTTTTATTTCCCTCACCATTTCCCAAATCCTTTTTTCAATGTAATATCTTCTCATAGACATATTTTTGCTCCTCATAGTTTGGGTTTGTTCTCCACTAGGTCTTTGATGATATTATAGGTTCTCAGCTTCTTAATCTCATGATTCTTACAGTTTTATGATTTTCTTAGATATGTGTCTTTTGGGTATTATTTTTTTCAGACCCTGAGGGATTTCCAAATTTGATTTTTTGGTTTTGGTCAAGTCCATGCTTCTTCATGGAGTTAACAGTGGAAAACTGAAAAGATTCAGAAGTTGGTCTTTCCGTTCCATATGGATTAGGGATTAAATTTATTTATTTTTTATTTTCAATTTTTTATTGACTTTTTAAAATTACTTTTTATTTTAACATCATTTTTTACATTTTTTTAGACAATATTTGCTTCACCCCACCCCCTCAGCTTGAGTCCTCATAGAATTTCCTTCCCCAAGGCGCGCGCCCATGTACCATCACTACAGTCCCCTGTGCTCCTCCCTCCCTTCCTCTCACCATACTCCCTCCTCCTCCCCTGTAGTATGTCTCTGGTTTATAATTGTCTGTTTTTGCTTTGTTGCGTTTTGTACTGTTACTATGTACTTTTTACACTGATGTCTTATATGGTTCCCCTATATTCCTGTTACAAGTGAAACCATCGGATATTTTTCTTTTTCCTTCTGTCTTATTTTACTGAGCCTAATTCCTTCTAGCTCCATCCATGTTGCTGCGAATGGCATGAGTTTATCTTCTTGATTGCTGAATAATATTCCATTGTGTATATATACCACATCTTCTAGATCCAGTCATCTATTTTTGGGTATTTGGGTTGTTTCCAGGTTTTACCTATTGTAAATAGTGCTGCAATAAACATAGGTGTATGCAACAACAAGTGTTGGCGAGGATGTGGTGAAAAAGGAATCCTCCTAAATTGCTGGTGGGAGTGCAAACTGGTCCAACCACTGTGGAAAGCTGTCTGGAGGTTCCTCAGTGTACTAAAAATGGAGCTACCATACGATCTGGCAATTCCACTACTAGGGATCTACCCATAGGGATTAAATTTAAAGATTTAAGATGTTGAGGAGGAAATTGTACAGATTTAAAAACTATATCATCTTTGGGCTTCCCCTGGTGGCGCAGCAGTTGAGCGCTGGGCTGCGAAGCTACCTGCAGCCTCTGCAGCACTCGTTCAATCCCCGGCCACAAGCGAGGGTCCCACATGGTGCGCAGACCTCTCCCACTGCCCGCTGGTCCCCTCAGCAGTGTATTTCGTCAGTCTTCCTGTTCTGCTCCCTGCTCTGGCTCTGGTGAATTCTCTCACCCTCCTGCGCTTCTGACTGTACCCAGTGCTTCTATAAATGAATAAATAAATTAAAAAAAAAAAAAGGCCAAGGGGAAAAAAAAAATATATCACCTTCACATGAGAGACAGATTCTTGTGACTTTGAAATCAGTATATTTTCAGGACAGTCACAGGATAGGATATTGTTTCTTGGGATTTTTTTTCCTTTCTATTGTACATAAACAGTTCCTGCCTAAACATACTAACACACATACATACATATACATATACATGCATATATATGACACTGGAAAATTATTTTACCATCTAACATCTAGAGTGATAGTCTGGGATAATTTTTTAAAAATGAAACTTGACTTTCAGGTAGGAATATAGAAAGAAATATAATATTATATTTGTAAAACATTAAAAATATACAGTCTCTTAGGGAACCAAAAAGATGAATAGCACATATTTGCCCTAATATAAATAACTTTTTTTTTTGCAGGCAGAAAAAATAATTGGCCACCACTTCCTGACAATTTTCCTGTCGGACCTTGTTTCTATCAGGATTTTTCTGTAGACATTCCTGTAGAATTCCAAAAGACAGTGAAAATTATGTACTACTTATGGATGTGTGAGTATAGAAAAAATTGTATATTCAATTTTGTAGTTTGTTGTCAAAATTTGTCCTTTTTTGAACTCATTTATTAAGGATAGCATAGTAAATTGGTCATTTCCTATAGCTTTTTTTAATTTTCAGAGTGAAAAATATTTAGGTACTTAAAAATAGCACTATATATTATAACCTGAGGAAAACTTTTGTATTGAAAACTGGCATTCTTTTGAGGAAAGGACTTTGTCACAGAATTAAAATTTTGCAACAATCCTTTTTCCTTGAAAAATGTTATGTAGGCAATATTGGCTTTGAAATATTATGCTTACTATTTTTATGCAAATGAAGACCATAAAAATTTCTATTAAAGCATTATAACTATTTTTTTAAATGGGCATATAATATTTTAATATTATAAACTAATTCTCTTATAGCTTTGGGCACAATTTACCATTCATTTATAAGTGATAATGAGTACTTATATTATTTAAAAATATATAATTAATGTAGGATATTTTATTGAGTAGTACAGTATGATATACATTTTAGGCTGTGATGCTTACATTGCTTTGAGTATAATTACAACTCAAAATACTAAAATAAAATGTCAAGCTGTTAACAGTTTGCTGCATGTACACAGAATTTCTACTTAATCTATTTCATTTTTATTTCAAATGGTAGTCTCAGCCTCATTAATATAGCAGTAGGAAAGGTAGCTGCCACAACTTCTCACCTGCCAATTTGCTGATTTATAGATAATTTGTAATATACATTCTTGATGGAGGAACCTTATGTGATTTTACTGTGTAATTAGGGAAATTTTTTTCCCCTCTCTAAATATATGTGATGATTTTCTCAAAATTAACAATTAATATTAAAATTAAATATTAATATTAAAATATAATATACTATAAATATATAAATAATATTAATATTAATTAACATTAATATTAAAATTAATATTAATGAATATTCTTCACATATATGAAGTTGCTTCACATATATGAGAAGTGATTCCTTAGGGAAAGTACATTTTTAACTCTTACTTTTAGTTTTTTTTTAGATTTTGACCTAGTATTTTTTGCTCAAATATTAGTGTCAATAGTACTATATATTTTTAATAGTAAAGCTTTTGAATCCGTATAGGTACATGTTAACCAGTTCATATTATTTAATCAATACATTAATTAGATATGTAATTATATGTCTCTAGATTGTTACGATTAACAGGCAAAAATTAGCCTGGCAAATTAGGTATAAGTCCTTTGTGTTAGTGAAAAACATTTTTAATGACTGAGATGGAGTTTGGAAAAAATTTTAGAACTTCTTACTTTTCTTGTAATAGCCCATGCAAGGGAATGTTTGAAACTACAGAGTAGAGATTATTTGCCATTACCACTACCTTCTCCCCCTGCCCCGCAAAAAGGAGAATTTTGTAAGGAATAGTAAGTAGAGATTGAATGGGGCAGATGATTCATTTTGCCTGTTGGCTAACTGCTTTACCAATCTCGATTATTTCAAAATCTGTTTTGTCTTAGAGAGCTATATGTAACTTTTTGAAGCTCTTAGGAGAAACGATAGCCAACTGTATTATTTCTAACACTCTTTAATTGGCATTTCTGTTTTAACTGTAGTCTAAGAGGGCTCAAGATTCCAGTTAAGGGCTGATTTAAAGAAGCATTACCTGGAACAAAATAGGGTTTAGTACCAGCTCAGTAAAATCTCTAAATTTCATATGAGTTTTTTTAAGTTATTTTCAAGAAGTTTCAACCTGTTTCAGATTTTGGAGCTAATGAATGCTTTCACTATTTAACAATAATTATGAGATAACATTTATTGAGAATTTACTTTGTGTCAAGAGCAGTGCTGATCACTTTTATATACCATTTTGTTTTTAAATTCTAACCACAATGTGAAGTATGTGCACTATGTTATCTAGTTTTATAGATAGGGAAACTAAAGTTTAGAAAATTTCAGCAACTTGTCCAAGATTACACTGCGAGGTTGGAGTTTGATAGCTTGACTCCACAATCTAGATTTCCATGTTTTAAAACCTAGAAAGTACCAAAATGGAACACAATTTACATCTTAAAACCAAATATGATGAAGATAGGACTTCAAAAGAACCTTCATGGAAGCAATTTATTTTATAATCGAACTGAAGCAGTAAGAAATATCACTGTGAAATGAATTTCAACCTCTTTGAGTGTACTCTTGCATTTTAAAAACAAGAGAAAGAGAAAATAAAAGTTTACTTTATTGAAAGACTATTTCATCAGGAAGATAATAAGTGTTATAAAGCTGTTTATGTTAGGCATTTAAATGTAATGCAGACCTTATTAAGAATAATATTATGGTGATAGTTGCAAATTTAGGTCCACTAATACCAGATTTGAGTGCTTTAATAAAGCAAATTGAAATTTTATATTCAACTTGCAAATCATGTAAACATAATTGCCTAATTTTTTTTTTTGAGTGTTCTTACCTATCCTTAGAATCCTCCATGTGGATTGGAATGGGATTGAATTCAGTATCATGCAATCATGCATTTCACATTACTTTGCCTTTCTATATGTTTTATAATCTCTTAAGTGGACTGATTGTTTTGTAAGTAGGCTTAGACAGTTTACTCCTCATTGGGGTACAAATAAATGACTTGATCATAGTTGTTGGTTAATATAAAAACATAGAAAATGTTTTTAATAGATTATATGAAATTGATATTTTTACCTATATTTGGAAGAATTTTTGCGAACTTTAAAATATACATACCCATATATTGTCTTTAAGTGGATTAGAAGATAAATCTTTAAAAGTTATTTTTTTGAAGATTGAAAATTGAGTTAGGATGTTCTCAACATTCAGTGCATTCAGCTATTGGGTTGTTGCAAAAATCATGATGTATTTTTTCTGTTTTTCAAGCAAAAATGTGACATGGCTTTTCCAACACCCCGGTATTTTAGTCTCTTGAATGTCATTTAATGCTAGAAATTATTTTTTACTCAGCTTTTTGAATTCTCTCTTTAAGCCCATTACAGAATGTCTTATTTTGAGGCAAAGGACTTTGAATAAATTTATTAATAAGCTTTCAAGACAGAAATACTAACTGGAATAAAATAGTAAGAGTCTCTCATGTAATAGAATTCAATGAAATTTTAGAACTGGAAGATCTGCATTTCTATAACTGAAAAATTGAAGCACACAAAAGTAGGTTAACTTCAGTATTACATCACTATGAAGGTGTTTTCACTTTTCCTTCTGAACTCTTTCTTCTAGAATTTGGGTGTCTAGTTATTAGATGAGACCAAATTTATAGGCAACCTAGAATGCGTGTTTTTATCTTCTTTCATAAAATTTTATTTGATTAATGATTTAGAGACTAAAGTTTGTTTTTAAAGTTTTTTTGAAAATTTATATATACTAGGCTTTCCATTTGTTATTCAAGCATGTTTGTATATTTTATTGTATTGATACTTTACATTGAACATTATTTTAACTTTCCAAGTATTTAGTTCCTATAATAAATTCAGTTTGCAGATTTTTTTAATCCTTTAAAAAAGTTACTGTTATAGATAAATTAAATTCTATAGGATCATAGTGTAGTTAGAAGTTTTAGTCTGTCAGAGAAAGCATTTATGAACATACACGAAGAATATGCATGATCTGTTTGTATTAACTCAAAAGAAAGATCTGCCAGGGCAGAAATTCCAATAATGTACTTTTTTTTTTTTTTAACATAAATTCAGTCCTCTACCAAAACAACAGCTTTTATCCCAAGACATAAAAATGATGAATTCTATGAATTAACAATCCTTATAGATTGATTATATAGAGTCACTGGAAATTGTTATTTTATCAATATTCTTAGTCCAATGAGTCTAATTTTACTGCTTATAAGATTGCACAGGGTACTTATTTAGTTTTCTCTGTGTAGTCTACTCTGGGAGGTATTTGCAACCACAGTTTAAAAATAAGATTTTTGAATGTAGGATCTTTTTCCTCGCAAGTCCAGGTTCTTTTCCTGACAGGCACTACTTTTCTTCTTGGATCTTGGATCAAGCACACATCACATGTTTCCTTTTCACAGAGGAAACCCTCAAGGTAGTACTTCTCTGATTTAGCTGTTTAATTGCCCATGAGGAGAGAGGGTCAAAAATTTCTGCCCAACAGTGCATGCTGTAATAAGATTCTTTCCCTGTGTATATACTGTTTTCAAATCAAATGTGTAATAAACAGCACTGTTTTTGAAAAATACTGAATGAAAACATGGGATACAATACATTTGCTCTCAGGAAGTATTTTTTCTATATACAATTTTTGTTGAATGAACTCACCAATTGAATGTAAACATTTGTTTTTCTATTTTGTTTTTTTTTTTTTGATTCCACAGTCCACGCTGTAACACTGTTTCTAAATATCTTCGGATGCTTGGCTTGGTTTTGTGTTGATCCTACAAGAGGGGTTGATTTTGGATTGAGTATCCTGTGGTTCTTGCTTTTTACTCCTTGTTCATTTGTCTGTTGGTACAGACCACTTTACGGAGCTTTCAGGTAAAATGTGTGTACTTTAAGATACGCTCTTTAAAACCTGTGAAGTAACGAATTCATATCTTAAGAGAAAACTGACAAATTTTCATTATTTTTTTTCTAACAGCTTCAGAAAGTCCATATGTAACATGCCTTTGTATTCATTAGGTTTGTAAGTCATAAAACCCCATTCTTTTCTCACAGTTGAGAAAAGATAAAACATGAACATGAAGAAAAAATGGGAAAAGTCCTATGTCTTAATATTTGTAAAAGATTATGTCACACGTTATTATACTATAAGGAAAATTGACTCTCCTTTCTCCTTTCAAAAAATATCGTAAGTGGTGATTACAGCCTAATTCTTAATGGACGTATGTAAGGTAAATATTTATGTGATATTTAAAGTGAATTACTTTTATCTAGAAACTTGGTAATTATTTTCTGTGTAAAATCAGTTTTGGGTTTTAAAAACTACTTAGACTATAAAAGTATAGTACTTTGCATGGTATATTTTAATCAGTAGTTTAAACATTTCCACTAAGTATATGTTCTATGGGATATTAATTGGTGTTGTGGAAAAAGGGTTCATTAGCTTAGGTTGGGAACAGCTGGATAATATAAAAGAGTTAAGCAAGTTTCTTTTCAGGATTTCTTAGACTCTTTATGAGCTTAATGTGCTTTGTGATGTGGCCATGAATCTTTTTTTTTTTTTTTTTTTTTTGGTGGAACACCTTGCTAAACTATTTCTTTAAGAAATAAACATTGGAAAATGCTGATTTAGATGATTGTCCTCTATGAGTCCATATATTTAATCATTTTATCAAATCACTTTTATTTAAGTAAACTCATGAATAATGAACATTATCTACTCGAATGAGGGACAGCATTATTAGGCAATTAAAAATGTATTGTGCAGATGATATATTAGGAAATTAGAGGGTCACATTCAGTTTAATTTTCTCCATTTAAATTTAAAATTTCTTTGATTAACTGGACTTTGCATTATCCCTCCTCTACCCCCTGCCCCATCACACACACATCATGGAATTAGAAACCCAGATACGTAACTAGATGGGAAAAAAATACAAGACAATGGGAGAAGATTAAGGAATTTGAGAGAAAATATGCCATTCACTGGAAAATAAATTGGTTAGCAATGAATTGTCGGGAAGAATATAGATGAAGAGAAAGGGAGGAAAGGGCTTTGGATATATGGGAATATGGGAGGTTGGTTATCAGGAAATGGGGAGGGATCCCTGTACGTGTGGATTGGAAAGAAATAAAAAGGACTTGTTGCATGGTCTAGGAAGAGAGTTCCTGCTAATCCTTTCCTTGTTGTCTAAATTAAACTCATAGTGCTTTTCAGTTTTTATTTTTTTGATATCTGGCCTCCTCAGCCTATTTCTGTAACATTGCCATTATCTAATGATGTTGGTGGGTGAGAATGGGGATGTCTTTGAGACTTGACTTTAAAAGTTATCTAATTAACCAGCCACTAAACCTCAGGATGATTTCAAGTGCACATGGAACCCAGAGTAAGAAGAGGGGATTTGTTTAGTTGGTGCAAAAGACAAGGAAAGGATAGGGAGAAAGGAGACAGGTGGGAGAGAACAAGGCAGAGTGAAAGGAAATTAATGTATTTTGAGACATGAACAAAATAAATTTATATGCCAAAAAAGTGACCTGAGACTAGGGTATTTCAGTTTTAACCATTCTGTGTTTAATGTAGCCAAAATAAACTTCTAAAAGCCAGATTTCTGGTACTTATTACTTGAGGTCACTTGGTGCTTTTTATTTCCTTTGCCACTTGACATGAAAATGCTTTGTGGAACAGTTTTACTTCTGACATTATTAATCTTTAGCCCAAGTTCTTAGCTGCATCTTAGCTCTTTTATGGTATATATAAAAAATGCTAATTATCTTGGTTTCACTGTTCAGAGTAGAACTAAGAAATAACTTTTTATAGGGTAAGTTGATTTAAAATGTATTTCAAGTCATTAATATACCTTCTCAGTGTGTTACTCTGGCATTTCCTTCTTCCAGATTACAAAGTATTTCTGTCTGTTAAATCTTTTCTGAGTATCTAGTAAAGTTTGTTAAATATATAACGATGGCAGAAATCTTCCTTAAAGTATGAAAACCTCAAACTAGATATATTAGGCATAATTATATTAAATGTATGGCTTTAAATAGACTTCTTCAGATGAGTGCTTGGGATCTATACTTGAGATCAGTTTTGAGGGAGATTATGGCCTTTAAGTAAGAATGGAGTCAGGCTATGCGGTGTTTCATGTTCTGTTTCAAGATTAAGAAGTGTAACACAAGCCTCTGAACATACTATGTAATTTCGTAGAAAATGGATAACAGACCTTCTAGTCCACATTCACATATTTCTTTATAAGAAGTTTTTATTGAAAGCAGTTAGTCTTTGTTATTCACACCCTGGAGTTAAACTGAAGTTCTTTTTAAAAATTTTCACCTTTTCTTCTATGGCTAATGATATATTTGCCTCCTCAGCCATAAAGTTATTTAAATACCTGCTGTGAATTTTATTTTCTCCACAAGTGAAGAGTAAGCAGTAAGAAAAACTTGCCATGGGTTTATTTTAGAATAAACCAATCATTGCAAACATATAAATTAGGAGGGGACATTAAGTGTTACCAGGTTTTTTTTTCAAATTGCCCAGTGAATTTTTTTCTTCTTCTTTAGATGGGTGGTAATTCCAAGTTTCTGGACTGTTACTTTGTGGTGGAGTGCTTAAAATAACTAGAGGGCATATCAGGAAATCTATTTGTCTAGAATAAAAGGGTACATATATAGTTTGTTTCCTTTTGTGCCCTCCTGTTGACTCAGTCTAAAAGTAAATTTAATACCTCAAATTCCTTTTTAAATGTTAACAGTTAACCTTGTCATCAAGAATTTGTTGTAATTTGCTTAATATGATGAATGTATTTTCTAATATTAACTAATTTGAGAAGAATATAATTGTTTTAACTGAATTATAAAGTACCTTTAGATTGAGTTAAAATATTTTATAATAGCCTTAAAATTTGTTGAGAAATTTTAATCTACATTTAAGTGATTATATTCAATAATTGCATAATAAATCATATTGATAATTACATGTGATAAAGGCGGACTCTTAGGAATAATTTTTTAATTATTAGAAGTTTATTTTCCAATGTCATCTGAGTTTTTGGTATTTCATTTGGACATTTATGATTGAATTCACTTGATTCTTTAAGAAGGTATTGCAAAGCAGTTCTAAAGCATGAAGTACCTTAAGGTTAAATTAATCACTCATTCAATACTGCCAGTAAGCTAGATTGGTCAATAAATGGCAGCTAGAATTAATGTTTTGCCTTTTTGTTTCTGTGTGTTTTACTTTTGTTGATACATATTATATGTTATTTTTGGTTGCTTTTAATTCATTGTCTGCTGGTGCCCCAGTCTGAGGAAACCATAAAAACTATATATGGTTTATATAGAGGTATTGTAAATTTACATAATACTAAGGTGTTTGTTGATCCTTTGTATTGCCAGATAAAAATGAACTTTTAAACAATATGGTTCCATAATCTCATTTTTAAAATAGGTTTTGTCTAGTTATGTTTAGTTAATGATATATTGGGTTGTCGGAAAAGTCAAGATGTATTTTTTCTCTATTTTTCATTTTCATTTATGTATTATATAAAATGTAGTTATATACATTTTTCTTTCTTTGCCTTTCTTTCTTAATTGAGATAGTTTACAACTCTGTAGATTCCAAGATTGCATTTTCTCACCATACTTGATACCAAATGTTCATTTACAATTCACCACCACTGACAGCGGTCCCTTCTAATCACCCATTTCCCCTTCCTCCTCTGGTAACTACCATTCTGTTGTTAGAGTATTAGAGTTTTGTTTTCCTAATATTGCCCAAATGAGTGAAATCATACAATGTTTTAAATGAATTAAAAAATACTTTTAGAGTGAGTTAAAATCTGAAATCTGACTTATTGCACTTCGCACAATCCCCTTACAATGTCTGTTTTTGAAAATGGTGAGATTTTATCTTCTAGATCAATAGTATTCCATGCATATATCTATCACATCTTCTTAATACACTCATCTGTCATTGGGCATTTAGTTGTTTCCAGTGTGTGTATTGTAAAGAGTGCTGCAGCGAAGATAGGAATGTATATATACTCTTCAAGTTAGTGTTTTAATATTTTTCAGCATAATTTCAAAAAGTATGCCTTTCTTGCATCATTTCTCAGGACTGTACTAAAGTAGAATATGCACTGCCAAAATGAGAGTAAACAAGAAAGACCAAAACATGGGATCCAGAAAACATGAGCTCTGACACCAGAGAGGACAGTCCAGATTATTCCCAAGATGATATTGAAGAGAGGTCTCAAGATGACAAGTTAGGTAGTTACCCCAGTAGTCTGTCAGTTCAGATTTGAACAAGTCAGAAGACTAAGAGAAACAGTTTCAGGAAGACAAAATTGATCCCTAGTGGGGCTTTGGTTGTGGAGAGAATATTTTGTTGTTGTGGTTCAGCCTCAGTCTTAGGTAGGCTGTGTCTGTGCCTTTCCCTGCCACTCCTCCCCACAAGTTTCTGTAATAATTTGAACCAGGACATACTCCTGTTCGTCCTCCAGTTTTAGAGTTTTTTTCTTGCCCTTTCCCCAGCTGCCGTGGCTCTTCCCCTGTGCTCTGAAGAAGGTGGTGTGTGCTATCTTTCTTTCCTTTCCACTAATGCTTTTGTTTTGAACGCAACATATTTCTTATAAATGAATGATAATAGTGTTCTCAGACCTAAAAAAAAATGACAAATCATACCAAATAGGAATATACTACTTTGAGAAGATAAGTACCATTTACTATCCCCCTCTTTTTTCTCTCCCCGGACATATTTTTATTTATTTTCATTTTTTAAACTGTACTATTTTTATTGAGGTGCCATTGATATACAGTGCCATGTATGTTTTAAGGGTACAGATTCACACCTCTTCGGATAATATCCCCTTCTTAAGGGAATGCAGAAG
Source organism: Talpa europaea (assembly GCF_964194135.1). Lineage (NCBI taxonomy): Eukaryota > Metazoa > Chordata > Mammalia > Eulipotyphla > Talpidae > Talpa > Talpa europaea. The sequence continues at coordinate 46,579,853 of NC_140071.1, read as the reverse complement.
GAGATAACAGCTTCAGAGTTTTAAAATCCCTCACACTGTTCCAATATTTGAGAACTGCAGTAAATACAGAAATATCTTTTGATGAGTCAGTTCTAGATTCTCTGTGTGTTCTCTTAGCTGTTTATTTTGCATATGGCTGATGTTAAAAGGAAACAAATAAACTGAGTGGCATTGTGCCTAGTATAGCATGAGTAGGTAGGTATGTAAGAAACATTTATACAATATATGGTCTAACATAGAGTGAGAACAGAGCAGGTGAGATATATTTGCTTTATATATATGTATAGTAATATATATAAAACAGTAATTTGTGGTAAAGTAACTATATTTTGTTAGTGTACATATTTGTCAGTATGCATGTGTATATACAATTTATGACAATAAATATAAATTAAAAAAAATTATTTCATTTATCCATTAGCTATAAGCCAGATAAAAGCAAGTTCTAAGTTTAGTTTTTGAAACAGTTACCAAACAAGAAACTCAATATTTATTGCACATGGAAAAATAATACAAAGAAAGAATTTTCTGTATTTTTTATTTTTAAGTCACGTTCTGAGATAGACAGGAAGTTTATTTCAATCAATATAAATAGAGGTTCATAACCCTTTTAGTGAGAAATTAAAGGTAATTTGATATTGGTGATAAAGTAAAAATTTTCAGTTTATTTAATAAAAGTTACTTGTTTTGGTCAGTATTCCAGGGCATATATGTTTTATCTCATGGCATTTTACTGCAGTAGTAAATGGTGGTACAAATCTATTAACTTTACCTGCAATATAAAGTTAAGATAGTTTTGAATTCAAGAATATATAAACACATAAGGTAAAAATTTGAGGGGAATAAGGTAATTCAAAGTATATATTTAAATATTTGGGGCACTTTTAGTGTAAGAATACTACTACAAAGTAAGAGTATTAATACTGAACTTTTGACAGAAGGTATGCTAAATAGCTTTCTGATGAAATGTATTTTAGATGCGTCAGATATCAAGCTGTAGTATTGCTCAGTATTATGTGTTGAGAGAAGTGTGTTAGAGGCATGTTTGCAGAAAGCATTATTTCTTTAGTTTTCTGCTCATGAGAGCTTAGCTTGTGTATTATGCAAAAGACAGTTTAATTGCAAGCTAGGATCTAAATAAACAGTGTTGACTTTTATTTTCATTTGTTTAGTTTTTGTTCAGTGCCTAACTACTGACTGACTTCAGCTATTTATGTTTTCTAAATTGAATGACAATTCAATTATAAGATTTTACTTTTCTCTCAAGAAAATCTTTGACTAATCAAGTAAAAGTTTTAGTAAATTGCAGTCCTTATTCTCTTACTGGCTGGAGTAATGCAGTTACTTTATTATACCCTCCCTGACTCTTTTTTTAAAAGGGAGTATTGTACAGAATTTATTACAAATGAAAAGAAAATTTATAACCTATAAGAAATACTACTTTGAGCATTGTGGTTAATTTAGGTTAGATAGTGGTATCCTATTGATTGATAATTAGCTTTCTTGAACAAAATAGCGTTGATTTCTATCCTAGAGTTAGTTTGATCACGGTTCAGAACACTAGCTTTACAGCTACACAGACTATTTCTGTTACCAGCTATGTATTTGGATCACTTACCTGTTCTAAATATGTATATTAATCAGCAAATTCACATCATTTTTAGTGCCTACCTTGTGGAGTTATTGCAAAGACAAAATGGATAATGCCTGTGTTTGTCATGGCCCCTGGCATATATTGTTCAACAGATTAGTTAGTTAATTATAGAGGATCCAGAGCTTGAATCAAGGTGGTGGTCTAGTTTTAAAACTGTCCAAAAATTTCATATGCTTTAGTAAAATGTATAGGGAAAGGACAAATTTCAAGGTCTCTTCCATTCCAGCTCTGTGGGTTTTTTTTTTTTTTCATTTAGACTAGTAAGTAGTTCTTAATATTTTTATATAGACTCCATTATCTAAAATTTAAAATTGTTAGGTCAATTCAGTGCAATACTCATCAAAAAAACAATAACATTATTTAAGGAAGTAGAACAAACAATTTTAAAATTTGTATGGAACCACATTAGACACTGAATAGTCAAAGTAATCCTAAGAACAAAAAAGAAGAAAAAATGGGGAGGTATCATGTGCTCTGACTTCAAACTATACTGCAAAATGACAGTAACTAAAAAAGTATGGTATTGTAACAAAAATAGACATTGAGAACCGTGGAATAGAATTGAAAATTCAAACACACATATCTGTGGACTGTTAATTTATGGCCAAGGAACCAAGACCACACAATGGTAAAAGGAAAAACCTCTTCAACAAATGATACTAAGAAACATGGTTAGCCACATGCAAAAAAAGAAATAAAGCTAGATCAGTATCAGTACAAAATTATTAGAGAAAATTTGGGACTGGTTTAGATAATCTTAAATTCCAAAATAACTAAGCCAAGGAAAACAACTTACCTGGTTAGGTTCCTTTTTTATTCTAATGTCTTCACATCATCAAAATTTCATGTATTGGGCCTCCCCGGTGGCGCAGCAGTTGAGTGCTGGGTTGTGAAGCTGCCCGCAGCCTCTGCAGCGCCGGTTTGATCCCCGGCTGTTCCCTGGCCACCGGAGGAGGGTCCCACATGGTGCGCAGACCTCTCCTGCCGCCCGCTGCTCCCCTCAGCAGTGTACTTTGGTCCTTCTGCCTGCTCTGCTCCCTGCTCTGGCTCTGGTGAATTCTCTCACCCTCCTGCGCTTCTGACTGTACCCAGTGCTTGTATAAATAAATAAAAATAAATCTTAAAAAAAAAATTTCATGTATTACTTCGTTCTTGTAGTGGTAATAAAATTACCAATCATGTCCCAGAAAATTTTAGATCTTGTCAGAAGCCAAATGCTACTTCTGAAGCAGAATATTAATTCTGTGAGCAAAACAGTTTCTGTCTAGTATTATACTAGTTAACAGAGGTACCAACAAGTATAATTTAGTGATTACTTATTGTGTGTTTGTACATTTATTAGTTCATATAAGTACATTCCATTGTTCTAATTTTTCAGATACAACTCTCAGATTTATATTTCGTTGGAAATTATACAGCTTCATGTGAGAGAATCTGAAATCAAATCCAAGTCTGTTTCTAAAACTTGATGCTCTTAACCAGTATACCGATTTATCAAGGGTAAACGGTTTAGTATTTTAGTTAATTTGTGTGCCTCTTTACCATGTTTAACTGTAAAATTTGTTACTTCTTTTGAAATCATGAAATAATGTCTTTCCTGCTTTCCCAAACTGTAGTGATTTTTATCTCCAATATTGGTATTTAATGTGAAATTAGCTTTATAAAATAACATGTAACTGTTTTCTGAGTTTTATTATGATAATTTAGGGGAGCACTTTTTACAAATTTAGGTGTGTTGTGACCTTGGCAGTATATTATTTGAAGACATTAAACTAGAAATAACTAATTTATTTTAGATTTAGATTTTCGATTTCAATCTTTCAATCCTGGAAGAATGAGTGAGGATGGTGAGTAGTAGGAAGCTTTCACTATTTTTTAATTTTATTCTGATGAGAAAATAGATTACTTAAATGGATTGATAATGAATAATCACAATACCATAAGTACTTCATTTTAAGCTGAGATAAATTGTAAATTAAAACCATCTAGCTTAAATCAGTGGTAGTTTTTCCTATATTTCTATTCATTCTTCTTTGGCTTAAGATGAGTATGTATAAGCTAGGTTATTTAAATAGTCTGCTTCTTAATCTCTTTATGTACAGCAAACCCACCACCTTTGGTTCTAGATGCCAGTAGAAGTCCTGTATACCCTATGACCTTTTTTTCCCTAAACCTTTTCTGATTCTGGCTTGGGTATAGTACTCCACTAAGGAGACTTCTGTTTGTTTGTTTTGTTTTTTTTTTTTCAGAGCTCCTCAGCATTTCCTGGCTTTTCCCTCAGGCATCTCAAATGAACTTAATTCATTGAATAATTGTATTGTTCCAGTTTGTTAATTTGTACTATTTGGTAATTGGGAAATTATACTTAATATCCTTTTTAGCATTGTGACTAGCTCAATTTTTGCATATAAATTCTTAAGAAATTTTAGGTTTTTGGCAAGGAATTACAGTCCCATTTGGTAAAATTGTTTTCATAGGGAGTGAAATTTACTTTTTAATATTTTTGATATAAAGAACCTTGTTTTCTGTGACTAGTTAAAAACACGTTAATATTTATAGAAATTGAATTTTGCTGATTTTGTGTTTGTAATAATTTGGACAGGTTACAGGGAGATTTGTGTATGCTCTTGGAGGTAGGAATCCAGATATTTAAGTAATTGCTAGTATGTGGAGTGTATATCTCAGAACTTTGAAGTGTTTTAAAATAATACTTTATATTACCTTGGTAATTGTTCAATAAAATAAACTTTACTGTCTCTTTGTCCAGTAGCAGAAAAATTGGTTAATCAAACAAGGTAAAAAATAGTCCATTTAAATATATTTAGCCCTGCTTTAGAGAGTAAAAGACAAAATGGGACTTTGAGGCTTCTTTTGATCAATTCAGAAGTATACTAACTATATATGTACTAACTAAACATATAAAACAAAGTGAACCAATTTTAACATTCTTCCATTTGTATTTGATAGCAATATTTTGTGAATATTTTCTTCTTAGTAGGACTAGTTGATTTTTAAAACATATTCCATGCATTATAATAGGTTTCTTAGCTAGAGATTGTTTCTAGGCAGTTTGAGCTTCTAGTATAAATTTGTGAATTTGGAACTAAATAAAAAGTTCCCCATTAAGGAACAAAAATAACTTTTATGAGGCCATCAGGCATTATTCTATGAATGAACTTTTTTTTCAGGGTATATATTTCATATATAATTTTAAACATTTTTATAATGCTGTTTTCTTGGTACACAAAAAATTAAAAGTTTTACAAGAAAAAGGCTATTAGTCTTCTTTCTTTACCAAACCTATAGCAACATAGGAAGATGTTTTTAGGAAGATATTTTAGGACCTGCTTCAAAACAGCAAAAAAACATAATGATAATTAAAAGTGATGCTTGTTTTCACCAAGTGAGCCTGAAGAGATGAAGCACATGTAAGGCTTCTATTTTGTATTAAAAAAGTAACATTTTGTATTGTGGCCTTCCTTGCTGCTTGTTTGGTTTTTGTTGGTAAATTTCTCAATTTTTATGATCACCAAGTAACACCAACTTTGGTGTAATTTATTAGTAATGGAATTACTAAAAAATGAAAACCATTTAGTTTAAATCTGACTGATTTAGAAAACATTTACAAACCATTAAAATATTTTTTTTTTTTTTTTTTTGCACTTTGGAGAAATGGCCAATTCTAGAGTTGGGGCAGGGCAATACCAAATGAGCTTGGAGTACTATACAAGTAGACTCTGTGAGGTCAAAGTTGAAACAACTTGAGCAACAAAATAATGATAACTTATAGATGAACCTAAAAAATAAAATAAATGTTCACAAAACCATATTAGACTTAGCAACTTTTCTTGAAAGTTGAGAACTTGATTGCTAGGCCAAAAAAAAGGGAACCATTGGGGCATTCTAGGTAGACTATAAATAAAGGCGTTGAGATAGCAAGACATGTTCTTCAGTTTGAGTAGCTGGAATGGAGATTTTATGTATGTATGATGAAGAGATGTATATGCTGTGTTAAATTATTTGGACTTCATTCTATGGTCAGTAGTTTGCAAACAAGATACAAGAATCCCGAGGGAGCTTTCCTGGAAAAACAATTTTGAAATATGACATAGAGGAGGTGGAGTTTGAAATAAGAGACTGAAATATGTCTTAGATCAAAGTAGTAGTGGAAGTAGATAATAGCATAGAAACCAGGGACAAAGAATGTTTAAGGAGTATCTTCAATGCCAAATCCCAGAAAGAAGTAGAGAGACAGTTGAGAAACTTGGAAATTCATAGATTGCCCATGAATACTTTATGCCACATACTGCTTATGAAATAGTACGTGAGGAGAAACCAAGTTACAGTGTATTGAGAAGTGAATGATAAAAGACAGGTAGAGGAAGTTACTGATAGAATACTCCTTATTGATGGAAAAGATTTTTTTTATTGATGGAAAAGAGGAAGATAAAGGCAGTGGAAGTTTAGTGGGGGAGTCAGGGTTAAAGGAGGGTTATTTGAAAATGAGAAAGGTTAGTATTTATACACAAAAGACAAAAGGGAAGAACCTAGACAAAGACTTGTGGCCAAATTAGGGGATAGAATAAGTAATAAATAGAGAGCTCATAGGTGATGGCTGAAGATAATGTTAGTTTTGAAAGGAGTGATAATACCTCCTTACAGATAAGCAGTAAAGGAAGGTTTGTGGTATATATAAATGTGGAAAGTCAATGTAGGGAATAGTAAGCAGAGGAGATTGATTCCTCTGGCTTTTATTTTCCTCTTGTTTTATGCTAAGATTGAGTAATTTGAAATGTTAAGTCTCTTGAAAAATATGTTTTGTGGTTGCAGTAGACACTGCTAAATAGAAAAATAGAGTAAACTTAGCATAGTTAAAAATCTTGTTAAATCTAATAGATGATGTTAAAAGGATACTATGATGATCAAGTGGGTAGTGTTTATTCAAGGAATTCAAAATTGTTTTAACATTAGAACATTAATTAGTTCAATTCACTATATTACAGACTGAAATAGAAAATTAGCATATCATTTTAATTAGTGAAAGCATTTGACAAATCCAACACTCACTTTCATGATAAAAACATAATAAACTAATAAAAGCGATCTCTCAACTTGATGAAGGACATCTTTGAAAACCTGTAGCTAACTACTAAATACTTTATGGTCAAAGAATGAAAGCTTTCTGCCTAGGATCAAGTACCAGATAAGGATATTCATTCTTCCTGCTTCTATTGGAGAAGTTTTGTCCAGTACTAACAGGCAAGAAAAAGAAAAGTATTGGAATTAGAAAGGAAGAAGAAAACTCTTAGTCACAAACTATGTTGTCATCTATGCAGAAAATATAAACAGAAAGATACCTTGTTAAAGGATTGGGAGATTTAGTATTATGAAGAAGCTCAAAATGGATCTATAGATGCAATGCAGTCTGAATCGAAATCCCAGGACTCTTTTATGGAAATTAACAAGGTGTTTCTTAATAGTATATGGAAATGTAAAAGCATAGACTAGCCAAAACAATTTTGAGAAATGACAGCAAAGTTGGAAGACTAATATAATTACCTAATTTGAAGACTTAATAGAAAATTTACAATAGTGTGACATCAGCATAAAGGTAGACTAATGGAACAATGGGACAAAATAGTGTCCAGAAATAAAACCCACATATACATACTGATTTTTGAAAAAACATGCAAAGGTAATGCGGTATAGAAAAGGCAGTCTTTTTAATACATGGTACTGGAGTAATTGAATATTTTATAGGCAAAGGAAAAACCTTAAGCCCTGACTTTCACAAAGGTTTCTTAGATACAACAAAATCAAGATCCATAAAAGAACAAGGAGATAAATTGGAGTTCATAAAAAACGCAAAACCCTTTCAAAGACACTCTTAAGAGAATGTATCTAATAAGGTACTTTTGTAGCCAGAATATATAAAAACTCAAAATTCAGAAACTGGGTGAAAAAAACCTTAAAATGATTTAACACTTTAGTAAGGAAAGTAGATATCAAAAAGCACATAAAAATATGCTCAGCACCATTAGTAGGAAAATGCAGATTAAAACAAAATGAGATGCCACTGTACATCTGTTAAAATGACTGAAATTTAAAATATAGACCTTACCAGTTGTTAGATGTGGAGGAACTCATACCTATATACTGCTACTAGAGATATAAAATATTAGTTTCTTTGGAAAACAGTTTTGCAGTTTCTTGAAAAGGTAAATATATACCAATGATGTGTCTAGCCATTCCACTTGTGGGTAGTTAGCCAAGAGGAATGGAAATGTGTTTATATGAAGACTTACACATGAATATTTATAGCAGCTTTATTTGTGATAGTAAAAAGCTAGAATGACAATGTCAACAAATAATAAACTGTAATTTAGCTATGCAATGGATTATTTGTTAGCAATGAAAAGGAATGAACGTTTGATGAATGCTGAGTGAAGGAAGGCAGACAAGAGTATATACTGTATAATCCCATTTATATAAAATTCTAAAATATGAAAACTGTTGTGACAAAATTCAGTGGCAAGGTGGGAAAGGAGAGATCCAGATGCACTAGGAAACTTTTGGTATATGTTCACTATCTTAATTGGAAAAGGTTCATGTGTATCACATGCAGAGCAAACCAAAAACTGAATTGAGTAGTTTAAATATTTTTGTCTTTTTGTGCATTAAATTCAGTGAAGCTGTTTCATTTTTTAAAAAAGGAAATTTTTTTTCTTTACCAAGATGAATTGATATTTGGAAAAAGGGTTCACATATATTATTACTTAAAATACATATTTTAATACTTTGATGATTCCCTCTGGTACTTAAAATTTTTATTTAGAAATCTTTTAGTTTTTAATGTTTGTGTATCAGCCTTCATGTGAATGTAAAGGTATTATGAAAAATGACATTCTCCTATTTTTTCTTCTCGTTTTGTTTTTTTCCCCCTTTAGGAGTGACAGTTCATTCAGATTCTTTGTATTCTTTTTCGTCTATATTTGTCAGTTTGCTGTACATGTACTCCAGGCTGCAGGATTTCATAACTGGGGCAACTGGTAAGTCATTTACTCCAGCTTTAATTATTCCAGCTTTAATCTTACATAGTATATTTATATAATTTTGGCTTAAAAATAGTTAACATAGCAGGCCTTCCTGGAGACAGCACTATGAAGCTATCAGCAGCCACTGCAGCACCAGTTCCATCCGTGGCCAGGGATGTGACCCATATGGTGCAGCAGACCTCTCTTGACTTGCCCACTGCTCCCCTCAGCAGTGTATTTCAGTCAGTCCGCCTGTTCTGTTCCCTGCTCTGTCTTTGGTGAATCCTCTCACCCCCCACATCGCTGGCCTGTACCCCAGTTCTTGCATGCATAAATAAATCTTAAAAAAAAAAAAGTTAACAGGAAAGCCAGCTTGGCAAAAGTAAACAAAAGTGAAATTAATAGAATATGCAGTTAAAATGTGTCCTCAGGGTAATATTTGGACATATTTTATTTGAAAATCACATTCCCATTAAAAAAAATATATTGCTAGTTTAAATAAAATGTGTGTAGGGGTTAAAGACAGCACTATCAAGATATCGCCAACCACCGCAGAACTGGTTCAGTTCCTGACCTGCCAGGGATTAACCCACATGGAGCAGCAGACCTCTCGTCTCACCCTCTGCTCCCCTCAGCAGTGTATTTCAGTGGCTCTGCCTGTTCTGCTCCCCACTCTCTCTGGTGTATCCTCATCACCCCCCATCACCTCTCTGGCTTACAACCCATTTCTTGTATGCATAAATTTTTTTTAAAAAAAATTGGGGGTCTCCGCTGATGGTGCAGCGGTTGGCCGCTGGGCTGCAAAGCTGCCCGCAGCCTCTGCAGCACCGGTCAGCCACCAGCGAGAGTCCCACATGGTGCGCAGTCACACATGGTGCACCACATGGTGTGCAGACCTCTCCTGCCGCGCCCACTGCTCCCCTCAGCAGTGTACTTCGTCAGTCTTGCCTGTTCTGTTCCCTGTTCTGGCTCTGGTGAATTCTCACCCTCCCGTGCTTCTGACTATACCCAGTGCTTGTATAAATAAATAAACAAACAAACAAACAAACAAACAAATAAATAAATAAATCTTTAAAAAAAATTGGTATGCTACAACTGAAGTGGAGTAATCTGGCTGTCAGACAACTATCAATAGCTTTATGGATCTTCTAGTGAGCATGTCTAGCTTGGAGACGATTTACACTGATATTTTATTTTAAGTCTTTTCAATGAAAAACATTTTATTGTTACTGTGAATAGTGTTTACTGTCACATTTGAAGGAAAAGAAATGTTTAAAAAATACACTGCTGGGCCTCCCCGGTGGCGCAGCGGTTGAGCGCTGGGTTGCGAAGCTGCCCGCGGGCCTCTGCGGTGCCGGTTCGATCCCCAGCTGCTCCCCGGCCACCGGAGGAGGGTCCCACATGGCGCGCAGACCTCTCCTGCCACACGCTGCTCCCCTCAGCAGTGTACTTTGTCACTCTGCCTGCTCTGCTCCCCTCTCTGGCTCTGGTGAATTCTCTCACCCTCCCGTGCTTCTGACTGTACCCAGTGCATGCATAAACAAACAAACAAATAAATAAATAAAACATGCAAAAAATAAATAAATAAATAAATAAAATAAAAAAGACACTGCTTATATTAACAGTGTGCTTTTTAATTATGAAAGTGAAGTAATTTCTTTTGCTTTTTTGTGCAAATTTATAAAAACTGAAAATTGAACACAACAGCATGTAGTGTCTAAAGAATACACAAAAATGTATTAGTGTATACAGGATGGCTTGTTTTAAGATAGACCTGATATAAGTCACAGATGAAAAAATATAAACTTTATTTTGAGATAATTGTGGACTCACCTGCGGTTACAAGAAATGATACAGAGAGATACCAGCTACCCTTTCCCCACTTTCCCCCAGAATAATACCTTGCGAAACTAGTAATTCTCATCAGCATTTGGTTTTATTATTTTTTATTTTAGCCATTCTGACAGATGTGTAGTGATACCTCATAATGGTTTTGCATTTCCCTAGTGACTCATGTTAGATATCTTTTCATACACTTATTTGCCATCTTTGTATCCTCTTGGTGAAATGTCTTTTTATGTCTTTTCCACATTGTCTAGTTGAATTGTTTTGTTAATGTTTTAAGTCTGGTGGTCCACACTTAAGTCGGTGGAATTTGTTTTTGGGCTTGTTTTTTTTTTCTCTTTTTATTATAATTTTCTTATAGTGATGTAGTCCCCATAATTCTCTCGCCACCATATCAACTGTGAAGCATCACCATATTATGTTCTTCCTTCCCCTGTTTTAATCCCCTTTTGTTCCCTTCCTTTGCTGTATGCCTCAGACCTATGGTCAGCTTGCTGGTTTTAACTTTTTCTTGACCTTTTGTTTGATTTCTCTGTATTCCACATACAAGTTAGACCATCAGATATTTTTACTTTCTGGCTTTTAAAAAAATTTTTATATATATTTTTACATCATTTTTCATTTTTGCACAGTGTATGCATTTTCATCTTGGTTATTGTCCCCAGAGAGTTCCCACCCCGCTTATTTTGACCATAATCCCTCCAACTCCCCTCCCCACCCCCCTGCACAGTATGTCTCTGGTTTATAGTTGCTTGTTGATTTTGATTTTTACTTTATTATAATTAGTCTTTTTCCTGGTCCCTTATTCAGGTTTTCTAACTTCCTGCTATGAGTGAGACCATCTGATATTTTTCTTTTTCTTTCTGGCTTATTTCAATGAGCAAGATCCCTTCCAGCTCCATCCATGTTGCTGCAAATTGTATTATTTATCTTTTTTGATTGCTGAATAATATTTTGGCTAGCATAATCCCCTTCCATCTCCATCCAAGTTGCAGCAAATGGCATGAGTTTGTCCTTTTTGATCACTAGTGTTCCCTTATGTAAACATACCACATCTTTTTGATCTCTTTGTCTATTTGGGCGCATTTGGGTTACTTACATATTTTGGCTATTGTAAATAGTGCTACAACAAACTTAGGTGTGCAGGTTTCCTTTCAAATTAGTGTTTTTGTGTCCTTTAGTTATATTCTAGGGATGTAATTGCTGGATCATGACAGAGTTTGAATTTATGTCATTTATGAGCTGAGTGACCTTAGCTAATTTACTGAATCTGTCCAAAATTGGGTTTATAAAGAGCATCTTATTTCATGGGATTTTTTTGAAAATTAAATGAATTAATACATATAAAGAATATGAACCTTTGGCCTCCCTGATGGCGTAGGAGTTAAAGACATATCACTATCAAACTTTTGCCAGCGACCAGAGCATGAGTTCGATTCCCAGCCAGGGAACCAACCCACATGGCACAGCAGACCTCTCCTGTGTCACCCACTGCTCCTGTCAGCAGTGTATTTCAGTAGATCTGCCTGTTCTGCTACCCACTCTGTCTCTGGTGAATCCTCTCACCCCCCGTAACTCTGGCCTACACCCCAGTTCTTGTATGCATAAATAAATCTTCAAAAAAATAAAAAAATAAAGAATTTGAACATTGCTTGACTCATATTGCTGAGTATGTATTGTGTCATTTTTGCAAAAGTATGTGTTAACTTTACTTGCCTAATTATACTTTCATGCCTTCATAGCGGTTGGATTTCATCCCTTACTGGCCTCAACCGAAGTATTCCTGTTGGAATCATGATGATAATCATAGCAGCACTTTTCACAGCATCAGCAGTCATCTCACTAGTTATGTTTAAAAAGGTAAGTAAAATTTTGTCTGTAACTATAGTGAATTTGATGTTTAATTTTCATTTTCTCATGTTGCTCTTAATTCATTGTAATCTCAAGATATTTTTTTGTTCTTGTGCAAGTTGGCTGCCTGAAGGTTACTTTTTATAATTGAAAGTTATGCATAGGTAAATTTTAGAAAATTGCATTGCATTTTAACTTACTATAAAAGGTGTATTTTTTTTTTCTGAAATTCTGTTAACTGGTTTCTATTCTGATTTCTTTTTTGAGTATGAAAGCATATTAATCTGATTTTTTAAACAATTATTTAAAGAAGTACCTTTGGTTTACATCCTTGTTAATATTTTAATAGATAGTATAGGATTTCTCTCCTTAGCTGTGGTCACCGTAACTCCCACCATGAAAGCACCCATAGTTCTCCACCATGGGTGGCAGACTGAATGTCTCAAATCGTGGTCAACTTTCAAGGGTTGGTTTTAAAATTTGTCTTGTGTGACACTTTGGTTTCTCTATATTCCACATATAAATGACACTGTCGTGTACTTGTCTTTGTTCTTCTTGTTTATTTTGCTTAGCAAATCCCTTCCAGCTTCTTCCATGTTGCCACAAATGTCATGAGTTTATCTCTTGATTGATGAGTAGTATTCCATTATGTATTTGTACCTGTTTTGGGGCAATTAGGTTGATGTAGAGAAGTAAAACTATTGTTTGATATATGCATTTTATTTGTATTTACATTTAAACAAACTGAATTGTTTAAGCATATAAAGTTCAGGCTGACTATACTTTGTTAAGTAGGTGCCTGTAACAGTCAGTGTTCAATCAGAGAAATAGAACAGAATGAAGAGATTTATTGAAAGGCATTGACTTATTTGGTGTGGGAACTGGCTAGTTTAATCTGAAATCCATCCAGTAGGCCATCAGGAGTGGTTGGAGAGTCTTGAGTAGAAGCTGAAGCCCTTGTCCAGAGGTGGGATTTCTTCTTCAGAGAAATGTCAGTTCTGTTCTTCAACCCTTTTAGTGATTGGATCATTGGATCAGGCATACCCAGATCATTCATTCAGGATATTTCCCTACAGTCAACTGTTTGTAGATGCTAATCACATTTTCAAAATACCTCACAGCTAACACCTAGATTAGTGTTTGAATAAGTGGGAACTCTAACATAGTCATGTTGACAACATTAACCTGATAGTTAAAATATCATTCTTTGGAGAATATTTTCATTCCAGATGTATCACTGAGAATGCTTTATGACACTATAAATGTAACAAATTTTGAGTATAGTAGGAGGTCTTACTGTATATTGCAAGTTTCACTCATTTGTAAGACACTGTTTAGTAGCATGTGTTATGTGCCAGGCACTGCTCTGTGTGTGTGGTCTGGGACCTCACATTTTGGTGTGGAAGAGAAACAAATGAATGGTACCACAATCCCATGACTTAATGACTATTTATATAAGGCCAAGTTTTGGAGAGCATTTAAAGTATGGAGTTAAAGTATTTCCTCACTGAGAATCCTATTTGATGAATAGGCTTTTTCTAAGTTAAGTAAATAGCAAGAAGTAGGGATGCCACATTCATTTTAGTTACAGGAAATAATAGAGCAAATTCAGGGAAATAAAAGTGGCTCAAAATGGGTGGAGGAAAATTGGTACATGAGTTGGGCAGGGAGAAATGTGGGGTATTGGTTTGGAGGCTTGGGAAGATGAAGCTGAACACATAAATATTATTATATCCCGCAGGATCTTGTAAACTAGGAAATCTGTTAAGAAGTTTGTATCTTCTCCAAAGCATAGTGATGAGCCTTAAAAGAAGTTAAAGAGGAGAGTAACTGAATTGCTTTGACTTGAGCTTTAGAAAGACTATTTGGGGATAGGTTTGGGATTTTAAGGGTAGAGACATCATACTTGGAATAATTAATGGTGGGAGACAAATTAAGAAGCTTGCTAGTAATGATGGTAGACTGAATTAGGAAGTGTTAGTGCAAAGTAACCATAGGCAAAAAAAAAAAAAAAAAAAAGCAGGTAGTCATTGATTAGAATGAGTCTGGAAGTGAGGGACTAGGCAAGACTCATGGATGACACCCATACTTTCAAATGGTTGGTAATGCAGGAAGAATAGATTTGTTCTCCACAAATGTTTTCAACTTTGTGGAGAGTTCAAAATGTTGGTGGAGCATTGAAGTGCACACACTTTGTAGGGTTTTGGATTTTTAAGTTGGTAATGAAGGAAAGAGCATTAGGCTACATTATTAGACTTGGGAGGTATCAATTTCTTGATACCTAGAAAATAGGGCTGAAGAGGCAGGACCTAGAGTAGAACATACTTAAGAATCTGCAGAGAGAAGAATGTGGAGAGATTTTTAACAGAGATGGGAGGTTGGTCGGGGAGAAGGATATGTGGTACAGATGATAGGCTAAGAGTGGAGGAAGTGTTTATTCTGCAGCTGTAACAGTGCTGTGTGCAGCACTCCTAATTCCCTCAGGTATACAATATTCAAGAGCTAACCCATGAAAGGAAAAGTTTGAGAGTTGTGTTCCTTGAAGGTCGGGCATTCAAAAGAAGTATGAGTGCTTCCCAAATAAAATGAAAGTATTGATAAGGAAATTTACTATTTTGGTTGACCTTTTTTTTTTTTTAACACCTTACAGTTAGAGAAATTGCCAGTTATCTCTTTTTATGTGTTCGCTGACTGTTGGTACTATACAAGTACCCAAACTTCTCTGAATCTCATATTCTCTAGCTGTGAAATAAAGAATTTAGATGAAATGATTTTTTTGTATCATTTTATGAGGTATATAATAAGTTGGGGTAATATAAGCTAAAATATAATTTGAGCAAACTTTCATAATAATTGCAAGGATTTCTCAGCCATTATAGAAACTGAGATCCAGTAAAAAAAAAACATGTGATTTTTTCCTGCTTTATCTTGGTCAACAGTGGCTTTTTTATTTAAAAATAAAAAAATCCTTTGTAAAAAAAAAAAAAATCCTTTGGGGAGTTATGTAGCCTCAGTTTATAGCCAGTAGGGGTCAGGCTGTCCAGAAACTGGTAATACCCTCTAAAAATTAACTGTACACAATGTTTTGGCTCTAAAATTTTTTCATTAGATTTTTCTGTGTTTCCAGCCCCAGCTAAATGTACTTTGTGATGTATATTTCATTAGAAATGAATCCAATGTTGAGAATTTTGTTGGTATTCTGAAGTTGCATGATTGGCGTAGGTTAACATTGGTGTAAAAAGCGCCCAGTATGATCATGGTGGTATCTTTGTTTCCTTAATAGTGTCATTTTATAATCCAAATTTCAGATAATTGCCATGCAAGAATATATGCCTGTTGTACCTCTTAATAAATAAGGGACTAGTTAATCCTTATCCTCCAAAAATGGATTTCTTAAATTTTTGCTTAGAGTATTTCTAAATGGTAAGTGAAGGTCTTTCTGTTAAAAACTGTTTAGGCTGGGCCTCCCCTGGTGGCGCAGCGGTTGAGCGCTGGGCTGCAAGGCTGCCCGCAGCCTCTGCGGTGCTGGTTCGTTCCCCGGCCGCCAGCGAGGGTCCCACAAAAAAAAACAAAACAAAACAAAAAACACCAAAAATCTGTTTAGGCTAAGGGAGAGTGGTATTATAAATGGGTCAAGTAACAATAAACAAATGAGTCATAAAAATTTCCACTTTTAATTGATGTAAGAACTAGAATAACTTAATATGAGTCAAACAGATAAGACATAATTTGTATTGCTTGGGAATTTAGTTTGGAACGATTATTCTGTGAAAGTTAAAACTTAATAGACTCATATCCATATTAATAAAATGGTTATTCATAATCTTTTGCATTTCAAGAAGAATTTTAGGAAAAAGCTTTCATTTCTTTATGAAACAAATTTCTTAAAGTGTTTTAGAATAAGAGATTGCCTAAATGTTTGTTCTGAAAATATTTTGTCTGAGAGTATAGAATTTGGGTATATGATCCAGAGTAATGACAATTAAGTCACATTCATTAGTTAAATTAGTGTTTTAGAGTAAACTCTTTGTGAAGATGTCCTTTTAATATATAAAGTAATAGTCTTCTTAAATTAAAAAGTGTCTCATTGTGTTTGAAAACATTATTGTTCACTCCTTATTTTTTGCTTTAATTTGTTTCTGCTCCCAATTTTATTTTATCTGTTTCTGATAGTACTAAGCTACCTACTTAGAAGATCCCAAGCCTGTGTTGATAGAACTAAATTACTGTAAATTTTCTTAACCTAGACATCTTTAAATGATAAATTTGAATTATTTTATATATTTATAATATTGTACATAGTTTCATCTGAATCATCTATATTTTTTTTTTGAGAGTTCAGCGATGATTTCTTAATGTTTAGTTTTCTCATAACACACGAGTTGTATATATTAAATATGTACAGTATTAGCATACAAATCATGCCACAAATAAAGTGGTTTAAAGAAAAGAGAGAACCCCATAAAGACATGTATTGCCTATCATCTCTGCCTGCAACAAGGGTACATGTCATTGGCACTGTTATGGGCAATCTATCAAGACAGTCAAATGACAGTTTACTGGATTATACAGTGATCTATATGGAATGAATACATTCAAACCCATTATGTCATTTGAAAATGAAAGAATAAGAAAGAGAGGACATGTACACTTATCTCTGCAATGTATGAGTGAAGGTAAAAAAAACAAACACTTGTCCAACTTTTCTGAAGATTTGGCCTATTTCTAATTTCAAACTCCTAACAAAGAACCTGACAACTCAGACTTTTAATAAGTGTCAATTAAAATTTGAATAATAGTTAAAATAGGTAAATATATTAATGCATGAGGTGTTTAGTGAATCATATTTTTAATGGCTTTATTGAGTTAGAATCATGTCGTATATTTAAAATATACAGTTCACTGGTTTTTGTATCTTACATTATTAATTTTAAATAAATTTGGCAATATATATAACACAAAATTTGCCATTTAAGTAATTTTTAAGTTTACATTTCAGTGGCATTAATTGCATTCAAGTTGTATAGCCATCACCACTATTTCCCAAACTTTTTCATTATCCCTAACAGAAACTCTGCAGTCATTAAGCAATAACTCTCCCCCTACTTCCATAGCCTGAGATCTATTTTTCACTCAGTGAAATTTTTTATTGTAGATTGTGAAATCATAAATATTTTTCTTTTGTGTCTGGCTTAACTCACCTCACATAATGTTTTCAAGATTCATCCATGTTGTAGCATATGTCAGAATTTCATTCTTCTTTATAACTGAATCATATTCAACTATATGTATATACTACATTGTTATTAATCTGTTGATGGAGGGCCTCCCCGGTGGCGCAGCGGTTGAGCGCTGGGTTGCGAAGCTGCCCGCAGCCTCTGCAGCGCTGGTTCGATCCCCGGCTGCTCCCCGGCACCGGAGCAGGGTCCCACATGGCGCGCAGACCTCTCCTGCCGCCGGCTGCTCCACTCAGCAGTGTACTTCGTCCCTCTGCCTGCTCTGCTCCCCATTCTGGCTCTGGTGAATTCTCTCACCCTCCCATGCTTCTGACTGTACCCAGTGCTTGTATTAATAAATAAATAAATTAATTAATTAAAAAACCAAAAAACTATAATCTGTTAATGGAAAATTGGTTTGTTTTTTTTTTCCACTTTGGATAGTGTGAATAATGCTGCTATAATGTTGGCATATAAAAATCTGTTGTCTCTCTACTATCAATTCTTTTGGGCATATACCTAGGAATATTATTGCTAGGTGATGATATGGTAAGTCTATGTTTAGTTTTTTAAGAACCACCAGTATTTTGCTATCAGCAATATTGTGCCCACTCGCAATGTATGAGGGTTCTAATTTCTTCACACCCTTGCCATCACTGGTTATTTTCCATTTTTCTGATTAGAAACATCCATCCTAGTAGATGTGAAATAGCATGTTCATTTTGAAAACATATATCCTCTGAGGGAATTGTAAACTAAGTATATTACTTTGTAATACAGGTACATTCTAATATGAACAATATTGTACTTATACTTTTTTTTGACAATGAGGATACTTTTGGACCATTTGTTAATCCCTAGCAAATAAAAAATAAGTAATTATTTGGTGGCTTCTACTACAAGTTACTATGCTGTGTCTTTTAGAGGTGTAACAGTGAGTAGAAATTAGCTCTTGCCTTCAAGGGACTAAAAGCATGTGTCTGAGACATGTAGGTAAACCCTACAAAAGCAGCAGCACAATATACATTCCCTAAAAGATATATAAAGTATTGCAGGTGCTCCAAACAGGGGAAAAGATGTTTAGGCAGAAAGATGATAGGGCAGTATTTGATATAGAACTGTAAGGATGAGTGAGATTTTAATAATGTGGAAGTAGAGTGGTAATCAGTGGGTTACAGAGGGTCTCACCCACTTCTGTGGGTTTATAGAGGGCTTCTAGGAATTGTCAATTGAAAAAAATTAAGCTTAGAGACCCATGCTTTTTTTTTTGTTTTGTTTTTTAAATACAAGCACTGGGTACAGTCAGAAGCGTGGAAGGGTGAGAGAATTCACCAGAGCGGGGAGCAGAGCAGGCAGAAGGACCGAAGTACACTGCTGAGGGGAGCAGCGGGTGGCAGGAGAGGTCTGCGTGCCTTGTGGGACCCTCCTCCGGTGGCTGGGGAACAGCTGGGGATTGAACCGGTGCTACAGAGGCTGCGGGCAGCTTCGCAACCCAGTGCTCAACCGCTGCGCCACCGGGGAGGCCTGACCCATGCTTTTTTAAAAGTCAAAGTAATAATAAAAATTTATATTAAACTCATTTGTTTTTACATTCCCAGCTTTTATAAATGGTTAAAGTAACTTTGGTATGATAGGGATCTTATGTTAATGAAAGTATGATTTCTTGAAATATGGTATTCTACAAACTTAAACGGAAACATATGTTTGGATTCTTCATTTAATAAAGTACCATAGTTATTTACTTTCCACAGTATATACTTTTTTGTGTGTCACATACCACCACAGTGTAAACTGAGACATTTTTGAAGATACATGAAGGAAGTAGGAATTCCTTTCTAGAGTTATATCTATATTCTGGCAGTGACACTTCAGGAAATATTTAAAAATTAAAAGTTTTGCTAGTCTAACACATTTACATAATTCTCATTCTATCTGACAGGTAGATAGGACAACACATATTCTTGTTTTATGGGAGATAGCTTTGAGGTTTTAAGTGGGGGTCAGCCAGCTAGAAAGTAGTAGACTCAGTAGATAGCAAATCTAGTGACCTTTATATGGTACTGCTAGAACTAAGTATTTAGGTTAATGCAATCCACATAAGTAGAAGAGGTAGCTAGTATTTTTTTTTTTAAAGTTCTATTATCTTGAAATGAAATCCCATGATTTCATAAGGAATTGACGTTAACCAGGATACTACTCTTGAACATAGAAGGGGAATGATAATAATTTGGAGATGTTGATCCCTGTAATTAACCTGTCATTTTGCTGGTACACCAAAGAAAGAAATTGTACTTTTCATATGTATATAATGGATTTAATACAGTATTTCAGCATTGCCCACTGAATACATTTGTACTCTTTTCCCTCTAGGTGGCTCTCTGGGTCTATATATAGATGCAGACTGTTGAGGAATGTGTGCTGTTTCTACCTTTTTACCTCTTTGCTCTGTGGGGCTATGAATTACATTTTAAGTAATTAGACTAGGAAGCCCATGAGTACATAGCATGAGCAGTCAATTTAATACAAAATTAAAAAAAATAACAGCAAATTAGAACAAATGTAACTTGCTAGAACACATGTAACTTAAAGGGAAGGGGTCAAAAATCCAGACAAGTGAACCTGTGCACACATTGCAATGGGAGTGGATTTCGTATATAAAGAATGTGTGTTAGATTTCTATATTCTTCATTTTTAAGGCTCTAATCATGTGTGCTCATTGTGAGATAAATTTCTTGAAAATAAGAGTAGTGATTTTTCTGTATTTCTAATTTTCTATAGGAAAAAAAACTATTAAAGAATACAATACTTCAGTAGTTTCATAGTGCTATGGAGCGAAGAAAAAAGAATTTTAGGGCTTACTAGTATACGTATTTATCAGTACTCCTTTTCTCCCTAAGCATTTCACACTTGATCCATGGTTATATGACATTTCCTTTCCCTGTCTTGGTATTTTTATCTTTTACCATGGCAGCTCTTTATTCCTTAACAAATTTTATTTCTTTGGCATCTCTGGTTTTTGGATTTTCCTATTTCTCTCCTAGTTATTCCTTGCTTGTGGGTAACTCTTAAGTATTGGTGTCTTAATAGGCTTTGGTCCTTGGCTTTCTACTCTTTCTACTTTGTGTTCTCCAAGGATAGTTTATTTATGTCGGCATATTAGCTCCATTTATCTGCCAGTGGTTTCCAAGTTCATGTCTCTAGCTTATTCTTCTATTGAGCTCTAAGCCAAATATTCATCTGCTTGCCAAGAGTAGAGATTCAGTGAACAATTATAGATGAATGTTTAGATTTTAACTCATTCATTTCCCTTCCTCCTAAACCAATCTATTCTTTCCATCTTTTTGAAATGATTTCCTAGTATCAA
Organism: Talpa europaea; assembly: GCF_964194135.1. Classification (NCBI taxonomy): domain Eukaryota; kingdom Metazoa; phylum Chordata; class Mammalia; order Eulipotyphla; family Talpidae; genus Talpa; species Talpa europaea. The sequence continues at coordinate 46,558,889 of NC_140071.1, read as the reverse complement.
CGCTTGACTTGAGAATCTGACTCATTCTACTTTTCATTACTCCACAATTACCATTTCCTATCCAGGTTTGAGAAAAGGATTGACTTGTGTGCACTGCTTCTCATCCTCAAGCCACTTTGATTACATTGCAATCAGTATTCTAATTTAGACCTAACCACATTGCAGTGGAATTAAAAGTATGCTTTTCTGTCTCTTCCTCTCTCCTCCTGAGTTTGTAGACATAGAATAAAAATTTGTCCTAATTTGTTATTTTTTTCCTCAAATTTTTATTAAATTGAGTGACTGATGTTATGTATTGATGGCTCCATAGTTTGTGCATCTTAAATTGTAATCTAATAGAAGAGGTTTTTTTGAGTCCTGCTTGTTTAAAAAAAAGTCACAAAATTTGAGTAATTAATTTGTACGGAGAGAAAATCCCATAAGTGTTTCTTCATAAATTCTTTAGGAGTTGACCATACACAAAAAATTAAATGATATGAAGAGTGGATAGCAGAAGTATGTTTAAGGACATAAATAGTGCTTGATATAATAAATGATACCGATTATAATAGGGTCCTTGGCTTATATATAGCAAACATAGATAATAGGGTATTATTCTCTTTGAATTACCTAGGTTAGTAAATTAATGTATTAAAGTCAGATTGTCTGTTTTTAGGTTTATAGCATTCCTTTTATAATGCTGAAATATCCTAATTAACCAGTTAGGTACAGAGGAAAATTTAGCTTTTTGTAGTTGGTTAAGTGATGGTCTTTAAATTATTTTTGGTTTGGGCTTCCCCTGGTGGCACAGCAGTTGAGCACTGGGCTGCAAAGCTGCCCGCAGCCTCTGCAGTGCCGGTTCAATCCCCGGCCACCAGCAAGGGTCCCACATGGCATGACAGACCTCTCCTGCCGTGCTCACTGCTCCCCTTAGCGGTGTGTTTCATTGGTCTGCCTGTTCTATTCCCCGCTCTGGCTCTCGTGAATCCTCTCACCCTCCCGTGCTTCTGACTGTACTCAGCACTTGTATAAATAAATAAATAAATCTTTAAAAAAAATAAATGATTTTTGGTTTGACATAGGTATAATTATGTCTTCTCAACTGGAAATAAAAAGGAAAAACCTGTTTTATAATATTTAAATACAATATTGTGTGCTAGTATGGTGGCTAATGTTCTTGATCTTAGAATTACTAGGAATAGTCCTTTTATTTCAGTAATGTTGGAGTGTTGAGATTAATTGAAGAGCTGCTGGAAATGAATGTATAGATTGCCACTTACCTTCTTCAACTCTCTTATGTCCCCTTAGGTACATGGACTATATCGCACAACAGGTGCTAGTTTTGAGAAGGCCCAACAAGAGTTTGCAACAGGTGTGATGTCAAACAAAACTGTCCAGACTGCAGCTGCAAATGCAGCTTCAACTGCAGCAACTAGTGCAGCTCAGAATGCTTTCAAGGGTAACCAAATTTAGAAAATCTTCAAGTAATACACTGTTACCTTTTGACTATATGTTTCTCTCCAGTTACTGTATTCTATAAATATTTTTATGTTCAAAACACACAATACACACAGCATGTATATTTCCTATTCACTTGTGCATGGGCTAAAACCAGAAAAAATTCCTTGTCTTATTTACCTAACAGTTTCTTAATATTTCAGTGCCCCTTGCAGAAAAAAAATTACATGCTAAATAAATATTCTCCATATTTTTTGGGGGATGATTGTTTATCAGATTATTTCAGTGTTGGTACACTGATATTCATATGGTACTTATGATTAAAAATGCTTTTAGTACTAGCTGCAGTCATTCTTTCAAGAATATTAGACTTAAGGGTTACACGTGGGAGCAGTAACATGATGCTTCATTCCTTTTTCCCTATTTATACTGAAAGAAATAGGCTATCAGAGACTTACAGATTTTTAAATTGGCTCGCTTTTTAGCAGTTCAGTCACCAGTGAAGCCTGTGTGCATTTCGTAGTAGATAATGTAAATTTTATCTTCTTTCTATTTTCTTTTTAGAGTGGTTGATATTTTGATATCAATCTCTGATCTTGCACGTTTCTTAAAATTAGTATTTTGGGTTCTGCACTGCTTATAGCTGTAGTATTGGGGAGTTGTTTATAGAATCCTAGAAATGATTTTCTGTAATAGTTACTTTTAAATAAAATTTTATTGGGTTACAATAGAATGTAATATGCAGTGCATTATCCAAAAGAAAAAGTAGTAAATCAATGGAATAGAATGTAGTGATGATACCTGTTTTTTAATTTTTCAGTATTCACATCATAGTAAAATGTTACTGTATGGAAACTTTGGTATATTCTTGTGGCTACTCTTTTTAATTGAATTTGAGATTGTGTTTGGCAGCTCTTTTATTAGAGTGTATGTAATTTTTAACAGAGGTATTAAAGTTTAGCCTAACTCCTTCTCCAAAAAGAACATACAGTGTTTAAGGGATTTTTCTTTATCTCTCATCTTTAGTGGCATTAAAAATAGACTCTGGCATTTGACATAACTTGAATCCCTAATGCATCTCAGTCTTTCAATTTTTAAGACAGGCTGAATACATTAAAATTTTTCAGCAATAGCAAAATAAAACATTTAACTTGAACCAAACAAGAAAATACAAATAGAGTTGAATGCACTCACCTCATTTTCGTTATACATTGAATTTGTTACTATGTAGCACAGGAATTCATTCTTATAGTGTATTTGGGTTGAAACTTTGAATCATTTTTAATACTAACTAAAATAATGAAAGACTTTTGTAAAGTCATGCTACTGTGTTTTGGGATGTTTATCTAATTTAAGATTGCAGATAGGTAGTGATTTATTCAATTTGATTTTAAAAAGGGATAATCTGTTGCAATACATTATTTGAGACTCAAATCCTTAAAAAAATCAGATGGGCATAAATGGTTAAAATCACTGTCATTCTTCTTAAATCAAGAGTTTAAGTGCTAGGGGTGATATGGTGACTCCTCACTATTTTGAATGAAGCTTTATGTGATACTAGGTAATGTAGATCCATCCTGATGGTGTTTACATTTGATTTATTTGGTACTTTATTGAGGTAAGATATTTGGAAGATATTGAAAGATATTTGGAAGATACTTACTTGGAAGATATTTCTTTTTTTATATTCTGAAGAAAATAGGATCCAGAGTATGAATTTAAAACTTTTTATGACTATTTCTGGTCCATGATAAGATCCACTTACTTCCTCAACCAGTTAAGACAGTTCATGTTTTACAGAGTCTATAATCTTACTGAAAGTCTGTTGATCATTGTGCTTTACTGAGTGTAGATTTTACAGATATTCAGAACATTTACCACAAAGTACAAAAATAATTACATGCCCACCATTAATTTATTTCTTGTCTTTTTTTCTCTAAACTACAAATAAAATACCTATCAGAGACTTAAAAAGTACTGAAATATTTTTCTTTCTAATAAGATCATTTCCTTTTACTTATAAAAAGATAGCATTGTTAAATAGCAAAGAATAATTTCACCAGTGATACCTTCTTTGCATATGTCGATGGGGAAACGTTTTAAAATGCAGTTATTTGGGTTAATACAAGTTTATGAGAGTTTTATTTTCTGGGTATTAACTACAAAATAATGCTTTTTAAAAAACAGATGCATTAAAACAATGGCAGTGCTTACAGTTTGATTATCTTTACTTCTCTAATAACAATAATCAGTAAATAGTCACATTTTTTTTCAGCAAAAAATTGGCATGTTCCTTTTTTTTTTTTTAAATAGTAAAATTACCCAGTATCACAGCCATAAGGTGGTTTTCACATTGTTGGCATTCATGTCACTTTTCAGTTTGCAATGTTAAAATGTGGACATTTTAATGCAGTTTGAACACTGGAAAATCATTGCTTAGTGATTTGTAATTTGGGTCTTGGATTATTTATCTAGCAAAGTTTGTATATTTTGTCAATATTGCGCTGCTGTCATGGTGACTGTCTTGGTACTATATAAATGCCCTCCATCTGTCCCGCTAATGTTGCATGTTTTCAGTGGTTTGAAAGTTTTGTATATTTATTGTATTAACAGAGTGTCATAAAATAAAATGCTCTTTAATGGATGTTTGTTTGTATAATTTTAAACACTGTATTGGTACTTCAGAGGCAGAAATTTTGCTGAGAGTTTAATGTATATAGAAATACCACATTCGATTTTTTAAAAATAATCTGTATAATTTTATCATGTGCCAAATATAAACAACTTAGTTAAAAACTTTCAGCAACATAAAATGAGAATAATTCTGTTGCATTAGACCTTTTCTTTTTTGTAATTAAAGGAACATGAGGTTCTAACTCATTGAATATGTTAACCACTTTAAGGTCCAACCACACAGACTATCTGGAAGTTAGATTAAAAATGAAAAACTTGGATTTTGTGATTCAGATATTTCCTATGAATTCAAATGGATGCCTCTGAACTGGTATTGCATTGAATTGGTTTGATTGAACTCCTACTGTTTCCTAACCTCACTACCTGTTGCAGTTTCATGTGCTGATGAAAGTACTTCTTTGTGTATTGTTGGTTATCTAAAGAAGATTTAAAGTTTAACTTAAAATATTGTTCATGGTGAATCTTATTTTGAGGAATACATGTTAAAATGGAAGCAGTGTTTTTTATTTTCTGGGTATTAACTGAAAAAATTGAGTTTGGATTTTCATTGGACGTATTTTATTCTGTAAATTATTCATGATAATGTATGATTTCCGTTTTAGAATGGATTTATGTTAAGTTTATATCTGTTTTCTGTAATCATTTGTAATAGCATAAGGTTTTCAGTTGTTGCGGTATTTTTTCTGAAAACACTGACATTAGCATATAATTTTATGTCTTCATTGGTAAAATCTATGTTTAGACTGTTGATTAGACATACTGTTTTCATTTTTTGTGCTTATTTTCCCCCTGCTATGTGTAGGTTAATATTACTGTGCCTGTCATATGCCATTTCACTGAATCTCTTTCCATTGTTTCCTTAAGAAAAATGTTTATAGAGGAATTTGTTGATTCTGTGTGATTAAGACCTTAGAGGTGAAATAAAAGAGGTTAATGTTAAACAGATTGAGATGGTTAAAAAATAAAAAATACCTTACTTTGATAGCATTTTCAAGTACTATAGTATAAATTTTTTCAGAGTAGAATACTTTAAAATGCTACAGTCACTTTAAATACTTGAAAAGTTGTATGTGAATTGTCATATATTATGGAAAGTGAAATGTTTAGAATTTTAGGGTACATCTTATAAAACTGCAGGCATTTGAATGGGTATTTTTAGCCCTCATGTTATAACTTTATTACAGGACATAAAATGCTAGAAGGAAATCTGTAGGCATTTTCTATACCAGGCCTTGGCATGAATCCATCCTAGATAGATGGAGCTATTTTGTTTTGAAGATTCTAGGAAAATATGGAGAAACTTTTTCCTGCTGTTAACTTTCCCGTGGATTTCTTACTTACAATTCAAGTTTATGGTTTTGGTAAGACATTAGCAATGTTCGTTTTTTTTCAAATAGCAAGGAACATGGGCGCCACCAAGTAGCACCGCAGTGAGTGTTACATTTTATATTTATCTAAATCTTGATAGATTTTCAGTTCGTTCCTTCTGGGCATGGCTTGGCTGATGGTGTAGCTAAAACCCTCTTGTTATTAATACTCATGTCATCTTTTATAGGGACAGAGAAGAGTTAATTCTGTCTACCTGGTGTTTCTTATGTTGAATAGGATTATTCTGTTATCTTCTCTACATTTAAATAAGTTGAATTTGTAGAATTATATTGCCCAAGTTTTATTTTCTGACCCTTCAGTTGTTTTTAGCCTATAGATGTAGTCCTAGAATTACTCTTGTACTCCTTTAATATTTTCAGGTTAATGATTTCCAAGATAACTCATGGTTGTGGAGTAGTTGTTACCACTGACAGTGTATAGTATTCTTCAGGTGTTTTGGTGCTAGAACAAAGACTGCCAAATATCACTGTCACCTAGTGATCATAGTGGTTTGTACAACTGCTGGTCTCCTAAAGAAAACTGAGCCCAGTGGACATACACATCCCTCAAACTAAATTTTTTTCTAGTATGAAAGTAATATATAGCTGTTGCATAACAATTAAAAACTGGAAATAAGTGAGAAAAATAAAAATAATCTTTAATTCTATTATCTAGGGATACCAGTTATAATGTTTTATTGTATTTTCTACTGTTCTTCTATGCACACATATTTTATAGGGTTAAGGAAAATGTGAGTTCACTTAATTGTTTTTCCTTCACATAGAATGCCTGATAGTTTACTTTGTAAAATGAAAAAAAATTAACTTCCTTAATTTATAAAAATGTCAGTAAAAATTATAGAAAATATTTATCAGTAAGATTATTAAAGTTGCTCATAATTTAAGACCATAATTACTATTAAATTTTTGTTTTTAATAATTTTTCTAGGAAGACAACTTTTTTCCTAAAATTAAAAAAAATCAGATGTTCTCTACATGCTTGCAATAGATCTCTTAGGAATGTTTATGTCCCACGAGCCCCATTTCTTTGGGCCCTGAACACACCACGTTGGTACTGAATGTCATCCTACCATCGTGGACTCATGCTTGGGGCATTAAACTTTAATTCTGAACGTAGATTTGTTTACAGTGGTATTGTTTCAGAATTGGAATATATGGGGTAGTCATTTTGTCTGCCACGAGGAGGAAGCCCTGAGGAAGGAGCCATGAAGAAATCTGGTCTGCAATGAGAATGAAGAGTGAAGTAGATCTGCAGAGAGAAGTAGGATGAAGGACATAGAAAAAGAAATGGTGATGTCAGGTAGCCCATCCATCGAGCCTCTTTGACAACAGGTTTAGTTACTCTTGACAGTTAAAACTCCTAATTTTTAAGCTCATGTCTAACTGATGTTACTCTAGGCACAGAAGATTCTTTTTTAATACTCTATAGAGTATTATATACCAGAAACTAAATACTAAATGCTTTACATATAGCACTTAATCCTCACATCACATCTATGTTACGATTTCTATTAGTTGCCCCATTTTATAGAGAACTGGGAAATTACTCCAGCCACAGTGAATGGTAGTGAAGGGTTGGGGAGGGGTGGCTGGAATAGCTTGATTCCTGCCAAGTATGGGGCTGCTTCTGCCACTTAGTGATCCCTCCCTCCAATTCTGTTTCCTTTTCATCCTTTCGTGTTTCTAGTAATTCATAGCCATCCTTTAGAGACAGTGGTAAAAATATCAATGGCCAAGAAAAAAAAGACTGCCTATATTTTTGAAATCTCCATTTCAAGGCCTGCCTCTACCACAAGAGGGTGAGTACCTGCTGCCTGCTGTTCAGCAGCAATAACATATTAAATGTTCTTTTTTATTTGTGTGTATTTGGAGAAACTTAGGTTGAAGACAGTTTTACTTATGAAGAAATATACATTGTTTGTAATTAGAATAGCTGCTTACCCAGGATGAGAGATTATATTAAAATAGTACAAATTGTCAAATTATCATTTGTTTTATCATGGCTATATACCTAATAAACTTGTAGTATGTTTTCAGGATTGAGCAAATTGGGACATATGGTGTTATCTTCAAAAGTATGAGAAATTACCAGGTTTTTCTCTGAAGAAGGGAAGAGCAGTATTCTCATTAGCTGTCATCTTATTCTGTAAGTTGTACTTAGAAGTTATCTTAAAAATTTATTGTGCAAAGATGTCAATATTCCCCATGGGTGTGTACTAACTTTCTTTTCACCCTATACATTCTAGGCAGAAGGAAAGAGTATATAGCTCCTTGAGAATGTTGACTTTAGTGTTAAACCTGTATTTGACATTTGGTTTTACCACTTACTAGCTTTTTAACCCAGGGCACATTACTTAAACTCAGGTAAGTAGAAGTTAACTTATCTATAAATGAGAATAATAGTTTCCACTCAAAGGAATTTGATGATTAAGTGAATTATATGAAGTGCTTAGCACAGTACCTGCACATAGAAAGGCACAATAATTATAAACTGGTCAAATGTAATGATGATTCCTGTGTCTCTCTTCAACCTAGTCTTCTCTCCATGTATATTCCTAGCTGTACACTGGTCTTCTCCATTGGCATCTGCTTTCACTGTCTCTCCCCCTCTTGCTGGCATAATCTCCTACCCAGTGCCCAAACTAAATATTTTGGAGGCATCCTGGACATTTCTGATCACCAAGCTGTCCATTCTTTCTCTCACGTATCTCTGATTCGTTGTATTGATTGTTTTCACTCTCACTGCCTTTATTCAGATTTTTCTTGTCTTGAGAATAGATTATAGTGGTTTCTCCCAAATATACTGTGGCTGCTTCTCTGTAGGTGTTAGATTATTTTGGATGTTTGGCTATAAAAGCCAAAGAGCTGCTAATATGTAGTCATTTGATTGCGTTTTCTTTCCCATTTGGTTTTACTACTTCCTCTTTACTTATTTATGCTTTTATCTACATCCTGTATACCTAAGCAAAATGAGCAGTTTGAGTCTTAGACTTAATTTGCAGAACTCTTTCAGGGTGAGGAGGAAACTGCAATGGAAGATAGTAGCAGGGCAGCAGTAGAATGGCTCCCCCCAAATGACTAAGCAGCTGAGAGGGGCTATGGAATAGACAATTACTGGTTTTTGCAGCTTTGAAGAGTAGGCTACAAGTTTGCTTTGATACCCTTATTCTTTAGTGTCTGAGTTGAAAAAAAAATGCTGAATTTTCAGAAACTACTGAAATAAACCACCTAAAAGAAATGTCCTGGATAGTCAAGACTGGGTTTTGTAGTAAGCAGACTTTAAGGATAGGTAGGAATATGTTGAATGCAGTGTGTTTCAGGAAGATCACTCATAGAAAATTGATCCAGTAACAAAATAGCTAAGAAAAACTAAGGATGAAATGGGAAGCACACATCAGAGTTTCATAGCCTCTGCTGAAATTTAAAGCCAAGATCCTTTTATTCTGTGATCAACATTTGAGAAAGGTAACTGAAATTTTCCAACTTTGGTTGAATTATTCAGACCATAATTTGTTTTGAAAGCTTTTTCTTAAGTGATTCGATACTTGCATCAGCTTTTAATTTTCTATTAGAGACCTGGCAGTTATCCAGGAAATGTTTAGAAACTAAAGCATAAATGTATTTTCAGCTGTCACAGGCTCTAGATCAGAAGAAATAGCCATTCTTGTGTATTGGATCAGATAAGTACTTAATGGGATATGAAGATGAGAGTTTATGAGAAAGGGCCTCCCCTGCTGGCGCAGCGGGTTGAGCGCCATGCTGTGAAGCTGTCCGCAGCCTCTGCAGTGCAGCTTTAATTCCTGGCCAGCCAGGGAGAAACCCACATGGTATGGCAGACCTCTCCTGCCTGGCCCGCTGCTCCCCTCAGCAGTGTCTTCGGTCCGTCTGCCTATTCTGCTCCCGTTCTGTCTCTGGTGCATTTTCTCACCCTCCCGCGCCTCTGACCTGTACCCCAGTTCTTGTATGATGCTTCTCCAAGGAAAAAATACAGTTATTTTGAAGCAAAAGCTAACTTAAAGTAGGGATGGATATGACACTAATGAGTAGGTTAGTTTAAAATATCTGAATACTTTCTTTCCTGTCATCAATATTACATATAAATGTTACAAGTAAAATTTGGTAGGTATTATCTTGATCAAATTATTATATACATTATATTGAAATCTATAACTCAGACTTGGAAAAATCAAGATAAGTTTGCAAAATCTGGTTTTATTCAGATCTGGGGAGAGGAAAAGGGAGCACATAATGAAAATACATATGCACAGAACCTAATCAATGCTAGACAAACAATGTATTAGTTTACAACATAATAGGATAACCACACATTTTTGAAGGCTCAAGTTGAGTCCATTAGTGGCAAATACAACTTTGTTTGGCTCAAGTGGCTGTTGAATATCAAGTGGTGCTGCGTTCCTCCAAAGCACCTAATGACCCCCAACCTTAGGAGTTTCACCACAGTCTCAGAGGGATAAATCCCAGTCGTGCCTTTAATTCTTTTAGCTCTTGGGAGTCATTGCTGCCCAAGTGCAAAATGCAGGCCAGGGATTTCATTATTGGCCACATGTTATTGCACAGAGAAGTCTAAGTCAGACACACACGGCTAAGAAGTTGTGAGATTAGCCCTTAAATAGTGGTCTAGCATTAACATGGTCTATTAGGCATGTTAAGAAATAGCTTCTTAGTGATTATGTACCAGCTACGAGTTATCACACTAACAGAAAAGGCAATATGGCAGCTTCACATTTTACATGAAAGACTAGCATTAACTGGGCCTGACTTGCTGGCTTAAGCTTTCACATAAATCTAATCATTTAGACCCAGGAAAAAAAATGATTTTGTACCAGTCTTTTCTTCACATCAGTTTGTGTAGCATTAAACTTGTTATGGGTTAATGACTAGGCCATGAAGGCAGAACTGTGTAACTCTCCTTTGCCAAAACAGAACTGTTCTGACTCCTGTCCAGTTTCCAAAAACAAAACATACATACACCTTTGTTATTGCACATCTCTCACACAGACTTGTGTATGTATAATATACATATATAAATTTTTAAATATGCTACACATAAAAAAAGACTATGGCACTTTACAGAATAAATGTTTAACAAAGATCATTACACCACAGATGTTTCAAAACTATACAAAAACCCTTATAATTAACATAACATTGTTGAGTTAGCACACAGGTTTAAAGAATCCACAGAATCAAAGGCAAGTAAGTAATTCTGCCTCCTTGTAGTTTGAGATGCCCAGCCAATCATGAAACTTTAAGCACAAATGCAGGCAAAAATCTTTTCTGGTACTAATTATTATTCAGGTATATTAGACTTTTAGACTGAGGTGGTAAGTGATAGAATTTTATTAGAAAAATAGGTGTATGTCAATAATAAATGTCTAATTATCTTAAGCATTTTCTTTCTACCACATATTCAGTGGTTTTTAAACAGTTGTGCTGTTTTGATCTACACTAGATAGATTTTGGATGTTCCATTCATCTCTACCAAAGTCTGGCTATGGACCCAAGGTTTAAAAGGTCCAACATTATGTTTTTACTCTGTCTCTGCTAGAGATGCTCTGTTTATTTAGTGTCTAATTTTCAATTGTGGTTTTGTGTGTATGCATGTACTTTTCTCTTCTGAAGCATCCAGATTCCTAAAGAGTAAACGCTGTCAAATGACTGTCTTCTGGTCAAGGTAGGCCACGTTTTCACTTGTGACCATTATCAGGGTAATCTAAGGATATGCCAGCACCTTGGCCACAAATATCAGCCAGCCAGTACAGGTGATGGAATTGCTTAGAGGATTCTCTGAGCATATAATTTTAACTTGGCTATAAGGACAGTAAGAATGGAAAATTAGCATTAGAAAACGACATCTCTAAATTTAAAATATTTTTATCAAGATTTGTGGACAAGAATTTTTAATGAAAGTTACAATGTTCGAAAAGTAGTTATTCTGATGGCACTGGGACCTGGTTAGAGCATATAAATGCACAGTTGGGGACAGTGGCTGCCATAGTCTGTTGCTGTATGGTATCAGAGAAAGGCTTAATGTTCCTTCTGAGTGCTTATTGTAAGCTGGTATGAGGATACCTACTTACCCCTTCCCTTTACCAAAAACATCACAGGATTTAACATCTTTCTCATTCTGAACTTTGGTTCACGAATGGTGAGTGTATCATAGCTTGGTTCCACATTTCTACCCCTAGCTGTTAAATCTGAGATAAGATGGTTTCTGTCAGAGGCCAAAGGTCAATATGAAATGAAACTCTCAAGTTTTGTTCCATCTGTATGTAAAGCATTTACTCTGCACTAACGTATGGTTTTAGACTCACATGGCTTTAAGATGATTAAATTGGGTAAGGTTGTAAAGTCTGTCAAGGTTCTTTTTCTATACCTTGGGCATGGTACTGTGTGCTTAGTGATTACTTGTAATTTTCAAAACAAAGCAAGGCATTGCTAAGGAGTTTCTATATCATATTGTAATTCTGAAGCTTGGGGTAATGCCAGGCTATATTCTTTCTTGCTATGTGGATCATTCTCAAGTAAATTGAGGTAATGGCCAATACCATTTTCTTGAGTCAGTAATATTGGTAATCTATGAAAACCAGATTAAGAGCCCCTGAATCCTTTTTAATAGTGGTGTTCAGTTTTTTTGTAAACAGGTATAGGCAGGTGCAAGAGGCTTGATCAAGCTCTATATTTTTCCCCCTTTGCATTAAGTTTCTCTGCTTTTCTGGGAATGAAACTCACTACTTGCAACAATTTAATGTTCTTTTAGGCTGATTTCAGGATCAACACTAGATCCTGAAGAAAAAAAAAAAAAGAAAAATTTAACTCCTGTGATTAGCTCCTTTTTCTTCTGCAAAGAATGAATCCCATTCTCTTGCTCTATGGGTTGGAAATACAGCTGACTACAGCATTGTTCGCAAACAGCTGGTAAAGCTCTCCCAGTGAGTATCTGTATGAGTGACATAGTTGGCTCGGAGATGTCTGTTTCTGGATGGGGGGGGAGGGGGGCCACAGTGAGGTTTTTCTTAGGCAGTCAGAGCATAATCCTAACCCATGGAGAAAAACGATATTGTGAACTCTGGTGGAAGTGGAGACTGGGCCAGTATTGGGATGGTTTCTGGAAATTGGAATGAATTTGTCTTCACTAGCAGGATTTTGTGGTCATACAGGTCTTTTTTCTAAAACTCTTGGGAGTAACAGTTCAGTTGATCCACCTTACCCAGGACTTCAGCCTAGTATAAACTCCACAGCAGATTCCACAGTGTCCTCCCTACTGACCCCTTTCATCATCTGAGCGAGAGGCAGTATTCTGTCCACAGAAAATACATTGTTTTTTGTTGTCTCAACCACCAATCCCCAAGTCTCACTCTGAGGCACAAATGCTCATAGGTTTGCACTCATCTCAAACAGCCTGCAAGTCTTTCATGTTCCACTTCATGATTTGCATGGTGGCCCTCAGGTGCAGTAATTTTGCCTACTTGGAAGTTGCCTCACCATGGTCTTGCTAAGGCTCAGGGCTGTGGAATTTGGCTTTGGTAGATAAAAGCTAGTTCTCCACTTGACTCAAATGAGGAAACTGGAGGTGAAATGTTTCCAAACTAAAGTAGACAGATAAGGTTTTTCCCTTCTTCAATTTCTTCCTGTACTTTGTCACTGGAAGTTGCAATTTCAGCTTGTGCAGAGAAGACAGCGCAGATGAAGGTAAGGACTGTACCACCGATGGCAGTATAAAAGGCCCAGCCTAAGGAGCAGTCTCCAGGCTTGTAGGCCGATGCATAGGGTCCGCAGTAGTTAACAGCTTTCTGGCAGCCCCAGCCAGCAGGGTAGAGTATCAAACCAAGAATAAGGAACAGACCTGCAGGACAGAAGAGAAACAGGTGAAAAACCCCCATGGCTCTACAGTGTATAGTGAGTACAGATCTGTTGTGATTGTTACTTGATTTTGCCTGCTTTGAGATGTCCCATCCTTTCTGCAGTAACTGGTGTTAGGTATTTGTTTTATGCAACTAATCTGACCAAGAAAAACTATTAGACATATTTTTAGCTTTTGTAAATGTTGGGAACATGGACCCACTAATTTCTAGAAAAGCAAATTAACTTGGTACTAGTTCTTCCCATTGGCTTCTTACTGCAATGAGCATTTCCTGTATGGCAGAGGTTGGCAAATTAAGGCCCATAAGCTACGTGTAGTCTTGCTTTTAGAAATAGTTTTACTGAATTATAGCCGTGTCCATTCATTTATGGAACTGCCTATGGCTGCTTTTGTGCTAGAACAGCGGAGTTAGTAATATGGCCTGCAATATTTGCCATTTGACCTTACAGACCAAGTCTTAACATCAATATCCAACTGCATATTTGGGATGGTGGTTTTTATGTTTACATGCACAGTTGAAAACAAATTTCCTAAGAATTTTTAGTCTGAATGCTTTTAAATGAATTTGGCCTTGACTAGACAGTAAAGCTTTTTTCATCTTGCTTATTGCACCCTTATCATACTAAAACATCCAGTTTTCTGTTTATTCTGGCGTAAAGCCATCTTTGGTGGGTTATAAGCTGTGTCCATGGCTAGAAATGAAGTATAAGCAGATAGGCCTTGTTTGTGGAAGCCTAGAACCTGAAAGACAAAGGCAGGGCCTCCCCGGTGGCGCAGTGGTTGAGCACTGGGTTACGAAGCTGCCCACAGCTTTTGCAGCGCCGGTTCGATCCCCGGCCACCAGAGGAGGGTCCCGCATGGCACGCAGACCTATCCTGCTGCCCGCTGCTCCCCGCTCTGGTTCTGGTGAAGTCTCTCACCCTCTCGCGCTTCTGACTGTACCCAGTGCTTGTATAAACAAATAAATCTTAAAAAAAAAAAAAAAAAGACAAAGGCAGCTAACTGAGGGGTCCACAGGAAGAAGAATCGGACTTCTCGGGAAAATGGTGCCTACACTAGAAAAGATTCAAAAAGTCCTGGATTTTACATATCTTGTAATAGTAACTGTATACTAAATGATTCTTGGCTCTAAATTCTCTTTTCCTACCTTTCCTGAAAATCTCTCGATTTATCACACGCAACTTTCCACATCATGTATAGCAACTTCCTGGAAAAGAGAACCTGACTGACTTTGCAGTAGTATGAGGTTTGAAGGAAGATCAGGAAAAGTGTTTCAAATCACAGGTCACAACTTTCATAGTTGTTGTCATCCTACTGGGCATCTACTCAGCAAGCATGGCAGTTCACTTCTAGGGTATGTTTTTGGGTCTGATTATCTTTACTGCTCAAATGAATCCCATTATTGTACCAGGAGTAGAGTAGAGGGAATCTATTCATATGCTCACACTCTGAAATGGGTGATTCACAGTTTTCTGAGTTATTTTCTACAGTGCTACAACCCTCTATTTCTCCATAGGGCAGAGTATTTGGTGCAGGAAAATGAGCTCCAGCATTGGGAAACACAAGTGAACCTGGAGAGGAGCAGCAGAATGAGGCATCTCAGAGGGATACTGTTAGAAATAGCCAGGAGCATGAACCAATTCCCTCAAGGATAAGCAGCCATGGCGTATGTCTTGATACTCTGGAATATGGAAGGCCCTGAACCAGCAATCTTGGTTTGAGTCAATTCAAAGACTAGGCATTACATAGCAGAAACGCCCCGCCCCAGTCTAGTGTGAGGCTAGAACACAAACCAGCAGGATAATGGACCACAGCAAAGAGTCACTAAAATTAAGAGGTGGGCCAATTAAGAACTCTGAGATTGGTGTGTAAGATAGAGATCTGAAGCCAAGCTCTTCCATGTCTGAGTTGTGTGACCTTAGAAAAGTCTAAAGTATGATTCCTCACCCATAAAATAGGTAATAGTCTGTACTTTCTACATAAATAACAAAAGTAGAGGATTAAGGCATTTGCAGACCCCTCCCACATAGAAGCACAGGCAGTTTTTCAGCTTATTTTTGAGGTTATACTTTGAAAAGTGTAATTTGAACCAGGCTATAATTTAGTACCCTTTATTACACTATTCTCCCTTTGAATAGCTCTTACTAAAGTGGGGAGATCCAAAATTATTGAGCTAATTCTTCAGTATTTCTCAGATCTATGATAAAGCTTGTTTTCCCCCTCCTTCCCCTTTTATTCCCTAGCAATCTAGCTTTCGTAGTTTCCTGTAGGTGCTAAGTTACTGTCCTGGGAACCACGAAGCACACTCTGCTGTGCAGCCTCTGCTCTCCAGCTCTATTGTAGACCCTAGGCTTTCAAAGACCAGAGTATTCAGACTTGAATTATTGCTCCAGTAAAATATTGACTGCACACTTCATTTGTTAATGCATTTAAATATGATTGTGAGCAAAAAAGTATGGGGGTTGCTGGCACATAGCAGCTCTGCTACCCTGTGCCAAACTCTTGCTCATCATAGGCTACAAGATACCCTAATTTGCCTATCTCAGACCCTTCTGGCTAGTAAGCAGGTTTAAAGTAAACAATACAATGCTTGTTTTAATATCAGACTCCCTTTCACAGCGCACCAGGAGTATTCTTTCCAGTATTACTTAGCTCTTAGGTGTTCCCTTTTCTAATGGCTAAGATTCCCAAAGTGCCTTTCAGGCCACCTTAAAATCTTAATGGCTGCCACTAGCCAATTTGTGAATTGAACAGAGAGACTTATGAGGGTGCCAAGCCTCAACATGAATATTTATAAGCCCATGGGGAAGACCATGCAGGGGGATAATAAAAAAGACTGTGCTGTGGTATGTCTGCAAGCCCCAGTGGGTGTGATATGTGCCAAAATCACATACTCCCCTCTGGGCAGGCAGTCTAAACAAACAAGATTGCCTTATTTGATTTCTCAGTGGGTCAGTGTGAGGAAGTTCCTACTGTCCACCCTGCCCTAGTTAGTGGGCGTCTCCCAGGATTCCTCACAATTGTCACTGTGACATATGTCTGTCTGAAAGATTACAGTGGACCTTCAGATAAGCAAACAAAATAAAAATCCTATCTGTCATATTTCTGGGTATTTAGAAAAAGATTCTTAGCAAAGGAATTCCAGCAAGTTTCATGATTCAGACCATCTCAAGTTCTGACTACTGCTCTTGGGACCTAATGCGGCTTCTGGGCTCTAACAAGCATTTTTTCAGTCAGGAACAAACATTATCCCAATTCTTTTTGGCTTCCTTGTGAAATAACTGAGGAAAAGCTACTAAATTTCCTATCTCACTAAAATCTAGTTTTCTCTCCCTGGTATTTAAGGTTCTGTGTTACCTGTTTGGACTCAACCACTGCCTTCCTTGCTTTTTCTGCTCCAGCCGTACTGGTCATCTGGCCCTTCTTTGAACACATCAGGCCTGCATGGGACTTTGCACTTGTGCAAAAAAAAAAAAAGTCTACCTACTTAGCAGTGTTCTACTTCCAGATAGGTAGTGTTATTTAAGGATAACCTGAAAACTCAGTGTGGTCTTCTGGTTCAATATATCTAAAATTTCAACCACCTACCTCTTACCTACTTATTCTTCCCCCACCTTGATTTATAAGTTCTCCTTAGCATTTATTACTAATGTATAATATATTTCTCACAGGAAACTGTCAATCTCTGACCCTTTTCTAACCTACAGAAATGGCCATTTCATATGGTTCAACCTAATACTTTATCGATCCTAGAGCTTAAGCTCTGTAAATGTACAGAAATTTTTGTACATTTGGTTTATACTATAAAGTCAGTGCTAAGAATAGTATCAGTGTAGTTTGGTAATAAATGATGTCTAACCATACTGTCCATGGGGAAAAGTAAAATACTTTGACAGTTAATTGTTACTTTGTCCTGTTCTAGGCCTGTGAATCCAGGCTTTGAACTTGGAAGAGGACTAAAATCCATGTCTTCTTAAATGGGCATGTTGGACTATAAGTAAGACATACCAAGAGTGCTATAAACTTGGCATGGTTTATTATGGCCCTTAGTTTAGAGAACACTCAGTAGTTAATAGCTTAGTTGTGGGCTATGTCCAGAGACCAGTTGTAAGGTGAAGTGTGTTCTGGATTGAGTTTCACATAAGAGCTAAGTCAGAAAATGGTCTAATCACCCCCCGCATCTATTAAAAAAAGCAGTTTCTAAAGTTAGGCCTTTCCATCATCTTGCCTTAATGCACTGTCATTTTGATTTATGTGTGTAAATTTTGTAGAAGGTGATAGAGTAAGGGACTGAGTGGGCCTTTGCTTTGTTGTTTGTTTTTTTTCCTGACTGGTGAGTCTTAGCTTGATATCTAGCTGAGTTGTGGCAGAAGGGAGATCGATACAGGTCATCAAATAGCCATCACTGAAAGAAACTATTAACAACTCAGAGGACTAGTCACACTCTGCTATGGCTCAGCTTGACAGGACTGTACCCAAGAAAGTACCATTCTTCCCAGTCTTGAAAGACAGCCTCATTCTCTTGCTAACAGCTCCCCAGTTTATTGTACTAGTATGCCAGCATCTGCTCACATGGGATCACCGGGTGATTCAACTGTCTTTGGGGAAGGAAAAATTAGTGGGAAAAAAAATAATGGCCTACCATACAGATACCACCTTAGGCTGGAGCTATCACAATGCAATGTCCACCACTCCCCTCTGCTATTGGTATTTTCCCCTACTTGGCAGGAGCTTTTGACTCAAACCTGTATTCCCAGCAGTGCTATTTTATGCTCAGAAATTTTCTGTAAGGACACCTAACATATGACTTAGGTGTAACTCAAATAATTATGAGACTAGAACTGCTTTATCACTGCTCCATTTCCAATGCCTGAAACATAGAAGACACTAAAACAAAACCAATAAACTCTTACTATAAAAAACTGACTATAAAACTGAGGTAACCAGAGGGGGAAGGTGGTGAGGTGGGAGAGAAGGGGCCTAACAACACGGTGAAGGACTGTTGAGGTTTGGTGGTGGGCAGGGTGTCAAAGTATACATGTGTGGAGGTTTGAACTTAGGCCCCCAGAGCAGATAAAAGACAAAAACCCACTTTACTCCAACAAACATAATTTGGGGGAAAAAACGAACCACCAGGAAAAGTAGTCATAGCCCTCCTGCTTTCTGATCATTACTCAGCGCTGTGATTAAACCAGCCACAAAATTGCATCTTAGGTAGTTTTTTTACTACTGCCCTGGAACCGAATTATTTATCAGGTAGATGAAACCATCTCCATAATTCTGCCAAGTCTCTAATTTTGGAAAAACTAGAAGTAGCTGAATACAATGAATAATATTTTGTTTGGTCTGAAGATGACCATCTCAAGCTTTAAGAGTAAGGGATGCTAGGAATGGAGGAAGCTAAGTCTGAACCACTGCCCTGCAGTTTGTGAAGAAGTGGGGAGCACATCCATGGCTTGTTGCACAGTTTTTCCCTGGCTTTTAAGGCACTGCCTTCACTCCTCCAGGTCACATGATGGCCACTCAGACTACCTGCTGACCAAGGGCCTGGACTCAAGGTTTGTCTTTCATGGGCTACCCACCATTTATATCGAGGAAGTCCATGTTTCCTGGTTGAAAAGTATGAGAATTAAAGGCAGACTCCTTTTGTACAGAATATCAAGTGAGTCTTTAGCCATGCCACTCCTACTTCCTTTTCATACAGGTTTCCACACTATAGTAAAGACTGACTAGACCTCAGTTTGCAGAGGATTTTTTCTATGGACAGGAGGAAATGAAGGCTATCTGTTACAGCTATTGGCAGCCTGTGGAGAAGCTCCCAGTGAAGGGAACAGCGCAGCTCACTGGGTCACAATTAAGCTGTTCATTTTAAAGCTATGCAACACCCTAATATCACTGGAGAGCGCATTCACGGCAGACAGCTGATAACAGACTTAGTGTTTCTTAGTAATTCCTGAGGAGTGTCTACTGAGGTCAGAGTAATGAGTAGCCAGGCAGGGGTGTGGAGGAATGGAATAAGTAGGGTTTCATAGGCTTATTTAAACACTTTCATGCAGTGATACTCAAGATACCTATCACTGTTTTCCCGATAAAGGGCTGTTTTTCATGTTGACCCTTCGGTCACTTATGTACCTGGACATTTCCCCCATTCCCACCAAATGACACTTCAATGTGAAGAAGCATCTGTTACCAAACCACTTCCTGACAAAACTAATGTGGTATGCTACCAGTGTCCTGTGGCCATCCCTCCTCATCACATGTTATATTCATATTCATGTGTCTATTCAACAGCTATTTACTGAGTGAATAGTTAATGGCACTGAATCCAGGCCAGACACTATTCTTAGCCCTGCACATGTTAGCAGGGATCTGACCCCCTTGAGGGCAGAAGAGCTTTGTCCTTTTTGATATCCCCCATGTCCAGCACACTTTCTAACACTACTGGGTTTCTACATTTGCTCAATCAATACTAATTCTAATAAGGTGACATTATGTCCAAGCATTTATCATAAACCTGATGAGTGTCACAGTTGAACTCTTGACTTTTGTTACCAAGTTCAACTTATTTTTTCATTATCTAACAGTCATTGACTCATTTAGTGACATAGCAGGAGCCATCTATCAAAACATCCATTCCTCTTTTTCAGCATATCTCTGAAAAAAATGGGAGGACAAATTCGCCTTATATTGTGTATCCCTATCAGGTCTACCCTGTGACTCAGAGGTCCAGGGACGTAGTTCTTTGTTGACCCAGCTCACTTCAGGCTGCCCCTACCACCACACCCCCTATCTTCCACCCTGGGCAGCCATCTCTCACACAGAAGGAAAAGCAGATTAGACAAGAGAATGACTTGCTTCCTATATCCTACCCTATGCTATCTGGGACATAACTTAGTTTCAGCAAGTTCAAAAGATCTAAATTAAAGGAAAACCAGAACAATTCTTTTTATGTGAATTTTAGATCTTAAAACATTCTACTATGGAGTGAGACATCTCACTGGCTTTTCCTCTTCAGTTTCTTTTGCTATTCTTCCTACTGCCCCAATTTCTAAATACCAGAAAGATCAGGACTCAATCCTTTATCTTCTCTGCATCCTCCTTATCCATTACCTCTTCAGTGCCACAATTTTAAATACACCGTTTCCCAAATTTTGATCTCTAACTCTGAGTTCCAAATTTGCCTATCCAACTGTCCATTTGACCTCCACTTGGGTTGTTTAACAAGGTACTCGAAAATTGTGTCCAGTCTTCATTCTTAATTCCCACTCCCCACTTCAAAACCTAGTCTTGGCCCTGTGGATCTCATCTCAGCAAATGGAAGTTCATTTTTTAAACCTTTTAGGTTAAAAACCTTAGACTCATCTTTGACTCCTTTTAGGGCCCACATTATTCTATAAATGGCTCTCATTCCAGCCATTTCCTTTACCTGGATCCTGATTACCCATGTGGGTTACTCTTATCTCTCATAACTCATTGGTTAAATCTCTTCTCACTGACTACCCTATTTAATACTGTCACTTCCCCCCTCAGCACCCCTGATTCTCATGCCAGGGTTATACCTGGGTTACCTTACCCTGGGTTATACCTTTTAAAAATGTCCATAGCACCTCTCACCTTTAATATACTAATAATTTACCTACTTTGTTTATTGCCTGTCCCCACCAGCTTGAATAAGTATGGAGAACTTTTTGTAATCACCAAGAACAAAGTCTGATATATTCTAGGTGTTCATTAAGTACGTCTTGAATAAATGGATGAAGGAAAAGATACAGTGCTGTGGATTATATTACATTTTTGAAAGAAGTCACTATGGTAAGTTCTTGCCAAGTTTTTTAAATGGTTGGAGGAAAAGCTTCAGTTGATGCGAATCCCAGGTGTTGGCAATTGAATACCAGCCACCCTTGCTAATGAAACACACATATGTCCAAACCACAGGCCTGACCTTTTACTCAAATGCAAACACTGAAAACCTCTTTTCTAGCTACAGAAAATGGATATTTATGGGGAGGTCATATAGGAAAAAAGTTGTATATATGATTAAATATTTGATTAAATATAGAGTAAAATTTTCAGTTTTCTAGACACCAGCCTTCGTCTAGGCTCAAAATTCTACTTATTTCTGATTACGCCTGGCTGTGGTGATGACAGCTTAAAAGAAAGGCTGTAGCTGATTTGTGGGAACTGCTTAGGACACCAGCTGGAAGGGAGCAGCAGTGCAGTGCAGGGTTAAACAGAAGTGCAGGAAACCAACAGGTGACAAGAGCAAGGGCTACAAGGGAAAATGAAGGATGTGAACCATGGCAGTCTGCAGAGAGGTACGGGTACTCCCTAGACCCAGCGTGGGCCTGAAAAATGGAAGGATTCACAGAAGACCCTGGCACTGAAGGTGAAGAATATAGAAATGCTTAACAACCAGCACTGCCCTTCTCAGTATCAACATGTCAGTTAATCATTCAAAACCAAGACTGCTTAAACACAGTCTAGAGTTTGAGGCTGGCACAAGACAAGAAGACATTTAACACAGGAGTTGGGCCAGGGGGAGGGGACCACTGTGGACCCTCTCTACATAATTCTGCTACCTCAAGTAGGAAACCAAATAGAGGTCACCCTTCAGTGCCCTGCTCCCATTGTAATGGGAGAATCTGAGTTCAAAAGCATATGTCAGAGAACATCAAGTAGAACAAGAGAAAGAATTAAACAAAATGAAAAGTGTAAGAACTGTTTGGAGTAACCTAGAGAGACTAATAATCCATATAATGGAGGTCCCTGAAGAGGAGAAAGAGAAAGGCATGGAAACTGTATTTAAAGAAGTAATTGCTGGGAAGCATCTCAATCTGGGATATGAACGAGACAGCCTGATCCAAGAAGGCCAAAGAGTCTCAAACAAAATAATGCCAAATACGAACATCAAGACATTATGATAAAATGTGTCAATGTCATGACAGGACAGAACATTAAAAACTTCAATGAAAAAGTAGTAATCCTATAAGGGAGCACCAATTAGACTACAGATTTTTTTTTTTTTTTTTTTCAGTAGAAACCCTACAGGCAAGAAGGGAATGGCAGGAGATATTTAAAGTATGTAAAGGGAAAGAATTCCAGCCTCAATCCAAGATTAACATTCAGGAGAGAAGGAAGAGTGAGGGGCTTCAGAGAAAAGCAAAATCTAAAAGAATTTACCAACACCAATCCACACATGAGAGAAGTGCTGAAGAGGTTATTGTAAAGCAGCAGAACAACACAGATATTAGACAACTAATAGAGAAAGAGGAGAGGAACACAAGGACAAGTTTGAAACCAAACAATCCAGCATGCCACATAAATAGTTCATCCTACACTAATCTCAGCAGAACTTTCAGACAAATATCAATAGAAATCACATAAGACAATGAAAAGGAACTTTAAAAATATATAAAAGATGTAAAAATTTAAAAGACAAAACTAAAAAAACCAACCCCCAAAATAGCAATAAGCACTTACGTCTCAATAACCTTAATTGTAAATGGTCTGAATTTACCAGTTAAAAGGTACAGAGAGACTGAATGGATTTCAAAAAAAGTAAAACTTTCTACCATTTACAAGAAACCGATCTTACCAACAAAGACAAATGTAGAGTTAAAGGGTGGAAGATAATCCTACAAGCAAATGGCAATCAGAAAAAGTCGAGAACAGCTACACTTATATCAGAAAAAACAGAGTTCCAATTTTAAAAGGTAGTAAGAGATACAACAAGAAATAATTTATGTATTAAATGATAGCGCACCAGGGAACTGAAGTACTAGCAGAACTGAAGAGAAAACACTGAAACAAAATAGTAGCACTAGAGATCTTAGTACTCAACTTCCAACTGTGGACAGATCGACAAGATCGATAATAAATAAGGAAACAATAAGCTCAAATGAGGAACTAGACCAAATAGGCTTAACAGTATCTATAAAACACTCCACCCCAAAACCACAGCATACACATTTATTTCAAGTGTACACTGAATATTTTCCAGATAGATAAACCTCTAGCTAGATTAACAGAGAGAAAACATTAATAAACAATCACAAATGAAAGAGGAGAAATTACCACAGATGGAATGGAAATACAAAGGATCATGAGATTACTATGTACAAATTACATGTCAATAAATTTAATAACCTTTGAAGAAATGGACAAATTTCTAGATCAATATATCTTACTAAGACCAAACCATGAAGAAACAGAAGAGTTGAGTAAATCAGTTACAAACATGGAAACTGAAACAAAAATTAAAGATTCTCCCCCCAAAGTCCCAGGACCAGATGGCTTTACAAATAAATTTTATCCAATTTTCAAGAACTTATGCTTATCTTACTTGAATTCTCAAAATCCGAAAAGAGGGAACACTTCCTAATACACTTTAGAATGCCAACATTACCTTATTACTGAAACTAGGTAGACAGCACAAAGATAATTACAGACCAATATCCTCGATTAACAATGTGAAAATCTTCAACAAAATGCTAGCAAATCAAATTTAGCAATATATCACAAGGTTTATACATCATGATCAAGTGAATTTCATCCCAGTATGCAAGGATGACTTAAATCAATCAGTGTAATACATTATATCAAAAAAAGTAGAGATAAAAATCATAAAATAGATGCAGAGAAAGCATTTGATAAAATTCAGCAACCATTTTCTGATTAAAAACTCTAAGATGGGAATAAAATGAACCTACCTTAGTATTATAAAGGCCATACATTATAAACTAATAGCCAGTGTAATACTTAATAGTGAAAGGTTACCCTGAGAGATCAGATACAAGAGAGGATGCCAACTGTCAGCACATTTGTTTAATTTAGTAGAGCAATCAGCTAGAGAAATCAGACAGCAACAGGAAATGAAAAGAATCCAAGTTGGAAAGGAAGAAGTGAAACTATCACTATCTATAAATAATGTATTATATATGGAAAATCCTAAAGATTTCGAGTACTAAGATCTCATTACAAAGCTATTAGAAATAAGTGAATACACAAAGTGGCATGTTATAAAATCAACATACAGGAATCCATTGCATTTTTATATATAAACTAAAAAAAAAAAAAAGGAAATTAAGGAAGTAGTTTTACCTTCTTGAAGGATTTAGATATGATGGATAGACATTCCATGCTAATGGATGGGGCGTGTCAATACAATCAAAATAACTCTTCTCCTTGAAGCAATATATAAATTTAACACAGATCCCACCAAAATACCAACAGTATTCTTCAAAGAAATTGAACAAAAATACTGAAATGTATAAGGAACTATATATAGAAGCCCTCAAATAGCAAAATCAATCCTGTGAAAAAAGAGAAATAGAGGCATCATGTTGCCTCACTTTACACTATAAAGCAACAGTAATTAAAATTATATGGTACTGCCATAAAAACAGACACATGGGTCAGTGGAACGGAATCAAAGGTCCAGAAAATAAATTCATGTATATAGCAATTATTTATGTTAAAGCAGTCATGATTTTACAATGGGGAAAGGAGAGACTAACAAATGGTGCTGAGAAAACTAGACAGACAAATGTAAAAAGAATCAAGTAGCTGGATCACTAACTCTAGGCACAAAAATTCTGGATATGTTAAAGATTTAGATATAAGACCAATAAAATACATAGAAGATACACTGGGGATATGTTCTAAGACATCAACAATAAAGGTTTTTGGAGACTCAACATGTATAGCAAGGAAAATAATAGTCAAACAGTTGGGATTACTTCAAATTAAAAGCTTTTTATACAGTGAAGAAAATGCAAGTATATTAAAAAAAATCCTACTGAATGGGAGAATATATACATTATACAACCAACAAGGAGTTAATATCCAAGATATACAAAAATATTCATTTTAATAATTTTTAAAAACCCAATAAATGGGCAGCAGATCTAAATATATACTTCACCAAAGAGGAAATACATGCAAAATATATTTCAGAGGTGAATACATGGAAAAACAGTCATCATCACTTTTAATAAGGGAGATGCTAGTTAAAATGACAAATATCACCTCACATCCATAAGAATGGCACATTTTAGAACACCCAACAAGTGTTGGAGGGGATATAAAGAAAGAGGAGCCCTGTTACTCTATTGGTTGGAAAGTACTAGTACAGCCATTTTGGAAAGCTATCTGGATTTACCTTTGAAAACTAAAATCCGAAATCCCAAATGATGTAGCAATTCCATACCTGGGTATTTGACCAAAGAAAGTGAAACCAACTCAAAAAAAAAAAATCTTATGTTCTACAATGTATGGTGCAGCATTATTTACAACAGTGAGTACATGAAAGCAACCTAAATGCCCACTGAGACAAGACTGGATCAAGATGATGTATATTCACACTGTAATATTCAGTCATGAAGACAAAATGTTGCCATTTACAGCACAATGGAAGAGTTAGAGAAAATTATGTGTAGTGAAACAAGTCAGAATGGCAAGGACAGATATTGGACATTTATATAGTGGACAACTTGACAAAGTAAAATACTTGTTAAAACTAGCAATTATTAATAAAGTGATATTTCTGAGGTGGAGGGGTGAGAGAAAGAGTCAAGGGCATATAATGGGTGGTGGTGGGGATAAAAATATTTTTGAGGAGGAGTGAAATAGTGGAAGATCAGGTGTCAATACTTTTTAATGCTTGTTGTAATATTTATACCTTCTTCTTAGCTCTAAGTCTAGTAAGGTACTTGTTTTCTATTAGAAATATTCCCTTGGGATGTAACTGACAAGAAAAATACTGTTTGGGGCAGTGGGTGGTGGAGGTGGTGGGGTAAAAGAACAGATGACAGAGCAACATCAAGAGAATTCTTTGGAAGACACTCAGATCACAGTTGTCATAAAAAGACCTTAGGATCAAGGACCCCAAAAGAAGTTTGTTATAATCACTCAAAATTAATAACCATTAATTAAGAATTGTGTGATGTCCCTAGAATATGTAGAAAAACAATTTACAAAAAAGATGCAGCTTCTCCCTTATTGAAGCCTCCAAAAGTCTATCGTAGCAATGATTCATGTTTATATGCAAATTTATTTCACTGGCAGTTTCTAAGCCTTAATTTTCAACTGTTAAAATGTATCCCAAAAAATTGCTTAAGCCAGATTTTTCTTTCCCATGATTTAATGATGAAGTTGTACTTCACATACCAAGTGAGTTGTGTTTCCTGGACTACTTACAGGCAACTAGAAGAAATATATGAAATATTTTCTTGAGAAATCATTCATCTAACATGTAGGATTAAAAGAGAGCTCCCATTTGATTATTACCAAAATGATTTGATAATTCAAAATAAGCTGCCAAAATACAGTGCAGTGTATAGCAGAGTAAAAGATACATTAAAAATTATTTTCGGGGACCTCCCTGGTGGTGCAAAGGGTTAAGACACAACCTATGAAGCTGTCTGCAGCCTCTGCAGCACCAGGGAGCAACCCATATGGCACAGCAGACCTCTCCTGACTCGCCCGCTGCTCCCCTCAGCAGTGCACTTCGGTCAGTCTGCTTGCTCTGTTCCTGCTCTGTCTCTGGTGAATCCTCTCACTCCCCTGCACCTCTGGCCTGTACCCAAGCTCTTGTATGCATAAATAAATAAATCTTTTAAAAAAATTATTTTCGGCACAGCCGGCCTCTTCTGTCTCGCCTGCTGCTCCCACCAGCAGTGTATTTCAGTCAGTCTGCCTGTTCTGCTCCCCACTGTCTCTGGTGAATCCTCTCATCCTCTGCACCTCTGGTCTAACCCCAGTTCTTGTATGAATAAATATATCTTTAAAAAAATTATTTTCAAGTAAATAAGTATATTTATTGCCTGCTAAAGATTTTAGGGCCCAGATAATGTTAAAATGATTCCTACAATGAGCCAGGTACCATCTTTTCAACACTAAGTCTTTGCAGTTGGTCTGGAAGCTGTCACACAGCCACTGTATGCTTTTTGGTTTGAAGTTTTTAATATTGACTGCATTTTCTCAATATGTGTATTTTTAAATTTCCTGTGCACTGGGGGCAATCTTTAAAGAAACAAATATTGCTGGGCATTTAATAAAGTTACTGTGAAGTCTCTGTACATTAACTGAACTCATAAATATGGCTAACTATGTTGCAGATAGTTCTTCATTAGAGATGGAGATTACTTTTGAAGTGGCCACAGCTTAGAAGAATAACAACCTTGCATTAAGTATTTAAAGCAGAGTGCCTGAATAGCTCATGTAAATATTCAGAGCCATACTTAACTGATTATTTGTTAATGGAATTTGAACATAGTTCACCCATGGCTCCATAATAATAATTTATATCTATAATTAAGTGGGTACCATAGTACGCCACTTTCCACATTTTATTTTCATATGAATTGCTATATCTGAATTTTACGAGTTTGCGATTTTATTCTAGACCTACCAATGAGTTCTTTAAGAACAGAGCCCAGTTCCTAGTTTACTCAAATTAATGCCTGCTTGGTTCACTTTCTTCTAGGCAGTTTTTTAAATCTAATGATCAGTTGAGTTCTTTGTCCCCTTCATGTATAATGATGTACTTTTTTTCATCCTTAAAGTTTAATGAAATAATGACTAACATGGTTTGGGGGTTTAAACTCAAGAAATCGTAGACCCAGGCTACAGGTCTATGCACTTAGTAGATAACTAATAAAAGCACCTGGAATTGAAATTTACTTCTGGCCTTCCTTAAATATTTCTGCATTTTGCAAATGGCCAATAGGTATATGAAATAAGTTCAACATCACTTTTATAGAGTCAGGGAAATACAAATCAAAACTACAATGAGATACCACCTTATACCAGTGAGAATAGTACATAATTTAAAAAACTGGCAACAACAAATGAGGAGAAAAAGGAACTCTCCTACACTGCTGGTGCGAATACAAACTGGTCCAGCCACTATGGGAAGCTGTGTGGAGGTTCCTCAGACTACTAAAAATGGAGCATCCATATGACCCAGCAATTCTGCTCCTAGCAATCTACCCAAAGGACACAAAAATATTAATTCAAAAGGATACCTGCACCCCTATGTTTATTGCAGAACTGTTTACAACAGGTAAGCTGTGGAAACAATCCAAATGCCCAGAAATAGATGACTGAATCAATAGATGACTGGTATATGTACATGGTGGAATATTACTCAGCAATCAAAAAAGATAAACTCATACCATTCACAGCAACATGGATGGAGCTGGAAGGGATTATGCTTAGTGAAATAAGCCAAAAAGAAAAAAATATCAGATGGTTTCACTTATAGGAGGAATGTAGAAGCAACAAATAAGGAATCGGGGTGGGGGAAGTAATTATAATAAAAAATCAAAATCAACAGGCAACTATAAATAAGAGACATTCTGCAGGGGAGGAGGAGGGAGAAGGATCAAAACAGGGGAGGGAAGAGCACAAGGGACTCGGGTGATGGGACACGGGTGAAGTGGTGGTGGGAATTTTACGGTGACTATACATGAGGAGAAAGCAAACATTGTACAAAAATGAACAATGATGTAAAATATGTGTGTGTGTGTGTGTGTGTGTGTATATATATTTTTTTTTAACAACTAAAGAATGCAGAAATATTTTTTAACAAAGGATTACTAAAGGTTGAAAAATAAGTAAATGTGTCATAATTGGTGGTATTCTTAGTTTGATTCAGACATTGAACTGTTGTTAGCTCTGCCTTCTGCTGGAGGCATTATCTGTTAAGAGCCAGAAATCAAGAGGCATCCTTGATAGCTAGAAGCTTCCAATGTTTATTCTAAGGAAAATGCAGAAATGTTCCTTCTACTTTCCTCCTGCCTTTTTTTTTTTTTTTGGAGGGTATTCTGAAGTTGGGCAACCAAGGTCTCACTGCCTTCTTGGAGAAAGCCAGGTAAATTTTTCAGGCTATAAAATTATGGGGCAAGATCCTGTGGGAGTCAGGAATCCCTTCCCCTAGCCCTATGCTTCACAAACTTACTCTTATTTCTGTTTTCTCCAATGGCTGATTTTCTTTTTTGTCCTGGGAATGAATGAACATGGCATAGATTAAGTCAAAATGGATGCTGGGACCAGGCTGAACTGTGGCTGTTTTTCACCTTGTGAAAAACATCTGTGAAAATGCCAAGACCAGGGCCTCCCTGGTGGCGCAGGCAGTTGAGTGTACACTGTGAAGCTGTCTGCAGCCTCTGCAGTGCCGGTTGGATCCCCGCCGGCCTCAGAGCAACCCACAGACCTCTCCTGTCTCGCCCGCTGCTCCCCTCAGCAGTGTATTTCGTCAGTCTGCCTGTTCTGTTCCCCACTCTGTCTCTGGTGAATCCTCTCACTCCCCACACCTCTGGCCTGTACCCCAGCTCTTGTATAAATAAATCTTAAAAAAAAAGAAAAAAGAAAATACCAAGACCCAGATAGTGAAGATGGGATATTTCATATCCCTATCTATCCTTCCATACATAACTTCAATTTATGACAAAGCAATTCACAAAACAGCAAAGGCAAAAACCTCCATTTGTCTTCTCTCAGATTCTTCTCCTTTTATTCCTCTTCCATTTTTTTTTTATATAATCCTCCTTCATCCTCAATTATTGCTCACTTTCCAAGAAAGTGAGCCTGCATGTACTAGGCCCTGAGCCACCACAGCAAAGAGCAAACCCCTAGAAGAATACCCCGTCCCTCAGCACCACAGAGGCAGAGTTAAGCCCCCCGATAATCTTATCTGGTCAGACTGATGGAGCAGCTTGCTAAGGCAAGCCTGCTGGACTGAGACCGCTGTAGACAGACAGCGGGCTACAGGGAGTAGAGTGTGAGAGCCAGCCAGACACAAAGAAGCAAACAAGCCTGTGAGGGAAGACTGGAAGACAGCAGGCAGCCAGGCCCAGCAGCTCATATGCTAGTCCAACCCTCACGGCAACCCCAGTGGAATAGTCCCAGCCAGCTCAAGTGAGCCAAATCCTGAGCTCATTTTGATGGCTTTTGTCCCAAACCTGAGTCACTGGGGATTCCACAGACTTTTGAGAGAACTCTGCACGCATTTCCAAAAACAAACTGCTTGATGCTGTCATGGAAAACCTGGATCTTTGCATTCTACAGTTTCACTATGGATTACATCCAGGTCACAACCTAAGGAAGACAGCTGGCACAAAACGACCCCGCTGGCTGAGTACCCAGCTTTTGTAATGAATCCCAGAGGGCTATGAACCGATGTGTGTTTCTGGCTCTGCCAAGTCCTGGACAAGTCCTCACCTAGTGAAGACCAGTCAGCCTGTAATTTATTCTACCAGGGGAGCCCAAGAAGTCACCTGCAATCAAGACTCAACTACTAGCAATTGCCTCCAGAAAGGAGAGAAAAGGAGAATGTGTGTTTAGGGAAAAGCGGAGAGAGGTTTATGTTCTTTGTTTTCCTGTCAATACAACTGCTTATCTGCAGCTTAAAAATAAAAAACCTTGAGGACACCTAAAGTGACCCTTAAGCACTGGACTACATACTCTGCAGTCTTAACACAGGTAGGGGCCAAGGAATAGCCTCCATAATGTAGTCATCGTTGATTTCAACAGAACAAGGTAGAGGAAACAAAAAATACATACTAAACCTTTTTCTAAGAGGACAGAAATAATTTTAATGAGTCATATAGCTTACCTCTTACTATGTCCCAAACACTCTGCTTAAGCTTTTTAAATGTATTATCTAATTCTCACAACAACCCTGAGGTATATGCTACTATTATATCCATTTTACCAATGAGAAAACTGAGGCGTAGAGAGGTAAATGGGTCAACATTCAGTCACTTCAGGACGGATCCAGGCCAGGTGAGGCTTGAACTCTTAACTGCTGAGAGTTGCAGTGGAACACCAAGGACATTTGTGGACAAGTGTTTAGGAAGTCAGCTGGGGGCTCATCATTAGGCTAGACCTTGATGGCAAATTCTGCTATCTAGGTTAAGTTAATCATAACAGCTGTATTTTATTATTATTTTAAATTAACTAGTTTTGAGATTGCTACTGAGGTAGCAGATTTCTTTCTCACTTCTAAAGGCAAGAATATCAAGATGTATTTGATACAGACTATGAAGGCTAAACAAGTTTGTCCTATTTAATCTTTAAAGTTAGGTGTAATAAAGAAATATACTTAGAGTATTTTGTAGTTTTTATCCGGTTACGTTTTTAAAATGTCATTTATGCCAAAATGAAAGTTGTAAGAACAAATAGTCTGAGTGTATTTCCAAAGAATCCTTTTGTTGCTCAGGCAATGGCCTCCTTTCTCACCATTTGTTTCACTGTAGAATAGATTCAGAGGGGAGAGAGTGGTATGGGGAGGAAAAAAAGACTGATGTTCACAGCTGCAACCAGTCCTTGACTGAGACTGGGGCTGATAAGATGCTATTACAGATTGGCCAAGAGAAGAGAAAGCAAGTCAGCTGCTTCAGACACTGGTGGGGCAATTTTCTTAGCCACAGATTCAGAGCTGCCATTTATGTTGGCTTGAAGTGCATGGCGCAGACTTCCTTTAGAAAGAGACCAGTGGAGCACCACCCCTCCCGGACCCTTGGCGGCATCTGGACCTCACTGGCCAGGATTATAAAAAGAAAAAGGAAAAAAAAAAAAAAAAAGTCCACTGAACATCCCTTATTGATGTGCCCTGCCACAAACAGGAGGGAGCGGACTATCTAGCACTTAGTCCATCTTTCCCATGATTTCTTCACAGAGGAGTCTGTTAAGACTGGGAGGAGGGAAAAAAAAAAACCTAGTTCTTTCTAGTATTTCAGTGGTTATACTTAGATCAGTGGCCTCCAGAGGCAGTCTGTTTATACAGCAATCGCAGTCTCCTATCATTTAAAATTTTGAGTAATTTCAGACTTTTTGCAATTTTGTACATATGCATGGGGAACATAAGTGGGGATAAAGTTAAGATTTCTTTAGAGACTCTAAACCTTTGGAAGAGACAGATGACTTACAGACTAACAACCCAGGCATGCTACTACTTCCTTCTCTCCTCAGCCCTCTTGCTGAGGCCTGACAACAGACAGAAAAGTCAGGAATAACACATTAGAGTGAATAGTACGAGGAGGCGTACAGATCTTTGTGTCAAAATGCACACTCTTGCCATTTGAGAACAGTAAACAAGCACCAAAAGATCTGATGGACTAATCAACATTGAATACACTGGACTAACAACTTACCAAAAATTGCATGTAAACAGTTTTCAAGACTGAGAGCTATGTGTGCATTCTGCTTCTAAAAAACTCCAAAGGACATACTATGGTGTCATGACCCAAGATGTCCCAGTCCTTACTGTAGATGATGACAATTTTCTCAGCATGCAGGGATCACACACCAGGAGGCTCACCTGCCTACCAGCATATTGATAAAATTCATAATTAAGCCATGAAGTCATCAAGGATGGGCAGCTACAACTGGGTAAGGTAAAATGAAGCAGAACACTTCTCAGCAAGTTTTTTTGATAATATGGATCTTTGTACATATTCCTGAAGCACTATGTATCTGAGGAGAATAAGAGCATTTCTCTGACAAGATAGGTATTGCAGCCTATCTTGTTTAACAATTCTGGAAAGTGAAATACCAAGCTAGAGAGCATAAACTTCAGATTTCAGAAGCAAATTAAGACACCATGAGTTTCACAGTATACAAAATCTGAGATAAAACAACTGAAGGTAAGAGCATATTTTCCAATCTATTTTCAGAAAGGAATGCCAAGGTCCTGAAAGGTGGTACATTTATCTCAAGTGAAAACTGTTAGTAACACAACTGAACATTAGTATCCTCTCCCTTCCCCCCACCCCAACTCCTCAAGGGCCTATCCTAGAGATAAAGAGAAGACAGGCCTGAGATGTATCAGGAGACAGCCCCCATGCAGACATCAGGACAGGCTCGCAGTTATTTCTCTGGGCCCATTACCCACTCCCGTGGGACCCCTAACACTTGAGAAGGAAGAGAAAACAATGTTTTAAGAGTAGCATTGAGGAATATTCTTTGTTATTTTAATCCTAGTTGTAAATTTGAATTAAATATCTTCTATTCATTGTAATCATTAAAGTTGGCAAACTTGTTACTTTTGTGTTTTAATAGCTATTAACAAGTTACCTAAACTTTTTATTTTTTTTCCACCTACAAACATTATCTTATCAGCTCTTTGGGGGGAAAAAAAAAATGTTTGATCTGTAATTTTGGAAGCTAGCCCTGCTGAGTTGTGGAGTTTGCTCCAAGTTAGACAAGACTTAATTTACTTTTCGTCTGTTTCTTTACAGCCCTGGACATCAGACTCAGTGCTTATCTTCACTGTTGAAGAGTCCCAAGTAAGAAAGTTGAGGATATGCTGAGGGATGAGTTACCTGAGCCCTACAGTTAGGGGGCAGATAGATTACTATTTCCCCCATTAAGTGTCCAACTAATAAACACTTTGGTTATTTTCTTATGTTTTTCCCCCTAAAAATCAAGTAATTTTGAGTCTGCTTCTCTACTTCCTTGAGGGTATCCCTAAACTTAGCTGTGAATATAAGTGCGTGTACATATGAGTATGTGCATGAATGTGTGCATGAGTGTGTGTGTGTGTGTGTGTGTGTGTGAATTTCTACTGCCTAGAGCAAGTCCCTTGGAGTCAAGTCAGACTGATACTCTCTTGGTTGAAGATCCACCTTTCAGACCTTTCTGGTAGGCTGTGAAAGTACTGTAGGCAGTGGATGTTTTCTTGCAGCTCACAACCTCCCTCTGGAATCCCTGTAAAGCTCATACTTTCCTTTCTGCCTATTTCTAACCAGCTCATTAGTGAGAAAGTCCAAGAAAGTGGAAGAATTAGTTTATATTTTCTGATGTGAGCACACAAAACATTCTGTCAGGCTCCAGGAGACAGACAATTTAAACCAGAACATTATTAAACACAGAACAGCTGATTCTAATTCCTTCCTAGCTTGCATCTTCCCCTCCCAAGCTGGTCACTCTGCGGTTGGGATAAGGCAGAGAGTCCATGGCAGGACCAGGCACCCTGCCCCTGCATGCACGTCCCCTTCTTAGCACAGCACTTACTGCAGGTGAGCCCCTCTCACTGCGATTCCTTGGCGAATGTACTGAGGTGGTGAGACGCTTTTCATTTAATGGAAAAGCAGAAACAGTAGTACTCAAGCAAACCTAACAACTTAGAACCCGGGGAAATAGCATTGTGAGACAAGAGATCAGACGCTTCTTCCGGTTACAGGGGAGTGAAGCAGGGAAAAGGCAGCAATGAAGGTGGCACACTCGCTCCCAGAGGAAATCTGAGTGGACAGACGGTATCATTTTCAAAACTGGCCAGCAAAATGAGGCAACTATGAGTGTGTGACCCTGCAGGAGCCCGGGCCCCAGTGCTCTCAGACCCCTCCTGTCTCCCAGCACACCTACCTGCAATTCCTTGCAACAGCCCGCAGACGTTGAAAATACTTTTCTTCATGATGCTTTGCACACACATGGTGAAGACGGACACCAGGGCCACCGTACAGAGAATGAAGATGCCCGTGGCTAAGAAAATAGCAGTGGCCTGCCAGAAGCCACTGGCAATTTCACTGAAGCTCTCAGCGTAGGGCCCGCACAATGTCTCCCGCTGGAAGTGTTGCACCCCAGGATTCCGGATGCAGCGGGCGTAGATGCCCAAGGTGGGGTGGGAGCGCTCCAAAGGGCCCCTATTCTCGTCATCGGGCTCAGCGTTGTTGCGAGGGTTGACTTTTCCAATTAGCCAGTCTGCGCTCATGAAGGCAATGAGCTCTGCAAAAGCCACCACAATACTCAGGAGGGTCCAGAGCATCGAGCGACAGGTAACAATGACATGACACATATTGATGTTCAAGGCAGAGAAAGAGTCAGGAGTCCACGGGGTTAATATAAGAAAGTCTGCAGGGAAGGCGGCTTAGGCGGTTGCTGGCTCAGGAGGCAGTTGCTGCTCTGAGCATTCACTCCCACAGTGTGGGACTCCTTTCTCCAGGCTACTGGCAGCTGGGCTATCCAGGGCTGTCATGCTGCCATGTCGAGCTCCTGAGCTGGGCCAGCCTCACCTACAGGAGAGAAGGGAGGAGGCAGTTAGCAGGGACCAGACCCCGCCCCTCGGCACCACCCTCTAGCTAACTTCAGGTCCCCGAACAGAAGTGTGAGTCTCCGGCCCAGCAACTCCCTGCACAGCTGACCTTCCCAATCAGCCCTCTTGCTCACACACCAGACCCTTCCCAGCCCTTGTCACCACCCCAGTCCCACAGAACCCCCCCTACAGCAAATCCTGGTTCCCAGCCAGCATGCCGGCTGTTTTCAGCACATTTGCTGGTTTTCTTTGTTTCAAGTTCTCCCTCACCATACTCTCAGAACTGTTTGTGGTGGTTACTCTTATCTCCAGGCAGCAAGACAGTAGAAAGAGGTCAATGCTGGTTCCTGCATCTACCCCAGAGGATCCTGTGCCATCTTTTATTAGAAGTCAAATAGCACGGGGATCCAGACAGGTCTAGATATGACTGGCAGTGAACTGTGTCAATGGACTGGCTACATTTTTAGTTTACAGGACTTTTTGCTTGCAGTTTTGGTACTTTGATAAGCTAAGTTTTCAAAAACTTGCAACAAAAACTTTTGCTAAATGTTGGAAAGTAGCAACACCCAAATTTATTGACTAGGGATCGCGTTACTAGCAGAGGCACAGAGTATTTGCTTCATAGGTAAGTGAAGACTATAAAAGGGGACAGTACCATGAAAAGTGATTAATACATTTCTACCCAAACATTTTTTCACACATTTCTCACAGGTGAGTATTAGACAAAATACATTATACTAATTTAAACTCAAAAATAACAACTTGAAAAGTTCATGACTTACTCAGTTGGGAAAAATATTCACAACAGAGGCATTAATGACCATCAACTAAGTGTCATTCCCACTGAGTAGACTTGTTGACGACAGAAACTTGCCCATGAAGAATGCATCTCTTGAACTATCCCAATTCGTCACATATGCCCCTGCCTGAGCCCCAACTCACCCAGGTCTGGAACTCAACATGCCCATTGTTTCACATCTCACAAGGACTCATTCTGTTCCCAAGGACAAATGGCTTCATTACCAGAGGGCTCTGCTCTAGCAGCTCAAGCCTCCTTCAGAGGGGACTGAACCCTAAACTGAGGTTGCAGTTGCTCATAGGCAGCCCCCACTTTCTGCCCCCCTTCTCCAAGGTCAGGAAGAATCAAGCAGACATCTGGGCGTAGGCCATGTACTGAATGATTAGATCTCATTAACCAAGGTCATGTCAACTCCATAAGAAGTACAAAGAGCCCTTGGCATGCTGGCAGCAGGGTGGGGCAGGAGTTATGGTGAGGGAGGGAAGTGGGGAAATAAGGAAGCCCAGTGTGTTTCTCCTCCAAGCTTGTGGCAGCCGACTGGGCAGTGCTCTTATAAAACACATCACATTTAAAAATTATCACATCACTGTAGTTATATAAGATGCTATTTGCGGAAATTTGCAGGCCCAATACTAGGAACACAAGCACATGATAATTGTTGGGGGTGTGTGTGTGTGGGAAGCTGTTTAAATGGGGCTGTGGGGAGCACTGGGGAAGGGATAGGTGGTGTGTTCCACAGCAATAGTTATGGACACCATCATGTCTGCATTCCAGCCCAGCCTCACTATCGTCTGGCCATGAAGATGCCTAACCTCTCCTAGGCTCATTTTCCTCATCCACCTCACACATAGGGTAAGGGTGTCCTGCCTCCCAATATTATTGAGGAATAAGCAAGACCGGTCAAGTCACCTCACAGAGTGCCTGGTGTAGTGAATGCTCAACAAGTTCCAACTCCTTTATCTCAGGGGCTCTTTCCCTAACAAGGATGACACTGATCAGACAACAACGCAGCCCAAGGATTGTACTAAGTGAAGTCAGGAGAAAGACAAACACGGGATATGTGGAATATAGAGAAACAAAACTAAAGGTCAGATAGAGCCCCACCAATAACAAACCCCAGAAATTTGACTGAAAATGAGACCGCTTGAGGGAATGGGAGATGAGGGACGAGCAAAGCATGGAGGGGAAACAATGGCCTATGGTGGATGACCGGGTGCTTGGTGGTGAGTGTGGCTGGTAACATACATCTGAAGAGGTGTGATCCTAGATCTCTAAATCATATACATCATGGTAAACTAGTGTTACTTCAATTAAAACAAGTAATAATTAAAAGAACAACAATGTAACCTATGGAGGTGTGCAGTACCCTGGCTATCTAGAGATGGGAGGTCACTTGTCTCTAAGTTTCCTTGGTGGGCTTCGAGGGCAGGATCCTGGGTTTCCCATTTACCCACTGCTCAACTCAGTTGTCTAACTAAACCACGGAAAATAAACTAGCATCAGGTTAAAGGTAACACTCCCACTCACTCATTCTTACCCCCTCTTCTAATGTCACTAAATAGAAATGTCCTTTCAGAGGCCTTTACCAAAACAAAAGTGTTTTTGGAGGAGTCTAAAATGAAAGCAATCATTCCAAATGAGAACAAGAAAACAAGTCTTGATGCCTCCCCAGGCCCTGAGGAACTGCACTCCCACTAAGCACACAGGCACTTTGAGCCAACAGGTGAAGGGCCAGCCCGTTAGCAAACGAGGCTTCTACAAA
The DNA here is from genome assembly GCF_964194135.1 of Talpa europaea. Lineage (NCBI taxonomy): Eukaryota > Metazoa > Chordata > Mammalia > Eulipotyphla > Talpidae > Talpa > Talpa europaea. Next base: position 46,520,888 of record NC_140071.1, on the reverse strand, counting down.
GTTTTCCACTTTGATTAGGAAACCAATTTATTGATACACAAGCTCAATCTCAATCCCTGCCCCTCCTCTTGTTTACTGAGACATAAAACCTCCATGTGTGTCCTCTTGTAGCGGCTCAGGACTGGTCCCTCTCCTCCCAGTGACCTGGCTCCACTGTCCTGCTCAGCAAGCTCTGCTCAGAGTCTGGAGCATTTAGATGGCCACTTCTGAAGAGAAAGGGTGGAAACTTCAAGCGAAGGGAAGACAACACATTCAGGCTTAGTCAACTGGTCCAAGGCAGGATTATTTCAAGACTCATGCTAAATAAAGTTCAGAAAACGTAGTTCCCTGTTCATTTGTGCTGACTGCACTAAATTCTCACATCCATGCTGGAGTGAGGCCGTTATTCTCCTCTGTTTGAAACAGGGAGACAAGATGCACTCCAGCAAGGTTGCTAATTACTACGAGAGGAAGAGCAATCACCAGCAGCGCTGATGGACTAAAACTGCATTTCGAGAGGAGCTAAGGAAAGCCCTCTCGGTGGTGGAAATGTAGCAAGGGGATTCGGTAGCTGTATGTGCTCTGTTAGGTGTCTCTGTTTGGCCTAAACACATGTGCAGGAGAAGGGACCTGCTAAGACAACATCCACACCAAAGGGGAAATAGACCTTTCTGATAGATCTCGTTAAGCACAGAGATTCAGGCACAGAGCCCCCTGGCACAGTCACCCACTGCCATTCACTGTAACACCAGCTTCTCCAAGCTCACTACAGCCAGGCCTGCACTGACATCCCACGGAAGGGTCTTCCCTCCCTGGGCCACTACGCACATTTCCCCTCTAGGACATCTGGCTTCACTATCACATCCCTGATGGCTGCAGATCATGTGAGCAGCTCTCTGACTTTCAGAAAATCATGTGAGGATTGTCACAGCAGTTCCAGGGTAAAGCCTCATAGGAAGTAATAAGAGAAAAGGAACCACCACCACCAAACAAGTATCCTGGAGAAACCTACAGTAATACTACAGTCAGAATACAGAGCAAGGAGGAGGTGATGATGGGTTGGTGTGTGGGAGTCAGGCAAAGTCATGTTGGCTCAGAGTGAGTCCCAATATTTAGAGGAAGGGGGAAGGGTCACACAGAACTGAGTGTGGGGGTGGAGGGTAGTCACGTCCACCAGGGGCCCTGTCTGGGGCAGCTTCTGCAGTGACACAGAACCACCCAGCACAGTTGCAGAGTGCAGACACCCAGGAGCAAATTTACTTCAACCCAGATAGGTGGAAGCAAACTGAAAGGACTTCAAAACTTCACCAAAAAGCCCACACTCTCCACCATTGCGAAGCGTGTGAATGAGGTCGTGATAAAGTTTGAAAAACATTACCTTGTTTCTTACTTGGTTATGTTTTTCAGTGTTAACATTAAATTTTACAGACATAAGCTGAAAAGAATAATGAACACCCAGATCTAACACTTGTTAACATTTTGCAGTATTTGTTCCCTGGATCCATGGGGCACACACTCTTAACACTCATTCAGAACGTTTGTTCTGAACCATTTGAAAATGAGTCACAGATGTCTTGACACTTCACCCCTAAATACTTTAGCATACACCTCCTAAAAATAAGGACATTTTCCTACTTAGCCACAATAAAATTCACACATCCAAGAAAACTGACAATAATTTCCTTATATCCTAGGCCATGTTCAAATTTCCCTCCCCTGCCCCATTTTTATAGTTGTTTTCTTTAAACCATGACTGAATCAGGACTGACGGCTCATGCATTACCTTTGGACATGTCTTTAGTTTCTTTTCATCAAAACAATCCTCCCACTCCTAACCTATCCCTTCCTGGCCACATCCCTTCTCCCCCTGCCCCCAACATTGACATTACTTTTGAAGAAGCTATGTCAGTTGTCATAGGATAACCCCAAAAGTCTGGATTGGTCTATTTCTCATGATGTCATTTAAACTTGTTCTCCATCCCCTGCTTTATAGAACCAGAGGCTAAATGTAAAGGCTAGTTTAGTTTAGATTCAGCTTAAACACTTTTGTGTAAGAATCTTTTGTAGGTTATGCTATGTAATTCCTACTGTATCATACCTGGAAGGAATGACTGGGTGATACGTCAGAATCAGAATAATTTTATACATACATATATAGCTACTCATATCTATTCCCTGACTCTGCCTCTCTTGGGGTCTCGGCAGTTTCTCTGGATTCCACACTGAAGTCAGCCTTTGTCTTCAGCAATCTATTTCTACTTTGCAAGTAGCAAAATGGGGCTCCTTGTTACTGTCACCTTTCTTTATTTCCACCTGATAGTCTTGGACTTTGCTTCAGAAAACTACAAGTTTGGCCACATGGTTTTAGTTTCTTTTAAATTTCCCTCTTGTAGAGTTGGTACATGATCGGGACATGCTCAGCTGGCCATGGCCACTCCAAACGTCAGAAGCTCTCAAAGAGGACCTTACCAATAGATCTAAGTAGTTTCAGGGATTCTGGACATTACCTTTCCCAGTACGGGTCCCTCTACAAGATACTTCTCTCTCCCTACTGAATGTTTTAGCTGCTCTCCTGCAAAGCTCCTGAACAAGCCTTCTTTTCTGGGCCTGGGCATGTAAGAAGCTCCTGCTCATTGTCATTTGTTATTTAGTTTACTTACGCAGGCCATAAGTATACTTCTTTCTGAATACCCACTTCAATTCTTCCTGTAGCCAACCAATCTGCCTTCTGGGCACTCGTCCATAGAAGGGTCATTTTTAAACTTCCATCCTAAGGCACCAGCAGCCAAAGAGAACACGTCCACTTCTCTGGTCCTACTGCCTGATGATCCACGCTAAGATTTCTGAAGCTCACATTTTAAAATTTCTTTTCCTTCTCCCTAAATATCATCTAAAAATCTTTAGGAAGCAAGTCTTGGTGTCCTTTAGCTTCTGCAAGACAGAAGGGACTGAAGAACCGATTTCTAAGGTAGATGCTAAAGTGTGTTCAGATCCCGTAAGCTAGAGGCACTAGGCCCCTGCACAGTCTGTGGGGTATATACTGTGCACACTGGGGAATTTTGATTTGTTTAAATGGAATCAGAACTTGAACTTCAAGAGTTGCCTTTAGTGTCATTACATAATTTTAAACAAAAGGTGTTTGTCAAGTTCATAATGAATTCAGTATTAGGCACAATGTAAGTTTTAAAGTGAGCCTCCGTTGCCTTTCAGGATCAATAAGAAAGTAGTGAGTTTTAATGGAGAAAAGTACAAAAGGAAAGTAAGAACACGTACATATAAATCCACACACATCACCTTCTTCCCTGGTGTCCGAGATTAGAAATACCAAAAGCCCTTTGTTTAAACAACAACTCAAAGAATAAAAAACCTCAGAGGATGGCTCCTCTAAGTGGACAGCTGGGCAGCCTCTCCCAGAGCTGGGGAGCATCACCATTCAGTCTTATAACAACTGCGGCTTTCTAGTCCCTTTTGTACAGGGGCAGGAAGAATCACTGCTTGTTCACAAGACAGAACTCCATAAGCCAGGTTCCCTTCCAACAGCTTAAGAAGGCCCAAATATGATAAATGGAGAGGATTAGACCATTTGTTCTTGCTGAGTCTTTCTCACACACTCGTAAAATACTAGAAACCCCAAGAATCAACTAGAATAAGAGTCCTTTCTGACTGGAAGCTTTTGGTAAGCTCTTCTGAAAGACTATTATTCTCTCAAATATTTCTTTGCCTCCTCAGAGGAGGATCATACTTTTCCACTCTAGTGACATAAAGTCTGACCACTGGGCTTGCTTCAGCCCATGAAAATGACAGGTGCCACTTCAGAGCAGATGTGCTTATGCGTTTCCCTCCCATGAGATCAGAAAAATCCCAGACAGAAACCTCTCCATCAGCCTGGTTGCCTGGCAATACAAAGCAGAGGCACAGCAGACCCTGGAGGGCCACTCAGTGTGGCTGGAAACCAAGTGGCCATTGTTGCCAATGCTGAGGCTTTAGGGCCACAGCGTACCCAACCTCTTCTGTCAGCTCAGGATCCTGGCAGAGTAGAAGTGCCACATCCTATCTCTCTGTAGTGTGGGGTTAAATTCAACTTCACTATCCCCTACCATATATATGGCAAAGAACATTCTGAAATTAAACCATAAAAAAAGTCCTCTATCAATATACATTAAAGCTTGTCAACTATCTCCGAAGCATTCACTATTTAGTTCAAGAGGAAAGCTGCTACAATGATAATTTGGGTGTCTTAATACATTTGCCTTTGGGTTAATGAAGGCAAGTTCTAGAAAAAAGAAAAACAAATCTCTCTTCTGAGTCAGTGAGGACATCAGAAGTGACTCAGAGTGACAGCCTCAAGACTCACTTCCCGTATCAGGCGCTTCTCCCATTTCTTACCAAAGCGTCTGCACACACTTGGAGCTGCCTCCGCTGTCCTTTCTCTGCTTCTATTTCCTTTCACGCTTGGAGTGGCTCCAACCACCTCCTACCACCGCCAGTTAGGACTGCAACTAGGGTGTCTGCTTCCAGCAAGCCCAAGGAGAGCTCTGAGCTTGGTGACGGGGAGGGTGGGGCTGGGCTGCAGCTTGGACACACCCCAGGACCAGTGGTACACAGGGTGTTGGCACAGAAGGAAGACACAGCTGCGCAGAGGCCTGATTCCAACCTGCGGCAGGCGGGTCTTTCCAAGGGACCACAGGGCTGGAGAGAGGGTACCAATGACAGAGGGGCACGAAACCACTGAGGAGAGCAGTGGGGGTGACGGAGGCCCTGGGACTGGAGCTGTGGACTGACAAGGAAATGGCAACCAGGAAGCAAAGTGGTCAGAGTGGGGAGAGTGAAAAGCTGGCCCAGTGTGGGCACGAGGTGGAAGTGTGAGTCACAGGGTGCCAAGGGCATGTGCACAGCTGAAATTGTTTCAGGTGATCTCCATCACAAAAGTCAGAATGTTTCTTTTAGGAATAATTATTTTGGGACAAAGGAGAAGAATGAAGCATTCGGGTGAAAATGGGTGACTTCCATGAGGAAGACTTTTATCTGCTCCTGAGAACAGCCATCACCTTAAAAAGGAAGTTCTTTCAATTTAGGTCTTGCCTCCTTTTGAACTAAGTCATTTAAAAAAAAAAAAAAACACAGCATTATGGTATCATTTTATAAACTCAAAAATTAATACTAGACAGAAACATTAATCTGGAAGAGGTACAGGTAGTTTTAAAACGGCAAAAAAGATTTTCCCTTCCCTGTACCTTCTCTGGCCCTGAAAACCTGACGCATTAATGTTAATGACAGAAGAAAACTGCAGTGGTTAATGTTCAAGCTGGGGCTTTGTGTTGCGGTGCCAAGCAACCACCGAGGAGCTGAGGTGTAAGCGAAGGTGCACAGCCAAAGGACAGGCCAGCTGCAGGATCCACAGAGCAGGGCTTCTCACCTTCCAGCCCACCCAACGCCAAGTAGGAGCAATTCCCATGCAGCAGGCTCCACTCAAGACCGCACTGCAACAACACCCAAGCACATCCCAAGGCTACCAGCTGCCATTGGGTTTGCTTGCAAAGCAGCAGAGTGAGGCATTTGTCATTACCCACTAAAGGATATCATCAATGAGCTCGGCCTAATTAAAAAACAACAGCCTCATCTGGTTGCCAGTCATTGTCCATTTTTTTTCTTGTTAAACCCTCTATATTCTCACTGAGATCACGTCTGTTTCTGTCCAATACTGCCAAGTAGCTGCAGAATTAAGAAGGCTCTGTTCAGATTTCTTAGCCCATCACTAAAATGGTCAAACTCACTGTCTTTTATTTCACTTGTATGGATTCTGACCTTTCACCACCACACAGACAACTAGCAGCCCTAAGGTCTGCACTTCCTGAAAGCCAGTGAGCTGGGAGGGAGATCTGAAAATGGCCTAAGGCTCTGCCATCTAACCCACAAGAAAAGAGAAACAATATGCACAGGGTATGTGTTCATAAACTTGGCTCTTTTTAACTTTATGTATGAAAAATCTCTGCGCTGGTGCCTTATTTCTCATCTATTTAAGAACTGTGAAATAGTATGGGATCGGGAGTGCACAGACACAGGAACACACATTTTTAATGACAAATTAAAAAAAAAAACACCCAAAAAATGATCAAGACAGATTTGCATGCTGCCCCCATACCCAGTCCATTAAACACCATCCATCTCGGTGATTTCACAGCAGCTCAAGCTACCCAGTGCTTTTCAACCTTCTCTAATGAGAATGCCAAATTCAAAACCGTAGATGGGTCTAAACTTTCTACATTTATTAACTGGAGGAATTCCCCAGATATTTAGGATTCAAAGGGTGTTTTGAAAACAGATGGGCTTAAGCATAGCACCCAAGGAGAGGCAGACTCTTTGAGAAAAAGTCAGTCCCACGGAAAGCTGCCAGCACATCAGGTACCTAGAACACAGAGCCTTCTTTAAACCAGCTGCGGCAGCACCTACTGCGAGGCAGAATGGCCTGAGGACTGAAACCCTGCAGAGAGGGTGGGTGCTGTGAGCTTTCCTCACTGCAGCCTACGTGAAGTCACGGCACACCCATAGTTCAAGACGGTCAGAGAAAACCGCTGTTTTGGAAGTCTGAATCCTTGCACTTGCTCACATGTTCCACTCCTCTTTCTGGGGACAGGGACTAGTTATTACAGCGTCTAACAATAGTGAGGCATGATAAATAGAGAAAGTTCAACTGGGTGCTGCAGAAGACTAAGTTGCTTAAAAAAAAAAAAAGCCAAAACTCTATATAGGCTGGAGCAGAAATGGCTTCAGGTTGACTTCTGTAACAGACCTGTCCCCCCCAATTCTCCTCCGTAGGCTGCAAAGCAAAGAGGAAGGCTGGGTTGACACACACATCCAGTGCTCTGCTCTGCAGGGGCCCCAGAGGCGCAGGCCACCAACCTCCCCAGCTAGCACCAAGCTGAGTGTGGGCTCACTGAGAACCCACAGGGCTCAGCAGGAGAAAGGTGCCAGGTGAGGGAGTGGGGAGGACAGTGGAGAAAAAAAGAGATTGTGCTTAGGTAATAAAAAAAAGAGTGCCCTGGGGTGCTTGAGGCTGTTAGACTTTACCATAAACCATTTCCTTCAGTCCTGGTCGCCCCTGGCCTTGTAAGGAGACACCCAAACCAGCAGAGAAGGTTCTTTCTCCATATCCCAAGTGCCATGATCTCCCACAAGTAGTGTGGCTGAAAATGCTGGGTCCCGGAATAAAATGTGAACCAGATGATGTTTGAGGGGAAAATGCTAAGGCACAGTTGCCTTCTTAAGGTCACCATAAATCCCACTGTTCATGACCTGTGAACTCATCCAGAAAGGCAGCATCAGGGTGTGAGTCAGCCTGGAGCCAGACTGTTTGCATTTGAATTCTGATCCTACCATTTTCTAGGTGGTGACCTGCAGCTCAGATGTGCCTTAGTTCTTGTGTAATAAAAGGGGGTGGGGGGGGCTCATAGGACCTACCACATGGGTTTTCTGTGGTGGTCAACTAGTTCAAATAAGGAAGAAGCTGAGATCAGTGCTTGGCAAGTGGTGAGAACTCTAAGCACGCAGTGACCTAGCTGCTTCTGAGCTCACACACCAAGCACTTCTTTAGATCTTCCTTTTCTAGGGCCCTACAACATCATTTCTCTGAAGTGAGAGTCACCAAAGCATCCACATCACAGGGTGTTAACCGGTATTATAAAATACATGCTTGTAAAGCAAAAGGTAATCGTCAGTACTCAGCAGTGGTGGTAATTATGACTATGACCACATTGGTCATCGTTTATTTTCCTGCTCTCAGAGGGCTGTTTGTGGCTGCATAGCCACAAAGCTTCTATTATATCAGTAAATCTTCATAAACTGAAGTCTGTCCAGTGACAAAGCCCATAGTAAGAGAAAGACACTAGGCAGGAAGCAGGGAAAACCTGTGTCTATGCTCTTGGTTAACTGGTGTGTGATCACACGCAGCTCCCTTAACTACTCTGGCTTCAAAGTCTCGGTACAGAGAGAGAAGGGCAGGGGGGCAGACCACCACTGTCACTTTCAGCGCCCACAGGCAGTGATTTCAAGCTCATGACCAGCTTTCAAGCACATGAAGCTGGTGGCTCTCCAGAAACCATGCCTCTGGTAGGACAGGAGGAGGCGAGACACTCCTGGTTATGAGGAATGCCAAGTGCAGTGGCTTAAAGGTTGCAAAAGAGAAGGTCACATCTGATCACAGAGCTAAGTTGACAAGGACCTGGGCTATACCTACTCCCTCTTCTAATTATTCCTTTTATTTCCTGTGATAGAGGGACCTGACTCTAAGCTTTCATTCCCAGTTCCAGAGTATCTTATTCTTGGGAACACAGAGCACCCCCACTCTAGTCTGAGCTAATAGCTAAAAATGATGCCCCCTCTGTACTTCGCTCCATAGATGAGCCATGCAAGGAAAAGAGCCCCCATCACCTCTGAAAAATTCAAAGTCATAACAAAAAGGTTTCTTTCCTTTTTCTGTGGAACCCTCGCCGGTGGCCGGGGATCGAACTGGCGCTGCAGAGGCTGCGGGCAGCCTCGCAACCCAGAGCTCAACCGCTGCGCCACCAGGGGAGCCCCCTGGTTTCTTTCCTTCTTACATACTTGTTTCCTGTTATAGCTAAGCAAAAATGCTTGAGCATGAAGAATGTCAGAGTCATATGCCAAAGGACAGAATACATATTTTAAAATGTATTTATATTTAAATATACCTATTTAAGAAGAATGCCAACCGACTAACAGAAGCACATTAGTGTGAGCGTGGCAGTTGGAGAAATCACAACGTAAGTCTTAGTTTTATGCAGTCACAAGTCATATCCCTTTTATTTCAAAACATAAACCATATGAAACTGTCCTATAAAATTAATGTTTGCTGCTGTTTATTCTCTGCTCCTTGGTGAATTATTAAAGTCAAACAGTGTATTTCTCTCATCAGTTATAAATGGCCCCAGAAGGCTGATTTTCATCCACCCAGGGGCACTTATTTCTGAGAAGTATTCTTATTAATGATCTAATAAAATGTCTTGTTTTGTTATGATCAACCAAATTATTCAAATGATGTTTAAAAATCCAACACTCCAACCCTACAGCCTGATGATAAAGCTGATGACTGACATTAATTTAAAGTGATTTTCAATTTTACTTGGCACTCACTGAGATCATGGATGGAATAAAATTTTTTTCTAAAATTTAAGTCCCAATGCTGTCAAAAACAATATTTTACCAAGATCAGTAAAACTGATCTAATTATAATGATAACTGCAGATCACAAAGGCCAGGGGTGCGAAGCTCTGGTAGACAAATCTTTTGGTGGTCAACAACACGCATTGTAAGTGGGTAGGCTGCAGCCATGGGCTGTGAGAATAAAGCTATACCAACGAGAACACTCGCAAACACTTCCTCGATCACCCCTCCTAACTTCCTGACCTTTGTTCCTAAGTGCCCTTTGGTGGAGATGACCATTCATAGAAGCAAGGGCTAAGCCGTGGGTCTCCACAATAATGGGAAGGAATGACAGTACAGCTGGGTAGGGGGCTGTGCACAAAAACACCTGCCACCCTCAGCAAGAAACAAGGGATCAGGTGCGTAGCAGGGCAGAAGCTGTGGCTGTCCCAGGTGATAGGTGAAAAGGCACCAACTCCCCAGATATAGCCCTTATTTTCCCCAGGACCAAGAATATTTGATTTCTTGATTTTTCCTCTGTTCTGGTCTCATTAAATACCAGTTATCTCTGAAATTCATGCTCATTGAATATTTTCTAAAACTAAAGCCCTTAAAAAGGAGTCTCATAATTGCTGGTTCCTCAAATTGGAAAATTCGTATTAATATGCATTTGCTGATTCTTGTGACTTGCAAGAGCCAAATTATGTTTAGAGTTAGCAAGTAAGTCCAGAGGGGAGGCTCTCCTTGCTCAAGGTCTGGCTGCCCAAGGTGTACGGATGGACAAGCTAGGGTGATGGAGTTGGAGGGGACTGGTGGGGAGGAAACCCAAAGGAACTTACCCTTAGAAACTGCCCTTCAAGCTGGAATGGGAAACAAGCAGCAATGATAAAGAGGGAGGCCTGAGGAACAAGGGCAGGCCCCCAAGAACCCAGTGTGCTAGGCAGGGAGGCAGAACTGCAGGGGAGACAATCTTGAGAAAGCCATGATAAGGTTTTATCAGGAACAAAATAACTTGGAAGCAAATGATGGTAATTTAATTCAAATTGGAGAGCTGCAGTTGGAGGGAAAAAAATGGTCGTCGTTTTCCTGCTTCTGTTGGATAATCCAAGATGGCTGCATAAAAACACGTCTTAGAAGGCAGCAAAGGGGCTGGATCATGCTGACGGGGCTTATGTTCTGAGTAAAATCGAAGTGGTATTGATAACATGTATTTGGGGGGTGTGTGTGTGTGTGTGTAAACAGACATAATGACTGAGAGGGTGAATGAAATTTAATCCACACAGATCTGCCAGATAATAAGTATGATGAACTTTAAACAAAAGAATTAATATTAATTTCCTGCTTGAAAAGCCCCTTTTACCCATTCAAACTCACTTTTTAACTTATAGGAAGTGTGACTGGCTTTCAGATCCAAATTCTATCAAAGAAGGAAACTGCTAGCACAGGTTTAGGTAGTTTTTAAAAACATGCTCCATTTGATATCAAGCCCACATGGTTTTACATGGCAGGGGGACTGGCAGGTTCACTTGCTGCCTTCTTTTTCTATGTCAGAACTAGAATTTTCTGGTTCTACATCACTAGGCCTCACCATCAGTAGTGGAGCTCATTATCATTCAAAGGGGCAGTTTGCACTTGATATAATATGTTATATATGGCTCAGGAGAAAAAAAAAAACAAAACGATCACCACCGTAGGGGAAGAATCTGTGAGTATAAAGTATAATTCCAAAAAGAAATTTGCTATCTGTTTTGCAATATATCCCTTCCCACTAAATTCTCCCTCAGTTCGTGGTCACAGAGGATCTTTTCCTGAGAGGAAGGAGGGGGTTCTGATGATATGATTGAGAAATGATGAGCTTTTCATCTCAGGTAGACATTTAATTTATCGAGGTGCTGTAGGGAACCTAAATTCTGTGTCAGAAAGACAACAACATTGACATAGCCTGCCTGGGAGTGGCCATTCTTTAGGAAGAGCATGGCCAAGCCCAGGAACCAAGTGCTGAATTTCTGCCTCTAGAGAAAGCAAAAGAGAGATCACAATCACGGACCGTCAGCAGTAACTTCTGTGTCTGTTCACATGCCCTGTTCTGAGCCAGTGCCGGGACACCAAAATAATGACACCTCATCCTCAAAGGGGTCAGAGGCTTGTGGGGTCACAGTTAAGTCAGCAGTGGGCACAGTACGAAGAGCTGGGTGCCATGGAAATGGTAAGGAGTTGTGCCCTGTTCTGCATGGAGGCAGAGAGGCCACCGACAGGAGCAGTGAGTCAGGCCCTGCTCAGATCAGTGTTGTCCCACCATGCAAAGGGGCCAGGGCAGGAATGTAGCTGGAGGAGGAAGAGGAGACACACTGTGAGGGCTGGCTATGCTATATTTGGGGTGCTAAACTGTGTCCACATTATGAAGGGCTCCAACAATATTTTCAGCATACAAGTGACAAAATCAAACTTGCCTTTCAAAAAAATCATCTCTTGCATACTTGCAAGCGTTAGACAAGTAAAGAGTGCATGTACACTTGCACATATGCACGCACAGGCCCACAGGGCTCTGGGGGTAGCTGGAAATGCCAGGTCTGTGCAAAGGGCAGAATTAAGCACTAGACCAGAGGACTCATGCAGTGATGTGGTACGGGCAGAAGAGGGGGCACATCTGGAGGGCCAGGAAAGCCATTCGGAAAATCTTACAGTGACTGAGGTAGGAAGAGGTGAGCACTAGAATTACTGCCATAGACGGGGCAGGTTTAAGAAATGTTTAGCATGGGGCCTCCCCAGTGGTGCAGCAGTTTGAGTGCAGCGCTGTGAAGCTGTCCGCAGCGCCGGTTCGATTCCCGGCCGGCCAAGGAGATTCCCACATGGCGAGGCAGACCTCTCCTGTCTCGCCCACTGCTCCCCTCAGCAGTGTATTTCATCTGTCTGCCTGTTCTGCTCCCTGCTCTGTCTCTGGTGAATCCTCTCACCCTCCTGTGACTCTGGACCATACCCCAGCTCTGTATAAATAAAAAATAAATCTTTAAAAAAAATGTTTAGCAGGGACAGTGAGACTCAGAGTCTAACTGGCTAAGGATGACTCCCAGATTTCTGTGCAAGTACTTCAATGCTTCCATTCCTTGGAATAATAATGTTGCAGAAGGGACGTTCTGGGGGAGATCATGTTGTCTGGTCTGGGCAAAAGGAACCTGTGATCTATGGGGACATACTTCAGGCACTTGAAGATTTGGGAACTCCCAAATCAAGGAGAGCCATGAATGAGTTCGCTTGACATGAAGGCTGGAGTAAGAAGAAAGGAGGACCAGGGATGTACCCTGGAGATCCCAGAAAACTGGCAAAGAGATGAGAAGCAGATGCAAAGAGACAGCCGCAGGGGTGTCTGTGGCCAGCAGAGACCAGCAGCCCACAATGCTGTTCACGTCCTGTGATTCAAACACTGAGTCCCTAAAAGCAGTTAGAAACCACTGAAAAGGAACTAAAGTCGGTTTTGCTATGGTCTGAAATACACTTCAAACTGCTGTGCATTGCATTTTAGCTAGATCCTCAATTTTCTGGCCCCAAGCATTTAATTAAAAGGGAAAAAAGTCCCAAGGATGACTTTATCTGAAGGGTCATTACAGTAAACAGGCAGCGAGCACAAGGTCAAGATGAGGAAGAATGTGAACAATACAGTGCCCTGGTGCTGCAGGGGGCGTGAGGAGGGACTGAGGGAAGGAAACGAGCCGGACAATGCACAGATGTCTACGTTTTTGCTGCCAGGAGTTCAGACAAACAGGAAGACCTTAAACTTCTCCAACTGGGAATGCTTGCTTTTGCCTGATGAGCAGAGAGGCTGAGCACATGACTGGAACACAAAAACAGAAGGTTGTGATTAAGGCTGCGAGAGCCGTTCCACACGGGACCAACTTGCAGTCTCATTCTTGTGGAGGCCTGAGACCAGCTCAGCCTGTGCCCTGACCATGCCCCCTCAGCCAGTGGCCCTCTCTTCTGGGCTGGTCCATAGTGTTTGGGGAGCAATGGTCTATGTGACCATCTAGACTGTGTCCACTCACTGGACCCACACAAGGCACCATAATTCACAATTTTAAAAGCTCCTGCAGACCTCCAGAAGAGAATTTATGTGTATGAACCTTCTAAGGGGGGGTCCAAGGAAATAATCTCTGGTGTAATTCTCCAGTGACCTGCACTGTTCTAATACCAAGATGGTGCCATAAGAATTGTTAGAAATCCTATGCATGTGAAAACTAGCAATTTCATGCAATGCTTTCTCCTTGTAAATAGCTATTTATATAACATTTTTCTTCCTATTAAGTTTTAAGTAGTTTTTAAAACTATGCAAATAAGAAATATCTCTTGAGATAAGTAAAGTTTAGGCCATCACCTGGAATGTAACCCCTTAACTATTGACCACAAAGGCTTTGCTGTATTTCTAACAGGGTTTCCTAATCTCAGCACTTTCAACCTGAACAGCTGGATAAATTTTTGTTCTGGGGGCCTGTCCTGTAAGTTATAGGTTGTTTAACAGAACCCTAGCCTCTTCCTACTATAGGCCAGAAGCCCCCTCCCAGATGTGAAAATAAGGATACTGCCAAACACTCCCAGGGAACAATTCTGATATTAGAAGGCACTCGGGATCTAGATGAGATGAGGTTCACACGTGAGGAATAAAATTGGGCAAATAACTAACCTTCCCATGTCTCAGTTTCCCCACTTGTAAAATGGGGATAACACTACCTACTCCATAGGGTTGATATGAAGATTAAAGGTGAAAATACATGTAGAATGCTTTACACAGAGGCTGGCACACAGTAATCACTTAGTAAATGGGAGCAGTGATAAAAATTAAAGAACAGAGTTGTAAACCCATGACCTTGGAAGACAGAAGGAACAGAGTAGGTCACTCATCTGCCATTTGGTAAGAGCAGGCCACCCACCTAGCTCATGTTTCAACAGTCTGTATGAAGGTACTTGCGGCTAGTATGCTAGAAACACAGCCACTCATTAACACTAACCTTAATGGAAATCAAGTTGCTTTAATCCTTTGGGGGCTAAAAAAAAGGGGGTAGTAATAAAGAGAAAGTAAATGAAATGGAAAAACAACTTAGAGAGAAATATCCTGACACAAAGAAAAAAGGCAAAAACACTGTTTAAAAACTTCTTGGACCACACATGAAAATGTACATGCTGAATTTGGGGACAGGGTGCCCCGGTTAGAGTCAGTGAGCACTAGATAGTGGAAGATGGTCACGGGAAGAACAAGATGCTCAGAAGTGGATGCAGTGAAGAGACAAAGTGATTGAGGGGGAAGATGTGAGTGCTGTGGAAACTCTGACCACAAGCTGTCTTATAGCTTGTTCCTGCCAACACAGCCGGGCCTGCTAAAGAGAGTGACAAGAGTCCCACGGGGTGACTCCAGCATCTACTGTCTGTGAGATGGGCGACTAGGAGCTTCAGACCAGGATCACTTCTGCTAGCTGTTCCCTGGTCCTTCAGTGGGATCGGTGCGATACTGACACGACCACCCCCTGTTCAGTCTCCCCACCAGCATCCGTGGCCCCTGGCTACCTCCACCACCTCTCCACACAGAGGACAGGCAGCCATCCTACCAACTCAGCCCGCCATGTTTGTGCCTCACAGGGTGGCTGAAGTACTCAGAAGGCAAATGCTGTAGTCAATCAGAATTGGCATCAAAAGCTTCCTGGGTGCGGAAAAAGTTAGTGACTTTTTCAGTAGCTGAAATAACCGTTTTAAAAGTTATCTGACTCACAGAGAACACATCACTAAATTGGCTCTATCGCCTAACTGGCCGTTTGAAAATACAACCCAGTCTTTGTGAGACAAAGCCTAGAAATCCCTAGTGAAATACTCTCTTCACCACTGTCTTTTTTTTTCCTGACTTATGATTTACTTATATCTCAATAATAAGCAGTTGTCTATTATGTCATTCAAATGCACCACATTTTTCACTTCTCATTAAAGGAAAATAAATAACCCAGAATAGTAGTAGGTTTGTGCCCAGCTCTTAAGGCCATACACATGAGCATTCAACAATGCGCCCACGCATCTACACTCTTCTGAGCCTAAGTCTTGTCTACACAAAAACTCAGTGGAGGCGAGAGATTTTTTTTCACCCTGATGTGCTATTATGTTGTTGTCAGTTAAATGCACTCTAAGTACCAAATGAAGAACACAAGACAGCCCTCCATTCTTTCCTGAAGGAAAGCTACACAGCGCCCTCCATTTGACCCTAATATCAAATCAAAGACATCACATGGCATTTACATTCCAGGGTAATTTTCACAAGATAAAAACTTGCACAGCACAGTTTAGAGAGTAAACTGTTGCACAGAAGTGAAGTATTCAACAGGTAGTAGAGGTTAAAAAATTGGAAAGGTCAAAAATGTATAGCTGAGTTATAATATCATAAACCATTTTGAGGAACTCCAGAAAGTTAAAAGCTATATACTCCCTTTGTCAGAATTAATTTGGGAAACAGTTAGTCCTGCTTGAAGGAGAACTGCACTCCCCAGCCAACATTTTGTCAAGTCACCATTTCCATTGCTAGTTCCTGTCGGTGTTCCCTCTGAGTAACTAAGTGTTCCTCTCCCGCCTTGGCCAAATATCTTGGAGACAGAAAAACAAACGGACTCAGTTACTATGTTTTTAACTCAGTTCTGTCTGGAAATCAGGAAGCAAGATTCTGAAGTTCAAGCTTTAGGGAAGCTCTTGATGATATTTTCTTTTTACAAAAGCTCAAATGAGAAGCCACCAAGAGCTTAGAATGAAGAAGGCTAATGAATGGCAACCTGGCTTTCAGACTGTCTTTGGGGAGGCACAGTCCATCCCCGCCCGCACTTTGGGACAATTTTTAATTTATTTTATTTTATTTTTTTACCAGGGAAATGCAAATCAATATTTTTTTTCACATGTACTGAAGCATACTCTATTTATTTAATATTTTATTTTATATAATTCTGACATCATTATTCATTTTTGTACAATGTATGCATTTTCATTTTGGTTATATTTCCCAATTTTTAATTTATTTTTTAAAAAATATTTATTTATTTATGCATACAAGAACTAGGGTGTAAGTCAGAGGTGCAGGGGGTGAGAGCATTCACCAGAGAGAATGGGGAGCAGAACAGGCAGATCTGCTGAAATACATTGCTGAGAGGAGCAGTGGGCGAGACAGGAGAGGTCTGCTGTGCCATGTGGGTTGTTCCCTGGCCTGCTGGGGATCAAACGCATGCTGCAGTGGCTGGTGATAGCTTGATAGCACTGTCTTTAACCCCTGCGCCACCAGGGAAGCCCTGGACAATTTTTAATTCAAAAGGATCAGAAATTTAGATCATCTTCCTATCTTGTTATTTTACCTGACCCTATTGTGTTTGTAAATTTTACATACAAAGTCCCCTGCCTAAAAACAAGTGTGGATGGTCAGTTTTATGATACTTTCCTTCTAGTGGTACCAAAGAATGAAGGATTTTACATTTTATTTCATTCATGTGGGAAAGAAATAGATTGCAAAAATTTCAAATTTCATTATTACAAAAGTTTTAGTCTCCTCCAAAGAGAAAGTGAACAATGACATTCAACTGGAAAAATCAGCAGCCCCCCTCCCCACCCCCCACTTTCTTTATTCAGATACTTGATGTTAGCTAAACTACCTCGATGAGAACATGAAGTCAGAGACCTGAAGAGCATAAGCAAAGGATGGCAGCCAAGATGATGAAGAGTAACATCCAATATTCCTCAGTCTCCACTTTTCCTTCCCTTTGCTTCTCAGTTCTGGTAACAATCTGCTTTCTGAATCTGACAGCTGCTAGGACTTTTCATTGGTGACAGCTGATCTCTGAACGACAGCTATCTCTTGAAAACTGGACTCCTCTTTAGGGTGGTTGTGGTCCCTAAAACAAAAATTCCTAAAATACAGAAAGCAATGCAGCCATGTGGGCATTTAGTCATAGAACTATGTCTGCTGTGGGCTTACAAGATAGATGCTATTGTGCTAACTCACCCTGCTCACACGCTCCCTGCTCTAGGTCTGTCTTATACTATGTTCTTTTCAACCCACTGCCATGGTTTGCATTTGCTGCAGAATGTGTTTATGCAGCGATAACTAGCAGCAATGGGGTCATTCACAGGCCTTACCACAGTGGCTAGACGTTCACATGTGGCACATCACTACTGAACTCCCCACAGCTTTCAGGCAGGTGCCATCATCTTGTTTTACAGATGGGAAAACTGTGGCATGGGTCATGGGAATCAACCAAGAGAGTAAGAGTGCCCCCTTCCACGTTCAAGATTTTCACAGTAGACACATTTAAAAGGTGCTAATAAATACTGACAACCAAGGTGTTTTAACCAGTCTAATGCTAACAAATTTCAAAAAAAAATGCTTTTTAAAATCTCTTCAACTGGATGCAAAACAACCACACATTCATTCGTAGAGCCCATCAAAATCAAGCACCTCCATGGTTTCAAAGTAAAAGTTTGCCCATTACCACACCTGGAATCCTGTAACAGGTGTCTCCATGAGAACTTTAAAGTATTTTTACTGGTGACCTCATTTTACTCTCACAGCATTCCTATAAAAGGTTGAAAAGAAGTGATCAAGTATGGCACTTTTTCTTGAAGCATGAAGCCACAGATCACCTCTGAAAAATGTTTTGCAATCTGCAGGCAGCAGGCTCAATGTAGCCAGGCCATGCAGAATGGCTGGCACGGAGCTAGATGATAGAATGCTCACAGCTTCAAAAACAGAAAGCATTACACGAGGAGACAGATGAAAGGATTTGTGAAACAAATCATTGAAATTTCTCAATACTGTAGGGTCTCAAGAAGGGAAATCATCTGACAGACTGAATCATGAATTTGTGCAATGCAAGAATTTATAAAAGAATCAGGGTATGAATCATAGCCACAAAATGATTTTTTTAACATAACTGTAAGACTCAGCCTTATGAATGTAGCAACACTTCCAAAAGCACTTGCCTCTTTCTTCCAAAAGGGAGCGTGTGAGTGTGTGAAGATGTGACTGTGGGTTTGTTGTTTCCGGGCAGTTCTTGGGTCTCTAGGTATTGATTCATTTAGCAATTTGTAAAAATAATTTATAAAATCGACCTTAAGATTAAATTTCTGAAAATGAGAAGAAAGCAGAAAAACTTAACTAGTTCCTAACCCAGTACAGAGATAATTTAAATGCCATTCTGTCCATACCAGAAGCATTACCAAGAGGGAAATTATCATGGTTGCCTTTCTGATGACACCAAGTCAACTCATAAGATCCTCTGTGCATATTATTTTTAGTATAATCACTCAAGGGTGCACTCTAATTCAGAGGTAAACACCATCAGTAGAATTTTTCTGAAATTATAATTAAGTGACCATCTCTGAAATTCAAGGTGATCGTTAAAAATTATATTAAAAATTCTAAACATTCTAATAATGAAATTACATCTCTAGGGTTTAAAAGCAGCAAATACACTTAGTCTATACTTTCTCTAATACTCCTCCTTGTTGAAGGTTATGACCATGGAAGTCCACATGAAACCAGGTTGAACTCTGAGAGTGGCATCCACACATGGAGTGGGGGGCTGGGATTCTACATGACAGGAAGATGTGACTGTGGGTTTGTTGTTTCTGGACAGTTCTTGGGTCTCTAGGCATTATGTCCCACCGCGCCCCCCCCCCCCAGCCTATCCTTCCAATGGTGTCCAGTCAACCACAAACTTACTCATTTTACACCCAACAGCAGGTAAAGATTACCCACTACAATGGGTCACTTTTCCTTGGCAGAGACTGTTAGGATCCTAGCCAATATCCACCCTCGCCTTTTCTGCTAAGAGAACCTATCGCCAAGGCTAGGTTGAGGAGAGTGAGGTGGCACTGAGCTCTAGCACAAAATTTAAGAGGATGCCAAAAACTGACTAATTATGATAAATAATATTTTAATGTGCAATTATGTAAAGAGTCAAAATTAATTTTAAAATCCACAATGAACAAACTACCAAAATTTGAAATAAGGACAGGATCAGCATTAGCAATATTTCCTTCTGCCTCAGGCAAAGCAGTACATCATTTGTTTGGATAACTGAGTTTTTCTGGCGCCGTGAAAGCTATGTGCTTGCTTACCCTATTTCTGGCCCTTTTTGAAAGAGCCCTATCTTATGATGGGTGGGTGTCCAGCTAAAAAAATCTATTTTCCCAGCCACCTTCGCAGGTGGAGTGATCAATGAGATTTAAGTGGAAGAGATGGGGTGGCCATTCATGGAAAACCATCAAGAAGACCTAGCTCTTTTACCAAAAAAATCGATGTAAAGTGATGGATGTGCTAATTAACTCAGTGGTGGGAATTTTTTACAGTGCATACGTATATCAAATGATCACATTGTATCCTAAAATATATTACAATTTTACTTGTCAATTAGACCTCAATAAAGCTCAAAAACAAAACAAAGAACATGACTCAGCTGTGCCAGGGCCTTTCTCCTGTGGAGGAATGTGAGCATAGAGATTCCAAGGTGACTGAAAGAAGGAAAACCTGGTGCTGACAATGGGAAGCAAGAGAGCAGAAGGGGCCTGGGCCCCGATCCATCCTAAAGCTAACGCCCTGGTGGCCCAATCTTAGATTCTTTGTTACCTAAAGGTAACAAAACTCCCAACTTGTTTAAAACATTGCAATCAGGTCTCAGTTAACTGAGGAATGCAGATCCTAACTACAGTAAGTTACCCTTCCCATGGACAGGGATATGTTCTGAGAAATACATCCTCAGGAGAGTCTGTGCCTGGGCAGACATCATGGAGTGTGATTTCACAGACCTAATGACAAGCCTATTGGCACCACCGTCATATGGGTCCACTGTTGACCAGTACATCATTAAGTAACACAGGACTGTGCTATGAATATTTAAAAAACAAACACTAAACACATGGATAAAAACATCATCTTCATTTAAACAGGGTTCTTCTGGAGAGATACCACCAACATCCCACACACCTTTCCGTCTTATTACCCAAAATGCCAGTGTTTCCACTCTACTGATTCTAATGTCAGTTCATTATTATAAAGTCCATTTCATCAGACTTTAAAGTAACTGCAGAGTCTAAAACAAGGAGGGGTGTAGATTAGAAGTGATGAGCAGGTGTGCTGGCACAAGACTGCTGGCACTCTTGCCTGTTGTGTGCTGAGAAGTGGACACGTGGGCTCAAGGTGATGGTGGCCAGTGAACCTTGTTTCGGGGCAGGCCAGGGGAGCAACACTGCCTCCAGAGACTCATCTCCTGGCCCCAGGCTTCCATCTGCAGCCTTACCACTGAAGTCCTGTGCTTCCTTGGGACTCTAGGAATTCGCTTCTCGACTGTAGGAAAAATGTGCTTGGGTCTAGTGCATTGCAATTGTCTTTTCAAAACCAACATTCTAGAAGACATCACCCACATTCCTGGGATTGCTCCCTCACTGAAGAGTAACAACCTTATATGAAGATATACTGGGGAACATTGAACATTTAGCCTTAACTATAGAATATTTTTAAACACCTAGAGCTTGTTCCATTTAGGTGCGACAATAATTCAAACCATATGTACAAAGTGTTGCCTGGTGACATTCCTCAGAGGACATGTGACAAATAAATAGGAGAACACATCAGAATGAACAATAACACATGCTAGTTTGTAAGTGTACCACTAATACAGAGTAGGGGGCTGGAGGGAGGGACTCCCTGGGAAAGGTCAGTAAAAGCATGACTTCCAATCTCACTGAACAAAGGAAGGGGCTGTGGGGGAGCTCTCTTCAGCCAGAAAGATGTCAGTGCTTGAAGGAAAAGGCTCATATTCCCAGGTCAGAGCCCCCTTTTCAGCAAAAGAAAAGAAAGTCTCATTTACATTTCTCCCTGCTTGTATGGGTTGTTAAGTAATAAGCCATGTGCCAAAACCCTAATCTGCAGGATCAGCTCTGAAAAGAGGAAAAGAAGTCTGCCAAGCATTTATCAACACCTAAAATTGTTTCTTTTCACTCCCAGAACTAAAGCCGTTTTATTAAAATTTTTAAACCTGTGGTCCACCACGCCCCTCCAAACCTTCAGGCACCCGCAGATTTTAAGCCATTACTCTAAGAAAGAAAGGGGGGAAATGCCAGAGAGGCGATTAGAACAACAGGAGCGTGGAGGCCTGGGGGTGCAGACACCCCTGCTCCAGCTGTGAGCCACGAGCCTAGAACGGCAGGACTGCTCCTCATACAGCCTTTTTGGATGACTCAGAAAGTGGCACTGGCTCTCAGGGTCAAGGCTGAAGAGCAGGTGAGAGCATCTTCTGGGGCCTGGACCCCGCAGTGGACTTGGGGTCCCAGAGGAGGGCAGGAAGTCAGTGGGATCCTAGCACTTACCTTGGTGCACAGACAGGAGCACTGGAGCAGGAGTCCAGGAACCTGCCTCTAGCACTTCCCCTAGCCAATTCTGCGTCCCTGGGCAAGTTGTTTGCTCCTCCAGGGTCTCTTCTGTCTCCTCCATAAATGAGGCAGTTAGAAAGCAAGTTGTCAGGGCCCCTCACAGCTGCAGTGTCGCTGACTAGATGATTCCCGATCCTCACTCCTCACCCATTCCTGGTGATAACCCACAGTTCCACATCGTGCTGCTGTGTTTTCTATTCCTGACTATGCTCAGATTTAAATCAAATTAGGAATCAAAGGCAGAACTCCAGATGTGGGGTCAATCTCCCCTGCTTCCCATGTTACTGAAGCGACCGCAGATCCTTGGGGGAGCAATAGCCTGTGCTTTGGCCTCCAGGCATCACTGAAGTTCCAAGACCTCCTATGCCCAAACAGGCCTTTACCAACCCCCTCTGCTCTGGTGAAACTTCCCGTTTCTGCCAATCTGTTATGGGGGAGGTAGACGCTGGGACAAGGCCAGGGATTTCACACAGAGAAACACTGCCAAAATCACACAGCAGCCTCAACTTACGGTTTTCTAATCTAACAATGTTATTTTTGCCCTCTTCTATAACTGCATGGCATAAACCTAAAGCTTTAATGGCATTTTGCATCAAATTCAACAAGTCTGCTGGAATGTAGAACAAAATCATCAATTTCTTATCGGTAAAGGGGGGGAAAGCCCAGGTCTGCTCCCCATTACATTTTAGTTCAAATTCTACAAAATAAGACTTTGCCTGAATTCTGGGATATACCCCCGGGTAAGACAGAAAGGACAGGTTTTGCCAAGGAATCAGAGACAGTTGTGAGCTGAACACTATACTCAGCAACCAAAATGTTGGGGGCCTGCCATCTCTCTCTCACCCTGAGTAAGTCACTGTGGGGGCAAACAGATAAAGGCCAGCCCCAGAAGAGCCCTGCTGGATGTCTCTAGTGCAGTGATGCTGACCTTTCACTTCACACTCCTGTTCTGGCTTGTCTGGATCTTCAGGGCTCCCCAAAGGGGTGAGGGAGATTGTTACAGTGACCAGTATGAGGGGGAGGAATTGAGAAGGACAGAGACCTAGGACCCCTTCACACCAGGCTCCCAGAGCCAGCACAACCAGGAGAGAGCGAGGGGGCCAGGAGAGAAACCCACCCTCAGAAGCCCCTTCAGTCAGCCCCCCTGGGGGGCAGAAGGGGCGGGCCCAACCTCACTCACTCTGCTGATACCTTGCATCCCAAGCCCCCTGTGCAGTAAGTGGGGAGGTTGAGTCCTTGCTCCCCAGCCAAGCGCGGCTGGAAGTAAGGTTGTGGGGAGCTCTCTGGAACTCCCAAGCACAGACACAGGGTGACTTCAGCCATAGGACTGCTCATTCCCAGGGGCAGGCAGGCTGTGGGCTGCCCCACGGACCTGACCACACACACCATTTCCACATGACAATGGGCTTCGGATTCTGACACAGACTGATAACAATCTCTGGAATATAATCAAAATCACAAGCTGGAGCCTACTGGTCTCAGAGTTTTAATAATCAGAATAACCGTTCATATCCTTGGGAGGGACTCAGACATTCTCCTTTGGGGGTGTGGAAGTCCATCAAAAGGCCAGTGAGACGGGAGCTCAGTGTGAGTCCGTCCATGAAGAAACCCCCCAAGCCCCAGGTCACGCCTTCAACTGACCACAGCCCTGGGGGCTGAATATAGTCATGTAGAGGGGGGAGCAGCCCAGTGCATGGGGGATGGGGAAAGACAACATCCATTAATGAGGAACTTGGCTGTGACCGTGCAGGTGGTTGGTGCCTCTGCAGTCCAGACAACCACCAGCAGATGCCCCGGCAAAACAAACAAACAAACAAAACCTCTCCCGCAGAGAAAAGCCCTTCTAGGAGACAGGGGAGTGCAGTTAACTCTTAGCCTCTGGAAGAAACCACAGCAACTTATGGAGCCAACACAAGTGTTGATCCTCATCTCTCAGCCGGGTTCTGTCAGACTTGTTCTCCAGGGCCAGGTAAGAAGCCAGGCCTCTCCAGGAATGGCTTTACTCCCCCAGCCCCGTCACAACACAAACAACCTACACCCGCATGAAAGTTTTAACATGACCAAAGTGACTTTCATCTTATATCTTTGCTCTCTGGGCTATTCCTTTGCCCTACGGTTTTGGTCCAGTCTGCTCTGTTATTTTAGAAGCATCTCACTTACACAGCAAATAGCACAGGGCTGGGCTTTACTGAGTTCGTCATTACATCTCCAGTGTTCACAGTCTGTCAAACCATATGCATTTTTACCAGTAAAATTATAATACACAACACTAGCTATCGTGTTGTTACAGTAAAGTGTCACTACTGCTACCGTGCAAGGAAAACATCACTATGATGAGAAACAGCTGTCGAAGCTGTCTTGTCTTTTATCTCAGCTTAGGCCAAACAAGATGATACAGATGGAGTGGGGTAACTCCCTTGTCTGACTGCTCCTGTCACCCTTCCTCAAAGCATAGTGGACTCCAACCTTTGCAACTTGAAGGGTGCTCTCCGGGCCAGCAGCAGCAGCAGCAGCAGCACCGGATTCTGCAAGATTTGCAGAACCTCAGACCCCAATCACACCTCCTGATTCAGAATCTGCATTCAACATTCACAGGTATTCAAGGCCTTCCCCTCCCACTTCCCAGGCTACCCTCCTACCCCGGCACCCACAAATTCAGCCTCAGGTCTGAGATTAGCCCCTGTTCCTTGGAGACCACAGAAGCTTTCTCCAGGGGGGCCCAGTCACTATGGCAACCCCACTTTGGTCAGCATTCCACCCACCTGGCTGCACCCCAACCCAGTTGGCCTCCTCTATTGACCTGACCAGGGTGGTTAGAAATGTGCAAGGCAGTGTGCCCCCCAAAATGTTTATTCATGAGGAAAAAGATCTATTTTTAGGTGTCAACTGCCAGCCCATCCTGGCTTGCCCGGCTCCTCGCCTCCCACTTGCCCAATTAGAAAGATCATATTGTTTCCTGGCATACAATTCCAAGGGCATTGAACACAGGCAGGGGACGTGGAGAGGGCTCCAAGAACAGCTCCTAGTGAATGGAAACAAGATGATTTCTGCTCAAAGCAATTTCCTCAGCACCCACCCTTTCCTCCCACCCTGGACCCATGCTGAAGGGATGCCAAGGCCACGTGGAAGTAACAGAACACCAACATATGCAAGACATATTTTTTCCCTTAAAATACAGCAGAAAGAAAGGAGAGCCAATCAATTAACCCTCCCTTTATCCCACCCAAGTTGAAAGCTTAATAGTCTAATTCCAATTTCCCAGATGATAGATGCATCCACATCTTTCTTATATGGAAGGTGTGCATAAGAAGGAAAGGTCTAAAACTCAAAAGCTACTGTGTCCTCAAATTCTGACTTTCTAGGGGGACCCTGAAAATGACCATGAACATACAATTTATCTTATTATCTTGGTGTACTATGGGGATGGCAAATATATGAGGCCTTTTTCCTTTTCTTTGCTCACAGTAGATGGCACTAATTCCTCACAGTGCCTTTGCCAAATGGAACCTAGCTGCTGCAGCGGAGTCCTTCCCAATCTGTCCCTAGTCCTGCAGAATCTCACCCCACAACTCCTGAATCAGGAAGCTTGTTTGCACATGACCCTGGGTGATTCCCAGGCAAATGCAAGTTTGAGATGCAGCACTAGCACGAGTTGCACTTGACGTCGCTCTCCAAAACAAGCAAGATGCTCTTGCTACTCCTAGTCCACTATCTTGGGGTTTCCAACCTCATATCTTCATTTCTACTACAACTTCTCCAGGTTTCAAACCAGTGGCTTATATACAACAGTATTAGCAAACATTAAGAGATGGGAAGAGGACATAAAAATCCAGATTTCTGGCTTTTCTTGGAGGACAAGTTCCCGGACTACATTTCTACATAAGAACAGACAACAAGAGCTAATTAGCAGCTGCTCTCCTTAGATAGGGCATTAATTCTCAAATTTGCTGTAGTCTCTGCTTACTCCCTCCTGGTGCCTATTTGAAGGTGTGGTTGTAACACAGGCGAGACTGTAACTGTTTCCAAAGCAACAAGAACAATCATCCATGACACCCATCTTCACATTCAATTCTCTCTGCTAATTCTGAGGGTAAGTTACCACATTGCAGCATCCCTATATGATCCCTGTGTTAGAGAAAGGAGCACCTGCAGTATCAGCAGCCTCTTCATCTAGTTTCCCTTCTTTCAGAGATCGGCAGGTTACCTGAGTTCTTAAGCCACATACCAGATAGCCTTCCTAGTGTGTTGTGCCTACCAGAAACCACACACCAGGAAGCACAAGTCTGAAGCACATCAACTGTAAGTCTGCAATCAAGTTCAAATGGAGCTCAGCAATATAAAAGCAGGATGATGGCCCCTGAATCTGTTTCCTCCTCTGAAATCAGGGGTAGAACTTAGTTAAGTTACCCCTTAGTTCTACTGAGTAATTATGGGAGATTACTCACATTGTAAAGTACTTATTAGCAAAGAGCCTAGCACAGATTGGCATTCAATAAAGGCAGATTTGCTAATAAGAGTAGGGCACAGCTGACTGGCTCCCCACTACCCCGAGCAAAGAGCTGCCCTCAGTCTGTACTGTCACAAAGGGCTGGGAATGAGGCGTCACATCTTTGGGGCTTGGTTTCTGGACAGGCTGCCCACATCAGCATCCGAGTGACATGGAAACCTAACACCACACTTGATTTCCTGACCCCCACTCACAGCTTCATCACAGGCCAAACTTTTTGCTTAAAAAAAAAAAATTAGTATTTCCATATGCCTCTCTTTGAAGTTAATAAGATATATTTTTTAATTTCATTCCAACCCACACAAATTTCTCCTTCTCTGATCTCACAATATACTTGGCTAAGATCACACAATTCAGTTTAATATTCTCTCAATTTTTTATATAAGACACAGAACTCTCCAGAAAAACTGTGTGGCCTCTACAGGTGATTAGTACAGTATCTAAAGGTGTATCTAAAAGTATATACATGTAAACACACACCCCAATTTTTTTCTTTCAGGCAAAGAAAAAAAAAACCTTTTTGCTTTTATTTTACTCCAGCAACGTGCTGAGCAACATAACAAACATATTACATGCCATGCACATTAATATTTATTCCCCTGTGTTCTAGAAGACATGTTTCATGTTAACGAAACTATGAAATGGAACTCTTCCAGTTTTCTTTGGTAATGTTTGAACCATACACTATAATAAATGAAAAGGGACTGAATTGGGTCACTGTCTTGTTTGTTTCCTTAAAAAGGGACTGAGGATATCTCCGGGCTGTAGCCTTTGTCTGCCAACACAGCAAAACTGGCAGAAGCACATGATATGCTCTTCCGGAAACAATGGTTTCCATGCAAGTTCCTCCTTTTGGTCCTAAAATATCAGTCACTGATTTCAACAGGCCACTGCTGTCCTTCTTAGGAACCATGATAGTCTCACATTCACAGTCTAAGCATGGAGAGGGCCATGCGGTTACTACTGGGAACTGGCGAGAACAAGACCACACTGGTCATGTTTAGTGCCCCTGAAATAGGCAGGAAGTAGAGGTGCTGGTTTGTTCTTGGCACCTGTTTTAAAAGCAGCCCTGGCCAACAGCTCCTCCTTCAGAAGCCGACAAGGGTCTTCTTGAAGCAGCTCTCTGAGGCTGGTTTGGAATCATCTCCTTGTCTAAACTAACCACACAGTTGGGCCGGGTGGGCTGAGGCTACCTGGCTATGGGCACAGAGAGAGTTATCACCCCCCATTCCTTCAAGAAGAAGGAAACCCCTTGCCTGTGACTTCCCTGAGTCTTTGGTGAGGGAACAATGTTGGTTTCTAGCACCACCAAAGGGAATTATGAAAATGCTTTGAATGGAGTCTGAGTCTGCAGAGGGAAAATGGCCTGAATATTAGTATTAAGAACAAAGGAACGAAAAGTGCCTTTCCCCCCACCAAGAGGAAGGGAGTCCTCTCATTACCTGCCTGATGAATCACTCCTGAGTGGCAGTCCCGCCTCCCCAACCATCCGTCACACCTACTTCACCCCATACCTGAATGACACTAGCTCTCAGGGCTGACGCTAAATCAGCTGCTTTGAAAGAAGTCCTTTAACAGGACCTCCCTGACAGCAGTAAAGGTGGGGGAAAGGAAACAGTGGGAGCACTAGGAGGAGGGGGAAGAAGCGGGGAGAGCATCTTGCAAGTTTTTAATCGATAATGAAATATGCACACACTGATAGGTGATGCCAGTGCCCAGGAAGGCTACCTTTGAAGTTTCTCGTTCACTCCTGCATTATCCCAAGTGCGGCCCTGAGTCCGGGGAACCTGCTGAAGGAGGCTACAGAGCTCACATTTCAGATGTGCCTGCTGCTCAGAGAAGCCATTTCACATCCACTGCCATGTGTACAGAACACAAAGGCAGCCCATGGTCTGTCACGCTCCATGGGGCTCACTGGGCCAGTCACAACATCCTCAGGAAGGTGCTGCGTCCCTCTACATAAACTCCTGTAGCCAGGTGAGTGACCAGCATGGCACCTGATAAATCAAGCTACTGAAACAGATCCCAGTTTTCTGGTAATGGAGGATCCAGTAACACTCAAAAAGGGACATAAAAAATAAACTCATAAAATAATACTATGCTGCAAACCTGCACAACAGAGAGCATTCAGTTCAGCCTGCACAGCAGGGAAATGGAAATAATTAAAGCAGCCGCCAGGTGCCTGTGCCCACTCAGGTGGAGGGCAGTTGTTAGCTTGTGCCCACCTAGCCTAAGGACGGCAGGCCCCAGTACCATTGAGAATTAAATTAAATTTACAAAAGAGAGAAAAAAAAAAAAGCATCACTATTTTAAAATGTATTTCTCCAGTAGAAATAACACTCGAATGTGAGTTTGAGTTACGACAATGGTCCACTTGGAGAGAGAAGTCATTTGTAATTCTAGAATCCTTAAATTACAGAAATTTAATAGCTCTGTGACCTTTGGATTTGTTGTAGTTAAGCTTTTGTCTAACTGCTTCCACATCCTTCGGAAATAAATTCTCCAGCGTTGTGTGATGGCTGTGACTTGCCATGAGGAAAGAAGAGTCGCGATCTTAACTGGGCCTCATGTTACTCCAGGGCACGCTTTCTCCAGGAGGATCCCCTGAGAGGCTGAGGTTTCAGGATGGAAATGTTGCTGGGTCCCAGTAGGAAGATAAGCAAACATACCCACTCTTGCAGAGCTGCCAAGCCCACTTACCCTTGTCCCTCTGTGGACCTGACCAGCAGAGCTGCTTGTGAACTGCTTGCTGGGACTTCCAGGAATAGTTCCGTGGGTCCTCCCTGTGGCTTCCTCCCTGTGGCAGCCATTGTGCATGTGTCCCAAGGGGCACTGGACACACGTGGACCTTGCCCACCACTCTCAGAGCTCCAGGGAAGTGAACGTCCTACATGTGCCCATCTCCATGCTGCCCTCCTCACCCCTTCATCTCCACATGTCCTCCCAGCTGTCCTCCAAGGTCTAGCTCAGATGCCATCTCTTCCAAGAAGCCTTTCTCCCCTTTACTTCTTCCACTGTGTGGGTTCCCAAGGAAAGCCTAGAAAACTCGCTGCTCACCTACCAGTGCCAGAACAACACTGAGAAGACTGAAGGGTCTTGACTTGTGCCCCTTCAGCGACTTCTGACAGCGCTGTGCCCTTCCTAGACAGTCCGCACACTCCTTGAGCCTCCAGTCCTCATCTGACTCTGTTGTGGCCCCACAGAGCCACCCACCCAGCACACCCTCACTAAGTGCCCATAAGAACCATCCTCGGGCTCTGTCCCTGCCCACGGAGAGGGAGGGATGTGCCCATAGACCTGCCGGGGCAGTGCCATGACAGCCTCCCATCCTTCCTGCTGAGGCTGCCTGGGTTTCCCACCTCTCAGCACACTGCAAAAGGGCTGTGCCATCAGCCTGACACAATCCGCAGAGGCTGGGCCCGGCCTCCTGGGTGCAGGTGAGCATCTGCACTCAGCCTACCTCCGTAGGTCCCAGAAGCACAGCTAGCATCATTGGAAGGTTAAGGTGGGACTGAAGAAAGAGGCTTTCCTCAGTCAGTCACCTTCAAGTACACACAGGTGGAGGATGGAAGGAGACAGGGAGCTTTGCAGAGTGACGGGGACAAAATCCTAGGAGCACAAGATTAGGGCAAGACCTAAAACCATCACTGATGTGAACTGAGGGCACAGTGACTTGGGGGAGATGCAAGGGGACTCTGTCTTAGCCTCTGATTGACTTGCCATTCCAGGCCAGAAGTGGGCCAGGCCAGCTCTTGCCAGGGGTCCAGAATGCTGCACAAATGACTGGGCTGGTCCCAGGATGGGGAGGCCCAAGGGGTGCTAAGGAAATCACTGGCCCCCACAACAGTGCCAGTGTAGTAAGGAGGGAGATATTTGACTGGAGAGCTCCATGGAGCGCTCTGCCCAGCTTCTTGGGCATCTCTCTCCAGGGAAGTGCATCTCTTGTTTTAAATCCCAAGAAGGGCTTGGAACTGTGTGTTCTCTCTTCTCAACACCATCCCCCTCACACAACATCTGTTGAGCACAGCAGGTGTGTAATAACCACCCACTGAACGACACCCAGTGGATAAAATAGAGCTCAAGGCCTTTACTTTGGAATTGTCAGGTGGCAAACTTTGAACACAACATACAAAGAGCAAACCAGTTTCTCCATTCCTGGATTTATACAGTAGGGGGAATGGTGCATACATAAAATCTCTAAAGCAAAATGGACAGATGCTTTCTGATAGAGCTACCATTTTCACACTGAAAATTTGGCCAGGAAAACCTCTTGTGATTTTTATGAGAGGATGAATATGTATTATTTGTTGGAATCCAGTCACTGCTCTGTGCAGATGCAGCAAGGAGCCGTGGTGCTGCTGACGGCAGCAGTTTTAAGGCAACTGGTTCCAGCAGGGTCAGGCCACCTTGGTAGGAAAGTCAGGCCTATGGCAAAAAAAACATGCCATTTTCTTGCATGCACATGTGCACAAGCACACACATACACACTCCCCTCAGCACAACACAAAGCAAAAGCACAACCAACCAAAATGCCTGTTTCAACAAGCATTTTACGACAAGCATTTTGGTTTTCTTTAGAGTAACTGGGACAGAATCGAAGCTTTTCTTTCTTGTCTTTTCCTTTCTGAAAGAAAACATTCCCTGACCAAAATATGGAATTCATCTGCATTGTAATCCCAAGTGGAGAGCAGACTCATTTCCTCTTGATCTGTGTTTCACTTACTCCCACTCACTCTCGTTTCTCATGGACAATGAATGGAAACACTCCCCTGCTGGAATTTCAACCGCCCTTTTTGAGACATGTTTTGGAAACCACTGACAAGCTGCCTGTCACGGCGAGGCTGATCATACTCTCACAGCCATTCAGGTCCACGCTCTGCACTGCTCCTGCATGTCCAGCTCTACCATGACCTACAGGAACTTAGATCTCTCCATCTACAATCAGAGAGATACCTTCTGTTCAGCAACTTTTCCTCCAGGTCTGCTTTAGCCAATACATTCCCCATGAAGAAGCCAGCTTTAAGGCCCTGTCTCAGCAAGTCATCTTTGTGCTACAGAATTAATAAGTGTGCTGATGCTCGGGTGTGTCCCTGAAAAGATCTAGTATAGTCAAAATTCAATGAAATGTTACTTTCAGGAGGTGAGATAGTCACCTGGGAAAGAAAAGAATTGTTTGTAAGGCACCAGGGCACTGTTCATAAATCTCTGCTAGCAAATGGGGCCCTTGTGGCTTGAAAAAGTTACTGCTCAATACTTCCTCCTAAGCACCCAAGAAAGTTCATGTTTCTCCTTGAGAGTCTCACTTGCTCAAGAGAACAGGCTTGAGACAAGAATAAGCTTTCGTTTTGTTTAAAATCCGTGTGATGCATGGAGGCAGATCATCTGAGCCACCTGGATGTGCTGTGAAATAGTTTCTCAAAGAGTTCCAGCTTTTCCAAATGCACCTATAAAAACATAACTAAATGCCCATTAAATCACTCTTTAGGGGACCTACTTTGCTCCACAGTCAACTGAGTGGAGAGACATTCCAGAAGAAACTAAAACACTTGCTCAAACAATCAGTTTATTGGCAGAAATGAGGGATGGGTACATGCACATTTGGAATGGCATGAGGTCAGAGGAGCAGACCTTCAAAAAGACACAAAGGATGTACTGGAGACGCTAAGGTACAACTGAAGATATTTAAAAATTTAATTATTTAATATTTAAAAATTTAAAATTTGTGCAAAGATTATGCCCATCTACCTTCACAATGTTACCTGCTGTTCTGGCTTCCAGAGTTCTAAATTTCTGCTGTACCAATAAAACTCTGGAGTGATTGTAAGTCATTAAACCCAGGCACAAACACTTCCAGAGCTGCACATGCCGGCTCAGTATTAGAATGTAAGGTCAGGTAATTGGCTCCTTTTCTCTACATTCTTTTTTCTATCATGAAGATCAATTACATGTAATGCTAAAATTCAACTTTATATGGGACAATCTTTGAGTGGACTGACCATCAAATGCTAACTATGGCAAGAAAGACATTTTCTCAAACTAGGAACATGCTTACTAAAACCATTAGAGGAAAAATAAACGCAGATAAAAATTTAGAAGGGACTAACAGAGAAAGGCAATACAGCAGAACATTTACAGACATAAGCTCTAGCCAACAGGACCTATTCGCATCTCCATGACTTTACCACCTTGGCCAAATTACTCAATACCTGAGCCTCAGTTTCCCCCTTTGTGACATGGGGGTAATAATACAATCTATGGATCTAGGTGGAAATGGTACATCTGTGGCTCAGTGCACCAGCAAATAGAAAAGTTCTCAATAAGGGCAGATTTTATCACTTGTTCTCACTGACCTCAACTCCAGGACATGCTGGTGCTCACTGAAGAAAACACAATCTTGCCAAGTCACCTGCACATATGACCAGAATTGGCCTCTTACTCGCCTTGCCACTTAGAGGTCACCGTCTGCATGTTCTGTTTATATTGATTAAGTTTCCTGATGACAGAGTAGTTACACAGAAACATCTATTTGTTTAGTTCTGTGCTTTTTTGCTGCTTCCAAATGTCTGTGGATTGATCTATGTGGGTCCCAGAAATGTAATCGTTAGTAGCTTGGCTAAAGAGGTTTTTCTCTGTGTTTGTTTTTACTAGAAGTCAGTCCTCTGAACCTGTGGTTTGCAAACTTTCTTTTTGAGCCTGGAACACTATTTATCAAACAGAATCTGACAAGAAACCCCTTTTCTGTATATGCAACAGATAAAAGCAGAGCTGTGCTGATGAAAAAAGGGTTGAAAGAGGGGCAACCTTGCTCCTGCCACCATCATCACCTCCAAGAGCCCCTGAACTACCCCCGGGAACAGTAATACCCTGTGGAACACACTCAGAAAAACATTGATCTAAACAGCTTTCCAATTTGGATCTCAAGGCTTATAAATAGCACGTGGCCTAAACTTGAGGAGACCCACTGGTGAACGCCTGCTTTTCATCTCCTAGCTCCATGAGTAACAAGAAAGTCAGAGACCCCTTGCCTCCTAGATGTGCCTCCCATGGCTGTGGTCTGTGGAGACAAAAAGACCCTCATTTTCTTTGTTTTATTGAGTGTACACTGAGTTACATCAACTGCCTCAAAGAAACACCCTTGGACAACAGTATTTACATGAGTGTGCCAGCCAGAAGGCATGACGGATGACGTCGTCATTATTGGCTTCTTGGGGAGCCATGTTTCATTTACAGTATTATGCATTATTCAGGTTATGTCATATAAATGAAGGTCAATCCAATCTAGCTAAACCTCGAAATAATTTTCAAATAATGTTCCATGAAAAGGCCATTTGCGTGGTGGAATACACACCCTGACGGTGCATGTGAAGTACCATCACAGTTTCCAAGCAAAGGAAATGTAACAGGGACAAAAAACTGGAGAACAATTCAGTGCAGGGGATCAAATACTGAAGCAGCTGGAGAAAGTCATCACTTCAGAAAGTACCACGCTAGAAAGCAGGCCCCTCCTCCTTCGTTTAACTGCTGCTCAGCGGAAGCATGACATGGATTTAACTGTGGGAATGCAGGAGGTAGAGGGGGACTTGTTCAGGGTGGTCTGAGGGAGACCAGCCAGGAGTGATGGGGCTGCCGCCAACCAACAAAAGATCCTAACCAATCGTGAGGAAAATATTTCCTCCACAGAAAAAGCCTCTCCATCTCCCCAGGGAATGCCTGGACGACTCTCAGCCTGAGTCATTTGAAACAAATTTCACAAAGCACTCCAGAGCATCCCAGGGGAATGACTGCCATGAAGGAGGAAGAGCTTTCATGACCAAGTGGGTCCTTTCCAGCTCCAGTCCCATGATTCCTGGAGCCTTCTGCTTCTCCCCGACTCACTGCTTTGAGGGTTTTAGGGCCTGATTAAAGCTTCCGAAGTGACTCCAGCTGAGGCCTTCCAGCTGCAGTGCATGACCTGCAGTCCTGACTTCCTTGTAAACAGCTCCACCTGGCCTGGGGACCGAGAAGACAGAAGACGGGGCAATGTCCCAGGATCTGGTACCACCGGGCCCGTGGACTCAGCAATCAGGCCCCAGGCCTCTCACATTTCCAACATCACACCAGAGGCATGCTGGAAACAGCCCCCTTCAACTTCTAATCAGATTTGCTCAAAGAAGCCAATAATAATTAAACCTCCTCTATGAAGGGAACACTGGGAAGGTTCCCACCTCCACAGCTGGTCAGCGAGCGGAGCAGATGGGCCCTATCCAAAGCCGTATCTGCTTCCACCTAATTATTACGCTGGAAGAATGGGCCCTAAGTGGCACCTTCAGAGGTGGTTGTCAGTCCTCGGGGAAATGTCACTGAGAGCAGATGGGAAGGCTACAACTTCTCCATCATGCCTCCAACGTTCCAGAGGCAGCCGCAGCACAGCTTTCTGGGGCACGCGTTCTGTGATGATAGGTGTCATTTTTTTCTGGTGCTGTTAAATCACCTGGCAAACCTGATAACCATTCACTTGACTCAGGTTTTTGGACAGTTTCTGTCCAGAAACTTAATTCAAGCCAGAAAAAGCCTGATAGGGAGTATCAGATTAACCTTTTTTTTTTTTCTGTCTTGTTGCAAGGTTTTTATTGGGTGCTACTGCTTATGTTAGTCTAACTATTGTTGTGTAACAAAGTTCCTCAAAATTGAGCAGCTTACAACAACACTGATTTATTATTTCTCTCAATTCATGGTACACTGGACACGTCCTTTACTGGCTTTCTGTGTCCACTGTATAGGAAAGCCCATGCAGATTTCATTATAGGCCTGTCAGCTAAAACCATTTGACAACTGGGGCACCACAATCTCATATCTGGGGACCCCTCATCCTCTGGTAACCTAGACCACTTGCTTCCATGAAGGTCTTGGAGCAGAGTCCCAAGAGGACAAAGGCAGAAGCTGAGCCCTCTTAAAGTCTAGGCTCTGGAGGTCACACAGGACTGTCACTCCAAGCAAGCCAGAAGGCCCATCCAGATTCAAGGGGCAGGGAAGTCGGGCACCCATTCTGCATGAGAAGAGTTAAAAAAAAAAGGTGATCATTGTAACCTACTATGTCAACATTCACCCCCACTGCATCAGTCACATGAGTTCTAGGAGACTGTGCTCTCGAAAAGAAATCCCAGGGCAAATGCCAAATCCTTGAAGAGTCACTGCACATACTAGCTATCAGCAATAAAAGTAAGTCCTGTTTAGGTGGGTTTAATGATGAACAAACAAGTTTAGCAAAGCCAAGGAAGACCACTGTCCTGTAACACCATTTTGAAAAGTGTGGCCATGGATCCTGGGTTTTTGGAAGAGTTTTAGTACACATAGTCTTAAGGGCTTAGGAAACACCCAGAAATGTCACATATATGTCACACATATGTAGTATATATGATCATTGAAATGGCACACACTGCAACCAGTCCTGAGTCAGAGTTATAAAACCAAAGGGCACCCCGGTTGTTGCTTAGGTGGTTAGACATGAAGAAGCTTCCACTCAACAGGATCTTGATCAGACCCTAGAAAATGTTTTTGAAAACTGTGCACACAAAAGTTTGGAGTTGTTCTCTTCAGATAAGGTTTTTTTTTTTTCTTTTTTTTTAACCAATGACTGAGTATATTCATTTCTACAGAATGAAAGTTAAGATTCATTGACTCAAATTCACGAGTTTGAAATTCAATGAAAATACCTGAACCAAGAGGAGCCCAAAGGCCGGTTTTCCACAAGGGGCTGACAAACCACTAAAAGAATTACCCTGCTTCTTACTTCCCTGTCTCTGCTCACACAAAGAGAAAGCTCATCCAGCCTCAAAATCAGACTGTACTGGCAGCTTTTGATAGCCATGATCTTGGAAAACCTGACCTAATGCTTCAGCCATGAGATCATGATGGTACTAACAGTGGTGTTAGATTCATGTGGGGAGGGGGAAGTCAACTTTTGGGGCTATTAGGATGAGCGCACTCACAAGACCAGGAACAAAGGGCCAAAACCCCAGTGCAGACTGTAACCATGGATGTAATTACAAGATTGAAAAAATATCCTATTGACTTATGCATTTTTCTCTTGTGTTGGGGAGAAGGACTGACCAGGGATAGAGATAAGATCTGGCTGCAGGAACAGTTTCTTAGAATTGATGATTCTTTTTTAGCATTTTTATTTTCTTACATCGTTGTTCAGTTTTGTACAATATTCGATTTCTTCTCTCAGGTGCAGGCCCCATAATTTTCCAATCACCACAGCACTCATGAACCATCACCACAGTCCCTTGTGCTCTTCCTGCCCCTGTTTTTACTCCTCTCCCCTCACTCTTCCTTACTGTATGCCTCAGATCTATGGGCAGCTTGCAAGTTTTGTCTTTTTCCTGGCCCTTTGTTCGGTTTCCCTATATTTCATTAGGAAGTAAAACCATTTCATACTTTTCTTTTTCCTTCTGACTTGTTTTGGTTAGCATGATCCCTTCCAGCTCCATCCTTGTTGCCACAAATGGCATGAGTTTATCTTTTTTGATTGCTGAGTAATATTCCATTGTGTATATATAAAACATATCTTCTTGACCTATTCATCTGTTTTCGGGCATTTAGGTTGTTTCTATACCTTGACTATTGTAAATAGTGCTGCAATGAATATAGGAATGCAAGTTTCCCTTCAAATCAGTGTTTTTGTGACCTTTGGGTAGATCCCTAGGAGTGGAATTGCTGGATCATATGGTAGCTCCATTTTTAGTATTCTGAGGAACCTCCACATAGCTTTCCACAGTGGCTAGACCAGTTTGCATTCCCACCGGCAGTGTAACAGGGTTCCTTTTTATCCACATCCTCTCCAGTATTTGTTATTGCTAGTTTGGTTTTTTTTTTTTTTTTTTTTTTTTTTTGTGGGCCATTCTCACTGATGTGAGGTGACATCTTATTGTAGTTTTGATTTGCATTTCCCTGACAAGTGATGTTGAACGTATTTTCCATATACCTGTTGGCCAATTGTATTTCTTCTTTGGAGAAGTGTCTTTTTATTTGTAGCTCTTCTGCCCATTTTTTGACTGGGTTACTATGATTTTATTGACTTGTATAAGCTCTTTATAATTCTTTGGTATCAGTTCCTTATCAGTCGCATGGTTTGCAAATATTTTCTCCTATAGAACTGATGATTCTTTTTTTTTAAATTTTAAAAATTTTTTACATCGTTGTTCATTTTTAAACAATATTTGCTTCCCCCCACCCCTCAGGTGCAGTACCCATAGAGTTTCCTTCACTAATGCACCTGTGCACCATCACTTCAGTCCCCTGTGCTCCTCCCTCCCTCCCTCCCTGTGATCCCTCTCTCTCCTTCTGATTTATAATTGTCTTTTTAAAAAAGATTTATTTATTTATTTATTTATACAAGCACTGGGTACAGTCAGAAGTGTGGGAGGGTGAGAGAATTCACCAGAGCCAGAGAGGGAAACAGAACAGGCAGACTGACGAAATACACTGCTGAGGGGAGCAGTGGGCGTGGCAGGAGAGGTCTGTCGCACCATGAACCGGTGCTGTAGAGGCTGCGGGCAGCTTTGTAGCCCAGCGCTCAACCACTGTGCCACCAGGGGAGGCCCTGTAATTGTCCGTTTTTGCTTTGTTGTGTTTTGTACTGTTTTTTTTTTACACTGATGTCTTATTGGGTTCCCCTACATTCCTGTGAAACCATCTGATATTTTTCTTTGCTTTCTGGCTTATTTCACTGAGCATAATTCCTTCTAGCTCCATCCACATTGCAGCAAATGGCATGAGTTTATCTTTTTTGATTGCTGAATAATATTCCATTGTGTATATATACCACATCTTCTTGATTCAGTCATCTATTTTTGGACATCTGGGTTGTTTACCTATTGTAAATAGTGCTGCAATAAATGTAGGTGTGCAGATAATCTTTTGAATCAATGTTTCTGTGTCCTTTGGGTAGATCCCTAGAAGTGGAATTGCTCGGTCATATTGTAGCTCCATTTTTAGTATTCTGAGGAACTTACAGATACCTTTCCACAGTGGTTGAACCAGTTTGCACTCCCACCGGCAATGTAGGAGAGTTCCTTTTTCACCACATCCTCGCCAACATTTGTTATTGCTAGTTTTTTTGATATGTGCCATTCTTACTGGTGTAAGGTGGTATCTCAATATGGTTTTGATTTGCTTTTCCCTGATAAGGGATGTTGAACACTTTTTCATATGCCTGTTGGCCATTTGCATTTCCTCTTTGGAGAAATGTCTTTTAAGTTCTTCTGCCCATTTCTTGACTGGATTGTTTACTTTGTTTTTATTGAGTTGTATGAGTTCTTTGTATATCTTTGTGATCAGGCCCTTATCAAGAATTGATGCTTCTTATGTTCATTGGCTTAAAGACAATGAGTGACCCAAAGACATCCAGCTGTCAAAGGCTAATTTACCAAACCAGACCCAAGATGGCCTGACATTTCATTCTTTGGAATAAAGAATTTTAAGTCTTTATCTTGTGTTGTGAAATAATCAAGGAAACATATCTTAGAAGCATGAAAGCAATTTCAAAGGATAAAAGTGAATCTACAGAGGAATGGGGAATTCCATGGGAAAAAACATTTCATGAATGGTGGAAGAGTAAACAGAAATTTCTAAGGGAAACAATAGTGAGTCTACTGAGCTGCCTAAGAAACAAACAAGGTGACTGCTTGGGGGACTTCCACAGCAAAGCCATTTGGATGAACTATGAGCAATTTTTTATTTAAAAAGCAAGAAGTCAGTCAAAGATTTGATGAGATGGTAACTGGACCAATCTTCCTAGGAGCTCCTGGAGATGTTTCTGGGAGTATTTTTTGGACTCTTGCTTCTAATTCACCCTGAGAAATGTCCCCAGAACGTCAACACTGAATTGAGTCCTCTTTCCCCCTACCAAGGTAGTTATCTATCAAAAACAAAAGACAATGATGACACTAAAGGAATTCAGCTGCTTAATGTAACATGGAGGAAACTTGAAGTCAACTTATTTTTGCCTCCTTTTGTTAATCCACATATCGAACGAGTCTAAGGGCAGGGGTGCCCCCCACCAATCAGCATGGCCCAAAGCACCAACACAGTAATGTTATGAGACAACTAGTGCAGAAAAGGGAAGGAATCAGGAAAAAAATAAACATAACCAACCTATATACTGTTAAATATAGTTATGTTTCCAGAAATGTAGAACACTTGGTGCTTAGAGAAGTGACAGAAAACACATGGCAAATAGAGGCTGAATATTCTATTTTATGTATAATGTTGATCATCTGTGTGAAGCTAGTCAGTTTCCCCTTCAACAAGGTACCACAAGTCATAGAGGATCACAAGTTAGTATGAAATGCTGGTTTCACTGCCCAAAGGCTACATCTATGGGGTATTGAGCCCTACACAAGTTCCACAAGCTCCATTCATCATCTTGCACCTAAGTTGTATCTACAAAGGCAGGATGTGATGGGAAATTGGACAAAAGCTAGTAAAAATGGTTAGACCATAAATGATACACCGCCTCTGGCGTTGGTGTGGGAGAGATGGTAAAAGCAGGGACGAGGTCCTCAGGACTGTCACCTGCCTGCCTTTACAGAATCACCCTGTCTTGTATTTCAGCCACAACAGACACTCATGCTTCCTGACCATGCTCTTCATGCTCAAGCCCTCTTGCCCACACCTGTCTCCTATGCCCACACCTTATGCTGCTCTCCTCCTTCATCTCTTAAGGTAACCTAGTCAGTCTTGAAGTTCGAATGTCACAGCTCTGGATGCCATCCCCAAATGGCAGAGATAACTGCTCCTCTCCCTGCCCCCATTATTCATCACATGGATTGGGAGTTCTTTAAGGACACAAGCTCTAAATGACACTAATGGGACCTCCAACAGGATGAGGATATATTTTCCATGTTAAGATGTGTCATCAAGACTTTCACATGAACAACAGATTAAATATAACAGACCAAGGATTCTTTTTTAAGGTCCACTATTAGCACTGGATTCCCCCTTTTTTCCTTCCCTGGAATTTCCCAAAGTAATGAAGGTGAGTGTTTAGACTTGGCTGGCCACAGATTTCCGTCAGATTTTGTTTTCTTCCAGATTTGAGTGCAGGGAAAAAATACCGTAATTTCCATGTAGGCCTAGTTGTAATCCTGTAGGCTGACTAGCACTGAGGATTCCCGGCCCTGATGATGCAGCTATTGCATTTGTTACTATAATTCCTTATCAGCACTCATTACTGGGAAACATATCCTTTTAGAAAAACATCTAGAGAACTCTTAGAAGATTTTTCCCACATGTTCCCTTTCCCATTCCAGGATAAGACTTATCAAATACTGAATATTTTTTAAAGTCACCTCAACATTTATCAGGCAGTCTCTGCATGGGCTTTGTTTTTGATCACTGAGGTATCTTCTGAAAGTACATTTGTCTTGCAATGTATAAAATGCTAAAACAAGGCACTCAGTTTTAACTGTGATGCCCCAGGCATATACCTTCAATTCCCCAGTTCCATACACACTTGCCCCAAGCACCTGGTGCCTCCCCTGGAAAAAAACGTTCTCCTTTGGTTGCAGCAAGAAGCAGGCTATCTATCAATGACACATGTGAGTTGCAGAAGACATATCCCAGCCTGCTGGGCCCTCAAAAAGGGTGATTCTGAAGGATGTTTCCTAAAATTCACCAAATATTGAGTCCCACGTGCCCACAGCAGCAACCTGCTCAAGAATATCCTGTTTCTTCTCCTCAATTCATGTCTCTATTCCCTTAACAATGCTTTCTGGGATTATCATCCAAATAATCTACCTGTTCTTAAATCCTTGTCACAGGGTGTTTCAGGGAACCCAGCCTAAGAAAAGGACCAACACTAAAGCAACTTGACACTGATAAGGGGAGGCAGATCCACAGGAAACCCTATTTTCAGGAGTAGTAAACATTTACAGTAAATAAAATACAGTCATGGTATATTTGTGAAGAACCTTTCCATGTCATAGTCATAAAGAGCCTGGCAGACTCAGGAAGTGACCTGAGCTGTCTGAAATCTCTGGGAATAAATGTGTTGTATGTGCTCTAAAATCAGATTGGATTTCAGTGGCTGTTTCCAACTTCCATAATATTAAATTTCCTTTTATTCTTCCCAGCACCGTATTTCCAATAAGCTCTAAAAAAAGCTTACCCCTGGGAAAGGATATTTTGCTATCTTAATAAAGTCTTTCAATCCTTATGAGACAATTCACCATATTTTCATTCTCAAAAATATTAATTTTACTCCCTCAAAGAGTCTTATGAAAATATTTGTATTTCTTGCCTGAGTTCCCTAGGAGGTAAAGTTAAAAAGCTAGTTAATAAAGGATAATTCCAATATTACAAAAACAATACAGACTGCAATATGGAAATAATTAAGAACCAAAGAAAAAATGTCAAGCCTGCAGATCAAAGGCCTTTTAAGTAGAAAGTAATGGGGGGAGGGGAAGCAGAATCTCATTTGATTAATATACATTAGACATTATTTAAGGTGTGCTTTGCTTTAAACATAGAATCTAAATGAGGAAATCAAAAGATTTGTATAAAAGGTAAATTAATGGATAAGGTTTTACTTCATACAAAGAATTTATACATTCCATTAAAATACTATGACTTACAAAATACTGATTTTGATTTAGACAAATCTGATTTATCCCTTTTTATTTTCTTTTAATAATAGTAATTAAATGTTTTTTTTAAAAGATTTTTATTTTATTTATTTATTTATTTATACAAGCACTGGGTACAGTCAGAAGCACAGGAGGGTGAGAGAATTCACCAGAGCCAGAGCGGGGAACAGAACAGGCAAACCAACAAAATACACTGCTGAGGGGAGCAGCGGGCAGCTGGAGAGGTCAGCGTGCCATGCGGGACCCTCCTCTGGTGGCCAGGGAGCAGCCAGGGATCGAACCGGCGCTGCAGAGGCTGCAGGCAGCTTCGCAACCCAGCGCTCAACCGCCGCGCCACCGGGGAGGCCCTGATTTATCCCTTTTTAAAGAATATATCTAAGCAGGAAAATGTACATTCATTCATGTCTGGCATGAGGCAGGAAGAACATGGATGCAGATGAAGGGATGTGGAGGAAACGGAATGGACAGGACGTCATACAACTCATGGGATGTAGACAACAGGGGAAAAAAGGTTCCAAGATGGGGCCAAAGTCTTTTTACTAGGAGAAAGAATCCAAGCTAGAGAGCTAGTCAGAGAGGAATAAGTTCATTTGGGGGCATAGAGCATTAAAAGTCCCAGTGCGTATCAAGGGGAAATCGCTAATGAATAGGTGGCTCTAAAGCTCTGTGGTCTAGAGGAGAGGCTTGGTCTGGGGAGGTGTGGCCGGGTTGGCATCTGAAGTCACGGAGTAGGCTGGTAGTTTGGAGGATGTAAGGAGATGAAGGACAGAAGTGGGTCAAGGGCTACCTGGAAATAACGATTAAGGGACAGACAAGAAAAACCAGGCAAGCATTACAAAAAGTATTAAGAGTCAGTGGGGGGGGGGGGGTCAGTGAATTATTATTATAATATGAGCCAACATATTGTATTTGTTTTGATGATATGATGATAATGATGTCACTAACAGGAGTTGTACCATGTCTGCCCTGGAGAGGCAGAGGAAACAGAAGTACCAGGTGATGAAGGGGTGCATACAAGGTTGGGTGAGATAGGACAGGGGTGCTCACTGGGTAGCGTTGGCTTTCCAGATACTGACAGGCACAACCAAGAAGCCACATCAGAACATGCAAGTATGTTCTCTCTGACTCTTCCACATCTAGCTTCCCCTCAAATATAGAAAATTTTGTATGCAATGAACTCTAACTGAGAAGATGGTGCATTTCAATACGCCTTTCTAGGGAAATGTGGACAAGATAATAAATGTCACAATGACAATTTTACCTGAAAGGAAGGACATAAGTGATTTACAAATACAAAATAGACATGAC
The DNA here is from genome assembly GCF_964194135.1 of Talpa europaea. NCBI lineage: Eukaryota > Metazoa > Chordata > Mammalia > Eulipotyphla > Talpidae > Talpa > Talpa europaea. The sequence continues at coordinate 46,477,877 of NC_140071.1, read as the reverse complement.
TATTCTGTTTATGAAAAACAATTATTTCACTTATAATAAAAACAGTAATTAAAATGAGATGTGACTCTCACCTCCAAAGGTGCTGGCAAAGATTTCAGGAGCCAATGATAACTCATTACTAGTGAGGATGTACAACAAACACTCTCTTATATTTCCAGAGAGATCCCAATTTTAAAACTTAACAGATACCCATAAATATTTAAAGTTTATTATCTAATTCAAAAAAATCAGGTAACACTCAAATGTCAAAAAAAAAGGTAAAAGGTTAAAAAGTCTTAAATATATATGATAAGATAAAATATTCAACCAATGCAATATTCTTTTTTTCAGAAAGAAGTTTTAATGTCCTGGGGAATGTTTAAAGTAGGAAACAAAAGAGTAATGGACTATAAAGTCATATACGGAGTATACTGTGAAAGTATGTGGGAAAAGAACATACACAGATACTCTTAGGGTCTTACTTAGACTTGACACTGACAGTGAAGAGCCCTAGGGCCTGATATTTTCCCTTTTATGCTTATACTCCTCTGTATGAACTTGGACTATTTTTGCTAATTGGAAGGGGGGTATATATAAACATCTTCTAGCAACTCTAACCACAAAAATAAGCATGCAAGGACTTTTGTTTGGCTTCAAGTCTATACCCATGTTCAAGGGTAGTAGAGAAGACTAAGGTATGACTTTGGAACAGGTGAAAAAACATCCCATCTTCGCTTTGAGAGTGTGCAGATAACACAAACATGCAAGCATAAAATACAGACTATCTCTGCAACTAAAGAAAAATGTCACTCTTGGGGGTCTGCCCCAGTGACTTTCTCTAACTACTCTCTTACTAAAATAAATATCTGACAGTTTTCAGAGTGATCGACTTTAAATGTAGCTGGTATGGGGTGTAAATGGTCAATGGCCATTCTGACCTTGAATAATGATGAGCTCATGAAAGCAGTGGCCACTACTCGAGGTTATGTCTTTCCAATCCATAGCCATTCCAAGAGTATTAGGAGAATAACAGATTGCACTTCATATGAATCAGGGATGTAGTTTGAGAATTAAGCAAGACAGAAATGTGGTGGTGAAGCAACAAGAGAAGAACCAGCTATTCCAGATTAGTCACCAGATTTCTGTGGTGGGTTTTTGGTCCTATATACCTTCATTACGTGAAAGAGATGACCTAAGCTGTGAATTAATGACAGGAAGTGTCCATTTCCTAACACAACTTGGCTGAGTACATAGAGTAATTTGGACCAAAATCAGGTACATTTCCAAGTGCATCTGGGCTTGCCAATTAGCTGTGAGAGTTTTTCACAGGCTGTTCTGAGGCGTAACACAAGGTACTGAGGTTGGGGGGCAAACCCCCAGCCCAACAAAGATGTGGTGAGTGGCTGGCCCCAGGATACTAGTGTCTGGGAGGACAGACCACATTATGACTAGTAATTACTCTGGTGTGAGAGCACAGAGAGGGAAAAGCTACAAAAACCTTAGTTTGGTTATTGAATTAATCCAAAAAGGAATGTAGGTGAAATCAATATTTAATTCAGAAGTCAGTTTCTGTTAGGAAGTCATGACAAAGTTCCAAAGAACAGACAGGGTGTTTATGGGAGCAGAATCTCAGATTTTTAGAGCTACATGACTGCCTTCTTTGTTGGTAAGCAGGGATTACTGCGGCTTGACATGAGAAATGAAAGAACACTAGATTAAAACATATACAGCTACTGCTTACCTCAATTCAGTTTGGTTCAAAAGCATAAATATATTTTACAGTGACAATGAAGGAGACACCCCTACAACACCTCAGTGTACAGACACTCAACTGAGGTTCACTTTCTTTCCAGGAGCAATTTTAAAAGTGGATCATTAAAGTAAAGTGAGCTTTCTCTGTAGGAATCATTTCTTTGAGTAGAAGAAAGGAGCACCAACTGGAACCAAATCTGTCTGCTGGGGGATTTGTGCACAGACTTTCCATAGACTTCAGCATGTGATTATAACCGAACTATAAAATTATTGACAGGGTAACCCAGAACATCCTTGTGGCCCTGTCAGACAGAAAACCAGAAATCCCTGTGGGATAACCCATCCAACAGGACCAACATCCATGGGATGGTAGACACATGGCTGCATCCATGGGGAAGAGGAATGTAGCATGTAGAGAAGAGAGTGTTCCTCTGAAGCCCCAGGCTTCCCCCCTCTCCCCATATCCTACTTCTCAAAAGCACAGAGGCCACCACATGAAATTTCTCTTGACATCTATTCTTTGTACTTTAAGCTTAGCCATGGCAACCCCAACCCATCCTCTGACTTACAGCTGTCTGAGCTGCTGTCCAAAGCTTAACCCCCAGGCACCTGCTCCCCCTCCAGGACTGTGCTTCATTCGTTAGCTGCAGTCCTACCTACCCTGCCGTCCCAGGCTCCCCAGTCCTCCTAACCTGCATTATTTCTTGCTGAAGACTCCTTCGTACTTGGTCTCCTGACCTTTGACCAATCTGTCACAGTTGTGCCTTCTTAACCTCCAATTTCATTTGTCTGCTTAAAAGTACCTTCATGGTATCCCAAATTGTAAAGTGTTCACACTCACCAAACTCCTTTACACACTGGAAGTTATACTTAAGTACACATTCACTCCTCCATTTATTTGCCCAACACTTACAAAGCACCTAGCGCTGAGCTGGGCAGCCTGCACGTGCTGAGGCAGAATTCTCTTCAGAGAATGTCCCAGAACCAACTCTAGAGTTTTCACTTTGCTCATTTGGTCTAGTGTGAATTTACTAAAATTCACATGGGGAAACATATACTCCTCCAAGAAGAAAGCCCAGGCAGACTAACTCCCAACATGCATGCCTCTGAAAGGGAGTCCTGCATTCAGGATCCAGTCACTCTTTCAGTTCATTCAGGAAAAAGATGACCATCTCTCGTCTAAACTAACATGATGTAAAAGGAAGCTCAAAAAGCCAAAGTTTAAACCATGGATGTTTTTTCGAGTCAGATTCTCTGCCTCCCTTCCTGGGTCCTGGTGACTTTAGATGAGCTCACTGAAACTTACTAGGTGTGTGTTGCATGGGTTCCAGGCTGCAACAGTATGCCATTCATTCTCAAGGCAATTCTGCAAGGCAGGTGAAAGCCAGAGAAAGTGTTAACAACTTGTTCAAGGTCATACACCTAATTATAAGGTGTAGAGCTGGGATTCCAGTCCAGAAAGTCTGAGTATATTTTTCTAAAAAGCTTGTCCATCAGAAGCTCCCTGGTACTATCCACACATTCTACATTCATGCTTTTTCAACCCTTCCCACTATTCTCACAAGGGAGGCTGGCAGAACAGAGTGGCGTAACCCGTCACTTTGTCAATGAAGCACTGGATGTACCTGGCAGAGCAGCTCCTCCAGTCCAAGAGGAATAGATCTTCCCAAGACACTGGGTGCCAGGGAGCCAGGTAGGGGCCCTTCCCATCTACTATGTGGCACACACACACTGCCATCTCTACACCGTTCACTCTTCCAAACCACTATGGGAGGAAGGGGTATCCACACATAAAGAAATCGAGTTCCATCAGGTAGAGAAGAAGGCCTGAGGTCCCACAGGCAGTGGGTACCATGGCTGGCATCCCAACCAGCCTCCATCCAGAGCTGCCTGACCACCAGGCTCTCCCCAAACCACAACTCTTTGTTCAAGAGCAAACTTCCACCAAGTTGGTAAAATGTGAGTGACTGCATAAAACAGAACATTGGCTCACATGTCTCTGAATTCAGTTGCTGTTAATTCAAAATGACTGTTGTTTGATCTGTCTGACTTGGCAAAGTTTAACTATATTTGTATGGGACAAATTCATGATGAAGAAAAAACAAAAAAAAAAAAATAGTGAGAAGACAGTGAGTTGTCTGGTTAAATCTTCAGGGAGAGGGGATTTTAAGGGTGAACACAACTTAGCTCCTGAAGGCACTGTCAGCACAGAACTGACTTTTCCCCAGAGCTGGATTAAAGAGGCCCAGCATGGCCGTGATCCAGGGTGACAACCCACAATGGGGGACTAAACCATCACTGGAATATATTGGAAATATGGAGTCACTTAACTCAGAGATTCACATGCAACTCCTTACGAAACGGGGAAAACGGTCATGGACCTGTTTCCACTCAAGCAGATCGTGCCTCAGAGTGAAATAAACACACTCCTCACCAGCACAGACCTGTCTCTGTTGAAAATATTTTCCCTCGTAGAACTGTATGAATAAAAACAGGCCTCACTACCAATCCCGGTGTCACCTGGCTGACAGACATCTGAAATTCTGGCTCTGAACAACACATGGCAGTATGATATCATTAGCCAAATTTTGAACAAGTTTATGAACACCTGGTTCAGAAAATCACAGGTAATAAACCCCTTATTTTCAACACACAGGAAAAGCAATATATGTTTTATTATTAATCCTTACTAATAAAGTTTCTCCCACCCCACTAAGTAAATATGTAACAGATATGAAAAGATCAGTTTGATAAGGTGCCAAAGACTAGCCTGGTCAGGACAACCACCTGTCTTCGGTCGGCCATGGCTTTTCCGTAAGAGGGAAGTTTGCTCAAGTAATTTCATAACTCGCAAGTATTTACAGTTTCTATAAAAAAATTAAAGAACCAAGCTTCCTAATCTAGCCCAAGAAGCAGTAACTGTTAGAAAATGCTGATAACATCTCAGAAATCAAAGTTTAATTCATGACATAAAAACAATTTTCCTTCCCTAGACTCTGTAAGCTAAAAACATCACCTTTCCACAAATAAGATGGTGTCTACAAAAATACTCTGTGAAGGCCTTGTATGAGACAGACCCTCCTGGAGAGGGTCCAGATCCATAGAGGTCCAAATCCGTATTACATACCAGGTTCCCTGAACTATCTCATCAAGTTATAACAAGACCTCTGAAAGACCAGGTTAAGCAGGCCTCCCCTGTGCGAAACAGAGCTGACCTGAAGTCATTAACTTCCCAATGCCTTGATTTTCTTGAATGAATACCATAGGTAACTCAATCCCTACTATTGTTGTTAATATTTTCCAGTAGCGACCTTCACAAATTATAATCTGTATTATTTAATCATCAGTCATCTTTTAGGCAACTCTTTTCAACTTATTTAGGTAATTCCTCTGCCTAAGCTATCACTGAGTAATAAAACTGGGTAATTCAGGTTGGGCATCTCTATTTCCCTTTTTGGGAAGAAATGGTAACAAACTATGAATTGGTCCATGGTGAAGTTCAAAAGGAAAGACAACTTAAAGTCAACTACGTCCATGATAATTACAGAGCTCTAAAACTTGTTTAGGAACAGAGACAAAACAAATCATGTCACAATTGAAGCAATGGGAGCTAGTGCATTACATTTGACACCATTTATGAAACTTTGCAGGGTCCTTTACCACATTCATGTATGCTCGTCCAAGCAGCTATTCAAGCCAAAGAAAAACGCTAGTTTTTACCACTACCAATGCTAGTGTTTACCATTTCGGGTCCAGAAGTTTAAAACATGGTTCCCCTTTCAAGAACTTGCTACCCACCTAGAAAGTGTTTCTAAAGAATCACTGACAACAGAGTGTCTTATTTCATTTACTTACCTTATTATCTGCAGGAATGCTAAGGCACCTCAATGAACAACTTCAGAAAAACGCCACCTGGAGAAACAAATAGAACAAATGGCTAAATTAAAAAAAAAAAAAAAACAAAAAAACCACTCACACACATAGACACACACACGCCACTTACCATGCAATTTCATGTCTCATTAAAATATGTGACGTTTCAAACACTGGCCCCCAAGCTGCATACAGTGCAGCGTGCACTAGCACATAGCCCCCATTCCTGGGATGCTGGAGCCCTGGACACGTTCCAACCTCTGATGAACCAGGTTCAGAGGCTGGCGGGGAAGGTGTAGCCCATAAACATGCAGCTGTTCCACTTTCCCTTTCCTTCACAAAGAGACCAAGTTGAACATACAATTTGAATCCTGAAGGCACTTTATAAACAACCATAAAAGGTTCAAAATAATCCTGAGACCAATTAAGGGATGAAACATGAAATTGTGAGTCTTTTCAGCTACACAGTTAATGTTTTTTTTAAAACCAAGCGCTCCACTATGGCAAAGAATGGAGAAATGGAAAAATGGTCATTAAAATTCTGACACATTAAAAAGAGAAATCAATAAGGATGATTTATTTAATTCTTGGTTTATTCAGAAATTAAGGATTCCTCGAAGTGTCCTCAAAGTCTTCAGGTAACCTTAGAAAATTCTAAGCCTACTAATATAGAACACTGGTCAGGATGCCTTTGAAATATTAAACAAAACAGAACAAATTTCTAATATAAAATGTCGTGGCTAAACCATTTGTTGGGAATCTATTATACACCAGTACTGGGCATCACATAGGAAATAAACTTCCCAGACAGGCAGTATGTCCATTAACAGATGAGAAACGGATGTTGAAAGAAATGAAGAACCTTGCCTCAGATCACAGAGCTGGGGATTCCAAATCACAACCTCTCACCGTGTTACGTGTCCCCTTGAAAGTTCCCCTTCCACACTATATAGTCTATTCAACACCTCCCCAAATAGAAAATGGACATTCCCTACTGCAAATCTCTGGAAAAGAAACTGGCTAGCAGACACAATGAACTTTTGCTTTTTATATGTTTAAGAGTAATTTCTTCATTCCAGAATAATTAGTCTATCATGCTATTCAGGAGTATCATGTAAGATAGTATATGACTGAAGATTTAGAAATAAAGGGTTATAATTGAAGAAATATTAAAAATACAATCAGAAGTGAAGACATATTAATTCCAGGAAGACGGATCCAACAACAACAGCCTCAACTCTATTGACAAACAATAAATGTCCATATGCTGCCTGTTTTCTGTGATCAAACTTGCAAACATACCCATCAAGAAACTTTGATAATAAAACCCCATAATAAAAGATAACAAATAGCCACCCTTTCATGCAGGTGACTAGTTTAACATTAACAGCATTGGTGTTAATCCAAACAGTACCTAAAGGTGAAAAGTCATATGAGGTTCAAAAGCTGTTCTATCCAAAGAAATCACTGTAATTCAGTAGTGAACTTGAAGATACTGAACAACAGTCATTGGGCTTTATTTTTCAAAAAAATAAATACGTAAAAGAATTCTGAACTCATAAAGTCCTTTGTTTTAAATAGCATAGGGGAAGTGATGACTTTTTGAAAATGGTTCTTTGTAAGCTAATTATTAGATAAATTTCAAGCATTTTCCACAATTGTATTTTACCCCTTTAGCGAAAGTCATGGGAAGTCATGATCAGTATTTGTATCTGAAAATGGGTTCTGTGGACTAAGCCCCTAGGATTATTATGAATGGGTCTTTTATAAATGGAGCTCTTGATCAACATTTAATTACCTTAAAAGCTAAATGGGTTACAAAAATACTTGAATTAGCACAGTTTAAAATCAAAGACAACATTAAAAAAACTTCTTTCTCTCTCTCTTTAAACATACAACACAAGCAAAGCTCGGGACAGTTAAGAGAACTTGAGAACCTAACAATAATAGAGAAGGCAGGGTTGTATCCTGATTTCCATCTAAAGCCTTCCAAAAAAACTCACACTACTGATAAAGAGCACTTCCTAAAATAAATAAATTTGGTGTAAACACTGAAGAAAAGAGGCATTTGGGGGAAAGCTTTCAGTCTCATGATTAAGTTTTTCTAACAAAGTCAGTTCTTGTGAAGCCACCAGAGTGATCAGAGAGATAAAACATACCATTTCTGTTATTCAGGTTAGTGAATAAATAGAAGATTATATTTTTATTTTTAATGCTATTTCAAAAAGACTCAATGGATTAAAAATATGCCAAATTATAGTCTTCAAGAAGTCATCAAAAAAAATTCTAGCAAGTATTCTAAATAACATTAGAACCACTATGTTTTCGTACAATAAAGAGTTAAAAAGTTTTAACTTCCCATTTATCTCCATTTGGGTGGCTTGCCCTTCTGTTCCTCTTCCGGACATCAGGAGGAGAAACAATAGCAGCCTGTAGAGGCTGAGCAAGCACAGAAACCACATGATAGGCACCCGCTCTTATTTATTGAATTGAATTGCCATAAACAGGAAGCTGGTTGTAAGACCCTTTTCTCAGTTAAAAAATATCTCCGGCTTGATAGGCACTGATTTGAACTGTAAAACTGTAAAACTAGAACTGTAAATCTAGAACCAAGAAGTGTAAATTATCTTGGAAGTCATAAAGTTTACTTTCAGCTCAATTGAAGTGGCCTAGGATGTCTCCCTCAGTGGTCCAGGATGTCTCTGGGGGGGAATTAAGAGGCTGCTGCTCAGGATTACAAAGAGGGGAAGCTCTCCATAACTGTCCTCTCTAAGAGAGCCTTCCATGAACCCCTTGACAGTTTACTGAACCCGCCCATCCTTGGCAAGAGTGAGAGTCCCTATGGTTGAGCCCTAAGTGAGTTACATGACACTTTCCAATTCATGTTCTCAATTGCTCCACACTGTAAGCAGAATTGGTAACTGGAGGGAGGATGGGGTCAGACATCATTGATCATTACCATTTTACAGAACAGGAATTTGAACTTAATCTAAATCACACAAATAGTAAATGCTAGAACCTGGGCTCCAACCTAGGACTTCTGACTACCAAGTACAGTGTATTTTTGGTTGGGCAATACTGCAATAACCCAGAAATGATGCTTTTCAATCATCAGTTTATTCATCAAGGACAGGGGCAAAGATGGCCTCCAAAGACTTGAAGCATGGCAGTGAATAAAATATGGTAAGAGCCCTAATACTCTCATAAGCCATCCCTTCTTCCTCACTAAGAAGTAATCTATATTTTAGGTAGACACACAATCTAAGGTTCTGCCTATAGGTGTCAACCACAGTAATAACTGTCCAAATCCCACTTTACTGGACTCTGTTGATATAACAAATGCTTGGAGAAGTTGGTTCACATTTTAAGGGGAGTGGTGGCAGCATAAGAAACACAAAGAGCAATGACCCATTTCTGCATCCAAAGCATAAGTCGTCGCTGAAAAACTAGTAATTTTGCAAGAAAGTCAATGAAATGCATTGACTCCATTTTGGCAACAGGTCCAGGATAACCACACTTAAGTCTGACAACAGGAGTTTAAAAGAAATGGGTCAGCCATTGAAACACTGCTGAACCTTGCAAGATTTTCCAGGAAAGACATGAGAATATCAAATTTCACAAACCTGTCCACGAAGTAGAGAGAGCGGCAGGATGCCAAAGCCTGGACTGTGTTAACGCGTGTGAAACCTGGGAACATGAACCTCTCCAATGCCTGCCCTGCCACGAAGCCACACAATGAATGACTCCAGTTCAAGTTTCCAAAGATCGCCCAGACTATAAGCCAAAGGTTGTTAATCACGAAAACTGCCTTTTATACTTACAGAAGGAAAAACTACCTGAATCAAAAATCACATGACCATGAAGCTGTCAAAGAGTACGTCGGACACAACAGAATAGCCTACCAATGTGCCGGCAATCGTCAGGTTCAATTACGCTGCCTTTTAACACTGGGCTTTGTGTACCATGTTCATTCACAAAATTATTAGCCTTTCCCCAACACTTAGCTATAAATCCATCACTCCAGAAGCCCCTTAAGGACAACTTTTTTAAGATTTATTTATTTAGAGCTGGGGTGCAGGTCAGAGGTGCAGGGGTGAGAGGATTCACCAGAGACAGAGCGGGGAACACAACAGATAGATCGACGGAAGTACACTGCTGAGGGAAGCAGCAGGTGAGCCAGGAGAAGTCTGCGCGCCATGTGGGTTACTCCCTGGCCCGCCAGGGGGGATCGAATTCGTGCTGCAGAGGCTGCTGACAGCTTCATAGGTTGCTTAAGTCTTAACCCATTGCACCACCAGGGAGGCCCTTAAGGACAAAATTAACTCGTTGACTCCTCTCGGTATCTCCTGTGTTTACCACAATGCATGGCATCATAGACATGTCATAAATGTCTACCAAACAAACAAATGAATGGCTCCAGTAGGAACATTTCCTGCAGAGAGTCTGAAAAGGCAGGATATGGAGAGGAAAAAAATACTGAGTTTAAAGAATGGAGAAAATCGTAAGCAAAGGTGAGAGCAGGAATTCCAGATTGAGGAGGAAACACAAAATGCCATGGATGAATCTGCAGGCATGGACGGAGCCCAGGGGTTAGGCTTAACCTGCTGACAAGAGGGGAGTCCTTGAGTGGGTGTATCTTCAAAAACTGTCTGGACCAGCCTTCATGAACTTTTCTGTCCTGGAATGTCCTTAGAATACAAGCGGTGGAGGAGGTGACAAGGACAAGTGTGTACAATTAAAGTTTGCTTTAGGCAATTTTGAGAAACCTCCAGATGATAACTACTCTTTATTTTCTTTACGCTTGCAATCATTTTGCCAGACAGAAACTGTTGTGAAGATTGCCAAGCACCAATAATGTATAAACCTCATCATATACTCCAACAGCTTGTTCAAGAGTAAGTAATTTAAAACTTATTGTGAGAGACACAGGCCATTATAGGCAGACAGGTGAGCACAGCACACCAGGAGGGTGCCAGGTAAATAGGAGGCTGTGATAGTGACTGGGGCCATGACAGGTGCTGACAAATCTTTCTCTGATTGACATATCTTAGCAGTCTGCACTCTAAATCTGGGCATAAACTTTAATAGCCAACCAACATTTCTGGAAAACAGTCAATATCAAAATTGGAAAGAGTCTATAAAAAAATTTCCAAACTGGTACTATGGACACAAGCAGCCAAAGCCTATAGGTAGCAAGTGGAAGCCTTGCTCTCAGGCTGGTTATCAAATATAAACCTCTTAAAGATCATGAATGAGCCTGCTTCATCTGTAAAATGTTTCCCCAAAGACCTGAAGACATGTGTATGGTAGCACCTTCAAACAGATGAAACTCGCTGAAGGGGCTGGTTTATCATCAAGACACCCCCCTCCCCATTCTGGAAATGCCTTTCCCTTTAAATATTTGTAGTTTCCTGAAAGTAAAAGGAAGCAAGAAAGGGAATCTGCATCTAAGAAAGCCTGGCTATAGTGGTGAAGTGGATTGTTTGCTTTTGGAGGCTTTAACCTTTTCATTGTCTTACAAATGTACAACAGCATTGATCTGTCTGCGAGTTTATCCATCACCAGTCAAAAAAATCTGTTGGTCAGCTATCTCTGCCAGGAGTCAGGAAGACCAAAGCAAGGAAGGCATTACTTGCTACTCCTAAGCAAAGCATTTCCTCCTGGCACTGCCTGGTGTGCTTGGCATGGCCAAATGCTGACCCTCACTATGGACAGGGCAAGTAGCCACTGCTGCCACCAACACGCACTATCACTGCTCTCTCAAGTGGATCTGTACCTTAAATTTCAGTCTACATAACCAAAGGCTTTCAGGTTTTCTAAAAATTAGACATTCCTGAGCAAGAAACAGGATTTTAGTGAAGCGCAGCCAAAGAGGGGGATCTTCGCAGAGAGCCTGGAAGGCTTGTGCCATGTGTGCGTAAGTGAGGGCAGTCTCTGAATTTTAGAGGCTCAGTCACTTTAAGCACTGAATCTATGAGATTAATGTGACTAAATTTTTACCACATTCAGCAAAAATATTTCAGTCCTTGGCAGTCCTTGAACTGTATCATAACAAAACGAAGAGTACATGAACCTTTCATAAAATATTTTCCTAAAGCTTGTGACAGTGCTACGTCTCACTAAATAATATACAGTATAATTTATCAATAAAAATAAATCCTAAAAATGCCTCGGCAGTGGAGTCGTGTCATGAGGCCTATTTAGTACAACCACTACCCCACAAAGAAAACAAAAGCACGGCCACTGCCCTCTAAGGAGTGAGGGATAATGAGGTGGGCACTTACTCCCGAAATCTCCTACAACTCTGCTCACTTAAGCAGAGAAATATATATACCACAAGGAAATAGAATGATTAAGTATTAAGAATAAAAACTATTACACATGTCAGAAATCACTGAATCACTATGTTGACAAAGTCTTCCAGATAAAACTTCAAGAAGGGGTGAGAGGGGTGGGGAACCTGACCAGACAAATTAGAGAAGATGAAGGCAAACATGCAAAACCCAAAATAAAGCTAAGGCTGCGTTTGGAAGATGCTAGAGCTTTCCTGGAGAGTCCTCATGACACATTTATTCATTCCTAATGCGCACCCACATCCAGGGAGCCCTCATTTTGTCATCCAGAGAGCCACCACAGTATGGCCTTCTTGCCCCTCTCTCAAGTGACCCCCATCCTCATCCTGAGTCAGAAGCAATGGTGGGGACCTGCCTCCCTCCCTCAAGCTTTTAGGCATTGCAGCCAGGTCTCTCATGGTGGTATGGGACAGCAGTTTCTTTCTCCAAAGAACAATGACAGATCTCCTAGCCATATGGCAGAGGTTTCTGGAACAACTCCCAGAACTGGAACCCTGCTGCGTCTATCTTAATAATCCAAAGAGGGAAAAAGGAAAGATGGGAAAAAATGGTCAAAGAATGCTTTCAAGGAAGTGCCTGGGACACGGTGAGAAGGTAAACCCTAAAATTGTTTCTCCTATCTTTCCTTTCCCAAGGGCAGCATTCAAGGTCAGATTAATGTCACTGGTCCTCTTAAGACTGTCCCCAACTCACTTGCTTCCAGGTTATTGACCACTCCCCATCACAGGTCATGGTACTGTGCTCTCCTCTTTTTGTGATTTGCTTTGATTCTAAATCTGATGCTGTGTCCTCCAAAGCTTGGTATCACGGCCCAGGGAGTCTGCTTCTGTAACTGTTCACCTCCACAGGCTCCCCAGTGCCATAGGTGAAACTGCTCAAGACCCAATTCAAGCACCATCTTGCATGAAGCCTTCTCTAAACCTCCTCTTGCCTGGCCTGCTTACCAACCCTCTCTACTTTAAGCTCATGCAGATCTCTGAGCAAGGCTCTGTATCACACCCACCACTCTGGGTAATAATTATTGGCTTGTGTGACTCACCGTTCTAAGTCTATCCATCCATCTCCTAGCTAACAAATTGTGGCTTGGACAACATTACAAAAATCACATGGCTCAGACTTTGATCAGGAAGGACTAATAAAGTGTGAGGTAGCTCCTCCCCCTCCCATCATAGATATTTATGGGGCTTATCACATCGATTTGTCAAGTCTTTGCTCAAATGTTAACCCTTCCCTGACCATCCCAGTTCAAAGAAGCTAACATACCCTCCCAGTCCCCAGCACCATCTTTACTCTGCTTTATTTTTCTCCATAGCTCTCACCATGCCAAACACTATCTATATGGATACATATATCTAGGTGTTGGGCACAGATATAGATTATTTTTAAGTTAGTTGTTTGTCTACTAGAATGTATGTTCCATTAAGGCAAGGCCTTTAATATGTTTTAGTCTGGGCTATAAAGAGCCCGCATAGGGCATCCCCAGTGGCACAGCGAGTTGAGCGCCGTGCTGCGAAGCTTCCCGCAGCCTCTGCAGTGAGAGTTCGATCCTGGTCGGTGGGTGAGAATCCCACATGGTGTAGCAGACCTCTCCTGTAGCGCCCGCTGCTCCCCCCAGCTGTATATTTCTTCAGTCTGCCTGTTCTGTTCCCTGCTCTGTCTCTGGTGAATCCTCTCACCCTCCTGCGCATCTGGCCTGTACCCCAGCTCTTGTATAAAAATAAATAAATCCTTAAAAAAAAAAAAAAGACCCCGCATACCTACACTAGAGCCTGAGACAGAAGTGAGTTCTCAGTAAATTTGAGATACCGATTATACATGTGCTGACAGATAATATATTGACCAAAATAGGAAGTCCAGGAAGGAAAGCAGGCAAAAGCACACTTGACTCAACCATGGAAGCAGCTGGATTCAGAGCCCACTGACAGTGCTGCCCAGGGCCTCTCAGTGCCAAGCAGAGGGTAAAGCAAAAGGAAGCGTCTCTCAGCTTCAATTCGAGAGTACTCTGCTTTTATCCCCTCCCTCCCCCATATTAGAATTCCACTTGAAACTTTGTGAGGACACTTTGGGAAGCCATTGCCTTGGAGCAAATTAATTGTGAGGGGAAGAAAGCTCACCACAAGTTGTGAGTGACTGAGTATAATTTTGTGCCCATTTTCACAACTGGCTCAAAAGTATCTTGAGGTAACTACTGTGGGGGCTGGCTGGTATAAAGATGACGAGGTTTTGTTTTATAATTCTTTAATATTTGAATTTTATATAATAAAGACAAGTATTTTGCTCATCAAGAAGATATTTGAGATATTTCACTTCAAAATACTTGTCTTCCCTATTTTTCATTAGAAAAAAAAAAAAAAGAAAACAAATTAATTGCTTTTCTGGCAAAGATGATATCCCACCCAGGCCTCAACCACTACTGCATTTATGCTAAGAAACAGGAGAAAATGTTCTCTGTTTAATAGCAAACATCTATTCATCTAGAACTATCCTCTAAGGGAATTGTAGACATTGGAATCCTGTTATTTATTCCAAACAACATTTATAAGATTCCTGTATGCTATTCCTTTACAGATGAACATCAAAAGTGTCAAATTTTAATTACAATATGGTGATTAGCTAAATGAAGAATTGAAAACTGGAGACCAGTGGGCTTTAAGGAGTTAAAACAGAGGCAAATTTCTCTCCTAATACCAGCCCTCTCCCAATTCCCAAAAAGGAGGGGACTGTTTATGTTCAGAACTATGGCGCATTATCTCAATAATCTTTATTCTTAGTGTAAACAATTAATTTTTTTAATTTATTTATTTATGCATACAAGAGCTGGGGTACAGGCCAGAGATGCAGGGATGAGAGGATTCACCAGAGACAGAGTGGGGAACAGAACAGGCAGACTGACAGAAGTACACTGCTGAGGGGAGCAGTGGGCGAGTCAGGAGAGGTCCACTGCGCCATGTGGGCTGCTCCCCGGCCGGCCGGGGGATCAAACTCGTGCTGCAGTGGCTGTGGACAGATCCATAGGTTGTGTCTTAACCACTTGCGCCACCAGGGAGGACCAGCAATTAAATTTTTAGAAGAGACCGACCAACAGCAGGATTTGAGACTGGTTCACAGGGAGTATTTCAAGTTTTCTTTGTAGTTGTTAAAGATGTAGGCAGAGTACCCGCCATCCACCAAGATGATGTGCCAACCCCTCCTTCACTAGAACAAAGGCCCTAGTAGGTCCCAGGAGGAAGCTGAGTTAGGATATCCTTCCACAAGCTCCAACCCTCCCTGTGACCCATGGCACACATGTGAGAGGCAGTTGGTCAGGGTTAAAAGTACAGTCTGGCCACAGAGCCCCGCCCAGCTAACTGACCTTGGCCTCACCACCCCTGTTCTCCAACCAAATGTGCTAACTGGCTGCAGATTTTTAAACAAGCTTCCGATGCCTTTCCTAACACACAAAGAAAATGTGATAGGACATAATTTTGTCCAGCAAGGGAAAATTGTTTTATTTATTAGTAGCTAACCACTTACCAGCAAAGTTGACTAAAATCAATGGTAAACAACAACCCACCGCTGGCTTAAATCCCTTGCTCCACAAGATTCTTCTGGAGAAGAGGGTAACAAATGCCTCACTGAAATCTCAGGAAAACATTTTCCTGACAGGCCATTCTGCTGATGCAGCAGTTTTGGTTCCTGAGTTCTCACATGCATGAACTAAAGAATACTCAGACTAGAACAGGCTGATTCTCCCCTGAGCCAGGCCCTCTGCTCTGGCTGTGCACAGCCCTGTCACCAAGCATCTTGCTGCCTCTGTGCTGTCTGTGTAGAGCTCAGAAGTGCTGGTTGTCAGGGCAGGAAGGACCTCAAAGATGACCTGGTGCAAAGTCATCACTTCACCACAGAACCCAGAGAAAAGGGACCAGAAAGTCCTGGTGGCAGAGTCAAGGACAACAAACCAGGCACTCTCTCCATATCCTGTTCACACCAGGGATTAAAAACCAAGTTCTTGGAGGAGGGGGGTGGGGTGAGAAGGAGCCCAGGTACTCAAAATTGCCTTGGGAACCAGGGTGCAGGAGGCGGCCAGGAATATAGCCCCTCCCCCACCCAGAACAGCTGCAATTTATCTGTTTCATGTATTAGGGTTAAACAGAAGATTGCATTTGAAGGAAAGGGTTTCACTGTAAATAAACAAACATCTTGAAAACCACCACATGGCAGAACTAACT
Source organism: Talpa europaea (assembly GCF_964194135.1). Taxonomy (NCBI): domain Eukaryota; kingdom Metazoa; phylum Chordata; class Mammalia; order Eulipotyphla; family Talpidae; genus Talpa; species Talpa europaea. The sequence goes on along the minus strand of NC_140071.1, from coordinate 46,461,712 downwards.
TCAAATAAAAGGAAAGTTAAAAGAGAGAAAGAACTAAAAACATAGGGTCTTATTTTAATGAATGTGTCTCATTTTAAATGGAACAAGTAAAGAAAACAGTACTAAAACCAAATGTTATAGCTTCGAGATCTCAGCTTTATTTTTGCCTGCCCTGGAAAATAAAACAAAAGGAAAACAAAAAAGACAAAGAGAAGAAAACCAATGGGAAGATAACATATTTTAGTGCCTAGGTTCCTGGGAAAAAGTCTTACATCCATTTAGCATTGATTGGACAACTGCAAGAAAGAGTCACAGAAGACATTAACCTCTTAATGCAATTGCTAAGATAAATGTTTGCTGAAAAAGAAGAAAAAGAGTTTTCTTATATTAGGGGGCAGGGGAGGGAGAGAGAAGGCTATTATGTACAGGGTTTCCAGTTTTACCCTTGCTTTCCTATTATGGCTTTCAATTTCTCCCATTCTTCCCACCCCCCCCCCAAAAAAAAAACACCACCAAGTCCTTCTTACAGGTGCTCACAAGCCCATGAACTGTGGCTCTTTAATGTCAAGAGGTAGGAGGGAAACTGGGTTGTCACTATGTGGCAGGATAGAGAATGTGCAATTTGCAGAAGAGGTAGACAGCCCAGGAAGACCAGGAATTCAGCAAGTCACCAAGAACTATGTTCACTGTGGTTTGGCATTCCTCAAAGAACCTTTTCTTTCACTTTTTAATTTTTGTCATTCTAGGATTGTACTGGTGCCAGATGACTTAAAAATCTCGCTTCAATCTTCTTAACATTTTAAAGGCAATAGCTTTCAATGACATTGAACCAAACAACCTCTGCATTTCATAGGCTATTTAAAGCCAACAAACTCAATCATTTAATAATGCAACAGTTCTTCACAGGAAGTGCCCTCAAGCTAAGTACAATTCTTTGGGGAGTTTGTTAATATGCTCAGTCAAGTCAGCCTGTCTAAGCCAAGTGTCCTCTTGGTGCCGTCCTCTGAAAACGGCATCTTCTAAGAAAAAAAAATGGTCACTCATCTTATTTCCTCCCTCCCACTCATTCCTAAGTTTCCACAAGCAACATTAGTACACAATGCAAATGAGAGAGCCATTTCCAAGTCATGGGGAGAATTTTTAAGAAGAGATAATGAATGTATAAACCAATGTTACTTGAATAATATAATTTAAAAATTAAACAAGACAATGTAACAAAGCACTGAGGTTCTTTGTGTTCGAAGGATACATGAATATTAACATGAGTTGTTTTATAAACTTGGAACTCTGCAAGAGGCCATCTTGATTAGCCTCCAACCAGACTGACTTAAGTGACCTAATTTTTATGTTCCACTTTTGAAGATCTCCTGGACAGAAATTCTATAATTTCCATTGGTACCCTGACTTGTGGCTTAATTTCCTTCAGAGTCAAAGGAGAATATTTCTCTTAACTATTTTTTTAAAGTTAAACAAAAGCTTACTTCTTGTAAAAGATGCCATTTGAACACTGGAAATGGAACACCACAAAGTGAACAATCAAGAGGTAGGCTATAGGTGACACTACGGACACTGGAAATGTCCCTGGCTTAGGAAGGATGGTCATGCCTCTCTCCCCTACCTCCCGGGAGTCTGCACGTGTCACAGGGATCTGCTTCTACAATTCAAACTCACAAGTTTAAGAAATGACTCTCGGGGGCCTCCCTGGTGGCGCAAGGGGTTAAGACACAATCTACAAAGCAACCCACAGCCTCTGCAGCACGAGTTCAATCCCTGGCTAGGGAGCTACCCACATGGCGCAGCAGACCTCTCCTGTCTCGCCCACTGCTCCCCTCAGCAGTGTATTTCAGTCAGTCTGCCTGTTCTGTTCCCCACTCTGTCTCTGGTGAATCCTCTCACACGCCCCCCACCCCCCCACACCTCTGGCCTACACTCCAGTTCTTCTTTTTTTTTTTTTAAGATTTATTTATATATTTATACAAGCACTGGGTACAGTCAGAAGCGCAGGAGGGTGAGAGAATTCACCAGAGCCAGAGCGGGGAACAGAACAGGCAGACTGACGAAATACACTGCTGAGGGGAGCAGTGGGCAGCAGGAGAGGTCTGTGCGCCATGCTGGACCCTTGCCGGCGGCCGGGGATGGAACCAGCGCTGCAGAAGCTGAGGGCAGCTTCACAGCCCAGGGCTCAGCTGCTGCGCCACCAGGGAAGGCCCTGTACCCCAGTTCTTATATGCATAAATAAAATCTTAAAAAAAAAAAAAATGACTCTTGGGCTCCTGGGAGGAAAGCAGCTCATGTGCAACAAGAACCATTTCCTAGTCATGGGGGCAATGTTTCCCAGGTCTGCCATACTTCCCAAGTGAAAGGGGGATTTTTGAGGGGAAGGGGTATCATTTCTGGATTTTTAAGACTCCTCTAAGCAACATCATGCACGCTTTTGTGATTTCTTTTCTCCCAAGGTGAATGTTCCACTGAGCTACACTCCTTGAAACAAACTTCTGGAGATTTTGCCCTTGGCCTCCTGGAATTTTTCAATGAAACTCGAAAGAGATGTTTTCCTGACCCCAAATGTTAACCTAATGAAAACTCTGTTTATAATTCCTTGAACTCATCTCTTTCTCTTTTCTTGTCATGCCCTCTGGGAAAGAAGGACTAGTACAGATGTTGGCTTGACCTCAACCAGCAAACACCAAGATAATCGAGTTCTAATCGTTTCTCAAGAACTTGGACAGCAGCTGAAAGACAGTAATTATACTCCCTGACTGGCATGGTTGTTTGCAATTCACCTTTTTAGAGGATCAGTATAAATATAGGAAATGCCAGCACATTAACTTGTGACAAAAACAAGATGTCAATCACAAGGAGAATAAAAGGAATATTATGTGTTTTTCAAAAGCAGTGAAAGAAGAAGGAAAAAAAAAACCTCTGACCTAAGGGTCAGGAAGAAGGGGGAGTGAGAATCATTTTCTGCCAATTACAGAGTCCAAATGAGGCTGGGCCAGGCTTTCACTGGCAGAGGCATTTGCAGGGTTTTAGAATTGAAATCTGCAATCTGGGTTTAGTTGATAATTTCCTTTTCTGGCAAGAAGGAAGATTTCTGGTGTGGAAGTTTTGGAAATTCTGTCTCAAGCAGTCACATTTACCACTGCTTGTGGACAACTTGGGGTGTTACATGCAGCGGGGCCCTAAGTATTTCCAGGGTTTTTTCCCTCTACCCTGGACAGGTGCTTTACTAAGAGATAGGTGCTGGGGGGAGAGGAGAGGCAGAGTTCTGTGAGATGAATGACTTGGCTTTACTCTCAATTTTCTCCAAGAAACGTGTTCTAGGGCTCATTTGGGTAGAAGGCTTCTGACACCATTCCACTGCACTTTACCTCAAACTCTAGGAACCCAGCTGAATGCTAACTCCTAGCCAAGTGTTCTGCAACAAAGCAAAACTACTGCAGAGGCATCCATAACACACACGAGGGCCATGGGGGCTGCAGGTGAGCTATCTGCTGCCTAGAAGCTAAAAACCAGGGGCAGGAAGAGTATCACATTGAAGCAGACACTTCTGAGAAGTGACACTCAGCATACCTTAGTGAAGAGTAGCTCAAAATCAGTACAAGAGTGAAATTTTGTTTGTCCCTCCATCCTTTTGAATTTGAATCCACAAGAGAGAGAGATGAAAAAGGCCCTCAAGCAAAACAAAACAATTCTCCCAGAGCCTACTAAGTACCCGAAGTACAATAACTGTTATTTGTTATGGTCTGGGCATTTGTCTGTACTGTGGGTCACATCAGTGCAACCAACTGGAGCCCTGATTGGAATCTTCTCGTGTTTCTGGACGAAGCCAAACAGAAAGATGCATCTGTCACAATGACCACCAGGAGTTCTTAATTTACTCTTGCTGACTGGTTGGATGGATTGATTTGTAGAGGTCTGGAAATTCTGCACTTTGGAATATCATTTAATTAGAATCCTTGGTATCTTATTAAGGGGATCTGCAGTTGAACAAAAAACTAACAAGCAAGTCACTGGAAGTTTCTTGTCTACAGGAATCAGAAGCAAGATGTTTGAGGGCTGGTGATAGAAGAAGAAGTCAAACAACTAGCAGTAGCAGGAAATAAGCAACTCAGCAAATAACTAAACAAAAGTTTTCAATGTTTTTCTTTACCTTCATCTAGCGCAACTCAAACTGGTTATACTTCTTTATCCCTGGACCTCTTTGTATAAATAGGAATCTGAGAATTAAAAATAGGCATCTTATTTGTTCCCACTCCAATTCAAATTTTCACTAAGTTTAACAGCAAAGGTTTAACATTTCTTTAAAAGGAGTGATCATTCTAGAAATGTTTTTTCTTCTAGATGCTAAATGAAGAATGTGAAGTCTAAGTTTATAAAGAAACCATCTGACCAAAATGATGGTTCTGAGCTCTTGGCAAGCAGCTGATTGAAAGGACAGCATAAGTGGAGAAGTCATTCTCAGCTCAAGAAGATGTCAACTGGGGATGGGAGCAGATGAGCTATCTGAGGTTTTCATAAAATTTAGGTTAAAACTGAAAGAGTGCAATGAAAACTTCTCAAGGAAGGAGAAGGAAAAAAGTATGTCCTGGGAAATACCTCTCACCCACCAGGACGCAGAGGGAAGCAGAATGACTTTAGCTCTTGGGTCCTCTCTCGGGCCGGTTTCTGCCTATTTCTTGGAAATGAGATCAAGATGATACTCTCCAACTCCCAGTTAAGTGATGCTTGGGGACAGACAGCATTTGATTCTTCTTGGATAGAAATGTTCCACAAATCTGTCAAGGGTGAATTAAAAGATTAACTCTGGACAGAGACTCTGAGTGCCAATGGCCTTAGATGTGGAGGTTGGTGTAAGTCATAAGCCTGGGTGTCTCCAGTGCTTGATGAGATAGAAAAACTTGAAAGTTTGAAGTGGGATGTGTAGAATTAATAGGAAACAGATGATGAGAGAAGTTCAAATGCTGGTATCCCTGGAACTCAGCCCCCAGGAAGCTATAGTGGGTGTGTGTAGATTAGGAGGGTCAAGAGTGGGTGTTATTTAGGAAAAAGTCCAGCCATGCAGGTCCTGGGAGACAGAACCTTCTGCAGCCAAACTTTGAAAGCACTGAGAACCTTGGCAGTAACAACAATCATAGTCATCCCATATTGACTGAGCCCCTATGAGGTGCCAGCCACTGCACTCAGTCAGCACCTGTCTTCAGGGAACACGCAACAATGACATGAGATGGGCTATTCACTGCATGTTACAGGTGGGACACTGGAGATTCAGGTGGGATGGATGAAGTAATGTTCCTGAGTTATACAGCAAACAAGCAGTACATAATCTTCTCATATGACCTGTGAGTGATCTAAAAGGATGGACCCTCAGAGCTTAAAGTTGAAGGAATGACAAGGTCATGTCTATTCTTATTTATTATGTCTCTGAAGAGATGGAAGGAGAGGAACAGCATCAAATCCTAGAGCCAAATTCTTGGGATTATGTACTGGCTTTACCATTTGAAATTTGGGAATGTGTTGACCTACAAGTGATCAGTAATTACATTTTTTCTTCTCCCTTCCCTTAGCCAAGGGACTCAAGCCTCTAAGAACTCTTGCCCCTGTCTCTAGCTTGGGATCATCAGGCTACTTACCAAACAGACATGAGAATTGAGATGATGTTATAAAGAGAAAGCAGTTTGCTAATGCTGGTTGCTGTGATTTTACATTATCCCATTTGATCTTCATGATGTCTCACATGCAGAAGAGTGCTATCCTATCTGGCTTTCCAGAAGCGCTTTGTGGAACACAGATATAATCATGTCCTCATTGCTGAGAAAGCCTACACAGGCTCCTCACCACCTGTTCCCTGCTCTACCCCATCCCGGTCCCCACAAACCTCAACATGCTAGGACAACCGCGTCTGTGAAGAGGACACTCATGCAGCACAGTGACTCCAGACTCCTCTCTCCCCCACACAGAGGTATAAACAGAATCAAACAACAGCACAAACACTCAGCTTTGATAGGGAAAAAGTTTATATTTCTATTCTATTCTACTACCTCTGCTTATTGCTTTAAGCAGGTAAGCGCATTTTAATATAATGAGATCTAAAATACCCCTCACACACTTAGAATATTCCTTTTAATTGTTTGTGTTTACCCAGTGAATCTTAGTGGATTTTTAAAGTCAGTAAACATATTTCTTTATGAGAGGTAAGGAGAAACCTAGTGCAGTAGGACCTCACTTAATATTGTCAATAAACTCTTGGGAAGTGCCAACATAAAATGAAACCAGATCCTCAAATTAGGTTGTTTGGTTCAAAGTCAGCCTGGATTTTTTTTCTCTCGTCCATGTTATAATGCAACAACTTTTAATGAAATGAAGTTATTTGAGGGCCTGCTGTAGTCTTTCCTTAAAAACAACTAATAGGGCCTCCCCAGTGGCGCAGCGGTTGAGCGCTGGGTTGCGAAGCTGCCCGCAGCCTCTGCAGCGCCAGTTCGATCCCCGGCCACCAGATGAGGGTCCCACATGCGCGCAGACCTCTCCTGCCGCCCGCTGTTCCCCTCAGCAGTGTATTTTGTCTGTCTGCCTGCTCTTCTCTCCACTCTGGCTCTGGTGAATTCTCTCATGCTCCCGTACTTCTGACTGTACCCAGTGCTTGTATTAACAAATAAATCAATCTTTAAAAAATAATAAATAAATAAATAATAACACAACAACTAATAGATTATTGTAACTAGTCCTATTCTTTCAATCTGGTCCTGCATTATTAATATAGATATTTCTTACAGTCATCACAGTTCTTGCATATGCATAGTGTAAAAAAGATATTAGACAAGGCAAGTCTGAATACCTTGAGCTTTGCTAGCAATACTAAATAAAAATATCTATGGCACAGCCAATTACATTTGGTCACAGAGATGCACATTTTCCACAACCTATCTGCTGGCAGGGTTGATGCTTGCTGGCAGAGAAAGTGATTAGAGCCTTCTTACTCAACATGACAAATGATGGCTCGCTAGCCACTGCAAGCTATCGTGGAAGAATTTCACCACCTTTAAGAGTCCATGGGCCAAGAATAAGTGATTCAACAGGAAAAGACCACCAGAAACGCTAACACCTCCCATCTCTGCTTTTGTCTCTGCATTCCATACCTGTGGGACACAGGGACTCAGGCCTGAATCCTAGACTCTGTATGTCCACATGTAAGCCATTATGAGTAACTGTGCCTGAAATTTAATTCCACATCTGCTCTTCTGCAGTCTTTGGAAATCTTATGAATTTCTCTGACAACTGTTTGCAAAGGCCATAATCATAGGCATCTGTAACTGGATCCCCAGCTACAGGGCAAAACACCACATAATTCCAAGAAGCTTCTGGTCCAACCTTATTTGGTTTCTTGTCTCTCTAGCTTTCTTTAAAATTGCGCTGAGCCTTCATTTTGCAGAGAGCTGATTAGCAATGGAAGAAGGCGGCCCCGGGCCTTTGTAGAATCTTTGGCACACAGGCCCAGGCAAATCCTATCATCTCCCTCTGGTTGTGGCCTCTCTGGCACCTACAGAAAAAGGCCTTGGGGCTAGGACAGCAGCAATTTGGGCTGAAGACAAGTGAGGGTCGCTGTGCTGGTCTGTGTTCTGCCCTGGTAGTTTCAGGTTGCCAGAGGAGGCATGAGGACACACCCTGGCCCCAAGTGGACCAAAAGTCAATGGAGATGCAGCTATGCTACTCCAGCTCTTTTAGTGGGTCAAACAGAAGCTGTGAGGTTCTACGATTGGATCTGCCTTGTCTAAATACGGTCAAAGGCCACTAGCACAACATGTGATCTTGAGCAACTCAATTAACCTCCCTGTATCTGTTCCATATTTTAAAAACTTAGGAGCAATCTTTTTTTTTTTTTTTTTTAGTGAATTTTTGAACTGTCCTTTTATTCTATAAACACTCACAAAAATCAGGTGGATAAAGTTCTTGCACCAATTCAGTCACATGCTATTCAGTAATCGTGGGCAAGTCAGCTCCCCTCTGGGAATCAACTTTCTAATCCAATTTCTAGGCATCTTCTATTCATTTCTTTTGGGGAATGAATGCAATAAGGTGCAGAAAAGTGCTCTTTCAAGAATGGAGAGGTGTAAGAATTCAGGTATCATTATTGCTATAGCTTCATTCTCCTTCTCTAAAGCTCCATTCTGACAGTCAAGAGTTGTGGAGTCTGACTGGCAGGCTTAATACATGTTATTTTACTGCTCTAACCTCAATATTCTCACCTGTGATGTGGGGATAAAATAATAGCACCTAAGCGGGAGTTACTGTAAGGATCAAATAAGTACAAAGAAAGTACCTAGAATAGCGGCTAGGAAAATAAAGGGTGCCAAATATTAGCCACACTCATTATCCTGTGATAAACCTTTTTTCTTTCTTGTTTCATCAGGCACCTTTCAAAATAAATTACCTTTTTTCAGGCATTCAACTTCAGCGTGCTAACAAAAGGGGAGGGACTAATAATTATTTTTACATATCCTATCTCATTCGATGTGGCCAACCAACTTGTATGGCATATTTTATAATCTTTTATGTGAAGTTACAGGTCCAGCGGCTCTTCAGGAATGAGTCAGGTCTGCATGGCCCACACTAAGCTTTCCAATGTGTTATTTCCATTTAAAGATGTATTGTGAATCAAAAAAGATAAACACATGCAGTCTGCAGCAACATGAATGGAGCTAGAAGGGATCATGCTCAGTGAAATAAGTCAGAAAGAAAAAGAATAATACCGGATGGTCTCACTCATAGCAGGAATTTAGAAAACCTAAATAAGGGACCAGGAAAAAGACTAATTAACACAAAGTAAAAATCAAAATCAACAAGCAACTATAAACCAGAGACACACTGGTGGGGGGGAAGAGAGGAAGGACTAGGGTCAAAATAAGGGGGGGTGCAATTGTATGGGGAATATAACCAAAATGAAAATGCATACATTGTGCAAAAATGAAAAATGATGTAAGAATTATATAAAATATTAATAAAAATAAAAAAATTTAAAAAAGATGTATTGCAAAAATAATAAAGGTTTCCCTAAAAAGAAGTTAGAACACCATCAAATTTATATAGCGGTATGTGGTTCAAAGTCTTGTAAAACAACAACAAAAGTTTTTGATGTGGACTTGAGCAGTCAAGACTCAGCTCTCCATGTAACTTGTACTCACGTGAACGATGAGTAAGTGGGAGAGACTTCTACTGCACTGCCCAGCCTGCAGACACTTTAGCGCAGCACCTGTCACCCAGCTGCATACCTGCTGGCTGATGTGAATCCTCCCATAAACCGCAGGCTGGTTCCCTGAGGGAAGTGTGTCTGGTTTGCCTTGTAAGCCTAAGGCCCTGCCTGCTGAATGAGTGCGTGAATGTGGCCATGCACACAGTGCCTGCTACACAGAGGACTGGTGTACGGACTGTTATGAGAAGTCATAGAGACTCAGAATTAAACCTGGCCCCTGCAGGTTACCACTGTAGAACATGATCTGTGTAAGATTCAAGACCACACCTTACGAAGAACATCTCCAAGTCTATGTAGACAGAAAGACATCTTCCTAAAATATATCTGTAATTATGAAACTCAACTTGACTGCTACAAAATGCTCTCACGTGACTGTATAACTGCACATACTTTCCCACTTAGGGCCCTACTACAGCTAGTGCCTCGGTTCAGTTTTCTTGAGAGGTTGGAGAAGAGATGTGGTCTTAGAGGACCCAGGTGCTAATAAGAAAAAAAAAGGTGTTATATTTCCTTTTGACATTACTAGCAAGAAGGCAGACACAAACTTAGATAAAGGCATTAACTGATTAAGTAAGTAAAAGAAAATCCAGGTTCCTTATACTGTACTTAGAGCCTCACAGTCAATTCACCTGGCCTTTTGATATTTTCTTTCATTAACTATACTGAATGTTTCCTTCTTTATCCATTTTTTATGACTAATGAGTGCTACAAGTAAAGTTTCTATCAAAGAAAATTTGAATGAGTGTAACTGATTTTTTTTTTCCAGTTTACAACTCGGTTTTTCTCCTGGGAAAGTTGAGAACCACTGATAAAACTGTCTCTAGAAATTTAAGTGCAAAATTGCTGGACAATTGTTTTTAAAACATCTATGATGTTTATTTCTAGCTAAAATATCAATATACTCTTGCTATGAAGTGTGTTTTACACAGAATAAATTCACACACAGAAACCTAGAAATAGTTATATCCATGCAACAATACCAGTCTTAATAAAATTGTGTTGACTGAAAGGTCAGAATAAGGTCTCCAGAGAAGTTTATGCAGATAGATAATGCAGATTATGCCTTATGTAACCACAGGCTTAAAGTTAAGAAGATTCCTAGCCTCTCAAGCGTTTGATCCTTTATACCTGAGAAGTTTGTGACATTTCTGTTTACTAGTAAAAATTAAGTTTTCTTCATGCTAACCAAGTGACAAATTTAATGTGCTTGTTTGTGGTCGGAAGAGGGACATCAGATCTATTATTTTTCATGAAATCATCCTGGCCACCCACAAAGTCACTCTACAGATGTAAAACACACCTGATGTGGTAGATATGTTTAAACTTACAGAAAATATTAAGATGAGGACATAACCCTAAATGACCAGTTTGTTCCCATGACCAAGCAACAGACGAAATGCAAAGAACAGAGGAAGTAGTTGACCTACGTAGCCCTAACATTTTTTCCCTCTGCAGCTTCTGAAACAGTTTACAGTTTCTTTATCTTTATTAGGACATTTTCCTCATCAAATTAATGAGTCACTAAACAAAAGGCTCACTAAACTGTTTACACTTGGGAATAGACTATCTGTTGAGAGTCTAGCAGAAAGGACAAGTCATAACTTGTCATTGCTTTTCAATGAAATCATCCGAGAAAAGCAAGTCAGAATAGCTGGGATAGAAACAGTATGACATGAAATTAAAAGTAAATTCTGAGATGACTGTAAAGGAAATGCTAGAGATCCTCTTCTCCTGTAACATCATAACCTCTGCCCTCTTTCTTTTGGAAAGCAAACTGTTAAGCAAGACAGTCTTGTAGGATAATTGACATTGTGAAAACTGAGTGCTGTGCAAGGGAAATGAGGAACATGAAAGTCACTGGGAACCTGGTGGAGTAAAGACTTAAAGAAACACAAAGGAAGCTGGTTAGTTGAGGTAACAAACACAGACAATGGATAGAAAAAAACAAAGGGTGACACATACATGCTTCACGTTTTCTTCCAATTCTATTGGGTGCACACGACTGGCATGAACATGTGGTGAATGGTCTGCCAGACTGACTCCTAAGTGAATCCAAGACTGCGCGCCAGCACAGGAGAGCTGTGAGGGATGCGCTGTGCACGACATCTGGGAAGTTGTGAAAAGAAATGGTTCCCTTCAAATCATTTCCATTTGGTGGTCTTTTCACAGTGGTCAAGAATACATATTCTTGAATTAGCATATAGTATAATATTCTTTTTAACAAACAACACAGGCTAACAGAGTTCAAAGGGAAGTTACATAGATGGCCGTAAAATGCCAGCCAGGAAAGTCTGAAAGAGACCAGAAGTGCTCAGAGATGGCAGGGTATTCTGATCCAACAGCTCAGGAAGACAGAACACAACACCCCTCCCTAGAGTGGGAGAATGAAGGCTCAGACTGCAGAAGGGAGACTTGCAAATCTGCAGGAATTCCTCTCTTGTGGCTCTACATAGTACGAGCTAACTTGGGTTTGTCTCCTGTGTGGTTTAAATTTCTCAAAATAAACAGCATACATTTTCTGCACTGTGGCATTCTTTTCCCTCTAGGAAAGTTTCATAATTATATACCAAACTGACTCTTTTGGAACATCTTTTGCTTTCTTCACTTCTACATTAAGTTCTCCCCGATTACTCTCAACTTAGCGAAAAATCCAGGTACATAAACATACTCAGCTAGACTGTCTCCTGGAGATGCAGGCTGTGCTCTTTCTGAATTGAAAAAAAAAAAAAAATCAAAACTGTGCAGAGTCTCCTTTACCCAACCAGTCAGAAGAGACTACTCCCAGGTGCCAACTATCCCATTAGAACATAAACCAAGAGACAGTATACCGAACTTCAGAGCAGAACTTTTCACAATACCAAGACATCCACAGACAGATGAATACAGAAACAAGATGCGGCACATACATTCGATGGAGTATTGCTCAGCCTTGAAGAAGTAGTAATTCTGACAGATGCTACAACACCGATAAACCTTGAGGATATTACACTAAGTGAAATAAGCCAGACATGAAAGGACAAACACTGTTATGTTTTCTCTTATATAATGTTCTGAAAGTAGTTAGATTCATAGAGACAGAAAGTATAAGGGTGATTTCAGTGGTGGTTGTGGGGGGTGGGGGATAGGGAGTTACTGTTTAATGGGTGTAGAATTTCAATTTTGCAAGATAAGAGTTCAGAGGATGTATAGTGATGATTGTGGCACAACAGTGTGAACTTAACACCACTCAGCAGTACACTCAAAAATGTTAAGGTGGTAACTTTTATGTTTTGTGTATTTTACCACAATGAAAGAAAACATAAACCAATAGGCAGTTTTCACATCCAGTTGTGGCAATATGTGCATAATCTCCACCCCTGAAGGTTTCCAGCCGGGAACAGCCTCCTACAGCTCACTACCAGCTTCTGCCCAAAGATGTGGCCATCACTCCTCATCACATGGAGTCCCCTTCCCAGGGAGCCTCGCTGCAGCATCAGGATTGCACAATTCCTCTCTGCCTCGGAGGAATCAAAGGAGAATCATCTCACTGCCCTGAAGTGGGATGGGTAATAAGCTCTCCAGTTTCCCTGCATTAAGGAAGGGGGAGAATTAGAATCAAGAAGCCAAGGCCTTGAGATCACTGGGGACATTTCCCCCCACCTGTCATTTTCTGATTGAGGAGGATGGGATCTGGGACTTTAAAGGCACCAGCTACCTCCTGCAGGTACCTCTCCTTTCACATTAATGCTCCCATTATTATATATTTTCATGATAAAAACACTTTAAAAATGCTCTAGAAGATTCTCAAAGATCTGGTCTTTGCCTCCAGAAGCACATGATTTATATTAGATATTTTAGATACATGCACACACACATACCACAATATACCATTGAGGCAATGTGGCTGAAACATATGGACAACAGGCTGAGATACTAAATCAGTGTTTGAATGGGCAATGATGTATTTATAGCAGCACATGTGGTAGACAAAGAGGACACACACATTTGTGGAGAACACACAGCCAGACCAGAGACTGGCCACACGGAGTAAGTGCAGGATAACCGAGGAGCTGCATTCATAGCCCAGAGTAAACACTGGACGAGGCAGCTGAGAGGCTTCACTCACAAACCTGCAGTTATGACCTTCTCAAAGTCCTTTCTACTTTGAAGCAGTCAAAGAAGCTAATCTGGGACACCAGTTTGATGAGGAAAGAAGGAGGGATGGAGAGGGTCTCTCATTCCCATCAATCTTCAAGGAAATATACAGTAGTAGCAAAAATTAGCATAGTGAATATTATGAACCATTCTTCTAAAATTTTGTAGATATTCACTCATTATGTATTATATTCACTCATAATGACAGGTACTATCTTATCTACTGATGGAGAGAGTAAGACATATGGGGACAAGGATTCAGAGCTAGTAGGTGTGAAAGCCAGGGAGTCATGCTTTCTCGTAACCTTCATGCTCTCCTGTTTCTCTGAAAGAACAACTATATATGTATCTGAAAGAACTTTATCTATCTATCTATCTATCTATCTATCTATCTATCTATCTATCTATCTAGAGATGGTGTGATATACACATATATGCTCGAAAAAAATATACATATATGCTCGAAAAATATAGAAAAAAATACATGACTTTTCCAACAGCCCCGGGGGTGTGTGTGTGTGTGTGTGTGTGTGTGTGAGACTAGTAGAGAAATTGAAGTACTATGTAGCATGGTAGCTCTGCCCCCATCCCTTGTTTTTAGGGGGAGACACAGAAGAGCCAACATGAGTAAGATGTCAGCTCTTCTGGTTCCACTTACTAGCTGTGTGGTCTTGGGCATGTTAATTAGCCTCTCTGAGTATTGGCTAGTCACTATATCTATAATATATGCTGTCTAGTGGACCTGTGAGGATTTAATAATGCCCCTGGTACGTGCTCAATAGATAAAAGCTATTATTCATCCAGTTTTAAGCTCACCAAACAAACATCGGACACACTATCACCATCTCAAAAATTAATCAAAATTCTGTAATCAAGTAATAAAGGCTGTAAGTCTAAACTGGCATGCAACAGTCAGCTCATAGCCACACTTCTACAAATTTCAAACAGTTCCTTTACCACACTGCTTGGGGAGTGATTGAATAATTTTTCCTAAGTGTTCCCCTAGGGCAGTTAGGAATCAAGACACAAGAAAGAGAAAAGAAACAAATTTACAAGATAGCAGAATGTTGTACATAAAAAAGTAGTGCAAAAATTAATAATTAAAAAAAATAATTTACAATATTTTTTGTTTGAGTCTAGAAAGCCAAACATTCCATAATTACTAAATCACACACAGATTGTGAACAGTCTCCAATGACCAAAGAAAGGCTATAAATTGCAAGTCACATCTCAAACTTCAGAGAGAAACCACCTTATTAGGATAACCATGGGCAGGGAGCTGTGTTTTCTCCTCTCCCTTTGCAGAGAGCCAGGTGACCATTGGGGCACCTGGTTGGCCCATGCTCAGAGTGGACAGTGATCGCTCAGTAACCAGAGAGCAAGCTTTAGAACCAGCATGTTCTAAATTCACATTCAAGAATGTAAAAATAATCAGCCAAGCCATCTGCACATGCCCTGATGGACATTTTCCAGGACTGCTTCAAACCAGGATCTAAGGTAAAACAACAAGTTAGACAAGTCATGTGTAGACATACCACCTCCGGGCAGGACGCAGGGATTCTCCTTCCTGGAGACAGACTGTATTTTTACAACAGGCTTTTCTATTTTTCTTACAGATTGCTTCAACTATAACAGCATAAAACAAACATCTGAAAGAGTGAGTCACCTACTGGCTCGAATCCGAAGCACCAGGTCAAATGCAGTTTAAGCCACGTCAGTGCTTAAGGGCAACCCAGCACCATGAGTGGACAGATTTTTGTCACCCAAAATTTGCATGTCCTTTCTAGTGGACAATATCTCCAGTAACAAGAGGCATGACAAGGAGTGCAGCCTTTCTGGATGGATCAGGAGAATCTATGGTGTTTCTTCCCTCTGAAATGGCTCCTCTTTCAAATGAATTCTGGACAAAGAAAAGGCAAGAGGAAACTCAAACTTACAGCATTTTTTTCCTTATAAGCACTTCTGGCAAAGTGTAGTCTGAGAGAAAGGGAGGTTTAAATTAACAATAATGATGTTCAGTAATATTATTCTTATTTGTGGATTTAAGTTAAATTTGTTTTTGATTATATTAGGCAATAATCTAGTATCATTCTTCCATCATTGAGGGGAAAAAGTGACACTCAATTCTCCAGCTATTCTGACTTGTGCTGAAGAAACACATTCCAAAAGTTAGAATAATGTATAAGCAACTTTACATGACATCCAAAGCATCCATTTCTTTTTCTCCTTCAAAATATCATTATGTCTACAATAAAGCCAGACAAGTATCTGAAATTGAACTGAAGAGACAGGGCTACAAGATTACTTCTCAAGAAAGGAATAAAGAAGGGTTCTCATTCCAAAAAGCTGGACTTCCAGCAAACACAAACCCATTTAAGATCACACAGTTCTGCATCATCTCACAGGAGATAAGGAGCACTTGAAGGGGGACTTCTCAGAGATTTTAACCCTGCTGAATAAATGAGTGAAGCACGAAGGCTTGAAAGAACTGCATATCTGAATGAAGTAGTCCAGGGGAACCACAAATTTCAAAAGTATTTTTCATGAGTCTCCACGTACCCAGTTTTCCTTTCATATGATGGTCTTACCTCTTTTCTTCCAAATTATACCAGAAATGTGATCAAGCACAGTAAAAATTACAGATCTTCCTTGGGGAATTCTTGTTTTCACTCCAATACTGCTTAGAGCTGAAGGTGTCAGTGCCTCTGCTAAAGCAATGGACCCCGCCCCCAACCAAAAGTCAGATCCGCTGTAGCCCCAACCTTTCAGAAACCAGCCAGGAACCCGAAGAAGAAAGAGGCTCTGACAAATTTGAACAACAGGGAAATGCTGTTCAAAGTCCAGTAAGCCTCATTGTGATGCTGGAGGAATATAACTTACAAATTTCCAGAAAGACAGATTCTTTCTTTTGTGATAATGCTGGTAGTTTTTTCCTGCTCTTAAGTTATGCCTTTCTTTTGCCAAGTTCTTCCCATTAAACCACCAAAAAAAAAAAAAAAAAAAAAAAAATCAAATGACTGTAAATTGTCCATGTTCCACAAGTCTGTAAATTCATATCAACTAAAATTCAAATATTTAAAAGGAAATGAAATCTGTTAAGTATTGACTAAATAAATCACAAAGTGATCTTTAACATACTAAACAGGATAATTTTGTGAGCAAAGCAAACTGCTAGTTCCTCCTTATGTATCAGAATTACCTGTGGGACTTAGAAAACTTACAGATGATCCAGCCCCACCACCCCCTCTCTCCCTAGATGGGACCATGATCTGGTACTGGCCCTCAGAAATCAGGTGGGCCTGGACTGTAGTGGAAACAGCCCTGGGCACAGAGTTAGGGGATAAGCTTTTCACTTGGAGGGAGCATGGGCCCCTCTGTTTCCTTGTTTTCTCAATTCTAAAATGGGAGAGCTGTATTAAATAATCATCTAAGTCTCTTCTAGCATAATACACATAAATTGTTTTCAATCCTCCCAATTCCAGAGTTGTTCCTACTTAAGAAATTACAGAAGAAAATGTAGAAACAATGTACCAAGTGAGTCCTAGAAGGTAAGAGCGGACTGTTTTAATAAAATGGAAGGATTTGAGGGGGAGGCGAGGCACTGGCAGAAAAGACTGGGGAAGAATAAACAAGCAGTTTACAAAGTCAAAAAACCCTAAGACTTAATCCTTTTTTCATTTTTTTTTTCCTTTTAAAGGACAGAGCAAAAGAAAAATCGGGAAGGAGAAGTGAAGCACAAGACAACAGTACTTTCAGTGCAGTCAGTGAAAATTTATCTAATGTACATTATGCTATATTACAGGAATAGGAAAGGGATAGAATGAAGAACAACATGGTTTCCAAACTGCAGGAATTTGTGATGGAATTCAGGGGTTCTCAAGCCTTATATCTTCATATGCATTAGATTTGCCAGGCAGATCTCTACAAAATACAGAAGACTTGAGTTTTCACCCACTCTCCCAAAACATGAATATGAATATGAATTTCTATGATGCAGAGCCTAAAAAGTATTTGTCACCCACTGAAATTTGACAGTCACAAACTAAACAACAATAGGGACCAACATTTTGATAACGCCACTAAAATTAAATATACAGGCAACTGTATTAGCCATAGATAATCAGTATTGTTTAAGACAGGGGTTCCCACACTATGTGCCTTGTTGCCCAGAAGAGCTACAGTAAACTCTCAGGAGGGTCAAATGGTACTTTGATTTTTCAAAGAAAACATAATGAAGTGTTGAACACTGACTGTAAAGCTCCTAGTTCAACTTAAATTTACCTTTAACCTGCATTATATTCTCTGTGGTGCCAAGATATCTTTGTAAAACTGTAGTTTTTGAAATTGCTATAAAGTCAAGTATTATTTGAAAATGGGAGTGGGGGTGTCCAATCTCAAGCCAAGGTTTGAGAAGTTGTGTGGTATCCAACAGATAGATACCTCCCACCAGTAAATAATGATAGTTATTTTAAAATGAAATAGATTTAACAGAGAGGAAACTTTTTAAAATTTATGTATTACTTTTTCAAATGGCAGCTAAGTTGTTAGGCCCAAATATTTCTTTGTTTTTTTACTTAACAAACCTCTTAGGTATTTCTTTTGAAAAAATATCAAGACACCTGATAGCATAAATAGAGACAGACAATCTGGGGATGTTGTGGTCAAGACAATCTTACAATGATATTCTCTTCACAGCTCAGTAACCTAACTCATTTGCTCAAAACCAATACGTCTAAGATTGTGTTCTGGTGGAAAAAGCATTCTGAGGAAGTTCTAGAACTTCACTTTTCAAAGTATTTTCAAATGAGATCAGTGGATAATTGTAAATGCCTTACACACTGATAGCCAAGAACTTTATGAATTATTTTCCTTCATGCTAGAGTTCAAATAACATTCCAAAGATTTTTAAAAAGTATCTTATTTGCATGAGTGCTATTATATTTGTGCAAAGACCTTTGCACATGAGAGTCTTATTTATTTCACAGAATTTGACTATCTAGAAATTCCAGCCTCAGCCCTGGTAGATAATGTAAGTCCAGTCACCACTAGCTTTTCAAGCAGTAAGTCACAGGAATTGCTGCGCTCACTCTCACAGCTGGTATACCTAGCTCCCCCGGCTATCCAGGCCATCAGACTGATCTTTTCTGGCACAGTGGTAAGCTTTGTTTTGTTACACATCACTCCTCAGTCCTCCCAAGTGTTACAGATACAGTTTCATTTTCTCAATAATGTGCACTGATTTGATTTGAGACTTCCATGATTTCTAAAGATAAAAACTTCTCCAGACTAAAAGTCAAGGGTAAACCCGCCTCTTAACAGGTGGAGCTTTATTAAGAGACCGTATGTCTCCACATAGGCTCTGCCTGCCAGATCAATGAATGAGCAGACAATAAACCTCCAGCTTCACTGCCTTAGCATGACCCTGACCACTCGTGACTTGGGACTCTGGCACGCACAGGGGGGCTATTATGCTGCGTGTATAACTACTTTAGCCATTCTGAGCACTCCTTATCCCTTAAATCTTCAATTTTTCAAATTATCCCCCAAATTATTGGAAGTTTCTGGGGGTTCTCTTTAGACTTTTCAGAGTCAAGTTACTAATATTTTAAAGTGGTCAAGCAAATTTTAATTGTAGTTTTTTATCAATTAATCTGTTTTGGATTAAACATGAGCAAACAGAGCTTTATTGTGTTTGAGAATTATTGTGAAAAGGTAATCGTACCTACTAAATTCTTAGCTCATTTTGAAAATTTCAAAGTGAAGTTTTTTCACTTTAACATGAGTCTTTCAAGTAAAAAACAAAATACAGATATCGTGAAAAGTGAGCAAAGTCCGTTCTCAACTCTAGAAAAGTTTTGTTATTTCATTTTGTTCTCCCAATATATGATCATTGTTCTCCAAATATCAGAGTGTTGTAAGTTGTCCTGTTTGGGCTTGGAGGTGATGAAAAGAGAAGCTAAAATTACAACCAGGGTCAGAAGATAATTTCTCTATTTTGAGTTTCAAAACTCCAATCATTAAACTTTCAGAAATAAATATGACTAATGAATGCGAGCAGATAATATACTCCCTCAGAAGGATTTTACTAAGAAAAGACCATGAAGGGAGTGGGTAACTAAAGTAAATGCTCTGGCTGAGAAAACACTTTCTATGATAGAATATAAAAATAGCAGATGAGCAGGACAACTTTTTGGCCTGAACTTAAATCAGCTGTTTAAAAAACTGAAACTCCCAAAACACTAAAAAGTAAAAGGAAATCAAATTTAAACCTGCCCAACACTTGACCAGCATGTTTGCCATTTGCCTGACCCCATATTGGAGTGACCCTGTAGGATTGTGGGGCACTCAAGTCAAAAAGATCAAGTAACAACAGGCAGGGAAGCCTCAGAGGAAAAACTGTGAAAATACTATTAAGTAGAACAGCTCCTACCATTTGGTCTGGTGATGAAAGGAGAAATGAGGTGTCACTGAGGATGATAAATATTTGGACCCTTGACTTCTTTGGGGGGTAAGGTAACAGAACAAATGCCTTTTCTGGAAGGGGTGATTTGGTTGGCCTGGAGATTTATGAAGCTAAAAGGATTTGACCATGTTCACAAAGCCACCATTGAGAATGCAGTCCCACAGCGGAAGGTCCCGAGAGCGTGGAGTCACAGGTCATTCATGGAATCCCTCTGCCCAGGATAACTGCCCACTAACAGTGCAAACTGCTCTCAGGTTTGTATATGAAGTAATATTCACAGTGAAGGGCCCTTGTGAATTAGACAAATGCCCCAAAGGGAGATGTTCCTTAAAAACAAGCAACAGTACTAAATCTAGAAGAGTATCAACCATGCTTATGTAGCAACTGAAACCACCAATGAACTGAACACTGAAAACAAAAATAAAACCTTCTAATCCCTCACAAGCATTCCTCCGGTGAGGTGAGTGTGAACACAAGATGCAATCACCTGTGTTGGCTGCCTTCTCTTCAGGTCTCTTGCTACTTATTGGAGAAAGTAGAGAAGCCACAGGACTGGGTTTGCTACATCTCCAACCTGTCAGTCTCCTTGGGGAAAAATGATTTTTCTCAGAGCTTCAGATCATCCAGCAATAGAAACACAGGGGTAGAAACACATTTTTTTGGTTAAAAAAATTGTTTTTGGACCTCAATATGAAGAAGTCAATGGACGAGGAAATTTAACTCCATAAAACCAAAAAACTAAAAGCCGTCTTAAAATTAATGTGGAATGGGCCTCCCCGGTGGCGCAGTGGTTGAGTGCTGGGTTGCGAAGCTGCCCGCAGCTACCCGGCCACCGGAGGAGGGTCCCACATGGCGCGCAGACCTCTCCTGCCGCCCGCTGCTCCCCTCAGCAGTGTACTTCGGTCCTTCTGCCTGCTCTGCTCCCCACTCTGGCTCTGGTGAATTCTCTCACCCTCCTGTGCTTCTGACTGTGCCCAGTGCTTGTATAAATAAATAAATATATCTTTTAAAAAAATTAATGTGGAATGAAAACACACACATTTTGACTATTCCCTTAAATACACTAATGAAATAACACATCACATTTAAAAGAAGTTCCATTGAAATTTTCATAAAAGGAAGGCTTATTTATCTGATACCTACTCTGGAAAAAGAATGACAAATCATTGATCGAAAAACACATGCACATAGGTAAAGGGGTTGATGGTGGCAATAAAGAAGAAAAACAGAAAAAAAAATTAAGGCCCACCTTTCATTGACATTGTTCTGACTTTTTAAAATCAGGTGGTTGTACGGTAAAGATTCCCACTAATGTCACAGTAATGTGAAAGGTGTGAACTTTTTTTACAAAGCCCAAATAAATTAAAATTCTTACCCACCAGCTTTCCTAAGGGCATTTTATTCAAGCTAAAGTACCGATTAAAAGGAAAAGATCTTTCTCAAACATATACTCTTTTGTTAACCCAAACAAAAAAGTATGACTCCAGGAAAGAATGGCATAAGTTTGCTATATAGACATGGTTGATACTCTCATTAGGTTCAGCCCTAAATTGCTTGTTCTTATAGGGGAGTCAAAGTCACAGGGACCCTTCATCAACAATACTCACTCAGGTACAGACCTCAGAATGAACTATATTGTTTCCTAGAATGTTCTCCTGGCAGAACAACACTGACCAGGCGTTTCTGAATACTCCCAGGGTGACTCCTAAAGCCCAAGGATTTGGGAAACAATCAGCCTGCTCTGCATGAAACACAAGCCATAAGCCCTGTGGGTACAAGTCACAGCAGCAAGCACTCACTGAGCAGTGAATGTGAGCCAGGCCTGAGCCAATTAATCACTTTCTAGCACATTCTCACATTAAAGCCTCATGTCACCCACAATGAGACAGGCATCATTTTATGCATGTTATGGATCTGGAAACTGAGGCCCATGGAGGTGAAGTGTCAGACTCACCTGTGCCTGGTTATCTCCACACCCTGAGCTCTCATCACAACTTTGAACTCATGCCATGATTAACTAATAGCAAGCAATGTTTCCATCTAAGTAACTGAAAACTGTTCTCTTACCCTCAAAAAGATTTCAAACCTCAGAGATAATCCCCTTTCCTTCCAGTAGGTTCTTTCACATTATAATATCTCCACAGAGAGTGGATGAAGCAAATGGGATGTAGCAATATGAAATAAGAGCTACAAAAGATTCTATACCTTTTACCAGGCATTTCTCTTTGGGGAAATATATCTCAAGAAGGGGTAAGGGTAGGGGGAAGCAATCTGCTTGTTTGCAGCAGCAATATTTATGCCAGCCTCAAACTGGAAAGAGTATATATGCCCTAATATGGGGTTGGCTAAACACACTATGACACATAAAATGATGAAATACTAAATGGGCTATTCAGAATGAGCTGAATGTGGTCAAAGCAGATCTATGGAATGTAAAATTACAACACTACTAAATATTTTAAACAATAGGATGCAGCCACTGCTTGAAACCATAAAACAATCCCACAAGGATACTATTTCAGAAACTAAATCAGATATATACCTGAGAATTCAATCTGCTAGAGCTTGATGTGGTGGTAATAAAACTACCGAAGAAATACAAAATGTAAAATATGAAAACAGAGACAAATATTCCTGGCTATGAGATCAAAATATATGTGTCCATGCCAACATCCCATGGATGCCTAATAGCTGAAATTAATTTCTTAATTTGTGCCATTAAAATACCTCTGTGCTCTGTAGCTTCTTGAAGACTGGCTATAAAATTAGAGTATTCCTCGGGAGAGTAATGAGGCACAAGGCTCTACATCAGTGCTGCTCAGGAAACATTCCTTTAATCCTTTTTGTTTATTCTAGTCTCTGCATTTATGAACTCTCTAAATCCCTTCTACTTAAACCACAGCACTAAACCACCAGGATTAAAGACATGGTGGATTTTCTAACTGAATGTACTTACTTTATCTTTGAGCAATGTGTTTAGAGGGTTTGTACTTTAGTAGTTTGCTGAATGAACTTGTACAAAATAATGTGTCTGAAAACTTTTAAAATTTATTTTATCAGCAAGGAAGACAGGTTTCCATTATTTCCTCTAAGGACAGGTTATCCAGCCCCACTATATAAATTTTGCATGTGTTCATGGGCTCTGAAGCCAGAACACATGACTTGGCTACGTTTTAAGTTATGCCTTACACATTATCAGGAAGATGACTTTAATGAAGATTGTTCAATGAACTGTTGATTAGTTGACAAAATCAGAACTTTTACAGGATACTCAGGCAATCAATGCAACTGCAAAAGCTTGAAGGCATTAGGAGCAAGACAAGCATTAATGCATCATTCAGCCTCCAAACAGGATGGCATGTGTCTAAGAATGAGATGGCACCAACAGGGGCATCAGTCATTCTGGTAATCTGTTTCATGGACCACTTGCCTGACCTATAAGCTCTCAGTCATGACTTCCACCATCTTTCAAAACATTCACCATGAATTTTAGGGTCTTTTATATCATTGTTTCCTCCACCATGGCCATGTTAGCAGCTAAACTAGATAGAATTCAGACAGGTCACCCTACAACATACCTGGCTTCTAAAATGAGCAAAATCACAGAAAACAGAGTGTCTTTATGCTTCTACTTTAAAGTAATCCATTTTAACTAAGTCATTCTTACTGACCCACTTTCTCCTCTGTCACAGTTTTAACTCAAGAATCAAGACACAACAACCTGTAGATTATTTATCTTTAGATTGAGCAACTCTACATTTTAAAACTTGCTAGAATTTAATATAACCCCAGAATTAATCAATTCTGCATAGTACAATATTAATTACCTTACACTGACAATGTCAATGTCTGAGGTTCTTCCAAAGCTGTTAACATTTGCTATTCAACCAATTTCACATAAAGTGAAATTTCTTTAGTCAGCTACATTCAATAATACATTTCACAAAAATAACCTCTCCAATATGCTCTCATGACACAGTAGCAAAATTAAACAGGTATCACCTGCAAAAATTCTAATTCAATCCAATTCAAGTGATGCGAACCAAGTGTCCACTATGCACTAGGCTTATGTCAGGCTTCTTAAAAGAAACAAATTTTGATTTAGAAACACCCACCACCACCTATGTATGTCCCTAAACATTGAAAGTAACTGGTGTATGAAATCACAAAATCCAAAAGCCTTGGGACCACTGATTTGCAAGGTTTTATTGCACTTCTGCTTTTCCCATGCCTAAGTGACCATCTGGTTTAGGATGAGCATCTCTAGAAGCACCATTAACTGTTTTATGCCACCAGGGACTAGGCTGTGAATTATTGCTCAGTGCTATTTAATGTAGACAGAAAATTATTAAATGGCAATGAAGTAGTAATTACTCTATAGTTCCCCAGTGGCTCAAAGAGTCAGTAATTAACTCCCACTTACTGCAGTAAGATGGTGAGTTATTAAATAGCACTAAAGGAACAGTTCATTAAATGGTACCTTAGTGCCCTGAAAGAGTCATTTCCATACTGCTCACCAGGAGCATATTTAGACACTGGGGGAATCCAGCTGTTTGCTGAAAACAACATGAATTTTCACACAGTAGCCAACTTCAGCTAGTAACTCTGGCATTTGGCTGGATGACTGGCAAGCACTTTATTCCACATCCCTATGAAAGAACCCAGCATTCTGATTTGCCCTGCACCCTAAGCACTGGGGGGCAGGTGGGGGGGAGACAAGACAACAGCCCATTGAGTCTATCACAACCCTGGCTTTTTTTACCACTCTGCATCCAAAGCTGTGGTGCATCTTCTGTCACGAATTTATACTTTGCTTTTCTAATGTGAACGAGGGACATTTAAAACTAAGTCATGACGTATTTACAAATAAAATTTGCCATATTTGCTCTGACATCCTCTTTCAAAGTGTCTTTTCTGTGCATCCCAGTTACTCCCCTCTCACAGTTCCCACCTCTCATTCCCAATTTATCTTACTTAACCTTTTCAGTAGTCATTCCTTCCTCCAGCTACTAACCCCAGCTTTTAAGCCAAAAGTCAACGTGAAAAGTCGATCTCACCTAGAAGCCTACCTAATGAGAAGACATTTTTAAAAAACTCTCCCAAACTACTTTAAAAGTCACCCCTCTGCATACCCAAAAAGTTTGTAAGGGAAACTAATTTGGTGTTGTCTTTGCCTCTGAGCAAAAAGTATCTATATCTTGTTATTGCAACAGTCCCAACAGGCAAAATCTACCTTTCATAGATCTGTGTAAGGCTCAGACAAATAAAGATCGCTAAATACTGAATCACTCTGAGCAATTAAAAAACACACACTAAAAAGCTTTTTAGGAAGACACATGATATCCTTATCATTAGATGAACTCATGAAAGCGTAAAAGAGAGATAAGCAATTAACCAATGTACTGGTAAAAAGTTTCAGGTGACACCAGGGGATGGACAAATGAGATCAAGGAGATAAAGTTCAAAGAGGTGGAACAACAGGTCATTAATCACATGGATCTGGGAAAACTCTCAGAGGCTTAAATGAATGGAGAAAACATTCTAGTAGAAACCAAAGATGGTGAAAGCAGTATGTTCTTAGTAGAAATGTTAGAACACTCACCTGAAAATTACATTTCCAAATAAAAAGCTCAAGAGTTATTTCTTAAGGTCCATATCAGATTACAAGAAAGTACTTGATACTTTTACTGTAAGAAAGCTCTAGTTAGCAGTTTTAGGAGTGATATGAAAATATGGAGAATGACACATTATTCAAAATGGACAGTTTTAATTGCATAACCCCTAATGTGATAATTACCTAAAACGGAGAATAAAAAAAGACATAACTACCTACTAGAACAATGTAAGGGGAAATACACACTGGACATGAATTTTTGGTTTTTAACCACTGAAGTTACAAAATATATCATGAAATCTCTTCTAAACTAGTGATCTAAAGTCTATTTGTCTAGAAAAGTGGCTAAAAGATTTGAGAAATACAATCATCTACCACTTAAAACACATGAGAGAACAGTATTTCTAAAAGTCAGCAAGAGGCTTTCCTTCATTGTGGTATATAATCATCCTTTCTGCAGGTAGTTTGTCAACAGGCATGGAAATCCAAAATGGTCACAGTTCGACTCTAGTTTTAATACACTTACTCTAAAAGACCCATAAGCGTAGTATAAGAATGTCTACTGGATTTCAGATCACGTGCCTAAGGTACAGATGTGTGGTAATCATCAAAGTGATTACTTCTAGAAGGTGGGTACACCACATGGTTTTTCTGTATCATTGGAATTTTCTATAATGAGTTTTAAAAAAAAAAACAGAAATTTAAGCTTCTTTCATTTTGGAGGGTAATAAGTCATTGATAAATCTTTTTTTAAAAAACACATCTTTTTTCTAGAAAGCACAACAATCTTCCTTTAATTATAAGATGAAGAACCACTGCCATACAACAGTAGTCTCTGGATGGGAGCAGCCCAATCCTCAAGCTGGTGAAGTGCCTGCCCTGGTTAGTAGCATCCAGTGCCAGGGTCACATCAGACTGCCACAGACAGAGGTTGGGCAGAGCTCCTCAGCCAGACCCCACCCAAGCCCACAGGACCACCAGCCTCCAGGTCAGCACATGTCCACTCTCCAGCTCTAGGAGAGTAGGGCGGACAGTAAAGTCCGGTTCAGGAAAAAGGTAGCTGGGCCCTCTACACCCAGCACTTGGCTCTGTCCAAGCAGGGAATGGAGTTAAAATGAAATTTCTCCGGGCCTCCCCTGGTGGCGCAGCGGTTGAGCGCTGGGCTGCGAAGCTGCCTGCAGCAGCCTCTGCAGCACCGGTTCGATCCCCGGTCACTGGCGAGGGTCCCACATGGTGCGCAGACCTCTCCTGCTGCCCTCTGCTCCCCTCAGCAGTGTACTTCATCGGTCTGCCTGTTCTGATGCCCGCTCTGGCTCTGGTGAATTCTCTCACCCTCCCGCACTTCTGACTATACCCAGTGCTTGTATAAATAAAAATAAATCTTAAAAAAAAAAAAAAAAAAAGAAACTTCTCCAAAAAAGGAGTAGAATAGAGAAGATGTGAGGCAGGCAGTGGGCAGAGGAAAACTCTCGGCTTGGTGAAATCAGCAAACATGCTCACTGATTCTGGCAAGATTCCACTCAAGAAGCAAAGGCTCCAAACAATTACCAGTTAGCAGATCCGTTGATAGAGGTTAGCTGTGGTTCCAGAGCTGTAATATGCCTTGGAGGTGGTTGTGTAGTCAAAAAATTCAGGGCCTCAGCTGTTAAGATTGTAAGCAAAAAGATTACTATGTAAATGCAAACAAACTCCTGAGAAAAATTATCAATAATAGCTCCTCTGAGTTCAGTCTCCAAGGATTAAAGCAGCAGAAAAAAGTTCCCTGTCATTTCTCTGCTTCTCTCCCACCCCAAACCTTCATCGGTCTCTCCTGTGCATTTATGATGATGTACTTCTTCATCTACTTTGACCATATGCAAAGTTTGTCCAGTATTCTGACACCTATCATGTGGCAAAGATGTGATTAGACCACGAGTCAAGAAAAGAGCAGCTCATGGGCCTGAATACGATGTATGGGAGTATTTTTTCCCAAGAAGCTAGACATAGAGCAAGTGGTGTGACTCAGATTCAGTTAAGTTCACTTTGTTGTTACCAAAACAAAAAAACAAACCCAAAACTGAAGTTTATTAATTGCTATGAGCAAAGAAATAAATGGGAGGTGGTATAAATTTTTTCAAGGCACTAGTTTTTAAAACACAACAAAATATAATGCCAGTGTTCATCAAGCAAGGGAAAACAACAGCCTCCCCTGCCAGCACAGAGCTGACAGCCAGATGGGCCAGAGCACAGGTAGCCCCACGAGACCTGCTGCAGAGACAGAACAGAGCAGGGCAAGGTCGCTGGCGGCAGAGGCATGGAAGACAGACTTCCAAAGTGAAGCTCAGTCTGGGCCTTGAGTTCTGTGCCTCCTTGGTCCCCACACCCTGAGGGGATAAGAATCATCAGGAGGTTTCTCTGGACTCCCATCTCAGTAATAGACATACCAGGGGCTTGGCAGGTACGCAGAGCTGAGCCCTGAACGGTGAGCCCCAGGAAGCCACGTCAGAAACCGGACAGAGAGCATTTCAGACAGGAGACAGACACATGGGAAGTTGTGAGTTGGGAAGGAGCTTGGTGGCCGAGAGCCAAGTAGACAGATCTCAGGGCTGAAGCAGGATGAGCTGGAGCTGGCAAAGCAGGCCAAGATCACATCCGGCTAATTGGGCTTTGACAAAGAATTTGGATTTTATCCTTCCAAGAAAGAATTGGGAGGTTTTAAGCAGGGAGTGAATAGTCTAATCTGCCATCTAATTTACATTTTTAACAATTCTGACAGCTGCCGTGTATATAATGGATCATGTGGGAGGTCAAACCTTAAGTTTTACTGAAAATCTGCTGTTAAGACTCAATGTATTAGGCCACAAAAGGGAGTATTTTTCTAATTCCATTTCTAATTCCATAAGCTCTTAAGAATATACACACGTACATAGTGGTGCTTCAGTCTTTAAAAAACCATAGTATGTTGAAAGATGGTCCTTTCTAGGCAGTGTATTTCTCTCTAAAATAACAATAAAATTTTTTGGTGTTTTTCTTTCAAAAGACAAAACAAATCAGTAAGACAGAATAAGAATAAGCATATTCTTTTAGAGCACTGTGCTTTCACAAGACAGTTTGTCACAAATTAATGCAAAGTTAACTGATCACTGACCATGGAAAATGTCCTACTAGCCACATAATATTCAGATGTTGACTCTGTGAAAACATTTCTTCTTAAAGAGATTTAACTAGTGGAATAATGATATGGAAATGTAAAAATCACACTAGTCTTTTGCAGAGATTTCCCTTTAGAAATTAAAGAGGAAAAGTCACTACAGTAAATGGTTAGTAGTAGAGTATGACTTGCATCCTCTAGAACTGGAATGTCATGGTATCATCATCATCAAAAAACTGGAAATATGACTACTATTTATCCAGAGACTTCCTCTAAAACAGTTAAAGTGCTTTACAAATATCATCCTCATAATAACCCTATAAAGAGAGGAGACTCTGCCATAAAAGTTCATTGGGCGTGAAAACTTGGCTCGGCTATTCAACAGCTTGATCCAAAAGCAATTATTAAAATTAATTTTTAACAGCAACAAAAATAATTTGGCTGAAAGAGAAAATGAATAAGCACCCCCTATCTACCCACAGCAGATTTCCTCGACACAAAGGCTGCCGATCCTTGCCCCGATACCCACAATCTCGTCTTTGAAATCAGCTCCTGAAAACAGTGATGGCCAAGAGACCTGGTGCCAAGGGTTGTCCTGGAAGTGCCGGACTCCATTTTACAACAGCACTTGGCCCTCTATTTATAATGCCTTTAAGGCTGGCACCAAATGAGCTGGGGTGATAGTGATGTCCTAATGAATTAAGGTTAAGCAAAGAGTCATCCTTCATAATGCTTACTAGTGGCCCACTGGAGGACAGGAAGAATCATTCTGACCTCTCTTTTCCAGTGAGTTCTGCCACATGCACACCTGGGGACCCTGACTTTCTCCTGGCAGATGAAACAATGAAAGGATGGGATGGCTGTATGGACTAGGCAGGTGTGCACAAAAGCAGAGGCATTTGCAGGTGCAAAGAATGCCAACTGCCACAGCTCTTTTCCATGTTGAGAAGCAGAGGCCATAGGAATGAGGCCAAGTCTACAGAACATGTTTGGAGGTCATGCTGCCATTGCTAGTCTTTTACCTCCCTGTGGACTATTTGTCTCTTTAGCTATGGGCAAGTTTCCTGGATGAGAAATGAATGCAGCCAATTCTACAAAACAATCAGAAATTTGGAACATGTAATTGGTTTCCCTGGTTCTTAAATCCAGGATTATCCCATGTGCTCTAGAGGTGGCCACAAGTAACTAAGCAAGGGGACCTTCCCAGACTTTTCACAACACATGACATGGTGAGAGATTCACATCCCCGCTTTGCTAGTTGTGTTATTTACAGTTACTGGTACTTACTGAGCTCTATTGGCCTCATCTGTAAAAATGGCTGTAATACCTTATAGGGAGATTGTGAAAATTGTTTGCTAATGAACATAGAGTACCGGGCATAAAACAGATGCACCGAAGTCTGGGTTTGAATGCTCATCTCAACTTGCTTGTTTTATCTTAGCTAGACAGTTTACAACCCACACAGTTCACACAGTTCAAGACTTTCTCCACCATAACTGCAGAAGAGTCTAACCTTCCATCACCAATGTGGGTAGTACTAACATTTCAGGAGTGATTGTGAGCAGGCATTAGGCTCCCTGTTTCCTAAAGCCTTTGGGCAGACAAATCTCCCTCCCAGATGCAAATACCTCTGGAGGTGAAGGGAGGAGCAAGGAAAGAGAAGGGTTAGTTAAGAATCATTATAAAAATCAGAAAAGGAAATCAAAGAGAGATCAAGAAAATTTGAACAAGAAGGACCTGTTAGTAAGCAAAGGTAGATGAAAATGCGAGAATAAAAGAAAACACATACCATATTTCCTCCCTTTTCCTGCATCAAAACCTGCATTGTTGAACTGTTGACCAAAACAATCCAAATTTTTGAAAAGTCATAAGGACTCAATAACTAATAGAAAACTGTTGTCTAAAAACAAATCCATATATGGTAGACATTCTTAATCTGATCTTTCATAAACACTAAGCCCAAGATTTCAAATTAACTTATGACCTGCCAGACAATCTTCAACCTACAAATCTGTCCTCTTGATGGAACATCGAGAGAAGCCCTACTCCTTTGTTCAGCTAATCTAAAAGCACTCCGACTGTCAGTCAGACAGAAAAAGACAAATGATCTCACAGTATATGTGGAATCCTAAAAAAATAAAGAAATAAAAGCTGAGTTTGTAGACACAGAGACCAGATTGGTGTTCGCCAGAGGCTGGGGAGCAGAGCATATGGAAACAGTGAAGAGGGTCAAAAGGTACAAACTTTAGTTATAAAATAGACAGACCATGGGGATGTAATGTACATTATAGTTTATGATACATATTGCACATCTGAAAGTTGCTAAGAGAAAACTTAAAAGTTCTCATTCACAAGAAAAACATTTGTAACTATGTATGGCAGATATTCACCAGACTTATGATTATTTTGCAATATATGCAAATATTAAATAATTATGCTTTACACCCAAATGTAATGCTATATGTCAATTATTCCTACATAGAAAAAAAGAGCTCAGCATATCCCAAAATATAAAGTTGAATTTGGATTCAAATGCTATGCTACAATTAACAAAAACCAATTATCTGACACTAGGGGATGACTCCTTTGGCACCCAAAGTATAAATGTCCAAGGTCAAGCTGATGGATACACAGAAACACAACACCCACATGCCCTCCTCGACTTGTACCCTCTTTTCTACCATCTGATGGGGCACCACTCTGGAAAGACTATTCGAAGGGAGCTCCCTGAAATGGCCACACAACAAAAGTTTGGTGTGCAAAGTTGGTGCCTTTGCAAAGTTGGTGCCTGGATGAGAGGTTTGAGGTGCCTGGTGGTGATCATGCCCTTAAGACCAGAAACACAAAATAGTCACACCATTTGTTTCACCTCTTCCTCACCGACCTCCTGTGCTTCTCCTTCATTCGCCTCTGGCGAACACCAATCTGGTCTCTGTGTCTACAAACTCTAGTCCACCCCCTTGCCAAATCCAGAAGTCTTTCCCCGGGTTCCCTTTGCAATTACCCTGACTATTGATTGCTTCAGAAGACATTTTCTACAAAAACCACAAAGTCAGAAAGGGATTTTGGCAAGAATTTAAAGGCAGTCACATCCAAATTTCAGATTCCTGATCCCTAGTCTGTGTATTGACATACATGTCGCCCCACTACCTGAAAAAAAAAAAATGTTCCTATCTTACTATGATTTGGTGGGTTATGGCAGGGGGGGGGGTGTCTTGGAATATTATTACAATTTATATGAAATTGTTTTTGAGTAGTCCCAGGCCCCCAAAATAATCAAATCATATCTAGTAGGAACCTTCTACTTTTTGGACAGTAGGGAAAGGCTGGATCCAGGAGAGAAAAAGGAAGGATGCTAAAAGGGACGCAGGTTGTGGGTAAGCCACTAGGAAGTCTGATTTTCACGGTCGTCCTTCACTGCCTTCATGGAAGGGAACTATGATTCTCTTATTACACTTCAGCCAACAATTCTTCCTATTCGTCTGACTCTTCTCACTAACATTAGCATTAACAGTGACATCTCTGGATGTCCATACACCCAACCACCTGGACTTGTTTGCATTTTGGCAACGATCTGCAAAACGGCTTTTTTCACCTGCCAGTTCACCTGCCCTAGTTAAAGAGACATGACACCTGTATGTGGGTTGTTCATTCTGACCTTCTTGGCTCCTGGAGAACTATGCAGGCTTCAAAACGTAAAGTGTCATATGTCCCTTCTAACTATGGTCATTATTTTCTTAAAAGTGCCAGCAACTTCACATTTAAAAGGGTCATGGGTGTTCTCTTGTAAGAAAAAGATGAGTTCAAATAACTATTTTTCTTCTCTACCTGGCTCAGCCTAAGAGGTAATTATTTTGGTTGCTAATATACACATCTAAATACCAAATGTTCAATTTTTACAAGCTGTACTGTAAGTCTGCTCATCTCCAAGACATGCCTGTTAGAGAGCCTACAATCCCAGGACTGGATTTAGGACAAACTGATGTAGTCTTGCAGAATAACTGAAAAGCCCAGGGGCGCAGCGGTTGAACGCTGGGTTGCGAAGCTGCCCGCAGCCTCTGCAGCGCCAGTTCAATCCCCGGCTGCTCCCCGGCCCCAGAGGAGGGTCCCACTTAGCGCGCAGACCTCTCCTGCCGCCCGCTGCTCCCCTCAGCAGTGTACTTCGGTCCTTCTGCCTGCTCTGCTCCCTGCTCTGGCTCTGGTGAATTCTCTCACCCTCCCGCGCTTCTGACTGTACCCAGTGCTTGTATAAATAAATAAATCTTTAAAAAAAAAGAAAAGAACTGAAAAGCTCTTTCAAACTGTGCCTTCAGGAATGGTCTGAACTGCTGCCTTAGGACTTGAGCGCTATTGGCTGTGACAGTATACAAGATGAAGGCCAGGGTGCTGACCCTAATCTCCAAATTAAACTGGAACAACTTCACTTATTTAATAGTGATATTAAGCAATATTTAGAATTAAAATATTTGCTAATTGCTTAATAGCCTACACCAGAGGGGAATAAGTCAGCAGAGTAGGGCAAAACGACGGCAGTCGTGATTGACTTTAAAATTTCTTTTGAAAGATCAACAAACTATCTCCTAAGAAGCTTCTAGAATAAGTTTCTTAGTAGAGCTGACATAGTTGACAGCTTTTGATGTATCAGTATAAATCAAAGTGTGACTGCCACCAACAAAGTGGCTGATATTTTTATAAATGGTCACTGAAAACAACTTTTTACAGTGTCTCACATTTTATGGGATTTGAATAAGGAGCAGTGGGGTGAGGCTTCTGTTCCATAAATCAAAGGCTTCAGTGGGTGCAGGGGCTAGTCTGGAGGATTCAGGAAGGCTTCAATGACAGGCCAGTGCCAAGACTGACAAATCCAGCTCTATGGCACACTTGAATTGTGTAGTCTGTTTAGCAACTCCACATCCTTTTCATCATTACTTCTATTTTTGAACCATGCACATACAGCTGAATTTCTATTATGCATTAAATGCACATGTGCTATGGCTCTGTTGACATATCTAATTTTAAGAGTTCTTCTGAAAGTCTGAAAATCATAATTCTCAACTTTTAACTTAATCTTTAAGAGTGGCTTTTAGAGACCCAATCCCATCAGTAATACTAAAGACAAACAATCTCTGTAGGGTTCAGCACTCAGTGATGACAATGCACACCCGGTCTTTTGTTGCTGAAAACAATGAGCTGAAATGTTGGGCAAGGGTGCAAGCAAACCTGGGTTACAGATTAACAGCTGCTCCTGCAGCACAGGATCTTCCAGCTGCCATCTCCCAGTGGGAGAACAGCAGCAGTGATGACACAGACACGGCCTAAGCTGACCAAGCACGCCCGGGTCCTCCATCGCTGGCTCCTTGGACAACCCAGATATCTGTGTGTCACTTTCTCAGAGTCACTTTCTCCCCTGCAGTAAAACTCTCTTGTGTGCCCTGCACATTGTTGGCAGTCAGACTTTGATTTATACTGATAAATCAAAAGCTGTCAGCTTACCAGACAGAAAATACCATTCACAATCTCTTACGTTCACCTTTAGGGAACTCCTGATAGTCATTTTTATTGGGTCTCTTCCACCACAAATTTGAAAAGCTATTTCCTATTTTTAACATTAATTGCCATTTCCTCTTAAAACAAGGTTTCACTGACACCAATACATGGCACATAAAACCACAACTCCCTCAGTGAAATAAATTACCTCGCTGGGTTGTTGCAAACTGCAGCACAAGCTGGTCGCAGGCCTGGCCCATTCATGGTGTGTGATGTATGCATTTCTCCTGGGACAAACGAAAAAACCTTTCACACATCCCCATCCCAGTTGAGATTTTTCCTTCAGGAAAGGGCCTTAGCTGTCACACAGAGCAGCTTCCCAGGGAGGTGACTTTCTTTCCAAGCAACACACCTAAGAAACCCAACCACAGGGCTAACTGTGTTTCTAAATGTCCATTAAATTTACTTCATGTCAAAGGACACACTCTAGAACTCCTGATGCTAAAGACAGAGGAAGCACTCGGAAGCGCAGCTTGCAGATCCAGCCTGTTAATGAGAAAGGGAGCTCCAGCAGACTCAGTGGGCAGCAAGACTCTTGGGGAAAGAGCAGCCCTGAAGGCTCCATCTGCCTGAAAATATACGAAAATGCTTTGAGCAATTCGGCTGAGGGGTAACAATTCAGGAGAAACCCTCAGAGGTTACTAAAGTACTCAAAGCAGATTTGCTCCTCTCAGTGGTGATCAGCACCACTCGCTGTGTAGCAGGTATGCTGTACACATGTGGTCTCATTTAATTCTCCCAACACTTCTACAAAGTGGGTATGATTATCCTCAATTTACAGGTGAAGAAACTAAGTCCTTGAGAGACTGGTTACTTGCCTCACGCCACAGTCTGGGATGAAGGAGCAGGGATGGGTCTCTCCATGACAGATCCCACCCAAACACAGATTCCGTCCAGCCCTGCTGTGCAAAATAAGGCCAGAAGGGCAGTGTCCCAGGCATTCTCTTCTCTGAAGAGCCTGATAAAAGGCTCTCTAATTTTTGTTAGCTGGTAAATTACATAAATAGGCTGCATAATCACCAAAGAAAATCCAATCCTGTGTAATTAATTATTAACATTTTTAGGTTACAGAACTGGCATGCTCTTTTGGTTCAGAAGAAATTGGGCTCCAGAAATGACCAGAAGGCATGGATGTCTTGTGCTCTGGTCCAAGGAAAAGAAGAGCCTAGTTCTCTTATGAAAACCCTATGGTCAAGTCTTACAAGTGGGGAGCAAACCATCTAGAGAAAATACAGAAGGAACAAACTGAAGAAGTGAAGACAAGATACTTCAAAGACTTCTCTGAGTTGTGTAAAGAGAAAAATGCTTGCAAAATAACCATGAGCTTTGATTCTTACACTCCCACTCCTATAAAACTGTACTTGGATGATGTATATCTTGTTTGGGGCATAGTTAATCTATGTGCACACATACACAATTCCACTTTGTAGTAAGAAAATCATGGATATGAACCAATCTTAAACTTAACATTAAATTTTTATAGGGAGTCAAAAACCCGATGGATATAGAATTCCATCACACTTCAGCACTTAATACTGTAAATATGAACACTATTATATAAACCTCCATTAAATTTTCAGCCACTGTGGTTTCAGACACCCACACACTGCTAATAAAAAAGATGGAGAACTAGTGAACTGAAATTATGTCACAGGCAATAAGTAAATATATAAACAAAAGTTATGTCTCCTATCAGCAGGCAGTGCTGCTGTGCCACTAACAGGTGTGCTTTCTAAGTTATCCTTCATAAAAGCCAAGGCTCAGAGCTGGGAAGCCAGGCACACCCACTTCACTTTTGTTTGTACTTTCAGGAATCCGAAAGAGAATAATCAGGTTTTTGCCACATGTAAATGAATTCAAGAAATTTGATTTTCCAGATAATCTGTTTTTATCAACATATATGTATTCTTAGAAACTGAATTTGTTCCTGATTTGCACACAGAAGATTTTCAGTTCAAATAAAATATGTAGTATTAGTTTCCAAAGTGCTACGACAGCACTGGACAACAGGATAAACTCACAAATAACTACATCAGCACCAAAGAGCAGACTGCGCAGGAAGTTCAAACACCAGAATATGAGGACATACCACAAAAACATTTCCAGGGCTTGATTTCTATCAAAAAACAAAGTCATGGGGCCTCCTCTGGTGGTGCAGAGGTTGAGGGCTGGGCTGCGAGGCTGCCCGCAGCCTCTGCAGTGCCGGTTCATTCCCCAGCCGCCGGCGAGTTCTAGTAATATTACCACCAGGATCACTCTTGTTGCTACTTTGGAGACCTGTTAAGACCCACCTCTGACCCGTAGACTTCAGATCAGTAACTCTGGTGGTCTTTGATAAAGAGCAGAAGCCAGTAACACTGTTAATTCTTACAACTTTAGTCAAGTTTGTCTTATGATCCACTAAGAGACTGAATGTCTTCAGTGTATTTCCTGGAGAGAAGCAAGGAGACCTCATATATGTGGCATCTGTAGAAATCAGGAGAACCAGTGAAAGGGATGGTCAGGGAGAAACAATTTCCAAAAGGAAATGTATTCTCTGCCCCAGACATGGCACAAAAATTCCTCAACAAAGTGATCAGGTGCCCAAGATTCCAAGGAAATATACTACTTCCTGGAATCAGGGTTGTCCAGGTGAAGCCACATGGTGGCCACATGATGAAGCCGAAGGTCAATTTAAAGACACACACTTTCTCCCAGCCAAGTGGGTATAATGGTGAGATGAACCAGGGTGGGTGGAGGAAACCAATCAAGCAGTAAACAATGACAACTCCTCCAGTCTGTGTTTGTGAGTTTAAATAAAATATTATTGGTCTCACAAACTCTGGCAACTTTTTTTTTAAAGATTTATTTTTATTTATTTATGTATATAAGAACTGAGTGTAGGCCAGAGGTGCAGGGGGTAAGAGGTTCACCAGAGACAGAGTAGGGAGCAGAACAGGTGGATCTACTGAAATACAATGCTGAGGGGGGCAGCGGGCGAGACAGGAGAGGTTTGCTGCGCCATTGGATTTGCTCCCTGGCCAGGGATTGAACTCAACGCCTCAGTGGTTGGTGATAGCTTGATAGCGCTGAGACTTAACCTGTGCGCCACCAGGGAGGCCCTCTCTGGCAACTTTTAACCTTGAATTAATCTTTCATAATGGCTCTAAATTTTAAAAGCCCCCTTTAATGCTTTTTTTTTTTTTTTTTTTTAAAGAATCAGCCAAAGTTAGGAAAGGACATTAACAAACAGCAACACTTTTTCTTACCAGCCTCCGTGCAGCAGTGTGGTTTACCACCGTGGGTTTCTAAGCATAGCACACCACATGATCTAGTTTACTTGGCTGGGGCAATGACAACAGGACCGCAATTTTCAAAATGAGGTTGGCAGTGTTGGAGACCCTAATTTACCACGGGCTAATGGTATCTATCAGTGTGGGAACTGAGTCCTGCTCTCAGACATGCCTGGGGCTTCTGGCCTCACTTGCAGCACCCCACACGCATTTCCACCAACAGAATGAAAGTCTGATAAGCTCCAAGAAGTGTGTCCCTCTGAAAAGAGCTACAAAAGTAAAGTGGGCTCCAAGTCATGGGGTACTATTCTTGGGTAAAGGGGTGACTTCAAGCCCAATTTGCTCCACACTTATCTGGATTCCTGCAGGGAAGCCATTGCCTCTCCACAGCCCAGGTGCTGCCTGACTCTACCGGGCACCACTCACACAGCCTACCTCTGGCATTCCTGCCCCCTAGTCACCCCCAAGCCTGAGAAACCCTGTCTTCCCACCACAGTCCCTTATGGTCTTCTCACCCCTGTTTTGATCCCTCCCTCTCCCCTGCAGAGTGTCTGATTAATAGTTGCCTGTTAAATTTGGACAAAATATTTTTAAAATTCCACCCACCTCTCCTATTCTTCACTCTTGGAGGGGACTGAGGCACTCTGGAATGTTCTGCTTCCCTGAACAGATGCTATTTTTCACTGCACGTACATATAGCTCAGGCTGCAGACATGTGACTTATCTCTGCTCTGCCAAGCATAAATGACTCATTTCCATCCCAGAGTTCATTAGACTAAGTGGAGCCCCAATCTAGAAGGCCCAGTACCATGTGCATCTCCAGCTCCTCGGCACTGGGGCACTCACCGCCTCATTCCTTCCACATGGAGGAAATCTGGCTCCTTCAGATCAAAACTACAAACAGCAGCAGGGCTGCCAAGGCTTCCTCACATGTTGCCTGGGTTTGTTTATTTCTTCTTCATCAACTCACATCATTTCTGACACTGCACTTCAAGTTCCTGGACAGAGCCAGAGAGAAAAGCTTTTAAGAGGCACTGAAGTGCAGCCAACTTCTGATTAGCCAAAGTAATGAAGGAAAGGCGCGGTGTATGACCACAGCGAGGGGACCTTGCCTCCGAACAGTACAGGTTACAGAGAAGCATCAGTGAGATAAGGAGTATCTCCCCTGAAATTCCTCCCAAATAACATTTCAGGACACCACTTGGCTGTAGTTTTACCTTCTAGAAGATCCCAAGGGTACCACATCCAATAGAAAGGCGATGTATCGAGTTTCCATTATCAATATGAGGGGGAAATATCAGCTCCTGAATCAATGGGGGAACAGATTTTTATAAGAACTGTACCAACCTTAGTTATGATTAAAAGCACTTACAGTGTAGCCTGTACTAGCACATCTTATAGAACTTTTCTCTTTATTCTGAGCTAACCCCACAAATATAAAGCAGAAATGTATGCTGGAATGAGGGAGTTGCTGGAGACTAAAAGTGATCAGAGATGAGAGAGTAAGAGTGAATCCAATGGCCACGGAGACCGGGGCCTAGAAACGAAGCAGCAAGCAGCAGCGGTGATGTAGACAGCTGGAACTGTCATGCTTCCTGATCAACGCTTTCCAGAAGGCACTCCATACTTTGCTTCTGCTGTTTCAGACCTAAAAAAGAGCCATCCCCTTCTTCCCTTCCCAGTCCCTATCCACCCTGGTCACTGCTTCCCTCAGAGCAGCCCCGCAGCCTGGGGGAATGGTGCCAGCTGGTGGCTGGCACAGAGAACTAGCTATCCACCATGAGTGCTCTCTCCCTCTCCTCAAGGAAATTTTTCATTTCCTCTCCCATTTCCCTACTTTCTTCTAAGTAGGGAGAAGTCCAGGGAAGTCCAGGGAGAGAATCCCAGTTCCCCCGCTTGCCTGCCAGGAGACCTAGGGCAAGTCACAAGGCCTCTGGGCCTCACTCCCTTCTCTGCAGACACAGGCACATACACCAGCTCCTGCAGGGCTCTCAGGAAGTTTCGGGCCTGAATGTGCACTGTGAACAGAACAGCACTAATCAAACAGAAGGCTGAGTTCTCATTTCCTGGCTAATTCCCCACCACAAGAATTAGCACTTTGAACAATGCTCAGCTCAAAGGAATTTGATGACTATCATGCTCTAGATAACGCGCATCGACCACAGATGACTGACAAGCCATCCTCAGAAGTAAGACGCCATCCTAATGCTAAATGAGCTCTCTTTGCTGGTAGATTTCTCCAGTGTGAATGCCATGTTCCTGAGTCATGTCAAGTGGTGTGTGGGGATTTTTATCAACTGTTTTCATTCACTGACCTCTCACTACAGGAGAAACTCCATAATCCTGACCACAGTACCCTAGGGGGTGACTGCATCCCCACGCCCTCCCCTGGTGCTATGGAAATGGAGGTCCAGGTTAACCAGGAAGGAAATGGCCAGCTCCTGTGCTAGCTCCACAAATGCCACCCCATGGTGATAAAGATCTCAAGGAGGCTACAGGAATTATCTCCTCTGCCTTTTATTCATCAGTAACAAGCACAAAATTAGATGAAATGACCCCCTGTTCCTCTAATTTAAGGCCTATTTTACTACCTTCAATCCCAATTCTCTCTCCTTTAAACGGATATGAGACCCTGAAGACCCATAGGCCAGGGGATTAGTAATTGCAGGCTTCTTCCTCTGGGCCTGTTCTCCAGAGGGTGCTTCTCCTTTCCCCAGGGTGGGGTCACAATCAGTTCAATCTTCATGCTTCAGAGACATCCCCTTTGAACAAGATCAAATGTTTCCCCAGCCCTGCCTGGTGCTCTGCTCAAAGGAGCAGCAGCCCCTTCTCACTCTGAGCATTAACGTCAACTCAGCCAGAAAGGCAAAGGCAAAAGGAGGAGGTCAGCATGGTTAATTGTCCACCAGGCGAAAATACAGGCCCACTCAAACTAGCACCTTGGGGGGGCTGATCGCCCCCATAAAACGTTCAGTGTACTTTGAACCCAGGAACAAAGAGAATGAGAACTATTTTCCCCAGCCTGCTGGGCTGCCATGGGAGCTCAGTTGTTTGTTTTCTTTCTCAGACTATAGCCATAGAGGACTGCTCCTCAGCAACCCCCGGCAGGAGGACAGAATGCAGGCCAGGTGAGCACAGGGCTTGCCCATCAGGTGGTGGAGGAAGAGAGAGAAGCATCAACAGGGTCAGTCTCAAGACAGTTAAGAAGGCTGCCTCTAGACTTAA
Organism: Talpa europaea; assembly: GCF_964194135.1. NCBI lineage: Eukaryota > Metazoa > Chordata > Mammalia > Eulipotyphla > Talpidae > Talpa > Talpa europaea. The sequence continues at coordinate 46,421,101 of NC_140071.1, read as the reverse complement.
AGGAATCTAAGAATTCCAGAAGCCTCAGAAACTGCTCCACCCTGTAAGACATGCTCTACAGGGAAGAATCATATGTTACTCTTTGTCATTGAAAGAGATAGAAGAGGAATTTTTTCACTCTCTTGTGCCCATTTGGAAAAGTTACTTTTATTAACTAGTTATCCAAAGGCCTCCTCCCAATTCAAGTCCGTAATCCTAAAAAGTTACTAAGGAACAGGAAATGGTGATTTCTTAACTGGAAGAGGACCTGAGAGTAATTGAAACAATTTCTCCAATCTTTTCATAAAGCAAAGGTCTAAGATATTCCATTTAAAACCAACTTTTTTCTAGAAACAAGTACTTGTAAGTTTTCTGTCAAATCAACAACAGAACTCCTGTAGTGGATAAGACAAACCAGGCAATAAATCACATCTGACAAATGACCTGATCAAAGTAAAAAGTGGTTCCTGAGATATGCATTGATTGTGCTCTGGAAATGGAAAAAGCAAATTCTTCTCCAAGATATCAATACCTGGGAAATGTAGAATGAAACTTGAAAGCCTATTTTGGAAACTGATTCTTTACAAAGAAAAGATAAAGGCCTCACCTGGAGCTCAAGAGAAAGGTTTCACCTCAAACAACCAAAGTCTCTGGAGGGAGAAATGTGCTATTTGTCTGTTGTGTGTATTTGTCACCAGCCACAGTCTGGGTTCCCATGCATTTCAGCAATAAAGGAAACCAGGGTTCACAGAGCAGTATGCTAATGACACCGGAGTCTGAGTCCAGCAGACCAGTTGCTGTGTCCGCTAGTTGCCTTTGCTCTGATTGCTCCCAAATGTCTACCCTAGACACAAGGGGACCATGCTGGACAGTAACTTTGGATCAAGGCCAAGGTTCCAAAACAGATATATCAAAAACACACATGCCCTAATATATAAACTCAACTGCTGAGGCACTAGCAGTTCCATCTTTAGAATGAATAAACAATTCGTTGAGTGAAAGAAGAGCACCACATCAGAAGTCAATAACACACAGTTCAGAAGCTCTCAGGCACTTTGGGGAACTGCATCACTTGTTGGACTTTAATTAGGATAGTGTGGGATGGTCAAGGTTCAACTAGAAAGTTCTCTAAAATGTGCCTGCGGGCACGCCTCTGTGTGAGTAGGAAGCCAGCTCAGGAGCTCAAAGACTTGACCTACCTCAGTTTTTTGAACCTTATTATCAAAACTGCATTGCACAGCAGGAGGCAGGCTGAGAAAAGCTAACCCAGAAGCTCAGTGAGGTGCTAATTATTATTCACTGGGTGCTAAAAAAAAAAAAAAAAAAAAAAAACCCATGTTTCTGGCAGCACAAAGAGAGCAGCCCGACAAGCATCACCTTGCATCAACTTCTACAGTAATAGCTCAGATTCCAAAACCTACTAAAAAGCTAAAATCCATTCACATCTTAACATCAGGACTTTTAAGCTGCAATTTATTTTTCTTATTTTTCCAGTATTGACAGGCAAACTAGATTCCATGAAGACTGGAAATTCCTAGGCAAAGCTGCAGCCCTCGATCTACCCCAGCCTTAGAAAGTGTTAAGAACACAAGCAGGGTCAAATTAAGAGCCATTTTCCTACCAGATTGTCTTTCACTAACTTCTTCTGCAGGTGGCTGTACAGCTAGAACTCAGCACCAGTAGAAACCATGGTTCTGTGACTGCTTTCATATGGTACTTGTTGACTGGGTTGTGAAAAGCTCATGAAGACACCAAAAGACAACTCTTTGTCTTTTAGTGCTGCACACACTCAAAAAAAGCAGCTGGAGAGGCTGAACAATAAACAGGCTGAAGAAGAGCAGAACAGGAAAGCAGAAGTAAAAACTCAAGACTGCACTCTCCTACATGAAAGAAGTCTTTGGTTACATTGAAGTACCATATCCCCCCACCCCCAGCGTCCATGAACTCTGCCCCTGACCACTTCCCAAAAGGATGCAGGCCCCATTCTGGCTCCATCATTCAGCTGACCCAACCCTGGGGGTTGCTACTCCCAGCCTACAGATGGAGCAGTATGGCATCAGGCCAATCAGTGCACTTTTCAAAGCATCCAACTTATTAAGACATGTGGGGGAAAGTGAAATGCATGGACCGACCGCCTTTTTATTAAAACTGAATGCACTGATCGACAGCTTTTTTATTAAACCTCACTCAGAAATATTTTCATTGCCTTAAGGTTATTAATTGGGAAAGTCAATTGTTGCTTGCTCCCTTGCCACATACACATTTAGATATACGCTCAGTCTCATGGCTGATCAGGGCTCCAAAGGCTGGTTGGCAACAGTTTCTTGCAGGACAGCCAAGAGGGCTGGGGGCTCACAGTTACAGGCTGTCACTTAGTACACTACTGCTCCATGACCTAGCATCACTTACTATTCAAGAAGATGACAATGAAACAAAAACTCCTAACTTCTTTCCCTTTTCAGTAGGGGCAAGAACCGAAACTCCTATTGACTTGACTACATTATGGTAAATTCTCAATTACACATGGTAATGTGAGCAAACAGTCATGTAATTAATCCAAAAAGGCAAATGTTTTAGGACTACAATATCGTGTGTGTGTGTGTGTGCGCGCGCGCGCACGCCTTAGTTTAGTTTAGTTTAGTTTACTAAGGCATTTTTTTTCTCAGACAAATATTCATTCATTTTCTGAATGCCATGCTAGACAGGAGATGGCAAAAGAGGAACTCAGGGAACTAGAGGATAAGGACGTATGCAAACTAGTAAGTGAAGCTCACATGGTAAGTTGTCACGTGAACAGAGAAGCAGCAATTCATTCTGCAGGAAAGCTGAGAAAAGACTATGCTCCACACAGCCTTTTGCTTAGTTTGATACATTTGTGCTGGCTCTGATGTGAGGACAAGGAATCTGAAGCCCCAATTCAAATGCAGGGGAGAAGGATGTCCGTGCAAAGGAGAGCATCGGATGATGAGAAGGCCAGCAGTGCCCAGGAGAAAGCCGGCAGGGGAACACTTCTCTGGGAACTCTATAGAGTTGGGGGGCTACCTCATACCTTTGTTAGAGGAGCTGCTGCCCTACATTTAAGGATTTTCTTTTCAGTGAAAGAGAACTCTGCGTGTTTGTCAGAGCGCATCATCAAGGCCAGAGTTTTCCTACAACCCACCTGAGCCTGAGCAGGTTCCAGGAATTAACCCCTTACCTGAAGGAGGAGCTGCTCCTTAACAGAGGTAAGAACCGCAGGCCAGCTGTGAACTCGTGTCTGCTTCCGGGTTTACCTGCAAAGCAACAGGAGAGTCATTTTTCAAAGTTGGAATAGCCAGTTTTTCAGTGGTTCCAGCAGGGGCCTATAGATTGGGCCCAACTCCTTGGTCTCAGAGCAGAAAACATGGTCAGCGTCACTTGGCCAAGGGGTAGGATCAGAGACCTTGTGAGAATCATGGTGTTATGACTCACTGGCAAGGTAACAGGAAGTCAGGGACTCAAGCTACTCCACTGAAGTATCTTCTGTGCAGAATGACCAGAAAGGCCCTTTACATGCCAGGCACCAGGCCAAGCCTGGAATCCTTGGATGAACACGTGACAAGGTCCCCGCCCCCAGGGCGGGGAAGCAAGCAGGTCCATGACAGGGAAGTTAGCAGGTAGTAAACAGGACCCTGAGGCAGCTGACAGGAGCTTCAGAGAGAAAATGACAAGCTGGAGCGGAGTCTTTCCAGAGAAACCACCTGATCCCAAAGGAGTTAAAGGAAGTCCCCTAGGGCCAGTGATGGTTACTCGAGGTCTGACAAGCAGAACTTGGCCAGGCTAAGAGAGAAGCAAGGAGCAAGCTAGGCAGAGGTCTAGCAACATGGTACACCCTGGAAGCAAGAAGAAACATAGTGAATTCATAAATGAAAAGAATATTTCAGAGACTTAGTGAAAAACCAGTGAGAGATGAAGTTGTAGTAGTTTGGGCTTTATCTGAAGGAAGGCCAATGGCAAGTCTGTGAAGGGACTAATGTGGAGGAGAGGCGTGGTTCAGGAAGCCTCTTTCAAAAAGAGAAGGGATTGGAAGGAGGCACTGAAAGGCGATCTGAACTACCCCCAAATGCCACATCCCCAGTCTATTTGTGGAGAGGAACAGAAAGGCAGCCCTTGGGTAAGAAGACAGAGCCCTTGGGTAACATTCCAGTGACTGCTACAGGTCCCCTCAGAAGACCACTCACCCTATACTGATACCCACTCAAGGAGCAGAGTTTGCCTGCCCCAACACATCTGTCAGAAGGTTGAGAAGTGCCTGGTATCACAGCAGTTCTCTGAGTGTAGTCCCCCAGGCCCACAGCATCAGCATCACCTGGGAATGTGTTAGAAATGCAATGTTTGGCCCATTCCAGACCTTGTGAGTCAGAACCTCAGGGGTGAGTGAGGCCCACCAATGTGTTATAACAAGCCCCCTCAGGTGATTGGGATGCCCCCTAAAAGCAGTAAGTTCTAAATGGGGGCAGTGTCAGCAGTGGGGGCAGAGCATATAGCTCAGAGCTAGCCCAGCATATTAACTTGTCACATCCCAGGATGTCCATTTCTGTTTAAAAGAAAATCCACGGGCATTGGTTTGTGCAGGCTTGGACCCATTTGTGGCCCTGCTGACCAAGAAGAGAAATGCACTGGCCACCTACAGGTGGGGATGTGCCGAGGGAGGGTTTCATCTCCCCAGGAAATTCCCTGTCCTCATCTGTGGCCCTCACTGCTCCAGGACGAAGGGAATCCTTTGTGGAGCCATGTTTCCCTTTTTAGACATTTCTCCTCCCACCGAGACATAAAATCTGACTGCTCCAGGAAAGAAACAGTGAGGCCTTCCAGAGGGCTCCACACGGTTTTATCAGAGGGTCAACTTTCTGGAGTGTGGAACAAATTCTGTGCTTACAAAGATATCAAGACCCAGAAGTCATAAAAGAATTCAGGGTTAAGAAGAGCTTAGTTCAGCTATCTCTCTCTTTGAACATCTATCTCCTCTTTATAAGAGAAAATTTACCTCTCTTCTACACTAGGCATATTCCATAAAAAGCTGGCAGATTCTTACATTCTTGCTTATGTTTCTGTAACTCTTACTTTTCTTTCCAAAAGGAGGGAAACTGAGTTCAAAACATAAGAACAGTGTTCCGAGGCCTGTTCATTATCTATCCATACCTTGCTAACTACAAGGAAGATAATGGCTGTTCTGCCCTCTCCCCTACCTGACTGTAAGCTCCCAGAGGGTGTGCTGAGTATTCAACACACAAGTCATACACTCATCTAGAACAAGAATTCCAGATCTGGATTCCATCTCTTCACCTTTATTAGCAGAAATAGTGAAATGACTTGCCCAAGACTACAGAGCAAGCTAATTGCAGCCAGGATGGATAGGTCAATGCTTTCTCACATACAATGGTTGTGTTACCTGTCCCAGGTAAGTATGGCCATTACCCTTTGTAATAAGAATCAATTCGGGCCTCCCCGGTGGCGCAGCGGTTGAGCCCTAGGTTGCGAACCTGCCTGCAGCCTCCGCGGTGCCGGTTCGATCCCCGGCTGCTCCCCGGCCACCGTAGGAGGGTCCCACATGGCTCGCAGACCTCTCCTGCCGCCCGCTGCTCCCCTCAGCAGTGTACTTCGGTCCTTCTGCCTGCTCTGCTCCCCGCTCTGGCTCTGGTGAATTCTCTCACCCTCCCGCGCTTCTGACTGTACCCAGTGCATGTATAAACAAAACAAACAAACAAATAAATAAATAAATAAACATGCCTCTATTTAAAAAAAAAAAAAAAAAAAAAGAATCAATTCTTTTAAAAAATTTTTTTTCCCCAAGACCCTACCTAAGAGCAAGAAGGAACATCTTGTGAATCTTGGAGTTTAAGGCAGTCAAGTTCATTCTAAGGACAAAGTAGAGGCAGGGGAGAAAGGGCAGAAAATGGCCATAGGTGTGGTAGCAGGTGGGTCTGTCCCATGGATGTACTTAGTGTCACTTTCCTGTTGGTTCTGGCTTGCCCCACCAGTAGAGGCCAAGACAATCTCCTTACCCATTTTCATGCTATCCTAGAAACACGCTGTCTCGCTCAAGCAAGTTTTGGTTTTGGCATTATAATGTCCAATTCAGCCATGAGCTGAGCACTCATGGAAAATGTCATTATCCTTTGCAGATACAAGAGAGAAAGCATATACTAAAGCACACATTCTGGGTGGTAAGGGTCAAGCTTTTCATCTCAAAACACACTGTGAAAAAGTCCCCAGTAGAAGAGGTAAAGTTTCTGCTGATGATCAAGCTCAGCTGTGAAGCACGTACAGAAGCTGAGCATTTTCTGAAGCTTGGACTTAGTTTCTCTCTCAAAATTAAGTAGCTAAACAAAGAGCAAAATAATCCCAAGTACAATAAGGTGTTCAATTCTTAATTTTCACATGTAGATTCTGTTACAACTGGTCAAGTATATGTGAAATGACTGCTTAAGATAGATTTAGACACATCATTAATGATGCTCAAGTTCCTATAATACACACACACACACCCCACCCCCACCCCACGCCCCCAACCCCCGAACAAGAATTGGTCCTGCCTAGTGCCTGGCCTCTCCCTGACCAGAGACACCTGACACCTGGGACACCCTTTGCAGCCCTGCATCCAGCCCACATCAAAGTCCACTCCCTCAGACCCTGATTTTAGCCATCAACAGCTGGTCTTCAGAAGCATTTATGAAATCGCTCCTGTTAAGGCATAAATAATGTTTTACCTAGCCTATGGATGCTTATATGTCTAATGGGTTTTAAAGAGAAATGTCAACTCAAATTCCTGGAATCATAGAGTTCTGGGCGCAACAGTAAGTGAATCTCCCCCTTTAGATAAGTAGCCCTTTCTATATCCCTCTGATCCCATCACACTGAACTATTTCATCACCTGAGTCTGCTTCTACAGTGGGCAGTGATGGATATAGCATTTGTAGAAATGTAGGTTAATGTTGATACAAAGATGTGGAAAGCTCAACTCCTCAATCTGTCTATTCACTTGGACCAGAACCGAACTGGTTTGTGTAGGAAAAGGATCCTTCTTCGCCCATTTCCATCAGCATTTACTTACCAAAGAAATTCCCCTTATTCTGAACCAAAGAAAGGGAAGGAGTAGAAATAGTCTCAAGACATTCCAAGACTTCTCTGTCAAGGCTCATGCTTACAGTCCTGTAGCTCAAGAAAGCCCAAAGCACTTAATAATCAGTGTCTGTGAAACCTTCCTAAAAATAACGGCTTCACTGAACTGACTTCTTACACTGTTGACAAAGGACTCTCTGATTTGGTCGTATCTGAGACAAGAGTCTCTCTGGAAGAATGAAAGTATGTGTTAAGATAAAATCTGAAGTGGGCCCAATGGGACGGAAGCCAGTCCTACCAAACAAATATCCAAGAAGCCAAGATCACAGGCAAGGATGCCCTAACATCCACAGCCAATACCACAGGCTTAGAGGTGGGTTTCTACACCGCCTTTTCTCTACATGAGTTTCTATAACCTGCCTGGTCATAAGAATGATGCATAAACTTTGTTTAAAACACAGAGCCCCCCGAGACCCATTCCAGATTTAGAGAGTCCGAACCCCGGAGGAGGGGGTCTGAGAATGTGCATGCACACCCTAGCAGAGTGTCAGGCAAGTTTCAGAAATAATGTCCTAACTGAATCAATAGGAAAGTTTGGAATTATACAATCACAATTTTTTTTAAAGTTTTAGGGAATGTGAGAAAATGCAGTTTTAATTGGCAAGTGTTAGAACCTTGGTTATACACTTAAAATTATGGAATACAATCAGTATGTAATGAGGAAATCACTTTAACTATAACACAACAAAAACACAACCTGCCCCCTTAGGCTATATCCCACCCAGAAATCCCTCATAATGCCCCGCCCTAAGGACTAAAGGAACCCCTGTGCAGCTGTCTCATGGCTACTGCAAGACCGCAGGGAAATGAAAGCGCTCAGGGCCCTTGGTGTCACCCCAGGAGAGGTTAGCATTAAGTCACAAGCAACCGATTCTAAATCAGACCCTACGGGTGCTCTCCTGGTATCAGCCTTCATGGGTGGCAGCCTCCAGTTGACCATCCCACAGTTTTATTCACATCAGCATCTCCAACTCCACAGGGAATTAATTAGAAATACAGAATCCAGGCTCCACCCAGGCCTGCTGAGTCAGAACCAGCATTTTAACAAGACTCTGGATAATTCTTGTACCTATTCAGGTTTGACGAGCCCTGCTGTAATGGATGGAAGTGCCAGTCTGAGGCCTGCACCCAGACCCGTGAACACCTAGGTCACGTACCCGTGCACACGCACCCATCTAGGCCTCCTTCTCATACTCCCGAGTCTTGTCACTCTTGATCTATCTTGGGACCAATTCTCCATCAGAAGGGCCCAAGGACTTACAACCCAAAGTCTAAGTTTTAGGAAGTTAAAAGGAGGCGTTTAGTACTGTGTCTTACATGCTAAGGACCGGTGACCATAAATTAGCAGAGACAATCCAAAGTCAAACAATGCCGTGGAATGCCGGCTCTGTTGGTTCCAGAACAATGTTAATGAGGTCGAGGTCAGGGGTATGATTAGCTTCCTCTGTATCTTGGCACACACTTCAACCCTCTGCCCTCCCGCTGCCTGCAAAGGCTGACTCGCCCTTTGTTACTAAGAGGATTCAGGAGAGTGACAAGGGCAGGCTGAACACAGCAGCCACCAGTGAAAGGTTCAAAGAACTTGAATGACTGATGAGGAGAAGGCATGGAGGAACAACACGCAGCCCAGGGGGTTGGCTGGCAAGAAAGATGACCAGGGCAGAACTCAAAGCTATCTGGGTAGGCTGAACAACATGCCAGGGTGAGAAAGCTGAAATTTTACCAGGAGAAATGGGAAGTCCCATGGTCAAGAGTTCAAAACTCAAACACACATATACATGCTAGAGGAAACAGAATTTGATGGCAGAGATTTTTAAATCTTTAGAGTTTTTAAAAGCACACAAGTTTTGCTAGGAAAGCCAACCTACTCTTAGGGTCCATGAGTCTAGTTTCCAGATCCAGGGGAGCAGTGATCCCCCTGCAGCAGAGCTCATCCGACTATCCTAAATAGCGCCCACAGCCACCTGTCCACATGGATGCACACACATCTTTTCATAACCACCACCACTTGGGGTCTCATTCATTGTGGCATCTTTACCTGGCTACAGTTTTTTTGAGCTCTAGTTTCAACATTTCACACATCATCTCGCTCTCTTTACGAACGGAGGAAAGAATTATAGACTTAGGCACAAACTGGGAGGGGAAAAAAAAACAGTATGTCAAAAGACAAACTAAGCACAACAAGGACTCAGATCAAAGATGACCTGCAGTCACCTAATGTTTAAGCCAGCCACTAGACTATGGTACAGCAGGAATTCACACAGAATCAGTCGTTAGGCCCATAAATTATGAGCTTCCACTACAGAAGAACCCAAAAGAACTACTATAGAAATGAGCACAAGACTGAGTAATTATCTGTTTAGACATACTTCTCCATGCAAAATCACTTTCCAGTTAACCATTTTTCAAAAACAGATGTGATTTTAAAGTGTTTTTAAAGTTGTAAGCCATGTTTCTCTTAAGTGTGCATTCAATATGCAAACGAGTCATTTGCATTCACATAAGATTCCCCTGATAAGTCTGCAGTTCCCAGCCTATGCAGCCGGTTATTTTTAATTTCAGAAAATTTGATCTTTAAGGACAAGGGGAAAAGTACATCTTTTAAGATGTGTTTGTCCCGAATAAGCATGTGCCATGTACCACTTCTCTGAAGATGAAATGAGGCTACTGTCCATGCAGTAAGGCCCCTGCTTCAACAACTGGCTAACTGCCTTAAAATTGGAAAACAACACGTGAAACTCAGCCCAACTGCAGGCTGCCCCAGGAGAAAGGAAGCTTGAACTCCAGGTGCCCCTGACAATACAGCTCTGTGTGGAAAGAAAGAAAATGCTGAACAATAGAATCAGTAGAGGAAAAAGAGCCCCTCTAATTTTCCGGGCATGTGGGGAGTTTGCTGCTAAAGAGATATTTAAGATCTCACTGTTGGTTTTGGGTTCTGTTGAACACTGAAGTAAGTTTCAAAAAGAAAGAACTCTTGTATGTCACCATATTAATTAATTTAGCACTCTTATCAGACTGGTGTTGACACAATTCACTATAAAAGAGAAACAGCTCTACAGTATTCATGAAAACATACCCACGACCACCAGTGGGTTGTCTTCTGTGGTTGGGAGAAAGCTACCCCCCACTCTGGCTCTGGGTCACAGCACCTAGTCCTGGTCACATTCCTCCAGACTTCTAGCATAAATAACAATATTAAAACAGACAGGAATTTCAATTCCTTTGAAAGACAGAGAATTTGCTTATAATGGCTGCACCACAGATGTAAGGATCTACACAGTGTTGTGACCAAAACGGTTGATAGTTTTGTATACACACACCCCACTACCACCACCTCCACCATATAGTTCTGATTTTAAAACCAGTATGCTACTCACAGAAAAATCTGAAAATCAGAATAAAAAAATAGTCACCTATATTCCCACTAGATCAAGAAAATTAGCTAAAATTTTAGTCGACATCCTTCTAATCTGTCCATGGCTACCAACTGCCCTTCTGATGGCACCACAGTCAGGGAGGGAAGGTTAAGGTGAGGTATTTGCGTCGGTAACACAGACAATGATTAACAATTCCCATCAGCTTTACCCTAAATCCACAGCACCAATTGAAGTAACAGTGTGCACAAACCAAATAACATGTCTGCAATCCAACAAGCATTCTTTAGGGCTTGTTTTGCACACTTTTAATTATTCCACAAATTAATGCAATCCACATTAACAGCAACAGTCCTTGAGAGCAAGGTAACTTCAAAAAAAGACAGAGGGGCTAAGTCTGTCCCTTGTGACATGAAAACAAAAGTTAGTTCTTATACAAGTTTTCAGGGTGCCTGGATATTCAGATCCTTATAAAAGCCTTCTTCCAGACTGGCTGCCTTCCTGCTCTGTCTTCACACAGAGACCAGGAGAGCCTAGACCACCTTCTTGAAGAAGGGAAAATTAATGTTGGGGAATGAGCATATGGAACAGTTGGAGAGAAAGACCTGGGAACCACAAACACATGTGCAGCTGCCCACCAGTAATCCTGGGGCCCTGAGAGTCTGTGCACTCGGAGGATTAGAGAGATTCAGCCCACAATGGAATGTTCTTAGTTCCACAAACAGAGAGTACTTTGAAAGGCCATTTATTTACTGTTTTAACACCCTAGCTTCATACGTCAGCCTGGGCCATGGATCCTCAACACATTTTCTTGTGCAACCAAAAGCCAGACAACCTGGCTACACCTGGTTGAACGATTCTCAGTACATAAAGACATAAAGAGGCATATGTAAGAAATGCTGTTACTGATGATGTTCCCTCAATTAGGGTTAAACATTGTTTGCCATGAATGTGCTGAAACTCTCCATACTCATCATTCAAATCCTATGTCTAGCTACAGGGTTCAGTACCTGTTATTTTAGAAATCACATGAAAACTTTAAAAATTAGTTTGTCTGCACAGTCTTAAATGGGGCCCCAAAAGTTTATCTAAATAAATACTCGGAAGTGTTATTTAATTTTGACTGATAGTTTTTCGTGTCTACAAACCACTTAATCGATAAATGTGGTATTAAATCAAAATCAAAAGGAGGAAGTCAATGCGCAGCTGCCCTCCTTTCTTACCACCTGGGCTCAAAGTCAGAGTCAGGTGTTTCGCCTGACCTAGTTGATGATGTCTTATTAGGGAGAACTAAGAAAACATGCATCTAACATGACTCCTTGATTAGGTTCAGTATTTTATAGATGCACAAAAAGCTAGTTTACATTCTCAACATGCAAACATCATCTTACATTTTCTTAAACACAACGCAGGCATGCACATTAGTTAGCTCGGCCTGCTATCACAAGATACAGTGGACCAGGTGACAAACAGACATTTCTCACTGTTCTAAGGCTGGAAGTCCAAAAGCAAGGTGCTGTCAGATTCAGTGCCTGGTGCGAACCCTCCTCCTGGTGTGCAGATGGCCACCTTCTCCCTGTGCTGGAGAGTGAGCTCTGTTTTTTCCTTGTATTATAAGGACACTAATTCCATCAGGGGTGCCATACCCCCATGACCTCACTCGAGTTTAATTACCTCCCAAAGGCCTCACCTCCAAATACTATCACAACAGGGAGGAGGGCTTCAACATATCAATTTGGGGGGAGGGCACACTCAGTTCCATAATACAAGTATGTGGTAGTCATGTTATCAGTTATAATCCTCTCTAGTACACATGCTTAGAGCCATTCTATGCACATTCCTTTTAACTATGTCAGTTTGAAATAACATAAACAGATCTCATCAAGTCTGCAAATAACACCAGTAAGAGCAGATCTTTAAGGCCAAGGCAGGGACTTGATAATCCTTGGTTAGCCCTGTTGAAAGGATGAAAGAGAAAAATTCAGTTATAATACAGATTACTCATACCCTGAGCACTGTTTAGTAAACCAGACAGCCAGAAAATTGACAGACCAAGCAATCATTGGCCACTACTATAAATAACTCCATCTGCAGCACCTGACATCTCCACCGGCCCAGCCCTGTATCTTTCTGCTGAGCTGATCTCCTTGGAAGGCTCACAGTTTATTCCTTGCCATGTACCCAGACAGATTCCCCACAGCTGCTTTCTCAGTGAATGGCACTATGAACCATACCAGTCTCTCTGGCTGACTTACTTCTCACTAAGTACCACACTCGGGTGGCACCGTGCAGGGGTAGGCACCTTTCAAGGCCTCTCCCTCACCAAGTCCTACCTGCATTAGCCTCCTACCTCACATCTGTCCCTCGCCCTGGCCTCCTTGTCACCTACCCCCTTGTGATCTTTCTAAAGCACAGTATGATCACATTATTCACCTGCCAACAAATTCTCCATGTTTTGTGCAATTTCAAGGTGAAGTTCAGACTCCCCAGTTCCGTACCCAAGGCCCTACCCCCTCAGGTACTTCCTGAACACACTTGCCTCCAGTCCAAGCAACAAGTGAGGGCACCCTGACTACCTTCTATTTTTTGCAAACCTTCTAAACACCAAACAAAAGCATTATTATTTCATTATGTATTACTGTCACTTTAAAAGTAATGAAAAAGGAAACAAAACTTTGAAGGTGCATGGGAATCAAATAATCGCTCTTTCCTTTACTCTCAGCCATGTCTTCTCCAGCAAGACAGTCAACTACTTCAAGTGCCAGACCATTCTCCCCCTGGATATAATTTGGGTTTCATAGCTGATGATCAGATGTGACCTCTGCTTTTCTAGGGTTGATATGTCTCAGCTCTGAGAAAAGCCATTTGTTCTTACGGCATGGGGGCTAGTGGTCCTACTCAGCCACTATTCAAACTGACACATACTTTTATAAAGCACAGGAAAAAAGCAGGACCCCCTCTTTTCCCTTATCCGTAAGAGGACCTAGAGGACCAGCTGCCCCACCACTAGCACAGCCAAATCCCTTCCCTCCAATCAGGCTGACTCCTGGAAGCACACCTGACTCTGCTTTCCAAGTACAGCCTTAAATCCAAAAGGGAGGTTGCAGGGTTTATGGGTGCCCCTCACATATGAAAGAGGCCTCTCTTGGTCCTTGCTATGTTACCAGAAGCCAAGACAGCTGGGCTTATGGGAGAGGGTCCAGGTATTTGCAAAATGAAAGGCTAAAAAGAATGGATGAATGAATAAACAAATAGGCATTCCTCCTAAATTAGAAGAGCAATATACAGCATAGTTTCCCAGCTCTGAAATACTGTGTTGCTAAGAGTTTCTTCTGTTCACTTTGCTCTTGAGCAAAATCATAGCTCCTGAACAACGTATCAGGACAAACTTTAAAGTTGCTTCTTGAAACAAATGCTAAAGCTGAGTTATTTACTTAACATTTGTAACTTTCTAAGAACACCAAGCAATGAGTAAAATGTAACTTCTACCATTCCCAGGAAAGGTACCATGGCCCCACTAGTTTATTTTTCTCAAATAAAATTGGGCCTCCCCTGTGGTGGAACGGGTTGAGCGCAGTGCTATGAAGCTGTCCGCAGCCTCTGCTGTGCCAGGTTGATTCCAGGCCCGCCAGGGAGATACCCACATGGCGCAGCAGACCTCTTCTGTCAAGCCCACTGCTCCCCTCAGCAGTGTTTTCCGTCAGTCTGCCTGTTCTGCTCCCCACTCTGTCTTTGGTGAATTCTCTCACCCTCCCATGTCTTTGGCCTGTACCCCAGTTCTGATCTCTGGCCTGTAACCCCAGTTCTTGTATAAATAAAATCATTTTTTAAAAAATTGGATATTTACTTTGATGGGACACTAAACCTGAGCACCTGCTACACTACAGGAGCCATGAGCCTGGCTTACAGACCACACCTATGCTCCAGTCTTCAGTCCCACACAGAATCTGCAGGACAGATTCCCTGGAACTGGAGTCCCAGCAAAGGCTGACTGGAATGGGCCATCAGGCTTCAGTCTGCAATTTCTAAAAGTTCAAGTGTCTCTGGGTATGGGGCTGCCAGGGGGCCTGTGTACAGCCTCAAATCAGAGTTCACCTGCAAGAGCAGTCACTCTAAAATCAGGTGCAGCGTCTGTCAGTCCAGTTCTCTGAATGACACTGCTTTTTCCTGGACTTTAGAGATACTTGGCTACCATCATGAACTTTCTGAGTATTTAGTCTGCTCAAGGCACCACCCTAAGTCCTATGCAGATGTAATCAGTTATCTCTAAGGTGAATGACTTGAATTCTTATCACCACCTTCTTAAAGACACAGAAACAAGACTGACAGCAATTGTCTAGGGTTCAGGTAGTGACATATCTAGGAAGTCCGTGACCAAATGTGGGGCTCTATTTTGGCCTCTACATTGTCAATTCTTTGCAATAGAGAATTTGAGAAGCTGTGAGCAATGTTCACTAAAAGAAATATGCACTTTTCTATGCATTGTTTTTCTACCTTCTCCCTCTGGACCTTTCCTTCCTGCCCTGCCCAAACACTATATGCAGTAATATCTCTTTAATTCATCAGTCTGCACAGCTCTAGAGACAGGTGCCATCAATTCTGAGCCCATCCATCTGGATAAACAGGATACATTACTTTTTCCAGAAGACATCACTTTGCTCTCATCCACAAAGATTCCTTTTTCCTTCCTATAGATAAATTACCACTTTGTGTATCATGAGTCAAATTATATTCAAGAACGTTCATTTGCTGTGTAATTATTTTTCCTAATTGGACTGCTCTGAAGACATGATTTCCCCCTCCCATCTCCTGCAACTTGCAATGTCTTCTCCCCAGGCATAAAATGTTTGCTGCACCCTTTGCAAATAACAAGTCATCACACTAGCAGTTCTCAGCCGTGACCACTTAGAAGAACTATTACTATAGTGTTTTATCTGTTACTGCCTCAATCCCCTCGATTTCACTGACGAATCAGATTGCTGACATAGATTAATAACAGCCTGTCACAGTACAACAGTAAAAAGAAAACAATCTTGAGTTTTATTTCTTTTCTCTATCTTTAAAACATTAATCTCCGCACCCGCATGTGTTCCCTGTTTCTTAAATGTGAGAATACCCACATGTGTTCTTTACCTCTTAAATTTGAAAAGAAGTCATTTTGCTTAAAGAGGACCAGGAGGGAAAAATCAATAATACCGAGGATGAGACATCACCAACGAAATTAGCATCACACCTGTTTTAAACCTGGTGGGTGTAGCGCTCTCCCAAGAGTGGGAGAAGGAGAGCTACGTGCAGACGATAAACATCCCTTTCAAACTGGGCAGCTCAGGTAGAACTCGCCACAGGAGGCTCCGTCAGCACCTTCTCCCCCCTCCCAAGACCTCTTGCCTCAGGCTCCAGCACACACTTGTCTATAGGAGCCGCTTTGCGATTTCAAACATAAGTTCTACTTTTGCTTCTGGGTCACTGATGGAATCTATTTGCATGCTCACAACCACAGCAGAGAAAAGGGGAACTACAGGAAATGGCCCGGGTGGGCGTGAGGATGGGGGTGGAGGAGACTTTACTCCCATTTACACCCATTGAAACAACTACGGACACTCTGGACTCTCCTGGAATAAAAGTTAAACGGAATTGAAGGAAATCCTTTTGCTTTTCTGACTTCAAAGAACACGAGACTGTTGAATGGCAGCAGTCAGAGTGGGAGAGAAAACCCATTAACTTCATGCCAAAAAAAAAAAAAAAAATCCCAAATTACAAACCGCCTCTCCTAGTCCTTCCTCACTCACCCCTCGGACTCAGCCACCCGCGCCAGATGTGGTCTTCCCGACTCCACGCCCATCTCCTCCGGCCCCGCACCCCGACTCACTGCTTTACCCACAAAAATGCAGCCCAGATCTGAGCAGCAGCTGACGTCTGCGGCCGGCGTGACCCACACACCACAGACCAGGCCCCCGGGGCGACCCCCGGGCGGCCCCCCCAGCCCGGCACCAGGCGCGGAGCTGTACCGGGTCGCCGCGCCCGCGTCCCCACGTCAGGCAGCGGGCGCTGGAGAGCCCGGCGCGCACCCGCAAACTTTTCCACTTGTGCCGCCGCCGGCCGGGCGCGGAGCGCAGAAGCCGTTCCTCCCATTCCCGGCATCCCAGCCCGACCCGCGGCACCTCCGGGCCGGGTCCCGCTGCGCTCCCCGCGGGCGCCGGGCGAAGTTCCCGCGCCAGCCGGGGCGCACGCCGCCGGGCTCCGCGGGTCGCGACGGTCCCTCGAGCACCCCCGGGGCGCCCCGCCGGCGTGGCCGGCCCCTCCTGGCCGAGGCTGCGGGCTGCCCCCGCGGCGCGCGCGGCGCTCAGCGGCTCCGACTCACCCGACGCGCTCGGCGGCTCCGGCTCCAGCCCGCAGCCTTCCCCGGCCGGGGCTTTCCGTTACGCCTCCTCGCAGCACCTCGCCCGGCCCCGCCGGCCGCCGGGGAGGAGGCGGGACGCAGGAGGCGGCGAGGGGAGGCGGCGAGGGGGGCGGGCGGCAGGGGAGAGGGTCCGCGGCGGGGAGGCGAGGCGAGAGCGCCGACCTCGGCCGCCGCCGGGGCTAGCACCGCGGGAGGAGTAGGCGGGGCGGGGGCAGAGAAAGAAAGAGGCCGCCGAGGCGCCCTGCCCCAGACCCGGCCCCGCGCCGCCGCCCAGTCACCATCGCCGCCGCCGGCCCCGCTCCGGCCGCGCGTCTGGGGGAGGGGTCGGGGCCCGGGGCTCTCCCGGCGCGGCGCGCGGGGCGGGGCGGCCGGGGGCGCAGCGAGGGCGGCGGGCGGGGGACGTGGCCCGGCCTCCCGGGGGGAGTGTCCTGCGAGGCTCCGGAGGGTGTTGGCGAAAGGGGATCCCCGGGAGGAGGGGCGGACACCCGCGGGCCTGGGAGCCGGTCACTGCGCCCGCCCCGCGCGCCCTGCGAGGCTCCCCCGAACCGCGCCGGGGCGCCTCCGGGGTCGGCTTGGAGAAACCGCCCCAGGGGCGCGGGGCGCGCGCACAGCCCAGCCCGGGAAGCAGGGAAAGGCGAAGCCAGAGTCCGGGCTCCATCTGCTGCGAGGGGCCCCGGAACCGTCCCGCTGGCCCAGACTGAGCGGGAACTTCGTTGGGTGGCCCCGGGGAACCCGGAGCAGGAGGTGGACTGGGGCTCCTGGGGCCCGCTCTCGCGGCCCTCTTCCGGAGAGGAGGCTCCGGGCGTAAGACTCCCTGCCTGCGAGGCTCTGGGTGAGGCAACAGGGTGAACAGTCACAAATGCAAACAGATTGCTTGGGATTCCGAAACAGCCTCCCCTGCACTCAAAATACGGTTCTGGGATGAATTTCGAAGGCCCTTTAGTCGACAGTCCGAAAAGACATTCTGACCCAGAGAGAGGACTCACCACCTCTCCACCAGTGCCGTTACCAGTACACCTTGTGATCTAAACATAGGAACCAAACCAGCCACACACACACAATGCCCCTCCCCCCCCCGTTTTTTTATTTTACTTTCAAATTTGCTCCTGTCTCCAAATTCTAAGCCTTTTGCCTGTGACCTCTATCCAGCAGTTACCTGAACTCAGACCCTCAGCATCAGTTGGGGCCTCTCTCCGTTGCCAGAAGTTACACCCATTGATGGCACTTTTTTAAATGTCTTTCCAATTACCCCCACGCCTTCCAAGCCTGCTGCTGCCTTCCTGGTTCTGGCTGTTTCCGGGGTTCATGGCTTCAGTGGCCTTTTTCCAGGTTGCCTGCTCTGGCCTTCTCTGCACTGGCATCCAGCTGTACTCCTGCAGGTTAATGTAAAGGTTAACGGTTCCAGAAGCCACGTTGGTAGGTCCCTTTTCTAGTAGCTCTGGGAGGCACTTTGCCATGTTCAGAATCACTTTAAAACTCTTCAATTCAAAACCATCCACTCACCTACTCCTCCCAGAGGCCTGGCCATTCTGCGCCCCCTGGAAGGGCCCACACTGCATCCTCCTGGGAGTTGCCAGAACTAGAATGCCCTCTCTTTCCTCCTCTCCTGAAAGCCAAATCCCACTTATCTTCATTGAAAATGAAGTTTGTTGTACATTTTCCTGAAAAAGGATATGTGTGTTATTTCCATTTTGTGAAATCACACACTAGAAATATGGCTCATGGGAAAGGTAGGGTTTGGAACAAATAACTAAAAACTCTACATAACATTGTGACCAGAGCACTAACAAATACAGTAACCATTCCCAAAAACATATTGGTAGAGTTTACGACCTATGTTAAATTCCTAATACAAATTCCAGTAAATGTAAATCTAGAACTTTACCTTTATAAAGAGAGGGAGGTAACTAATGGAAAGATGGTAAGGACAGTTGTTGGAGCCTGATGAATTTAAAAGATGAGCACAAAATGTATACAAGTAAATCCCCTACCTCCCAATAAACACTTCCAAATTAAAGCTCATAGTCCAACCAGTTCAAGATTTTTGAATTCACAAGAGGAGCATCGGGGAATTCTAAAACAAAAGTTTTCTCAGAGCCATGTTTGTTACTCTGTGGGCTAAAAGCAAACAAGCATCCTCAGATAGGATAATTGGTCTGAAGCGTAGATAAATTGCACTTAATAAGGAGCAAGAAACTAGGGGGTCAAAAGGGGAGGGAGAATAAAGGAGAGAGATGCTAAAAGATGTTTATTCAAGAAGAAAGTAGATGCTCAGTTCTTAGGAAAGACAAGGTTTCAAAAAAAGACAATGACCCAAATTCTGGGGTATTGTGAAAGCTGCTTCTAGAATGTGCTTCAACCAAATTTTCAGACAACACTTACTGTGAGGCAAAGGAGTGGGGGAGGGGGGAATTATAAGAAATTAAAGGGTACATGCAAAGTGTGGTCAAATGACAAGAAGGCCTTGGAAGAAAATAATTATGAGCCACTTGGATGGGTCATAAGGTAAAATTACAGTGGAGCCCAGCAAAAATGTTGTGATTCTGAACTTACTTGCCTGTGCAGATCACTTAACTCTCTGAACATTATACCCCACTTAGTGTAACTGCATCAACAGGGCTAGATGTTTTTCATGTGTGAACACTTAATGTTTATTCTGGGGGTGAATGCATTTGGAATTTAAATAAAATACACATTTTTATAAGACAGTTTTGATATATTTTCAAGATTGCCAGCATATTGAATAATGATTAACTTTAAATTAGTCTATTCATCTTCATCAAAACCTACCTTTCAAATCTACCCTGCCCCCAGTTTGAGAGATTGATATTTCCTAAAACTGTATGTTATCAGAATTTCAGTGCTAGACATAAACTTGGAAATCAGTATCTTTTGAATATCACATAAAATATTAGATGATTTAAGCTGGGATTCCCTTCAAGGAAACTAGCAAAATTGCAATTCACCAACTTGGAATCCTGTGAAAAATGACTGACTTAAAAATTATCATCCTGCATTTTTCCCACATGGATCCAAGAAGCTATCTGAAGCATTAAGGATCCATTTTCCCTGACAAATATGGGTTGAAAAGAGGTAATTGTGAGCATGACTTGAAGGACTCTACTGATTAAAAAGGGCTCTCCTGATTAACATCAGCACTCTGACCTACTTGATACAGAAGCCATCTTTGGGCTTTGGAAATAGCCAATGTAGCCAATGAACTTAGAAATGTCATATTTCAACACTTGTTTTTCAGGTAGTTTTTAAGTCAAAGGAAAAATGAAGCCTGTAAATACCAAAGAAATTTCCTACTTTTTAAATCTAAGTCCCTTACCAAGGCATAGGTTATCTGTTGAATGAGGCTAGTAAAATTTCTCCTACTGAAAAACACATACTACAATTGCAAAAAGGGCAGGAAGGGTTTTCCAGTTACCATATGAGAGTATAGCAGTGGTAGGACCAAGTTAGACAAAAAGAACCAATTGCTCCTCCTGAAGAAAATCTCAGTAATCTGTCAAAAAGACTTCCTTTTTCCTCATGCTTCTCTTAAGGACACCATCCATGCTTGAGTCAAGAACATGGTCCTCAAAACATACCACAGCTAGGAAATATGCATATAGAACTTTGGGTGTCTACTCTCTTCTGGTCGAAACAGAGGGCTGGTCTCTGCTTTTATCTTCTGGACATAGACCCTACCCCTGGCCTTCCCATATTCTATATATTTCTGATTTGTCACCAACTTCTCCTAAAGTAGTCCACTTTCCTGCCTCCAGTTCTAAAACTAGACTCCATGTGACTCTGGATAAACTCAACACAAGAAGGTGCTCAGTTCATTTCCTCCCATTATGTCACCACTACCACAAACAAATCCATCTGGCCCTGATCCAATTGCTCTTACCCCTGAAATGAGGTGGAAATTTCCATATGGTGAGAATTTTTTACTACAACATTACTTTAAAAATTGCCTTCATATTCTGCATCATTCCTAGCTGCTCACTAACACTTAATTGGCAGATATAATTCACTGAGTCTTTAGTCATTTCAAATCTTCACCTGCAGACATTTTCCTGGATTACAAACCTTTCTCGGAAGAGGTTCAGAATACAAAAAACGTGGGGGATTAACTGTTGTACAGTATTCATGACAGGCATAAAACCACCCAGAGAAAGCATGCTTTAGCCCTTTATGGCAATAATGTTATGCATCTGATCTGTGACTTTGGCTTTATCTTTTCTATTAGGAATTGTGTGCTGCTCTCAAAACCTTTAATAGGTAAAGTTTTACTATTACCCTCACTGTACTTATAATGAACTTGGAAAATACTCATTTGCCATGATTCAATAAAGCTAAGATGCTACTACTGCTGTTTTTTATACTGTGAAAAGGACACTTGTCTTTAATCTGGTCTAGACAGAACTACCTAATCTCCTACCTGAAATCCTTAACTGTAAGGACCTTTTTATAATTTTAATTTCTTCCAATCTTCTTCCTGGAAACAAGAAGGATAAAAATGTATGTCTGGAAAACTGGCAATTGTTGAGTACCCTATTTTTACCAAGTGCTACAGTTAATTGGTAATAAAAATATTGAGTATTTTTTATTGTAACATGTTTTCTGCCCACTTCCCAATCACCCTGGGGTGGCTTGTTATTAAACATAGCAGAAGGTAAGAGATCCTCTTACCAGGGTCCTGGTGGACCACAGTTGAACATTAAATTTAGTTCTGCAGTTCCCAGAGCCAAGACAAGAATGGCATACAATGAATAATATAGTACTCACAGTCTGGTAAAAGAATCATAATTATTCTTCAACTTAGGCAAACTTTTTCCTGGCATTAACTTCTAAGAGGAATTGAATCATGGGAATCCTTACATAAGAGACACTGGATAATCTAAACATTGAGGTGCAGCATCTTCACTGAGAAAAAGCAACAGACTCTTGCTCTGCAGAGCAGTGAGAGTGGGAAATTAACAAGAGATGACAGAACGGTCTAGACTGTGTTTCTATCATGACTGAAACTGTATTATCTAAACTTCTGCCCAGACTCTGGGATTCAGTGAATACTCTGTGCCCTCAATTAAGAAAAATAATGGAGCCTTGTTTTAAACAAATTGTGCAAAAAAAAAAGGTATTTCTTTGTTGATTTCATAAATCTTTATTTTAAGGCTTCTATTATTTCACATAGAACTCATTTGACAACTATGACCTGTGTTCATACAACCTTGGAAAGATTTTCAATGACAACAAGAATTAAGGACGAGGCCAATCCACACAGTTAAGATTAGTTCCAGTTTTACTTTCAGTGGAATGGCACTGTGCTATGATAATTATGCAAAATAACATTCATTCCCTTTTGAGATCATATAAATAAGAATAACATAAGCGGTGAAATTAAAATGAACCATAAAACTAGTTTCTAGAGCCGGAGTGTTTCTTTAAATAATCCTGTGAAATTTTTCTATTAGACAACTATTTTTAAATAGTTAATAGTGCCACTTAATTTTCTGGAGTGTCATGAGAAAAATGTTTGATATTAATTGATTCAAATCTCTCCACTGCCTTCAGAAATAATGTGTTCTCATTAGTAGTGCAGAAAGGAAAGCTTCTTGCCATGAAACAACCATGGGCATTGGATTCCTAGGAACAGTGGACAAATCCCATTTCATGTACCAGTTATTAAATGATTTTCAGCAAATTATGTAACCTCTCAAAACTTTAGTTCCCTTGCCTTTAAATGCAAGGGACCTAAGAGCACTGGTTACTAGGATGATTAATGGTTGTTATTACAATGTGTGTGAAGGTACCCACTAACAAGCCCAACATATAATGGATGCCCCAGAGATGTTTATTCTCTTGGATATTCCTCCCAGCTCAAGGAGACCATTCTTCCCAACTTGTCAATAACATAGCTTCCTTTCCTATAATGTATTTTCATAAGTGATATGAGAATCGAAACACTGTAGCCCTAGATGGATAGGCATACATGTCAATGGAATGAAGCTGAAGGTCTATAAATAACTGCTCACATTAATAGGTGACTGATTCTTAATAAGGGTTTCAAAACACTGCAATGGAAAAAAGAACCATTTTCAAAAATGGTGCTGGGTAAGTAAATTGGGTGATTGATCAAGGGAGGCTACACTTCTGCTCTCATTTCAAGAGGATAATCAGATCTTACCTAGAGTGCTGTTTGCATCTTCACTTCCTGTTTTCAGCTGAACATCCACAAACTAGTGATGTTCAAATAAGGAGAGAGAGCAATTTGTTGCTTAGAAAATATCCTTCATAAAGAATAATTGAAAGCAAGTGAGTATGCGCAATTTGGAGACCATATCAATAAGGGAGCCTCAGACTGTCTTCTTAAATATTTTGGCTAGCAGATTTATAAACCTTAAGCAATATGAATCATAGGTCTGAAATCTTAAGCTACTTCAGTTGGTAGAACTAAAACAAAAATAAATATTCCTTGGATTTTAAATGTGAAATTATTTTGCTCAAAATTAAATTAAAATTATGCTTTGTAAAAATGTGTTTAATAATCTAACCACCTCAGTTTAAGATGTAAAGAGAAAATTGTTATCTTTATATTTCCAGTTTATTTATGTTTGTCCAATCTCAAAATCAATTAATGTTCTTATCAAGAAAAAAAATGGTCCTGGGACAAATGGATACATACATGTGTGAGAATGAATATGAACATTTACCTCACACAAAAATGGATCATAAACCTCAATGTTAGAACTAAAACTATAAAGCCCCTAGAAGAACACATAGGAGCAAATCTTTATGACCCTGGGTTTGGCAATAGTTTCTTAGTTATGACACAAAAATCACAAGTAACAAAAGAGAAAAGATATAAATTTTACTTTATAAAAACTAAAAGCTTTTGGACCTCCCCAGTGGCACAGCAGGTTGAGCACAGTGCTGTGCTGTCCGCAGCCTCTGCAGCACCAGTTCGATTCCTGGCCAGCCAGGGAGAATCCCACACGGCAAGGCAGACCTCTGTCTCACCCGCTGCTCCCCTCAGTAGTGTATTTCAGTCAGTCTGCCTCTTCTGCTCCCCATTCTGTTTCTGGTGAATCCTCTCACCCTCCCATGACTCTGGCCTGTATCCCAGGCTCTTGTATAAATAAATCTTTAGAAAAAAAACACAACTAAAAGCTTTTGTGTGACAAAAGGACACCATCAAGAGAGTGTGTGGGGGTGGGGGAGGGAATAGAGAGTGGATGAAAATATATACAACTCATGTCCCTGATGAGACTTATATCCAGAATATATAAAGAACTCTTACAATAACAAAGACAACCCAATTTAAAAATGAGCAAAGGACTCTGAATATTTTCTCAAAGAATATACACAAATGGCCAACAAGCAAATGAAGAGATATTCAAAATCATTAGCAATCAGGGAGATGCAAATGAAAACCACACATCAGGAAGACTGAAATAAAGAAGACAAGTGAAAGAAAAATGACAAGTATTGGTACAGATGTGGAGAAAATGAGACCTTCATTAATTGCTGGTGGGACTGTAAATGATACGGTCTGTCTGGGAAATGGTCTTATATTTCCTCAACAACAGGTGAACCATAGAATTACCTCATGATCCAGAAATTCTATTCTTGATATATACCTGAGAGAAACAAAAACATGTGTACCCAAAACCTGTATACAAATGTTCAAGCAGTGTTATTCATAATGCCCAGAAGTGGAAACCCAAGTACCTATCAAGTGATGAATAGACAAACAAAAAGTGGTATACTGGCACACTGTACATTCATTTATTATTCAGTCATGAAAGGAAGTACTGACACACACTATAACATGGATGAACATTGAAAGTATTATGCTAAGTAAAAGAAGCCAGTAACAAAACCCTATATATTGTATGGTTCCACTTACATGAAATATATAAAATATGCAAATCCAGAGACAAGGACCAGGGTAGAGAGTGGAGGTAGGAGGAAGTATGCAGAAATGGTCAATGGGCTTTCTCTTGGGGGTAGCAAAAATATTCTAAAATCAGATCATGGTAAAGGTAATAAAACTGTGAAGATACTGAAAGCCACTGAACTGTATACTTGAAATGAATACATTTTTTGGTATATGAAATATATATCAATTTTTACAAAGAAATTAAGAAAAACAGTAAGAGAAATTGTTTTCCACAATCAGGAGTAATTTTGTTGAATGTTTGCTAAACATTTACAATGTGTAATGGGGATATGAAGATGGCTAAGCTTGGACTCCATCCTCAAAGAGCCAAACATCTAGTGAATGCTGTTCAATGAAGATCAATGCATATTTTGATTGCCAATGAAACCAGAATTAAATAAATAGCTTTAATTTCTAGTATGCATCTAACAGACATGGTGAGCCCTATCCTAGGGAAATAGAAATTGTGCCAAACCTAGGGAGATAGAGATTGAATGTCTTGGTTCTCTAGAGACATCCAGGCTTTGGGGGTGAGAGAGAAGGATCGAGGTAAAAGTGCTGTGTTAAAGATAATAGTGGGTGCCAAGGAAGTCCAACAGCTGTGAAAACACTTGGAGGAGGGCATTAGAAGAGGCCCTCTGGAGGGGGAAGTGGGGAGACATTGCTTTCAGGAGTTCATAGGCGTTCAGAGGGAAAAGGTAGAAGGTGGTCCACTCAGACAACGGAGATGGCATGCATAAAGGCCCCAAAGTACCACAGAGCAAATGGCTGATGGAAACAGAATAGTGAGACTTGAGAAGAAACTGACTGGGGAGCAGGTCGATGTTAGTGGGACCATCAGTGATCCTTGGTCAAATCCCAGATCCCTGGGAAACCGTGGGAGGTTTTAAATGCCAGGATGGATCTTCTCTTATTTTAAAAAGGTTGCTCTGGCAGCTATGTGAGATGAACTGGATGGGCTATAAGACCAAAAATGATGAGATCCAGCCAACAGACACCAGGTATCTACCAACCCAGAACTGTGGAAGGCAGTGGTGGGCAGTGGGTGGTCTGAGAAGGAAAAGAAGTCAAGGATGGCTCTGGATTTCCAGGCTGGGGTTGGAGGGTGGGTAAGGTATGGGGGTTGCATGACAGCTCGTGCCAGTCAAGGAAATAGTGAATATGGGACAAGCAGCTGGATCTCAGTGGAGGTGTGGTGAACGTGATATCCCTACCTGAATGGGAAGGGCTATGGGCTACAGGATATGCAAAACAGACGCTTCCCTTCTTGAAACTTTCAAGACCAATATCAAGTCCTTCCCTTTACCACAAGATTGTAAAGTTGAACCAGCCATACTTTCCACATTACCCAAGCCAAGGAGAGGCCTTCAGGCACTAAAGATACCAACTTATATGCAATTATTCAGACTATAGCTATGTTAGATAGTGCAAACAGAATACTTTCCAGCATGATGGAAAAATACCATCTAATGGACTATGGGAAAGACTCTTCCAGGGAACTACATGATGCAGGTTTGATGGAGGGTGGGAGATTCTTTTCAGATGTTTATCCAGGTTGGATTGAATAAAATATTGTGATTTATTGTGGGGACATGTGAAATGCACCAAGTGGTCTAAATCAGTATTCCTGATGAATCTTACCTCATTAGCCAGTTCAACAATTAAATGACAAGCAAAAAGTTTTCTTTCTTTTGAGGTTTTTGGGGTTTTTTGCAGTTATACAAAAAAACTACTTAAGAAACCTTTGTAGCTTTGTAAACTAAATAAGGCCCTCAAATACTAATGGAATTATTGATCCTCAAGTCAAAATAAAGTTCCAGTGCAACTCTTAATGCATTTATTGATTGTTGATGGGATCAAAATTAACATGAAAAAATAGTCAATAAACACATCCTAAAAATAAAGTTACATCAGAAACCATCTCTGTGTTTGTAATGTGGAATTATTTCTGTTAATGCAAAATTCCCTTAGAAATATGAACTTTATTTGACCTGAAAGAAAGTAGCCACTTCAGCATAGGATAAAAGACAGTATGATATATGCCAGTTCAAAAATAAACAATTATTTAAACTGCATTGTGACCGCAGAGATCTCAAAAGAAAAAGCAACTGCCGTGTTCACTGATAACACAAAAGGAATTCAGGAGAAACATTTCAAACTTAGAAAACAATTTAGTAAATCTTTCTTATTCTTTGTCTGAAATTGGCTGTGGTCCAGAAGCATAGCCTCTATTCCTCTCGGCCCAGAACATTTCCCAAAGCTTCCAAACGCATGATATTTTAAGCAGAAGAAATATGTCAATCTGAGGGTAGCAATGTCAGCAACTTGTTATTATTTTTAATGTAAGAGATTGTTGTGCATTTACTCCGTTCTTCAAGGAGCTACATTGTGAATTCACTTAGAAAAAAATGTATTAATTTATCTTATTTCTCAATATTGCAAAGTAAGAACATTTGATAATACCTGCTTAGATGCATACGTTGAATTTTAATGAGGTGACAGCTTTATTGCATTTTTAAATCCAACGTCTCGCAGTCTTCAAGGAAATTATGAGCTGAGCAATAGTTGCTAACAGTTTACGAAGTACAATCTACAGATGTGGTGGTTTAATTATTATCTTGGGCCATGGCAAGTAGGAAAGGTGTAGGAATACCAAGTGTTGGCTTCTTGTCTCACAGTCTATTGTTTAAGCCCTAAACAGGACCATTATTTACTTATGGGTCATTTTTCTAATAATGTACCTAACAAACATTCTGCATGACAGTTGAATGGTGAGGAAATCCTTTTTAAAATTCATGTTTGGGCGACTCCCTGGTGGCGCAAGGGGTTAAGATGCAACCTATGAAGCTATCCGCAGCCACTGCAGCACGAGTTCAATCCTCGGCCAGGGAGTGACACACATGGAGCAGCAGACATTTCCTGAACTCACCCGCTGCTCCCCTCAGCAGTGTATTCCAGTCAGTCTGCCTGTTCTTCTTCCCACTCTGTCTCTGGTGAATCTCTCACCCTCTACACCTCTGGCCTGTACCCCAGCTCTTATATACATACATACATAAATCTTTAAAGAAAATTCATGTTTGGGTTTCATTTTCTCTATATACTAAGAGAACTCTTTGTAGATATGCTCATAATGATAATTTGCTGCATGGGAAATTCCAACAGACACCAAGTATCTACAAACCCAAGTCTTATATTTCAATATCTCATGGCCAGTTTATAAGGACCTCTTACCTAATAAGTTTATTGGACCCTTACCTCACACCTTATAAAACAATGAACTCAAAATTAATAAAAGACCTAAATATAGGAGCTAAAACTATAAGATTCTTTATTATTTTTTTAAATAAATTTTATTTTTATATTCCCCATACAATTGCAACCCCCTTATTTTGACCCCAATCCCTCCCCTCCCCGCCCCTCACCCCCCACAGAGTGTCTCTGGTTCATAGTTTTTTGTTGATTTTGATTTTTACTTTCTTATAGTCATTCATTTTCCTGGTCCCTTATTTAAGTTTTCTAGATTCCTGCTATGAGTGAGACCATCGGTATTTTTCTTTTTCTTTCTGGCTTATTTCGCTGAGCATGATCCCTTCCAGTGCCATCCATGTTGCTGCAAATTGCATGTGTTTATCTTTTTTGAATGCTGAGTAATATTTCATGGTGTATATGTACCACATCTTCTTGATCCAGTCATCTATTTTTGGGCATTTGGGTTGTTTCCAAAGCTTAGCTATTGTAAACTGAAACTATAAGATTCTTAAGAAAAAACATGGGAGTCTTATTGATTTGGCTTTAGCATTAGATTCTTAAATATGACACCAAAACACAAGAAACGAAAGAAAATAAGATAAATTACACTTCCTCAAAATTTAAACTTTTGGTGTCAAAGGACACTTTCAATAAAGTAAAAAAGATATACAGAATAGGAGAAAATATCTGTAAATCATATATCTGATAAGGATCTAGTATCCAGAACATAAAAAGATCTTATAACTCAATAGCAAAAAGACAAGCAACCCAATTTTTTAAATGGACAAAGGACCCGAACATTTTCTAAAAAAGATATACAAATGACCAATCAGCATATAAGAAGATTTTTGGCATCATTAATCATTTAGGAAATATAGAACAAAACCACAATAAGATACTACTCTACACCCATTAAGATGACAACAATAAAAAGAAAGAGACAATAACAAGATCTGGTAAGGATAGGAAGAAACACTTTGCTGGTGGTAATGTAAAATGATGTATATGCTTGGGAAACAGTTTGAATAAAGCTAAACTTAAGGTTAAACATGATCCAATAACTCTACTCCTAGGTATATAGGCAAGACAACTGAAAAACAGGTATTTAAATAAAAACTTGCACATAAATGTTTAGATCAGCTTTATAAAAAAGCTGAAACCACATGTTCAAGTCAAATGTGGTACAGCTGTACAGTGGAATATTATTATGCCATGAAAGGAATGACATATTGATGGTACAATACAGACAGATGTTAAAAACAGAAAAGCCCATTTAGATGAGATATTCAGAATAGGTAAATCTAGAGAGACAAAAAGTAAATTGATGGTTACTGGGGCAAAGGAAAGGAAAAATGGAGAGTGAATGCTAATGGGTAAGGGCTAATTTGGGGAGTGATAAAAGTGTTCTGAAATTAAATAGTGGTAATGATTGTACAACCTTGTGAATATACTGGAAATTACAGAATTGTAAAGTTTAAAATGGCTAACATGGTGAATTTTAGGTTACTGGATTTTTTAATCTCAATAGAAATATATTTTCTAAAACTAAAAAGCAAATAGGGAAAATGACATTGTTTTATATTTTTGCAGCTCTCCATTATGTGTGATTTAGAGAAGAGCTGGATGCTCATACTTGCTTCTGCATTCAAGTTGTTTCAGTGTTGTTTGGTTGAAGTATAATCAGGAAAAAGATAGTGAAGGAAAGGATAAGCCGCTGGCACTACATCAAATTAAAGAGCTTCTGTAAAGCAATAGAGACATTAAGCAAAACAAAGAGACACCCCACTGACTGGGAGAAAATTTTTGCACACAGTACTAATGATAAGGGACTGATCACAAAGATCTACAAAGAGCTGATGAAACTCAACAAAAAAAGTAAACAACCCAGTCAAAAAATGGGCAGAGGAGCTAAAATGGCACTTCTCCAAAGAGGAAATGCAATTGGCCAACAGGCATATGAAAAAATGTTCAACATCATTAATTATCAGAGAAATGCAAATCAAAGCCACAATGAGATACCATCTTACACCAGTGAGAATGGCACAAATTAAAAAAACTAGCAACAATTGTTGGCAAAATTGTGGAGAAAAAGCAACTCTCTTACACTGCTGGTGGGGATGCAAACTGGTCCAACCACTATGCAAAGCTGTGTGGAGGTTCCTCAAACTGCTAAAAATGGAGCTTCCATATGATCCAGCAATTGCACACCTAGGTATCTACCCAAAGGACACAAAAACATTAATTCAAAAGGACACCTGCACCCGTATGTTTATTGCAGCACTATTTACAATAGGTAAGCTATGGAAACAACCCAGATGTGCAAAAATAGATGACAGGATCAAGAAGATGTGGTACATATACACAATGGAATATTACTCAGCAATCAAAAAAGATAAACTCATGCCATTTGCAGCAACATGGATGGAGCTGGAAAGGATCATGCTTAGTGAAATAAGCCAGGAAGAAAAATACTGGATTGTTTCATTTTTAGGAGGAATGTAGAGGACCCAAATAAGGGATCAAGAAAAAAATTATAATAAAAAAATTATAAAATATATAATAAAAATTATATAAAGTAAATATCAAAATCAACAGGTGACTATAAACCAGAGATACTGTACAGGGGAGGAGAGGAGAGTAGGATCAAAACAGAGGTGGGAAGAGCACAAGGGACTATGGTGATGGCACACAGGTGAACTGGTGGTGGGAATTTCACAGGGACTATAATCGAGATGAGAAAGCATACATTGTCCAAAAATGAAGAATGATGTAAAAAAAAATATATATATATAAAAAAGAAAATCCATTCTCATACACGTATATATGAGGAAAAGGAATAGATTTCAATAGCATTTCTAGACAATAGTGAATATTTTTTGATACAACACCAAGTTCAACAGGTGATAGTTTATATATATATATTTAATTTTTTTATTGAAGTGGATTGCATTGTAACAAATGGTAGTTTCGAAGATATTAGTTGTAATGTGAAATCTGAAACCAAAATCAAATAGCTTTTCATCTTCTATTATAGTGAAATCCATTGATTTATCACTCAATTAAAAAGTAGAAGGGTGAGTTGAAAGGTGGCAAGACTTTTCTTTGTGTACATATAATACTGATTTCACTTCCAGGTAGGAGACATGGAAAAGAATAAGACATGCAAGGCTATTAATTTTTGGCAATGGAATTGTTCAACTCTAAGGGACATTTTATGTGGAGTGAAGGGGAGCGATGTAGTTTAAGGTTGCAAATTCTAAGCTCCCTTCTCTATGCTGGGGAATTTGGCTGGGGGACAGGAGCAGGAAGTAAAAAGGAGATGGCAGGAAATAGACAACATAAACTTCTGCCTGCTTCAAAAGCTGGCCCAGCCATTCTGGGTTAAAGCTCTTTTTAGAATCCAGGATGGTGGTGGAGGGAAGATACCCCTACCCAAACTTCCCGCACCACAATGCAGCCTTCTCCAAGGCAAGGCTGAGATGCCTGTTTCATTGGGTCACTAGCACAGTAGCTGCTCAAATATCCTTGTTGAACTAAGGGAAAAATATATACCATGGAAATGTTTTTCTTTACTGCTAGATTAAAAAATTGAAAAAAATCTGCTCCCCGCTCTGGCTCTGGTGAATTCTCTCACCCTCCTGTGCTTCTGACTGTCCCCAGTGCTTGTATAAAAAAACAAATCTTTACCAAAAAAAAAAAAAAATCTTTTTTGAAAAAACCCTTTAAAAAGAACTATCTCTAAGTTCATCATTTTAATATATCCTTTTGTGCCACCAAGACCCTGCAGGTAGTCTTGTAGCTTTCTTTTTTTCACATAATACTTAAACCTTTCCTTAGGTTAGTAAAAATTTTGTTTGCGCCAATTTTAAATCCCGTTGCTCTAAATAAGGCCTGTTTCTGCACTAGTTAGTGACTAACCCAGACAGCAATCTCCTGGAGGAAATCCCCATGGTTTTCATATATCTCATTAAGATCCCAAATATTTCAATCTTTAGGGGAAAAAAAAATTCTCAATTTGTATAATACCTTGTGTCCTGCATTCCAGGTTCGCAATGCCTTCTGCTACCAGCCTGAGCAGGCCAAAGAGAGGAAGGATGAGATTCTGATGAGCACAGATTACTTGTCTAGGTTCAAACCCAGACTCTCAGGTAAAATTGTGACCTCAGACAAGCTATTTCATGTGTGCTTCAGTTTCCTCATAAGTAAAAGCAGGAAAACCATCATCATATTTCCCATTTTGGAGGGCTGTTGGGAGTGGGTGCATGTACAGTGCTTACAACAATGCTTGGAGGGCGGGGGAGTTGGGGTACCTGCCATTTAGGAGTACAGACTTGCAACCAGTCGATAAATAAGTTCTGGAACTCTAAGGTACAGTATGGGGATTATAAGTCAACCACGCTATATTACAAATTTTGAAGTTGCTGGGACTATATTGTAATTGTCCCCACTATAAAAAAAGAAAAATAATCAATATGACATGATAGAGGTGTAGGTTACCTTTTGTGATAATCACGTTGCCATATATGAACGTATCAAATCAGCAGGTTGTATGCCTTAAAGTTATAGTGTTATATGGCAGTTATATCTTAATAAAAAGCAACTCAAAAAGGAAACCATGGGACCTCCCCGGTGGTGCAGAAGTTGAGCGCTGGGTTGCGAAGCTGCCCGCAGCCTCTGCAGCGCCGGTTTGATCCCTGACTGCGTGCATGGCACGCAGACCCTCCTCCCACATGGCGCGCAGACCTCTCCCGACGCCCGCTGCTCCCCTCAGCAGTGTACTTTGGTCCTTCTGCCTGCTCTGCTCCCCCTCTGGCTCTGGTGAATTCTCTCACCCTCCCGCGCCTCTGACTGTACCCCAGTGCTTGTATAAATAAATAGAAATAAATCTTAAAAAAAAAAAAGAAACCATGCCTGGCAGGTAATAGAAGTTCAATATCTGTTAGCTGTTATCATTACACTCAGGGAGCCCTGTGTTGGAAGCTTTTGTTTCCCATTTACCTTATTTAACCACTTAGTGTTTTCATTTTTCTCCTTTCTAAAACTAGTATTATCAAATCTATCTCACAGAGTTGTCACAAGTTATAAAATCCCACAGAGTAGTTGTAAGGGTTGACATCTCAATTGGCTGGTGGTAGAGTTACAGGGTTGTCTTACTTAGGAAATGGTTGTTACATTTCAGGCTCCTCTTCCAAGCCCCCAGCCCCACCACCACCACAGAGCAAGTGTTTAGTAAATTGAGGGGAGAGGTTTGGGGCCAGAACATTTTCCCTGCAAAGGGCCATACACAGGTGGGGGCGCTTGCATGGTTTCCTTTGCAGGGCCCAGGGACTGCTGAGTGGAGAGGCCTCAGGAGTCCCCATTACCTTAAGACCCACTCATCAAGGGAGAGGGACCCCCTGGGCCAAGCAACTGTTTTCTTGATTTGTTTCTCCTCAAATGTTCTGGCTGGAGAACTTTTCCAGCTGTGGTAGGGTGGGAATGTTTCAATGAACGTGTTATCAGAAAGATCTGGTTCCTCTGTTTAAAAAATATCTATCACCTGTGGAATCACAGAAATGGCAGGGTTTGTGATGAAGAGGGCACCCCAGGCAGTTCCCAAACAGAAGAGTCCTTTGTAAGAGTTTTCTTTGGGTGACTTTTCCAAGGCTCCTGCCTGGCTGGCCTGCCCTGGGCAAGTCCTGGTGCTGTGGGAGTTCGGTTGGAGAAGAGGCTAATCTTCTCCTTGTCCCCTTGACTGCCATACAGCACATCTCTCTGTCCATTTTTAAGTGCCTCGCCACTCTGAGAATTAGGCAAAGGGATATACAGAAGTAGTAAGTCAGTCTGGACTCAAGTAATTCATGAAAATGATTGAAACATGACTCAAAGAGTTTTTCTCTCTCAGATGGGACTGCTTCCTCATCAAGCCCCAATCTCCTCATTCCAACTCTATCTAGGAAGCTCCTTTTCTGCATTTTACCTTACTTCCTACCTTTTTACCCCAAATCAGTTTGAGGACCTCTCTTTTAAATCCCCTAGGCCCCAGAGACAGGGTTAGCAGCATGGGTCAGAGAATAGCCTCTCTGGTTGAAAGTTGTCCCATCAAACCCTTGAAATGCAGCTCTGCATCACTGGGTCTTTCAGTCCATCTCTTCCCACTTCTGAGGACACGTTCTTGGCTCATGCAGTGAACAGAGCTCCTGCCTTCACGCAGCTTAGATTTGCTTCTGGATGTAAGGTGTCCGAGAATATACTGTTGTCCCCACATCCTGCCTTGGCTCTCCAGCAATGGTTTTCCTCCATAACATGTTCCCTATCTAGTTTTAGTCACCCCTTAACCCTCCAACCTGGAATCAATAATTAGTAAATATTTACAATGGTGAATGTGGGCTAGGCACTATGCTCGTGAACCAAGAATAAAAGGTTATAAAACATGGCGTTATCATCAAAGAGCTTTTGTGCTAACTTTGGGTCCTATAAGGTAGGGGAGGAATTCTGAGATACAGAAGTATTTCTATAGCAGTTGCTTTCTCTGGCTAGATTTTAGCTCTTTCCTCTGACTTAAAGGAGGCACACTACTCTCCTGTGTCCAAAAGTCTTACTAAAGAGACCAAGACTATAAGTAAAACTAAAGCTAGATACCTTGTTATATCCTGCCCCAGAATGACCAGCAGTGATTATAGGAATTGTTTGGTTCCCATGTTCTTCAAAACACAATCATAAAAATCAGTCTGATAGGCGCGCAGACCGCTCCTGCCGCCCGCTGCTCCCCTCAGCAGTGTACTTCGTCAGTCTGTCTGCTCTGCTCTCCCCTCTGGCTCTGGTGAATTCTCTCACCCACCCACACTTCTGACTGTACCCACTGCTTGTATAAATAAATCTATCTTTAAAAAAAAAATCAGTGTGATCTTATTACATTTCCCAAGATTTCAACCATCTGTTCGTTTCTATGGGGAGGTCGTTTTCACAGAAGTGTAGGTAAAGGTGTTGAAAGAGAAAGAAAGTAGGGACCAATGTAAAGGATACAAGAAAGAAAGAAATGTATTATTCATTCAGTTGACTTGGGAAGCAGGCAGCCAGGAGAGTACATGAGGAATTTGTGAGGGAAACAGGGATTTTTGATTTGCAAAGCAGCTGTCTTCAAAGACCTTAAGGCTGTCACATGGTAAAAGAATTAGGTTTGTTGTATGTGTTGGTTAAGACTCTTCAAGAAGAAATAAGGTAAGGGTGTTCCAAATAGATCATGAAAGCTAAGACATAACATTACAGGATTCCAGAGCCTATTAGGAACTTAACATCCCAGTAAAGGCCATTAGTAACAGAATTGTAACAAAAGCACTGCTTATAATAACACCACCTTTCATTCACAGAAGGTCATCTTCTCTTGGATGCTACACAAAATCTAGTATGATTTTGGGCTACAGAAATTGCTGATGAAAAAAGAATTATCTAGGACTTCTTAATTCCTTAATCAAGTGGCCCAAATGAGCAATTGCAATAGAAAATGTATATTATACCTAGGGAACATAGTCTTCCCTCTCTACCCAGCCAGAAAGTTAAAAATCTCTTTCTCAAGTCCTTTTGACATTTATTCAGTATGTGCCTAGGGCTCTAGTGTGTCGGGAGTCAACGAAGCCTTCTAGGGACAAGGTAAATGCTTAACACAAATAAGTTCTGCAAGAATTCCTTACAAATAAGACCTGGAAGAGATAAATAGCATAACAGAAAAAGAAAGGGTCAGCTTGATAGCTACTCTTATAAAACATATGCAGAATTCTCATTGTGAGAATGCAGAGCAAAAGGTCTTCCTCATTGCTAAGAGTAAGAAGATAGCATTCAATTAAACAATGATAGCAAGAGATTTCTACATAAATCTAATAATGCCATTTTCTTCTTTGATTGGTGCTACATGAGTCTCTATGGGTTATACCTAAGTCCATTTCCTCTTTTTATAATGCAAGTGCTTGACTGTAAGCATCAGGAGGGCAGGCACATGTATTTCTATAATTGTCATCACCACAGCCCCAGAAACAGGCACAATGCCTGGCTCCTGGTAGGTGCTCACTGAGCATTTGATTAGAGAAAAGATGCATAGATTTGATTCCTGACTGCCTGAAAGTAGTGCATAGCTTATTTTTTAAATTTATAAACATAAAAAATAGCCAAAAAGAAAACCATTAGCACATAATCTCCCCCACATAATGCACAGCTTGGCAAGTAGAGAAGAACTGTGGATCACAGAGAAGAGTTATGAGGAAGCAATCGCTGGAAATTGCGTAGACTTGGAAAAGGACCAGAAATATTCAGGCAGATCCTGAGTTCAGCCTGTACAAGATTAGAGGAATAAACTGAGTATATTTATCATTTGTAGCTCATTTAATGAACTACAAATGGGAATCTGAGATAAGCTGACATTCAAACTCACTTAAACTTTGTACTTACAGAATGAACACTCTGCAAATGGCCTCGGGGTTACAGTTCTTTTAAACCTTTCACATTATTGCTCTAAGATGTGGGGTCCTAAAACAAGACAATGGCGTGATGAATGTGGCAAAAAGCAAGCAAAGTAGAGTCACGGGAAAGGAGATTACCTTCTTTCTCTCTGCTTTGAGTGATAAGAGGGCCAGTTTCCATTTCTAAAAACGGAAAAATATAAGTCAGTTTTCTACAGAGAAAGGAGGTTGGTGGAAAAGAAAAGCAAAAGTAAAAACCAAAACAATATTTGGAAGAAGAAATAAAAGATTAAGGACAAGCATAGGAAAAGAAACCATGAGTATGAATAAGGAATCAAAGATCTTGTAAGTACAGGGGACCTTTGAAATTCTAGTTGCGAAAACAGTGAAAACATAATCACAGAGCAGAGGTCTTTGGGAAGTCTCGAAATGTAAAGATATATCACATTCAATCTTATAAGCACAGGCTGGTGCTTTTATGCTCATGATTGTGAGAGCAATCCTGTGATCCTCTGAATCCCTCTTTCTCTTGAGGAAACACTATCTCCAATTAGGCACAATCCAATTATGAGCACAACCTAGAAAGTTTTGTATGAGTTACATGGTTAGAGTCAACTCTCTCGCCCAACCTCTACCAAAGTCCTTCTTCCCACTCATTTACTTTGACAGCAGCTGAACTAAATGCCACAAATGACAATTCACATAATAAGTTTTACTCTGTTTCTTCCTCATCCCCACTCTTTTCATTTCCTTAATTTTGAATCTTGCATGCAATTATTTCTTATCTCCATTTCCCATCATTATAGCACATTGGCTTTTACCTCAAGTAATTTATTTTCTACATAAATTTAAAAACATAGTAAGATACCAGCATCACCAGTCTCTAAATAACTTGAACCAGCTTAGAACGTCCCTCTAGAATTTCCGCAAAAAGTACTGTTGATTCAATGTTGCATGAACCATAAGTGAACACTATCTATTTAGTGCAGTAGTTAAAAAAAAAAAAAAAACTTTTTCTATTTCTTTTTTCTGTCTTGCTTAAATACAGGTATGTTGCTTTCCAATCCTCTTCTATTAACATTTCAGCTACTTTTTAAATGAAACACCATTTCTGAGAGCTGGCGATGGCCTAGGGCCTGGTGAAATGATGGGCTGGGGCTCCTTTGCTGTGGTTGCTCCTTTGCTGTGGTTGCTGTGCTTCCTGTGGGGGCCAAGAGAGCTTCTTCGTGTCTCTGTTGAAACTCTTGGCATTCCAATGACACAGCCCTACTGACTTTACTTCAAGGTGAGAAAGCTTGAACTACAGTTCTCCATCCCTGCCCAAATAGCTGCACACAGATGGCTAGAAGGGGAGACAAGTTCTCCACGGAGAGAAGAGGCAATTGGCATTGCTTTTCTAAGTCCCTACAGTCTCCCACTCTCTCAGATCCATACAGGAAACGAGTGCATCCTTGTTTCTTAACCTTAATAATGAATGCAGTTGCCTGCCAAATGACTTATCAAAAGATTCTGTGAAAAATAGCGTCTGATTTTCCAACCTCCAATTAGTCATACTATAGAAAGACAAACTCTAAGAACACCTTAGGGGTCAGAGTCCTTTCAGGTTTACACAGGGCAAAGGATCTTAATGCCAAGACAGAGCAAAGTCCTGTGTCTAGTGACTTAGTAGTGTGATCACTTAGAACTGGCCACAGGAAATTATTCTA
The DNA here is from genome assembly GCF_964194135.1 of Talpa europaea. NCBI lineage: Eukaryota > Metazoa > Chordata > Mammalia > Eulipotyphla > Talpidae > Talpa > Talpa europaea. Next base: position 46,382,888 of record NC_140071.1, on the reverse strand, counting down.
AGCAGTGAGGCTTGCGTGTCCCTCTTTGGGGCTTCTCTCCCACCTCCTGGCAAGTTACTATTATGACTTCTGTTTGTGCAGTGCTTCACAGCTGATTGACATTTTGACAGGGATGATCTCATCTCATGCTCACAGACACCCTAAGGTGTCATTACCATCAGCACACCCATTTTACAGTTGAAGACACTGGGCCTCACCCTAATATTATAATGACTATGTGCCAGCCCAGTGGAGACACAATGAAAAGTGTCACAGAGTTCCTACCTTCAGGGCAGCTAGTAGGGAAAGTGAATCACAAACAAGAAATGACAACACAGCTCTAGACTGTGAGGCTCCACAGAAGGACAAATGAACCAATAAAGAAAGAACTTTGTGTTACCTGAGTCTTATAGGACCAGCTCAGTAAGGTAGTAAGAGATAAGGAACAACATTCTAAGTCCCTAGTTCATTCCTATTCTATCTCTTAAAGAGGAGCTCTATCAATTCCAGTGAGTTTCCCAAGGTGAGATTTCAGATAACAAAGCCAAAAGAGTTAATTTGGAGCAGGCAACATGTGGGTGATTGGTTCAGATACATCACCTTGTTTGGTGATCACCCAGATTATCACCCAGTTTGGTGTGTCTCCAGCCAGGGAGCCCAGGACAGCCTCTGGGATACTTTTCTGAATAGGCCTGTCTGAAAACTCTAGCCTCATCTCCTCCCTTTAGGACAATATCTGCATAGATTGCATATACAAAGTAGACAGCAACTCTTCCAGAAAAAACAACCAGGAAAAATGATGTCAAAGCTTTTCAACCACAAAAATGTAGTATGGTTAATGTAAGTACCAAGAAGTGTTATTATCAATTGTTTCTGGCCAGAGGTTCAATGCAGAACAAATTTTCCTGCGTCTCTGATCACCCTGGAAAACAAGAGGTGGAGTCAGAATCCCTCGACACCCCCCAAACAGAGATGCAAATGCAGCTTGTTCCCCAAGTCAGCAAACATATGACCATGATTTTGTCCCAAAAGATTAGTTCACTATCTCCAGGATTGTCAGGCATTATCACCATGGTGTGCCTTTGATTTCTTATGCAGTTGGACATGATAGAAAGTGGAAATTATTTTGAGAAAAAAACAACAGATCATTTTTGGTCAAAATACCCCTCTTCCCTTTACAAAAACATTTGGGATAACAAAGTGGGTGAGATAAGTGTAAAATAATTTTCAAAGACGCCATTCCTAGAAATAGTGCAGAACTGCTTCCTGATGTGGCCTGCATGGTGCCCAGGGGTCTGCAGGCTACCCTGGACCCAGGCCTAGGAAGTGACTCAGACGCAGTGAAGAAGCCACGTTGCTGAAGAGTGTCCTGGGGCTGGAATGGGAACTGCACATATTCAATGATGATATAAATTCTGGTCTTGTGCACATATTGTTTTGCAAAATCCAGGCATGAGATCATTTGGCCTGAATGTTTTCTCTGAGGGTTTCTCACAGACATACACAGTTATCTGAATTGAGTTAGACCAGAGGAAAGGCATTTTGGGGATTATCTGATTGTACATGTGGATATTTAAACATTTCTCAGTCAGAGCAAAACCCAAAGGTTTTCTATTTGTTTTCTAGAAGAAGAACCAACAGAACTCTAATCAAATCATCTCTTTTTCTCCCCACTACTTTCTGGAAAGCTAAAACACTTTCTCCAGATCACAGACAGGAAGACAGACTAGCTGCTGCTATTCTTTGGGGCAGCATTTGATTAAATGGGCATGTGTTTTTGTTTTGTCTTTAGAATATTAAGAAGACTACGAGACTCTAAGATGCTCATAGTTTTAAGTGGGATTTTTTATTACAAGTGAGCGATGAATAACGATAGCTTTACATCAGCCAATGGCATCTTCCCAGAAGAGAAACGTTTGGCTGATCATATCACACCATTGTAGCGTTGCTGGCCACCTGGGTCATAATCTCCTGGGAACCCAGTTAAACTAAAATTTCCTGGACTACACGCCAGAGAGCTTCATTCATTAGGTCTGGGTGGGACCCAAGAATCTGCAGGTGTTTCTTGTGCCTATAACACTTGAGATTTGCATATTTACTGATTCCCAAATCAAGTGTTATCCTCTCACTATCCTACATCCTTTGTTTGATTCTACTCAGACTTTTTTTTTTTTTAATATAACAGTTTTCTAAGTCATTCTGACTCATCAGAAAGGTAGGAGATATTTTTGGCATATCTCCTACCTTTCTGAAGGGTGGAAAGAATCTGAAGTCTAATTCGTCATCAGTTTCTTGAGTGGAGAGTTAGGAGGAGACAATGACCAGGAAGGAGGAGGCCTATGAATGTGGTCAGGTAGACATGGTTTCGTCTTTTCTTTCATTTGCAAAATGTTCAGAATCAATTTCTGCAATGAAGAGTCTTGTTTATGAGGATAGACTCAGACATACCCAGAAATTGAATATTTTCAACTAAGAAAGAAGATATCAGCAAATTTTATGAAATTTTGTAATTATGGATAGGGAAAGAATGCACACCCCAAAATTCAGAAAGGGAACTCCCACTGAAGTCTAAAAAAATATTTTAGGTATACATAAAAATAGTACTGAATTACACAACTGATAGTATTATCCCAAGAGATATTCCAGGTTGAAACTACAAATACATTAATGCAAAAGAAGTATTAAGACATTTAGGGACTAGTAAGCTATGTCAGGTTGTTATTACTATTGTTATGTCAACTGTGTCTACTATTAAGGAAATAAGTGATAAAATTTGAGATTCATGTCCCGGTTTTGAGATTGGTTTCCTTGGAAAACAACTGAGGTATTCCAGTAATTTACCCTGAGGTCACAGATCAAAATATGTTATTTCTAGAGTTTTCATCCTTATTCTTTTAAGGTATACATCTACTGTTCACCAGTAGCCATATAGCAGGATTTGAATGTCAATTCTATTTTTACCTGCTTACTAGCTCTGAAAAGTTGGGTAAGTTAGTTTTCTGACCTCAGAATGTATATTAATTTTACAGGTGAGGAAAACTGGGTGATAGTAAGTACTCGGAAAACATTAGTTTTCTTCTTCTCTAACTCTTTATTATTAAAAGCAATAAAGAATCACTAGTATTATCAGTTATTATCAGCTATAAAGTCCCAATTAAATTAATGAGTATTTCTGAATAATGACATATCAGGCTGAGTTCTGGGCTACACAATAAATATCAGAATGTCCATACTAAAAATATATGGAAAATATAATGGGTAAATTAAATGTATCCATTTGCAAATTTAAAATGATTTAAGTTTTAAAAACAGGTTATGATAAATGTTCTGATGACTTGGTAGTAAAGTGACTTCTTATACAGAAATGCTAAGTATCTACATTTGAGAATCCACAAGTCTGAGGGGCAGCTGTGTCAAATGATCCTTTGTGTTACCTCCTCTTGCACTGCATAGTAGAGAGAGCATTAGATTTCCTTTGCAAGAGATAGGACCAAATGCTGAGGAGCCATCTAGGCCCTGAAGAAAAGAACATGACTTTGCAGCTTAAGCTAACTGCCTGGCAGTGCTCATAAATTATGGAAGACACATTTTTTTCCCATTCTGAATTCCTATAACTTCTGTCTTCCCAAATGCAACTTTGTGTTTTAAATTCTGTCCCACTCCAACCCCCACATGGTTTCAGAGTTAAATAATTTATATTTCTATTAAAACTTTCTGGATATTTTCAAAAATTCCACGGTATATACAGCTTTTTTCTTACAATTAATAGGGTTCCAAAAAACTTTTAAGTGGCATGTTCAAACTCATGTGTCACCAAACAAGCAAATGAAAGCATATGTTTGGATGCACAGACACACAAATTATTCTCTTGTAGCTACTAAAATACTGCCATGTAGTCAGCTGGGGTGTGAAAGGTAGTATGTTTGTGTGTGTGTGCACACACATGCTGTGCACAATGCTGTTGTTACATTAAAGATCTACTAGTGTGATTTTGGGAACTGTGTGGTAGCTTGGTCTTTTTGGTATTGATTGCATACACTTGTTATTTTAATAGCAATATATCGCAATTTCCCCCAACTCTTAATTTTTTCCTATTAACATTAGAAAAAGGGGGTTTTTAAATGACATTGTCTGATCAATTCTAATTAAACATCTCTTATGAAAGTTTCAGAAGATGATATTTCTATAACATTTTACAGTTTGTAATTTTTTTTTAAGATTTCTTTCTTTATGCATATAAGACCTGGAGTACAGGCCAGAGATGCAGGGGGTGGGGGTGAGAGGATTCACCAGAGACAGAGTGGGGAACAGAACAGGCAGACTGACTGAAATACTCTGCTGAGGGGAGCAGTGGGCAAGACAGGAGAGGTCCACTGAGCCATGTGGGTTGCTCCCTGGCTGACTGGGGATTGAACTCGTGCTGCAGAGGCCGCGGATTGCTTCATAGTGCGGTGCTTAATCCCTTGAGCCACCAGGGAGGCCCAAATAATGTTTGGTTTTTGCTTCAATCTTCACATAGAAATTGTAAGAGAGGCAGAGCAAGAATTATGACCTGTTTTACAGGTTAGGAAACTAAGGTCTGAAAGTTTAGGGAAGATGTGAAAATCTTACTGGTTGTTTATTCCAAATAACCTCAAGTATCTTCCTCAATGACAAAATATACTTCCTGGTTTCCCAAAGCCATTTTGAGTTCTAAAGTATTATTTGAGAGAAACATGAAAGAAGTCAAGTCACCAGCACATGTTCTCATATGACTAAACCCTTATGCATCAAACACTATTCCAAAGAAGTTCTTTAGACTAATAAGAGGAATTTATATGAATCACTTATTATGTACTAGGTTCTGTATTCAGTACTTCCTGTATTTTATCTCATTTACTCTTTATAACATGCCTAAGCAGAAGAGAACTGTTATTATTTCCACTATACAAATAGGGCAAACAGACTTAGAGAGATCTAGTGACTTTTCCAGAACTACATACACAAAACTATTGAATCCAGTAATGGGCTCAGCTCAGTCTGACTCCAGGCCTAGTACTCTTAAGCAGTTCTTTATACAAAGCCTATTCTCTGTACTTGCCAATAAGATAAAACAAAGGTGTCTATGGATCTGTCTACAATGATTGTCATTGTCAAAAATATCAGCACTACATTGCAGATACAAAATGGGATAGTCATTTTGAAAAACAGTTGGCCAGTTTCTTTAAAAAGGTAAATATATACTTAGCAAAAGATACAGCAGTCCCACGCCAGAGTATTTACCCAAGAGAAATTAAAACACATGTCTGCACCAAGACCTGCATGGGAATATGGGGATATTCATAGCAGTATCATTCATAATAGCCCCAACCTGGAAACAGCCTGTGTCTACTAACTGATGAATGGATAAACTGTGGTATAACCATACAATGGGGATACTATTTAGCAATAGAAAGGAAAAACTGATAGATGCAGGGGTTAGGTGACTCTCAAAGCATTGTGCTAAGTAAAAACAAAAAAAGTCAGAAATGAAAAGCTACATTCTATTTACATGGAATTGGAGAAAATTTAAAACTAACTGAAGGAAAACAAATCACTAACTATTGGGAGTTAGGAATAGCAGAATGAATTGATTAAATGGGGGGAGGTTTCAAGAAAACTACTGTGAATATTGTGAATATTCTGCATGTTTATTATTGCAGAGGAGGTATGAGTTTATACATTCATCTAAACTCATCCAATATTCAACATAAAGAGTTTTAGTGTGTATAAATTATACCTTAGTTAATCTGACTTAAAAACAAATCCAGTATTTCATACAGGCCTTAGCCCCAGCCCTGTTGTTTTCCACGATTTGATTATAAGCTGTTACCTGCTACAGCAAGGCTGTCACAGCATTTATTCACTCATAAAACAGCACTGCATTTTAACTTCCTTTGTCCTCTTGAAGAGTACTATAACTCTTTTCATTTTTCCTCTGATCAAATATTTTAACTACCACCCCCAGGGAATAGACAATGCTGTGGTTCATGTCTCAAGGACGTCTGTGGCAGAATTCACTCTTGCTGGGAGGGAGGTCAGCTTTTGAGGGCTACTTGGGCCTTCAACTGATCAGCTGAGGCTCTCCCACCTCTCACCCCCATACTCATTATGGAGCGCAAGCTGCTTTATTCAAAGTCCACTCATTTGGTAGTGAATCTCATTCAAAAACACCTTCAGAAACATCCCGAGCAATGCCGGACCACATAACTGGGCACTATGGCAGAGTCAAGTTGACACACATATTAGCCCTCACAATCTTCATTCAATAGGTTTCTCTTTCTGCTTTTTAAAATAAGGACTGTAATTTCAGGCAGTGAACTTCTCAAAATAGTGCTTTCCAACCTTGGGTGCTGAGGACAATCCCTTGGAGAGGAAGATCCTTCCCCCTGTAGATTCTGGATTGAAGGAGTCTGAAGGCTCCATAGTATAACTAAACTTCCTGACCTCTGTTTTTTTGTAAACAAGAAAACCCTTTCATCTCATGGAATAAAGTTGTAAAACCTTCTGCTATCTTATTCATCCCCTTCACCTCATTTCTCTCATAACTTTCTGGGAGTGTATTCCATGTTTTTCTCTCTGTCAAGTCACAGGTTTCAGATCCAGTGAAAGTGCAATGTTCAGAGCTATGGTAGGAATTCTGTCTCTGTGACTCAGTTTTTCTTAGCATTTTGATGAGATCATTAGGGAATAAGAATTCTGTCCTTCTTGGCTGGGGATTTCAGATGTTCACATTCGCTGGTTCAGTTTTGAATTTCAGGTCTAGAGGAGGTGGGAACATGGCCACCACATCCATTGTCACGTCTCTGCTAGAATGCAGGGTCAGATCAGAAAGGGGTTGCTGGGGGATCCTAACTGGAACAGTTATGTGATGGCCTGGGGCTGGCATATAATGGTTTCATATTCCACATGGTCCACTTGGAACCGCCAAATTAGGACCAGAATTGACATCAGGGCTGCCCTACAGGGAACCATCCCCCCAGGTCAGCCATTTTTATCTGGAATATGTACAGTGCTTTTGTCTTTTCTGGTTGCCTTATTCATCCCTGAACACAGTAAAGGCAGCGGAATTAACAAACACAGTTAACAGTCACTAGAGACAACCTGACGCACACTCCAGACAGGAGTAGTGATGAGGACATCAAGCTGCAGCTGCAAGACAGCAGCATCTGGGAACTCTCTTCCTTCTAGGAGACTCCAAATCAGTGCGCCCAGCTATAAATCCAGGGAAGAGGGATATGGGGCAAGTGTGAGCGTCCTGGAAGGAACCAAAGGACCTCGTGTTGCTGGAAGGAGAGGCTAGTGGTCTCCTCCAGGGCCATGTTTGCAGTGACCTCCTCACTGCTCTGCCTGCCTTCTGTCTTCTCCTGTCCCTTGTCTTTCATTCTTTTTCTCTCTGTTTGCACATTAGGCTGCATTAACAATTTGAAATATTTTCCTACAAATAAAACACAGCTCTCAAAGTTATCTGGAGGCCAAGCTTTGAAACTCAAATAGAAAGTCACATCTCTGGATGGTTCTATTCTAACAGTCCCAGAGTGACAGGGACAGCAGCCTTTCCACAGCCTTTGCAGTAAAAAATGCAGGATTTTGACAGGACTGCCATCTCTGGAAGAATTCTTCCTTACTTTCTTCCTTCTATGTCTCTGAACTGTGCCTGTCTCATCTGAGGCTGTTTGAGAGGTCACTCCAGAGTCACTTTGACCTTTTTCAAAGGTAAAAACAAAACAAAACAAAACCTAGTCTAACTCTCCTTTTCTTCTTTCTACTTCCTGTCCTTGGCTACAATGAATTCAGCACCTATACTACTGAATCTGTATTAATAATTTTGTATTACTAATAAATCTGTACTAATAATATTGATCAATGATGACCTAAACTGATAAAGGAAATTTATCTATAAATTAAAATCTTGGGCTTCCCTGGTGGCACAAGGGTTAAAGACACAGTGCCATGAAGCTATCACCAGCCACTGCGGCATGAGTTCTATCCCCGCCAAGGAGATAACTCACATGATGCAGCAGACCTCTGCTGTCTCGCCCGCTGCTCCCCTCAGCAGTGTATCTCAGTGGATCTACTTATTTTGCTCCCCACTCTGACTCTGGTGAATCCTCTCAAACCCCACACCTCTGGCCTATACCCCAGTTCTTGTATGCATAAATAAATATTTTTTTAAATTAAATTAAAATCTTGTAGAACTAGTAATTCAGATTCTTGGACCTAGAGTCTCCAGATCCAAGGTGATTTTACATTTTACGTAAAACACATTAAGCATTCTGGTGGCAACAATGGAATTAAAAAATGCATCTAAGAAAGTTTTCAACAATGTGAAAACTAAGTGAGGATGAGTTAGTAACTGTATAGCAGAGCAGTAAATATCCAAGTGCAGACTCCTATAACATGTGATTGCTATTTGTTTCTTCTCATCTCTCCTGTGTCCTACTTCTCAATTTTTCTCATTCATCACACTCTGGCCTTAAATGCTCTTTCATATGCATTTGTTTTCAATTGGTCTTTATTTCCATCTGTTCATCATCTGTTTATCTGACTTTTGAATGTCATGGGGATATGCACATCAAATTCCTTTCTAAAATATGATGCTTTAGTAAGCTCAATTTCACAATAAGTGCCATGCTAATTTGAGATAAAATTTACAGATTTATATGTATTTTGTTGCACCAGTAAATGGACCATTAACTAAGACCCACCTTGAACAGAGCTCTCCTTTGAAAGTTTTATAGGTATGCAATATATGTATTTGTGAGATGTTTGTGAGGAGCTTTAAATTTCCTTTGATAGGATGCTGTGTAAATTTTGTATTTGCAAATGTAGTGAAGGTGCTGACAAAAAATATATGCAATTTGTATAAAGGATCGTGTATTAACAGAATACATTTATAAGATAATATATTTTGAAACCTGTTGTGCTATGAAGAGATAACATATATCTTTTTTCTGAGTTGTTGATTTTTAGGTTAAACTTTCTAATGCATAATGCATTTGTAACAGAAAAAAATAAATTGATACATATGTACATACATACACTCATGCATACATACATACATATACAAGCTCCCCAAGAGATTATAATCAGGCAAATCTGAGCAGTAGCACAGTAAAACATACCTACTTGCAACCAACATACTGGACTTTTTGGTAGGACTTACATAGATTTTGTTTGGTGCATTTATAATTTGAAGTTGTTTTAATAGCACAAAACAAAGTCTATTTAAGAATTCTTTTATTAAGCACTATTACCCAGCATTTAACTGGGTCTCTTTCTGATGTAACTCCATTAAGAGAGGTGTGATTTCAGAGGCTGATGGGACTTGATATTCTCAGTGTATTCAGGCCCATCTTGGCCCTTCCCAAAAGTGGGTTTAGGGCAGAGTCACATTTATTTTCTGAGCATGATTTTCAACCACATCTGAAGAGATTCAGTATCTGCCTCTTATGAGAGTGAACCAGTGGGCCTACATTGCTACAAGCACACTCCTAAAGGAGAGTACATTTATCACCAGTGATATCAATCACAGTCTCATCTCTCCTGTACAGAAGTGGGGGGCAATGATGGTACTAGAGGACTCTAGGCATTGTAGGATTAGTTGAATTAGACAACATTCAAAGTCCTTTTCACCTTGAGTGATTTTTTTTAGCTCTTAGAAGATTGGAGAACATAATCTTGTACTTAAAAGACTGTTATTTGATTTTAGTGAAAACATTTACTGTTTCTAGGCAGCCAATCCTTAGCTGTTAAGTTTAAAAATCTGAGAAAATATGATTTGGATTTCTACAGGGAAGTATAACACAATATCCACTCCTATTCCATCTTTAATACCAAAAGTTAGAGTATGAATCACAAAATAAAGTGATGGCAGAGTACATTCTAAATAGCAAAGAAGACAACTGAGCCAAAGTCTTAACTGACATGCATGGTGCATAAAAAAACACTGTTACACCCAGGACAATTAAGGAAACAGCTTTATCAGGAAGTACTGGGCACTGAATTGCAATTTCCCCTGTTTATGTATCACAAGATTTCCCAGATGTTTAGGAGAATTGAAGTAAATGTGAAAGAAAATTACTATGGCCTTCCTTTAAGTTCACTGTAAATTCATGTCAGGAATTTTTAATTAAACATGGTACATTAAACACATGCATTTCTGTCTCTTCTGTCTGAAAGAACACCAGTAAAGACATATTAGAAAAATATATACCCACACAGTCCAAAAGAAGGAAATGAGCCACTTAGAGTTATAAACATTCTGGAAGAAGTGGCTGTAGGATACAGCAGAACTGAGAAAACTGACATCTAGGTATGAACAAAGGCACCCAGAATCCTGGGAAGTCTCAGGAATTTGAGTGTTAGGTGTTAACTATGAAAATGAAAACAGAGGACTAGTTCAAAGTTGTTTAAAAAGAATTTAATAACCCCATGTCTTTACGCCTCCTACACCACTCTCCAGTTTGGAAATTAGATGTTAATTTTCCGGAAAATTTGGACATGAAAAATTCTCCCTTCTGGGCTATCAGCACCTCTTAGTTCTTAGGGGAGGATGGAAGAGAAATTCCCTATAGAAAATAGGAAGACTGAATAAAAATCTGTGTACTAAATGAAGAGTCCCTCAACCCCTTTGCCTCCTGGTTTTCAGAATAATGGCAGTTAGAATTGTAGCACACAGATAGGAAATTTCTTTAAAAGAAACTTCAGGCTTCCAAAGAAAAATAAATAAATAAATATAAATCCTGACCCTGAAGGACTCCAATTAAAAGGCCAGGTTATCACTTGATCTCTCTAGAACAGAGCCTACCATTTAACAAACCCTATCTGTAGACCTTCCAAGGAACTCTGTAATAGTTCACTTGTAAATTTGATCATACAGCTATGGATCACCAGATATTTATGAAAAACCTCCATGCGGTGAGAGAACAAAAAACACAAGAAAAAAAAAAAGAACTTGGATGAAATCAAGAAAATACAGAGAGCATTTTTTCCCAAAAAAATCTAGTATCAAATAAATGGGAGAAGATATTACATCCATGAAACAAGAACCAGATGTTATGAAGTAACAATTAGAGAATAAAAAGTACCTTTTGGAAATTTAAGCCATGATAGCTGAAATTAAAAATTTAATGGAAAGATGGGAAGATATGTCTTCCAGAAAGCTGATAAGAAAGACAAAAGCAATAGGAGAAAAAAATTAGAGTCAATTCAGAAAGTTCTATATCTAACTAATAGAACTTCAAAGAAGAGAGAACAGACAAAATTGAGTGAAGAAAATCATTAAATAGAAAATTGCTCTGTATATAATGAGATGATTCTCCAAACTGAACATACCTATTGTGTGTCCAACCTAATGAATAAAAAAGACTCACCAAGTCACACTATAAATTATAGTGGAACTATACTGGGAATAAAGATCTTAAGAATTTCCAGAGAGAAAAATGTAGGGGGAAAAAGTGAGACTATGAAAAGTAGGAAACAGATTGGCTTCAGATTTATCAATAGCAACATCAGAGTCTACGAGACAATAAGCAGGACCATCAAATTTGTAAATCAGAGGGACATGGAATTCCATGCCCAACCAAAATATCAAGTACGTGGGCAGAATAATGATATTTTGAGACTTTCTAGGTTTTAAAAACTTTACATTCTAAGTACTCTTTCTAAAGAATTACTGTGATGTGTTGCACCAAAAATGAGTGGGGAAAGAAGAAAGAGGAAAATAGGGATTAGAAAACAGGGTCTGTATAGACCTGGAAAAGTGCTGCTCAGAGGCCCTTTAGGAGATGACTTAATTCTAAACTGAAAGGAGTATGGACAGCCTTTTAGCTGGCAGCTCTTTTGGGAGATGCCTCAGCCAAGCTCACATTCTTCTTAGGGGTGGCCCTTAGTCAACAACTGAGCAAGATGGTGATGGTAACCCAGTCATTTCTACCATTGTGGGGCTTCTCAACAGGACACTGTTACTCCCATTGGGCTGGACTGGTATCAGGTTTACAACATAATATGAGAGCTCTTATGTTCGTTCTTGCTCTTCCCTTTCCTTTCATTGGTATTACTCTTCAATAAATCTTTTGCACTCTTAGCTCTGTCTTAGTGCTTCCTTCTCAAAGAATCCAGTAGGAGAGAAGTAAAGAATAGCCCTAGATCAATGTTGTTCAGCATATCCAAAGAGTAGTCAGTCCAGGTTAGAACAGAAAGACTTCATACTACCAAAAGTTAACCTCCAGGTTAAAAAAAAATCTGATTAGATAATATGATAGACTTTATAATATGGAAAATTGTTTTTGAGGAATTTTCCATGTCTATAGGACAGTCTACAAAGACTCAGGGACAAATATATATATATATATATATATATATATATATAAGACTAAGAAAAAGGAAAGGTAAATAGTAACAAAAGTTTTAAAGAAGAAATATAATCAGATATACTACATGGCTGAAAATATAAATACAAAACAAGTATAAGATGTGAAAGAAAAAAAATGTTGTAAAATATAAGAATGAAATATCAACTTAATTTTAAAGTTGTGATACTGTTCTGGGGAGGGATATTAGCAAACAAATTAAATCCCCATTCTACCATTAGTTAGAAAGTCAACGGGTAATGTTGGCATGTCAAAAATGTTAAGCAATATACATGGTAAGTACCAGGAGAAATCTGTGAAATGGTTAAAAATGGTTGCCTCTGGAAAATGGGACGGAAGTGGAAGGTGAAAGAGTGCTGTTTTCCCTCACAGGGCATATAATACAATTTGACTTTAACTTTGAGCATGAAGATAAAATTATATGTTAATTTGCAAAAATAAAGCTAACTCATAGGCAGGAAGTGCAAACTTCATCAATAGGCTTTGGTTCTGCAGCAGGAATCTGCAGGAATATCAAGGGCAAAAAGGTCGTGGGAGTGTTCCAACCTAAATTTGCCCCCTTCCTTGGCCCCCTCTCTAGTGTGGTGTGCAGGGCTGCAGGGTTCCCTCAACTAATAATCTGTGATTCTGTAAACTGTAAGTCAAGAAGCCCCAGTTGGCAAGTCTTTTCTCTATTGACTATCCCCAGATTCAGTAATGTTGAATACCCTGCTCTGTTCAGGGGTTATTATTGATTCTGGCTAGAACTTACTTACTGGAAGAAAAAAGAAAAACAAAGAATAATTATTAACCAGCTGACTAGAGAATATTCGAATATGATAACAAAAGGAGAGGGAATGCATAAAATTCAGTGGACTCCTTTTCAGACAATATTTTTAACCTGCTGCCCACTGTACTATGATAAAGGGCAGTGATGTGGACTTGAGCAGAGATTTAAAAGCAGGTCTCAGAGGAGGAAAGTTCCATCATGTCAGGAAAAGGAAGAAATCCTGTGTTTGTTCCTCATACCGATGAACAGATTGTCATCGGAAGATTAGAGAGATGCTTGCTCAAGAGAAGGCATGAAGGAGTCAGATAATGGTTACAAAAACACAGAGAAAGGAAGGGAGAAATGAGTGAAAGGCATCTTAAATGATGCACCTTTGAAGAAATACCCTCCACGGGAAGCAGGGGCCCATGGCGATAATGCTAGGCAGTGGCTGCTTAAATATGGAACTTGTCATATTCTGAAGGGTATTTTGGGGAAAACCAACGAAGAGAATAGATGTTTTGTGCAGAGTTTGGAAGTGGAAGGTATAAAAACAATCAGATTTTTCACTATTTTTTTCTTTTGAAAGTTTTTAATTTATTTTATCTTCATTGAATTTTATACATTTAATTGAAGGTTCACGGGAAATTGCAAAGATAGAAAAGAGAGGCTCCACTTTCCCCCACTGGTTATATACATATATTTTACTTAAATAAAGTATATTAGAATCATGAAAATGACATCAATACAATGTTTGTATAATTCTAGTTCACTTTATCACACGCGCAGAGTCCTGAAACCATCACCAAGATCACCACACCATCCAATCACCGCAAAGGTCTTCCTTATGCTCTCTCTTTAGTCCCCTCCCTCCCTTCTTGCCTCCCCCCTAGCCACTATCCCTAACTCTCACAACCACTAATACATTCTCCATCTCTATACATTTGTCATTTGAGAATCTAAGTAGATCCATATAATATGTGACTTTTATGATTGATTTTTTTTCACTTAGAATAACATCTTTGAGATTCATCCAAGTTTTTGCCTGCATCAATAACTAAACACAATAGTTTGTTTAATCATTCACCTATCGAAGGACATTTGACATTCAAATTATTTCCAGTTTTTGGCTATTGCAAATAGTTGCTGGAACATTGTGTCCAGGATGTGTTTGCACATAAATTTTCATTTCTCTGGGATAAATTCCCAGGTGTACAATTTCTAGGTTGTATATTAAGAGTATGCTTATTTTTTTGAGCGACTGCCATATTATCTTCCAGAGAGGCTTATTCATTTTACATTCCCATCAGCAATGTATGAAAGATCCAATATCTCCACATCCTTGCCAGCAGTTATTGTTTTATTTCATTTTTGAAGGGTCAAGAACTTCCTGCTACCTTCCCTTTTTCCCCTTCAAATAAAAACAAGTCAGTATTATGTATAGGAATGTGTGTGTGTGTATGTAATCTATTTAGGTTCAAAGCATAATAAGACAAACATCTGTTTACACGCCACACTATTAAAAACTAGAGCATTACCAAACCCAATTCCTCTCCTCCACCTTCCCCACCAAGAGGGTAAACTTACTCCTGAAATTGTAAACCAATTTACAGATGGGAAAAAATTGATATATAACTCTTATCAATTTCTATGGTATAAATACTCCCACATGACGGAATTCAAGCTATCAACCTGAAGTAACTGAGCACAGAGCTAGGAAGATATGTGCAAGACCAGCCTTCATAAACCTGTACAAGTCTGTTCCAGCAACACTGGCCCTGAACTCAGTATCCATCATCTCAGGGAGAATATGTAGAGTGGTAGGCTGAACAGTGGGCCCCTAAGATATCCTTATCCCTGGGATCAGGATGTTACCTTATACAGCAAAGACTTTGTAAATGTGATTAAATTAAGGATCTTGAAATGCGGAGCTCTCAATAAAGGGGGAAATTATTTTGGATTATCTGGGTGGCCCTAAACACAATCACAAGTGTCCTTATAAAAAGGAGGCCAAGGGCGATTTCACTACAGAAAAGCAGAAAGCAATGTGACGATGGAGGCAGACATTGGAGTGATATGGCCAAGGAATGTTGGCACCCACTAGAACCTGGAAGAAGCAAAGGACAAATTCTTCCCTGGGGCCTCTGGAGGAAGCACAGTTCTGCTGACACTTTGATTTTAGCCCAGTGAAACTGATTTCAGACTTCTGGTCCCAGAATGTGAGAAAATGATAATCTATTATGTTAAGCCAGCAAGTTTATAGTAATTGTTACCATGGCTATAGGAAACTAATATACATACCCAATGTTTTACACATATGTACTACAAAAATACTTACCTAACCAGTTCCATTCTACCTTTATAAAATTGCTATATTTTTATATGCAGGAATTACTTTCTTTGACCGCTCTTATATAACTGTAATTCATTTGTGTTCACTGCTAGGTTTATGTTCTTACCCATTCACAGCAGGATTTTGGTAAGTATCCTTCATCAGGTCAAAAAAGACTGTTTTTTTCCCCTCATGAACTCAGTTTAGAGCCACAATGTCACATTTCCTATGTTCTTTCTCTTCAAATATTGGGTGAGTTACAATTGTGGGATTCTTCTTTTAATAATTCCCTTTACCTTGAAGAGTCCCCATAGTTTTCCCATTGAGCCCCTAAGCATTTCATGTAGAGGAACAGCTCCTTACTTCTCCAGAGGCAGAGCCACTGACAAGGATGTCTTAGTACGGGGGACACTCAGCCTGGCAGGATCCAGGTATGTCAGCAGCGAGCACCTTAGACATCTCCTGGGCAAAATTTCCTCTGGTTTTCTTCACATGCCATCTTTTTCCAGCCATCGGGGAAACTGGCTGAGCTCATCAATCATATATTTCTACATATTTTCCCTACATATTTATACATTTGTGTAGCATCTCATCTCCCAGCCTGAGGATGACTTAAATTTTTTCCTTTATCTACTGCTGGCCCTTTGACCACCTTATTTCATCCATGGCACTCCTGAGACAGGATAAAAATTTTGGGGAAGAAAGGTTAAAGGACAAGGTAGCTTCACTATCCACATTATTCATCACACTTAACATTTAGAGACAATCTAGAATAGTCTATGTGCTGCCATCTCCTATTTATAAGTTTTTCAGTAGCCTGTCTCTACAGTACCAGGTGAGGAATTCCACCTAGCAAGAGCACATCAAGACTATATTCAGGTTTCCTGATTCTCTGTCAAGTTCTCTTTCCATTATATCAGATTCTATTTTTTAGAGGAAATTGAAGACACATTGCCTTCAGTGGTTTAATAGAACATTCAACAGGTCACTCCTAGCTTTTGTTGTCATGAGTAGGCAGAGGGTAACTCTGTAGATCTTTGCCAACAGCTGTCAGCAGTTTTTATTTCCATAATTATAGACTGAAACAATAAACTCACTTGCAAGGCAATGTCTAATGCTTTTAGTAGTAACACTACTAAAGATAGCCAAAAAACCCCAACACTTCTATATCTATTCAAAATCAATGGCACTTTTTACAAAGCACAAAGGCAAACACCAAACCATCCAAAATCAATAGAGAAGAGTGACAGACAGGGAAATAGGACTGGGTAGCACAAAGGATAAAGAAATAACAAAGCCAAAGGCTATGGAGTAATTGCTTTCTAATTTGTCTTTATAGAAAGGAAAAAAGAGTCAAATGAAGAATTGGCAAGTCACAGAGTGAAAATGTCAGAAGCATTTCATATTCCAAAGCTTTGCCACACACTGTCTTGCACAATGTTAGAGGAAGTGAGGTTGAAATCGAGAATATTTTCACAAGTCTGAGCCAGCCAGAAGGCCAGGGGAAAATACTCTTAAATTTGGGAAAATTATAGCCCTGCTATTTGACATTAGTTGGAGAAAAACGTCAAACCTCAGAACTTATTCTGAGAATTTAAACAAGAGAAGTACTTGAAGCCTGTGTTTGGTCCAGGAGAAGGTGGATCCCTTTAGGACTTGGAAGCACTACTGGGGGAGGCCTTCGGGGAAGTTTCTGCCAAAGGGGGATGGATGCAAGGGATTTACATTTCTGTTAAGCTGGTCTTCAAATGTGCAGAGAGAGCAAGGGTATTGAAAACCTGGGGCTTGGGACAAATATGTGAGCTCGGTTGGAGAGCTGGGTTTCCCTCTTAACTATGGGCTCAACATCACAGTTAAACTAAAATGAAACTTACTAATTTGAAAAGAGTTGAGGGCACAAGTCTTATCTGATAATAAAACGTCACCAAAATATCATAAGCGAAACTGAGTGGCATGGACACAATCACAACGTCTAAAGAAACAAATTTGACAGTTCACAAATAAACACAAACAGAAATTTAGTATAGATAGAGGCATTGGCATTTCAAATCATCACCAAAAAAAAAAGAGATTATTTTAAAGATGACACTGGGGTGGGGAGGACAGTCCAGCAAGATGGAGGATGGTTGAAGATACCAGACTTGCCTCCTACACATATTTACAACCAAATTATTTGTAAATAAAGACAACAGTGCCTGCAACTAGGTGACGGACATATGCATAACGTAGCAGAGAGCGTAGGGAAAATGGATATTTTATTGTGTTTGGAGTTAACAGGACAGGGCTCTCCAAGAAAGGGAAGGCAACTGCCACTGGAGCCCCTCAGTCACTGTTGACTAAAGGACTCATGCCTGCATTGGGGACTTTAGAGCCTGAGGATTGCCCTGGAGAGGGGCACCCACCTATTCAGCGTGCAAGATGGAGGGAAGCACACACCTGAGATGGAATTCCAGAGTAGATCAACTCTGCAAAGGCAGATGCTATATTGCTAGATTGCAACTAGGCAGCCAGAGACTGAAACACCCCACACCCCTCGGTAGGGGAACTTGGGTGACTGCAGATGTAGAGTCTATGTAAGGGGGCATTACTTGAGCTTGGGCTCTGGGATGGGAGTAGTTAGAGCTGAAACTGGTGGGGAAGGCTACATTACTTCACCTGTGTCTCTGTACAGACCAGGCTTCCTCCATAACTTGTGACTGTGTTATATGAAATACCTGCCTCACCTCCACTAGGGGCCAAAGCTGAGATGACAGCTACATATGCTGCACAGTGCCGTTAACCAGACTTCAAAGGGCCCTCGCAACAGGCACAAGTGCTCCAGTCCAGGATCTGTACTTGAAAGGCAATGAAACAAATCCCAGGCATGATTCTGTTCCAACCATACGCCCCTCCCAGTGCTACAAACATTGAAAGAGGTCTGCAGTCCTTTGGGGAAGCTACATGCAAACCTGGAGAAACAAGCCTCCTCATCGCCTTAATCAGAACTGGGACTGTAGCCTGCCCACAGGATGAACCAGCAGCTCTTAGATCAATCTGCTCCTGCCAAGAAAACTACTGCTGGCAGAACCCACAAAGCAGAATCAAATCATAGCTGAGAGACTCTTGCTAGCCTGGGCTGCTTCAGTATACTTGCACTAAGGAACTGGCCTAGGGGTGTGGAGGAAGATGACACCACCCCACTACCCCACCTGAGAGAGAGAGAGAGAGAGAGAGAGAGAGAGAGAGAGAGAGAGAGAGAGAGAGAGAGAGAGAGAGAGACACACCCACACCCCGCCCCCGCAACCTCATCAACTTAGGAGGCTTGAACTCTTACTACTTGCCAGCAGCAAGCTCTGGTAACCTGGTCCTGCTGCCCTGGCTCCTGCTCTGGCAATCTGAACAGGTGCAGAGACATTAATCTACAAAGCAATAGACAACCAAGGATTCTGGATAGGCAAGTTTGGATTAGATCCTGTAGGAAAAAAAGGATACCGGACCAAGTGGCTAGTTATCCAAACAAAGCCAAAGTAAATTCTAGATAACCGAAAGGTGTAAAGGAACATACAATTACTACAAGAAATATAGATTTTTAATTTTTGCAGTCTAGCAATCTAGCCCAAATATATTATATATAATACATATATAATATATATGTATATGTATATATGGCTTTGAAACCATAAACGAGAAGATTGATAAACCTGACTACGAGAAAAGAAATACACATGGTAACTCTTCTGAACAGTCACAGTAAAACAAAACAAAACATGATAAATTGAAGGAAAATTTTAGTTCCAATTAAGGCAAAATGTAAAATCCTTTTATAAAATTCCTGTAAATTATTAAGAAAAAGATCATGCTTGCTCATATTTGTAACATGAGGCAAATTTAAGCTGTAATATAAATATAATACAAAGGCAAAATTAAGCTATAATAAAACACTTTCTACTGATTACCTGGCAAAGATAGAAAATCTGAGAGGGGCTCTGGAAAAACAGGCATTCTTCTTTTGTGGGTGGGTGCTAGTGTAAATTTGCTAAAATTTCTGGAAGGCAGTTTGGAAAACACCATCCAAATTGCAATGGCAAAAACCCTTAGATCCAGAAACTCCCTTCTTAGGAATTTAATGTACAGAAATTCTTACATGTGAACAAAATAAAGTATGTTTAAGGATGTTCTTTTAGAGCATAATATATAATAGGAAAAAAATGAAAACCTAAATGTCTATCAATAGAGGGCAGGTTAAATAAGTTCTACTATACTCAGTGAATGGGTATTTAATGGAGGTATTAAAAGAATATAACAGTTCTACATTTTTGCACACAACACTAATGATAAAGGACTGATCACAAAAATCTGCAAAGACCTGATGAGACTCAACAACAACAAAGAAAATAATCCAGTCAAAAAATGGGCAGAAGAGCTAAAAAGAAACTTCTCTGAAGAGGAAATGCAAATGGCCAACAGGCATATGAAAAAATGTTCAACATCACTTGCAATCAGGGAAATGCAAATCAAAACTACCATGAGATACCATCTTACACCAGTGAGAATGGCACATATTAAAAAAACTAGCAACAACAAATGTTGGCGAGGGTGTGGAGAAAAAGGAACTCTTCTGCACTGTTGGTGGGAGTGCAAACTGGTCCAACCACTATGGAGAGCTGTGTGGAGATTTCTGGACCTACTAAACATAGAGCTTCCATATGATCCAGCAATTCCACTCCTAGGTATTTACCCAAAGGACACAGAAACATCAATTCCAAAGAACACCTGCACCCCTCTGTTTATAGCAGCACTATTTACAATAGCTAAGCTTTGGAAACAGCCCAAATTCCCAAAAATAGATGACTGGATCAAGAAGATGTGGTACATATATACCATGGAATATTACTCAGCATTCAAAAAAGATAAACACATGCAATTTGCAGCAACATGGATGGTGCTGGAAGGGATCATGCTCAGCGAAATAAGCCAGAAAGAAAAAGAAAAATACCAGATGGTCTCACTCATAGCAGGAATCTAGAAAACTTAAATAAGGGACCAGGAAAATGAATAACTATAAGAAAGTGAAAATCAAAATCAACAAAAAACTATGAACCAGAGACACTTTTTGGGGGGGTGGGGGGCGGGAGGGGAGGGATTGGGGTCAGAATGGGGGTTTTGCAATTGTATGGGGAATATAAAAAGAAAATTTATTATTTAAAAAAAAGAATTAAAAAAATAAAAGAATATAACAATTCTAGATATAATTTTGTGGAGTTATCTCTAAGATCTATTTTAAATGAGAAAAATTGAAGTGAAAGATAGTATGTGCCTAAAGATAGATTATGTATACCTGTAATTTCATAGTTTGTTTTTCAAAGAGCACATATGGTAACAATGGGATGGACATTTCCTCTTCACTGCATAACCTTTTTACCAAGAACACTAATTCCCTATTCCAATATATATAAAGTAATTTAAAACTCAAACTGAGTACACTGAGTGATACAAGATTTGAAGGCCATGACCATTCATGGGAAGAGCCAAGGTCAAGAGTTGACTTTTTCAAAGTTAGTTTATACACTTGAGAATCTATAACCAAAATGTCAAATGCGTTCTGGTTCTATTCAGAATATGACCATATGATTTGCTAGTTGGACTAGATGGATAAACAGGTGAAATCGATTTTCTATGTTTAATGAAGAGACAGTAAGTTGCAATAGTTAATAAAATAGTCTTTGGAAGCCTGCAGGCCTGGGTTGGAATCCTGGCTCTACCACTTACTAGCTGTGGTCCTGAATGAATCTCTCACTCCATGCATGTAAAATGGAAATAATAACAGAATCTATATCACAGGAGAATTGGGATGATAAAAGGACATAATCCATATAAAAAAATCTTAGCCCTATGTCTTGGTCATAGTAAGTATTTCAAAAACATTGATTTTCTTCTTCTCTATCTCTATTACTATTAAGCGCAATAAATAATCACTAGTGTTACAGTTACTGAAACACATTATGAAGTCACAACATGTAAATCAGTGTGATATTGGCATGTTCAAAAACACACAGAACAATAGAGTCAGCTAACTTAGGAAGAGATCCCAGAATTTTTAACAGTTTAATGAATACCACAGCTGGTCCCACAAATTAGTGGGGCTGGGAAGTGTTAGGATATAAGGCTGGGATCTTGGCTAATCATGTGGCTATAAATAATTCAGATTCTCAGTTAACATACAATAAATTACAGATTAGAGTTTAATGTTTCTTTAAAACTTTTTATTTTGAAACAATTATAGACACACAGAAAATTGCAAAAATAGTAGAGACCTGTTTGTCCTTCACCTGGTTTCATCCATGACTAGCATCTTCCAGAAAGATCTTCCTTTGCAAAACCAGGAAACTGACAATGAAAAATTACTATTAAACTAGACTACAGACTATACTTACTTTCCACCATCTTTTAACCTGCATTTGTGTGAGTGTGCATAGTTTTCTTTCATTCCATGAACAGTTTTGTGTAACCACCATCATAAACATAACTGTTTCATCACCCAAAGGAACTTCATGCACCCTCTCAATGTTCTCAATCATCCACATCCATTCCATTCTCCATGCTCTTCAACAATTTCTATTCCCTTCCCTCCAGCATTCCTGCCCCAACAAACTGACCTATTCTTCATCTTATTTTTATTTCAAAATATTACATATAATTGGGAACCCACAGTGTGTTATCTCCTAAAATTGTCCCTTTTTGCTGAGAATTATACCCTTGAGGCCTATTTGGTTGCATGCATCAATGGTTTATTGCTTTTTATGGCAAAGTAGTATTTATTCTATTGTAAGGATATAACTCATATATCGTAGTTTGTACCTCAATAGTTTGTCAGCTATTCACTAACTGAGTGACATTTGGGCTGGTTTCAGTATTTTGGTGCTATAAACAAAGCTGTTATGTATTGGTGGCAAGAACAGAATATAAAGCAGGATGGAAGAGTCCCGATTGATATAGAAGCCCTCTCCCATGATTTGAACACCAGGGAAAGAGCATGTTGAACTGATCCCAATATCCTGCTGGAAGTTTGGGTCAAACAATGACCACAGAAAATGAGGTGAAAATGGTGGGCGTGCCTTAGCATCATGTTGATGAAGGGGTCAGAAAGCTCAGATATGTAAATGTTAGGATAGATTTATTGTGCAAGACCATAGGCGCTACCAATGTACTATCATCCTCAGGAAGGCAGAAAGAATGTTCCCCCTCACTGACTCCTAGAGAAGTTTAATGATGGCTGTTCTTGGTAGAGACCAGAGTTCATAGTAGGAGATGCTATCATAGAATAGACTCCCTTGTCAATGGGAACAATTCTGAAAAGACAGAGATTAGATGGTGGCAGTTGCCCATCACAGCCAAGGAGAGAAGAATAACCTTAATAAGCCATAAGCATGGAAGCAATCAGGGTGCTCTGGCCAACAGGAAGGATATATGTGATGACTAACACATCATGCTATAACCTACAAACAAGATACATGATAGCCTTCTAGGATATCACTTGATTTGTCAAGAATCATGAAGGGTCTGAGATTTTGCCCTAATAGCAAACTAACAAATTAGACTGTCATAGTTCCATGGATGCCAGTAGAAGACATGAGGAAAGAAGTTTATTTCTCACAGAATAGCAAACAGCATGAGCTATTATCTGCATTGTGTCCTTTGCTCCTCTCCTCCACCCTGTGTTCCACAGGGGCAATGCTGACAGACACAGCTGGTTGTTGCACAGTGACTCCAAGTCACAACCAAGAAACCCTGAGTTGTGGAAACTGAGTATTGTGTAGTGGCCATAGGCAGATCTCCCTGACTTTGCCTCTGGAAGAAGACATCTGCCCTCCACTCACTAGTCCACAATGGAGCCACTCTCTCCATCTTCGAAGGCTATCTGCTAAACAAATATACTTGACAATATAATTAGAAATAAATGGCAGCTAATGCCTCTGATTATAATGATCTCCTGATACTTGCCTGAAGAAACAAAAATAAAGAAAAAGAACTTTTTGGGAAACACCTTTTGTTATAAAATTCTAACAAAGAGATCTTTCTGTAGACCATTCATGGGGTCAAAGATTTGACTTTGTTGGCTGTAACTCATCACTGTCTTGCAGTTGATGTGATAGAAGCTTACCTTCTCTGGAGTAAGATGGTGTTTGCTATACTCCCTGTATCTAACATCCTAGGCTGTGTCACTCATCTAGTTCCTCTGTCTGAAGAGGCATAATATTTGTCTACTCCTTGAACCTGGTCTTGGCTTGTGTGACTTGCTTTGGCCAATAAGCTGTTAGCAGTATCTCACAGAGGGCTGAATAACTCCTGTGATTCTATTCTCTCTCTCGTATTCCTCCACCATGCCAAGAGAACATGCCAAGGCTAGCTTGCTGAAGGATGAGATATATGCAGAGCTGAGCTGAGTCATCTAGGTCTCCCAGCCAACAGCCAGTCAACTCCTAGATATGTGAGGCACCCCAGCAGAGTTGTAGGGCTGACCACATCAGACACCCAAAGAAATAAAGAGAACATGGTTACCATTGTGTGTTGCTGAGGTTTTGTGGTTATTTATCATGCAGGACTATTGTGGTAAGGGATAAGTGATACTGCCAGCCGGACACACAAGGATGAAAATGGCTTTTTAACAGGAAGACGTGATTACCTTACAGAGCCTGCTGCTCTACTCTTTTCTATAATTGCACATATGGTATCACCATAGCAGGAAGAGCAGTGGACTTAACAGTAACAGTAACAACATATACTTTGGCTGGGTTCTTGCTTATGGTTTCTAGCAGAAAAGTAGCAGCTAAGCAGAAGCTTGCCTTCAAATTCCTGTCATGGTCCCCTCAAGTCCCCTGGCAAAGCTCAAGAACTCTGCACTGTCTAGAGTTCAGCCAGGCCCTGCCCTGTGCATAAACAGGAAATCTTAAGGTTCCAGGAGGCACCTTGTTCAAGCAATAAAGGTCCTTAACAAGCTCTGCAATAAAAGACACTGAACCGAAAAGCAAACCTTCACAGAGGGGAGACTGCATTAATGGAACTGACCAGTCATTAGTACTAATCCTCTAACTTTAATGGTTTGCACAGATGACCTGGGCAGGAAAAATAAAAGCAGATCTTCCAAAGTGCCACAGAATGTCAGAATTTGGGAAGTACAGCCCACAAAAAGGAAAGTCCAAGTAATCATTCAAGGGAATGCAAGAGAAAAGAACATTTTACTGAACTCTAGGAGAAACTGAAGGAAACTAAAATTTGGAAGGAAAAGTGAACAAAAGAAAAACAAATGAAACTAGAAAAATAAGGTACTGGGCCTCCCCTGGTGGCGCAGCGGTTGAGCGCTGGGCTGAGAAGCTGCCCGCAGCCTCTGCAGCACTGGTTCGATCCCCGGCCACCAGGGAGGGTCCCACATGGCATGCAGACCTTTCTGTCGCGCTCCCTGTTCCCCTCAGCAGTGTTTCGTCAGTCTGCCTGTTCTGTAGCCCGCTCTGGTGAATTCTCTCCCCCTCCTGCACTTCTGAGTGTACCCAGTGCTTGTATAAATAAATAAATCTTAAAAAAAAAAAAGAGAGAAAAAAAAAAAAAAGAAAAAGAAGGTCCTCTTATAGGGGAGAATGACCTTCATGTAGACTAGGAAGATGAACTAGGTATTGTTAATAGGTGATTTCCCAGTGCCAACAGCCAGCAAACAGCTGCAGGGAAAAAGGTAAACAGGATGCTGGCATGGGCTGCACAATGATAGCATATTCTAGAAGGGCTGTTATTTCTATATAAGGTGCTTTACTATCTTGAAAAAAGTTGACACATTTTCAGTTTTTCTCCCAAGGAGAGAATTCATGAAATGCTTCTTTCAAAAAAAAAAAAAAAAAAAATCACATTTGAAAATAAACCACAAAAAGAAAAAAAAAAATCTGCTTAGAAACAAATACCTTTTTGACTTTGAAATACAGGCCTGCATTCTCTCCAATGCCAGATTTCCTGTTTGATAATAAATTGAAACTTCAGGAAGAATTTTTACTCTTTTAGGCCCCAATTATAATGGTTACTCTTATATTTTCATATACCTTGGAAATAGAAGACTAATTCCAAAGGAAAAAACACAGGATTTTTTTTTAAAATATGGCATTTACTGTATGCTAAAGACTATCTTCTATGATTCACATTTATTAACTCTTTGAATTCTAACATCAATTGTATGAGATAGTTACTAATTCCTCTTTAAAGATGTGAAAATAAAACACACAGAGATGAAATAACTTAGTCAAGGTCACACAATTCCTAAGTAGTGGAGTTAGGATTTGAACCCACATAATTTTGTACCTGAATCTCAGCTTTTGAACATTAGGCAGTGCTGTTAGCAAGAATATCCCAAATACACATACAGCTTGGGTCTAATAGAGAATTAACCCTGGGTAAATTAACATTGGGTAACATTGGGTAAACTATTAGATCCCAAGAAAGGAGCCACATAGAGTTCATTTCAGAAGAATTTTAGATGAGCCCAAACATTTGAAAGCCTAAAGGGTCAACTTTCCCAAGGTTTGTTTTCCCTAAACTCCTTTATTGTAAGGTAAGAAGGATCCCATCTCAAACTTCCTTCTAGGAGTAAGTCACCTCAGTGTGCCACATTTAAGTCAGTTATTTCTGTTGCATCAGTGAAGGGGCCACCCCTTTATAAGACTAAGTTTAAGAAAGGAAAATACTGATTGAAAAGTCATAAATATTGGGCAATAATTTTAGTCCTTTCAAGCCTCCCTTTTCTACTTTGGCTTTGAAACAATTTATTTACATTCAAGAGCCTTTTTAGACCAAAGAATGTCGAACTGCTAAGTTGAGTGTACCCCTAACCTTATTTTGTCCAGTTCCTTCTTGCTTCTGGTCTCCAAGGAGACCTCATCCCTCCCAAGGCCCATGTGGGAATGTATTAAGGGAGCCAGTCTTAAAACTAGTTTAGTGTGAATATTTTCACCCTGTAATCTTAAGACCAGCAAAGAATTAGAAAACAGTATGTTTGTATGATTTTATCATGTTAGAAAGATAAAATCTGATGAACACCCAGTCAAAAGAGTTAAGGAAAAGGGAATAAAACATCTGAAGAGCAATTTTAGTTGAATGTGATTATGTGTTAATTCTGCCCTGATGTCTTTGTCTCTGGTTTTGCAGTTCTTTAGGGAAATGGATTTCCATTATGGGTACTTTTATTTGTTCTAACTATTCATATGCTAATGAATACTAGCACTTGCTTGTTGAAAGAAAGTCATCAGGTAGTTTAAAGTGACTTATTGGACCTACTGCCCAGTGCTTTTGTAACAGGGTGTTCCCCCGGAAAGGGGGAGGTTCCAGGTTCCCTGCCCCACCCAAATGGAGGGTGGAGCTGAGCAGGGAGAGAAGAAGCTGCAGAGGAGACTGAGAAGGAAGAAAGCGGACTATATTCCAGTAAAGGAAAACTGTCATACTGGACATTCATGGACAATGCTTCTGACTAATTGTTACTTCTCTTACACACATTGTAACCCTAAAAAAGGCTGTCTCCTAAGACTATACCCTGAGATCTGTGCCACCATAGATATGGTGTAATAAAAATTAACAGGGGGGATTGTAACAGGGTGGTCCCCAGGAAAGGGGGAGGTTCCAGGTTCGCTGCCCCACCCAAATAGAGGGTGGAGCTGAGCAGGGAGAGGAGAAGCTGAAGAGAAGACTGAGGAAGGAAGCAGGATGGAGCCAGGAGACCTGGAGGAGGCACATGGAGCCTAGAGACATGTGAAGAAACTGCGCTTGTCTTTTGGTCGTGGACTGGGTGACACAGATGTGGGTGAGACTCATGGGGAGGGGACAATGGCAGCTTTTATCTTGATTTTGATTTTGCTCTTTTCCTTCCGGGCTTGTCTGGTTGTTTCTGACCCTTTTCTGTGGGTCCCCACTGGAAGATGCTTTAGACTTGTGGCAGGCTTTGGGGCCTTGCTCTGGGCCAATCCCATTTGGATGGCGTTTACCCACGAGGGGACGGGTAACTTTGGGTGCTTGATTTTAGAAACCAGATTCTTTGCCTTTCCTGTCTTGTTTCCTAGTTGTATAAAGTTCCTTCCCATTAAAGTCTCATATGTTTTGTGTTGAAGTGGGGAATGGCAGAACCCATTTAGAATAGGCAGGTTTGCGGGGTTTGGGCTGCCCCTCTCCCTGCCCTGTAACAGATTCTCTCCTAAACTTGGGGGGAGGGGGTGGCTAATACCAAAAAACAACATAGGAACAACTCTGTAATGCATGTTTACTAATATTAACAGCTGTTCTATAGTGGAAAGAAACAGGTAAGTCAAAGATAAGTCAGTAAGAGTGGAAAATCACCTTCTAATTATTTCTAAATAATTTAAAAAATGTTATTCTAGTCACATGCTTTATACATTCATTGTAGAACACTTTAAAAATACAAAAAAAGGATAAAAACATTAAACTCGATCATTCCTATCTCCTAGAAAACTGTGTCTCATGACTTTCCTATGCATATACACATGCAATTTTTAAAATCTGTGACCCAGATATTTGTGTATGTGCATGTGTGACCCAGAGTTCTGCTCAGATTTGCCCCTTTCTCTAGTGATCAGGTTTGGTTATGGGTCAAACTGCTCACCTCAGTCTTACTTCTCTGTCTGCCTGAACTCATTTCCAACAGGGGCTTCACAGCAGCATTCAACTTCTCATGGCCAAACTTCCAGAGTTTCCAGAAAAGCCCAGGCCTTTCTGCACTTTAGCTTGTTCTGTGGACCATCATGGTTGGTACCCTCCTCGCACACATTTGTGTCAACACTTAGTGTGAATAAGAGAAACACACAGCTGCCTTATGATGTTGGAAGGGTGAACGTGAGAAAGAGTAAGGTGGTCCTGTAGAGTTCTAGGGGGCAAAGCTGGGAATGATGAGGAGAATATTCTTACTTGAGAAACAGCCCGTTCTTTTGTTCTCTTGCCATTGGCAATATTCACTATCTGGGTGGCTATGCATGTGAACATACTGTAAAATGTTCTGGGAACATGACCCCGCCCTCCTCTAGCAGATAAGAGAGTAGTCATCTGCATAGACTTAAAGTCTGAAATAGCTATGCAAAATCTGCTGCTTGCTAAAGTCTGTCTTTTCATTCCAAAAACTTCCAAAAACTATGGAGCCAGATAAAGATTTAACAATGAGTACCCAGGCTTTGCACCCCCACCGAGCATTCTTTAGAAAGGAAGAGATTAAAGCCCTGCACTGCCTTCCTCTGCACTTAGGTAGCAGATGTTATCCTTGAACGCTGCCGTGAAGCCCTTGTAAGGAACAAGCTCAGGTAGAAGAGAGAGAAGTAAGACTGAGGTGAGAGCTAAATTCATAACCAAACCTGATCACTGGAGAAAGGGGTAAATCTGAGCAGAGCTCTGGGTCTGTTTTAGATCAAAACAACTTAGAATCTGTAGCCCCTGTCAAGAATAATTACATTTTTAGGGGCTTCCCTGTTGGCACTGTGGTTAGTCTCAGCACTATCAAGCTGTGGCCAGCCGCTGCAGCATGAGTTTGATTTCTGGCCAAGGAACTAACCCACATGGCACAGCAGACATCCCCAGTCTTGCCTGCCTCTCCTCTCAGCAGTGTATTTCAGTATATCCGCCTATTCTTCTCCCCACTCTGTCTCTTGTGAATCCTCTCACCCCTCACAACACCTCTGGCCTACACCCCCATTCTTGTATGCATAAATAAATCTTTAAAAATAAAAAATAAAAAAAAGAATTACATTTTTAATGTCAATCAATGACTCACTGTTCCTACCTATGTAAATTAAGTTCAAACTTGGTTTATTGGAAGAGTTCTTACAAAGTAAAATTTGTCTACTACTTAGGTTCAAATAATCTCTTTGCTTAACTGTCATTGAGACTTTCTAGTTAACTTAAGCTGGAGTGTAGAAAGCAGAAACCAATGATGACAGTCCTTGCAACAGGTTCTAAGCCCATATTTCTCTCTAGGGTTGACCTTGTATCTACAAGCTATGACTTATGGGCATCCTGAAGCATCTACATCCACATCAGCATCTTGATTATGGATGTAGCCACAGGGCCCAGATCAGTTCTGTACATAGAAGGTGCTTAAGAAATGCTTGTTATAATGAAAGAATGTAGGAATGAACAAATGAATCTGGCCGCAATGGGTGCTCCTCTGCCCTCAGCTTCTAGAGACTATGGATAAGCAAACATGTGGGAATTTAAACAGTCTTTGGTGGGAAGGATTGAGAACTGTTGGCTTCTTAGCTCATAGAATTATCCATTTTTTGTTGTTTCTTGAGAGGACCCTTGCTCTTGGCTTTCACACAGTGGTATGTAGAATGGACTGGGAGACAGCCAATTTAGGCTTTTTCATCTACCAAACAAAACAAACCCAAACATTTCGTTTGATGGATGGAATCCCCAAGTGGATGATTTCACTCAGTCCTTTAAACAATGGAATGAGACCACTGGTCTCCTGCAGGCTTTCTCTTGGTGGGGGGAGGGGGAGCGGGTAGGCTGGGATGGGGAGATAACAGTGTTAAAGAATGAAAAAGGCAGATAATCACTCCAAACTCGGCAAACACCCCTTTCAGGGATGCCACATATACCAGCTTACAATATATGGATCTAAAATCAAGAATTGCTATGTTTTTATGGAATCAGGAAAAATCCTTTTTATAAACATTTCTACTAAATGGCAGGTTAGGAGTTTATCATATTTTCTAGCCTGCTGCAATGAATACAAATAGCAGCTCTTTAAGCTCTTTAAGAGACCAAAGCACATACAATAGATCTGAAGAGATAGTTTTAAAAGATTACATACCTGAGTTAATTCTATGCCTGAGAACTGGAGGTGAAACCACTGGCTGGGAATGAATGTCTGGTTTTTGCTTTGTCATGTGCAAGTGGGGCTGTGCCTGGGAATCTCCCCAGAGCTGAGGTCAACTAAAGTTTCAGTTCAAAAATGGTACTGGACGGTGCTGTTTCTCAGAGGTGGCCTCAGAGGTGAACCAGGTAACTGGAAATACCTCTCCCCACCCTGTACAAGAATGCCAAACATCAACCCCAGGTTCCGAACCTCTTTCATCCAAAACAGCGTAGTTGAAGGGAAATTGAACATTCACGCATTCTCAGGGTCTTTTGGGGACATGTTGCATCTTTAGGCATTTCATTGTAGAACCTGTTCCTATGGAACATTGTTGGACATTTACTTGGGACAAATAAAATCTTTTGTGTGTTGCTTTTAAAGAGAATTTATGCCCCTTGTTCCATTCTGGAATTGGCAGTTACGATATGCAGTTTGGCTTCAGACAAATTTGACCACAGTGAGTTGAACCAAACATACTCAGAACCTACCAATAACAGTTCTATAGAGAAGGCACTTTATAAACTAAAATACCAATTACTAGTATTGTTAGGGGAAAAAGGACGTCCCAAAGCTAATTCCATATTGGCTTTGTGGACTCCACCCCCACCCTAGGTCAAAGTCAAAGACACTGGGAACTCCAAATCCCATCATCACCAAAGGAAGGTGGCTGGGACCTGAGGGTGGGGTTAAGCAGCCAGGTGGATATAAAAGGCAGACACGTGGGCTTTCGGGGTTCCCCATTTTGGCTCTCCGCCAGCTCGCAGCGCCCAGCCAGCTCTGAGAGTGACTTTGGGTTTCCAGGTCGTCGGATCGGGTAGGACGCATTAAAGACTTTATTTCCCTATTTTTTTCCCTGAGTTGTACATTTTCCTTATTTCCTTTTCTCTTGTAAATAAACCTTTTATTAACCTTTTGTGTGTGTGTGTAGTAGAGTATTCATAAGTCCCTTTAAAGCGTGCGGGTGAGGACCCACAGCCAAGAACCCGTTTTAATATCGGGGTTGCTCTATAACAGTATTATTGATTAGGAAAATAACAAAGCTTAGGGTCAAAATCAAATGTCTGGTTGCCAGAGGGAATGTAACAGGTCAGTAATGCAACAGGTCAGCAATCTGGTTAGGGTAAGACCCATAGTTAGTGAATCTTGCCCACTGGAGGAACAGTGTTACATGATTATAGCCTCTAGGACTCCAGGGCCTGTTAGCTTAGAAGGAGTCTGAGGATTCAATCCTCTTCAATCCAAAACGCCTCCTCCCCACTCCCAAAACTAAGCCAACACCAGCCCTGAATATCCTCATCTCTTCCCTGGAGCTGGATGTACCTCAACCGAACTTGAACTTGCTACAAATCTTTTTTTTTTTTTTTCTTCATGATTTTTCCAAGCTAAGGGGTCAAAAGAAAATGCAGGAGAAGGAGGGCGGAGCAACATGGCGGCGAGGAGACGCTGCGAGTAAGATCTCCCATTAAAAAAAGTTAATAGGGAGGAAAAGCGGCAGGTCCCAGTGAGAACTGGGACACGGAAGATAAACGGGTGACTCCAGCAAACTACCCGAAGAAGAAAGTGGCCATAAAAGAGGACTAGAAGGGAGGAAAGCGCAGAACCCTGCTCCCCTCTCCCGCCCACAGAGGCGGCACTCTCTGACCAGCAGAGAGGAGGAAAACAACAAACTAAAGCGACCAACAAGAACGAACTACGCAGCAAGCGGGACTGTGAGTGGAAAGGAACTATTGCAGCCACCACACCCCGTGAACGGGAGCTGCGGAGAACCCTGCAGGATTCGCCGTGGAGGTGAGCTCCGGGCGCCATTAAACAGAGACCCCGCCCCCCAGGAGGAGGCCAGGCCCAGCACACAGCCCCAGGCTGCCCGGTAAGCTTGTAAGCTTGCCCAGAAAAGCGATGCGCTGGAAAAGCAAACGCGGATTGGGATCGCACGGAAAAGCGGCGGGCTGGAAAAGCAAACGCGGATTGGGATCGGGATAGCACGGAAAAGCAGCGCGGTTGAAAAGCACACGCGGATTGGGATCGCGGCTGCCCAGGTCCCCAAGCCTGCGACCTAGGCTTGCGGGGAGACGCGCACGAAGACCCTCACTGAGGTGAAAGTGCCTCACTGAGTATCCAGGAACCAGGCACCCAGGCACGGGAGCGGGGTGCAAAAGACGCCATTCTGTGGACACTGAACTGGGCTACAGCCCGCGTCCTGGACCTGAGGGCTTTGGAACTGAGATCCGGGGCACAAAATTCGGGGCGTGGGTTCTCCACGACGGTGGGGCACAAGGCAGACACAGCACCCCAAAGCCATTGAGGTTTACCCTACCATCCCCGCTCTGTTTCCTGTCCCACGGGGTGAAGAAAAAAAAACAAAACAAAAAAAAACAGCTCCCCAAGGCTCTAGGAGAGATCTCTGGCGCCACCTAGCGACCTGAAACCAGCAGAGGCTCCTGGAGGAGCCAGTGGCCAGCTGGGAAGTTAGCCCATGCCGGGCCCCTGCCCACCAGTTGTCTGAGCTAACAGGGGGAGCGAGTACCCAAAGCCGGGGCAGACCAGGCGCGCAGAAGAGTGTGCCTGAGACTGGACACGCAGGGAGTGTGTCCCGCATCACCATTTTAGAACAGGGACATTTCTTCAGTAAAGACTGCCTGCAGAAGGCTCCCTCAGGAGCCAGAGGTGAGCCGGGGAAGTTCGCCCACACCAGAACACCTCTGGCCTGCAGTCTAAGCCCAGAGGGGGAGAGGGAACCCACCACCGGGGCAGACCAGGAGAACAGGGGAGTGTGTCCCCACATCGGCATTTTAGAACAGGGACCTTTCTTCAGTAAAGACTGCTTGAAACTGACAGATGGCTCCCGGAGGAGCCAGAGGGGAGCAGAGAAGCTCACCCAAGATGCCGGCCAGTCCCAGCAACACAGTGTCCCAATGCATACGGCAAATTAGAAAACAGACAGTAGGGAGTAGAAGTACCACACGCAACATAGCAACTCCTCAGGGAAGAAGCACACCACAAAAAGAAAACCAGCCCCCAGATTGCAACAACAGTAACTTGGAAGAACTTCTGAGCCTTCCAGAAAGAGAATTTAAAATTGCCATGATTAAAAAAATGACAGAACTCATAAAGGAAAACAATGATAAGGGAAAAATAATCAACGATCAGAAGAATGAAATTGAGTCCCTAAAGAGGGAAGTAAAAGAAATGCAGGTGATCAAAGAATTAATGGAAGAACTAAAGAATTCTGGGAAAAGCAATGAAAGCAGAATAGATGAAATGGAAGAACGAATAAGTTCTCTTGAAGACACAGAAATAAAAAGAACCAAAACAGAAAAGGAAAGAGAAGTACGAAGGTAAAAGAACGAAGAAAGACTTCGGGAACTATCGGACACCATGAGGAAAGGAAATATAAGAGTTATAGGAATACCAGAAGGAGAGGAGAGAGATGTAGGAACAGAGAAAATATTCCAGGAGATATTTGAAGAGAACTTCCCAAATGTGAAGAAGAAGCTGAAAATTGATATACAAGAAGCAAGAAGAACACCAAACTTCCATGACGAAAGGAAAAATACAGCAAGACACATAATAGTGAAGCTCCCAAGAATCCAGGACAAGGAAAAAATAATGAAGCTGACAAGAGGGAAGAAACAAATAACATTCAAAGGAAAACCAATCAGGCTGACATCAGACTTCTCTGAAGAAACACTATGGGCAAGGAGAGAGTGGAAGGACATAGTCAACAGACTCCAAGAAAACAGATGTCAACCAAAGAAAAAAAACTAGCAACAACAAATGTTGGCGAGGGTGTGGAGAAAAAGGAACTCTTCTGCACTGTTGGTGGGAGTGCAAACTGGTCCAACCACTGTGGAGAGCTGTGTGGAGATTTCTGGACCTACTAAACATAGAGCTTCCATATGATCCAGCAATTCCACTCCTAGGTATTTACCCAAAGGACACAGAAACATCAATTCCAAAGAGCACCTGCACCCCTATGTTTATAGCAGCACTGTTTACAATAGCTGAGTTTTGGAAACAGCCCAAATGCCCAAAAATAGATGACTGGATCAAGAAGATGTGTACATATATACCATGGAATATTACTCAGCATTCAAAAAAGATAAACACATGCAATTTGCAGAAACATGGATGGCACTGGAAGGAATCATGCTCAGTGAAATAAGCCAAAAAGAAAAAGAAAAATACCGGATGGTCTCACTCATAGCAGGAATCTAGAAAACTTAAATAAGGGACCAGGAAAATGAATAAGAAAGTGAAAATCAAAATCAACAAAAAAATATGAACCAGAGACACTTTTTGGGGGGTGGGGGGCGAGAGGGGAGGAATTGGGGTTAGAATGGGTTTTTTGCAATTGTATGGGGAATATAAAAATAAAATTTATTATAAAAAAAATAAAACATGCCTCTATTAAAAAAAAAAAAAGAAAATGCAAGACGATTTTAACCATGATTTTCTTGGGCCTGTTTAGCTCAGTGGCCCACCTTCATTTCAGTGAGCTCTGCAGAAGCTCACCTCTCCATGCTAAGAAGGCTACCCTACCCCCACGGCTCTGCTCTTACCCAGGCTAAACACTTCCACTCTCCCCAAAAGCTCCACAGACCCCTGAGGGACTGTTCATTTACTGAAGACTTGGTGGGGTGCACTGTGGGAGTGGGGTGGGGCTGAGGGATGGAGGCAGTGGATTTATATCACCCACACTCAGAATTTCACTTCCTCCCCACCCCACCACCCCTGTAAGCTCCCTCAGCTTCAGCATCCTCATCTTCCCTCTCATCCTAAACTCTCCATACCAACTCTCACTTCTTTCTTTATGTGAAATATTTTAGATCCTGGACCTGCAGAGCTTAGATGACACTGTGAGTTTCCCCAGCCTCTAGATACCCTCCTGATGGAGGAATTATAAGTACCTGAGCCTTTTCCTGTTTTTTTTAGCTTTTTCTGTCACCTACACCAGCCCATGGGGACATCCTGCACATTACCCTCTGGAAACCCTCTTGCCAATCCCACATCTTTCATGCTGGCAGCTTTGGAATGAACTCAAGGCCACGAATAGATACCCACTGACCCAATTTAATACAGCCCCCTTGGTTCTGATGCAAAGTTTCTGGTGATTCCCACACAGGCTGGCTTCAGGGGTGCAGCTTTGCGGCAGTGGCACGGGGCACCACATTTTGAACATGGTTTCATACTCTGCTGCCACTATCCCAAAAGTCTGGAGTTGAACAAGCAGCCCTAAGTTTTCACTCTGCACTGGGCCCTGAAAAGAACACAGCCAGATCTGATCACACATGACCCTTCTAGGAAATACCCCTTCCTTCAAAAGAGTTTCTCCATAGCTCCACATAAGCCTTAACTTCCAGAACAATTTTCTGTACCCTATCTGGGCCTGCACCCATACCAGGTTACTGGGCCGACAAAGGGAAGCTGGCAGATGGAAGTGGTGGGGTCCTTCCTTCGCCTTCATGAAGCCACAAAAACCAGGGTCCCTTGGGGAGAGGCCAGGGGGAGAAGGCAGGGAAATTTGAGGTGGGAGAAGAGCCCCGCAAAATTACCCACCCTACCCACATGCCAATCCCAAAGATTCCACCAGTACAGAAGATTCCTTTGTGGTAAAGCTCTTTCTAACTGTTTTAACAGAGAGGGTCAACACCCTACATTGCTGGTCTCCACCATGCTGAGAGCATGTTCAGAGCTGCTGGCAGCTCTGATCAATGGTGGAGGTTTTGGCACCAGAGAAAATCTGAAGAAGGATTCTTCTAGAACTTGGAGGAGAGTAAATCACAAAGGAGAAACATGAGTGCTGCAGACTGGGACTGGGGCTAGGGGAGACAGGATGGAGGGCCACTGGGGTAGGGTGGAGGTGCTGAAGAAGTGTTGCTTCTACTTGACAAGTCTGCTGGACTTGAGAACAAAAGCTTCTCTGCTTGGCTTCTGTATTGGTTTCCTGTGGCTGACAGCTTAGGGTCAAAATCAAATTACCACAACCTGGGTGGCTTAAAAAAGCAGAAATCTATATTCTCTCACATTTTTGCAGGCTACAAGTATGAAATCAAGGTGTCAGCAGTTTGGTTCCTTCTGAGGTTCTGAGGGAAAATCCATTCCATGGCTGTCTCCAAGCTTTTGGTCACTACCTGGCAATTGCTATCATTCCTTGGCTTGTAAATACCTCATTCCAATTTCCTCCCCATCTTCACATCATCTTTTCTGTGTCTTAAATCTCTCTCCCTTTCTCTTGTAAGGACACCAGTCATGGGACTCAGCGCCCACTCTAAATGCAGAATGATCTTATTTTGAGAATCTTAACTTAAACACATTTGCAAAGACCCTATTTCTGATAGTCAACAGCATTGAATTACATACTTCAAAACTGCTGAGAGACTAGATCTTAACTGTTCACACGACATATAAAAAAATGGTAATTATATAATGCTATATATATAGATATTGTAATATACAAATCTATCAAAAACATGTTTATATACCTTAAGTTTATATAATGTTATGGCTAAATTACATATCAATTAAAAAAAAACTTTTGAAAGACCCTTTTTAAAAAAAAAAAAGAGACAAAACTGGCAGGAAAACGATAAATCAAAGCCATTCAGCTGGGGAACAGGAGGGAGAGGATCAGAAGTGGAGGGAAGAGCACAAAAGACTATGGTGAAAGTTCACAGATGTCTCGGTAGTGATAATTTTATGGGGAATACACCTGAAAGGAGTATGAAGGATGATGTGAAAAGTATATAAATAAAAAAAAATTTTAAAAGACCCTATTTTACAAGGTCCTATTCACAGGCATAGAAATTAGGACTTAGACATAACATTTTTGGTGCCATGATTCAACATACTACAGGGTCTTCACATTTTCTATTTGTTTGCTTTTTATTCATGCTTTACTTGAACTTTTAGCTTCTGTTTTCCCCTTGATGGAAATCCGGAAATCCTGAGATCCATTATTACACAATAATGGCAAAACCTCTGCAAATCATGCCACAATAAACGCTGCAGGATCTTCTAGTGTCCCATGAGACTGGAGAAGGAACAATATCAAATGCCTTTGATCCCTTCAGTAAGAAAGTTTCAATAAGGGCCAAGTGCTTTAAATATTGTGCATTAGTCAGAATACAGACATTTGAGAATTTACAATCCTGGAACTGAAATGGAAAAGTAATAAAAATGAAGCTATGGAAGATTTTTGTCAGATTCTCTGGTTTGTCGAAAAATATGAAGAAGCCGCATACGATATAGCTGACTGAAACCTCTAATGACTGACTCATCTGCCACTCCCTTAGCAGGTTTTTAGGAAAACATGGCCAATTACACTGAAACAGCAGTATGGATGAACAACCGGAAATGAATTGTGATTCCTCCTCATAAAGAAGGATTCAATTATTCCGAGAGATTAGGTATACTAAAATTATTAAAAGAGTAAAATGATCTTACAGAAAGTTATATTTTTCCTTATAATCTTCACCACCGTGGGTCATTTTAAGTGTCACCATAGCATGAATCAAGGCCACAAAGACTCTGCAGACTTGAGATTGAAATATGTTGCTACACGTCAATCTTCTTTCTTGGATGCCAGGTTACCTCCCATTTCCTTCTTTTATGTCAGAAAATTCCCAAACACACCAGTCAAGTTCTTTTATCCTAATTACATCCCAAGACTGGCACTACCACCATGCAGTTATCTTAAGAAGTTTTTTTTTTTTAAAGATCTATTTATGCACACAAGAACTGGAGTACAGGCCAGAGGTATGAAGGGTGACAGGATTCACCAAAGACAGAGTGGGAAACAGAACAGGCAGACTGACTGAAGTACACTGCTGAGGGAAGCAGCGGGCGAGTCAGGAGAGGTCTGCTGTGCCATGTGGGTAGCTCCCTGGCTAGGGATCAAACTCATGCTGCAGTGGCCATGGATAGCTTCATAGGTTGCGTCTTAACCCCTGCTCCACCAGGGAGGCCCCAAGAAGTTGTTTTCACAGAAAAAAAAATAGAAAGAATTGCCCAGAAAATTATTAAAATAAATCAGAAGAAGTGCTACTAGGTATTAAATTCATGACATGGCTATAATACTTAAAACAGTGTGGAACTATCACACAAAGCCCCATGTGATGAGTGCAACAGAAGAAGACATATAGACCTCAGAAATTTGACACGATATTGGCAATATTTCAAGTCACTTGAATAATCATAAGAAACAAAAAACAAAACAGTGAAAGAAAACATGGGAAAAGTTTTATAATTTAAGCATGAGAAAGATCTTTTCAAATATGACTAAAAATCCAGAAGATTTTTTTCCAGATTTTTAAATTTTTTTTAAAGATTTATTTATTTATACAAGAGCTGGAGTACAGGCCAGAGATGCGGGACGTGAGAGTATTCACCAGAGACAGAGTGGGAAGCCGTACAGACAGACTGATTGAAATACACTTCCGAGGGGACCAGCAGGCAAGACAGGAGAGGTCTGCTTCTCCTTCAGAAGATTTTATTTATTTATTTATTTATTTATTTATTTTTTAATAGAGGCATGCTTTATTTATTTGTTTGTTTGTTTGTTTTGTTTATACAAGCACTGGGTACAGTCAGAAGCGCGGGAGGGTGAGAGAATTCACCAGAGCCAGAGCGGGGAGCAGAGCAGGCAGAAGGACCGAAGTACACTGCTGAGGGGAGCAGCGGGCGGCAGGAAAGGTCTGCGCGCCATGTGGGACCCTCCTCTGGTGGCCGGGGAGCAGCCGGGGATCGAACTGGCACTGCAGAGGCTGCGGGCAGCTTCGCAACCCAGCGCTCAACCGCTGCGCCACCGGGGAGGCCCCCCTTCAGAAGATTTTAAAAAGAGAAATTTAACTACACAAAAATGACATTTTTTAATGGAAAAGTCAATATAAAAGACAAAAATAACCATAAACTGGAAAAAAATGTTTGTGATTCACATCACAGACAAAAGCCTAATTTGCTATCTTCCTTTCTTTCTCTATACCTGCATTTCACCACACACACTACTTTAATCAATTAAAAACAAAACAAAAACAGGCAAAAGCTAGAAAGACAGACTCCTTCCTCCATCTTTCCCCCTCTCCCATTACCCTTCGCAGCCTGGAGGCTGTGAAATCACCCTGTGGAAAAGGCTACAGAGGGAGAGACACCCAAGTTGTCCCACAACTGTATTGCCTGGTGATTCAACTCTTCCTGCACCAGACACAGGACTAAGGAAATCTTCAAAATTGCCTCAGTGCCTGGCACCACCTGAATGCAAACTTCTGAGAACCTAGCCAAGCCACTCCTCACTCAGGCCCATGG
The DNA here is from genome assembly GCF_964194135.1 of Talpa europaea. NCBI lineage: Eukaryota > Metazoa > Chordata > Mammalia > Eulipotyphla > Talpidae > Talpa > Talpa europaea. The sequence continues at coordinate 46,343,271 of NC_140071.1, read as the reverse complement.
AAACGATGAGCAATAAGAATTGATTATTACTACTTGAAGGTTTTGGGGTGATTGTTATACAGCAATAGTTATAGATCTATTGATCAATGTAGAGAACTGATACAGGCACACTCATGCCTTGCTGGCAGTAGATTAAATTGATACATCCTCCTTGGAGATGAACAGTTTACTAATGTCTAATGAAAATAATATAAACACATGTCCTGTGCTCAGATATTCAACTTTCACAATTCTCTCAAGAGATATACACACACATGTGCATAGTGACCTATGTATGATATTTATCATACCATTAAATAGAAACAGTTGGAACAACCTAAAGAGCTATCAATATAGGCCTGTTTTAAGCAGATTATTATAGCCAATGGAATATTGTTCAGTCCAGCAAAAAAAGAAAAATATCCTCAATGTGTTTTCAAAGCAAATAACAAAAAAGTAAAATACAAGCAATGGGCGTAGTACAGTGGCAGTTATGAAAGAGGAGCAAGAAAAGTGCATCTGCTCATAACTGTGTGGGTGAGCACAGATTATCTCTGTAAATAACCCGAAGCCTGGGGAAGGGCACTGACGGCTGACAGGCAGGAGCAGCAGGAAGTATGTTTTTCAACACTACTTAATTTTGTATCAGGTGACTGTGTTACCTAACTCAAAGTAAACATACAGATGTTGACAAATACTGCTGTACCTGAAACCTATATAATGTTATAAACCAATACTACTTTAATAAAAAATATTAAAACAAAATAAAGAAAACACAGATGACCAACAGGCACATGAAAATATACTTTTCTGGTGGGAACATCAATTGGTGCATCCAATTGCCATTAGGTAAATTGGGTAAGAAAGGTCAGTTGTATAATGAAGGATGGAATTTGACTTTTAGTGCGGAACATAATGTAGTATATTTCAGATGTTGATTTATAATGATGCATGCCTGAAACCTCTATGACGTTATTTTAAACACTGTTACTTCAACTTTTAAGTTTTAAAATAAGAAAAAAATAGCAAAAGCAAACAATTGGGATTACCTCAAATTAGGAAGATTTTACACAGTGAAAATATGTAAGTAGATTAAAAAGATAGCATAGTAGATGGAAGGAAAGATTTACATATTATGCAAATAACAGTGAGTTAATCTCCAAGATATAAAAAAAACTTTGTTCAATTTAACAATAAAACGCAAACAACCCAATTACTAAACGGGCCACAGATCTGAAAGACAATTTACCAATGAGAATACCCAGAAGGCCGCTAGATACATGGAAAAATGTTCATCATTGCTTTTAATAATGGAGATGCAGGTCAAAACCACAATGACATAGTCTATCACATCCAAGAGAATGGCACCTATTAAAAAGGCCCCCAACAACAAGTGCTGGAGAAAGAAGAACCTTATCACACTGTTGGTGGGAATTTAACTTTATCACACTGTTTTGGAAAGTGATAGTGGATTTACCTTTAAAAAAATGGAAAACTAAATATGGAAATACCCTATGACCCAGTAATCCCACTCCTGGGCATCTATCCAAAGAATGCAAAACCATTAACTCAAAAGTTATATGCTCCACGGTGTTTACTGCAGCATTATTTATAATAATTAGGACATGGAAACAATTTAAATGCCCACTAATAGAGGGTTGGATCAAAATGATGTGGTGTATGGACACAATGGAGTACTGTTCAGCCATAGGGAAAGACAAAATGTTGCCATTTACAGGAAAATGGAAGGATTTTGAGGGACTTCTGAATAGCTAAGCAAGTCAACAACAAAGTCAAATATTGGATGTTCAAACAGTGGTTGATTCAACAAAGCAAAATACTTATAAAAACTAATAGACACCAATAAACGAAGTGAGGTTTCTGAGGTCAAGAAATCTCAGAGGAAAGGGCAAAGGAGAAAGGGTCAAAGGTGCTTAAGGGATGATGGTGAGGGAAAAAAGAAAATTGGCATGTGACCCAGATGTCAACTACAGTCACTTTGTCTATGAGATTTAAACAAAATTTAGAATCCCTCCCTTGCAAAAATTAACTAAAATAAAATTACTAAAAAGAGAAATTTCTATCAGTTGTTTTGGCTTTACCATATTACTCTCTGGACTTCTAGATATTAGACCTGGGTCTTCAAACAGGTGCCAGTAGCCCTGAGAATCGGGAGGATTTTCTCCCAAGGTGTACATGCCCAGGTTAGGAGGAGGGATCAGTTTCCAGATACAAAAGGAATGTAAGTGCTGTTGCCTAGAATTCCCATCTGGGAAAGTAGCTTGCCTGGCTGTTCTGCCTTCTCAATTTTTTCTCTCTCCCAGTCTCATCTCCCTTGATAGAAAGCAGGGACACCACTTACCTGTCCTGCATTTTATTTTGGTTGTTGCCCCAGAGTGGAAAGAACCCTGGGAGGCCAAACAAAGGAACAACTCAAAATATTAGCATTGGTTTTAGAAGAGTGAACAATCTAAAGATTGGGGAAAAAAATCCTTTTGCAAATCTAATTCTTACGAAAAGTAGTTCTAAGGTTTTTGCTTTTAAAATAATTGAAAGAAGATGTATTGAGTTGTCAGCTGATTGAACATTAAAAATGAGTTTTGATAACAGATCACAGGACTATGTTTTGCATATAACTCAGGACTTCAAAGGAGTGATATTACTCTAAGAAAACTCCTTCCATTGCCATTGCTTATTTATATAAATAACATTCCTTAGCACTGCCATTTTTAAAAACAAAAGAGGGGAATAAAATTGAAGCAATAAATTCTATTCAGCCATAAATAACTGAAATAGCTTAAAAACTAAAGCTACCCCATCTTTTTTTTTTTTTTGATTGAGGTAACATAGGTTTACAGTACTACATATGATTTAGGGGAATAGGTTCATAACTCCTTAGATGTGTACTAGCACCCCACACCCCCAATCAGAGCACCGACAGTCCTTTACTATAGACTCTCCTTTATTCCCACCCACCAACTTCCCTCTAGTTAAAGCTACTTCAGCTTAGTGACAGATACATTTCCAGTAACATTTTGCTTTTATCTTTAATGACTACAATTTATCAAAAACAGTTGTAGTGATAAATTCTCTAAAATTCTTTTTACATTTTATAGAAAAATTTAAAATTTCAATTTGCTTACATATTTTCTTGCTTCAAAGGTTGATAGAGTGATTTTATAGAAAAGACTTTGAATCATGCAGATATATCAGGGGTGAAATTATTAGAGTGGGAATAAGGTCTTTTGTTGAAAAACATTTTAAGTAACCTAACATTGCATAAGAAAGTTCTTCAGTTTTTAAAGCAATACACAAATAATTTGAACTATTGTCTTAGAGACCACCAGTTCACTTTATTTTGGAGGTGAAAATTTTGTCCAAGTGAGAGCATTTTTGTCAAAGTGACAACGGGACCAGACCCCAGGCTGCAGTCTCTTGCTCAGCCAGCAGGATCTAATCCTGACAATCTGCCTGGTTGGAGTGAGCCCTTGTACCTTGGTAGGAACACCTGGGAGGTAAGGAGCAAAGGGAACCACTCCAGTGGCAGTGTTGTGCATTGCACCCACCCCTCAGAAATGGAGGCAAAAAGCTGCCTTTCCACATTCCCCTGGGGTCTGTGCAACCTTTTGATGTTCCCTTAAGGTCACCCTTCACCGAATTTTTTACTTCTAATTTCTATAAATCTCATGCATTCAGTTTGCTCATCGGGTAGTCTCCTGAGAACCAGTCTTCCCCACATTGACTGGGATGCGAGCAGTGGGCCCACTGAGTGCAGGAAGGGGGCTGCAGGAGAGACTATTTTCCCTTCTTACCTCTGCCTTGGTAACTCTGGTTTTATTCTTTCGTCACCTTAGACCTGATTCCAGCTTTGCTCAAACTCATTCAGCTACAGGTGGAGTTAGTGTATAATTTTTTTCCATTTGAAAATTAGCACACATTTGAAAGGGGGTGGGTATACTAGCAATTTATGCTAGAAAAAAAAAAACAGGTAGAAACCATGATCATCGAGGGATATATGGTCACTTTAGCTATAGGACTTCTGGTGAGGAAGAAGGAAAGAGAAAACTGCTCGAAAGGTCAGACTGGGCATGAGGAGTGTTAGAACAGAGAAAAATCAGGGCAATCTAGCCTGGAATCGGGTGACAAAAATGAAGAGGGAAATACAGAAATAATTAATTTCTATATTTTGTCAAACAGTTCGGGGAGATCCAACACTGTCTCTGGGCAAAATTAGTACCTGTGTACTGGATATAATTTGAAGAGTACAGAAAAATCCAGAATTTTGCCTATTTCTGATGACTTCTGCCATATACTTGATATTCTCCAAACCGTGTGTATCACTTAGGTTTTCTGGAAGCTAGTACATTTGACCCAGGTGGTATAACTTGGTAGGAATATCATAAATGCTTCCTTCTTATATAGATCACAGGACAGGTAAGTTTTGAAGTAAGGACTGAAGGTGACATAGAAAAAGATCTGGAACAGAAAATACTTAACCAGGGCCTCCCCTGGTGGTGCAGCAGTTGAGTGGTGCTGCGAAGCTGCCCACAGCCTCTGCGGCACCAGCTTGATCCCCAGCCACCAGCGAGGGTCCCACATGGGGCGCAGACCTCTCCTCCCGTGCCCGCTGCTCCCCTCAGCAGTGTATTTCGTCCGTCTGCCTGTTCTGTTCCCTGCTCTGGCTCTGGTGAATTCTCTCACCCTCCCACGCTTCTGACTGTACCCAGTGCTTGTATAAATAAATAAATAAATCTTAAAAAAAAATACTTAACCAGGCGTGTTGAAAGGAGGACACCAGTTCAGGCCTCAGGCTGTAGTCTCTGAGTGGGAATTCAGCATGAGTGGGTATTCACACAGACAACTCCACTGAACCCTTCTCACAGCTATGTAGGTGGGCACAGTCCTCCCTGCTTTACCCAAGAGGGAATGCCCAATGACCTGCCACCCTCCCCTGAAATTTCTTTGAAAGGATCTTTACAGGAGATAGATTGTACCAGAAATCAAAGGAAAACACTTTGTATTTGTGCAATTCTCTGTGTTGACAAGGGCTTCTGTGGGTATTATTTCATCCAGGCTTCATAAGAAGAACCCCATGCGGTGGACTGGCCAGGGAGCATCTGAACTTGTTATGATGGACACTGGGGAGAACCTCTTGGTGTTCTGACTCTGGGTCTAGTGATGTGGTGCTTTTACCATAGGCTGCAGGCCTCTGGGCAGTTTATAAGACATCAATCCTTGCAGATTTTCTTGGCCTCATGGAAAGGATAATTAGATCAATCCAGTCCTCAGACTGAGATAAATGTTTATTTAAATCAGATTCACATACAACCTTAACCATGTTCTTTGGGTCCCTAAACTCCTGGAATAAGCAGAATAAGCATCATTCTGCTTATTTCCTTGACAACACAGTAAACAACCTGCAATTCCCTTGCTTTTCTATTAGGTACTTTTATCCTGTTTTCTCCACTGGAACATAGGTCCCATGAAGCAAGGACTATATCTGGAATTTCAATCAATAAATGTTGTTCAATACGTGAAGTGAATAAATAACTTCAACCAGGAATGCTTGATCTGGGTGTGTGGGCAGTTAGCACTCCACCATGGATGGTTGTTGTAATTCCAACAAGAGTTCATTCAGGAAGCTACTGTCAGTCACTTACCCAACAGAGGTACCCACGTGAACTGAAAGGAAACCATTATCTACTTGAAAGGATCTTCCAGTCTGCCTAACGAAGGATCAAGATCATATCTGGCAAAAACATCAGATCAAATTTCTATCATCTATGTATTAACTGCTTAATTTTTTCTTTTTTTAAAAAGCAAATCACATATGCTCTAGTCTCATTTTAATGGTACAGTTATGAGGAAGCACAGTATATAGGACTATGTAGTTGGAAAATTTCTCAAACAAAACCACTCTTCATTCTGCACTGAAAGATGATGAGTTTAGTAATTACTCAATCCCCAAAGATCCCAGAAGCACTGGCACAAACTAAACACAGAACAGTTTCATTGGAATCTGGTCATTTTAGAGTTTGGAAACCACTGTTTCATTTGTAAACACACACACACACACACAAAAATCCAAAAACCAAAAAACAACCAATTTCAGTTTTACTGCTGTCCTGTGATCATAATGCTGTTTCCTTTAAATGGGAATTCCCTGGAATACTGGCATAAGATGGCAACAGAGGGAAAGGAACTAAAAACTCTATGGGAAGGTGGAAAAGATATCTTAGAAACATAGAAAAGAAATTTGAAGTCTGAGTTTCTCAAGGACCGAAACATTGAGATTTCCCTACAGCCAGAGACCCAGACACAGTTTATACAAGTCTACATTAATATATGTTTGCCCTGTGAGAATATTTCCAAAATAAGTAAAAAATTACAGTTGAAGACTGCAAATGGAACGATCTCTTACACTTGCTCACTTTATGCCTTAAGAAAAAAACTGGAGATTCTCAAATTGTGATTAATTTTGACAGTTGTCCTCCTAGATTTTAACATAGGAAAAATAATTTGTATACTCTAATATTACCATAAAAATGGAATGAATCACCTGGGAACCGAGATACACATTTTAACTCTATGATGTAATTAAGTAGATTCTATGCTTTCTTTTTTTTTTTTTTTTAATTACTGAGATTCTTGTAATGATGGACAGGTTAATTTAAACCAGTCAAGCCACTAAGGAAAACTAGAGGAGTGGACAAAATATTTAAAATGCCTATTTGAAGGTATGTGAGAGCTATCAAGATGATAAAGAATTCCCTGGCTGGAGGACAGAGGTCAAGGCAGGTGGCCCAGGGCGAGGAGATTTTTACCCCAGGCACTTTTGCCACTCTGAAGGACATAGCTGAGAAGCTGAAAGGCACTTTTGCCACCTATTTTGGGATAGGAGGCCCATGCTAGAGTCCAATAAGGTGAACTATAAGTTGAGATCCCAAAAGAATAACTAGACTAATTTTCTAATTAGAGTTAGAAAAGCCTTACGAGGACAGAAACTCAATTTCAAAAGAGCTTCTCCATTCCTCTCTAAACTTGGATTGAGGTATTCAATTGGTGGTGGTCTTTTCTGGAGGAATGTCTACATCCTAGACCTAAAAGGATTCTATGAACATGTTGAAAACACAATATAGGAGGACAATTGTCAAAATTACAGTCACAATAGAAAACAAATTGAGAGAAGGTGATATGAAACATAAAAACAAACCGGAACCAATCACATATAGACCCACAGGTAACTGTTTTACTATTTTTAAAGAGGCTGATAGAAATACTGGTAAATGTGATGACAACTGGAAAACTATAAGAAAGAAGAAACGGAAATTTTTGAATTCAAAAAAGCTAAAATGAAGAGCTCAGTGGATGGATTTAGCAATGGCTTTGACACAGATCAGAGAGGATTGGTGCAAAAGCAGATTTTTGAGGTCAGAGAAAATAAGAATAAATCATGAAGAGATAAATAAATGGACAATACACAAGCTATGATAGTAAAGAGCATACAATAAGAAGATATATACTTGGGAGAGAGAGTATGAGGCCAAAAAATATTTAACAAATACAAAATCAGACAGAACTTGTCACTAATAGACTCAAACCAGGGGACATTATTCAGGCAGAAAAAATGAGTCTGCATAAAAGCTTGAAGAGGCAGGAAGGAATCAAGGAAAAATAAAAAAATATCAATTTAACTTAATATTGACTGAGTAAGCAATAAAAGGATCAAAATACACAACTACAACAGCATATAAAGTCTGGTCAGGGGGAGTAATGGAAAATTAGAGTTTTCTAAGATCTTTACATTGTTCATGAAGAGGATAAAAACAACAATCAAATTAGATTTGTAAGAATATTTTTCATTAATATGCAAAAAAGATTACACCTTCAAACTTAGAAGGGAGAAATGAGGTAAATTAAAAGTTCTAAATAAAAAATGAGAGACATAAAGAATGTAGGTGAAATTAGAGCAACAAGTTACTTAATATGATTGTAAACTCAAGTACAGTAGTAATTACATATAATGCAATGAGAATTAAAAGTCAAAGATATTTGAACTGATAGTAGAAAACTTCATAAGAATTATTGATCTGAATACAGAATTGTTGAAAATAAAGATGTTTGAAGAAACAATGCTAATACCAATGTAAAGAGAGTAGATATAGCTTTGTTAATATTAAATACAGCTAACTATATACATGAAGGACACAATAATCAGATGTACATTTTACTGGGAAGATATGACAATTCTAAATTTGTATTCACCTAAAGCTTCAAAATAACATAAAGCAAAAGTTGAAGAACCAAATGGGAAAAGCAACAATATTACTTTAGTGGGAGTTTTTTTTAAATGTATTTTATAATTCTTAGAACAAGCACATAAAATTCAGCAGGAACATGGAGTATTTTAGTAATATGATTAAGAAATAACCTGATTGACAACATGGCACATTCAACAACTGCAGGACACATATTATTTTGTTTCTTTCTGCATAATTATGAAAATTGATAATTACAAAAATTGATCCAACACAGTATCTTAAAAATGAGTCTCACAAATGTCCAAGGATTGGAACTTTACATGTGCTCTCTGACCATTTTGCAACTGAAAAGAAACCAGTAACAAAATTATTGTGGAAAATCCTTATGTATACAGAAATCCAGAAATAGCTCTCTAAAGAATCCCTGGATCAAAGAAGAAATCACAATGGAAATTAGAAAATACTTTGGAAATGGGGCAAAACCCTTTGGAAATGGTGATGACCAAGTTGGTGGTCCTCACCCGTGCAGCAAGAATGCAGAACAATACAACCAAAAGTAGACACAGGAGACAATTTTAAAAAGTTTTTGTTTACACAAGGAATGAGAAGCATGAGGGGAGAGAAGGGAGAGGGAATTTATAAGTTGGGACATGACCAGATGCTGCCTGTCCTACCCCAGATAACATCCACTGAACAGAAACTTACTCCAAGCTGAAGCTACACAGGCAAAAGGGTGACTTCTCCACCAAACTCTCCTTAAGAGTGCTGTTCAACTGCCTACCTCCCTTCCACCTTCATTTTCCTTCAGGGCCCCCTTCACTCCCCACTCCCCTTTAGGAGGCCAGAGGGTAGAGTCGAAAGCACCACCTTCCAGCATGGAGATGGCTGTGAGCTTGCATCTCGCTGTTCTTCACACAAAATCACAATGGAAATTGGCAAATATATTGGACAGCATGAAATATATATTTAAATATATGGACATTTCTTTTTTTTATATTTTTTTTATAGAGGCATGTTTTATTTATTTTATTTGTTTGTTTGTTTTTTGTTTATACATGCACTGGGTACAGTCAGAATCGCGGGAGGGTGAGAGAATACACCAGAGCCAGAGCGGGGAGCAGAGCAGGAAGAAGGACCGAAGTACACTGCTGAGGGGAGCAGCGGGGGGCAGGAGAGGTCTGCGCGCCATGTGGGACCCTCCTCTGGTGGCCGGGGAGCAGCCGGGGATCAAACCGGCGCCGCAGAGGCCGCGGGCAGCTTTGCAACCCAGCACTCAACCGCTGCGCCACCGGGGAGGCCCAGACATTTCTTGATTTAAATGTTGGACATTGTGTATTAACTTTCTACTGTAGAAGAGCTGGATTTAACTGTCTAAAATCTTCAGTGGGCCTTCCTCCAATATAACCCTTCACCCCATTCCTTATCCTCCCAAAGAGTTTAGCACATTTCAGTTAAATTAATATTCGCTACTTATATTTTTTCACAAAATATAAATGGGGCAGATGTTGCCTTCAAGGGAGACCAGTCTTTTCCTCCTGTCTGCCAAATTTTGCCAGTTCCCAACCTCATCTCCCCAGCTACCAACAACATCAATTAACAGTTAAGAAACTAAGACTCTCTGCAATCCAGACTGCCAGGGCAAAAGCTTCCCTGAGCTAAAGGCAAGGCAAGATGGATAGGGGTCATTTGCATATTGAAAGATGGCAAGAGGAGAGCTAAGAAATGCACAAAGGAAATAGTGTTAAAAAATGAAAAGAGGTAGGTGTTAGTAAAGCAGATGGGAATAGCTGTATTCTTTTTGCCAATCGTAAGAGAGCAGAATGAGAATAGAGTGAGAGTTGAGTATTTCTAATGATTTTATTTTATTACAGGAGAAAAGTAGAAGTTCAAAATTTTAATTTTCCTTCATATTAAAAGAGGGAAAAGATAGGGAGAAAAAAAGAGTTCCCAGGATACAAATTTATTGCTTAAGGAATGTTCCCTGGCATCTAAGCATGTGCTTATGAATGTGTGAGTAGGTGACATTCTTTCTGTTGTGACCCCCAGGAGACGAAGTCGGTATGTCCTCATTGCGGGGAGTGGGGTATAAAGAAAAGAAAGGAAAAGAACTTTGTCTTGCAGCCAAAGCAGAGAGGGAGGTAGAAAACAACTGCCTTCATTTAGGGCATTGAAGCAGGATAAACAAGGTTCTGGTGTTCAGTTCTGGTTAGAAACCAAAATAAACGCATTTTCCAGCAGAAGCCACAGGAACCTATAGAACTTTCAGGAATGGTGACATATGGGTATGCACTTGTATCAGGATGGGAGAGGAAGCAGGGCTCATCTATAGAAAATATGAGCTCTTTTTTTTTTTTTTTCCTGGTGAAATACACAGATTTCCATGCAACAACTGAAAAGTTAAGCAACATTCATTTTTTTCATCCATTCAACAGATATTGATGGAATAGTTATTTAGTAACCAGCATTGAGTTAAAGCTAGAGAGTTTTCTCACAATGAACTTGTATTCCAGTAGAGGACACAGATATAAAAAGCCAACCACAGCAGTAAAATAGGTTGAATTGTATGAACTCAGGTGTTAGAAGGACCCCAGGAGAGGCCATTCTCAGTCAGGCTACATGGATGGACAGATGGGAGATTTTTGGAAAAAGTGTATCTCAGATGATACTTGAAACATAGAATTTGTGGCACCACAACAGTGGGAAAATATTATAAATCCTAACTTTGGGTTTATAAATTTGTGAGACCTAACCGCCATGCAAATTTAAGATTGCTTGTATGCTATTTCTTCCTAAAGCAGAGATAAAAGTCAGTCAGAATTGTTGTTAAGCAATTGTTAAGCCTCCTGATTTTTACCAATTGTCTTAAGCCTGAAACCCATTCTGTTGCCACATCCCTACCTCAAAGGACCTCAATTTACTCATAGACTCCTCTCCTTTCTGACCTATTATGTGGTGTTGCCCCAAAACCTTACTTGGAAATTCAAGGGAAGTTTGTGATGCAGCAGGCCGGGAACTGCCTTTTAGAACTTGCTCTCAAAAATGCCATCAAAAGTAACTAGCCAAATCCAGCCTTTGATCAAATTTTAATGATCACACTGGAATAAACCACTTTCTGTTCCTGATATATTTCCCAGGATCTCTCCTGCAATTAATCACCATCTGAATGAATTCTGGGGCTCCAGGCCAAAGTGAAAATTCTCTAAGTCATGCAAGTGTCTCAACAGTTTGTGCTGGGACAATGCAGGCCACTTTTTATGAGCTCTGACTCACCCTGGGTCATCTGTCTTCACAAAAACTGCCTGTACCCTTATTTCCTCCAGTTTCCATGGATACCACCTGGAGGAGATTGGAAAGCTACTTCCTCTGGCTTTTGGTACTTCCCTCAAAAATCCATGGTCGGGTCCATCTAGCTGTTGTTTTTCAGATGACAACATTCTCTTGATCACCTGTCCTGGTGCAGTACCAGTTCCCTTCAGTCACTGGGAAGTGATACGTGGCGAGCCAAACACGACAGCTGCCTCCAGAAGCAGTCTCTTGGACTTGGGATTTGAACTATGTCAGGAACTAGGTAATTAATGAGTTTTGTGCAAGTTGATTGGACAAGAAAGACAGATAACGGGTAATTTTCTATGATAGGCTAGAATAAAAAACAGCTCAATTTAACTTTCCAGATAGTTCAGTAAATGAATATTAGCTGAAATGATCAGAAATGCCGCCACTTCACTTAGTATGTGTGGACAGAGCTTTCAGTAGCTCTACCCATCTACCCACCCCCTTACTCCTCACCCTCAACTAGACACCTTTACACTGCATGCACTTTTGTAAGAGTACTTTACTACACATGTGCTTCTTTTTATTTGTATAATTCATTTGTTTTTTAAATATACCATGTAGGAGAGAAAAATCATTCCTGTTTTTTCTTTTCTGAGTGATGCTTGCACTTGGTCACAGCTGGATACTGTAATAAGCAGGATGGAAGAAATCAAATCCTATTTACAACTAATAGGTGAACCAGCAAATTAATTATGCAGGGAAATGCCCAAAGCAAGTTGTTAAGGAGCCAGATAATGTTCGTTGGTGAACTAAGTGCAGGTCCTTAGCCATGGCTCAAATCTTCCCACGTATCTGGGCTGTCCAGAGGGCACGGTGAGGGCCAGGGAAAAGGGCAGTGGGGAATTTTATTTCCTTGGCATCCCTTCTGCTGAGGTCGTGAACGGACCACACTCGGTCCTCCCTGACATCCCAGCCTGTGGGTGGTCTCTCCCTGTTTACACTGGACCGACTATACAACATAGCCCACCTCCTACTTATGGCCTTTTCCAAAGTATTTATTAGGAACACTGACTCCTTGGAAGACTAAATAGCTAGGGCTTTATAATTAAAGACTTCATTAGTTTCCTATTACAAATTTCCATGGTTAATGGGACTTTGGCCTGTATTATTTATGGCATTGGAGGCACGTCATCAATCAATCTTAGCTATCCTCTTACACCCAGGTGCCCACCACACACCCCCGTACCCACAAATATGCCAGCAGAATATGAGGCAGTAAGTGCCAGAGTTAATAAGAAAAAGACTCGCAGGGCCTCCACACGGGTCTGCAGGAACCCTCAGTGTGACTGCAAAATGGGGCAAATCTCACACCCATTTATCATCTTGCAATAGTCTCCCGTTCTGAGCTCATCTCATAAATAAATGGGTGCGATTCAGCAGATGAAGCTGGACTTTCTCCATGACTTGTCTCTCGAGATAGTCACTAGGGAGTACTTTGGAAGCTCTTTGGGACAGAGGAATGGAGGCCTTGAGAGAAAAGGGGCTGAAAGATGTTCTTTAGCTGCCAAGGGAAGCTGGCAGAATCTGATCATAAGATCCTAACATTTTTCCTAGAAAGTCATTTTGTGGCCTCGTTTGAGGAATAGCTTTCTTTCCTAATTCCTACTGCATGAGAGAATTAATAATACTGAAACAGCAAATATGTGAGCACAATCTTGTGGCAGGGAATATTTTAAGCATTTTATATGCATTTTCTCATTTATTCCTTCTGCAGTACTGCTCCAACAAAAGCTGCCTTTTTCCATTTTCCCTAGCAAGCACTGTACCTGGAACATGGCTGTCCAGAGGCACTACATTTCCCAGCCACCCCTGAATCAAGGAAATTGAGGAAAACTTTGCCACGTTTAAGCTGGACCCTTTTCAGTCTGCTTCCTCCACTGTCTTTTTCCCTTTTCCTGTTGGCTGAATTGGTGAAAATGTAATGGCCTCAAATCCCAGGAGCTGGTGCCCAGGCCACCCATCAACCCAGTGCACCTGTCCTGGAGGGTTTCAAGACAGAACAAACTGCTTGTTCCTTGGCTTACCACACTTTGGGGATCTTTATGAGAAAGTTTTTGTTATTCGAGCATACTTTGTAAGAGCCCTCTAAGGCAAGATTTTTTTTATTAACTCCATTTTACTATTGATAAAGCTATGACTCAGAGAAGTTATTTGTCTAAAGTATGTAGTAATAAGCGGCCCTGGGATTCAAATCCAGGTTTCCTGACAATCTATGATGATAGCGGTCAGAAGAGGGGTTCCCTTTGGTAGAGTGCGTTTACTGAGAGGGTGTGCCCAGGAGACTCCATCCTCCCCTCTTTTAGGAAAAAGGTGCTGATTAGTAATTACCTGTAATATTTAGGCGGCATTTTATCATGATTCAAATCACTTTCACACAATTAGCTCATTTAAGTCTCTCAAATACTTTTTACAGATGAAGAGACTAGGGTTTGGACAAGTTAGAGATCTTGAACACAGTTAATAAGAACCAGCTGTAGGCTTTGCACACTGGTCTTCACTCTAAATCCTATACCCAATCCATTACACACAGGCTGAAACAACTCTCTCAGGTGTAAATTACAAAAACCAGGTCACACTGACTTAAGCAGCTGCCCCTACCACTACACCAAACACACACCCCTGTATGTTGTCCACATGGGGGAGGGCACAAAGCCGAACTGTTAAAGCCGCCTTGCTAGCATCAGATTTCTTATTTTCTCACTCTGCTCACAGTATTCCTCCATGTGGCTGGAGGACAATGGGATCAAAGATAGTTCCAACTTACAGCTTGCAAGCTTAGCAACTCCTTAGGAAAAGCTGAGCTCTTTCCCACTGCTTTAGTAACTGTAAGTACTAGGGAAACTCTTGTTGGCCTGATTTGGGTCTCTTGCCTTTTACATAGTCCACCCTTTGAAGCCAGAGGGATGCAGGACACTATGACAGCAGCTCCACTGGAATTTTATGAAATGGAAGGGGTGCTGGACAGACACAAACAGATCCTTTGTACACTCCCTGCATCAGAGAAAGTCCTCACATTAGAACTGGCAGCAGCATCCTTTAGTCTTAAACACATTGTATGAATGTGTAAATGTGCATATGTGTGTATGTAAGTATACTTCTATATGGGCCTCATGAAGGAGTAGGGAGGAGATGCATACATCATTCAATAATGGTTCCTATAATGGCGATGAGAAAAAACAACCCCAATCAATATAAAATGAAATGACCTTTCTTATATGCTCTTTTGCTTAAAGTTGCAGATTCCAAGAAACTATCAATGGTGTTAACTGAGGAATTGCTATACATACCACCTGGTAAGCTGTGGAATTTTGTTGTAAACAACAGGCTTGTTGTCAATGAGGCATATCAGATTCCAATTAGCTGGCAGTCCACCAGTGTGGCCGACATAATGCACTGGTGAAAATGGCGGCAGAAGGGGTCTAGAGGTGCCCTCCTAAGAAGAGAAAGCTGCTCCTCACTCTGGAACTCTATTTGCACAGACCTTGCATGTTCTCATTTAGAATACCTGAATTTGTTCCCACCACCTCCTGACTACAACACATAGTCTCTATTACAGTATCAGGCCTTCACTCCCTGCTGCCCACCCCTCTATTGCACATAAAGTGACTGGTATTTGTGCGTTAACATGCTGCATTTTTTAAAATGAACAGCCAGCAGCATTTTTGGATGGAGATACAAATGGAGATGGGGTGGAGAAAATGACTGAAAATATCTCCTTTTGCATTAGCATCATGATCATTCAGATCTTATCTTTATATTGTAGTAACTTATTTTGCTCTCACTGGTTGTTTCACTGTAACCAAAAAAAAAAAAAAAAAAAAAACCGCATAAAAAGTCTTTGCATATTGTTTGATGGTAGAAATTAAATGTTTTTCATTTATCACTGTAAAATCAAGGACAATTTGACAATTTTATGTTTTTGTAAATAGTTGACACATATGGGACAATCTGTCTTTAAGTAGGGATAAATTACTCTAAAAGAAATGAATCCTAAGTAGTTTTCCCTTTAAATCAAGCATCTTGTTGATTAAATAAACTTCTTTAAATGAATAAAACAGAAAATATTCCCAGATGGTGGTCTGGGTGTCTAGCAATTAAAGAACAATTAAAGAACCAAACCCTCGGAAAGTCATTAGAGGAGGAGGGACGGGCCAACATGCAGGCATCCTTCCCACTTTCCCCCAAACATCAAACATCAGATGCTTTCCACCCAACACGAGGCATCATGCCAAGCGTCCACATCTGGGTCCCAAGTGTGGTGCATTAGTAATGGTCTTAGGTTCAGAAGTCACTTAACCTGGGTTCAAATTCTGAATCTGACATTTTCCAGCTGTGTGACCCTGGACACACCTTTCCTGTCTTTCATGCCTCAGTGATGCATCTACAAAGAGGATGATGGTATTTAACTTCATGGGTGGCTGTGAGAGTGAGGTAGTACCTCTAAAGTGCCTCGTGAGCAGGGAAATTCAATAAACTTGCATTGCTAGTCTGTGGCGTTTCAAGTCTGTGAAAGTTTGAGCCATTCACACTCTTCAATGAAGCTCATGGATATTTCTCCCCAACACTTCATTATAAAAAATTTCAAACAGACAGGAAAGTTGAAACTGGTACAATCAACACCTATATATGTATCACCTGGAATCCACAACTAGCTTTTTGTTATGTATATTTCATCACATGTCTACTTATCTCTTATGTACCCATCAATCCATTCTTTGTGTGTTCTAAAGTTGCAGACATCAGTACTTTTCACACTGCATATAATTATCTAGTTTTTTTGGAAGGTAAAATTTTCATTTGGTGAAACACCTTAATTACGTCATGAGTACATCTATCTTGGATTCTAAGCTCTGTGCACCAAGGCTCTGTTGCCATAGAGATTACTCTGCTATAGCTCAGGCTTTCTCAGGCCACAGGCTGTGGGTGGTGTGGGAACACACAGGAGGAAAGAGTGTGCCCATCTACAGGTCAATCCTCCTTTGAGGCCCAGCACCGCGCCTGCTCCTCAGGAAGATCATGATTGAGTTTATGTCCCCGTCACTATTTCAAAGGTGTAAGCCAGTCTTAGAGATCACATATTTATTGTAGAAAACCCTTTCACAGCTTCCCTAATAGATGATTATTTAGCCTCTGTTTTTGTGCCTCTGGCAAGCTCACTAAGTTGGCCTTCTCAACTTAGGAGTTCTTTTTGATGATGAGCTGAAATCCTTCTTTCTGGAATTTCCAAGTTCTTTCTTCTGGGGACGGACCCAATATCCCTATAAAAATAGGAAGCCTAGTTTCCCACTGACCTTCATTTTCCCTAAATTTCTCTAGGCTTTTCCATCCTTCCTCCTCTGGTACTTATCACATCCTGTCTTCAACTGTTAATTAATGTGGCACACAGCCCCAGTCTCTTTAATGATGTTTCCTGAAGGCAAGGACCACAGTTAAGGCTTCTGTACGCCAGCCCTCTTTGAACGTGCTGAGGAATGTGTGCTGGCTGATATAGAGAAGTAACGAAATTACATATGCAGTGTTGTAAACCAATGTTAGCTCAATAACACAAAAAAGAAATTACACATGTTGGATATAAATGTCATCAATCTTTAAGTCCAAACAACATAATGAGTTTCTGTCTTTTTAGCAGAGTTTGCACCATCTATCATGGGAGGGAGAGTTTCGGCATGACTCCATCGACATTCTGGAGAGGAAACAGCCATGGAATATAGCACCTTAATAAAGAGCCTTGATTAATGAAGCTAAAAACGGTGTTCTGCTAAGTCTGTACTGTCACGGTAGGGCTGCCTGAGCAACTGTGGTGTCTGCTTGGAATTAATTGCGTCATAATTTTGAAGAAAACCTTGCTGTCCAAGAGACTTCTCTAAATTGTCAGCCCAGTCTTAATGTCCACATCAGGATTAAGGGCCAGGGAACTGTATTTAAATCTAGGGTATATCTTAGGGCTTTCTGGGGAGATGTTTCTTGCTGGGGAGGTGTTTCTTCTATTTCCTCTTTGCCCCCCAAGAACTATCTTCCAAATAGTCTCCCTATTTTTCATAAAGGCACTGGTTCTAGTGGACTATGTAAATGAAAGAAGTTCAGTTTCCATCTGGGTCTTATCCATTCACTTTCTTCCCAATTCATTCACAGGAAACCCAAGTTGAAATGTCTCTAAGTAAACTTTCTTTGATACCATAAATGCCTTCATTTGGGGCAGGCAAAGACTCTGCCGACTCAGCTGGTTTACATTTTTTCAGGTTCTGTTTACAGAAAGGAAAAAATGAGCTAATTTTTACCAAGGCTTCTTCTCTCTGCCTCCCATGAGACCGCGAGTTAGCCAGAAGCCAAATAATCACTCAGACAACATAACTGTGTCTTTACCCTGTATGTTTTTCTTTTCTTCCAAAAATTAAGAAAAAAACCCCTGCCTAAACCGATGGTCATGTGTGGTTTTCATGAGAGAAAAGAGCTGCTGACACTTTGCAAATGGGAGCTGGGGGGCACTGGTTCTGCTGTAGAGCTGGGGGCTTCCAATGAGTGCAGACAATCAGAGCAGGAGCTGGCTCATGTCCCCCTGGGAACCTAGGAAATGTAAAATAAGCCTATGTGGGTTTTTACTTTCAAAGTCAGGGTGCAAAAGCACATCTCCAGCAGTACCACAGCTTTGCAATGGCGTCTTTGGGGAGGCATCTTCATAAACCAAAGACCAAGTTAGGATTTCAATATTTTGGGGGAAACGTGTTCATTCCCTGTCACGACCACCTGGTGCATGTGGGCCTGCATTCAGCATGGATTATTACAGTTCCTGGTTGTTCTCAAAGAGGCCAGGCCTTGCTTGGTGGAGGTGCTGAGAGGTGGTTCCTGAAACAGCCAAGCGCAAGAAGACCAGGGGGAGTATATTGGTCATGCCTGGTTGCACCTAGAGTCAAGCCTAAGAGCAAATTTTGGGTGCAGTCCACTTAACATGGAGCCTGGAAAAGGTACAACGAACCATGTGATTTGGCTGCTGAATGAATGGAAAGCAAGAAAAAGGATAAAAATGGAGAGAAGAAAATTCCTGAATCAGTTATTTTGGGTAACTAGGACAGTTTCCCTGAGCAGAAATAGTGTCCAGGCTTATATTTTATTGGTACCCTGATGTGTGGTGAGTCTGATTTAAATGAAAGCACAACACCCAGAGAAACAGTTACCTTCAAATCAATGTGATATTGCTTTCTGTCCTATCAACATTAGCAATTTCACCTTCATTCTGGGGTCAAAATGATCTGCCTCTTGAATGTACAAGTCAAAGCTAAACTGTACAGAATTTTTTAAACCTATGACCTTTAACCGCACTGTTGATTTACAATGTCAAAGGCTGTAATCTTTCAGACTGGAAAGGTTAAAGATACTTAGCGTAAAACAGGAACCCGGAATCACATTTAAAAAACATCTTTCCAGCTAAGCTAGAAGAGCTCCATTTTAATAAAGCACACTTGAAAGATTGCATGAACTATGATCAGAGAGTAATGAACATTTTTAATAAACAGGTTAGAAACGATAACCCAAACAAGTTTTAGTCTTAAGAGCATCTTATTAGCCAAATGATGCCATTATTGCTCACAGCATTTTCAAAATCCTCTTTGAAAGGCACCTTCAAAATGACTTCCAGCATCAAAGGTTTGCTTCCTTGATCTAATACAATTTTCTGCTTTTCACACTTTTTTTTGCAATTTTAAATCCTGCCCTTCTCCCCTCTTTCACATTATGAATCGATAATGAAGAAATCCCAAGAAATGAGTTGCAACGGTGCTACCCAAGACCAGAATGGTCTGGGAGAAAGACTCTGGGGCCAATTATAGCAAGAAGTCAGAGAGACCAAATGATCACAGCCACTGCCCCAATGCCTCTGATTGCTGAGTAGCTACAGGAAAGGGAGTAGACAACTGGCCAGTGTCCTCAATCCAAATCATTTCAAGTTGAACTACCATTAAGTCAGGGAATAGTCTTCACCTTAACCAAGAGATTCTAACATAGATCGGATTTGGCTACTGCCTTTTTCTGTGACAGGCCAGAGCATGAACACTGACCTGCTGGAGCTGGTTGCCATCCGGTGGCAGGGAAGTTTGAGCCACATAGATAAGGTAGTGAAGAACCAGTTATTATTTGGCTTTCCTCAACAGTGGTGGTTGTAAGAAAGACTTGTAAGAGCTGGTCTGGATCAATGTATGGAGAAAAGGTTTAGTTTGAAGGCATTTGAGTTGTGTGGATCTACAGGAGGAGAAAGCACCAGTTCAGGGTAGCTAAGAGTAATAGAGGACTAGACATGTGTACCCAATTTGGAACCAACCATAATTAACTGATTAAATGAGATATTTATGCAAATACTGTGAAATTATAAAATGCTTTATTTAGTAAATTCACTGTTGAATGGGATTATACCATTACCACCAAAACACAAACACGTCAATCTTTCTGTGCCTCCATTTATCACTTATCTACTTCCCTTCCAAGCCCTTTGCTCTTTCCCTAACTCAGTGAAAGATGTTCCTTTTCTTGTCCAACCAACTTCCCCTGCCTGTGCAACACCTGTGCTCTTCTAGATCCATCTCCTTCTGCTTTGAGTTCTTCCATCTTTTGCTCACCTCTACAACCTCCCCCTCCCTCTTCCCCACCAACATTTAAATAAGCTTCAATATCTCCCAACTGAGGAAAAGAGAGAAAAACCCTCCCTCATGTGATTATTATTTTTTTTTATAGAGGCATGTTTTTCTTTCTTTATTTGTTTGTTTGTTTGTTTTGTTTATACATGCACTGGGTACAGTCAGAAGCGCGGGAGGGTGAGAGAATTCACCAGAGCCAGAGCGGGGAGCAGAGCAGGCAGAAGGACCCAAGTACACTGCTGAGGGGAGCGGCAGGAGAGGTCTGCACGCCATGTGGGACCCTCCTATGGTGGCCGGGGAGCAGCCAGGGATCGAACCAGCGCCGCAGAGGCTGCGGGCAGCTTCGCAACCCAGCGCTCAACCGCTGCACCACCGGGGAGGCCCCCTCATGTGATTATTTCCCCCCAAGCACTGCTTGTTCCTAGCACTATCACCTTTCTTCATAGTCAGCCTCTGGGAAGTGCACTCTCTACTCACTAGCGCCAGGTGATTGTAGCCCAGCCATGCCCGAGCCCATGCATTCTGGTTCCCGAATTCGTCTCTGCATTAGAACTCAATTTTCCAAGGTGAGCAGCAACTACCCTACACTAAATTCAATGGGTACCTTTTTGTTCTATTAATCACTTTTCTAAACCCTCTTTCCTTAACACACTCTGCTGTTTTTCTCATTTCCCCAACTGTTCTGTCCTATTTTTTTCTGTCCATTTATTTCTCAAACACAGGGATCCCTCCTCACTTCATGGGGCACTGATGGCTCTTCACGTCTTACAAGGACACAGGTTGGCACATAGTTGGTTCACAGTCAAGACCCTTTCTTGAGCCTCCTCCACCTTTTCCTTTTTTTTTTTTTTTTGCCATGCCTTTTCTGCGGTTCACCTTGCCTCTCTATAAAATGGGTAAGACAGAGCTAGACTTGCACTGGGCTTATGAGGATAGGCAGCCACTTAGTCTGTTGGATCTAAATCTGACAGCTCCCTTCCACAGTGCATCAGTGTGGCGCCTCTGGTTAAACCCAGCACATTAGGGCTAGGGCTCCTCTTTGATACTAGGGGCTGAAGCCTTCATGCTTCGTCCCTTGGGGGCCAACTTTGCCTGGCTACATTCTGTATGAAGTAATCACTCCTAAGGTACTAGAACAGGAATTTGGTGTTGAGTTCCTGGGGGTAGGCATTGTCAAATTCATCCTGATCTGACCAACTTTCATCCACAGCTTCTTTCTTCTCTGTATACAGGTGTTCTGAGAGATCTGATTCACCTGCGGGGTGAATACTGAGTGAGCGTGATGGTGACAAATCATGATCTCTGGCACACAGACCAGGCTCTTGACCTCCAGGCCTATATCTACTCATACCACCAAAACATTAAAGTCAATTCCTCAACACTCCCCTGTTATCCTCCTCCTTGGAAGTGGCCTCCATGTTTGGGTCTGTGGCCTCCTCTATACAGTCCCCTCGCTTTCCCAGTAGAATACTACTACTATACTTGCTCCTTTCCTGTTTTCCCAGCAACAGCCCTGTTTTGGGGCATGCAAGTCCAAGAGCAAGTGCACATGTGAAATGGGAAAGCTCTCCTGTTGTAAATTGGAACATTACTCTTCCTCAAACACATGTCAGCAGTTTATGGTGCCAGCAAAATTTGATAAGATTCAATTTACTTCTTTCTCTCACCTTTGTCTTCAAACAAGCTCTGTTGAGTCTCTTTTCTTGCTCCTTGACTTCTCCAGGAGGATCCTGAGACTCTGATCACATTCAGATATCAGAACAGTTCCATTTGGGGATATTAAAAGGCTCCAATCTAAACCCAAACTTGAATCTCACATCCAATTTAAAGTCCTTCCCTCTATTTAGTTCAGGTCTGACATGGGCTTACCAACCTTCAGCCAGAAAGGAGGTAAGGTTTGCTCTCATTTTTGATTCACCTTCTCCACTCTGCACCGTGACCCCCCTCTACCCTTTATCAATATCTTCTAAGATTCACCAGATGAGGAAAAATAAGGGCGAGTCAGAGGCCATTATGTTCAGCTGTGCAGTTTTCCTGAGTATCTCGTGTCCTCTGCATTCTAAGTCCAGTTCTTTCGTAGGGTATACTAATGGGTCTTTTGAGGTACTCTCTCCTACTCTCAACTCAGGGACTTCCTACCCTGTATTATGAGTGATACCCCCTCAGTCAACCTCAAGTCTTTTTGCTAGGACCCCTGCCCACGTAAGTAGCCCTCCAGCAAGTACTTGGCCCCTGAAATCCACCCACCCTTAAATTAACCATTTCAAATGGCAGAAATGTATCTTTTTTCCCTGGCTTCCAGCTTTCCCCTTATCCTGGCACTCAGTTCCAGCTAGCTTCCTGCTTTCAGATCATCCCAAGAACCAGGCGCCAGTCTTCACTTCCCTCAAGCTCCAGGAGACAGATGGCAAGGTCTCCAGACCTTTGCCATTCCCCACTCTGGGAGCAGCACTAAGCAGGCTGAAATGTTTCCACCACTCAACAAGTTTGTGTTTATAAAGTGAAAGGCTAGTTTGTCTCCCCTTTTCCAAGATCTGGTTCTCCTGGTCTTTGCTTGCTTTGGGTGGCTGGATCCCTTACCCCACGGGAAGGGAAAGAAAAAGCAAAGCTTGTTCTTTTTACAAATTCCCTTCAAAGAACTCTCTCAGGAACTGCTAACCTTTTGTTAGCAAGTCCTGTGGGATTTCTTTAGCACCTCTCTTGAGAATGCTGGTCCTTATCTCACATTGACTTCAGCTTTGAAGATTTAGCCAACACCTGAGACAACAGGAAGAGTTTCATTCCACATCCTGTTAGCTGATGCTTCTGCTTAAAACATTCTTTCTCCTTCCTTAGACCTCCCTTCAGTCTCACACCACTATCCCCACTAACTTTATCTGAAATGTATGTAGTGAAATGTATGTAGTGAGGTGGGAAAGAAAGTTCAATAGGAACTTTATCTACAAACAAAACTAAAAATCAGAAAAATACATTTTATGTATTTTATCAAGTGGCTGTTGTGTGATCTTGCACTAGTTCTTAGACTAAAAAAGAGAATGAGTTGGTATTTCTTTTTCTTGGCATTAGCGAGTTGATAAAATGATATGAGAGAACGGCATGTCTTCCTTCATTTTACATTCCAGGACAGGCAGATAGAGAGAAATCATTTGGCAAAAAAATATTCAACAGTTTCATCAGTTTCTGAGGGCCTCTCTTCTACCTTTGATATTCAAATCACCTCCTTTTCAAGAGCCAGTTGTATCTTTGTCCCTGTTAATTTTGTCTCCTTGTCTGTTCTTTGCTCTAATTCTGCTGGACCCTTTTTTGTTAATCGACTTGCCCAAGAGCAAGGAGATCTCTAACCTCACCTCCCACTTCATGAAGATGCATTTGATTTGCATCTTTTTTCTGTACATTTACAGCATTGGAAAATCAGTGGGAAAAAGACTAACAAGGAGGATGAGGGGCTGGCTAGAAGGAGTACCTTAATTAGGATCAAGGCATTTGCATATGACCACATTTTCCGAGAGGTGAATTCATTAGTCAACAATATGTTATAACAACTATTGCTTCCCATGCCACCTTATAACTTTAGGGCTTAGATACTGGAGTCTGAGGTATCCAGGGACCTCTACCAGTCCCCAGGGAGGACTTGTTAAGTGCTTCTCAACTAAGTGATAGCAAGGACTGACTTGATTGACCAGAAGAGAACTCACAGGAGACAAAGATGACCTGGGCCGAAAGGTGAGGGTGTTGGGTCTCAGAGCTGGGAAGAATGGAAAGTTCTTATTGGGAGGTGGGAGAGGTACCCAGGTCAGTTTGGTCTCCATCACCATATGGGAAAAATTCAACCCTGAGGTGGCACCAAAACTGTCAAATTGTCCTCTTCTGTCCCCGCCCCTCCCAAATCTTCAAGAAGAACTGTACATATCCTTCTAAGAGGGGTGCTACTTAGCAGCATAAAGGCATAGGACTTTAGGTGACATCTGTAATAAGGGTCTCCTCTAGTTGAATAGTCCCAAGAATGACCTCTTCCTAAACCTACCTCCTCCTACTCAGTATTTGGCCTCTTTAGAAGGAGCGTCTGCCAGCACAACTAAGTCCTCTGGGTCTGCTACCTGTACATGCAGAATATCCATCCTTGTGTCCTGTTATGAGTAAGGCCATTCCTCACTCCTGGTGACACTGAGGAGGGAGGGAAGCAATCACCAGTCTTTTGATAAGCACATGCTGAACTGGGAAGGAAGCAAAGACAGGCATGAGAATGGGACCAGGTAGAGGGGCACAGTGGGCAGTCTCTAAGGGATTCCTGGGCCTGGTATCCACACTGGGAGCGATTCCCTCCCCTTAGTGTGAGCTGCACTTAGTGACTAGTTTCAAGCAAATGTTATGTGACAGAAGTAATGGACATCATTTGAGAGATTAGGTTGTAAGTGATTGTGGCTACCAGCATGGATACCTTCCTCCCAACATTAAGTCAAAGTGTGAGTTGAGATGGGCACTGATGGAGAACAAGAACAGAAAAACAAAAAAACTGAAAAGGAGGTGTGCCACAAGACCAGAAACCTGGCTCACACAAAGAGGTGGGGGTAGAAGAGATTAACATAGCCATTGACACAGTTGCAGAAATTAGTATCCTTAGATGTAGACTATGATCCTTAGGCACAGACACCTGGATTACAAAGCATAACATCCAAGCAGGTATCTGAGGGTGCATCCAAAGGTATGGAGATATGGAGATTGAGCCCCTTGTAGAATCTCCGGTCCCTTTCAATTCTACAGAGTTATCCAAGATTAGCAACCAACTGACAACTCCCAAGGAGTGAGCCCCTCCCAAACAGAAGAGCATATCAGTGCAGTCTCTGCACTGGCTCGGGGCAGCAATCCCACTGCCCACCTGTGACCATGCAGGTGCCTCTTTTCACCAACTCTCTCCCTCCGCAGGGCAGCAGCCTTCCTGCCTGCCCGTGAACCCAGTATCCTGCTGGGACTTCACTGACCTCCCTCAGCGGAGGCAGCTCTACTCAAGGCCGCCCGCCTGCAACCATGCAGGCCTCTCTCAGCAAACCTTTCCCTTCTGGGGCAGCTCTTTCTGCCCACTAGTGTCTATGCAAGTGTCTTTTACTCTTTTGTCCCTTTCCCCAATAAACCTGTTCTTTAAATATAACTAATGTCTGTCTTGTGGAGAAACTTGCCTGGGAAACTCGCCACGGGAGCTCTGGTGAAACCTTTCCCAGAGTGAACCCAAGGACCCTGCACTCCAAACCCACAGACTCCAAAAACCCACAACAGGCACCCCAGAGAAATCTTTTTTATTTTTTATTTTTTTGGATTTATTTATACAAGAACCGGGGTATAGGCCAGATGCGCAGAAGGGTGAGAGGGTTCACCAGAGACAGAGCAGGAAACAGAATAGGCAGACTGACGAAATACACTGCTGAAGGGAGCGGCAGGCGAGACAGGAGAGGTCTGCCACGCCATGTGGGACCCTCACTGGGGCAGCCGGGATCGAACCAGCGCTGCAGAGGCTACAGACAGCTTCTCAGGGCTGCACTCAACTGCCTGCGCCACCCCAGAGAAATCTTAACCAGAGTTAACCAGATAAACTGCATCTGGATTCCTGACCATCACAAATTCGGGGACCACATAAATATATATATTTTCCGGCACACGCCATTCTGTATTGTTACTGTCCCAGACTGTAGGCTCCTTGAGGGTGAAGACCATGTTGTATTTATATTTGTTTTCCACTGTACCAGTCACTGGCATGCATAGTAGGTGCTCAATGTAAATATGTGTGGTTTAAACATGTTTGTCATATACTTCTAAGATTCACGCTATCCTAGATTAAGCTTATATCCATATTAACGTCAATTCCTCCAACGTTGCTTTCCCTTAAGGAAATCACTAATTTATCTTATCCTGTGGAAGCAGAAAACTTTGTAAATGTGGATCAGTAACCAAATAGCACTGGGAAACTTGCCATCTGCCCTCTGCAGCTAGTCCTTGGCATTTTTGAGCCTTATCTCTGTACTAGGGATTAGCTGGGAAGACAGGTTTCTGCAAGGAAAGTCACATATGGGAAAGTATTTGTAACAAAGCTTGAACTAGTGAGAGAAGGTAATCTTAGGGAAAGATTGGAAGATGAAGGGAAAATCTGAGTCTGTCCAAGTCTGAGACCATAAAAAGTGTTTAAAGGCATCAGCTGGTATCTTGGAGGACAGCCCAGTGTAAACAAAACCTGCCCGAGGACTCTGGCTAGTGTTACGGTCACCCTGATTTGACTAAGGCGCTGAAGTCCATCCAACTGATACAAACCCTTTGAAGATAGCCCCTGCTCCAGACACACACTTCCCCTGCACAGGCCTGGTGGGGCTGCATCAGCCTGAGTAAACACCATCTGTAGGTAGCCTGGGAGGGTTGGGAACAAGGGACCGACTTTGAAATCAGACAAAAATGTCATCCTGAAAGCAGAAGGGGGTAAGGTCCTTTAAATTCAACAAATGGAACATTCATCCAACTAGTATTGTTTATGTGCCAAGCACAGCTCTATGAGACAGATATTCCATGAAACAAACAAGACATGAGACTTCCGCCTGGTGGGGAAGACAGACATTTATACCTGAATAACAGTACAGTGTGATGTCCACGCGTGCAGGAGATGTGCAAGTCAGGAACACCATCCCAGCTCAGCAGCTGGGGAAACCTGCCCGGGGGAAGGGACCTTTACATTTAGACCCCAGGGTAAGCTAGTCAAGCAAGGAGGACAGGGAGGAGGCACTAGGCAAAGAGGCTCACGTGTTAAGGCCTGGAATGAGGAGAGAGCAGGCAGTGGGAAGAGCTGAAAGCAGTTCAGGAAGTCAGATCACCTGGGATTATTCATAGGAAAAGGAAGCCTAAAAGTTGAAAGTTTTCAGTTATAAGAATTGCTTATTTGAGGGAAATGACTACTTTCTCGAGGTTCATTTACAGGAAAGGGGTTCAGGGTTCCCATCAGAGTAAATCAAGACTCTGGGCTGAGCCACCCAGCGTGTGAGCCATGAAAGCTCTGTCACTGAGGGCGGGCGGAAGCAGCCCTGGGCCTCAGGCCAGCTCTCCTGTTGGGATTGGGTGGGCTATGGCCCTTGAGAGTGAGGTCAACCCCAGGGATACCCTTGATAAGAAATAAGTGATTGCAAAATTGCCTCTGAGAAGAGCGAGTCAGTTATCAGCAGCGCTCTTGTTTAGTCAAGGGGGTGCACCAGCTGGGACCAGATTCATCCAGTTTGGGATCACAGGAGAGTGACCTGGCAGCTGCCAGCACCCTTCCCTCTCTGGTTTCACCCCGCCCCCATGCTCTCACCCCAGTAGTAACATTCTGCTATCACGCATCACTTTGAAGGAGCACCAAATCATTAGCCTTCCCAGAGAGCTCACAAGTCTGTTTGTTGTCAAGAAAGGAAAATGACCTTCACTTGGTCTTTCCTTGGTAAATATTTCAGTTGCATACTTTCCTATCTCCACTTCATATTCTGTTCTAAAATATCTGGGCATCATCCATTCCATGTGCTAAACAAAAGAAAAGGGAAGCGGAGGGACGCGGAGGGGAGGGAAGAAGGAAAAGGACCTGACCTCGCCAATTCCTCTCTACCTGCCTGCCTTCTCACATAGTTCCAAAGACTGGCTATAAGCAGAGGCAGACCACTCAAAATGCCTCAGCAGAGCTCCAGCAGCCTAGGCGGTTCAAAGGCTGGGATGTTCCTTGCAGGGTCCTCTCAATGGGACTCCTGTGCCCTCCTCCCCGCTGGACACATACAGTCAGACAGGGAGACTGGGAAGGGGGGTTGCTGATCGGGTCACTCAAAAAAGAGCCATAGAGGGGCCTCCCTGGTGGCGCAAGGGTTAAGACTCAGACTAGGAAGCCACCCTCGCAGCCACTGCAGCACGAATTCAATTCCTGGCCAGCCAGGGAGCTACCCACATGGCACAGCAGACCTCTCCCGACTCGCCCACTGCTCCCCTCAGCAGTGTATTTTGATCAATCTGTCTGTTCTGTTCCCCACTCTGTCTCTGGTGAATCCTCTCTCTAACCCTCCTGCCCCCATGCCTCTGGCCTGTACCCCAGCTCTTGTATGCATAAATTTCTTTTTTTTTTTAAAGAGCCATAGAGACCAATAAATATATGAAAAAGTCCATCTTACTGGCACCGAAAGAAAAATAAAATGTAACATTTTCAAGTCTATCAAAGAGCAAGAATGTTTAAATTGTATAATAAGTACTGGTAAAAGAAACATCAAATTTTATTCACCAATGATGTCCCTAAAACCCTAGCAACGAAAGAAAGGCTGATGACTCTAACGACTAACGGTGCCAATCGCTTAGGTCTCCATTCTGCCATCCCTGTTCCAAAACAGGCTATCTGGGGCAGACTAGCTACACCTGGGCTTGCTTCCTCTTGGTAGCTAGGAGGGTTAGCACGGGCTTACTGGATGATTCAGCCTCAAAGCCAGCTGAGCCTCCCGCAACCCCTGCAGCCCAGCTCTCCTGCACAACCAGCACAGGTCCTGCCTTCAGGGGCAGAAATCCTCAGAATTTCTGTCTGTGGCATTTTTTTTCTTCCCAACCAGTAACAGGAGTTGTGGGCATAATTACTATGGTTCAACCATTTAACGTTTTACTTAAGGCAATAATGTTTAACTATAGAAACCAAAGCATTTCTCCAACAGGGAACTCTAATTCATGTAATGTTTTAAATGAAAACATATCTGAACTTTAACATTTAGGGAGAGACCCTCACAAATCAATGTTCTTATAAGAAAGTCCACATATAAAAGCTAAACCTCTGCGGTACTTTCCTTTATGGCAATCCCCAAAGATAAATCAGTACAAGAAGAACTTCAAGAAATAATCTATGTACCCGAAATGTTTGTAAAATTCTTCATCTGAGTCCTAAACACAGTAGGTAGGGGAGGCCCTATCGACTTTATATATAAGAATGCAGCTGTGGTTGCTAGCAGGAACCACCACTTCCTCCAGAATTCAGCCAGATGGCACCTGATTGTCGTAAAGATTAAAGACTGGTTGATACCAACTGCTCATAGAATAAGGCACAACATTAAACTTCATTTTCAAGCAAGTCAACAGAAGCTGCAGTGAGCTTTAAGAACCCACCTGCAGTCTCGCCTCTCTTCAGCCTTGTGCAGTTGGCTGTTTGGGCTGGGATGAAGGCAGAGATGATCAATCACTAGCCTCTCAGACCTGTGGGAAGGTGATTTTCCTGTGAAATACATGCAAAACATTATAAACTTCCTTTCCAAGCTGAGCAATTCCAACTCCTCAAATTTTTTTTTTCTTTTCTCTAAGCCTCCAATTATCTTTTTATCCTGCTACTTTCATACCTCATTAGTTGTCATTATTACTTGGCTAAACTGTTGCACTGAAACTCCTCATTGACTGCCCTGCCCCCACTCATCCCAGGCCCTCTGCCAGTTGTTGATTCTTAAACTCTAGTTTTGAATCTCACTCACCAGAGGCTCCCCGAGTCCTCAGTTGTGAGAACAAGATTTCCTACACATACACGCTCCTGTCTTTAAAGGCACAGGGCAAAGGGAAGACGAGGAAGCCAGGGACTGGAGGTGGCAGGGGGGCATGGTAGAGAGTGGACACTTTTTACGAGCCATCTGGGCTGCAGCTGCACCTCTACCAGCAGTCTGACTTCATATAAGATAATTCCCAAGAGGCAGAATCATTTACCTGAAGATTAGACATGATTGTGAGGCATTTAGTAGTCATTGTAAAAGTCAAATGTACGTGCTCAATAAAGGATAGTCCCTGCCTCGCCCCTACGGCTAGCACTACATCACGCACTGATGGGGTAATTTACATGATCAAAGTGGCGGTGGTGAATTGACCAGATGAGGCTCACATGGGCACAGCAGAGATAGGTGCTGGGGGACAGGCAGAGCAGCAGCAATTCATAGGTGACTTGGAATCTTCTGGGGGGAGGGTGGAGGGCAGCTTTATGATCCAGCAGCCCTAGATTATAAGTCAAGCTCAGGGAACTTCTTAACCCCAAAAACTTCCATGTTGTTTCCCTTGTCCTCCTCTCAGTGTTTGAGTTATTTCTTCCAAACATCTCATCTCTGTATGTTGCATCTCCCCCAACTTGTTTATTGACTTTCTTGGCTTCTTTCTTCGGTCGGACCCTCTGTGATGTTTCCACAGTACGCAGAGGATGTGTATGCTGGTTTCCTCTTGTGTTTATACACTTAACTCGTTTAGAATGCTTCTCTTGCTTCAGGCTCTCCAGACACACGAGCAAAACAAACTGTTAGAAGAAAAGTGCAGCTGTGATTCTTCTCAGAGGAAATGGCATGCGGAAGGGACGGTAGCTCACCAGCCACCATGGAGTGTCATCCAGAACCGCCGTCAGCCCGGGGCATGTGAGAAACCCGGTCCGTGCTACCCGGTCACAGCCCTGGCACGGGGACAGGAATCATTTAGTGGAAAAGCTCCTCTTTAGTTTTCTTTCCTTCCAGCCCAGGAACAGTTTGTAGTTCAAATGTAAGAGCAATTTGAATAATTGCATTTATTTTTATGATTAGCAACGATACGAAAGAACCATCCTTTACAATGGTGATAAGGAAGCATCTGTTTGGATCATTTGTTCTAGTAAAGTGAGTATTTAAAAAAGAAGCACCATGTTGACTCCCAAGCGCCAATGTGAGCCACAGAAGTTAGAGCTGTGGGGGTTGCCGAGGTGCCTGTCCTCCTGGTTCTGGCTGCCCAGGGAACTCCAGATGCTTTTTAGGAGGAAGGAGTGTCCGTGGACCTCCTTCCGTACCTGAGTGTAGGGTAAATGAGATGCTCAGGCTTTTACGCCAGTTAGCCTCTGCGACTATCCCCTGTGCCTTGAATGCAGGAGGCGCATGGGAGCGTGGGTGCGGGGCACACGTGCCTCATGGCGGACACCTGGAGTGTGGTGTGGGCGTGCGTGAGTGGGCACACCTGAACGCAGTCGCTGAGGCTATAAGGGAGGTGTCACTCAGACAAAAGCAGCTATGGTGGAGAATGGCTGTGAGCAGAAGAGACCATGAGAGAGCGCTGAGAGAGCCCAGAGAAAGAAAAGCATAAAGATTTATTGGGGGTCTGGGGGCCAGGAAGCCTGTTAGCCTCTGGCATCCCAGGCTCCCTGCCTTGCCAGCCTGCAAGCTTACCCCACAATTGGCACAGAAAGATAATTAAAGTCTAAAAAAGCCACTGAGGCTCCAGGACTCTCTATCCATCTACCCCAAATTGATAGAGAACCTGCCCTATGCTTGCTGGGAAAACACTAAGGGTGTAAGTCCCACTGAGGGGGTGCCTTCTCCCAAAGCCCTGGATATGGGGGCCACATATTTCCGCTCATGCTTCTATGTCTTAAACCCAAACACTCAATCTCTGACCTAAGAACCAAGAAAATAAGCCATCTTCTTCTGACGCCCTAACAAGTAATATTTCATACAAAACAGTTGTTCCCATAACAGAGGATCCATCAATTAAATTTAAAAAATAGTTCACAGAGAGAGAAACTGCTTCCGTGGATGTAAAAAGACAAGCAAAAAGTAGGGTCAAATGAATTCCCTTGCCAGGCATTGAGGTGTCGTTTCTCTGACCATGACCCCCCTCTACTTTCCCACGCTGACCCTGAACCCCCTCTTCCTGACTGGTGGGCCTTATATTTGTGGTCTGAGGAAGGTAAGCATCAAGGAAGGGGGTCTGTCCCAGGCACCCTCCTCCCGTGCCGCCCTCAGTGCCCCCCAGCCTTTCCCTTTACGCTTATCACAGTGTGGACTGGAATGGTCTTAGCTACAATATGCTGGCAACAGGGAAAATTCAACTTTGACTCATTTAATGTAAATAAAAGCACAGTACAGTCTATTTAATGGCTTACCTGAGGAGAGGAGGGATGCATGTGGTGATGTCCGTAGCCTACTCTGTAAGAGTCTGGCGTGGACTGAGGCGGCTGCAGACTTGCTGGCTTGATTTATCACACCTGGCCCCCTCTGCCCCCTCCCTTCTGGAGGCCCAGGGAGGAGCATGTGAGTGGGGGAGAGAAAGCAGGCCCCTCCTGAGACCACCTCTACCTTAATGGGATTTAAATGAAGATTTCCAAAAGCTGTGTCATTTTATTTATCTACCATCCACGGTCACCATGAGGGTTCAGCTGGGTACAATGAGACTTGAAAAGCAATCTGGGAAGTGGGCCACTTAATTACTCTGTGAGGGGTATAAACAAAGGTTAATGGTAGTAGCTATCTCTATGAGGCTGGCCTCTGGAGTGTTTAATTTTATGTGGTTTTTGTATTTGCTATAATTGTTACAGTGGTATGCATTATCTCTACTGTCAGAAAAGTAATAAGGGTTATGACATGAAATAACTTAAGCTCAATGACTGGTTATTCGAGTGACTGTGTCTGAGGATGAAATTACCTCTCCAATTTCCTGACAGTCCCTGGAAGTCAGACCCCAGGCACGGTGAGTCACTGCGTTCCTCCTCTGCTTTGTGCTATATAGTGGGTGGCTTCCATGGCAACAGAGCAAAGGTGACAAAGATGGGGCAGGTACCTATATGCTGTTGCCACCTACCTGCTCCCGGTGATGAGGAAGGTGAAGACCAGGTGAGCAGGCTGGCCTTTCAATAGCCTGGAAATAAGCCATTTACACAAACTACGTCTATTCTTTACTTGGACAAAAATAGATCTTAACGTTTAAGTGTCAGCTGGGAAGGATAATAAGTACTTCAATATATTTAGTATTGTCTGGAATGTTCTTGAAAGCTGGAAAAAACTTGGTTCCACTAGTACAGAATTTGACTGTAAACCTCCTGGGGTTATGGGGGCAGGGGGAGGGGGAGGCAAGCCTGTTTCCCATACCATTTCTTGGTCTCTACGTACCGCCCCCAGCACTAACACCTGGGTGTAAATCCGTCACACTCAGACAAACTTGGGTAGCAAAATCTCTATTTAGGAAAACGAAATTTGTGTTGTAGGGTAAATGGAAGTTATCAGGTTTTTTCCGCCCTCCCACCATTAGCATCAATGATGGACACCTGTGGTCTTACACGCGTGCCTGATGGCGGCACCTGGAATGTGGTGTGGGCGTGCGTGAGTGGGCACCCCTGAGCCTGGAGGCTGAGCATACAAGGGTGGCATCACAGAGGACGGGAGGCGGAGGACCATGTGGCAGAGAGCAGTAGAGACCAGCAAAGAGATATTGAGAGAATGCTTGAGAGCCCAGAAAGAGTAAAGATTTGCAGGGGGCTGGGAAGTCTGCCAGCCTCCTGGCCCCCAGGCATCTCTGTCTGCCTGTACCTGGTGGCCTCACTACAAATGGTGTAGAAAGATCACTAAAAGCCTGAAAAAGCCACGGAGGGCTCCAGGATTCCTCCTTTGCCCATGTGTCTGAATCAACAGAGAACCTGCTCCATGCCTTGCGGATGCTACACGTGTATTCAGGTTTTGTCAAATATAAAAACCTAGAATTGTGTTTACAAAAGGATTCACAAAAAGGTTTCTTCTAACAGTGACTTTCCTCGCAGCATTGAAAATGTTTTTATTTACGTGCCTGTCCGACAAGAAGCACATGCTGAGAATATGTGAGAGAAACATGTGGTGCTCTTTTGCTCTAAGGGCAAGTGTTTTGTTTGTTTGTTGTAAAGTACTCTGTAGTCAGGTATAATATAAACTGTAAAGTGAATAAGTTGAGTATTCAGTAAATTTTTACATTTGGGCACAGCAAGTAAAGATGACTCAGATCAAGATCCAGAGGATTCTCTGGACTACCCAAGGCTTCAACATGTCCTGCTATAGGCAATGTCCTTTTCCCCCAACAAAAATACTATGTCAACTTCTATCACCATTAAACAATTGTCTTACATGGAACACCAATCTATAAAAGAAATACAAGGGCAGCTACTTTGGTTAGAGTAGGTTAGAGGACCCGGAGCCTGCCCACCCATTCCTTCTGCTGGTTTTTACTTGTCTCTGAGCTTCCTGATTAAGAATTTCCCTGATACAATTGTTTATGCATGTTGTTATCATGTACATTACATATACATATATACATATATACACATATGACACAAAATTTGCCATTTTAAACAATGCCTGGCATAAATTAATCCTCAAAAATTAGTTTTTGTTATAATAATTTTAGAAAATGAGTGCTTTTTTAGGATGGAGCCCAACACAGACTACATTTTACACATTATTTAACATTGTTGCATTGGCATTCGTTCTGTTGAGAGTCAATCAACATTTATTGACTATGTTGCATGTGTCAGGCACTGTTTTGGACACTAGGGAGATAACAGAATTTAGGGCTTATCTATTTCAATCAATTACTTCACAAGGAAAAATAACTGTGGCAGAGGGAGGGTTGCATGATTTGTTCATGGTCATTGTAAATAGCAGTTAGATGCTTTTTTCTACTCTCTCTTCCAATCACAGCATTTAATAAATGCATGTGTACTTGATTGGACAATTAAGTCCCCACAAACCTGACACTCTGTTCAAAAGGTGGGGCTGATGCTATTCCCCTAGCCTATGGTCTGGATTTTCTGACTTGTCTTTAAGGAAGTGTAAAACTTTGGAAAGCAGGTCAGAAAGGTCACTGTAGCTCCCTTTTGCTCTCTCTGAATTACTTGCTCTGTTGGAAGTTATCTGCCATGTGTGAGACATTCGAGCAGCTCTGGAGGGTCCCAGTGGGCAAGGAACTGAGACCTTCAGCCAAGAGCCTTGTGAGTAAGTCATTCTGGAAGTGGATCCTCCGACTCCAATCAAGCCTTCAGATGACTGCAGCCCTGGCCAATTGCTTGATCACAATCTCTTAAATCCTGAGCACCACAGCTAAACTACTTTCATAAAGTTTTGATATAATGTGTGGAATAATTTCATGTAATGTGTGGAATAGTGAGTGCTTATTGTTTTAAGCTGCTAGATTTTGCGGGTAAATTGTTATGCAGCAATAGGGAACTAATATACTCTTTTATTATCACTTTATATTCACTCCTGACATTTCTCCAGTATTTTAGTTTATAATTTGTATTTTGAGGATAATGACTAACACATTATTTTAGCTCTGATATGTTTGTAATATTCATTAAATAGCTTTATTGAGCTATGAGTCATTTACTATAAATTTGGCTGACACATTTCAAAAGTTGTGGCAAAAACCATATGACATAAGTTACCATTTTAATCATTTTAAAAGGTACAACTCAGGTACATTAAGTGCATTCATGATCTTGTACAACCATCACTGCTATATATTTCTAGAACTTTTGCTCACCCCAAGTGGAAACCCCATACTCATGGCTGACACAATTTAAAAGAAAATTTAAATTTTTTTGGTCCTCCAAATATGTAACACTCATGTAGTAATGAAGAAAAACTATCTCATAATTAAACAAATAACACCTTCTTTAAAGGTAAACAAATTCAGAAAAGAACAATTTAATTCTTCTCATGACAATACATGCACCTGCTCACATTCCAGTACAGAATAAGAAAATCTAGTGAGATACTTCTATTATGGATAAAATGAAATCTCAAAAGTTTCACAAAAATTTACTCTTTAAAACTCTTTTTAAACCCATTTAGTGCAGAACATTTACATTGAAGATGGCAATCAAGGAATTAGAATTGGGGACAGTTACTGGGAGTCCAGCAGAGAGAGCAAAGAGGTGTCATGTAGTGATGGTTTACCTACAATCTCACTTACAGCCGTGGGATTGGAAGGAACCAGAAGGAACATGTGCACTCAGTTCATATATCTACCACAGGCTTGGGCATGAGAGACGATGGCATTTTGGCCAGTGGTTTGCCAACCCAGGAATGGGGTAAAGGTAAGTGAACAGGTGTTTCTAGTTCTAGCACCATTTCCTTCCAATCATCTTATTTTAATGAAAGTTAGTAGTGACCAGAAAATAGTGCTGCTAAATTGAAGGGCTGGCTATATTATCTTACTTGGTGGTTTTAGGTTCTAGTGTTCTATGAAAAATAGAACTGAGGATTATTAGCAAAACAGTATCTATGGTTAGTATATTTCTCCCTGGCCCTCATCCAGAGAAGACATCACAACTTCACCCCAGAGTGTCCTATTACTGCCCTGATATGTAGTCTGTGCTTCCGCTTGAGAACAGAAAAGCAGTGGTAGGAAGAGACTTATATTATCACAGTATTCAGCTCATTGGACTAGCGTCTTTCATGGTGTGAGGCCTTTTCATTTATTCATCTGCCAATTCATTCATTTACTTAAAAAAGTATACTAAGCGACTTCTCTGTAGCAGGTACTGAGTTAGGCATTGTGGATAAGCAGGCTGTAGGGTAAAGAAAATGTCAGGCTTTTCTGCCCTTCCACCATCAGGATAGATGATGGATCCTTGTCCTGAATGCATGCCTGATGGCGGGCACCTGGAATAGGGTGTGGGCATAGGTAGATGGGATTCAGCTGAGCTAAGACTGTGCTTTTAAGGGCGGCGTCACGGGGACGCCAGCAGCAGCAGCAGCAGCAGCAGCAGAAGCCAAGAAGCAGCAGAACGAACGCCAGAGAGCCCAGATAGAGTGAAGACTTGCTGGGGGCTGGGAGGCCTGTCAGCCTCCCAGCCCCCCAGCCAGCACCCCTGCCTGCCATATGCCTGGTGAACCCCAATAAAAAAACTGCAAAACTACTGAGGACTCTGACTCCTCCTTTACCTGGTCTGCATGGGATCAGA
The DNA here is from genome assembly GCF_964194135.1 of Talpa europaea. Lineage (NCBI taxonomy): Eukaryota > Metazoa > Chordata > Mammalia > Eulipotyphla > Talpidae > Talpa > Talpa europaea. Next base: position 46,306,360 of record NC_140071.1, on the reverse strand, counting down.
AAACCTGCACTGTGTCCTGTCCTGCCCCTTACACAGGCAATGAAAAAGTGGAGCTAATGCAAAAAGGTGTCATTCTTGCACATTTTTCTCTGAATTTGACATTCTTTGGAGCTAATCTGAACTGATTCATATTAGTACATCATTAGAGGCACTGAGAAAGGGCTGGAAGGTCAAACTGTACATCCACTTTCCCCAATCCCACAAGTTCAATGCAGCAGTAACACTGAGAGATTAAGAGAAATGTGGATGAACTCTCCTTTGACTTACCAATGCCCAGTATCCCACATTCTGGCCTTATCCCTTCAAATTTCCCTCTTCCCTCATTTTGGGACAAAATTATCAGGTGTTAATTTTGTTTCTCCTCATTGCTAGCGAACAGCAGTGCAACTCAATATATTATGAGACAAAGTCACACATTCATGACAATAAACTCTATGCAACTAGAAAAAAAAAACCTCACCAAACAGCTGAGACATGTCCAAGTGCCCCCACCTAGCTCTCTTCATGTGCACCATGAACCTGCTCACAGAGCCATCACCTCCTCTGGGCAGGCCTCTGGCTTCAGCATTAGGAGCAAAAGGAAGGCAGCCCCAGCAGTGCCTCCAGATCAGTGGTGCTCAGATGGACGGGCCAAGCAGCCCTCCTAGGCACAGGGCACCTGAGTCAAAAGGAAGGGGAGGAAAATAACTGCAGGGAAGCTGGGGGTAGCATAATGAGAAATGGCTGGGGAAAAAAACTTGGGATAAAAATACATTTCATTATAAAAACCAAAACCAAGAAATAGGCATACTGCCATGCTGATCTTAACAAGAAAGGGGCCTTATGCTCCGTGACAAGATGAGTGACGAGGGTGAACTGAGGGGGTGTCACTCACACAGGACGCCTGCACGGGAACCTGCACAGACAGGGAGGACCCCTGGCTAAGAGAACCATTAACAACTGTCTGCTCTCTTCATTTGTTACAAAAAAATGCAAGTCATTCCAATAAAAACCAGCTATTGGCAGAAGGAAATCTAACATCTGATGTGTGAGACAAAAAGAGCCAGCTGCTCCAGCCTCCAGGACTCAATGAGGACTTCCCAGGTCAAGTGCAGTTCCCAGCTGTCCCACAGCTCAGCAGAGTGGTGAACCAGCCCACCTCTCCTCGGCACACATGCCCCAGCCATAAGTGGAGTGTTTCAGATTTTACCAGGTTCTTAAATGCACTAGGGGTTGAAATGAGACACCTCAGTGTGGTTTAGAATAAGGGTCAGGTGAACCCAGATTGGGAGAAAATTAACAAGACTCACAGGAGTGAAGGACTGAGCTCCAGCTTGCAACAGAAAGGTTTTCTTGCCCCCCACCGGCCCCTGAGCTGCCCAAACTCCTACATCCAAGGGCCCCAAGCACCCGTGCTTTTGGGGTCGCAGCGGGGGTCCTGTGCTGGGAAGTGCACAGGCACCGAGTGTTTGTGGTAGAACTGCAGGCGAGACAGGAGCTGCTTGACAACATGGGGATAGTCTCTCGACAGGTCATGTCTTTCTTCTGGGTCCTGATCAATATCAAAGAGCCAAAGGGTCTTGGTCGGTGGGTCTGAGGAGGTTATCTCAGAAACGTTGTGTTGAGATGGTGGAGGGAACCAGTGACCACAGCCTGATGAAGAAATAGAACAGTTTATTGGGGGAGAGGCATGGTAGGCTGTGTGTAACTTGAAGGGAGTTCAGGGACCATGGCCGAGCCGCACTGTGGTCATGGACACATGAAAGAGATGTGGCCCTTGAGTTGCGTCTCGGTCTCTCTGACTCTGATTTCTGGTGCTTTAACTAGATACGTCTCACTGCTTCACAACCACGGACATCCAGGAGTGTGAATGCATGTGTGTGTGTGTGTGTGTGTGTGTGTGTGTGTGTGTGTGTGTGGTGAGGGGTTGTCACAGTAACTTTGGGGAGGGTGCTACTGGCACTTAGTGGTCAGGAGCCAGGATGCTAAAATGTCTTGCCCTACATGGGGTAGCCCAAACACTGCATTGTCTTGTCACACATGGCCTCATTATAAACACTGCTCAGTTGTACCACAGCCTTAATCACTATACCACATATTTTAAAAGTATTTAAAAGGTGTCACTTTTAGACAACATGATCAGGGAGAGCAACCTCTTCCCCCAGCTATACCATTGGTTCAGGATGTAGCTTTCAGAGGTTCTCCTTGCTAGTCAGGTGTGCTGGGTTTGACTGCCATTCACATCTGAAATCCCTATTTTCCAAGAAACATTAAAGTGCTTATCTGCTCCCCAGGTAACTCTTTTTTTTTAATTTAAATTTAAATTCTTGTCAGCATTAGTAGATTACACCACTCTTCCTCATTTAGTTGACTCATTCAGCAGCCAGAGATATGTTTTATAAAAGGTGGTTGCTATTTTAGTAAAAATTTCCGTTATCTTCTGGGGAAGAAATGCTCTGAGCTCTACCTGGGAAACCTGTGAGGAGTTTCCAGTTTCTGTGTCTTATTGCAGCATGGACAGATGTGTTGAAGGCTGAATATTCTGGAATAGAAGAATCATCCTTTGCTAGAGCCATGCTGTTCCCAGGACCTAGGAAGAAGTAGTTTGGAAGAATTAGATCACTGTTACTGGAATGTGTCATTATAAATCAACATTTTATATCCTTCCTGCAGAACAGTAGCTTTTATTCAACGGTAGAGTGTAAATGTGTATGCTGCCTCAGAAATGAATCTTCCATTAAATATAAACAGAAAGCTATAGTTATATTAAATGTCAGTCATAAACCACCAGAAATATAAAGGAAATCCCAAAGAGATTAGAACACTAATTCATCCCTAAAATCACTGTGTTCTGCCAACGTGCAGCTGGCCATATGTAGAGCAGTGTTCTGGTACAGCAGAGTGGGGTTTTTGTTTTTGTTGTAAAATGATGGATTTAAATAAATACTTTTTCTGTGTATGCTTATACCTATGTAGATAATGTAATAAATTAAATGTATGTTTAATGGAGTCTATCGCAAGTTATGAGAGTTCAAGCATGCCATGATAAATAGTATGTATATTTATTTTTTAACCACACTTATGCGGTCTAAAAGTGAGCAATGTGCATTTAACTCTTTAGTCAGGATAACTATGGGTTATCAAGTCCATTTGTGATTCAAACTTAGTAGACAAGTTACTGATTGGCAACATGGGTGACACTGATGGATCATCTTGAGGTCTTACATTAATTGATCATGAGGTTTCTTTTATTGAGATATAATTAATATATAACATTATATCCTCTTCAGCACACAACATAATGATTGGACATTTTTGTATCTATTGTGAAACGATCACCACTCATCACAATTAACACCCATCACCACACAAAATTACAAAGATTTTTTTCTTGTGATGAGAACTTTTAAGATCTACTCGTAATAACTTTCAGATATGCCACACAATTTTATTAACTATAGATCATGAAGTTTTTGAGGGGAATAATTAATAATATCTGCCTCCTCATCCCTTTCTGAGTTTGGAAACAGGAGGAAGCCAAACAGATGGGGCCAAAAATATTTGCTTTTTTTACTGATAAAGTTGACTGGCGATAACAGCTTCAGATCTGTGGTAGAAAGGCCCTGTCAATAACTGACCATTGACTTAGAAAGCCTTAACCATGCATCACTGATCTTGCTGGACACACAGTGGGCTCCCTCAGAGCATTGGCCCGAGAGAAGACCAGTGCGTTCACAGATCTTGGCAACAGGCTAACCTCAAAATCAGACCAGAGGTCTGAGTTGAGGATGCTCACTTCCTTCTTTTGGATAACTTTTTCCTTTGCCTGCCTGTGGCAAGGAGTAAATAGGTGTAAAGATGTGTTGTAAAGTTGGAAATGTGTGCAACTTGCAACTGGACAGTTCTACTTCCAGTTCCACAATAGGTAAAAACCTGGGTGAGTTTGTGAGATCAAGATACAGAGGTCCCCCACCTCACTCTTAACTGTGCTCCTCACTCATACCCTTACCCAGGGCATAACCATAAAAATTTAGTTGTTTCAAGTCCAACTTTATTAACTTTTCAAATCTGGTCACAGCAGTCCCACTGGGTGCACTCTCTATCATGGGGCCAGCCCATCTGTCCTCCATCCTGCTACAAAGGACTTTGAGAGCACCCTCCTCTCTACCAGAGAAGGACTCCCGTGCTGCTCAGGATTCAATGCAGCAAGCTCTGTCGGTGGTGGAAAAGGTGATTGTCCCAGTCTTTTGTCTGTTTTGTGGAAGTGACCCTAGAGAGTAACAATGGAGACTGAGCCAATAAACATTAGTGACTTCAGACCTTCAGTCTTAACATTCACGAACCAACACATCATTAGTGCCAAAGAGCAAATCCTTTTCACTTCTTGCTTTTCTATTTGCTTGGAAAATGTGGCTCAAGAATAAATGGATGCTTCTAGGGATAGACAAACACGAGGACATCTATTTAGAAAGTACATTTCTTAATACACAGACTGGTAGAACAGTATATAATTTACTCCTCACACATCTATATGAAGGCCACATTTTCATACCAGGGAATGTTAAATAAAACAAGTATGCCTTGTGAACATAAAAAGGAATTTTAGCTAGCTCAGCTACTACTTTTATTTATATACATTTTTTCTTAAAGCAAAGAGTATATTTATGTACATTTTTTCTTAAATAAAATACCTAAACAATAAATAATTCTAGGACTAAATGATGAAAGAAGCTGTTGTCTCAACTTAATTATTTTCCATTTTGGGAAGTTCAGCAAAGAGAAAATGAAAAAGAATAATGTAACTAATACCCTGTGAGCCATCACCCATAAAAAAGCAGACGTTAACATCTGCTTTGTTACATCTGCTTTATTTTTAAAGTAAAAGAAATAGGACAATGAAGATGGAACGACAGTTTCCTTTGTCCCCATCCTCAATGCCAGTCCCTCATCCACTCTCCTGAGGCTGCTGCTGTCACCATCTCATCCAGTATTTTCTTCAGTCATGAAAAAATAGTGACATATGTCAAAGAATCATCGAGGTAGTTTTATACTTTGAAAATGTGTATATGTGTTGTGCTATGCATATTCTGTAACTTGCCTTTTCATCCACAACAGCATTTTTAGAGTTCTGCTAATATGTATACATATATATATTTGTATATAAATATACAGCTTGAATATATACATATTCATATATATATACATGGCTAGTCACACTTTCAATTTCTCCTTTTGTAAGTTATGATAAATTGTATTTTACTGGAAGTTTGACTAGTTCATACAATTTTTTGTATTTTTACTTTTTAATGTAATGTGTGTATATATATATATATATTCCTTTTAACTATTTAATATTACACTGTATAAAAATACCACATATGTAGTTATCCTTTCCCCTGTTGTTGGACATTTAGGTTGTTCTAATTTTTTCTTGTTTTGCTGTTACAAGCTATCTTGTAGAGATTATTGCCCACATCTCCTCTGGACACCTGAAAGAGTTTCCGTAGGGTATGTGTCTGGAAGCAGAACTGTCCAGTTGCAAGCTGCACACATTTCCAACTTTACAGCACATACTAAATGGCACTGCTGCTGATAATGTCCCTATTTCTCCATATCCTATACTGGATACTATGAGACTTAAGATGTTTTACCTATCTAAAATCCTAGAGAATCTTCATCTTTTGCTTTAGTCATTTAATCATCAAAAATATCTCTCTTTTTTATCAAAGGTTGATTTAAAAAACTTAAAATCACATCATAGCTTGAAGAATGAATTCTCTCCTCTAAATACAAGCCAGCTCAAGAAACAGAATATTACTTGCTCTCCAGAAAACCAAATTGGCAGCTTCCAATTGCTACTTTCTCTTGACGGTAACTGTTACCCGAACTTCGCGCAGTAGAGATAATTTCTGCCTGCTTCTGAACAGTGTATGATGGAAACCATACAAAATAGATTCTTATTTCTGACTTTTCTTCATATTTCCCTGTGTGGGTAGGAAACAGTGGTGATGACATGATTCGGGAGGTGTGCACACTGTCTCTGAAGCAGTAAAATGAGCTTGAGGTACACTACATATAGGAGCTAAAGTGATTCTATATGAAAGGCTAAAGGCACTCACTGATTTGAGCACCATCTTCAATGCAGTGATCATTGAACCCTAGAAATGGATTAGTTGTCTGGAGAGTGAAGCAAGAGGAAAGCAGAAGATCAGAGACAGAATACCAAGTGCCAAAGGAAAATTGTTAGCAAATGAGGCAGAGAAGAAAGTAATATGAGATATAGAACCAGTTAAACCGAAACTCACAGAAGTTAAGAGAGAAGATTTCAGACTGTGATTCAGAAGTTACAAATATTCCATCCATCAGCTTGATGGATGAGAAAAGGGCACTGGGGTTTTTTTAACCTCCGAGCAGAAACTAGGGAATTCAGAGAGAAGAATAAACAAACAAAAATCTTCCTTTTCTTTGTGAACTGAAAGCAACCTGTCAGATAATAAAGCTTTCTTGGCTAGACAGAAATACTCAGTTGTATGATGGATTAGTCATATGTATTGGTTTTGGATGTGAAAAAGATTAAGTAGAAAATTTTCAGGCAACTAAAGAAAATAACTAACTTATATAATATGTGGCAACTGGACAGTTTTTATCTGAGCAATGCTGGAAATATGAAGGAGTTCTAGTTTCTAGAATGATGCTAACCAATGATTTCAGTAGGCAACTATGCTTTCAAGAATGAGAGAGGCCCAGAAACACCTGGGGAATTGTCTTTCGATGGGACGCTGAGTTAGTTGTTGGGTGGGGGGAGTGTCCAGATTCTGCATCTCCATTTCAATTAGTGCAGTTCAACCGTTGAGGAAGAACGTGTAGTATATGATAGAAACGTATTGTACTTCTCCTTATTATTGTTTGAAGAAAGTATCTGTGACTAAAGTAATTTGAAATACTAATTTGTGACAGGTGACGGAGTCACCAAAGGGGAGGTCTGAGGGATATCTGGGGACAATTCTATGTTCAAGAAAAGCAACCTTGCACTCTCCTGTCTCCCTGAAAACTGCTATCTATGGCTGTATTATATAAAATACATTATTTTTTCTGAGCATGGAATTTATGTTTATTCTATATGAGTTGGAAAACACAAACGTTTCTTGATCAACATTATGGTCAAGAAAATTAAAATTACCTGTAAATTTGTAAGATGCATTACCATTTCAGTGAATCACCTTTGAGACTTTTAAATACACAGGGCTTAAATCAGATCAGCATGTTAGCTGAGTTGCAAATAAGAAAAGAGAGTTGTAGAAAACAAGTTTGCATGTCTGGGAAAACTGAGCAGGGTGGTGAGGAGTCCCATGTATCAGTGCAGCAGTCTATAGGGATGGGCTGGATCTGGAAAGCTGTTCAAGTACAATGAGTTGGGTGTGGCTGAAGAACAGGGTTTAGGAAGATTAATGTTGGAACCCTGAAGGAAAGTACTGCAGGGATGATAATGAGGACATGAGGCAAGACTGTGTGACTGAAGTGAAGTCTCTGGCATCCCTGTCCTAGAAGACTACACAGAAGTACAGAGCATGTGCTTTACAGTCAGCTTGCTTAGGTTCAAACCTCAACTCCATCGTTCACTGGCTGTGTGCCTTTAGGTGTTAGCTGACCCTAGAGGCCTATCTGTAAGATGAGGATAATACCATATATTTCATTGGATTGTTGTGTGACCTAAGTGTGATGATACATTGAAAATGTTTATTTAGCACTATGCCCAGCATATAATCAGTGGCAATAATTCTATTACTATCGGTTGTATCATTTTGGACAACTTTCTTAACACCCCATGCCTCAGCTTATGAAGTATAAAAGTAATATAATAGTACAAGCAAGACAAGGCACACATAGCACTTAACATAACATCTGGTATATTGTAAGACTACTATCATTAAAAATAATAAGTTAATACTTTTAAGCACTTACTATATGCTACAAACATTGTGTTAAGTGTTCTATATATGTTGACTCATTTGATCCTTGGGACAGTTCTATGAAATAGGTAGTAATGTCTGTCTGGTGTTATCTGGCACCAAATGTAGATTTCTTTTATATTCTTTTAAACTCAAGACCTTACAAAGAGCAGAAAAATAGGCAGAGGTCATCATTATATTAGAATAAACAAAAAACAAAACCACTTCTCCAGTCTGGGTTTGAGGCACTTCTATTTATTACCCCATTCATGTTCCAGAGTTGGAACAGGGTTAGGGGCAAAATACATTAGTGGTGGATACTTTAATTTGCTACTTTTATAGAGTTTAGTCCCTTTCCACTGAGTTCTTTTTATTTTTTATCTCTTTCATAATTTATAAAGATTAATTTTAAATTTCATTCTACATTTAATGACCCATTTTATCCTTCCTGGAGTCTGCTGCCATCTCCATACTTCAATGGCACATTCATATATACTTACAGCAAAACTTACTTTGGCTAAGTTGAGGGAAAACCCAGACCTACAGATACTCGGTTATTAAAGTATTTCCTAATATGGAATCCCATCGACTACATTTATTAATGAACAGGTAAGGCTTAGGTTTATTTAACACATTAACTACACTCTGTGCTTAAGTTAAAAGTTCTTGAAAATACATTGTTAGTTTATTATGTGAGTAAAATACACCTCTGACATGAAAAGTTTACTTACATTAAGCATTTGATTGGCTGATCATTTCTTCATGACTCAATCCAAGAAAAGCTCAAAGACTCCCATTCAAAGAGAAGCTCAAGTCACTAATGTCCTCACTGTGTGGCTCCTGGAGCCCCACGCCCACAGCCTGCATCTCCCCAGATCACAGCACATTAGGGCTGCGTGTGGATGGACATGCCTGGAGCACATATGGATCGAATCTCCAGTGTGATTGTGGTTTTACATGTCCTGAAAACTGTGGGCTGAGGCCACGGCTGTCTCTCATCTCACTGTGTGGTAAGGACTTACATACCCAGATGCAAATGTGCTCATTATTGTCTTGATTCTTGTTTTTAAAAATTATTCTGCATCTAAAAATAGAAGTTTTTCCCTAAAAATAATTCTTGACAAAAACACTGGCAAGGACCCCCATACTCTGAGCTGATTCTCCAATGACCTAAAAAAGCACCTAAATAATAAAACTCGTAAGGACGGACCTCACAGCTCGAAAGCTGGGACTTATAGAACTGTTAGGAATTCAGCAACAGCTTCTGTGCCATTACTCTAGTTCTGAAAAAAAAAAAATGAGAGAAACCACTATGTATTTTAGGGGCCTGTAGGATAATCTCTTTATCTTATTTAATCATTTAACCACTCTGAATTCCTGTTTCCTTCTATGTAAAATGAGAATAAAAATAATGCCTACCTCACAGGATGACTGCGAGGATGAAATGCAATCCTTTGGGCTGTGAGTGTTCTGTGTACTGCAAGGATAAAAATCCCAATTACAGGTCTCTCAAATTCCCACAGAAGTTGCCATAGAACTGGGCACACAAAACTGACTCATCTACTGAAATAAATCAGTTTAGGATGAATCTACGGCTTTTGATGGAGAGTCATCAAAATGAAGGTGTGACCATCTGCCCCACCTGACAGTAACTGTGAGATGTGAACCAGCCTGGGAACATGGTGTTATTCCAAAATAATGGGAAGAAGGGAGGGGGAAATGGGGAGTATTAGTCAAAGGGCATAAGTTTTCAATCATGCAAGATGAGTTATAACTCCTGTCCACGCACCGTGAGCAAAGAACCCATAGTTCACAACACTGCACTGCAGACGTAGACATGTGCCAAGGGGGTAGATTTGTGTTAAATGCTCTTTAACTCTCTCTCTCACACACACAAATAACAAATAAAATAGGTGAGAGAAAACTTTTAGAGGTGTCAGATATGTTTATGGCTCAGAGAGTGGCAATGACTTCACGGATATATACTTGTCTCAAAATTCAGCGTATAATGAGTGACAGCTTCTCTGTGAGAAAATTATTGTCCATATTTGTAACACAAATTTCAAAGAATCGACAGCATTACTTTACCAAGAAGCTTTGAAAACAAAGATGTATACACTAAATAGGTATAGCTTTTTGTATGTGTCAATTATACCTGAATAAAGTGTTTTAAAAACGAATGAATGTAGAAAGAAAATTATGTGAAAACAATGTGGCAATACCACTAAATTCTATATGCTAAACCAGAGGTGTGGCCAAAATTGTGAAAATAGAATGAAACGAAGCAGGAATTTCCAATCTGGTTCTACATTGGGATCACCAGCCCCCATAATTAATTACCTTAGTGTTTAACTCTGGATCCAGAGCCAGAGTGAGCCCAGTGAGCCCAGTGCAACTCAGTCCTGGCCTCCTGCTTGGCCCTGCCTACCCAGCACAGGCTGCCTAATTTTCTGAAACTATCAACAACCTGAAATCACCATCTTTAGCAGCAAGTATCATTTACACTTACAATGGCCTTAACATAGCTCTTCTCCAGACAAACCCTGTGCAGCTAAAAGCAGAGCTGTGCAATCTCTATGGGGGTTATCACTGGAAGTCCCCAGGACCTCTCAGTCTTCGTTGGCCCCAGGTGAATACCAGTGGCCCAAGGCACAATGCTGGGTGCACCCATGTGGGTACAGGTGCAGATTCTGGGGTCTGGGGAGGCCTGAGCAGTCAATGTAAGCTTTAGGGCATAGTGAAGCTGGTTAGTGGGTCTGTGCAGGTCTGCTGGTATGCACCCAGAAAAGGGTAAAATAGGGAGGCTTGACCACCATTAAAATCTCCAAACTCATCTTGTCCCTTATTTCTGGATTTAAATTTGACTGCTTCAAGTTTTCTGTTACAGCCACACTGCTTATTTAGAGTCCTGTGTCTCCTTGGCCAAATCCTTACAACATGAAACAGGAGTGTTGGGGAAAATATGCCAGACACAGAGCTAATCAGAAAAAGGTGAGGAGGAACACTACAGATGTTATTTATTACCTACAAGGGAAAAATCAAAATGCTCATAATTTTTATATATGCACTCCATATGACATAATTCAAATGAATCTGGGTTTATGATTTTCAGTTTACAAAGTCAGTTTCTCTGACACCTACTCATTCAACCCATATTTGATATTTTAAAAGTCCTAGTGAAAAAAAAGCTTTGATGTGGCTTGCTCAGCCTAGACAGAGTTCAAATGTTAATCATTATTGAATTGTGCAAATAAGTATTCAGAGAATGTGCCTGTGTTGCAGAGAACTTCAACAGCTAGTATCTAACACTAGCTAGGAGTATCAACTGAGCAACACAAACCCAAACAACAGAGAAAACCATTCAAAGATTCTTCACTTCCTGGTGAATCAAGTCACTGATATCTGAAATGGATTGATGAGAGGTCTTCTGATACTTTGGTTCAATGGAATCTTGAACAGAATCCTATTTTATATTACTCAATCAACTACCTATTAAATATATGTTCTGTGATCACTCTCATGTCAGATACCACATCTTCAGAATGAATAAACAGGAGCCCAGCAGGTAACGGTAAAATAATTTTGTTAAAACACCATAGATTGTAAAATAGTGGAATAAACATTTCTTTGTTGACTGAATGAATAAAATGTGCATACTACTAGGATCTCCAAAGAAGAATCTGACAGGGAGATTCCAGGAGGACAGTGTTCCTTGAACTGGACCCTACAGGACAGGATGAACATAAAAAGTTAAGTATGACAAGGATGATGGGGACTGGGGAGAACTCTCTTGAAATTCTATTTTCCCTATGGTGTCTTCCTCTTTTTTAGTCTCTAAATGAGAAAATACATGCAAAACGCTTACCACACTGCCTAGCACAGAGAAAATGCTCAATCATGGTTATTATTTCTGTCTGGGATTGTTTTTTACCTTCTTTTGCTTTTTTTTTTTTTTTTATAAATTTTATTGTTATATTCCCCATACAATTGCAGCCCCCCCATTCTGACCCCAATCCCTCCCCTCCCGCCCCCGCCCCCGCCCTCCTAAAAGTGTCTCTGGTTCATAGTTTTTTGTTGATTTTGATTTTCACTTTCTTATAGTTATTCATTTTCCTGGTCCCTTATTTAAGTTTTCTAGATTCCTGCTATGAGTGAGACCATCCGGTATTTTTCTTTTTCTTTTTGGTTTATTTCGCTGAGCATGATCCCTTCCAGCGCCATCCATGTTGCTGCAAATTGCATGTGTTTATCTTTTTTGAATGCTGAGTAATATTCCATGGTATATATGTACCCCATCTTCTTGATCCAGTCATCTATTTTTGGGCATTTGGGTTGTTTCCAAAGCTTAGCTATTGTAAACAGTGCTGCTATAAACATAGGGGTGCAGGTGTTCTTTGGAATTGATGTTTCTGTGTCCTTTGGGTAAATACCTATGAGTGGAATTGCTGGATCATATGGAAGCTCTATGTTTAGTAGGTCCAGAAATCTCCACACAGCTCTCCACAGTGGTTGGACCAGTTTGCACTCCCACCAACAGTGCAGAAGAGTTCCTTTATCTCCATACCCTCGCCAGCATTTGTTGTTGCTAGTTTTTTTAATATGTGCCATTCTCACTGGTGTAAGATGGTATCTCATGGTAGTTTTGATTTGCATTTCCCTGATGGCAAGTGATGTTGAACATTTTTTCATATGCCTGTTGGCCATTTGCATTTCCTCTTCAGAGAAGTTTCTTTTTAGCTCTTCTGCCCATTTTTTGACTGGATTATTTTCTTTGTTGTTGTTGAGTCTCATCAGCTCTTTGCAGATTTTTGTGATCAGTCCTTTATCATTAGTGTTGGGTGCAAAAATGTTCTCCCAGTTGGTGGGGTTTCTCTTTGTTTTTGTTATTGTCTCTTTTGCTGTGCAGAAGCTCTTTAATTTGATGTAGTCCCAGCTGTTTATCTTTGCCTTCACTATCACTGCTTTGGGTGATGTGTCTGTAAAGATGTCTTTGATGTGCAGATCACGTAGTGTTTCGCCTATATTTCCTTCTATATATTTTATGGTTTCAGGTCTTATGTCTAGTTCTTTAATCCATTTTGAGTTGATTTTTGTGTATGGTGTGAGGTAGTGGTCAAGCTTCATTCTTTTGCATGTAGCGACCCAGTTTTCCCAGCACCATTTATTGAACAAACTTTCTTTGCTCCAATGCATAGTCTTTGCTCCTTTGTCAAAGATTAGTTGACCATAAATCTGTGGGTTTATTTCTGGATTTTCTATTCGATTCCATTGGTCTGTATGTCTGTTCTTGTTCCAATACCATGCAGTTTTGATGATTATGGCTTTGTAGTATAGTTTGAAGTCTGGGAGTGTAATGCCTCCATTCCCTTCTTTTTTTTTCAGGAGAGCTTTGGCTATTCGGGGTTTTTTGTGATTCCATATGAATTTCATCAATAATTGTTCTATTTCTTTGAAGAATGACATTGAAATTTTGATTGGAATAGCATTGAATCTGTATATTGCTTTTGGAAGGATGGCCATTTTAATAATGTTTATTCTTCCAATCCACGAGCAGGGGATGTCTCTCCATTTCTTTGTGTCTTCTTCTATTTCTTTTAACAGTGTTTTATAGTTTTCTTTGTATAGGTCCTTTACCTCTTTTGTTAGATTTATTCCCAAATATTTGATTTTTTTTGTTTCAATAACAAAAGGGATGGTTTTTTTGATTTCTTCTTCTTCAGATTTATTGTTTGTGTATAGGAAGGCTACTGACTTTTGCATGTTGATTTTGTATCCTGCCACTTTACTGAACTGATTGATGAGTTGAATTAGCTTTTCTGTGGAGTTTTTGGGGTTCTCTATGTATAATATCATATCGTCTGCAAATAGTGATAGTTTGACTTCTTCTTTTCCTATTTGGATTCCTTGGATGTCTTTCTCTTGTCTTATTGCCCTGGCTAGGACTTCCAGTATTATATTGAAAAGCAGTGGTGAGAGTGGACATCCTTGTCTTGTTCCAGATCTTAATGGAATTGCTTTCAGCTTTTCACCATTGAGAATGATACTGGCTGTTGGCTTGTCATAGATGGCCTTTATGATGTTGAGGTATGTTCCTTGTATCCCAAGAATTTCAAGGGCTTTTATCATGAATGGGTGTTGCACTTTGTCGAAAGCTTTCTCAGCATCTATTGATATTATCATATGGTTTTTATATTTCTTTTTGTTGATGTGTTGGATAACGTTGATTGATTTTCGGATGTTAAACCATCCTTGTGCCCCTGGAATGAATCCTACTTGGTCGTGGTGAATTATCTTATGGATACATTGTTGGATTCTGATGGCTAAAATTTTATTGAGGATTTTTGCATCGGTGTTCATTAGGGAGATTGGCCGGTAGTTTTCCTTTTTTGTGTTGTCCTTGTTCGGTTTTGGTATTAGTGTAATGTTGGCTTCATAGAACGTGTTTGGTATTGTCCCTTCCTTCTCAATTTTTTGGAAGAGTTTGTGAAGGATAGGCACTAATTCGTCTCTGAATGTTTGGTAGAATTCATTTGTAAATCCATCAGGTCCTGGGCTTTTGTTTTTGGGGAGGTTTTTGATTACCATTTCAATTTCGCTAATTGTAATTGGTCTGTTTAGGTGTTCTATTTCTTCTTTATCTAGCTTTGGGTGATTGTAGAGTTGTAGGAATTTGTCCATCTCCTCTAGATTATTAAACTTGTTTCCATATAACTGTTCATAGTAGTTACTGATTATTCTTTTGATTTCTGCTGTGTCCGTTGTGATTTCTCCTCTTTCATTGATGATCCTGTTTATTTGTGCTTTCTCCCTTTTTCCTTTGTGAGCCTGGCTAGGGGTTTGTCTATTTTATTGATTTTTTTCAAAGAACCAGCTCTTGGTTTCATTGATCTTTTGGATTGTTTTTTTAGTTTCAATTTCATTTATTTCTCCTTTGGTTTTTATTATTTCTTTTCTTCTACTGGTTTTGGGTTTTTTTTGTTGTTCTTTTTCTAGATCTTTGAGCTTCGAGATTAGGTTGTTTCTTTGCGTTCTTTCTTGTTTCTTGATGTGAGCTTCTATTGCTATATATTTTCCTCTTATTACTGCTTTTGCTGCATCCCATACATTTAGGATATTGGTGTCCTCCTTGTCGTTCAATTCAAAAAATTTTTTAATTTCTTCTTTGATCTCCTCATTAGTCCAGTGGTCTTCCAGTAGTGTGGTTTTTAATCTCCATGAGGTAGGAAAGTTCCTTGCCTTCTTTTTATGGTTTATTTCTAGTTTGATGCCTTCATGGTCAGAAAAGATGGTTGATATGATTTCAATCTTGGTGTATCTGTTGATGTTTGTCTTGTGCCCCAGTATGTGATCGATCCTGGAGAATGATCCGTGTGCGCTTGAGAAAAATGTGTACTCCGTTTTTTTGGGGTTTAGTGTTCTATAGATGTCTGTTAAGCCCAATTGCTCTAGGTCCTTATTTAGAGCTTTGGTTTCTTTACTTATTTTTTGTCTTGTTGATCTATCCATTGTTGATAGTGGTGTGTTGAAGTCTCCCACTACGTATGTGTTTTCTCTGATGTCTGTTTTCAGAGAGGACAACAGTTGTCTGATATATTTTGGTGCTCCTTCGTTTGGTGAGTATATGTTAATGAGTGTTATTTCTTCTTGAAGTATTGTCCCCTTGATCATAATGTAGTGACCATTGGGGTCTCTTTATCTTTTTGAGTTTGAAATCTGTTTTATCTGATATAAGTATAGCTGTTCCTGATTTCTTTTTTGGTCCATTTGCTTGTAGGATTGTTTTCCATCCTTTAACTTTGAGCCTATTTTTATCTTTTGTAGCTAAATGTGTTTCCTGGAGACAGCAAAAGGTTGGGTTTTGTTTCTTAATCCAGGCTGCAACTCTGTGTCTTTTTATTGAAGAGTTTAGTCCATTTACATTTAGAGTTAATATTGATATGTTAACATCTGTATTTGCCATTGTGTTTGTCTTTCCCTTGATTTTATTTATTTATTCTTTTAATAACTTTTTTTTTTTTTGGCCTTCTTTCATTGTTATTCGTCCCTCTGAGGTTCTGGCTTTAGGACTCCTTGTAGTATTTTTTGGAGTGGGGGTTTAGTTGCAATGAAATTCCGGAGTTTCTGTTTGTCTGGGAAGGTCCATATTCTTTCTTCAAAGAGGAAGGAGAGCTTTGCGGGATAGAGTATTCTTGGTTGGCATCTGTTTTCTTGGAGTCTGTTGACTATGTCCCTCCACTCTCTCCTTGCCCGTAGTGTTTCTTCGGAGAAGTCTGATGTCAGCCTGATTGGCTTTCCTTTGAATGTTATCTGTTTCTTCCCTCTTGCCAGCTTCATTATTTTTTCCTTGTCCTGGATTCTTGGGAGCTTTACTATTATGTGTCTTGCTGTATTTTTTCTTTCGCCGTGGAAGTTTGGTGTTCTTCTTGCTTCTTGTATATCAATTTTCAGCTCCTTCTTCACATTTGGGAAGTTCTCTTCAATTATCTCTTTGAATATTTTCTCTGTTCCTACTTCTCTCTCCTCTCCTTCTGGTATTCCTATAACTCTTATATTTCCTTTCCTCATGGAGTCAGATAGTTCCCGAAGTCTTTCTTCATTCTTTTTCCTTCGTACTTCTCTTTCCTTTTCTGTTTTGGTTCTTTTTATTTCTGTGTCTTCAAGAGCACTTATTCGTTCTTCCATTTCATCTATTCTGCTTTCATTGCTTTTCCCAGAATTCTTTAGTTCTTCCACTAATTCTTTGATCTCCTGCATTTCTTTTACTTCCCTCTTTAGGGACTCAATTTCATTCTTCTGATCGTTGATTATTTTTCCCTTATCATTGTTTTCCTTTATGACTTCTGTCAGTTTTTTAATCACGGCAATTTTAAATTCTCTTTCTGGAAGGCTCAGAAGTTCTTCCAAGTTACTGTCGTTGCAATCTGGGGGCTGGTTTTCTTTTTGTGGTGTGCTTTTTCTCTGGAGAGTTGCTAGGTTGCGTGTGGTTCTTCTCCTCCCTACTGTCTGTTTTCTAATTTGCCGTATGCGTTGGGACACTGTGTTGTTGGGACTGGCCGGCATCTTGGGTGGGCTTCTCTTCTCCCCTCTGGTTCCTCCAGGAGTCATCTGTCAGTTTCAAGCAAGTCTTTATTGGAGAAAGGTCCCTGTCCTAAAATGTCGATGTGGGGACACACTCCCCTGTGCGCCTGGTCTGCCCCGGCGGTGGGTTCCTGCTCCCCCTCTGGGCTTGGACTGCAGGCCAGAGGGGGTCTGGCGTGGGCGAACTTCCCCCGCTCACCTCTGGCTCCTGAGGAAGCTTTCTGCAGGTAGTCTTTACTGAAGAAATGTCCCTGTTCTAAAATGGTGATGTGGGACACACTCCCTGCGTGTCCGGTGTCAGGCACACTCTTCTGCGTGCCTGGTCTGCCCTGGCTGTGGGTGCTCGCTCTCCCTGTGGGCTCAGACTACTTGTTTGGAAGGGGCTGGGTGTGGGCTAACTCCCCAGCTGGCCACTAGCTCCTTCAGGAGCCTTTGCTGGCTACAAGTCGCTAGGTGGCGCCAAAGATCTCTCCTAGAGCCCTTGGGGAGCTGATTTTCTACCCCGTGGGACAGGGAGCAAAGCGGGGATGGTAGGGTACACCTCAACGGCTTTGGGGTGCTGTGTCTGCCTTGTGCCCCACCGTCGTGGGGAACCCACGCCCCTAATTTCGTGCCCCGGGTCTCAGTTCCAAAGCCCTCAGTTCCAGGACGCGGGCTGTAGCCCAGTTCAGTGGCGCGGGAATGGCGCCTTTTGCACCGCTCCCGTGCCTGGGCGCCTGGTTCCTGCTTACTCAGGGAGGGACCTTCACCTCAGTGAGGATCTCCGCGCGTCTCCCCGCAAGCCTAGGTCGTCTCCCAAGCCTAGGTCGCAGGCGCGGGGACCTGGGCAGCCGCGATCCTGGTCTGCACTTGCTTTTCAAGCGCGCCGAGCGCTGCTTTCCGTGCAAGCTTACCGGCAGCCCGGGCTGTGTGCGCGTCTCCCGGGGTCTTTGTTCTTCTCTAATGGCGCCCGGAGCCGTTCGCTCACCGCCGCGGCGAATCCTGCAGGGTTCGCCTCAGCTCCCGTTCAAGGGGTGTGGTGGCTGCAATAGTTCCTTTCCACTCACAGTCCCGCTTGCTGCGTCGTTTGTTCTTGTTGGCCATTTTGGTTTGTTGTTTCCCTCCTCTCTGCCGGTGGGAGAGTGCCGCCTCTGTGGGCGGGGGAGGGGAGCAGGGTTCTGCGCTTCCCTCCCTTCTCGTCCTCTTTTATGGCCACTTTCTTCTTCGGGTAGTTTGCTGGAGTCACCCGTTTATCTTCCGTGTCCCAGTTCTCACTGGGACCTGCCGCTTTTCCTCCCTATTAACTTTTTTTAATGGGAGATCTTACTCGCAGCGTCTCCTCGCCGCCATGTTGCTCCGCCCCCCAACAACAATCTTCTTTTGCTTTTTAATTCTCTATTCATCTCTTAAATGGTTTCATTCCCCAAGGTTTGATGCTCAATAGTCCCCTGGGTATACCAGATTCCAAAATCTTATTTCCTACCCAGACTTTCTGCAATCTGTTTAAGCCCCAGGGGCGAAGCTCCTTGCCGTCTGCACACACTGCCCACCCACCCCGCATTTGCACATCGGGAGCTTGACTTACATCTCATCTTTCCGGCCTTCATCATATGAACAGGTTCAATACTTCAACCTGCTCCTTGTTTTTCCTTCGTGGCCAATAGTTACTGTACTACCTTTCTGCTGGCTCCATGCATCACTGTCATTTTTTTAGCACCCTATGCCACGGGAGGAGAAGAGCAGGAAGCAGAGAAATCCTGTATCTCTGCTGCCCATAAGATAGCTTCTGGAGGCAGCTCCTCTTTGATGTTCCTGCACCTCACCACGACTTGATCCCCAAGTCAGGTTCTTTGCCTCTTCTTCCTGTTCTAGTTAAAGTGGTAGCGTCATAGGA
Source organism: Talpa europaea (assembly GCF_964194135.1). Taxonomy (NCBI): domain Eukaryota; kingdom Metazoa; phylum Chordata; class Mammalia; order Eulipotyphla; family Talpidae; genus Talpa; species Talpa europaea. The sequence goes on along the minus strand of NC_140071.1, from coordinate 46,287,481 downwards.
CTGAGGAGGTTAAGGAGCAGAGAATGAAACCCTAGAGAAAACCAACATTTGAAAGGCAGAGTAGAAGGGAAGAAGGAAATGTTTCATGGAGAAAACGTCCAATGTCAAAGACAGGGCAAGTATGAGAAACAGGGAAGGACAGGACTGGATCTGGCAAGTGGGGTGTCACTGATGACTGCAGAGAGAGAAGTTTCACTGGGCTTGTAACACATACTGTCCATAATTAATAAATATGAACAAGGGGTCCAAAGAGCTTGTGATAACAAAGATAAGATAGATAGAAGACTTTATTTTCTCTAATCATCTTCCAATTAAAGTGATGATAGTAATGATTATTTCCAGTTCAGGCTTCGTTGCTCACCACTCACGTTCCACTCCATTCTGACCCTCCCCACACCAGGCTGGCCTAATGCAGACTTATGGTTATCCACCGAATCACATTTTTAGTTTGTCTCTCTCTAAATACAAGTAATTTTCAAGTAATTGGTAGAGTCCCTCAGCAAATAGTTATAAATAGGTGCTGTGTGTATATATAAAAAAAGGGAAACTAACCAAAGATATTCATCTTCGGCCTGTGATTAAGATGATGAGTATGAACCAGGCTGAGTCGTCTGTTCTCTGGCTCCAGATGAAAGAAGAAAGACTCCCCACCCCCCAACATGGCATTTTAGTGGAATCCCAACCACAGTGCCTCACGGTACAAAATGTTGTGCTGAAGGCCATGCTCTTCCTGTGTCATACACTTCACATTGCAGGGCACAGGAAATATATGTCTAGGCTCTGAGCACATTTTCGGATAAGGATGAAATGATGCTAATTTAATACTTCATTTGGAAAGGGGTGCTAGCCGTGGAATCAGCCAAGATGGCTGTCAGGCAGGCAGCTTGGGGAAGCTGCCCTTCCCACACCCGCTGCTCACTCTGGAGCAGCAGTGGCAACAATTACAGTGCAGAGAACCCAAGCAGCTGGCATGCAGCCAGAGACAGCCCTCCCCAGCACTGCGATCCCACAGCCCAAACCCCAGCATGTTACACAAACCCTATAATCACTGAAATGAGGGCCACTAGGTGCTGCTTGCCAAAGGTAAAAAAGCAAACATTTGAGACAGCTCTTTCTGCCTACTCTACTTCTTGGCAGCAGCCCTATTGAAAATAAGGATGTTTTGTATTTTGAGACCATCAGGGTTTCACATGAACCAGGATTCAGAACACAATCTCTCTTTCCAAGGAAAACTGAAAATACAGCCAGGACAATAAGCAAAGATGGTGTCATTGCTCTACAACTGATTAAGAGAAGAAGAAATGTTAGGGATGCCGCCCATTCTTGAGACCAGCCGGGGTTGCAGAGATCACCTCCCTGAAATCGCTCTGATCTCATAGAAGCTGATTTCAATTTGGCAGTTTGATTATGTGAGTCTAACACACACGCTGGGACGCCTGCAGCCTCAAGCCTCTGTCTGCAGGGTTGGTGTTAACGGTCACCTGCATAATCCCAAAAGTGCCTCCCGGGAATGCTGGCCGTTAGGGACCTCCCACACGTCACAGAGTGACTCACAGAAATGATAGAATCTGATTTTGTGCTGGTCTGGAGAGACACTTTTTCCCTAAGAGTCATGTTGCTGCTTTCTTGAAGTCTAATAGGACTTAACTCTAAACTTCACCATCCATCTCTTCTTTTCCCCCTTAGACTGGGGTTAGCCTGCTCACATTAAGGGATGATGTATTTAGTAAAATCCCTCTTCTGAGACCTGCTTATGGAAAACCAATTAAGATGGGGAGAAAGACAAGACAAAATTGAATTTTCCATCTGACTCAACTACAACTGTTTAGATTTGGAGACAGGCAGATTTGGAGATGGGATGGAGGGACCTTAGATCGCATGGGAAGTACATTTTCTTAGAGGCTGTCTCTCCAAAAGTTTAGACAAGCCCCCACAGTGCAAGGATAAATTATGAAAATATGGCATTGGGTCTGATGCTCTCTCTTGGCTCTAGTATAGTTTGTCACTTCAAAAATCTTGGTAACATGGAAAATGTAAAAGACAACCTCCCCCCCCCACCCCCCAGAGCAACTTACCAGGCTCTGCAACCTCTTTCTTGGGGAAAGAAGCATTATAAATAGGAAAGTGGGAGTATTTGTAACTGAACACTCCATGAGAACCCTGGCCAAGTAGGAAGCTGCCCACAGAGTGCTAGAGAATCACCGGCAATCTCCTTTCCCCACCGAGAACTTTGCCCACAGATGTCCCTGTGGAGTTGTGTTTTCCAGCACAAGCATTCCCCCTTCACTGACTAAGGCTGTGCACTTTAGATGGAACCAATTATTAGAACAGCAATAAGAAGTCAACAAGAAGATTTTGAGCATCTGCTATATTGGAGAAATTGTGTAGGATGCCACAGGAATTAAAAAAAAATCACTATTTAAGGATGTGCCAGGTACTGTTCTAGAAATCTCTACTCAAGATTAGTTTTGGAAGGATAAATGTTAATAAAAGGTAATGCATGGCAGATGTCAAAGGAGAGATAAGACACCATCTAAACAATTTAAGCATCAACTGAGCACCTAGTATTTGCGAGTTATTGAGCAAAGGGCTTTGGGGAGTAAGTGTTATAGAACTCTAGAGAAAGAAAGTTTATTTATGTTTGGTAGGATAAGAGAAGGCTTCCCAGAGAAGGTGAGACTGCACTGAACCACTGGGAGGATCCAGGGAGGTGATGGCTAGGAAGAGGATGTCCTATGCAGAGGGGAACACTATGAGGTAATAATTCACCAAGTCAGTTTTCACTCTGGAAGACAGTTGTGCCCCCTGGCTGGCTAGAGGTTACTATACAGGGTAAGTTTGGACAGTCTAGTTTGAGTCAGTGACCCCAATCTCCATGTTCACTATGATCTGATTAATAGGGTTCCCAGATGACTTGATTCTGTGAAACACTGCAGTCAGGAATAACTGTCACTGGGAAAGGATTCTATATGGCCAATGTGTAACTCTGCATTCTGTACCAGAGCAGGAAGAAGCCAATCATAGAGCTTTGTCCAGCAAGAACTGAACAATATAGACCTGGGAAGGAAAGTCTAACCAGCAGAGCAGGAAAAAAATGACTGAAAGGCCTGGAATGGCATCACTGGAAGAGGAAGAAACAGGGATGGGAGATGTGAGGTGGGGGTGGTGGTGATGAATTTGGCTTATGCCAGGTGACATGGGCAATTCAACATGTAGGTTTAGATATGATGATGGATTTACACGAGGTGCTTCCCACATCACTCTCCTCAGTGCAATAGGAATAAAGTCCAAACCTTATAGCATAGCCCACAGGACATATATCATTTACTCTATCTCCTTCCTGGGATCACAACCCCAGGTTTCCCGCCTCCCTGTGGTTATGTATGTGGCAGTGGAATCTGAACAGAGTGGAAGTCCAAGTCCCAGTCAGATGTGGACCCAAGTCCCAGTCAAATGTGGAAAACCTTGTGTACCACTGTCACACAAACAGGCAGCACGCCAGTCTTGGAAGCTCATTAAAAAATGACAGAGACCCAAGATGCAAGGAAGGGTGGTCCCCAAACACTGCTTGGATGAGAGCTGTCTATTGCTTGGGATACTCATTATGTGAGTGAGAAATGTTTATATTGTTTGGATTATTATAAAGTTTTGGTTTGTTCTAGCAGCCAATGTTATCTTCCCAAGTCAGGTCCACCTGTCCTGTCACACCATTCTCTGCTCTTAGTATATTCAGACTACCCTAGTTCCACAAGCTGTTTTTTGGACACACTAAGCTTTGTTCATCTGAATGGCATCTCTGTGCTGCAAGGAGTTTGCATTTGCTCTTCTTTCTGCCTAGAGTGCTTTGTATTGATTCATCTCTGCCCAGCTAACTCCTTCTCCAGGTCTCAGATTACATGGACTTCTTCAGGGTAGCCTTTTTTGACCTCCCCAATGAAATTAGGTGAAGCCCTGTTAATCTTTCATAATGTAAGTCTTTCAATTTGCAGCTGTGTGTTTCTTTCTTTAATGTGTCTCCCTGTAAAAGATCCAGAAAAGCAGGGACTGTGACTCTTGTTCACCAGTGTACTGTCTACTCAGCACCTAGCATTGTCTGTCTGATAAATATTATTGAACCAGTGTATGAAGCAGAGCTCTTAGGTTGGAGTTAGATGTAAGAGTGACCTAAGTAGGGACAGATGGAGGAGAGAGAGCAGCAAGCTGAGACATAACAGGAGAAATAAACAGTGGGTAAAGCATTGACATTGAAATTTCACACCTCCAATAAGGGTCATTAGTGAAGTTAAAGCTTAGAGGAAAGAGAATAACTAGGGAGATAATTCTTATAGATTGAAGAATGTTAGGGGTTCCAAGGGGACTTACACATCATGAACCCTGGGCTCCACTTTGCATAGACGGGGAAATAGAAGTTAAGTTCCCTAACCCAGCCAGTTGGTGTCCATGGCGGCAGATGCCGGTCAGGTCTCCGGAGGCCTCTGGATGAGCCATGCTAAAATGGTCTGAACTCTTCTGTTTGCACTGGGAGCTGAGAGGGAATAAAATTTTAAATCTACGCCCAAGGTAAATCTGATAGACCTAGAGGGCATCTCATGAAATTCTGGTGGTGGACTTAAAATGAACTGCTGTTTCCTGAGATCTTAATTCCAGGATCTTTTCTCCCGAATGGTCAAAGAGGAAAGACTGTTGGCAAGCATGAGGCAGGGCCATCTAGGGCCTTATTTGGTCGTGTTTGCGCTGAGAATGAAACACTTATCAAGACGAGATAAAGAGCCTTCCACAGAGAAATAAGGGAAAGGCATGGGTGGGGGGAGGGCCTGAAAGAAGCCACTGCCTTTCCCCTGTGAGACTCAACCTGCTCTCTCAGGCAGGGCTTTCTCTAACATGTTAGAGCTGCAGCTTTAGCTCTGAAACCTACAGTTCAGGTTCTCTACTCCTCTCTACACTGGAGAGAGAAGTATTAATACAATTAAACTAGCTTGTCAGTCCTCTGGTATCTTTTGAACACTTGAGACAATGCCAGCATCTTACTGGGGAATCTCCGGAAAAATACTTGCTAATAAGAAGTTCTTTCTACATATATCCCTGCCTGCTAGAGACTCTGAAGCTGGGGCCTGGTACAGCAAGGTGTGTGTTGCAGTAAGAGTGCCAGAGGGAGTGGAGAAAGTCCCTGGATTAGAACTGCCCTTGGGCCCACTCTGCTCTTGCAAGCGCCCATGAAGGCAGAGCATCCAAGTTTCCAATGCTGATCTCGTGAGCTGGAGGGACTGCATCAGCCATCTCAAACCTGCTCATGGCTGTGCTCTCACTTCATCCAGCTCAGATCCTTCTAGAGGTTCAAATGGTGTAATCCTTGTCAACATGGGAATTCTTTCCCTGTAGAATACAGTAACTTACTCATTATTTCAACAAATATTTATTCAGCATCTACCCTGTACCTGATGCCATACTAGGAATTGGTTTGAATAATTGAGCACCTACTATGTACTGGAACCTGTGCTCCAGTGCTATGCCCAGCAGGCCAGCAGCTCTGGGTTTAGTGAAGGGCCTTGTCACTATTTCAGTGCCCATATGCTCCCACCTGAGGACACCTGGCAGTACTGTGAGACTCAAGTATAAACAGTGTGCTGGAATGGTGCTAAGGTTCTCTAGCTATTAGTGTTTTGGGAATAGAAAAGAAATGTCTTTTGGTTTCAAGGAGTTTATATAAGATATATATAAAGTTAGACGCCTGCTAATAAAGAAACAGAAAGAGCAGAAAAGAGTTTATCTTTCAACTGGGTCGCTACATGCAAAAGAATGAAGCTTGACCACCACCTCACACCATACACAAAAATCAACTCAAAATGGATTAAAGAACTAGACATAAGACCTGAAACCATAAAATATATAGAAGGAAATATAGGCGAAACACTACGTGATTTGCACATCAAAGACATCTTTACAGACACATCACCCAAAGCAGTGATAGTGAAGGCAAAGATAAACAGCTGGGACTATATCAAATTAAAGAGCTTTTGCACAGCAAAAGAGACAATAACAAAAACAAAGAGAAACCCCACCAACTGGGAGAACATTTTTGCACACAACACTAATGATAAAGGACTGATCACAAAAATCTGCAAAGAGCTGATGAGTCTCAACAACAACAAAGAAAATAATCCAGTCAAAAAATGGGCAGAAGAGCTTAAAAGAAACTTCTCTGAAGAGGAAATGCAAATGGCCAACAGGCATATGAAAAAATGTTCAACATCACTTGTCATCAGGGAAATGCAAATCAAAACTACCATGAGATACCATCTTACACCAGTGAGAATGGCACATATTAAAAAAACTAGCAACAACAAATGTTGGCGAGGGTGTGGAGAAAAAGGAACTCTTCTGCACTGTTGGTGGGAGTGCAAACTGGTCCAACCACTGTGGAAAGCTGTGTGGAGATTTCTGGACCTACTAAACATAGAGCTTCCATATGACCCAGCAATTCCACTCCTAGGTATTTACCCAAAGGACACAGAAACATCAATTCCAAAGAACACCTGCACCCCTATGTTTATAGCAGCACTGTTTACAATAGCTAAGCTTTGGAAACAACCCAAATGCCCAAAAATAGATGACTGGATCAAGAAGATGTGGTACATATATACCATGGAATATTACTCAGCATTCAAAAAAGATAAACACATGCAATTTGCTGCAACATGGATGGCGCTGGAAGGGATCATGCTCAGCGAAATAAGCCAAAAAGAAAAAGAAAAATACCGGATGGTCTCACTCATAGCAGGAATCTAGAAAACTTAAATAAGGGACCAGGAAAATGAATAACTATAAGAAAGTGAAAATCAAAATCAACAAAAAACTATGAACCAGAGACACTTTTAGGGGGGCGGGGGCGGGAGGGGAGGGATTGGGGTCAGAATGGGGGGCTGCAATTGTATGGGGAATATAACAATAAAATTTATAAAAAAAAATAAAAAATAAAACAATAAAAAAAAAAATAAAAAAAAAAAAGAGTTTATCTTTCAGATTTAATAATTGCTCATGCAGATATATCCAAAATATGGAAGGAAAAGTGTTTCATTCCAGGTCAGATAGAATTTTTAATCAAAACTAGTTCATTCCTCTTTCCTTGCCTTGTCTTCTCCAAACCTACCCTACCATAGATATTTAAGGACTTGTAATCAAGTAATCCTCTCTTGAGGAAGAAAGTGGAAGTTAAGTTAGAGAGGAAAGAAAGGTTGGGAACTGCCTAATTTTCATGTGACATAGAAGTATTGGAAACCATGTAACTTTTCTAACTTATCAAGCAGGGTGCCACAGCCACTCAGAAAAAGGGTAGGAGTCAGAGGGATCAGGAGAAATCTCCTGACACAGCAGATAATTAATACACTAAGACTAACAACCAAAGGCAGAAATGGAAGCTGTAATTACCCAAAGGCTTCAATGAGTGGATCCTCGAGGGGAGATAGAAAGGAGTGGCTCCTGTTTTCACAGAACTGATGATGGCCAGGCAGGGCAGGCCCTTGTGTCCCCTGTGGGGCTGCCTGGGGTGGTCTGCCTGTTTCCCAGCTCACTCATGAGTTTCACCATTCAGAGGCAACAGTCCTGACAGCTATGCACTCTTCAGAAATTGGGAAAATACCGCCAGGGATTCCATGTGTCCTTGGAGATCTATGTCAACTTTCCAATAGTCAAGGCTACTGAGGGTAAGAACTATACCTCGAATTCTTTTTAAATTAACTAGCACTTAGCTCAGAGGAGACTCACACATATTTGTTGAGTGACTGATTTTTCCTGGGTGATGGCCAGGGACTCCTGGAGGGGTCTCAGCCTTAGTTTCCACAGTTTGGTGACACAGATAGCCTCTTAGAAACAGGCAGTTCCTTACAGATTTACTCAAAGGAATGTACACTGGAGAATGAGAGAGACTCTGACCAAATTTCGAAGGTTAAAACACTAAATGCTTTTCCTAATAATTGCTTAATCTCATAAGAAGCATCGGACTTAATCCTATAATCATGTTAGGCTTACCTGTATACCGAGTTACTTTGCATTTACCACTTATCTGTGGCAAGAATCTGATGTGTAAGTGACAAGTCAGAGCAGAATTTAGTCAGCAAAGCCCACAGGCTGCTAATGTTACATCACTGGAAACTACATTTTAGTCAGTGATTTTCTACTAGGTATGAGATGAAGATTTATACCATTAGGAGAGCAAAATGAAGTTAATAGGGAGAAAAATGGTTTTTTGTTTCTCTTCATTAATTTTATTTCCAATTATTTTCCTTCTATCAATTTCCCATCACAGATGAGGCTAATGTAAACTTTTCCTCTGTTTTTCTTGGCAGTAAGAACGACGTCTGAGAAATCATAACTCACTCTTCTAAGCATAGTTTTTTTTTTTTCTGGTTTTCCCTTATTTTAACTAGAAATACAAGCTTGCAAGTGAGGGAATGATAATATGTGAGGACAAATATATTATGGTCAGCCTGCCTTTGTCCTCTGATAAGAAAATGGCTCATTGATCTGCAATGCTCATTTAAAGCAAATTTAAAATTTTGGGTTATCAAAATTGACGATCACTACCGAACTCTGCAAGCTCTGGTGCATGTTTACACTGGACAGGACACTGGGGTACCTGCCGTAGTGCTGAGCCCCGGGTAGACTTCTTAGAGAACAGCTCCCCTCTACTGCGATACAGGCAGAAAAAAGAGCCTGGAGTCTGGCTATAAAGGAACCTGGAATCCCAGGTTCTGGGCTCTGCCACTTTTAGGCTGTGCAGCCTGGGGCAAACTCCTCAACTCTTCTAAGACTTACTTTTCTTCTCTGTAAAATAGGAATACTACTACCACCTGGGCTCTTGAGGTTTCTGTGAGGATTAAGTGGACCAATGAAAGCAAAGTACTGAGCCAGAGACTGGCATGGAAAAAGGGGGAAATATGGTGGCCTTATTGTTATTGTTAATACCAATAACAACTGGCCTCCTACTCTGGCCTCATCCTTCTCTCTACCAGCCTATTGTGTAACTTGATAATGTAGAGGAGAAAAACACTACGACCAAACTAACTGGAACCTAGAAAAAATAAGAAACAGGAACAGTGTCACAGTAAGCCCTGGCACACGTAACAACTTTATACTGGAAGGATGTTAATAAGCAAGATCTTTACAGATCATCTTCTGCATGCAACACACAGTATCAGGCAACATCAGAGAAGTAAAAATCCCTTTCCTGCAAACAGCTAACATTTATTGAGATGGCCCCTTAAGAAGTTTACAGGGAAGAAAATATGGTTTTTGAATTGGCCCTCCTCTGGGTACATTCCAGTTCAGTACTTCCAACCTCTTTTATCCATGCAACTGGATTAAGAAAAATCGTTCATAGGTCTGTGCAGCCACATCATACTGTTGCCTCATATTAAGTTCTCTCAGCCACTCCTCCTCATCCTGTTCCTTGCAGATGACCCCAAGCACTGCACTCCCCTGTCACATTCCAACCTGTTAGGCTGGCCCCATTATTCTCAATGTCACCTGGATCCCAACTCGGTTGTTCACTGTATTCACTGTCATCCACAGCCTTTATGGCTTCTGGAATGTGATGCTATAGCTTTGGTAGCGTTTTCCAAGTCACCCAGCAGAAAGCTGAACATGGATGGGAAGCTAGACAAGACAGTTAACTCACACAAGCAGGCATCTCCAAAAACTCTACTGTTTCATTTAAGACTTGCCATAGCTTACTCCTCTACTCCTTGTCAGCCCCAATTAGTCATTCTTTTCTGCTTTCTTACAACCATGTCTGTGGTCTGCACAGGCAGAAAGCTGGGCCAATGAAGAAGGGAAGTGGTTGAGGACAATAAAGTGAGCACAGAGCATTCCATGCTGGAGTGTGGCAAAGGATGGGGTGGTGTTTTGGAAACCAGAGGGTGTGGAAATGAGGCCAATGAAAAGCTACTCTGGAAAACATTAAGCTAATGGACCTCAGAGCACCCAGTCTTTGGAGGGAGATAATAGAAACATTTGAGAGATTAAATAATTCAGTGCTGAGCCCTTCATACTGTGTGTTCCAACTGGCTGGTGGTCACCGGACTCTATCAGATAATAATACATCTTCATCAATTAGCTTTCAAATAGAGTTAGCTATATGAAAATGCCTTTCTTTTAAAATGTGCCCATGCCAGCTCCCCACCTATACAGTGAGTGTAGGTTCCTCTTCTATGATCTGTTGTCATGGGGTAGTGACTCTTCACCAAGCCCAGAATTCAGTCCTGCAGTCAAGACTTCAGGCTGCCGCCCCACCCTTCCTGAACCAGTAGGAGGATGTATGTCTTATTTTCATAGCCTTTTAGACATATTTGAGGAACCCAAAGGAAAAGTTAAGTACAGTTTCCTCAGAGATGATCTTGAGTAAGAAAAAGAGACATAATAAAATGAACACAAGAATTGAGGTGATCAATGAAATTACCTTATTTCTACTTTCTTTCCCATATAGTTTTTTTTAAAACAAAAAACAAAAAACAAAATTCTTGGGGGTCTCCCTGGTAGTGCAAGGGGTTAAGTCTCAGCACCATGAAGCTATCCACAGCCACTGCAGCATAAGTTCAATCCCTAATTGGGGAGCTAACCCACTTGGCGCAGCAAATCTCTCCTGTCTTGCTTGCTGCTCCCCTCAGCAGTGTATTTCAGCAGATCTACTTGTTCTGCTCCCCACTCTGTCTCTGGTGAATCCTCTCACCCACCCACCCTCCCCTCACCTCTGGCCTGCACCCCAGCTCTTGTATGCAAAAATAAATAAATATTAAAAAAAACTCTTATAATGAAAAAATTTAAGCATACATAAAAGTAGACCAAAGAGCACAAGGTCTCCCATACTCACCCCCAACAATTTTCCACTTGTAGCCCATATTCTTCTATCATTATCTGCCTTTCTCCCTTGTCCCCCAGCATCATTTCAAATTAAATACCAGCCATCATAATATTTCATCTGTAATATTTCAGTACATATCTATAAAAGAACAAATTTCTTTTCAAAAACCATAATTACAATATTGTTGTCACATTAGTAGAGATTTAATGAGCAAAGATTAAAAATGTTTTCTAGAATTTTAACAATAATTTTCTAGTAACTTTACATATTTATGTTACGGTCTGAATGTTTATCCATCCCCCTCCCGCTACACCCACTTGCCCTCCCCAGCAAATTCCTATGTTGAAATCCTAATCCTTAGGGATGATGGCTTTGCAGTGGGAAGAGGATGAGCATATGAGGGTGGACCTCACATCAAAGGATTAGTGTCTTATAAAAGAGACTTCAGACAGCTCCCTTCCCTTCCTCCACATGAGGACATAGTGAGAAGATACTGGTTATGAACTGGGAAGAGGATCCTCCCCAGGTCAATACTCTGCAGGCTCCTTGATCTTGGACTTCCAGCTTCCAGAACTGGAAGAAATAGATTTCTGCTGTCTATCAGCTACTGAGACTGTAGTATGTTGTTAGAGCAGCCCAAACAGATAAAGGGATAGTGTTCCAATACCTTGGTGTTCCAATGCCTGATTATCCATAGGTTTTTAAGACCCTTTTCTGCCGAGGTCTGCATTAGCTCCTGGGAGAATGGAAAGACACCATCCACATGCACATAGCTGGCTTGAGACAGCCCAGTCCACTCACAGGGCACATCCTGTACTGGGTGGAGTGAGATTTGTTTCATGTTGCATTTTACCTCCCAGCACAGAGAAGCACTCCCATTAAAGCATTTCCCTGATTTCCGGAGCCACAGGAGCTTCAGAAAAGCCAAATACTTTTGATACTTTTGAAGGCCTCAAGGGACCCATCTCACGCCCAGCGAGCAGGGCAGCTCAGTACTCAGCACTGGCTGATGTCAACATTTGCATGTCACTGGAGGGAGCCAGGATGGCGCCTGTGGCCCTCTGCTCGAGGCTAACATTTCTGTTGGATGTGGAGTGAGGTGGGGCAGCATAACAAAAAGCATCAGTAAATGGTAGCTATTCCACTTGCCCTGCTTCTGATTTTCTCAACTAGTCAGGGCTTAAATGTGAATAAGTGCTAAAGGCATCCCTCTTAGTAACAGATGTGCAGTACAGACATGTATTCCAAGCACTGTGCTGGGAGCATACAAAGATGCACGGACAGATGTCCACGTCTCTGTCTTTGACATGACTGGAAACTAACAAAGAATATGCATGGATAAGCTCGTCATAATGGGCTAGAGGTGCATCTGAATGCTGAATGAGCACTGAGGAAGGAGTAACTAGTAATTAACTCTGCCAGGAGGGACGGTGATGATGCTGGGTGGGAAGGCATTACCAAGGAACGTCTCATTTGAAGTGGATCTTGAAGGTTTAGACAGATTGTACTAGGCAGGGAAGGCAATCAAGGAGGAAGGAACAGCATAAGGGAAGCCTGGAGGCAGGAAAGCAAGTGGCATACTTGGAGAACAGGTTGACAAAAGCATTGATGAACATGAGAACAGGGGGGGAGTAGGAGGCAAATGGAGCCAGATCACTTGGCTCAGCCTAGCCTGAGCAGCGCCTCTGCAGTGTGCACTTGTGCCCAGTCCTACCTTGGAGCAGGCACTGGGCATTCCTGAGTGGTGCTAAGCAGCAAGACTTGTGGAGAGGTCGTCAGGCCCGTCCCCAGCCAGCAGCTCTGTCAGCATCTGGTGTAGACCTTTCTGCACATGTCAGGGGTGACACTCCTAAGTTTATACCAAGGGCTGGTCCATGGAGGAGCTGAAGAGTGACTAGAACTTGTTTGGGGAGAAGAGTGGGTGCTGTCAGATGCTGACTCAGCATCCAGAGCTGGCAGCACTTGTTGCTGTTCAGTTGGAGCTGGGAGAATCATGCTGCCATCAGGCTCTGGTAGCCTCAGCCCAGGACCAGGCCTGTAACCAGCCAGGGGCAACTCTAGCGGTTTGGGACATGGCATTTGGCCACACTGGCTGCCTGCGTTTTCACCCTGTACTCCTGCTCACACAATCACACCCTGGCAATCTGTCCAATAGACTGGAGCCTGCCTTGCCCTCCCCACAGCAGCCTGCAGGCCTGGCCCTGAGCCCTACCCTGCTGACACACTTCATAAGCCACCTGGCCTTCTGGTTCTTGCTGTTGCTGGGACTCCAGTCTCACAGAGAAATGGTGGCAAAAGGTGCAGATTCTACACAGGCCCACCTCTGAACCCTCCCTGTCAAACTTGACCTGGTAGCCCAGGCTGGTGAGCACCCCAGTGGGCCTCTTGATCTGGCAGAGAGTGCCCCATCTGCTGTCTCAGGAGAAAAGGCATTGTCCCTCAACATTCTTAGCAAACTCTGCTCTCTTATCTCTATTCACTTCTCCAACTTGCTGTGACCTGCAGGCCTCACTGCCCCCTCAGATCTCCAAGCCAAGGTGAATGTTCGTGTCTTTTCTTCAAGTGCTCAGAGTAGGAGTGTCCAGACACAGAGCCTACTACTCAGGGAGCCTGGGCAGGAGGGGAGAGAAGAATAGGCAAGATTGAATTTATATCCCAAACTAGCTGTCTGACGTCTAGTACCACAGGTACAAGTTTTCAGGGGAGAGGTAAGTTGTGAAAAGACAGGTAGAAGCAGCACAGAGAAATTCTTGCTTTTGAGTGGAAAAATGAAGCTGGTGCCTGGGAGTTATTTGGAAAGAGATTGGCTTTAGTATTTGGAAACCTGCATTCCACTTCAGAGAGCAGACCAGATTCCTGCCAACCATCAGGTTGGCAGAGAGGTAGCTTATGTCTACCCCTAATTTTCTGGGGTCACACAACACAGTCCTTATCCTAGACACCAACAGAGCTGCACCTGCATCACCAAACTGTAATTAACATCAAATAGCTTTGGAGCTTTTAGTTAGGATTTGTTTTTAGAAAATACAAAGCTTTCCTTTTGCCAACAGTGAACACTGCCAGGGACTGGGTTAGTTAAACATCTTCAACCAGGATCTTTAGTTGGCAGTCCCAAGCTCTGGGAGTTTCAGGAACTCTCAACCACTGACTCCTATGTTCAGCTGTATCAGAAAATGATTGTGGTTGATATCCTCCCAAGCTCCAAGGCTAAGAAGATCTGACCTAGTGTAGTTAACACAGTTAAACTTCTGGGTATACAGAAAGTTTTACACCACATTGTAATGACTTAGCAATACAAGAAAAGTTGGGTCAATTTCTGTGGAAAAGTCATGTTCTAAAGTGTTATATTACATTTAAAAAATTGGGAAAGGTGTCTGGAGCTGTGGGTATGGCAAGTTGAGGGCTCCTTCCGTACTGGCGTAGTGAGCGCACATCTTTGACCTTCAGCACACAGCTTCCTGGTGATACTTTTGGTTCATCTGCCCAACCAGGCTGCACACTTTCGGAGGTGAGCACCCACATTCCTTGCTCACATTACTTAGCAGACTATAGTAATCTGTAATGTTTTTTGGTTAAGTAGTTAAGGGCATACACTGATGGGCTGCAATGTAGGAAGGATTAGTATTCTTTTGGTTAGTGGGTTCTATACTGGGAAGAGAAGCAGCTTCTCTCATTCCTTCCCCAAAAACCTAAATTTCATCAAGAGGATACATATAAACTAGCATTATAAACTAGTCAGGCCCTGAAATTCATCCTATGGGGGCCACTAAAGAGTTAATTCAGTTCTGATATAAGAATTATGAGGCAATACTATAAGGATTACACACAATGGATTTATAGCACAATAAGTTTTTTTTTAAAGGACAAAAGTAGTGACTGGGGATGTTTCAGATGAAGAAATAACCATGTTAACCTCACTGCTTTTTAAACATTTGCATCTGTGAATTGCAGAGGCTCAACATAAAGCAGATTGCCTATATCCACTGAAAGCTATTCTGGCATGAGAAATTTCTCCTGCATAAAGCAAAACAGATGTGTGAGAGGGAAAAGCAAACTCTCTTATGGGTGTATCAACATTCAGAATTATATAGTTATCTCAGGAACCATAGATTGTGTGAAGCAATGAATTTAGAATCGTGACCATACTGTGTCTCTAAAATCTTGATAGAAAAAGCAGAAGCTTTAGTATCTGAAAAATACTAAT
The DNA here is from genome assembly GCF_964194135.1 of Talpa europaea. Classification (NCBI taxonomy): domain Eukaryota; kingdom Metazoa; phylum Chordata; class Mammalia; order Eulipotyphla; family Talpidae; genus Talpa; species Talpa europaea. Next base: position 46,272,422 of record NC_140071.1, on the reverse strand, counting down.
CATTAATGCAGATGCAATAGTATATTCATATTTCATCCACATTTCTTTTAACTGGAGGGAGATCTGCCAATTGAACTAAACTTGCACCAGAGATTAAATATCCAGAATTTTCAGCCTTGTGTTGCCTGGAACACATGAGTTCAGATCTGCTTGACTGTTTAAGTAATTAGAAAAACAGCCACACACTTATCAGCAAGGAAGAGCACATGTGACTGTATGCACATATGCCTGCACATGGGGATCCACAAGCAAATCAACTTGGAAATAGGATAGGACTCAAAGGTGGCCCCTTGAGGTGTGGGTGAGTGTTCACAGAGCAGAAGTCAGGTGCTTGGCTACCTGCTAGGTGCTGAGACTTGCACAACAGAAGCACAAATCCGAATGCAGGCACTGACCTAGGAAGTACAGCATTGTACCCGGGGTGGGGTGGGGGGGCAGGCTCCAGGTCCGAAGAGAAGGAATTACATTGGGAGGAGAAGAGAGAGAGTAGGCCAACTTCTCAATGAATGCCCTAGCTGAAACCAGCTAGGAAAGCTGTTCAAGGGAACTTCAAATTTGATCGACATGTTAAAATGTGTAAGTGTTTGCTCGTGTATATATGCAATAGATTGGAAATGGTGATACAACAGTCAAGCTTGATCAGGTAGATATGAATGTTAAAATGATTAAAATAACCCCAAATACTTAATATAATCATATTGCAGAAACAAAGTCACAGGAACATTGTGTTCAAATACATACACACACATACATTATTGCAGCATTATATGCAGTTTAGAGGATTCAGCACTCTCCTGAATATAAGAAAAAATTGAATATAAGAAATAATTGTGAATATAACAAAAAATTGTGATAAAAATTACAAATTATGAGTATACATAGAAATAAGTAAATATATTTCCACTAATGTCTTTCTTCAGAGTTTCTATTTGAAGTTACACAGAATTTATCACTTAAAAAAAATCCTCAGTAGGGATCTGTGAAGCAGTACTACTCAAACCTTTACTTTTTTTTAAGATTTATTTATTCACGCATACAAGAATCGGGGTACAGGCCAGATGTGGGGGAGGGTGAGAGGATTCGCCAGAGACAGAGTGGGGAACAGAACAGGCAGATTGACTGAAATACACTGCTGAGGGGAGCAGGGGGCAAGACAGGAGAAGTCTGCCGCGCCGTGTGGGATTCTCTCCTGCCAGCTGGGATACAACCCACGCTGCAGAGGCTGCGGACAGCTTCACAGCGCTGTGCTCAACTGCCTGCGCCACCAGGGGAGGCCTCTCAAACCTCTACTTTTCTCACTTTGTATTTATTATTAGTATCAGCAAGAGATAGAGTTCCCTTTATTTTCTTCTGATTTTACTAAATATATTTTCTGAAATTGCATTCTGATATTTAAAATTGCTTGAGTGAAAAGAAAAACTTATAAAAAGCAAGCATCAAATACTCTAGTAAAAATACATAAATAGCAATCCATTTAAAAGACTGAGTTCCACAGACACACAGACCAATGGAATCAAATAGAAAATCCAGAAACAAACCCACAGATTTATGGTCTACTAATCTTTGACAAAGGAGCAAAGAATATGCATTGGAGCAAAGAAAGTTTGTTCAATAAATGGTGCTGGGAAAACTGGGTCGCTACATGCAAAAGAATGAAGCTTGACTACTACCTCACACCATACAGAAAAATCAACTCAAAATGGATTAAAGAACTAGACATAAGACCTGAAACCATAAAATACATAGAAGGAAATATAGGCGAAACACTCCATGATATGCACATCAAAGACATCTTTACAGACGCATCACCCAAAGCAGTGATAGTGAAGGCAAAGACAAACAGCTGGGACTACATCAAATTAAAGAGCTTCTGCACAGCAAAAGAGACAATAACAAAAACAAAGAGAAACCCCACTGATTGGGAGAACATTTTTGCACACAACACTAATGATAAAGGACTGATCACAAAAATCTGCAAAGAGCTGATGAGACTCAACAAAAACAAAGAAAATAATTCAGTCAAAATATGGGCAGAAGAGCTAAAAAGAAACTTCTCTGAAGAGGAAATGCAAATGGCCAACAGGCATATGAAAAACTGTTCAACATCACTTGTCATCAGGAAAATGCAAATCAAAACTACAATGAGATACCATCTTACACCAGTGAGAATGGCACATATTAAAAAAACTAGCAATGACAAATGTTGGCGAGGATGTGGAGAAAAAGGAACTCTCCTGTACTGCTGGTGGGAGTGCACATTGGTCCAACCACTATGGAGAGCGTGTGGAGATTCCCCAGCCTACTAAAGATAGAGCTTCCATATGATCCAGCAATTCCACTCCTAGGTATTTACCCAAAGGACACAGAAACATTAATTCCAAAGGGCACCTGCACCCCTATGTTTATAGCAGCACTATTTACAATAGCTAAGCTTTGGAAACAACCCAAATGCCCAAAAATAGATGACTGGATCAAGAAGATGTAGTACATATACACCATGGAATATTACTCAGCATTCAAAAAAGGTAAACACATGCAATTTGTAGCAACATGGATGGAGCTGGAAGGGATCATGCTTAGCGAAATAAGCCAGAAAGAAAAAGAAAAATACCAGATGGGCTCACTCATAGCAGGAATCTAGAAAACTTAAATAAGGGACCAGGAAAAATAATAACTATAAGAAAGAAAATATCAAAATCAACAAACAACTATGAACCAGAGACACTCTATGGGGGTGGGGGGAAGGGAAAGGAGGGCTTGGGGTCAAAATAAGGGGGTTGTAATTGTATGGGGAATATAAAAATAAAATTTAAATAAAAAAATTCAATCAGTGATTGAATTAAAAAAATAAAAAAAAAGACTGAGTTCCAAATATGGATTCCATGAATAATCAAAGGTTCCATATTACGAAAGGTTGATAGAGTATTTTCACATTTAATTTTGTGACTACTTCCTCTATTTCACTGATTGGCAGTGATGCCTGAGATGACTGTAGGCCCTGCATTTCTAAAGGAAAATATACAGAGCAAAAAAGTATGCTGGAAAGGAAAATATTCATTGCTAGTGAAAGGCACTGGCATCTGAATTTAATAATAAGATGCCATTTGGAGTCTATATAGTTTTTCAACAGTATAGACACTTAAACAAATCAGGCTGAAATTATACATAACTCAGCAAATACATTTCAACTATGATTAATCTCCTTTTACATGTACATGCGCAATCTCTTATGAACTATTCTAAAAAGCAACCCTATAAGGAAAAAGAACAAGACTGTGGTTCAAGAGGGATCCTTGAAGAAGCAATAAAGAGATTCCAATTCTTCCTTCCTCTAAGTTGCTCTGAGCTGTCACTGCACAAGACTACTGTGTTTTTATTCATATATTTCCCCCATATGAAATGCCTTCTCCCCTCTTTTAATGGCCTAGCTGAAAATCCAATCTCCTTTCTGAAATCTTCTGAGAACTCTATTTAGAAATATTCTTCCTCTCCTACATAGTATCTCATCTGTTCCCTCCATCCTCGCCCCTCCCACCCCAGTATACTGAGGAGTAACTGACATACATCACTGGATAGGTTGAAAGGCATATAATATGACAGTTCAAGTCACATATATTGTGAAAGGATTACAGTAGGTTCAGCTATATTCATCTCTCATCCATTCTTTCTCTAGTACTGTTTAGCTCTTTATCATCCACTGTTGCATATTGTTAATCTTGAAATGTGTCTACATTTTGTTTTCCTAACTCATTTATATGCCCTTTTAAGGACAAGGAACTATGGGTTATTTGAACTCTGAGTCATACTCTTTCCATTCTCATAGGAACCTATCTCACAGTGTTGTCCTTGCATCATTAGAGCTGCCCAGGTGTTTGATGAAAATAGAGCTTCAGTGATCCTGTACTCTAAAGGCTGAAGACTACTTTACACAAGAACCAGCGAGTGCTATGAACATAATCAGTACCAAAAAGTATTTGTTGAAAATATAAAGGCACACAAATTTAAAAGCTCCAAACTAAACCAAAACAATAAATATAAACCAAACAAAAAACAAATGAAAGGTGTGAGCCTTATTTAATCTTATGTTCATAAATTTAATCACAACCTAGTTATCTTCTTATGAAGCTGACCATACATGAAGTGTTATTCTAAAGAGAATCTGTATTTTCCAGTCTCACGATTATGGACTAGGGTAAACGACCTCCCATAGGCTCTAAGCAAGAGTCATGACGACTATTATTGTTGCCCTTGTTCACTGACCCATTTAACCAACTGCTTCAATCTCTCCCTTATTTGTGCTCCTCTCTCTAACCCCAAATATCTGTCAAATCTTCCTATCTGCTTTGTGACTACTGAGGCTTGTATTTTATAATAAAAGGCTCTATGCTTGAAGTCACTTGGACATTAGCATAAGTGACTGGAAATACAAAGACAGTCTACAGAACATCTGAGGTCAGATCTGGAGTAACCAGTGGGTGTGCCTTAAGGAATCAGATAATAGCACTTTGACCAGTGGGTGAGCCTTTAAGAATTAGGTAACAGGACTTGTAGAAAATGAACTTGAACAGAAATGAGTCAAATTAAGATCCCTGCCATAAAACTAGGGCTGCTCAGACCTGACATTTGGAATTAAGACACTCACAATCCTGGATCCTTCCATTGAGACCAAGACAAATAGCTGAGAGAAAAGCTCCCATATCTAAGGCTTGGGGCCTTACCTAAACTACATGGTGCTCTACAATTTAGCTCTCTTGACATTTCAGTCTGCTTTTCAGAAATCTTACTTTCCTTGTGGTTAAATTGAAAGAGCCCATCAAACAAAGCTGCTCTTATTTCTAAGAGAGAAGGAAAATGACTTCCAAAGGCCTTGCTTGATCCCCATATCATACCTAATCCCCCCCTCTCCTCAAGCCACTCTGTTCAGTTCTCTTGCTGGGGCTAACTTTATTCTGCTTTGCACTGTAAGAGGCTTTGTCCCTACCCTGAAGCTCCCTCCAGCTTCTTGGGGGCAGAGGCCCAATCCGTTTATCTTTATGTCTCCCCAGGGCCTGCACAGTAAGTCCTCAGTACATGTTTAAGGAACTTAGTCTGGGCAGTGAGTTGGATTTAGAGTTATGATTTCTTTTGCTATCAGGTTTCAGGTAGGGGTTCAAAGTCCCTTGATCCAAGAAAACAGGGCCAGGTGGCAGTTTCACTTGGTCCACTCCTGGAAGTGATGACCCCACAATCCTAGGGGGAGGGAAGGAAGTTCCAGAGACAAAGAGAGCCCCACCCCTCAGCCAGCAGCAAGCAAACTCCCTTCTCTAATTTGATCTTCCCTCTGCCTTGGCAAAGACTAAGTGCATTCCCTAAAGAGCATATGTGAAACAATGCAGTTGCTGTTTCAAACAACATCCAAAAAAGGAGTGGTGGTGGGGAACATGTAAGGAAAGCATTTTTCTTGATTTTTTTTTTAAATGTATGTTGCAGGAGAAGTAGTCAAGAAGATAAAACACTTAGTAAATTACAAACCATGACGGAAAAACAATTTGTAGTGTTCTTTAAAATTTTTTTAATACTATATCTAATCATTTATCCAATCACTCAGCAAACTTTGCATCTACCCTGATGGGGTATGCTTCATTTTGTGTGATTTGTGAATGTGATGGTTTTCTAGACCAGAGAGTCTGCAGAGCGGAGACCTTCCAGGGTACGCCTTCCTATACCCTAGGCCCGTCGCCTGGAGGACAGCAGGGGCTGAGGGCTCAGGGCTCAGGATATGGTGGAAAACCACCCACATGGATTGGAAAAGAGGCAACAAAGATAGAGAGCTAAGGGCCAAGAGCCCAAGCACTTCGAGAACGGGTGAAAAGCACTGACAAATGTCACAGATGGACCAAGTAAGCTCTTCCTGAAAAGAAAGCAGGGATTTGGAAATTAGGAGGCCACTGGAAACCTACAGGGTGTTTTGAAGAAGGCAGATTATATTTGGGAAAAATTCACTGATGGGCATAAACATTTATCCAAAAGTGCATTGTTACATGTCTAGAGAAATAAGGTAAGAACACTATGGCAGCAGTTAAAAAGATAAGAGCCATATGAGGCTTTCCCAACATTACTGACTTTCTCAGCATTACTGACTTTTTAGGTAGAAAATTTTTTCTCTGATGTGGGGCTATCCTGTGCATTATAAGATATTTAGTAACATCCCTGGCTTCTATCTGTAAGAAGCCAGTAGCATCCCCACCCAGGCTATGCTCACCAAAAATATCTCAAAAAATTGCAAAACTCCCCTAGGGGGCATTGAGAACCAACGATCTATACATACCGAGTGGAAAAGCTCTCAAATATAGGTTGCTGGGTGAAAAACACATAGGCAAAAGAGTACATATTATATGACAGTACCCAAGTGGCAAAGGTATTTTACACATCCACATGCACACCCACACACACACTCATAAACCCATATTATGCATCTACAGTGTTCTAGAAGAATAAAACTATTAGCAGCAGTCATCTCTAAGAGAGTGCCTGGGCATAGGGGTTATAGTGACTTTGCCTTTGTCCTGTTTGTGTTTTTTTTTTTTAACAAAGTGAAAATCTGTAGTTGGTGTTAAAATTATATAGTTTGTGAATGGATAGATATTGGAGCACATGAAAATTACTCCTTGGCAAAATGTAGAAATGAAGAGAAAGAGGTTTGAGAACGAGGCAGAATTAAAGGAAGGAATTTCTAGGATGTGGGAAAATTGTGCACTGCTAAATTCTGTCAAGTTACAACATTTTATGAAGCATTATGGGGGGGGGTATGAATAACTTGTAGAATGCTTCCACTTACTAGCTCAAGATTTCAATAATGCTTTGCCAGCAATGACTTCCCAACTATAGTTAAATATGCATGAAATGATAGAATTTCTCTTTCTGTTTTTCCACTGCATGTTTCTTTAATTTGTGTTCCTTTGGTGTGTGTACAGCTTTCTGTAACTAAAGTGCTGATGCCATAATAGAAACTGTTACTCTTCTGTGTTGGAAAGACCTGAGAATAAAAGCTGACTCTGACTTGTGCTTGGTCTGGCATGGCTGGGTATACTGCAGGCATGTATTTGTTTTTCATTAATTTGTTTGTCATTTTTCTCCATGATCTATGGAACATTTATTTCCCCTGAAGCAAAAGGATCTGAAATGTCAGAGGTTTCTCTTGGTTCTGCTGGGGTAATGAATTGTTGAGAAAAAGAAATTTTTCTTATATGCTATTTGATTGTGGAAGGAGACATTTTGTGACCTTTTGTTATTTTACAGTGATAATGAATTTCCTGACAAATGTGGAAACTTTGGACTTTTTTATTAAAATAATAAGGTTTGAGGAATAACTTTGACCTAGACCTTTGTAGAATTAATCAAATACAGATTTTGGAGAAATTGATGAGTTTGGTCTTTACTGAGACATTCTAATTTATTCTTGTCACCAAGGCAGTACACAGATCTATACCACATAAAACATTAAAGAATTAACTACAGACCCAGGTCCCTGAACAGAGATTTAGACATACTGGGTGGGAGGAGGTCTAGGCTCAGGGTCTTTCAGTCTTATTCTAGTGCTGCTTTTTTCCTTTTACTTTGTTTTTTTTTTCCCTTTTATTTCCCCTTTAAATTGTAGAACTAATAAATTTTTAGCAAATCTGGCTTATGGTGAACAGAATGAAAAAAAATAATAAAAATCATCCATAATCACATTTTCCAAAGCTAATAAGGCCATTATAACATTTTGGCCTAGTCTTCCAAATCATGTTTGGATGTCTTTTTTTTTTAATTTTTATACAACTGAGATGATGCTGAACATGAAATTGTATATTTTGTGTTTTTACTCTTAAATATTGCAGATGTTTTGTGTTTAAACACTTTAAACACTTTAAAGGAGAACTATAGTGGAGTCCTCTTAAGACATCCCAAACAAAGGCACCAATTCATAAGGAAAATAAAGCTTTTCTTTGCACTATTCTAGGAACATCAAACTTTACCATTTTCCTCTAAACGAGGGAAGTAACTAACTCCGTTACAGAGCCCAGAGTCTCTGAAATCGTAGACATTTTATGCTATTGTTTGTGAAAGATGAGAAGAGGAAACACGCTTGCTGGTCCAGGAGGCGGGTCGAAGCCCTTGCGTGGCACTGGCTGCATGAGGACGCACTGCGTCTGCTGGAATCGGTGGCACTAGGTCTCTGTCACTGACCAGCAGGTGTCCAGTAACTTCTCTGACCAGGCAGATGCATGCATGGAAGTAAAAAGCCACACTAGAGCAACCCCTCAGCCAGCTACACAGGCACGAGCATGGGGAATTTTCCTCCTTTCCACACAGAAGTAGTGCAGTTTTCACCTCGTCTCTCCACTTATTCTCTCCAGGGCCCCATCCCCAATACTCTGCAAGGTCAGAGGACGTGCCTGAAAGGAGTCAGAACCCACAGCCCAGGCAGGTCTCAAAGAGAATTTGGGTAGCAGAAGCCAGCTACCTCATTTTTGAACAGGGACCCACCTCCTGGGTGGTAGATGTTCAGTTCACTGCCATTTTGGGAGGAAACTTGGACTTTCTTTCTGAATGCTGACAGAATGAGAACATTAGGAAGCAAAGAAAAAAAGGAATAAGCTTCTGAGATGAGTTCTAAAATCGTCCTGACTTGTTGGTTTGAGTACATTTTGAATTTTTTCATCAAACACCAGATTACTTTAGGATCGGAAAACAACTTGGCATTTGGACAATGAGAAGAGAATGTAAACTACTGTCTACCTAGACTAAATGGAAACTCAGTGGGAATTAGAAACACATAAAACAGTTCTGAAATTTAAGGTCTTGTCTCTGTCTGTAACTGCATATGTCACAAAAAATATTTAGTCTTAAATACTTGTGCATATATTTTAAATTATAAGTTTAAATTTTAAATTATATTTTATTTTAAATTATTTTAAAATATTTTAAATTATAAGTTTAAATTATAAGTTTGGAGCTTCAGATTTGGTCGAAAATCCTTCCTAGACCAGCACTGACTACTAAAAGAGCCAGGAGCCCTGGCACCACCAGGGAACTTGCTAAAAATTCTGTAGGCAGGTCCCAGCCCAGCTCAACCAATGAGGGGATGGAGAAGCTCAGGAAGAGTGTGCAGCACTGCCTTCTAGGAAGGTGACAGACCAGACCTGCAAGGTGCAGGTGTTTTCACCTGCTGATCATACTGGGCTCAGAGGAGATGTAGGCAAGTTGTTAGTGCTGCTCACAGCCGCGTTTTCCTTTCCCACGAAGAGCCCAATTTTTCTACTGTTAACTCTTCATCATAACCTCATTGATGGTGTGAATCTGCCCCTGGCTGCTGACAAGGATGCTCAGGTAACGGCTTGTGTTTTCTGAAGCAGGGAAGCAATGCCAAGATTATAATCCTCTTGATTTGGGATCAGGTTAAGGTAGAAAAAAAGAGGATAGTTGTTCTGAAAGTATCTCACAGGCTGCAGTGCTACATCTCGAGTGTATCTTTCTCTCACTCACTTCTAGAAATAAAGCAACCCATGGGCAATTGAAGTTTCCAGGAGTGTTCACAAGCAAGCACAGGTCAGGAGTGTGTTTGGTTTAGCAGTGAGGGGAATTTAAACTCAACCCAGTTGGTTTTTAATTCAACTTAATCACCAAAACTGGATGAAGTGCCATGACTTATCTAAAAGAAAGCAGATAAGAGAAGAACTGATGTCATCTTTGGAGCTGCCAAACCATCAACAATTTGGAAATTGATTTTTTGAAAGGAAAGATGTACAATTATAAAAAAAAACAAACAAGTAGTTCTCAGATTTGCTTACATGCTCTTCCAAGTGTCTGGTGATTTATGTACATCTCTTTCCATTCTTTTCTAATTTGGTTTGCACTCAATATTTTTCATTTTTAAAGAATGTGTATTCATTTGAACTCAACACAGGATAAATGCTGCTCTTTATAATTCATGGGAAGATTAAGAAAAATATAACCACACACAAATTTGAAAATATGGTTGAAATTAGAACAAGGGAAAGAGACTTTTTTTGTTTCTAACATTAAAAAATTTCAAACACAAGTTGTTTATAGTTAGAAATCAAGCACTATATTCTAACATGTCCACAAAATAACCCAAATCCAGTCTTCAACTTTTAAAATGAAATATATGTGTGTGTGTGTATACACATATATTACAAATAATCCTTGCATCTCGGGCAAAAGACTATAAGGAAGGGTGATACTTGAGCTTTTCTCTCTTTCTACTTTTATTATGTTCTCTTTTGAGAAAGGAACTAGTAATCACATAAGGACCAAATTATTTTCTGGAAAATGTTTTTATAATGATATAAAAAGTCTGAAATAAATTTTTGCAAGTAGTCAAAATAACTGTGACTTTCTGTCACTATAAATTTATATTTATGTCAGACTCATAAATATTTGTCAGACTCAAGTAAACCTGAACCTCTTGAACTTCCACCAATTAAGCTAACCTGTATCTTACTTTATGAACAAAGATTAGCTTTTACAAATCAAGTACCTCTGACATCTAATTTCTTTTGTAAAGATAAACATGAAAAACAAGCCTAGCCTCAATAGTAGTCAGACTTCCAAATCTAAATACTATATTAGATTGGCAAATTTTTTTTTAAAAAAAATGCTAATATACCCTATAGTTAAGATTCCAAAAAATACACGCTCTCACATAGTGATGGTAGTACTATCAATTTACACAATATTTCACGGAAGAAATTGGGTCATGTACATCAAAGGATCTTCAAAATGCTCAAATCTTTGGACTAAGAATATCACTTTTAGACATTATTCTCTAATGTCTAAATAATGGAAGGTCTTTGCAGCTTTACTTATATTAACGAAAACTTAAAAATATCATAACAAATGTAAAAAGAGTGTAATGGTTAAGTATTTCCACATGTTAGAATGGAAGATCCACATCATAGGATGCAATGCCATGCATCCATTAATACAATTGCTACACAAAAAATGTGTTTTGTATTTGATTCTCCTAACAAATCTTTGATTGTTACACAAAAATTTTAAAGGTGAAAAGTTCTACACCTAATTATGCTAAAAAAATCAATGAACTAATTTATATAATATGATTCAGATTTTATTACAATATGTGTGTATGACATACGACTCACTGACACCAGTGAGTGGAGAGGAGAGAGAAAGATAGAATAGAAAAAGCACTAGCATATTAACAATATTTATTTGGGGGGTGTTAGGACAGAGGGATTAGGGTGAGTTTTTACCTCTATCTCTGAACTTTTCTGTGTTTCTCAAAATTTCTAAAATAGAAAAACTCTTCCATGTATTACTTGTGTAAAAAAACAAACTTCCCATTGTATACAGGATCAAGTCTAAGCCCCTTAGTCTGACATTCTACACTTATTTATCTTTCCCATCTTCTGTCTTTGCCTTTCCTTTTTCCCTGAAAGGCTTTCTTTTTCACATACACCCTTTTACTCACACATGTCAGTGTCCAGGGAGTGTCTTTTCCACCTTGGTAATTCTTTCTTTCAAGTTCAAAGCCAGGCTCCCTTCCCTACATGAACTAGCCTGTATGATTTGGCCTCCCTCCTCGCAGAGTAGTTCTCTCTCCAACTCTAAGGAAATGAAATGCCATGGATCAAGTATAACCTGCAACATCTTCCTCTGCTGTGTTGAACTGTTGTTTGATTTTCTTTTAACTTTCTGTATGCTTTTTCTTTTCTCTCCCAGTAGATTAGAAGCAACCCTTTGCACTTTTCATAAAGCCTACTTCAACAAAGCGGGTGTCTGTGGTAGAAAAAATAACGGCCTCCCAAGGTGTCTTATGACCTAATCCCCCAAACAATAAATACATGAAATTATGTAGCACAGGGGAATGAAGGTTACAGATCAGCTGACCTTAAAATAAGGAGATTATCTGGATTATTGATGTGGACCTAATATAATAGTAAGAGTCCTTAGCAAGTAGAGGAGATGGAAGGTCAGAGTTGGAGAAGTGATGAGGGAAGCAGAGCTGGGGCAATGTGCTATGAAAAGGACTCAACCCCACACTGCTGCCTCCAAATATAGGGGCCCCTGGCCAAACAACGAAGGCAGCCTTTACAGGATCCAGCCTCCAGAGGCTCTTCTTCCCAGAGCCTGAGGAAAGCCTCCAAACCAACACCCTGGATTTTTGTCCAGTGAGAGCCATGTCAGACTTTTAACCTAGAGATTGTAAGATAAATATTGTTGTTTTAAATTATTAAATTTATGGTAATTTATTCCATCACTAACAGAAAATATTAAATATTATTTTCTTTCATCTGCAGTAAAATCAAGAAAGATAAAACCAAAGTTATTAACTAACAGGTACATTTAAAACTACACTTTTTGAGGATGTCTGTCTGTCCTAATCACCCCCAGAACCTCTCACTGTTTATTTCTCGTTATGCTAATATGTTCACTCTATATTGCCTGTCATTTGTTCCCACTTGATTTTATAATGTGTTAATATCATTTACTGAGTATATGTATTTTCCTTTGATTCAAAGGGCTCTTCAGAAGCTGGAGCTATGCATTTATTCCCTAGGTATTCCTGCCAGAGAAAACAGGCTTTAGTCTATCAATGCCTAATTACTAACATCTTATATTATGGGTCACTTAAGGCAGACCATGTACTCCATTTCCTATAGCTTACTTCTTGGAAATGTTTTCACAATTTTCATTCCAAAGAAGTGATAGAGGAGAAAAAAGGGATTAAGGAGGAAGAAGAATAAGACTAAAGCTCCTGATTCATTAAAAAAAAAAAGTTTTTCTTTTAATAATAGAGAAGCATTAAAGTATCAGGTTTTTAAAGAAGAATTTAAGGCGCCCTCATGTCAAGATTGTAAGCATTAATAATATACCTAAGGGTATATTCTGACTTACTCTTCAGTGTCTTAAGCAATGTTATAAATGTGTTTTCTGTGGAAAAAAAAATGTTTTATTTTAGCTTTATACATAGCACCGTAAAGGCCTAAAAAACATGACCAGATTAGTAAATATTTAGGAAGTGGATTTGTTTTACTTTAATTCTACTGGATATATACATGCCATAAAATTCAGTGAAGTTTTATGACTTTCTAGAATTTCATTGTTAATTATTTCAAGAAATTGGTATATATTTCTCTTTAGAGATTAAAAGATTGCAGAATTGATGTAGGAAGATGTCTCATTTGGGAGAGAAAGGGTGGAGTCTGGACATCCCCAAGTGTTGAATAGCCCTGGGTATGAAGAAGTCTCCTGTACAGAGGATGGGATGGGCCCAGCTGGATCTGAACAGGGCTAACTGGAGGGTAGTCTACGTTTGTGCTGAGTATCAAAATCAGCATAGACCTTTTAATCAACTAGAATTACCAGGCTACTCTTGCAAGTCTTGGCTACAATTTCTAGGCTCTAACAGAATTAAAGAAAAATAAGCAAATAAATAAGTGGTCAATTAATAATCCTGGAATAGTAGTGGGGGGAAATAAAAGACGATGTGTAATAGGGCCCTGGGCAACCAACCACATGGCGTGGGCAGAAGGGAGTTCGGTGAGGGAGCTGACCTTGGCCACATGCCCTTCTCCCAGAGGCAGGACCAGCCTGAGCCCTTCAAGTCAGCTTCTGTTATCTGGCCCTGAGAAACCGTAAAAAAGGTGCTTACCCTGATTTCTCCCAACATAAAATTGGGGCACGGGGATTTGCCATCCTATGTAGGCTGGGTCTGTGGTGAGGATTAATTAGTGTTTTTAAAATGCTGTGGGTTTAGTTCGGTTTATTTATTTTTTCAGGATGAAAGCCAGTAATGCCAGCACCAAGTGTTAACAGAGAGGGCTTGATGTGTGTTACTTGAGATGCACTGTGTGAGTGGGTGGATGGGATATGAGGCTTGCGGGACTGCCTCTGGCATCAAAAAGGCCACATTTCCAAACATGCTTTAGCACTCCCCAAAGTGAAGGAGGCAGAATAAGAGCCACTGAAAATTAAAAAGGAGAAAAGTTATCTGTGTTTAGACTCTCTGATTGAGGGCATGTAACAACCCACACCAAGGAAAATTTGACGAGCCACTAAAGACAAATATTGGCAGCTAGAGAAGATACAAAATTCTGCTAGTTTTGTGACAAGCTATAAAATGAGCTCTTATTTGATAAAGACAAAGAACTGTAACTTAGGCAGGCAGGGCATCGGGCTGACAGCCGAGGAGAACATCCGTCACACTAGCTTCTCTGACCCCATAGAGGTGGGCGCAGGGAGCAAGAACCTCAACCCTACTCACTAGAGCCCAATAGCTCTCCAGATACTATAGTTTTACAGGAACCTGATGAGCTGTTTTTAAAAATTAAATCTTATGCCTTTATTCCTGATTATGGAAATAATATATGTCCATTGCTAAAAAATTAAAAGTACATACATAAAGAAAAATGTTAAATACATAAAGTAAAAAGTACTGATACTCCTGTCCCAACCCCAACAGTTAGAATATAATTGCTATTAGCTGTTGTCTGGACATATTTATGGGAAATTGTTATACTTGTCCCTAATTTATAAGTGAGGAAGCAGATAATTCTAAAATTTATCCACAGGAAATCAAGCCTAGTTCTTTCTGACATCCCAGAACTCTGTGGATTACATTAAGCCCTATTGCTTAGTCCCACACTCTTGTCCCACCCTGTTACAAGGCACCAATAAGGTTTCCACAGCTAGCTATATAAACAAGCGGCTGTCATTCATAGAGTCAGATTACACGTCAAACCACAAAGCTAGTGTCACAATTAGACCCATTTTTCCAGCCTTATTTAAATGCATAATGCTCTGTCGATGTGCTGTTATGTGACATGACCGTAACTGAGATCTGGGTGTCTTTTTCCCATAAGTGTAGGACACAAAGCAAAGAGACCCCTGCAATCAGTAAGATGTAACTTATGTGTGAGGCCTGAATCTGGAGAACCCTGAGTCTCAGCTCTGTTATTTATTAGTTCTGTGAGATCCAGTGTGTCAGTGTCTCCATCTGGATTGGGAAAAGGGTGGACAAACTGATGACCACAAAGCTTCTTAGCCTCCAGGAACTCAGATATCCCACCTAATTCTTTATTCTACTCAAAATCTAATTTTGGACTGAATGACGGAAAGTTGGGTCTGTGCTGCTACTTTTCAAACATACCCAGAAAGAAATGAACATATTTTGAAAATAATATATGATAGTGCTCTTGCTAGATTTATTCTAATAAAATGATATTAGATGATAACCATCTTAAATGAATAATTTATTAGCATGCATTCTTTCAACACGTATAAATCACCAACATATAAGGCACTGAGCGAATGCTAGAGATGAAATCTTATCCCCTTTCTGACTCTGGATGAGGGAAAATACATGAGAAATTGCAATCTGGGGCATCAAGGACTGAGTATCCCAGGATGCTGTAGAGAAACTCAAGTTTAGAGGGGCAGGGGCAAAGGAGGACTTTGTGGAGGAGTAGGAATGTGAAGTGGCCCTAAAGGAGGGTCAGAGAAGTGGAGGAGGATAATGGTGACTGAAAGTGGCATTGCAGGGGCGCTGAGTGCCTGTTTCAGCTGAGTGACGGAGGCTGTGGAGGCAGGCTAAGGAGTCTGCACGTGGCTGTGGCCACCAGGCAGGCAAGTGAGAGGTGTTGTCCACACCCTCTTCTAGACCAGTTTCCAGCAAAACTTAAATCAACCTGATTTCAGTAATTACAACTGAGTCTCATACATCATGGGCAGTTGGTATCCACTGAATAAATAATCTTGGAAATGGCAACCTAGTGTTGGGAGTGTGGCTCTAAAAGGGAAACAGCTCCAAACATTCAAATCCAGATGACTCTTGGATCTTGAGCATAGTTCTGGCAATTTTACCACAGAAAATATGTATATGAGAGAGGAGAGGAAGGGAAGACTGTTCTTTTGCCCTGTAATCATGAGCAGAAATAACATCTCATTATAACCTTTATAGAGAAGAGGCCCTTTAAATGAAATAGTAACAAAGCTGTACAGAATCACTTTGAAGACTTGGCCTTTGGTGGTATAGAAAATGCTCACATCTGTCATTGGCCTTCATCTACAATCATGCAGAATACGAGTGCTCTAGATGTGTACACATGTGTATGCTAACAACTGGATTCACAGACTGCCAAGGTGAGCTGTGGTATTAGATGGGCTAGGGTCATTACCTCTGGCCAGCCCAGGTCATGGCTGAGGCGTGCAGGATGGGAATGTGTATTTTTTTCCCTCTGAGGCAAACTAAGGCCATTTGAAAGTATTTCTTACAGTCTGAGGCATGCTCGCTAGAACCTAGGAAACAGAGCTGGGTGCTGGAGCTCCTCAAATGATGCTGAGCTGAATTCACACCCACAGGATCTCAGGTATTACTTGCGATCATGGCAGCCCCGCCTCACTTGGATGTTTCCAGATTTCCCCTAAATAAGCTTTTCTGTGCCATCCTGATCCCTCAGATTCCTTCATAGAGGTTTCTTCCTCAGCCCATGCTATATTGTAGGAGAAAAACACCAAGTCTAGGTCAGCTGCCTAGAAAGAAATATCTCAAAGATATAGAGGAATACATTCTTAGGATCTATTCTTAGAAAAGGTAGGAGGGAGAGAAAAAGGTATTATTTGAACTGAGACCAAAACATGCCCAAGGTTACCTCAGAACAAAGAATGCAAAGACGAATAAAGTTTCTTCAAAGCACACAGGAAAGCAATTACAACCCACACATCTGACACTAGCCATGGTGGTGAGGGGAGGGAAGATAAAAGTGGAGCCAGATTTGAGACACTGAGAGGATCAGGGGCCAATGAAACAGTGAAAAAGGAACCTGTTAGCAGGAACCAGCATGAAGCACCGAACAACAAAAAGAGGAAGCTCTGGACTCAGAGGGAATGTCAGGTCAGGCGTGTCCAGAGGTAGGGTCTTTGTAAGCTATGTTTGCCCATTTAGCAGGTCTAGGGGAAAGGAGTGAAGAAGAGGCAAGAAAATCCCACCTCATCTCTTCTGTTGGGTGTTTATAATGCAGAAGAGTGGAGTGAGGCATTAAGCTGAATAAGTAGTTTCAAACATCTGTATATGATAATGTTAATTAAAATTAAGTAGTGACTTGGGTCTCCCCTGGTGGCGCAGCGGTTGAGTGCTGGGCTGCCCCCGGCGAGGGTCCCACATGGTGCGATAGACCTCTCCTGCCGCACCCACTGCTCCCCTCAGCAGTGTATTTTGTCGGTCTGCCTGTTCTATTCCCCGCTCTGTCTCTGGTGAATTCTCTCACCCTCCCACGCTTCTGACTGTACCCAGTGCTTGTATAAATAAATAAATAAATCTTTAAAAAAATTAAGCTGTGACTTGAGTTTATTAAGATATTTTTACTTAGGCACAAAAATATAAAATGCAGCTTCAGGAGTTAAGAGGAGAGGGTGAATTGTTGTCTTGAGATATTTTTAGGTTCAGGAAAGGCTGAGACAATATGACAATGATCTATTCATCATGCATTAATAAATATTTACTGAGAACTTACTATGATGGAAGACCCTGTGTTATGCTTTGGGGTATGGCAGCAAATTAGAAAGATTTAAAATGTGTATAGAAGGAACATACCTAAAGGCAATAAAGGCCATATATGACAAAGACATAGTTAACATCATATTTAATGGGGAGAAGCTGACAGCTTTTCCTCAAGATCAGGAATGAGAGAAGGCTGTCCACTCTCACCACTACTATTTAACATAGCATTGGAAGTCCTTGCCAAAGCAATTAGGGAAGAAATAAAAGGTATCTGGATTGGAAAGGAAGAAATAAAACTGTGACTTTATGCAGATGACATTATAATATATATAGAAAACATTAAAGACTATACCAAAAAATGTTTAAAATAATAAATAAATACAGTAATGTTGCAGGCTACAAAATAAATACATAAAAAATCAGTTGCATTTCTATAACAAAACAGTGAACTAGCAAAAAGAGAAATGATGAAAACAATACCACTATCACCTCAAAAAGAACAAAATACCTATGAATAAATTTAACCAAGAAAGTGAAGGACCTAAACACTGAAAACTATATGACACTATTGAAAGAAACTGAAGAGGACACAAAAAAATGGAAGATATTCCATGCTCAAGAGTTGGAAGAATCAATATTATCAAAATGGCCCTTTTCCCTAAAGCAATATACAGATTTAGTACAATCCTTAATAAGATCCCAATGCATTTTTCACAGAATTAGAACGAAAAAAATCCTAAAATTTGCATGCAGTCACAAAAGACCTTGAGAAACATAAACAAAAATCAAGTTATCATGCTCCCAGCCTTCATCACTGGATTACACGATTCTATTATTATTTGAATAATAAACTCACCAACAGTTGCCTCCCTCCCTCCCTTCCTGTAGCCATATTAATGGATGTGAACTATATAATTCTTTGAAACCTTTTTATGTTTTACAGCAGAATCTCCAGGTCTATGGCAGATCCTATGTCCTCTGGGGTGTATTTGTGTATACCATCCTTTGGGTTTTTACCATTAGTACCCTAGCCACAACCCATCAAGGGTATATGGCCAAGAAAAGATACCTAACTCCACCAATAGAAAAGGCTTATGGGTGGTGCCCTAAACTCTTAGACTAGAAGGGCATGGGATAGCTGCTAAAATCCAGAGGGGCTGGCCTCTGAAAGGACCTAGTGCTATTCAGAAGGCAGGGCTTCCCCAGAAACATCTACTGCTTATCCCTATAATTCATAATAGAGAAGAAACTGGTCCACAATCCCAGCAGACCCACTAGAGGAGAGAGAGCAGATGAAAAAGGGGGATAGAGGTTGTGTTGTTTTAGAACAGGGATCAGAAACATGGTCAGGATGCAGCAATAGCAAAATCACATAATAATTCAAGTTATAATGTACTTATAATGTTTCCAACATTTTGCACTTGTATTTGTCTATTTACAACCATGCTTCGCTACTTCTCTGTGTATTAATCTGTGTGCCATTTCTAGAAGGGTGAGAAAGGAGAGAAACTATGATAAGCAGTTTTCTTTTGAGGCCCTATTTATGTAGACACCCACAGAATGTTGATGCTGGAAGGGCCCCTAGAGCTCATTTCATTCAGTCTTCACACATGAGGACACTGATGAAATGGCTTTTGGAAAGGTGGAGTAGAACACCACCCTCTTCTCCCATAAAGATGAATAAATAATCAGGTAAGTGCTGGTGTTAGAAATCAAAGAAATGTTTCTGTGATAACAGTGGCTTTCTGGTTTTATTCCATGATGGTTTCTATGACATACTCATAGAACATTTTATGACTATGGTTTGCAGACCTGGTTATCCAATAAATACCCACAAATTAATCACACAGAGAAAGGAAACAAGTAGACCCCCAAAATGGCTCTCCTTTTTCCAACGTCTGCTGCACAGTGGACTGACATGAACACTAACCTGAGCAGGTGCTGCCCGTGTGTGAGCAGGAGGGTGGCACCTCACCACCTGCAGTCACACACAGGAGAGAATGCCCTGTCTTTGTGGACCAACAGTCAATGTGGTTCAGTGGCCATACTGTGGTCTCCCAAGATCTCACATCACATATAGGAATCAGAATAAGAGTCCCAAGCTGCCGGGAGAGAGCCAACAAGAAGTTTTGGAGTGGGCTTCAAGGATCAGGAAGGAGCACAGAAGCCAGAAGGTGCCACAAATTGTGCCACTGCTGCCACAAATTCAGGTGCACAGTGCCTGAATTTGTGGCAGCAGTAAAGATCTTAGTAAGTCCCTTTTTACTATGTAGGAAACTGACACTAAGAAAAGGGAAGGGAATTGCTCAAGACCTGATAGATTAAGGGTGGCAAAATTAAGACAATTCTCTTTTCTGACTTCTGTGCTTTTACTAACTTTTTACACCAGAGAAAACCCTTTGCTGGCGTGGCTATTTTCCTTGTGGGGCACTTTAGGGAAGGTGGAAAAGATCACAGCAGGTTAAACTGAGAACCCTGCAGCAAGCAGCACTGTGGCTGTGTTATATTGGAATATAGTTCTCATACCCACTTCTGATGCCAAGACAAAATACAGCTTAGTGAGTGAAGGGTGCTTAAGGCTTTTCACTTGTAGGTGGAACTTAGAGGATGAGGTCAGTTCATTTCTTTTATAATGTGGGCAACATATTCAGCATGTCCCTTTATGTTATATTGGGTTCTGTGGTGCATTAGATTATTCAAAAGTTTTAAAAACCACTCTTGCCTCCCCTCTATTCTGATCTAGCCACCCTTAGAGACTCTGACATGACTGACTCCTGGTCTCGTGAACCAGTTACAGACTGGAAAATATCATATCCTTTAGATGTGTTGGGACAGAGAAATGTTTAAGAACCAATGATATAGTAGCCCTTCTGTAACTAAGGGGATCTGTAACCCCCTGATATAGCTATCAACTCATTTCCTAGCACCTTCTAGAACAATCCATCTAGACCAATAGAGATACAAGGCAGCTGACATAAGTTTAAGATTTCTATTAGCCACATAAAAAAGAAATGAAATGAATATTAATAATATATTTAACTCAATATATCCAAATTATTTCCCATTCAACAATAAAAATATGCTATATTTTATATTTTCATTCTAAATCTTCAAAGTCTGGTGTGTATTTTATACTTACATTGTACCTCAATTTACAATTAGTGGTGTTTTAAATGCTCAATCACCACATACAGCCATTGGCTACCATCCTGGACATATTACTACCCTTACCACCTCTCACAGGTTCACCCAACAGCAAGTTCTCCATACGTTAGCGTTGCTGCCTGCTTTGGACCTTTCCCTTTTCAGGACTAGCGCTTCCACCTTGGTCCATCTTTACTCTCTTTCAAATGTCCATTCAGCCATCTGTTAATCATTATCGAGTGCCTACCAAGGGCTGGGCATTCGTGTTGACTGATGAGGATAAAAAGTAAGTAAGATCTAGACTACCATTTCCAAGAGCTGTTTCAGTTTAGTGGCAATGCAGGCACATACGGAGAATTTGGGGAGTGCAAGATAGAGACAGAACAAAGGGAAGGAGGAGTGGCTACTACTCCCAGGGCTTCTGGAAGGCTTTCACAGGGGCGCTATTTGTGGTGGGTTTTAAAGAGCAATGAACAGCTGTGGAGAGACAGATGCTTCTGGCATAGGAAACAGTGTATTTAAGAATATATATGAGGACATGCATGCTTGGAATAGCAAGTATCTAAAAGGGCAAGAAGATGGCAAGGAGGGCCTGGGGGGAGTAAGGCTGACTCGGTGAGCTGGCCTCAAACTCCCAGGGGCACACTGAAGACTACTGTAGGGTCACGCTCTGAGCAGGGAAATCTCATGACAGGTTGTAGCGCAGATTGGAGAGGAGAAAGGAGAGCCTGGACAAAGGGGGTAAGAGTATGTCTAGAATGGAGATGTGAGCAGCAAGTGAATGAGAGTACTATTTTATAAAAAGAGACTCAAGGTGAGCATTATGATGCAACCTGGGCAACATGCCTAATAATTAGAGTTTTCTAGGCACAGACTCACCATGCTAGGGACATTAGGAAACCAGGCGTGATTTTACACTAGACTGTTACAAAATGAGAGCACTAAATGACCTCTTTCCCTGAAGGAATCAGCAGGGCACTCTCTGGGTTAATTTAGGCAATAGGCAGAATCAATCTAAATTGAACCCCAGGCTTGTTAGGAAAGTCCTGTCTGTGAGACCCAACAGGAACTGGGCAGCACCTGGCCAGCCCCATCACAAGATGTGGTGGCGTATTTGACTTTGAGTTTTCAGGAAGGAGGCTGTGGAGCTCAGGTAAGAATAACATCATATCTACAGTGACAAGGAGTCTCTCATATCCCATAGGTCCTCCTTTTAAAGATGGGAATGCTGAGGCCAGGAGAGTTCAATAGCTTAAGGTCCTACAGTCGGTGAGTGGGAGAGCCCAGAACAGAATTCACCCGTGGTGGCACTGAGGCCACCTGAGATCGGTACAACAGATGCATGGAAAACTGCTTACCTTGATGGCAAACCCAAGTGAAAAAAAGAGAAAGCTAGGCTAGAGACACACTAGGTGATAAAACTCTCTTGGTAAGCACATGAGATCTGGTTTAGTAACGAGGGAAAGAAAAGGCACTCACATGGTGAGACGTCCACGAAGTTTGGGTCGATGTTATGCAGCAGCTCCACTCTGGGGGATGGGCTTCCTTCACTAGAAAAGTAAAAATTTAGGAACATTAACTTTTTCTCTCAAATGGGTATAAGTTGTTTTAATATTTCCTTTCCCTGTACTTATAGGAAATAACAGATCTGATAGTTAATAAATATTTTTTAAAATGTTTCTCTTTCAGAGACTTTTTTAAATGAGATTTATTTATTTTTATACAAGAGCTGGGGTACAGGCCAGAGGCGCGGGAGGGTGAGAGGATTCACCAGAGCCAGAGCCAGAGCGGGGAGCAGAACAGGCAGACGACCAAAATATACTGCTGGAGGGAGCAGCGGGCGCAACAGGAGAGGTCTGCTGCACCATGTGGGAGTCTCCCTGGCTGGCCAGGAATCAAACAGTGCTGCAAAGGCTGAGGACAGCTTCATAGCACTGCGCTCAACCCCCTGTGCCACCAGGGAGGCCTGATAGTTAACAAATTTGTCATGAATTTAGGTATCCGAAATCTGCTTTGTGCATCTTCAAGGAGCCATCATTCATCTACATTATAATAACAACTGAACTTTAATGTAAAAACTCCAGTGTCAAGCACATGGCAATGAACAAAAAGAGTCTGGGACCCTCTGCAATCAGTAATGTGTCTGTATTTAAACAAGACCATCCTCTGCCGCAGAAAAATGCAAATTTAAGTCATCTTGCATAGATTCCATACTAAACACTCTCAAGGAAATGAAGAAAGAGCATCTGCCAAGATGGTGGCATCAAAATAACACATGCAATGTAACTTTTACATATTAGCCTATATCAGAAAAAATAATATCTTCCATAACCAAATTTGCAAAATAGGACTTATACAAATACTTGTAGCATACAAATACATGCAAAAAAACCCCGACATCTCTAACATTTAAAAACAATGTACATACAAATATAACCACAGCCTGTATTAGTACTAAAAAGAAAGATGATCACTTAGTTCACGTCTTCAGATTATTAATGGAAGGTACATAGCAAACTATCGGTCAAAAATTGGGTTATATGATTCCCAAAACAGTGTTCTGAAAAAACTGAGAGTATAAACACTACCAAATGTTTGTGGGGTAGACACGAGATATCCATCTCAGAATAAATGACAGTTTTAAAATTGAATGTATTTAATTTTAATGTTCTATATGATTTTCTTGTTCCTCCTTGCTCCATAAAGCACACAGACTAGAGATTGGGAGGGAAATACATGATTGCCAAACCTGAGTTCACAAAAATTTACTCCTATGTTCTGTTCTAAGATTGTTATAGCTTTAGCTCTTGGTATTTAGGTTTATAATCTATTTCAGGTTAATTTTTGTGAATGCTATAAGAATAGGAATCAAATTTCATGATTTTGCACATGGGTCTACAGTTATCCCAGCACCACTTACTGAAGACTATTCTTTCTCAACTGAATTATCTGGCACCTTTGTCAAAATACAGTTGAGTTTAAAACACAGCTTAGGGGGCCTCCCCGGTGGCGCAGTGGTTGAGCGCTGGGTTGTGAAGCTGCCCGCGGCCTCTGCGGCGCCGGTTCGATCCCCGGCTGCTCCCGGGCCACCGGAGGAGGGTCCCACATGGTGCGCAGACCTCTCCTGCCACCCGCTGCTCCCCTCAGCAGTGTACTTTGGTCCTTCTGCTTGCTCTGCTCCCCTCTCTTGCTCTGGTGAATTCTCTCACCCTCCCGCGCTTCTGACTCTACCCAGTGCATGTATAAACAAACAAACAAACAAATAAATAAACATGCCTCTATAAAAAAAATAAAAAAATAAAACACAGCTTAGGTTGAGAATCACTAATCTGGAATCTCACTATATAAATTCTGAATTCTTGATTTTTTTTCTGTAAAGTAAAACCTAAGCTTCTGTAGGGTAAGGAAAAATGTCAGGCTTTTCTGCCCTCCCGCCATCAGGACAGATGATGGATCCTTGCAGTCCTGAATGCATGCCTGATGGCGGGCACCTGCAATAGGGTGTGAGCATAGGTAGATGGGATTCACCTGGGCTGAGACTGGGCTTTTAAGGGCAGTGTCACGGGGACGCCAGCAGAAGCCGAAAGAGAAGCCGAGAAAGAAGCAGCAGAAGCCGAGAGAGAAGCTGAGAACGCCCCAGATAGAGTGAAGACATGCTGGGGGCTGGGAGGCCTGCTGTGAACCAGGTAAATCCCAATAAAAGACCTGCATAAAACCCCTGAGGGCTCCAGGACTCCTCCTTTACCTGGTCTGCTGGATCTTAGAAAACCTGTTTAGTGCCCCTTCCTGCCACTACAGCATCTTTTTAATTTTTTCTTTTTTTAAAATAAATTTTATTTTTATATTCCCCATACAATTGCAACCCCCTTATTTTGACCCCAATCCCTCCCCTCCCTGCCCCCCTCACCTCCCATAGAGTGTCTCTGGTTCATAGTTGTTTGTTGATTTTGATTTTCACTTTCTTATAGTTATCCATTTTCTTGGTCCCTTATTTAAGTTTTCTAGATTCCTGCTATGAGTGAGAACATCTGGTATTTTTCTTTTTCTTTCTGGCTTATTTCACTGAGCATGATCCCTTCCAGCGCCATCCATGTTGCTGCAAATTGCATGTGTTTATCTTTTTTGAATGCTGAGTAATATTCCATGGTGTATATGTACCACATCTTCTTGATCCAGTCACCTATTTTTTGGGCATTTGGGTTGTTTCCAAAGCTTAGCTATTGTAAACAGTGCTGCTATAAACATAGGGGTGCAGGTGCTCTTTGGAATTGATGTTTCTGTGTCCTTTGGGTAAACACCTAGGAGTGGAATTGCTGGATCATATGGAAGCTCTATGTTTAGTAGGTCAGGAAATCTCCACACAGCTCTCCATAGTGGTTGGGCCAGTTTTCACTCCCACCAACAGTGCAGGAGAGTTCCTTTTTCTCCACAACCTCGCCAACATTTGTTGTTGCTAGTTTTTTTAATATGTATGTACCATTCTCACTGGTGTAAGATGGTATCTCATGGTAGTTTTGATTTGCATTTTCCTGATTACAAGTGATGTTGAACATTTTTTCATATGCCTGTTGGCCATTTGCATTTCCTCTTCAGAGAAGTTTCTTTTTAGCTCTTCTGCCCATATTTTGACTGGATTATTTTCTTTGTTGTTGAGTCTCATCAGCTCTTTGTAGATTTTTGTGATCAGTCCTTTATCATTAGTGTTGTGTGCAAAAATGTTCTCCCAGTCTGTGGGGTTTCTCTTTGTTTTTGTTATTGTCTCTTTTGCTGTTCAGAAGCTCTTTAATTTGATATAGTCCCAGCTGTTGATCTTTGCCTTCACTATCACTGCTTTGGGTGATGTGTCTGTAAAGATATCTTTGATGTGCATATCACGTAGTGTTTTGCCTATATTTCCTTCTATGTATTTTATGGTTTCAGGTCTTATGTTTAGTTCTTTAATTCATTTTGAGTTGATTTTTGTGTATGGTTTGAGGTAGTGGTCAAGCTTCATTCTTTTGCATGTAGCGACCCAGTTTTCCCAGCACCATTTATTGAACAAACTTTCTTTGCTCCAATGCATATTCTTTGCTCCTTTGTCAGAGATTAGTTGACCATAAATCTGTGGGTTTATTTCTGGATATTCTATTCGATTCCACTGGTCTGTGTGTCTTTTCTTGTTCCAATACCATGCAGTTTTGATGATTATGGCTTTGTAGTATAGTTTGAAGTCTGGGAGTGTGATGCCTCCATTCCCTTCTTTTTTTTTTTTTTTTCAGGAGAGCTTTGACTATTCGTGTTTTTTGGTGATTCCATATGAATTTCATCAATAATTGTTCTATTTCTTTGAAGAATGACATTGAAATTTTGATTGAAATAGCATTGAATCTGTATATTGCTTTTGGTAGGATGGCCATTTTAATAATGTTTATTCTTCCAATCCATGAGCTGGGGATGTCTTTCCATTTCTTTGTGTCTTCTATTTCTTTTAACAGTATTTTATAGTTTTCTTTGTATAGGTCCTTTAGCACTTTTGTTAGATTTATTCCCAAGTATTTGATTTTTTTTGTTTCGATAATAAAAGGAATGTTTTTTTTTTTTTTTTAATTTCTTCTTCTTCAGATCTGTTGTTTGTGTATAGGAAGGCTCTGACTTTTGCATGTTGATTTTGTATCCTGCCACTTTACTGATTGATGAGTTGAATTAGTTTTTCTGTAGAGTTTTTGGGGTTTTCTATGTATATTATCATATCATCTGCAAATAGTGTTAGTTTGACTTCTTCTTTTCCTATTTGGATTCTGTGTATGTCTTTCTCTTGTCTTATTGCTCTGGCTAGGACTTCCAGTATTATATTGAAATGCAGTGGTGAGAGTGGACATCCTTGTCTTGTTCCAGATCTTAATGGAATTGCTTTCAGCTTTTCACCATTGAGAATGATACTGGCTGTTGGCTTCTCATATATGGCGTTTATGATGTTGAGGTATGTTCCTTGTATCCCAAGAATTTCAAGGGCTTTTATCATGAATGGATGTTGCACTTTGTTGAAAGCTTACTCAGCATCTATTGCTATTATCATACAGTTTTTATATTTCTTTTTGTTGATGTGTTGAATAACGTTGATTGATTTTCGGATGTTAAACCATCCTTGTGTCCCTGGAATGAATCCTACTTGGTCATGGTGTGAATTATCTTATGGATACATTGTTGGATTCTGGTAGCTAAAATTTTATTGAGGATTTTTGCATCAGTGTTCATTAGGGAGATTGGCCTGTAGTTTTCCTTTTTTGTGTTGTACTTGTTCGGTTTTGGTATTAGTGTAATGTTGGCTTCATAGAACGTGTTTGGTATTGTCCCTTCCTTCTCAATTTTTTGGAAGAGTTTGTGAAGGATAGGCACTAATTCATCTCTGAATGTTTGGTAGAATTCATTTGTAAATCCATCAGGTCCTGGGCTTTTGTTTTTGGGGAGGTTTAGATTACCATTTCAATTTTGCTGCTTGTAACTGGTCTGTTTAGGTGTTCTATTTCTTCTTTATCTAGCTTTGGGTGATTGTAGAGTTGTAGGAATTTGTCCATCTCCTCTAGATTGTTGAACTTGTTTCCATATAACTGTTCATAGTAGTTACTGATTATTCTTTTGATTTCTGCTGTGTCCGTTGTGATTTCTCCTCTTTCATTTATGATCCTGTTTATTTGTGCTTTCTCCCTTGTTTCCTTTGTGAGCCTGGCTAGGGGTTTGTCTATTTTATTGATTTTTTCGAAGAACCAGCTCTTGGTTTCATTGATCCTTTGGATTGTTTTTTTAGTTTCGATTTCATTTATTTCTGCTTTGGTTTTTATTATTTCTTTTCTTCTACTGGTTTTGGGGTTTTTTGTTGTTCTTTTTCTAGATCTTTGAGCTTCGAGATTAGGTTGTTTCTTTGAGTTCTTTCTTGTTTCTTGATGTGAACCTCTTCTGCTACATATTTTCCTCTTATTACTGCTTTTGCTGCATCCCATGCATTTAGGAAATTGGTGTCCTCCTTGTCATTCAATTCAAAGAATTTTTTAATTTCTAATTTGATCTCCTCGTTAGTCCAGTGGTCTTCCAGAAGTGTGGTTTTCAATCTCCATGAGGTAGCACAGTTCCTTGCCTTCTTTTTATGGTTTATTTCTAGTTTGATGCCTTCATGGTCAGAAAAGATGGTTGGTATGATTTCAATCTTGGTGTATCTGTTGATGTTTGTCTTGTGTCCCAGTATGTGATCGATCCTGGAGAATGATCTGTGTGCACTTGAGAAAAATGTGTACTCCTTTTTTTGGGGGTTTAGTGTTCTATAGATGTCTGTTAAGCCCAAGTGCTCTAGATCCTTATTTAGGGCTTTAGTGTCTTTACTTATTTTTTTGTCTTATTGATCTATCCATTGTTGATAGTGGTGTGTTTAAGTCTCCCACAACGTATGTGTTTTCTCTGATGTCCGTTTTCAGAGATGACAATAGTTGTCTGATATATTTTGGTGCTCCTTCGTTTGGTGAATATATGTTAATGAGTGTTATTTCTTCTTGAAGTATTGTCCCCTTGATCATAATGTAGTGACCGTTGGGGTCTCTTTTTATCTTTTTGAGTTTGAAATCTGTTTTATCTGATATAAGTATAGCTGTTCCTGCTTTCTTTTTTGGTCCATTTGCTTGTAGGATTGTTTTCCATCCTTTAACTTTGAGTCTATTTTTATCTTTTGTAGCTAAATGTGTTTCCTGGAGACAGCAAAAGGTTGGGTTTTGTTTCTTAATCCAGGCTGCAACTCTGTGTCTTTTTATTGAAGAGTTTAGTCCATTTACATTTAGAGTTAACATTGATATGTTAGCATTTGTATTTGCCACTGTGTTTATCTTTCCTTTGATTTTATTTATTTATTCTTTTAATAACTTTTTTTTGACCTTCTTTCTTTGTTATTCGTCCCTCTGAGGTTCTGGCTTTAGGATTCCTTGTAGTATTTTTTGGAGTGGGGGTTTAGTTGTAATGAAATTCCAGAGTTTCTGTTTGTCTGGGAAGGTCCTTATTCTTTCTTCATAGAGGAAGGAGAGCTTTGCGGGATAGAGTATTCTTGGTTGGCATCTGTTTTCTTGGAGTCTGTTGACTATGTCCTTCCACTCTCTCCTTGCCCGTAGTGTTTCTTCGGAGAAGTCTGATGTCAGCCTGATTGGTTTCCCTTTGAATGTTATCTGTTTCTTCCCTCTTGTCAGTTTCATTATTTTTTCCTTGTCTTGGATTCTTGGGAGCTTTACTATTATGTGTCTTGCTGTATTTTTCCTTTCGTTGTAGAAGTTTGGTGTTCTTATTGCTTCTTGTATATCAACTTTCAGCTCTTTCTTCACATTTGGGAAGTTCTCTTCAATTATCTCCTTGAATATTTTCGCTGTTCCTACATCTCTCTCCTCTCCTTCTGGGATTTATAATTCTTATATTTCCTTTCCTCATGGAGTCAGATAGTTCCCAAAGTCTTTCTTCGGTCTTTTTCCTCCATACTTCTCTTTCCTTTTCTGTTTTGGTTCTTTTTATTTCTGTGTCTTCAAGAGTACTTATTCGTTCTTCCATTTCATCTATTCTGCTTTCATTGCTTTTCCCAGAGTTCTTTAGTGCCTCCATTAATTCTTTGATCTCCTGCATTTCTTTTACTTCCCTCTTTAGGGACTCAATTTCATTCTTCTGATCGTTGATTATTTCTCCCTTTTTATTGTTTTCTTTTATGACTTCTGTCAGTTTTTTAATCATGGCAATTTTAAATTCTCTTTCTGGAAGGCTCAGAAGTTCTTCCAAGTTACTGTCGTTGCAATCTGGGGGGTGGTTTTCTTTTTGTGGTGTGCTTTTTTCCTGAGGAGTTGCTAGGTTGCGTGTGGTTCTTCTACTCCCTACTGTCTGTTTTCTAATTTGCCATATGCATTGGGACACTGTGTTGCTGGGACTGGCCGGCATCTTGGGTGAACTTCTCCGCTCCCCTCTGGCTCCTCTGGGAGCCATCTGTCGGTGTTAAGCAGTCTTTACTGAAGAATGGTCCCTGTTCTAAAATGCTGATGCAGGGACACGCTCCCCTGCGTGCCTGGTCTGCCCCGGCGGTGGGTTCCCGCTCCCCCTCTGGGCTCGGACTGCAGGCCAGAAGAGGCCTGGCGTGGGCGAACTTCCCAGCTTATGTCTGGCTCCTCGGCGAGCCTTCTGCTGGTTTCAGGCAGTCTTTACTGAAGAAACGTCCCTGTTCTAAAATGGCAATGCGGGATGCACTACCTGTGTGCCTGGTCTGCCCCGGCGATGGGTTCCTGCTCCCCCTCTGGGCTGGGAATGCAGGCCAGAAGGGGCCAGGCGTGGGCAAACTTCCCAGCTCACCTCTGGCTCCTCAGGGAGCCTTCTGCTCAAAACCTAAGCATCTTGATTTTAGGGCATTTATGTAATGGGTCCATGTATAATGACAATGGTCAACCTGAAAAGGGAGTCCTAATGTCTCAGCAAACACCTTGAGATGACTTTCTACAACCAGTCCTTTTGGTAAGCGCTTGTATAGAGATAGAAGTACCTGGAGCACAAAATTTTAGCATATGATATAATTTCTTCCTTAAAGGTGTGTGCCAACGTAGGTTAGAGGGAGAAAATAGTGTGATCATAAGAACAGTTTTCAACAATGTCAACTGTTTTCACCATAACCTGTAGAATAGTGGCCACATTAAACTCAGGATTACAGGATTGATTATTGCTATATTACCATATGTGTCAGTTTCTATCAATATATATATGTATATAGTTGACATACTATGTATATAGTATATAACAGTTGACATACTGTGTGTGTATATATATATATATATATATATAAATACTATTATAAGTTTGTGGTATTACCTATATATACACATAGGTAATACCACAATCTTATAGTATTTCTGTGATCCTTTTACACATTAAACTGTTCTAAATTTCCATTTTTACACAACCAAAGCACTTGAAAGTGAACAATGTCAATTGCTTCAATAGTATATGATGTTCCTTCTGACCAGTTCCAAGGGCCCACTCTCATACACAATACAGCACTGTCTTCAAGAGCATAGCTGTTCAGGATTTGCATCTTAACTTCACAAGTTACTGGTGATATAAACTTGACCCTTGTTTTTCTCACTTGCAGATTGCAGATGAAGTACTTGCTTATAGGGTTAAGAGGATTAAATGAGGAAATATATGTAAAGCGCCTAATGCTTGGGATATAGCATTGTTTCAGCTAGTTACTTAAAAACAATACTTTTTTTTTTTTTTATAAAATATGGATCCTGACTTCTGCAGACATGGAAAGAATATAACCTGAGACAAGTCTCTAACCTGAGATACAGACATAAAAATAATTTGCAGATGTAATGGAAAATTAATATTCCTATCCACTCTTCTTGTTGGCAGTAGTTCCCTTTATGAAATACACTGGTATTTAATTTGTAAGCCATGCTATGATATTCTTTCCCGTGTGAGAGTCTCTTTTTAGGAAAGTATCAGTGTCAAATACAGCTTAAGTCATATAATCTACTCATAATGTACTGCGTATTAAAAAGATATACTGCAATCTATTAACTAGAAATTTTTCTTAGCTTCATTTTAGGCAGATGGTATATTTTAGTTATATAAGCAACTGTCTTCACTAGACCATTGATTCCATTTTGGAAATTTAAATCTTTGAATGACTGATGATGTTCATGGGAAATAATATTTCAATAATCATACAAATTGATGAAATACCCTGATTTTAGGTGAACCTAGGTAATGAGAGCTTTTATAACAGCAAATGTTTTAGCTCAAGGCTCATGGAAATCAAGCTTTTTATTAGCTTCTTTAAGGTATGCACCTATGGGACTGTTCATTTGGGTCCTTACTAGACAATGCTCTCTACCCACCCTCTACCTTACTCTAATCCTATGGCAGAAAGCAGACAATTGTGTAAAGAAAAAGAACTGAACCACATTGTTCACAATGATCATTTAATGACAGAGATCCACCTTTAAATCAGTAAATAGGCACGCTTTATGCATGTCCAAATTGGAATTATTTTGACCAGGCTAGTCTGAATAATAGTAGTTAGCATTTACAGGGTACTTATTATATGTCCTATACCATTTTAAATGCTTTCTATGCATTATATTATTTAATCTTTGACACTATGACATAAATATAACCTTGACATGAATGGTGACTTACTAGACCATGTGGTTAAACAGGTAGTAAAACTGGGTTTTGGGTTTGGAGCTCAGGCAGACTGATTTTCAGATTCCCACTCCTAAATACTATGCTGAATTGTCTCCTTAGTAAAATGTATACAAGGCCTCAGTATCTCTTTGAAAGTGCTATGTTTTCATTCATTCAGCTTATTTTTAAGGTTCTATTAGTAAATACCTTTATTAACAAGTGTTAAGTGGATTAAAAAACATGGAATATGTTGGTCAGAAAAAGGAACTCTCAGACACTGTTGGTGGGAAATTTTAGACTCATCAAACCCCTATGGGAAACAGTGTGGGGTTTCCTCAAAATATTAAAAATATATCTACCATATGACCCAGCCATTTCATTCCTAGACATGTGCCTGAAGAATGCAAAAACAGTAATTCAAAGGGATATGTGCCTTCTTGTGTTCATTGCAGCACTATTTACAAGAGCCACATTATGGAAACAATCTAAATACCCAGTCACAGAGTAGTAGACTAAGAAGATGTGATATATATACTACTCAGCAGTATGGAATACTACTCAGCTATTACAAAGAAGATTAATTCTTGCCATTTGTAACAATATGGATGGAACTGGGGAAGAATATGCTCAATGAAAAAAGTAGGAAAGAGAAAGACAAATACCAAATGGTTTCATTCATATGTGGAATAGAGAAACAAATCAAAGAGTCAGACAAAACCAAACCCAAAACAAACCCTAGAAATCTTATTGTAAACTGAGGCTACTAGAGGGGAAAAGAGAGGGTGATGAGCAAAGAGGGTAAGAGATCACAATGGACTATGGTGGAGGACTATGGGTGCCTTAGTGGTGGGTGTGGTGAGGTGACATACATCTGAAGAGGTGTGATCCTATATCTCTGAATCAAATATAGTATTGTAAACCAATGTTTTGAAGATATATGATCTTATATCTCTGAATCATATTGTATTTATAAGCCAATTAAAAAAGAGATAATCATTTTTCTATATCCTGTTGTATTAAAGAACTATTAAAATGATGTTTAGCTAATTGTCTCTGATAACAATTTTAATTTACCCCAAATTTCATATTTTTCATATTCGTTTAAAAATTAAAAAACAAAGCAAGGAGAAACTAATCAGTGACTAGTTTCCAATATGCCATAAATATTTTCTGAAAGTCTACAGTTTCAGACACTGAGATCACAGTACTGTCCAGTTTTAAATAGAGTTTCCAGTTTTTGACTTTCATTTTCCATCTAAAGGGTGGGGCAGTAAAACATTTCCCATAAATAAATGAAATGCTATTACATTCCATACTCCTTTTACCACTAGCTGTTGACCATCTGTCATAAAAAGCCACACCCTAGAAGGCAGTATCAAATTTTCAGAAATAGAAATAGCCATGACAATTTTCTCTGAGATGAAATTTTGAAAATAAATGTAATTAATTAAAACTTAAATACCCACAGAGGAATGTCCATTGATTAACCCTTTGTAAGCAGTGTCATCATCTTTACTTCAAATTAATGAGTTGTTTCTGCGTTCAGGTACTGTGCTGTTTATACCTGTGGGTTTTTTTATTGTTGTTTTTCACTAACTCTCACATAAAAGCTTATGAGGTAAGCTGTGTTAATACTACATTTTACACACGAGGAAATCGATACCTGTCGCTGTTAAGTAATTTGCCCAAGATGACATGAATAATCAATGGAGGAGACAGAATTTGAATCAGATCTAACCACAGTTCACATTTGCTAACCACTGTACTAGTGAAATTACTTGCAGTACTCATTTTGTTATATAGGTGCAGCAGGCGCTATTGCATTTATATAAATCTCACGCTCCTTGAAAAGTCATCTTAACATGTAAATGTTACTATAAATAAAGAGGTTAGACAAGGATATTACAAAATTTTGACTAAATTTTGTGAGGAAATACGTAACTTAAACTCATTTGATAGAGTTATATATGAGGAGAGAGTTCTTCATGTACATTTTTATTAGGGATTCTTATTGAATTTTTTGCGTAGGCTACGTAAGAAGTAAGCATTATTAAAAAATAACTGAATCACACCCTTAATATAATCTTTTCCTACTCATTACTGAAAAATAATTGGTAGGACTTCTGGGTTAGCATCAGAGCAAACCAGCAGGACCTAATATTCCTTTCTTTCAATTTCCATTATTATACCCATGAAGAATTACAAAAAGATGAAAACTGGCAACAATGTTGGAAACTAGAGAGAAGAACAGATGCCAAAGTCCCGAGGGGATTTTCACCAGTGCCAATGCTGAAGAGATTAACAACATATTTTTGGATTCTACCATAAGAATCAAAACCTGATCCCAAAGAAAATAGAAATAGATGAATTCACTTTGTCTACCTCTAGCTCAGAAACCCAGAAACTGCACTAAACAAAAAATGGGTGAGGATTACCTGATTGAGAGTTAGCCCAGCATTTCCCCTACTCCCTCCCCTCCAATTGCATCCCTCTCTACATCCACCCAGGCAGCAAACACCAGCTGACGTGGAAGGCAACAGAAAAAATTAAGCAAGATACATAGCATCCTAGGATGTGAAGCCACCTAACAACAAAAAATATGAAACAATCCTCAGAACAGTACATACTGTTGGCAGAAGATAGAAGTTCTTAGAAGTTCTGTTGTCAAAAAGGTTGATAAAGCAGAGAAAAAAATAGCATATCTTTCATTAAACATTTAACTTACACACACACACACACACTCATTCACTTGATAGCCTTTGAATGCAGGGCTTCTGGTTGGAATTCCCTATTATTTTTATTTCATAAGGCATATATATAATGCTTCACTTTTAGTTTCTAGAGCTGTTTTCTTAAACTGGAGCCTAAGGACATGTGTTTTTCCTGATTTCCACAGAATAACAGTGGCCATCTAAATTTGACTCTTTCCACAAAACAAACATATTGAAAAGAAAAGAAAGTAAATCACCCAACACCCAAGCTTACATTATAAGCAAGAGACAGAACATATTTAAACTTGAATGGACGCGAGGAAAAAAACACAGGAGACCTGAAGGGTCAGAGCTGGTGCCCACCCTAGGGCAGAGTCAGGCTGGGATTATACAAAAGAGGTTGGTGTGGCATTAGAGGGCAAGGGACTCAGATCATGAGTGAGAAACACCAGGGAAAAAGAGATCTCCACCCAAAGTGATAAAACGCTGATACAGGTCTGACACCTGGTGGGTCAGAAGACTGGCTCTTTGGGAGTTAAAAGGAAGGATTTTGAGTATTAAAAAGATAAGAAACAAGGTGGAGAAGCTGCGGGGAAACGGAAACTCTTGTACACTATTAGTAGAAATGTTGATGCAGCCATGATGGAAAACAGAATAGAAAATCCTTAAATATTTAAGAATAGAAATTCCATACAATCTAGTTATCCACTTTTAGGCATCTAATGGAAAAATACAAAAACACTAATTCAAAGAGATATATGCATGCTTATGTTTACTGAAGCATTATCTACTATAGCTAAGAATTGGAAACAACTAAGTGCCTATTGAGATGATTGGATAAAGAAGATGTGACACATCTACACAATGGAATACTACTCAATCATTAAAAAAATGACATCCTGCCATTTGCAACAACATGGATGGACCAAAAGCATATTATGCTTAGTGAAATAAGCCAGATGGACACACTATACGATTCACTCATATGTGGAGGATAAAGAAACTAAACTAATGAACAAAACACAAACAAAATGTTAGATCACTAAGTTCAAAAGAGTGGACATAAGAGGGAAGGGATAAATAGGGTTGGTAAATCAGATAAAAGAGGTCAATTTTGAAAGATGGAAACTAGACTTTTGATGGTAAGTATAATGTAGTAAATGCAGATCTTGATTTATATTCAGCACACAGAAACCTACATAATATTATAAAACAAAGTCAATTCAATACCAATTTTTTGAAAAGAATAAAATAAAAAGTAGGAAGCAGAATGGGAAATGTGCAGGACCAGAGTGGTAATAATCAGTTCTGAGAGGAGCAGACAAAGAACAGGTGCCTTTGAAAGGTGACAGAGGACAGTGATCCATTACCAATAGGGAACAAAGGCAGTGAGTGTTATCATTGCCCTAGTTTTCAACCTCAAGAGAGTGTCTGAGCCCTGGTGCAGGAGAGAGAACCGAGACCTAAATTGAATTGAAGAGACAGCTGAGAGTCAAAGGGAGTTAGAGCCCATAGTACAGAGAAGCAGAGAAGAGAAAGCTGCACAGGAAAAAACCCTTGAGAATTTGCAGAGGGTTCTCTTAGAGTAAGTCGCTGAGTGTTGATTAAAGGTGAAGGGATTACCCAAAACTGGGGGAAGAACCATCTAGATGAATTAAAGGGAACAGTGTTCGGCATTCACACAGGGTTGGGAATAGCACTCCTTCCCATTAACCAGAATGGAAAAACTCTTAATTCAAGGGTACTAGGTAATGAGGGAGAGCTTTGACTCAATAGTGGGTAATATTAGCCCTAGACTACTCTGGACCTGCCTGATAAATCATATAAAACAATACCCAGAAGGATCAAACTGTTTCCAACATTTATAACAATACAAACATATCTAGCATCCAACAAGGTAAATTGCACAATGTCTGGCATCAAATCAGAGATGAAAAGTCATGGAAACATGACCCTTAGTGAAAAGAATAGTCATTCAATCACTATCAACCCAGAACTGGCATAGATATAGGATTTAGCAGAGGATATTTAAAGTTATTGTAACTGTGTGATAGCTATTCAGGATGTTAATTAGAGACATGGAGGATATAAAAAAAAAAAGACACCAAATTGAACTTTCAGAAGTGAAAACCTATAGGCATGAATGAGATGAAAAATAAACTGAATGGAATTAATAGAAGATTAGACATTGAGAAAATTTTATAAACCGGAAGGCATAGCAACAGTATCTACCCAAATTAAATACAGAGGAAATAATCTATTTAATGAGAAAAGCATCAGTAAGCTGTAAGCAACTTAAAGCATCCAGGTGAGAAAACTAAATACACTCATTCTTCTCAAATTAATTTTCAGGTTTTAATCTCATTCAGTCCAATTTATAAAATCTTTTCTTTTAATTTAACAAAACAATTCCAGAGTTCATAAGAAAAAAATTTAAAAAGTAGAATTTGTTAAGAAAATTTTGTAAAGGAAATATAAATGAAGAGATGCATAATTATTTCTACCAAGTATGTAAATATATTCTAAAAAGACAACGATTATAACAGTGAGCTGCTAACATAAGAACAGCTAGCTCAGTGAAGTAATACAGAGGACACCAAGACAGACCTTAGTATTAACAAGAACTTAAAACATAATTAAAGTAGTACCACAAATCAGTGAAAAAGTAAGTATTAATCAATAATAATAATTCTATTATTTCAATTATTATTGAATAATAATTTCATTATTCAATTATCTCAATAATATTGATATAGTATGTTAATAATTTTATTATTTTGATTATTACTGGATGATACTTTCAACATATATTTTCTATATATAATAATTATATAAATTGTCAATCTGGATTGGCTTTGTAATATTTGCAATAAATTACCACTTTAATTCAGAGATTCTTAACTTTTGGCTCAGTGACCATTAAGCTTCATTGGGCTTAATGTCAATTGTCAAATGTCAATTGTTTTTCCTCATCTCTCTTCTTGGAACTGAATCAATAGGGGAAGGGAAAAGTTTTAATAATGTCATATTAAGTTTTTAAGTTATTTTACATCATTAGATAATATCTGATTGTCACGTTACAATATCTGCATTTACAATAGATGAGAAACAGAAGACCATAATGATCAGGGGTTCTGCAGCTGTTTATAGTAAATTAAATGTAAAATAGGTGAAAAAGCTTATGACACATAATCCTTTCAAATATCTTGAAATAACTTATTGACTGCTTATCAAGTTGAAAAATAAAAAACAAAAAAACATACAGAATTGGAAAGAGTTTGGAGAAACCATACCCACAGAAATGACAAACAAGTTCTGCGGCTTGGAATAGGAACAACTGAAGGAACCACTACAGCAAATAACATCATTCACTTCAGAAATGCAGTTTCTTCTAAAACTTTAATACTTTCAAGCAGGTCTAAGAGGAATCAATACCGACAAAACTAGTGAAACCTCTGATGCTCTCAGCACAGTCAATCCTGTTTCTCATCTGTTGCTGGCATTCCTATTTCATGAGGCCCTTTTGTAATCTTCAAAAACTAACATGATCTTGAAAATGCTATTTCCAAGTAAATATTTCACTAGAAAAAAGTTCTGGGCATAGGTCAATTGTCTCTGACATTTGGCTGTCCGTTTGTTTTTGCTGCTTTGGAAAAGAAGCGCCAAGCATCCATATGACTGGTGTTTTTTCCTATCAACAGACTTGAATCCCAAAAGTTCTCTTACAGATACTGAAGGCTAACCTGATACTATGAGAAGCATCAACTTCATCAGGCCTGGGGTGGGAGGCTGGGCGAGGGGAGGTTTAAATAATTTTTCAGGATATTTTATGAAGAAATGAGAGCAGCTCTTCACTTATTAAACAGAAATTTGCTGGATTTCCAGAGGAAAGTCTTGAATGCCTGTTAAATTGTTAGCAGAAACTTTAGGCTTTTTAAATAGAAAAGTCTATTCTCTAATGTAGTAGACTTGTATAACAGCATTGGCTGTATCTCCTGGTTAATGCCCACGTAGCCAACAACATGGAGACTGCTGAAGAATGGAGCACTCCTGTTCCAAACGAGCTTCGTCATCAGGAGCTCAGTTTCTTTTAACATTGAAGAAAGACTTGCAATCTGGAGTTAAGGGTGACCAAATTTTCCCCAATGTCCCAAAATCTTAAAGGTTACATCTGATCAAGATAATCTTAAAACGTGGACTTAAAATCCAAAATTTGGTGATATGGATGAATATCAATGACTTGGACTTTGCCAGAGATAACTTTCATTGTACTGGGATCAGAACAAACTATTCAATTGTTTCTCAACTCAAGTCTACTCTTATTTGGTAATGTTTGCTAAAGAGGTTTAATTCCATGTGCCATTGTGTGCATTTATAAGGCATGGTTTACAACACTTTCACCATCAAATCAAAACAAGACAAAACAAAAATCAAAACTGACTGAATGTCAAGCATGACATACAGGCTGTCACAGCAAAACCACACAAAGATTTCTCCTATTTCTTTAAGTCAAATCTCAACAGCCTTCACATTTAATGCTAGTTTTGCTTTGCTTGGAATTTTTTGTTTTACTTCCTTTGTATCATGGAGTGGGTCTTAACTTTTGCATTAAAATGAGTGAGAATCATAAGTGTTGTGAAGAATGTTTTTCACCTTTTCTATGGAAAAAATGTGCAATTTCCAGTATCATAAAAATGAATTGTATCTAATTTTTTTTGCAAATGTTAGTAAGTTTTCCCTATAAGGCCACAGCTTTCAGAGTCTTGAAGAGATCTATGATTCAAAAACCTGGAAAAAAACAATACTCCTCTGATTTAGATTCTGACCTCACATAACATACACATCATTTCATAACAATTCAAGAATGATATGGAAGAAAATCAAGCCACAACACTTAGAAGAAAACATAAATATTTAGCAATTTCAGGCTGAGAAAAGTTTTCTGAGCAAAAAAAGCAAGAGGAAAACTGATTTCATGGACAAACATGAAAAACATATGCATGTCAAAAAAC
This sequence comes from Talpa europaea, assembly GCF_964194135.1. Lineage (NCBI taxonomy): Eukaryota > Metazoa > Chordata > Mammalia > Eulipotyphla > Talpidae > Talpa > Talpa europaea. Next base: position 46,232,880 of record NC_140071.1, on the reverse strand, counting down.
ATCATCAACAAAAATTTTAAAACGGGGAAATATCTGCACAAAATATAACAGTAAAAGATATAACTTAAAAGAGCAAACAGAACAGCAGGAAAATACAAATTTTAGTATATAAACAAAAAAAGTTATAAAATGACTACTTTTTTTAAAAAGATTTATTTATTTATTTATACAAGAACCAGCATACAGGTCAGATATGCAGGAGGGCGAGAGAATTCACCAGAGATGAGTGGGGAACAGAACAGGCAGACCGACTGAAATAAACTGCTGAGGGAAGCAGCAGGTGAGACAGGAGAGGTCTGCCCCATCATGTGGGTATCTCCAAGGCCAGCAGGGATTGAACTGTCACTGCAGAGGCTGCAGACAGCTTCACATTGCTGTGCTCAACCACCTACGCCACCAGAGAGGTCCTAAAATGACTAATTTTAAAAGAGAAAATATGGAATAGGAACATCTAAAAAGTATCTTTAAATTTAATCTTTAATAACCAAAGTTAAAAAGAGATCATTTTACCTACATTAGCAAAGATTCTTTAAAAAGCTATATAAGGAAAAGTTGTGAAGGAGATGAGAATCTCAAAATCTCAAAATCTCATACACAGGAAAATGAGAGTATACTGGCAGTATTTTTGGAAAGCAGTTTTATAATGTCTATCTAATTAAATGGTCATTTTCCAAATACTGTATGATATCACTTATATGTATTAGCTTAAAAAAAAAAAAGGCCGAAGTCACAGATACAGAGAGTAGAATGATGGTTGCTAGGGGCTTGGGAAGTAAGAAATGGGGCATGTTGCTCAAAGGATTTAAACTTCCAGCTATATGTGTACATGTGAAGTTTAGATCATGGATAGAAGCAGAAAGATGTTTAAGGAAAAACTTATCTAGTGTGAATGAGCAAACAATGAGTAGAAACTTTCAAAATAACTGATGAGAGAAAAGGTTCTCAGCTACTTGTTTTCAACTTAGCTATTAAATGGCAATAACTTCCCTGAGACTTTGATACCACTGAGTGCTCTTTCAGTGGCAAATCATAATCTGGTGATTATCTCCAAACTGAAAAATCAACTTGTCAGGCAAGAAGAGAAAACAAACTGGGGCTGGTTAGGAATTTTTCTCCCCAAATAATATGATTTACAAAAAGGGTCAAAATCATTTTGCAGAAAATAAAGAGAAAGCTACCCAATGCATTAAATTTTGCTGTTTGACATTTAAAATATTAACAGATATACTAGTCAAGGTATGGAAACAAATACCTGTCCAAGGAGAGAACAGTAGATCATAGAAATGGGCATACATTGGGATACTACTCAGCAATATGAAGGGAAGAACTCTTGCCATGTGTGAAAACATGGATGGAACTAGAGAAGATAATGTCAAGCGAAATGAGTTAGAAAGAGGAAGATAAATACCAGATGGTTTCATTTATATGTGGACTGCAGAGAAGCAAAACAAAGGGTAAGAGAAAACCAAACACAAACTCTAGAAATCTGATTGTGAGACTGAGTCAACCAGAGGGGAGTGTGGTGGGGTGGGAACAGGGAAGAGGGGGCCTAATGGAGCATGGTGGAGGATTTTGGGGACTTTGGTTGTGAGTATGGTATGAAAACATGCATTTATAGAGGTTTGAACTCTAACCCCCCAAAATAGACCTGCCATATGAGCCTGTAATCTGGATCTACTCAAATAATGCAAAAACACTTACTGGAAGAAATATATGCATGTCTATGTTCACTGCAGCATTATCTACAATAGCCAAGGTATGGGAAGAACTTAAGTGCCCAACGACAGCTGGGTGGATTGAGAATTGAGAAGAGGTAGTACATCTATATATTTATATATAGAATATATATAAAACTAGCTATTAGAAAAATGAACTCTTACCATTTGTAACAACATGGATGGAACTGGAGAGATTATGCTAAGCAAAATAAGAAGGGAAAACACAAATAACAGGTGGTTTTACTCATATGTGGAATATAGAGTAACAAAACAAGGGGTCATACAGAACCAAACTGAAACAAACCTCAGAAATATGACATAAAACTGAGATTACTAGAGGAGGAGGAGGAAGGTGTGGAGCACAGAGTGTGGTGGGGTAGAGCACAATGGACCATGGTGGAGGACTATGGGCACCTTGGTGATTGGTGTAGTGAGGAGATATACATCTGAAGACATGTCATCCTATAGTGTTGAAAACCAATGTTAACTTTAAAAATATATAAAAGGAATAAAATTCCTAAGCACTTAGTGTGTACTAAAAAAGAATTTAGGGTCTGAGAAAAAAGTTGTTGCTAGAAGAATCTAATACTTTCCACAAACTAATAAAATAATTACCTCAATTTCAAAAATAAAATAAAACAAAGCTAAATGGAAATGGCTTTACTTGCTCCTTAAAATATTAGTAAATAAAATCAGCTGCACATTTTCAGGTCAAAGAGAGATATGAACAAACACAGACCCAGGAGCCTTTTTCACACAGGATACTGCAGGCAGCAGGGCTATTATAATCTGCATGATGAATTCATCTAGTAAATCAGTATAAACTTAAAGTGAATTGAAAAATGAATAAAATGCTAAACAATGAAAAAGGATTTTTGCAGTTTGAAAAATGGTGTTTTACTTTAATTATTTTACTTTTCATTGAAATAATATTGCATTATAACATTATATAAATTGCAGGTGTTCACTGAAACTTGAGAAACAAGATCTATATATACTACATTAAGTTTACCACTAAAAGTCCAAATCTCTCCTTCACCATGCCATTATATCCTTTTCCCCAATTACTCAGCCTTCTTCCCCCTTCCCTCTGGTAACCTCTAATTTGGTCTTGTAACTTCAAAACTTATTTTTGTTTTACTAGTTTATCCATTTGTTCTCTCTACACACCACATGTGAGTGAAATCATACAGTGCTTGGCATTTTCTGTCTAGCTTACTTCACTAACCATAATTCCCTCAAGTCTATTCAAGTTGTTGTAAATGGTCAAATTTCATCTTTTTTTTTTCCAATAGTTGAATAATAATCTTTGTGTGGATATACCACATCTTCTTATCCAATCCTCTATTAATGAGCATGTTTCTAGTTATTGGCTAATGCAAATAGAGCTGCAATAAACAGGAGGGGTATGCACATGTTTCTTTGAATTAGTATATTTGGTTTTTTGGTAAATACCCAAAGTGGAAAAGCTGGATTGCAAGGAATTTCTGTTTAATTTTTTGAGAAATCCCTGTACTGCTTTCCATAATACCTGCACCACTTTAACTTTCTGTCAACATTATATTAGGCTTTCCCTCTCTTCACATCCTCTCCAACACTGTTTCTTGTATTTTGGATAATAATCATTCTCAGAGGTATGAGGGTGATAATATCAATCTTTCAGTGAACACCTGCAATTTATATGTTTTGGCTTGCATTGCTCTAATAATAAGAAATGATGAGCATCTTTTCATATGCTTATTGTCATCTGTATGACCACTTTAGAGAAATATCTATTCAAATCTTCTGTCTGTTTTTTAATCAGGTTGTTTGGGATTTTTCATTTGTTTGTTTTAAGTTTTATGAGATCATTGGATATTAAGCCCTTGTCAGACATATTATGTGTAAATATCATCTCCCATTCAGTGGGATCTTTCACTTTGATACAAGTTTCTTTCTCTGTGCAGAAACTTTTTAGTTTGATGTTATCCCATTTGTTTATTTTTCATTTTGTTTCTCTTGCAATTGGAGTCCAGTACACAGACACATTTCTAAGGCACATGTCAAGGAATGTATATGTTTTCCTTGTTGTATTTTATGGTTTCAAGTCTTACATCCAAGTCTTTAATCCAGAAAAATGATTTTTAACTATATTTCTTGAGTTAATGTTGATTTACAATATGATATATTATTCACCTGTACAAATACAAATGTTATCACACCATGCCCACCACCAAAGCATTAATAATCTTCCCTCTGCCATTGTCCATTGGGGCTCCTCTTACTTTTCTTCCCACTCATCTCTATCCTTCCATTCTGGGAGCCTCAGTTCTGATTTCAGATTTGAGTGTTTGTTTGATTTTTTTTTTTTGTCTGTTCCTTTGCTTTGTTTTCTTTCTTTATATTCCACATCTGAGTAAAATCATCTAGTATTTATCATTCTCCCACTGACACCTCCCTTAGCATAATACCTGTAGTTCCATCTATGTTTTAGAAAATGATTATTTCTTTTTCATAGCTGTGTAGTATTCCATTGTGTATCTTTTTTATCTACTAATCTGTCATTGAGCACTTAAGTTGTTTCAACAGTGTGATTTTTGTAAACAGTGCTATAATATTTCTTCAACTTAATGTTTTTGCATTCTTCAGTTAGATATCTAGGAGAGGGATTGCTGGATCATATGGTAGGTCTACTTTTAATATTGTGAACAACCTTCATGCCATTTTACAGTTGTTTTCATTGTGTCATGAAATGTGTTTTGAAGCATTTCTCTTCTTAAGATTTTTGGAAGCATGTAAGAAGGATAGATACTAGTTTGTTTGCAGGTTTGGTTGAACTCACTAATAAAACCATCTGATACTGGGTTTTTAGGGGAGAGGGAGAATTTTGATTACTGTTTCAATTTCTTTACTTGTAGTCTATTCAAATGTTATGTTCTTCCTGATTTAGCCTTGGGAAGTTAAGTGATACTAAGAATTTACCATTTCTTCTAGATCTTCCATAGCGATGCTCATAGTAGTTTCTTATAATTCTCTGTCTTTCTTTGATGTCTGTTATAACTTCTCTTTCTTTTATGATTTTATTTATCAGTTTTTTCCTTTTTAGTCATAATGAGTGCAGAAAGGGGTTTGTTTATTTTATCCTTTCCAAGAACCAGCTCCTGGTTTCCTTGATCTTCGTGCTCTTTTTTTAAACTCCCATTTTATTTATTTCTGCTCCAATTTTTATTATTTACTCTTCTTTCTATGGACTTAGGTTTCATTTGCTTTTCTTTTTCTAGTCCCTTAAAGGTGTAAGGTTAGATTACTTGAGATCTTTCTTGTTTCTTGATAGGCCAGTATTATATAAAATTCCCTCTTAGTACTTTCACTGTGGCCCATAAGTTCTGATTGCGTGTGCCTTCATTTCCTTTGTCTCCAATAATTTTTGAATTTCCCCTTTTATTTCCTTGTTAACCCAATATTTATTCAATAGCATGTTGTTTTGGCTCCACATATTAGAGATTTTTCCTATTTTCTTAGTGGTTAATTTCCAGTTTGATATCACTGTGACCACAGAATCAACAATTTGATATGATTTTAATCTCTATGAATTTATTGACACTTGTTTTGTGACCCAACATATGGTACATACTCATGAATGACCTATGTACACTTTAGGAAAATGTGTACTCAGCTTTGGGGTGGGGAGTGCATTACCCAAAAAATGTCTATTAAGTCCACGTGGCCTAACTCATTATTTAAGGCTTTTGTTTGTTTGCTGATTTTCTGTCTGATTGATATAGCCATTGATATAGCTAGGGTGTTGAATTTCCCTACTATTATTGTGTTGCTATTGATGTCTGTTTTTTAGGTTTGTAGTGCTCCATTTTTTTTTTTTTTTTGGGTGCATAGATGTTGATGAGTATTGTTTTCCTGATGTGTTGCTCCCTTGATCATTCTATAATGCCTATCCCATCTCTTGATACCTTTTTAGCTTGAGTCTATTTTATTTGATATAAATATTGCCTTTCCTGCTTTTTTAGTGTATATTTGCTTGTAGGGTTGTTTTCTAATCTTTTACTTTAAGCCTATGTTTACCTTTGGAACTCAGATGGGTCACCTGAAGACAAAAGAAAGTTGGGTTTAGTATGACTCAACCAGTTTCTCTGAACCTTTTGATTATTGAATTACAGATACTGACATATAGGGAAATTATTGTGTGTGTGTATATATATGGATGTATATACGTGTCTATGGGTATGTGTGTGTATACACATAGATATATAGGAATATATAGAGAGAATTCTGTAATCCATTCATCTATTCTGTAAAAACAATACTGCCAGTATAAGTGCATGTAGATATAAATTGGATATATGTACTAATCTAACATTTAGTAAGCATATAACAAATGCTTATAAAGCATATACTTTTAAAAGGATGAGATAAAATTGAATATAAATACAAGTTTCAAAGTTTTCTTCTTTTACCTTCTCAGTGTGTGGCTCTCCACTGTGGGGGCGATTGTTCTAACTTTGGTGGCTAAACAGGAAAAGGAATACTACCATTTCCAAAGTTGAGTCTGGGCTCTGCTTCCCAGACTATAGCTCCTTCATTTCTTCCAGCTCTCTTGTTCACAAAAGACTGTCAAATTTCCTTCATATCATCCTATAAGAGGCCACCTTGTTTTTGTATGTGTTTATTCATTTATTACATATACAAACATACTATAAGAATATAAGCCCCATGTGAGCTAGGATCTTAGATGTTTTGTGTTTTCCCTCCACTTAGTATAGGACTTTGCACACAATATGGGGGCAGTTAGAAACTTTTTATGCACAACTGCTCTCCAGCACACATTCCAGATCCTTCCCTTTTTCTGGGTTCTACATTCTCCTAGGAGGAATAAAGCAGGTTTCTTGATGTTCTGCAGGATGCAAATAATACTCAACCCTTTCTTAGAGAAACTTCTCTGCTTAAAGAACTCCTGTAGAGAATAAGTCTGTGACAATTTTCCTCTTCATGTAAAACTTAGAGCCACAGTCATAAACCGAGAAATTTAAAACAAAACAAAACAAAACAGTATTTCTAAAGGAATTTTTTAATTTAAAAGCTGAACTATGATTTTCAAAAAAATCATAAGCTACCATTCTCACTTCAAGCTTCGTATGGAGTATCTGTTCTGGTAGGAAAAAAAGAAAAATGTACAAGTAGGTACCTGATGGTTTTCCACATGTCGAAGCCGTCCAGAGGCTTGGTGCCATTGGTGCTTCCCCTGGCCAGCTTCACGAGAGTGGGCAGCCAGTCAGAGATATGGATGAGCTCCCGGTTCTTCACACCCTTCTGTTTCAGCAAGGGACTTGCCACAAAGCCCACTCCTCGAACGCCTCCTTCCCATAGGCTCCATTTTCTTCCTCGAAGGGGCCAGTTATTACCCCCTGCCAAAGTCTGCCCTCCATTATCTGAAACACAATTAGGTCTTGATATTAGGACAATATTAATGATTAAATACATTTCAGAACAAAAGACTTCTCTGCATGTTGTTACTGAATGGTGTTTAAAGGTTAGAACACTCCTCTTAACCCTCTCCCATACCCAGTACTCTTCTCCCACCAACTCTATCCACCACTACCAGACATAACCAGAGGTAGCAAGGCACAAATCTGACAGAGACCTTCAAATCCTCCATGGATGAACTGGGAGAACATTTTTGCACCCAACACTAATGATAAAGGACTGATCACAAAAATCTGCAAAGAGCTGATGAGACTCAGCAACAACAAAGAAAATAATCCAGTCAAAAAATGGGCAGAAGAGCTAAAAAGAAACTTCTCTGAAGAGGAAATGCAAATGGCCAACAGGCATATGAAAAAATGTTCAACATCACTTGTAATCAGGGAAATGCAAATCAAAACTACCATGAGATACCATCTCACACCAGTGAGAATGGCACATATGAAAAAAACTAGCAACAACAAATGTTGGCGAGGGTGTGGAGAAAAAGGAACTCTTCTGCACTGTTGGTGGGAGTGCAAACTGGTCCAACCACTATGGAGAGCTGTGTGGAGATTTCTGGACCTACTAAACATAGAGCTTCCATATGATCCAGCAATTCCACTCCTAGGTATTTACCCAAAGGACACAGAAACATCAATTCCAAAGAGCACCTGCACCCCTATGTTTATAGCAGCACTGTTTACAATAGCTAAGCTTTGGAAATAACCCAAATGCCCAAAAATAGATGACTGGATCAAGAAGATGTGGTACATATATACCATGGAATATTACTCAGCATTCAAAAAAGATAAACACATGCAATTTGCAGCAACATGGATGGCGCTGGAAGGGATCATGCTCAGCGAAATAAGCCAAAAAGAAAAAGAAAAGTACCGGATGGTCTCACTCATAGCAGGAATCTAGAAAACTTAAATAAGGGACCAGGAAAATGAATATAAGAAAGTGAAAATCAAAATCAACAAAAAACTATGAACCAGAGACACTTTTTGGGGGGTGGGGGGCGGGAGGGGAAGGATTGGGGTCAGAATGGGGCGTTTGCAATTGTATGGGGGAATATAAAAATAAAATTTATTATTTATTAAAAAAAAAAAAAACAAATCCTCCATGGATGGAGCCTCTGAAAAACAATGACGTCTACAGAGTAACTGTTTGGGATAGAGCCCTGTGCTAACTATGACTAGGTTTTGAATGTGTGTGTGTAACTTTTTAACAAAGGAGAAGGAATCCAGGTAAGTTGAATTCTTCCTGGTATGAGAAAAGAAACTTATGAGTAAGTTTCACTTCTAAAGCTCATAATGGGTAGAGTCAAGTCTGTTTATTTTCCTCCTGGAAATTTTTTCTGTCTCTAAAACTGGTAACTGAATTAACACTATGCTCCCTGGTGATTTGAACTCTTCCTTAAGTGTGAAAGAAAGTTCAAGATTTTGTAGGTGGGAGAAATATCTGTGAGAAAACCAAAGTTGGGAGGAAAAAATAATTGCAAGAAAAATTCCTTCCCTGTGGACAGGATGGCAAGACAAAGCTACATTGTGCTTTATGTGCCAAGGAAGACAAGTTTCTTTTTCAGGACAACCATGGGAACAGAGAACATTAGTGAAGCCAAAGGAGACGGTACAAGAGTGACTAAAGTAGCTCACCAGTGGGTGGGGCTCAGGGTTAGGAATCAAACTGGACTGTAGAAAGTAAACAGTTATATTTTTAATAGATTGAGATGTAGACCCACTTTATCCCCAAAAGTACTCATACAGTTAGGTGACTTTAGAGACAAAAAATGCCTACTATTCGGTCAAATAGTCCATTAAACATTAAAAAATAGTTATCCAAATGAACCACATGAGGGCAGTGTGACAGATCCGCTCTAAAGAACAGTATACACAAAAATCTAACACAGAAGTCAAGATCTAACAAAGGCACCTTTGCTAGCACATACTATGCACCAGGCACACATTAATTTCATGATATCTCACAGAATCTGGGTTCGACAGACCAGAATTGAAGTCTCATACAAGCCACTCACATATTATGTAACTCTGGGCAATGTGCTGCCTCAGTTTGCTCATCTTTAATGTGGATTATAATTCCTACTTCATTTGCACCATAATTTCTTAATAATTATTATTATGGTATGAATTAAATGAAGCCATTTATGATCATTTCTTGACTGTGTACCTAGCATAACTAATGTTCAAAAATGGTAGCTAATATTTATAATAACCCAAATAGTCTAGTATCAAAACCATTTTATTGCTTGAGATAACAAGATCTGATATAGGTGAAACACTGCATGACATGCACCTCAAAGACATCTTGACAGACACATCACCCAAAGCAGTGATAGTGAAGGCAAAGATCAACAGCTGGGACTACATCAAATTAAAGAGCTTCTGCACAGCAAAAGAGACAATAACAAAAACAAAGAGAAACCCCACCGACTGGGAGAACATTTTTGCACACAACACTAATGATAAAGGACTGATCACAAAAATTTACAAAGAGCTGATGAGACTCAACAAAAACAAAGAAAATAATCCAGTCAAAAAATGGGCAGAAGAGCTAAAAAGAAACTTCTCCAAAGAGGAAATGCAAATGGCCAACAGGCATATGAAAAAATGTTCAACATCACTTGTTATCAGGGAAATGCAAATCAAAACTACAATGAGATACCATCTTACACCAGTGAGAATGGCACACATTAAAAACACTAGCAACAACAAATGTTGGCGAGGATGTGGAGAAAAAGGAACTCTCCTGCACTGCTGGTGGGAGTGCAAACTGGTCCAACCACTGTGGAGATTCCTCAGCCTACTAAAGATAGAGCTTCCATATGATCCAGCAATTCCACTCCTAGGTATTGACCCAAAGGACACAGAAACATTAATTCCAAAGAGCACCTGCACCCCTATGTTTATAGCAGCACTATTTACAATAGCTAAGCTTTGAAAACAACCCAAATGCCCAAAAATAGATGATTGGACCAAGAAGATGTGGTACATATACACAATGGAATATTACTCAGCAATCAAAAAGATAAACTCATGCAATTTTTCAGCAAGATGGATGGAGCTGGAAGGGATCATGCTCAGCGAAATAAGCCAGAAAGAAAAAGAAAAATACCGGATGGTCTCACTCATAGCAGGAATCTAGAAAACCTAAATAAGGGACCAGGAAAAAGAATAACTATAAGAAAGAAAAAATCAAAATCAACAAACAACTATAAACCAGAGACATACTATGGGGGGGGGCAGGGAAAGGAGAGATTGGGGCCAAAATAAAGGGGGTGCAATTGTATGGGGAATATAAAAATTGAAAAAATTTAAAAGAAAAAGAAAAAAAAAAAAAAACAAGATTTGAAAAGACCAAACAGCTAATAAGTGGCAAAGCTCTGATTCAAACAAGATGTGGGTGACTTCTGGGCTCCTTTGGGCCCCAGAATGTCATGCTCCTGAGCTCCTTGGTGTGGAGTGGATTTTTAACCTACTGGCCACACAAACCCTTCACTTCTTATGAAGACCATAAGAACAGGCCAAAGTCAGCAAAGTGTATACTCTTCCACGGACACAGCAGCACAGCTATTTCAAGATGATGATAATCCCCTTTAGAGGAACTTTTGTTGCTGGTAGATAAGAAGCTCAAGCCTCTACCACCAAGGAGGCCTCTGAACAAATCCTAATACACCAGGCCCTCAGAACTTTCCTGTGCTTCATGAAAGGGAGGGAGCAGAGTCTTAATCTAGACCAGATGAAGGTAACAAGTTTTCAACATGTGGATGGTGACAGTCAATCTCATCTTGTGCTATCACATACTTCCAAGATACTCATATCGCTTTTGAAGAAAACTCAAGGCCCAAGCCAGCTTATTAAATATTCACTCTTTCCAATGAACAGATGTGTATATTCCAAACAAGAGGCACAATCTTTATTTATTTATTTATTTATTTATTTATTTTTTTAAGAGGCACAATCTTTAGACAGAAGGAATTCCTCCATGTTTATTATCACAGATATCAGCCAAAGCATCGAAACTTAAAAGAAGGTACTATTCATGTGAAACAAAAATACTGGAAAGAAATGTTTATACTCTAGTGCCTCCCTGGTGATACAAAGGGGCTAAGTTGCAGCACTATCAAGCTATCAGTTGCCACTGCAGCAAGAGTTCGATCCCTGGCCAGGGAGCTGACCCACATGGTGCAGCAGACCTCTCTTGTCTCACCCGCTGCTCCCCCTCAGCAGAGTATTTCAGTAAATCTGCCTGTTCTGCTCCCCATTTTGTCTCTGGTGAATCCTCTTAAACCCCCACACCTCTGCATGAATAAATAAAATAAATCTTTTTTAAAAAGAAATTATTATACTCCACCAGTGAGGTGAAGAGTAGCTGAGATGGCAATAGTAATTTGCTGTGGTGTCTGGGTTGCTATTAATAAAACTAACTCAATACTTGTAGAAGATGCCTACTATCTCCATTTTAAATAGATACACACCTTTGAGATATTCCATGTCTCTATTCCACATATTTGTTAGTAGTCAATAAAAAAACTGCTGCACAATAATGGTGGAAATAAGAGCAGAAATGAAGGGGAAAAGGATGGCTGGGTCTGACATCTGATTTGAGGAGCAACCCTTTAGGTATGACTCAAAAAGGAAAATATTCTTGGCTGTAAAGGAAATTTGGCCACTGTTGCTACCGTAGGAACTGGAAGGTGTTTGCACATACTATTAGCGGAGGGTGCTGATGCAGTGAGTGCAGCTGTTTTTGCTGTTAGTTCACTTTGATGTTTTTGCCATTAGCAATGATAAGCAACTCTACATCTGTTATCAGTATGGCTTCCTGTATCATTTTTTTCAAGTGCACTCCAGAGAGAAAGCCCTGTGAATTGACACACCTCCAATTTCTCTCTTGGACTCCCCTGTCACAGAGCCAATGGCAGATTTGGCTGCTTCAAGAGGCCAATTCAGCCTCGACAGAGGCTTCTATATCCACAGGGAGCACCTGGCTGATGGCTGCCACTTATCAGCAAAGGGGCAGAATCCAGAGAAAATGGGTGCTCTTCATCAGTTCTAGAACAGTCTTCCTGAGTATTTCAAAAAGCTGGACATAAAACTGATGAGAGTAATTGCAAAAATAAAATAAATTCATTTGAAACAAGGTAGAAAAGCAGGTTTCTTATTCACTTAAGCCTCAGCAATATCAATTAAAACTGAATTTTTATTTTAATTAAATTTAAATTTTATTTAAAAAGACAATGGAACCACTGCCATATCAAACACATCTCATTTGCCCTCCTAATTTTCTTTTGGTCAAAAGTTAAATTTTGTTCTTGTTAAGGGAAGTTTTTTCTTGTTTTATTTCCTGACTGATTTAAGAAAAAAACCTCCAAATCAAAATAAGTGACTTGGGTAGTAAAGGAAACTATGAAACATTTTTTTCAGGGAAATCATTTTTCAGTAATGTTTTTGGCAGAGGGAAAACATAACTGTAAAACCCTTGCTATCTAAAAAAGAAATGCCAAAATAAAACAAATGCTGTCATATACTGATGGTAAGTCTCAAGAAGTCATGGAAAAACTTCAGTTAGCCAAAGACCTCAGCAAAAGCACTCCATATATGACAATGAAGCTTCATCTGTGTCCAGCTGATAAAAATTAAGATGGAAGCCTGGCAATGGCATTGGGTTTTAGTATCACTCTCCAAACAATCCAATGTTGTGGCTTGACTCCAGAAGGCTGCCCGGATCCATCAGTGTATCTCCCTCTCACTACCCCATGCATCCTTCGGCTTGGGCTTACCTAAGACATCCTCCTCACTCTCACTATGGGAGCACGGAAGGAAAGGAAGGCTCCAGGATCCCTGCACAGGGTCTGGGTTTCTCTCTCTGAGCAGGACCACCAATGTGAGCATGACAGATGAATAAACACCATGATTTGAAATACTGAAGAGATGGTCAAAAAAAGGACCTACTAGCTGTTTATTTAGTTCTTTTTTTAAAAAAGCTTTTTTTTGTAAAAAGATTTACATAAGACACAAGAACTGGGGTGTAAGCCAGAGGTTCAGGGGGTGAGAGGATTCACCAGAGACAGAGTGAGGAGCAGAACAGGCAGATTTACTGAAATACGCTGCTGAGGGGAGCAGCATGCAAGACAGGAGAGGTCTGCTGCACCATGTGGGTTGCTCCCTGGCCAGCCAGGGATCAAACTCATTCTGCAGTGGCTGGTGATAGCTTGATAGCGCTGTCTTTAACCCCTACACCACCAGGGAAGCCCTATTTAGTCCTTTTTGTTTAATTTTTCTAATTACTAAAATGTAATTTTGAGAGTTAATGTCTTGATAGTCATATAAAGGATTAAGTAAATTCAATCTTACCCTACTAAAAGATTTTGGAGAAAATATCTACCCAAGTAGAGGCATACCATAGAGATATTGTGAGCTGGGTTCCAGACCACTGTAATAAAATGAATGTCACAATAAGCAAGTCTAATGATTGTTTTGTTTCCCAGTGCAGATAAAAGTATGTTTACACTACACCATTTAAGTGTGCAATAGCATTATGTACAATACAGATCTTGATTAAATGTGACAAAAAGTGAGAATATGCTGTAGGAAAAAAGGGGCCATTAGACTTGCTTGACACAGGGTTGACACAAACCTTCAACATGTAAAAACCACTATTTTGTGGTGCTTTACAGTATCTGTGAAGCACAATAAATTGAGGTTCCCTGTACTCATGTGTGACCTGATGCTCTTCTCTTTCCCACTTGCTACACATTCATTTACTGAATGCACATTGACTTCTGCCAACCCGTCCAGCCCTGCTCCAGCCCCACCGCCTTGGCTCCTGAACTCCTTTGCCCTGGGTCCCTGTGGTAAGTTACAGACAGCTTCATGGTGCCATTGTAGGGGTCTTTGTAAAGCCCAAAACCAAGCAGTCCACATCCCAAATTAGTGTTTAAATGCTTCTTGTTGCTTTCCAGTCAGGAAAAGTTCAAACTTCAGGGCCTCCTTGGTGGCACAAGGGGTTAAGCACCGCACTATGAAGCAATCCACAGCCTCTGCAGCACGAGTTCAATCCCCAGACGGACAGAGAGAAACCCACATGGCGAAGCAGACCTCTTCTGTCTCGCCCGCTGCTCCCCTCAGCAGTGTATTTCAGTCCGTCTGCCTGTTCTGCTCTCCGCTTTGTCTCTGATGAATCCTCTCACCCCCCTCCCATCTCTGGCCTGTACCCCAGCTCTTGTATGCATAAATAAATCTTTAAAAAAAAAAGTTCAAACTTCAGTCCAACATATAGAATCCTTCACATCTCAAGTAAAGTCCAAGTTAATTATACTCTTAAGGACACTCTGTTGCCAGAACTTAAAAAAAAAACTTGAGCTGAATGAAGACTATATATAAACAGAAAGGTATCAGGCTGTTTTGACAGTCATCATTCATCTTTATCAACCCTACTGCCACATTTCTAATTTCACTGAAATGTATTTAAGAGAAAGGAGTTAAGTGCTGTGAGATTGGGCAAGTTATTCTATCTCTGAGCCTAAATTTCCTTATTTGAAAAATGAGGATGACAAAATCCACCTTAATATAGTACCTGGCCCAGAACTTGTGCTTAATAAATGTTACCTATTTTTATTGATGATGATCATAGCAGCAGTAGCATCAAAATATACAGATCAGAAAGGGCTCCTATCTAGGTATTTATTAAACATATACCATACTAGTAGCATTAGATATTACACTCTCAAACACCATGCTCTCATAAGAAGAAATTATTAAGGTATAGAATCCTTCTAGATTGCATTCTCTCCCCTGTAGGTAATTTTGTGAGAGTCATAACACACTGATTTGGGGGAAGTGGGGAGCTGTAGCTATCATTGGGGAAGAACCAGGGTATCCCATTTCTATTTCCATGAGTTTGAACAGTATATATCAGCTATCAAAGAAAGAGGTACAATAACCACAACTTGTGATTCAAATTGATTTTCAGAAACTGAATCTTTGTTCAGCTATTCAGTGGAATATTTGTAGGGATTTAAACTGGTTTGCAGCACTTGGGGCAGATAAAAGCTCTGACCCCCAACTCCTAGTCAGACAAGAATCTGTAGTCTTGATTAAAGGCACCGGTTAGGGACCATTCCTCCTGAGTTAGCATTAAGAAGATTCTGGTCGAGTGAAACTGACAGCAAGAACCCATGTAACTGACATAGTCCCCAAAAGATCTCAAGATAAAGAAGGGTATAGAGAAAGGACAAAATCATAAATGAATGGGGATTGAAAAGAGTTATAGTAAAAGATTTCCTCATTTTAATGGGGCTAATGTCATGGCTTATAATGATGAAATAAAAATCGGATTTTATATCTTTTAAAATTTACTATGAAAAGATTCAAAAGTCCACTGAAAGACTGAAAACAGTTGATCTCTAAAAGTTACAGTGCATGTTGGTGGGAGTGCAAACTGGTTCAACCACTGTGGAAAGCTATGTGGAGATTTCTGGACCTACTAAACATAGAGCTTCCATATGATCCAGCAATTCCACTCCTAGGTATTTACCCAAAGGACACAGAAACATCAATTCCAAACAACACCTGCACCCCTATGTTTATAGCAGCACTGTTTACAATAGCTAAGCTTTGGAAACAACCTAAATGCCCAAAAATAGATGACTGGATCAAGAAGATGTGGTACATATATACCATGGAATATTACTCAGCATTCAAAAAAGATAAACACATGCAATTCGCAGCAACATGGATGGCGCTGGAAGGGATCATGCTCAGCGAAATAAGCCAAAAAGAAAAAGAAAAATACCGGATGGTCTCACTCATAGCAGGAATCTAGAAAACTTAAATAAGGGACCAGGAAAATGAATAACTCTAAGAAAGTGAAAATCAAAATCAACAAAAAACTATGAACCAGAGACACTTTTAGGGGGGCGGGGGCGGGAGGGGAGGGATTGGGGTCAGAATGGGGGGGCTGCAATTGTATGGGGAATATAACAATAAAATTTATAAAAAAAAATAAAAGTTACAGTGCAACTGGGAGTTGGAAAACAGTGTCCAAATTTATTACACATTGGTAGGCAAATAACAGAACTTTTTCCTGTAATTTAAAGCACAGGTAGTTACAAATTTTGTAGATCCTTAAATGAAGTTTTAAGGATCACCTGTAAGATGAGCACAGAATGTTGAGTCATTCTCACTGAAGGCATGGGCAAGTCTGGGCTTTCTATGCATATGTTGGGTCCCCCAACTTAGAGCATAAGAAACCCCATGTTTGGAGCATTTAGAATAAGCAAAAGTAGCAAATATTTGTTCTCTCTTTTTTACAACTAAAGTCCAACTTGTTAGATCTTGAAAGAATGTTCAATTTTAGGTAATGAAGTTATGAATGTCAAAAAAGCCTGAAAATGTTTGGCATTTTGAAGGAGAATCATAGTTTAATTCACAAATTATATGACACCCCTTTCAGACCAAAATGCCTCTAAGGTGGCCAGATAATTTTTTATTGTACAAGTTGTTTTTATCCATCAGTAATGCCAATGAGCAAGGTACCACAAAAGTGCTTTTGAATGTGGCAGGTTTTTGAATCTGGAAAGAGAGAAGCAAAAATACCATCCATAGACAGGAAAAAAAGGCAGAATTATGGTTTCAAGTAACAAGTATAGTGATTAGCTGTCTGAAAAGAAAGAAGGAAATTGAGATCACTGATTTTTCAGACACAATTAAACCAGAGAAAGTAAACACCTTCTATTTAGCATCCATTATTTTGTCTTTGTTTCCAAGCAAATGACACAAGTTAAATGTTCTGAATTTACAAGCAGAAGCCTCATTTGATTGGCGCTCTACATTATAAGCAGCACCGCCTTTATCCGTCATCTTCCAACAGAGGTCACAACTATAAGCAGACAATAACTTACTATCCTACCAGAGTATTAAGTTTTATACACTGAAAAGAAACCGGCATGGGTAAGTCTGGGCTCTCTATCCACAACTACAAGTCAAACAGGGTGCCTCATGTACCTTATTGCACTCCTGGAAAGATGTTTCAAAACAGTGTAAGTCAGGGCTTATCTCTCTCCTAGTAATTCCTATACCGTGAACCTTCTTCCACCTAGGAAGTAGGTAGGCAATCTATGTATGGCCTCAGGAAAGGGATAATCAGTAGTAGGTGAGCTAACAGGCTTAGTTTAAACAATCACACAGAGCCAGTCAGAACAAGAGAGAGGACTGGAAAGGAGCAAAAGGACATGTCTGTGACCCTAAGAAGGGTCTGCAGCCTAGTGGACAGGGAATGACATATGTGGGAATTCAAGAGTGGGAATAATTGTGCTTCCCCCCTGGGTGGAGCCTGGGATCAGGGCAGGGAGAGCAAGGCTCCATGCATTTCCCTGCCCGATGGGGTGTGAGAGCAGAAAGGCAATAGCTGACAGCTCGGGCCCTCACGTGGCAGTGTGGAAGTGGCTGCAGCCTTGCTGACGAAAGGTCTGCAGTTGAGAAGAGCACAGATGTGCTGTATCGGCTTGCTGCACAATCTGGAGAGATGACATAAAAAGGCCAGAAGGGAATGGGAACATTCCTAAAGAGTGAGTAGGGATGATTAGTGTGGACCACACACTCCCTTCAGCTCCAGTGCTTCGGCTCCCTGGAGGGTAAGCAGGGACGAGACAAGACCTTGAGTAACAGGTGATGTGAATGGACTGAAACCAGGTTTCCTGGTTTCACTCAGCACAATAGGGGTCCCAACAGTATTAAGTTCAGTTACAGGGACAAGAGAAAAAGTAAGTTACAACTCTGGAATGTCTAAGTTGTGAACTGAAGTCTGTCACGCAGATGCACGTGCATGAGCTTTATAGCTGGATGCCCTGTTTGACCAGCGTAACAGCTGCGTTACGTTAATTTGCAGGTGAGACAGAAGATGGATCTGTTCTCACTGCAGTGGTTGGTTGTTTTTACTGTGGCTCCAGTAAGATGTGGCCATGTGAGGACCCACTCTCAGATTTTACCTTTCTATAAAGAAGTAACAATAACCACTGGGAAAGTTCTGAAATAGAATAAAAAAGTTAATTTGATATCATGGTTCTTAAACCTTTCAAGCCCAATACTCCTATAATATTTCATAATTCTCTTTCAACTGTCCCATAATAAAATTCACACACAATGTTGTACTCACATACCTAATTTTAAAAAATAACTCTAAATGTAATATAAAGGAGAAAAAAGGCAACTAATAGTAAAATAGCACATATGTTATATGAGAAATGCAGGATAGATCCTAAAAGACACAGCACATTAGATGATTACGTGTACTGTATAGGAATAAATTAAACAGAGTTACCATATAACTCAGAAATCCAACTCCAAGGTAAATAACCAAGAGAATGTTCATAGGAACATTATTCATAATAGCTCCCAAAGTGAAAACACCCAAATGTCCATTAATTGATGAGCAGCTAAAGAAAATGTGATATATTTTCAGCAATCTACAGCAATAAGAGAAATATTACTCAGAAATAAAAAGGAATGTGGTGTTGATAAATGCTACAACATGGGACAAACCAAGGTCATGTATTATATTATTCCAATTACATGAAATGTTCAGAAAGGCAAATCCATAGAGGCAGAGAGTGAATTGGTAGTTGCCAGTTGCTGGGAGGATGGGAAAATGCTAATGGATGCAGAATATTGGGGTGGTGGTAGTGATAGATATGGTGATGATTATATTACTGTGAATATACCAAAAACCAATGACTTGTACACTTGCAAAGTGTGAACTTTATAGTTAGGTGAATGATAGCTTTAACAAAACAAATAATACAAGGAAAAAAATGGATCAAAGATCTAAAACCATAAGACTTTTTATAGATAAGCACAATAGAATAATACCTTCATTAACTTAGGGATAGGCAAGAATTTCTTAAAACCAATAGCTTTTTTTATTCATTGTGTGTAAATTTTGATAAGGGTAAGAATAAGGTGAATGATAATAAAAATTTCAAAGGCAGACTAAGCAGTGGGAGAAAGTGCAGCTCTGGTGGCTGGTGGGATCTCACTGCAATTAAGCATCTATTCTGCAAGAGTTAAAGAAATCCCACATTCAGGAAAATTCTACCTGGTGTCATAGGAATGTATACTCTCTGCTTTTGGCAACAGACCAAGCATGCCCACTCCATGTATATTCCAGAACACAAGCAGGGTATACCTTAGTAGATCAGATGTGATTCTTTCAGACAGGGCATTCTAAATATGATCCTAATTATCAAAACACAGAGCTTCCAGGACATGTCAAAGTCTTTGTTCTGGTCCTCACCAGTCCATCAAATTGACTTGACTTCTTTTAAAAACAGTAGATCTTTTCTGGAATCAATGTGTTTCTCTTTTTCTTACAGACCCTTACTTTTATACCTCAAATTTTTGAACAGGATCTTTTGTGTTAAGCTGATCCTACCAAACATCTGCCTGGCATGTGAGACACAAAATTCCTTTTTGGAAAGTGATTTGCATGTACCCAAAGAGACTGCCTCACTGTTTACTCCATTTTTGGCTTCCTGCAAGTTTAAATGTGGAATCAAGTGGAAAATGACTTCAAAATAGATAAGAGAATACATGAATCTCTTCCATACTTCAAGGAGTCAAGAAGATATATTAACCCCATCTGGCATGAAGTGCTGTGCTAGCGATTTCTTTTTTTTTTTATTTTCTGACTTACAGTAAAATTGACTTGTTTTGGGGAACAGGTCTATGAATTCTGACAAATAGCTACGTAACTAGTGCCACAATCAGGACACAGAACAACTCCTTCACCCCAGAATCACCTGCTTGCACCCTCCTATTTTAGTCGAACCCTCTACTCAATCTTAACCTGTGGCAACTTCTGGTGTTTCTGTCTTTAAAGCTTTGCATTTTCCAGAATATTCTATAAGAATAGCTATACCATGTGTAACCTTTCAGTCAGGCTTCATTCACTCTGCACAATGCATCTGAAATTCATGCATATTAGAGCATATATCAATGTTTCCTTGTGTTATTGAGTTCACTACAGAGACGTGTCACCATTTCCTTTGTTCATATGCACTAGCTGAAGGACATTTAAAATTTTCTCCAGTTTTTTTGCAATTATGAATAAAACTGCTATAGACATGTGGGTATAGTTTATGTATAAGTATGATTTCAATTCTCTTGTGTAAATCCTCATAATTGGGCTTGCGCCTTTCAAGATTTTTTTTTTTCATCCTGAGTTTTCAACAGTTGGAGTGAATGTGGGTATAGTTTTCTTTAGGTTCACCCTGATTGGATTTTACTGAGCTTCTTAAATCTATACACCTATGTTTTAGCAAATTTGTGTCATTCTCAGACATTATTCCTTCATATAACATTTTATACACCAATATTTCTCCTCTCTTTCTGGGAATCTAATGGTAAACACATTAACCCTTTTAATATTGTGCCATAGATGCCTATTGCTTAGTTCAATTTTCTCTTTCAGATTGTGTAACTTCACCTGCTCTATCTTGCTGTTCACTTATCCTTTCCTCTATCATCTTCATTCTGCTATTGGACCCAGAGTGACCGTTTTATTTTGATACTATATTTTCAGTTTTAACATTGCAATTTGATTTTTTTATACTTCTCTGTTTCCATTCTGTTTCCATTCATTTCAAGAGTGTTCCACTTTATCTCTTTTAGCATGGTTTTAATGGCTGTATTAAAAGCTTTTGTCTGACAATTATGATATTTGGGTCATTGCAGAGTAGGCACCTATTGATATTCTTTCCCTTCGAGTTTTGGCCAACTTTTCCCAGTTCTTTGTATGATGAGTAACTTCGGATGGTATGCTGGACATTTTGAACATTATGTTGTGAGGCTCTAGGTGTTAAATACTCTCCAGGATATTTGTCTTAGCAGATAAGCAACTCCATTTTATTCAGACTACAAGTTTTCTCACCTTCTGTAGACAATAGTTCTAATGTCAGTTTACTATTATGTCTGTACTATTGTGTTTGGGTTTCCCCAGTGTGTGTGTGTACCTCTCAGGGTTAGGCTGGGACTTGGGTAGCGGCTGATATCACAGTTGAGTTCCTGAAGTCTTTGTTTTGCTTCTCTGGGTCTGTATAGCATGTGCACAACTTGCAGGTGAGCCTGAGACTTACATGAATTCAGATAGAATCAGGGAACCTCTTCTCCACTAGCTCCTCATTGAGACTCTCCCACACCATCCAACCCCTTGAATTCCCTTTTCCCGGTTTCCTTGATCAGAAAGAGGGGTTTCTCCTAGATTTTTGCATCTATTCTGCGATGTATTTCCATACAACTGAGGCTGCCTTTGGAAGCAAAGCAGCAAAAAGAAAAAGATAAAATAATGGAATTCTCACACTCTTGAAACAAAAGGGCCCCCACATCTCAGTGCTCTAGTCAGGGAGAATTTTCTTTTGGGAATTTATGTGACTAAACTCCCACCACAAAAATAATGCAGATCCTCACCTGGGGTTGTCCTTGGAGTAAGGTTAGGAGAGAAAAAAGAAATAAGATGAGAAACCTCTATATTCCTGAGCAAAGGAAGGTTTGAAATAAGCAAAGCTGGTTAGAAATAAGGATTTCACCTGGATATTTTGCTGCCAACACCTACTACATAGTTCCATCAACCCTTGGTCAAAGATGAGAGACAGAGGAGAAAATACAACCACCACAACATTCACCTCTAGAGTAAAGAATTGATCAAGTTTTGACTTCACTGCCACTCACCCTCAGCCTTCCACTGATTATTCTGCAGGTGCCCAGGTAATTGCTCTTTGTAACTGCCTAAAGTTTTCAGTTGTAAATCACAAGAAAGATAGGGTTTAGGTGCCTCATTCCATCCTGCCTGGCCCCAGAGGAAGCGCTCACGGTTTTAATGAGAATGGGCCAGTGGGACTTGTGGAATCTGGTCTTGGTTTTGTTGCTTGTTTTGATTGTTTTTACCTTTGCCTGAATTAATACAGGAACAGAGCGAATGACACCTCGTGTCAGGTAAGGAAAAAGAAAATAATAATTTGAAAGGCCCTCATTAAGTTCTTGCTGAATGCCCGCTACTGCTGACAGTGCTCTCAAAAGTCAATTCCACAAGAAGTTCCTCTCTCAAGAGACATGTCATGTATGGAAAGCCTGGCCATGGGAAGAAGAGAAGACTGCCCTCTATTAGGACTAAAGAAGATACAGCGAAAGGAGAGATGATGACTGGGGAATTAAAGAAGGTGCCATTGAGGCGGTTTAACCCCATGCCAGACCTTGATGGAGAAGAAAAGGGACATTCCTTCAGAGAAGGGGGCCCAACAGGTAATCACTCTTCCAAAGTTGGTTTTATACCTTTGACCACATGTTGAGTTTATTTTCCCAAAAGGAAACTAAGAAGCAGTTTCTAAGGATATTTTATTATTCCTGACCACGTCCTTACCTCCTAGACTGTCAACTTGGTAGAAAGGGTTTCCAGGACTTTGGTTCAGAGTAAGGACTAGGGGCCCAGTCATGCTGGAATGAGTCATGGGATCTTTCCTGGGGAATATTGAATTACCACAGACCAAATTCTCAATAATTGTTGTAGCTCAGCTGGTTGCTGGCATTGTTCATATGCTTCAGCTGAGTTAAAGCATTCAGAAGTTTATTTTTCATATTTTGTTTGGGCTTATTCCTAAAACACAAAGGCAGTATTTTCATTCTAGGATATATCTATTTTATTTGAAAATATTTCTTGCTAAGTATCCCCAGAGGCTGTGCCCAAGAGTCCCTGTGAGCAGCCACTGAGGAGGAGAGACCAAGGTGGGGCAGATACACAGGTACCCTGTGCGAGCAAATAGGGACCAAGCCCACTGATTCTTCACTGGCAGCTGTGTGGAAAATACCTGTGCTGGTGACTCAATGTCTTTGGATTCCTAACTTTAAATTACAGCAGGGAAGGGAACATTTTCAAATGCGGAACACAGATTGGTTAACTTCTGCCAATTTTGAGGCCCATCAGCGATCATGCATTGCAACACAGAAGGAAATTTTTAAAAGATAATAAAAGGGATTCTTGTTGAAGTCAGTGGAACAAGCAAGGTACCTGGACAGCTGGAACAGGACCGGCCTGACAGACACTGTATCTATTTCTAATAATAAAAATTCACTTCCTTCTAGGGTGACATCATACTAGAGTCTTGATTTTCTTTTCTGAAATGAGGTATGCTCAGATTCAAAGTCATTGCTTGACCAGCCCATGGGGTCACATGCAAATGGCAAGAGCAATGATTGCATCACATTTGTGCCTTTTTGCAATTTTGTCTGGGAACTATCTTTTGAAAAAGACCTTGCTTGTATCCCCGGATCCCCATCCCCCCACTTCTACCCTCCTGGCCGGCTCCTGGGACTATTTTGTCGCTTATCTAACACAAAATAAACAGAACAATCTGGAGCTAATTTAAGTGGTTTACCATATCAGGATACAGCTGGGAAAGATTTTAAGAAAAAGGCTCAACAGGAACAATAGTGCTGTGAAGTTGAGCAGCAATGGAGAGCACAGGAAGGCAGTTTCAGACAGCCTGGCAGACAGCTGTCAGCCACTCCAATAACAATCCCCGCAGCCAATGCAAACGGGCAGGGTCTGTGCAGGCAGCTCTGAGGAACACTGACAATGAAAACAAGGGATTAGAGGGTGTTCTGAGTTAATGACTCAGGTGTCAGGGCCACCAGTCTCCCGGGAGCCTTATTCCAGTGCTCCCATGAAGCAAGG
Source organism: Talpa europaea (assembly GCF_964194135.1). Lineage (NCBI taxonomy): Eukaryota > Metazoa > Chordata > Mammalia > Eulipotyphla > Talpidae > Talpa > Talpa europaea. Next base: position 46,208,959 of record NC_140071.1, on the reverse strand, counting down.
ACTGAAGAGGAATTGCAGATGAGGGGACAACACTTCATTTCTCCACAACACTAGCCAAGACTTTTTTTTTCTTTTGACATGCATGCATACATGCTGGCTTTATCCTGACTTATGAATCCAGCAAGGCCAACAGAGGAACATCTGTTTCTGACATCAATTTCTTCTATTCTGCAGGCTGGTTGTCTTTTTAACTCTTTGGGGGCCTCTGGTTAGACCCTGAATTTCCTAGTGCAACTTGACAGAGGTGAAAAGACTTGAGGGAGTTAAATAAAGAAATATATGTGCTGCCCTTGAAAGAACTTGCAAATGCTTTATATATTAAAACAAAAACCCCCACTTGGAACAAGCTCTTGATAAAAATCCAACCAATTAGGTAAACTGTACAGTCCTAAAGGCAATAATGTTTCATGCAGAGAATACTGAATTAGAAGCATGGAAATGTGCACTCTATCCAAGTATACTGCCACAAAAGGTGCCTGGATCAAAGTTTCCTCACCTAGGACCAAATGCCCTAATCCTCTTCATCATTTAATGATAAATACTAGCTTATGCTCGCACCTTCTTCCAGAGAGTGCTCACCTTAGTAAAAAGTTCCCTCTGACCAGAGTAACTTTGGGTCTATTACAGAACAATTCCATTTGCTTGAGGAGTGCTTTTCAAAATAATCCTTCTCTATTTTTAAAGTACAAAGAATGTCATCTAGAAGCTTAAATGAAAAAGTAGAAATTAAATGTTTTGTTAGTTCAGTGTTATGCCATATGTTAATAGCACTAACTATTAAAGTTTGTGTGATAATAGAACTCACTTAAGACTAAAATTTCAGTGAGCAAATATGCAGATATAAGGATAGCTTTTGTAAGAGCAAAAAAGAATATAAAAACTTCTAAAGAATGAAAACATAGGAAGGCAATAGAAATAATCCTTTAGAAATGTAATAAATGATGTCACTTCTATTTCCAGAGCATATAAGCATGGACAATGATTACTTCAAAAATATCTAAGCATCTAACAAAAATTCCAACTATTTAAAAAAACAAAATCTCTCTAGAACAACTCTGAAAGAATAGCATGTATCAGAACCACCCAGAAGGTTGTTAATGTAGAAATTGCTAGGTTCTCCTTCAGAGCTTCTGAGCCAGACATGGGTCTGAGAATTTGCATTCTAACAAGTTCCCAGGAGGTGGTAATAATGATATTCCATACTTTGATAACCACTGCTGCAGAGAGAGAATGGCTGCTACATTCAAGTCAACCATTGGCACTCTGTATCTTCTCTGTTGTTATTTCGAGTTATTGGTCAAGTGTGGTTGATGGAAAAATAAGCAAGAAAACAAATGGATATTGAATCAATGCAAGACACGCATAAAATTCATAGAAAGATAAAATGGCTAGACCTTAACTTCTGTGAGAATTCAATTATAACAGTTCTTTTCTGGATGGTAAAATTGTCCTTGACTTAGAGATGAAAGAATGCATCAAAGGAGAAATTTTTATAATAATGAGCCCCTAGATTCTATGCAAGTGGTTCTCATCCTGGCTACATTACAGAAGCACTTGGGGAATCTAAACCTTGCAGTGGGTTTTCCTAGGTGATTCGTGAACTTGGATCGAAAGTATTCTGCCTTGTAGAAAAGTGTCTGAAATTTCCATTACTGGATCAGAGAATCTCAAAGGGTATATTTTAATTAATTGATTCATGTATTTGAGGCAACATTGGTTTATAGCACAGTATATGATTCAGAGGAATAGAGTCATACCTCCTCAGATATGCATTACCACAGAGCATTCATACCCCTTTATTGTATACCATTGGGCCCTCTCCCTACTTTGTTCCTACCCTCTCTTCTAGTGGCCTCAATTGTGCAGTCATTTCTAGACTTTGTTTTGATGCATATCTGTCAGTTCCTTAAAGACAATCTTTGAGATCAATATGAAATATCATAAGGTCAAGAAAGATTAGTTGGCATGTAAGAAGAAGCTACATAGCTAGTTAGAAGCAAATCCCAATTAAACCTCTTTTCCTGAAGTCCATCCAAATCGGTCTATCATGTTATTTTACTGCAAAGGCAATAATCAGTGATTGGAGGAAAATCTAAAATAGAATACATAACAAACAGTCAATTATCACCTTGGAGATCCAAGTGGTCTCATTCAAAGTATCTTTGTAGGCTCTCAACTCTGAAATTATTTTTTTTATTTTAATTTTATTTTTATATTCCCCATACAATTATACTGCTAATAAATAGTTTTGTGACCTAGCCTTCACTATCTACAACCTAAGTAATTGTGGTTAGTTTGGTTAATAACATTATTTGGACCTGAAGACCATCTGAATATGAAGAACAAGGAAAACAGAGAAGGATGACTATGATGGTACTGAATGTCAGCTTAACAGTCCCCAGGCAAACTCGTTTCAAGCAAACTGTTCCTGATACTCCAGCAGCCATATCATCATATCACACAGAGAAAGGTTTGCCAGAGGGAAAGTGAGGTCATGGAGTGATTTGGTGAGACCCAGTTTGTGACTCAGCCTACTTTACAGGACTCAAAATGAATTAAAACATTTTAAAAGCTATATTTTCCACCTGGTTCCCATCACTGTTTTTGGCTAGCAGGAAAAGGAACTGTCAGTTTTTATCTGCGGGAGGTAAAAGAGGAAAGCACATTTCAGGGAAAAGCAAATAAACATATTTGCCACGATGGTTTCAGGTTTACCAACACAGCAGGTGGGTCAGGAAGCACTGCACTGATCCAAATAATTGTAAGAGCAACATTTCACTCAACCAGATAACATGACAGCACGAGGCCAAGGAGAAGGTATGTTTTGAGCTGACAATATGGACCTAAGGTTTGCCAAGAGATTCTCCAGCTATCTAAGGTACCCATATTTTATAGGAACTTTTTGTATCAATGCACATTACCACTGTCCACTCCTGTTTCTTGATTAAAAACCACAAATACAATCAGATACTGTTTTTAAAGTAACTTTGCTGAGAGAATATTTAAGACATTAGAAAGAAGAATCTATGTATCATTTTGACCACTAAAACCTTTTTTCCTGGTAACTTAAACATGCTGAGAGCTAGGGAAAAGGACTTGTGGATCAAGAATGCTTTCTGGTCAGGAAACACATGCCTCCTTCACCACTCCTTTCTTTCCAGCCAAAAACCTGACGGGAAGCAGGCTTCTAAATCCTAGTTTGGATTCACTTTGAGTATAAAGTAGGCTGAGTCTCAGACAAAAGCAACAGCTTGGTGTGGACTTTAGTCCTTCACCTGTTCTATTGTGTGAAGGAACTGTTTACTGCATTCGATTCTCAAACTTCTTATACAATGTCAAACACAAATGTAGTGGTTCCAATCAATTTATTTTACAAAAATGTATTAGAGCCTCTTGATCCACATGTCAACATAGGTTAAGTGTTGCATATGTGTGTTTGGAGCTGAAATTTATAGACTTGCCATTTTAGATATATCACAATTATTTTCTGCCACTGTAAGTGTTCATGCCAAAATATCAAAATAAGGTACCCAAAATTTTATCAAAAAATAAATCTCTCTTTATCCAAATTATGATTTCTTAAAATGACTGCTACTGTTGAAAATTATGTTTTGAAGAATTTTTAATGTAAGAGAAATTTCCACTACAGAAAGTTAACTATTTAACTTGCAAGGTAGAATGATAAATAATTCACATTTTTCTGTTTATGCCATGGCCGTGTATTTTTTTTAATCAGGAGCATGTGATTCAAGTAATATTAAATACATTAATGAAGATTAGTACCAAAGATTTCTTTCAAAAGCTGATATTAAATCCTGAATAAGTGTGGCTTATTATATAATAAAGTCCACTCTGCTAATCCAAAGATTACAAAGTATTATTTTAGATGTAAATTTACAAAGAAAAAAGAAATGAACTAAGGAGTATCTTTTCAAGAGAAAAAAGTACTATGTTAGAGCTACATTATTAAAATATACAAAATGAAACAAACCCTCATTGTCTCCCCAATCCTCCTCAACATCACATCTTATTGGAACATAGTAGCCCACAGGTTGGAATGGGGTGGGTGGACCACAAATATTTAGTTATAGGATGGTGTGAAGATACTTTATATTCATTCTATTTCATGAAAACCTTCTGAAACATTCCTGTTAGTTTTTCAGGTAACTTGTCAACCAATAGATTACTTTCTTCAGCTCTCTACCTTGCTCTTCATTTCATTCTTGCTTATTTTTGACCAGAAGAGACATAGTTAGTTTCTGGCAGAAACAGAGCCTTTTGTCACATAAATCTGGTCTGGTCTTCACTATCAATCGCAATTGGCCCAGTTTCTGTTTCCCATTCATTTCCTGGATACCTTCCTCAGTTATCTGATAATTGCTTGACCAGCTAACTACTGCTGTCACTTCAATTAAAATTGACACATTTATCTAATTGACATATCTAGACCCTTGACATCTTTTTTTGAGCTTCATGAGTCATGGTATAAAGGACTTTTCTGAGTTGTACTCATATTGTAACTAAAAAGAAATCAGTGATCTCAGGTAAAGATTCGCAATATCGAGGATTATAATTTATAAAACATTTCCTTCGAGTAAAGCAAGCTAGCTCTACACACAAAGAGAAAAGAAGTCATGGAGAGTAAATGGTGATGGTCAGACAAGTTCTCTAAAAGCATGACAACTACATTAATTGGCGGAAAGGAGGGAAAGGATGCGAAATGAAAGTAAAATGGAATCTGCCCTTTGTCAGAGCTACATGCATGTTTGCTTGCATCCTATCATCTTTATGTAATCTTAGTGCATTTGTGTTCTGAGATTAGTATTTATTACAAATATCCCCTAAAATGCATGATTCATTGTCAAATGACTGAAGTTCTGGATAAGGATAACCCGTGGCAAGTGAGGCATGACTTCTATAAAATATCCCAGACACTCATGAACATCTCATGTGTGAACAGCTTGATAATAATCACACCCTCTATCTCGTTTGAGACTCTCAGGTCTGGAAAGGTTTCACAAAGGTCCTATAGCAGAGAAGAGGACAAGCCAAATCTAGGTGTCCTGACTATTGGGAGAAAGACAAAGATCCAACTTGGCATGTTTCACTCCCAAGCAAAGAAGACTGGGCCTGGGCACACAGGCAAAGTTTTTTTTATTCTAATGCCAAGAGCAGATTTGATCAAATGTCTGGGTTAATATGGTAAAGCACTAAACTTGTCCGTCCTCTGGGAATATTCAGGTAATACAAGAGATTACAGATATAATGACCCCGATCCCAAGATTGCCTATATTTCTCTCCCATCCCCAAAGTCATCTTTCTCTTACTGATGAAAACCAAAAGATAAGAAAAGAGCTATAACATCAATTTGTTCTGCAGATAAAATGCTACCTTAATGCCAAGTTTTCTCCTTAAGATTTATCATTTCCCTGTTAAATGGTATCATTTATCATGCCCTAAAGCAATATATGTGTCTAAGGAAATCAGAAACAGAGTAAGGAACAAGAAAAGGATTTAGTAACTAGAGGTTACTGGAGGTTCATTCATGGGAAGATGTTTTGGCCTATTTTCTACAGGAATTATAAATGCATATGTGTTACAAAGTCATATTATTAAATGTTACAAAGTCAAATACTATTCAGCCAATATTGAATAAGACATACTGTCCCTGCTCCCTTGGAGCCTAGTTCTGGTAAGGGAGACCAGGGATAAACAAGTAAAGAAAAAAACCACACAGACAAGATAATCCCATAGTGATAAATGTTATGAAAAAAATCCCAAATGTTATATGATAGACAATGAGTGATTGGAGAGGCAATATAAGATGAGGAGTTAACTTGTGAGATGAGACTTAAAATAAGGCATCAGCCCTGGTGGAGGTCAAGAGGAAGAGAGTTCTAGAGAGAGGGGAACTCAAGTTCAAAGGATCTTTCTAGTAGTGGGATTCTCTACACCAGTTTCTTTTAAATTCAAGACTATATTAATTATATTTGGATAATTTTCTATTGTCAAGCTATGACACCTAGCTATCAAATAAAATTAAATTTTGTGGTTATCATCACTTTTTTTCCTTCTATTAGCTCTACTACCCACGTACTTAATTTCATGGAAATTTATTTATATGATATATGTGCACTTAAATTTTTTTCTTCAAATGCAATTATGTTTACAAATGGCAAAATATTTTCAAAGGGCATCTAAGAAAACTGAACACTCTTTGACTAAATTTGGCCAAAATCAGTCTATTTTTTAGACACTTATAATGAAAAAAGCCAAGAAAAAGCACAATTCAAACCATCGCCACACTGCCTCAGTCGGTCCCTCCTGAAACATCATTTCAACCCTAAAGACAGTGAATCCATAGCTTTTAATTAGAAGTTTGCCTTAGGTATAGAGTTGGTTGTACAGTAGACATTGTTTCTCTTAGGAAAAGTATCTCCTATAGAGCAACAAAATATTCTACATACAATTTTACAGTTATTTATTTGCACTTCAGAGATTTCAGACAGTATTGTTAGGCACTGAAACTACCAATCCCAAATACTGGTATTAAGATACAGTAAGAAGCCTTACGAAGGCATCTGCTATCAACATGACTTTTTTATTTTATTTTATATATTTTTTACATCATTCTTCATTTTTTGTACAATGTATGCTTTCTCATCTCAGTTATAGTCCCCGTGAAATTCCCACCACCAATTCACCCGTGTCCCATCATCATAGTCCCTTGTGCTCTTCCCATCCCTGTTTTGAGCCTACTCCCTTCTCTTCCCCCGCAGGATGTCTCTGGTTTATAGTTGCCTGTTGATTTTGATTTTTAGTTTATTATAATTACTTTTTTTTCCTGATCCCTTATTTGGATCCTCTACATTCCTCCTATAAGTGAAAATATCTGGTATTTTTCTTTTACTTTCTGGCTTATTTAACTGAGCAAGATCCCTTCCAGCTCCATCCATGTTGCTGCAAATGGCATTAGTTTATCTTTTTGATTGCTGAGTAATATTCATATATATATATATATATATATATATCTCACATCTTCTTGATGCAGTCATCTATTTACAATAGGTAAGCTATGGGCTTTTGGGTTGTTTACATAGCTTACATAATGGCTGTATGGGATCAGCTTACAGCCATCATCAGCTTACAGTGCTGCAATAAACATAGGGGTGCAGGTGTCCTTTTGAATGAACTCAACATGATTTTTAATAAAAGTTGTTTAAAGTGAAATTAAACTTCATGGAAAATTTTTGAGTACGTTCCTATTCAGTTTATTGTAGAATGTATCTAATTTGATTTTAAAGGCATGTCATGTACATGCATAACTTTTAAACTTAATTTTAGAATAGTTACTGATGTATGGAAAAGTTGCGAATGTAGTACAGAGAGTACCCATATACCCCAAGCCTAGTTCACTTCACGCTAACATCATAATTAGTCCTATATATTTTGGGTGACAAAAATCTTAATTTCATGTGCACACACACACATACATACTTGACTTTCAACCCAGTATAGTATTTCTTACATGTTTTAGCATGTAAACTATAATCTTTCAAGATATTTTCTTAATGTCTAATTTTTTAATGTTGAAATAATAGTGATTTACTAAACTAAATAATTCTCCAGACATTTTTAGAGTTAAAGGAATTATTACTAAAAGATCACTACCAAATAATTGCCTAATTAGCAAAAACATTTTCCTCAGTTCAAAAAGTAATTAGAAATTACAGCCGTAAAGGAGTGCTAATTGGGTTTTCACAGAAGCCCAGTGCATGAGAGTTTTTGTTAGCTCCTTTCACTTCCCTTCTGATAGTGTTACGCTAATTAACCTTTTATCTTCTGCATGGCAAGGCCAGCATAAAATGCAGTGGTTCCGCAGTGGCAGTAGAGGAGGAGGCACAAAACAACTTCTACTGCTTGCAACAGAATGGATGGAACTGTGGGGATGATGCTAAGTGAAACAAGTTAGAAGGAGAAAGACAAATACTGGATGATCTCACGTACATGTGGAATATAGAGAAACAAAACAAATAAACTGACAGAACTAGACCAAAACAAAGTCTACAAATAACTGCAGAATGGAGGATGCTATAGGGGGAAGGACAGTAACAAAGTAGGGAGAGGGGCCAGTGTTATTGGATACAGGGACAAGAGTACTCTGGGGTCAGTGGGGTGGGGTGATGCACATCTGAGGAGGTGTGTACCTATTCCTCTGGATCACATACAGTGATACAAACCAGTGTTACCTGAAACAAATAAATGAATAAACTAAAAAAAGTCAGGTAAGCTTTGAGATTTTTCTTAAGAATGAGATTTCTGATAGATGGGCACAATTTCAATGCAGGAAATTGGGAATCCTACTTTGCAGTCTGGGAGAAATAAGGGGAGGTGAGATAGGGAGAATGGGCTCAGTGTGCCCTCATGGGGCACAGACACCAGACTTGGTATAAAAAGATCATGAAATCAGTCACTGATAACTTTTTATAATGATTATATTGGAATGTTAACATTTTGAATACATTGGGTTGAGTAAAATATATTACTAAAATTAATATCACTTGTCTCTTTTCAGTTTTCTAAAAGTAGAGCTATTTAAAATTACAGATGTGGCTCACGTTTGTGCTCTATATTACATTCCTATTGGGCTGCAGTGGTATAAAACCCGCTTTAAATAATCATTCACCCTTCCTCAAGGTAAGGAAAGCCTTCAACCATATCTTAACAACTCCTTACCAACCTAAGTTCCCTCCTTAGCAGTTTACATTCCAAGACCCATCATTATAATTTCTTCTTTATACCACTTTTCCCGCCTCTCTTTTCACTGGATTCACCTGAGCAGACTCAATCTCACGATAGTCAACATTCCATGGCCACTCAGGCAGCCAAAAGGTATTATCAGTGTTTACTTCACCAAATTTTGTCATCATTAATTCTCTTCCAGTTGGAAGCCCAAGTGGCTTTAGAGTCAATGTACACCCAGTATGGAACAGAATGAGTGACAGTTTTAAAGAGGAGACCATTAGCCACAATACCTGAAAGGGTTCTTACTCCCACATCTGCATCTCCCTAGCCGTGCTATATGTAGGCTAAATGAAGATTGCTCAGCCTTTTGAGCCGTTGGTCTCTGTGGCCATCACCTGTGGCCTTGAATGCAGGAGGTGCTTGGGAGCGAGGGCTTGGGGTACATGTGCCTGATGGTGGACACCTGGAGTGTGGCGTGGCGTGGGTGTGTGTGCGTGGGCACACCTGAGCTGAGAGACTGAGCATATAAGGGTGGCATCACAGAGGACAGGGTGGCAGAGGACTGACAGGGCCTCAGAGAACACTGAGGTGTAAAGGCAAGACTGGACACAGTGCAGGTTTTCTGATCCCATGCAGACCAGGTAAAGGAGGAGAGAGTCCTGGAGCTCTCGGTAGCTTTTTCAGGCTTTTAGTGAGTTTACCAGGTACAGGGAAGGCAGGAGTGCGGGGTGGTGGGGTCAGGAGGCTGATAGGCACTGGCAGGCCTCCCAGCCCCCAGCAAGTCTTCACTCTATCTGAGCTCTCTGGAGTTCGTTCTTCTGCTTCTCGGCTTCTCTTTCGGTTTCGGCTTCGGCTTCGGCTTCGGCTTCGGCTTCTACTGCTGCTTTCTCGGCTTCTGGCGTCCCTGTGACGCCGCCCTTAAAAGCACAGTCTTAGCGCCGGTGTACCCACTTCAGGTGCCCGCCATCAGGCATGCATTCAGGATCACAGGGTTCCCTCATCTATCCTGATGGCAGGAGGGCAGAAAAGCCTGATACCTTTTACCTTACCCTACATGAGGGAAGCCCAGGGAGCCACCCTGTACCTGGTAACCTCACTACAGATGGTGCAGAATGATTATTAAAAGCATGAAGAAGCCACTGAAGGCTCCAGGACTCTCCTTTGCCCTCTCTGCCCTATTTCCTGCCCGCACTACACCATAGGAAGGAACTTGGCCTATGTGGGACTCAGTTTCCTCAAGTATAATTGAGTCCCTTAGCTTTTCTAGCTCCATTGTGCTCTGATTTGGTTTAGGAATGGGAGTCAGTGTAACACGGGCAATAGTGAAGTTTTTTGATACTGTCTTTGGGCCAAAAGCAGTAGCTTCCATGCAGGTATTTTATTTTGGAAGTGATCCCAGAGAAAAGAGGCATGAGAGCTGGGGCTGTTGAAAGGGAAGAGGGAAATGCCACACACGGATGCTAACAGGTGGCTGCTGACAAGGTGACTCTTGCTCAATCTCACTGGTATCCTTTGAGAATCCTGATGAAATTCACCTCAAAACTGTCACTCTGGGAGACTATGGAGGAAACATTTATCCACATACATTCCCAATGAATAAGGGTGGTCCCACAGTCATCAACTGTCAACTCATCTGGGTTATGCACTTATGAGTCCCCTTAGTTCAGAGAATATGCGGACTCAAGACAAGGCACTGTGGTTGCCCTGTAAGAAGATAACAAAAGTCTCCTTGAACTGGTCACCAGAGCAACAGCTGGAGCAAGATGTGGGGCTCCAAGAAACTGTTGTGATACACAGAGGTGTCGACAACAACAGATGTCTTACTAAGTGTTGTTTCTACAGAAAAGCCTAGAGCCAAAGGATGCAACAGTGGCTTTGCTTCTTAATTATGAATCACTCCCTTAAATAAATCTCTTCGTCTGAGAAATAGAGAGTAACAAACCTACATTCTGGAAAAGGCTTAAAAATCAGAGTATTGTTATGCAATATTTTTAAGAACTTAAATAACACTTAAAGACAGAAAATAATTATTGGTCATCCTATCCTGCCTGCCCAGACCTGCCCATTTCTTTGTACATAGTCCCTGCTCTGTCTTAACCATTTGCTATACTGTCCCTCTAAGATGGTCTCAAACTTGCCATGTTTGCTCTGTCATTAAAAATGACAACCTTTGGGAGACAGTCCCAAAGCCAGCTCAGGCCCCTCTTCCTGGCTTTCTCCAGACATAGCTTCCCACCCTCTGCTTGTTCCCAACATTTTAAGTAATTGCTTTTCCAGGGAATTCTATATTCACTGAAGCTGGAATATTTCTTGGCACGTTATACTGTTTCATCAGGCAGACTTTTGAGGTTAAAATGTAATAGCGATTTCTGATACATTCTTTAATTAAGGACAAAATCTAGGTCCATTACCATGTTCCTACAATAAGCAAAGTATGCCAGTGCCAAGAGTAGTAAAATTGAGCAAGGGGTAGGATGGAAGGTGCTTCCAGGAATGAATCATATTGGAGTTGAGATAATAGCATGTAACTTCGGGCCTCCCACGGTGGCGCAGAGGTTGAAAGTTGGGCTGCGAAGCTATCCGCAGCCTCTGCAGTGCTGGTTGGATCCCCAGCTGCCGGGTGAGGGTCCCACATGGTGGGCAGACCTCTCCTGCCACCCACTGCTCCCCTCAGCAGTGTACTTCGTCAGTCTGCCTGTTCTGCTCTCTGCTCTGGCTCTGGTGAATTCTCTCACCCTCCTGCGCTTCTGACTGTAACCAGTGCTTGTATAAATAAATAAATAAATCTTAAAAAAAAAAAATAGCATGTAACTTCTAAAACAAAGTGTCGTACTGAATACCAATTTAAAATCATTTTCCTTTTCCATTTCCAAAATGTTTTCCTGCTTATCCGTCATACTTAGTACATAATACATGACAGAAAAAAAAGATGCACTGACCATTATTTTTGCACTTGCAAACATACTCTCACAGTTCTATTCTTTTTTTTTTTAAGTACTAAGAGTTTAAAGAAACAAATATTGACTGATTAGCTGGTGTCTCCAAGGAAGAGGCTGTTTATCTGCTCCTTTCTGATTCCTCAGATTTAGAGCATTTTATTATCATGACCCATCATTTTGTCCTCATTTACGATTCTCAGCAGGATCTCTGGTTAATGGTTCCACAGACTATACACTAATCCATAGGAACACAGTTTCTGCATTTAGTGTAACAAGTGATTTTGCTGAAGCTCCAAAATCAATTAGTGCTTCAAGACTTGAGAAAATATTATCAACAAAGAAACAGCCATCCAAGAAATAAAGTAAATAAATTCCTGCAGAGAAAATAAATGCTATTGGTTTTCAGTCATACAGAGCAAGAAGATTGATTAAATTCCTGAAGAATATGAACTGAGAAAGCAGTGGGAATGTGATAATGAAAGTTGCATGACTTCCCAGAAATGTTGTCTCTGAGAAACTAGCAAGGCTGCATCAATCCTTTTTATTACTAGTGGTAGGAAAGGAAAAGTACCAAGATTGAGAATTCAGTTCTAATTTGCCACTCTTAACTTTCCAGGTATCTTAAGAATATCTACAATTATTAAACAAAACACGCTACAGTATTTAATAAAAAAAAAAAGTTCACCTAAAAATAAGACCATTCCTCTGAATATGCTATTCTCACTTTTCAGTGAGAACAAAAGACATTTTAGTGCTCACATAGCCCTGGGATGCCATGAATGTAGAAGTCTAAGAAGAAAGCAAAAGATCTAAAATTTGAAACCAATTCAGTTACTGGTCCCCTTGCTTTTCAGCAAATAATCTCTCTGTAATTATTTTTCTATTTACAAACAGTGATAGTTATTTCTAACCTATCCCAGAGAATTGGTAGATAATGTATGCACCACAACAAGAGTATTTTTTAAAATTTTTTTTTATAGAGGCATGTTTTATTTATTTATTTATTTGTTTGTTTGTTTGTTTTGTTTATACATGCACTGGGTACAGTCAGAAGCGCGGGAGGGTGAGAGAATTCACCAGAGCCAGAGCGGGGAGCAAAGCAGGCAGAAGGACCGAAGTACACTGCTGAGGGGAGTAGTGGGCAGCAGGCAGGAGAGGTCTGCGCGCCATGTGGGACCCTCCCTTGGTGGCCGGGGAGCAGCCGGGGATTGAACTGGCGCCACAGAGGCTGCGGGCAGCTTCGCAACCCAGCACTCAACCTCTGCGCCACCGGGGAGGCCCCAACAAGAGTATTTTTTTAAGACTTTGAAAAGCAGCAGCACTGGTGGGGGAATGCTATGCATGTGGGCGGTCAGGACAGGTCAGAGAAATCTCCCTACCTCCTTCTTAATTCTTCTGTGAACCTAAATCTGCCCTTTTAAAAAGGAAATCTTTTTTCTTAAAGAAGCTATCTTTTTGGGAAAATATTATTTCTATTTTATGGAGAAATACCTTAACAGTGAACTTATCCCTAAAAAATACTTATAATCTTAAAAAAGAAAAAGATTGCTGAAAATCAAACAGTAGACTTAGAGTGCCTTTGACTACGTAAGTACTCATGATTAGAACTTCAAAGAAAATGTTATACAAAATGAGCATTTAATACTATGTTGATCCAGGATCCCATAATCCTATTTGTTATTTGTTACAGCAATATTTTTTTCTGGTACTGAGGAGGAAGTACTAGCACATCATAGTAAACAAGTTAAAAAATTTGGGTTTTCTTGGAACAGTTGGAAAAGGCTTTCTTGCTCCCTTTTGCCTCCATCACAATTCTGCATTTATAAAATAACAAAAAGTGTAATTATGGTTCTTCCCCAAGTGTCTTTTTATACACACACACACACACACACACACACATATAGTATGTATATCTGTGATCTAGGTTACCATATGTATATATGAGACCCCCTGGAAGTATGGAGTTAGAGTAATGAGAATGCCTTATGCAACCAAATGAATTCCATCTTTCAGTTGATCACTGAGCAACAATAACCTTGTTTCAATGATGCCGTCAATGCTCAAAATTATTTTTGGAATTTTCTTCAGTCATTTTATGAGCCTCCTAAGCAAAATGACCTCACCACTCATGTTCTACAGTACATTAGACACACTCTTGCCTGGTAGAGCCTTAAATCTACTATGTGTTATTCCTATCCTAGTCTGACCAATAAAGGAGAAATGTTCAATAAACAACCCATGGGGAGCTCCCAAAAGATACGCATTATTGCAGTTATGAAGATACAATCTAGAGCAACATTGTCCAAGAGAAATATAAAAGGAGCTACATTAGTAATTAAAAATTTTCTAGTGGGCTACAATTTTAAGTCAAAAAGAAACACTTAAAATTAATCTTAATAATATACTTTATTCAACTGAATGAATCAAAAATTACTATCATTTGTACATATAATCCAAATAAAAATTGGACATCTTATTTTTCATTTTTTTTATACTAAGTCTTTGAAATTCAATTCAAAGCAGCACATCTCATTTCAAATTAGCCACATTCCAAATGTACCATAGCTGCCTGTGGCTGGTCATCACCTATTGGACAATGGTGGAGAGCCTTCTCTCCCCCAAATAATGAAAACCAGTATACTGTTCAGTATCAGATTAACTGGGTTCTTCTTCCCATTTTCTTAATTCCTTTAAGTTTTGAGTAGATAGCCCTGGCACAAGAACACTTCTCTGTAAGTGTTTGGTAGAGTTTGGTATTACAACAAAATCTTTATAATGATGTTAAGCAAAAAAAAAAAAAAAAAAAAAAAAAAAAAAAAAAAAAAAAACCATGGAAATTAAAACTGAAATGGTAAAAGAAAGGTGCAGAATTACTTTCAGACACCAACAATTCTGCCTGTGCCACCACCCTAGCTTCAAGAAGCTGCCTGTGGTCTTCTCTCAAAGGTGGACAAAGCCAGAAGTAGCTTTGAAAGGGAAGGATTTGCCTTTACCTGCAAAGAACAGAACCTGTGATGTAGGTTACTTAATGATTCACAACCCAACCATGGTGAAAACAAAGGACTATCATGGGGGCAGAAACCTAGGGAGAGCAGGGAGCCAGAGGGGCTGCAGAAGCTGAGATAGGAATGTAGGGCTTAGGGTCAGCAGGGAAGAAAGGAAATTAAAAACTCAGAAGTACCACTAGAGATTCTTCATTCTTTTATCCTTCGAGACTAGGCAGTGAGGTTTTCCTGCTCCTTAGCAAGGGTGCAGATTTCTCAGCCCAGATCTGAGCACCCAGATGCTTCATGTGTGCTATGCGGGATGGAGGCACATCCTCTAAGGAGCCACACTAAGCACCACCAGACTTGCCATCAGGATATGCAGTGTCCAAGCACTGGGACTCCAACCGGGATCTCTTAACAGCTCAGCAAAACCCTGTGTTGGACTCCCTGCACCACCTCTCTCAGGCACTTAGGAGGAAATTCATCTGGTGCCTAGAGCTCTAGGCACTTAGGAGGAAATTCATCTGGTGCCTAGAGCTCTAAGTAAAGGGTTAGTAGAGCAAATGTTTGTGAATGGAGTTAAACTCCTTTAAAGATTTTTTTTTCTTTCTAGTGTAATAAAAGAAAGGAAACATTTTATTATTCTCTAATTCTATCATGGAGAATTCTGATAGAATAGAGCAGGGAGAGTTTATCTCTGTTCCAAGAAGTGTCATTTAGCACTGTTTTCATGGCATCTCATTCACATATCTGTGCTGGCTAGTGGCTGGTAGCCAGTAGGGGCTGTGGACCAGGAGCCAGAATTCCTTTTCTTTTTCTTACGATTTATTTTTATTTGTTTATGCATACAAGAACTGAGGTATAGGCCAGAGGTGCATGGGGTAAAAGCATTCACCAGAGATAGAGTGGAGAGCAGAACAGGCAGATCCACAGTGAAATACACTGCAAAGGGGAGCAGTGGGTGAGACAGGAGAGGTCTGCTGTGCCATGTGGGTCACCTCCTTGGCCGAGGGTCAAACTCAGGCCTAAGTGGTGATAAGGTGATAGTGCTGAGTCTCAACCAGGGATGCCCCAGAATTACTTTTCACTTGGGCTTTTTTTTTTTTAGATTTATTTAATCTTTTTTATTTGAACTTTTCCAAAATATAAAACACCTACATCCTTTTCTAAAAATCAAAATTCTAAGCTCAATGTGGTTCCATGTTCCATTGTAAGGATTTGGTCAATGCTACATACAAATATTTAAGAATATAGTGATGGGACATGATGACAGAGTAAGTGACATCAAAATGGATGAGCTTCTTGAACTTCCTCAAAGTCTAGTGTCTGGGTTAAAGAATTCAAAATTCTTTTATCAAAATATCAAGAGTAGAAACCTAAGATTCCGAACTTAAAAATATCTATGTAATTACCTGTACTCTGTTCTATAGTATGCCCTTGCCTGTTTTACTTTTGAAATGTTTTAAATTATTAATGAGTTAAATCACTTAATTTTTCTTGCAATATAGTCAAATAAAAGTAGCATTCCAGGAGAATGTGTCCTGTTTATGCTGTGGATTTGTGTATACCTGTGAACATCAAGAGAAGAGCAGGACAGGCCAGTCACCCCCCAGGACACAACTTTTGCTTCTGTCTTTCTGATATCTGCTCATGCCTCTGTCCAGCACTGTTTACAATAGCTAAGCTTTGGAAACAACCCAAATGCCCAAAAATAGATGACTGGATCAAGAAGATGTGGTACATATATACCATGGAATATTACTCAGCATTCAAAAAAGATAAACACATGCAATTTGCTGCAACATGGATGGCGCTGGAAGGGATCATGCTCAGCGAAATAAGCCAAAAAGAAAAAGAAAAATACCGGATGGTCTCACTCATAGCAGGAATCTAGAAAACTTAAATAAGGGACCAGGAAAATGAATAACTATAAGAAAGTGAAAATCAAAATCAACAAAAAACTATGAACCAGAGACACTTTTAGGGGGGCGGGGGTGGGAGGGGAGGGATTGAGGTCAGAATGGGGGGCTGCAATTGTATGGGGAATATAACAATAAAATTTATAAAAAAAAATGTCTTTCCCCTTTTTTCCATTCACCTACCAATATCTTATCAATCACTCAAGCATAGTTGAATTGATATCCCATCTTCTCTATGAAGCCTCCTGTTGCTGATCCCTACCACCCAGGGGCTCTCTCCTCCAACTTCATCCTCCTGTTACACCCACTTGACACTGTATGCGGTGTGTTGTAGCATCTGGAATGCACGCATCCTCTTTCATCTGCCAACATTTCCTGAGTTCCATGCGACACACTGTGCTGGACTATTGGCTCAACATATTTCAGTCATCTTCCTGGTCACTTACATGGCCATCAGTAACATTTCTCCTTCCCTGAAGTGATTTCTAGCCTAAAGGTCAGGGAATAAACCTAAGTCCTTCTAAGACATGTGTCAGAGCCTCAGACAGAAAAAGAATTCTCCAAAGCGTATACTCGCCTGGCCCACTCCTCATCCCCAGGAGAATCTTGTGCCTCAGGCTGGGTTCAAGACCACTACCACTATACGAGGTGTTCTCCAAGACCTGAGCTGATTCAGCTTCGGTCTCCTAATAACCGGAACATTGTCTTAGGTAAAACAGTCTTGCTTATTAACTAATTCTTGTTGCCAAAATAAAAAACAATGACCTCACCTGATCAAGTGACCTCCCCTGGTGATAGCCTTATGGCCACAACCTGCAGGAGATGCCAATCATGCCACTTCCTTCAGGGACTTGCAGATGTGAGCTGTCCACACTGCACACACAGCTCTTTGGGTCACTGGATTTTCAACGAGCCCATCATTCCAGCTGCTCTACCACCTCTGGACTACATTAAAGGTGCACAAAGTGGGATTTTAAAGTGGCACCACAAAGCCAGCATTTCCAGTCCAAACACAGCACCCCCTTCTTCCTTCACTCCCACTGCTTCTATGCTTTTGACTAATTTGTGCAGTTGTTAGAATATATCATCAGATTACAGACTGCTTTGAGGGCAGATATAGAGCTTTTTTTTAATGTTCGTTACATTTTTTAACACAATTCTTATTTTAAGAAATCCACACAGGGCCTCCCCGGTGGCGCAGTGGTTGAGCGCTGGGTTGCGAAGTTGCCCGCGGCCTCTGCGGCGCCGGTTCGATCCCCAGTTGCTCCCCGGCCACCGGAGGAGGGTCCCACATGGCACGCAGACCTCTCCTGCCGCCCGCTGCTCCCCTCAGCAGTGTACTTTGGTCCTTCTGCCTGCTCTGCTCCCCGCTCTGGCTCTGGTGGATTCTCTCACCCTCCCGTGCTTCTGACTGTACCCAGTGCATGTACAAACAAACAAACAAATAAATAAATAAAAATACATGCCTTTTAAAAAGAAAAAAAAAGAAAAAAAGAAATCCACACAAATGAGAAAGCACTCTGGTGTGGAAATGATTAAAAAAAAAATCACTCTACTGAGGAGGTTGGTTAGATATGGCCCATAATGTGAAAGAAAATTTAAAAAGAGATCATAGAGATTATAGTTTGTCAAGAGTGAAAACCACCGGAAAGGAATAAACCTGTGGTGCCAATAATCTCTGAAATATTTTCTCATTAAGAAAACATGGGAAAAGAGCCCTACAAGGTTAAGGATTGTTCTGTAAGAAGGGAACAAGCCTGGAAGGCAGAATTTGTGTATACAAAGATTTGTTGATGCTTTGGGCCTAACTGCCAAAGACAGCAAGAGAAACGATGGGGATTTTTTCAAATATATTTTTATTATTGTTTTTAGACCTGATGGAAGGAATCTCAATCTCTGAAAATGAAGGACGAGCTGCCTGTTTGAGGCCAAGCACAGCAGGTCTATCTCCCACAAAGAACTCCGGCACTGGTTCCCAGGCCCTCCACAAGGGGCAAGAATCCATAAACTCCTGGGAAGCAAAAGCCCGCAGTCTCTCCTCAGCTGACTAAGGGAGGGCCTCAGCTCAAGTTCGAAAACCACAGCAATTGTTGTATAAAACCAAAAAGGAGCAAAAACTGGACAGAACAGAGGCAAATGCTAGCCCTGGAACGCTCTGATTTTTTGAACAAATGCCTTATTTCAAATATATTCCACACACATGCACAGAGGTTACGACTGCTGCAAGGGAAACCTCACACGTGGAGAGTAAAAAGGAGAAGAATTAGGCTGTTTGGCTTCTGTAGGAGCACAAATTTAGCCACTCTCATATTTGCTGTTGTTTTCTTGCAAAAACTACTACAGAGTAATTCTCCACTTTTCCATTCTGGAAAATGTAACTATAAACAATCCACAGCTTTTCCTCTTCAACTGATAATACTGGTGCCTCCTCCTTGAATCTTCTATTTATTATTAATTACACTGATTTTTTTATTAATAACACTGATTTTTTTTTTTTAAATTCTATACTGAAAACACCTGAAATACCATCTGCTTTCTGCTGATTCATAAACTAGTGATTCCTGGCCACTCAGTCCCCTCGTTCATCTTCGGGCTGCCTGCTGTATATATGTATCTAGGGCTGTGTGGAGACCTGACTTAATTTCAACCCCTTCCTTTTTCTGGGACCTTATTTCCTATGTGGTTATTTCTTTGCAGAAATTACTTTTCCCTTTGTTCATCTTCCAGTGTAGACTGACAACCTAACTCTCTCCTTGCCTTCAAAAGGAATTTTGGCTCCATGATTTCTGAATGGAATGTACAACATAAGAAATGGAACCACTGTAAATTTGTCCTTCCAAATGGGATGCAAAACAGGAGGAAAAAGCAAGCCCAAACAAATTGGTTCAATAATTATGCTCAGTCCAATACGTTTTCTTTCTTTCTTTCTTTCTTTCTTTCTTTCTTTCTTTCTTTCTTTCTTTCTTTCTTTCTTTCTTTTCTTTCTTTCTTTCTTTCTTTCTTTCTTTCTTTCTTTCTTTCTTTCTTTCTTTCATAGTAGCATGGCAATTTTTTTTTAAAGATTTATTTATTTATTTATTTGTTTATTTATTTATTTATTTATTTATTTATTTATTTATTTATTTATTTATGCAAGCACTGGGTACAGTCAGAAGCGCAGGAGGGTGAGAGAATTCACCAGAGCCAGAGCAGGGAGCAGAGCAGGCAGAAGGACCGAAGTACACTGCTAAGGGGAGCAGCGGGCGGCAGGAGAGGTCTGCGCGCCATGTGGGACCCTCTTCCGGTGGCCGGGGAGCAGCCGGGGATCGAACCGGCACTGCAGAGGCTGCGGGTAGCTTCGCAACCCAGCGCTCAACCGCTGCGCCACAGGGGAGGCCCTCAGTCCAATACATTTTCCATTAATTATAAACTCAGGGGGCCTCCCTGGCGGCTTACGGGTTAAGTCTAAGTACTGGCCTGAGTTCGATCCCCAGCCAGGTAGCCAATCCACATGGCTCAGCAGACCTCTCCTGTCTGGCCTGCTGTTCCTTTCAGCAGTGTATTTCAGTAAATCCACTTGCTCTGCTCCCCACTCTGTCTCTGGCAAATCCTCTCACCTCACATGCCTCTGGCCTACACCCCAGTTCCTCTATGCAAAAAAAAAAAAAAAAAGGATAAAAAATTATAAACTCGGGGAAGATCACAGTGCTATTCTTACACATGTGTGGAAAGAAAAATTATTTCGTGTTTCTTATGACAAAATATTCATAATGCCAATAATACAGTGTTATTATAGAATATTTTATATAACATATTAGTATATTATATATTACAGAGTGTAATAAAACATGGAAGATCTGATCAACAGAGATTGAAAGGCATCTTTGCCTTAGATCTTGGGATTGTGGATTCAACAGCTTGTTACAGAGAATACAAATGCAAGATTTTCTTCTGGGAGATGTTGATATGTATTGGTCACTATTTTTACCTAATAAAATAAATAAATCTGTATGCATTTTTACCTATTATGAATAAAATTTTAAGTAATCCAACACGCTTCCAGCATGAACATTAATTGAGGAGGTCTAAACAGGTAAAATGGTTTAGTGACTTCTGGCTAAGAAAATGATCATTCAAGTCTCATAGTTTTGAACTATGAATTTTTATTCCCTCTTTGCTAGCTAAGCTAAATAAAGAGATAATAAAAACAAGACACTTATTGGGTTTTCCTTAGCTTTTCCATAAATTCATGGATGTGTTTGAAGAACCCAGTGAGATTGGTTGGCTAGCAGACTGCTTTGTTCCTGAATTTCTATCATACTTCCAGTTCGCCAATTTCAAAAGTATACATGAAGGAGCTCTCCATTTGCTAGTACAAGTTTTTAAAGTAATTTGATATATAAGGAAGAAAGATAGGTTTAGGAGCATTAGTTAAGATTCTAAATTGCATTTAATTTTGTGAAAGCTCAGACAGCAAATGTAGAAAGTCAGGCTCTGTAGTAAAGGACTCTATTTGTTTCAGCAGAACTGTGCTACTGAGCAGTGTTCCTTGATGGCGGTACTACTGATGTCTGGGGCAGGACAAGCCTCCCCTGGGCAGGGCTGGCCTGAACACTGTCTGCCCTTCAATGACTTCACTCTCAAGTCACTGTGACAACCAAAACCACTCTTTCACATTTCTAAATACTGTGGCCACCCTTCCCCAGTCTCAAGTGGACTACAGATTCACTTCTGTGCAAATCATACTGCACTCAGGCCAGAAGCTGCACTCTTTCCAGCTCTGCAAAAACATCCCATTGCCAAGAGAAGGGAGGGATCTGTCAAAGGCTATCACCAACACTGACAACAGTTCTGGAAACATAGAGTTACAGAATGATCAATGATTCTAGCAACAAGAATTAGAGAAAAATGAGGTCCAAATCTCTCCAGTTTTTCTTAAATCTGCTCTCTCATATCCATCAATTTTACCTCTGCCTCTATCCAGGCCCTCCTTATCCTCTTATCCCCTCTCACCTTTACAGTTATAGCCTCCTGCCGGGTCATCCTGCCTCTAATCACCCTCTGCACCAATCCTAATGTGAAAATTTGATCCTGCTGAAAGCATTCATGCATCCCCTCTCTTTCAGAGCACCTTTGCAATTTCTTGCCTTCTGGAGTCAACTTTGACTTCAGGCTTTCCAGTCCTCATCTCACCTTTCCCTACCTTGCATGCCAGGCTCCAGACCTGCTGAACCATCCACATAACTGCTCTCTCCTCTCTGCCCTCATTCAGGTTCCTCCCTGACAGCCAGAAATGCTGCCCATTCTCATTCCCATCTGCAAGTTTAGCTGCCCATCTCATGGCCAACCCTGAAATCTCAGTATGCCTCCCTCTTCTCTCTCAATATATTTCTGTGGATTAATAATAGATATACACACAAACTATTTAATTTTAAATGATATATATATATATATATATACACATTCCTTGTTAGGTAAATTCCAAGGTTTGAATAAGAGTTACCTTAGATCAGAGGTTCTCAATTTCCACCAAGGAATCACCTGGATTATTGTTAAAAATGGAGATTCCTGGGCCCTGACCCCAGGATACCTGATTCAGCAGGTCTGTGGTAGAGCCTACCGAGTTGCATTTTTTAAAAAATGCAGTGAAATTCACATAATGTAAAACTAGCCATTTAAAAGTACCCAATTGCATACTCACAATGTGGTGCAACCATCACCGCCTCAGAAACTGCATTTTTAACAAACATTCCACTGCAGGTAGTCCCCAGAGAGTGTACTGAGAATAACCTTAAAGTTTCAGATGACTGTGGCAAGGAATAAGAAGCCTCATGGATTTTCCTCAGTATACAAATTGGTTTTATTTTCTTAAGTCTGCTTCCCCAAACATCTAAACCGAAAAACAAAAAAAGCCTTTGCCTCTCTTTTTTACTAAACATAAGCATGACACAAAGAAGTTAACTTATTTCAAAGTTTTCTACATTAATAGATTCAACATTTTTTCTGGATGCACCCAGTATTTTTTATGCTTATAAAGAGCAGTGTAAGTGAAGCAAAGTGAGAAAACTGGAAAAACTGAATCACTACTCTATGATCAGCCAAAACCAGGTTGTGTTTCCTTGAGTTTTAATCACATTATTATAGCACATTATTAAATTCTACTTCAGGCAATGAAATTGTCAATAACACAGAAAAATTCTCCAGAGAAAGAGCTGCAAATTAGGTTCCCGCTTAGAGTCAAATTCTCATCTACATGTAAATGAACTGATTATTCTGATAAGAGTTAATATAAATATATCATAGCTATATAAAGACATTGTGGTCAATTGCTGTTTTCAAGATTTTAGACTCCTTTTTCCTACTTTCAATTAATGATCGAACTGCTCCAGAGTTGACTCTTATTTTAGCTCATTTTATTCAGATTTTTGAGAAGATTCCTGGAGGTTAGCAACTGTAAAAGTCAGCCCATTGCTACACAGGCTCCAGGTTTAAAATGGTACCTTCCTGAGAGCTGCTTCTTTAACCAACATCTGCTAAAATAACAAAGACACAGAATAAAATGAAAACCTATCACAATCTGAGAAACTAGGACAAACAGGCAACCTATAATGTCAAACAGAATTTTGGAGAGATTTCCATAGGCTGGAAGATTGAAGAAACTGGGCTGAGGGGCCAAGGGTTGGCATAGCTGCTTTGCCTCATGACACAGATTCATCCCACAGAGGCAGGAAAGCAGCCAGCAAGTGGATGGTGCTCATTTAAGACAGAACCAGAGAACTGTCACCTCCTCAACTTTCAGTTCCCAGAAAACAGCATGCAGGAGAAGTAAAGGGTTTGGCACTGGGATATACTTTACCCCGGGAAATGTCCCCACAAGTAAAAGCCCTGTAGACATAGGGATAGGGAGCATCATAACTATGCATGCTGGGGTTCCTTTAGCAAGTCAGAGACAAAGCAGCCAAAACAGAAGAAAATGCCAAGAAGAGCTATCAGTAATTGAGGAGACTTAATGACCAAAGGTTTCTGGGAACTGAGTGAGTTGAGCTACAGATTTGAGAAAGAATTAACCAGGGAGCAGTGACCTGAGGCCAAGAGATGACTATGCATTCTTCCTTCACTGTTCTTTCTCAGAGAAGAGTAGATAACTTGGTAATGATCTACAATGGGAATGAAGTTTTAGAAAAGTTCAGTTCAGAAAGGTTCAGGAAAAGCATGGGATCTATGAAAAGAATTGCAGAAGGTTAAAAAGCTGAGTGAGGGACTATGGGATGATAAGATGAAAAGAAAAGATGAAATAGCACAATTGACTAGGGTTAACAGGTATTGACCTCAAGTTACAATGGATTTCAGTTCTTGCTCTTCTGTTTGTTAGATGTGTGGCTGTTTCAGTCAACTTGAGCTGTTATAACAAAATATCTTGTTATAAATATCATAGATTGGATGGCTATAACAGAAGTATTTTTTACAGTTCTGGAGGCTGGAAAATCTAATGTGAAGGCATTAGCTTGATAGCCTTCTGGTGAAGACTTTCCCGGGTTCATCGCTGACACCTCATTGTGCCTTCACATGTTGGGAGGGTTGAAGGATCTCTCTGAGGTCTCTTTTATAAAAACATTAATCTCATCCATGAGCACTCCACCCTCATGACATGATCACCTCCCAAAGTCCCATAATATCTGGCATTAGGATTCCAACATTTGAATTTGGGGTGGAAACATTCAGTTCATAGCAATGGATTTGGGCATATCACTTAGCCAAAAAGTTTTAGCTTCTTCATTTATAAAATAGGAATAATGAACCCTGTTTCATAAGGCTACTTTGAATTTTAATGTATACAACATAAATGATAATGAGAAAGTATGTGAAAAGCCCTGGCCCAAGGCCTGCGCATGCAGAAATATTGAATAAAAAATAGTCATTATTATTACTAACAAGCTCAGAAAAAAACGGGCACTGTTGGAGGCAAAGAAAGGATTACAAATAAACTAAAAACATAATCAATAATTATCTACAG
The DNA here is from genome assembly GCF_964194135.1 of Talpa europaea. Classification (NCBI taxonomy): domain Eukaryota; kingdom Metazoa; phylum Chordata; class Mammalia; order Eulipotyphla; family Talpidae; genus Talpa; species Talpa europaea. Next base: position 46,184,376 of record NC_140071.1, on the reverse strand, counting down.
TATAGATGTTAAAGAGCAGAAATAGAGCCTCTCTGCTGGCACAAGGGGGTAAGACGCAACTTATGAAGCTATTGTAGCCAGTGCAGCAAGAGTTCAATCCCCGGCCTGACAGGGAGCTACTCACATGGCACACCCCCACACACCTCTGGCCTGTACCCCACTTCTTGTATGCATAAATAAATAAATCTTTAAAAATAAATAAAGAGCAGAAATAAAATTGTAAAGATGTCTAACTGGTAATGCAGACGAGCTCCTAATCAGAGATATCTTTGAAAAATAAATCAAGCAGAACAGAAGCCAATAATCTAAAATATGAATAAGGAAAACTTCCTAGAGTGGAAAATTTTAGCACATAGATCAAAGGGGTCACTATATTTTAGGCAAAATTAATTTTTAAATATTTTAAATGCCACACCTAGATATAATTCATCAAAAAATTTAAACTATGGAAGCCAATTTTTAAAAAATAATAGTTTCCAAACAGATTTCAGGGGCTATCTTAACCAGAGAGATTTTTCAAACAATCTGTAAACTGTTCCAGTGCATAGAAAAGATGAAAAAACCTTCCCAACTATTTTATGAAGTGAACATAAACAAGACAATAAAACCTCTGAGAAAAAAGAAACTATCAACCCCCATTTTCACTTTTGAATGATGCAAAAATCTCAAATAAAACCATAGCAAACTGAATTAAATTGTAATAAAAATATATACACATAATAAAGTTAGATTTACCTATATAAAGCAAAGATGGTGCAAGACTAATATACATATCAATATGTCACAGTGTCAGAATACTATAAGGTAATACATTTTCTGTGAGTAATTCTAAAAATTACTTTTGAGAATTTGAATAAATATAGGATATATATGAAATAGTCAGCTAACTATTTAAAATATAGCTAAGTATACATTTGAAATTATATAATGAAAGAGATATAGTGATCTTAAAGTATTGCTTTCATTCAACCCTCACATGGCATGAAAAAAATTTTTTTCTACCTCTTCCCATGCATACTTGATTTCAATAGCTGCTGTCACAAAGTCATTTTGGGATACTTAAGCTTTCTAAAGCACCATCTTCACTCCTGTCTGAGTACTTTTCAGTCTAAGTATGATACATTAATTCATATATACTTTCATTTCAGGAAATCATTTATCCTTGTATAAATGTGATCCCAACAACAATGGCTTGTTTTATAAACCTTTAGCTACCAATTCTTGAAACTGTGAAGACAATTCCCGGGAACAATTACTAAATCAGTATTAAATGTCTTGGTCACCTTTTTTATTGATTCTTTCTAGTGACTTCTATAAGCATTCAATACTAGCACTGATAAAAGTACTTTACCAGGATGTTCAAAGTAAAGTAAAGTGAGAAAGACTCTCAGAATATGAGAGCTCCTGTAAGGACTTATGTATAAAATGCCTCACTCTTTCCTGAGGGATAAGAGTTTCAGGGAAAATGTTATCTTATAGTCAACTTTTTCGCAACAGGGGATATTTAGAAAATTTTTAGTCCTTACAGCACTAAAGCAATTGATCAAGGCTGCTCAGAGTAGATGTTACTCTGCCCTGCCTAAGATCTCAATAGATCAATAAAGCAGTACCATGGGAAAAGCTCTGCTGGGTCATGAAGTCCAATAAGAACATTCAGGTCTTCATCTCAGAGGCAGGATACTGCCTGCCTGATTGTGAGACCACCGGTAAATTACTTAGTCTCTTTGTATTTCTTTTTCTCATAGCTATAAAATGGTATGATAATAGTGCCTACAAAATTAACAAAATTAATTCATGTAAAGCACTTAGAACTATGTACTGTACCTAGTAAGCATGTGATAAATACTAGATTAAAAATAAAACTACTCCTAAAAGAAACCATGCCTAATTAAAAATAAAACTACTCCTAAAAGAAAGTACCTCATATAGTCACTTTACAGTAAAGCTCACTAGATGACAAGTCTTGAGAGTTTCTCATCATCTTAAGAGTTTCCAGTCAAATGTTTTTAAGTTTTATTCAAGAATCACTGGGGATTAGAAGAAGCCATCTTCATGAAAGACTGATGAAAACAAAGACAGTAATTAGACCATAGGAGGAAGAGAGACATGTTGGAAGTACAAGCAAACATACATATGCATTTACATACATACACACACCTACATACACACTTGCACATATATAAAATTAATTACTACAGATCAGGCTCCAGAGAAGTAAATTACTATGCACAGAGTAAATACAGAACTTTACAGAGAAAGAATTATAAAATATAAGAAACAAGTCTTGATAATTGAAATTATTGCAGTTGCAATGAATTCAATTAAAAGGGTCACAAAATAATATTAAAGTAATTTCCCAAATAGTGGAAAAAATAAGGGAGGAAAGACCCTAAGGCAGTTAGAGGATTCTAATTCTAATTCTTTTGCTCTTTTTTAAAAATTTTAAAAAAGATTTTACTTATTTATTTTTGCATGGAACTGGGGTACAGGTCAGAGGTGCAGGGGGTATAAGGACTCACCAGACACAAGAGTGAGGAGCAGAGCAGGCGGACCTACTGAAATACACTGCTAGGGGGAGCCGGTGAGACAGAGATCTGCTGAGACATGTGGATCAGCTCCCTGGCAGGGGATCAAACGCAGGCCCCAGGGGTGATAGTGCTGAGACTTAACCCCTAGGCCACCAGGGAAGCTCCTAATTCTCTTTCTTTTTTTTTTTTTAAACTTTTTTTTTAAAAGATTTATTTATTTATTTATACAAGCACTGGGTACAGTTAGAAGCGCGGGAGGGTGAGAGAATTCACCAGAGCCAGAGTGGGGAACAGAACAGGCAGACTGACGAAGAACACTGCTCAGGGGAGCAGTGGGCGTGGCAGGAGAGGTCTGCGCACCATGTGGGACCCTCCTCCGGTGGCCGGGGAGCAGCCGGGGATTGAACCTGTACAGCAGAGGCTGCGGGCAGCTTCGCAACCCAGCGCTCAACCACTGCGCCACCGGGGAGGCCTTAATACTCTTTCTTTGTAGATAGAGTAGGACAAAGGTGTGATGGAGATCCAAACACTTGTGAAATAAATAAGAAAATTTTCTGTAAAAAAAAAAGATCTTCGTTTTCAGATAGAAAATGCTCTCAGAGTAATCCGCTTAATGAATAAATCAAGATCTACACTGAAAGTACATCAAAGGAAAATTTTAGAAAACTATGTCTAAACGGAGGAGGTAAATCACATAGATAATAGATGAGAAAGCAGAATGGCCCTGAGAAAATAAAAGCAGTTTTCAAAAATTTTCTTTTTTCTTCCTTGTTGTTTTTTCCATGATCAACATGTATGACTTTTATTGTCAAAAAAAAATCTTAATACAAAAAAAAAAATCTGTACAAAGAGATTCTAGTCTAAACTTAAATTGCCATTTCTTATCTGTCTTCTTAAAGTCACAATCTGTCTCTCTGCAAAGATGCAGAGACCCCTCTGATCACAGAAGTCCTATTCAATGAGAATGCCTGGGCTGCAGAGATTGCTGAGAACAAGTCACTCTAGGGATTCACTGCCAAGCTTTCCTGCCTATAAATTTATTCAGGGAGCAAGTGCTTGTTTTCAAGCATATTCCCAGAATATAGTGACATCTGAAAGAATTGGGGAAGGCCCATAATTCTTTTCCCCTAGAAACATTTTTCTATCCATTATTATCATGTCTCCACTCTTGCAGTTAGCATTTATTTTAATAAGAAACAGCTAAATGCTCTAATTTGTCTTCATTCCATTTATCGAATACCATGTCTCAGGCTTTGCCAAAAGATGATTTTTCTATTGACAGACTCACCTGTGGAGAAGATGAACACTGTGTTGTTCCAGAGTCCATGGCTTTTTAAGGCTGCGGTGACATTTCCCACTGCTTCATCCATAAGGGACACCATTCCTGCATAGTAATGCCTGTTCTTATCTTGGATGAAGTCATATGGCTTCAGGTACTCCTCAGGGACCTGAAGGGGTTCATGGACAGACTGGAGAGCAAGGTAGAGAAACAGAGGCTGGAAAGAGAGTTTGCAATCAGTTAAGAGAGCATGGAAGTACTGAATATATAGAGATAAGTCCAGATGTATCAGTCAATAAAAATAATATCAAGACAACCCATAGAATGGTTAGAAAATATTTGCAAATCATACATCTGATAATGGGCTTATATCCAGAATCTATAAAGAACTCTTACAACTCAATAATAAAGGACAATTAATCCACTTACAAAACAAGCAAAGACTCAGACTATCTTTAGCTCACTAAAGAAAATATACAATAAGTCAAAAATCAAAAATGGTCAATAAGCGCATGAAATGATGCTCAACATCATTAATCATTAGCGAAATGTAAATCAAAATGACGCTGAGATAGCACAATAACACTCACTAGGTAGTTATAATATAAAAACCAGAAAATAACAAATGAGTATGTAGAGAAATTGGAACACTCATTCATTGCTGGTGAGAACAGGAAGTGGTACAGCCAGTTTGAAAAACAACTTGGTAGCTTCTGAAATTATAAAATATAGTTACCATACAACCCAGCATTTCCATTTCTAGAGAAATGCAAGCATATAACCACATAAAAATTTGTTCATGGATGATAACAACAGCATTATTCAAAATAGTTCAAAAGTGAAAACGTCCAAAGTGCCTACCAATTGATGATTGGATGAAGAAAATATGGTACATTTTCAGCAATAAATGACTATAAAAGGAATATTGTACAGCAATAAAAAGGAACGAAATATTAACATATGATACAATACAGACAAACCTTAAAAAAAAAACACTCTATGCTATAGGAGAGGAGTCAATCACAAAAGATGACATTTTATGATTCCACTTATATGAAATGTCCAGAGTAAGCAAATCTATGGAGATGGAAAGAAGATTAGTTGTTGCCTGGAGCTGTAGCAAGTTGGGGGAAAGGAATGACTAGAGAGTACTGATAAGGACAAAGTTTCTTTTTAAAGTGACAGCAATGTTTTAAATCTAGATTGCAGTGAACTTACCACTGAATTGTATGCTTTAAATGGGTGGATTTTATGGTATGAATTTTTATGTCACAAGAAAAATATTAAAATATAACAAAAGGAAAAAATAAATAAATAAAAGCCACAATCCTAAAATGGCCTAGAAGGAACTGATGCAAAAGAATAATATCAATAATAGCAATCATATATTAAATGTTGTCTATGTGCTATATATACTCTGATATCGAGTATATAATAGAATATTTACTATCTCATTTAATACTCAAAACCACCCCCCTATGTTATATCCATTTTACAGGTAAACTTCCTGAGACTTAAAAAGGTTATATGAATTACTTAAATTCACATTAACTGCAGTGAAATTTCCTACTATAGACCCCTCTATTACAGTGTGGATATGGACCAAAACATGTTTTAGCTAAAAAGTAATTTTCCCTCTTTAGGAGAAGGTTAGAGGGTTTTGATATTTTTATGAGAAAACAAGTGAATGCCATGCCTTATAGGAGTCTTTGATGTAAGACCAAACACAAGGTGCATTTAATTCCTGGAAACTAAGGAGTGTGATACATTACCCCAATGTAACATTAACATTTAACATTTAACATTAGTGGTATTCCAGGTCAGCCTCTCCTTTTTAGTGAGTCTTTCTGAAGGCATTCTCTTCATTGTGCTCCTACAGTATTCTTTAATGAGTTGACAACCCTCAAAAAGACAACTGTTTCAACTCTAGAGTGAACATATAATTCTGTTAAAGTATTTGAGATATTTAAATATCATAAGTGACTAGAGAAGAGTTAGAGAACAGACAGGGCGCAGGAGGGCCTCATATTTCATCTTTGTTGATAACTGTTTTCAATTATATATTTTATATCTCTGTAATGGATGAAGGGATGTTAATATATGGAGCTCAAACAGATATCTAAAAGATGTAGTTCAGATCTTTAGAACTTAGAAACACTTTTTCTCAAAAATCAAAATGTTTTTTTTAAAAAAGCTGTCAAATATCAGAGCTATCACTTTAAAACTTATTTCTGTAAAGATGTGGGTGACGGAGTGAAAAATCATGATAATGTAGAACCTATGCTTCATTTGTACATTATTTCCACAGGGAGACATTCCAAATTCCAATTCCAAAAGACAATACTAAAAGTTTTGACACCACTTTAGCTCTTCCTCCACTCCCCTTTAACATACACACTTTTTACTCCAGTCATACAATTCATATAGGAATTCTGTGTTCCTCCAGACTCTGAAGAGGGGTGACCTGCCATGGTGACAAGGAAGGACCCTGGGATGAGATGTTCTGAGGGGAAAGGATGAAGGTATAGGGGCTGGACAGTGCAGTGAGGGTCTCCAGCATGAGATCAAGCCAACTCCAGCCACCAGCCAAGGTCTGGGTGGGACTAGGATTAAAAATTGGAATGGTGCAACAATTCACAGCCCACATGAAGTTTTAAAATAGAAAATATTAGGGCCTCCCTAGGGGTACAAGGGGTTAAGCACTGCACTGTGGGGCTGTTGGCAGCCTCTGCAGTGTGAGTTCAATCCCAGGCCTGGCCAGGGAGCTACCCACACGGCGTGGTGGACCTCTCCTGGCTTGTCTGCTGCTCCCCTCAGCAGTGTGCTTCAGTTTGCCTGCCTGTTCTGCTCCCTGCTCTGCCTATGGCCTGTACCCCTAGATCTTGAATGCATAAATAAATAAATCTTAAAATAAATAAAATAGGAAATATCACATAAAAATATTCTTTGTTTTTAGTTCCTTGAAAAGTTAGAACCTCTAGCAACCCCATACCCATACTCCATCAGGTAACAAATGACTGCAGAAACAGAGACCCCCTCCCAAGTGCACTCCAACTTGCCAGGCTCTCCACTATTCTACTTGAGTGGCTTCTTTCAGTCAGGTTAGCAGCCTGGTTCTGGTAAACATGAGAGTCGATGAAGCTGGTCTGGATTCCCTACAGTGGTCGGGGTAGGAGAGTGAGAGAGGGAATTCAGCCGCGTCATCAGTGGCCACATGTCAACCCACAGGGTGAAGGAGAGACAGGGAAGGGGGCAGATCATTCCACGTCAGCAACTGGTCCTTAGAGGTAATGGCCAAAGTAATGGTGGGGAAAAAGTCCTTATAACCACACCAGGGGAAATAATTATGACTCTGGGACCATCATTAAGGGGTCTTAGAAGTATTCAAGAAATCATTCTACTCACTTTGTTAAATAGCAAAATTACCTGAAAAATCTATCCCATCAGTATTCCTTAGTGATGAAAGACATGGCCATCACTCTTGAGGGGTTAAAATCATAGAACTGCAGCAATTGTCCTGTTTTTTCCCAGTAGTCAGGCAAAAAGAAAAGAAAGTGAAGCCCAGCCAAGCCACAGGTCATGAAAAGGCCTCAAGCTGCCTACTGACCAGGACCTAATACTGTGTAAGTGTAGATAAAGGCAGTCCTTGGTGGGCTCCCTGGTGGCGCAGCCAGTTGAGCACAGCTCTGTGAAGCGGTCCGCAGCCTCTGCAGTGCGGGTTCAATCCAGGCCGGCCAGGGAGCTACCCACACGGTGCAGCAGACCTCTCCTGTCTCTCCCACTGCTCCCCTCAGCAGTGTATTTCAGTCAGTCTGCCTGTTCTGTTCCCTGCTCTGTCTCTGTGAGTCCTCTCACCCTCCCGCACATCTGGCCTGTGCCCCAGTTCTTATATAAATAAATAAATCTTTAAAAAAAAAAGGGCAGTTCTTGGACCAAACGAGCTATATTCCTCACACCCCCTCCATTATCAGCAGTAGTCTAGAGGCATTTATGGAGGGGCAAACAGTCATACACACATCCTTATGGTACTGGGTCACTGGGACCAGACTGATGGGTAGTGCAGTCCTCTTAATGAAGTGAGGACCAATGCAACACATTTCAGAGTAGTTCCATCCAATACTGTAAAAGTAGTGTCAGCACTGACAAGGTGAACTTTATTCATGAGAGTGCTCACTCCCTAAGACAGCTAGATGGGAAACATTTCTACACAACTTTTAAATTGAAAAAAGAAAAACTAAGAGTCCTGTTCTTGGTATTTTATGCTGGTCCAATTTAAAGAACATTTAAGTAGGACTCTAGGGTTCTCCAAACACAGCTAGGACCCTCCAGTGAACAGCTGTAGCTAAATTCCCCACACCTATCATCCAGGACCCTAGCTCACTGTTAGACTAAAGCAAGCAACCTCCATCCTGGGGATGTGTTCATCATTACTATGCTATCTACTGACTTGAGTTTAAGTCCAATAACGCCTTGGCCCTTGCAGACTTGCAGGCCCAACCTGACCTTACTAACATCTTGATTCAAAACACTGGAGTCCTGGCCTCAACTTTGATATTTATGGGTTTATGCTGACCCTTGTTCTTTCTTGGGTCCAGATCCCTGCTCTGATCAAACCAGATACATTCAACTGACACCTTTTTTTAAAAAATTTATTTTTAACTGAGGTAATCTGGGGTAACCCCTCTAGGTATTACCACCATAGTGTAACCACTACTAACTCACCTATATTCCACTACCATATGCCATTTTGCTTTCTTCCCTCTTTGTTTTTTCCCTCTCCCTACTCCCTTAGTGTTTCAGTTCTGTAGTCAGCCATCAAGGGTTAGCTTTTCAGCTTGTCTTTACCTGACTACTAATTTAGTCACTTTATATTCCACATATTAGTGATATCATCTGGTATTTATCCTTCTCCTTTGGATTTATTTCACTTAGGATGATCCTTCTAAGCTCCATCCATGTTGCTACAAATGGCATGAGTATCTTTTTTCATTGCCGAATAGTATTCCATTATGTATACATATCACATCTTCTTGATCCTCTCATCTGTTCTGGGGTACATAGGTTGTTTCCACAGTTTAGCTAAAGTAAATAGCGCTTCAATAAACATTGGAGTGTAAGTTTCATTTCGAATTAGTGTTTTTGAATTTTGGGGGTAGATGCCTACGACTGGAATTTCTGAGTTGAATGCTGTAAAGGCAGGAACTGGACACAGTGCAGGTTTCCTGATCCCATGCAGACCGGGTAAAGGAGGAGTCAAAGTCCTCAGTAGTTTTGCAGGTTTTTTATTTGGGGTTCACCAGGCATATGGCAGGTAGAGGTGCTGGCTGGGGGGCTGGCAGGCCTCCCAGCCCCCAGCAAGTCTTCACTCTATCTGGGCTCTCTAGCGTTCGTTCTGCTGCTTCTTGGCTTCTCTTTCGGCTTCGGCTTCTGCTTCTACTGCTGCTACTGGTGCTGCTGCTGCTGGCGTCCCCATGACGCCGCCCTTAAAAGCACAGTCTTAGCTCAGCTGAATCCCATCTACCTATACCCACACCCTATTCCAGGTGCCCGCCATCAGGCATGCATTCAGGACAAGGATCCATCATCTATCCTGATGGCGGAAGGGCAGAAAAGCCTGACATTTTCTTTACCCTACAAATGCAGATCCATGTTTAATGTTTTGAGACACTGCTACACGGCTTTCCATGAGGGTTGCACCAGGTTGCATTCCCACTAGCAGTGTAGGAGGATTCCCTTTTCTCCGCATCCTCACTAGCACTTGTTTCTGGTCTTTTCAATATGGGTCATTTTTACAGGTGTGAGATGGCAGCTCACTGTGGTCTTGATTTGCATTTTTTTAAAATAATAAGTGATTGTGAACATTTTTTCATCTGCCTGCTGGCTTATTAATGTCTTCTTTGGAGAGTTGTCTGTTTGGTTCTTTTGCCCATTTTTGATTAGGAAATTTGTTTTGTTTCTGTAGAATTTATGAGTTCTTTGTAAATCTTTGATAGCAGTCCTTTGTCAGATGTATGGTGAGCAAATGTCTTCTTCTATTCAGTAGGATGTCTTCATTTTAGCCATGGTTTCTTTCACTGTACACAAGCTTTTTAGTTTGATGTAGTCTCATCAGCTGCCACCTTCATGGCAACCCTGACTCTAGGGTTTCAGGTTTCTTAGGAATATAAAACAGAGTTGGAGTTGTAAATCATGCCCAAATGTTTAAGTATTACGTAAAAGTATGGCATTATTACCGAAAGTTGTTAGTATACTAGTAAGATGCTCCTGAGTGTTTTTCCCCCCTTTCTTAGTATATCATAGGAGATCTACAATAAGTACTCTTAAGTATCCTCAATGCTAAGAAACCTAATTTCAGAGAGGTAGAAAGCCTTATTTTCATTTCTTCAGTATATTTTCCTAACTTAAAGTTCAAATTTTAAAAAGTATCTTATATGTTTTAAATTATTATTCTATCTTTGACTTTTATAAAATTTTATCAGGGAAAATTAAGTCTAAAAATTCACATTTACTTTAAGAAGCTTCTAGCAGATTCAGTGTATGCAAAAACATTTATTTTTATTCTGCAAAGTGTTGAGGGGGACTATTTTTAAATAAGACATTTTATGAATATGATACTCTCACACTTCAGTGTTAGTGCTAAGGGAATTAGCCTGTAGGAAAGAGAAAAGACATTCCTCAACACACAGCGCAGCAGTTATTAGCAGAATCTCCCTGAGTCCAGCACCAACTGTGTTTCTGTTACAAAATAGTTCCATCTGCTTTTGCCCCTCAAGTGCCCTTTTAAATAGGCACCTTATTAACTTAGCTGTGGATACTGCCAGGATATTTCTTGAATGATTAGCACAAGTTGCCTATGTTATAGTCTATATAGCACCTGAGAAATTAGCAAGGAATCATATTTAACACTGGGATAAAATGGTAATAACTGCAGCTCCCGGAACTATATGATGCATCGATTTATTGAGAACTGGATGTCTATGCTTGAAACTACTTTGAGAATGTTGGGGATGCTGGATAATGCTTCAGAATATTTCAGACACCTCCCACCTGACAATTTCAGAAATGCTGCCCATAAGCAGCACCTTACTAATAACTCCAGTTCAGATGGTGTGTGAGCTCTGGTGGCCTCCTTTTCCTCAGTTCCTGTGCTTTCCCCACCAACCAGTTAAGCAGCCCACCCACAAAGAACTGTTTCGCCCCAGCTGCTTCCTCTTATCCGCTTACTGTTATGGGCCCTGTGAGAGAATACTCTATTGTTCCATAATAGGAACTAATTTTTACTGTAGGCACATTACAGTCATTGCATGATTAAGTAATGTTATATTGTGAACCTGTTAAAAAAAAAGCCAGCTGGCCTCGGTTTTCCCCTTGTATTTGAGGGGAGTCAATAGTGACCACATATCAAAATCACTGGTGGGAGGTAAGGCAGAGGGGAATTAAATGCTAATGACAGGGTCCCACTCCAGACCAATAAATCACAAGATTTGGTAACGGGTGTTTCTTATAAGCTTCCCAGGTGATCCTAATATACTATGAAGATTGGAACCACCAAGCTGAATTACATGCTATGGCTTATAATCTTCGGTCTTGGATATTAGCTGTAAACTAGGGAGGTTTGTTAAATTACATCGAGCTCTGAAATCAAATAATGTGGGTTAAAATTCCCATTTTGACTCTTAATAGCTCTGTAACCTTGAACAAGTTACTTAACTTCTCTAAGCCAGTTTGCTTATCTGTAAATGGTGCCTACCACAAAGGATGGGACAAGGAACGCAGTTCCCTTAAGACTTTATCTTGTTCTTTGAGGTTTTAGTTATATATATAAATGCCAAGTAATAGGAAAAAACTGAGGACTTAAGTCAATTACCTAGCAATTATCTTTCCAAGTATCTAAATATTGGTTTAAGTCTAAATTTCAAAATAGGCATAGGTTAGTATATCTGAAAGAATGTTCCAATTTCTTCTGGTTACTCCAAAATGCAAATAGGTAAGAGTGATTAAAAAAAAAAAAAAACCCACATCAAAAAGGAGGAGCAGCCAGCTACTAGGTCTGAACAGGCACATAAACTGGACTCTACACTATGATCTGCACTAAAGACCTTTAGTAGCTGTCAAAGAGACAATGGGCAAGAAATTGGAAGAACCAGGCAACACCATACTTTCTGTAATTTGCTGTCAGTGTCCCACGTGAAGGACTAATTTCATGGGGGTGCTAATGAAGTTTTGAATGAAATCAAAGTTTAGTCCAACGTCTGACAGCACAAATATTTGACCCAATCTAAAAGGCATTTATAAGCTAAACCCAGAGATTATTTTAACTGAAATAACTAGTTTACAACATTGTATGTGATTCAGAGGCACAAAATCACACATCCTCAGAGGCATGTCCTCATACCACACCCACCACCAAGGCACCCATTGTTCTCCACCATAGTCCCTTGTGCACCCTTCTCACCCTTTTGCTCCCCGCCCACCCTCCCACCCTATAGTCCAGTCAGTTTGCTAGGGCCTATTACTGGTTTGGTGTTATCTGATCTTTTGTTTTGTTTCCTTATATTCCACATATCAGTGACACCATTCAGTGTTTGTCTTTCTCTTTTGGATTTATTTCACTTTGCATTATCCTCCAGTTCCCCAGGTTGTTGCAAATGGCATGAGTTCATCTGTTTTTTTAATAGCTGAATAAGTATTCTAGTGTGTGCATGTACACGCATGTGTGTATGGACCACATTTTTCTAATGCAGACCTCTGTCTTTAAAAACCCAGAGAACTTAAACTTCCACTCATGAGATTAACTCTAGGTTCAGCAAAAATAGTCTTTAAGACTATTCAGACTCTTTTCTATTTTTACTTATAGATAAGTCAAAAATTTTCAACATCTGACATATACATATACAGTAACTTCAATGTGGCAAACGTGAAAAACATGCTCGCCAGTGTGCCATGTTGATTGACTGGAAGACTCATTTAGACGTTCATTCTCTCCAAATTGATCTTAGATTCAATAAATTCTAAATCCAGTCAGGCACTTATTTTATTTTTGGTAGAAACTGACCAACTGAGGCTAAAATTACCAAGGAATTGCAAAATATCTAGAATAGCCAAAATAATCTTGAAGGGAAAAAAACCAAGTTAGAGAACCACCCTGAACCTAAAGTTGTCAATCATTTAACAAAAAGTTTGTCATGATAAAGTGTCATCTTACATATCAGCCTATTGTTTAAAGTCAATTTACTATTTGCAGAACATGCAGATAATACACCAATAAGATTACATTTGTATTAAAGTTCTGTAGATACAGGATTCAAGAATGGGGAGCATGGGCCTCCCCGGTCGCGCAGCGGTTGAGCGCTGGGTTGCGAAGCCTCTGCGGCCTCTGCGGCGCCGGTTCGATCCCCGGCTGCTCCCCGGCCACCGGAGGAGGGTCCCACATGGCGCACAGACCTCTCCTGCTGCCCGCTGCTCCCCTCAGCAGTGTACTTCAGTCCTTCTGCCTGCTCTGCTCCCCGCTCTGGCTCTGGTGAATTCTCTCACCCTCCCGCGCTTCTGACTGTACCCAGTGCATGTATAAACAAATAAATAAATAAATAAAAATTCATGCCTCTTTAAAAAAAAAAAAAAAGAATGGGGAGCACTTGCATGCGAATCACCCTTTAAGAATTTCTCTAAAATGCCAACATATGGATTTCCCCACACCTACTGAATCCAATGCTTAGAACTATGCTCCAGGAATTTCTATTTTAAAAAGCTTCCAGGCATACATTGATGTATTCTAAAATTTGGAAACCACTCTCCTAGAATGCATTACATTTTTTCCTGAACAAGAGTGATCTTTCCTATATTCATGTGAAGAGATGCTATCTTAACACAATTTTGATATCAATGAAGAGGGCAAGACTTACCTTTTCTTGTGGATGGTTAGCTATGAGGTCTGTAGCCCTTTTGGTAAATATGTTTGTTGAATACATATTTTTATATCCTGTTGCTACTTCTTCACCCTCTCGAAAATCAAGAGCACATCGAGTAACATTCAGAGCATTGATTAATGTACAGCGCTCGTGGGAATAGTAATCTTCACTACCCAGGAGATAGCCTACAAGAATGGGAGATGAAAGTAGTCAGCATCACAAACAACTTGCTAAACAAACTAATGTTTCAGCATTTAATTGCCTAATGCAATTGATTACCCGTGACAAGGCTAATCAAATGACAAGGTTAATCAGAACAGCATCTTAACATCTCTATACTTGATAGCAGAAGGCATTAAAAGGTAACTGGATAAAAATTCAAATCCATTCCTCTCTCAAGTCTTTAGAACATAAGGCTCTATCATGTAACTCTCAAAGTGGGTGATTTCAAATAATATGATTTAAAAATAACAGTTCAAATTTAGTAAAGGTGATAATATTTTAATCTTTTAAATCTATCTAGTGGCTAAAATAGCATATAGCTAATGTGATATTTGAAGTTGTTACTCTGAGATGATCACATAAATGAACTCAGGATTAAAAACAGTGTTGATATTGACCTTGGGAGACTGGCTTCAAGGTTATTTATGGAAGCAGCTCCAGAAGGAATCATCTGTAGTCAGATGCTGACACCCACTGGTGAAAGACACAAACATTTACAAAGAGAGGATCTCTAGGCAACTAAACAGAGCCAAAGATGGAAATGATGTGCAGCACTGTAATTAGATTTTTCTACCTACGGTGACCTTATTTTCACTCTATATTTAAATGGCATCAACTGCTTATCAACCACAATTTGGACTTTAAAATGAAAGGAATAGTTGCTTCTGCACATGCTCTATATTTTCCTAAAATATTAAAGTAAAGTAAGCTGTGCTGCATATTATGATTCCATTTATATGAAATGTCCAGAATAAGCAAATACATAAGGACAAAAAATAGCTTTGTGGTTGCATAGATCTGGCCAAGTTGGTGGGAAAGGGAGAGACTGCTAATGGGGTTTCTTTTGAGGACAAAGGAATGTTCTACAATTAAACTGGGATGGTAGTCACCCTGTGAATTTGTTTAAAATCACTGAATAGGATACTTTAATTGGGAGAACTATATGGTATGTGAATTATCTTAATAAAGCTGTTAAAAAGAAATAGCTCTGATGGAATTTAATCTATCTTCTGCTTGTTAACCTCAAAATGAGGATGATAAAGCATCTGAGATTGCTCCAGGACAATCTTGACAACAAACTCCTTGAAGGAGGAGGCTTCAAAGCATAAAAGAGGCATTTCAAACAAAATGCATATTCAACCCAATGCATAATTTGTTCCCAAGTGAAAAAGAAAAAAAAAAAAAAAGGATAAAACAGGCCTAGTTCTTTCCACAGGACTTAACTTTCCCTATGAAAACTCTCACACAACTTTTATAACAAGTTAATTTCCTCCTTTTCCATGATCCAGCAAATTTAAGGTCCTGAAAACAGTGGATACCTTGATATGAAGATAAGTTTTTAAGAGACAATTTTTTCTCTTATGTATAAAACAAAAAGGGAAAGCCAATGTGTTGGTAATTAGTAGTGACAGAGAAAGAAAAGTATACATAAAAAATCATCTCAGCCTGTTAAAGGGGTCAGGACACTCGGTTATTATTTGGGTTTTTAATAAGTAGGTATTAGAGATTAAGGAAATTACTTCAGGCTCTTTATCCAAAATTGTTTTCTATCATTTGGGAGAATATATTCATAGGATACACTTGGTTAAAAGATGTATGAACTATAAATAGTAGCAAGATATTACAAATAGGAAGAGTTAAGAATTATTTATTCACATACTTTGCCAAATTTGTACCAAGCTACCACATGACAGTCATATGGCACTTTTCTTAACACAGTGATTCACAAATGAATGTCTATGCGGAACCTAAAGAAGAAGACAGCCTATGTTTTTCCAGAAAAAAAATGAGGAAATAATTTTTAAGCAGTCAAATTTTGACTTCTTTATTTAACAGCTTTACTGAGACATAATTTATATACCTTACAAGTTACCCATTTAAAGTGCACAATTTAGGGAATTGAACGTATTCACAGAGTTTACAATTAGCCTCACTATCTCTGACTTCTTTGGAATAGAACATCCGAATCATAACAATGACAACAGCTGCATGGCCATTTTATTTTCTTTGTCTCCAAACGTCCATTCCCTGAATATGGGGTGCTTTCACTGAACTCCTATTAGACTTTTTAATACTATTAGGTTATCATTTCTACTTTCTGTCCAACTGAATTTTATATAACTTGGCTTTTAATAAAAATTTTAAACAGGGCCTCCCCAATGGCACGGTGCCACCATCGCAGCCTCTGCAGCGCTGGTTTGATTCCCAGCCTGCCAGGGACATTCCCACATGGCACGGCAGACCTCTCCTGTCTCGCCTGCCATGCCCCTCAGCGGTATATTTCAGTCATCTTGGTTGTCTGCCTGTTCTGCTCCCCGCTCTGTCTCTGGTGAATCCTCTCGCCCTCCCACGCCTTTGGCCTGTACCCTAGCTCTTGTATAAAAATAAATAAATCTTAAAAAAAATTTTTTAAATAGCTATAGTCTTCTTCTTCCTAGAGTATAAGCAGTGACCCACATTTTAGCACTGACATGATTGAAAATTGTCAAAGGTTGCTTTTTCCTCTAGAATTTCCAAGTTGACAAAGAGGACCTGTATACAAGCCTGATTTTTATCAGCTACTTGAAGACACTGAGGATATACCCGGGTTCATTAAGAAAGAATGCCATGACTAATTAGCAGTGTCTACAGGAGGACCCAAATGGTGTCATGTCTGATGTCCTTGTGTCTTGATCTTAACCCTGCATCCAACAAGCACAATAGAAATGTGTTTTTCCACTGCACTGTTTTGGGCACCATATAATCATTTTTACCAAATGCACTTTGGTGTTTAGGCCCTAACTTGAATAAAAGGGAATGACTTGAGAAACATCCATGAGAAAATCACTTTATTACTGAAATGATGTATTTGAGGCTGCTGTCCACCTTACCTTCTCATAAAGAAGAAATTTCACTTATGTTTAAGAGCCAGAAAAATGTTTTACTCTTCCTGAACATCTGGTTTCCATTTATCTTATAAATAACGTGATTCTTACAGCCGTTTCCTTTTTTTCCCCCTTTGGACATAGGAAATCTCGAATCTCAGAGTTGAATTCAAAGCTTGCCAAGAGCCAGACAGGTTTTTGTAATTCAATAGCTTGAAACTATTTCATCTTTTTCTATTTACCACTACTGTTTATTCTATTTATTTTAAAACTTTTTATGCTCAGTGTGTGTTCCTTTTTGGATATGGCAGGTTGTAAATAAATAGACAAATGAGAGGTAAGTAGGTAGCTAAATAGCTAGACAGAAAGATAGCTCAATATGAAAAGAACTTGACAGAAAGACATACAGCCACTGACAAGATACATAGGTTAAGACATGATTTATAACAGATATAAAGAGGGCACTAAACAAACTTTAGTTTTCACATTTATTTTTATAGAGCTATCAACCCATAAAACCCTTATTTCTTATTATGCTTCCTATTGCCACTTGTTATTAATCCTTCCATTCTATTTTTTTATTTACTTTCTCCAATCTCCTGATTTCAAAAGCATATTACACAGAAGGTGGGAGGGGGAGATGGAAGGATGCTAATGGAAAAGTATTTTCTCCACCATCTCCAGGGGGGAAAAAAACAACTTTTAAACAAATTCCATGGGAAGAAAAAAATATTCTGAATCTCTGTGATGGAAATATTCTTGTACTGGATTTGGCCTAAAAAACAAAATCAATCTGTACCCCTTTCAGTAATAAGGCTCTCTGAGAACACAATGGTCTCAGATGTGGAGGTAGCAAACTCTTCACAGGCTCCAACATGGCATTCGGTACCCTGACCAAGGTAACTGCTGCCTGGGAGCTCCTGCCACCTGGGGTGAGGAGCCACATTTATGGAGGGGGCATAAGAAAGCCTCCCCTCCGTGGTGCTAACCGATTCACTCTGTGTTCATGTTGCCAGACATTTCATTTGATTACACTTGGGTGTGTTTTATGAGATGGCTGCAGTTAGCCTGGTTGTTAAAGAAACATGTGCATTTCCATTACCAAAGTAGGTATCAAATCCTCTGCGGGTTGGAAGGCATTCTTTCCGATACATTCCCAGGTGCCATTTTCCGACCATATGGGTAATGTAGCCTGCTTCTTTTAGAAGCTGGGGCAGGAGTTTTTCATCCAGAGGAACGCAGCTGGGCTGACAAGGCCAGATTATTTGGTGCTGTAAACCCGTGTGGATCTTAAAGAGATAAACATAAAATTATAGATTAATAAACTGAAACATTCCCAGCAAACAGATAAAATGACTGTCTAATTTATTAGACATATCTATAGACCTGGATGTTTAACTCTATTTCCATACTGGTTTAAGGATATTTCTGAAAGGTACTTTATTCACTTATTCAAATAAGGTAATGAGTATAATCAGGAGGGGGGAGGGAGGAAGGAATAAACACTCTTAATAACTGCTAGATATTTTCAATAAATTAAACATATATTAAAGTGATATTAGAAATTATTAAGTACTTACTTCCCACCTCAAAAAGGCAGCCATAATACGAGATGTGGATTTATCAAGGAAAAGCATTCAATTTCTGTGACATGAAAAGTAGGTGTTTGATGAGGAGGACTGTCTAAAATCTTTCAAGACTGTGATTTTTTTTTTTATGGGTTATTCAACAGTATAATAAAAGTGACGATCCCATTTCTCATCCCACTTTATAAAAACCATAATTTCAAAAGAAAGCGACCAATTTTTCCTTTCAAAAACAGCCATCTGACCCACAAGCTGGGAGTGGCTCATATAAATATGTCCAGGGTGCAAGGTCCACACAACAATTAGCCTTTAAAAAACAACCACTTCCTGAGTCTTGATGTAATGTCAAAATAGAATAGCTACAATTAGATGAGAAGGCTATTATAACAACCTTCCCTTTTCCAACTACATATCTGTGTAGAGCCAAATGTTCAACTTTTATCAAAACAACATTTGACAACAGATTGAACACAGAAGCAGATGTGACAACCTAGTTATCTTTTTTCAATAGAGAACATGTACAAAAATATAAAACAATATCATTCATTTCATATAATTCTCTCATTTTAGAAAATACCATTATCTTTTATAAGTTATGTTAATATTTAATGGTATTAGCATTACTCTATCTCAATGAATAACAAATTTTTTAAATTTCTATTTTAATTTCTGATAAGGTAAATTTTGAAAAGTATAACCTGCATACACACAAGTTTTTGGGGGTCCTTGACAATATTTAAGCAGTATAGTGGTTCAAAGACCAAAAAGTTTACTTACTGATATTATCCAACAGTGACCACTTTAATAGGAAAAGAAAGTAGGAGAGGGAGAGAGCAACAAAGATTATTTTTTAAGATAAAAAAATGGCAAAAGAAAGTTTCTATGAGGAAGAGATATTTGAGCAGTAATCTGAATTGAGAATGAGAGTTTTGCAAAAATCTGGGGCAAGAGCAATATATAGGCATAAGAATTAAAATACACAAAGGCCCTGAGAACTGAACTTGCTAGGTAAATTTGAAGGCCAGAATGGAAACTCCTGGGTCACTGGATGCCCCTGAACACCGCCCCCACCCTCACCTTCAACCCCACAGCCTGCCCAATCTTCCTTGCCTGCCCAATCTCAATCTAAAACTTCACAATGCCTGTCCTTTGTCCTGTTCTAGCGAGGGAATTGCTTTTCTGTGCATGAAGTGGGACTGGGGACTTGCACTGAACTCCTGAACCAGACCAGATGCCAGCTTGCCCTAATCCTGAGGATCTCGAGGTGGAATAAACAGGGCTCTTGCCACAGGGAGGGATAGAGAGAATACCAGTTGTCACTCAGACCATGACTCTCTGGCCACCCCCCTTTAGCTGTAAGGTGGTAATAAGAAATTACTAATAAATGTTTTTTTAACGTGTTTGTAAATGATTTACTGGTTTCCCTAATTTAAAACAAGATAGAATAAAGTTCAGAAAATTAAATCCCATCCTGGTTCTATCACCAGCATATTCTAAATACTCAACAATTTAATGGTTATAATTGTAAGCATTGTTAACAATAGCACATCCTGCCTTCCCACGCATTGCTTTCTGGAGACTGGGGTCATTATACAGAACATGTACCTATACCTGGGTCTTTCTGGGAGCTTGCTGCATAGCACATGAAGACCCTATAAAAACTACTGAAACTACCGCTGTGCTGACACTAACTAAATATTGATTTAACACTTATTTTCTTACATTCAACTATTTCTCACAGCAGTTTCAGATTTTTATTTTGTTTTGTTTTAAATATGCGGCCAGGGTCTCCCCTGGTGGCCCAGGCGGTTGAGCGCCGCGCTGTGAAGCTGTCCGCAGCCTCTGCAGTGCCAGTTCGATCCCTGCCAGCGAGGGTCCCATATGGCGCAGCAGACCTCTCCTGTCTCGCCTGCTGCTCCCGTCAGCAGTGTATTTCGTCAGTCTGCCTGTTCTGCTCTCTGCTCTGTCTCTGGTGAATCCTCTCACCCTCCCGTGCATCTGGCCTGTACCCCGGTTCTTGTATAAATAAATAAATAAATCTTAAAAAAAAAATATGTGGCCAAAAAACACAAAGTAGAAATAAACAACAACAAAAAAAACCTTTTCAAACTCAGAGTTTTTTTTTTTCTAATTTTTTTCTAATTTGTTATAGCTTCTTCATAAGTTTTGACAGTCATAAATTTCTTTTTTGGTGTCTTTCTAGAGCTAACACTTGTTGGATTTGCCCCTGCTGCTACGTTATTTCATTATCACACATTATATATTTCAGAAAAACCACCTGGACTATCTTAAATGTTAAAGTGGTTTTTTTTTTTAAAGGAGATGGATATGTTTGTCTTGATTGTGGTGGCAGCTTCACGGGTAAATACATACCAAAACTTACAAATTTTATACTTTAAATATATGCAGTATTTTGTATGTCAATCATA
Source organism: Talpa europaea (assembly GCF_964194135.1). NCBI lineage: Eukaryota > Metazoa > Chordata > Mammalia > Eulipotyphla > Talpidae > Talpa > Talpa europaea. The sequence continues at coordinate 46,163,560 of NC_140071.1, read as the reverse complement.
TCTCAATAAAACTTAAAAATAAAAAGTGAGTTTGTTTTGTATTGAGATTTGTATGTCTCTCCTAGGAATAACTGGATACCTGCACTGGGATATGTGCAATGCCTTCTATTTGCCCTCCAAAGCCACTCTGCCTTTTGTCCTCCTCGCTGCCCTGGGAAGCTGACCGATGGGGATTTCAGTTTTCAGCTTCCGATTGGGTTCAGTTAACCGGAAGCCCCAACAGGAGATTAGAGAGAGGGAGATGAGTGGCTTCCAAGTGCCAGACTCTGCCTCTCACAGCAGATCATTCTGCAGGCAGCACTGGCTACAGCATTCTCTCTCTAGAGTTGCGCCCCTTCCTTCCTGCCCTCCTGATCTAGAGAAAATAACAGCTCTACCAAGTTACTATATTATCCTATGTGTCCTGTCCCTCCCCACCTCACCCCCATACATTGATATCTTTTAAAATAGTCCCTTTGTAAATAAACCTTCCCTAATTATTCTAAAATATTTCTTTCCAGCTGGAATGCTGGCTAAGATGTTACAATACCCAGACTAAGGAAGGGACACACACACACACACACACACACACACACACACAGAGAGAGAGAGAGAGAGAGAGAGAGAGAGAGAGAGAGAGAGAGAGAGAGAGAGAGAGAGTACTTTCTCTCATAGGATTCTACTGGTTAACATTAGAAGTTTACCCGATCAAAAATTAACCCTGAGTTCGAAAACTCCATAATATACGCTAATTGGCAACAGAGCAGGATAAGAAAGATAACATTTTAAGGAATGCAAAAGACCCAATGGAAATAAATGCTCAGTGCAAATTTTGTTAAATGGAAACCTCATCCATCACATGCAGAGCACTAACTCTGATGGCTATAAAGCACTGTCAAGGGATGCTGTGTGATTCGGCTTTACTAAGCCATGGGCACCAAGCCATGTGGTCAGCTGAAGCCTGCCTCTATTATCTACAATCATATGGAGCAGAGAATTTGTTCTTTTCAGTTCCTGAGAATTTATTTGACAAAGCATTTTTATGGCATTACTGGGGAAGCAGAAGCCAAACTATGGAGCATAGCCAAAAACATGTTTTCAGTCTGCTCAAACACTATTTGAGGTAAGGAAGCTGTAATGTGTAGAGAAGCAGTAAACAGGCCAATGCTGAGCCAGTTCCAACCGAATACTTTATTTTAGTGGAGAACTATAGAGCTACACCATGCTTCATGGAGCAGGATGGTAACAGGGCACTACAGGAATCAACAGAAAAAACAAGCATCCCCTTGTAAATAAAACAGGTTTAAAACAACTCCATTGTTAACACGCAAACTTCAGTGAGAGTACTTGTGAATAGAGAAGGTTCTACAGATAATACACAAAAGCCCCAAGGATTCTACTGTGTGCAGCTGTTTTTTTCTTCATTAAGCCAACTCCTATCTCGAAAAATACTTCTAGGATTTTCTGGGCTGTCAAGGATTCCCTCTGCTAAGGCAGTTTGCAAATTCAGAGGCTCTGGGTTCTTTCTGTAAGATAACTGATTAGGACACCTTGCTTGTATAGTCTTACTGGTTATAAACATTTATTTGATCCTGTAAGTTATCTGTGCTCTATAGGCTAGAAGTTACTATGAATTTAAAAAGCAAATACCAATCTGGTGGGGGCAGAGAGGAGGGTGTCTCCAGCATCAGAACCTGGGACATGTCCCTTTTCAGGAGTTTAGGAGGTCTACGGTGTACTGATTACTATTTCAAAATTCAGAGCACAATATTTCAGCTACGCTTATAATAAACCCTCCGGAGAGCTAGGTGAACCACAGCTACACATATGGCAATGACAGCGATTTCTCTCCTCACTTCAGTAGTGTTGAGATAATATCCATTTGAACAGAAGGAAGGCTCTGTGCCATATAAGGAAAACTCATACCCTCATTGCACCCACACATTCGAGCAGCACCTTCTACTACAGTACTTGAAAATTCAGAAAACTAGGCAGCTGCACCCCTCTACTTTATATACCAGAGAGCCTAGAGGGAAGCTTCCTGACTGGAACACAACCACAGAACCTGCTGGTGGTGAGCCAGGAGTTCAGAATTTCCAGCCTGTGCCTTGGCCAGTATAGGTTTTAACCACGGTCAAGTACCACTCATGCCACTTTAGAGTTTATTCCTGGAGATGCCCCACAGAACAAATGGATAGTGGAGAATCTGCTCTCTCTCCCCTTACGCCTTCTAAAAAGTGGTCATCTGCCTGTGTTGTTGAAGCCAAGAGCTACAGAACACACATTATGTGTGTTAGGGGTCTGGCTCTGCCATCTGGCCTGGTCCTTCAGAACTCAGGCAGCAGAACTGGCTGGTGTCACTGACAGTTTTAAGGGTCTATTTATTTTGGTGTTGATTAGCAAAGATTGTAAATCTCTGGCTAAACCCACAAAGGGATGTCATTTGTAAGAATAAACAAGGCAAGAACTGTTTCAGTGCCTTCCTCTGCTTAGATTATAAATAGCAATCAGCCCAATGTGAAAAGGAAGGAAAATATGAAGGGAAAAATTTTTTTAGTAAAATGAATGATTAAGGAAACAAAAACAGACAGTGACAGCTTATGCTCAAACTGATTCTTAAAATAACAAACCTCAAAGATCAATCAAGAAAAAAAAAATCCCCTAATTCAGTGCGTCCTATTCAACTCAGCTCCAGACTTAGTTCCTTATTTCCCATTACCTGGGAAGTAAAATAGGTAAAAAATGGAATTATCTCTTTAAAATATCAGCAATACTTGTAGAATAATACTTGTAGAATAGCCTTCAAACACTTCCTTTCTGGGAAAATGCTTCTTGGTTCTGGCTAGGCTTAGGAGGGACACTCACCTTTCATGACAAGGGGTTCAATGAACATTCCCAATTTGGGACACCCATCCTTCCCCAAGCAGTCTGCCCATTTTATCAGGCTCTTCACTTCCTTTTGCCCCACTGTTAACCTTAAAGTCCAGGAATAAGAGTTCACTGAGAGGCAAGCATATGGGGGGCACAGGAGGGGCTGATAAAGAATGGGCAGGCAGGACAAGGAGGTGGGCAAGGAGGAACAGAATAGGGAGGTGAGGAACTGCTCCCGCAGAATCCCTCTAACCACGCTATGGTTGCCCTATTCTGCCTTCAGCCATGGGTCTCACCTGCTCACATTCTTAAAGCTAAACTTGAGAAAAGTCAAAAATTACCCACATGCTCCCGTGTGGCATTCTTCCTATATTTCTTGTCTAAGATTCTGCACCACAGGTGAGTGAAAAGCTGTGAAAGTGTCCTGTTTATCAATGTGATTAAGAAAAATGTGGCTTGGGTCTCTTAAGAATGAAACCTTGGGACTCCCTGGTGGCGCAAGGGGTTAAGACGCAACTATGAAGCTGTTGCAGCCTCTGCAGCATGTGTTCGACCCCCGGCCTGCCAGGGAGCAACCCACATGGCGCAGCAGACCTCTCCAGACTCGCCCACTGCTCCCCTCAGCAGTGTACTTCGGTCAGTCTGCCAGTACTGTTACCCACGCTCTCTCTCTGGTGAATCTTCTCACCACCCCCCACACACCTCTGGCCTGTACCGCAGCTCTTATATGCATAAATAAATCAATCTTTAAAAAAAAAAAAAAAAAGAATGAAACCTTGCTGTCATCTTTCATTGTTTCTATTCTGTGCCAAGGTTTACAGAGTTCTGCTGGAGTGGCCCCTCAGTTCCAAAGGTAAGAACGTTCCCAGTTGAGGGTCAAAGTTACCTTTCTTGACTTTTTTCCCAAAAAGAAGTGTTTCCACTAAGGTCTGTTACTTTTGTTAGCTTTTAATCATTTTAATTTCTTAGAAAGGAAGCAAGGGGACTAGAAATGACACATCAGCCCTAAGCGCTTATGGTAGTGAGCTCTTTTAGGGCTTGCTGGTGTTAAAATCCTTGGCTTAAAGAGCTTTCCCCCTTCATTCATTTAGTTGTTCAACGCTGCTTACTTACCCAGGCCACACACAAGCAAGGCATTCTGATGGAGAAGTCAGACTAGGGAACAAATAGCTACACTTAAATTGTGTACTAGGAATAATAAATATTTTGTATTGAATAAAGTCAATGCATAAGAATATGAAAAAAAGTTATAAGAATATGGACATTTAGTATTTTCTTTTTTTTTAAAGATTTATGTATTTATGCATACAAGATCTGGGGTACAGATCAGAGATGCAGTGGGAGTGAGGGATTCACCAGAGACAGAGTGGGGAACAGAACAGGCAGACTGACTGAAATATACTGCTGAGGGGAGCAGCAGGAGAGACTGGAGAGGTCTGCTGCGCCATGTGGGTTGCTCCCTGGATAGCTGGGGATCGAACTCGTGCTGCAGAGGCTGCGGATCGCTTCACAGGGCGGTGCTTAACTCCTTGCGCCACCAGGGAGGCCCTGGACATTTAGTATTTTCAAGTCTTCCATTTGAACTAAAAGCAGTATACATATTCTACTCGAAAAACTGAAGGAATTTAAAATTAATATTCTTAATGTTGATATTTTAAACAAAGGAAAGTGAAAATAAAATTCATTTCATTATGGGTATAACATGCTTCCAAGGAATACCAAGAAACTAATAATTATCATATCCTATTTTAAACCTTTCATATTTGAAATATTCAGTGTATTTTCTAAGGACAATTTAAAAGATTTTTTAAAAAAAGATAAAACATAAATTTATTTCTAATTTGAACTACATTTATCAAAGAATGCCACAGGCCACTTGATTGAGGCTCCTTAAATACAATCCTTAAATACAATCATTTAGAGCCCTGTCAGATTAGAAACATGCTTGAGTCCACAGGGGCTTCAATGTAAAAGTACTGGCATAGCTGGTCCACCCTCAGCTTCAGCCACAATGGCTTTCTCCATTCTTAAAACAAGCTCCTTCCTGCCTCAGAGCTTTTTATGGCTGTTATGACTCCCACTATAATATATTATTCTTTCCCAGCATCTTTGCATACCTAACTCCTTTTCACTCAGCCCTCTGCCCTTATCACCTCCTTGGAGATATTTTCCTGAATCACTATGACTTTACCCCTACTTCATTTTCCCCCAATGTTAATGGCTCCACCTTTTAAATTGACCTTATTTATTTATTCATTATTCATCCCTCCTTTTGGTCACTCCTTCCTCTCACCTGACAGAAATAAACTTTGCCAGAAATTAACACCAGTAATACAGTACAATGCCCATCATAAACAGTTTCTCAATAAATTTTGAATGAAAGAAGAACAAATGCATTATGCTTGATGGTGACAGACTAAAAGCTTTCCCTCTAAGATCAGGATTAAGAAAAGATGCCCATTCTTGCCACTTGCATTCAACATTTACCCTTCAGCTCAGAATATTCCTTCTCTAAGAAATTATCCTAGAGATATTGTCAAACATCTGCAAAATGACATAAGTACAAGGTACTGACTTAAGCATTCTTTGATATATCAGGACACTAAAAACCCATATATTCATCTTTATGTGAGAGGTTAAATAAATTATGATCTATTCACTTAACAAAGTATTACACAGGGCATTCCCTGGTGGCGCAGGCGATTGAGTGCAGCGCTATGAAGCTGTCCACAACCTCTGCAGCACTGGTTCAATCCTGGCTGGCCAGCGAGAATCCCATATGTCATGGCAGACCTCTCCTATCTCACCCACTGCTCCCCTCAGCAGTGTATTTCAGTCCTTCTGCCTGTTCTACTCCCTGCTCTGTCTCTGGTGAATCCTCTCACCCTCCCCGGCATCTGGCCTGTACCTGGGTTCTCGTATGCATGAATAAATAAATCTTTTAAAAAAAAAAGTATTACACAGCCATAGAAATTAATGAGGATGCTTTTTATGCTAAGTTAAAAAAAAAAGAGCAAAATAATATGGAGAGTATGCTGCCATACTTATAAAAAGAGAGGAGGGGGCTATCTACATATGTATTTGTTTGTATTAGCATAAAATACTGTGGAAGGACATATACAATTCAGATAACATTGTTGGTCTCCAAAAATGGGGAAATGGATACTTAAGGGGAAAAATCATTGTATGTGTGTGTCAGGAGAGACTGTCAAGATAAGTGTAGCCTTTTATAACTTTTGAGTTTTAAGCAATGTGAATGTATTTTCTATTAAAAAAATAAGTAAAATAGGTCCTCCCCGGTGGCGCAGCAGTTAAGTGCTGGGTTGCAAAGCTGCCCACGGACTCTGCAGCGCCGGTTCGATCCCCAGCTGCTCCCCAGCCACCAGAAGCGGATTCCACATGGCACGCAGACCTCTCCTGCCACCCGCTGCTCCCCTCAGCAGTGTGCTTCGGTCCTTCTGCCTGTTCTACTCCCCATTCTGGCTCTGGTGAATTCTCTCGCCCTCCTGTGCTTCTGACTGTACCCAGTGCTTGTATAAATAAATCAATCAATCTTAAAAAAAGGGGGGGGGAGTTAAAAAAAAAAACTGGATGAGATTGATCCTATCTTTAAAAAAAAAGTAAAATATAGATTTTTTTTTTTTTAAATTTAAAAGAATGAATGAAGGACTCTTAGGGCTGTGGGAAGAATACTAGCCTAAGTGGGCAAACCTGAATTTACCAAAAACTTACCTGCCTCATCTCGTGATTGATCAGTCTCCCTCTCCATTTCCCCTAACCCAATGCATTTTTCACCCAAGCATGCAGATTTCAAAAAAGCAGGCTTAAACAATAAAACCAGCCACTCCTAACCTTTAAACTGCGCTGTTGGGCGAGATTAATCTCTCTCTCTACCAGCAGATGGGGTGAGTGGGTATGCCAAAGTGGGTTAGCCTAGTGTATGCATTTGCTCTAAAGGACACAGTCGTAGGAGTCAAGGAAATTTGGAGTTAGAAAGAGCCTTCAAGAGATCAATCCAATTCCACATATAGATGTGGAAAATAATGTCAGGGTGTCAGAGACTGAAAACTGACATGGTGAAGACTGAAACCCACCTTTTATAATTCCTAACCAGTCCTTTTCACTAACAACTTTTATAAGCCAAAAAAACAGAAACTCAATTTCTTGGAAAAATCAGTTCACTCAGCCTAAGCTTATCATTTTGTTACAGCAATGAAGGACTTGTCTCCCTGTCCCACCAGATAAGCATTCCCATTTCCTTTACTTACATTCTAGGCTCAACAAATTTTGATTTCTTACATTCCAAAGGAAAAGGTGTCACTAGGAAGATAATACTGAATTGCTGACCACCAGGTGACAGCGAAAGCAAGCTGGTGTCAAGCAAAATGTCCAGACATTTATGTAACAAGGATGGACATGCTGACCCTTGCCCACTTGCTCTTCCTACTCCCTTGTAACTCTGGATAAATATCCCTGCATGGTGCCAAACACCAGGACAGTGAGTGGTCTTTTTTTTTGGAAACTTTTTTTATTTTATTTTATATAATTCTTACATCATTTTTCATTTTTGCACAATGTATGCATTTTCATTTTGGTTCTATTTCCCAAACAATTCCCACCCCCCCTTATTTTGACCCTAAGCCCTCCTCTCCTCCCCCACCCAGTAGTATGTCTCTGGTCTACAGTTGCTGGTTGATTTTTCTTTATTGAGTGGTCTTTCAGACAGGAGTCTGATACCCTCCTCAATTTGTCAACAAATTAAACTGCTTTCCTTCTTCTCAAACTCATTTTCCTTTTATTGGCTAAGAGAAACCAAGACTGGCATTTGGTATCAAATTTACAGCTTTCTAGTATAAAGTTAAATGATTATGGGAAGGGGGAATCTCTAAATATTAAAACATGATTAAGTTCACAGATAATTCTTTCAAGTACCTAATTATAAAATTTCCTTATTTTATTGTTTAAAAGTATGCACAATAAATTATTCATTCGGAATAAAACCTCTCTCCCTGTTTTCATTTTACATTTCACATAGGCAATACTTTACTGGAAATGTGATGAGTTGGGTTTTTTTAATTGAGTTGTTCAGGAATTACCTAAATATCAAAAAATCATATAAAGAGACTAATTAGTAAGTCTGAAGTATTATTTGTGATGCTGCTTTTAATAATTCTGAGTACACATTATAGCATAGCGGTTATAGAGTCAGACCACGGTTGAAATCCTGATCACCGGTTACTAGCCCTATGATCTCCGGCAAGTTCAACCTCTTCCATCCTCATCTCCTTGGGATCCAACAGAGACAGTAACAGTAGTATTTACCTTACTGGGTTGCTGTGAGAGTTAGGGTTAATCATGTAAAGTGCTCAGAATGGTATGAGTATATAGTATGTGAGGGCAATAAGGCCCCTTAGCCCTTCCAGAATAGTAAGTAACTTAAAGGAGTATGTTTGCAAACCCAAGGTACTTTCTAATGGGTCTTTCCAACTTGAACAGAATAAAACAAAGGAGAAAGTGATGTAAAATGTTTGGAGAGGCTAGCTTCTTATGTTGAGTGGGTTTCCTAAATTGGTTTAGGGCACCCAGCTTCTAGCCTCCTTCACTTCTTAACCACAGGGTACTCTAAATACTCAAGGTTTTTCTCCAAGACTCAGGGTTGGTGTGATTTGGGAGAGCAAGGCTCATGCAAATCCCACGACCAGCACAGAAAGGGCCCAAAATACACCAGCTTGAACAAACAGCACCTATGCAAGGCAGATTTCATTGCAGGGTTGGTGAGAACTTGCAAAGATTACTTTAATCATTGGTGGGCGACCCTAACCTACGACAGCTGGGTTCAGGCAGGTAGCGTTGCACCCAGGCAGGAACTCCCAATTTAACTTTCCCGCTTGCTCCGGCGCTCCCCACCTCTCACAGCTCCTCTCCAGGTCGCCGGCCTGGTCCCTCTCCAACCTCCCCCCAACACGACCACTCGGAAGAGTTTGCTCGGACCCTCCGGCCTAGGGGCTCGCAGGGTCCAGCACTCAGCATTCCCAGAAACCCTTTCACTCCGACCTTTAGAAAGCGGAAGACACAAAGCCACCGCGAGAGGAGGAGGAGGCGGGGGACAGGGGGCGCCCTGGTGCCGGGCATGCGCAGAGGCCGCGGTGGGCTGAGGGCCTGGAAGGAGCGCGAAGCCGCCTCTCCAGAGCCCGCCTCAGGGAACTGACCCCGTCCTGGCGGCGCCCGCCCCGGCCGCCCGGCCTCCCCGGGCCCTTCCCGGAGGCTGGCGGGCGGCGCGGGCCCTGGCGGCGCCCGCGCAGCAGAAGGGCCGCGGCCCGAGGGGGCGGAGCCGGGCGCGGGGCGGCGGGCCGCGGGGGGCGCTGCGTACCTGGTAGCGGCCGGTGAGCAGCTGGCTCCGCGACGGCGTGCACAGCGGCTGCGTGTAGTAGTTGTCCAGGCGCACCCCGCCGGCCGCCAGCGCGTCCAGCCGCGGCGTGCGGATGTGCGAGCCGTGGAAGCCCACGTCGTTCCAGCCCAGGTCGTCCGCCAGCACGAAGACGAGGTGGGGCCGGCGCGCCCCGGCGCCCGAGCCCGGCGGCAGCGGCAGCAGCAGCAGCAGCAGCGGCAGCGGCAGCGGCGGGGAGACGGCGGGGAGCAGCGGCCGCCGCGGGACGGGGCCTCGGGGCCAGCTCGCCGCGCCGCGCGGGCCCATCCTTCGCCACCCACGGTCCCCGCGCCTGTGGCGCCACCAGCCCCCGGCACCTCTTATAGAATCAGGAACTGGGGCACCGGGGCCTGCCCCGCCCAGGCACGGGGCTTCACCCGCCGCGGGCCGACGGCTACAGCGGGCCGATGCCCGCGCCCCCGCCGCGTCCCCTCGGGCCGGGGCCGGGGCTGTGGGGGAGGAGCCAGCGGGGCCGAGCTCGCGGGGCCCGGGCCGCCCGGCTCGGTGGAAGCGCCCTCGCGCTTCCAGCACATTCCCGGGGTGAACTTTGCACTGTGGCATCCTGAAAAAGGAACACATTTGTTATTTTAGAATGACTTCACAGTTTACAAAGCATCTTCACATCCCAGATCTCTTTAGAGCTCACAACAACCCTGGCAGCTACGAATTATAATTAGTGCCCATGTTTTTGTTTTTTTTCCCCGAGAATAAACAAGCTGATAAATGATTGAACCTAACCCAAATCCAGTTCTGACTCCTGATCTTGAGCTATGGTATCTCGAAGGTCATAGAAGACTTGTGTCTAGCAAGAGCCCGGCCTCTGCAGATGGGTGACGATGAAAAGGCAGAGGTATAGATGAAATTATAGATTCACTTATAAAAATAGTGCACGCCTATGTAACCACTTCCTCCCCACTAGCATAAAGGGGGCCTCCGACTGTGCTCTACTTCTTTGAAGGTGAAGGTTTACTTCCAGGCTGCCCTGGAAGTCGTGGGGTGTTCTGTGGCCATTGAGTAGCTTATTAGTTTGTCCATATAGGAGCTGGCTCACCAACAATCAAATAGTGAATCATACTGTGTGGTATCTAATTTGTCTGAAATATATGTGAATGGGAGGGAAAATCCCACATTCGTTGAATTGGGAGGTGAGCCTTATAACCTGTATGTTCCCATCATCGAAGACTTTCTGCTGACTCTTAGTCTGGAGAGAGATAATAATTGTGAATAGTTGTAAAAGGAAGATTAGAGAGAACATTCTTCAAGGTGATGTGGCGATTCCGTGGGAGGTATTTTACAACTCTAAAAGTTGTGGATACCTGATAGCAATTGAAAATAATTCTTGTTTATATACTGGCAGATGGTTTCTATTCACTGGAGTGACGACTCTCCCCACCACCACCAAGAAAAAAACAGTAGCACATTTGTTTAATATTCCTGATCTGTTTCTTGGATTGTCCTTTCAGCTGGTTTGAAACATTACCAGTTTCCTCATTAATGAGTTAAATAAATCCTTAACATATATTCATTTTATATTTCTATGACTCATTTCATCCTTTTTTGAAAATTACTTAACACAAGAAATGTTTCCCACGCCTCCCTGGTGGCTTAGGGGCTAAGTCTCAGCTTTGTCACCTTCATGGCCCACCAAAACTGCCTGAGTTTGAACCTGGCCAGGGAGCTAACCCACATATGTCGCAGCAGACCTCTCCTGTCTCACCTGCTGCTCCCCTCAGCCATGTATTTCAGTAAATCTGCCTGCTTTGCTCCCCAAGCCTTCTCTGGTGAATCCTCTCCCCTCCCCAACCCTCCCAGCCCTCACCTCTGGCCTGGACCCTAGCTCTTCTATGCAAACACCCCCCCCCAAAAAAAAAAACAAAAAACAAAACTCACATCATTAAAGCTGAATGAAACAGAATGGTCCTTTCTTTCAAAAAAAAAGAAGAAATGTTTCTCTCTTCCATAGCTATACTTTTTGCACACAAGATTATTATACATTCACTTTTTATTTCTAATGGAATCAATAAAACTTAAGAAAATGATTAAACCTTGCATTAAATTAAAAAATAATTTTTGAAGACTCTTATGTTAAGCCTTAAAATTTTCATTTAAAGACCCTGTAAAAGACTGCCCTGCTCCCTAACTGTTCAATACTACCATTCATGATAAAAATCAAATTGCCTAAACAGTGGCCATTGATCTGCAGGGACAATTTCTCCTTTAACTAACTGCTCCTGAAACCAGCTAGACTTCTCATGTCCTTCATTTTTCAAATAAAAGCTTCTGCTTATGGTGCTCTGGAAATATGCAAATAAAAAAAGTTGATCCTATTTTTTATCTATTTATTGAATGCCTATAATATACAGGACAGGACAGTTACAATGAAATCTCTTGTTGAAGTTTATCTGATGCTGCTTAGTGATTAGACTCAGGTTGTGGGTTTGTGCAGAAATACCACAAAAGTAAGTATCCTTCTCCATGCTTCATAGTCACAGGAACATGATATTAATTTGCCCTATTATTTGATCATTTCATTAATGATCTCCTCTGTAAAGTTAATATTTTCCTTTATAACTAATAAGTATATCATGGGAAGATACTTTGAGAATATGTACATATTCTGTTATTCTTAAAACTTGTGCTTACTAGTTTGGCAGCCACCAATGGCAGGCGTTTTGGATGTCTCAGTCTCTTCTATAAGGTAGTCCAGCCATTTCAGGCTCTAGCTGTTCTGGGTTACGAGCCTAAGATTCAAGCTGGTAGTCCTTGCTCTGTGCCCTCATCTCTGTAACTCTCTAGCAATGCACTCATGTTCCTGGGTGCCTACTCATGAACTCTCTTACCCAGTACAGTGCCACGTCTGATGTTGTGGGCAGGCATGTCTCCCGCCCCTTTTAGTCAGACTCCCACTTTCATATGACTTTAATATCAACGGGCCTAATTTCATTTAAAAAAAAAGTTTTGAGCATTTTATTGGAATTGCCTTAATCTTATAAATTCAGTTAAGGAGAATTGAAATCATGATACTAAATTCTTTTCTAAGAACAATGGATGTCTTCCATTTATTAAAGTCTATTTTTGTGTATTTTAGAAGGGTTTTCAAATGTTCCTCATATTGGTTTGTGCTCTTCTTGTTATGTATTTATTACTAAGTAATTTTCTTCTCTCTTGCTGTCAACGTGAAATTTTCTCTACCATTGTATCTTTTAGCTCTCTATTATTTGAGAGCTATTGATTTCTGTATAATAATTTATGTTCTCCCAAGTACAGAATTTTTTTTTTTTGTTTGAGCTAGTGTCATCATTGATTTTTGGAGTGTTTTCCCAACACATAATTATATCAGTTAAAAGCATTTCAATCAGTTAGATGATGCAACTCACACATGGATATAAAAATTGTTTAGTTGGTAGGTGGGATGCTTGGAACTTATAGAAAAGTACTGCACATAATCACCTAGTTTGCTTTTTGACCCCACACAAAACCTGTATTAAACCCATAGTTAAAATTTCATCATTCCTAATATCAGTAAAAACAAAAACAAAAAAACAAAAAACCAACAAACCAGTTTTCAATGGGAAAAAATACAGGAACATACTAGTTTACAAAAAGAAAATATAAGTGATTATTAAAGATGTGAATGGATGTCTGACCTCACTCAAAAGGAGAGTGATAACTCACCACTTTAGGTAGGGTATAAAGAAACAAGCCCTCTCATACATTAATCACAAGTAAAATTTGGCACAACCCATAAAGGGAGCAATTTTACATGTATGTCAAATACACATATATTTCAATCACAAAGTTCCAAATGTAGGGATTTATTATCTTTCAGATGTACTCAATGTGAAGAATATCATGTATCAAGATTATCACTTTATCATCATTTTATTAGAAAAGCAAGTAATAGATCCTGGCCAAATTAATTTTTGGATATTAAGGAATCATTTAAAAGGAGTGTTGGAATATTTGCCAAAATACAACATTAGTTTTAAAGTTAAGCAAAGAACATTATGTTTGGTATGCTTTCTTTTACTTGAAAATATATGTATACATATACACTCATATTCACATATTAAGAGAGAGATGTTTGCATGTTTATAGAGTATTTCAAGAAAGATACAGAAGAGATAATCACATGTCAACTAGTAGACCGGTTGACTGAAGGCCAGGATAGGAAAAATACTAACTTCTCACCATATATCCTTTGTATTTTCTAAATTTCGAACTCTGTGCCTATATAATCCATTTCTAATAATAATGTTTTATTAATGGTAATAATTTACTTTTTTTCAGTGTTTTTTCTTTTTAAGATTTATTAATTTAGAGAAGCACTGGGGTGCCGAAGTGGGTACAGGCCAGAGGTGCCAGATGGTGAGAGAATTCACCAGAGACAGAGCAGGGAGCAGAACAGGCAGAAGGATCTAAGTACACTGCTGAGGGGAACAGCAGGTGTGACAGGAGAGGTCTATCTCGCCATGTGGGTTTCTCCCTGGCCGGCCAGGAATGGAACCAGCGCTGCAGAGGCTGAAGACAGCTTCACAGCACTGTGCTTAACCCACTGCACCACCGGGGAGGCCCACTAATTTACATTTTTTTTTAAGTAAAAAGCATTACAAGTGAGAACAGTGTGAAAGTCAAATATTCCCCAGTGAACATGTTTGTAAAGTCTAAAGGTCAGGCACTCACAACACGCATAGAAGCTTACTAGTGCCTCTTGATTTTAGTTTTTGCAGTGCTCTTGACCTTTGTCTGGTACTAACTGATGTTTGATAGTCAGAAGTTAGATCCCTTTATTTCAAAGATTTTTCTCAACATGTTTGTGGTTTAGTGACTTTGAACATGATAAATATTGCATACAAAGACTAAGTAATTTTAAACACTTTATTTCTAAATGTTTGACCATTGAGGGAAAGATAAGGACGGTAAGAGGTCTTTCTTCAGAGAGAAAACCTGAAGTTCAGTAAATGTGGTAAATTGTGGTTTACATTACTCATTGCTCTGTTACTGGCCTGAATAGTCCAGGAGGAGAGTGTCTTGAAATTCAGGAAAAAAAATATCCAAGCTGTTTCTTTAGATATCAGCTATCATATTATTTTCATGATACATTTAGTTTTTGAAAGTGATCTTTGTTTCTAACATGTGTAAATGAGGGAGAGAAGGTCCCTAAAGACCTTTGTGGTCTGGACTTACAGAAGCATGAGATGAGTGTTTTAAGGTTTGTTTACCCTTCTTCTACCCGCCACTGGTGACATGCCTAAATTATATGCATTAACTACCATCAGCGCTAATTACTATCAGTGCATTGTCAAGGTTCCAGGCATAGAGGAAGATAATTCTTTATTAGAAGCATCTTGCATTTTCATGTTTTTTCTGCTTTAATATATTTTAAAGTTTTGTATTAAGGTAAGCTGCTTATACATGTTTATAACATTATATAAGTTTCAGGTATACTCTGTGTGCTAGTACCTGTGTGTATTTTGGGAGAGAATCAGATCGAAAAAAAGAGGAAAGATTTCTCTTTACTCTAAAATTCTCCAATATATGAAATTGATAATCTAGATAAAAAGTTTGTCTACATCAGGTTGAAACTCCTTTGAGCCCTTTCGTACTGCCAATAATTACCTCCCCCTTCCTCAAGACCAATTAGATGAGCGTGGAAAGGAAAATAGTATCATTCATACAAAAAGTTTTTGGCATAGCAGTTTTTGGTGCATGTAATAAATACCCGAAAGTGCTTATAGATCAATTAATTCTCACAAAGCAAACATACTCATAACTACCACCAGATCAAGAAGCAGGATATTGGCATGGCATTTTGTCTCATTTTCCTCTTTTCTTTCCCTAACCTTTCATAGAAACTGAGCCTTAGTGTTCATACAGTACTTATTTTATACAAAATTTGAGTTGATTCAATTTTTTGTTACCAAACCTTTCTTGTACGTAGTATACCTATTTCTAAAGCATCCGTTCTAAGTGAACTCTTTCCAACCATGATTATTTCCAACCAACATGTAAACTGTATTAAAATATAGAAGTCATATTGTATTTTTTAAAAAGTTAAACAAGTTGGGCCTCCCTGGTGGCACAAGGGTTTGTGGCATGAGTTTGATCCCTGGCCAGGGAGTTAATCCACATGGTTCCTGTTTTGCTTGCTGTCCCCTTGGCAGTATATTTCAGTAGATCTGCCTGTTCTGCTCCCCACTCTATCTCTGGTGAATCCTCTCACCTCCCCCCAAGACCCCCCACCTCTGGCCTACACCCCAATCCTTGTATGCATAAATAAATTAACATAAATCTTTAGAAAGAGATAAATATTTTTTTAGAAGTTAAACAAGTTAAAAAGGTATATAGTGAAAAGTAAATCTCAACCTCTCTCCAGAAGTACCAGTGTGACCCAGAGAAAATCTATGCCTATTTAAATACAATTAAAGGTGTAAATAGAATTTAAATGTGTAAATTTTTCCTACTTAAACCTACAAGGCAGTATATTGCATATTACAATGCAACATGTTTTTAAAAATATTGATGAAAGTATTCCTTTCAAAAGTTTTAGTTAAACCCACCATCTCCCCAGCAATGAGTAACCATTTGCAACTCTTGACCCAAATCCTTTGACCATGATTGAAAGGACAACATTGGTGTTGTTTCCCAGTCATCGCCTATTGCTAAGTGACCATTTCATGATCCTCCTCTGCACTGTGGGATTGGAAGGGCGGGGATGGTGGGGGATTTGGAGGGATATAAACTACATATCCCAGACTCCTTTACCTACCTGTCTTCCAGATAGGGTCAGTCAACCGCAGACACTGAACAGAGATTGGAGGTTCAGAGAAGAAAAATCTGGGTAATTCTTCCCTTGTCTGCTCTGGGGAGCATCTTCAATAGCATGGCAGCTTTATCTCTTCCATGGCTTCAGCCCTTAGGAAGCCCCTCCCTGTATGGTGCTAGCTTGAGGAGGACACCTCACTGGTTCTCATGGTAAGTTCCCTCCTTGGAACTACCTAGCAGATTTGTCACTTGGAGAGGCCAGGAAGAGAGAGAGTGTTGCCAGCCCCAGCTGGTCTAGTAATCCTTGGTGAGGTGTCAGGAATGAGTGAATTCATCTTGAATAAACAGCTAATATACTTTTTAAAAAACCCTGCCTCTATTACATAACAGAATCCTTATTTAATAATAATAATGGAATAACATGAATACTAACAGAAAAGAAATGCAAAGTGAAAATTTTCTCCTGCTAAACTTTGTATCTATAATCATGTTAGTTAAAATTAAATAAAAATAGAAAATAAATATTATAGTACAAAAAAAGCAAGGGATTACTATTTAACAATAGTAATGTATTTTGAAAAAGGAAAATCTCCATATGGTCTGCTATGAGAATTGGTACATTGTGAATAATAAAGTCACCTTTTCTGAATTTAGGCTATAAGTTTTGCAGTAACTTCATTGAAATTAATTTTTATATATTAATGTTTAATAGGCAGTATAGCCAGATTCGCCCAGTTATTTTTACACATAGTTGAAAAACATTTGTTAAGCTCTTAATTTCAAAAGTTTCTTTTACATGAGCAACAGATGTACAAGTAATTAGGAAAAGACTGTTAACATAATGAAAAGTTTGGCAGAGATTCATTAAAATCTCCTTTCACAACAAACCCTAGGAGTTGCAATACGTCTACATCTTTGTTTCTTTGGGAATAATTATAATAGATTTCAGATGTCTTTGTAGTTGAAAATTCCTCACTAAAATATCTTCATCAAAAAATTCATCATAACATTTATATTACATATGGTAAAAACATCTGAAATTTTTATTCGTCTATAAAATCAGAGAAAATGGCTGAATGATAAAAAATGTTGACATGACGATCTATTGCTTTAGAACAAATGCCCAATTACTGATGAAAAAGTTCAAGGCATTCAAATGCTTCTCTACTAATTTCTTCTAGCCATGTAAGACCAACATCTTTTCTATTCTCTTGGCATTTTTTGAAATTTGATAATTTTTCCTAAATAAGTTACCATTTTCTTGCTTTCTCCACAATTTCTATGTACCATTCTTGTGATTAGACTTTGATATGATATTTTATGTAAAAAATTGTCCAGTAAGGAATAAGTTACCAAAAGGTTACAACTTAGGTAACTCTTAATTACTGTGACTGATATAGTATTAAATTTTCTTAATTCATTCTTTAGTTTTAACTGAATTAAGAATTTAAAAAGAAATTTGAATTTTAAAGATATGCAAAATCAGTAAGTTCATGTATGAATTAAAATTCCCATTTTACTGAACATAATATTACACCTCTCAGTTTGCCCTCTGTCTCATAATAGACATAATGAACATAAATAGAAACTCACATAGAATGATAGAATTGAGAAAACTCAATTTCTGCTTTGTTATATCTACAATTACTCTATTTCAAATCTACAGCCTATGTGTAGGGTAACTAGCTCCACAAGGATTGAAGACCCAAAATATGACTAAAGTAAACTTGAATAATTCTGAAGTCAAAAACTAACTCTTGAAATAAATGCATGTAGCTGAATATTTAAGTGTTAGGGTCCTGTGATATAAGGAAGAGTTCTCCAAATTAATTTCCATGTAGGGTATAATGTTTAGTAAGGTAGGTAATAAAGATGTGCTAACTTGAAGCAGATATATATGTGTACTTCATGTACACACATATTTTATATATATTATTTTATAATATATATCAATTATATATAAATATATTAATATATCATAATATTAATATACAATTAATATATAATATATATAATATAGAAAATATATAATTAACATATATTATTAATTATATATTATATATTTTTATATATTATATTTATTTATTTATTTTTGTTATCTTTGTTTTATATATAATCAAAATAGTAATAATTGAAACAACAAAAGATTGAAACTAAAATAGTATTTTGGGGGAAAAGGGTTTGACATAATGGAAAAAGAATCACAATACTTAATGATGTCATTGAGCCTGCCTTCATACTTCTTACTGTGATTTAATAAATTAAATTATTAACTACAGTTAACTGGGTATTGTCTTACATGGAACCAAAAACTTCCTAATCAATATACTTTATAACTTATCTTAGGAAGCTGCTTCTGGATAGAAAGATTCTTTGTTCCCTGTCTCCAGCTCCTTACTTTGCACTCATTGTCTAGTCATCCTGGCATTTGCCCTCTGAAATAGCTGATGCCAGTGGCACCAATGACTCTATTGCTTAACCAGCAGGGCAATTTTCAGTCATTAATCTTACCTGAATCTATCTTCTGACACTGTTTGCCATCTTCACTCTCAAAATATTTTCTTTCCTTGGCCTCCATGACAGCACAGTTGGTAACTAAATATATACTTTTTATTTTAAAGTTAAATCCTTGATGTTTCTGGTCTATAAACTCCATCAAGGAAGGATTCATATTTGTCCATTGCTTTTCCCATACCTGATCTATAGTAAATACTCAACAAACATGTATAGACTAATGATTATTTTACTAAGGAAAGCAATTGCCCATGGGATACAGGAAAGCCTTTAGTAGATAGTTGTGTAGTCTGTGCCCTGTCAGGGACAGATCTCAGAAAAGCAAGTCTTTTCCGAGTCCAATAGTCTTTCTACCACTCTTCTTCTGTGCTTTATGGTATGCTAATACTTCCAAAAGCTATTTCTGAAGAAAATATAATTATGTTATTATTCATAATGTAGCTTCCACAAACCACAGAACTAGTCTAAAGCTACATTAATAATGGTAGAGAAATAAAGACAGGATGATAATCTTTATTTTTATATGAGGTCTCATCAGAAGAAGATATGATTTGCTTAATTTTTGGGTCTCTGCTTTTTTGAGTCTTTGGCTAAATGATGCTTCCTGGTTAGCTGAAATTTTCTTCTTTTCAGGGCTGTTGTGTTTCCTAATGTCAACCCTGTTTTTTATTCAATTCAAATGTGCACAAAATTCTCTCAATAAAATTTCAAGATCTATTCCGTCTGCTATTTGATGTCCTACACAGCATAATTCTGAATGTTTTATTTTCTGTCACCCTTCCTATCAGTGGAAAAGGAGAAAGACATAGATTGTTTAGGATATGAACATTAGCAACATAAGAGCATCCATAAATATTTTGATAATGATTTGACAGGGAAGTATTTCTGTAGTTCCAAAAAGCTTTCCTAGCTCAAAGGAAGAAAAGATCACTGTCATGCTTTTAAGAGCATTTTGTTCTAAATGTAGACACGTATTTCTGCACGGCACTAGACTTCTTTGGAGCATGCTGGTTGTTTCTGTTCACGGCTGACACATCCTGGAGTCGATTCCTTTGAGACCTCTCACATGTGTAATCCACTTTCTAGAAGCTAGTGGTTTTAGTTAGGCTCTTCTAAGTCAAGTTTCTCACCTAATTGGTTTATTGGCCATCAGGAGCTTCAGGTCCCCACTCTATTTCTCCAGCAGGGCCTTTCTCCTTGTTAGGATTTCTCATTGCCTGGGGCCTCTCAGCATCCCTTTTTATGCATTTTTCAACCAATTGGTTTATTCCTTAATGAGTCAGAGTTCAGATTCCCATGGGAAGAAATTTGATTAACCAGGCTCATCTTTCCATGACCCACTTGTGTCATACGTCAGTCTCTGGAGAGGCTGCCTTGCCAGGACCACTGAGCAGGGTGGGAATGGGGGTATTAGAGAGACCCAATAGCAGCTAAAAGTTGGGGTCTCCCTGGTGGCGTAGGAGTTAAATCTCAGCGTTATCACCAAATTTATTAAGAAAATCAGGAAGAAAACCTCTTTCATACTGTGAGGAGGATTTTTTTTTAAGTGCTCACCATTCATCTAAATATTCTGTTCTTTTTTGGTCAGATTTAGTGCTATATTAACTGTATGACATGGATTCAAGATGGTGCTTTCATTATTATTCGTCTTATACTTCTTGTTATTTATAGTATCAAGAGAAAACTGAGAGAGTATTTTTCTGAGAAAGTTCAGAGATGGTAAATAAATACCCTAAAGTTAAGGACTATAGAGAGGCAAAGAAAGAAAAACAGGATCAAAGACCTTAACCAGCACCGAATTACAGACTCTTATGCTTCAGATTCATCTTTCTTTAAGACCTAGAGAAAGTTCAAAGGATATACAACAAATATATGAGCATAACATAAATGATAAATGACAAACTACTTTTTACAATTTTTTTCCGTTAACCCCGCCCAAATAATTTTGAGAAGGATACCAACGGGTCCATTCTAAATAGATTTTTTTCTAGCTATAAATAGAGGGACATTCCTGTCAGCTTTTAAGCTCTTGTTTGACCTGTTTTGTCAAATGCTTTCTGGAATGATATTCAGAACGGCACAAAGTGGTGTCAACTTGCATTAATTCTTTTCCAAAGAGAGGTGTTCAGCATTCAAACTGTGTTTGTACTGGCACAATCTATTTATGTTTCAGCTTCATTTCAGAAGGTTTACAAGTACTGCTTTATTTGGAAGACCATTCTTTCTTTTTTGCAATTTCCCTTCTATTGTCCTTTGAAAAGACAATAATGATGTCCCATAAAGCTGCTTTTAAAGGAGGCCATTAAGAAATAAGTATTTCAGAAGACTGATTAAAATATATCAATGTAATTTTGCCACAGATTATAATCCAAAATTTTTTAAATTATCATTAATTCAACTGAAAAAAAAACCTTCTCAATGAAGTAAATAGATCAACAGCATTGCATTTTGTTCTTATGTAAAACATAATTTATTAATTTGTTTTTAGCTAATAAGAACCATGCACATGTTCTTAAAATTATATACTCTCCTGTAATTCAGTTATAATGATTGTATATTAGCAAACACTTAAACATTCTCCTGATTGAATTTCACAAACAATAATATAGGGCAATAAAAACATTCAAATTCCTTCATTATTCCATCTTGTTTAAAAAACAATAGAGAAAAGTTTGATTCTAAGTTTAGATTTCGAAGTGAATTCTTGATTTTGCCTCTTCCCCCAGAAATAAATTATAATTCTGAATATAGCATATAGCAATCATAATTCAGTTGACTGCTGAAGATCTTTTTCAGATTTTGTTCTTTCCACCTTTTTTCTGAAGCCGGTTCCTGGTTGGCTCTGTCAATACCAATGGTTCTTGTATGACGACTGCAGGGTAATTTTTGCCTAAAAGCTCAACTTCTACTTGTTGTCCCACTTTACTTAGCTCCACCGGGACATATGCGAAAGCCAGACTCTTCTGGATGCTGTAACTGTAGCATCCAGATGTGGTGTTGCCAACCACCTGAAAAACAAAATCTCTGTTCCTCAGATCTTGGTCACAGCTTTGTGCTCCTCTTCTCTAGAAGAAACACTTAACATACAGATTTAACTCTGAAAGTTTTACCATAACATGGTGAGAAAAACTTTACTTTTTCAGTAGATTAACGGAAGTTTACAAATTATGAAAAATAACTCTGAAAGTACAAATCCTACTCTGAAATATTTCATTCTTCAATAATAAAACCTAGTTTCTTAATATCTGGCATTCTTTTGCTCAGTTTCCTGCCAAGAGATCTGATAGGAAGAAGGATCTAACATTAATATTATCATTTTTAACTTTAAAAAAGCCTTTTATCATCAAACTAGCATAACAGTAATGGGGACAAGTAGTAAAAGTCTGAAATCCAAATGCTAAGTTAGTCAACTGTCCCTGTTAGGCTTCAAAAAATGACCTGTCAAAATAGTGCTGAATTGAGCTATTTATTAATATATCAATAGTCAATGTGATGTGAATATCACATATGTAATTATATACTATTTACATATAATATAATTTTATTTATTTATTTACTTACTTAAATACTTCTTTATATTGTTAGACATTCCAGAGAGGAGTCAAGGCCTGATTCCTACCTTCATGAATTTCCAGCTAGTTTAGGACTGAATATAGAGACACAAGAAAATACAACTAGGAAGCCAAGGAAATCACCATAATTAAGCAGGATTGCTCCATACTCTGAAGATGGACGGAATTAGGTAGGCAGAGATGGGGGATGAAACTTTCTAGGCTAGGTGATTGCAAGGAGTTAGGCATGAATAATCAAAATTAAGGAGAATTAAGGGCCTCCCCTGGTGGCGCAGCGGTTGAGCGCTGGGCTGCAAAGCTGCCCCGCAGCCTCTGCAGTGCCTGTTCCATCCCCAGCCACCGGCGAGGGTCCCACATGGCACGCAGACCTCTCCTGCCGCCCACTGCTCCCCTCAGCAGTGTACTTCAGTCCTTCTGCCGGTTCTGCCCCCTCCCCCCAGCTCTGGTGAACTCTCTCACCTGTACCCAGTGCTTGTATAAATAAAGAAATAAATCTTTAAAAAAAATTTAAGGAGGATTAAGTAGGATAACTGGGCATGGCAAACCTGAAAAAAGACTGAGCATATAATCAAAATTCAGGAAGTGAAAACAAAGGCTTTGGTTCTAAAAAAATCTCTACATAACAAGCCTGATTAAAAAATAAGAGGATTCATGGAACCAGATTTAAAGGAAAGAATAAAAGGGAAAGAAAAACTGAGTAAAATGCAAAAACATTACAATATAGAAATGTCAGGTTAAAACACCACATTTTTAAAAAGGAACAGGAAGACAACCAAAGCAAAGTGTGATGCGTAACCCTACTCAAAATGGCTTCTCCTGGCTACACAAGGGCATACTAACCACTACAGCCTCGGGACTTTTTCAAATCAGTCCAGTGGACTTTCAGTGTCTCAGCAAAAAGCCCACTACAGTCAGCAGTGTTCTTACAGTGCTTCTAGTTTTTCTAAACTAACACATTTATGATATAAATACAGACTCCATAGTCCCAGTTTTTAATTATCTTGTTGAAACCCCAAATCAGAGGATCACCATATCATTTCTGAACATATTATGGTGAGGACTAGCTGATTAAAAAAACAATGTAAATGCATTCATTAGTCAAAGCTGCTCTCCTCTCCGGCAGATTTATTAACTGTCCAGATATTGCTGAGCTAACACACATGCTATACAATTGCTTTTCTCCCTTAGATCACAATTAAGTATAAAGCAGGGATTTGGGTCAGAGAGGTTGGCGTTTTAATCACTGCATTTTGAAAGACATTCTTGATAACATTGGCCTCATTTCCTAATCTATAAAACAGAGATCTGTATTTGGAGTCATGACATAGAAAACCTGGTTTGCTTGGTCATTTAAAACAAAACAAAACAGTAAGAGGCCTTAGTAAGCTCTTGTTCAAATTCCCTACTCCCTGGATCAAAAACCTACAATGACTTGTCAGAGGCTGCGTGCACCACTTCCTCAGTCCTTCTCATATCTTAAAATCCCAGCAGTCATTCCTCTTAGAGTCATTCCTGCATTAGTAATGTAAAGAAACAGCAGATCTATTTTTGAGTGCTACTTTGAAGTGTTTATTGAATGTTTTACTTTTTTGCTTGATTACTTTCATTTCTCTTCTTATTTCTCTCTAATTCAGGGGTGCGCAGTTCAGAGTATTTTAGAAGTCTAGTCTTTGCTTTTATCTTATTCATGGAAAGATTTTTCTCTAGCCTAAATTTTATATTTAGGCTTGAAATCTTCCAGATTTTATGAAATCCATTCCTACTTTTTGCTCAGTAAATGGTAAGAACAGTCCTTTCCTGCCCTCTGCATAGTAGATTCTCTTTCTCAAATTCTTTGTGAAATCAAACATTAGCCTCCTTTTAGTAATGTAAACAAGCCTCATTTATTTTCAGCCTTTTCTTATTCCTCTCTTAATTATGTAACTTGCAGATACTGCTAACTGACTTAGGGAAGATAACACAGTAAATGACACTTACCATGGCAACATAGTTTAAGTTAGACAATATCGTGCATTTCTTTGACAGTCCCTTTCACTTTTGTTTATAAATAATGAAAAAGAAATGTTCTAAACTCTTCAAACTTTCTCTAATATATCCTCTTAAAAAAAACTTACCTGCCACAGCCACCCTGGTGGCGCAAGGGTGTTAAGTCTCAGCACTATGAAGCTATTGGCAGCCACTGCAGCACAAGTTCGATCCCCAGGCAAGGATCTAACCCACATGGCGAAGTGGACCTCTCCTGTCTCACCTGCTGCTTCCCTCAGCAGTGTATCTCAGTAGATCTGCCTGTTCTGCTCCCCAGTCTATCTCTGGTGAATCCTCTCACCCCCTGTACCTCTGGCTACATCCCAGCTCTTGTATGGATAAATAAGTAAATGTTTGGAAAAAAAAAAACTTACCAGCCAAAGTTTTATAACTAATAAAAGCCTTTCTCATGCCTACCCTTATTATGTTTTAATTTAAAAATGAATTCTAAAATTTAATTCTTAAGTCATAATCCCTCTCTCCAGGTCCGCAGTCTCGCAACTGGACTCCACTTTTTCCCAGGGCACTAATTACTCTGCCATGCCATTTATTTATTTTGTTCATTGCCTATCTCTTCATCCCCTGGAATGTAAGCCCCATGGGGGGCAGAGACTCTTGTCTGTTTTCTCACTGCTGCATTCCAAATGCCGAGAATATAGAGGGCACATAGACATTCAATAAAAATATGTTAAATGAATGAATAAAGTTGTACCCTATCTTTAATACTGTAATATTATGAAAATAGAATTCCAAATACCAAGCGTGGTGCAAGTTCAAAGCTAGGAATTAAAAAGCAAGCAATTTTATTTCCTTCCAGAGTACAAAGTGGATCAAAGGGGACCATCTGCATGATAAAATGACCCCTCAAATCATCAAAGTACAGAGAAGCTGACACAGGGAAAATTCAAGCAATACATCATTTTTTTTTTAAGATTTATTTTTATACAAGAACCAGGGTACAGGCCAGATGCACCAGAGGGTGAGAGGATTCACCAGAGACAGAGCAGGGAACAGAACAGGCAGGCTGACGAAATACACTGCTGAGGGGAGCAGTGGGCGAGACAGGAGAGGTCTGTTTCGCCATGTGGGATTCTCGCCAGCCAGCCAGGATCAAACCAGCACCGCAGAGGTGGCAGACAGCTTCACAGCGCTGCGCTCAACCGCCTGCGCCACCAGGGAGGCGCCAATATATTATTAATAAAGGAATAACAATTGCATTAGCAGTTTTATAAGCAGATGACACAGAATAGAAAAGTTGAAAAATATAGCTTGTGAATTCAAAGCACAGATATGGCAAAGGAAATAAAATTTTGAATGAAATTTGGGTTTCCAGGACTCTTCTCCCACAAAAAAATTTATTGAGATATAAGTGACATATAACATTGTGTAAGTTTGAGAGGCAGGTTTCCAGGGTTTTCAACTTTAACTTGGGTATTTTATTTTAAATGGCTACAAGTCTACCTGTTGATCATGGCTGATATGGGGTTACATACGGAATACTACACTATAATGACACTATTATTCAGTGGCCAAGTAGAATAGATTGTTGTTGCAAAGATAGGTATGGACCATGTTAGGAAGAAAAGGAAAGCTGGATGAGAACAGAATGAAAAATGTAAAACAAAACAAAATTGAGGTAGGGAAAATATAATGACTAGAGGGAAAAGTTAGAGGTAGGGAGAACCTTAGACATTATCTCACCCAACTGTTTCATTTTATAGATGAGAGAACTGAGGCCCAAAAAGGTTAAGGTCAGAACCAGAAGTTAGTTCATAGTACAGGTGGTTATCAGTGGAAATTGTGAGCAAATTTTAAAGGGAAAGGAGAGCATATTAAGAAGGTTGAACCTGAGATCTAGAGCAGAGAGAGGAAGAGGAGGCTGCGGGGTAAGAGTAGGTGTGGTTCAATTAGAAGAGCAAGCTCTTTTTTTTCCCTTAAGATTTATTTATTTTTACAAGCACTGGGGTACAGGCCAGAGGTGTGGGAGGGTGAGAGGATTCACCAGAGACAGAGCAGGGAGCAGAACAGGCAGAAGGACCGAAATACACTGCTGAGGGGAGCAGCGGGTGCGATAGGAGAGGTGTGCAGCGCCATGTGGGAATCTCTCTGGCTGGCCAGGAATCAAATGGGTGCTGAAGAGTCTGCAGACAGCTTCACAGAGCTGCGCTCAACCTGCTGCGCCACCAGGGAGCCCAGAAGAGCAAACTCTTCACAATTAAAGGTGGGACATTTAAGAAAGGGTTTGAGGTCTGAGCAAAGCCTGTTGGCTTCACTGTGTCTAATAACATCCACCTGTTTTTCAGACAGACACACACCCTGTCCGTGTATAATTAATAAAGAGAATACAGTGGGACAGCAGTAGAGACAGAAGTAGAGTAGAGAATACAGTAGAGACAGCAGTAGAGACAGAGCAAAATGGAGTACTCAGCATGGCTTAGAGGAAAGGGCAAGCATATCAAAGTTCAACTACACCTGAGCTGGAAATCAGGCTAGTTGTATAATCACAAGCAAGTTACTTAACCTCTCCGACACAAAACTTCATTTTAAAATGGGAATGATCCTACATCATTTAAAATGGGAGAGGTATTATAAAAGTAGATAAGAGAATTCATGAAAAATATCCAATGTGTAGTAGAAACTCTGTAGATGTTAGTTCTATGTCAAACTGATCCAGGCCTAAGCCCAAATGGCATTTCCTTGGTTATCCAAAGGCCATCCCAGCCCTAAGTGCTTTTTGTCACTCTGAAAAGAAGGGGGAAATGGAAACACATACCAAGGAGGTTGAAGTGCATGAGAAAAAAAAAACCTAGGCATGGAACCTCAGAGTCCTGGTATTGCTCAAGTAAAGAACAGCTGTTGAAGGATCACGGCCAACCCGATGTCCTCTCCATGGTCTAAGCTGAGTGTCCCATACTTGCCTACTGACACCGGTCAAAACACAGCAACATCTTAGGGTTTTATAAAGAGTCATAAAAAATGGAGTTATCTGAATAACTCTGGTTTTATGCAATATTAATAGATGAATGAAATGTAGTATTCCAAAATAAGAATAAGGTAATTTTACACTGCCTTGAAAAGCGAACTGGTTTCTACTTTTTTACTTTACTTGTTAGGTTCTGCCCTCTATTATCATAGATGTTTTCATTTCAAAATTTTTTTCTGCTACTGTGCTAAGAATTGCCTGCTTCTGAAAGCTCCCCAGAGGCTAAATCTCAATACCAAATTCTTTACGAAAGACTGTCTCTTGCATTCACAGAATGGACGTGATGAACAAACAGATCATTTTACCTTCCAAATCATACCTTCCTTTTTGTACAGTGAATTTCAAGTCCTTGGTTAAGTTTTTTTGATCAAAGCATATAGAATGTTACTTGTTCAAAAACGAGCAGTATTTTATTTTCCCTCCTGTTAATTAATTTGTTTCTTGAATTTCAGCTCAGAAATCAAAAGTGTGTCATGTCATCTCACCCAGAGATAAATAAATAAAACACTGCAAAAGGCAACAGAAACAATGAGCTCTTCTGTTGCAGAAGAGCTGCCCTGGCTGAGCCCCCGGCACTCACCTTGCCATCACACCAGATGCTTTCATTTCCCTCTGGATCAACATCGTCCGTTGCCAAGGTGAGGCAGACCAGTCTCCGTTTCAGCCCCTTGGCTTTAATCTGTTTCAGTGCTTGCTTTCCTATGAAGTCTGCTGGCTGCAGGAATCCAAGATAATGATGATGAATGAATGCTCAGACACTGTGACAAGGTTAGAGATGCAAGCATTTAAATTTGTCTTTGCTATTTTCTCGCCAATTACACATTAAATAAAAATACAGATTGGATCAAATGTCTAGACAAATATTTCTTAGTCCTCAAATGACAGTCTCAGCCGCCTATTCCTTCAGAATAGGTTAGACTTAAGGATAATAACTTGTGATAACAATTTTACCAGAACCATCTAGGCAGAAAAACATAAGGCATGATGTTGCAATGGTAGATTATGAAAGTGACCCTTATAGCTAATGATTCTGGACAGTGGTACTGGCTGGCAATGAGCAAGGCACAACTCAATTTCTACCTAAAGTAAGCTTTTTACAAGAAGGAAATTCACTTTTTGAAATGTGATGCCAAAACCACCTCAAAATGCTGTATATGTATTTTTTCCTTTCTTAGAATAAAGATATTGGAAATATATTAGCCTGCTGGGTTGCATTCATTAGTTCTTTCAGGATATTTATTGAGTCCTGACTATGTATGAGGCATCATGATCAGTCCTATGTGTGTTACAAAATTAGTCAGACACACACATTTTGATCAAACAGTTTATTCTGACAGTGTGCTTTTGAACCTTTTTTTTTTTCTCCTTCCATGCAACACATGACAGATGATATTCCTACTAGTGCTCTCCCCTGGGCAGGCTCAGGGTTATTCCCAATGCAATGAAAGTGAGTAAGAGTGACATTTTTACAAAGACAACCTTGAATCCATTCTTATGCATTAGGAAATAAAGTCTTTGGAACAAGCAAACTTCAGGACTTTCACAGTGTTAGCAAACCACCTTCTGACTGAGCTGAACAAACAGATGAGCAAGGCTCCTCAAAGGAGACATTCAGCTAATAAAGGAGATACATTCAACCATCAGAACGTCAAGGACATTGGACAAGTGTGAGAAACTAGTTAGAAGCTAAGAGTAATCAGTGCAAAGGAGAGAAGTCTGATAGCAGTGGGTGCTGGGGTAAGGCTTCTGCATAAATGTTCCCAAACAAGTACCTATTATCTTATGGGGGGAGGGGGAATTTGTGACAAAGAAATCATATCTCCAGGGAATGAAATTTAGAGATGACAGTGTGGAAAACAAATTTCTCGAAACAGTTCCAGTATACAAGCTAGTCTCTGAAAGCAAAGAAAGGAAACAACAATTTTAATTTTTCCTGGTGGTAAGAGGAAAGGAAACATTATTTCATACCAAAGATGTTCTTCACCATCAACATCTAGGATTTAAACCATTATTTCTGCACACAAAACATAAGGTGTGAGTGCAACAGGTCCCCCTAATCTTCAGTGAAGCAGCAGTTCGGGACCTTACAAGTGTTCTGCCTGAGACCCCTCAGTTTACTCCCTGACTGATTCAGAGCTTATAGATAAGCTCACAATGTAGTATGATTTCTGTGGTGATTGCAACTTTAAATTGCTGACCTGCCTAGGAAGCTAAAGAAAGCTTCCATTGGCCAAGGTTAAAACAATGTGCAGAAAGAAAATCCAACTCTTCTCCCTCTAATGTAATTCAAAGGGTGAGAACCAAATACAAAGCTTTATTATGAATACAATGAAAATGAGATAAAGAATCTAAGACTGGGGGCCCCCTGGTGGCACAGTGGTTGGGACGCAACCTATGAAGCTATCCGCAGCCACTGCAGCAGATTCCCGGCCAGCCAGGATTCCCGGCCAGCCAGGGAGCAACCCATATGGCGCAGCAGATCTCTCCTGACTCACCTGCTGCTCCCCTCAGCAGTGTACTTCGGTCGATCTGCCTGTTCTGTTCCCCACTCTGTCTCTAGTGAATTCTCTCACCCCCGACAACTCTGGCCTGTACCCCAGCTCTTGTATGCATAAATAAATAAATCTTAAAAAAAAAAAAAGAATCTAAGATTGGAACCTAAGGTACTTAAGACATCTACTTGTAGAAAATGACAACAAACTTATAGGAGATTAACAAATCATAGTGAACCAAATTTCACTAAAGTATGTATATCTAAATAAGGAAAGAACTATAGAGCAACATTTTTTGCTTACTTTTAAAAAGAAGGCTTTCTATCATAAATATAATATTATAAATCATTGATACTTCAATAAAAATACAATTTTTCAGTCTGATTGTATATAGGAAGGCAACTGATTTTTTTATATTGATTTTGCATATTTACACAATGGAATACCACTTAGCAATCAAAAAAAGACAAACTAATGCCATTTGCAGCAATATGGATGGAGCTGGAAGGGATTATGCTAATTGTAATAAGCCTGAAGGAAAAAGATAAATATTGGATGGTTTCACTTATATGTGGAATAAGGAGAAACCAAACAAAAGGTCGAGAAAAGGACAAAACTAGCAAACTGACCATAGATCTGAGGCCTAGAGCAAGGGAGGAAAAGGGTGGGGGAGTCAAAACAGAGGAGAGAAGAGCACAGAGGAATATGGTGATGGATGATGTGGTAGCAGGAGAATTATGGCGTCTAAACCTGAGGGGCAAAACCACTTACTGCACAAAAATGAACAACAATGTAAGAAAAAAACATACAATTTTTAATAACCTAATAAAAGTAAGCAACACATACTTAAAATACAGATAAGAGATAACTTTAATCTGCCTCTTGAGACAATTCTCCTTCCCAAATTAACCTTGTGTCTGATTTGGGCAGAGGCAACGTGGGGTTATGGCATTTCATTCTCATTTTACTTGGCTTTCCTCCCAAGATTGCAGATTTTATTCTACTATGCAATTATTAATTACAAATGAGAGAAGAAAATGTACTGAAGGTTAATGCTGTGATTAAAATTGGTGCTTTCAGGGTGACCTGAGAACAAAAATATATCTTTTTAATGAGTCACTGCCCAATTAACTATATAAATAGCTGCTAATGTCATTGAGAAATGTATACATTTCTGGGGCACTGAAACTATAGCTTAAAAATAATTTTGGCTTTTTTTAATTATTAATTTTAAAAGAAAATAAGTCATTAAAACAGTCACCTATAATACATACTAAATATAGATGAAAACATTAAGTAAATTTTAAGTGAAATATAATTATCTCTTATTATCTCTATTAAAAAGCAAACATGAATCTAAAAGGAAATGAAGGAAATTAAGACTATATTTTTGGTGGTGATTCTCAAGGCAATGGAGAGTCATCAGATATGTGTTTCATGTGGAATCTGGCAGGAGTAAGGATAGGAAAACTTTGATGCTGGCAGTCAGGGTAAAGGGCTCTCTTAGACCAGGGTAGAAATGAGAAAAACCTCATCTTGCCCTTTTTCTGTTTGATATATTTGGAGTCAAACCCATAAAAAATTTTAAGAAAGTCATCAGTTTGATTTGATTTGTTTTTTACTCCAAAATTGTTTTAAGCTAAATATCAAAAGTTCCCAAAGGTGAAAGAGAATCAGTATAAAGTCCAGGTCCCAAGAGAGACCTCTTTAGAAATCAGGGAAGGCACTGGTTGTGAGATTATGCTCCTGGTTTACAGGAGTGGAGAGAATAGCAGAGAGACTGCTGGTTACCAGCTACTGTAACTGGCAAAGTGGAGGAGATGACAAACTGTCCCTCAATCCTTTCCTGAAAAGTTTCTCATTTAAAATGGGGTTTTGGGTCTCTCTGGTGGCACAAGGGGTTAAGTCTCAGCACTATGAAGCTACAGGCAGCCACTGCAACGCGAGTTTGATCTCCAGCTAGGGAGCTAACCCACACCTCTCCTGTTTTGCCCTGGTAAAGCAGACCTCTCCTGTCTTGTCTGCTGCTCCCCTCAGCAGTGTATTCAGTAGATCCACCTGTTCTGCTCCCCACTCTGTCTCTGGTGAAACCTCTCACCTCTCCTCTATGCCAGCTAGACTGGCATACAGCCCAGTTCTTGTATGCATAAATAAATAAAATAAATCTTTAAAAATAAAATAAAATGGGGCTAGGAGATGATTGTTTAAAAACAATCCTCTCATCCTAGCTAGAGGAACTAGGCAAGAGAAAGATATAAAAAGAAAACAAATTGGGGGAAAAAAAGAAGTAAAACTATTGTTATTTGCAAATGAAATGAAAAGAGCTGAAGGACACATACCAAGAAAACTATAAGACATTGTTAAAAGAAATAGAAGACACAAAGAAATGGAAAGATATTGCCTGCTCACAGATAAGAAGAATCAATATTGTCAAATGGCCATCTGACCCAAAGCAATATGAAGAGTCAATGTAATCCCAATGAAATTTTCAATGGCATTCTTCAAATAAAAAGAACAAACATTACTGGAATTCATATGGAACTACAAAAGATCCCAAATAGTCAAAGCTGTCCTGACAAAAAGAGGAAGAATGGTGATAGCACACTTTCAGACTGCAAACTCTACCATAAAGCCACAATAATTAAAACAGCATGGTACAGAGAAACAGACACACAGATAAATGGAATAGAACTATGATTCCAGAAATAAATCCACACTTATATGGATTTGGACAGTTAATCTATGAGGAAGGAACTAAGAATGTACAGTGAAATAAGGAAAGCTTCTTCAAAAAAATAGTGTTGGGAAAAATTGGATCACTATCTCACACCATACACAAAAATCAACTCAAAATGGATAAAAGATTTGGTTGTAAGATCTGAAAGCATAAAATACAGAAGAAAAGAAGCAAAACACTCTACAAGTGAAGCTTCAGTGATGTCTGCAGATTTATCCAGCAGCAAGGAAAACAAAAGAGAATGTAAACGATTAGGATCCATCAAACTAAAAAGCTTTTGCACAGTGAAAGAAATCACAACCGAACACAAACGTCCTACTGAGTGGTAGAAAATATTTTCACACCATACATCTGACTAGAGACTGATATCAAAGATCTGTAATGAATTCATACAACTCAACAAAAAGAAAACAATCAGCACTATTTACAATAGCCAAGGTATGGGAACAACTTAAGTGCCCCAAAACAGAGGGGTGGATCAAGAAGATGTGGTAGATATACCTAATGGACTATTACGCAATGATTTTTAAAGATAAACTCACACCATTTGCAATAACATGGATGGAGCTGGAAGGGATTATTCTAAGCAAAATTAACCAAAAGGAGAAACATAAATACCAAATGGTATCACTTGTACAGATGTGGAATACAGAGAAATAAAACAAAGGGTCAAAGACAAACTTTAAAGCTGACCATAGTACTGAGGCATTCAGAGAGGGTAGAAGGGAAATGGTTGAGAATGAAGTAGGGAAAGAGCACGATAGACTAGGGCAGAGGACGATGGCAGGTGCTTCAGTGGTAGGTGTATGGTGATTACACCTGAGGGGTAAATTCTATACTTCCAAAACACCAACAAGGATGAAAGCCAATGAAACATCAGAAATAAATAAAGAAAATTCAATCCTCTGTTTAACTTATCTCACTTAGCATTATACAAGAAGACAAATACTCTATGATCTCACTTATAAGTAGAATCTAAAGAAGCTGAAATCTTACAAGCAGAGAGTAGAATGGTGGTTTTCAGGGGCTGGAGGGTGAGGGAGCTAAGGAGATGTCATTTGAGGGTACAAACTTGCAATTAGTAGATAAATAAATTCTGGAGCTCTAATGCACAGCATAATGGATGTAATCAACAGTACTGTATTATAAATGTCAAAGTTGCTAAGAGACAACAGCTTGACTGTTCTCACCACAATAAAGAAATAATAACTATGTGGGGGTGATGGAGGTGTTAGCTAAGATAATATGGTAATCACATTGCAACATATTACAGTATCAAATCAACATGTTGGACCTCTTAAACTGAACCAATGTTTAGGCAGTTGAAATTCATTGGTCCTAACTAATCATTCTCAGTCTTTTTGGAATCTTTAAAAAAAAAGGATGCCTGATTCCTTACCCCTGAAATTTTTTATAAATCAGTCTGGGATGCTTCCTGAGCCTAGGGATTTTACTCTAGATGATTTTAATGTGCTGCCAATACTAGGGGTCACTGAATATTTTCTGCTTCCTTAATTTCCATTACATTTACTCTGAAATTTCCCCAACAGACATGGGTGCTTTTATCACTACAATGCCTTAAAAATTCCTTTTTAACTTGTTGTCTGAACAATGATTTGTTTCCATGATAATGTTTTCATAATGCTAATCTAACCTTTACTGAATACTTAAGCTGTAGTAAGTCTGGCAGTGATCTTTTCTCTCATCACTATCACTTGCTTTAAATAATCTTCCCTCAAGAGGGATCCTGTATTTTCTAGAACACACATTGTCTTTGTTTTGCTTTTAATAATCCTTCCCCAAAGAGAGACTGTAAGGGCAGGACTGGACCCGGTGCAGGTTTTCTGATCCCATGCAGACCGGGTAAAGGAGGAGTCCGAGTCCTCAGTGGGTTTTTGCAGGTCTTTTATTGGGGTCCACCAGGCATATGGCAGGCAGGGGTGCTGGCTGGGGGGCTGGGGGCTGGGAGGCCTGCCAGCCTCCCAGCCCCCAGCAAGTCTTCACTCTATCTGGGCTCTCTGGCGTACTCTGCTTCTGCTTCGGCTTCTCTTTCAGGTTCTACTGCTGCTGCTGGTGCTGCTGCTGCTGCTGGTGCTGCTGCTGCTGGTGCTGCTACTGCTGGTGCTGCTGCTCGCGTCCCTGTGATGCCGCCCTTAAAAGCACAGTCTTAGCTCAGCTGAATCCCATCTACCTATGCCCACACCCTATTCCAGGTGCCCGCCATCAGGCATGCATTCAGGACAAGGATCCATCATCTATCCTGATGGCGGAAGGGCAGAAAAGCCTGATATTTTCTTTACCCGACAGAGACCTTGTGTTTTCTAGAGTCAACATTATCTTCTGACTAGTAGTTAATTTATATCACATTTTCTTTTTCTACTAATTAGAAGCCCAAAATAGGAAAAGAGAGACAGAGATTATATAGAAAAGAAATTCTCATCTGCTTAAATATATTACACTTAGTACTTGATTCCTGGTGAACCTTGGTTGGTGTTCTCTGGAATGTGGCCAAAGATTCAGTAATTCCAAGGGGGAAAATCTAAGAATAAAATGACTCCTAAGGCAGCTGATTTTCCTTGCTCTTCATAAATGCATTTCTTCTATTCTCAATTTCCTAAGAAACTATTTTTTTCCCAAAACAACTTCCTTTGGAACAAAATACCATTAAAACAGTGATATGAGTTGTTTCAGGTAAAAAGAGTTTAGTTAAGGAGATTTGAAAGTATATATTCAGTATTTTCATCTGTATCACAGTTCTGATTAACACTTCCTATCAGCGCCCTACAAACTCTCTCCACAAGCTGGCACTGTTGCATGCTTCTAGACAGCCCTCCTCAGGCTGAATATATCTTCAGAATTAAATTTAAGAATGTATCCTAGGTTGGGGGAGTGAGGGGTCCCAATGGAACATGGTGGAGGATTTTTGGGTCATTAGTGGTGGGCATGGTGTGAAAATAAACACTGGTAGCAGTTTGAACTTATAACCCCCAAAGCATACATAATGATATAAGCCTACTTATAAACTACTCAATAAACATAATTGGGGGGGGGGAATGTATTCTACAGCTTTAGATCCCGAAGTGCCATTTATTTCAAGCTTCATGAGAGCTGAGCGCTATAAGGAGTTATATCTGCAACTTTGATATCTGTGACCTAGAAAGGTGTCTAAGAAATGTTGACTAGAGGAATGAATGTGTGCACACACAATTGTGTATGTCTTCACATATGCCAATGCCATGATGGAGTTGGGGGCTGAAGCGCAAACAACTCGAAGAGGTAAGGAAGGTAAGTGCCATCACACCATCCTCCTTTGCCACCTACAATTTCTTCAACATGCCATTTTTCTTTTCCCTACTTTTTGTACTGGTTTTGATGAGGCAATTGACTGTCCATCTCCTCACCTACCTATCTTCCTACTTAAGATGGACAGTTATTGTGACTCTATCATAAAATATAAACAGTTATCAGTTATAACTAAACTATGACTGTGGGAGTTGTCAGTTATAAAATGTAGTCTGTGTAAATTCTATTATCTATTACCACGGAGAGAAATTCCTGGGTGGTTTTCAAGGCTGATGAGCCCATGATGGGAAGAAGAGCATGATGGGTTAGGAAGTGCAAGAGTGAGGTCAGAGTTCAACCTGGATGTCATCAATGACTGCGGTAGGGTTACTTTACCTCTCCACACCAATTTCCCCTCTCTTAAGTAATGGGGTGGTACTGAGCCTTCTCTAAAGGCATCCCTCGCTCCAAACATCCTGCTCTCCATTTCTTCATGTTGAAGTTATACAATCACTATGTTAACATTTATGGGCCAATCAGGGAATTCTACATATTTGTTTTGAAGAGAAAGAAAGACAAGAATTGATTATAAATGATTGTAAAATGTCAGGATTTTAAAAAATTGGTATTGATTATAAATATTCCTCTGTATTAGTTGCTGCTACTTTGGTTTTCATATAGGATCATTTTTTTAAGTAATATGGACTTGCATTATGTACTTATATAAAATATTTATACAAGGACCCAATATTTATACAAGTTCCCAATATTTTATACAAGTACCCAGCCAGCTTGGGTAACATTTTGGTTTTTAGGCACAGTACCTGAAATATCAAGTTACATAGTTTATTTTATAATGTTAATAAGTTCTTCTGACTTCTACGAAACCAGGACAAAGTCATAAAACCACCAACTAGGATCTAAACCAAGTTGATACAACATATTCGCCCATCCTGTAAATTAGTAAGGATCACTGTGATTAGGTTAATACACACTAACCACCTGAACTGACATAATTGAAAAAGACTGGCTTAGTTAGGTCCTGGTCTTTGGGCTACATAGGCCTTCACCCAACGAAACATAAGAAATTAATTCTGTAGCACCAGAATGAGAATCAACAATTCAGAAATCATAAAAAATATACCACATATCAAAATTATTATCATTAAACAGCTCTGATTTGAGCTTTGGTTATTGAAAAAAATTAAAGAAACTAATAAACACACAAACGACACCTGCTTATAATCATAAAGAGAGTTTTAAAAATCCAATTTCAATTCCAAGAGATCATTTATCCATGCCATAAGCCCAAAACAATAATACCCACACACTGAAGCAGAATAGTTGATTATTTACCTGTTGGTAACCAACCACAGAACTTTAGTGCTTCCAAGAGTCAGGCCATTTTTATCCTTATTTTAAACATCTAGACTAAGACTTCTGCTATCAGAAGGAGCAATCTGTTGCTAGGGTCTGGTCCAATTCCAAGCACCTGCTTTCTCTGATCTAGAGGCAGATGGCACATCATAAAAATAAAAGTCATGGGGAAAATGTACAGAAAGATATTCCCTTTAAAACCCTTTAGGAGGTACTTTTTCCTAAAATCTAATATTATAAATATACATGTTTATGCTAATATCTTAGATCAGAATTTGAGAACTGATGCAGGGGCATTAAAGTTTCCTTAGCCTAATTCATATTCATGTGTTCACATATTTCCATAGGATGGGAAAACAGCCTTTACTTTAAGCTTATTAGTACCTAAGGCAGAACAGTTTTATTTTTGGAATGCTAGCAAGTATCCTAAGTAGCAGCAGCTGCTGCCCCAACCCCTCAAAACAACCACTAACTGCATTCTATGAGGTTTTCTTACAGGAACTAAGGCACAGCTCAAAGGGTATTTGAGTCAGCTGGGGTTGCTAGAAGAAAATACCACAGATTGGGTGGTTTAAACAATAGGAATTTATTTCCTACAGTTTTCAAGTCAATTCCAAGATCAGGGAGTCAGCAATTTGCTTCCCCTGTGAGTCACCTCTTCCTGGTTTGCAGATAATCACCTTCTGGCTGTATCCTCACATGGTGGACAGAAGTCTCTTCCTCTTCTCATATGATCGATCATTAATGCCAACTTAGGACTCACCCTCATGACTCCCCTGAAGTCTAATTATCTTCCAAGCCCCCCTAAATACCATCATATGGTGGATAGAGGTGCCCTATATGACTTGTGGAGGTACATAAATATGTAATCCATAACAATGGGATATTTTCATTTATATTTGTAGGATTTGTAGAGATGAGCTGGGATGTAAAACATTGACCCATAATATGCTTTTCCACAATAATTATGTAGGATGGTACTTCTCAAACTTTAGGTACATTAGAATCCCCTAGAGCTTGTTAAAACCCAGATTTCTTGGTCTGCCCCCTAGAGACTCTGATTTAGTAGGTCTTCGGTAGGATCTGAGGTGGGATCCACATTTCTGACAAGCTCCCAGCTGATGTTGATGCTACTGAGTGAAGACCATGCTTTGAGAGCCACTGACCTGGGGGTTTGTTATACAATGGTAATATCAGTTAAGAATCTTTGGACTTGCATTGGCTTCTCAGAAAATATCCCATTTTTGCTAAAAATAAAATCATTATATATTAAACAGTTCTAAACTGAGTTTGGTTTTCATTTACTTATTCTCAGAAATTGTAGCTACATACAGAGATGCTTAATAAACAGATGGATAGATCTGCTGAGTTGAGGCTATGAGTACCCAGGGAGATTCTATTTAATGTAGTTTATTAGTCATGTGTTACTTCACAAGCCACCAGGATTTGCAAGAATATCTGCTGACATCTTATCTTTACAAATTTTTTCAAAGATTTATTTATTTATGCATACAAGAACTGGGGTACAGGCCAGAGGTGCAGGGGGGTGAGAGGATTTACCAGAGACAGAGTGAGGAATAGAACAGGCAGACTGACTGAGGGGAGCACCGGGTGAGTTAGGAGAGGTCTGCTGCTCCATGTGGGTTAGCTCCCTGGCTGGGGATCCAACTCATGCTGCAGTGGCTGCAGATAGCTTCATAGGTTGCCTCTTAACCCCTTGGACCACCAGGGGGCCCTTTATCTTTACTAATTTTTATCTTAAAATTTAGACTTAGTCTTTACACCCACCAAATGGGAGAAATATTTGCATAGCATACATCCAACAAAGGTCTAATATACAAGATCTACAAAGAACTCACACAAATCAACAAAAGGAAAAGAATCAATCAAAAACTGGGAAGAAGAGCTACATAGACACTCCTCCAAAGAAGACATACAGATGGCCAATATGCACATGACAAAGTACTCACCATTACTTCTCATCAAGGAAATGCAAATTAAAGCCATAATGACATGCAAATCAAATCAATTAGATGCAAATCAAGACCACATCTCCCACCATGAGAATGGCTCATATCAAAAAGACCAGAAACAGTAAGTGTTGGCAAGGATGTGGATAGAGAAAAAGGAACCCTCATACACTGGTGGTGGGAATGTAAACTGAACCAGCCCCTAGGCAGAACAGTATGGAGGTTTTTCAAAATATTAAAAATGGACCTACAATATGGTCCCCAAATCCCTCTTTTAAGTATCTACCCAAGGAATGCAAAACACTAACTCACAGCAGCACTATTTCCTATAGCCAAGGAGACAACCTAAATACCCAAAGGCAGATGAGTGGATTAATAAGATGGAGTACATATACACAACAGAATACTATTTCGTTATTAAAAGAAAATATGAAATCTTGCCATTTTTGATAGGTTGAATAATAGCAGAGAAGATTATGCTTAGTGAAAAAAGTCACAAAGAGAAAGGCAAATACTGGATCATTTCACTCTCATCAAATACAGAGAAACAAAGCAAAAGAATAGATAAGTTTAAACCAAAACAACCCTAGAAATATGACTGTAGATTTGAACCTGCCAGAGGATTAAGGGTGGAGGGAAAAATGAAGAGGGGATGGGCTATGGTGGATGGGTTATGGATTATGGTGGATGATGCTGGTGGGTGTGGTGTGGTAACAGACATTTGAACAAGTGTGATGTTACACCTCTAAATTATATACTGTGTTGCAAAACAATTTTACCTCAATAAAAAAAACACAACACAATAAAAAATGATAAATAGATTTAGTCTTTGAAGTTTTGTATTCTGCTATCTCACATCTACAAGCAGGTTGCAATAGTTCATTTGAACAGATCAAATTTTGACAAAATCTTAATATAAAACACTTTGAAGTGCTTAGTCTTATGTTCAATTCACTTGTCCTAAAATCACAATTAAGTTTTAGAGCTTGACTGTCACAAAACAGCATCAAAGACTTACTCAAGCACATTCTGGAATGTAAACATACCTTATTTAGCTTTACAAAATATTCCAGTCCAGCTTCCAAGGGATTTGTATCACAATTCATCTAAAATGGAAGCACACATTTTAAATCTTGGATGAGTGCAAATCATTTCAGTAACATCAGTTTCATTTATTATTAGTAGTATTATTTTAGGGAAAAGAACACTTTGATTTTGAATGTAGGAAAAAGAAAAACCATGGACTGGTCTCTAAAATAATTTTTTTATTCTAAAATTCAATCACTACCTTTTAGAAAGTACTGTTATCTGATTGGCAAATTAGAAGCTAAAACTCACAGTTTGTTTTCATGGCTCTTTTATTATAATAAACATTTGAGGGGTATCACAACATG
The DNA here is from genome assembly GCF_964194135.1 of Talpa europaea. Lineage (NCBI taxonomy): Eukaryota > Metazoa > Chordata > Mammalia > Eulipotyphla > Talpidae > Talpa > Talpa europaea. Next base: position 46,123,172 of record NC_140071.1, on the reverse strand, counting down.
ATGTTCCTTCCAGAAAGAAGACTTCCATGTGTTTAATATAAGAATTTTACATAACTACAGTTTGAAAATTTATCAAGTAGTTTACTTATAATTAGCCAATAAGTAGGAAGAGAAAACAGATGGTAGGAAAAATGGGTTCTACAGAGCCAGGAAAAGGAAAATATTAAGGGTGAATCTCAACCTCTTCAAATATGTATGAATAATTACAATATTCTTCAAGGAGGAGATAAAGCCACTGTTTAGGACAATATATGAAGTTAGTGGTGTGTGTTCATTTCATTTATTTTCTTCTTCTTTTTTGCTCTAAGGAAAGTGATCTAAACCCCATAAAAGAAGGTAAATTTAAAAAAATAAATAACACAACACAGAAATCAGATTAACCAGATAAATAATATAAACTTATTTTCATGATGTGAAATGTGCTATCATATTTCCTAATCAATTTGAACCATTCTAAAATTATTTTCTCTCTGCTCAGTTTAAGAATTTCTCTTAAGAAAAACATCAAAACAATGCACAGAAAATTGTTATTGCTATATTAACACTAGAGGGCGTGCTGGCACCGCTGGGAAATTCAAGGGACATGGAATATAGAGAAGCTCTTAAGAGGTGTGCTTAGAGAAGAGGAATGAGAATATAAAAGGTAAGAGGGTGAAGAAATGCCTCACTCCCAAAGGGCTATCTCTGTTGCTTCACTCCTTAGAGTGTGGGACCGGCTGTCCTCTATTCTCCCCCTGCAGCAGCCTCATCCAAGGCCCCATTATATCACTGAGAAACTCCTGAGAGAACATCTTAACTTGTTCCAGGTCCCTGTGCTTTCAGTGACTCCAGAAGCCTGTACTCTCCACCTCAAGCCAAGTGCTCTGCCCAGTCTAAATGCTCTAGTGGCCCTGCCTGTGCTTTCAAATCCACTTTACCTTCCAATTGATTCTTTTATGTGCTAGGCACTTTGCAAACTATGTCTAATATCTATAATGACTGTATGATAAAGATTATCTTCATTTTATAGAAAAGTAAACAGGGGCTCTAGAAGTTTAAGGCCACAGAGCTAGTATGTGGTGGAGGATAAATGCAAGTCCACGAATTGAAAAAGTTAAGGAGTACAGAGATAGCCTGCCATATTGGAAATAAAGTAGGGGAACAGAATTTGAACCAGTTTGAATACTTCATCTGGATCAAATTGTTCACCGAATCTTTATCTGATTGTTTGTAGAGTAGGGATAATTAATACCCGAAGTCCCAACTCCTTGCCCTAGAATCACCAATGATACCTTCTTCGGGGCGAGATGAGAAGGTAAATGAAATTGGTCATATGAAAATGGTATGTAAATATACAAATAGGAACCATTAGTTTCCATTACGAATGGTAGGAGCAGGTTGGACAAATGCATCCTAGACCATCAACCCTGCATCTCAGAGAGATATCTTTTGTTGTTTCTTTTTCCCAAAAGGTACACAGTAAAAAGAAAATGGGAATACAGAACATGTCAGAGGAGGAATAGAGACTATGAAAGGTGGTCCTCAAATCCTGTGGGGACAGGCTTCCTTGGAGCAGTCCCAGTTTCACATTAGTCAGAGATGGTACAGGGCTCTCAGCCAAGCAGGAGAAGTTAGGGCAGAATAAACATTATGTCAGGATTCCACTGAATTTTCAACTATGAAACAGAAGAGAAATACCTTTCCCCCCATTAAATTGTTATCTAATAGTATATAAATACTCTTACAGTTGGAGCCAATGTCAATGTAGTTAAAACTAGCCCTTATATAAAAATCCTACAACACACATCAAGTTTTAATGAAGGTGTTAGCATTGCAAACCTCTGACCCCCAGGCTCTGAAAGCTTTCTCCAGTCTTAAAGCATTCATGGCATATGTTCCAAAATTGTCAATTCCCTCCTCCTGGCCAGCATTCATGATAGCATCATAAAGAGCCACGGAATCTTCTCGTCTGTGGTACAGCTCCCAACCCAGCTCACCTGAAATAAACCCACAATTGCCACAAACCAGAGTAAGGACAATGATCAATAGGCCTAACGTGCATTAGCTAAAACACAAAAATAAATAAACAGATTTCATTTATGCAACATAGGCATCATGGAATTTTAAAAGACCAGTTCATCAAAAATTTGCAACCATGGCCTCCCCAGTGGAGCAGTGGTTGAGCTCTGGGCTGCGAAGCTGCCCATAGCCTCTGCAGCGCCGGTTCCATCCCCAGCTACAGGGAGAGGGTCCCACATGGCACGCAGACCTCTCCTGCCGCCCGCTGCTCCCCTTGGCAGAGTATTTTGTCAGTCTGCCTGCTCTGCTCTGCTCCCCGCTCTGGCTCCAGTGAATTCTCTCACCCTCCAATGCTTCTGACTGTACCCAGTGCTTGTATAAATAAATAAATAAATCTTTTTAAAAAAATTTGCAACCAAACCCCACTGAGAAGGAGCCTGACACATCACAGACACATTTATACTCAGTCCTGTCAAACAGAGGGCAGTACCTAGGATACCTCTTACCATGATACAGAAAGGCTGTAAAGCAGAAGTTAATCCTGACCCTTGACCACAGCTTCAGTAAAGTATTTGGCACCTTAAGTAAGTAATTGGCATAGCATACTTTATCAAGATAAGGGATTTACAGTTTAGATGCCTTAACCCCCAACTCCTTGTCCAAAAATCACAAGGTTAAAAAATATATAAAATAAAGTCAACTGATACTTATTCAAATTATCTTCATTGTGGGATAATTAAGTTTCTACACCTCCCCCCCCCCAACACACACACACACACACACATACTTTTTTCACACTTGGTCATTTCATTCACCATTAGAACTGTGGGCAATACCAATGACAATGAAATTTAACCCAAACAGTCTGGTTATTATTCTGTTTATATACTATTTTGTTTACCAATTTGCCAAGGTTAGGTGAAGGATGGGCGGGGGAAAGGTAGAATGGAGTCTCAGGAAAGAGCTCTGGTCTTTAATACTGTGTGTTCTCTTTGTACCAATGTTGAGGGCTGCTGGTGATATTTTTTCCCCAGCACATGTCCCTAATATGAGACGTATGGAGCTGAACAAGAGCCTGGGTACCCAGTACTCTGTCTATGCAAGGGAAGGGAAGTCTAGAGAAAATTAGAAGTGAGCCCAGAGCACTAATGGGGAGTAGGAGGGTATTCATTTATCTCTGTATCTAATACCTGCAATGCTCAAGGTTAAGTGTTATATGAAAACTTAAGGAAAGATGGATAGTGGTAGTGCTCAAAGAAAGGGCTGATATATTCAAGGTAATCTCTATGGGAGACACTATGTAAGAGAGATCATCTCAAATATTCCCAGATAGCATCAGAATATTCTTCCAATAGCTATCCTTACTCCACTTTCTTCTTTACCTTTCTAAATGGTAGGCAGCTGTAGGACTGGAACAATTGGAAATCTGTGTAATGTCTCTCAGATTAGAAATGAATAGACATAATTATCATAAGGATTGGGCAGGAGAAATCTCCCTCCAAAATCACACTAACAAAATTGAATTTCTGATAGCATCTTTAAAACTTTAGAGACTTATTCTAGGTTGCTTTCTGATTCTTACCTGTATAAGATATCCTAATAGCAGTGACAGGAATATTGGAAACCTTTAAAGACTTGGTTTGAAGGAACTTGAAAACATCGTCACTAAGATCTTCAGAGGTCAGTTTCTGTAGGACCTTTCTTGCATATGGCCCTGCAACTCCAAGAACCCCAATCTCATCAGTTACGTTTCTAATTTCAACATCATATCCACCTTTGGCTGTCTCTTCTTCAATCCATCTGCATTTAGGTTATAAATATTGTGTTAAATCAAGCTTGAAAAAGGCATGCTGGTAACATTATTTCTCTGAAGACATTCTCTCAGTCTAGTCATTTCATTTAAACATCTAACATATTTAAAGTTAAGGAAACTGAATCCCAGAGATGTTAAATGATTCTCTTTAACCCACCCAATGATAAATTTGGGAGTAATTTTTAACAGTACAGAAGGCGTCTTCAGTTCAAACCAACTCTTCCACACAGCTCTTTTAAATAGTGACAGTACTGCATTTAAACTATAGTTCATTCTTCAAAAATTAATTGTCACGCAAATTTTGTCTAATACCTATACATAGGTGGCACACTTGTGCTGCTAAAGATTAATGATATGCCTGCAACCAGGCACATAATTGCTTTGACAATTACAAGAAAAAGATAAAAGCTCTAAAGTTTAGCTTCCTTTTCTAAGTCTTGATGAGTTGTTGGAACTCAATCATAGGACTGATTTATAAATTTATTGAGCAGTCCCTGGAGCAATGCAAGTCTAGCATAAGACGATCATCTGGGTTTACACACAGCTAAGCTATATAGATGGCCCCTGACACCACTTGAATTGAAGGGTATAATTTGGGGATTTTTTTATAACTAGAGTAGGAACCTGTCAAAGTAAGACTTCTCTTAAACAACACTCCAAATTTATTTGGAAAATTAAAAACAGCATTTTATAGTAGATGAAGAGACAAAGTGTCATGTGAAGGTTTGACTTGACAGGTCAATGATTTGGATCCAGCTTTGCACCAGAGAGTACAAAGCATGAAAAAGGAGAAAGTAACTCAGGCATCTTACTGAAGTGGACCAGATGTGGGCATCAGAATCAACAAGACTAGCCTGAGCAAGTTACTTTAACCCAAACTACTGTTTCCTTGTCTGGAAATGGTACTTATATCTGAGAAAATGTGGGAAAAGAGTTCTGGCGCATTGATGATGCCCAAGAAATGGGAGTTAGTATTATTAGAATGAGTAACCCTATGGATGGATTTCCTTTTGGTGAGGTAAGGGCCCTCACTTCAAATAATTCCTAATAAAAGACATGAAGCATATTTAAAACAATAAGATTAAAGAAGCTAAGTTTACCGATAAAATAAAAACTTAAAGCAAGATGGAGTCAGTATATAAACCGTATGAAACTTTATTAGTCAATGCACTTACCTAAGATCGTGAAGTTCTGATCCAGAACCAGTAATTAATAAAAACTCCCCAGGAGACTGGTGAGAAACAGTTAACTCAGCATACACACGACCATTTTGCGTTAACATGTGACTTATATTTGTAAAACCCACCTATATAAAAGAATTTAAAACTATCACAGGATGAAATAAAAATCCATTATCCTTTTAAAATAAATTAAAATATGGGTGTTAATAGTAAAAAGCATCTGGACCTTATCATTTATATCAATTGTGTGAACTACCTATAAAATTAAACCCAAGATTAATTTTGAAGTTCTCAATTTAAGTGATCATTATAATTACTTATAATAAAAATTATATTTAAATCTTACAGTTCCTATTTACAATTTAGCAAAGTCACAATGTCATTTGATGATAATTCATTCAACAAAAATTTAAATTTTAAAATTATGTTGTATAGTCTTACTCAGTTGAAGTGTATACTCTTTAAACAGAAATCATTAGATGGACTGAAATAACATTTTTTTCAATCAGAGGAAGCAGAATTAAGCAGGCCAGAATCTTGGACCTTGAACCTCTATAAGGTTATTTACCTTTGGAATGACATTTGCAAAGAGATGGTCCAACAATCTAGTGGAGTCTTGGCCTTTGATGTTAAACTTGCCAAAGGGTGACAGGTCAATCACCCCTACTTTTTGCATAACCTGTTTATACTCAGAGCCTACAGGCTCAAACCAGTTTGTGCGGCGAAAACTTGGTCTGAAACACAATGCTTGGTGTCACACAACAACTTTCATTCATTTGCAGAAAATTACAGAAGAAGGATATTTTAACACATTCTATTCATCTAGAAAATCCTTTTTGGGAAAAAAATGCAATCTAAAATTCTGTTCTGCAAATCATACATATATGTTGGAATCTTTATTTTTTTAAGTTACTCATCTATCACCCCCCACCCCATTTCATAGTTAATGAAGTATTAATTAACTAGAAAAAAAAGATAGCACATGTGGGCTCTCAGATCTAGAAGAGAGTTTTGAAGTTAACCAGTCCTGTGGTTTTAAACCTTGGTTGCATCCTGGAATCACCTGGAAGCATTCTGAAAATATTTTTTTAATCTAACTAAATCAGACTATATGGGGGTGCAGCTATCATGTCCAGTGCTTCTTAAACATTAATGCAAATAAAATCACTTGCACTTGTTAAAATACAGGTTCTGATGCAGCAGATCTGGAGCTGGGCCTGAGAGTCCTCATTTTAGCAGACTCCCAGGTGATGCTCAAGTTTTTGATCATTCCTGGAGCAAGGGAAGACCTGGCTCATTGCCTTCATTTTTTAGAGAAAAGTCACAGTGACATCCAAGGCCTCTGTATTATAGAACTGGGCTGGAACAAAGGTCTCCTGACACATTATGCAAGTCCTTTCTATTTTATGAGTCTTCTAACATGGTCTTTTAACTTCAGAGCAGGATGCTAATGAGTTTTCAGTAGATTTGTTATTAAAATGATAGAATAAACAGTTAAATCTAAATAGCACAAGGTGAAGAATAGATATCTCTGTTTTTTAGGAAAACCCACACCCTTATTTTGCCCCAGATAATCTAGACTGGTTGCCTATATAGACCAAATTCACTCATCAACAATTAGTCCTCCATTGTACTTTTTATCACTTGGATTTTCTGTTAAAGTAGATATCAAAACCTGTTTAAATAAGAAAAATGACAAATCAAAAAAGAAGTCATTTAGTTCTTGGGTTTGCTCTTTGCTTTCTCTAGGTTTATAGATCCTTATGAGGAAAAAACATCACAATGAGTGTTAAGTATAACAATGCCATGTAGCACTTTAGATGAGTTCAGAGAATTGTGTTGGTGGTGTGCTTTATGTTTTAGCTAGCCCTAAAGTGCTAAATAAATGATCATTTCCCCTAATTCATCAACAGTGCATATAGTCTGCAAGACTCAATGCATATACACTAGAAAGCAGTTGCTTTGAGTTACTCCTTAATAAATAGAAAATCCAAACCTTCCAAGTACTTTCCATTTTGTGATAAGACACTATGTGATTTGACCAAACAATCTAAACCATGACAACTTTTAGGAGCCAAGTGAAACCATGTGGAGGTTGGGATGTAGTGGAGAAGATTTCTTGGAACTCCTGAAAAATGCCAAGTGGAGATTTCACCCAGAATGGTTGTGACACTTTTAAGGTCACATGAATCCTAGATGTGGGCCAAAGTCATGTGGGCTAGATTAATATTTCTACTGCCAAAAATCATTTTTTTAAGAAAAAGTTCAATACTCCTTGGCATGGAGTGGTGTACGGGATGGGAAGGGGAAACAGAACTCTGCTGATGTCCTTCCATTCCATCTCCAAAATGTCATCATACAGTCATAGCCACAGGTAGGTTAAATTATTCACTGACCTGTATTGAGAATCCTGGCCTGGTCTATAGAACCAGTGGGGCTGCTCCCAGCCTGCATGGAATCCCATTGAACACTTAGACGCCAGGGTTTTATAAAGCCCACTGACTCGCTGAGTTGGCCTCCCAGCAAAACGTTCTTCTTTAGGATAACCAACTGAAAAGGAAAAATGGGCACTCTAAATAGTATGTAACCAAAGATACTTTGAAGGAAGTCAGAAAAATGGAAAACACAGTACTTAAAATCCAGAAAATCCAGAAGCATAACCATATATCTATCTACACACACACACATACACACATACATATGGATTCTGGATTTTATATATATATATATATATATATATATATAAAATTTATGTTTAAAAGGCTGCCAAAAATATTATCAAAGGGTAAAGTAAAAATACATATAAAATTTAAAATCACTGCTGTACACCACACATATGTTTGTATACATTCTTGTTTATTCTTAGAGGTACCATACTTTTTAGAGTCCCTAACCACTACCATCATAATGAACAGATTAAAAAGCATTTATAGTCAGAGCTACTGCAGTCAATTCTGTGTAAATAACAGAAAATTTGAACTTTACCAATATTGTTGAATCCATATGATTCTCTTGCTTTGGCCTCAGTGTACTTGGTTGTTGTCCACTTGCCATAGCGATTGGGATCCAGTTCTATCAGATCAAAAGGAGGCTCACCATGCAAGATCCAGTCACTAAGATATTTCCCTACTCCACCAGCATGGATTATGCCATATCTTTCAAATACAGAGATAAAGATTTTGTTATCAATACATGTTGTTTTTAAATAATGAAACATGCCCAAATATTTTACAGAACTTAAAATTGGAGCGTATTCTGTGTTATTCAGAACATACATTTAATGTAATCTTTATGATATGATTTTTTTCCCTCCAAAGTACATGTTTTGGCATCCAAATTAAATGTGTCTTGTCAGATAGCTGGTTTCCACTGTTTCAAGACATGCATATGTGCAAAACAGTCTACTACTCTTAGATAGTAACTACTCACATAAGGAAAATGGGAAAGGAAGAAAATAGAAAGATGTGGTTGGTACTTTGTCAGATCTCTTGAGCTGTTTATTGACTAATAGGAATGTTTGTAGGAAAAACATGTACAGTATAAAATATCATGCCCATATTTTTCTCAGACTCAATTTAGTTCAGGTGCATTTAGGCAATGACCTCTGCAATAAAATTGGGCCAGGCAGTCACCCAGGGACTTGTGGTGAAAGGTACAAGGAAATACTAGCTCCTGTATTTTGTAACTAACTGATCACTTGAGGGGGTAAGCAGGCTTGTTTTCTATCTGAAAATTCATACATGTAGGCATCATATTTAAGCCAAGCTGAGAAAATTATGGACTCCAATCCCCATGGTCCTAAACCCGTCTCCAGATTTTGGTGAAAACCACCAGGGACTTTTTACTATGTGGAGTGGTATTCCACAATTTGTCAATGGACAGTTGCCAGGAACCTTCTGGTCCAGGTCCCATCTGCTCTGCCTCACCAATCTCCCAAGCATGCAGGAAATTCATAGCCTTTCCCCTTTAACTGCCAATTAAATTGTATGCTTATATTGTTAGTTTGGGGGTTCCTACCAATAAATTCATACTGTGATTATACACATTTTGCTTGAGTCATAAGTGAAAACTTTCTGCACCATAGGAAGTTAGCACTTTAAAGATCCTAACTTTGTATATTAAGAGTGAGACTCTTTGCCCCTACCTGTTATCTTCCCCATTCACCTACCAATGTTTATAAACTGTGAAAATTACCCACAGCAATCAGAGCAGGGGTCTAACATCAGCACATGAAAGAATATACAATTTCTAAGTAATTAAATAAGATGTTCTAAAGAAACTAACTCCTTATTTCCTTAGCAACAGTAATAGGAGTTCTATCAAATTAAACAGCATAAGACCAGGGATAATGTCTGGCTGTTCACAGTTCGGAGAATGGCTCTGGTCAATAACATGAAAACATTTATTGACTAAATTGATAATTCTGTGATTAAGTCAATTGCAGAATCAAAAACAATAAAATAGGAATAAATTTAGCAAAAGAAGTACAAAGCTTATACTCTGAAAATTACAAATCGTTGTTGAAAGAAATCTTAAAGGACATAAATAAATGGAAATATAGCCCACATTCTTGAATCAAGATTTAATACTGTTGAGATGTCAATTGTCCCCAAATCAATCTGTAGATTTAATATAATTGCTATCAAAATCCCAGCAGTCTTTCTTGCAGAAACTGAAAAATTTACATGTAAATTTAAGGGACCAAGAATAGTCAAAATGATCTTGAACAAAGTTGGATAAGTCACACTTACCAATTTCAGAATTTACTACAAAGCTACAGTAATCAAAACAGTGTGACACTAGCATAAGGATAGCCATTATCTAGCTATCTATGGGATAGTATTGAGAGATGAGATATAAAACCATATACATATGGTCAGTTAATTTTTGATGAGGATGCTATATTATAATAAAAAAATAAAATTTGGTGTTTGTCCCCAGTTTTGTTTTGTTTTTTTTTAAAGATTTATTTATTTATTTATACAAGCACTGGATACAGTCAGAAGCTCGGGAGGGTGAGAGAATTCATCAGAGCCAGAGGGGAGAGCAGAGCAGGCAGACTGATGAAATACACTGCTGAGGGGAGCAGCGGGCAGCAGGAGAGGTCTGCGCACCATGTGCGACCCTCGCCCGGTAGCCGGGTATCAAATACACTGCTGAGGGGAGCTGCGGGCGGAATCAAACCGTCACTGCAGAGGCAGATTCACAATGCAGCGCTCAACTGCTGCGCCACCGGGGAGGCCCTGTCCCCAGTTCTTAACACAGAGATCCTAAAGCCATTGGGATGTGGAGTCTTTTATAAGCTAATGAGAGTTTAAGATGGGAATTGGGGAGACTACATAAGTTTCAGGATAGGCACTGGTCACCAGAAGTTCAATCATCAATGGAGAATTATTTAATCAATGGTGCTTTGTAGTGAACCCCCCCCCCAAAAAAAAAAAACCTACATACCAGAGTACAAAGAGTTTTCAGATTAGTGAACCCATCTATATGCTATGAATGTGATATAGCAGAGTGGGCATGGAGGTTCTGCACCACACCTCTGCCCCCTATACTTTACCCTATCTTCTATGGTTATCCCTTAGCTATATTTTTTAAATGGGTAAAATTCTGTGAAATTCTGAGTTCTGTGAGTCATTCTAATGAATTATTGAATCTGAGGAGGTTTTCAGAAGTCCGAAATTTATACCCAGCCAGTCAGAAGTATAGCTGATCCTGGAATTTGCAACTGATATCTGAAGTGGGGATAGTTTTGTAAGACTGAGTCCTTAACCAGTGGAGTCTACACTAACTCTGGGAGTTAGCATCAGAATTGAACTGAATTGTTAGGCACTCAGTTTGTGTCTGGGAACTGGATACTAGTGTCCAGAAGTAGTATCCAAAAAAGACATCACAGATGCCAACACAATTCAATGAGGAAGGAACATTCATTTCAACAAATAGTGCTGGGAAAACTGGCTACCCTTAAAACCATGAATTTGAACAACTACCTCATACCATATACAAAAATTAACTAAAACTGATCAAAGACCTAAATGTAAGAGTTAAAACTATAAAAGTTGTAGAAGAAAATATAGGTGTAAATTTTCATAAACTTGGATTCAATGATGGCCTCTGACATATGACACCAAAACTATATGCAAAAAAAAAAGAAAAAAATACACAAAATGGAGTTCATCAAAATTAACAACTTTTCTGCTTTAATGGGCACCATCAAGAAAGTGAACTTAATGGGAGAAATTTTTTGTAAATCATGTATCTGACTAGGTTCTCATAGGTACAATATATAAAAAATTCCTACAATTTAACAATAAAAAGACAATCACTTTTTTAAATCTGCAAATGATACAAATTAGCATTTCTCCAAAGAAGATATACTAGTAATATATAAGAAGTACTCCTTATGTACCTGTTACTTATGGATTTAGGTGCATACCTTAAAGTGATTATCTAAGCCCTCAGTTACATTATACCTTCCAACCCCATATCTCCATTTGCTTTTCTTCCTCTGAATGGCCCACAGATCTAAATTTAACACTTCAAACCTAACCCATCAAAAACAGAAACTTATTATTTTCTTGGCTCTCTCTCCTCACTGCCCCAGAATCTAACTAGTGGTCAAATCAGAAAGCTTACCATCATTTCCTTTTTTTCCTTTTCCTCAAGATCTGATGCAGTCAATCACCAAATATAAATAATTTTACCTCCTAGCTCTTGGTCCCCATTGCTGCTTTCTTAATTCAGAGCCCAGCCGCTACTGCATTGCAGAACAGCACTCAAGATAGCTTTGTGCCTACTGTTAGAGCACTCTGTCTATTCTCAGTTGTACCCCATTGCCTAGCACTATGCCTTGCACAGAGCTGACAATCATTAAATATTAGTTGAATAAATGGCCAAATAAAATGAAGAAGAAAAATAGAATATTAGAAGCTGTGATATGATAGTAAAGTGGGTCTGACATTCATATTCACCAAATTAATGGGACAAATATTAGAGATGAAACTTCAAATGCATAATGGAATCATAAATAGTAAGCAAACTGAGGAATCATAAAGAAAGAAATCATGTTGGACAGACATAAATTATGGTGAATACTGCATCAGATATAGTATATACTTGATATTCTGAATTATCCTTGTCACATTGTGTTGTGAAAACATCCTTGTAAAATTGGGGCAAATTGACCTATTTGAACATAACAAAGTGTAAAAAGAGATGAATAATGGAAATGGCAGGAATATTCAAAGAGAAAGTTGATGGAAGTCATTGCCCTTTTGTATGTGAATCTTTAAAACCTACATAAGGTATTAATTATACAGAGTTTTAACATTGAAACTCTTATTTCTTGTATTACAACTATAATGAAAAGGCGAAAACTCTTTGCCCCCCCCCACCCCCCCGGGCATTTTTATGTATCTAATAATGCATGATTCTGTAACAAAATACTGAATACACAGAGATACTTACCCAAAGCCGATAGCCACCCAGTAGTTTCTAACCCCCTGATGGGGCCCTACCATAGGCAGAATGTCAGGAGAATAAGTGATAGGACCATTGACAATATTGATGATATCAGCTCTTTTCAAGACTGGAACCATTTCCATCGCAGCTTCAACATGTTCCATGATTCGGTCTAGATCAGACTCAAAGAGTTCCTTTCCAAAACCTGAAATGACACACCATTGTGGTCGGGAGGCCACAGCTGCACTGCCAAGTATTCCAAGGTGATTTAACTCTCTGAATCAGCTTACATTTAAAGATGCCCTGTTAGAATGGCACTTCCTCTTTGTTCTTTAAGTCTAAACTTGACGTTCACTACTAACAGATGGTGACCCATTAACATTACTAAAAATAATAGTATTATTTTTGTTGAAATAATAAAATCATGAAAGTTAAACTTAAAAGTTAACTGTTTCCAATATTTACTCCAATCATAATTTTAAAAAACATACTTGACCATTTGGAGAGGTATTTATCCTTCATCTACACATATAAGCCTGCTTCCATCTCTCAGGTGAGGGCAAATGGGAATTTACAAAGTCATGCCAGGACACTGGGAAGAATGGAAACTACTTTAGGGTCCAGGATAATGGAGTCCAGACCACTTTTAATACTCCTTTCAGCAGGGAAGAAATGGTGTGGCTCAAGCTGGCTCCCACATACAGCCAAGGGTTAGAATTCTGTGAAAAGAGTCAGGGTCTTTGAGTACAATGATCTTCTCATTCATAAAAAGCACTATAAATAAAGGTAGGTCCAAGAGAAGTTTCTAAAAGAATACCTCCACCAATACTGGTGATTTTCCCACACAGCAGCCAGCCAGCTTCTTCTTGGAGCTCCTGTGAACCTTATGCTGGGTCATTGTGATGGCATCTGCACAGACTACCAGGGTGAGACAAGCAATTGTGGGTGCCCAGGTCCACCTAAAGATCTGGTCTCTGTCCAACTGGAATTATTTAAATATTTGTTTCGAGTACCATGGTGGGGAAAAAACAGAGAGGGAGGCTCCCAGAAGGCAGATCAACCCTCCTGCTAGAACCATTTTGCTCAAGTCCAAATGTGCAGCTCCCACTCAGTAAATCTAAAGCCCTCTGCTCACTGGCCCAACTTCTGTGCAAGACTGTTTAGTGATCATTTGTTGTTTCTTGGGCATATGTGTTCTTTGAGGAGTAGCTTTATCACAGTATAGTTTTAGAAAGGCACAATTTCCTCCATTTCTTTAGGTTTCCTTTAATATTTCAGCTCCTTTTATAGGTTAAATTTTGAGTTACCTTCTTATGTGACCTCCATCCTTAATCTGGTTTTGTAGAAATGTTTCATTGAAAACAAAAAAGATACATCTTTCTCATAGACCTTGAATGAGCAACTATAGTACTTCTTGCTTTTAGCATAGTGGCCTGAACCTTCCCACATCCATTTATATACCATATATTGAAAGGAGGCAGGGGTTCTCCCTTTGCAGTACCAGCCCATGTGTTCTGTTATAGATCTTGAGGCTTTCATCCTTAACAGGTTGGATATCCTGTCTCTGATACCAATCTTGTTTCCAACTATCAAAGCACAGTAGCAGCAATATCCAAATCTGGGGGAATGCAGGAAAAAGTGAGAGGTAGGACTTGGTGTGGGCATAAAAAAGTTACCTGGAGCCTTCCAAAGCCATAGAAACATGTTGTTTCAGCTTCCCTACCACCAACTGCCTCTTTTCTCTTTCCTTATTCCATGCTGTTCTAAGGAAAATGAGAATAGTGCTTACTTTAAACCCCATCAATGTCCTGGATATCTATAGTCTAGTATAGCAGGGTCATCTTATTCTACAGAAAGTGCCTGGTCAGAGAGAGGACAAAATCTACGTATCTGACATGTACACACTTCCATTTGCTAAACCCACCTGGAGGGACTCCATTGGTGACCCAGGAGTCCTGAACTTTCATTTTTTCCTGACTTTCATATGGACCAAACAAAAGTCCATCCCTTTCCTGCCGGAGGTAATATGATCCTTCCAGGTCACGCAGCACAGGAAGTTCTCGTTTCAAAGCTTTCACTTCAGGTATAGTTGACGTAACAACATACTGATGCTGAACCGGGATGAGAGGATGGTCTAGTCCAATCATCTTACCCACTTCACGTGCCCAAAATCCTTAAATAAAAAATTATTTTAAAATGTCACCATAAATAATATACACATCTAATCTTGATATGCAATTTACATTAAAATTAAATATTTAGGAGCCCTTAGTACTTATAACAAAGTCTAAAGAATGTCATAACAACTTTAATTTTTTTGTCATTGCAAATTGAATGGGGGAAGAGAAGACAGTATTGAACATAGTCCCAGAGCTTTGAAGATATCTGTAATCTAAGGGAACTCCATTCCTAAAAATGTGTTTTTCTCATTGGCAAAGGAGAGCAGAGAAAAAATGAAAATTTTTATTTGAAGGAAAAAAACCAAAAACATATAAAATAGATAAATGTTGATAAGAAAGATGGGGATAGCAATGGTCAAAGGAGTGACTCCCATATTGATGTGATCAACATAATTCAGGATAATCATGCAAAATACAGCCCTACAAGTCATCCCCTCTCTCCCCTAGAGCCTCTCCTGCCCAAATTATTAATGCCTAGGATTTCTACAAATACAAGATAATTCTATTAAATAAAAATTTGAAAATGTAAATATACTTTGGGAGAGATGCACAAAGTTTTGCCTGTTTTTTAAGTTTAGCTTGAATATGTTCGTAAGATCCTTTCTTGTAAAGAACATGAAGGCACCAGTTCAAGAGCAGGAGGAAGAGAAGTCACAACAACGGGAAGAGGCCTCATGTGGGTGTCCCACAACCAACGTGTCTCACTTTGCATTGTGCACAATGATTGACTTATTGGGGGGGGGGAATGAACATTATTTTTTCCTTTCCAAAAGATGGAACCAAAAAATTTGTAGTAAAAAAAAAAAATCCTTGCTTCTCCCCAGGCAACCCTCTTTATACAGATATGGAGCTAAAGGAAAGAGATGTGACAGGATCACAGTGGGAGACCATGGAATCATCACATCTTATTGACTCTCTTGATACAGAAAGACTTTATTTTAAAAATCCAAGACACCTTCATTTGAACAAAAATATTTTGGAATCAAAAATTATTATTCAGCAACAATGTGGTGACCCATCAACACATTAGCTGGAAGGGGAGAGTAATCTATTTTTTTTCCACAATGATTTTGAGAAATTATTCAAATGATTAGAGAATCTTACTTTTTATGAAAGTGTCAAAATCTGATTTTATTTAATGTAAGCATTTGCTACCAAAGAAAAGTAATTTTACAAATTCAAAATTTTTGCAGGTAAAATTTTAACTTCGTTGCAGTTTTATATCATAGTAGTTTAAATGCACTTCTCTACAACTACCTCAACATAATCCTTTTGGAATTATTTCAGTCATCCTTAACCTATGATTACCAAAGACTCTGAATCCAAAAAAACCCACAAAATTTCAAACTATTAAATTTTAGATCAATGGGACAGGAAATAATCATCAGATAGAGTTGGGTCTATTAATTTCCCAACAAGACATTTGGTTAAAATGTTTTTCTGATATAGCAGTTATAAATCAGAATCTTTTGAAAACAAGGGAAGAACAAAATTATAATAAAAGATGCTTCTGCAGCTTAATTCTCCCATAATCCTAAACCACTAAGCAAGGCAAGGAATCTTTGCTGTAAATTAAATGGATTTCCAGTTTTTCCATGGAGTTGAGCTTTCCAAATTGCTGAACACAAATTACTAATATACATCATTTTGGGTCTTGTTGCATTCATTATGCCTGAAAAGTTTAATACCCATCTGAGTCCAAAAATGGAAGAACACATAAACTGGTATGGTAAGTGGCAAGAGCAGACTGCACAAGCACAGGCCAGATGTGCTGGCTGTGCTATTGCAGGTTTGTGAGAAGTTTTCTTCCACAGAAGCTGAGTAGAACAGTTCTGCTAAAGAGACCAATGGCATGAGGACAGTCAATGTAGGAAGAGACAAAAACATTTCTTCTCCCCTACTTATACTCACCAATTTGACTTTTTATTAGGTAGATGGTAAAAGAAAATTTAATTGCTAGGTTGTCATTGTTTTTAATTCTGATCTAGTGTTACTCTATTTTTTCTTGCTTCTTTCTTTGCTGTTTCCTCCTCACTGCCTGAGTATCATGTCAGGAATCCCATCAATGACTGAGTGAGCTATTCCCAACCTCCATTAATCAATTCATTTATTGATACTTCATATCTGAGAGGCTTCTTTGAGAGCCAGGACACCAAGAACTCCACCAGTTCCAAGTGGAAGGTTCTGTGGGTTCCTCTGCGTTCTTTCTCAGATCTGCTGACAGCCAAGACCCGGAGGTGCACAGGCATCTATGGATGACCTCAGATGACTGTGAATGCCCCTTCCTGGGCACAGGGGTGAGCCTGCCGCTCTCTAGGCTCAACATGGTCTGCCTGCAGGTGACTCCAACAACTTCCGATGTCTTCCGCAAGCCCTGGCTGCTAGAGAATCTTATTTTCATAACTTTTCTATTTTTTTTCCAGAATCTAATAATCTGAAATCTATCATGGAGTTCATAGTTACACATAGAATTGTCAATCATGAGTCAGTCTGGGAAGTCAGACTATGTATTCTTATATACCAGTGTTTACTCAGAGTTAGCCATCTACACGACACCCTCATGTTCTGTTGCTTTGTTTTGGCCTAACAGTTACAATGGCTACACTTGTATAATAGCTCCAGAAATGGGTGGCTACATGCAAACTAGAAATCTTATCTGTGGACATTAGAAGTGCTCGCTGGTCTTTTAAGAATTTAGAGATTTGGGCCTCTCAGTGGCGCAGTGGGTTGAGCGCAGCACTGTGAAGCTGTCTGCAGCTTCTGCAGTGCTGGTTTGATTCCCGGCCATCCAGGGAGATACCCACATGGTGCTGGAGACCTCTCCTGTCATACCCACTGCTCCCCTCAGCAGTGTACTTTGGTCCATCTGCCTGTTCTGCTCTCCACTCTGTCTCTGGTGAATCCTCTCACCCTCCCATGCCTCTGACCAGTTCTTGTATAAAAATAAATAAATCTTAAAAAAAAAAAGTTTAATAAAAAAAAGAATTTAGAGATTTGATTTATTTTTCTAGAACAAAGATGTGAATTACCAGTGTCAAGACTTTATAAGAAAAGTAATAAAGTTACATGTTCTAGTTATATGCACTAGCGTAGATTTAAAGTATAAAAAGCCAAAATATTTAGTCTAGCAATTCAAACCACTGCAGTATCCTCAATATACTTGTTTCAATTAAAAACATAAATTGAAGAAAATTAATTCTGTCTCATTTAAACATATTTATGAATTTCTGAATTGAATTGCTTGCTTATTGATGCATTTTGTTATTAAAACAAAGTGGGAATGGACGTATAATACCATATAACTGTATTATTTCAAACCCCATAGCAGGCATACTCTGTATTGTTTCACGCTATGCTACTGCAGTTTCTTGACATTCTCCTCTTCTTAGGTGGATCAAGCTAACTTAAACTTAGGAAGGTTATACTTCAATCCCTGCTATAACCCCCACCCACCAAGTACAAAGGGAAGAAAGAAAGTGGAATATTCGTTCTAAAATCTACCATTATTACCAGAAAAACAAGTAAGAGTCAAGAGAAATAATCATTGGAAATAACTTTCATTATTTTTAAGGCAGTGATTAATAGGAATAAGGCTAAAATGAAAGGTCAAGGCACACAGACAAGTTTTTCTACCACATGGTTTATATAAAGGCAGTGATGGTTTCATTCTGTGACACAGAGTATCAGGCAAAATTAAGCAATTCTTTTTGGCGGAACACTGGACTGCATGTTGGCATGATCCAATCCTATTTCTGATTTACCATAGTAGGAACATTCTTAAGTAAAATTTATACAATTATCTCAGCTTTGTTGAGTCAATTGGAAATGACATCAAGAGAAAAATTCACCATGCAGAGAAAGAGTTTGCATCATAATAAATAGCTCCTGCCCTTTTCCTGAGGTGCACCTGAGGGAAGGGATAGAATCAAGCAGATTTTGAAAGCTTCAGGTACCAAACGCAAGTCAGACTATTGCACACTAAGAGGTCAGACTGTTGAACACTAACAGTGTCAAAACTGTTTTCAGCTCTGCTTGCTCAAGAGTAAGGTTGCTACATTCTCTCTGCTGTAGGAAGACCTAGATAATATAACAGTGTTTCTCAAAAGATACTTTGCAGAACATCTGGTACAACAGCACAGGACCTGGAGTACTTGCTAGAATATGGCTTCTAAGCCCCAGCCAGACCACCTAAATTAAAACCTTTTTGAAGTCTAGGAAACTTCCATGGTGATTCTTATGCACATTATCTTAAGAACCAAGATCTTGGGTGAGTCAGTTTACTAGCAGAATGAGTGCTGCACGATTATAGAGCAAGCTGTGTACACAAGGAGTTGGGTAATCATAAGGCTGACACCAAGAAATTATAGAAACTTGATGTTAGTGCAGCCCAGATTGGGCATAGACTTTCAAGGAAATAATTACAATAACCACAATAATTATTATCATTATTATATATGCTTCCAAAGTGGTAAGCTCTGTTCATTGCTATATATCTTCTAATAGAATTTAGACTGGGGGATGGACAAGAAAAGTAGAGGTTTGGGGGGGACAGATGGGGATTGCAGAGAGTAGTGAGAGGAGTTAGTAATAAGCAAACAAAGTTCAAAACAAAATGATGTTTTATACTTTTGCTTTGATTTTTTAAGGCAAGTCATTCAACATTATTTTGAATTTTAAATAAGATCAAAAAAGGCATGAGATTTTTGTGTTTTTAAAGAGAGACTCATTGGTTAGAAAGATTCAGAAATACTAATTTAAACACTTAAATAATTAAACACATGACTTTTTCGAAGACCAATAAAAAACATTTTTGTTACAAATATTAGCAATTAGAGGTTATAATTTAGAGGAAAGAATCTTAAGGATACATGTTTCCAGTATGGCCTTGAGGCATATCATTTGATTTGATAAATAATAAAGATTGTTTTCATTTTACAATTTAAATAATGACTTAAGGAGCATTCCAGGAGAAAATTAGTTACTATGTCATGCTTATATTTGGGTTTTAAATTAGCCATTATGAACTACAGGTAAAAAAGAAATTATTATCCCAGTTTATAGTGTACAAGCATATTTACTATTACAAGAATTTATTTGTGTGTGTGACAGTTGAAAATTATTTCATAAGCAAATGACCTATTAGAAAGTATATTAACTCAAGAATCAAAAGACCCAGGTCCAAGTCCTGGTTCTGTCATAATTAATGTGTCACTTCACCAACTAACATGACCTCTCTGGACCTTGGTCTCCACAAACTGAAAATGAGTGAGTTGTTATATTATCTCAAATATTCCTTTTGGCTTCACTACTCAGAATCTAAACTGTAACCAAGTAACCTAAAGAAAGATTATGAAATGTGTTTATTAATGATCTGAAAGGAAAAGGGTTAAAGGTTTTGTGAGTAGAGTCCAAAATAATCAGAGATGGATGAGAGATAACACACATGATCAAGTCTATTCTAAAAAAGCAAACAGAGAACAAAGAGAGTGCTCATGAATTTGAACACTAGAATTCAGTTATTAGTATAAAATGAATATAGGAAGGAAAATGAGATATAATTGGGCAAAACATAA
The DNA here is from genome assembly GCF_964194135.1 of Talpa europaea. Lineage (NCBI taxonomy): Eukaryota > Metazoa > Chordata > Mammalia > Eulipotyphla > Talpidae > Talpa > Talpa europaea. Next base: position 46,102,966 of record NC_140071.1, on the reverse strand, counting down.
TCTGGAGCAAAAGAAAATGGGAAATGGAGGTAAACAACTTTTTTTATGAATAACCAAGGACTGGGTGATATCTCACACACAGAGTAAAATAATAGAAGGAGGACTGTTAAAAGAAACAAAATATTTGACTGGAAGCATCACAGTATTCATAGTATAAAACATTATGGCTAAATATCTTATATCTTTGTCACTTCAAAAATTCACAAATTGAAAAAAAAAAAAGATATAACACTTACCTGCAGCATTCACAATTCTATTTGCTCTCATAGATCCCTGTGGTGTTTCAACATCCCATGTTCCATCTGACCTGAGTTTCAGGGAAGTCACTGGTGCAGGATATTTTAAAAGGGCACCATATTTCCTAGCTCCAGCAGCGAGGGCCATAGTTAGAGAATAAGGATCAATGTGACCATCTCCAGGATTATACAATCCAGCTAAAATCTAAATCACAAAGAGTCAATATTCAATGAATATATACTTACTATTCAATGTGACCATAACCTGACAGAAAATACTTAAGAAAACTGGACTTTAAAAGTTCATCACATGCAGCTCTCTGCCACCTATGTCTATACAGGGTTTCTGTTTCCTTTTCTCTTTAATAATTTACCATAAAAAAATAAATAAAGTTCATCATGGCATCATATTGATCAGTTTGCACTTCTTTGTCCTGTAACAAGGCTTAGATTTAGGACTCATGCCGAGAATTAAGTTGACAGGCTATTTGAGAAGTTAGTAATTATCTCTACCATCCATTCTCACTTCCCCTCATATTAATGTAAATCAAATGTCTATTTAGACACACAGACACTAAGAGCAAGGAATTTCCAACCTCCTTGGTAGCTATTAGTTCCAAGAATAAGGTAGCTAAAACTGTTACTAACTTTTGGTCAAAAAAACATAAAAAAAAAATTGTCATGTGGAAGCTTTCACAAACCATTTTAAAAAGAAAACTGGCATGTGCCTTTTGCTCCTCTTCTTCGTCCCTTCCTCCATCCTGCTATCTAGAATGCAGACAAAATGGCTAGAGCTCTAGCTGCCATCTTGAAATAAGATCAAAAGAGTCACACTCTAAGAATGATAGAGTAATGATCTGGAAAGTAACTGCGTCCCTGATGTCTTCATGGAAAAGAACCACAAGTCAAATCCTGGACTGACTAAAAGCAATAGAAGTAAGCTGTTTTGTTGAAGCATTTATTATTTTGGTTTCTTACATTCACAGTCAAATCTAATATTAATTGGTCAATTATTTATAATTGTTTAGAGCAGTTAATAATTTCATATGTTAAATACATATCTGGTGTCAGGAAAATATATGCTTGATTTTAAAAATATATGCAATGGCTTTTTCTTGACCATCTACTTTGCACCCGGGCTTCAGGTTAGTTACTGTGGGGGAAACGAATAAAATTCAGATGCATTTTAGGAAAATGAACAGAGTGAAATAGTATAGCTAGTTCTCATCCATGCAACAAAAATTTGTTGAGTACCAAATATGAGCAAGGAGCTTTTGTCAAATGTTTTTTCTAGATCTATTAAGATGATCATGTATTTTTATCCTTTATTTTATTCATGTGGTATATTACATTGACTTGTTTTCAGATTTTAAACCAAACTTGCATTTCTTTGGTATATTCAACTTGGTGAAGCTGCATAGTGTTTTTTATATGTTGCAGAATTCAGTTTACTAGTATTTTGTTGAGGATTTTTGTGTCAATATTAATAGGGATATTGACCTTCCTTTTCTTGTGATGTCTTTGTCTGGTTTTGGTATCAGGGCAATACTGGTCTCATAGAATAAGTTGAGAAATGTTTGCTTCTATTTTTGGAAGAGTTTGTGAAGGATTAGTATTAATTCCTCCTCAAATATTTGGTAGACTATATATCAGTGAAATAATATGGATCTAGGATTTTCTTTGTTTTTGAATACTAATCCAATCTTGTCTTTGTACAAAAGACTTTGGTTTTAATAAATTCATGTAACTATAGACTTCCAAATGTCACACTGATGTTTTATAATGGTTATGTCCTTATGGCAGTGAACGCATATCTATTTGACTTGGCACAGTGCCCCTGACCCAGAGAATATTCTTCCCACATATTTTCACTGTGGGGATGCCTAATTCTAATGCCCTTGAGACATTTCTGATATCACAAACTTCTAGCAAAGCATTACTTGATTGATATGTAAACAAATGTAAGCATATACTTAATACTAGCTATGGTGGAATTGCAGTGCAGATAATTCAATGCAACACAAATCTTCTAGCATACCAGTATTACCCAAAGACAGAGGATACAAAGGAGTGCCAAGCAGTCAGTAAAGCCTCACAAGAGCAAACAACACCAGCACCCAAATCAATAATACAAGTCCCAAGGGCTTAGAGAAACATAAACAACTGCTTTTCTGCACAGTCCCACTTGGCACATTTAGGTAGTGTGTACAAAGGAGTCAGAGAGCCTGGGCTCAAATCTCTGCTCTAGCTCTTCCTAACTGAATGACCTCGGATCCACTATGTAAGCAATCTAAGTGGCAGTTTCCCCTTTAGTAAAGATATATACCTTTATTATTGTGATGATCAAACAAAATTATGCATATAAAGAACTTAGCATAGTACCGAAACATACATATGTGCTAGAGTGCTACATAGTTGTTAATCATTATTGTTATAATCAAATGGCATTATTATTACCCAGTAAAAAGGACACAAAATTCCCAAGTGAGTTCTCACAAACAAGTTTGGTTAAAACTAGATCAATACCTCCTGTAGACCCTGTTAGGGGAGTACAGCTATGAGCTAGGTGATATTTGTGTTGCAACATAGCACGGTATTTCTAAATTTGATTTTGTAAAAAGTTTTAACAAGTCTTTCCACACATATTTATCATACCAGGTTACTGTGTTCTCTGCAGTTCTCAAATAGAAGGTTTATATGTGAAAACCCCTAGATCTTGGGGACACAGTAATAGAAAAGCACTGAGAATGTTCCCTCAGTTGTCATAGGGGGAAAACTAAGATTTTTCATTACCTTTTAATATTTCATTTAGCATATATAATAGCTTACCTTGCAATTTGCTCAAATTCCACCATTAATCATCTGATTGTCATTCAAAATGAGCACATTCATTCAAAATTATTTTTCTATTTTAAATTAATTTTTAGAATAACTTTCTAATCTTTATTGAAGTCAACAAATGTTGAAAATGCCCTTAAAAATAAATACCTTATTCATGTTGAGTAAAGGGAACATCTCTTGAATTTTTTCAGGTTCAATAATGTACTGTTCCGTTGCATGCCAGCCAGTTCGAGTCATTTGATATTTGAATTCATCTACCCTTATAGGAGTTGTAGCAATTCTGATACTACCTGGCTGATGAAATCCCACCACCTGTGACAATAATTTTAACAAAAGTACACAAATTAATCATGGCTCTCTAGCACAAAGAAAATGCAGCTGTCCAGAAGAGAGATTGACTATATAGTGAAAGAGCTAAGTACATAACATATTTGTATCTTATGAAAAGACATCACTCAGCAACTCCTTATTAACTACTGCCTCTGTGCCAGGGATTATGCTAAACCCTAGAGGTGCCAGAATGAACAAGAGAGGCAAAGATGGGCCTCCCTGGTGGCACAAGGGGTTAAGCACCGCACTATGAAGCAATCCGCAGCCTCTGCAGCATGAGCTCAATCCCCACCGGCCACAGAGAAACCCACATGGCACAGCAGACCTCTCCTGCCTGGCCCGCTGCTCCCCTCAGCAGAGTACCTCAGCCAATCTGCCTGTTCTGTTCCCCACTCTGTCTCTGATGAATCCTCTTGCCAACCCCCCTCACCCCGCATCTCTGGCCTGTACCCCAGTTCTTGTGTGCATAAATAAATCTTTAAAGAAAAAAGAGAGAGAGGCAAAGATGCTGCCAAGATGGAGCTTACAGTCTACAGGTGAATGCAGACAGCTAAATGCATAATTATAATAACATGGGATTGTGTATTAATACAGGAAAAGAAAATTACATGAAGAGAAATGCAAAGGATTTTAGGAGGGGATACAAAAAATCAGAATGCTGAAGTGATGAGATTAAGTATGGAGTGAAATTAGCAGTCATTTGCATTCATTAACCAAGCACTCAACTAGGTGATAAGGTTAAAGATGTAGTTGCCCTTAGTTGCTCATACCTTGTAGGGAAGACCAGTGGAGCAATAATCACAAGAGAGGTGTACAGAAATCTTAGAACAGAAACATGTGTCCCAGCTTAGCCTGACTGGCAGGTGGAGAAGTCAAGGCTGGCTTCTCAAAGGGGTTAACCTGGGAAGGGTGGGAGGTTTATGGCAAGATGGAGACTGGTGGGCATGTTGTTTTAGTCAAAGAACACAGCACCTTTCAGAGCTACATATAATTAAAACTAGCTGCAGCTTGAGACCATAGCAAAGAGTAGCTAGAGAAAATGTTGGAAAGGCAGGCAGGGTTCAACTGAAGACCCTCCTTCTTTGGCGGTTGTCCTATAGACTGTAGAAGCCATTTGATGGTTTGAGGCAAGGGAAACAACATGAAATATTTAAGGAGACTCCATTCTTAGCCTATAGACACTCTTTGCCTGCCACTTTGAGAGTTCCAATAAGTCTGAAAAGAGATAAAAATAAAAGTGGGGACTTTCAGTGAAGTCTTTTTCAATGTTGTATGACAATCTGGCAGGCATGCAACATTGTCAGCTCCTTTACAATCCAAATGCTGAAAGGATATGCTTTCTTAGTTTCTAGATATAGTAACTAACTAGAGATATTTTTGAAAGTTGCTGTTTTATTCTTTCTTCATTTAAGAAAATCAAAAAGAGACATTAATTCAAGGGTAAGAAATTAAATTAGTAGTAAAGCAAACTCTAGAAGGTCTTACTTTAAACTCTCATCAGATTTCTCTATCATATTAAACAATTTACAAGTAAGTGATATCACTACACTCAGTCACATAGCATGGTATATCAAAATTAGTCCAGAAATTCCTATATTTCTGAGAATCTGACCAAAAAGATGACTTCAAATTAAATGTGTTTACCTGTCCAGTCTCTTCTTCCAGTTTTTCATAAAGTTTGATGCTATCATAATGTATTTTCTTCAAATTTATTCCAGGATGAAAATATGTTGTTAAACCTGCCTTAAAAACGAAAAGGAAAGGAAATTCTGAAAAAAAAATTAACATTCTGAAAATGTCAATAATTTATTGTTAGCAATTATTTCTCACTGGCAAGAAAGTATCAGCCAGTCCTTTGGGATGAGCCCACAACAGCACCAGTGTGTGCACACCAGAACATGAGGCTCATATCAGAGCTTTAAGATACAGTTTGAATCATATTAATAATGTGAGAACCAGTCAAAGAAAATAAACATTAGGTCCTTAATAGTACTAGGAAAAGGGTTGTCACAGATTCAAAAATAGGATGATTTAGATGTGAATTTAGGAATATATTAGGATGGCATGGATTACATATGAACTCAAATCATACCTAACGAATCATGTGAATTCCCTTCAGGAGAAGGACCAGGAAGCAGAGTTTTCTTTGACTCAATTCCCACCATTTCCTGGAAAGGAGTCACCCTCCTGTTCCCTTCCCTGAAATATCCAAAATTCAAGACTGGTGAACTGGTAAATAGACTATTGTTGAAGCACAACCTGATTACTGAGCACATAGAATCTCCTCCACAAATATTTGTTGATAAATACTGATTAATAACTGTCAGGAAAAAATACCTAAATATTAGCATACCAAAATCCTTTTTATATCTCAGACAGATGCAATACAGTACCCAGACAAAGAATTCTAAGCAACTGTATGAAGCAGTTTCTCTCAATTAAGTATCTAGGGTCCCATTTTACAGTTACTTTATCAGAACACAGTTCATCAGGGCAAAATTTGTTGAAAATAAAATCTAATTAGTACTTATGAGGTTCGTCTATGGTAGTGGTGAGTATTTGGTTCTCTTGAACTCAAAAACACTCTATTTAACGTTTATTAATCATCCTTTGTGGACCAGAATCCTTGGGTTTCTTTCAAGTACTTGTTAAGGCAGTTGGACATATACACAACTTTTTCTTTTCTGTTTTCTTTTTTGAGAAAAATCCACTATGATGGAACTGCAGGTCCAGCTTTAACTTTCAAACACTGAATTCTCCTTAACATACTTGGTATCCTGTGTACACATGAGCTTTTTTAGTACAATCATAAGTAATCTCTAGTCTTCATGTATTTACTATAGAACTCAATTTTTTCATCCACTTAGCTCCCATCAGTTCAGAATTGGCAACATAAACACTGGCTTCAGGTTCTATTCACCATTTATACCTCATGATTCTCTAACCTGGGTTTGACCAGTCTACCAGAAAGGTATGTTATATGTCTACACTCTATCAGTCTGTTTCCATCCACCCCTGAAAGATATTTTCATAAAATTATGAGTTAATGAATTTTCATTTGAAAGTGTCACATGGGTTCTTTCTAGAAAAATTGTTATTAAAAACATTTAGCCCAATAGACTATGCTTAAAGGGTAAATTCTTGGAATTCCTGGTCAAGAAAAAGTTACTTTTCCTTACTGAAATAGTATTCCTATTTCCACTGAACAACTCATAGTACCCTCATTTCCTTGCTGCTAGAGCAATCAGAAGTAAGTCCTGGGCTTAATTTTTCATTAGGTATAAAAAGATTATTATTTATTTTTTATAGACTACATTCGTCTATCAATGGATTTTTGTCTTTTAATCTTTGCTTAAAATTTGGGTCAACTTATGTGCTTTTTTTCTGTCAGTTATTTGAATGTAATGGTAGTCACTGTTAACTCGTGTACCGGTCTTGTGACATGGGAGGGGAAAATGATGTTTTTCTTTGCTGGACTTCATCAAGGATATATCAAATAAAAAGCTGAGAGAAAGAGAAAAGTTTGTTCTTACTTTTCAAGAGTCTATAGTCTCACTGAAGTCATGAAGCTCACACATGAAACAACTAGATTAAGATTAAGATTAAATAAGATTATGATTAGGATTAAAATATGATTAAATACCAGACCACATAAAGACATAAGAACTAGGGAAAATAAAAAAAGAGAGGATTATGAAAGAGTCACAGAAGTCTTCAAGGAAGGAAACAAAAGGGCTTGCCTTTAATCTGAAGAAAAAAATTATAATAGTGAAGAAGACAAAAGAGGAGAGACGAAACAGATTTGAATAATCATTAAGAATTATCCCTTTGGGGCCTCCCCGGTGGCGCAGCGGTTGAGCGCTGGGTTGCGAAACTGCGCGCGGCCTCTGCGGCGCCGGCTCGATCCCCGGCTGCTCCCCGGCCACCAGAGGAGGGTCCCACATGGCGTGCAGACCTCTCCTGCCGCCCGCTGCTCCCCTCAGCAGTGTACTTCGGTCCTTCTGCCTGCTCTGCTCCCCGCTCTGGCTCTGGTGAATTCTCTCACCCTCCCGCGCTTCTGACTGTACCCAGTGCATGTATAAACAAAACAAACAAACAAACCAGCAAACAAATAAATAAAGCATGCCTCTATAAAAAAAAAAAAAAAAAAAAAAAAAGAATTATCCCTTTGACTATAACAAGAATTTATAAATCATTGTTGATATAAATAGCTTTAAAAATAAGGAAAAGAGAGAGCCCTTACAGTAGAGTGAGAATTATCAGAAACACACTGGGTGGGGGGGAGAAAGAGGAAGGGGAAGGGAGGAGGGATTAGGGTCAAAATGAGGAGGGTGGGAATTGTATGGGGAATATAACCAAGATGAAAATGCATACATTGTGGAAAAATGAAAAATGATGTAAAAAATATATAAAATTTAAAAAAAATTAATAAAAATGAAAAGAATAATGGAGCTGGAAAAATCATCGATGACTAAAACTAGCGATGCCCTCCCTATCACTTTCATAATCCTTCTCCATCTCTCAGGAGCCTCTATAGCATACCCCAGTAGGCCCAAATCTTTTAGTTAGTAGTTCCATGCACTCACATCCAATAAAAATGCTTAAGCATCTCCAGTAAATACATGTATTTCTTTATCTGTGAGATATAAATATGTACTACTATATTAGAAAACATCATAAAACACACAAAACAACTTGAAATGAATTAAATACTTCATATAAAATTTATTTTACTTCTTGTATAGAAAAGTTTTTGAATTTTTTAGAATCAAGTTTTGACTTTTAAGCCTATGAATAATACTTAAGCAAGAGCTATGTGAGTAACAAACTTCGTTAGTAAAGTACAAGTATTGGATTGATATTGGTGAAACAGCGATTTGAAGGCCTAATTCAAGGCTTGTTTTATTTTGAGACTGGTTTGAGGTCTGTGGTAGCTGAAGATAACTGTCACTGGTACAGAGAAGAAGCAGTGTGCCCTCCTGGCTGTTCTGCCTGTACCCACATACCACTTCCTCGATTCCAGTCACCACCTGTAAGTTTCTGCTGAAATCTGACTATAACGTTTCATATTCTCTTATCTGCAGCAGCCTCTGCCGCTGAACGCATGTGAACACTGGAAAAAAGGGAGGCTTTTACTCAGACATAACATAAGTCAGAGTAAATAAGACCCCTTTTCCCCTGTGCGCTGGACTGGACAGTCAATGCCGGGTAAGATCAGGGGCAGACAAGAAATGGCATTGCCCGGGCACATGTCTGTGACTCCTGACAACCTAAGACAGGCGCAGTCCCCGAGGGGCATTATTATGAAAATATTCTGGCAAGGCAAATGCTGTTGGCTCGCAGTTAAGAAACCCCCTGTTCAGCATGGTTAGTATGTGAGGGGAGCATACTGCACTTTTCCCCAAACACATTGCTGCAAGATGACGATATTAAACTATAAGAAGTTTGATTGATATGAAGACAATGCACCTGCTGTTCCTGCCATGGCAACAACTTTTCCCTATGTTTCAGCATACCTTTTTGTTTAGCTGTCTAGTTATAAATGTTTTCCTTTCCTGCATTACTTGAATTTTCTTAGTTACGGTATAATGGTGTACAGAGTCAAATGTCACTGATTAAAATATAACTATATGAATTTGGCAATCTGAAATCCAGTAAGCAACCAAGGTGACAAAAACATGCAAAAACTTCCTCCATCCATCAAAACATACTTTTTAAGAATCAGAAATAAATAGGCATAAATCAATAGTTCCTTTAAAATATAAAAGAACTAAGCTTGCAAGCTTTTAATTAAAACTAACCACCCCAAGTAAAATATTAACAAAATAATAGTAGAGCTAATATAGAAGGCTAGATTTCCAGTAGTAATAACAATAATAGCAGTAGGTAAAACATATAAACTAGTTAAACAGGTTTGGGCAAGAAGTATATTTGAATCACTGAAATTGTAATTCATAATCAATCACTAGTTAAAATGTAACATTTTGAAATACTAAATCTATGTCATGGTTATATCTTGTGATTATGTTATGTTGAAAAGAATATCATGTTAATCATTTCTGCGATAATTTCATGTGATGTAATGCATAAAGAAAATGTATAAAAAGGTGTAATAATTTAGAGCACATTACATTCAGATCTTCACTCTTGAAGTGTGTCTGTCTGTCATTTCTGCGCCGAATCCTTGACCGCCTAGCGCAGTCTCTCCTTCCTGGGTCAGCCTTGCTAATCTGCCACTGCGCCGGGTGGGCAGCACTTCCACTGCGCCGGGTGGGCAGCACTTATCCATCAGTTATTGTTACAAACTAATTGGGAGGCGCCTCCCCCATGGCCCAGCGGTTGGGTGCTGGGTTGCGAGGCTGCCCGCAGCCTCTGCAGCGCCGGCTTGATCCCTGGCCGCCTGGCGACAGTCCCACATGGTGGGCAGACCTCTCCTGCCGCCCACTGCTCCCCTCAGACTGTACTTCATCAGTCTGCCTGTTCTGTTCCCTGCTCTGGCTCTGGTGAATCTTCTCACCCTTCCGCGCTTCTGACTGTACCCAATGCTTGTATAAATAAATAAATCTTAAAAAAAAAAAAAAAGAATTAAAAAAAAAACTAATTGGGAGGTATCGCTTTTTTGTGTTCTAAATAAATTGGGTTCAAATCCCACAGAAACTCATTTGGAAAAAAATTTAGATGTGCTAAAGATTTTATCTCTTGCATGTGTTAGAGCTTTCCTAGGAGAGATTTATTACTTTCAAGCCTCTCCTGGTACCCCATGCCACAAATGTTTCTCATTCCATCCTCACCCCTTTCCCTCCATCACACATGAAGCATTCTATATTAGCAGTAGTGTCATATGCTGACAAGAGTGTCTCATTAAAATATAGCAAAACCTCAAGATTTATGAATTAGTCACTCCATTTTGAATATTCATTAAGCTAGCTCTGTCTTTGTTCCCAAACATTTGATTCCTGCTCTCTCTAGACACATTTAACATTGAACATATGTTATATCTCAGTGAGATGTCTTTAAATTTTTAGTCTTCCCCTAATTGCAACAAAGTAAAAGTCAAAATCAGCAAGCAACTATAGACCAGAGACACACTACAATGGGGGTGGGGGGAGGAGAAGAGGGATTAGGGTCAGAATAAGGGAGGTGGGAATTGTATGAGGAATATAGCCAAAATGAAAATGCATACATTATGCAAAAATGAAAAATGATGTAAGAATTATATAAAATAAAATAATTTATAGAAAAAGAAAATAAATACAATTATGCAGGTTGATCAAAAATAAATAAATAAATAAATAAATAAATTTCTTTTTAGTCTTCCCTTCAACTAGCTACCCAAAAATCCACATTCTGATATCTGTTCCAAGAATTTCCCCATGTTAAAAATTCCCAATTTGTGGGATTTCTTCATGTTGCTTTTCAGAGGAAGCCTTCTTGACTCGCAAAAAGACCTAGAATCATGTTCTTGGGACAACTTCTTCTTTCCTTTACTCCTAGGGGAACAAATAACCTGGCTTGTGATGCCTGATTCCATCTTGAGGTCACATTGAGTGACTCTCGTTTTGTTAAACATAGCATGATACATTGCTCACCAAAACTAGATAATGCCCTTTTCACTCACTCTAGTACCTCTTTGCTTAACAGAAAATTATTTTGAAGTTAACTTTTTTTGGTTTTTTTATTTTATATATTTTTTACATCATTTTTCATTTTTGCACAATGTATGCGTTTTCATCTTGGTTATATTCCCCATACAACCATACAATTCCCATGCCCCGTGTTTTGATTCTACTCCTTCCTCCTCCCCTCACCCCCCACCTGTATGTAGCGTGTCTGTGGTTTATAGTTTGTTGATTTTGGTTTTTACTTTATCATAAACAGTCTTTTTCCTGGTCTCTTATTTAGATTTTCTAAATTTCTGCTATGAGACCATCTGGTATTTTTTTTTTCTGGCTTATTTTGCTGAGCATGATCCCTTCCAGCTCCATCCATATTGCTGCAAATTGCATGTGTTTATCTTTTTTGAATGCTGAGTAATATTTCATGGTGTATATGTACCACATCTTCTTGATCCAGACATCTATTTGCAGTTAACTTTTAATAAGAAGCTATCATCTTGGGCCTCCCCGGTGGCGCAGCGGTTGAGCGCTGGGTTGCGAAGCTGCCCGCAGCCTCTGCAGCGCCGGGTTCAATCCCCGGCTGCTCCCCGGCCACTGGAGGAGGGTCCCACATGGCGCGCAGACCTCTTCTGGCGTCCACTGCTCCCCTCAGCAGTGTACTTCGGTCCTTCTGCCTGCTCTGCTCCCGGCTCTGGCTCTGGTGAATTCTCTCGCCCCCCTGCGCTTCTGACTATACCCAGTGCTTGTAAAAATAAATAAATAAAGTTCAATGTACTGTCTCTCCTTAAAAATAAATAAATAAATAAATAAAAATTGTTTAAAAAAAAAAAAAGAAGAAGCTATCATCTTAAAAACTTTGCTTATTTTTCTTAAAAGAACATAGACTAAGGATTATGTCACCTTTTTCTAAATTCATGGAATGACTGAGAATCAGTATTTGGAAATGCTACATATTGATCAAATCAACTAAAAACAAAAGAGCAAAACAATTAAAATGTGAAAGTATATGACCTAGAAGTGCTAAAAGGGTATAAGCCCTCCCTCTTAGGATAGTCCCACTGGCTTAAATTCCCCTCTGCCTCCCTGCTCTCACCTGCACAGTCCAGTCTCCTGCCTCTCTTGGAAGTACCTCTTCCTTTCTTCTTTCATCACTCTTCATCCCTTTAGCCCACTTTACTTTTCTTCATGGTACTGATTACTCTCAGTTGAGCCCTAATTGTGTTCTAACTACCCCCACAAACTGCCTTGTGACTCTGTGAGATCTGAAACTGTTTTGTTCACTATCTCCTCATCGCCAAGAGCAGTGCTGGCCTGACATGGTATAGGTTCTTACTAAACATTTGTTGCATGAGTGACTGAAGTCCACCAAGGAGAAGTCACAAGAAAGCAGTAGGAGAAACGCAGGCTTTCTTTTACATAATAAACTGAAGGTTTGCATAGAAAGCCTAATGTGGGGAGAGGCGCCAGCAGTGTTGGTGGCTTCCTTGACCACTGTCTCCAGTTTGGAGGAAGCAGGCGGAGGGAGAAACAAGAAACAAGTGTGCCTGTGAAGAAGTCAAAATTACTCTCAGGGAGGATGGGCACCTCCCAGGGGGAGGAATGAGGCATTTGGAAGGAAGGAAGTAGGGAGGATCAATGAGAGAGGAGCCAGCCTGTAACTTTTCTAGTAAGTGGGTGTAGTCTGACCATGTGACCCCTGGGATTCTGAAGACAAAGGGCTGTTCTGGCAGCCCTCTCTCCCAAACTCAGCTGTAGAAAGCCAGCCCTTTCAGTTTTTAGCCTTCCACCCCATACTTTAAGTAGATTCTAAACATTAAAACTCCTCTAAAAGCGGGGTTCTCTCTGGTCTTTGTTTTAGCAGAGGAAAGCAAGTCAAAGGAAGGAATGATGAGCAATGGCTAACTCTGCCCATTTCATCTACCCTCCAAATGAAAATTGTACTGACAGTCTGTAGGGTAAGGTAAAAAATCAGGCTTTTCTGCCCTCCCGCCATCAGGATAGATGAGGGAACTCTGTGATCCTGAATGCATGCCTGATGGCGGGCACCTGAAGTGGGTACACCTGGGCTAAGACTGTGCTTTTAAGGGTGGTGTCACAGGGATGCCAGTAGAAGCCGAAAGAGAAGAAGCCCGAAGCAGAAGCAGAGAACGCCAGAGAGCCCAGATAGAATGAAGATTTGCTGGGGGCTGGGAGGACTGAAGATTTGCTGGGGGCTGGCAGTCCTCCCAGCCCCCCAGCACCCCTGCCTGCCACGTACCCGCTGAACCCCAATAAAAGACCTGCAAAACCACTGAGGACTCTGACTCCTCCTTTACCCGGTCTGCATGGGATCAGAAAACCTGCACTGTGTCCATTCCTGCCCTTACACAGTCATAAAAACTTCCTTTTCCATCCTTAGCTGACTTCAAAGATAATTAGTGTGGCTGTATGAAAGCAGTGTCAATCACCTCATTTACCTGAGCAACTTTCCATTTGAGCTCAATTATATGTAGCAGTGGAACAATTATGTATACCATTAGATATGCAAGACTGACTTGTGTGCTTTATTTAACACAACGTGAAAGCTCTAGCGCACATTTTCTTCCATCATAGTTAAGTCTCCATAAAGCCAAGTCTTATGACTTAATGTGTCTCACAGCACAAAATTAAAATCATAAATATATTTCTTTAACAGGGCCACTAAGAACAGGTAATAGAATATAGATAAAGGTCTCAAACTATATTCAGGCTTACCCAGCCATTCTCCTTCAATACAAAGCTAACATTTGCTAAATACTTACCATGTGTTTAACAATCTTCACATATTAATTCAATCTTTATCACAACCCTGTTGGGTAGGTACTATTACTGCTTCCCATTTTACACATCAGAAAATGGATACTTAAATAATTTCCCTGAAGTCACATGGGTAGGAAATAGCAGACCCAAGGTTTGAATCCAGAGACCATATGTTCAAGACAAAGACATCACAAATGTTGATCACTACCTGGAAGGATACAAACCAAACCGGAAAGTACTTTCCAACATAACTGAAAGGAAACTCTAAAGAGCTGGCAGAGGGGAGTCATGAAAAGGAAGCACATTGATCACACTAATGGCATAATTCAGTGTATTTTATGGTTTTCTTACTGCATGCCAGGTTGATCCAGCAGTCAGTTCTGACTTCTCCAGTAGGACCACATCTTTCATCCCAGCTTTGGCCAGATGATAAGCCAGACTCACACCAACACAGCCACCTCCAATTATCACTGTCTCTGCTCTGTCTTTCCATCTTGTTTCTGGAGATAACGGTGCCTTTTCCTGTCTGGAATGCAATTTTTAAAAATGGTAGCTTTACTAGGTTATGGTAATTACAGCTTTTTCTAACTAGTGTGATTCTCCTTACTTGTTCTCTAGTACCTTGTACCTGTGAGATATTCATGGTGCTGACTTAATCATTGGGGCATCTAAACTTTGCTTTAGGCAACCTGGTTGAGGGAGGGAAGTGTGGGCATTTGAGTCCTACTCCATATAATTCTGACCCACTGTAGGTAACTAATAGGGCTAAAGAATTGAACAAGTAACTTTTTTTTCATTGAGGTAATGGTTTACAGCACTGTATATGATTCAGAGGTACAGGTTCACACCTCTTCAGATGTAAATACCACCCCACATCTACCACCAAAGCATCCATTATCCTCAACCACAGTCCACGGAGTCCTGTTTCCCTCCTCCTCCCCCTGCTGCCTAATTTTCATAGTGAAATTTCTAAGATTTGTTAATAGTTTGGTTCTCTCTTACCCTTTAGAATCTAGAGTAATTTTTCTCAGTCTACTTAGAAAGCACACTTATAATTGTATTATAAGTTGAAAAGCTGTAATTATGGTGGTTTGCCATCTACTAATCTTGGACTACTCTTCCCTTCAATGTTTCCGAGGTTAAAGAAAGCCAGATAGAATAAAATTTTCCTCACTTAGCTTCCTCTCCTCATGTACATGCACCTCAAATCACAATTATTGTTCATGGTTTGATATATTTATTTGTATGATTGTCTTCCTAACTGAATCATGAGCTTTTTATTTTTTATTTTTTTAAAGTTAAGAACAATGTCTTATTTATCCCTGATCCTTGGCCCCAGCCTAGTGACTACATCTATTATATGTGTTGCATGAATAAGAATAGTCATGGTTTCCTCTTGACTTCTCTTGATGATTCCTACATGATATGCCTCCCAGAAAATACAATGCAAGTAGAAGTAGGGATCAGTAGGGTGTTAATTATTACCATGGATTATACTTCTGGTACACACATTTCTTTCACTCATTCATTTATCCATTTTTCTCTTCAGTTCCTACCTTGAGCTGGGCACTAGACACTATGTAGCACTGATAAACCGACATTATCTCTACTCTCTGAAGCTTACAAAATGGTCAAGCGATATCAATCATATAAGAACACAAACGTGGAAACTGCAACAATGCAATTCATTGAAATAATTAAAGTTGCTATAAAGGAGGATGCCCTAAGAGCATATATGGAAGAAGTTTGCTTATTAAAGGTCTGAAGGATGAGTAAAAATCAAACAGGCAAAATGAGAAAGAAAAGATGCTCCAGGTTGTGGGATGTTTATGTGGCAGGAAAGCATAGGGCGATGAAAGTTCAGAGAGGCCAGATGTGGCAGCAAAATTCCACCAGAAGGATCTCTCATGGGAGCCCCAGGCCTCTGTTTTGATCTATTGGTTCACTGCTATATGTGAGCAGCATCTAGAACACTAGGTAACTAGTGTAAATATCGCTGACTATATTAGCGAAAGTTATGTTATAGCTTATTACATTATTCTTACTATTATTTCTAAGGCACTAATCCTTTTGCTACATTAATTTCTGTCTTAGAGGCTCAGGGTATAAATTACTAAGGATTCTAGGGAGATTCCCCATATTATATTTTGGTAACACAAGACTTTGAAAATTATCATTTTGGGGATAATTTTTAAACTGAGAAAAGACCACATGGAAACTTCCCTAAATTTGATATGATACTAATTATGCCACCTGTCATAGTAGTCTTTATTTGGAAGAAAATAGTATGTTTATTTGAAAAAGATAACATTGGTGAACAGTCTTGATATCAAGCTTCTAATCTCCCTTCAAAATTAATCTAGAGATTTATATTTTCATGATTGAAAGAAAGTAAAAGGAACTTTTATAATACTTAGAAGGGAGATGATATCCACAATTTACTATCAAATACTGCAGAATATATATGTGAGACATTCTCTTGTATGATTACAGTAGCTATAAAAATTATAAAATTTAACATTGATACAATAGTATTATTTAACTTACAATTTGGATTCAAATTTAATCAATTGTCCCAATAATGGACTTCAGAGCTTTTTTTTCCTAGTCAGAGATCAAATTCAGGATGCTGTCTCTTTTAGTTCCCCTTGATGGGCAAGTTTTGTGCTTCATGACCTTGAATATTTTGTAAGAGTACTGGACACTTACATTATAGAACACATCTTACTCTGAGTTTTTCTGGTGATTCCTCATGGGAACATTCAGTTTATATTTGCTTTAGCAAGATAACTATTGAAATTATACTGTGTCCTTCCAACTGCATATTATTATGATATCATCTTGTCCCATTGTTGGTGTTGTTTTATGTCTGATGACTTGATTGAGGTGCTTGCTGTTGGATGTATCCAGTAAAGTCACCATTCCCTCTCCCCATTGTAATTAAAAGTAATATGTAGGTGTTGTTTTATGAATGCTCAAAAATCCCACTCCACATAAACATTCACTGAGGGCCTCTCCTGGTGGCGCAGCGGTTGAGCGCTGGGCTGCAAAGCAGCCCGCAGCCTCTGCAGCGCCAGTTCGATCCACGGCCACTGGCGAGGGTCCCACATGGTGCGCAGACCTCTCCTGATGCGCCCGCTGCTCCCCTCAGCAGTATATTTCATCGGCCTGCCTGTTCTGTTCCCACTCTGGCTCTGGCGAATTCTCTCACCCACCCTCCCGTGCTTCTGACTGTACCCAGTGCTTGTATAAATAAATCTTTAAAAAAAAAAAAAAACTTTCACTGAGTGGTTTTAGAATCTCTTGATTATTTCCCAACTCCATTATCCCTTTTATATTTATCAGTTGGCATTCTACTATAAGGAGGTAATTTTCTTTCTCCTGTTCTCTGGCTTATGTTATTTATATTAATATGAACTCATGGTTATTTTTTGTATTAAATGGGTTACAATCCATTACTACTCACCCTTTATTCTAAAGCCAAATTGTCCCAATAGAGCTAACAGAAGATTCTTTGACATGGTCACAAGATTCTTTGAATAGTTCTTTGTTTTCTAGTACCACAATATATTCCAGTACTTATGCTTAATTTTTTAATGTCTTTTATTATCTCTTTATATAAGGGAAAAAATGAACACATGATCTGACTATTTGCACAGAAATCCATTTTTTAAATGGCTTGGGGAGATTTTGCACTGCAGTTGAAACTACTGTATTGGTGACAAGAAGTAATATCACGTGTGTGTGTTCAAATATGATTTCTTTCAGGACAGCAATCAGATGAAACAAAGTATAAAGAATTTAAGAGCAGAAAACTTGGGTTTGAGACCCCAATCCAACTGAATAGCTATTTCAAAGAAATTTAGACAAGAATCTCAAAATTCACCTGAAAAATGGAATTATGAAGGTTCAATTTGGCAATATGTGATAAAGCATTACCCAATGTGTGGTATTTCTTCTTCCCAGCATGGCACAATGGGTTCCAGACTAAAAATAGTATTTTAAAATGATGTAGATAACTATCTTAAATGCCTTCTGGAAGCAGTCAGGGATGGTCATCAATACTGGCAATTAAATAAAATAAGAATCATGCAAAAATCCCAGGTTCCCTCCTTCTATAGTGGACACAAAATGTTGTAGATTGTGTGCTTGCCCCAGTGTTTTCCAAAATAAAACATCTTCTTGATAATTTGGAATTAGGTATATAAAGAATATACAATAGAAATAAAATCATTTGAATGTTGATTTTATCCAAAATAGAACTACACATTTTGCCAAATGATTATTAAAAATATATTTTTGGATAGTCCTGAGTTTTGACAGATCCACTAATGTTTGCAAATTTATATTTCATTTTTCATTGGATAAAATGCATCACTATTATATTAGATAATATGTTGTATGTTATATTTTTTGTGATGCTTTTCACTTTACAAAACAGTTGCCTATGCATTCCCTCATTTAATATTTGCATCAATCCTGTGAGTTAGAGCAAATATTAATATCTCCACTTCATAGATGAGGAAACAAACTTACGGGCATTAAAGGCACATTCTGTATAATTAATGGAACAAGAACTGTGACTCAGTGGCTATTGTAGTCCTAGTCCTAGAAGCAAGTTTAGCATATTGCAGACACCCTGTCAATATTTGTTGGATGAAAGGCTGAATGGCTGGAACTCAAAACCAGACCTTCTGATGCCAGAATTTCAGGTCATTGGGCATAAAATAAAAATTGAGTCAACTCATGATATTGGAAAATAGAAGCTTTATCTTGCAACTATGAGTAATCTACCAACATAGATAGGGAAGTCAAAAGATGCTCAGCAATGCTCCTATTTTAATCAGACAAATTGAAAGTGGGAATATCATTTCCACCTAGCAAAGGTACCAGGCAAGATTTAAAGAAAAGACATATACTGGTGGGGGACATGCAGGCTGACACCACTGACTTAGTGGATAATTTGGTGCTTGCAATATTTAAAAATGCACAATACTGTAAATGATTTTTCCCCAGCAATTTCACTTTTAAAATTAATTCTATACACAGACTCCCGTATGTACCCAAATATATGTGTATATTTTTCATATGCATAGCTTTGCAGTAACAAAAAACTGGAAACAGTCTACATGCTTATTAAAAGGCAGTTTAACTATATTGTGGAATATTGACAGGATGGAAAACTATGCATCCATCAAAAAGAATAAGGCGCATTAATATGTGCTGCTATGAACAATCTCCAAGAAATATTGATAATTGAAAAAAGCAAGGTTTGAGTAAGTCAAAGAAGAACACATATACACTTCTATTTGCCTACACATACGCCACTACACATAAACTATCTTTGGATGAAGTCTCAGTTAACAGTTGACTGGAAAGGGGCTAGGGAAAGAGATTTTGCTCCAAGAACCCTTTGATTTTGCTTCACTTTGCAACTTTGCGTATGGAAAAGAAAACGTAAATAATTCAAGAAATCCGAATGTCAGTTTCTCAGAGGCCGAAGCGCCCCCTAGCCCGGAAGACTGTCTCAACCTGTAGCTCCCGCCCCAGCAGCCCTGGGCCTCTGGCCTCTGCGCAGGCGGGACCCCCACTCACCCTTTGGTGCCTGAGACTGAGCGCGGGCCGCTGGGGGAGCCACGCAGCGGGAAGCTCCGAAACCCGAGGCCCCGGAGCCACTGCGCTCCTGGCCGGAGCATGGCGAGGCCGAGACCCACAGCGCAGGCACCTGTTCTGAGGCCAGCCAGCAGCCCGGGGCCTCGGAGCCGGCTGGGAGGCGGTGGGACCCTCCCCCGGGCGAAGGGCGGACTCCTGAACTAACGCGCCCGCGAGACCCGGTGCCCGCAGTCACGACAAGATGGCACCGGCCTCAGGCCCCGGGGCCAAGAAGGTGAGTGTCCGAGGTGCTCAGCCCTGCAGGCCGCGGGGCCCCTACCGTTTGGATTTCAAATCCCACTTCAACCTCTAGCCAAACCCTGTGAGCTTAGCCAAGCACCTAGGGGCGGGGGGAGGGTTGGGGAGGGGGGCGCTGCACCTCGGTTTACCGCATCGCGATTTGCTGGGGATGATGATGATGCCTCGTGTGGGGATTAGATAACAATCTTGGGTGACTTTTATTGAGCCCTTTCTCTTTGTCTGGCATTGCTTTACGCAAAATTCATTCCCATTTTACAGGTGAGGAAACTGAGGCGCAGAGAGTTCAAGCACTAGCGCCGCCACCGATCTAGTGCGGGGTGGAGTGGGGACTCCAAGTCTAGGCTCCCGGCTGAGAAGCCGCGCTCACCTGCGCTCACATTTTCTACCCGCTGCCGACCCTCACCCGCCGCTCTTTACTTCTTCAAGACTCCAGAACTCCTTTCCTTCATGTTTTGAGAAGGGCCGCAGCTTTGCGAGGCGCGGGCTGGCGGGAAACTGTCTGGGCGCCGACGCTTACAGACCCGCGGCAAAAGGCGGAGAGTGCAGTGCTGGGGAGTCCTTCTGCCTCTTCGCTCCCGACAATCCCCTTCTTTTACCTCCTTCTTGGTCTCTCTTGATCTAGTTACCCACTGTCTTTGTTGCTCCTCCATTTTGCGGAGTGTGTGTTTGTGATGGGGAGAAGGAGTTACCAAAAGTTGGGGAAACGCTTGAACTTGTATGCGGGACATCTCCAGAACCCCTCAGAGCAACCTACCTGTGCTCTGTAATTCAGATTGGGGTGGGTGGGGAAGTTGGGAGCTACAAAGGCACCCGACAACAGTGGGCTCTCTAAAGTTTCATCCACTTAATAAGTTATTGGGCAACTAATTAAAAAGTTAAGCATGGAGTCAGCAAAAGTGCTTTGGCAGTGGTTAAGTTACAAAAGGAGATATGGTGCAGACTAATCCCAACTATATAAATATTTTTATATACACTGTAAGGAAGAACACGATAACGGTAACAGTTACATAAGATGTGGAATATGGGTTTGAAAAACACAACAGAGAAACAGAGACATATTTTAGATACACTTTGCCGATTATGAAAGTAAAACATGAGCACTGAAGAAAATGAGCATAATATAAAAAAGATAAAGCAGCAAAAAACATTGTACTGATTTCGTTCTGCAGACTTTCTATGATGCTGTGTTTACTTTTGTAGTTCAGTTTTTTAAAAAAGACTTTTAAAATAGGCTGTCCCTGTTCAATTTCTTCCTGGTCTCTGCTCTTGCAACACCAAGATTATCATAATGACAATCCATGTTAATGTGTACCTGGGAGTTCAAATATTAGTGGGAAGGAGCTAATCCTCACCACTTTTCTCACCTAACAAGAACATTTTAAGAATTCATTTAATTGCCATCCAAAACACCTCCAACTGCTCCTTTTACCCAAAGAGAACAATTTCAGACAGATAGGTGGATATTTTAGGCAGATTGGATCGCTGACTGTCTTCTGCCATGGGGTGAGGTTTGTCTCCTCTGCATGAGTAAAGCTGCCCTGTAGCCAGATCCTCAATTCACAGGTTTTTAGATAGTGATAGTGCTGCACAAAGAAGGCGTAAATGCCTCTCAGAGCTCTATCAATTCACAGCGGATTCACTGACACACTGAAAGGAAGGATAAAATGAAAATCTAAATGTACTGCTCTTCACTTGACACAGTCCTCTATCATTCTGGAGTTGTTTTAAGATTAATTATAATGGTCTAATCATTAATTGAGATAGTAGGTATTACAGTGAAGAGGGTGTTAAACAATGTTTAATTCACATCTTGGTAATTTAGTTATTTTGCTAATGAGTATTTAGAAAACTGGCAAAATTTTAACTGTTGGTCAGACATCCAGATAAAAGATCAAAATGTCTTACCTCTATTTGGTATCATAAAGATAGTCAAAATATGTAGTATAATTTTCTTAAAACCCCAGCTAATTTTCTGTTAAAGATTGTCATATTTTGGTCTCCTCAGGATCAAAGTTGTAGCATAGATGAGACGTGATATTTTCAAAGCTGTCTAATCTGTCTGCTAACTTACATAATTTAAGGGCCTTCCCTATGTTGCCTACTGTCTGAGGAAGTAGGGACACAGCCAATTGAGACATGCACGTAACCATCTTGAGGCAAACAAAGGAGAAAGGTAAGAAACTGGACAGTGCAGTAGAGGTGTTGAAGAAGGTGTGTGAACTTAAGAAGGACTCAAAGGAGGAGATAATTACAAATAAGAGTAAGTCAAAAGCTTTTGCTCTGGCAACAATGGAAGATAGTGCACAGTGGAACATTCCAAGGATAGGGGGAACAGCCATGAGAAGTGTTAAATAGACACCCTTAGGGATAAAGCCAGAAGAAACCCTCTCCCTAGTCCTATCATTTGATGGAGAATGAAAATTACTCAATCCATATTTTGCCTCCCATTTAGCTTGGTTCCAAATTGCTAACAGGACTGTCACTGTAACCCTGTGACAGATTGGTTGTGGGAAGTGAAAGTCTAACCTATAACACCCAAATTGTGTGTCAATATTTTTCCCCTTTAAAGTTGTTTGACGTGTACGATTGAATTTGATTCTTAACATTTAACTTAATTCAACTGTGTTAGATTTCTCAGATGAACATTGATAAAGATGACTATACCTCTGCTTCTCTCCTCTGTATTCCTCTGCAGCCTTATTTATTACATTGTGCTGTGATGTTTTGTTATCTCTTGGTCTTTGCCAGGCTAGCCAGACTTTGAGTTTTTTGAGGGCAGAGATCTTGTCTTAGTCCAACATTTATCCCTTTTGTATAGGGGTTATCTGCCAGGTGGAAGGCCTTGTGGAAAGTTTAAAACTGAGGTCCTTTTGTATGTTTCAAATGTACAAAATGGAAACAATGAATAGCATTTGATGGAGGGAGTGTACAGAGATAGGTGAGATTCATAGTAAATGTGAACATTTTGTTCACATTTAGCTAAAATTCACTATTAGATATAAAAATAGGGGGAAATAATTAAAATCAGGAGTTCGTTCTGTGAAACACAGCTAACACAGCTAACACAGCTAACCAGCTGGGCTCCAGTGCACCTCTAACGCAAAATGAAGATGTCGTGGGGCTGGTGACCTGGTGCTCAGTCTTCAGTGAAATCCCTTCTAATATACCTTACTTGACTGCAGATAGGACTGGCTAGAATGGGCAGCTGGAGTCTGAACTAAGTCTAAGGCAGTCTGAACAACAGGGATGGGGATCAACACGTGGGTGTTTGCGGTTTTGAATGGGGCGGTCAGGGAAAGCATCTCCGAGAAGGCACTTGACCTAAGACCTGAATGAAGTGAGAGGGTAAGCTGGTGTGGGTATCCAGGAAAGGAATGTTTTAGACAAGGAAAATCATAATCTCATTACTAACAGATCTGATTACAATCCCTTATTTAAATGATGGATGGGATGAATAGAAAGGTAGGGAAATAGAAAAAGGTCATATTAGGTATTTAGAAGATCTCTTCTAGAGTCTAAAAAGTCTGCTTTTTTACCTAGTTTTTTGATCTTGAACAAGTCATTTAACCTTTCTGAGCCTCAGTTTCTTCATTTATAAAATGGTAAGGAAAACTGTCTCCCCTGACTAGCTCTCAGAGTTGTTGGGAATACTCAATAATAACATATCCTCCGACATGCTGGAAAATGTGGGGCATAATTATAAAACGTGTGTCCATTAGGATTATGTTCTGTATTTTACACACACACAAAAAGAGATTGGTTATTCACATTTAGCCAGAGGTCTGGGGGCCCATAGCTGCTGCAGCTACTCAGTGATGTCATTAAGAAACCAGGGCTCTCCACTAGCCTTAGCATGCTTTTGATGGCATAACCGCAAGCTGACTGCTAGGCTTCCAGGACTTATGCTGACATTCCAGTTAGGAAGGATAAGAAGTAGCAAGATGGAAGGGAGTACGCATCTGTATCAGAAAAGCAACACTTCCAGAAATCTTTAATAAACTTCCACCTATGTCTCATTGGTCAGCCTACTCCAAACAGAGCATATTAATTAGGCAGCTAGCAGAATCTGCCCTCATATGTTTAAAAAACAAAATAATTTTTCATGAAATTAGTATTTTCACTATAATTTGACTCACACTAAATGTTCATTTAATTTTTAAAAAAAGTCACATAGGCGCGCAGTGTACTTCCGTTCTTCTGTCTGCTCTGCTCCCCGCTCTGGCTCTGGTGAATTCTCTCACCCTCCCGCGCTTCTGACTGTACCCAGTGCTTGTATAAATAAATAAATAAAAATAAATCTTTAAAAAAAAAGTCACATCACCCAAAACAAGTACCTGGATTATCCAAGACATACTCAATCTTTTTTAAAATCTTTGCTTTTTAGACACTGATAATTTTAACAGAGCTGAAGCTGCAAAATAAAACATAGTATCACCTTTATTAAAATTATGAAAAGAAAGGGAATGGGTTTAGGTGATTTTTTTCCCTTTCTTTTTCAGGGTATTTTGGAACGCCTGGACAGTGGGGAGGTTGTGGTTGGAGATGGCAGCTTTCTCATCACTCTGGAGAAGAGGGGCTATGTGAAGGCTGGGCTCTGGACTCCAGAAGTAGTAGTAGAACATCCAGAGGCAGGTCAGTGCCAGCATCACCAAGAATGCTTGCCTTCCTTAAACCTAAGAGAAAGTTTTAGTAACTAGTATTTTCTGACTGGTTCACTTGGCAAAATTGC
This sequence comes from Talpa europaea, assembly GCF_964194135.1. NCBI lineage: Eukaryota > Metazoa > Chordata > Mammalia > Eulipotyphla > Talpidae > Talpa > Talpa europaea. Next base: position 46,078,523 of record NC_140071.1, on the reverse strand, counting down.
CAGGAAGTGGAGATGGTAACAGAATATGAACTGAAGCAAAGGGCATGCTCTCGCTCTCTCATGCACTCTCTTTCTCGAGAATCCCCTCTTAGAGAGTGCTAAAATACATATCTTAATATTTCTCCCATGAATATTTACCTTGAGGACATTCAAAAGTTTCCTTGACATAGAACTCAGTGAAACTGTTATTGCTTCAGAGTCCTCCTTCTGACTAATTTGCATTAGTGTGACTAGAAAGTATGATTGATGGTAATCACCATCTTCACAGCATAGACAATAAACAGCCAGGTTCTGGGGGGTGTGTGTGTGTATGTGTGTGTGTGTATGTGAGAGAGAGAGAGAACAGCTTTACCTCCTCCTGGCTGAAAAAACAGTTGAAGGTCATAGTTATGTAAGATTGGTGATTAACATCAAATTGGAATTTTAATTCTATTTTTACTTATTTTGTGTATTTGTTCACTCTCCTAAAATGGAAAATAAAGACAAGGAATGAAATGTGAAACGGGATATAAGCTGGGAGAGGAACTTTTGATTCGATCAAATTTCATTCACATAAGTGTAATGTATCCAACAAAGCGGGGGTGCTGTCTTGGTCTCCCACTGACAAGAAACTGACTTTTCCAAGGATCAGTTTTTTCATCTGTCACATGGGGATATGACACAGGCTAGTATATCCTCAGTTCTGGATAGCCATTATTACTGTTTCATCAGACACCAGAATTTTATAGTATGAGGTTTGTCTCTCTGGTGCTTAGCAGGAAGTTTTCATCTGCCCAAGAGGAACTTTTCCTTAATTTTAGAATACCTTTTTGCTAAATCAGGAAAAAAGTATTGAAACAGCAAAGAAGGGTTGTTGGGGGAAGTGGTGATTAGACAGAGAGAGGAAAGACTTTCTAAATGGGAAATCTTCCAGAATATATCTCCCCAGCTGCTTGCTTCCAGAATGAATCTCGACCCATATGCATTCTGCCCACTAGGACAATTTCTTCATTCTGCTCTGAGGGCCCAGCTCTGACTATAAGTAAATCTGCTACATCTTTAAAGATACTGGTAAATGGATACACCCTCTCTAGACAATGAGACTGATGGGCAATTGGCCAACCAGATCTTAGTCTCTGCAGGTGACTGCAGAGACCCACCAGCAGAGCAATATGAGGCCGCTACATAGAGCCCCTATTTAGGGACTCTGCCATGTATTATCCTTGGATTTTACTGAATTTTATATGCAATTTTTTATAATTACCAAGTTTGAAATTGTATATAATTGAAAGAGATGTGAGTAAAGAAGCACCTGTTGCTGAAAATGATTTTATGATTTTAGCTTCTATGATTTTAATTTTTTTAATTTCAATTTTGAAAACAACTATTTTGTAGTTCATCAGCTTCACATGGAATTCTTGAGAGCAGGAGCAAATGTCATGCAGACTTTCACTTTTTCTGCCAGTGAGGACAGTATGGAAAGTAAGGTAAACTGCAATGCCAACTGTTGGGGGTGGGGGGGTGGGATGGCGGGTGGGAAGGAAGATCAGGGGTAATAAAAATAACCTCTGGATGGGAGCTGTGGAATTGACCTGATATGTTACTACTTATAAAGTATCTTTTCTATAACTGTTTAATTTACATGTATATAAAGTATTATATTTTACATATATAAGTGTTTTTTCTTTATTTTTAACTAGGGGAGATAGGAGAGAATAGAGCTGGGAAGAATAACTCATCAAAAGGGCATTACCATGCTCCTGTGCTATTTTTTTCTGCAGAGAAAGAACACTTTATAGATACTCTTTCCACTGTATTTCATATTTCTTCTTATTCCTTTGGAGACAGAGTGGTTCTAGGGAACACAACACCGGGCTGGGTATGAAAAGTATTGGCTTTGACACCCAACATTGCCACCTATTGGTTGCATGACTTTGTGCAAGACACAACTGCATGGAACATTGTTTTTTTCCCTGCAAAATGGAGATAACTTATGCTTGCATGCATAAAGTTGTTTAGAAAAAAAAATGGATAAGGTGAAGGATGTGGAAGTATTGCAAAATATTCTGTAAATATAAGGTATTAATACTGTAAATGTTAATGCCCATTTATCATTCAACCAAACACTTACTGAGTATGTATTATAGTCCATTCTCTGTGCTAGATGCAAAGATGGTACAAAAGCATAGACCCTATCTGAAGAGGCTCACAGTGTGAAAGTCAAACAAATAAACATTTACTACAATCCAGAGTAGTCAGTACAATCGTGGAAATACAAAGTTCACTGGCAGGAGAGGAGGCGGTACCCAATTCTGCTGGTCTTCTCATATTGCTGTTTAAACTAGAAATTTATACTCCTCTTATTGGCTCATTCACCCCTTTGTTATCTATTATATTTTACCTTTAAAATACCAAGTCCACCATCTCAACTCTTGCTCTCTAACCTCAGTGGGAAGATGTAAATGCTGTTGCCTGTGACCTTGCTAGAGAAGTGGCCGACAAAGGTGATGCTTTGGTAGCAGCGGGAATCTGCCGCACAGCAACATACAAACACCACAAGGATGAAGCTAGGATTAAAAAACTTTTTCAACTCCAGTTAGAGGTTTTTATCAGGAAAAATGTGGACTTCTTGATTGCAGAGGTAAGCCTCGTATTACAGAGAAAGGATGAAGCCTGTTTTGGCAAGTATAACTGCATAGTATTCAACTTTCATGAGGGTATTGGACTGCCTTGTGCCCTCATTTATTCTGTACAGATGGTCAAAGGTTTGTTTAAATGCACTATAGTCAAGGCCAACACCCTTTCACTTGTATGCTAGGTTCCTGTTGAAGTCAAAGGACAGACCCAGGAGAGGTCTAACTTTCCCCTGTGGTTTTCTAAGTTCTGGGTAGTTGCAGCAGTTGATTCTCAGGAGGCCCAACAATGTGGGGTGAAAGGAAGGGGACAGTGATTCAGTGATCATCCTGTCCCATGGTAGGGACAGGACAGGATGGAAATGTGTGATTGGGGCTAGAGGTCACAAGGAAGCAAAGCCTAGTTTGTGGGTAGATACTCAGACTCATCCAGACCCACCACTAACACTTGGTCCTCAGTAGTTCCCTGGCTTTCCTCCACTCACTCCCACCTCTCTGTGTTTACTTGGGCAATAACATATGAGTGATATTTTGAAGAAAGAATCAGTATGAATTGCCACACAGCAACATACAAACACCACAAGGATGAAGCTAGGATTAAAAAACTTTTTCAACTCTAGTTAGAGGTTTTTATCAGGAAAAACGTGGACTTACTTCTTGATCGCAGAGGTAAGCCTAGTGCGTGAAGACCTAAAACATTCTTTTCCTTCCACCTCCCAAAATTAAAACACCATTTCCCATCACAATTACTACTACTTGGTGTCAAGACAAGTCTTTACCCTAACAAGGACAAGAGCCTTGCAGTTGTATTTCCCCAATTGCTCCATTGAAATCTTGCCTTCCCTCGGCTCAGGGTGACACGAGCCTAGCTAACCCACCTTGAAGCAATCATCTGCAGGTACAAACACAAACTCTGCTCTATGTATTCCCCAGATGGATGAGAATACAAGTTTGCTTTTGTAAGAACTTCTATTTGATTCTTTCTGTCATTCCTCACACATTGCATTTACGGAATCTGTCTCTAAATTAAGAAGGAAAAAACCAAGGAGATTTCTGTTGGCTTTTCTCTATTTAAACTTAAGGTCAGATTTTCAGTTGTCATACTTGAGGGGGTTCCTGTAAAGCACCATGGGTTTACCAGACAAGGCGTCCTTTCAGTTATCAGCAAAGAAACTGGTAGCTAAACCCTCTCCACTCTGTCCTTTAATGTTCTCTGGGGCTAGCCTTCCTATTTTTAAGGATTATTTGTGAATATCTAGCAATGAATATAAAAACACTTTTGAGTGTAAAGCATGATAAACTATTCATTATTTTTCAGAAGTTACCCCAGTTCCATAAAGGATGAATCCAATTTTATTTTTTGTATATCAAATTACGATTTTAAATACTCAGTTTTTAAAACTTTGTGGTTTTTCTCTTTTTTTCAGTAACAGTCATCTTTTTACTGAATCAATGCTCACAAATAAAAATATGTATATTATTGCTAAAAAACTCAACTACTTACTCAAAAAAATCTGCTAAAATACATTTCTTAGCATATCTTATATATATATATATGTGGTCATTTTTGTAACTGTTTTGCAATATTTGTATTCTGTCATTCAAAATCTGCTTTATATTTGGACCATTAGAAAAAAAAATGAAATTTCTCTTAGTATTTTGATTATGCTGAAGAAGCTGTGTGGGCTGTAGAAGTCTTAAAAGGATCAGGGAAACCAGTGGCAGTGACGATGTGCATAGGCCCAGAGGGAGACATGCATGGCGTGACCCCCGGAGAATGTGCTGTGAAGCTGGTGAAGGCAGGTAATTTGGGCTCAATGTGATAAGCAGTTCAGTCATTGTTTATAAACTTTAACAGTCTCCTTATCTGTAAAGCTTGGGAAGTGAAGGGGAAGAGTTAATCTTTAAGGCAATTTCCAACTATTAAAAAATTAAAAACAAGCAAATAAATAAGATGTCTAGTTTTTCTATATTCCACATATAAGTGACACCATCTGGTATTTGTCTGTCTCCTTCTTTCTTAGTTTGCGAATTTCTATATTTCTTTGACTAGGGGCTTCGATCATTGGGGTCAATTGCCGCTTTGGGCCCGGGACCAGTTTGAAGACAATGGAGCTGATGAAGGAAGGCCTCCAGGCTGCAGGGTTGAAAGCACACTTTATGGTGCAGTCCTTAGGGTTCCACACACCTGACTGCAACAAGGGAGGATTTGTGGATCTCCCTGAATATCCCTTTGGTAAGTTCGGGTGCATATGGGAGGTCCCTGTGATTTCTTGTTGCAACAAAATGGAAGCAACTATAGTAAGTAAATAACTTACTTACTGGTCTAGTCTGACATACTAGACTGTATAAACAAAAGCATTCATTGTTAACCAAAAATGAGCCATCTGAAGAATGCATAATAGAATGCATAATCTAAAGTTTGTAGTTTTTTAATTGAACAATAATAACCACCAGAGCATCTTTTTTTTTTTTTTTTTTTTTTTTTTGTGGGACCCTCGCCGTTGGCCAGAGATCAATCCAGCGCTGCAGAGGCTGAGGGCAGCCTTGCAACCCAGCGCTCAACCGCTGCGCCACCAGGGGAGGCCCCACCAGAGTATCTTTCAATAGAAAATAGAGACAGTAACAGAAATGTTATAACTATTGTGTTACAGCACTGGAGCCTAGAGTTGCAACCAGATGGGATATTCATAAATATGCCAGAGAGGCCTACAACCTGGGGATCAGGTACATTGGCGGATGCTGTGGATTTGAGCCCTATCATATCCGGGCTATTGCAGAGGAGCTGGCCCCTGAAAGGGGATTTTTGCCACCAGCTTCAGAAAAGCATGGCAGCTGGGGAAGTGGTTTGGACATGCATACCAAACCTTGGATTAGAGCCAGGTAGGATTTTCTAAATCAACATAATTGCCTTCCTTTAATCTCACTTTACTTATTTTAAACATTATGCATACACAGTTATAAAAACTCAAAAGGTATCAGAGTGTATAAAAATTAAAAGTAAAAACTTCCCCCTTCTGACATCAGTCCCATTCCCAACTGAATCTGTCCTTTGTGTTTTGAAGTCTTCTATCTGTCTTGTTTTGTCAATTTGAGATGGTCATTACCCTTTATGAAAGCTGAGGAATTTAAATCACATAATCTTCTTCTTTTCCTCCTATTCTCCTTTTCCCAATTTTGATTCATTCCATTTTTATTTCTTCTGTTAGTTATTTTTATAATCTTGAATTTCATAGCTAACCACCTATTTCTTAGTCCACCACAATGAGGCAGTATAACATGATGCCACTCCCTGTAAGGAAAGAATTGACTCCTGCTTCCCTCTACCTTTCCTCTCTCATTTACTTCTTGGCTTCATTACTTTTATATCATGAAGGTTTATAACCAGAGTGTTCTGCTCTGTAAATGTAACTCTTCTAAATGTAAGACTTCTAAGCTTTGTCTGTAGGTTTATTATAAAAATGTAAAATATAATATTATCATGGTCATATCGTAACATAATAGTAAATAACATAATATTATCATTGTCATATTAAATAAGCAGGATTCATGAAATATATCAGAATGCAGGTTTTTTTTCTCCTTGAGTCTGCTCAGTGGGTGAATTCCTTCCCTTGTCCCTGTTTGAAAATACTGACAAATGTCAGGACTTCTTTAGGTCTTCTTAGGCAATAGAAAGCCCCAAGATCACTTGATTTAGCAGTCCCAATTCAGCCTTTAAAAGTGTTCGGTTCCATGTATAATCGAAACTTGAAACATGTTTCCAGCATAAATCTTCTGTCTTCCCGTAGAGACAGAAAGCCAGGGAAGGCAAGACTTAGTGTCTTTCTCTGTCTCCTGCTTCCAACCCCTGCTTCCCATCCTGCTACCCATGGTTTCTGACCTCTTCAAGTATCAAAGTGAGAGGAGAGAGAATGTAAGGAGAAAAACCTGTTATTACTTTACTGACATCCTAATAGGAAGACTCCCTTTACTAGGCCTGGCAGATACTTCCAATGGTTCCACTGAGAACTTCTGTCTTTACTTCACATGCCACAATCATTGCATTTTTCTCTGACAGCTGCTTTGCCCTCAGGTCCTGGATTTTTCAAGCAGATTGTCTTTCCTCCTGATTCTCTTGTGCCAGATGTTAAATACCTCAAGGATGGCTCACTTATTCCTATTAGGCTCAAAAGTGGCTAAAGGATCTTTTGCCCTTCTTTTATGCAGACAGACTCTAAGAATTTGATCTGATCCCAATTTAACTGCACCCTCTTCACTCACAAGCAAAGTAGCTGGCCTCTGTGATCAAGACTTTCCAGTGTTGATTCAGGCAAATCATCTGACTGGCTCTTTCTGCAATATCTCACTTGCTTTGATACCTATTTTGGTGCCTCCAGTTACATTTCAAATCTAATATCCTGCTATACTGGTAATAATTTTCTAAACTTTTTTTTTTTTAACTGCAGAACCAAGTGTAAGCATGGAACTATGGACAAAGAGAAATAATCCTATTTTATAAAAATTAAGCTACTTGTAGGAGAATGTTCAAGGTCATCAAGGTCAAATTGATTCTCTTCTCTTGCATTTCATCTATAGTCCAAAGTCATGCTATATCTTAATTTGCTTCATGCTTGGACTGTGACTTTCTTTATACAATATTTGACTGTGCAGGAATTTCTAATTAACTTCTTCTGCCACTGTTGAAAGAGTAGGCTGTCACCTTCCTGAAGGTCTTACAATTTTTATATTATACCATTTGTTAGAATCAATCATCTTTATTATTGAAAACATTTTTCCTAGGTCCCCTAAATTACTGTTCTCTCTCTCTCTCTTGCTCCCTCTCTATCCCTCTCCCTCTCCCTGCCCATATAGTACTACACCCTAGAAACCACTCACAATCTCTGCAGTTTTCTCTTCATTAAGTGTTGTGATTGTATTTAATTCATTTGCATGTGTTTACCCACTTCAGACTTTAGAACAATCTTCATTTTTTAATTGGAATAACTTTCCTAAAGTATTGAAAAATTATTTAAAAGCAGTATTTAAAAATCTTTTGTATATATTTACAAAAGATTTGAAAGGTAGAGAAGAAAGCATTTAGCCAAACATTTCTTCAAGGTGATATATTTACCAAAGAAGGTGGTTTTCATAGGTATTGTACATAGAAAAAAATACTACATACAAACAGATTAAAAAGAGAAGAAAGCAACTTAGGTGATGATTTTTGTGAAATAGTTCAAATAAGTGAGTAATGGCTTGTTTTAATTATCACTGCCTAGGAATCCTTAAAATGCTATTAAAGATAAGACATTATTCTGATGAAACATTAATGTTTTCATCATCCTAAAATATTGATTTACTCATTGTTTCATAAGTAGAAAAAATATTTTAAAATATATTTAACATAAGGGACTGTGACCACCCTTTGTACTCTTCTTTCTTTGTTTAAAAACAAGAAGCAAATACGGACAAATGTGTAATCTGTTTATAGTTATTTTTTCAAGAATTATACTAATATCATTACATTAAACACCATCTTCATATACTTGTCATTACATTAGAATATTGAGTAGCATTAGAAAGAAACTGCTAGAAATTTCAGAATGAATGTAATTCACAAAAACATGTAATATTTAAAAACATTCTCTTTCTGAAATGTGGTGTGAAACCTAATTATTATTGAAGTAGAAATGGGAAATACACCCCTGGAATTAGTGAATCTGGACATTTTTTTCTCTGTTGAAGCACAAGTTCTACATGAGCCTGATCATTCACCAAATTTGTATGTATTTGGCAAGCATATATGTGTACATATGTGTGAGTGTATGTCTGTGTTTTATTTATCTAAATATATACACTAATATGTACATATATGTACTATATAGTATAATGATATATAGTATTTATATATTATATATAGTATATATACTAGTATAATTATATAGTATTGTATATAAAAACATATTGGACTTATAAAGTAGGTAGGACTCTTTTAATTAATTATTATTATCTTAATGCAGGGCCAAAAGGGAGTATTGGGAGAACCTACTGCCAGCATCAGGCAGACCTTTTTGTCCTTCGCTGTCAAAACCTGATGCCTAAGGAGTAGTAAAAGAAACACTGAAATAACAGAACAGAAAAGAATCTCCTCAATTCCCTTCTAAAGCCTTTTCCTCACCTTAACCCTCAGCATAGCTGCCATCTCCAGCTGCTGAACAGCTCACGTGCCTTTCAGTTCTATTCAATACCCCGTACTGCACTGTCACTGTGCTTAAATGAGGAACTGGACACACAGCAGATGCCAAGGTGAGAGATAAAAGTCCCTGTCCTCCAGGTATCTACTGTCCCGTCATGCTACAACACATCTTCTTGAAGATCATCAAGAATAGCAAAACTTGTCTTTTAGGGTGATTTTGAAACATTAAAATAACCAGCAATCCCTGAGAATCAAGCCTTGTGATTATTCAGGTGACTAAGCTAGATGCATGAGAAAAAGTAAACAAAATTCAGAACTAAAGCCATGAGACTGCTTTCCTTAAATGATTTGTATTAGTGATTCCATATACAATCTCAAAGGAAAAGATGCAAAAAATGTTTGGAGCAGTGTTTGGATTATTGAAATAAGTCTATAACCTCCCAAAGTGATTACTTTCAATGATGATTTTACTTAAAGGCATAATGTGTTTTTATAACTACAAATAGCTAGACTACAAACTATGGAAAGAATAATGTAATAAAATTTTTACATATTCCCTTAAAGTAATTAGGGTTGTGCTTAGACTTAATACTCAAAGAAACACTTATTGTTGATTGTTTAAAATAAATAAAAACAAAGAAGCTATTTCAGAAGACCTTTTTAAAAGTCAAATTTTAAATTTTGTTCTTTGACTTATTTTTCTGTTATTTGCTACATGTCAGTTTCTCTCCATTTTTTTCAAAACAATGTCTCAATTTGTGACAATAAAATTAAAAATTACTCACTTTTTATATTGTTTGAATATCTGAAATTTCAGGGGGCATTCTTTAGAATAAATAATAGCAAACATTTATTCCTTATTATGTTCCAGTCTCTTGCCTTTCCCCTCTCTCTACATATTTATATCAATATCTCTATATTGCTGATAGAGATATATTTAGAGAAAGAAAGAGACCCATTTGATCCCTACAGGGATTAAAAGATGAGATAGTGGGGCCTCCCCTGGTGGTGCAGCTGTTGAGCACTGGGCTGCGAAGCTGCCTGCAGCCTCTGCAGTGCCGGTTCAATCCCTGGCCACCGGGCGAGGGTCCCACATGGTGCGCAGACCTCTCCTGCCGCCTGCTGCTCCCCTCAGCAGTGTATTTCATTGGTCTGCCTGCTCTGTTCCCCGCTCTGGCTCTGGTGAATTCTCTCACCCTCCCACGCTTCTGACTGTACCCAGTGCTTATATAAATAAATAAATAAATCTTAAAAAAAAAAAAAGATGAGATAGTGTCTTTACACAATAGTTTACATATGAGGAAACTAGGTATAACAAAGCTAAGCAATTTGTCTGAGGTCACATAATTAGTAGTAAATGGTAGAATCAGAATTTGAACCCATATAGTCTGACTCTGGAATCCAGATTTACAACCATTATACTATATTTCCTCTAGTAGTACACATAGCTGCTGCTTTTTATTAGAATTTATCCAAATTTACTGTTGCAGAATTCAAAATTTTTAAAAATGAACTCTGCTTAATATGAATCGACCCTTCAATCCTGTTGCTTGTTTCTATAATGTAGACAACTTGGAATACATTAAATGTTGCCACTTTACCCAGTCTATACAATCACACCTTACTGGAAATTAGAGTGACTCATTTATCATCATCTTAAGACCTGAGGTATTCCTGAGGGTGACTAATCCAAACCACTAAATGACTGAATGTCTTTGTCAGCATCCCATATAGGCCCATCTGGTGTCTGGACTTTTCCAGTATTAACTCATTACCTCTCAACAGCACTTTTTTTTTTTTTTTTTTTTTGTTAAGATAAATCTCATTCTTTGAAAGTTAGTCTATATATTTTTTATTTAAATATTTTATTTTATATGATTCTTACATCTTTTTTCATCTTTGCACAATGTATGCATTTTCATTTTGGTTATATTCCCATACAATTGCACCCCCCCTGTTATTTTGACTCTAGTCCTTCCTTTCCCTGCCCCTCCCTCACCAACCCCCATCCCTGGTAGCGTGTCTCTGGTTTATAGTTGCTTGTTGATTTTGATTTTATTTTGTATTGATTAGTCTTTTTCCTGGTCTCTTATTTAGGTTTTCTAAATTCCTGCTATGAGTGAGACCATCCGGTATTTTTCTTTTTCTTTCTGACTTACTTCACTGAGCATATATATTAACCAGAAATCCACTTATCAACAACTTTCACCTGTTGGTCCAGTGTAAACTTTGTGCACCCATAGAGCACATTTATGGCTTCTATATGATAGCCCTTCAAAAATTTAAATACAGGCTTTAGGACTTCCATATACTTACTTTTCCTCATATCCTCTTACCTAAGTTATAGTTTTTAAGACACTTTGTCCTGTACTTGCTATGCAACATTGAACAGCTAACATTTTTAATTACCTCATCTGTGAAATGATGGAGTGCTATGAGGATTGAGTAAGATAACAAGATACATAGGGACAGCGCCTGGCATAGAATAGGCACTTGTTGCATGTTATATAGTGTAATATAAGTATGTGACTTGGTTTCCAATCCTCTCATTCATATGATGACTCTTTTCTGGGCACACTGCATTGTCAAAGCCTGTGCTTAACTTCACTACGTGGCCCTGAATGCCACACTGCAGGAATGGATACACACACAATAACAGCTTGCTTAGCAGGTTAAGATTATGTGAAAAGGGCATTACATGGCATTGGGAGAAGAGAAAGAGCTAAGGCTATATCAGAAAGGGGAGCCACCTTTCACTCTGAATCTTGTCCTTGGGTTGCACCAGCAAAATGAAAAACTTCATCCAATTTCATGCCATACAGCTTAGAAGTAGTGTAGCAAGCAAACATAACTTACATACAGTAAGTGGTAACAAAGTGTTTTTAAATCTACATATCTCTTAACCCATGAAAAATGAAAATCATTTGAGGTTCATGTTAGCTAAGAATAGCTCATTTAGACTTCCAGAAAGAGAGGTTAATCAGCCTTTCATTGACTATACACACGCACACACACACATATACAACACATACACACATATATATTTAAAACATATTGTTCAGAATTTGTTAGCTACAGAAGTGACATGTATTGAAGGTGTAAATAAGAAAAATAACAAGGAAAAATGAATTTGAACAAGATATGTAGACCAAAAGGACATGAGAAGATGAGACACTGCATGAAGATTGACCTGAGCAATAATGTAGATTATACCCACTTGATGAAATATTGTGCAGACACTGAAAATTGTGTTCAAGAGAAGTACTGAACAACTTCATTGTGTGTGTTTCATTGCTTGGATGACTTCTAGTCTGAGCATTATTAATAGGACAACAGTCATCCCAGATTTCTTAGCCATCCATGTTACATTTTGGGTGTAGTAAATGCAATGGCCTGGAATAAGATGTTGATGAGACAGAAATTGATAAAACTTTCAAAAATCAAGGTGGTAACCAATAAAAGTTCTCGAGATAGAGTTCCTACACTGAAAGACTCCAAAATTTATATAGTCATTGGAGGACATTTTAGATAATAGTAAAAATACCTTGTGGAAAAGTATTTCAAACCATGGGATTCCAACTCCAATTTAATAGTTGTGCCCCAAAAGAAAATAGGCTCAATACCCCCATTCTTAATTACCTTAATTTGGTAATACTAGACAATACATTTAGAAAATTATAAATATTGGGAAAGCAAAGATAAAATTATAATTTTATGCTGATGAAATGGTTGTATAACTAGAAATTATAAGCTTTTCATCTGAAAAATTATTCCATTAGAAGAATTCTGTAAAGTGGCTCATTAAAAATGTTATATACAAGTGATTTCATTTTTATATATACTCCACAACTGTTTTGAAAGTATCACTGAAGAAAGGATCTATTTTATACTTTCAGTACCTTGCACATTATAGAATGCAAAAAGATGTGCTGACTGAGTGAGTAAATGAATGTATAAACCATACTAAGGTAAAGTAAAGCAAAATTGAATAATAAGTCATTGTCTTATGCTGCCTTCCTGACTTCTCTTACCAAAAATATTTTTATACTTTCAGTAACATGTTAAACCTAAAAATAAAGGTAACAAGAAATATGCATGAGCTGTTGAAGGAAATTTGAGGATGCTATTGTAAGATGCAACATAAAATAAATCCATCTATATATGTGCTCATAGAGAGATAGGCACAATGTTTGAAGAGGATAATTTGCTCTGAATTCATTAATAAATGCAATATAACCCCAAGGGAAAACAGCAACAGGATCAAGGGAAAATGGACATGCAAATGCTCAAGTTCATATGGAGAAAAAATCAGCAGGGGAAAATTAGGTAAATGAGGGAAGGAGAAAGGTGTGCCTTGTCAGATAATCACTATACGCAAGATAGCTAGAGTAGCTAAAACCACTGGGTACCTGTATTGATATTTTAAAAAATGGTAGATCAGATATAATATAGATCTATAATTTCTATATCCATATGAAGTTAATATATGATAATGGGGCATTGCAGGTCAATGAGGAGAAACCTGGATTGTTTAATAATGAGGGACCCTTGTTCAATATCAGGGAAGATAAAATTAGACAATGAGGGAGTAGGGCAAAAGTCTTTCATACTTTTTGTAGAAGTATAAATTGGTACAAACTATGTGAAAAGCAATTTGGTGATATTTATCAAAATTTAGAATTCACATCTTTGAACAAATAATGTCATTTATAGGGATGTGACATAAAATTATTTCCATATTTTTGTAAAAGTACATGTCTGGAAGCCACCTAAATATCCATCAATGAAATATTTAGTGGATTAAATTATATCTATAAGATGATAAACCATGCAGTCATTAAAAAAATACATAAGATCAACAAGTACTGATATGGAAACATTTCTAACATATGACGTTTGAAAATACCCATCATCTGTGCATACATATTTCTAGGAGGAATATTAATATTTCCCTCCTGTGAAAGGAAGACTAGTGATTTAAAAGATGGTATACAAAGGTCTCCTTTTCTCTGATATCTTTTTAATCTCTAAATATGTTAATATGGTAATTATTACCTTTTTGATGAAATAAATTAGCTTCAGAATTTATATTATGATTTATGATGCAGAGGAGGAGAACCAGAAATTATGACTTTCTTGTTGTGATACAGAACAAGAAACACTCCTTCACAAGTGATGTATACCAGCCCAAATTGTTGAGTGGTATCTAATAAGCCTTTAGATTTCACTTCCAGTTTACAGGAAATACAAGTAATGTAGGACAAAGTAAACAACACCACAAAGAAGCAGGTAAGTTATATATTCCACAGAACAACAGGCCTAGTGTCTTCCACAGGTCAGTGTCTTGAGATTACTTATCCGTAGACAACAAACTGATGCAATACCTGGTCCTGGACAGGATTCCAGTTTGGACAAACCAGCTATAAAAGATCCTTTGGGAAAAAATAGACATTTTGAATACAGACTGGATATCAAGGAATTAGAGTTAATTTTGGCTATGAAAAAGAATGTTCTGAATTTTTGGAGATGCATACTAGCCTTTTAAAATGCATGCTAACATGCTAAATTAATATACAATTTAAATATTTTAAACATAAAAATGAGGTTTTCATAACAAAAGCAAAATTTCAACAGGTTCTGACTTAGAAGGGAGAAATGAATGAAAAAGTAATAGTTAGGAATAATCAGTGAAACCAAGAAAAACTGGCTTGAACTGGCCCTTTCCAGTTTCACAGCAGATGTTTACTGTACCAGGGAGTTACCAAGAAGAGTAGATGGCCCTCTGATAAACCCTGATGTGCTGTGTGTAGAATCAGCAATGCAGACCAGGAAATAGCTGGCATGGAAACCATCATAAGAAATCGAAGAAATGTGCTGGAACTAAGGGCAAAGTTCAGCTGGGAAAACAATTCCTGCTTCGCAATGATCACAGTCATGATCTGATACCCTTATGCAAAATCGTAAGCAAAGTTAAGCAACCCATTTGGCTGTACAGTTAGCTGCCTTGAAGACGAGCACATATTTTGTTTAATCGATCATGAAAATGCTGAAAAGAGTTTTTTGCCGGATACCAGCATTATTTTACTACAGAGTCTTGAGCAAAGTAAATGGTGCTTACTGAACTGATATCCCTGACACTTCTAGCAGTCATGCTTCATTTCATTCTGTCATTTGGTTGGAGCAGAAAAGAGAGAAATGGAGAGAAGGGGAAATGGAAGTGGTAGTTTTCAAGCTATAGGTTCAGATAGCCGGTCTCTTTAAAACTGTCAAATCAAGGAGCATCTGTCCACGTGATGGTAAATGCTTGCCGTGAGAGTTCTGTGCTTTCACACCAACTATATGCACTCACTTATCCATTCATTATTCAAATAACATTGACTTAGTGCTTGACCTAAATAGTCGATACACCCCTCCTGTGCACTACCATATTACCTTGTATTTAACACAAATAAGGACAATGTAGTTTTAATGCTCCCTTGATCATTCCTATTGACTTTCCTATTCCCTGCTTTAGAGGAAAAGAAACTATCTCATTAATTGTTGTATTTCCAGTATCTTGCACATTATAGAACTCAAGAAAGATGTGTTGACTGAATGAATGAGTAAATGAATGTATAAACCATGCCAAGGTCAAGAGATACAAAGATGAAAAATAAGTCACTATCTTAGGCTGCCTTGTTGAATTCTCTTACCAAAAATATTTTGACAAACAAAATGTGTGATATACAATAGACCAACATCATATTTTACTCATTCAAAAAAACTGAAGTTGGGGAGAGTGGTAGGAGAAATCAGTGGGTATGAGGAAGTGAAATGGGAAGCTGTGCAAGCAAAATGACTAAGGAAGTGATCCCAGGAAGGTCGAGACTGGAATAGATGAAAGAAGCATCAAGAGAGAGGAGAGAGATCAGCCTCCAGAACACAAGCAATGGGGAAAAGTACACATTTCAAAACGTATTTAAATTGCCATTTAAAATATGGAAACCATGTTAAAGTCTGAAAGGAACTAAATCCAGAGTGTGTATTTCAACTGTTACCTGAAAGGTGAACATGAACTATTCCAAACCACCTTGAGATAGAGCAAAATTGGTACATCATACTCTTCTACTTGGTAGATTAAAAAAAATTGGTCCCTAATTCATGAAAACAGGGCTTTTTTCCATAGTGAAAAAGATTTCCATATTTCTCTAGTGAGCACAGGGCTTTCATTAGAGGGGAGTGTAGGGAGATAGGTATGGCCCCTAAAATCAGAACATATTTAATTCCCGACATTCCTCTCAAAAAGTACCTCTTTCTGTTACCTCTGATAATCCATCATTCATTGATTCTAGTCAACAAATATTGAACATTAATAAGGTTGTTATGAATCAGACACTGTTGTAGGGACTACACAGGATAAATTCAATTTTATCAGTGAAAGTCCTGTGTCTTGGGGGAAAAAACTAGTTATACTAGAGCCTACATGATTTAGTAGAGTGGAAAATTTTAGATAAGAGAGGACCTCAGGAAGTCCTTACTAAAAAGGTTACTTTCAAGAAAGGGCCAAGAATAGATAGGGGCAATAGCTCCTAGCCATGTGGAACTTAGCTTGGGTATGATCCTTGCTTTCCTCATCTGCAGGACTAATAGTTCTGTACAGATTAAGTACTTACTAAAGGTAAGCATTATTTATTATAACTATTAAAGATGCTTAGCTTTTAAATAGGCATGAGCTTTCTGAGATAGGGCTTGTGTCTTACTAATCACCACACTCTTTTCATCTCTGAGCACAAGATTTGCTGAATGAATAAATAATTGTTATTAAAGTATCAATCATATTATTTTATGGACTGAAATTTTTTAGTTTAAGAACAGATGCCTAAAAGATTATTTTTTGTCTTGGAAAGTAAACACAAGATTCAAGGGGGGCATAAGAGACTCTTTGGGAAATGAGCTCTATCAGACAATGTCTTTGTTTGCCAGCAACAGAACCCACTCTCTTAAGTTTAAGCTGGAAAAGATTTAGGAAAGATTATTTGGAAGTTCATTAAACCTCCAGGCTGATCTGAATGAACACCCAAGTCAATTCACGGGTAACTGCTAAATCTAGATGTGAAGACCCATCCAGCACTTCTGGGTTGACTACACCCAGAGCCAGAAAAAGGATTCTCCTTAATATCCGCTTCATCACACTGGCTGCTTCTCACTCAGGCTTTCAAGTTTTTGTGTCTGATTAGCAAGGCCCAAGTCACCGGTCTGCTATGTCTTTGTTGTCAGGAATCTGGGAAATTGAGTTTGGGGGCTTCTATCTTTGGAAGGGAGGACTCTGAAATGGGAAATTATTCCAGAACATAATAAGGACCTGCAAAGGTTGGTAGGCATCCAGACAAGATGACCACATTAATAAACAGAAATCAAATATTCAGAAAAACCACTGTGATGCTGTCACATTAGAATCTCATTATATGTATGAGATATGCATATCTACAATAGTGTATATAATATTTATTAATATTACATGTGAATAATATATTATAAATTTTATATTAACTTTGATATAATATATAATATTCAATGTATAATTGAGGTCATAAGTTGAGATTATTAAAGATAATGATTGTAATGTAAACTAAAAGGGGGGGCATCTAAGGTTTCCAGAAACTTCAATGACCTCGAGACTCTGATTTCAAAGAATCTTTACATTTATCTCTTAGACCTGCTTGATTAATTTTTCCAGATTTTCTTCCAAACTGAATAACAGAACAGAAATATAGCATTTTAGAGCCCAAGGAGAGTTGCTCTTCTGTTTCAACTCAGTTATTGTTGATAACAGGAAACAGGCCCAGGAATGTTCAGTGATTTATCTTCTTAAGGGGTCACTGTTGATAAGAAATCATATTGAAAAGCCAAATAGTTCCAGTGTTTTTTCAAGAATACTTTTTCAGAGCCTCTCACAACACAGTACAAAACGAAGATGCTTAGTCAAAAGAGCCTTTAGTCTTGGCTTCCTTCAACTCCAGCCAGAAAGCCTACTTCAATTTGCTGTGTTCTTCTGGAGAGATTTATTTCTGCCCCCTTCTAGGAGGTAGTATCCCAAAGCCCCAAACACAAAAAAATGAGACAAATAAAACCAATTTCCACAGAGGCCATAATGTAGAAAATATTACTCCTTTCTCCCTGCTAAGTCAAATAATAGAGTCCTTTTTCCCCACAAGTCCTATCCTTTCTTGTGGCATTGTGGCATTCATTTGAAAAATATTTATTGGAAGCCTACTTGTGTCAGGTGCTATACTAGGCAATGGTCTGCAGTTATTAGGATCAGTGCTTCAGAATTAATTTGGAGATCATGGAAGCTGGCTCCATCTAATAACAGGTTCTTTAAAATG
The DNA here is from genome assembly GCF_964194135.1 of Talpa europaea. Taxonomy (NCBI): domain Eukaryota; kingdom Metazoa; phylum Chordata; class Mammalia; order Eulipotyphla; family Talpidae; genus Talpa; species Talpa europaea. The sequence continues at coordinate 46,060,368 of NC_140071.1, read as the reverse complement.
TGGTAGAAAAATTCATCGGCTGTTGCTGTAAAGCAGTGAGCAGCTGTTGAAGTAAATAAATAGCCTTTGGAAAAGCATTTTAAAAGCTGATTTTTAAAAACACTTTAAGGAACAGAATAGAACATTTTAAGAAGGATTAAATGAAAAAATGAATGCCATTAATTCATTAGCTTACATAATAATTAATGGTGGAATAAATGAATGTCATTAATTCATTGTTACATAATAGTTAATGTTGGAATAAATGAATGTTATTAATTTATTATTACATAATAATTAATGTAACTAAAGGCCTGGGTACGTTCTGATTTCTCCGAGCATCAACCACTAAGATGATATACAAAGGGAGACTAAAAGGGGCTAGAAGCAAGAAACTGGGTCATCCAAAGGACCAGGTTATTTTGCCAATACAGTATCAATTGCCAAGAACAAAGTACTTTTTATGCTGATGTGACCAAATGTTAGGGAATGGATGAAATAGTTAAAAAGAAAAAGAAAAAAAGATTAGGTAAAGAGTAGGAGACCCATGTTCAAGTGTCAGCACTCTCATAAAGATATTTGGGATCTTGACAAGTTAATAAATCAACATAAGACTCAACATTCAAAAAATAAAAGAAAAAAGAATCAGGAAAGACAAGGGAAAAAAAGAACCACAGAATGGGTAGAAATATTTGCAAATAATATATCTGATTAGGGAAAACAATTCAATTTTTTAAATGGCCAAAGGACTTGAATAAACTTTTCTCCAAAGAGGATATACAATGGTCTACAAGCACATGAAGAGATATTCATGATCACTAATAAATGCAGAAAAGCAAATCAAAATTTCTTTGAGACATCATCTCACACCCACTAGAAATAAAAAGTGTTGGCGAGGATGTCAGGGAATTAGAACACTTTGCGCTGTTTGTGGGAATGTAAAATGGTATAGCTGCTATGGAAAACAGTACTGTGTTCCCTTACAAAATTAAAAATAACATTAGCATGAGATGCAACAATCCCAATTCTGGGTATATACCCAAAAGAACTGAAAGCATGGACTCACACAATTATTTGTATACCCATGTTCATAGCAAAACAATAGCCAAAATGTAGACGTAACCTAGCTACCTATTAGCAAGTGAATGAATAAACAAAATGTAGCATGCATATAAACTGTAATATTATTCGGCCCTTAAAAAGAAGGAAATTCTGATGCATGCTGCAGCAAGGATGAAACTTGAAGACATGCTAAGCGAAATAAAGCAGTAATGAGATGACAAATTCTATGTGATTCTACCTGTTAGGTATCCAGAAAAGTCAAAATCATGAAGACAGAAAGTTCAGTGGTGATTACTGAGTCAAGAGGGAAGGAGAATAAATAAGTGAATGGGTTGATCAATCTCTTTCATCTAAAATCTTTTGATTTATAACTCTAAAGCTCACTTTTGATTGTTTTAAACTCAAAATTAAAGTGAACTAGTGGAAAAAAGAGAATGAATGTCTGATAATACAAAGTTAACTTGTCTTCCATATTGACTAGACAATTATTTGTTCAAATGTAAATAGTAATGTATATAGAAAGCTATTCATTGCAGCTTTATTTGAAGTGGTAAAGTATGCAAATAATGATACTGTCCATCATAGACACAGGCTAAATTAGTCCTAGTGTATTATACAATAAAATATTAAGTTCTTGAAAAATGAAGAAGTGCCTTGTGTATTAAAATAAGTTGATTGAAAGATACTTTGTTAACTAAAAAGCAAGTAGAGACAATGATTATGGTGTACTATTGCTTGATTATATGGGGGGGGCAAAGAATGTTTGCCAGTATTTGTTGTACATATATAAAATATGCCTAAATGGACACAAAAACCCTGGAACATTGATGGGGGGATATTAGGGGGGACTGGGTGCCTGAGGGGCAACACACCCTTTAACATTTGAATTTTGATTCAAGTGAATGTCTTATTTATTTTAATTAACTAATTAATTAAAATGAAATCAAATAAGCTTTTTAAAAATGTGGCCTTCTACACATTATGCAATGCAGGTCTAACAGCCATTTAAAAATAAATATAACTGACACCCTGAAATAGCGTTTTAATTTTTTCCTTTTATTGCTTACTCTAGATCATAATTGTATAGTTAATCTCATTAACAATTAATGAACTTCTGAGTTTTGGGTACTTTATGTATATATTAAGTCCTGAATTTACTTTTCAAAATAGATTACTATTATAAGAAGGAAACTATTAGAGGTAACAGTTTGTTTAAATCATTCCATACCACCAGTGAAATGACTGTATTCAAAATCTAGACTGCCTTATTTTATTTCATTTATTGGACCTTTCAAAGGCCAAGGAGAAATTTTTATTTTAAGTTTTTATTGGAGCATAAAATGCATACAAAATATGTTGTAAATGTATAACTTGATGAATACTCAAAAACTGAACACACCATGTACACAGCACCCAGATCAAGAAACTGGCATTACAAACATATCCCAGAAGCACACCATTCCTTTCTTATCACTCTTCCCTCCTCTAGGATAATCAATGCTGTAGCTTCTAAGACCATAACTTAGTTTTGTCTGTTTTTGTACATAAGTGCAATTACCCTTCTGTGCCTAGCTTCTTTTACTTGACATTACACTTGACACTACACTTGTGAGATTTATCCATACTGTTGCATGGAGTTATAAGTCAATCATTCTCATTTATGTAGAGCATTTCATCATCTAAATATGTGACAATTCCTGCATCCATTCTATTGTTAATGGGTGCCTGAGTAGTTTCCAGGGCTGCTGTGAACATTCTTGCACATGTCTTTTGAGGAACATTTATACACATCCCCACTCAGGAGTAGAATTGCCTCATACAGATGTGCACAACTCTAAAAGACACTGCCAAACATGTTTTTCTAAACAGTTATGCCAATCTCCTATCAGCAGCAATTAGAGTTTCAGCTACTCTACATTCTGTCCAACCTTTTATAGTTTTAGTTTTAGCTCTTCTGGTAGACATGTACTGGTATCACTGGAAGTTATTTTCTGAAAGTACAAACTTCTTTCAGAAATTCTTTAAGCTGGGTAGGCTGTAAAAACCACAGAAAAAGTTAAAACTGGTCAAATGGAAGTTAGAGAGAAGCTTGCATTTCATATATCTTCTTTTTTGCTGTTTAGGGTTCTTAGTATACACATTATTAATTTAAGAAATTTATGTTTCTATGATTCTTGAGGTTCAGAAGCTGGTGGGTGTGCCAATTTGTTACTGAGGAACATATTATTACCTTCCTAAGTCAACTGAGGGCTGTGTACAGATGAAAATTTTAAAGTAAGCTTAAATCTTGTACAGTCCACCCAAAGATGTTTACCATTATCACCTAGCGAAAAACCCTCACTAAATCCTCTTCAGAAAGCTAACTAGGAAAAAAGCTATGTGCAGATAAGCCGAAAACAGCGTATTTCTGTGAGGAAAAGAGGAAGGAAGTTTGGTCCCAACATAGCAGTAAATTTCTTACCAATTGTAAGTTCCTCAGTGCTGTGCTGGTATGTGATATCCCTTGGGCTGAACACCACATCTCACTGCATCACACCCAGATTTTCCCTGAACTGCTGTTGATCTTTATGTCTCCATATCTTCTTTCTCAAAATTACCGTGCTGGGAGGCTAGTTTGGGAAACTGAGTGGACCAGAACTCACAGGAACATTGATTAGACTCTTCTGTGGAATCCAGAAGAGTATAAGTCAGCACCCCTATAAACTCTGATAGAAGCATTTTTACCTATGATGGAAAGAAGCCCTGAACAATCCAGAAATACAAAAAATGTTGCTGCTTCTTCAGAACTAGCAATCAAAAGTGAAAACTCCACTGTGGACTCTTAGAGCCAGCCTTAGGAAGGACTTGCTTATTATAAGGTGAATCCTACAGAAAGACTGTTTTTGCTCTAAATTTATGCAAAGCCATTGCAAAGAACAAAATATGAAAAGTTACCCAGCTTTAATTTGCATTTTACATATAAAGAAACAAAGGCCTTTAAAGGGGAGTAATTGCATGAGGTGGTTTGACCTGCCTGATATGTTGGGGTAAATGTGTGGTCATTGCAATGGACAGAGGGAATGGACAGATAAAGCAAGGAAAGGCCGGGCACCCAGGGAAGAAGGTTTTAGATGAAAAGTTCACCTCTACCATCCCTTTGTTAGGATCCTGGGCAGTAACAACAATAAAAAACTGAGGTTAGTGGCCATGGGAAAATATAAGGAAAGTGAAATCTTCAATTCGGGGATTCTTTGAAAAAACTCTGAACAAAGGACACCTCAGATGTATTTGATAACCCCAAACATTTCTACTACAGCAGAAGCTGAGAACTCAAATGCCTTCAAGGTAAAGTAAATAAGTGAACTTGAAGGGGGTAGGGCAACTGGGTGTGCAGCAGACTGGCAAATGGGAAGAGCGGCTGCTCCGAAGAATTCACATTCACTTTTTAAAAAACACTGAGTTTGCCAAAGAAAACAAAAAGGTTGGCAACATTTCCTTGTCATCAGTTCACAAACACTGTTCTACATGGTGTTAAAACATCTTCAATGGTTTAAAGGTTAGATGAAACTGTTTTAGTCTAAAAACATGTATAAAATCAGCTCAGTATAAAGGAGATGTCAATTGAAGGGAAAATGAAAAGTCCTGATATTTTCTCCTCAGCCTTGATAAAGGGGACATTTGAACTCTGATATGACATGATGTCTATCTTCCCCTTGGAGAAAAGAAGGAGATACCCTTTACCTTCAGTAACAAGGGTGTTGTTTGAAAATGTGTATTATTGGCACTTAGTCATCATTTATTGAATGAATTAATGTGATATAAGCATAGCAAAACACTAGCTAAAGACACTCATAACCTCTCTTCTGAAGTTATAAAACTTAGGGGATGAATTTCCAGCTCTAACCTTCCTCTTCCCCTTCAGGATTTATTTTTAACCACAAACATCTTTGCAGGAGGCCAAAGGCTTCAGTGTTATGACCTTCCACATCCCATTGCTTTAGCAGAATACAAAGAACACGGGCAGCTTCCCAAGAACAGTTATTACAGAATTCACTCCCCAGGTGGTATCCAGGCGGACTTAGTCCTTTGGGAGTGGGGCAGGGAATTTCAGCACTCACAATGATGACTCTTTAACTCCCTGACTTCACGAATCTTGAGTACAAAGAGGGAGCATCATCTCACAGAATATAGAGGAATAAATAAAATTATGTATGTAAAAGGGTTCATGTAGTGCCTGGCACATGGTAAGCACTTAGCAGACTATAAATATTATTATCTACTATGGAAATAGCAGCTGAATGAATTTTTTTAATGGACCTAATAGAGATAGGAGTAGGGGGAGATAGGATAACAAATTCACAGACTGAAGAAAAACAAAACTATTTCACAGTTGTCTATAAACTATTTGGAAAAGGTGAAAGTGGGTAAGTATTAACATAACTAAAATGCCCTTCATTTAAATACAAATCCTTATCTATACATGTATACACTTAAATACAAATAAAGGCCCTCTGTTTAACAAGTAATACAGATTATATAGTTAACAGGTAATAGAGATTATATCCAATGAAGACTTTAGCTTCTTTTTTGCCTTCTGTTTGTATTAGCTACTAAAAAAAAATCACAAGTCATTTTTAAATTAAATGCTACTAGTTTAAAATATCTCCTCAGTTTTGCAGAATTTGGAGGAACTGAAATTGAAAATGCCTGCTTTAAGCTTTTACCATCGGAGCCCTGATATTGCCCCCTAGCGTCTGGTACCCACCACTGCAACTGCTTCTTGCAGCCACAGATTGGCAGTTCCAGACCTGTTCATCTTACTAATACTCACCAGGTTAATACTATAAGTAGTTAAAGCATTAATGAACTAAACTGCTATTTAGTCAGTTACTGCAATGCTTTAATGGTAGAAAATTCAGGGACTGTGAAAGATAACATTACCTCATTACCTCATTCTTGCGGGTAGGTGAAATATTAGATTATTTGATTTATAATATAATTTATCATCATTTCATTTTAAACTTGACAGTTATAAATAAACTAAAGGACTCTTCAGTTGCATCTCAAGTGCACATCATGTTAGCAACTAAATTTGTATTAATTCATCACTTACTGCAGTAATTTCCTCCTTTGCATATGTTGAAATAAAGTTTGTTTCACATACAAAATTTCCAAGCGTGTTTTTATTTGGGGAAGAAAGGCTATGAATTCTATTTCAGACTTTTTCATTGTTCTCTAGGTTATTTACTGTGTGTTGTAAATTTTTAAATTAATGTTTTTATTAGTTTTAAGCAATGTGTTCTCATTAAAATATTTTAGAAAAATACAGTAAAACAATGAATAAAATAAAAACAACCTATAGTTCCCCATCAACAGATAACTATTGTTAACATTGCTAATTATTTCTTTCCAATTTTAGTAATGCCTACATGTTTTATACATAGTTTTTATGCTGAATATGAAGTCTTGAAAGTATATCTTCACTGTCATACATAAATGTCTGTCCTTGTTAAATATTGCAATATCCTTATTAGAAACAACGGTATTATTAGAAACTGCAAACTATGTTTGGATATAAGGGGAGAAGGTCCTTTTGGTGGTTTTTTTTAAAAATATTTATTTATTTATGCATAGAAGAACTGGGATGTAGGCCAGAGGTGCTGGGGATGAGAGGATTCAGTACTTTTGAACATACCCCACTAATTCATGATAAGTATGGGACCATTCTATAAATGATATCTGTGCTCCATGACAGAACCACAGGATGTATATCACACAGGAGATCACACTTTAGGCTGATGTTCTGGGGCATTGCCCCCACACTCAATAATCTTACCCTTGGCCTTTAACAAATATTTGCTATTGAATGGAATTACTAGGGCCTCCTCCCGTAAATTAAGTAATGGTGCATGATCCCAGACAAGGGAGAGGTAAATCTGGGTCGCGGACCTGAGAGGTGCAAAGAGGGACCTTGTTTTACTTCTGGATGTTTTCACCCATTTATTTGGGAGAACAATCTTGGTCATCACCTCCGAATGGCAGGTTCCCAACGATCCTCCGCAGGCCTATTCAATAAAAGGTTTGTGGGCGTGTTCCTGCCAGAGGACCGTGTTGGACAGCGCCAAGGTTGGAGAAACCCACCCCGCACACAGCAGCGAATATAAAGAGTCCGGCCTCAGGCTCCCAGCAGCTCATCGCTTCACTGGGGGAAACGCTTGCTTCATTTCTGTCCGCATCCGCGCAAGTACCTGTGCGTAAACCACGAAGATGGCACCCCCTGGGGGCAAAAAGGCCAAAAAGGTGAGTCTTCAGGAAACCCGAATTCTTCATCCCGGTCAATACTTTTAGGTCGCCACCCACTGGTCTCTCATCCCAGCCTTCGGAGAGTGCAGAGGGTCACAGTAGCCAGGCTGAGACCAGAAGGAAACTCCTGCAGGACCCAAACGCGCCTGAGCCTCTCCCAACTCATGCCCCACATACAGAGCACTCCCTAGACCTATGTGACCTCTGACTCAACTCCCAACATTTTCTAAGTCTCGCATCCCCAAGACCAGAGCACTCTCTCCAAAGATGCCGCTCCTACGAGCATCTTCCCTCCCGCAAGGCGGCGGGCGGGAGTGCGCCAGTGTCGAACCCCAGCCCTCCCTGTGGGCGCCACCGCGTGCGCCCCTCTACGCCCAGCGGTGCCCAGGGCTCCGAGGTCGCGCGGGCAGGATCCGACCGTTTCCCGCCGCGGCCTCAGGGCCGCCTCTGCCGAGTTCTAGCAGCGCTTGCCACACCTCGGAAGCCACAAGGCTCAAGCGTTGGTTGGATTATGGTAAGTCTCCATCCGTCCTTCGTTTGGGTCTAGCTATCACAGAAAATGCACCAAGCGGACATCGAAAAGACAATGTAAGAAAAATGGGCACAGTTGCCGTAAGATATTAAGGATTGTTAGTAAGATTTAAAAAGCAAAAACTTAGCAGCTCCAGCACCCAATTAACAATAAGCCCCTCCCTTCCCTTTGTGGGATGAATGTTACAGTCCAGACTTTCAGTTTTTGACTAGTTTGAGAGATGGATGGATGGACGGAAGGATAGAGACATGCAGTCACTCACTGAGGGACTGACGTGGGACTACAGTGCGCCAGTGGGAAGAGAGGGACTGAGGGAGGAGGGAATAAATGTGACTCTTGTCAAAGCGCCCAGCCCCAGGCCTGATGGACAGAGGCATCCATGGCGAGGAGAAGAGGCAGATGAAGTCAGGACATGGTATCTCTGGGGTGTAAGACTGTGAGGGCTTGTGCTTTTTCTCCTCAGTGCCAGCTCTATGAATCAAAGTTAGTAGCTAGTAATATATCATTTATTTGATTCATTCATAGTTTTGATATAACTGCACTGAGTAGTATATCTATTTGTATTAATTGAGTCACAGTGATCAAAGTGCTAGACTTAAGATGTGGCATTTACACACTGTAATAGTGATAGATTACTTTGATTTCAAATATATTTGTAGCTGTTTTGGAGTTGTTACCTCATGAACTTCCAACTTAAAATTTTTCTGGAAGGGATACTCAAAAACATATAGCATAGGGCCTCCCCAGTGGAGCAATGGGTTGAGCACAGCGCTGTCCGCAGCCTCTGCAGCGCGGGTTCGATTCCCGGCCGACCAGGGAATGGCACTGCAGACCTCTCCCATCTCGCCTGCTGCTCCCCTCAGCAGTGTATTTCGGTCATCTGCCTGTTCTGCCCCCTGCTCTGTCTCTGGTGAATCCTCTCACCCTTCCGCGCCTCTGGCCTTGTACCCCAGCTCTTGTATAAAAATGAACAAATCTTAAAAAAAAAAAAAAAAAGAACATATAGCATAATACTATTTTGCTGCTGTAAGTGGAAAAAATCACTTGTTTTCTCCTCTTTGGGCACCAGCTGATCAAAGGCATAGAGCGGGTCAGAGGAAGGGAAAAGATTAAAATGAGGATGGCTCTAGCAAGTGTCAAGGACTTAGGATGCAAAGTCCCATGAATGCCTCTCACAGATTTATGTAACCCTTATGTGACAAAACAGATGCAGTCATTCATCATAATAAATAGAACATGGTAAGTACATTCCAAGTAATGACAGTCTTTGCAAGCCTTTTCTACCTCTTCATCACCACTTAAAACCACATCTATATACTACGTAAGGTATTGAGTCAGGAGGCCCTATACTCCCCACCTGAGAACTTGTGTAAATTACTTTTGACTTTGGGCCTTAATTCTACAACTGTAAAATCAGAATGACCCAAGTTGAATTAGGGTAACTTTTATTTTTAAATTCTGTGATTCTTTGGAATTAAAAAAAAATATGGTTACACTTTCTAATCCACAAAGCTCTTTAAAAATATTAAATTTAAGGGCCTCCCCTGGTTGAGCGCTGGGCTGTGAAGCTGCCTGCAGCCTCTGCAGCTCTGGTTCGATCCCTGGCCACCGGCGAGGGTCCCACATGGCACGACAGACCTCTCCTGTCATGCCCGCTGCTCCCCTCAGCAGTGTGTTTCGTCAGTCTGCCTGTTCTGTTCCCTGCTCTGGCTCTGGTGAGTTCTCTCACCCTCCCACACTTCTCACTATACCCAGTGCTTGTATAAATAAATAAATAAATCTTAAAAAAAAAAAAAAAGAGGCAGGAGTTTCCTCCTTTAAAAAAAATATTAAATTTAAAATGTATCTTTTGAACATTAACACCAGGGTAGTTATTGTATAATATTGTAAATAGAACAGATATGGGGACTACGCTAGAAATCAGTTTGCAAGTATATATATATATATATATATATATATATATATACACACATACATACATACATACATATATGTATATATATCTATATATATACATATATGCACACATACATTTGTATATACACTTAAATACTCTACCCTGTTCTTGTCATCTGGCACTTGTCGAGAACAAAATGTGGATACTCATAATCTCCTAAACAGTGTAACCTATCTCCTGTTGTTGTAGAAACTGAATGTTAACACCAAAGAGAGAAATCCTTGTGGTAGTATTCTTTTCCTTCCATCTTTATGAAGTGTCTGCTGACTTTTAGTTTGTAAAACGCCTTATAGCTTTATATATCCCCTTCAACTTCATTATCAATTTTAATCCTCTCTTTGGTTGATGGACAGAGTAAAAAGAAAGACTAGCCTTCATGTGAATGTGTGCTTAGATATTCATTTGAGGCTTTACCAAAAACCCCCTCTCATTTAATTCCCTATTGGTATTTCTTTAGATATACCATCCTCCCACAATATTCTTCAAAGAATCTTTAATGAGCCCTGCCCCTGGCACATGTACACAAAAATCTTCATTACATGAGCATTTGGGTTGTTTGCTGACAGTAACAGATTTATGTTTAAAATACACCCACATCTCATTCTTTAGAATGAGAATTCTAAAGAAATCATGCTTCTGAGCAAAATGATAGCAAAAATACTAAAAAAAAAGATAATTGCCTTGAAAAACTCAAGCAGCTCCTTTTCTCCCCCTGCCCCTTCTGTCATTTTAGGGCATCCTAGAACGTTTAAACTCTGGAGAGGTTGTGATTGGAGATGGAGGGTTTGTCTTTGCCCTGGAGAAGAGGGGCTATGTGAAGGCGGGCCCATGGACCCCAGAAGCTGCTGTGGAACACCCAGAAGCTGGTTGGTGCAAAGTTCTATTCTAGGTTCTCATCAAAAAGCACTATGTCAACCCAAGTCTGGAGCCTAATATCCAACATTGACATTCATGCCACATTTTCCTAATATTTATTATTGCCTACTAGGTGCTATACTAGTGTTTAAGTAGATTCAATGTTAGATAAGCACAATGGTTCTCCTGGTTGCTGTCACCCCTTCATCCCTGCCCCTCTAGATGAGCTTTGACCTGGCTCACTGCCTTTCTCTCTGCCCTCCCTCACCTCTATAGGTGATTTCATTCTCCATCTAGTGATCTATCCCATTCTCTTTCTGTCAATGCCTGATCTCCTCATTTCCAGGGAGCTTTTCCTCCACCCTCACCTCAGCAACCCACTCTTACACCCTGCTATCACCAATAACAGTCTGAAATCTCAAACACATCTGAAATCTCACTCCTGACTACCACTTCCTATCTTTTCTACTCACTCTCTGTAGAACTCCCCACCTCAATTCACCAATACTCTCAGTATTGAGATGCATGGAGAGTTTCACCTTTGGGGGCCCAGGCATCATTGACATGTGGCTGCTCATAGGCACCTTATTGCAGGAGCTGGTTCCAAGGCATCATCCTAAGAGCAGGAGAGCCCATTGTTGACATCATGGGAAGGCCCCCTTATATCAGATCCTGGCATCATGTCAAGGCCAGGAGGATCCAGGAGAATGGAGGGACATGGTATCTGCAGGAAGAGGAGCAGGGAATGGGGTAGAAGAAATCTTTCCCTGTTGAAATGCAGCAGTGGTTTTGTCAATCAGGCCTTGAGCCTACTTGACCATCCATTTCTGAGAGTAGTCTTTCACATTCTTTTTTTGTTTCCTACCACTGTAGTCTGTCTTTCTCACAGATGGAGAGTCATGGTGATGTGTGTATGGCTAAGCAGTCACAATAAAACCTGGCCCCATGGCTCTGCAGACCAATCTTTTGAAGCAATTTGAACAGAGATCTCTGCTAACCCTCAGGGTGTTCTGGAGTTGTACAGGTTTTTCAGAGCTGTCCCAAACTGAGTCAAGAGGACTGGGCCTTTGTGTTCTCCCCCTACCAATAGACCAAGCACCAAACAAGCTGTCAGCCCTCCCAATCCCAGGGAAGGAAAGCTCCCTTTGGCCTAGGGAGAATCTCAGCTGGCAGCCAACAAATTGAAAGAAGTTGAATCTTTCAAGGACATTCTTGTGAATATTATCAAGATAAAGTAGGTTTTTTATGTTTATTGAAGAAGAGTATATTTTTATGAACTCAGTAATAAAGGATGAAAACTAAGCACATAAATTGAACTTTGAAATTAAGCATAAAGACTCAGGATCTAGAGTAAGAAACCCTGACATAGTTGCTAAGCTGCATGGTATTGGGGAAATTAACTTAGCTTCTCAGGGATTCAGTTTCCTCTTCTACAAAACTGAAATAATATTGATATCTACCTCAAAAGGTTACTATGAAGATTAAATAAGTTATAGTGTTTAAAATAGTGTCTGTTTAAAGTAGTATCTGGTGCATGTTAAACATTGTTTTAACTATTGTTATTGTTAACTTGGTTGAGTTTATTCTCTTGATAGTATTCTTGGTCATATAAATCTATGGCTAGATAAACATGTTCACCTAATCCCTACACAGTATCCAAAATATAATAGCCTTTGCACTGTGAAACCCAGCAAATGTATACAATTTATATTTCCAAATAAAAGTAGAAATAATACTGTTTACCCTTAAAAAAATGAAATCAGTAGGCTTGGGGAACCAAAACAATAATTGTTCTCAAATTTTAATTTCATCAACTGAGTTTGTTAAACTCAGATCCCACTTAGAGATTTAGGTCCTCAAATCTCAAAAGGGGTCTAGAAACCTGCATGTTTATAATTGTACCAAAGTGACTATAAGGTGAATCACATTTTGAGAAGCATTGCATTAAAGGGCTTTAAGGAACAGAATGGAATAATTATTATTCCATTAATTGACTGAGGATTTTAAATATTTCTATTGTTTGTTTCTTAAGGTTCACTTGCTGTATTAAACTCAGCATAAAATGTTTCTTGGGGCAGATGGATTTTAACAATAAACTATCTTTGCCCAATCTCTGCTATATAAACCAAATAAGACTATTATTTAAACTACAAGTTTCAACTTTATAAGTCACCATTTTTTAAAAGTAAACATTAGAGGAGTTCAAAAGAAAGTATTTTCTTTTATTTTATTAATGAAGAAACACCATGTTTCATCTCTTCACCATCTGGGTCTTGAGTATTTTGAACTCATTTAGGTGTGCTAAGCATTTGCTCTACTTTTTCTTATGCATGTTCCATGCTTTTCAAGAATTAATGAAAACTCCGTGATACTGAGTCATTAGATTTAACCCTGGCTTCTACAGACTGAAATCCCATATATTCCACCCTGCCAGTGTCTGGTTTAAATTCTGTCACCCACAGTGGACTACAGGGATGCATCAGAAATCTTCTGTAATGTATCTGCACAAGAACATCCTTATGAGGTAGTGGAAGTATTTAGCCTTTTGGGGCAGTGAAAAGTGTTTAAAACATTCCTGCTCCAAATGAGAGGGATGGTCAGCCTTCATGCTATTTTATGCAAATAAATTTGTATCTACAAGTGACTTTCTAATTTAGACTGAAAGATAACTAGAATTAATCTGAACCCTGAAAAGTTTCCCTGCAAGCTGGCCTGCACCCGAAATGTTTTTGTGGGACTGGAGCCCAGGTTGACTTTTTAATGCTGGGAGCAGTAAGAAAAGGAAGGTTTCACTCCAGCTACACAAACCGTATCCCAAACCATTTGCAGTCAAATATATCCTGGAATCCAGAATTTGGGGGACTTATTAAAGTTAATAGTGCTCTGTGCTACAAATTATGTAACACTCTCAGTAAGGTCTGAAGCAGTCTTCCTCCCTCATAATCAAGCACTTTTTTTTTTTTTTTTTTTTTTTTGCCTCAAGGACTATGACTACCTAGTCTAATTGGGATACAATTACAAACATCCTCACAGTGGTTCTGATCATGTTTTGTCCCCAAGTGATTCTGTGATAAATTTATTATTCCACTGAAGAAATACTGAAAAGTTTTATTTGACCTCTTAGAGTTCTCTGTGGAATTCCTAACACTTGCGTTTTTCAGGTAAATTTACACGGGTAACTATTTAACTATACTATGGATATTTATAGCTAGAATACACACACACATATCTTGGTTGCATTTAGCTAATTAGCTTCTATGATGATAAAATAAAATAAGTATAATGAAGAGTTTAAAGTCATAAAATGAATATAATTAATTAGAATAGGTTATGTCACTGTTGTAGAGACCAGTCACACCCTATTCGTGGTTAGAGGACAAAGACTCTAGGACTCATATAAAAAAACATAAAACGGAAATGTAAAGAGTATCCAGAAATTACCATATTTAATTCTCCCAATAAAGTTAATGTCAAAAGTTGTGATGTTTGCACATGGTGGAATCAGGTTTGCTGGACCTGGAGAGTCTTGGGGAATCTGAAGTTGTAGTAACTCCTTCTTGGTGAATCTAAATTGGGTCATACTTTGAGAAACACTGCAGTTTTAAGAAGCATAACAGAGTAATCAAAATGATAACAAGCAAGGAGCTGTTTTCACCTTTTTGGGTCACTGCCTTCTTGGTTTCTAATGGATGCCCAAGGTTTAGGACCACTATTTTGGAGCAAATGACCTTCTTTAAAGTGGATACAAGTGGCTATATAGGAAATAGGGGGTGGGAGAGTCCCACTATATTTCTTCCAACCAGTGAAAGTTTTGCCACTTGGCATTCATTACTGGACCAGTGCTTGGGATCCTTGCTCACATTATTCTTCTTCCACTCTGTTACTAGAATTATCTTTCAAACACACAGCCAATCACACACCCTGTTGCTTACAAACTGTTGCTATTTCCCTGCTACATGTAACCTGGAGCCCAGGCTTCTTGGGAAGACATGCTAGTCCTTTCGTATTTTGTCTGCTCACCATTCTGATTTCACCTTCACCTTCACTTTCACCTTCAGCATATCTTCAACATACCCTCAATTCCAGCCCTCCAGACTACTTGCCATCCTCCTTGCCACGCCAGTTCCTTTCTCCTTATCTCTGCTCAGGTAGTCATCATAGGGAGTTCCCATCCCCACCTTCTCTGCTCAGCAAAAATGCCAAAACGATTACTTTTCTGTGAGATCTCCTTCCTCCCTTTGCCTCACATCCATGGTAGAAATAAGCTCTTTTATCTGGCAAGAGACCCCAAACCCACTTCTCATTAGCTTTCAAGATGCACAAATGCCAAACAACATTTTTAATTTTAAGGAGATGCTTTCATATTTCTTCATTTAGAGCCTTTTGAAAATATGGGTCAGTAAACTGATAGAAATTAATACCTTTACTCATTCCTTTCTCAAGTTCGCCAACTTCATCGAGAGTTCCTCAGAGCTGGATCGAATGTCATGCAGACCTTCACATTTTATGCCAGTGAAGACAAGCTGGAAAACAGAGGAAACTATGTTGCTGAGAAGATATCAGTGAGTAAAACCATACATGGAACTTTTATGAGGGCATAGTGGACATAGTTATCATCGCAAAAGTTTTCATAGAGAAAACTGTTGAGATTCTTCAGAGTTTGGTTTTGTCTTAAATAATACAGAAACGATATATGTGTGGATAACACTCAGGTTTTAGCTGGAGCCTCTGAATTAACAGAAAGACATTTGATGAAACAGATCAAATTAGAACCAAATTAATGATTTTCCCAGTCTCTTGACTGTTACTGACTGAACATCTTTACAAATTCTTATGATCTTATAGTTGATTAAAAAATTTTACTTGAGTGAATTTAGTTGAGTTACTCAACAATGTACGGGTACAATTTCTTACATCAGCAACTGCATATATCATGCCACACCACTACCAAATTTCCCATCACATCCACCAACAACTAATCGATCCCTTCTAACTATTCCTGCCCCTATAATCTTCTCCTCTGGCAACGACTAATCTGTTCTCAGAGTCAGTGTTTGTTTTGTCTTGTTTGTTCATTTTTCCCTTTATTGTTAACAAAGCATATTTGGTATTTCTTTTTCTCCTTTTGATTGATTTCACTTAGGCATAATCCCATTAAGATCCATCCATGTTGTTGCAAATAGAAAAATTTCATCTTTTTATGGCTGAGTAGTATTCTGTTTTGTATATATATCACATCTTTTCTATTCATTCATCTGTCATTACCAGGCACTTGAGTCATTTCCGTTTTTGGGCTATTTTGAATAAGTGCAATGAACATAGGAATGCACACATCTTTTCAAATTGGTGTTTTTCTATTTTTTTTAAAGATTTATTTATTTATACAAAAACCGGGGTACAGGCAAGCAGTGGGCGAGACAGAAGAGGTCTGCTCGCTGGCCGGCCAGCATCAAACCGGCATTGCAGAGACTGCAGACAGCTTTACAGCGCAGTACTCTACCGCCTGCGCCACCAGGGGAGGCCCTGTTTTTCTATTCTTTAGGTAAATACCCAGAAGTTGAGTTGATAGGTCAAATGATAGAGCTACTTTTAATTTTATGAGGAATCTCCATACTGTTTTCCAGAGTGGCTATACAAATTTACATTCCTAGCAACAATGCATGAAATTTTCTTTTTCTCCACATCCTTGCCAATATTATAGTTTTAAAATATGACATAGAGTAGGGGCAAGGTATAAGTTCAAGGAATTATGAACCTGGAATCTTTCCCTACTTACTACAAGAAACTATGTGAAACTACATTTACTTATCAGCTTGGCAACTTCTTCATCTCTAAAATGAAAAGGGGTTAAGTGCAAGGGGTTGAGAGACAACCTATGAAGCTGTACACAGCCACTGCAGCACGAATTCGATCCCCGGCCATGGAGCTACCCACATGGCACAGCAAACCTCTCCTGACTCACCCACTGCTTCCCTCAGCAGTGTATTTCAATTGATCTGCCTGTTCTGTTTCCCACTCTGTCTCTGGTGAATCCTCTCACTCCCACACCTCTGGCCTGTCCTCTAGTTCTTGTATGCATAAATAAATAAATCTTAAAAAAAAAGTAAAATGAAAAGGGAGTTCTTAATTTCTACAAGTTTATGGGAGTTACAGCATTGGTTTTATTTTTTTAATTAGGGTAAGTGTCAGTTTTTAAGGCCTAATTAAACAATATCTTATTTGTGATACTTTTGTCTGTCAATTGAGAAAATACATAATCATAAAATAACAAAAATTCTGTAATCATTTGAATTGAATTTAATTCTAATTAATCATAAAAGTGAATTATTATCATTGCCACTGTTTGCTAGGTATTCTTCTAAGTGCAGCTTAGGAATTGGCAGGTGCCGGATCCTTTTATGCAAGACCCTTACCCTCTCACGGATCTTTGGTTTAATGTAATATCCTAGATACCACAATTATGAGATGTATTTCTTTCATCACTATTATTAGTGTTATTGCTAATTGCTGACCTTGGTAAACACTGAACTATTCCATCTCTGTATTTTCTGGAATAAAATCACCTCTGGAATCACACAATGGAAATATGGGCATTTGAGTAATAAGTTTGTTTTACTTTCACATGAAAATGTAGATATTTTCTATATTCAACCATTTTAGGGGCAGAAAGTCAATGAAGCTGCTTGCGACATTGCCCGACAAGTGGCTGATGAGGGAGATGCTTTGGTGGCAGGAGGAGTGAGTCAGACACCTTCGTATCTTAGCTGCAAGAGTGAAACTGAAGTTAAAAAAGTATTTCAGCAACAATTAGAGGTCTTTATGAAGAAGAACGTGGACTTCTTGATTGCTGAGGTAAACAAAGATATTACCAAAGAAAATTACACTTTACACTTTCTCTGCTTTGAAGTTTATGAAAACCACGTGAAACTAGGTGCTAAACTTGACTAATAAGAGTAATGTTTACTTTTGAACTCTCTCTTACAAGTTAGAACTTTTACTAAATTTGATTTAATCTAGCACAGTGGATCTTTGAGCCTTCTAACTGCAAGTCAGATAGAAATCACCATTCTATTCTGTTTCAAAAATGTTGTGTATCACAACTCAGAGTTTGAAAAGTGCTCATCTGCTGATAAATTAGGAATAGAATGAGTTTTCAAATTATTTGGGGAGAAACAAGTTTAAAAGCACATTGCCTTTGTCTTATTTCAGTATTTTGAACATGTTGAAGAAGCTGTGTGGGCAGTTGAAGCCTTGAAATCATCTGGGAAACCAGTGGCAGCGACCATGTGCATCGGCCCAGAGGGAGACCTGCATGGAGTGCCCCCTGGCGAGTGTGCAGTTCGCCTGGTTAAAGCAGGTGATGACGGATTTTGATTGGTTTGCAATTAGAGAGGTTTTTAAAATAATACACAAATGCATGTCCACCCACAAACCAGTATGTACTACTTTTGTTAAAAAGGAAACCATTCATTTATCTTTTGAGGATTATAATGATACTATTATTGAGTCCCAAAGCAAAAAATGTTTAAAACATATAAATGCCAGCCATTTGAAAGGGTGAAGTAGACTTATGCTGGAGGTTTGACACCTTAAAATGAGAAGAAATTTGGTAAATCTAAAAGAGGATTAGGAAAAAATGTGTTTGTTTTAAATTTATGTCAAGAAGTCTTTAAACTTTAATAGTTTTTAAGTTAGTTGCCCTCTTTGCCAAAGTTTTTTCAGTCTCATAAATTACTGGTATGCTTTGCCTTTTTGTAATGGGTGTAATAAATCAAGAAACTCTTTGATATGAAATACTGCCCACCTAATTTATCTTTTTATATAGTTTTCTTTCTTGATATTGGGTTTCATTTCAATTAGGGAAAACTTGCAAACTGTTTTCAAAGCTGCCTCATTTTGATGCCAACGAATAGCACAGTGTCAGAGAGTCTGACTTGCTCTGTGGTATAGAGAGATTTTGATTGGTTATTTGTTTAATTTCTGATATTTATCCAACTCTTGATATGTCATGAAAGTTCCTTCATATTTATCATTAATAAAAACAATTATTTAGATTTAGGAGTGAAGTTGTAGAACCCTAATTTTGGACTGAAAATATAACAATGGGAGGAAAAGCAAGTTAAGTTGTTTTAAAAGTATCAAAGGAAGCCTTCATCATTCCCATGTTAATTGGCAGGGATTCTTGGCCTGCATCCAATCTATGGATAGGACTATGTCCGATTTTTATATTTCTCTATAATCTCTTATAAGGACTTTTATACCTAATTAACATCCAATAAACAGAGAACATATGATTAATTCATTAATGTAATCATACCAAGTAAGGAAGGAGAAACTTGGGCAACAGAGCATGCAAAAAAAAAAAAAAAAAGGAAGAAGGAGAGAAAGAAAAAGTAGTCAAGATCCAAATGAAATGTAAAGTAAGCTGTTGAATATACAAGTCTGGAACTTAAATGAAAGGTCAGAGTTAGAGAAGTTTGGGAGAGTTCTAGATACAGATGGTACTGAAAGCTCTGGGACTGAAAAGGAAATATTAATGAAAAAGGGAAGATGGCTTGGTGGAATCCAGGGACACTGTGGGATTGAGGGGGTCAGCCTTGGTGAGAGATCAGCATGCAATAAAAAAAAAAGCAGCCTGGGAGCCAGAAGCAACACTCAAAATTATAAAAGTTATCAGATGCCAATAAGGGGGTGTTGATGAAGGAGAGAATGGGTTCAGGGTTAAATGCTGCTGAGATGTTGAGTAAGATTAAAACAGAGAATCTACTACTGGATTTGGTAGGATTGAGATCATTGGTGCCCTTTACAAAAGTTTATATAGAGGAACGATGGGGAATGAGGCCTGACCAGAGCATGCATGAAGAGCAAACTGTAAACCCAGCCTACTGAGAACTAAAGATGTCATGGTTTGTAACATCAGCTCTGTGGCTCCTAGAATCTGGATGTTGATGTTACTCTCATTATAGACAGAATCTCTTCTGTCCTATTCTTGGTATTTTTATATACAACTACAAAATTTTAGGCCATGAGCCATCAAAAAAAAATCATAGTTGAAATGGAAACAATCCAAGTGTCCAGATGATGAATGAATAGACAAATGGGATGTGTCCATACAAGGGAACACCCATAAACTGAATAAAGGAATGAAGTTCTGATACATGCTCTAAATAGGGTGAACCTTGAAAACATGATACTAAGTGAAATAGGTCAGTCACAAAAGAACAAGTCTTGTATTATTTCACTTACGTAGAACAAGCAAATCAACAAAGACAGAAAATGCATTACCAGGGACTAGAGGAAAGGGAATAGGGAGTTAGTGCTTAATAGGCACAGGGTTTCTCTCTGGAGTGACAAAAGTTCTGGAAATAGTGATTATTGCAACAAAATTGAATTAAACTGCATACAAATATCAAATATATATAAATAAGGGTGTACATATACATATATATGTTGTGTGTATATAACCACAAGAATAAAGAAAGAAAAGTTCTATTTGGGAATTCCTTCTATCTTGACAGGATGGATTGTAAGTATTCTGGTCATACTGTCTCCTTATATCTTCTGGAGAAAGAAACCTCAAAAATTAGTACAATGATTGCAATAATCAACTGTTTGGTCCAGAAGTGATTAAGAACATAAAGAATATAAAGTTTTTTGGTAAAATTTGTTGTTTGATTTAATAAGGACAAACAACAAATTTTACAGAAAAAAAATCTTTGCAACAATCCCATATAGTTGTGAGTCTGGGGAGGTGAAAATGTAACTGAGAAGCTTGTCAAAATGAATAATAGACTGTTAGCCACTTCTATTAGCTAGAGTCAAAGGGCTTTTGAGTTTTTTTCCTAATTACAAACCCCAAACACAAAATTCCTCCAGAAAACATGTTACAGAAAAACTTTCCTAAATTACATTCTGCTGTTGCGCCCAAGAAAGTATATTATTAAATTGACCTAATGAAAGGGAACATTGATTTATTCCTCCAATGAGTGGTATGGTAACCACAGGTACAATCTAGCAGCTGGGAGTATTGAAAAATTAGTGTGCTTGCAATATAATGTCAAAGATTGAAAAATTGACTACTAAAACTTGAAGTTAAAAAAACTCTAATAATGATTTTTTTAATAAAAAAGATGGACAGTCAAGTGTGCATAAATGACACTTCAATTATACCAGACTCTTCAAAGCACTTTTCACAGAAAGCACTTGCTGCCTGTTAGTAATCATTCTTGCTCAAGGGTAAGATAGGTTTTAAGGGACCAAGGACCAAATACTGTACTTCCAGTTCACTGTTATAAATAAAACCTCCCTAATGGAGACGAGAGTTAAGTCTACTGGTTTCTGGTGACTCCCTAAAGCGAAAATGTTCTTCCTATTTGCAGGAGCTTCCATCATTGGTGTGAACTGCCACTTTGACCCCACAATTAGTTTGCAAACAGTGAAGCTCATGAAAGAAGGCTTGGAGGCTGCCAGGTTGAAAGCCCACCTGATGGCTCAGCCCTTGGCCTACCACACCCCTGACTGCAGCAAACAGGGATTTATTGATCTTCCGGAATTCCCCTTTGGTAAGACAGATGTTTTATAAATTGTCTCAATGTCTTCATGTTTGATAAATTTCAAATCTATAGCCATAATATTTTATCATAGTAAAGAAATGACTCCATATCTCTTTATTTCTTGCCCCCGGTTCCTTCCCTGCAGCCAAAACCCCACTAATATAAGATAGCAGTAGAAGGAAAAGATAGGACCACAAGCAAAATACTTGAATCAACATCTAGATAGACAATTAGTCATACTTGTAGTTTGCCCCACCTTTCACCCCCCCCCCCCCAAAATGCTCTCGTAGATGAGAATCAGTGAAGATATTGGTTTTGGTCCCAGCTGACTTTGGTCTGCTGACTTGTGTGACCTTAGCAAAATACTTTAGTTCCTCAAGATCTTAATTTTCTCTTCCAAAAATTAAGAATATTAGAGCAGGTTATCTCCAAGATTCTTTTTGCCTATTATGAACATTGCTCAGATACTCCAGGATCTGGGGCTAGGGGAAGATAGCGTCACTGGGTTACTGTATAGCAAATCTGAATGAAGAGACCAAGTAGATGAGTTGAGGGAAAACTTGCAGTCTAGGCAGAAGGATAAAGCATGTTTGGGAAATAAAGGTGAGTCTACCTTGAAAATCACACCAAAGAGGTCAGCAGGGCCAAAGCATGGTCAGCCCCCTATTCCAAACTCAGCTTCTTTTACCATGTCCTATATTCTATAGGAACCCACAGAGAAGTAAGATATTTAAAAAATAATCACTCTAGGAGAACCATGGAAGGAGAATGGCAAAGATTTTGTATAATTTATGCTGTAGAACAAATCACTATAAAACTTAGTAAATAATAAAAATTAAATAACAAACACTTAAATTTCATAGTTTCTTTGGTTCATGAATTTGGGAGCAGCATAGCTGGCTAACTCTTGTTCTGGTGTCTTAAGAGGTTTACAGCCCAGATACGGGTTGGAGCTGAAGACCTGATGGAGGTTAGGGGATTTCCTTCCATGTTCTCTTATTTGGCTATTGGGAATTTCACTTTCTTGCTGTCTATTAACTGGAGGCATCAGTTACTCAGCTCATTGGCCTTTACGTTGTGATGTTTAAGTGTTCTCACATCATGGCAGCTGGCCTCCCCCTAAATGAGTTTTCTAAGAGAGAACAAGGCAGAAACCATTATGTCCTTTATGACCAAGCCTCCAAAGTCACAAAACCCTACCTATTGCCATATTCACTGCCAACCTGATATAATGTACATGAAGGTGAGAACATCAGTTGGCAGGAACCATGGGGAACCATATTGAAACTAGTTTTCATGACATTTAAAGCAGGATAAACACAAAGAAGCTGATAGCTTATAAAAGTTGAAATTTGAATATTCACAACTTAATTAATGTATTGAAATTACATATCTATTATAACTGCTTATCTTAAATATTTTAAAAAATTAATTCAGACAAAATGCAATTTATTTTACAGGACTGGAACCCAGAGTTGCAACCCGATGGGATATTCAAAAATATGCCAGAGAGGCCTACAACCTGGGTGTCAGGTTTATTGGGGGGTGCTGTGGATTTGAGCCCTACCACATCAGGGCCATTGCAGAGGAGCTGGCCCCTGAAAGGGGATTTTTGCCACCAGCTTCAGAAAAGCATGGCAGCTGGGGAAGTGGTTTGGACATGCATACCAAACCTTGGATTAGAGCCAGGTAAAAAATTTACACCAATTGTGCCAAACCATACTCATTTAGATTATGAATATTTCAAGTTCAAGTGAGGTTATTATAAAGAGTGCAGCTAATTTGCTGTGTGATAACGAAGAATCAGTTGTTCTCCTTAAACATCTCACTGAGATGTTTATAAAACAGCCTTACGAAGTGATTTATGGAGAAGGCCTTAAGAATATAGATTATAAATTGTGTAAGTTGCAATGAAATGTGATTTCTTGCTCTAGGAAAGCACCAATCATGTGGTGGATATTAACATTGAATGAATTGGTTAAGATTTAAGTATAACAAATATTAATTCAGTGCCTGTTCTATGCCAAGCATGATTCTTAAGACTGGGAATATTGTGTTAAGATAGAAAAGGTCTTTGCCCTCAGAGCTTACATTGCACTGGTGGGGATGAGCAATAAACAGACATATATAAAGGGATAAAGGTAAAGGGATACTGTGATTACTGCTTTGGTAGAGGCATGGATTTTTAAAAAGTTAACAATGAAGAGAGTAACTGCCTCTGCCTAATTAATATTTTAGAAGAAAGGGCTTTTTGGCTGGGTTTTGAAGGACTAAGCAGGCATCCACAAGATAGAAAAGGGACTGGAGGGTGAGTACCCCAAACAGAAAGAGCAGTGCCAGTGTTTCTCCAACATGGAGCACAATTATGTTAGACATTGTGGACACTGAGGTAGCAAGCTAGACAAACACAGCACTGTCCCCAAGGATTTGCCAGTGTAGTAGGCAGAGAGATAAACAAGGTTCAAGTTAATATAGTAAGTTCAAGGATAAAGATATGCATGGGTGCTGTGGGTCTGAGCTAATGGCTCATGGTATAAAAGACAGGGGTGGTAGCTAGTGAAGGATTTCTAAGATTTTTTTAAGATGCTGAAACTGAACTTTGAAGGACGAAGTACATTGGTAGACAAGGGAACACGCTATACAAAAGCACAAGAGAAGAGAAAAAAGAATGATGTGTTAAAAAAACTGGAAGTTTGGGGATAATGGAGACAGACTTTGATAGAAGATACCTGTCAGGAATAGCAGGATGCCTTTTAATTGTGCTAATGAACTATCTGACTTCCTTTCAAGGCAGTGAGGATGCTAGAGGGTCTCAAGTGGTCCAGGACAAGGTCATATTTGCAAGTTAGCAAAATTTTTTTTTTTTTTAAGATTGATTTATTTTATTTATACAAACACTGGGTATAGTCAGAAGCCAGAAGCGCGGGAGGGTCAGAGAACTCACCAGAGCCAGAGCGGGCAGACTGACGAAGAAATACATTGCTTAGGGGAACAGCAGGCACAGCAGGAGAGGTCTGTCACACCACGTGGCATAGGCTGCGGGCAGCTTTGCAGCCCACCGCTCAACCGCTGCACCACCAGGGAAGACCCAAGTTAGCAAATTTTTATATAAGCCTTGAGACAGGGGCACCTTTGAGGAAGCTTTTGCTAGACTAGATTCCAAATATGTTGAGGCACTGAGGTAAAAGGAGACAATAGAATTAGAAAGGAGAAAGATGTTAAGATCCACAGAGTGGGAGCTACAGAAGCAATACTGGGCTTGGAGAAGAGCAGCAAATGCGGCCTCAGCTGGTTCATTTGGGCAGTTCCAGTGAGGATGGAAAGATAGTATAGGCTGGAGAGAAAATATCCTTATTCTAAATTCTTAGGTCTTGATCACTATGCATATCTTACCATTAGAAATTCAAGTTAATTTTAGACCTACAGATTCTAGAGAAGGAAAAATTTTACCCAAAATTAACAAATGTGTATTAGTGAATATACTTTCAGAGTCCAAAGATGGCTCCATGGAGATACTCAAGCTCAGTGGCCTGGGGACCCACACTCAGGGGAAAAGTCTAATGTGTGTTTTGTTAACACAGGGCCAGGAAGGAATACTGGCAGAATCTTAGGATCGCCTCTGGCAGGCCATACAACCCTTCAATGTCAAAGCCAGATGCCTGGGGAGTGACCAAAGGAACAGCTGAGCTGATGCAGCAGAAAGAAGCCACAACTGAGCAGCAGCTGAGACAGCTCTTTGAAAAACAAAAATTCAAATCTTCACAGTAACCTCGGTAGAACCCATTTCTACTGAATTCCTCTATGGTTGGACCACAGTTCCTAAAGATAAGGAAAAGATGGTTAAACAGCAATGCTTGTTTAATGCCAGCCTACACATAAAAATGATATTAGCTGTACAAAATAGAATTGCACGTAGCACTTGACAACTTTGAAAGTATGTTTTAGAAGTTTACTTAGAAGCAAAATAAAAAAATAAATCTTAAGCAGGTTTACTTAGCACCCATTGTGCAGAAGGTATTAAGGAAATCTCTGTGACTAAGGAAAAGTAATCCCTACATTAATCCTACTTCAAGAAGTTTGCAGGCTTGTAAGGAAGATGAGACATGAACTGATAATAAATGACTCGCACCTGTACAGGGACAGATAAAATGCTATGGGGAAGTGACGTCCAAACTCTTTTGAACATGACCTTTATTAAGAAACACAATTTATATAAATGACCCAGTAAAGCACATTACCACAAACCTTTGAAATAAAATTGTGATCCATTCTCATATCTCTGGTGTCTTCTATTCCATTCCTTCCCATTCCTATTTTATTACTAAAATATGCTAGTTGTGACATTTCAAATTGATTTTGTGAACCATTACTGGGTTTTGACTCACACTTTGAAAAGCACTGCCATGGGACACTTTTTAAAATTTATTCTTAGAAAATTGGATAGGACCCAATCTGTAAGTATCCAAGCCCAGAGTGCAGCTCTCAGAATTCCAGAGTTTTTCTCTTTCTTGATCCATTTTTTTACAACTAAGAAACATACAGACCAACAGAGGGGGGTGAGCAGATATTAGTATGTAGGCCTTCTACATCCTGCTCAAAATTGTACCCACCTAAATGCCTCCCATTGGTAAGACTGATTAGTAGAATATGTGTTACTTTGGTAGCTTTGGGGGAAAAAAGTAGAATAAAAAAAGAGATTCTCCAAACTCTATCTAGGTTTATTAGACTAACAATATCTACTGTCCTTTAAGAACTCAAGTCTGAAAATACAAGAATAAACATGGCAACTCTAAACTTACTAGAAAAGAGTTCGTACTGCTTTTTAAACTTTCTCGGGTTGATTTAGTTGTTTTGAAGTGGTAATTTTTCAGCTACTAAAAAGAAGAGCAATAAGACTTAGCTGTATTTGATTCTTATTTTCATCCTATAATTTGTCACGTCCTGTATGAAACATCTATACTTCAGATTACCCATCTATTAAAAAAATACTATTACCTACCAACTTCATCAGTATGCTAGAGTTTTAAAAGAGATAGTTACAGTATTTATAGGGGGAAAAAATTCCAGAATTTTCTTACTAAGACAATTAGTAATCTAATCCATATCCTCCCATGCACAGAAATAGAGCCAAACCAGTACAACTCTCAGAGGCTGCATATAACTGAGGTCAACTAAGAGAAAAGCAAACGCCGCCCCCCCTTTTTTTTTTAAATAATAAATTTTATTTTTATATTACCCCATACAATTGCAAACCCCCCATTCTGACCCCAATCCCTCCCCTCCCGCCCCCCACCCCCCCAAAAGTGTCTCTGGTTCATAGTTTTTTGTTGATTTTGATTTTCACTTTCTTATAGTTATTCATTTTCCTGGTCCCTTATTTAAGTTTTCTAGATTCCTGCTATGAGTGAGACCATCCGGTATTTTTCTTTTTCTTTTTGGCTTATTTCGCTGAGCATGATCCCTTCCAGCGCCATCCATGTTGCTGCAAATTGCATGTGTTTATCTTTTTTGAATGCTGAGTAATATTCCATGGTATATATGTACCACATCTTCTTGATCCAGTCGTCTATTTTTGGGCATTTGGGTTGTTTCCAAAGCTTAGCTATTGTAAATAGTGCTGCTATAAACATAGGGGTGCAGGTGTTCTTTGGAATTGATGTTTCTGTGTCCTTTGGGTAAATACCTAGGAGTGGAATTGCTGGATCATATGGAAGCTCTATGTTTAGTAGGTCCAGAAATCTTCACACAGCTCTCCATAGTGGTTGGACCAGTTTGCACTCCCACCAACAGTGCAGAAGAGTTCCTTTTTCTCCACACCCTCGCCAACATTTGTTGTTGCTAGTTTTTTTAATATGTGCCATTCTCACTGGTGTAAGATGGTATCTCATGGTAGTTTTGATTTGCATTTCCCTGATGACAAGTGATGTTGAACATTTTTTCATATGCCTGTTGGCCATTTGCATTTCCTCTTCAGAGAAGTTTCTTTTTAGCTCTTCTGCCCATTTTTTGACGGGATTATTTTCTTTGTTGTTGTTGAGTCTCATCAGCTCTTTGCAGATTTTTGTGATCAGTCCTTTATCATTAGTGTTGTGTGCAAAAATGTTCTCCCAGTTGGTGGGGTCCCCCCTTTTTTTTTTTTTGCAAAGTTGCTATCTACCATTTCTCACAAATCAGTTTCAATAGTGCTTTTTTACTGTGCTTTTCTATTACTGCATAAGATTCATGCCCCTTTAATATTATCTTCAGAACTTTATTGCCACACAAAACATCATAACTTTTACTGAGTCTTATATTTGCTTGGTTTTAAAAATATTTTCCTCAAAAGGAAATGTAAAAAACATATTCTTGAATTAAATTGTATGTCAACACTGCCTCCTAGTGGCATACTGATTGTGAAAAAATTTGAAATTCAATCCCCTTCGAGTACATTCATTTTATTTCCAGAAATCTTGTACGTTAGAAGGAAAGGTTCATTTTATACCTAAAAATTCCTATTAAATAGCCATTTCTTAGTGGTAAAGATACGGAGTCAGGGCCAGAGGGACCTTAGAGGTCAAGAATCCAAACTCCCTTTTAAGGAAAAGATTGCTAAGGCAAGGTGCCAAGTCGGAAAGGACTTCTGGCTAATTAGTCCAAGCCTGCCAAGAACGACTGCTTTAGCTTGGATTCTTGGTAGGAGATTGGAACAAGGACAGAGGGTTCACAAACTAAGGAGCTCATCCTCGAGTGAGGAAAGAAAGATCCTAGTGTTGCTGGGAGTCAACAAAAACGTACTCCATAAATCTTTTGCAGTTTATGGTCTAATACTTCACACTGCAACAAAGCAAGTTTCGGGAAAACAAGCCAATGGAGACAGAACCGGACATGAAGAGATCAAAAATTTCAGTTTCAAATTTATCCAGAAGGGGGCAGCAGGTGACCAGCAGGGATTGACTCAGTAACTTGTTTTGAATTTTAAGCCGTTTCATCAGAGTAAACTGCAATATTAATTGACAGAAATAGCTGTAGCCCTTTTTATTTCGGTCAGCTTTTTCCTAAGACACATGGATCTTTTAATCATATCAAGAATAACTCACCCAACAAGGAAAACTTGATATCTCTAACCAAATCCCCATTTTCCTAGTTTTGAACACAGGGGTTTTTTGAAAGCATTACACAGATATTTCCTCCCCCCACCACACACACACACAAAACCTCCCTGTTAGTCAGCAACATCCCCAAAACCTCCCTGTTAGTCAGCAACATCCCCTCAGCCAGTCTGGAACCTTCCCTGTGTTAGTTGCCAGGTAGATGACACTGATATTTACACAACAAAGGAGGAAGATGTCCATTTAATTAATAGAGAAAAATAAAGGAGCCCAAGGGCTTCAGGAGGAGTATATACCTGTCATGTGATAAACAGAGATAACATGACCCAATATTTCTAAACACCCTTAGGAACAAATGAATGTTCTGCGTTTGAAGAGAAAATAAGTGAAGGCAGCCCAATACAAAGACTTCTCACAGGTGGTGACTAGAAGGATTGGGTCATTTGTTGAAAATTGGTGGCTTTGTGGTGAGGGAAAAGAACGAGCCAGAGAATGCTTTCAGTTTCCTAGCAGCTGGAGGCATTTTGTTGGCCTTGAGTAGATGAAAAATTAAGGGTATGTAAAGTGAGAGAGACAGATGTCATCATTTGTGCCTCTGCGAGCTACAGAAATAATTCCATACAGCAAAAACAAAACAGGTCAATTTATATGGTACTAAATCAAAGGATAATTTTAACACATTGTCTAACTGAAATATTTGTGAAAGTTCCTTACGTAAATTTTACAATAAGTGAGTTTTCAAGGGAAACATTTAGTCGACTTTTATCAAACATTTATTTTCCCAAATACCTAAAATATTTTTAGTAGTCATTACTTATATGCAAACCATTAATGAACCATTTATTCTTATTTGTTCCTTCAAACAGGTTCAGTGAGACCTCTACTTGGCCCATTTTGTGGTTATTTGTTCTGATTTACTACATGGCCTTGAAAGGAAAAAGCTAAATATCTTTGAAAATAGTTCAAATTTTTCCCCCAATTCAGCCTGACCATCCTTCCAATTATTTTGACTTAATGAGATTTTACTGTTCTTTGGAAAGGTTAATGTCTCAACATATGAATTGGCTTAGCGGAATTCAGCCAATTCTCAACACTAGTGCAATGTGGTAGAAAAAGCAAGGGGTAGATTCAAAATCAGGATTCCTAGCTTTCTCCCACATCACTGTGCAACATCAAACAAAGCACCTCCCCCTTTTCTGATCTTCAACTTTCTCATCTGTAAGATGACAAATCTCTCATACTTACTGCAAAACTCCACATTTTATGTTTCCAATTAGATAGTTTCCAATTAGATAAGCAGTAGCCTCATCATTGTCAACTATTTACAGAGTGCCACTTGGTGGAATGTTTCCAGCAGATTTAATTGTTAATTAATTAGTCCCCTGGCTAAACAGACAGCAAACTAAAACAAGTAACACTGCTGAGAGGGCAGGGAAATAGTATTAGCCTAGACTCCACCTGAAATTGAGAAATGAAATGTCAATCCTCCCCAAAGGTACTGCCTCCTACAGAGATGTGTCTGTGGTTTTTTATATCATAAACTGTTTCCATTTTCAGAACTCAGCTCTTTGTAGGACTGCATAATCTGCGGACCATCTAGGCACCATCAAGTGGGTAATTCTTGTTTAGATTTCTTCATCAAGAAGGGAGAGAACTGTCTTCTCACATTTGATAATGAGGTGGTCAAGTTTGGAGTTAAAAGCATGAGAAGGTTTTCCTTCCCATAAAGCCATTCTCAGCCTGGACCAATCCCAAGAATTCAATGAGGTCACTGACATCAAAGTTGACATCAGTCCAACCTTTAAAGCTTCAGGCCCTGTGCCCCATCCTGGGTTTATCCAGGTATAGATGGGCCTGGTCCTCACTGGTAACTAGGAATGGTGGTGGCCATGCCACCCAGGGGAAGGGAGTGCCTTAAGTTTGGACAGATCAGCACAAGACCATCCCTAGTTTCTCCCCTTCTGGTGCCCAAGAATCATCTACACCCCTTCCCATGTCCCCCACTTCCACCCTACTACTTGAGACAACCAAATACCCCAAGGAGCCCTGGGACTTATATTGGCCCTGGTTCTGAGGGGGTTGAGGGGGAGCACCTGTGGTCATATGATTCCCCTCTGGCAGGTGCAGTGTTTCTGACCTGGAATCTGGTGAAATCTGCCTGCCCAGTATAGACTGAAACTGATTTTGTATGAGTCAAATCAGGGCAAGTTCAAGGTGCTGAGCCTTGAGTAACTTATGAAGGCCCCAACACTGGCTCTCACCTATGGAGATTCTGACATCAGTGCTGCCTGAAGTCCACGGCAGTCAAGGGCAGTGGGGATCGCAATGAGTGTCCTTCATCCTGCGTATTCTTCCCCTAGACATGGACCCTCCTTACCCTCACCAGCAGCCTCACTGACACCCAGTGGTCACCACTCCCCTCCACAGGCTCTACTGTCAGCCCTCCTCCAGGGATGACAATGCCTCTTCTGAGAGTGTTCCAGACATTGCTCCACAATGTCAACAGGGTATTCTGACTAATGTCCTCTGGCCTGTTAGAGTGCTGCCCTGGTCTCCTGGGCTGGTATTAAATCATACCAGATGAGGGATGGACAGTCTTTGAATGAATGGGACCTCTCTTCTAGTTCTGCCTATCGATGGAGGTGAGTGGAAGGCAGGCGTGCATGCAGTCAACAGGAAAGGCAACACTTAGGGCCTAACAACATGGCTGGAAGATGAACTCCTGTACATTTACACTCCAAAACTCCCAATGGTAAATTTAAGACAAATTTATCATAAAATGAATCACTATTCACATGTTCCCACACATTCTGGGTAAGACAAGTACTGTGGTCATCATCCACAAGCACAGTAACCATCTCTGAAAGTTGCTAGAAGCCAGTGTTTATGGGCCACATCATGGATGACGTAGCCTTAGAAGTACAGACATAACTTGCATAAATTTATGGAGCTGCAGAAACAGTATCTATATTGTTTCAATACAAACAGCTTCCAAAGAACCAAGGCACTATGAGTAAATAAAAGCACTTCTATCTTTTTCTCTCAGTAGAAGATATGAAAACAGCACATTTTACAATAATAAACAAGAAGAGATAGTCCCTGATTGTCTACAGGAAGAGATGGTGTCTGGAAACTGGGAACCTCCACATGCACTTATTGGACAACAAATACAGAAGCACCTCTCTCAGTCCACTGTTATAAATCCCATTTATAGATCACTATGCCTCACATGGGCCTGCACATTTTAAAAAACATTTTTAATAAAAAAGAGTTTTTAATCAAATGCATTTTGAAAAGCATATTGTTTATGTATACAGGTACCTTTAAAATATTTCCCAGGGGCCTCCCCGGTGGCGCAGCGGTTGAGCGCTGGGTTACGAAGCTGCCCGCGGCCTCTGCGGCGCCGGTTCGATCCCCGGCTGCTCCCCGGCCACCTGAGGAGGGTCCCACATGGCGCGCAGACCTCTCCTGCCGCCCGCTGCTCCCCTCAGCAGGGTACTTCGGTCCTTCTGCCTGCTCTGCTCCCCGCTCTGGCTCTGGTGAATTCTCTCACCCTCCCGCGCTTCTGACTGTACCCACAGAACAAACAAACAAAACAAATAAATAAAGAAATAAACATGCCTCTATAAAAAAAAAATAATAAATGAAAAAAAATTAAAAAAAAATAAAATATTTCCCAGACCCCTCCACACTCTGGAGGCAACCCAACTTCACTCTGGACACAAGAACCTGACACAAGAACCTGACAACCTTCGCTTGTCCACCTAACTTGCTGCTCACAAGGTATCTTCCAGAAAACGGCATCTCCAAATTTCCTGTTGTTTACACCAAAATTTTGGAGTCATCCTTGACTCCCCTTTCTCTCACACCCACTTTTTTTTTTTAATTTATTTTATTTATACAAGAGCCAGGGTACAGGCCAGATGCGCAGGAGGGTGAGAGGATTCACCAGAGACAGAGCAGGGAACAGAACGGGCAGACTGATGAAATACACTGCTGAGGGGAGCAGCAGGCTAGACAGGAGAGGTCCGCTCACCATGTGGGTTGCTCCGAGGCCAGCAGGGATGGAACCGGCACTGCAGAGGCTGCAGACAGCTTCACAGCGCTGCGCTCAACCACATGTGCCACCAGGGAGGCCCACAACCACTTTTAATTAATCAACAAAGCCTATCAGAGCTATCTTCAAATTATTACCAGAATCTGACCACTTTTCACCTCTTTCTACCATTATCTCTCTCTCTAGACCAACCCACCATCATCTCATGTATATTATCACACAATATTTTTCTTTACCGAGACTCCTGCTTTCTGTCTGTTCTCCCTTGGATCTATTCTCCATAAAGTATCCTGGGTGATTCAGCTCAAAAGCTTCCAATTGCTTCCCGTCAAAGTTACACCGCCCAGAGGCGCCTTTAAGGAACTGAGGAGTGACATGATCTACTTAGTTTTGCTCCTTCCCAGGACTTGCCACAGCTGTCTAATGGTAGACTGCACATTTCCCTGCTATCTCCAAAACCCCACAGTGGCAGGAGGTGGTTTGAGCTCCTCTAAATTCTCCACTGCAACTTAACAACCACCACTCTTTCAACCCTCTGAAAAGCCTCTCTTTCTTTAATGCTTATACCATCCGACCACTCATCCTCTTCCCATCCTTGTTTTTTCAGTTTTCTACCCATAACCCTCCACGACAGTCAGTGAGGGCTTGAGCAACTCCATACTGGCTCTTTCCCTGCAACCTCAGCTGCTAGCCATCATGCCCCAAAACTGCAGTCACCCACGAATGCAACACGGTTTGCAGCCCCTTCGACCAGCCACTTTGCCTCCCTTCCAGTTCACTTCAGCAGACTCTAAACCACAACTAAAACTAACTACGTACCCGATATCTACTCTTAGAACTCCCTCCCTTCCAATCCATGTTTCCATCAGTCCTACTATATTTGGGATCTCCGATACCCTGGACTTTCATTCTCTTTTCGATATATCAACCCTTATCTAACTCCATTTCTTTCCCTTATATACAACAGTGTTTTTGTAACCTTAGCTAATTATTAGAATCACCTGGGGAGGCTTTGCAACTCAGAATGACTAAGTCACTTTAATCAAGGACATCAGATGCTCTAGAGGAGGGACTCAATAATCAAGTCATTGAAAGGCTTCAAAAGTGATTCCAGTGAGCATCCAGGATGGAGAACTATTCAGTACTCTACCACCTGGATCTCATAGTCATCACTTTTTTTGCTTTCCCCCACTCCCTCAGGTTGAGTCCCCATAGAATTTCCTTCCCCAAGGCGCCTGTGCACCATCACCACAGTCCCCTGTGCTCCCCCCTCTCTCCCTCTGATTCCTCTCCCTCCTCCTTCCCTGCAGTATGTCTCTGATTTATAATAGTTTTTGCTTTGTTGTGTTTTGTACTGTTATTATTTTTTTACACTTATGTCTTATTTGGTTCCCCCATATTCCTTTTCCCCTTTATTCCTTCTGGCTTATTTCACCGAGCATAATTCCTTCTAACACCATCCACATTGCTGCAAACTGCATGTGTTTATCTTTTTTGAATGCTGAGTAATATTCCATGGTATATATGTACCACATCTTCTTGATCCAGTCATCTATTTTTGGGCATTTGGGTTGTTTCCAGGTTTTTCCTATGTAAATAGTGCTGCAATAAACATAGGGGTACAGGTGTTCTTTTGAATCACTGTTTTTGTGTCCTTTGGATAGATCCCTAGGAGTGAAATTGCCAGGTCGTATGGTAGCTCCATTTTTAGTAGACTGAGGAACCTCCAGACAACTTTCCACAGTGGTTAGACCAGTTTGCACTCCCACCAGCAATGCAGGAGAGTTCCTTTACACCACATCCTCGCCAACATTTGTTGTTGCTTGTTTTTTTGATATGTGCCATTCTCACTGATATAAGGTGGTATCTCAGTGTGGTTTTGATTTGCATTTCCCTGATTATAAGGGAGGTTGAACATTTTTTCATATGCCTGTTGGCCATTTGCATTTCCTCTTTGGAGAAATGTCTTTAAAGTTCTTCTGCCCATTTCTTGGCTGGATTGTTTATTTTGTTTTTGTAGAGCTGTGTGAGTTCTTTGTATATCTTTGTGATCAGTCCCTTATCACTTGAATGGAGTGCAACAATTTTTTCCCAATCAGTGGGGTGTCTCTCTGTTTTGGTTAATGTCTCTTCTGCTGTACAGAAGCTTTTCAGTTTGATGTAATCCCAGGTGTTTATCTTTTCCTTGACTATCACTGCTTTGGGTGATGAGTCTTCAAAGATGTTATTGTGATGTATGTCTTGTAGTGTTTTACCTATATTTTCTTCTCATAGTCATCACTTTAACCACTTCCCTGCCAGTACCTTTACTTTTTCATTCTCTTCAGTGCCATTTGCTCCCTGAAAAACCCAAGCCTTGGAGCAGTCCCAATGGATATTGTCTGTTCCTAAATGGCACTTGCTGAACTCTGCTGGAGGAAAATCACAAAACTATCATTTTTCTCTTGAGGGTGAGTCTCACATAAGTTACTAATGAAACCAAGGTCAATTTTCCCTCAGATTGTTGACCACACAATAAGCTGTCATTATTCAACCTACCTAAAATGCCTTTTAAGTTTTATTTTCTACAGATGCAGCAGAGCTAAACTGCAAGTTATTCATGTACAGGCCGGTGACACCTTTCCCTTAAACAACTTCTTCACTATAGGGAACCAAAGATGAGCCCAAACAGAATCAAAAGCACTGGAAGGAAAATCTGTGGAGTCTTCAAAAGTGAAAGGTACAAGGATGAAAGAGAAAAAGAACCAAGATCTCTATTTATGGACTGAATTGGGACTAACCCATCATAATTTCCCTCTCTCCATACTTCCTTGTTCCCAGCCCTAGCCATAATATTTAAAAGTTCCTGTCCACTTAAGGCTGGCAAGGCAGATTTGAGGTTTTCCTTCAGTATCCTCACCAGTTGACCTTGCAGTAAAGTCCTTTCTTTTCTCAAAGGCCAGTGCTACAGTTTTCACTTCCATACACATCAGGCAGTGATCCCATTGCTTGGTAATACTAACATGGCAGCATTTGAAAAATACCAGGAAGAGTCATTCCTTTAAGACATGCATTGACTTCTTCAGGCAATAATCTACTGGAAAAAGCTATAAATGTATGAATAAGAATTAATTTATTTGATGGTATTATAGCTGAGGTTCTGGTTGCAAGTAACAGAAATCTCTTTGAGATATGTAGCCAAATGGTATGAGAGCTAATCTTGTCTCTCACACTATCAGAATAGCAGAGAGATCAAAGCAGGGTTAAGACCATTAGAAAAAATGTTATGACATTGTCTAAGTTAAATAAGGAGGGACTAATTGCTAAATAGAGGCTCCTCTATTCCCAGGGACAGGAGAGGCTGGACTGGTTTGCCAGGTTCTATTATAAAAAGTCTAAGAGGAGGAATTTTTCCTTTTTGAGGGAAAGACACATTTCATTAAGATACTCTGGCCTCTATATTGGCCTTCTCTCCAAAGCTGAGAAAAAGAACTCTGGAAAACCACTCCAAGTTGGTAAATATCTGAGAGAAAAACCTTAGCTTCAGTCACTGATTACATGACTAGTGACCATGGCTCTTTCAGATCTACCTTGAGCTCCATGGGGGGAATGAATATTGAGGCCAACAGTGTAATAGAGTGATCAGAGGGTGCGAGGCCAATGAGTAACCCTACAAATTCCCAGTTCCTCAGAAGTAAAGAGCAGTAGTCTTAACACCTCCTCCTGGTCCCCAGAGTTGGGACCACTGAAGATATGTAACATTGGAGGTTGCAGGCTTGTCAAGAACCATTGAGACATGGGGCCAAGAGGCTCTGGTCACAGAGGGATGTGGTGAGAGCCTTCCCACCTGGAGAGCAGATCCCTTCACGGCCTACCCCTGCTAATGTTTGTGCTCAAGTCCATGAAGAGCCTCCACCCATGAGTTCCATCCATAGTGCAGATTAGACAATGAGTTCCATCCATAGTGCAGATTACAGCCTCACCTTAGAAGACATCTTTGCTCTTTCTTCCTCCCTCCCCCCATATTAGAGAGGCACATCATGGAAGGTAGAATCTTGTGAGAGAACAATGCATCATCCACACTCATCATTCACATGCATGAGCACATAAACTCTCATACAAGCCACTGGAACCAAAAACCTCATATATGATGAGAGGAGGGAGAAGAGTTTAAAATCAAACTCAGATTTTAAAAATGAATTAGGATTTGGAGGGAAAGAATCTGATTGGCAATTTGGGTCAAATGTTTCCTGGTCCAATCAACTATAACTGGGGATGAGCTCATCTAATATAAAAATGTCTACCAGGAAGCCACCCATGAACAGAGTCAGGTTTAAAAGACAGGCACAGAGTGAGCATTGCAGACACCGTGAACATGTCCTCCATGGGGCCTTTCTTCTTAACTAGAAATTAGTAAGCATGAGAACCCTGAGCTTCAGAGAAGTTAATTGATGGTGCAAGTAGGGAGAAAAGAATGAAGAAGCCACAGAGAAAGGGAAACTGAAACTCATACTCTACCTACATAAATTTAGTCATCTCTAAACCCAGCCAGTTTATTCCTTCTTGGTTAAGGTTCTCTTCCTATAACTTCAATATTTTCCACTGAAGTTTTCACAGTTATTTACTTCATTTATATGGCCCCACAGAAATCATCTTTGCCTAATATATTACCAGAACAACATATTACCTTATTATAAACTAGAAGGAAAAAAATAGCCACAGAGACAATAAAATATCTGGAGGAACACTGAGAAGGTTACAAAAACTAAAAATGATTGCTAAGACACACATAAAAAGAAACATTAAAAAAAAAGTACAACTATCTTAAGGGTGTAAGACAAGAAGCCGGATTCTATCTGTCACATCTTACACCTGAAAAATGAGGGTGATACATAGCACCATCATGAAACATATGTATCATTACAGAAAGGTGTCTCCAGGTGCCTGCCTGGAGGTGTTCACCTGCAAGAAGCATATGACTGTCAAGATGAATCAGTACTGTGTAAATTAACCAGTAGGTACTCTGTAGGCAGAAATATGTTTTAGAGAGAAAGACTGCAGCCTTGGATTTGTGGGCAGGAGTAGGCGCGCAGAGAATGAAAACCAGAGCTAGGAAAAAGAACAAAACAAATTCCTAATTCTTCTCCTGAACTGCCTGTACAATTTAGGAGCTAGGTTTAAGTTTTCAAACAGGATAAGAAATGGGAGGTACTGACATAACCTTAACGACTAACATAAGATAAAGAACACCTCAACCATTTGTTATGTGTATTAAAGAAGATATAATTAGGAATAATTATTGTTAGGAATATTCTTTATTTATTTTTTCTTTTTTTGCTGTTGATATATATTTATTACATCATCCTTTATTTTATTTCTTTTAAAGATGGTATTCGTTTGTTTTGTTTTTTTTTTTAAGATTTACTTTTATTTATACAAGAAAAGGGGTATAGGCCAGAGACGCAGGAGGGTGAGAGAATTCACCAAAGTGGGGAGCAGAACAGGCAGACGTCGGAAAGCACTGCTGAGGGGAGCAGTGGGCGAGGTAGGAGAGGTCTGCAGCACCATGTGGACGTTTCCCCGGCTGGCCAGGAATCGAACCGGGGCTGCGGACAGCTTCACAGCACTGCGCTCAACCACCTGCACCATGGGGGAGGCCCATCCTTTATTTTTGTACAATGTATGATTTCCTGTGAAATTCTCACCACCAATTCACCCGTACACCATCACCATAGTCCTTTGTGCTCTTCCCACCCCTATCCTGATCCCTCTCCCTCCTCTTCCCCTATAGAATGTCTCTGGTCTATGGTTGCCTGTTGATTTTGATTTTTACTTTATTATAGTTATTGTTTTAGAAATATTACTTTAAAGGAAACTTAAAATGCATTTCCTCAAACACACTTAGGACCAGATTAATGGAATCAGGTAGAAGGATTAATAAATAAGCATGCTCTCCAGTTCCTAGATTTTGTTTTCAAATTTTAATAACCCAATATCCTATTTAATGATTAAAAACAAGGAACAAGATCCAAATCAATGTAAAGAATATAGTAAATAGCCAAAGCTTAAGCACCACATGTACACAGTCAGCTGTTTTACAATAAGACACATATTTCCTGGTATCATTTCTTCTCTAACTTCCAACACTCCCACCAACATTCTGTAGACATTGTTCCCTGAAGGGAAGAATCAGGGTGAAAAGGAGGCAGGAAAAGGGAAGCAAACAGAAAGGGATCTTAGGAAACACCCTAGAGAGCTAAAACTTGGTCTATTCACCTTGGAAAGTGGGAGAATTGCCCCCTTATCAAACTGACACATGAAAAAAAATGGTCTAACAATAAAATAACTCAGCGGTCCTTTAAACCATAATCTAACAAGACACTATGTCATCCATTTCCCACTTCACTCGAGAATTCTCAAAGATGTGAAATGTTTTTGTCTCTAGATCCATATGTTTCTAGAAAACTTTTGACTTTCTTGGAATTATTTTATATAATTATGAAGAGTCTACAATAATTCCTGCAGACTGCTAAACAAATTTTTGAAAAAAAAGTTAGAATACATTGAAAGCTTTCTGAAAGTGAGTTTGAGGATTTCATTTATAAGCAGAAGAGAAATGTTTGAAAAGATATTTAACACTAATGGACTAGAAACTGTAAATAAAACCAGACTTTTGAGAATAACCATTTCTACCTACAATGTGAATTCTTTTGTTTATAGAGAGTGGTGTATTGAAACATTTGTATTTGTTTTCATCCATTCATTTGTTAACTCAATCATTTGTTGAGTGTATACCCCAGGGTACAGAAAAAAATTAGAAGAGTGATAATATTTTCAGAAGTCCATTTCCTATTTATTATATGATTACATCCTCAAGTCCCACGATAACACTACAAGCTACATATTATTATTTCTACTTTCCAAAAGAGAAAACTGGGACTTGCTTAGCCACCTAAGTCAAAAGGATGGGATAAGAGTAAAGTCAGGGGTGGACCTAGCTCTACCTCTCAATCCCATGTGTACACCTTCTTGCAGCACATTAATTAGTGTAGAATTAATTTCAAAATCTCTAGTAGTCAATATACTCAGCACACAGTAGACTCTTAGTAAATATTTGCTAAATGAATTAAAACTGAATTACTATATTTGTATTTTAATTTCAGTTTATTTTTACAAACAAGTGTTTAACCTACTTATTTTTTTTTTGGTGGATCTGATTGTAAATAATCATATTCTCATCAATTGTTTGTAAATATTATGCTGGTCATGCTTGATTCTCTTGCTGCAGTTGTCAAGCATGAAGTCCCAAGATAAATAAATCTCAAGAATAAAATACAGATTTTATAAGTTTATGTGTTATTATTCCAGAGTCTAACATTCTGTTCCCTCTATCAAATATTTATATTTTGGTCCTGACTGAAGTTGCTGAAGCTCTACAAGTTAATTTAAATGGAACACTTCATTATTTTTAAAGGAAAAATAGCAATTTCTATAAAAGAAAAACTAGAGAAGGTATGTATGTCCCATCCCTCGCCTACTATGTGAGTTAGTGGTTTGGCCACTAAAAAATACACCTTTGAATCTGATTGTGCAATAGGTTCAGAATGATCTTCCAACTGTTCTGTGAGTCCAAGATTTTCCTTCTTAGAACTCAAAGTTCATTTAAAGGAAATCAAGTTGAGATCCTCAATTTGTATTGTATTTCCTATAGTCTAAAATAAATATATATATATATATACACACACACACACACATACACACACACACACACACACACACACATATATATATATATATATATATATATATATATAATATGGTCCAGGTGTGCTTTTAATCAACACTCCCACCATCAACATTTTGAAAAAGCACACTTTTCATTCATCCTAAATCTTTCTATGGCACTACATTATAAAACCTGACATTGAAAGTCTGAGGCACCCAACACAGGGAGATTCCTAAACACTGGTATTAAGAAAGTGAATGATTTTAATGGTTAATTGAATAATCTTTTTGCAAGTCAGATAGCTCCTAATATAATTGAACCAAGACATGTCATTGTGCACTAGTAAAAATTTTTGATATGTCATTACATAATTTTTTCATTATATAATTTTTTATGCAAAACTGGAAGAAGTTCAAAGAAACAATTGACTCTGCTGTAACAAAACAGTCTTTCCCATCTCCTTATATTTGTGAATAAGGTTTCTCAGAACTTATCCAGAAAACAATAAATAGACAACTGATGCTAGACTCTCTCATCCAGCAATAATATTCAAACATGGATAGATAAAATAATTTGTAAATGTTCCTTCAATCTAATTAAGAAATTTATTTCTAATAAAAGCTTACTTTCCATACTCATATGTTGAAAGTTGTCTGTGTGTTAATAATAGTTATAACCCAATCCAGAAAATATTTTTAATACCTTGAGGCTTGTGATATTAAAAAAAACCTTAAAATTCAAATGCATGTACACATTTATTACAGAAAAGTTTGATAGGTCTATTCACAGAAGACTTTCAGGCATGAAAATATATGATATTGAAAGAGAGAGAAGGAGTGGAATGAAAATACAAATTCAAGGGAAAAAAATAAACACTACAATATTTTCCACTGCTAAGGATGAGCTAATTAATGTATGTTTAAGAGAAATGAAGGCAGGAATCAAATTGATTTGGTATTTTGCTTTCAGTGACTACAACTATTTTTTTAAATGTCAGCTGGCACTGTTAGAAATTACATCCTTTGCAAATATTCAAATTTACGCTTTTAAAAGAATCACAAAAATACATAAGGATTTTGATTTTTTTAATTATTTTGGGGCTAATGGAACAAGAAAGTTTGGAAGCTGTAATACTAAAGATGTAAGAGATGCACAAAGTATAAAGAATCTGTTGCTTTATTATTTCAAATTTCTAATCAAAGAAATTAACACATTGTGATAACTGCCATTTCAGAAAATTGTTCTATTAGTTCAATTAGTGTTCCTAACATGTTCTATGCAATCAAGTTTAATTAAAATGACTCATAAAAATCCACATTCATAAACTCCAAAAACAAATTCTAGAGCTTGACATTAAATTCCATTCAATGTTCATTAGCTCATTCAATGAACAAATTACCGAGTCCCTCTCCTGTGAGAGGCCCTGGAAACATAGACTGAACAAAGCGGTCTAAGACTAGCAATCTCACACTGGTGAGGGCAGGGAGTCCACACACACAGGCAAGCATATAACTAAGTTAATT
Organism: Talpa europaea; assembly: GCF_964194135.1. NCBI lineage: Eukaryota > Metazoa > Chordata > Mammalia > Eulipotyphla > Talpidae > Talpa > Talpa europaea. Next base: position 46,018,775 of record NC_140071.1, on the reverse strand, counting down.
TTAGATTATAGCAAATGCTGAGGAAAATGAAAACCTGAGTAAAGTGATAAGAAATTAGGAAATGGAGACAGAAGGGCATTGACCCTGAAGCTAAAGAAGCTTAAGTTTCAGAGCTTTTCAACTACATAAGCCTCTTCTGAGGCCCGGATGGGATGACAGAGATCTAGTGTGAAGGCGGCCATGACATGCACACATACATACACACTAGTATGGAGGCTCCCATACATGCGCGCACACACACACAACTCAAAACAAAAGGCATTTGAAGTGCTCGAAAGCCTTATAGTGCCCATATTTAGGAAGCCCTTATAGAGATTTCTCAAATTTTGAGATCAAATTAAAAATAAGCGTGATGCTACCAGTAATGAGTAGTGAAACTAAAGAAAATTTTCTAAACTATAAATCATAAAGGAAAAAAACATTTTAATCAATGATGCTATACTAATGACATTATCTTTTTATTTCCTTCATAGAAAATATTATAACACCATCATTGTCATGTGAAGAGGTGGTCAAAGAGGAATGTAGCAAAATTGTGGGGTAAATAAAGTATTATGAAAGAGAATTAATTAATGAAAATATATATTCTTTTTCTGACTTTTCTGATGATTGGGTATTAATGGCATTTTGATTTTGTCCTTTGTTGTGATTTCTTTTTCTATTCTAAATAAGTGTTCACTGTTGCATAAGTTTTTATATTCATAATGTTTGTCTTCAAATTATATAAGCCTGAGCCTCACAAAACCTCTCCAGTACCTAAAGGAAGCTAGATAGATAGAAGATTCTGGAAAACCTTTCCTGACTTGTTGACATCGGTGCAGAGACCTGAATGAGAACAGTATCCAAGGAAGGAATAACAAGTGACAAGGATTTGCTTTAATAGAACTGGGGTTTTAAAAAGTATTTTTAAATGTCTAAATTATGGTTAAGTATGAGTAACACAAAGAGGGAAGGTCCTTTTGGCACCCTGACTTCATTTCAAATTCTGAAGCCACAATCAACTTTACATTGAGGCCTACAGATCAACCCAATATGCCCATCCACTGTGGCCCCCGATCAAATCAATCTGTGTTCTAATGGATACATTTCATCTTCAAGGAAATCTAAGATGAAAAATACTGTCATTAATTTTATCCTTAGCAACAACATTTTGGCACTTAAATATTTTTAAATGTTTTAAATCTGTTTCTCATTTCTGATCTTGTTTAATAGTAAATTAGGTACTTAGTGATACACAGAGCAAAATGGGGCTGGAGAAAAAAAGCCTCACAGGCCCTGAATGGCAGAGCAGAAGAGCAAAGGATAAAGAAGCCTGGAAGAGAGCCTCCTCGGTGGCAAAGCAGGTTGAGCACCACGCTGTGAAGCTGTCTGCAGCCTCTGCAGCGCGGTTCGGTTTGATCCCCAGCTGGCCAGGGAGAAACCCACATGGCGTGGCAGAACTCTCCTGCCTTGCCCGCTGCTCCCCTCAACAGTGTCTTCAGTCCGTCTGCCTGTTCTGCTCCCCGCTCTGTCTCTGGTGAATTCTCTCGCCCTCCCATGCCTCTGACTGTACCTTGGTTCTTGTATAAATAAATAAATCTTTAAAAAAAAAAAAAAGAAGGCTGGCAGAAAGAGGGGGTTAGACATTTTCTGCTTACCCTTTAAGCCTCTAACTTACAGAGTGACAGAATAGAGGGCTTGAAGGCACTAGAGCAAGGGATACGTGTCAGAACCCAACACTCCAGTGCTCAGGGTGCTGGGCTGGGGGACTTGGGTTCACACTGGAAATGGAAGATGTAGGTGGGTATAATACATGAAACTGTCCATCTTGGACCAGCGCCTAAGTCTAACTTTTCTTACCTCTGGGCTTTGTAGATTCATCCCTAGAGAATATAGTATAAAGCCTTTCTCCCAGATTAACCAAACTCATTTAAAAAAAAAAAAAAGCCAACTATATGCTCCTGAGGATATTTTCCACTTTTTTCAGTGAAGTCTGCCTTACCTTATTCCATCTGGACAAATTATTCCCAAATCATTCACAAAGTTCTAGAAAGCTTAAGTTTCTTATAGACAAGTGTCTAATAAAACTGATACTCACATTAGGGTGCTTGTTTGTCAGTGGAAGCAGCCCTTTCCTCCTAATAGAAACAATGGATTTTATTTACATTATACCTATAATTTCTTTTTTAATTAATTTTTTTATATAATTCTTACATCATTTTTCATTTTTGCACAATGTATGCATTATCATTTTGGTTATATTCCCCATACAATTGCATACCCCCCTTATTTTGACCCTAGTCCTTCCTCTCCCCTTCCCTTCCCCCCCCCCCGTGGTGTGTCTTTGGTTTATAGTTGCTTGTTGGTTTTGATTTTGATTTTTATACCTATAATTTCTTAAGAACTTTTATTCCACGACTCAAGCTTCCCCATAAATGCTATGGGGCTGGTACTATTATCTTAATTTTAGGGATATATGGAGCCATTTTTCTTTACCAAATAGAAATGTGAAACTGGAAAAATCTCTGATGTTGACCATTTATTCATTCACTATTTACCAGATGCAACTACGTGTCAGGCACTATTCTAGATACAGAAGCTATGGAGGTGAAAAGTTCATGCTCGCTACTTCTAAGAGGTTAGTGTCTAGGAAAAGGAGACAAATATTAAATAAGTACAATAAAATGTTAGTCTTTCTGGGGTACAATAAAACCTAAAGGAGGGGGAATTCAATTCCCTGGCAGTTTAGGGAGGAAAAATTTCATAGAGAAAGAGACTCCAACTGTTTTGAAAGGTAAATAGGGAGAATAGAATGGGAGAGGGTATTTCAGGGAGAGAAAGCAAGGAAGTAAAATAATGAAAATAAATAACAAAAGTAAAGAAATAAAATATGCAAAGTACCTATAGAAAATTTTGGAAAGGTAAAATGGTTACTCATTTATTCATCAGCAAGTATTTAAGCAGTCCCTAATATATGCCTAACCCTACACTAGGTACTGAGAATAGAAAGGCGAACAAGGCAAAATTTCATTCCTTAAACTTCAAAGAACTATTCAGATATAAAGAATATAATTCCATAGGTGATTGATGATGAAGACCACAAACTAGATAAGGAAGTGAGTGGTGGGGATGTCTCTGAAGAGGTGGCCTGTATGAAGGCAGAGCAGAGGCCTGTGTGAAGACAACATGTAGAAAGCTGAGGAAAGAGTGTTCCCCAGAGTAAGAGCAGCAAATGTTAAGGCCCTTAGGGAGAAATTAACTTGGTGAGTTTGAAGAAACCAGAAGGCCAATATGGCTCAACAAGCTCAATGAAGGGAAAAAGATAAGGATGTACAAGTTAAGATTTATATACGCAGGTCAGAAGTTTAGTTTTTTTTTCTCTTGGTATTGTGGAAAGTTTAAACAGGGAAGAATATAATCTACTTAGGTTTTTAAAAATTTCTCTAACTAACTTTGGGATGAATAGACTAGAGGGGGCAGGAGTGAAGCTCACTATAGGTACAGTAGGCATCTAGCATCAAACTGGGAAATAGATTCAAAACTGAATAATCTTCCTCTCCTACCTTGGTCTCCTGCATTATATATACTTAGAATATTTTATTTTTATTTCTGTCCAACTCTTAATCATTATATTTCTATCAATGAGGATCTAGCCATAGGAAAATAGGACCCACACTAGTTGGTTCAAGTGGAGGAATTTGACATAGGGAACTGGTTACAAAATGTCAGAAAAGTGGAAAGAGAAAACAGAGGAAGGTGAAGCAACTCAGACATTAGGAATGGCAGGAAGCTACTATCACCTCTAGAGACACAACAACAGAGCAGGTGGTGTTACTGCTCCCAAGAGTCAAGGCCACCAGTGGGAGTGGGAACCGTGGATGACGGCAGGTGCCAATGTTCAAAAGCAAGTCTGCCTATGCTGATGATGCCACGGGAACAGGAATAGAAGGAAGAAATAGCTTGGATTCTCTCCTTCTCACCCTTCCCATTTTACTGTGCCCAACCAGAAATCAGTAGGCAAGGGACCCGGGAAATGAAATTTGTGGGATCAATTCCCTGGGATGCCATGTAAAGAAGGGATAGGAAGGGGTCTGAAGCAAATCTGAGTAGAAAGTAACTGGCACACAACCAATCAGTTGACCACCCCAGAACTCTGGAAACAACCTTACTGACATTATAACCTGTCAATTCATCTTTCAAAAATCTCTCTTCTCTATCTCAAAGTTATTGCCTGGGTTCAAGACCTTAACCTCCCTGACTTGTACAATAGAAATGAGTTTATAACTTGTTTGCCTGTCTTCACACTCTCCCCCTCCAAAATACCCCCACATGCTGTAGACCTCCAGAATTCATTTTTAAGCAAAGTTGATAACAGGCCAATCTTTTCTCATAGCTGAAATTCAGTTCCCAGAGGGTGGCTCCAGAGCCTTTCACAGTCTGAATGTGCATACCTTCCCTGACCCCTACCCCTTCTTCCTATAAATAGTCACAGAAAGAGAACTCAAGACTTCCCAAACTCAACATGTTTTTGCATGCTCACATTCTCTGCTGACACAAAGGATGTCTTTGAAATCCTTTCTCCTTCCTTTAAATCCTAAAACTCCCCTATTAAATGAAAACTTGTTCTGCAACCCCAGGTTAAATGAACTATTCCCTTTGCTGTATTCTAATAGCAAGCTAAGGTCCCATCCTTTTTATATTTTACTTTGTATCAATGATCCCCTTGATCAGCAGTCTGCTACCTGTTTTTATAAATAAAGTTTTACTGATACACAGCCATGTATATTTGTTTACTTATTGGCTACAGTTGCTTTCCCATGACAATGGCAGGATTGACTAGTGTGATAGACACTGTATAAGCCCCAAAACATAAAGCATTTATTAACTAGTCCTGTACAGGAAAAGTTTGCCAACACTTGTCCTTGATGTTTCCTCAAAGAGGTTCCAGAATGTTAGCTCAATACCTGGCACAGAGTAAGTGCTCGCAAGTGTTAATTTAATTGTTTAGAAAGATACAAGAGAAAAAGTTAAAAATAACAAAGAAAGGATATTTAAGAATACTTACCAAAAAACAAGGGAAATCTATCTTCATGTACATAAACAATTTGTATTTTTCTCGGCTTCATTGAGATAGAATTGACATATAACAGTGTTTAAGTTTAAAGTGTACAGGGCCTCCCCTGGTGGCGCAGTGGTTGAGTGCTGGGCTGCGAAGCTGCCCGCAGCCTCTGTAGCGCCAGTTCGATCCCCGGCCACCTGCGAGGGTCCCACATGGCGCAACAGACCTCTCCTGTCTCACCCGCTGCTCCCCTCAGTAGTGTATTTCATCAGAGTGCCTGTTCTGTTTCCCTCTCTGGTGAATTCTCTCACCCTCCCGCGTTTCTAACTGTACCCAGTGCTTGTATAAATAAATAAATCTTTAAAAAAAAAAAAAGTTTAAAGTGTACAGTGTGAAGAGTTGACACAAATATGTACTAGGAAATGTTTACAATAATTAGGTTAGTGAACACAATCTTCATCTCACATAATTACCATTTTTGTTGTTGTTGTTGTTGTTACAGTGAGGTCACCTAAGATCTACTCTCTGAATAGCTTTCAAGAGATATGCTCACTGGAGGTGTTTGAAAAAAAAAAAAAAGAATACAAAGAAATTATTTCTAACTGCAGATGAGGAGGTCTGATTTGGCACAGAAAGAAAGTATTTAAAAACAAAGTACCATAAAGATTTCTGCTTCAGTAAAGATAGAATTTCTGGGATTCTGGAAGATTGTGCAAGCACGCTATGCTGGATATGATTTAAATTGAGTCAGGCTTATGGCTGAATTTAAAAACACCCTAAGACTCCATCTAGCTCATCAGTATATGATTAGATATATTAATTTCTGCAGCATAGACCTAGGAGTTCCTAAGTACAGATGCAGGAGAGGACAGGTGAGCCCTGCACTAACATTAAAGGTCTTATTGTATTTCTTATGAATGTTTAGATAAATAATCTGAGAATTACATTAACAAAATATTTTGGAGGAACCTAAAAATAACTCAGCAGAGCACACACAAAGTCTCAGTAGTGATTTTACTCATTGAAGTAATTATATGCCTGTAAGCAAAATGGACTGCTAAAGATTTTACTATTGTATAACAACAACTACAGCAAAATGTATACAAAATGTATACAAACAATAGATACAGCAAAATGTTGAATTGTGTTCTATGTGGTGGTATTGAGAGCAGCATATGAATTTATTAAAACTTAGAATGTAGTTCTTAATTACTATTACAATTAAGAAATGAAAGGATCCAATAGCAACAACAGAATTATTTTGGAGGTATTTAACCATAGCAGATCCTTCACAGTGAAGTAAAACTCTATCTACTGAAAAAGAATATTAAAATACAATCAATAATGGGGGCCTCCCTGGTGGCGCAGCAGTTGAGCGCTGGGCTGCAAAGCTGCTCATAGCCTCTGCAGTGCCAGTTCGATCCCTGGCCACCAGGCGAGGGTCCCACATGGCGCGCAGACCTCTCCTGCCGCGCCAGCTGCTCCCCTCAGTGGTGTGTTTCGTCGGTCTGCCTGTTTTGTTCCCCCCTCTGGCTCTGGTGAATTCTCTCACCCTCCTGCGCTTCTGACTATACCCAGTGCTTGTATAAATAAATAAATAAATCTTTAAAAAAATAAAATAAAATACAATCAATAATGACACCAACTTAAATCTACATAAGCAAACCTTATTGAAAGAACCTTGATTTTCTATTAGTTTCCCCCATATGTTTAACTTCCCACAATTTACCACCTCTAGAAGTCTAAACAGGTTTCTTCTATCTTGTCACTTACCCATAAATTTTTTCACTCTTTGTGAAAATGGCATATAAGTTCTCAGGTCTAACCACCTTTTTTTTTTTTTAAATAGAGGCATGCTTTATTTATTTATTTAGTTTGTTTGTTTGTTTATACATGCACTGGGTACAGTCAGAAGCGCGGGAGGGTGAGAGAATTCACCAGAGCCAGAGCAGGGAGCAGAACAGGCAGAAGGACCGAAGTACACTGCTGAGGGGAGCAGCGGGCGGCAGGAGAGGTCTGCGCGCCACGTGGGACCCTCCTCCGATGGCCGGGGAGCAGCCGGGGATCGAACCGGCGCCGCAGAGGCCGCGGGCAGCTTCGCAACCCAGCGCTCAACCACTGCGCCACCGGGGAGGCCCAGGTCTAACCACCTTTCATTTCTGTGAGACCCTTGTATACACATAGTTTAAAATAATAACAACAAATAAAATTTGCATGACCTGTGAAAATAAAATAAAATAAAATGCAATCATTAATCTGGGGGGTAATGATAGATCTGCTCCATACATGATACACAAAAGGTTCTTCTTCACAGACAAATAGCTTACATATTGATTTTTTAAAGTACTATAAGCAACAAGAACTCTCATTCATTATTGGTGGTAATTCAAAATGGTGCAACACCTTTGGAAGACAGTTTGGCAGCTTCTTATACTACCAAATATATACTTGCCCTATGATCCAGCAATCTTGTTCCTTTGTACCACCCAAATTAGTTGAAAATTATGTTCATATAAAAGTCTGCATGCAAATATTTACAGCATATTTATTCAAAACTGCCAATATTTGGAAACACCAAACTGTCTCTAAGTGGTGAACAAACCATGGTGCATCCATATAATGGAATGTTATTCAGACAAAAAAAGAACTGAGTTACAGCAGTGTATTTCTGTCGTCTGCCTGTTCTGCTCCCTGCTCTGTCTCTGGTGAACCCTCTTACCCTTCCGCACCTCTGGCCTGTACCCCAGCTCTTGTATAAAAAAAAAATAAATCTTAAAAAAAAAAAAAAAAACTGAGCTACCAAACCACAATAATACATAGAGGAATCTTGACTGTATGCTGTTAAGTGAAAGAAGTCAGTCTCAAAAGATTAGATACTGTATGATTCCAACCACAAGGTGTCATGAAAAAGACAAAACCATGGAGACAATAAAAAGAAAAGTGGTTGCCAGGGGTACAGGGAGAGGAAAAGGTGGATAGGTGAAACAGGATTTTTTCAAGGCAATAAAACTATTCTGCATGATACTGTAATCATGCATATATATTATCACACATTTGTCAAAACCCAAAGAACCTACAACACAAAAAGTAAACCTACTGTAGACTTGAGTTAATAAAAATGTGTTAATATCAGCTCAGCAATTACAACAAATGTATCATTTTCATGCAAGATGCTAATAACAGGGGGAAATGATGGAAGGAATAAAGAGTAGGCAGGTATATGGGGAAACTATAATCTTCACTCAATTTTTCTGCAAATAAAACTCTTCCCTAAAAAAATAAGTCTGTTAATTTTTAAAGTACTATAAAAACAGAAAGTAGGTAAAAGTTAAAGGTAATTTATTAAAATAAAATATAAACATAAAAAAATCTTGATTTTTTTATCTGCAAAGAGCTGATGAGACTCAACAACAACAAAGAACATAATCCCGTCAAAAAATGGGCAGAAGAGCTAAAAAGAAACTTCTCTGAAGAGGAAATGCAAATGGCCAACAGGCATATGAAAAAATGTTCAACATCACTTGTCATCAGGGAAATGCAAATCAAAACTACCATGAGATACCATCTTACACCAGTGAGAATGGCACATATTAAAAAAACTAGCAACAACAAATGTTGGCGAGGGTGTGGAGAAAAAGGAACTCTTCTGCACTGTTGGTGGGAGTGCAAACTGGTCCAACCACTATGGAGAGCTGTGTGAAGATTTCTGGACCTACTAAACATAGAGCTTCCATATGATCCAGCAATTCCACTCCTAGGTATTTACCCAAAGGACACAGAAACATCAATTCCAAAGAACACCTGCACCCCTCTGTTTATAGCAGCACTATTTACAATAGCTAAGCTTTGGAAACAACCCAAATGCCCAAAAATAGATGACTGGATCAAGAAGATGTGGTCCATATATACCATGGAATATTACTCAGCATTCAAAAAAGATAAACACATGCAATTTGCAGCAACATGGATGGCGCTGGAAGGGATCATGCTCAGCGAAATAAGCCAAAAAGAAAAAGAAAAATACCGGATGGTCTCACTCATAGCAGGAATCTAGAAAACTTAAATAAGGGACCAGGAAAATGAATAACTATAAGAAAGTGAAAATCAAAATCAGCAAAAAACTATGAACCAGAGACACTTTTGGGGGGGTGGGGGGCGGGAGGGGAGGGATTGGGGTCAGAATGTGGGGATTGTAATTGTATGGGGAATATAAAAATAAAATTAAGTCATATAAAAAAATTAAAAAAAAATGAGATCAGAAAAAAAAATCTTGATTTTTTATTAGTAATAGAAATGATGTTAACATATATAAAAATGAAATACTATTTTTGTATTCATTTAGAAAAGGCACTTTGAAGTATTTTAAGTACAATGTTGGTAGAAATGAAAAATCATAGCAGCCTTTCTGGAAAACAATTTGGCAAGAAATTCAAGCATGTCCATTTCCTTTGACCTAAAAGTTCTGTTCTAGGAGTCTATACTTTAAAAATGTGTGTGTGTTTATATAATAATGAAAAATTGGAATAACAGAGGAATAGTTGAATAAATTATTGTACACTGATATGATGACATTCTATAGCTAATAAAAATTATGCTTTTTAAGAATATTTAATAATGGGAAAATGTCCAACTTATAATTTTTAAATAGGAATATCCTTATTGACTTTTCTGATTTTTTAAAAATAATACCCAAAATGGGTTTTACATCAGTAATGTTTTATAATCTACTTTTTTCACCTAATATTATATGACAGAATTCCTTCTATGAAAGTATTCATATAGCTTATCTATATTTATCTTTCATCTTATTTAAACCATTTCATAGTATTTATTGTTTGGAAGTACTTCATATTTCATAAGTGAACAATGTTTTTTTATTTTATTTATTTATACAAGAACTGGGGTACAGGCCAGAGGAATGGGAGGGTGAGAGAATTCACCAAAGACAGAGCGGGAAGCAGAACAGGCAGATGGACCGAAAACACTGCTGAGGGGAGCAGTGGGCAAAACAAGAGAGGTCTGCCACGCCATGTGGATAGCTCCCTGGCCAGCCGGAAATCAAACCAGTGCTGCATAGGCTGCAGACAGCTTCACAGCACTGCGCTGAACCTGCTGAGCCACCGGGGAGGCCCCAATCAATGTTATTTACAGTATTCCATCAAATAGATTAACAATATATAGTACCACAGAAAACAACACTTTAGGGAGTTGCTGGTTGACTTTGTATATGTCTATCTATTTACATGCATACCTGATTTTTTAGATGCATATACAACAAAATTGTAATGGTGAGATTAGGAGTAATTTAAATTTTCTTTTTTCTAACTCAATTGTATTTTCCCAAATATTATACAAAAAATATATTTTTATACTAAAGGAAAAGTTATGAGTTTTCTCTACCAACTTAACTATAAAAGTTCCAGCCACTATTAGCTTTATCATCAAGATCACTAAGGAAGTTGCTTTGTCTGGCTACCTTCAGTTGTTCTTCCACTGGGATGTCCCCTTCCCACTCCTGTTCTGTTTCTCCAAACCCCCTCCTTCCTTTATCAAAGGTCTTCTCATCTCCTAGCTCCTCCAGGCAGCCAACTGGAATAATTCTAAACTATATTTCACTTAGGTATATTTCTTGGTTTCTTGTCTCTTCCTTCCAACCATACTGTAAGGACCCAGAGGATCAAATTCTTATATTTGTATTCTTTACAATGCCTACTGCTATCCTGGATATGTAGTAGATACCAAATAGATACCTGCTTGGTTTTTTTTTTTTTGTTTGTTTGTTTGTTTGCTTTTTATTTGGTATATATTTTACATCATTCTTCCTTTTTGTACAATGTATGCTTTCTCCTCTCCAGTGTAGTCCCCATAAAATTCCCACCACCAATTCACCTGTGCACCATCACCATAGTCCCTTGTGCTCTTCCCTCTCCTGTTTTGATCCCATTCCCTCCCCATCCCCTGCAGAATGTCTCTGATTTATAGTTGCCTATTAATTTTGTTTTTTTAATTATAATTATTATTTTTCCCAATCCCTTATTTGGTTCCCTATATTCCTCCTATAAGTGAAACCATCTGATTGTTTCCATATTTTAACCATTGTAAATAGTGCTGCAATAAACACAGGGGTGCAGGATACTTGTTTTTAAGTGAGATAATAAAGGCAAAAACATCCAGCATAATGCATGCCACATATTAGACGAACAATATATGATTGTTGTATCAGAAAGGATCATTTCTTAGCTCAAAATTAACAAATCAGGAAAGGAATATTCAACCACTCCCTGTTAGACAAGGTAAGAGCAAGAATCCCAGAATAAACGGAACAAGGTTTAGAGTAATGAAATGCCACATCCCTCCTATTTGTAAGGGCTATGAAAGGTTATATTTTGAAGGAATCAAACAAATACTTTCAACTCATTAAAACAGTAGAGATGTTTTAGATTAATCCAGTCTTCATATACACACACAAAATCTTCAAACAACTTTATATTGAAAAGGACATCTGTGATCATTTTAATCAGTATGCCAACACATTATTTCATTCGCTCTGTGAACCTCACATTTTACCTATCCTCTCCACATGCACTTTGTACCTCCTAAGCAGACTATGAAAAGTTTACCTTACTTAAAGATGTGAAATTTTTCCTTAGTGTCTTTCTAGGTAACCTTCTTAACTTTTCAACAAGCCCACATGGTCCACCTATGTGGCAAAATTTTAGGGTCATTTATGCCCAGTTTATAAGTATGTTCACCAGCCTTAAATTCTGAAAGAACTTGATAAGGAATCAAAAGAACTTATTCCATACTGAGGCAAGGCTTAAAAGGCACATGTCCAGAGGAAAGCATAGCATTTATTCAAATCTATTCTAAAATATTCTCTTCTCAGTTACTCTCATCTCTACTCAATTTTTTCAACACTATCCATGCAGAAATGGCACACACATTTAATCTCCAGCCCAAGACTGTGTTTCCTCAGGCTCATAACATGATTATATAACTGGCAATTTGCCTTGTACTCTTGGTATCCTCATCAATAGAATAAAATGGCTTCCTTCAATAATCTAAAACTTCTTTCCTTCCATGCATGAGCCCTTGTTTCAAAGAACTAGTGATAACAATTGACAGCCTTGAAGCCAGAAGAAATCCATCACAGCTCATTCTCCCTTACCTCTATGCCCAAACTGCTCCTCAATTCTGTTAAAATTGCATTTCCCAGCATCTTCTCCATTTTCTTTAGTCAAGCTTTGTCTATTTTAACAACCTCCTTCCCAATCTACTTGCATCCCTTTCTACCCCCAGAAAAATCCATATACCATTTTATGGCAAAACCAAAAATGTTAATATACCTTTTCCTTCCTCTATTACAGAACCTTTATATAAAATGTTTTCTTAAGTTGAATCATTCTTCCTTCCCTAATAATCCCAATTCCTTAACATTTATATTCACACATCATTTTATAAGGACACTTTTCTTGGCTATTATGACCTGCCCAAATCCCCCCATCTCTTAGCACTTTGCAAACTTCCTTCATAGTACACATCAGGTTGTTGTTGACATTTATTCATTTTATTATATGTATCTCTCACTAGTCTAAACCATAAAGGTATGGATTTGTCTAATTCATCGCTGCCCACCTAACAAATCTAGCACCTAGCATAATTTCTCAAGAAATGTTTACTAGGTAAATAAATGCATTAAGTAAAATATAAATAACTAACACCAAAACTTTCTCAAGAATATTTTTTATGGGCCTCCCTGGTGGCGCAGTGGGTGAACGCAGAGTTGTGAAGTTGTCTGAAGCCTCTGCGGTGCCTGTTCGATTCCTGGCCAGGGAGATTTCCACATGGTGAGGCAGACCTCTCCTGTCTTGCCCGCTGCTCCCCTCAGCAGTGTACTTTGGTCCTTCTGCTTGTTCTGCTCCCTGCTCTGTCTCTGGTGAGTTCTCTCGTCCTCCTGCTCCTCTGGCCTGTAGCCCAGTGCTTGTATAAATAAATAAATCTTAAAAAAAAAAGATGAATTTAAAAAAAAGAATTTTTTTATGACAGATATTAACCAGGAGGAGAATAAAGTTGTTGTTGTTGTTGTTATTGTTTGAGTGAAAATACACATGGCACATAGTAGGATGTGCCTACTGGCACATAGTAGGAAAACAACTTTGTAAAAAGTCACCTTCTTAAAAAGTTTCATAGAGTTAATATCTGCAATTTATTTCTCTGTATATTTATGGAGAGCAGGACCAAAGTAACACAATTTGCTCCCGGGATACTAATTGATGGGAGCCATGTTACTCATGTAGTCTGACAAGGGCATTGGGCAGATTCCTGAAGTCAGGAATCTCGAAAGCTGACACCTGCTAGATTTCCTCATTTGTTTATGGATAGTTTCTACCATTGTCAAAATACACATTTAAAAGTAAAAATGCAAATGTTGTTTGATTAATTACTGAATAATTAATTTGTAGGAAAACAACTTTGTAAAAAGTCACCTTCTTAAAAAATTTTATAGAGTTAATATCTGCAATTTATTTCTCTGTATATTTATAGAGAGCAGGACCAAAGTAACACAATTTGCTCCCAAGATGCTAATAATGAAACGCTTCTGCTTCTTGAACACTTTTTTGCTTTGTGTAAATTTACTGTGTCTACACAAAACATATCAGGCCAAATGAAAGACAGAGCTGCAAGAATTTCCACATTGAAAGTTGGGCAGGATGCCTGGGAGGGATGAAATGTAGTTCCCATTAAATGGATACCCAGCTGTCTAGTCGCAAGGCTCAGATAAAGAATATCTACTAGCAAGGGAATCATTGCTAAATATGGACCAAAGAATTCAGGACTTCAAGTTTAGTTTCTTTAATGTGTGAGTGAGACACTCAAAGGGATAGAAGATGAAGTGTTTAATCTCTCTGAGTTCATTTAAGGACACATCCCAATAAGGAAAAGCTGTGGGGCTTATGATCGTTTAATAAAACAGTGCGAAGAGAATTGTTTGGCACTTGTTTGCACATGACAGACTCACAACGATTCATTTCTTTAAAAATGAAGCTCCACAACACCCCATCTAAAATTATGTTTCCTACCAACATCACTTAGTAACTACACATAGGAATGAACACTGGCCTGGAGGCAGCATCCACAGATCTCCTGAGATAATGACTAGCTCTTCCATTTACAAGAATCCTGTTCATGACTCTCGGGGTTCTTATGCCATTTCTCTGCCACTAATTAGCTTTGTGGCTTTCACAGGGTCTCAGTTGTCATGTGTAAAATGAGAAGGTTGGGTTTTTGAGTTCTTAATGTGCCTTCCAGGTCTAAATCCTTTCATTCATTCCTGAATCACTGCTGGTGGATTGAAGTATTAAGTTACCATGGTGGTTGACAGAGTCACAAGAACACTTGGTGCAGAGATTCTCAGATCTTTGGAATACTCCATTCATAGGAGGAATTTATACCACCTTAAAAGTGAACAGAGCAGAAATCTGTCCTTTCCTCACAGGGCATAAGTATCCTTGATGTGGGGGCTGGCTGGAGACATAAAGGAGGGAGCACAGTGAGGCAGCTTTCATAGTGAGGAGGCAGTTTTGCCTCCAGAAGGCACAGGTCAGATTTCCCTTCACTCTTGCTCCGACTCCAGCCAGCAGGTCATTGACCTCACATGCTTCACCTTCTGCAACCCTGACTCACAGGACTTAGCTGATGAGTATCAAGACTTCCATACCATACCTGTCATGCATTTTTAAAAATGTATGCTCTCAAGTAACACTTTGGCAAGATTATCCCACAATAGAAGGTGTCAGAGACAAAGAGAAATACCTTTACAGGAAAGACTTTTCATTAGAAAAGGCATAATTTCAAGCTGCCTCACTTTGTGTTCCCTTCTTCAGTGGATAGGAAAGATATTCCTTTTTTTTTTCCCTTTCTAAATTGGGTGCCTTGATTCTATTTAACGTTTTTCCATAGGCAGGAAAACCAATGTCAGCTTCCAAGTCTGCAGAAAAATCTTGTTTGTTCAACTACTTTACTAGAAAAAAATTCTAAATTCAACTTGTTTCCCTTGTTTATAGATAAATATAATGCCTTGTTAAGAATACTTTTTTCAAAATGTTGCACAAAATAGAATATATCAAAATAATTTTCAAATGTTATCTGATCTCTAAAATATAGTATGATGTCATCAAAACATAATTTAAGAGTAAGATTACAAATTAAGATTTTTACTAGTTTATAATATACATTAGTTATTTCTTGGTAATATTTTGTCAACTCTCTTCTGAATTATATTTATTAACTCCCTTCTGTTTTATTTGAATCAAATTTTTACTTTTGTCTTAATAGACATTATGAAATTTTTTTTTTCAGTTTTGAAAAGTCTACAATATAAGCTTACTGGTATATATACACAATGGAATATTATTCATCAATCAAAAAAGATTAAATCATGTCATTCTCAGCAACATGGAGCTAGAAGAAATTATGGATGGAGCTAGAAGGAATTATGCTCGGTGAAATAATCCAGAAGGAAAAAGAAAAATATCAGATGGTTTCACTTATAGCAGGAATATAGGGGAACCAATTAAGACATCAGTGTGAAAAAATAACAACAGTATAAAACACAACAAAGGAAAAACTGACAATTATAAATCAGAGACATACTGCAGGGGAGAAGGCTGGAGAGGGATGGGGGAGGGAGGGAGGAGGACATACTGCAGGGGAGGAAGGCTGGAGAGGGACTGAGGTGATGGTGCATGGGTGCACTGGTGAAGGAAACTCTATGTTTCCTTCCTTCAGTAGTCCTGAGGGGGTGGGGAGAAGCAAATATTGTTTAAAAATGAACAGTGATGTAAAAAAATTTAAAAATTAATTAAAAAATAAATAAAAATAAACTTATTCTTTCATTATCCAGTACCTCAACTTACATTGCGTATTTTTAGCTCAAACCAATATTTCAATATTTACTTTATGAATGTAAATGACACATGTTCCTTTTAGAAATGCTACTTATATTCCAAAAAATCAGTGACTCTGTCCACTGCTGTTATTCGAGTTTTACAGGCTCTAATTCAAGTTTCTGGGTGATTGGAGACACTGCCTTCATTCCATTGGATCCATTATGAATTAACACAAGAATAATGACACATAATTATTGCCAGACAGTTTTTTACCCACTTTGAAGTTTCTAAAAGAAGATGTCCCTAATGTATGCTCTTACTTGTTTATTAGTTGTCAGGTTACAAAGCAAATAGTTTTGATTACTTGGTTTACTTAAAATAAAATGGCATTTTTTATATTTAAATTTCAGTTATAATGTTTCTAAGTCAAAAGAGTATAAATACTAATATGCATAAATATATAAACTGTTTCTATGAAAGTATCATTGCAAACAGAAGACAGCCTGTAACAATTTTTGTTTTAGGAGAATTACTACTAATAGTAGAATCCCACTAAATAAAAACAAATTATTTTCCTTACAAGACAAATTGTTTCAGTGATGATTTAGAAGTTATCATTTCAAATTGTTTATCTTAAAATATCTTAATGCTGTATTTGTTATCTAATTTTCTCATCCTCTTCTACCACATTATAGATTAAATCTCTGAATGTTTTGAAAATCTTTGTCCTCCTTGCTTCTGAACTCTATATCCTATTTTTATATAATAATTTTTTTTGACAATTTAAAATCCAAAATCTATGCCTACTACTATCTCTCTCTGTAGAAACTACACATTCTGCACAATGTAAAATATTAGACCAAAGAAAGAACATACAGTCAAGTAAAAAATGTTTTTTAAGAACTGTGAGCCAGTCTAGTATATCTGCTATGGATTCCACCACAAATCTCTCTGTAATGGAATTAACTGTTCCCTTCAAATCACCATTTTATGGGGAAAGGACACAAAGTTAATATACAAAATTATACATTATTCAGCAAACTAGTTTAATATATAAAGACAAAATAATTGACTACCTGAAATCCAAAGGGAAGGCAAACCATGAGGTCAGGTGTGGTTTCCCCATGACTTGAGCCAAACTATTAATTCTATTAAGGGAGCAAGTCCCTTTCCCAGCAGGAAATGCATTGGAACTCCGAGTCACTTGCAAACATTGTTATAAATATGACATCAAGTCAAATCCACAATCACAGTCTCATAATTTAATTTTCCCAATGTAGATATTTAAAGCCCCATTTGATGATTTTATGAGCCTGCTGTTTTCTTAATAGTTAAAGATAACACCCTCTAAATATTTAGCCAAGTGACAGTGACTCTATAGATGCCTGCCTATGAGGGCTGACCACCACAGCACAGTAACTTACTTGTTTACATGTCAGTTTCCCCAGTACCCATTATTATAATGTTCAGGTGTTGTAACACATCAAACATTACAACACAAGAGACTGCCAAAGGCTTACACAAACTACACAGCCACGCTCTCTTGGCGAATGATTCAGATAATTATAATGAAAATAACATCAACAAAGTGTGTAAACTGAAACTAAAATTAAAGAAAACAAACGAAGTTTTACTATGTGGAAATCATATATAAGATTCTGATCAAGAATCATAGATCCTATTGCTAGAAAGTAACTTAGAGGTAATTTAGTTTAGCTACCCAGCTGACACAGATATTTCCTCTACAAAATTCTTGACAAGTGACCATTCAGCCTCTCTTTGTTCATATACCGTTCCCCAAAGTACACTATGCTATTGAGTCAAAACTTGCCTTGCTGAAACCTCCACTCATTTATTCTGTTTTCCAGAGCTTTAAAATCAATTCTGCCACTCTGTACTGGTTCACTTGTAATGTTATTATAATAACAATAGCAAATACTTATTGAGTTCTTACTGTGTTCCAGGCATTGGACAAGATATTTTATATAAACTATATTATTTATTTAGTATTAGGAGTGTAAATTCTGGAGCCAGACTCTCTGATTTAGATACTAGCTCCACCATTTAGAAGCTTTATGACAGAAAATCACCTAACTTCTTTGTGCTGTAGTTTTTCAACTATATAATGGGGGTAATAATCATAGTGCCTACATGATAGGGTTGTTAGAAGTATTAAATACTAGTGTATATAAAGTATTTACAACAGTCCCCTAGCACATGATAAAGACTGTAAAAATGTTGTCATGCTACTTGTTGTTTGGCAGCTTAAGTGTGGGATTTTCAATTATTGTTGGTAAATAACATTTGGAATCAATTTATTATTCAATGTATTTGCCACTTCTTGTGTATTTGCTATTCCATGTAGCTTTGCATATTAGTCTATTTTTAAAAAGGTTCAATTCTGTGAACTTGTTTAAGTGTTTGGTTTGTTTGAAGAGCTTGGAACTAAGAGCATGAGTTCTCCAAAAGAAGTATTCCTAATATATTCTCTCATGAAACAAAACCATCCAGAGTTAAACCAGAAATGATGAAAGTGTGCTTGGAAAATATTACAAAATGTATAAAGAATAATAACATTTTTCTAAGTCTTTGGTTTAATAATCCTACTCTGAAAAGTTAGCCTAGAGATTATAATGAAACAAAATGAGTAAATTACATGCCCCCAAATCTTCCTTACAGCATTATCAATTCCATCCCCCATAGTATATTAGTTACATAAGTTATGATAAACATAAAAATTATGTAGTTAATCATTATGACATGTGAAAAAGTGGCAATGTTATGCTATAACATTGTAAAAGAATCCCAAACTTAGTCATAATGAAATTATTACTATTAAAACATGTATATTTGAAGACAAACTGGGAGAAAATAGTGATAAAATGAAAATAATTCTAGTAAAATAGTACAGTCATGGTACACCTCAAAATATTTTCATTCAAAAAATATTTATAAATAGGGGGCCACCTTGGTGGTGCAAGGGGTAAGCACCGCACTATGAAGCAATCCACAGCCTCTGCAGCATGAGTTCGATTCCCGGCCAGCCAGGGAGCTACTCACATGGCGCAGCAGACCTCTCCTGTCTCACCCGCTGCTCCCCTCAACAGTGTGTTTCAGTCAGTCTGCCTGTTTTGCTCCCCACTCTGTCTCTGGTGAATCCTCTCACCCACCGCATCTCTGGACTGTACCCCAGCTCTTGTATGCATAAATAAATAAATCTTTAAAAAATATATATTTATAAATAGGTTACTGTGGTGAAAATGAACTAAAACTATGTGTATCAATGTAAAATCTCTAGCAAAAACTGTTCAGAAAATTCATATGACATAATTCCATTCACATAGTTTGAAAACTTAAAATACCATATCAGATATTGTTTGTGGCAACAAGCATACACACGTATGGTAAAAGTCTAAATATTTGGGTGGGAATGATATATACCAAACTCAGGCTAGTGATTACCTCTGGAGACAAGGAGGGGAATGTGACCATGGAGAGATGCACAAGGAGGGATGAATACTCAAGTTACTTGAAGAGCAAACTGGTTATTTTAAAATACTATCTTCTACTGGCTCTCAACCTGTCTGAAGAGCTTTTTAAACATACAGATGGCTGGGTTCCATCAATCTATATTCAATTCAGTTGATTTAGAGTAAGACATGGGTCTCAATAATTTGAAAAGCTTCCCAAGTGATTCTATGGACACCCAGAATGAGAGCTAATGTATTTTTCATATAGCTAAAATATATGATGATTAAAATATAAATGATGGTTTATATTTATAAAACATGATTTATATTTATAAAAGATACAATGATGACATATTATTTTATCAATAAAAATATAAGATCTTAAAAATACATATTTTGGATTCTGCTTGACTCAAAAAATCAAAGAATTCTGCCACTCTCCAAGTCCAAGTATCCATGGGCACACTGCTATCCACAGGACAAAGAACCTGGCATGTGTATTATGCAAGAGTAGAAACCAAGTCCAAACAGATCAGGGAAAGAGTACAATTTAAATTGTCATGCCAGCAACAGCACAACTGAAAATGACACCCCCACAGTATTGTTCTTCCCTGCAGAGTGAGTTTCACAAGAGCTCTCTTGTAGAGGACGACTTCTATGCTTGCAGCCTCCTTCTGCTCTGGGTCTCTGTCTGAATGTAATAAAGGAAAGAAGAGAAAGAAGCTGATCTGTTTCATCTCTACAAGGCAGCCTTGTCAGATTTCCATGATGCCAGGCCAGTGGGTACAGTGGAAGAATCATTCTGTGGGCCAAAAAAGGAAGATAACCAATTGTCTTCAGAGCAGTCTGCCCTGAGGATGATCTTGAAGTCAGGAATGCAAGCCAGAGGAAGCTGCAGTGGCCAAGTCCTAGCCTCAGGTTTGTTAGATGAGAAAGGAGCCCAGAGTGTTGATCACAAGTGCACCCTACCCACTCACTAGCTGTTGGCCTTCTCAGCCTCTGTCTCTTCTCTTCCTATCCTACAGATCGTTTTCCCTGGACTTCTGCCCT
Source organism: Talpa europaea (assembly GCF_964194135.1). Classification (NCBI taxonomy): domain Eukaryota; kingdom Metazoa; phylum Chordata; class Mammalia; order Eulipotyphla; family Talpidae; genus Talpa; species Talpa europaea. The sequence goes on along the minus strand of NC_140071.1, from coordinate 45,998,328 downwards.
ATTCTTTTCCAGGATTTCTTTAGAAACCAGAGGGTTTCCTTAGATACAGAAGAAGCAATAACTCTTAAGACAGGAAAGAACAATTAAATAAATGAAATGTAGGAATACTGGGGAAAGAGCCAAATTAACAGAATAACCTTTATGGACTGAATTCTGGTTCCTTAGAAACTTAAAATAGGTGTTCTTAAAGAGAAAGAAATGTCACCTTTCAGTAGAAAAACTCATAAATCACTATTGCACAATTTGTTGTATAATCTGTTGTTGATGGAACCTAAATTCTGATAGGACATTCAACACTTGAGGATATTAGACTATGGGAAAATCATTAGTAAAGGACTTGAAAATCCCACTGGCCACAAAGAATTAATATTGGATTAGTAGTGGAACTGCCTGGTGGTATGGTAGCTCCATTTTTAGGAGATTGAGGAACCTCCAGACAGCTTTCCATAGTGGTTGGACCAGTTTGCACTCCCAAAAACAAATGTAGGAGAGTTACTTTTTCATCACATCCTCACCAACATTTGTTGTTGCTTGTTTTTTGATAAGTGCCATTCTTACTGGTGTAAGGTGGTATCTCAATGTGGTTTTAATTTGCATTTCCCCGATGATAAGGGATGTTGAACTTTTTTTTATAATTCAAGAAAGAATTTTTAATTAAATAACATTTTTAATTAAGCATTACCCTCATCACTGCCCCACCAAAACCCCCACTAAGAACATGTTTTGTTCTACTAGAATCTTCTTTCTATGTGACACTTTTCTTGTTTCATATGCCTGTTGGCATATGTTTGCATTTCTTCTTTGGAGAAATGTCTTTTAAGTTCTTCTGCCCATTTCTTGACTGGATTGTTTATTTTGTTTTTGTTGGGTTGTGTGAGTTCTTTGTATATCTTTGTGATCAATCCCTTATAAGTTGACTGGAGTGCAAAGATTTTTTTTTTCAAGATTTATTTATTTATTTATATAAGCACTGGGTACAGTCAGAAGTGCGGGAGGGTGAGAGAATTCACCAGAGCCAGAGCAGGGAACAGAACAGGCAGACTGATGAAATACACTGCTGAGGGGAGCAGCGGGCGTGGCAGGAGAGGTCTGTCACGACATGTGGGACCCTCACCAGCGGCCGGGGATCGAACCAGCGCTGCAGAGGCTGCAGGCAGCTTCACAGCCCAGTGCCCAACTGCTGTGCCTCCAGGGGAGGCCCACACCTGTGTTTATTACAACACTATTTACAATAGGTAAAACCTGGAAACAACCCAAATGCCCAAAAATAGATGACTGGATCAAGAAGATGTGGTATATATACATAATGGAATATTATTCCGCAATCGAAAAAGATAAACTCATGCCATTCACAGCAACATGGATGGAACCGGAAGGAATTATGCTCAGTGAAATATGCCAGAAGGAAAAAGAAAAATATCTAATATCACTTATAGCAGGAATGTAGGGGAACCAAATAAGACATCAGTGTGAAAAAATAACAACAGTACAAAAAAACACAACAAAGCAAAAACAGACAATTACAAATCAGAAATATACTGCAGGGGAGAAGGGAGAGGGATCAAAGGGAGAGAGGAAGGAGCACAGGGGACTGAGGTGATGGTGTACAGGTGCATTGGTGAAGGAAACTCTATGGGGACTACACCTGAGAGAGGGGGGGAAGCAAATATTTAAAAATGAACAATGATGTAAAAAATAAAAAATTAATATAAAAATAAAAAAATAAATGATTAAAAAATAATAATAATAAAAGTTTAAAAAATGTTAAAAAACAAACAAAAAATATCAGATTAAAAAGTAAGAAGAAACATGCAGAATGAAAAAAGGATTGTTGATATTCATTTTTGTTAAAGAACCTAAGATTTTTTTAATGGGGATATTTTAATAAATAATGTAGTCAGAGGGCCAAGTAGTGCCAGGTTAAAAATAGTGAGTTCCTCTCCTGCACTGCTGGTGGGAGTGCAAACTGGTCCAACCACTATGGAGAGCTGTGTGGAGATTTCTTGACCTACTAAACATAGAGATTCCATATGATCCAGCAATTCCACTCCTAGGTATTTACCCAAAGGACACAGAAACATTAATTCCAAAGAGCACCTGCACCCCTATGTTTATAGCAGCACTATTTACAATAGCTAAGCTCTGGAAACAACCCAAATGCCCAAAAATAGATGACTGGATCAAGAAGATGTGGTACATATACACAATGGAATATTATTCAGCAATCAAAAAAGACAAACTCACGCAATTTGCAGCAAGATGGATGGAGCTGGAAGGGATCAAGCTCAGTGAAATAAGCCAGAAAGAAAAAGAAAAATACTGGATGGTCTCACTCATAGCAGGAATCTAGAAAACCTAAATAAGGGACCAGGTAAAAGAAAAAGAATAGTATAACTATAAGAAAGAAAAAATCAAAATCAACAAACAACTATAAAACAGAAACACACTATGGGGGGGAGCTGAGGAAAGGAAGGACTGGGGTCAAAATAAGGGGGGTGCAAGTGTATGGGGAATATAAAAATAAAAAAATTTAAATTATACTGAAAAATCTTTTATAAAATAAAAATAAAAATAAAAATAGTGAGTTCCTTTACTTAGAAAAGGAGATTTGTGTAGGTAGGTGATTCTTATGATCCATTTTTAAGAAGTTCATTTGTAAAGGCTTGAAAAAGAGGCTTCTCAATTTTCTGTATAGATTGGAGGAAGAGTGATTAATTCTGAGACATTGCAGATGGATGTGCATATAAACAAATGTGGGCAGAAGCAGGAAGGTTAAGGAATGCTACCTCTGCTATTATGCCTGGCATACTACCTATTTATTTATTTCTCCACAGTTAATCATACTAGCATTAGAAAAAGCTGAGTGATTAAGCTCTGTTCCAAGAACAGTATTAATAATAATAATTATGTTGGTAAATAAACTCATAAACAATAAAAATAAATCAAGTCATATTTCAGTTGAAAATCAGTTTGCCAAATGGGGGAAAATTATTTTCATACAAGAAATCTAGATATGAAGAATAAGAAGAAAAACTAAAATATCTACAAAGGAAAAAGATTAAAGCAATATGTTATTTTGATAAATACTGTAGTCATTTTTAAAGAAAATAACACTTTAATGACCAAGGTATACTAGTAATTCTCTGGAACTATGTGATGAAGTTATCTAACAAGAATTTGCCTCACACTTAATTAGTCATTTGTGCAGTCATCAAGCAAAGAATGCCAAGACTTTCATATAACCTAAGTCTTCAGAAGCAAAGACCAGTCAGACAAGTTTCTAAACAGAGGTGAAAATAAATGCAGAAAAAGTAGACTGGGATTACATGGAGAAGACAGAGCTTGTCGACAAAGAAAAGACATAGTTCTTGGTCCCATGTGATTAAAAACACATAATCCAATTAAAAACTCAATTTAAATTTTGACAAATCTATCAAATGAATTAAAAACAACATAAATTCTCCATTATCATTTAGGCTTCAATTTCATCAGATCATTTGGGATTATAAATACAACCATAATAGTATACACATATGAGTTTCTCTCACATCAAGAAATAAAATGGTTATTTCATTAATTGCATACCATTGTGAAGAAAACCATAAAAGTTACAAGTGTTATATATATATACGCACACTAAAATATTGTGTTTTAAACTGAGAGTCAAAGTCTTAGGCCAAAGACCATGTTCAAATTGTTTCTCTTTCTACAAGGACATGGACTATATCTCTTGTGTAAGCCTTATAATGCAGACTTCTCCAGTCTAGGCATGTTGACAAGTAAAGATGATAGATACATTAATACCCAATTTATATTGAATTAGCCCAACTCAGTTCCCATTTTGAGATTCCTCCTCCCCCTCCCAGATTTGCTTGTAGGATCTATTCTAGTGGTCTACTGAAACAGAGCTCTAGTTCTGCTATCTTTATTTATTTATGTATTTATTTAATTCATTCATTCCTTTGTTCATTCAATCACATTTTACTCATTGGTGATTTCAAAGTTGGCATTACTCATTACTCATCATAATTTCCTATAGCAAATGCAATTTCAGTTCAAGTCCCCTAATCTCCAATCCATACTTGATGATTACCCCTATATCATTTCCCTATTGAAATTCTAGAGATATCACTGCATTAATCTCTTTTTTCCAAGCACTGGCTGGATACTAGGGGTATGGCTAATATAAAATCTGTCCAGATCTCTAACCTCATAATTAAAGAATTTGGGGGATGTCTGCTTAGCTTGAGGTTAGATAGGAAGAGAATTCTGATTTCTCAAGATTCTTTTAAGCTGGGAAAGACCTAGAAAAGAATCCAGAATGTAGATATACCAAAATATTCTCAATTTAGCAAATTGAGAACCTATAACTATAGCAAATATAGTATGCCTTTTAGAAATCATAGTTAACAATAATTGAGTACCTAAATACATAAACAGTTACTAATTTAGTTGCACCTAATAGGATTCTTTCCCTAATATAGAGTTGGACACTCTACAGATTTACTGAAATGTTTATAATCAGATTAATCAAGATTTTATAAAGAGGTAGAATGATTTATATTCAGGATCACACTGCTAGTAAGTAGGGAAGATAAGATTCTAACCCTGCTAGTCTGATCCTAGGCTTTGTACCCTAACCACCATCCTGCATGAGCTGTTGCAGCTACTAGTTTCAGTTGTCCTCACATTCTGGAATCCTTTACAATGTATTAGCAATAATTACTTTGGAGGAAGAGTCCTCTGGGATATAAGGAAAATAATTCTTGACTGAGAAGTCTGTTCTTGTTTCAGCTCTGCTAATTAGTACCGTGAATAAGGACAAGTGTCTGCACCTCACTACCTTTCAGTCCCCTCATCAAAAAAAAAAAAAAAAAATGCTAGCATAGAACTGAATGGCCTCAAAATTCCCTTTCATTTCTAAAATTGAAAGCTTAAGAAATATATATTCTAAATTTAGGAGTATACATTTTATTTTTTTTATTTTTTTTTATTTCTTTTTTATTATTATTTTTTTTTAAATAGAGGCATGTTTTATTTATTTATTTATTTTGTTTATGCATACACTGGGTACAGTCAGGAGCGCGGGAGGGTGAAAGAATTCACCAGAGCCAGAGTGGGGAGCAGAGCAGGCAGAAGGACCAAAGCACACTGCTGAGGGGAGCAGCGGGCGGCAGGAGAGGTCTGCGCGCCATGTGGGACCCTCCTCCGGTGGCCGGGGAGCAGCCGGGGATCGAACCGGCGCCGCAGAGGCCGCGGGCAGCTTCGCAACCCAACGCTCAACCGCTGCGCCACCAGGGAGGCCCAGGAGTATACATTTTAAATTAAGGGTATAATTTAAATTGCAAGTCTTAGTCTATAATATAATGACATGTTTGAATTTGAGTATATTGTAAGGAAACCCCTTCAAATTTTTGTTTGTTTCATAGAGGACTTTAAAACACTGAATTTCTGTGAATTCTCAACTCAAAAATGATCTCATTTTATCCACACTTTTCAAGAGGATGAGTACAGCTCTGGCATGCCTTGTACTCATGAAACGCCATTCTTGGGACTGAGCAGAGACAGGCACTTTCTGCAGTGGTATCTGCTCAGCCCCCTTGATATCATGACATATATAGATAGCGGTGATGACCAATGTTGATGGGAAGTGGAGAGTAACAGACTGCAAGAAGATAGGAGCAAGACAGGTGGTGACAGAGGAAAAGGTGGGACCTGACTGACAGAGTGACATCTCCAGTCACCCTAACTCATTATCAGTATTGGCTTTGTATGAAAGAAACAAGTTTCACATATATTAACATGTAAGTGGTTCCCAATTTATACAAAACTTATACTGACTCAATCCATCACATAATCATAATGACCCTCTTTCTCCTCTTTCTCGTGCTCCAACTCTTGCCTCCACATTCTTGAATTTCTGCCTAGACAATGCTTATGGTTCAGTGGGGCTGCCTGCTCGGACAGAATTGGGGACAGAAAGGAGTTGCAAAGAAAATTGAGATTTCTTGAATCTCTTAACTTAGGAAAGACCAAGAAAAAGAATCCAAAATATCAATAAGATGTGGTATATATACACAATAGAATATTATTCAGCAATCAAAAAAGATAAACTCATGCCATTCTCAGCAACATGAATGGAGCTAGAAGGAATTATGCTCCGTGAAATAAGCCAGAAGGAAAAAGAAAAATATCAAATATCACTTATAGCAGGAATATAGGGGAACCAAATAAGACATCAGTGTGAAAAAATAACAACAGTACAAAACACAACAAAGCAAAAATAGACAATTATAAATCAGAGACAAACTGCAGGGGAGGAGGAGGGAGAGGAATCAGAGGGAGAGAGGGAGAAGCACAGGGGACTGAGGTGATGGTGTACAGGTGCATTGGTGAAGGAAACGCTATGGGGACTACAACTGAGGGGGTGGAGGGAAGAAAATATTGTTTAAAAATTAACGATGATGTAAAAAATAAAAAAAATAATAAAAGAAAAAAAAGAAAAATGATCCAAGATGATAATATTTCTAAATATTTTCAACTGTGTATTGTTGGACCCTGAAACTGTACTAGATACTCATCCCTGGAGTTGTATTTGATACCCAGAGTGTTAATAGCTAATATTTATTAAGTACTTAATAAGTGCCAAGTACTATTCTAAAAAGCTTATATGTACTAACCTATTATTTCCTCAACAACACTATGAAATAAGAAATTTCCTCCCTGTAAGATGAAGAATCTAGACCCTGAGAAATTAAATGAGAATTAGGTTACAAACTCAGATGATCTGATTCCAGAGTCAATGTTCCTAATAGGTCCCCTATGCCATCTTGGTATAGATACTATCCCCAGAAACTCTGAAATTCATCTTATAGGTAAGAAAACCAAGACCAATGAGGTTAAAAGATTTTCCAACATCCACATAGCTAAAGAACTAGTTAAAAAAAAAAGTCTAGAATTTCCAACTTCTAAAACAGTAATTCTCAATTTTTTTTTACTGACTCTGATGGGTTTGGGTTCTAAAGAGGAAGTGTCTTGAGTTTCTTATTCTATATTCATTTGAAAACTGTTCTGTGTCCCTGAAAATTTGTCATTCTTCTCTGGAACCCAAAATATACCCTGGCAAAATATACATACCAGCAGGGCCCAGGTAAAGGCCCACTGTCCTTCCTAAGACAGTCTGTACACTTTTTAAAAAGAACAAGAAAACATTTGTCCTTAAGGATAAGATCAATTACCACCCATGGCAGAACTTGCCCCAACCCTGATGAATTGTTTTGTTTTGTTTTGTTTTGTTTCAGTTTTACACATACAGTTCAGATGTTCAAAGGAAAAACAATAATTTCAAAAGTAATACACTTAGAGTAAGGTATATTAAGAAAACAAAATAACCCTCTATATGTAAGATGACGAGCACAGAGACCCAGTTCCGCGATGGATGACATGCCACATTATTGCTTAGCCATATTAATATGTTTGTTAAGTTAGTTTCAAGCTTCTAAACTCACCTAGCTCATTATGGTGTATATTTGCCAGCCCAAAAACTCTCAAACTGCAGTCTTTTTTCTTCTTCTTTAAGCAAGAACAGATTCTGCAACGAGACAGACCTCATCCCCTATGTTAATTTCTACAAGGAAGTGATAGTCAACATGAGTTTGCATATAACTTACTGTGTTGTACCCAGCCCCCAAAGAGTCAGAGGGTGGGGATGAAAGATTTGTTCTCTAAGTTATGCTAATTTCAACATTTTTGCGTGGCTTTACAAGAAGTTCTGCATTTTTTAAAATCAAATAAAACATTTACTTGTACATTGCTTATTGTGCATTAGTTAATACATTCACATACTATAAAATACACCAAGCAAAATCATGATAAACCTGTGGTACCAGAGGTGTTAAGCCTCTCAACAAGTTCACATCTACTTGTTTCAAGAGCTTTATTTTCCTGATTAGACAGCCAAAATAATTCGATGAATTAACTAAATCCATCACCACTTGAAATGTAGGCATTCTAAAAATGAAACTATGTCTATTTATGACTTGAGAACCTTATTATAGTAAAATCAAATAAGAGATAGGAAGCTGCCATCAAACTTGCTATATTTCATCTTCATGGATAGTAATTCAAATTTAAATAAATTTAGTTTAATTCCATCCTAAATTATGCACATGAATGCAATCATTTTGAATAGTAGACTGAGTAGGTTCAGGTAAACAATACTCAGAGATTAGTAGGATGAATAAAAAATAAACTCATCTTGTTCTGATTAGTCAAACATAAGGAAATATAAGTAATGTCTGTGATATGAAAGTTGACACAGATAGAACATCCTAGAAAGAATAACTTCAAATTATTTTTTTCAAATCACTCCAATTAGATTTTCTAGATATTCTAGCAATTCATTTTACTTGGTGCTAATCAACTTAAATTTTAAAAATGAGTGCATATAAGAAAAAATCCAAAAGGTAAATTTCTAAGACGCTAAATGAGTTACTAATCAGCATTTAAAATTTTCAGCTTGTTTCTACCTCATTAGCCTATATTTCAAATTCATATTTATCTTATAATATGCTTCAGTTTTTTAAGATTCTATATGATCCAAATTGATAAAACCCATATGAAATAGTCATATGAAGTTCTAACTTGCAGAAAATATTTGGGGTTAAATTATTTGGGCATTAAAGGAGGCTCTCTTTGGGGGCAACAGCAATTTAGATTTCTACTCTGTTACAGAGTGTGTATAGATGTTTATAAAATTAAATTAATATAAAGTCATTATTAAATTAATATAAAGTAATTAAATTAATATAAAGTCATTTTTATCATGAGCAACAGAATCTTACTTCATTTAATTTACTTCCATTCTCTTGCCTGCCCTTGATCTTATCATTCTTCTGATAGCAGAGACAGACAGTCCTTTGTTTGTTCTGGGTGCGGTTTCATCCATGTTGGGTAGAATAGCAAAGCAAAGCAAAGCAAAGCAGGATGCAAGTGTATGACCAAAACAAAGGAATGTTAGCAAGCAATTTTATAGGTCTTATAATCAGTGGTGCTTCATATTAATTTCCTGTGATTGATGTTTTAAACCTTAATTGCTTCATTTTGCAATCAGTCACTAGCTGCAAATAATGCAGGTCGCAGTCATCAGATTAGTGAGTCTCACAATGTTGAAGCCATTCTGCACATTTGCCAACAGCATTCAAAACAGGAGCTACCAGAGGATCACAACAGCCATACTGTTTGGATAAAGAAAGTTGGTTTAGAGCCATGGTTCTCAAAGTGTAATCACTGGACCAGCATCACCTAGGAATTTGTCAGCAATGCAAACTCTGAAAGTGGGGCCTAACCTGAATTTTAACAACTCTTTCTGATGACTCAGATACACACTAAAGTTTGAGAACCATTGGGTTAGAAGATTCCTCAATGTCATGATTTTAAACAATGTATGGTATGTTGGTTTTACCACAAAGCTTCAAAGGACACAAAATAATGTTCACATTACTTGTTTTGTACACAGTTATGAAAAAATGGGGGGAATGAATGCCAGTGGAGATTTGTAGGTAATATAAAGAGCATAATATTTAAAAACACAACCAACTTTATATTTACAAACATGGAGGTTGGGTAGAGAAAGGAGGTGAATTCCTTTTTCTACAACCTACTGAGGCAAACACTTTCTGGGAAAAAGTTTCCTCCAAAGATGGGGTTGCCATCTCCTGGCAAGAGGAGCTCTGGAAAAAGACAGGAGCTCAGGCCATGGGGCATCTGGATCACCACTATCATAGTGGGGACCTGTAACACTGACTCCATGAAATATTAATAGAAACCTGAGTTCATGTCAGCCTGATGAAAATTCATGCCCTCACAAAGTCTTTATCATTGTTGAACCAGGCCAGGAATTCAGGACTGGTCTACCAAGGCAGTTTAAGTTGGTACACATGCCTGTTTAGAGGGTGTAGGACACCCCCTGCCATTCTCACTTCTTTTCTCCTCTCCTATCTTGTTCAGGGATCTCCTCAAAAGGTCTATATGCCAGTCTCCAACAGGAAGCTTGGCTTATCTATTTCTACTGCATTTAGAGAATAAATTGATCCAATGTTTAACTGATGAAGAATTCACGAATTAATTGTTTTCTTGAATTCATTCATAGCAGTTAAAATATTAAATAATAATTTTACTCTTTATCAGACTAAAAAAATATTGCTCCTTGCGTGGGTGTAGTATGTTGTTTTCAGGTTTTGTTGTTCTTGTACTAATTTTTTTAATAAACATAGTATTGTTTCTGTGTTAGAGTTTTATGGAATATAAATTCATGCCCCTACTTTTTCTAAAAATAAATTTAGTCCACACAGGACTTCCTAATGAGAAATATATATAACTCATTTATTGGAATAGAAATATAATGCCAAAGTCATAAAAAGGAGGAAGAAACATACGTCCTAATCCCAAAGGCTAAAATGATAACTGTGGATGATTAATTCTACTTCTGCCAACCTGAAAAAGAAAAGTAATATAATGTGTTGTTCATACTTTGGGAAATAAGGAAATCAGGCTTTTCAGAAGAAATTTTATCCGTAGTACTAAGCCCTAAAATAAAATAAACCCAGCATGTGATGTCTTATATAGAAGACAGTGTAGGCTATTTACTTAAAAACTTCAATAGTTTTATAGAAGCAAGCCTGGTACTTGTGTCCCCTAAAGGATAAACTCAGTACATAAACATGTAACTTTATAGCGATCTAATGTGATACAAGGGCAGATCTTAAAAGTCACTAAAAAGTAAATGGATAACATGCCCCTTAAACAACTTTGACTCACTTTTCTCTGCTTAGCTTTTGGAAGGAGTGAAATAATTTACTCAAGGTTATTCTCCAACTAGAATCTAGATTGTTAGAATACTGCTGATAAAAAAAAAGACACATAAATCTTGTATATCAAGCAAGCAGGTGGCAAGGTTGATATTCTATTAAGCAAGCTGAAAACGTTGCCCCAAATCTGCTCTCAGGAAATTGAACAGCAAAATATCTGATCCAAGTTAGAATTTTCCCTTAAGAAATGACCATACTTGTAGATGATTGAGGTACTGAAGAAATATAAAATCTTCAGAATTGCATGGGGTAACATGTGTTTGGGCAGAATCTGGTATAACATAAGCTTTGACCTGGAAAATTTCAGAGAAGTTGTCATCAATTTTGCCACTTAGCCATAGAAAAAGTCCTCAACTGCTTCTGTGGAACATTTGATTCTGAGCAGCATAATTTCCTGACATGCCTGCCAAAATAAATTAGTTCAAAATGTACAGTGAGGCACCTGCATGAGTTGACCCACTGCATGGGGCTTTTTGAATTCTGGTGAATGACCACAGGAGGTGGTGATACTTGAACCATTCTTTCTGGATCAAGTTAAATAGAGTAATTGCTTAATAGAGACCACCCATAATACATGCTAATAAAGCTATGTCAAAAGGATGTAGAATCATACCTGTGTGATTTGTTTTGGCAAAAGGGCTCACATTCCAGTTATCAAAAAGTGAGCTCCCACCAAATAAGCTTAAATTAAAGAATAGGGTCGATAAACATATCCTGTTTTATAACCCTTGAGATTGTTGTTTGACCTCACAATGGTATCCTGGAATTTTTAGAGGACATCAAAAGAGGGGTATTTAAAGGGCTTCATATTAAGTGCTGTGAAAACCATTAAGGCTAACAAGTGAACAGATTCAAAGTTGGTTAAGATTTTCCCCTTTATTTCAGTAGGAAGGGCTATACTTAAATTTAATTTCCCACCAAAGTGATACCCTCCCACATTAAAGGTTCTGAGCAGCTATCATCTATGGTCAGACTGCTTTGTACCAGGGCACATTTGTCCTTGAGTCATAGAAGGCACTCTCATGCTTGCCTCATGAAACAAGAGAGAAAGGGAAGTCACTGTCCTTCTACTATAGTAGGACATGGAGGGTAGAAGGACATGGAGGGTTCATCCATATCCCAGCCAATATGTTCCTCTCTGCAAACTTTAGAGACTGAGAGATAAATACACCTGCTAACCTGCTCAAGTGGTGCACCCTGGTGCTTGTCCAAACCCATTTCATGACAAAGCCTTACAAGTCTGTTTTATATTTGAATACTGTCCATAAAAATCAACTTGAATACATTTTGGAGAATGTTGTAACAGCCATTTTTTTTTTGATCAAAACAAAAAAAGAATCTCTCCCCTCCACCCCCCATAAGCTACAGGGGAATAAATCTCTATAATTAATCTCTGACATTCTCTTATAAATTATTAATCCACAGTTTTCCTCATATCTCATCCATTCTTTTTTGGGATGGAAAGGGAATTGATTGTTTTGTTGTTTCTACAGTAGCTATTTAAAAACATTTGTTGCCAGTTGTCTTTTTTGAAATACTTGCTGATATGGGTTCATCTCTTCTATACAATTATTTATGTTAATTTTTGAATAAGTACAAAATTCTAAAGGAATAAGACAATTAAATAAGAAATATTTCCTTCTTACCTTATTTTGCCATATATCCAGTTTCAATCTCCAGAAGTTATTATCAGTTTTCTTATATATCCTTAAGATTTTCTATGTAGATGTTTTAAAAGCAGTAACAATAGCAAAGCATACACATTTTTCTGCATCTAGCTTCTTTTTACTCAACAATATATCTTGACAAGCACTGCATATGAGTACAATCAAATTCTCTTCATTCATTTTAAAAGTTACATAGCATTTCATCTCATGTTTGTACTATAATAATTTAGGTGGTTTCTTTTGCTATTATAACCCAAGCAAAAGTTAGGATATTTTTACAGTTTTTTTAATTAATTTTTTATTCCTTTTACAGTTTTTTTCCCCGCATGTGTGAATATATACATAAGATAAATTCCTAGAAGTGGAATCACTAGTAAAAGAGTATGCATGTGATTGATTTTAGTAACTGTTGGCCAATTGTCTCTGATAGGATTGAAATCATTTATTGTTCTACTAATAATGTGTCTGACCAGTACACTGCTTATCTCCATTATGACCAGTAAAATGGTCATAATGTACATTATCAAACTTTTTTATCTTTGCTAATCTGAGGTAAAAATTTAATCATAATTTAAATGAAAAATTTACTCTTCCTCTTTTCCTATATTTATACTATTCGTCTTTTTCTTTTTTTTTTTAATACTGGTTGCATTAGCTGCAACCTCCAGAACAATGTTGAATTATCACAGTGAATATGGGTATATTTGTCCTGTGTTTGACTTACATGGCAAGCAGTTTGATGTTTCCTGTTAGGCATGATTTTAGCCCTTGCTGAAATATAGGTATTTTGTTATCTTAAGGATGATACCTATTTCTACATATTACTAAGAGGTTTATTTTTATATATTTCACCAAAGAATAGAACTTGAATTTTTTAAATGTTTTTCAACGTCTAATTTCACTTTTTGCAACCCTTCTCACCAACTCTGCAGTGTGTACCATCACTTACATATCCAGTGTTACTTTTCCTTCATCATCCAATCAGTGATTACCTCCACCCTCACACACAGTATAATGAATACTGTGGTTCTCCTCCCAGATTGTTCACCTACCTCAAACGTATGAAATGCTCATACTTGCATCTCTCCTTGGGAATTTCTCTAGGTCACAGGCACTACCCTGCCCTAGGACAAGTTTGTACTCTGACTGGTTGATACATGGGTGCAGGACTGGCCCTATGGCCTCAATTTGGTGATGATTTTAAAGGGCCATCCTAGTTCTAGAGCTCATGATAGAAAGGACTCATTGTGAGTCATCTCCCTGTGTCCCAACCCTGCCTCCCTTCATTCCTTAAGGTGTAACTCCTGAGTGAACTCTTACAAAACCTTATGCATGTGATTTTTTGACTCAGTGTCTGTTTCCAGGGATCCTAATCTAAGACACTTAGAAATCTGTAAGCCTTGTGATAGATATTTTTCCACTTGTCATTCTGAGTCTCCACTGTTTCCCACCCAGTTTTCTGCCCTGGGAGGCTCAACTTGTGCACATTATAGTAACAGAACTACTATGCCCTCTGGTTTTCTGTTGGATTTAGTCACTGGCGTGCCATACCAGAAGAACCAAGACAGGGAGGAGAGTAAGGTTAGGTATTTATTCTGTCAAGGTTGGTTAGGGGTTTTATTCTATTGAAGATGAGTGCTGTTCTCAAATTGCCTGTCCTACATGACTCTATCTTTCTGGTTCTGGCTGCATCTATTTTCATCCCCTCAAATCTAGAGATGATGAAAACTCTATTGCTATTATCTTTATGGTTCTCCTGTACTGGCCACACCTTTTAAACTAATCTCCCTTGGAAATAAATCCTTCTCAAATTTTCCAGGTTTGAGTCATGTATTTACTTTTTGGACCAAAACTAATACATAACTATCAGATATAAGGAGCAAGCTGGATTCCCTTCCTTGCTTGCTGAATATACTGACAAAGTTTTAACAAAGGACAAAGGAAAAGAATGCAAGGAAATAATAATCATAACTATTATTTACTGAGTGCTTACCATGTACCAATTACTGACAAATAAAAATACAAATTCAGACTTAGATAAGAGATTTCATTTGGAAAGACTACTACAAAGAAATGGGGTGGGGGCTAAAGGAATATTGCAATAGGAAAAGGTGTCTTAGTGAAATCAGAAGAAATCTCTCACAATAAGATCAACAGCATCTCAACTGTTAGGTAAAGTCACACTTTTCTCCTATATAGTTGAGTAAACAGACCAGAGAGAATCTGAGGTGGGAAAGTGGAATGAAAGAGTGGGGTTGTTGTCCTGATAGAAGCTCAGAGAATAACATACCCTGAGATCAACCTATTTTAAAGATATGCTGTTAGGGTGGCTCAGGCTGAGGACAGGTCAAAGTTCAGGGACCTGGAAGAAGGAAAGAATTCTAACCAAAATTGCATTAACAAATAATTTGTTCAGATTGATCATGTGAACAAAGCAGTTCAGCTACTTATTTATGAGGGAAGGAATGGGAAGCTGGAGGATCCACATCTGGTCTTTATCATAGTAAACAAGGGGGCTACATGATTAGTAAGTAAGTCCTTTAGGTTAAGGATTGTTCTTTGTAGTAAGCCATTTTCCAAGAACAAAGAGTGTTCTTTAACCATTACTGTTTTCCAGGATATCAGGGCTCAGGTAAAATACAACACTATAACCAATAACCAATAAGCAATAATTCCGAAGAGTTTAAATGCATTATCATATTTAATCTACTTGTGTAAGTAGAGTAGAGGGGGTAAGAGAGTGCCAAACCACAAACTTGGGCTAATTAACTTTAGTTTCCTCTCTTTAGAGGTGTTAATGGCAGTACTGACCTCAGTATGATTGTTGTAAAGATTAAAACAAAGAAATACACACAAAAATGTTTACAAACAGTTCCTAGTGTATAGTGAATGTTCAATAAAAGTTAACTATTAATACCATTATTATTCCCAATTTTCAAAGGAGGGTGCTGAGGCATGGGGAGGGCAATTTAGTAAAGATTAAATCTCTCCTAGAATACATTCTTTTACCTTCTCTCATCTACTGCATTCTCCAAGTGAGGGGAGGAGGGGAGATAAAGTAGACACAATGTTAGACAAAGCCGAGATCAATTTTCCAGAGTTACTGCTTACAATTCAAGAAAAAGAGGAGGGAAATGAATCACTTATAAATTTTTTCTCTAACCTATGAGGTTATTAATGTGATAGCAGAAAGAAAACATTCTTATCTCCTAGCATTGTCATCATTTTGTCAGTAGTCTACAGTCACCCCGAGCTGGCAGTGGAATATCAGCCAAGAGCCCTTACCTCCTCCGAATTGATCAAGCCCTCCAGAGTCTCCCCATTCTATTCTAGGCAGTACTTTTATTTCTGGATGGTACAAAGCTGTAAAATTCTACAAAACTGTTGTGATTTATTTTCTGTTACACCAATTAGCAAGAGCTCTCTAGATACAATATCATTGTGATGATGACTTTGTAATTGTTATTATCACATGACTAAACTTGAGTAATTTTGTTTCTTTTCTCTTGCTCTACCTTACATTCTAGGTAGTATAACACAGAACTCTGTAATTTTTTCCTTCTTTCTCTGTAATCTGACCAAGTTTTGTAAAATCTAATGTCTAAAAAGTGACACTTAATTGGATATTGATGACATAGGAGATTATTTCTAATTTTTTAGGTATAATCAGAAGCTGACTATTTTATATCTATAGCTGATAAATTTTAACCCACCAATTCTCTACACAACAAAATCGTTTTCAGTAGTTATCATGAAATCAAATTGATAATAATGGCAAGAAAAACAATGAAGTTTTATTTTATTGAACTTTGTATATATGTATATATTATGTATGTCAGTAAAATAGATAATAAAACAAAGATAATATTCAAAAAAGGAAAATGTGATGCATTAATTCTGTTTAATTAATTTTTTTAAAGAGGCATGTATTTTATTCATTTATTTATTTGTTTGTTTGTTTGTTTGTTTATACATGTACTGGGTACAGTCAGAAGCGCGGGAGGGTGAAAGAATTCACCAGAGCCAGAGTGGGGAGCAGAGCAGGCAGAAGGACTGAAGTACACTGCTGAAGGGAGCAGCGGGCGGCAGGAGAGGTCTGCGTGCCATGTGGGACTCTCCTCCAGTGGCCGGGGAGCAGCCGGGGTTTGAACCGGCGCTGCAGAGGCCGTGGGCAGCTTCGCAATGCAGCGCTCAACCACTGAGCCACCGGGGAGGCCCTGTTTAATTAATTTTAAGGGAAAATATACCTACATAGTTTTTCACAGTGATGAATAACATTAGTTTAATTGCAACTAAGATATCTAACTAAAATAAAGATATTATTCAAGTTAACTGATATATTTCAACTGATATAAAACAACTAAAAAAACAACTAAAACTTGTCAGCCCCTCCTCTGTTCAAGAATTCCAGTGTATTTTAAGTCATGTGTTTCAGTGTCTGCCTCAAACTATGAGGCCAAGTCTGTATGAAAACAGACCTGGTTCAAAACTGAATACTATCCATGAAATTAGACGCTAGATAGAAATTAGAAAATGTCGTAAAAAATACCACACAAAAATATTTCACCAATAGTTCAAATTTTGTTTCACTATTTTAAAATGTAAACCCAAATAATGACTTCAATTGGTTCCATAGTCTAAGAGGACTTAGTATAAAGTATAAAGTAATTCATGTTCTTCTTATATAGTAACTTAGCATATAGTATAAAGTAACTCATGTTCTCTTTATCTTTGTAATTACTATATATCACTGTTCTTTTTAAATCTACCAGGTAGAAGCAAATATGTAAGTACAGGCAGAAACTGTCTGCTCCATACTCCCAACCCATCCACTCTCGTTCAACAGATCCAAACCATTAGGAATTTATTTTCAAAACAAATACTTACAGTTTGGTCCTAATATGCCAAAAGCCAATATTGTGACTAAGAATTCTCTAACTGCCATTAGAATTCAATGTTCATTTTTCTTTTTAAAGATTTTATTTATTTATTTATTTATTTATTTATTTATTTATACAAGCACTGGGTACAGTCAGAAGCACGGGAGGGTGAGAGAATTCACCAGAGCCAGAGCGGAGAGCAGAGCAGGCAGAGTGACAAAATACACTGCTGAGGGGAGCAGTAGGCGGCAGGAGAGGTTTGCGCACCATGTGGGACCCTCGCCCGGTGGCCGGGGATCAAATACACTGCTGAGGGGAGCTGCGGGCGGGATCGAACCCTTGCTGCAGAGGCTGCGGGCAACTTCGCAACCCAGCGCTCAACTGCTGCACCACTGGGGAGAATTAGTACCTTGATGTTTATATATATATTATTCAACAGTATGTAGCAATTGTATACCAAAAAAAAAAAAAAAAACTTAAGGAGAAATAATCTATTATTGACATTGTTAAGTTTTTATTGTTTTTTTAAAATTCTTTACAATGTACCCCATTGTCGCCAGTGCTAAGAGTGTGATACTGGTATATGATTAAGTATATATGATTAATGTCCTTACTCTTTTTTTTTCTTTTTTTATAATAAATTTTGTTTTTATATTCCCCATAAAATTGCAACCCCCTTATTTTGACCCCAATCCCTCCCCTCCCCGGCCCCCACCCCCCATAGAGTGTCTCTGGTTCATAGTTGTTTGTTGATTTTGATTTTTACTTTTTTATAGTTATTCATTTTCCTGGTCCCTTATTTAAGTTTTCTAGATTCCTGCTATGAGTGAGACCATCCGGTATTTTTCTTTTTCTTTCTGACTTATGTCGCTGAGCATGATCCCTTCCAGGGCCATCCATGTTGCTGCAAATTGCATGTGTTTATCTTTTTTGAATGCTGAGTAATATTCCATGGTGTATATGTACCACATCTTCTTGATCCAGTCATCTATTTTTGGGCATTTGGGTTGTTTCCAAAGCTTAGCTATTGTGAACAGTGCTGCTATAAACATAGGGGTGCAGGTGCTCTTTGGAATTGATGTTTCTGTGTCCTTTGGGTAAATACTTAGGAGTGGAATTGCTGGATCATATGGAAGCTCTATGTTTAGTAGGTCAAGAAATCTCCACACAACTCTCCATAGTGGTTGGACCAGTTTGCACTCCCACTAGCAGTGCAGGAGAGTTCCTTTTTCTCCACATCTTTGACAACATTTGTTGTTGCTAGTTTTTTAATATGTGCCATTCTCACTGGTGTAAGATGGTATCTCATGGTAGTTTTGATTTGCATTTCCCTGATGACAAGTGATGTTGAACATTTTTTCATATGCCTGTTGGCCATTTGCATTTCCTCTTCAGAGAAGTTTCTTTTTAGCTCTTCTGTCCATTTTTTGACTGGATTATTTTCTTTGTTGTTGTTGAGTCTCATCAGCTCTTTGCAGATTTTTGTGATCAGTCCTTTATCATTAGTGTTGTGTGCAAAAATGTTCTCCCAGTCGGTGGGGTTTCTCTTTGTTTTTGTTATTGTCTCTTTTGCTGTGCAGAAGCTCTTTAATTTGATGTAGTCCCAGCTGTTTATCTTTGCCTTCACTATCACTGCTTTGGGTGATGTGTCTGTAAAGATGTCTTTGATGTGCATATCACGTAGTGTTTCGCCTGCATTTCCTTCTATGTATTTTATGGTTTCAGGTCTTAGTCTAGTTCTTTAATCCATTTTGAGTTGGTTTTTGTGCATGGTGTTAGGTAGTAGTCAAGCTTCATTCTTTTGCATGTAGTGACCCAGTTTTCCCAGCACCATTTATTGAACAAACTTTCTTTGCTCCAATGCATATTCTTTGCTCCTTTGTCAAAGATTAGTTGACCCTAAATCTGTGGGTTTATTTCTGGATTTTCTATTCAGTTCCATTGGTCTGTGTGTCTGTTCTTGTTCCAATACCATGCAGTTTGATGCTTATGGCTTTGTAGTAATGTCCTTACTCTTAAGCACAAATTGCAGAAGTGATTAATTTCAAATGGCTAAGACACACATACTTACAACCAGTAGACAGACTGATAGTAAAAATATGATGAAATATTTAAAAACAATGAAAACGGTGATCATTATACTATTATTTAGATAATTTTAATTTTTTCACAAAAAATTATGAAAAATACTACTTTAATCATTGGCAAATACACACACATATATATTTTATACCTTTTCCTAGCAATTTTCTAAAACATAAAAGTTTTTTATTCAAATGATCAGAGAAGTTTGAATTTTTAAATAAAGTTGCCAATTACCTAATATTAATTATCAATTACCAATTAGCTAATGTAGAGAAAATATTCTAATAGTTATTGATATAATGACTGATATACTAAAATGTTGTGCTTAGAATTATAACAATGCAATTTTCTGTTTGAACAGGGACTCTGTTCAAACTGTTCAGTCAAATACTATGATTTCAAACCTTACAAAGACTTTATTTATATATAGATGGATAGCAATATCTCCTAACAATTATATATACCCCATGTTTATATTTTTATATATTATCATATATAATGTGTACATTATATATAATATACATTATAATATTAAATATATCCAAACTAACTTTATATATAGTCTAAGTAACAATTTTTTAAAACTCAGTTTAGAAGATTTCCATTTTATTATATATATATGGCAGTATAAAATTAGTATATTATATTAATTTGAAAATCATTGGAACTTAATTTTTTGACTTTTTCTAGTTCTAGTTTTATTTACTTATTTTAATTAATAGGCTTTATTCCTGTACCAGTTTCAAGCTTATAGCAAAATTAAGTTGAAAGCATTGAGTTCCCATATACTCCCTCCACTGGACACTCACAGCCTCCCCCACCTACAACATCCTGCACCAGTATGGTATATTTGTTACAGTCCATGAGCCAACACTGGCACATCATCAACAAGCAAAGCCCATGGGATACACTAGGGTTTACTCTGGGTGGTGTACATTCTATGGGTTTTGACAAATGTATAATGGAACGCACTTGCTTTTTATCTATAGTATCATACAAAATAGTTCTGAAGTTAATTTTTAAATTAAAAACACTTTTCAATTAAAATGTTTCCAGGATATGTTTTAGGGAAAGGATTAAGTGGGCTTTTCCCCACACCAAGCAAATCTCTGCAACTTCAGTTGGGTGTCCTTCACTTTAACTCACTTCTATGTACTTGAAGATAGTATCAGATTCCACAGGTTAAGGGCTCAGCCCCATGAGACTACTCCCACTGCACTTCAAATGCCAATTACAGGTAGTAGATCTGATGATTACCAACAACTTCTATCCAGTTTAGTGAAAAATTCCCATTAAACCTTTCTTGTCTTTAATTAATTTGCTAGATGGGCTCATAGAACTCAGGGAAATACTTACATTTGCCAATTTATTTAAGGATATGATAAAGGATACATGTAAATAGACAGATAAGGTAACATAGGGCAAGTCCCAAGTTTCTGTTTCCATGGAGTTGGGGTGTTCACCTCCCAGTACATAGATGTTTGTCAGCCAAGAAGCACCCTGATCTCTGTCCTACTGATATTTTTATGAAGATTTTCTTAGAATTATTAACACTATTTCCATCCCCTCTTCCCTCTCTGGAAAATGGAAGGTGGGGCTGAAAATTCCAACTCTAATCATGGCTTAGTATTATTGGTGCCCAACCCCCATCTAGGAGCCCACTGAGGGCTCCCAGTGTTCTTATCACTGAGGAATTTACAAGGGTTTTAGAAACCTTATATCAGTGATGGGGTCAAAGACATTTTAGAACAATAGATCCCCCATCTTATCATTGGGGAAATGACAAGTTCCTGGAGTTCTGTGCTAGAAATCAGGAACAGATTACACACACACACGTGTGTGTGTGTGTCTAAGTATACATGTATGTGTGTGAGTATACTTATATACGTGTGTGTGTATGTGTGTGTGTGTATATATATATATATATATATATATGATCTCATAGCAAGCAACTTCAATATAATTTCTAAATGGGAACAGAGGAATCAAGAAGATATAATCATGTAAAGTTTGTAAGAATTAAGTCCTGTTATTATAAGAGTTAGGCTTGTTATCATTGCGTGTATTATAAGTTTAATTTATCTAATATGACAGATTTGGAAATGAAAATCTATTATTCTCCTTTCAAAAGAGTTTAATACTAAGAATTTCTGATTCAACGTTACCGATCAGTTACAAGAAAGGTATCATGCTTAGTTTGGTATACCACATTTTCAAAACAATACTAGTAAAAAAAAAATGTATCTAGGACAGTGTTCACCAAAGTGAAAACTGGCAAACATAATTCTGTAGAACCTCTCCTCCCAACCCCAAAGAAGAAAATCCAAATACTTCATATTCTTCTTAGAGCTTTACAACATACTTAGCATAATAAGCATTCTGAGAGGTCTTAAAGTATAGAAACTTCTTTCCTTTTGGTTAGCACATTGCTTTCCAAATGAAGTTTTTCTTTTTCTTTTGCATAGCAACAATGACTATCCTGCTCAACCAGATTTTGAGAAACATTGCTTTGGAAAGCATTAATCCAGAGAGTGAGCAGTTGCAGAGATGTATGGAAATGAAGGAACTGGGACTCAGGAAAAAGGGTTGAGTTTGGATTCATACAGACCTGCTTTCTATATCAGCACAGTCACAAGAAGTGGCATGACCTTTCTCACCTGTAAAATGGGTAGAAAATATTAATTTCAATGTTTTTGTGAGGAATAGCCCTTTCCTATAAAGACTTTGCTTGCCTACTTCCCAAGTTGTGAAAAAGGAACATCTACTGTATGCATGCCAATTACAAAGATTTGGTTTAGTCAATCTAATGGAGGTGTTTCTGATGTTCAAAAGCAATCATTTTGAAGCGCATCCTAAACTATTTAACCCTTTCCTTCCAATCACCTAGACCACGCTCAAGGACCATTTATTCCAAGTACCCACTTCCACCTCTGAATTTTTTTCTAGGATTATACTGTATGTCTAGAACACTTTCCTCTAACTTAGCCACCCAATAACAGACACAGCTTCTAATAGTCTATTTCCTCTACTACCTTTAATTAAAATCACCCAAAAATAAGGTCACATATTAAAATAAAACAAAAATATTAAGTTTAAAACTATGGTGGCTAAAAGACATGACTGAAATGTTTGCTATCAAGTAGCTTTGAACAAAGCAAAGAAACATTCAAGTTTATTTTAGATTTAAAATATTCTCAGGATAGCCTTATGGGAGTACGATTGTGCTAGATAT
Organism: Talpa europaea; assembly: GCF_964194135.1. Lineage (NCBI taxonomy): Eukaryota > Metazoa > Chordata > Mammalia > Eulipotyphla > Talpidae > Talpa > Talpa europaea. The sequence continues at coordinate 45,975,596 of NC_140071.1, read as the reverse complement.
CTAAGATAGATATCTATCCCCAGCCTCCTTCTCTAAAAGATAAGGTCTATGAACAGCTTCCACGGATTCTCTTACCCTCTAACTTCCTCTTGAATTTGGCCAATGGAGAGCATAGGCAGATTAGAGGAAAGGAGGGGAGTGTTGTCCAGGTGTTATTCTTATGTTTACTCTATATGGGGGTCATTTCTCTCCACCAAGATCTCAGTTCCTGTGAGATGGTCCTCTCTACATAGCTCTCTCACTGTCTCCAGTTTGGAGAACAAGTTATACTGTAGCAACGATTGGTTATAATTATTGCTGACTTGGTTCATGTACATTCTAGTCTTGTAACTGCTTCAAGCATACCACTAAGAGTCATAATATTTGAAATAGTGTCTGGAATTAAAAAAATATCAAAAATCTTGAGACTTAGTGTTTAAGCTTTGAATAGTACTTATTGCTTTAAAGTCTTAGAAATTAGTTTTAAAATACAAAAATACTTGGAGGAAGAGTATTGGATTAAATGTGTAACACTGTGGTTCTCAAACTTATGGGTAAATAAGAATCATCTCAGAATATAAATAGACCATAAACTCACACCACACATGAAAATCAACTCAAAATGAACAAAAGACATGAATGTAAGACCTGAAATAAGAAAAAACTACATAGAAGAAAACATAGGCACAACACTCCATGACATAAACTTTAGAGACATCTTTGTGAACTCATCTTTAGCAGGAAGGAAAACAAAACAGAATATAAACAACTGGGATTATATCAAATTGAAATGCTCCTGTACAATGAAAGAGACAGTGACTAAAACAAAGAGACACCCAGCTTAACGGGAGAAAATATTTGCACACCATACATCTGATAAGGGATTTACACAGACTGTCTACAAAGAGCTTTTACAACACAACAAAAGGAAAACAAGCAATCCAATCAAAAAATGGACAGAAGAGTTAAATAGGCACTTCTCCAAAGACATGCAAATACCAACAGACATATGGAAAAAATGTCCATAATTTATCATCAGGGAAATGCAAATCAAAACCACAGTGAGATACCACCTTACATTTATGAGAATGGCCAGGATCAAAAAAAAAAAAAAAAAAAAAACAAAAAAAACAAATAACCCCAGAAACAAGAAGTGCTGGAAAGGATGTGGAGAAAAAGGAACCGTATTACACTTTTGGTAGGAACATAGATTGAGACTCCTCAAAAGACTAAAAATGTATCTATCCTATGATGCAGCAATTCCACTTGTTGGTATTCACCCAAAGAGCATGAAAACACTAATTTGAAAAAAAACCTGCTGTCCAATGTTTAGATCAGCACTATTTACAACACCCAAATATGGTAACAACCTAAATGCCAGAACAGTTCAGTGGATCAAGAAGATGTGGTATATATACACAATGGAATACAACTCAGTGATCAAAAATGATAAAATCATGTCATTTGTGGCAACATGGATGGAAATGAAAGTGATTACCCTAAGTGAATTGAGACAGGAAAGAAGCAGAAAGAGAAACGATGGATGGTTTTACTTATATGGGGAATAGAGAAACCAAACAAAGGGTCAGACGAAGACAAACTGTCAGACCAACCCTTGAAAGCAGACAACAGATTGGAGACATTCAGGGAAGGGGGAAGAATAAGGAAGGGGAGAATAGAAAACAGGGGGCGGGGAAGGAGAGTACAATAGATGGAGGACTCTGGGTGCTTTGGAGGACTCTGGGTGGGAAAACTATAGTGACTACACCTGAGTGGAGAAAATTTTACATAGTGAAAAAATTAACAAGGATTTTTTTCCCAAAGATTTTTTTCTCATTCAGATATGAATTGCATGCTAGATAAGAACTCCACAGAATTCTGATACAAATAATACTGTACTAGGTATCTATTTCTGTGGGGAAAAAAATAATACCCAAACTTAGCAACTTTAAAACAATACATTTTAATTATATCATACAACTTCTAAAGTCAGGAATTCTGGAGCAACTTAGCTTATGGTACTGCCTCATTGTCTTTCATGAGAGCAGCAAAAGAAAGAACCAGCAAACAAAGAGGCAATATATAGGATAAGAGAAATTATTTTCAAGCCATATATCTGTAAGGGATTAATATCCAAAAAATATAAGGCACTCATACACTCAATATCAAAAGAGCTGAATAGATGGTTTTCCAAAGAAGACATACAAATGGCCAACAAGAACATGAAAAGGTGTTCAAAATCACTAATTATCAGGGAAATGCAAATCAAAGCCATACTGAAATGTCACTTCACACCTATTAGCATGTCTGTTATCAAAAAGACAAGATATGATAAGTGCTGGCAGTGATGTGGAGAAAAGGGAACCTTTGTGCACTGTTAGTGGTAATGTAAATTGGTACAGCTTCTGTGGAAAAGAGAATGGAAGTTCCTCAAAAATTAAAAGTAGAACTATCATTATAATCCATCAATCTTGCCTTTAGGGGTATGTGTGTGTATATATATATGTATATATATAGATATATATATATAGAGAGAGAGAGAGAGAGAAATAAAGAAATGAAATGAAATGAGCATCTTGAAGAGATAACTCTGCATTCCCATGTTCACTGTAGCATTATTTACAATAGCCAAGATACAGAAATAATATGTGTCTATCAATGGATGAATAAAGAAAATTACACACACACACACACACACACACACACCAGGGGAATATTATTTAGCCACAAAAGGAAGGAAATTCTTTTTTTTTATAGCTTTTTATGGAACAACGTGGATGGATCTTGATGGCCTTATTCTAAGTCAACTAGACCAAAAGAGAAATACAAATACTATATGATTTCATTTACATGTGGAATCTAAAAATGTTAAACTTATACAATCCAGAGTAGACTGGTAGTTACTAGGAAGTGAGGTAGGGTGGGAATGTTAGTCAAAGGGTACAAACTTCCAGACATAAGGCAAATTAAGTTATGGGAATCTAATGTTCAACATGGGGACTATAGTTAATAGTACTATTTTATATACTGGAAAGATGCTAAGAAAGTATATCTTAATTTTTTGTACCACACACAAGAAAATAATGATGTGAAGTAATAGATATGCTAACTAATCTTACTATGGTAGTCTTTTCACAACATATATGTTACATTATATACAGTGTTACATGTCAATAATATTTTAATAAAGCTGGAGGGAAAAAAATCCATATCCTTCAGAAAGGATATGCCAAGAGCACCACAGAAAACTCTTCCTACTTTATACTTTTGCCTAGATTCACTTCCAAAACAGAATTGTTTTACTTAGCAACTAACAATAGAAAACATGTTTCATAGTAGGTTATCATTTTTAGTATGGACAGTAGAGCTATACATGACTAATCATCAGATACTTTGGAAAATTCAGTTTATTTTCTGTATTTTGTGCCTTTGCAACCAATACAATGTATCTGTGTAACAAGGCCCTATGTGACAGCATCATAAAACACTGAAATAGATGGCTCGAACACTGTGGCATCATTTTCAGAGTTATTGATCAAAGAGAGGTTAACAGCTTCACTGGGTTCAACCTGTAAAGAATTGCTGGACTCTGGCTTCTTTCCTCCTGTCTCTAGCCACACTGTCTCCTTTTATGGATTAAGTTCTGGCAGCATCCAAGACCAGGCATGCCCCATACTAGGGATGTAGGAGGAGTTTAGAAGGCAGAGTGCCAGAGTTCAAGCTCTATGTCTTCTGTTGGCCTGGGTCCTGATTTTTGTCTCCTGTTGGCCTGGGTCCCTTTTCTGTCTCTCATTTTCCTGTCCTGGGATTCTCATTCTAGAGCCTGACCTTGCTGATGTGGACTTACTGCCTTGACCTACAGAACCTCCATCACTTCTCACTCCTGCTCTTGTTCCACACTCCCAGATCTGACCTCTTAGGTCTGCTGGCATTAGGTCGCTGCAGTGGATATTTCCATCTGGTCTAACTGAAGTCACTCTCATCTCACACACATTGGCCCATCCTGACATAATCTGGCTCTATGTAGTATATCCATTTCCTCTCTCAGCCTTCCTTGTGGTGTGAAATTTAATGCAATCTCACCACTCCCTTTATATAAACACATCCCCATTATATTAGAGATTTAAACATTTTATTGTGTAAGTACTGTCTGTATATGTCAAAACATTTCCAGCTCTATGTTTTTTGTTATTCCATTCATTTACTCATTTGTTCATTCATTTCTCCTACTCAATGATTCTAACTGAAATTAGTTATCTACCATGTGCCAGGATATTTCCTCTGCTTGAAACCTCCCATCTCTGTTACATATGACTTTCCTCTCCATCCAGAGTGGAGTCTATTTCTTCTTTCTTTTAATCTGGCAGTTCTGTGATATGCTCTGACCTATAGATGCAGCAAAAGTGGTACTCTGCCAGTCACAGGCTGGGACCTTAAATAACCTGGCAACTTCAGCTTTTGCTCTTTTGAGGACCCTGAGTCACAATGTAAAAGTTAAACTACCCTAATAAAGAGGTAGCTGAGGCACCAGACATATGAATCAAGCATCTTGGATCCTCCAGTCCCAGTCAATCTGCCCCAGGCAATACCACATGGAACAGACACCAGCAGAATAGACACCAGATTCCCACATAGCAGAATCAGAACAATGAAATTATTTTTTTTTATTACATCAGTAAGCTTTGGGATAGCCTGCAGTGCAGCAAAAATAAAAACAGCAACAAATATGAAACTTCCAAGTAAACAAAGATGGTTCTAAAGTAACCTAAAAGTAAATTGGGGGCAGAGAAGCCAAGTTCTAGGTCTATCACTTATTCTTAGGACTGCATGGTATTGAATTTGATCAAAAGAAAGTTATTGGTTTCAGTAAAGCAGAGCTTCAGAGTCCAGTTTAGAAGGAATTAAGGATAAAGTGATTAGTGAAAAAGTAAAAAAATAGGTAAAAAAAAATAGTTAAAAAAAAAAGGTAGAGAGCAATTCTGCTAGATATTGAATAACAAAGGTATTCAATCCCACTTATATCTCTTATATGATTACTTATATAATCACTAGGGTACTTCTGAAAATGCAGAATCTTGCCCCTTAAAATCCTGGCTTAAGTAAGTTAAATTCTTTAAATTTTGATAAGTTTTAGGAAAAAGAGCTTGTGAAGAGAGTGGGGCTGTAAATTCGCAGAGAAAGAGAATAATTAAAAGAAAAACCAAGACAAGATATAAAATAACCTAACACAAAAGGATGTATTAAATAGTGGATTTCCAAAGAACTTCCAACTGTTGCCTAAAGTCTCAAGAATGAATCTATTGCATGCATATAAAATAGTGTGAAAGAATGTAAGCCAAATTGGAACATGGAATCTTTTATGGGTGGTGGTTTGAGGGCACTTCATTTGATTTTCTTTTTACCACAATGAGAATATTTCAATTATTAGACAAACAAAAGACTTTTTAAAACACATAGTGAATGTTTAACTAAATAACTTCTAGCAATCATTATATGCCTATTAAATTAAATATATAATAAAATGAGTAAACTCTATGTTGGATCTAAGGCAAATTGATATAATACTAGAACGTGAACTTAGAGACAGAAAACTATTCATACGTTTTGGCCTAATTCCACTTTAGGATTATACCTCAAGGAAATGACCAGAAAGAAAAGAAGTAGTTTGCACAAAGATGGTCATAGAAATGCTATTTATAATACTGGAAAGTTGGAAAAGTCTCAAATGTTCAACAATAGCGGTAAGGCTAAGAAAACTGTGGTGCATTATCAGGATGGAAAACTATGGAACACTGACTAGTGTGGGGACTAGGTGGGTAAATGAAGTGTTAACTGAAGTTTAATAAAAGGACACAAAATTTCTATGTAGGGATGGCAACTATGCAATTTGAATTAACAAAAATCAAAATAATATGGAAGAATTTATATAGCTATAAGCTTAATATCCTTTCTCCATAAAATTGTTTAAAATCTAGATTTGTTTTCTTGGAAGGGGCAAAGAGGTATCTGGGACTCGAATGTAGTAGAATTAACTACTGTGCTTATTCTTTTAATTTCCTGTGCTCGAGTCTCCAGTGTTCTCCCACTGCAGCAAATGTAGTTAACACCCACAAAAAGTCACTGAGCACATAAGTACTGGGGGAGCAGTTTTAATCAGCGACATTGAGTAGTGTTTTGAAAAAAATGGGTGTGTAGCAAAGGATGTACCAGAAAAAAATGGCAACTGTAGATTTATAGGACGTTTTTCCCCTTTCCTTTTCATGCAACCAAGTAGAGTTACCAAGCAGAATTGATTAATTTCTTTAAAAATATAAACTATCTAAACATACCAAGAAGCAGAGAGAGAGTAAAGTAACATGGACTCAACAGATTTATGTGAGTACCTAGAAGTCCTCTGTTATCCTTCCCCAATTCTATTCAGAGCCCTCTCTCCTCAAAGTGAAACTATTTAGATCTTGTTGTGTGTGTCCTGTCCTTGCATTTTAAAATGTTTTTGCCATATAAGCATAGATCCATAAATAACATAGAATGTCATCTTGCTTGCTTACAGATTGAAATGACTTCATAACATAATAATAAGCAACCAAGAACTGAAGATAAAAGCTTAACATATATTAATATTGTGCCATAATGCCATATTAATTCATATACTTTTTTTAAGAAACAAAATTTCCAGATACAGTTGTAATTCCCTGAACCCCTTTCCCTGATCCTAGAGTTTAATTCATTAGGTTAAACATCCAGCTTTTTTACCTCAGATAAGAGGAACACAGTGATAGTAGATAGACAACTAAGAAGAACCCAAGCCCCATTTTGTATTTGCTTAGAATTTATCTTAGAATCTGAAAAGTCATTCCAAACAAAACATGAAGCCATACCCAGAAGATCTGCCGTAGCACATTCTGGAAACCTGTCTATTTCTGTTTCTAATTTCTCAAAAAATATACATAATAATCCACTCGAACTGAAGCCAGTTACTAGAACGTACCACACTGTATTCGTATCTGTGCCCTCAATGTGTCATGACTCAATGAATGAATAGTACCAAGTTTTTTGCTGTTTTTTTTTTTTTTAAACACAGATGGTGTTTGTGACAGCCATAAGAATGTGCCTCTCAGATCTCTGAGTATAACACTGATGGCCCAGGGATGCTGTGTTAGGGATCCAACACACTTTTCACAGGCTTCTGCCAGCCAATGATTGAGTGTAGCAGGGAGACCCAGACCCAGAGTGTAGCAGTGAGACATGAACCAGCTGACATGTAACTTTGGCTTGAGGACTCCCCACTAGCCCAGAAAACACTTTCTTAGACTGCATTACACTTTCTTACACTGCATTTCTTTTTTTTTTTTTTATAGAGGCATGTTTTTATTTATTTATTTATTATATTTGTTTGTTTTGTTTATACATGCACTGGGCACAGTCAGAAGCGCGGGAGGGTGAGAGAACTCACTAGAGCCAGAGCGGGGAGCAGAGCAGGCAGAAGGACCGAAGTACACTGCTGAGGAGAGCAGCGGGTGGCAGGAGAGGTCTGCGCACCATGTGGGATCCTCCTCCGGTGGCCGGGGAGCAGCCGGGGATCGAACCAGCGCCGCAGAGGCTGCGGGCAGCCTCGCAACCCAGCGCTCAACCGCTGCGCCACCGGGGAGGCCCTTACACTGCATTTCACATTAACTTTCTTACACTGCATTACATTCTAATCCCATCTTGGTATCTACTTCTTTGAGGATCTTCTTTGAGGGTGAATAAGTTTGTGCTTTTCACAGGATTTCCTGGATAGGACACATTAATGTCATTAAAAATTAACATCATTAATAAATAGTTAATTGATGATTAATGGTAATGAATAATTGATATTAATGTCATTAATAAATAATTAATGACATATTACTGTTGTTAATAATTAAGTATTTATCCAAAGATTTGGGCTATAAGGCCTCCCTGGCAGTGCAGGGGTTAAAGACAGCTATCAAGCTATCTGCAGCCTCTGAAGTACTAGTTCCTTCCAGCAGGCCAGGGAGCAACCCACATGGCACAGCAGACCTCTCCTACCTCGCCCACTGCTCCCCTCAGCAGCATATTTCAGTCAATCTGCCTGTTTTGCTCCCCACTCTCGCTGGTAAATCCTATCACCCCTCCCCAACCTCTGACTTACACCCCAGTTCTTGTTCGCATAAATAAATCAATCCTTTTTTAAAAAAAGATTTCATATATAAAGAATAGAATCCTTTTTAAATGATATTAAAGATTTTCATTTATTAATTAACATCTTCAAAACATATTAAATGAAAAACAGTATGCAAAATATTATTTATAGTGAGATCTCACTTTTGTAAATCAGTATAGAAAAAGGTATAAAAGGGTAACACACGAAGGTTTTTTAAATGGCTAATCTCTAGGTTGCATTTAGTTTCTTTGTTTCAGATTTTCTATAGTTTTTCATTTGTCTATAATTAACATAAATTGCTTTTGCAATAACTTTTTCTTTACACTTTAAAGAAACATTGAAGTCCTTAATTAAACACGATACTCTTAGGTACTCTGAAACTTTAAAATCAGATTTTTATCTGATGTAACTTTGTTCAATTCTTACCTCTCCCAGTTGCCTTTCTTTTTTTTTTTAATGATTTATTTATTTATACATACAAGAACTGGGGTACAGGCCAGAGGTGCAGGAGGGTGAGAGGATTCGCCAGAGAGAAAATGGGGAGCAGAACAGGCAGACTGACTGAAATGCACTGCCGAGGGGAGCAGCAGGTGAGACAGGAGAGGTCTGTTGCGCCATGTGGGTTGCTCCCTAGCTGGCTGGGGATCAACTCCTGCTGCAGAGGCTGCAGACAGCTTCACAGTGCGATGCTTAATCCCTGCACCACCATAGGGCCCTGTTAGGTGCCTTTCCTACACCAATGCAATGCCCAGCATTATCCCAGATAATCCTCCACTACTACCTTTGCAGAGCTGTTTGGCATGTACCTATTTATGGTTTTTGAATCTGTCAGAGCTCAATTGCTCTCCATTTGCAGAACTGGCTGAAATGTCACAATGCAGGGCAAAGACTTGGGTTTCCCAAAGAGCTGGATAATGAAAGTTTGAGTTGTCTGTAGCGTAAAACTTGACGTTTGTGAAACAAGAGATGGGAAGAAGTCAATCAGTCACATTCTCCCTCTTCTCCATTCTATTGAATGGTTTTTCTTGCATATATTTTCTAGCATCCCCTCTGGGGAAGTCCTTCTTGCTGAAGGAGAACACACGGTGAGTGACGTACTGTATCTTATATAGCGAAGCCAGTGCAGTCAGGCATCACTTTGCATAGTCTCACACCTTTCCCCACCTCATTTCTTCCCTTGTTCCTCACTCTCAATTTTTGGGAGTTATAAAATAAGAATACTTGGCCACAAGTGATATAACATAAAATACTAAAAAGTGTGGTTGTGACAGGCAGGACAATGCTCAGATCCTCCTTCAAGAAAGTATATTCTACCCAACTGAAAGAAGTGGGCTTACCTGACATCCCCAAGAGATAGTAACTTCAGAATTCACTTCAGCTTTTGAATTGAGGTCAGAATGTCTGGAGGTGAAGCCCATGGCTGATTGTGACAATGGTAGGTGAGGTCACTTTCTTCTTGGCTCACCAGGACCCAATGACTGAGCAGGGCAGTGGTACCAGGATGTAGACATTTCTACTGAACTTACACCTCCTCTACCAATCACTGTTTCAGATTTCCCATTGTGCTGGCAGAGATGCCAGATCTGCATCATTGATAACTTCCCTCTGCCTATCCTGCCTCCTCTCTATGACCTTTCACACTCCTCACTCCCTCTTAGTCTCTGGTGTCCAGAGAGCCCAGTGGGCAAGGCTGGATCAGAAATATTCTAAGGAAGTAGGCAGTAAAATTGGATCACTCCACATGACTAGCAATTAGCACCCCACTCAGTGTGTAAGTAGGAGCACAGAGGGACCCAGGCAAAAGATGACAGTCCTAGTTCTATAATTTTCAATGGTATAGAATTGGAACAATGTGCTGGTAGAGAAGAATACACTAGCTGGTGCAATGATCTAGGCACTTAAAAGATAAGGGGACTGATAAATATAAGGAGAATGGAATTGGAGACTGGACATGAAGTCATATTGTCACCCCACAGACTGCTAATGAAAAACTGTGTTCACTGACTTGGTGGTCACTCTTTCAGGACAAGAGAATTTAATATCCAAGCTAGTACCTGAGGGGATGTTGCAAACTTACAGCTAGGGCAACTCCTAACAACCTAGAAAAAGCAAAGGCTTTCACAAAGCCTGAATTTAAATGCTTGTATTGCCAAGATGTACAGAAGAGGAAGAGAGCAAAAGACCCAGGAAAATGGAGAATGCTGAATTAATATGTTACATGAGGCCAAAAGAAGAAATACATTATTCAGGAAGGTTTCAAGGATACATAATTCACCATGTGCATTGGAAATATGTTGACGACAGGGACCTCAGAATGACTATGATGTTCTGTACAGCATTCCTCTTCAAGTCTGGATTAAAGTGAATCCTAAGAAAAGGTCACAGAATTTGGATCACTGATAGCAAAAAGGTTGGAGATATCTTGCAGCAATAGGGGACAGTGGTAGATTTTTACTATCAGATATCAAAGAGTCACAGTATCCACAATTATGAGATGATTAACAGAACACAGAATCCCTAGAGGTAAAACAGTTGAGCAGCCAAAAGGCATTGCTTAATATACATGATTAAAACAAAGTAGATGAGAGGAAGATTGAGGGAAGTCACCTCCAAAAATGTCTTTTGCTCAATTTCTGGACCTGAACCAGTTTTCAGATATAGTGCCCACTGACTAACTAAAGACATGGCAGAGTTCCAGTACAAAGAACCCTGCAATACACAGTGCTTTCTCCAGTGCTTCCCCAAGGGACTTAGACTATATATTTGATTGACTACTGTTCACTGGGGAAAGGGAAATACTCAGACATTTCAAGGATTGTTGAATACAAGGTCAGAGTTAATACTGATACCCAACAGATAGAAACTTCATCATGGGCTCTATGTTCAAGGGCACATAGACACCATGTAATAAATGGAGTCTTGACCAAAGTCTAGGCCAACAGGGCCTGTGAACTCAGTTCATATCCATTTCCCTGACTAAATATATAATATATACAGGGATTTATATAATACATAAATATATAATATATATAATAGGGATTTACATAGTATGCAACCATTGATTTGATAAAACTACTTTTTCTATTCCAGGCAGGAAAGGTCAGGAACAGTTTGTTTCAGGACTCTGAGAACTCTCCCACCATCTGTTATAATTTAGCTTGAAGACATCTGGACCATCTGGATATATAACAGAACATCATATTGATTCATTATATTGATGATATCATGCTGGATGAGTAACAGAGTGATAGCATGCGGGAGATCCTAGTAAAACACATGTACTCCAGAGGGAGGGAGATAAACTCTACCAATATTAAAGTACTTGCCAATCCAGTAAAGTTTCCGCACATCCCATGATCTGGTATATGCCAGGACATCCCCTTCAAAGTAAAGGACACATTGCTGCATTATGCATCCACTACTACAATGAAGGAACTGCAATGATTGGTAAGATTCCTTATGCTTTGGAGGCAACACATTTCAGACCTTAGGGAACTTTTCCAGCACATATATTGGATGATTTGGAATGTGTCACTTTTGAATGGGGCTCAGATTAGAAAATGACTGCAAGAGATTCTGGCTACAGAGCAAGCAGTCCTTCAACTTGGCACAAAAATCTAAGCACACTCTACAGTAGTAGAAAAAGATATGGTGTGAAGTTTATGGAAAATCCTGGTAGAATACAACCAAGGCTCCCAAGGTTATGGAAAAAGATTATATCACTTGCAGAAGAGGATCAAGCACTTTTTGTAAAACAGCTCCTAGAATTCTAATGGGCCTTGATGGAATTGGAGTACTTGCCTTTAGGATACCAAATAATATGAGTCTGAAACTGTCTATCATGAGTTGGGAACAAGTCATAGAGTAAGATGAACCCAAGAGCAATCTATCATAAGATGGAAATACTTCTGGGACTCAGCATGAGCAAGAAAAGAGGACACCGCAAAGGGCATAAACAGTAGGTCTAGAATCCCACAGCATCTATTATGTCCCAACATGGCATCTGCCATGTAGCAGTGTCCCTCCTCAGGGAATGAACTCCCATTCAATCAGCTAAAGGTAAAAGAAAAACTCTTAAGCTTGGTTTATCAATGGTTGATTCAGAATGTGAGTGAAAACCAAAAGTGATTCTGTGTGCATTTTAGCCTTATTCATGGATGGCTATGAAAGACAGCAATGATACACTGTGTGAAAGACAAATTTTTCTCAAATCTTAACTCAAACCAATGAGTAGAGCTTCAAGAGAGTCACACGGTCATTCTTTATGTGAAAGGAGAAGTGGCTGAAGTCAAAATGTATACGGACTCATGGACAATAATGAATGGTCAGGGACATAAAAGGAGAAAAATTAGAGTATCAGAGACAATGATGTCTGGGAAAGAGACATGCAGATGAACATATGAGAGTGGATACAAGATGCGAAGATTCATAAGATACAAATATCATATATTAATGATCACCAGAAAGCAAGTACCCACATGTCATGGGCATCAAATAACAAAGGGAACCAAATAACTTCATCAACTGCAATTCACTAGCATGATAGACAAATAGGTAATATGGCCACAGTGTCAGAGGTGAAGCCAATGGGTTAAAAGCCAATCTGAGTGATTGCCTCCTTTGACTTTCACCTCCAATGCCTTAGCCAGCATCAATGGCAAGCCACATGCACAATGCCTAGTCTACATACATTAAACAATATAACATCCGGCCAGGGGACCCACTTTACAGATTCACTGGTCATGTTAATACTGAATCATCTTAGAAGCTGCTAGCTAAATAGTGTTGGCATGACCTGCTGAGCACAGTTGAAACACCCTATTAAAGGCAACACCCGGCAAGATGGTGGTACCATCCTCCAAATTGTTAATAAATGTCGAATCACAGATCTGTAGATAACATTATGCTGCCAAGAGGAAGAATACATAGGTCCAGGAACCAAGGGGTGGAAGCAGGAAAGGTCTTGCTATCCCCACAGTTCTGGATTTTGCAGGATTAGAGGCCTAGTCCCCAAAATGGATGTGTTCTTGCCAGGGGATAGCAAGATTCCATTGAACTACAGGCTACAGCTGCCACTTGGACACTTTGGGCCCAGGAACCAGCAGGGGAAAAGAGGAATCATCATCTTGTCAGGGGTAACTGACCCTGGGTAGTGGGAGGAGTCAGGACTGCTGTTAGGTAATGGGAGCTGAGAGGAACTCAGGTGAGCCACTTGTAAACCTCCAGTGGAGTACCACTGGTGGCCATGAGAACATCTGTAGTCTGGAGGTTATAGGAGCTGCTCCCCAAATAGTGTTATAAAGCACATAAACATGACATGCAAAGTAAACCAACAGATGCGGGGATGAATCAATCAGATCCTCCATCAAGAAAGGACTGTGGGTAGCTGTCAGTCCCCAGCTGTTCATGTTTTCAGAGTCAGCTTCATGTTTTCATCCTATGTTTTTCTCAGAGTGGGACCCAGTCAATGACAGGCCTAACGATTTCCTCTCAATGGAGGAACTTCACTAAAGAACAGTCTTTGCTCTGGAGCTCCTTGTTGGCCTAACCTGTCCAATCCTGCTTCTGCCCCTTGTCTTTCACAGGTGTTACACCTCCCAACCCCCAACCCCCATAAACTTTTGTATTCCTAACTTCAGTGTTTACTTCTGGGAGAATCTAACTAGGACAGACAGCTCTACTAGGCCTCTGAATCAAATCGTTCTCTGCTTCTAACATGGAGATGTGTGTTCTAACTAACTCATGATTGCATTTTTCTCATAGATTAAAAAAAAAACTACATTATATGATTATTATGAGAATAAATGGATATGTGCAGAATGCTGTGTAATTTGAAAATTGCTATGTAAACATTAGTAGTTTTTATTAAAAGTACTAAAGAGTACTAAAAGTACTAAAGAGTACTTCAGTACTAAAAGTACTAAAGAGCAAAAGCATTTCCCAGATTACCTAACAATCCTCAACACTATTCACAATACAAAGCAACACAAAACTGAACCCTCAATTCTTACAGATAATTGTTTTCAAGCCCTTTCAAAGCTGGTATGGTGTAGAACTTTTTCTGTAGCTTTACTTATTCCCAGGGAGTAATTTATACACTCATATCTTGTGTGACAATCAGATACAGACCAAAATAAAGAATTGTAGAATGCTATAGTTGTAACCTGCCCTGGGAATTTTGGTTTGTTTCTTTTCATTTCTAAAATAACAATTGCTAAGCTAGAGGAAACGAGAAACAGTGACAAACCCCTTTTACAAAACACAGTGAGTAGAGTATTGTGGGAAAATACTTAACACCTGGATAACCACAAGCCACTTTTCTCTAGCAATATTAAGCCAATTTTATATCTATGGACAAATATTGCAATTTTAATACATATGAAAGTAAAAATATTTCCTGTAAACACTTCTTTATCATTCGTCCTCAGTATTCATACTTACCTGTAATGTATCATAAGAAGAGAACTATTAATCATATCACTTATTATCAGAAAAACATTTATCAAAACTTTTCAGCAGAAAAGATGGGAAATGTCTCTATAATGTGCCACTGTTTGCTTAGCTGATGACACAGATTTGCAATGGATTTTCTTTCTTTCTACTTGCATTTCCAAAGGTATATTTTTGATTTGCATTAAAAAGTTCAAATAAATTCAGTTACATGCTTTGAAAATTTATGCTTACACATAAACTGTAAAGAGGTTTAAAAACCAGTGTTTTCCCCTTTTGCTCCTCCTGGCTGAAGAGCTTTTTCCCCCTTGACTGTTTATTCAGATGTGAGGACAATACTGAAGTAACTGTTGTTGATAATGCATGGTAACCCAAATGGTTTTGCTGTTTTTTGGCAGTATGGTTAAAAGCACAGGAGTAATTCCCATACCTACAATATGAGCTGGATGACAAGAGAATGCAATTAATATAAAAAGGGATCATGAGATGCACTAGGTAATTTGAAGAGTGTGTTTTATCACAGTATGACTAGCAGAATTCTTCAGATTTACATGCATGTGCATTTCGGGAACCCTGATAATTTAATACAACATCAAAAGGTCTCAAGTCATTGACCTCACAACGCGGTTCACAGAACAGTACACAATGATGAAACCTGAAGCAATAAAACACTGGTGACCTGGAATGTAAACATTCCTTCTATTAGGACATGACTAAAATTTCATGCAATTTTGTTTTGGGGTTCTACTGGGTTGCCGTCAGACACCTTCCTTTCATATGTTAAACTGGGTCTCTAGGGTATTAGAGGAGAATCCAACAGTTTCGGGGAGGCCAGTAAAGTTTGCCAGAAAGTTCTCGTAATTTTCCGTCACGTTTTCTCTGAGCACAGGAGTGATCCACTCTGCCTACCTCAGACTGATGGAGGCACATTTACCTTTGAGGGTGACTTTAATGACTGGAGTTCTCAAAGTCTCACTTCCTCCTCCTCTGTTCCTCTTTCCTCACGGCTCGGACGTCACCTGCGCGGCAGGACACACCTGTCACTGTCGCCGCCCTCGGGGCCCGCGCGCCGCGGGCTCCAGCCCCGGGGGGGAGGAGCCTGCGCAGAGGTGGGGGCGGGGGACGCCGAGGGGCGGTGCCGGCGCGCGCGGGCGGGGTGTGCGCGCCGCCGCCGCCGCGTCAGCAGCGTGCGGCACGTGCCCATGTTTACGTCCCTCGTGGAGCCGCCGACGTCAGCAGCCGAATGGCAACATTGTGGCGATACTGAGGCTTAGAGTTTAGGAGACGCGTCCGTCAGTCAGGCCGGCGGCGGGCGGTCGGAAAGAAGAGGAGGAGGGGCGGGGAGCTCGGTCCCCGCGAGCGGCGCAGCCCAAACGCACCGCCGGCCGGGATCGCCCACCCGGCGGCCTGCCCGGCTCCGCACGATCCGCGCCTCCCCGCCGGGGCGCCGCAGACGCAGCACCGCGGCCTCGCGCGAGGGGCGGCCGGGACGGGCGCGAGGCGCTGCGGCAGCGCGAGGCTTGTAAACAGATCCGGCCGCACGTGACCATGTGAACTACCTGCTTCGGGGACACGTATTGTCTCTCACGAGAGCCGCGCCACAAAGGAGCGCGGCGGATCTGAGCGCGCAGGGGCGAGCGAGCGAGCGGGGAGAGCCGGCGGGCGCGCTAAAATGGCTGAAGGCGCCCAGCGAGGGTGAGCAGGGGGCGCGGCGCAGCCAGCCGGTGAGTCTCGGGCGGGCAGGGCCAGCGGCGCCTCCCCCGCGGCCTGGAGCCAGAGCCACCATGTCGTTCGCGCTGGAAGAGACGCTCGAGTCGGACTGGGTCGCCGTGCGGCCCCATGTGTTCGACGAACGCGAGAAGCACAAGTTCGTCTTTATTGTGGCCTGGAACGAGATCGAGGGCAAGTTTGCAATAACCTGCCACAACCGGACGGCCCAGCGGCAGAGGAGCGGCTCCCGGGAGCAGGCGGGGGCACGAGGGAGCGCTGAACCCGGCTCACCCGCGGCGGATGGGACCCGCGGGCCGGGCAGCCCGGCGGGCAAGGGCCGGTCCGAGGCCACTGCCTCTTCGACTTTGGGGAGGAGTCCCGGGCCCCGGAGGAGCCCGGCCTGGGCGGAAGGCGGCTCTCCGCGGAGCGCGCGCTGCCCTAGGGGGGACCCGCTGCTGAGGAGTCCGGTCAGTAAAGGGGCGGAGAGTCCTCTCCGGAGCCCAGGGCGGGCCAAGTCCAGCCCGGTCCGGAGAGGAGCTGAAGGCAAAGATGTGGCGGGGGCCACCGCTGCAGCTGCCCCACCGGCGCCCAAGGAGGAGGCCCCGGTGTCCTCGGTGCGGGTAGTTAGCGCCTGCGGGGCGGTCTCCGAAGAGATCGAGGTGCTGGAATTGGTGAAGGATGAAGCTGCGGCTCCCGCGTGCCCGGCTCTCCCTGACGCGGAGCAACCCCCGCCCGCCGCCGAGCTGGAGTCCCCGGCGGAGGAGTGCAGCTGGGCCGGACTCTTCTCCTTCCAGGATCTGCGCGCTGTGCACCAGCAGCTGTGCTCCGTAAACTCGCAGCTGGAACCGTGCCTGCCCGTGTTCCCCGAGGAGCCCTCGGGCATGTGGACCGTGCTGTTTGGGGGCGCCCCAGAGATGACCGAACAGGAGATCGACACTCTGTGTTACCAGCTCCAGGTCTACCTGGGCCACGGCCTGGACACCTGCGGCTGGAAGATCCTCTCCCAGGTACTCTTCACCGAGACCGACGACCCCGAGGAGTATTACGAAAGCCTTAGCGAGCTGCGTCAGAAGGGCTACGAAGAAGTGCTTCAGCGGGCCAGGAAGCGCATCCAAGAGGTAAGATCTTAGTCTGGGCGCCAGTCATCGCTTTTGTTTATTACCGAGGGCTGGATGGAGCCTTGGTCTGGGCTGTGTGCTTCTGTGACATTTGTTTTTCCCAGGGAAAAGGGACCTGTATACCCCTGCATTCTTTTGAGTAGTAGAAAAACCACAGCTTTCTTTAATTGGCCTTAAGAAGGACTTTTGATAAGTGTATAGATTCCCCCCACCCCCATGAGATAGGTTGTATGTAGTAAAGTGCTCTGTTTTACTAAGTACAGGTCATAAAAGTAAAGCCAATCTGGAAAAAAAAGTGTCCGGTAAATATAAACTTAATAAGTATCTTCTTGCCCCAAAAGCTCTTTCCAGTAATCACTACCTAGATGTTAACCCTTTTTTTCCTGGTCATGTTCATTTATTCAAAGTAGTTTACTTTTTGTGAAACAAAGTTGGCCTGTTTTTATCTCCATTTCTATTTTAGCAACAGGCACATTCGCCCCGCCCCCAGTTTTACTGAGAAATAATCAACATACATCACTCTGTAAGTTTGAAGCATACAGCATGCTGCATTGATTTACATATATTTGTGAATTGATTACCACAATAGGTTCTGTTGACATCGATCATCTTATACAGAGACAAAAAAAAAAGTTTTCTTTGTGATAAAAATACTTAGGATCCTCTCTTTCAGCAACTTACCTATGTGTTAAAGAGCAGTGTTAACTCTAGACATCTTGTAGGATGTTGTACATTACATCCCTAAGTACTTACAACTGGAAGTTTGTGCCTTTTGCCTACCTCCCTCTAGTTTCCAATTTCCCCCTCCATCCCCATCTCTGGTAACCTCAAATCTGATCTCTTTTTCTATGAGTTTTTTTTTTTTTTTTTTTTTTTTTAAGATTCCACATAAAAGGGAGATCATGTAGTGGTTTTTCTTTTCTGGCTTATTTCAATTAACATATGAACTTCGATTTTAAATGTATTTTCCCCCAATGAGCAGTCTGTCCAAATGAAAAAGCATCTACAGATAACTGGATGCAAATTATTTTTAGAGATCTTCTGCATACTCTGGTGAGTATCTCCAGTCTTCATAGATGGTTCGTGTTTCACTCCTGTTCTAGGTAGAAAAATGGCCCTGGGCAGGAAAATGTTTATTATACTTTTATATTTTAAGAGAAAAAATAGTGCAATTGCTCTTTCAAACTATAATCCTTAAAAATAACAGGAAATAATGTGAAGGAAATTCAGAATGGCTATACAAAGGGAGCTCTACAATGTGAATAATTTGAGGTCATGCCTACTTAAACTGCTGAAAGAATTTTACTAAAAAAAAAAAAAGCCAACTTTACAATACACTTAGTTTACCCTAATGGACACTAACAGATACTTTCTCAAAGCATTTTATTATTTTCAGTATTACTAACAGATTAAGATTGAAGTTGGGGTGGGGAAATGCTTGATACTGTGTTGTCCACTGTTCACGTGCTTGAATTTTGCTTATTAAGGCTAGGAAGCTGGAGTGCCCCGGTTTCTTTGTAGAATATTACTTGTTTTTCTTTGCTAGACGTGAGGATTTAGAAACTAATTCTCACTTTTCTCACAGTGCTTTCTTACAACTTACTGAGCCTAGGTCTTCCTGTTTAGTTTATGTTAACAGTCACCCACCTTAAGTTTCATGGATATGTTTTATTTCAATTTCTAGCATCTCGCTTTTGGGAGCCGTGTTCTATCTTAAATTCTTTTTAGAAGCAAATGAAAGAAATAGTCACATATATTTTCTTTAGAGTTGTGTAAATAAATGTTGACATATATTTCTTTAAGTTGCAAGGACAAAGTCATTGCTTTTTTCTTTTGATTTCTAGATACATGCTATATTGGTTTTTTAAAAATCTTTATTTTTTTAACCCCTAAATGATGTAGTTATGACTGGTTTTAATTGTATTGATACTGAGAAAAAATAAATTTTCTTTTTTTTTTAATTCAAATTGGGTCAAAAATGAGGGCTGCTGAAAAATGTAGTTAATTACAGTTTTCTGCAACTCTTTCATGGGGGATGGTTACATTTTTTAAAAAGGAATATTTTTTCCTAATTAAGGTTATGTTAACTATAATGTTTTGTTCTCTTTAACAGAGAAAAATTTAAGCCTTTTAAAGGGTCTTTTGTGTTTGGGGAAACAATTCAGAAAGTTTATTATAAACTCATTGAACATCAAATAAATTTTTGGTTCCTCATTTAGTTGACTTGAACAGTATTTTAAAAATAGCTATCAAGGATAGGTAAATAGGTCTAGTTATAATGCCCACCATGATTTCTATTGGAAAATGATGTTATGCGACTCAGTGGAAGGAAAGGGTGGTGTGATTAATTAGTGATGTCTGCTGTGGGCAGGATAATGGGAGTGGATAGCACACAAGTCATGTGTTTTTTTGTTCCTGGGTAAATTCTTTGCTCTTACTAGTTCACAGTAGCTTTTCTTTAAGTAAAATCTTCATGAAAGTTGTGTAATTTTTGCATTATTCATTATGTTGAATTAGTAATTATATCTAATTCAATGTTGCTTCCCCCCCCCCCCCATTCTTAAGTTGACTTAACTTGTGGAATTGTCTATAGGTTTTCAAGCTAGGTATACCTGGCCAATCAAGCACGTACTTAGGTACATTACTTAGAATATTTAGTCCTTTTTTTTTTCTTTAATTTCTCTGTTTTGTGATCTTCTTTTCCCACATTATTCCTTTTCCTACCCATTTAAAGGTTTTAGCTTAAAGACCACACCTGGTTTTTGTTCAAATGATCAGTAAATTGTTGAAAAGAGTGTTTTGTTTTGTTTTTAATAGAACAGACTGTACAACTAGATTGTAAACTTCTCAAGGTCACTGGCCTTGACGTTATTTTGGAATTCTCTTCTTTGCACCTCTTGTTCAGGGCCACACATCTTGTGAATGCTTTTAGTATTGGTGGACAACCAGCACCAGAGTTTTTTTAGTGTTGCAAGAAGCTAAAGTATTTGGAAGATGCTTTCTTTTAATGTAAAGTTGTGGGTAACTAGAATTTTATAAATTGATAAAGTAAATTCCTCAAAGGATCATGCTACTAAGCGGAAAATCTCTTAAAACTGAAAATAGCTTTCCTAGATAAGGGATGTTTACCTGAGTTTGGTGACTATCTCATAAATTGAGGAGAGTTATAGATGAACTTTAATGGAATACCTTAAGTAGCATTCAAAGTTTTATATGGACAGGAATGTTTGTATTTTTGGAGAGCAAGGCTTTTGTCAAACTCCTAAAGATGTTCTTCAAAAGGAGGCTGAAAATCATAAATTATTTACTTTGTAATCTTAGGGCATACTTATATGGAGGTTTTGCTTTTTAATTCATTTAGAATTTTATAGAGTGTTATAAGAAGGATTCTTATTTCTTTCTCATTTAAAGAATTAAACCTTGAATTCTCTGCTAAACATTTTTGTTATTGTTCACAAATTTAGTTAACTTACTGGAAATAGTTGTGAAGGGTGATAATTTGTACAATATTAATGAGAAATTACTTTTAGATGACAAGAAATGTAAGGTTGTATACTACTCAGGACCTCAATCTTGAGTGCAAATGAAATGTG
The DNA here is from genome assembly GCF_964194135.1 of Talpa europaea. NCBI lineage: Eukaryota > Metazoa > Chordata > Mammalia > Eulipotyphla > Talpidae > Talpa > Talpa europaea. The sequence continues at coordinate 45,954,579 of NC_140071.1, read as the reverse complement.
AAATTTATTACCTGGTAGGTTTGTCTTGGATTTTTTAGGATTTACTGTAGGAAGTGCTATTTATACAGTGGACACACAATCCCTGAGTGAATCTAGTGCCACCAAAGCCTCTTGGAATGGTTTCATCAGTAGCCTTGGTTGTTGATCAGAGCTAGAATCTTATTATATTGTGTGTACATGGGTGGTCCATATTGTGGCTTACCTATGATGACCTGAGCTTTGTAAATAATGGTTTCTGTATAAAGACAGTTATTCTTGAAATGATTAATTGTGGTGCTTTAAAGACTAAATCTTAACTATGATGGTAGGCTTGATTAAGATCTAAAATCTGTTCACTGTGGAATTTATTATGTGTGTAAAACTGTGCATAATTCTAACTTCTTTCCAATTGAAAACATTGTTTGAGAGCAGCATGAGTTTTCAAAAATAGCCATATAAGGCCTGCAGTAGACAGAGTCCTACCTAGTGTTTGGAGTCAGCAATACCTGAGTTTGAATAGGACTCACCATTTTTGTGACCTGCTTCTTTATTTAACCTCTTGAAAAACAGGGAAATGGGGAAAATTCTTAACTGATATCTTAAGATATAAGTAAGACATTTCAAAAAAATGCTTAAGTATCTAGCACTTATCAAGGAAGCATCCAGAGTTATTTGTTTTTCTTTCATCTAATGAGAATTCTCCAGACTTTTCAACTCAACAGTTCTAGGGAATTGGCATTGCTTAAGTATTGGGCACTCTACATTACCTATCTCCTTTTGCCCTCCTCACTATCTTTTGACATCAGTGATGTTTTGAATCTTATTAAACTGAAGCAGAAGTTGAAACTAGAGAGGCTATATGAATTTGGCCAATCTTATACAGCTAAGGATTGACCAAATTTAGATTCAAACCTAGATTTGTGTTAATTCAGATGTGGTTTTCTGGCATGTTTTGTTACCCTGAATAATGGAGGGATGTCAGAATAAGAGATTGGCAGTATTTTATATTCTAGTCAGTTCTGCGATAACCTCTAAATTAAGATTATACAATACATATGTACCCATTTGTTTTATTTCAAATTAATTAAGGTAAGCATGGTTTGGAATAGATTGGGAATATTGTGTTTTAGAAGGAAGAAGTTTGTCTTGGGTATAAAAGGATGGGTTTATGTTAGATAAGATTGGCCAATTGTTTTCCTTTGTATCTTAAAATGTCTCAGCTTTAAGCAGCTCTGACTTCTGAGGCTATTTAACAGAAGGGGCTAGGAGTTCTAAGATGACTTTGCTCAGCACTCCTCCCAATTATGACTTTCCTAACTTTCCTGGAAAGCTAATATTAGTTATAAAACTTTGGAGCCTCCACTGACCATGTTTTAGGAGCCCTGGAATGCTGCTCTTTCATTGACTGTGAATTATGACTTATGAATGAGCTTAAATAGTAAAAGCAGGCTCAAGAGGTACATTATACAGTTGCAGTGGAGAGATCTGTTCTGCCTGGTACTTATTGACTGCAGTGATTGGAGTCATTGAAAGACAAAATAATACATATTGAAGAGAGGTGGGAGCTGTGGCATTTTAGAACCCAGGAGATTGTCAAAATTGTAACTTGATGTCTAACATAATATAATTCCATAAAATAATGCAGACCACTGCATTAAACATAGGTAAGAAATAATGAAGCTAAGTGAATTTTGTGAGTTATTCTAAGTTATGACGAAAAACTTGAAAGTTAGAGTCTGTTAAAATAATGACTTAGATAGTACTCGTTTTCTTCAATCCTATACTCAAGTAAACTTTTTGCCATTTTTCATTTCTGAAATAAGTTAAGTACAGAAAAAAGATTAATATATACTTTTATATTAGTGCTTATATAAAGAAGAACCATGGAGGCTGGTGGCAGCGTGACAACCTTGGTGATAATTAATTTATGGGGTGGTTTCTGATGCCCAGTTAACTTGGACATATTAGTAATGTGAGTGCTGTGTGTGCATCCGCACACATGTGTCCGTGCATGCATGTGTATTGAAAGGGGAAGGTAGTGAATGGTTTGGTTTGTCAGACATAAGTTTGAATTAGCAATCATCACTCCTCAGATCTTCATGTCTCTTACTCCTCTCAATCCCTGTTTTATTTGATCTTTTATTAACAGGAGAATATTGTCGTAAGTTGGACTTGAAACCACAAGGTGGTTTTCCATTATAAGTTACATGTATGCTTGCTTGTTGTTTTTTTTTTTTGTAATAGGAAGTTTTCCATGGCTTTTTTCATTCTTTAGTAGAACAGGATCTACGCCCTCTGAATATGCACAGTTGTCTTGGTTGTTGATAGAAGAAAAATTAAACTGCACAAGAACAGAAAAGGTTCTTCATCAGAAAGCTAGAAATTTTTTGTGAGTTGTTTTCTTAAATGTGGGAAATTGCCTTTTTATGCTGGAATAATGCTTGAATTTTAAGATATGTGTGGTTGTAACTGTAATAGTCTTTTCAGACTGCACTGAAGTTTTTATAAAGTAGGTTGTGAAATAAAAATAGGTATAATGAGGTAGATATTTTATAGAGAAGAATAGTCTTAAGGGTAAAGTCTTAATATATCTAGTGGTTTAGAGTTTTGTTTGTTAAAGGCTTAGGACCTTGTTTATTTTCAACAAATGTTAGTGCATTCAAGTAATGCAGGTACAGGGAAAATACAGTGATAAACAAGAATGGTCATTTTCTTTAGAAGAAATTTTAAATAATACTTGTTACCAAGTGATCTGTTTCTAGGCATTAGGTGAGGCAGGGTACTTGTTAAGAAGTGCCTCACTATTTTAATTAGTGTTTAGTGGAAAGAAAATTTATGAACATGACTCCGGAAAATCTGTTTTTGTCCTAATTTTGATACTAGTTGTTTACCTTCAGCTGTCATTTATCTTCTTTGGGCCTTTGTTTCCTGTTTGTAAAGTGAAATTATAGCTTCATTTTTTGAGGATCATTTATAGGCACAGTGTAGCAAGGGTAGGGACCTGAGCTTTTGTTTATATGCTAATATACGGGTTTCTGTCTCCCTACTGTAAGGTGACTGAGTCACAGCACTTTTAATGTTGCTAGAGTTTTTAGCTTTTGAGAAAACCCCTAATTCATTTTTGGGTGCAGAGAGCATTAGAACAAGTCGAGTACTTTTTCTTCCTTTTTTGTGTTTGCTTTTTTATCCTCATTTTTTTTTATTACTTGTATTGGAAGTTTTTTTCTGTACTTTTCCTTGTGGTTTTTCACTTCAAGATTGCTTTCTCAATCATTTTTTGATAACTTGCTGAAGTTACACTTAATTATGAAATGAATGCTTAATTACTAAAATTTTTCTCCAATGTTTCTTCCTCATCACCTCCCTATCTAGATGAGTCTCTGTCCCTCCTTTTTTAACACTAAAAGGGCCAGAACTGGAGTGACCTAAGTGTTAAAAAGTATTATTGAAGGGCTAGTTTTCAATAGTCACAGTAACTGATCATTATTGAGTGCTTAAGGTGGGCCAAGCACTACTCAGTTAGCATGCAGATAGGGAGTTAAGAGATGGGGCTCAAGTGAATTTGAATCCTGGTTCCTCTACTTATAGATTTGTGAATTTGGGCAAGTTACCTAATTCTGTGCCTTAATTTCTTTCTGTATAAGGTAAGGAAAACAATACTGCTGCTTCGTAGAGGAATTTTAAAATAGATAACTCTGTAAAGTATACTTACAAAGGCACCAGATACCTAGGAAACACTTGATAAATGTTAGCTCTTATTAATATTAATCTTCATGTGACCCTAAGTGGTAGGAATTTTACAGTAGAGGAAATAAATCAGAGGTTAGATAAATTTGCCTAAGAAAATATATCTTAAGTATATAAGAGAACTAGATTCAAACCCAAACCTGACTGATTCCAGTCTGCTTTCTTGACCACTTGACTGCATCTCTGTAGAAAGGGAATGAAACTGACTCATAGACTTAACCATCCTCTTACTGAAATACGTGATCAATGTCTCATTCTTGGACAAAACATTAACAGTGTCTGGGGATGGCTGTTCTTGGAAAACCTTCATTATGTACATTTAATCAACAGTGCTGTCTATGATTAAAGAAAATTATAATCTCAAAGAAGACTAATTCAAATTTGCGCTAGTATGTATGATAGAAAAAGCTCTAATGTGAGGGAGAACGCATGTCTTTCTTATACATACTTGTAAAAATATAATTTTTTCTATAACCACAGGATGAATAAATATTATACTCATGTTTAAATATTCTGTTGTAAATTCTTTATTAAGCTTGGCTTAAGTGGAGTAATAATTTTTCTTAAGTTTTCACAGATATATTTTACTTTAAAGAAAATTTATTTTCTCCCAAACACATTTCCTAATATTTTCTCCTCCCTCACCTCTAGAAGGAGGGAATCTAACCTAAGACCTGAAACTCCCTTTTCCCTCCTGTAATTTATTCCCATTTAAAATATTCCCTAACATTGACTAGTTAATATTATACGCCCCTTACCTTCCTAACTATACTTAATGGCTAATTTTTGGGAGGCTGGGTTGAGGGAGAAGGACATTTAATGATGTTAACTTATCTTGCTTTATTTTTAAGTTAGAAATCCTGCTTCTTAGATGATATGAATTTTGGTATTGGGTTTGCTAAATGAAAATGAAAAGGTAATGACAAATATGCTTATAGAAATGAAGGGCTAGAGAAGAAGAGCGTAACACTAGAGTATTGTAACAGTGTAATGCCTATAGAAAGGGGAGGTTCCACAGTCCCTGCCCCACCTATTGAAGGGTGGAGCTGAGTACCCAGGAGAAGTTAATAAGGAGCTGAAGAAAAAGACGACCAGGGGGAGAGTGGAGTAGTCACTTGGAACAGAGAAAATGAAGCAGCTGTGCTTGCTCTTCGGCCTTGGACTTGTACCAGAGTCTTAGGGGACATGGAAGGGGATACTTGAAAGAGACAGAGACATGGGTGAAACATCATGAGGAGGCTGACAATGACAGCCTTTATCATGACTTGTATTTTCACTTTGCTGTTTTCCTTTTAGACTTGCCTAGCCCCTTGTACCTTTCTTATGATTCCCCACCAGAAGGTATCTTAGACTTGTGGCAAACTCTTAGGCCTTACTGACCACGCTTCGGGCCAACCCCGTTTGGCTAGGCATTTACCCACAAGCAACTTTGGTTGTTTCATGGGGCAATTATTGTAACTATATTCTTTCTCTTCTCTCTTTTGCACACTAATTATGTTAAACCTCTTTTTGTTGAGGTCTTATGCACTACAAGTGTTTATCTTCATGTGGTGGATGGCAGAATCCATTTAGCACAGGCAGGCAACTCTACCACTCCCCTACTTTTTCTTTCCAGTTTTCCTTTTCATGTTCCATGAAATATATAATTGTATTTTCAGTCTTCCTGGACTCAAAAGACTAGTATCTTCCTTGAAGTGAAAAATAATAGACTCCCTAGGAGTGAAAGTTATTAAAAGGCAGTGGTTGAGCGCTTGAATTAGACTACTAGAGAGTCACACCTTTCACCAGCTATATTTGCACAAGTTTCTGGACCTCTTTCTCTCATTCTTTTTCTCTAAAGTGGCATAATAGTTAAATTTAAATTATGAGATGTTACAGTTTTTTTTTTTTTAAGATTTATTTATTTATTTATACACGCACTGGGTACAGTCAGAAGCGCGGAGGGTGAGAGAATTCACCAGAGTCAGAGTGGGGAGCAGAGCAGGCAGAGAGACCGAAGTACACTGCTGAGGGGAGCAGCGGGTGGCAGGAGAGGTCTGCGCGCCATGTGGGACCCTCCTCAGGTGGCCGGGGAGCAGCCTGGGATCGAACCGGCACTGCGGAGACTGCAGGCAGCTTCGCAACCCAGCGTTCAACCACTGCGCCACCGGGGAGGCCCAGAACAAAACAAGAACGGAGTAGAGCTGTGTGCTTTGTGAATGTGGAAAATGAGTGCAGCATCAGTCCTTATTTTGTCATTTGAGGAAATAGACCCCATGAAACTTAGCGTTCCCACAGCCACAGATAATTTCATTGCTGTGATAAGGCTCTTTCATCTGATTACCCCAGTGTTAGTTCTTTTGCTGTTGTTGCAAGCTGATACTTATTTGCATGTCTAAATAATAATTTAACGGTGGAGATATTATTTGTAGAGTTTATTAGGTTGTTTCTTAAATATCTTCCTAATTAAGAGAAAAATAAGGATTTCAGTTTTGTTTTTAACATATCGGAAAAGGGAAGAAAGTTATAAAATTGTACAAAAGGATATATAGCTGCTAAATTGTATAGCCAGGACTTTAAAGATCTTCAAGTGTAGTAGAAGCCCTGTATTTCTGGAGTCAGAGAGATGACCCTAGAACTAACTCTGCCTGGCAAGGTACAGGATGGGAACTCCATCCTGTAGGCACAGAAGGTATCTTCTTTCTCTCTCCTCTGGTGTTTGTTATTGTTGAGTGGGTTAGAAACCAAGTTGAATAGTAGTGGTAAAAGAGGTAAGTCACACAGGGTTGTCACACAGTTTTCTCTGTTGCAGTGACTATAAGGTATCTTGAAAAACATTTTTTTTTTAAAACTATTATTAATGACTACATTAAGGATCTGCCTTAGAGAAATTTTGCAATAAGCAGTATTGTTTCAAGTATTAGATATTAGAGGCCTCACAGGTTAAAAGCCTAGGTTTTAACAGATTTTGACTAGGGAAGGCAAAAAAAAAAAAAAAGTTCATTAAGGAAGGTAGAAAGAAGAGAAAGGGAGAAATAGTCTACTTAGTAAGCTAAATATTTAATTAATACCTTACACAGTTCCTCATTTCTTTTAAATGAATCAGTAGAGCAAAATAACTTTTTGAAACAGTCTATGAGAGGTGTTAATTTGGAAGCAAAAATAATTCAGTTCTTTACTTTCCAGTCCCCCTTTGCATCCTGCTATGAGCATGTGTATATTAAGTTGGTTGCATGTGAGTCCTTCTGAAATCATCTTTTTTTTTTTTTAAAGGGCAGGTTTATTAGGAAAGGGATAAAACAGTTAAAGACACTTGCATAGACACAAGGGGGCAGGAAAGAAACGCTGCCCCAGAAGGGACGGGTTTGCTAAGAGAGGCCTGCATGGTTGCAGGTAGGCGACCTTGACAGGTCACAGGCAGACAGGAAGGTGCTGCCCTGCAGATGGAGAGAGTTGGTGAAAAGGGACACCTGCATAGTCACAGGTGGGCAGGGGATTGCTGCCTGAAATCATCTTTATAGGCATGTTGTATTCTCCTTAAGATCCATCTGGATTTTGATTTTGTTTATACCAGTGAATCTTCTCAAATTTAACAAACCTTTATTTTCCACTTTTTAAATTCAGGCCTGCCTTATGCATTCCAAACATTCTTAATCCTAAATAATCCAACTTTCTTTCTAATTTCTTTCTACTCTTTTTTTGTGTGTGTGCAATATTTATAGCACCTTGCACGTTGCTTAGTTTAAAACCTGCAAATGGCTGCAGTTCAGTTTATATTTTTCTCTGAGTTTGGTCAGTTTGTGTTAGCAAAAATAGAAAACTAAATTATGTTATTGAAACAAGTTAGTAATTATATTCTTTTGCCAGTTGAATTCTTTTTTCATGGATTATAGGAAATGGTTTAGACAAAAATGTCTAATGCTTAGCAAATTGCATCTTTTGAAGTTTCAATATGTATTTCCTTTGAGATTATTTTCAGATACTTAGATAAAATAGCTTCCCAGTTGAAACTATAGTTGATTTTAAGGTAATCTATTGTTGGAAAAACATGAAACTTTATAGCAAAGAAGACAAATTAATAAATTAGCAGTGTTAGGGGAGATGCCTTGGGTTCTCTTAAGAGTATTAAGTTTAGTTGCTGCATAATAGCTTTGAGGATAAAAGGCATGTGGGAAATAATATATAGGTAAGTAAATATTTGAATAGAATAACTGACTGTTGTATTGATCCCACATACCTGTAGAGTAGTATTGTGATTTATTTTATTAGCAAATGTATAGTGACTTGCTGTTTTTTTGTGTTGGCAGAAAATAGTGTTTAAACCATTTAATGCATTACATTCACTTTAGTCTCTGTAAGAAGAGCTCAAAGAAAACTAGTGTCTGAGGATTGTGTTACTATTGAACCTTGGCATTTGATCACTTGAAATGACTGTAGAAGCTGTTATTGAAAGATGTTGGTGTTCCTGCTGTTTTGGGTTTTTGCCTCATTCTTTTAACAATTTTGTTGTTCCTAAAAGTTGATAGAAAATCATTATCTTAAAATTTTCCATTTTCAAGTAGATTTAAGGATAAAGGTCTACTATGCGTATAGATTATCTTGCAAAGGAAGAAGTATTGCCTGTAAAACTCTGAAAGGCTAGTTTGTACTTCATTGTAAAAACTATCATTGTTTGTTGGGGTATTTTTTTTTTTATTAAATTTTCTTATCCTATCTTTCCTTAAGTGGTTACTGTGTTTCTGATAAGCTACAACATTAAGGTGGTAAACTGTGGTGGAGATGAGCACCATTGCCACCAGTTAGAACTGATTTCTGAGACTTGAGAAGAATTGATCATGCATGGCACTTGTAATTATTCCCATAATCCTACTTTTGAGCTGTAATTTAAAAGAGTTTATTCAACACATGATTTAGCTATTTATGAATAATAGATATGTGGTCATAGGAAGAGATGCATGTATTTTGTTTTTATTTCTCATACTTTGTCTTTTGGGAAAGTTTGTATGTTTAGTTTTAAGTATTATGGTGAAGGGAATAATTTAATTTTCCTTTTCTGATGTGTAAGCCACATCAGAAGGAGAAGAAATAAAGTGTAAAACTTCCCTTTAAAAGAAGTATATGCATTTATTTGATAGAACATTATTGAAAATAGTAAATGAAAGGTAAATCTTCTCCCCATTCCCCTCTTCCTTGCTCATTCCCTTGTCTGTGGTTCCCCTTCTCAGAGGCATGCCCCCGTAAGAGTTTCTTGTATGTCTTCCAGATCTACTGTCATATACAAAGGTAATTACATACTCTTTTCCTTTTACTCAAATATTAGCATAATATATACTCTGTTAATGCATATTGGGCTCTTCCCTTGTATTTCTTTTTAATTGCTCAGTAATACTCTGTTGAATGTATTTGCTTTAATACCATTGTATTTTTCCCCCTTATCTTTTGCTGCCTGCCGTGTACCTGGTAAAATTCCAATAAAACCCTGAAAAAGCCACCGAGGGCTCCAGGACTCTCCTTTACCCGTCTGCTTCAAGCATAGAAAACCTGCTCTGTGCCGGTGGCCTGCCACTACAGTAGCCAGCTCTTTATTATTTACTCCTACATTGTACATAATACTTATATAAAGTATAATACCTGATGAGGCCATTGTTCCTCTCTACAATTTTTCTTTATAAAAATAGTTTTGTCCTCTTATTTTTCCATTTAAACTTTAAAATTGACCTTTTCTTATGCCATAAAAATGTCAAGAGGCTATTTTATTGCTGCATGAAATTTATAGATTAATTTAGTAAGAATTAATTTTTTTATTAGTCTTGCAGTTATCTACATTGTGTTTTTTTACATTTTATGTGCGTGGTTCTTAATAGATTTAAGTTTATTCCCAGGCATTTTTCTTTTTCTGGCTTTTATAAATGATGTCCTTGTTAGTTGTCTGTATTTACTTTAATTTCTACATGTAAATTATACAAACTTACTGAATTCTCTTTATATTACAGTTTTTCAGTTTACTCGAAAATGAATTCTAAATTGCCAGTTTTTAAATAGTCAGAATTCTGTCTAAAATTTCTTGATTATTTCACTGTCTCTTTGTAGCAGTAAAAGACCAAATTATAATAAACAAAAAAGAGTCAAAGTAATGTTATCAGAGTGAAGAGACTTAGCTTGACTTTGATCGCCATTGCCTTTTAAACATCCAACTTCACTGAATGACATCTATACTAAAGATAAGGTCCTGGTGCTAGACATGAGACTAGACCAACCTTGTCACTCTGTACCTTTCTTATAAAAAAGAGATCATTTTAATAATAACTATTTTTCCTTAGGATAGCTAAAAATGCTTTGAAGTACTAAACCTAGAGAAATGGCAGTTTTGGCTCAATTTTAGTTTAACTAGTATTACTTGATCTAATATAAAATAATAGTAAATGTGCTGAGAAAAGAGTTAAGGAAAAATACTTTTAGAGCAAGAAAAAGTTACCGTAATTCTAGAGATTTGAAAATTGAATATATAATTTATATAATATAGGGACTTCTGTATTGCATTAGTGTTTACTAATAAAGCATTGCTTCTCAATCTGTAAAGTGAATACTCATCACCTGTTGATTTTACTAAAATTCAGATTCTGAGTCTATATATTAGGAATGGCCCTGAAGTTCTTTATTTCTAACAGTTTCCCTGATGATGCTGGTATTGCTGGTTCCATGCTATACTTTGAGTAACTAGGTACTAAGTGACCAACACTTTGATGTGGTTACTTGGTTAAGTTGAGCCCTGTGAAGTAAAAATTAAATAGTGTAGATTGACTAGATGCATTGCTCTCTTTTCCTGCTCCATAAATGGTATCACTGCTTATTTAGACAGAGATGCCCTGCTCTTCCCTAGAGTGTCCCCTCTCCTTCAGGGAACATGACAGTACTCCTCCCAACTAGTCATATGATTTCTCAGGTTGCTCTACTTCACCTACCTAGCACTTCCCTCCCTTCAAGACCTGATTTAATCCTAGCTTTAGAGCACCCTTTTCAGTGCTTTCAGCCCATGTGATCTATCTTTTCTCTAAAATTTCTTTTACTGTCTTTCACAGTCAATATTATACTTTTGTGTCAGTTTGTTTCTCTAGTTAGATTATAGACTTTGTAAAATTAAGGTCTATCTTGAACATTTTGCATCCCCTATATGACTTCTCCTGAATATCTGAAAAGCAATTTGGACATGGTATCTGTATTCTTTGCCTCTAAGAGTCTGTTTCTATTTCTGTGTTCTCTGTCTCAGTGTTTGTTGGAAACCAAGTAGTCATCCTTAATTCCCTCTACCATAAAACCCAATCTTTCACTATGTTCTGTTAATTTTATCTCCAAAGCATTTCTTGAATCTGTGCTCTTCTCTTCCCCCAATCTAAACTACCACAAACTTCTATGAACTGACCCAGGAGCCTGTAAACTGACCTGTCTCTGTCCACTCTGGTGCCCCTTCCAGTCTGTTCATGCCATTGTAGTATGACTCTGGCCCATCATGGTCTGCTGATGTCTCCAGAATTTCACGGTACACCCCTTACCCCAACCCCATTCTCTAATCTGCTATTTTATGGTCTCCGTAGGACTTGCCATTCTGTCTTTCTGATCCAGTCTTCTCTTCCCAATTTGCATAGTTTATGCTTTTTCATCCTTCAGAGCACAGGTCAAGATTTACTTGAGAAAGTAGTCCCTGCTGTTTCCCTGGAACCAGAGAGAAAAAACAAACCAGAAAACTCATATTGATGTCTCTCTGCCTTTAGCATAAAGCAAGAGCCCACTTGGCCTCTCCTTTGTGCACATCTATAAATTATTTATCATCAGTTATTAAAATCACTAATGTTTAAATTGATTCTTTTTTCCTCTACTTGACTTCTATTAAGCAAACCAACAAACGAAACCAGCCAGTCAAACACTATTTGTTAACAAAGCAGAAAGACATTGGCCTGATCACCTTATAAAATAGTAGAGCTTAGCCGAGATGAAAATGAGTGGTATTGATTATTATGATTTTATTATAATCACTTTTTGTTTTATTTTTAAAATAATCTAAGTGCACATAATGAAATATAAAAGCAATGTCTTTAAAAAAGGTTTGTATCATTTAAAAGTTAATAGGGCCTCCCCGGTGGCGCAGCGGTTGAGCGCTGGGTTGCGAAGCTGCCCGCGGCCTCTGTGGCACCGGTTCTATCCCCGGCTGCTCCCCGGCGTGCAGACCTCTCCTGCCGCCCGCTGCTCCCCTCAGCAGTGTACTTCGGTCCTTCTGCCTGCTCTGCTCCCCGCTCTGGCTCTGGTGAATTCTCTCACCCTCCCGCACTTCTGACTGTACCCAGTGCATGTATAAAACAAAACAAACAAACAAACAAACAAATAAATAAATAAAACATGCCTCTATTTAAAATAAATAAATAAATAAAAGTTAATAGACTGTTTTATATCAGCTTTAGGTTTGCAGAAAATATTGTTCCCATTTACTCCTCCCCTGCCCACAATCTCCCCTGTTACTAACATCTTGTATTGGTGTGGTACATTTGGTGTAATTGATGAACCAATATTGATGCACTAAGATTATTAGAGAGCATAATTTACATTAGTATTTATTCCTTGTGTTGTATAATTCTGAGTTTTGACAAGTGCATAATGTTGTGTATACACTATTACTGTATCAAATAGAACAATTTCACTTTTCTAAAAATCCCCGAGTTCCACGTATTCATTGGAGGGCAGCATCTCTCTCCAAACTCTGGCAACCAGTGTTGTTTGTTGTTTTCTTTTTAACTGTCTTCATATTTTGTCTTTTCCAGAGTCATATAGTTGGCATCATAGTTTGTATTCTCTTTAGATTGGCTTCTTTCACCTTAGCAATGTGGATCGAAGATTCCTCCATATCTTTTTGTGACTTAGTGGCTCATTTCTTACTGCTAAATATTCCATTTTCAACACTGAGTATTTTGTACATTAATATTGTATGAATGCAGTTTATTCTTTGACCAGTACATCCTAATTTTATTGAAAGACGTATTCTAGCTTCCAACTTTTGGCAGTTATGAATAATGCTTCTATAGCATTTTTGTGCATGTTTCATTTGAACATAGATTTTCACTTATGTAAACATTAAGCAGTATGATTGCTGAATTATATGGTGAGATTATGTTTAATTTTTTTTTAAGATTTATTTATACAAGCATTGGGTACAGTCAGAAGCGCGGGAGGGTGAGAGAATTCACCAGAGCCAGATCCGGGAGCAGAGCAGAGCAGGCAGACGGGCGAAGTACACTGCTGAGGGGAGCAGTGGGCTGCAGGAGAGGTCTGCGCCCCATGTGGGAACCTCTCCGGCGGCTGGGGATGGAACTGGCGCTGCAGAGGCTGCGGGCAGCTTCGCAGCCCAGCGCTCAACCATTGCGCCACCGGGGAGGCCCTATGTTTAATTTTTTAAAGAAAGGTATACCATGTAAATCTAATCAAAAGAAAGCTAGAATGGTTGAATTAATTTCAGACAAAGCAGACTTTGGGGCAAGGAAAGTTATCAGTGGAACATTAATGGGTTAATTCTGTAAAATGACCTAATAATTACACATGTGTACATGCTTCCAAACAGTGCAAAGGAACACATTCTCACTCTCAATGAATGGGAGTTCTGGTTATTCCACATCCTTACCAGCATTTGCTGTTGTCAGGTGTATAGTGGTATTTTTATTATAATTTGCAGTTCCCAAGTAACATGATATTGACTATCTCCTTGTATGCTTACTTGCTATCAGTATATCATCTTTGATAAGATCTGTTCACACTTTTTGCCCATTTTAAATAAACTTGTTAATGCTGAGTATTAGGAACCCTGTATTTTGCATAACAGTATTTTCTCCCAGTATATATAGCTTGACTTTTCATTCTCTTGATAGTGTCTTTTGCAGAGTAGAAGTTAATTTTAATGAAATCCTCTTTACCAATTTTTCTTTCATGGATCACACTTTTCATGTTGTGTCTAAATGGTCATCAAACCCAGGGTTACCTGTATTTCCTCCTGTGTATTTTTTAGGGCGTTTATATTTTTGCATTTTACATTTAGATCTGTGACCCATTTTGAGTTAATTTTTAAGTCTTAGTGGATTATTTTTACATGTAGATGTCCACTTGTATCAATACCATTTGTTGAAAAGATTATTCTTTCTCCATCAGATTGCCTTTGATCCTTTGTCAAAAGATTACCTTAAAGTATTTGTGTGGATTTATGTTTTAACTCGTTTATGCTGAGAACTGACATGTTGACAGTAGTGAGCCTTCCAATTCTGTACATGGACTGTCTCTCCATTTATTTACTTTGATTCCTTTCATCACAGTTGTATGATTTTTCCTTTGTAGGTCTTGTACATATGTTAGACTTATACCTAAGCATTTCAGGATTTTGTGTTATTAGAAATGGTATTTGGAAGTTTTTGGTTTTTATGTATTCTTTTGGGTAGGTAAACAAGACATCTTTGCAAACAAAGATAATTTTGTTTCTTTCTTCTCATTTTGTATACTTCCAGCATCACCAATTGCATTAACTAGGACCTCAAATACAATGTTTTAATAGGAGTGCTGAGAGAGGGGACATTATTGCCTTGTTCCTCATCTTAGTGGGAAAGCGTCTGGGTTCTCACATTTTATAGGATGTTCTGGGTATATTGTTGATGTTCTTTATCAAGTTGAGGAAGTTCCCTTTTATTCCTAGTTTGCTAAGAGTTTTTATTTTAAATGAGGATAGGATTTTGTCAAATACTTCTCTGCATCTACTGATAATATGATTTTCTTGTAGCCTGTTGATGTAATTGATTATATTAATTGATCTTTAAATTTTGGGCCAGTCTTCTGTACTTGGAGAAAAACAGCATTTGGTCCTTTTATTTGCTGTTGATAGAATTTGCTAATGTTTACTGGAGGATTTCTGCATCTGTAAGAAATTCCCATTTTTTATACTGTCAGTCTACTGATGATGAGTTCTCTTTTCATTTATTTGGAAAAATTTTTTGTCTTTACACTGTTGATTTTGGTATTAGCATAATGTTGACCTCATAAAATTGTGGAAATGTTTTTCTCCCTTAATTTTTTGAAAGAGCTTGAGCACAATAGGATTAATTCATCTTGAAAGTCTGATAGAAAGTTTGGCCCTAGACTTTTGTTTTTCGGGAGAGTTGATTGCTGTTTCAATTTCCTTGCGCGTTATTGGTTTGTTCAGGTTTTCTATTTCTTCCATATTCAGTCTTGCACGATTGTATAATTCTGAGAATCTCTCCATCTCATCTAAGTTGTTGAATTTGTTTACTACATAAATTTTCATGATAATCTATTATCTTCTGAATTTCTGCAGTGTCTGTTGTAATTTCTTCTCTTTAATTTCAAATCATATTTATTTGAATTTGCTCCTTTTTTTTTTTTTAAGTGTGCCTAGCTAGAGGTTTGTCGATTTTATATTTTTCAAAGAGCTAACTTTTGGTTTCATTGATTTTTTTTTTTACTATCTTTTTTAATTCAGTTTCATTTATTTGTGCTTTAATTTTTGTTATTTTCTTCTACTGGCTTCTGGTTGTTTGTTTGTTTTCTTGTCCTAGTTCCTTGAAGTGAGAGACAGGGTTGTTTATTTGAACTCTTTCTTGTTTCTTAATATGGGCTTGTATTGCTATATACTTCCCTCTTAGTACAGCTTTTGCTGTTCCTATACATTCTGGAAGGTTGTGTTTTTGTCAGTTGTATCAAGGTATGTTCTGATTTCTTTATTTCCTCATTGATCCAGTGTTCTTTTAGTAGTGTGTTGTTCAGTCTCCACATATTAGAGGTTTTCTCTGCTGTCTTTTTTGTGCTTGATTTCTATCTTTACCTATGATTTCAGTCTTCACGTATTTATTGATATTATTCTTGTTCCCCAACATGTGGTCAATCCTGGAGAATGTCCCATATGTACTTGAAAAAAAAAATATATTCTGTTTTTGGTGTGCAGGGTCCTTTACGTGTCTATTAGGTCCATTTGGTCTACTTTTTGTTAAAAGTTATTATGTCCCTATTCATTTTTTTGTCTCAGATTTGTCCATTAGTGAGACTGAGGTGTAGAAGTCCTGTACAAATGTGGTTTTTCCAGTGTTTGTTTTCTGACTTGATAATAGTTGCCTAATATATTTTTGTGCCCCTTCATTTGGTGACAATATGCTGATGATTGTTAGATCCTTCTGATGTATTGTTCTCTTTATTATTATGAATTATCAATTCCTATCTCTTGTTGCCCTTTTTTTAACTGGAAATCTGTTTTATCCGATACTAATATGGCTGTCTCATCCTTTTTTGGGCATCCACTTGTAGAATTGTTTTTTAAACCCTTACCTTGAGCCAGAGTTTATCTTTAGATCTCAGTATGTCTCCTGGAGATAGGAGAAAGTTGGATATTGTTTCCTAATCCAACCTAATCTGTGTCTTTCAATTGATGAGTTTAGCCCATTAATATTTAGAGTGATTATTGATACATGAAAGTCTGTTACTGACTTTTTGTCTTTAATTTTGTGGTTGTACCTAATTTCTCAGTTCATGATGTGTGTTTCTCTAATGGGTGTAGATTCTAGAGTTTCTTTCAGTATTTATTGGAGGGAGTGTTTAGTTTTTACAAATTGTTCAGTTTTTCTGTCTGAGAAGACCTTTATTTCTTCCTTGTAGCCAAAGGAGAGCCTTGTAGAATATAGTATTCTTCATTGGTAGTTTTTATCTTTAAATTTTTTGATCACATCTTTCCATTCTCTCCTTGCCTATGGTGATTCTTCTGAGAATTCTAATGTTAGCCTGATCTGTGTTTCTTCGTAGGTTATCTGTTTCACCCACCTTGCCAACTTCAATAGTCTTTCCTTGTCTTGTACTCTTGGAAGTTTGACCACTCTATGACTTGGTCTTGATCTCTTTTTGTTTATGTATCCTATTGTTCTTTTAGCTTCCTGGATTTGTGTCTTAATTTCCTTTACCAGGCTTTGGGAAGCTTTCTTCTTTTATTTCTTTAAATATGTTCTGTGTTCCTTTTTGTCTCCTCCTTCTGGGGTGCACCTTATTCTTACATTGTCTTTCTTCATGGTATTGGATTGTTCATGAAGTGTTTCTTCATTTTTTTTTTTAACTTCATCTCTTATTTTCTTCTTTCATTTTGCTTCTTTAGGTAAATTCATATCTTCAGGTTCACCGCTTCACTCTTCCATTTGGTTTATTTTACTTCTGTTGATTTTTATAGTACTTTTAATCTTTTAATTTTTTTTCATCCTGCAAGTCCTTCATTTCTTTCTTTAGGGTTTCATTTTTGTGGCGGGGGGGGGGTGTTTTCTATTGATTTTTTTTTTTATTGATTAAACTTTTTTATTCTTACATGTTCATTTTTGTACAATATTTAAATTTTTTTTACCCTTTGTTTGGTTTTCTTTAGATATCATTTTTGAGCTTCTGTTCATTGATTGTGTTTCTGAGGTATTCAGGTTTCATTATTTTTTAATTTTGTTGTATATCTTTGATCCGCTTTTCTGCATCTACTCTGCGTTCTTCAAATTCAAGTTTCTTTATGATAGTATTCTTGAATTCTATGTCTTCCTTGTCTTTGTGGTTAGGTTCTGGAGATAAATTCTCCATATGTGGTGTTATAGTCCCCTTTAGGTTTCTGCTGCTATTCTTTGTGTCATTTTGCCTCCCCCCTTTTTTCTAGGACCTCACTGCTGTGGGTTTTACCGCCAGGCTTGTCTCCACCTCCTCCACACTGGGCTGGGGCACTTAAAAAGCGGGGTCACTGCTATCAGGCAGTGCTATGCACAGCCTGGATTTGAACTGACTGGGACCTGCATCTCCCTTGAGGCCCTGGTAGCTGAGCTGGTGTTCAATGGGTCTTTCTGAGGTTAGGTGGGGTTGCCAGTGAAGGGCTGTTCCCTGCCTCTCACTGGGGACTATATCTGTTCCCAAGGCCTCCCGCTTACTTTCTATTTGCTATGGTTGTTCTAGAATCTTTCTTCTGATCATTCAAGAATCAGAGCAAAAGAATCAGGTTTCATGTAGTGAAACCAAGACTGTGGGTTTCTTTGTTTTAGCCACATACCTTCTCTCCTTTGGCATTCACTGTGACCGGCTCTTAGACCGAAGTCATGAATAAAAATTTGTCTAGGGCCTTCCCTTCTTTCAGTTGTTAATGCCTCTTCCAGTTTTTAACCTTTTTGGGGCCAATGAACAAGTGCCTTCAAGTAGTGTTTTGTAATATTTTGTCCAAGGTTTATTGTTAATATCTGTGGGAAAATTGACCTAATAGGAACTACTCAGCCAAGACCGGAAGTGAAAGTTCTTCATATTAACAGCAAAAGTTGAAATTACAATAGCCTTAACACAGTAGATGATAACTCATATTTAAATAGGGTTTCTTTGTTATAAAGGCACTTTAATGTAGATTATCTGATTTATTATGATGAGTTAATGATGTAGTAGGCAAAATACTAAATGCCTCGGTACTGCTGTATTTTGTGCCCAAAAAAACCTGGGCATGAAGTTAATCCAAAGTCTAATATTCAGCATGAAAATGTGTGTAATATAATATGGTAACTAAAGCAAGAATTTGGGAAGGAAGGTAATAGTGGAAACTTTAGTTATGAAAAAGAACAGCAGAATTTTGTGCTTTCTAAGATGAGACTGTTTACAGGTAAATAAACACCAAGAATAAGTATATAAAATAATTGTCCTGCTACGTGGTTCTTTCAAAGGTTCTTTAAATTTCAGCTTAAGCTTCCTTGGATAGCCTTTTCTTTCCATCATCTCTCTAGACTAGGTTGTAGTTTACTGTCCTGCCACCTCTTACTCTTTCTCAGTGTTCCTTCACTTTATTGTGTTATTTTTATTATTTGCTTTTTTAAAACATTAAAAATAATTTTTATAACATTTATCACAGATTGTAATTTATTCAAGCTTAGTTTCTATTTATTTATGATATACAGAGCTCCCATGAGGACAGAGATCGTGTTTTTATATTTCTAGCTCCTTATTACCCAAGAGCTGAACACATATTAGATACTCTACCCATAATTTTGAATGGATGTATACACACACAAATATAAACGAGTACCAGGGAATGCACAGTGAGAAAATTGTAAACTTTTCTCATAGTCAGTCTAAAAACTCTTCAGTAAAAAGTTTTTTTTTTTTTTTTTCACCTGCATTTTGAAAGAAGTGATAAGCATGAGTTGACAGAACTATTGAGGAAATATTTCAGATTGGGAGCTGGAAAGAAGTTATATGAAGATTATTTGGGAAAATTATTAAAATAATATTGGCAAGAGTTGATTCTGCTCTGTAAATTAAAGACATTTTTATCAGTATAGAAAAAGCTACTAGGTACTAAAAAGTAATTTTCAAGAACTTTTTTAAAGACATGCTAAGCAGATGGTATGGAGTACCAGAAAATACAGAGAATAGTAACTATATGAAAGGGATGAATCAGGCAGTGATATTCAGTAGTATGACACCTAAGCATGGAGATGAGTGATAAAAGGCAATATCCTTGACTTTTGTTTCTGTGTTTCAGAGTTCCAAGGTCTTGCTGTAATAGGAAGTTAATAGCAAGTGTTAAAACTTATTATAATAGGATTTCTTGTTCTGCAGCTCTTGGATAAGCACAAGAATACAGAGAGCATGGTGGAGCTTCTGGACTTATATCAGATGGAGGATGAAGCCTACAGCAGTCTTGCAGAAGCCACAACTGAACTCTATCAGTATTTACTACAGCCATTCCGAGACATGAGAGAACTTGCCATGCTAAGAAGACAGCAAATCAAGGTATTGTATTTCTTTAATCCAAATAGTTCTCGGCCTGACTAGCTGTGCATCTTAATTTATAGAGGATCTTTTTAAAAACGCAGCTATTTGCTCCTGTCTCCCCAAATATTCTAGGATAGTAGGTTTGAGTTACGTATAGCTTCAGCACCTCATTTTAAAACATCTCAAAATGTGATTTTGCTGAGTAGCCAGGATTGAAAATAGCCTAGAAAGTGAAGTTATAAATACATTGAGAGATCCCAGTTTTCCTCTTTTTTTCCTATACTTTCCCCCTCCCTCTACACCTTTTATTATTTTGAGTACAGAGTAGCCCTATACTTCTTTACCAGGAGTTTTAGGAATATTTGTTTTGGGACAACCTTGTTTTTAAAGTTAATGGACTTACTGGTAGAGTTTTAAAATTCATGACACTTAATTTTCTTGTATAAAGTCGTGTTTTTTGAGGCAGTTGTTTAAGGGTTTGAATTTATTATACAACTGAACTCTAATCCATGTTGCTGTGTTTAATTCACATGGAAATTTTGGTGAGCTAGGACATTAAAATTGTGGTTTCTTTAAATATTGGATGGTATCACTTATAGGAGGAATATAGGGAAACTAAACAAAGTGTCTAAAAGCTAAGACAAAACTTGCAGGCAAATTATAGATCTTAGGCATACAGCAGGGGAGGGTCAGGGAGAGGGGGAAAGAGCACAAGGGACTATGGTGAGGGTTCATAGGTGATGTGGTGGGAGATTTACAAGGACTACACCT
This sequence comes from Talpa europaea, assembly GCF_964194135.1. Classification (NCBI taxonomy): domain Eukaryota; kingdom Metazoa; phylum Chordata; class Mammalia; order Eulipotyphla; family Talpidae; genus Talpa; species Talpa europaea. The sequence continues at coordinate 45,934,308 of NC_140071.1, read as the reverse complement.
GAGGGAAGAAATCAAATACTGCACCAATATGAACAACAATGTAAGAAAATTAAAAAGTTTAATAAATAAATAGAAACTCTTTTTCCACAATGGATTAAATTTGAACATTATATAATAAATGTATGTTTGAGAAAATTTGCAATTATTCTGAAAGCATGCTTGGCAAGGATGAGCAGCTGTATGTTTGAAAAAGTATAACAAGGGAAATCCTATTTGTGTGTCTTTTTTCCCTTTACTAATGAATTAGGATATAGAGCAGCACAGACTTAGCCACACAACTGACACCTGTTCTTTATGTAATAACTAAATAACTATATAAATAACTAAATTTTTTAAAAAGAGAACGAAGGGATTAAAAAAAGACAGCTACATACCTTTGTTAGGACTAAAAACACAAACATCACTTCAAATTCTGTAGTTATAAATGGTGAACTTTAATACTTAATATACATATATTTTAATTTAGTATTTCATTTATTTAAATGGAAGTTAACGATTTTTGATTCAACCTCTGACTCATCTATAAGCTTTAAGCAGTTGCTCCCAACAATTTTTTAGGCCTGGAAGATATAAACTCCTTTAGGGGAGCTCTCAGACTCTTAAGGCTAATTAATGTTTCTTCTCAAAAATGTGATTCCCAAATAGTATTGGTATCACCTCTAACCTTGTTAGAAATATAGATTGTTGGGCCTAACCTCAGATCTCTACTGAAAACTCCAGAGAGAGAGCTCAACATATTTTAACAAGTCTTCCTTGGTGTTTATGGTACACACTAAATTTTGACTACCACAAGTCTAATAAAACATGAAAAAGCTAAGGGATGCTGTTATAATCTCCCTGGGACTCAAATTTTCTCATCCATAAAATGAGATTTAAAGTAAGTGATCTCGGGCCTCCCCTGGTGGTGCAGGCCTTTGAGCACAGCGCTGTGAAGCTGTCCGCAGCCTCTGCAGCACTGAGTTCGATCTTGGCTGCCAAGATTCCCACATGGCAAGGCAGACCTCTCCTGCCTCGCCTGCTGTTCCCCTCAGCAGTGTATTTCGTCAATCTGCCTGTTCTGTTCCCCACTCTGTCTCTGGTGAATCCGCTCACCCTCCTGCGAATCTGGCCTGTACCCCGGTTCTTGTATGCATGAATAAATAAATCTTTAAAAAAAAATAATAAAGTAAGTGATCTCTAGATTTTTAAAGTCATTGTCTCAATAAGTCAGGGTCAATTAATGAATTGTCTTCCTAATTAATCATCTTCTGAATCAACTAGAGTCACATCAAATACACTGTCCACATGCTTTTAATACTTGCTGAAAGTTAATAATCCAGAAACTGAAAGGCATCTCCAACTCTTCCCCTCCTCCACTGCCCAATGTAGCCAATTACCTCATTTTACCAATTATCTTTAGATGAGTTTTGAGTGTGCTTTTCTTTCTTCATCCTCAGGATTCTCAGGATAAAGCAAAACTATAGGTGTCTTGTGTGAAATAGAAAATGACACTCACTCCTATGCCCTATTCCAGCAGACAAATTGGAAAAGGACCCCCTTCTGAGTAAATGCAGCAGCACTTGGTACAAAATGTGGACTGGATTTTAGTGTCTCATCTGTCCCTTTGATTGGGTGTCTTTATGCAAGGTGCAACTTGTACACCATTGGACCACTACATGCCTTAGCATGCATGTGTGAACTATATAGTGCCAGCACTCATATTAAGGACTTATCTCTTACCTGAACTGTTTGTTTGTTTTTTCCTTTGGTTTCCTTACCTTTAGGTTTCTACCACCTTTAAAAAAAAATACATTTCACATTCTTTCCTGAAAATATCATGTATGTTTGCTTTGAATATAAAATTACAGAACTAGATGCTTCCAAATCTAATCACATTATTTTCTTAATCAAGAGTCATGTTTAGGTGACTCCTAGGCCTGTAAAATTTGCATTATGAGTATTGTTACATTAATATATTCACAGATTTATTTTGACATTTTTCTCACCTAAGAATCTGAAGTTTTTTTTTTTTTTTTTTTTTTTTTTTTTTCTGGTTCACTGTTTCAGCAATAGGCAGGTATAACAGTTAAGTTTCTCATATAAAATCCAGTGCCTAGGCAAGTGTTGTACTTTATTATAAGTAATTCTTTGCCAAGGAATGTGTATTTATAAACTAATCTCACTATCTTAGCTACCTAAACCAACACATACTTTTTTCCATGTTAGAAACAGGCACTGTTTTCTTTCTATCCCTGAAATTAAAAACAGAGGTGTCATTATTTTTGGCACATGATCCAGCTGACCAGTGCTATATATCATCTTCAAGTTTACCAAGTTAGGAAAAGAACTTAGTATTCTAGCTTAATGTCTTAGGTACAATAAACTATGAACACATTTTAATAGTTGGGTGAAACATTAGCTACTGAGTTTCAGAAGCCAGTTAAAAAACAGTTTTAAAAAAAAGCATAGAATGTATATACAATGATGGTAAAGATAATGTAACAGCAATTTACAAGTTTGCTATACTTTGCCTTCAAATCAGTTTGCCTTCAAATCACGACTACTGGATTTTTTTCTTTATTATCTTTCTCTTCAAAAACTACTGTGCTCATTTTCTCATTGCTGTAGTGTTTAACCATGCACGTGAAAGGATTTCTATCTTAATGTTAAGATTTAATATTTTTGAGCTTGAGAACTGCTGCTTCTGTTTATTAAATTTCTATTCCATGGTTGTTTCTGTTGGTGTTTGATTGGAAAATCAAACCAGTTATTTCAACAGAGGAAACTTAATATAAAGAATTGATATCTAAGTACAAAGTTGTTAACCAGATAACTTAAGAAGGCAAGAAAGTAACTCTAATATATCAGTTAACAATTGTAAAAACCAGCCATACTCTGAGATAAAGAAAAGAAAGTTTTAATTATTAAAACTAGCAAACAGAGCCCTGTGGATCAGACCTCTGAGAAAGTGAACATTGTCTACTGCTGATGTGGCTGAACTAATGGAGAGAAACACCCAGATCTCTGGGGTTAAGGCATTGATGGACTGATACTGGTTTGTCTGGTGAGTTGCACATGGAGGCTAGTTCTGCAAAGGTCAAAAACTGGCTTTTGTAACTGCTTACAGGATGGAACTGCAGATATTAGTGTGAAGAAAGCAGGTCTGAGATGATGCTCACAGGAACTGTAATAAGAAAATCAATTGATACAGATGGAAAGAAGCATCTCCTTCAACCCTGAAGCCCCAATCAACCTTTCTTATGGGCAAAGAGTAAAGGTGATTTGCAGAGCCCAAACCCTAGCATCACAGGTGTAAAGTTGAATTTGGAGTTAATAGATAAGAATTTACATCCATTTTTAGACTTTGAAAAGCTACGGGGAAATACCTGGTAACATAACTTAAGGTCTTTAATAAACATACAAGTTCTTTAAAAAGTACAAAGTTTAGTCACATCATTCAAAATAACTTCTATGATAATGTGCTACATAAAAGTTCAACTTGTTTTTTTGTGGGACCCTGGCCTGTGGCCCAGGATTGAACTGGCGCTGCAGAGGCTGTGGGCAGCCTCGCAACCCAGCGCTCAACCGCTGCGCCACCAGGGGAGGCCCAAAAGTTTAACATTTTAACTGCAGTGTTCAATTTATTAAATTTCTATTTCTTTTAAATACTAATCTTCTATTTTTTAACTTGCATGCTTTAAAATCAGAGGTAATTATAGCAAAAGGAAGCAAGACACTTGATGGTTTTATTATAGCAAACAAATCTTCTAGAACTCTTAAATCTGAGAAATCTAAAATGCCACTACTAAGAATAACGTAGTGGTTTCTTGTTGCCTGTCAAATTCAGGTTGTGTGATGTAAAGACCTATAGTGATCACAACCTGCTTTCCTAGCCGTCTCTCTTATTTACTTTCATCTCTTTTACCTAAACTCCACCCTGACTGTATTGCTCTCTGTCCTTTATTGTGTACTGAATGGTCATGGCTATTGTTTGAATGCACTTTTTTTCCCATGTTAATATACCTGTGTAGTGCCTTTATGTACTTTTATATTGTCACTTATGTGAATTTCATTTTTACATTCTCCCGGTATATCCTTGTTTATCATTTGATTTTCAACTTTACTTTCATTTTAGTTGTGACTTGTAAATAATGCATGGTTGATTTTTCTTAGGAATTTTTAGATCAGAATCTTTAAGTAAATAAATGTGCTGGTATTTATTATGATAAATCTTAAAATCTGAGTTTTTAATTATTTTTTGTCAGTTATTAAATATTGGCACAAATAATTCTGAACCTGAAAACACAGCTATAAGTGGAAATGCATTTTTCATGATCTCCCTAAAATAATCATTGTTAACATTTTGCTATATATCCTTTGTATGTGGAGGAGGGAAGGATGAAAGAGAAGAAGGTAGGTAGAGGAAGGAGGAACCCATTTCTATGTCATATGTCATCAACATTACTATTAATTTTGTTTTGTAAGATGCTTCTACTCCAGAGCAGCAAAAGCCAAGTATTTATCCATTTCACACCAAGCACAATGGCCGATATATAAGCATTCAGCAAATGCTTAAGGAATGAATAAAAGAAATTTTCTTTCTTCTTTCTAAAGATTTCCATGGAGAATGATTATCTGGGTCCCCGAAGAATTGAAAGTCTTCAAAAAGAAGATGCTGATTGGCAACGGAAAGCTCACATGGCTGTGCTATCTATCCAAGATCTTACTGTCAAATATTTTGAAATAACTGCTAAAGCTCAAAAAGGTAGGTTTCCAAGCAAAATTACCCTTGTTAGGTATTTTTGAAATGAGTGATTCTTTATGTTCACAATGGTTATATAGAAAAATACATGAATGCTGCTCATCATCTTAGCAGTTAAAGATAAAGACCATTATTAACAAATTAAGGTTATGTGCTTTCAATCTTTTCTGGAAATATGTTTCCATGTACCCCACACTAAAAAAAAATAGTGGATTATTATGATGGATGATAACAGCTATAGCTTCCATAGCCAACAAAATTACCCTTGTGTTAGATGCTACTAACCAACTCAGTACAAATTTGGGGATTCTCACAGCTAACCTTTGATTTCATGATTTGCAACAATAACTGTCAGAGCTCACGAAAGCACATACTTAAATGATTGCAGTTTATAAAGGATATATACAAATCAGGACAAGTCAAATGAACAAACAGGGCAAAGTCTTTGAAGGCCCATTCCTTCCAACTCCCTTCCATAGGTAGCCACAGACATCCTTCCAAGACTCCTTGATAGGCAGTTTAAAAATCACTGCTATCAGGGCCTCCCCTGTGGTGCAGCAGTTGAGCGCTGGGTTGCGAAGCTGCCCGCAACCTCTGCAGCGCTGGTTCGATTCCTGGCTGCTCCCCGGCCACCGGAGGAGGGTCCCACATGGCGCACAGACCTCTCCTGTCGCCCGCTGCTCCCCTCAGCAGTGTACTTCAGTCCTTCTGCCTGCTCTGCTCCCCGCTCTGGCTCTGGTGAATTTTCTCACCCTCCCGTGTTTCTGACTGTACCCTGTGCTTGTATAAATAAATAAATAAATAAATCTTTAAAAAAAAAAAAGTGACCAAAGACATGTAAAAAGTAGGATCATCTTTTTAAAAGTTGCTTTTCTTTGGTTATTACTGGTTTTGATCATTTTTTTGTTTGTTTTCATGTCATATTTGGTATTTGCATGTCCTTTTCTTCTAATTAATGTATTTCACCTATTTTTTTCTGGTGTTTTCCATTGAGCTATGAGCTCAATGGTGTTTTCCATTGAGCTCCTTATGTTCATTGATATTCTTGTTATATTCAACCAACATTATTAGATTTTATTTATTAGAAACCCTAAAATTGACATTCAGAGCAAGATTACGAACTGAAAACATTACCTCCCTATATTTTAGATTTTAAAGGCCACAGAGAAACCAAAAGAAATATTACTGTTGGAAGAAGATTCTAAGAAAGAAAATTCCTCATCAGTCACAGTGGGAATTATCATAGAGAATTTATTTTTAAAGACTGAAAATCAAGAAATAGTAATATTTCTGAATAGAGGTAACCACCAGAAGTGACTAAAAGCATTTGAGCATTGAGAACTAAGCCTAGGAGAAGCTGATATTAAGAAAACTGCTATTTTTCATGAGCCTGTCTGTACTTTTAATATCTACATGAATTATAAAATGAAGATTTCATAAAATTCTGAGGAAAAGTTTACTGAGATATACTTCCTTGCAAAAAATAGTTAGGACATAGTAGCAGTATAAAATTACTTATCACAGTCACTACCTCTGAATATATAGAAGAAACCATTAGTGAATTTGTATTGACTTAAAGATTAAAATTGCCTACTTCTTTTAAGTGTGTCTCTGCTCTCTTAAAGTCCTTGGACATAGTGTGGTTGGGTTGGTGATACAAGGGCCTAGAATAAGCTATTACCACACTATTATCAGTAATAAACTTCATTAACTGGAACATAGTAGCTTTTTAATTGCCAAGAAGTACCTTTTAAATTAGGGCTACATTGTAGCAAATTAAAATTTTCCTTCCTTCCCCTGTTTTTAAAGGCTGTGGGTGGGTGTCTTGTTTAGATTTGTTTTACTACTCCAACATTAACCTCAGAATAAGAGCTGTGCTAATCATTATATAGGATTTATTTCTTCCTATATCAGATTATTACAGTATTTTTTGGAAAATTTAAAATAACAATTTTAGTGCATGGATTTAGATAATTGTAATAATCTTAATAGCTATGTCTCTGATTTCTACTAATATACCCATGGAAAAATATAAACTGTCACAGAATAAAGTTTTTGTAGGAACTTTGAGATTTGATAACACTGGTCATGTGAAGGATTTTTTTTAAAAACTTGATACCCATCTGACAACTGAGTTCCATCTTCAGAAAGATTTTTCTGAGAACGATGATTTGCTCTTCTAAGTGAAGACATTAGAGGTAATCTAAGATTACTGAATTATAGTTTAGAATTGTTATAGGTAAGTTCTCATGGGGATAAGATTTATGTGTTTATCTTTGAGTGTTAATAAAATCTAAGCTTTTAAAATTACATAATATCAAATTGTTTTATGTCTTAATGTCTCTTAAAAATTTATTAATAGCTGTGTATGATCGAATGAGAGCAGATCAGAAGAAATTTGGTAAAGCATCATGGGCAGCAGCTGCTGAACGTATGGAAAAACTCCAGTATGCTGTTTCTAAGGAGACTCTACAAATGATGAGAGCCAAAGAGATATGTTTGGAACAGAGGAAACATGCATTAAAAGAGGAGGTAACAAAAACCATCAGAAAAAATATAATTTTCAAAATTTAAGATTTGTTGTTTGATTTTTATCTTTGTACTTTGTCAGTACAAGACTGACATTTTTCTGATTCTACAGATAACTTTTATTTTTGCACTATTGTGCTGTGGCCTGTAATTTGAGATGGCACTAATAGAAGTTAGACTTGGTTTTTTCATAGGATCACAGTGTGACTACAGGCATCCATATACTATTAAGACAAAAAGTTAGGATGACATCAGGATTTCTTTTCAAAAATTTTTTGTACTGTAAAATTCAGAGCTTTCTGACAATTGTTGAGTTTCCCTGCCCAAAGAAAGTATGTAAAAATCCTAAAGCAGTAGCATTTTGCAAAAATTGACTAGGCTCAAAGATTCACCTTATAGAACTTCCCACCAACCATCCCCAGCCCCAAGCAACCGTCAGCCTACTTTCTATCTCTATAAATTTGCCATTTCTGAACGTTTTATATAAATGGAATCATAAAATACGTGATTCTGACAGTTTTTTTTAAGATAGCACATTTTAAAAATCCATCTGTGTTTGCTTCATTTTAGTATTTTTGCTGAATGTTAACTCCATTGTGTGGTCATAACACATTTTATGCATTCATCAGTTGATGAACATTTGGGTTCTTTCCTCTTTGAAGCTGTTATTAAATGCTACTATGAACATTAACATTCAACTTTTTGTGTAGACATAGGTTTTTATTTATCTTGACGTATACCTAGGAATAAAGCTGCTATTTAACCCCTTTGAGAAACTGCCAAATGTTTTCCAAAGCAGCTGTAGCATTTGCATTCCCATCAGCATGTACAAGGGTTAGGATTCTTCTGCATCTCCTCTATTACTACTTCCTATAAATTCTCTTTTTCATTGCTATCCTGGTGAGTATTTCATTGTGGCTTTGACTTGTATTTCCCTGATAACACTGATAATGAATATCTTTTAAGTCCTTTCTAGCTAGTTATATAGCTTTCCTGGTGAAATGTTTATTAAGATCTTTTGCCCATTTTTAAAATTTTTTAATCAGATTTTATTAATTCAACATTCATTTTCAATACTGTAATTTTAGGAATACACTTTCAGACCTTGATATGTGTATATGCTTCACTCACCCACAACCAAAGTTCTAGTGCCAACCACTCCAGCAAATTGACCTCTACCCATTTCTCCCCCTTCCCTCCCATTCCCTTCTTTTCTGTTAACTGCATATGTTTCACATGCCTGAGTTGTTTTGTTGTATTTTACCAGTTTGTTGCTTTGATTACTTCTATTCCACATGTGAGTGAAATCATCCAATAATTGTCTTTCACTTTCTGACTTATTTCACTTTAGCATAATAATCTCAGGTTCCATCCATGTTACTGCAAAAGGCAAGGTTTCATCTTTTTCATATAGCTGAGTAGTATTGCATTGAGTGTACATACACCACAACTTCTTTATCCAGTCATCTGTTGATGATATTTAGGTTGTTTCCATCTTTTAGCTACACTGCTATAAACATAAGGAATCATAAATCTTTTTGAATCAGTGTTTTTGTATTCTTGGATTAGTATTTAGGAATGGTATTGCTGAATCATTTGATATTTCCATTTTGTTTTTTAAGATCGCTCCATACTTTTTGTCACAGAGGCTACACCAGTTTATATTCCTACCATCAGTGCATAAGAGTTTCTTTTTCTCCTTATCCTTGCAAACACTGTGTTTCTGGTCTTTTTGATATAGGTTACTCTCACAGGTATGAAGTGATAACTCTCACTGTGGTTTTGATTTCTATTTCATTAAGTAATGTTGATCATTTTTTCATGTACCTCTGGGCCAGCTGTGTGTCTTATTTTGGGGAAGTTTCTACTCACATCTTTTGCCCATTATTTTTATTGGGTTGTTTTTGTTGTCTGGTTACATGAGTTCTTTTTATATTTTAGAAGTTGAGACCTGTGATGTGCAAATAATCTTCTAATCCATAGTTACCTTCATGTTTTGTAGTGGTTTCTTTTGCTGTACAAAAAAGCTTTTTAGTTTGTTGTGGTTCCATTTGTTTATTTTTGGCTTTTGTTTTCCTTGTCTGTGTTTTCTTCTATGTATTTTATGGTTTCAGGTCTTGTAGCCACGTCTTTATTAATCCATTTTGAATTTTTATGTATGATGTTAAATAATGATTATTTAATTTTTTACATGTTACCAGCAATATTCCTTTACACTGTCATATATAACCTTTGTCATGTTGAAGTATGTTCTTTCTATTCCCAGTTTTATCAGGAGTTTTTATCATAAAGGGTTTTGAAATTTTGTCAAATGCTTTTTCAACATCTGTTGGTAAAATTGTCGTTTTTACTTTATATTTTGTGATGTGGTGAATTACATTGATTTTCATATGTTTGAACCATCCTTGAATCCCTGAACAGAATCCCACTTTGTTATGATGTATGACCCTCTCCTCTTAATGTATTACTGGATTTGATTTGCCAAGATTTGTTGATGATTTTTGCATCTGTGTTCATCAGAGATATCAGTCTTTGTGTGTTTTTTTATATTGTGTTTGCCTGTTGTTGGGATCTGGATAATGTTGCCCATCGAACAGTGTTTGGAAGTTTTCTACCCTCCTTTTCCAACTTAGAAGAATTTGAAAAGATAGATATTGGATCATCTTTGAAAGTTTGGTGGACTTCACTAGTGAAGGCATCTGGTCTTGGACTTTGTCCTTAGGGAAACTTTTGATTCCTCTTTGATTTCTGTACTTGTCATCTGCCTATCTGTTTCAACCTGCATCAGTCTTGGATGGTTGCATGAGTCTAAAATTTGTCCATTTGTTTTAGGTTTTTCAATTTGTTTGTATATGTATATATATTCATTGTAATCTCCTGTGATCTTTTGTATTTCTGCAGTATCTACTGTAACTTTAACTTTCATTTCTGATTCTTTGAATTAGGGTTTTCTCTTTTAGTCTTAGTCTGTGTAAGGGTTTTATAAATTTTGTTCTGTCAAAGAATCAGCACTCGGTTTCATTAATCTTTTTTTTTTTAATTTCTACTTGATTTCTTCTCTAATTTTTAATTTTTCCTTTCTTCTACTGAGTTTTGGTTTCATTTTTTTTTCCTGGTGCCTTCAGATGTGAGACTGTTTATTGATGTGGGCTTGTATTGCTATGAACTTCCCTCTTAATTCTGCTTTTGCTGTATCCTGTAGGATCTGATAGCTCACCTCCTGATTTTCTTGGTCTTCAGATAATTTTTATACCTCCTTTGATTTCTTCATTGACTCAAGCTATTCAAAAGCATTTTGTCTAGTCTCCACATATTTAGGTTTTTACCAGTTTTCTTTTTGGCATTGATTTCTAGTATACGTTTGTAATCTGAAAAATGCTTGATATGATTTCAATCTTCATTTATTTATTAAGATTTGTTTATGTTCTCACATACAATCTCTCTTTGAGACTGTTCCATGTGCACTTGAGAAGAATATTTATGCATTTCTTTGGGGATGGGAATTTCTGTCCTAGTAAGTCCATACAGATCAGTTATTTTGTTTTTACTACTGGAGTGCCTTATATATTTTATGTATTATATACAAATCTTATATATATGTACATTGTTTTAATATGATTTGTGACTATTTGTTTCCATTCTGTGGACTGACCATACTGGATTTTAAAACATTGAATATATATTTGTGAAAGTAATGCATTTTAATCTCTAGAGAAGCACAAAAGTCTCTCTTGTTTATAAACACAACTTTATATAAAATACATAAAGCTTTCTGGAAACTTTTTGATTTAGGAGGTATACCAGTATACTCCTCGCTGACATTTTAAAAGTGCATCTGATTATCTACTCTTGTTTGAACATTAGTATGAGACAGCCTATCATGACTGTGATCTAGAAAAAAAGTCTTGTTGATAGATTTTAAAGTGTGGTTTTATTCTCCCCTTATATTTTCTTACTTGCTATCAGTGTTTAAAGGTAAAATTGGAACTTGACTTGTCCTGGACCTTTTTAAACGTTATATTCAGGATCTCTTTGCAAGAATATCAGCCCCATCTCTTGTTCTCATGAGGCATTTCTAGTGTAGTCTCCTTTTCTAATTAGCTTTCTCCTTTATGCAAATATCTGTATGGAATGTTCTTAATTGACAAAACTTGAAATTCTGACATTTTATTGCCTGTGAAATTTTATTGCCTCTTTGTCTTCATCACAGTAACTCTAACTGTTGTTCTAGCCAGGCTGACATTGAGTTGTACTGACAATATAGTGTGCCCAAAAGCTGCTGAGGGTAATATTTGTGAATACTTGCTATTGCAAGAACATTGTTTTTGCTAAAATTGGTCTAAGATGTTCAAGGAAGGATGAGGCTAACATAGGTTCTGAGAGTCTGGAATGATTTTCTATGGGGTCATTTTCCCTGGTGTCATACATTAATGCTCTGCTACCTTAATGCTCTGTTTTTTAATATTATGGGTTATGTTTGAATTCTTCAAAGGATTTGGTAAAACTCTCAGTCATACTTATCAGGTTTATGCTTGTTGTATGTGTATGTGTGTTATCCTTGACACATGTATATAGCTGTGATGATGTATTGCACCAGTTTTATTAGCATTCATTTAAAGTGCCCACATTACTCATGAGAAACAGAGTAAATGTGAATTATTAAACCCATCCCAACAAATACTTTGCCAGTGAAGACTTTGTAATAGAGTACTACCCGGTGATTTAAATTATGGGGAGACTTTTATTCTTTGAAAAACGATGATGTTTCCTTAAGTTATCTTCAACATAAAAACTCCTTCCTGATGTGATAAAATAAAACTTTAAAAATAAAATTAGAAATGATATTAAAATATTTAGTAGTGCTCACTTCAGCAGCACATCTACTAAAAATATTTAGTAACATTTCCCATGAGAATAATGCTGAATTTAAAACAAAATTTCCAAATTAATGCTGAAATATTAAATACTACCCAGGCAATCAAAATTCTGTTTGACTTTTAAATTTCCTTTAAGTATATACATAGGAGTAAATATTACTCTTTTTAGTCTATTCCTTGAAGTGTTACTGAGTCTTGACTATAGTCATTCTTAACCCTTTTTAGGTCACAGACTCCTGTTCTTTTGTGAATTTGAAAAGTAGGAACACAGTTTTGCACACAAATTTAGTAGGTGCCCATATCATCTATAAATGAGCCTCTAAACCCAGATTGCCCATGAGTATTCAAACTTTCCAATCTTTTTGGCCCAATACTTTGAAAGAATCCAAGGTGAGTTTAATTATTTGAAACTGTTTTACTCCACTCTTTCAATAATATACTCTGCCCTCCCATCCAGATTCAAAAATAATAGTACTTTCTTGTTTGGTAGAGGATTTCAGTCATTTCCCTTCTATTTACTTCTAAAACTTTGTGATTCCTTGACATCATTTCTATGACTATGAATATAGAGCAGAATATTAGCCAGTCTTGAGGCTATTTATTTATATTTTATAATTTTGGTTTTTGAAGCATATTGCTTTAAAATGCATTGCTAATTATGCATTTAGAATACGTAATTAAGATAATAATTCCCATAGGAGTTTTATTTAAATCATAAAGTGTTTCCTGAGCTTTTACGGTGTACCATAATGGATATGAATTTAGAATTTAAACAGAGCTATTCATAAAACTTCCTGCAGCACTGGAAATATTCTGTACCTATACTTTCTTTTTTTTTTTTTAATTTTTTTTTTTAATAGAGGCATGTTTTTCGTTTATTTATTTGTTTGTTTGTTTTGTTCTGACTGTGCACTGGGCACAGTCAGAAGCGTGGGAGGGTGAGAGAAATCACCAGAGCCAGAGCAGGGAGCAGAGCAGGCAGAAGGACCGAAGTACACTGCTGAGGGGAGCAGCAGGCGGCAGGAGAGGTCTGCGCGCCATATGGGACCCTCCTCTGGTGGCCCGGGAGCAGCCGGGGATCGAACCAGTGCCGCGGAGGCCGCGGGCAGCTTTGCAACCCAGCGCTCAACCGCTGTGCCACCAGGGAGGCCCTGTACCTATACTTTCTAATAGGTTAACTAATAGTCACATAAAAGGTTTTGAGCTCTTGAACTGTGGTTTATGTGACAAAGGAACAAAATTTTAAAATTCTATTTTTTTTTAATGTAAATAGCCACTTGTGGCTACTCTATTGGACAGAGCAATGCTACAGATTCCAAATCTTCAAACATTACTTACACAGCCTTCAGTGAACTACTTAACCTCTCCATATAATAGAAATAATTTCTGCATTCTAGGAGAGTTATGAGACCAGGAGCTAATGTATAAAAAGCATTTGCCATAGTTCCTGACAGAATAAGGAATCAATAAATATTGAATATTATTTCTGTGATCACTGTTAGGTATTGTATAATTATCATCAAAGGAATACAAGGATGAGAAAAAATGTAATTCCCATGCTTATGATGTTTATTTGCATTTCATATAGACTTTTCCAAAAGTTTCAACAGCAAGGAGATTTAATGTGGTGGATGCAGTCTGAACAGAAGTGGGGCAGTTGGGGTGCTTATCTAGGCACAAAACCTGGTTTTTGTTGTTTATCAATAAGCGACTAAGTATAAAATTATCTCAGTTCTACTCTAGAAGTTCTAATTTATATCACTTAATTATGAAATTATATTTTTGTGGTGGTTACAAAAATATGTAGTTTTAAATGTTTCAGGCTCTGTCCTCGGTGCTTTACATATATTATCTCAAATTCTCAAAAATAACCTTGTAGGCTACAAGCCTATAAGTCATTATCTGAAACCCCTGAGATTGAATATGTTTCAGAATTATATATTTTTCAGATTTTAGAAAGAAATTTAAGGTTTTAACTTCAAGATTTTAATATTCCAGTAATGGAAACACATAGTTACATTAAATGGAATAACTAGGGATTCATGTCAATTTAGATCATATTTTCCTAAACTTGGATGGTGAGATTATTTTGACAGCAAAGAAATTGTGGATGTTTTCAATTTTCCATTTCTGAAATGTGGAATTCCAGATAATTCATCAACTTGATGTATTCTTATTTGTGCAGGTATTATTAGTTGAACCTGTATCTTTAATCAGGTTTATCTGGTTTCTGTGTTTCATGTTCTATCTTTTTCCACATAAAAAAACTAGGCTTCACTGAGAGCTTAATTTTAATGTTTTTCTCCTTATACTGTGCATGGTAATTATGACTGCTTTTCCACCCCACCCCCCAAATTATGTTTATTGAAGTGAAATGGGTTTGCATCTTTGCTCTGGGAGGTTATATTTTCAAACCTCTGCAAATGTATACTTTCATATCCTACCCACTACCTGTGCCTCAACACCATCTACCATGTTGTATTGGGCTTTTCCATCCCTTACCCCCATCCCACCACTCTCCCCTTCTGGTTTCTAGTTTTGCAATCAGATGATTAGAGTTTATTATTGGTTTGGTTTTGACTCACTCTTTCTTATTCTCTATTTTCCAAATAGAAGTAAGATCATCTTGTATCTGTGTCTTTCTGATTCATTTTGCTTAGCATTATCCTCTCCAGTTCCATCCATGTTGTTGCAAATGGCAGGAGTTCATTCTTTTTTATAGCTGAGTAGTATTCTATCACATGAAGGCAGACACACACCACATTTTTCTGATACATTCTTCTGTCCTCAAGCACTTAGGCTGTTTCTATAACTTAGCTATTGTAAATAAGGCTGCAGTGAACATAGGAGTACATATATGCCTTCCAATTAGTGATTTTGTATTCTTTAGGTAGATCCCTAGGAATGGAATTTCTGGGTCATGATACAGCCATTATTGATATTTTGAGAAACCTCCAAATTGTTTTCCACAGTGACTGGAAGAGTCTACATTCCCACCAACAGTATACAGGATTCCTTTTTGTCTACAT
Organism: Talpa europaea; assembly: GCF_964194135.1. Lineage (NCBI taxonomy): Eukaryota > Metazoa > Chordata > Mammalia > Eulipotyphla > Talpidae > Talpa > Talpa europaea. The sequence continues at coordinate 45,919,132 of NC_140071.1, read as the reverse complement.
CCTTGCTAACACTTTCTATTTCCAATCTTTTTTATTTGAACCATACTCACAGGAATGAGGTGGTATCATTGTGGCTTTGATTTGCAGCACATCCCTGATAACAAGTGATGATGAGCATTTTTTCATGTGCCTGTTGACCATCTGTGTATGGTTTAAAGAAGTGTCTATTTGGCTCTTCTACCCATTTTTTGATTGGGTTGATTATCTTACATGAGATCTTTATATATTTTGGATATCAGCCTTTTGTAAGATATGTTACGGCATTTAATTTTTTTTTTTTTTGAGGCCTCACTTCATTTCTTGTTTACTGTTCTACTATAAGGCAAACAGTGGTGGGTACTGAGTATTTGTTAATAAATAAATGATTCATCCCATAGATATTCTGAAAGCTCAGTTTTTCAGAGCCCCATTTCATGTCATGGAGTTTTTTAAAAAGCACAGTAGACTAAAAAGCAAAACAGTGACATTATTAGTTTGTATAGATTGCTTTATGTCTGATTTCATGATAAAAGTACAGTCAGTCAAAACAGGTACACATGGAAACTACTGTGTCATTGTGCATGATGTGGAATGGTCATCTGTACAGTCAGTAGTATATGATGTAGATACATGAACATCAGTTGGTATTTAATTTCCTTGCTAGATTTATCATAAAAGCATTGTTTCCTTTTCCATATTTATTAGAACAGTATTCCTCCCTATTTAGTCTTGTTAAAGAGAGTTCTTGGAGGAATTTGGAGAATTGGGTCTAACTTCAGTGTTAAAAGTATTACCTGAATTACGCTGGGAAGTTACAGTTTTATATCCTGATATCAAACATTTGCTCAGAAGGATAAAGTTAATCTTTAGGGTAAAGTAACAGGTTTTCATTTGCATTTGACTATCTATTTTTTTGAGCACTACACTTACTTTCCAGGATTCCTTCTCACTCAGGGATGCACTGTCCCCACATAAAATAAATATGCCTCATTCATAGCACCTACCTTCTCTGTACTGCTTCATTTTCAGGAATTAATACTCCTTCCACCCTGGACTTCCATCCCTTTAGTTGTATATGGTTATCAGCTGAATTAGGTGATAGGAGAAAAATATCAAGATAAAAATTTCAGACGTTACAGGGAAGAAATCTGGAACAGCATAACCTCATATCTCTCCTTGCTATTCCCTGAAGATTTCATATTCATGGTGAAATTTATATAAACCTCAAAACACCATTTTTGTCCTCCCAGATTTCCCTGACTTTCTTATCATAACCTTTTTCCATAGCTTATCCCCCATAGAAGTTCTGTCTCTACTGGTCCTACAACCTTTTTACTTTTTCCAAGATCTACCACTCTCCTGTTGATTGTTTTCTCAGAAGTTGAGAGTTAACAGGCCCCTTGTATGCACTTCTGCCCCTGATGAGGTTTTGTTCTTTTAAAGACAATGCCACATCTGGACTCCATTGCTTTAAATAGAACTTGCTTAACTAGAAAATTGGGGGTGAGGTCACTTGTTAATAAGAAAACTTCCTTTTTCAGTTTGATATTTGATATTGGCTGTGTTCTGTTATTACAATGCTATCTCAAGTGTTTTTAAAGTACATGGATCCTGGACAGGGATCAGAATACTTTTCTACTTGTGGTTGAGGCAACTGACAAATTAAGGTATGTGAGCATAGAGCTTTCTGCTTCCTTCCTTAAAGAATCAGACAGGAGAGATTGGTTGCAACTGGTCAGCAAGACAAAGCCCTGTATATGTGTGGCTGACCAAATTTTACCCTTCTGTTGCAACCATCTGAGTACAGCCTGATCTTTTCCATATATCTTACATATATATCTTACATGATAAGGATAATCACTTAAATTTAGCATCCACTTTTAAGAGTAAAATGGGATGGGGCCTCCCCTGGTGGCACAGCGGTTGAGCGCTGGATTGCGAGGCTGCCCACAGCCTCTGCAGCACCTGTTCGATCCCTGGCCGCCGGCAAGGGTCCCACCAAAAAAATAAATAAATAAAATAAAAAAATTTTTTTAAAAAGTAAAATGGGATGCCATTAGCATTATGCCAGGACAATTAGAATAATTTATTATCATTCTAAATGTGAATAAGCTGTAATGTTAACTTTAGAAAACTTATTTTTACTGTGTTGATACCTAGTTATTTACAAAATGAGGTTTTATTACTGTTTGATGATGTATATTAAAAAAAATCTTCACTTGATTTTGAAGTTTCTCTTAGAATAATTGCTTTATATCACCTATAACTTTTTTTAAAAGATTTACTTATTTTTATACAAGAGCTGGGGTATAGGCCAGAGGTGCGGGAGGGTGAGTGGATTCACCGGAGACAGAGCGGGGAACAGAACAGGCAGACTGACTGAAATACACTGCTGAGGGGAGCAGCGGGCAAGACAGGAGAGGTCTGCCCTGGCCGGCCAGGAATCGAACCCGCACTGTAGAGGCTGCGGACAGCCTCACAGCGCTGCACTCAACCCGCTGTGCCACTGGGGAGGCCCACATATAACCTTTATTTACAATCATACCTAGATTTTTTTCATGTCCCCACAAACTAGAAATGTTTTTATTCTTATTTTCGATGCAGATGCAGAGTTTACAGGGTGGTACAGAAGCCATAGCCCGATTAGATCAGTTAGAAGCTGATTATTATGATCTGCAACTTCAGTTGTATGAAGTACAGTTTGAGATCTTGAAGTGTGAAGAGTTACTATTGACAGCACAACTGGAAAGCATCAAAAGACTTATATCAGGTATGGTTTGCATTTAACCATGTAAGTCCACACAAGCTTTAACACATAGAAAAATGTACGTGGATGTCACCTATTGAATATGTTTCTTCTGAAGAGGCTAAAAAAAAAAAATAATGTAAAAACCTTTGAAAGGAGATCCTTAAGTCCAACAAGTAGTTTAGTAGACTCAGCAATGAAAATACATGCTACATCCTTTGTAAATTACTTTTTTTTTGGGGGGGGGGAAGAGATTAAGAGTGCTTCCTCCAGAATCTAGATTCTCAAGTTGTTAATTTTGTGGGAGGGGACTAATATTTAACATTTATTGATCACTTTTCCAGGTACTGCTAAGCTCTTTACAAATATGCAGTTACTCTATGAGGTGTATTTCTTAATCATTATTTTACCAAAACACTCAAAAGGTAATGGCTTCACCTAAGAGGTTTTAGAGCCAATAATTGGATTAGAACCCTGTTCTGTCTGGTCTCACAGCCCTTTCTTTTAACCACCCCTTGTTTGCCGTTCTGTAACAGAAAAGAGAGATGAAGTGGTGTACTATGACACTTACGAAAGCATGGAAGCCATGCTGGAGAAGGAAGAGATGGCAGCATCTGTGCATTTACAGAGAGAAGAGCTACAGAAACTTCAGCAGAAGGCACGCCAGCTAGAAGCAAGACGTGGACGGGTTTCAGCCAAGAAAGCCTACCTCAGAAATAAAAAGGTAAAATAGATTAAATATAATGCTAACCCAGTATATCACTAACACTTGCACATCTCTTAGAATTAAAGAGTTACCTCTTCTCAGTAATCAGGCCATTATATACATATATAGCTCTCTGTGAATTGCCTTCTTAAACACATTAGAACAGCCAGTGGTAGTATGTTGTTCACCTCAGCCACACTACACATGACTTTATTAAAGGAAGTAACTATGGGATCCCACATAATACATTTCCTAGCTTCTTTTTTATTTAAGGATGCCAGTGGTATTCTCAGTATTAAAGATTATTTACTTATTTGCTTATAACTTTGATCACATTTCTAAATTTTTGTGCATTTTAATAATTTGGAATGGAATCATTTTGTGGAAATAAGACTTTCTTTGTCCTAGAAAAATGTTTTCCTTTGTAGTCCACATGTTATTATCATAAGGTTGTTTCTCATCACTGTAAGTGTGGGCTTGAAATCTTGAACCAGTTCTGTGACCTATACCAAACTGATAACTGTGTCGTACTGATTTACTTTGAACTCATATATTCAGACAAAAATGTGGCATTTGTGACTGACATATTCTCTGAGACTCTACCTGCCTGTTCTTCATCAAATCCCTATACCACAGAAAATCAAAGCCCTTTACTTTTTTAAATAATAGCTCTTATATACTGAAGAAACCTAAGCAGGCATCTTCCACAGTATGTCAAAAACCCAAGACATTTGCCCATTCACACAACAATTTCTTGGCATCCAGAGCCATGGCTTTCTCACAGTTGACATAATGCTGAACTTTTCCAATTCCACAACACAAGGCAAGCTCTGCTCTTGGTGGTTATGAGGATCCCATCTGTACCTACCAAATATACAGTGTAGATGATTCCAGCAAGTTCTAACACTGTACAGTGTAGAGTAGTGTAGACAGCAGAGAGAAAGGTTTTAGGGAAGAATGAAATGAAAGTATATTATTAGGAATATTGGAAGTACTGTCTTACATATTATTTTAACTCAGTACTTTAGTGATTAGATGGAGTTTATAAACCTGAAGATTTTTGAGAGCATTTTTGAAAGTATTATACAAATCAGACTTCAGAGATAATTCATTTCAATTCAACAGCCTGCTAAGCACATCATCAGGCTTGAGTTACAAAGATCAGCAAGGCACAGTTCTGTTCCTCCCAGTCCTATATAAAAGGGAAACCAGGTCAACAGATGAATGTGATGCCACCTGACACCTGAACAAGAGAAAAGGGAATGAAGAAAGGTCCCTTGGACTGGATTTTAAGAGTATGAATAGAAATTTGGCAGGTTGATGGTATGAGGATAATTCCAAAGAGAAAAAAGTTGTGTTACACAAAGCCATTGAAGCATAAAACAGCACTGTACTTTGTAGACATAAGGGACTGAGTTATGGGGCATTTGTATAATGCTCCAATAAGCCTGGACTTTGTCCTGAAAGTATTGTAGTTATAGAAAAGTTTTAAGCAAAAGGGTAATATAAACAGATTTATATTTTAGAAAAATGAGGCAACATGAAGAATAACTTAGAGGAAGAAAAGACTGAAAGGTTTATGGTTGGAATGTGTTAGTATCCAGGTTGAGATGCTAAGAGTATGGTAGTGTAAGTGATAGTAGTATAATAATCTGAGATGTGTCCAGATCTGACACTTTCCAGAATTCACTGGGAGAGAGGAGGATCTATTCTGCAACAGCTTCCAGATTTCTGGATTAGGCATTGGATGGATGGGAAAACCCAGAGGAAAAGCATATATAGTTTAGAGGTGAGGAGCCAAATTTTATATTTATTAGGGGTCTCTGGGGTATTTATGTGAAGGTGGCCATGAGACATCAGTTGAAAATGAGAACCTTGTAAGAGTGGGTGAGGTGGTACCAGAAAACAGAACTGAGTAGGTGATTCTTAGCAGTAACTGGGGTGGGGAACTTTTGAAAATGTGGTCAAGAGGAAATAAAAGAGAAAGAGTAATTGGGAGTTATGAGAAACAGAAAGAATAAAGTCACAGAAGTGAAAGAAAGATGATTTACAAAACAAAGGTGGACAGCAGTGTCAGGTCCTTCAGGGAAGTCAAGGAAGAAAGAAATATATTCATATCTGAGACCACTGATGGCCTTACTTAAGAGTTTTGGGAAGACAGTTAGGGACAAGAGCCAGATCACACTGGTCTGAGAGAATACAGCAGAGTTTTAGAGTGAATACTCAAAAGCTAACAGAGAGAGCTGACTACACATACATAAGTGGCCCTCAGTAAAGAGGAGTAGCTTTGTTGACCAGGTCGCTTGCAGGCTGTGTACTTTTCTAGCAGCATTGTCTTCTGATTCAGACCTAACTCTTCCCTCATTGGTACATACTTAGTTCATTTCGATTTTATCCATATTCATCACTTCTCATTCTTACATTAATCTAAATCCTAGATAGGAAACTTAACCTCCAAAGAACCTGCACATTTACACCAGCAGCCTCAAATTCACTACTCATCACATTACTCAGAGTCAGAGGACTCTAAGTGGTCTTGTCTCTGCTCCTGTCTTCACAAGCCCACCAGTCAAGGTGGCAGAACTTTAGAGAGGAGTAGTGATAGAAGAAGGAAACTAGTAACACTAAGTTCTAAAAATAGAAAATGAGATCAATCATAAAATCAAAAACCAAAAATATGCCTCTTTTTAATATTTTCCTATATTCCTTGTCATCTGCATGTCAGTATGCCTAGAGTTACCATCTCCTGAGTGTCATGATGTGATAGGATACTCAAGGGTAGTTCTCATGTTATAACTAAAGGAACCAAGACGTCCAGTAATTAAGCAGACAATCCAAGGACTATTGGCTAGTATGGACAAAGTTAGCATTTTATTCTAAGTCTGTATGACTTAGAAGGTTGAGTCATTATATCACTGTTATGTCACCATAGAGAACTCTCAGTACCATTGTTTTCCCCTGGAGACTACCCTAAACAGATTCATTTCACAGTTGATACTTAAAGTGACAACCCCAGTGTGAGTAAAGAATGTAATATAACAAAGAGTTGCCTTAAAATACAGTTTACTGACTTACAAGGTCATTCATTATATAACTTTTTCTGCTTAGGAGAGTGATCTTTTGGTATAACTTTGAAAGTATTGGAAACTGGTGTGAGGACTTTTCCTTCTAGAAAAGTTGCCAGTTGATAGTGAATTATTTTGTAAAGAAGTGCATATCTTATTTTATATTTACTTTCATATGATTCTATTTCATATTTACTTTCATATGATTATCAGAATAAGTATGCCTTTATTTTTTTAATAATCCTTTTAGTCTTTAACGCTCTTTGAGCTCTGAAGTCTATAATCAGAAGATTCAGATTTAAATTAGTCTGGGAAAAATCATAGTATTTTAGCACATTAGAGAGAGCTTCAGAATATAGACCTATATCCAGAGTTGTATGTAATTTTTTCTCAAACTAAAGTATACAATAAGACTTAGAATCTTCTTACCATAGACTTCAGAACTGAAAGAGTCCTTTGAGATTATTTAAGGTATCCACTCTACCTTACTCCATTTGACCTCTTCCCCCACCAAAAAAGGGAGAAATCAGGACTTGTAGAGAAGTGAATCATTTAATAGAAGAGTCTTTAAAACCTGATTATTTCATTTATGCTGCTTCAACCAGATAAGAAACCAGAGATGACTTACACAATATTGTATACATAGGTATATCTTAAGATTAAGCTTTAAATTATAGATAAATCCTGGTGTGGTGTTTTGAGACTTTCCAAGTTTCACTTACATTAAAAACATATTTTATGTATTTATAGGAAATTTGTATTGCAAAACACAACGAAAAATTCCAGCAGCGCCTTCGGAGTGAAGATGAATATAGAACCCATCACACAATACAACTAGTAAGTTGTGACTTTTGGAAACTTAGAGCAAAGTTTCAATTTTTACATGTCTCAGAGTGAATAAAACCTGTAGAGAACAAGAAATTGTTATAACTATTGATAAATGTTAGTTATTCAGTAACTACAAATATATGTATATATTTTATTTCTTTAGGGAAAATTGAGTAGAAAATACAATTCCCAAATACCTCCACAAATGCATAGCTTCCCCTACCATCCAGATATCATACATTAACACATCATTATCACCCTAAGTCCATATGAAGGTTCTTTCTTGGTGGTGTATGTTCCATTGGTTTGGCAACTGTATAGTGATAGGTATCTACCATTATAGTATCATATAAAATATTTTCACTGTCTTAAAAATTCCTGGTGCTTCACCTGTTTACCCTCATGTCTCCCCAAGCCCCTGGCAAGTATTGATCTTTTTACCATCTCCGTAATTTTGTCATATTTAGAATGTATAATTGGAACATAGTTTATAGACTTTTCAGATTGGCTGCTTTCACTAAGTGATATGCATAAGTTCTTCCGTGTCTATTCATGGCTAGATAGCTCATTTCTTTTTAACATGGACTAATGTTGAATAAATGAAGCAGTTTTTTTTTTTAATCCATTCACCACTGGAAGACATCTTGAGTGATGCAAAGTTTTGGCAATTATGAATAAAGCCGCTATAAACATCTGTGCAGGTTTTTGTGCTCCCGTAAGTTTTCAACTCTTTTGGGTAAATACCAAGGAGCATAATTGCTGGATTATATGGTGAAAGTATATTTAATTTTGTAGGAAATTACCAGACTCTCTTCCAAAAGTGGCTGTATTATCTTGCATTTCCACTAGCAATGAATGAAAGTTCGTATTATTTCACATCCTCACCAGCATTTGGTTGTGTCATTGTTTTGGATTTTAGCCATTCTACTAGATGTGTAGTAGTATCTCATGTTTGTTTGTGTAGTAGTATCTCACAATTCCCCAATTGTATGAGATTGAGCATCTTTTCATACTGCTTATTTACCATCTGTATATCTTTTTTTGGTGAGAGGTCTGTTCACATCTTTTATCCATTTTTAATTGGGTTATTTCTTGTTAAGGCTTAAGAATTCTTTGTATATTTCTAGATAAGTCCTTTTTCAGATCTGCCATTTGCAAATATTATTCTCCTGGTCTTTGGCTTGTCTTTTTATTCCCTGACAGTGTTTCTCAGAACAGATGATTTTCATTTTAATATAAGTCCAACATCAATTCTTTCTTTGATTGATTCTACCTTTGGTGCTATATCCAAAAAGTCATCACCAAGGTCATACATATTTTGTTCTATGTTATATTCTAGAAGTTTTATAGTTTCATATTTTACATCTAGGTTTAAGATTCATTTTGAGTTACTATTTGTAAAGGTTGTGAGGTGTGTGGCTAAACTTTTTTACTTTTTTTTTTAGGGACATGTGATATAGTTTTCAGGTTTTTTCCTTGGTGCTTGATAGCACTAAATCCTATTTAGCATGCCTGCTGTACTTCAACATTTTTTTTTTTTTGTTAGAGCTTAATGTACTACCCGATTTGACAGGTAGTCTATGAAAAATGGAATTCCCTTATCTTTACCTTTTCCCTGCCACATTACTGTCTTAAATGATACCTTCACACACTATATTACTTTTTTTTTATTTCATGATCTTAAAAATTTTTCTTGATTTTTACTTAACATTTCTTAATATAGTCCTGTTACCTAAGCACGCTAGGTTTTTACTAAAGTGGTTGACTATCTTGATGTCTGTGTATAAATTTTGGTTACTAAATCAGATTTTTAAAAATTTCCTAAACACTTCTTCACTGCTACTTTAAAAATTCTTCTGTTATGAACATTGTTAATTAATCTAAAAATGTTCCCTAGTCACTTATGTATGTTAAAAAAACTTGTATTTATAAAAAGGTATGTATGACCATTATAAAAAATTAAAGCGATACAGAAAAAAGTTACAAAGAAAAAAATCAGTGCCAAAATAGATTATTCTTTTAATAGAACAACTTCAGTGAGTTTGAAAAAACTACTAAAATTTAGATAAACTTGTTGACCATAGCAAGAGATTTGGAAAAACATTGAGTATTGTGATCATAGTTTTATAATTATTTCAACTTTAGACTTGGTCTATGAAATGACGAAATTATTACATTTGTACTTTCTCCCAGCTCCCCCTTCTCGCCATCTCCCAATATTTTATAAATCTTCACGATCTGAATACAGTGATATAACTTTTATATTCTTTATTTCATATAATCAAGATTCAGTTAATTCATGGGATCATGAAGTTTTTTGGGTTCATCTTTGTGTTTACATGGATTCAATGCTTAATGTCAAGTCCTCTTATGACTTCTCTATGCCTGGGTTTGTTTTGATTCATCTTGGAGTTGGTAACGTTTCATTAAGGTGCTATATCAGAGAAGTTGCATGGTTGCTATAGTGTCTGACTTCTGGCATGCTTGGGGAATGTTTCCTTTATATCTAAAGGACATTTTGGCTGGGTCATACAGTCATAATTCCTCTCCATCAAAATTTGGCAAACATTGCTGTGCTATCTTGTAGCCTTGAAGATTGCAGTGAAGAGGTCTGAGGCCTCATGGCATTCTTTCCTCTTCATCACTTGTAAGATTTGACATCCTGGACATCCATAAGAGTCTTTATTGTGGAAATCTAGTGAATTTACCGGTGATCATTATGTATTGAGTTTTCCTAAAACTTGATATATACTTTCAGTCTGGAGATTCAATTCAGTCCTTTAGATTTTGACATAATCTTCCAAGGCAAATGTAGCAGAACTCACATTCAAACTATATTGTTCAGGGAAATGCTGATGGGAAAGAAGAGAGAGGTGATAGAATAAGAGAATAATGGGGGATTGAATTTGAATAGACACTTGATGAATGAAAGACAGATAGGTTAATGACACACAAGAAACCATCATCTCCATGTGAAATTACCTGGCTTTACAAACAAAACAGAAAAATAAAGCCATGGCTCATTTACCCATCTAGAAAGATTTTTCATGTATTTAATATTTGTTCTATCACATGAGATTTAATTAGATAGCTTGTTAGGTGATTCAACAACATAGGAAAATGTTAAATTTCTGTATAGATAACTGCTAACTACAAGCTATGATAGTAAACCAAATGATTTGTATATAATGCTGCAAGTGTTTTTTTTTTTTCCCCTGCCATTTATTTTGCTATATATGTAAATATGTAATTTTTAAATTACTGACCAAGTATTTGCTGGTTTTATTTTTAAGGTCAGGTGTTTGAGTTAGCAGACTATAACAGCTACAAATATTTCATACTAAAATTATTTTAAGACAGAACCCCCTAAATGAAACATTTTCTAATTTAGAGAATATTTATTTTACTTTGCAAAGTAAATATCTTTAATGTAATAAATGCCAAAAAATGAAATAGCATATTATTGTGAATTTTAAAATTTCTATTAAAAATTAATACTATTTCATGCCATAGAACATTTTGTTTTAACACATCATTCTTTGGAGTTATGCAGTTTACTGGGAGAACTCTCTTTTTCCCTATTACTAATAAAAATGAATGGGACATATCGTAATGCAATTATTCATGTTTTACCAGAAAAGAGAAAAATTACATGATGAAGAAGAAAGAAAAAGTGCCTGGGTTAGCCAAGAAAGACAGAGAACATTGGATAGACTTCGAACTTTTAAACAGGTAACAAAAGTATGGTCAATTGATTTTCATTGCTTTTTAAATAGAACTACATACACATTTCCTATTGTAAGATTTCTTTGTATGAAAAAATACTTGTTTTTCCATTTGTTGTTTAGAAAACAATTGTAAGTTGTGGCAGTCATTTAAAAAATTTTTATCAATGTTTTGATTACATGATTACATTTCACCTGATTACATTTCCAGAATTAATATTCTCCCTTAGCTTACCACATTAGTATAGCATAAGAGGAATGGTCAGGGCCTTTGAGAAACCTGGATTCCTCCTGAGTTTTACATAAATAGTTCACAAATGACTATCCATTTCAAGCATCAGCTTGTTAATTGCACATGCATCAACCTGTGGTAATAATTTATGGAAATGACCAGTGACCAAATTAGAGAGTGGATCAGGATACATGAAAAATGCTTCAGACATTCTCTTACCAGGCTAACCCATGACTCTGGGCACTGATATCACAGCAGGTAGATGGTACCTTGGAACTGTGCTTAAGCTGAATGGTTCTCCTTGCTGAATGGTTCTCCTTGCTGAATTGCTCAGGAACCTGGATATGTGCAGATAGATCACTTAATAGTTTAGTAAAGAATGTTTTTGTTCAAGCCCTCATAATGCAAGGTAGGGGAAGGGGAGAAAAAGAGATCCATAATGCAAGGAAAAATTTGTGTTGAGTAAAGGTAGTTCTACCAAATGTATTAAAGCTATGGTCTTCCTACAGTAATAGATAAAGAATGAGAGTTGGGTATGTCAGTACTCCAAATGTATTTATTCTCTTTCCTTCTATTCTACTGTAAAATACACATTGTTTTCAGAGTTTTTTTAAAAAAAGCCAAGTAGCCTTTTGGAAAAAAAGTAAATGTTTTAGTATTTTCATCTATAAGCATTTGGCATACATGTAAGAAATTAATAGTAGTTTCTTAACTTTCTGTATACCTATAGCATATATTTGCTTGACATCACTTATGTTTTGTACTTTTTATTGCTATTTTCATTTAAATTAGTAATTTATCTGGGAAATTTTTTAAACTGATATATTATTATGAATAGAATTTTAGTGTATCATACTATATAAATTTCAGTAGTACAACTTCAAAAAGTCATGTAATTTTGAACAGTTGACTTCTAACGTGGATAAGAAGGAATAAGACTTTGATAAATAGTTTGGTGACATATTTGAAAGGCTAATGCTTTGTAGTCTGGTTGTATATATAACTTTATTAAAGAATTTTCCCTGAAAAGTCACAAAAGTTCCAAAATAACATCTTGCATTTGAGAGCAAAAACAGCCATTTATTCATAAATTGTTTAATACAATTTAGCCAGTAATAATAACTTGATTTTTTAGAGGTACCCTGGCCAAGTTATTCTGAAATCAACCAGGCTGCGACTGGCTCATGCAAGAAGAAGAAGTGCGGCCAGTCCTGTGCCCTGTGAGAACCAGTGTGACTCTCTACCAGGAGCACTACAGGTAGAAGAGAAAAGTGAGGGGGTAGAGGAAGAAAAAGGCAAGTTTGGGTCATCACAGATAACAGAGGCCCAAATCCTCGCACAACCTGATCCTTCATTAGCACAACTTGAAGCCACTTCATTACCTCTCAGTGGTGTTACCTCTGAATTGCCTCCCACTGTCTCTCTCCCACTTATGAATAATATTGAACTTGAACCAGGTTCTGTTACCATAGATCCACTCCCATCATCTACTCCTCCCACACCACCTCCCCCACCACCACCTCCTCCCCCTCCCCCACCACCACCACCACTGCCTGTTGCTAAGGACAGTGCTCCAGAGACACTGGACAAAGGTCTGCCTAGAATGGAGGGGATTGAGAAGAGGATCCCAAAGTCTGCAAGTGCCCCCTCGGCACAACTCTTTGACAGCAGTCAGCTGGTCAGTGCAAGGAAGAAGCTCAAAAAGACTGCTGAAGGTTTACAGAGGAGGAGAGGTAGGTTAAGATGTTTTATGCTCATCTGTTTGAATAAAGTGATGTGTTATTTGATAGGGCATTTTTTTTCATGGGACCTTACAAAGCTTAAAATATTGTGTTTTTGAACATTATTTGATAGCAAACAGGTTGTCAAGGTTGTGGCAGGGCAAAATTCTTACCAACCCACATCAAAAAACGTGTAGACACAGATAGGTGTACCTTCTTGAGCTCTTAGGCATGTTTTAAAAAAAACTATCTTCTGAAGTGATACTTTATCTACTTAGTAATATAGATATGTGGCTCCTTTTGTGTTAGAAAGAAATCTGATTTTAAACTTGGGAAATGAAAAATGGTATTGATATCAGAAAAGGTAAGCTATATGGTCAGGACTTTCACATTAGGATGACATTGGCAGGACCATGTAACATCTGACCAATATTTATCGAACACCTGGGTTTATGTTTTGTATAAAGATGCAAAGAAGAATACCAAGTGATGTGCACAATTTATTGTATGCCAGATATGCCTTATAAAGCTATTTTTGAAAACTGGATAATCCTGTCTCTTAAAAAGCTTTTAGCTTGCATAGGGAGAACATTTTATAAAACAATTTGCATGTTTTTTATTTTGAGAGACCAGCCTGTAAAATATTTCTTTCTATACCCAATTAGCATTTCATATGTAAAACAACTAAATTAAAAAATAGCCAAAATTTAATTTTTTTAATTAAATATGTAACCCAATCACTGTTTACATTTAGATTGGGTTGGTACAATACAGAAATCCCTTGGGAGTTTCATCTATAATATTACTAAAGATCACCTCTCACCTCCTAATCTCCTTATTTCTTGCACATGGGAACTGATAAGGAATACCAATAATACCTAACATGGAAATTCAGTGTTGGAGTTTTTTTTTTAAACAAGCAATATTAGGATCCCCTGTGATCTGACAACCTTTTGTCCACATTTCATGATCCATTTTGTAGATGTAGTTTCTCTTGTTCTAGGCTTACAGTCCTAAAGGCTAGAGATTATATAGTTTAAGTGTAATCCTAACTGTAATTGTTCTTTCTCATTTTCAAAAGTGAGCTCACCCATGGATGAGGTGCTAGCTTCCTTGAAGCGTGGTAGTTTTCATCTGAAAAAGGTTGAACAGCGAACTCTGCCTCCTTTTCCTGATGAAGATGACAGTAATAATATCTTGGCACAAATAAGGAAAGGGGTAAAGTTGAAGAAGGTACAGAAGGAAGTTTTGAGAGAGTCCTTCACACTTCTACCTGACACAGACCCTCTAACACGGAGCATCCATGAAGCTCTTAGAAGAATCAAAGAAGCATCCCCCGAGTCAGAGGATGAAGAAGAGGCTTTGCCTTGCACAGACTGGGAAAACTAACAAGTAAATGGTCTTATTTTCTTCAGTAGCATTTAGTAATACAGTTTTTATATAGAAAATAAGGTCTGTTACATCTTATTGAGTCTGAGCATCATTATTTACTATACAATTATAGCATGGATCATAAATTTGTAAACTTCAAGTTTTACTTCCATAATTACTAGAAACTTTACAGAATAGCACTTTCAAAGGTATTGGCTATTTAAATGATAGGTTTTTATGTCCTGCTTATTGAAAATTTTTGCAGTATAGCTATATGCCGAGTAAAGCGGAAAGTGAAAAATTTTTTAAAATTTTAAAAAAAATTAAAAAATCACACATTTCTTCTTTAAAAAAAAAGAAATAAAGAGGAAAGTGACAGTCTTATTCTAGCTTTACAAAACAGAAGACTTTTTCAAACTGAAGTATTTTGGTTACAAGCTGTTACATATATTGCTGTTATTAGCAGCCCTCACAGGAATTTTCTAAGATCAGCCATGAAAAATTGTTGTACTGGTAAACTAAGGTTTATCATTTTAAAGCTCATCATACTTATTGCGGTCTCTAAAAATTGTGCACATATCTTACTGAGTACACCTTGGATGTTGGTTACACATTTGGCATTCTCCTAAGATAATAGAGAGCACCACTCTACTACATTTTAATAAGCTAATTATATAGTAATGTGGCACAAATTAGCTAAATTATAGAAACATGACTATAACACATGCTATAAATTACATAGTACATAGAAATGGTAGTGATAACTGAAATAGTGTAATTAATGCAAAATATGAAGTATGCAAACATATTCATTAATTGTTATATGGTCCTGATGGAATATGTTTCTGTTGACTTTATAATACTCACCAAAATTGGAGAAGACTCAAAATCCTGGAGTGAATAAAGAAGTAATTAACTTACTCATTAAACATAGTGATTCTCAGTGTGCCTGATCATAAGAATTAATCTGGGGAGCTTAAAAATACAGATTTCTGACCTTCGTCCGAAGGATCATGACTGAAAAAAAAAATTTATATATATATATGTGTTCAGATATACATCTGGATTTTGAAGACTTAATACAAAAGATAAACTGTCATTATTTTTTTAATATTAATACAGGTTGAAAGATACTATTTTGGATATTAAATATAAAATATTACTAAAAGAAATTTTATATGTTCCTTTTGGGGATTGCTTTGTTAGGAAAATGTTACTGTACTATGCTCCCAATTCTGCCCCTTTTCATCAGTAACCTACGCCAATCAGTAATATTAACAAGAGTGGGAAGTCACATTTCTCTTGATAAATGGTTGTGTGTTGCCTTTAATGTGCTTTAGCAAACATTCAGTAGTACCACTTGCCCTGCTCTGGGTCTTAGGCTGTTGGGTATCAGTTTTCTTTGTTGTTATTTATAGAGGGCCTGTTATCATTCACTTTGACTTAGTATTCCTAAATCCCAAAATAATTTCAAACCATTTGTGCTTTATACATATGTACACTGTGGGGAGTAAAGGAAATACATCAGGTGTCTACTCAGTGTGTGAAGTGTCTAGAGACTCAGGTATGTGTCTAGGAATATTCACACTGGGTATTTGTAGATTGTCCCCCATTTTACAGTGTTTGCTACCTATTGCCTTGTCTCCTTCTTGTAACTTCTCAGTAAGCTGCTAAGGTTGTCCAATTTTACCATTTTAGCACTAACCATTGATCCCACAGCTAGGCCTTCACATAAAATGAGCATTTAACTCTTTCATAACAGTGTCGCACTCAGAGTACATGGCCACCAGCAGCTACTTAGACCAGCCCATCTCTGCTTGTTTTCTCCCATCCCACCAGATCCAGCCAAACATATAGATGTTGTATAGCATTTCTTCTATTCAGTTGACTGGAATGTTATTTATAGTTTTTTGGCTGTTAATTTGACCTTATATCAAATAGTAAGAATATAATCCATAATGAATACCACTTTGAAAAGTTCCTAAAACTTTGTTTTTCTTGGCTGATTCTTATGGCTTGTGTGTATAGTATGTTAAGAGAAACAATGAAATACTATGAGAAAGTATATGAGCTCAGATAACCTGCAAAGTCACTTTTAAAAGAGAGCATATCCTGGGCCTCCCCGGTGGCGCAGCGGTTGAGCGCTGGGTTGCGAAGCTGCCTGCAGCCTCTGCAGCCGGTTCGATCCCCGGCTGCTCCCCGGCCACCGGAGAAGGGTCCCACATGGTGAGCAGACCTCTCCTGCCGCCCGCTGCTCCCCTCAGCAGTGTACTTCGGTCCTTCTGCCTGCTCTGCTCCCCGCTCTGGCTCTGGTGAATTCTCTCACCCTCCCACGCTTCTGACTGTACCCAGTGCATGTATAAACCAAACAAACAAACAAATAAATAAATAAATAAGACATGCCTCTAGAAAATTAAAAAAAAAAAAAAAAAAAAGAGTTCTAAAAGAGAGCATATCCTGGTGCGCAGACCTCTCCTGCCGCCCGCTGCTCCCCTCAGCTGTGTACTACGGTCCTTCTGCCTGCGCTGCTCCCCACTCTCCCACTCTGGCTCTGGTGAATTCTTTCACCCTCCCGCGCTTATGACTGTACCCAGTGCTCGCATAAATAAATAAATAAATAAATAAATAAATAAATAAATAAATAAATAAATAAATATCTTTAAAAAAAAAAAAAGAGCATATCCTGCTCTGGAAGCAAACCATAGACTAGTTAAAACCCCCATGTGTTGAGCGGGCAGTGATAGGGAAAGACTGTGTGTGTTTTTCTGAAATCATTTTTTAAGACTCCTCTTCAAATGACTAAAAAGGCGATAAATTTGTACTTCCTGTTATTCCATTTATTGTAGATTTCAAATCATTGAATACTTTTTTGTGTGAAGAGCTCATTTCTCAAAACTTCATGAATAAAAAAGTAAAGGTCCACTTACCTGCCTCTTCGTTCTCTAAAAACTCTTCCCAGAAGTAGCCATAAGTAATAGTGTCCTTGAAGGGGAATAGTGTCCTTGAAAGGAAATAATGTAATTATTTGGACTTGAGTTTCAAATTTGTTTCCCACAGGCTCCTTAAATATATTTAGTAAGTATAAATGGTGCTATCTGATAGAAATACAGCATGAGCACAGATATAATTTTTAAATTTTCCTAATCAGTCATTTAAAGCAAAAAGAAATGGGGTGATATTGATTTTGTTAATACCTATTTTACATGATATATCCAAAATAGTATCATTATACATATTACAAATATTAAAAAAGTCTTGATGTAGTTTACCCTTTTTTGTATTGTTTTAATCCAATGTATATTTTATACTTACTAATAGCACCCCTCAGTTTGGACACTGAGTATTCAGTTATTAAAGTGAAATGTCCTTACCAAAGCAATAAAATGCTATTTAATGGACAAAGATTTTATACTGCTCAGAGTTTAAGTCAAACTAAAAATTCAGTTCCTTATTCACTAGCCAATTTTCAAGTGCACAATAGCTATATCTATCTATAATATTAGGTGATGCAGAACAATAGGTTGGCACTTTACACATGTGCATCCTAGCTTTTATCTGAAAAAGAGGACTTTTATATGTATAGGCTCCTGTGCCATAAATATGTCTCAGACAACTATTTTGAATTTTTAAAAGTCCTGGTAAAGCCACCATTTAAAGACCAGACTGATCCTGTCTTCTAAATATCAATATAACAAAAATTGCTCTCTTGTGAATTTAAAAGATTTCATGTAATAGTTCATATTATACTGGCAATAGATGGGGCAAATATTTTAGATTGCATATTTCTTTTTAGTATAAGGTTTTGACTTAAAATGTTAAAGAATAAACATGAAAATGAATCTGAAATACAGCCTTTTAATGGTGATCAAAAGTCCATATTCCAATAACATCTGTCACTTTTAAAACTTCAAGCCTGACCCTTTTTTAAAATGTCTTCTGTAAACTATAGTGTAAATTGCCATTTATAAGAATAAGCCATGCTATTCATCCTGGATGTTTACACACTATCTTTAATAGGTCAAGCTTTTTAATACACTATATTATTTTGTTTATGAACAGGTGACTTAACAGAAAGAAGAAAAATACCTGCAGTTGAAGATTGATTCTTATTCTTTTGGAAAACAAAATTTTAATCATTTGGTTCCACAATTGGATTTCATTAGATCCAAAATTGCCTCAGTGGTGTGAAAAAAAGAAGCACAATTGGCAAGTTAATACATTTCCAGTCATTCCAATAGATTGTGGTTAAGTTTTAGATGTGCAATGTTCATGACTGCTATGAAGAAAATACCTTCCGGAGAGTCCTGGTTTTTTAAGCACCTTCCCTTCCTGTCCACCCATTTACATCCTTTTAGTGGCCAGTTAAGGTAGGGGTCACTATGAGTTGGAAAAACACTGGGTTGACAGAGATCTACTGTGAGCTGTATTGAAACAGCTTTGAAATCCATCATTCAGTGCACTGATTAGTGATCTGCTTGAAAATATAGAGCTTATTCCCTATCAGCTTATATAAATAATGTGACGCTCTGAAAGAGAAGTTTATTGTGCTAGCTGTAGGAAAGGAATTAAAATCAGGTGGAAATGCACTGAAAATTTCCATATTACTCATCTCCAAAGGAGTTTTCATAAAGATGTTCAACAACATCTAAAAAGATACATGGAGATACACCTTTTAATGTGTTTACCACACGATGATACATTTAACAAGGCATATTTTTAGAAGGCCACACACACTTAACTTTGTAAGGTTTCAAAGTAAAATTTCCATGCTTTTAAGTAGCTCTTCATAATTGTGAATTTATAATAGTTTGAATTTCATGTGCAGCTTTGTTTTATGGGAAGCAATATTTTGTAATTTGATATTTCAAATTATTTTTAGCCTTTTGTTTGAATTATTGCTTGTTACTATAACTCCACATGACTTTCCTATTGAGAATCAAAAATCAGGATTCAGTAATAGGGATGCATATCATAAGTCTTTCATGTACCATTTAAGTTTTTATTTTTATGCTCCACAGTGAAAAAAAGTGTGCTCTACAAATATGCAGAAAGTAGACAGAAAAAAAAAAGTCTCCTTTGTTGACATTTCACCGTCTTCACATGCTTTAAGTACAACTTTGGGAAAGAGTCTTTGTTATTGTCACTAAAGTTTTAATGATATGTTTGTAGCTCTTAAGTGCTGATTTTGCTGAAAGGGAGTCCTGAAGGATGCATTTATATGAATAGAGCTGTTAGGAATTTTCAGCAAGACTGCTGTTGGTTTGAATGAAAATAGATATATTGGGCCCAGTTTACAGTACTCTGTAGGGTGTAATTCTGCATAAGACAGATATTGATCTTTATATGATGGGAATTTAGGACTGAAGTACCAAAAAGAACTTTATTTTTTTCTTCTGAGGCAATTTTCTGACTTAGAATCAGAAAGCAGTCCCAGGGTAAAAGTCCTCCATGTATATGAATTGGTGTTCCTGGAGAAAAAGAAACACTCAAATCTTTGTCACTTTAAAATGTTACTGCCTTTAATTATGGGAGAAAAATTTCTTGGAACAGATTATATAAAACAATCTTTCTGCTTAAATGTTGGTGGTATGTTTATTAATGAGACTAGGAGCTGTTGCACAGCTTTTTCACAATACAGTGGTTTTATTCTGGCATCATTCTCACCCCTTTTCTGAGAGGTTTAGAAGCAATAGAGCTAATATATTAATGTAATCTTTATCCCAAAGGGGGTTGTTTGGGGGAGGTAATTGTTCTTTTCTGATACACCTTCAGTAAAGCATGCTTGTAACCCAAAGAATGATTGATTTGATTGCTAATATATTTAAAATATTTTAAAGCAAATTTGCAGATCCTAAAAAAAAAAATCATGTATTAATTATGCCTTTGGATGCTTTTTTCTTTTTCATTTATTAATATTTAGAAAAATATAGGAGGATCTAGTGTTAAATTAGAAACAAAAACACAAAATTTCATTTGTCAAGAGGGGTTTGCTACCTAGTTACTGTTACTGCTGGAGTTCCATTAAAAGACAGGCTCACTTATCTGAGCCATGTGGTAATAAATCTCTAGCAAATAATGGAGGGTATACAGATCCCTATAAATCCTGTAGGGGTGCAAGATTCACAGCTTTTAACACATTCCTCTATAGCACTTCAGAAGGTTATCTCACACTTGAGGATAAGTAGGTTAAATAAAGCAAAGCCTTGATAGCAGCCAGCTATGCTCATTCTCTGGTTAATAACTTTCTCCAACATACCCATTTTCCTGCCTTGAGATTCAGGTTCCTACTTCCAACAATATTACAAATTACCACAAGCCATCAACTTTGGCATTACGACAAATATTAAAATTTGAAATAACTATAAGTCTGCTTGACCATCAAGATGAGATTACCAGTTGAACCCTTATGTTCATTTTAAAGCTGATCCAGAACCCAACAAATATTATATAAGCATGGTTAAATATTTCTTCTTGCCCCTAATAAAAATGAACATCTTTGGTCTTAGTATTAATTTTGTATATATTTAGTTACGATGGTACTTACAGATGATCACAATTTCAGTTCCAAACTTGGCTGTACTCTATAGGTTAAAATATTTCATGGTTATATTTCTGTTAATATATCATTTCTGTATGAAGAATCCACAAATAGCTGCTCGCTTTTGCTGAATCAGTTTAGAAGTTAATTTACCAATCTAGTCTCAACTGCAGTATATTTAAAATAGGGAAACAAATATAGATGATGATCTGGGGATGTTTTGAGGTTACTGTTACTGCTCACTTAAAGAACAATTTTAAATATTTCTCCTAATGTAACCAAAATTATGTATATATAACCAATGCGGCATGCATAGAAAAGGTATTGCTAATGATTTAAAATGCTGATAGTATTGTAGTGTAGCAGTATGAGAAAATGCCTGGCTAAAGAGGATTTTTAAAAGATGACTAATAGTCTCTCTTACTTGATGTTTATTTTATAGTCTTGTTGAGTTTATGAGCAGCATAAAAACAACCATCCCTTAATTTTTCGTTGTGAAACAGAAACATTTCTATAAAATGCATTTTTAAATGGACTCTTGAACACAGTTATAATAGTGGATCGGATGTAGTATTTCTATAGTGGGAATTGGGCTTTTCTTATTATGAAATCATAGAACATTTTCAGCACTTCCATGTACTCTGTATAATGGGGTGGAGGGATTCTTTTTTCTATAAAGCTGACCTATGTAGCAGTATTTGATAATATATGGCATGACCACTTTGTCATAAAATGTGTTTAAATTGTAAACACTTTGGCCATAGTAGAAACTAAGAATTAAAACTCTCAAATAATGGAACAAAACTTAATGGGCAGCATCCTCTCTGTTTGGAATGGGACCAGTATACGATTAATATAATTTTATACATTCCCTAAGATTCCATTTTTAAATTGCATTTGAGTGTGTTTATAAAAACTTAAGTCAGTGCTTTGAGCCTAAAAAAGTTTTTTTTCACTACTAGTGGGTCCTTAAAGGCCCTGATCAGGGAGTTGAAATTTCATATACTTTACCAAGTTATTTGTAAAAAATCTTTTTGAACTGCTGTAAAACATTTAAAGTCCATGGCAGATGCATTGTTAAAATTCAACCATTTGATAATGAAAGCAGAAACCTTAAAAAGTTTTACCTAATTCTTGCACTGAATTTAAATGATAATATAAAGTTAAATGTGCATTTGAAACAGATTTTATTTCTCATTTATTGCTTAACATAGGAGAACTGTGCTTATTGTTAGAGAATTGACCCGCAAGATTTATTTCAGATGTCAGAGAGGTAAGAAAGTAGAAGCACCTTACTGTTGGAGCATGTTGCATTTATTTAGTGCTACTGAGCAATTCAGTAGTTATTTCTGAACTTTGCTGCAAAGTGCTCTTTAATTAAAGCACATAAAGAAGAGTCTCTGCTTAATTGCTTTGTAAAATGAAGCAATGGTATTTTTTATCCTATAAATATAGTCTAATTTAAAAGTTTTTCCTACAAAATGAGTTTATATTGTTGCCTAAACTATCACGTATGTAAACAGAGGTTTTTTAAAGGTGAGAGAGAATCTGGATTTCCTTCCTCTCTCTCCCTCTCTCCCTCTTTTCTTCTCTCCCTCTCTCCCTACCCCCTCTGTGTGTGTGTATGTTGCAAATGTTTGTCCATTGAGTTATTTCAAAATGTGCTCATCCTAAAATTTTCTGTTTTGCCCTCAGTAAATGTACAACTTGATATTTGATGAATTTAATTGATTGAATTCCAAATTTATAAGTGTTTCTCCCCTTCAGACATAATGTATTATGCCACTGTAAGGTGCATGTACAGAAAATACCTCTGAGGTTGACATATTAAATATTTTATCAATGTTGTTTCACACTGAATCTCAATCAGACCTTAATTTTGAAGGTTATGAAAAGTTTGGTTTGTTTTTAAGTCAGGTGTAACTGAGTGGCTTAATTTGGGGATTTAAAGCTGGCTAGGCACCACCGTGCAAAGTGAGATTTAGGTGTTCACAGAAAGTATGGGTTGTTGGTTATACAGTTCAGTTTTAACAAAGGAAGTTTGGGGTTTTTTTAATTTGCATGTTCTATGATTAAAGAGTGTAACACGTTATTCTGAGCTTTTCCCAATACTAATTATATTGGTTTTAAGAAGGCTCAATCACAAGATGGCATTTTCCCTTCATTTGTGATCCAAGAGGGGTCAACAATACAACCCATACAGTGACTTTTGACTTTTCAATTTGGACAGAATCCCCATTGTCTCATTCATTTCTCATTGTACTGTATGTCTTACCAAGTGTGAACGCATAATATATAGTTTATGAAAAATTGAAGGCTAGAGATAATTTTGCATGAAACAAGCCCATTAGGGCTAATGAAACTGACATGTTTTTTAGCCTTTCTGGTTAAATGAAAAATTTAATGGCAAACCAATTCACCATTTACTAGCTTTGTGCAATATTATAATGGTAGAAACAAAACACTAGCACATTGTGCTTGGCTTTTAAGGATAGCTAAACACCATTACATTAAATGGACAATGTGTACAATGTATTGTAAATGCCAACTTTTGCAAATTTACAATACTTAAATATGCTCAATTAACATTCTAAAGTATTAAAAGTACAAAGAAAAAACTAAGGAAGCATTTATAGCAATACTATGAAATCTCCAATAATTGTTTTGACTGTTGCCTTTTGCTCTGTAGTGCAAAATTTCTGCATTGTAATTATTGTTTTGCTTTGTACTTCATGTTTTTTACACTCATGACTTCAGAGTTAAGTACTTGTACACCAAGTATTGCAATCACCTTTCTCTTATACATGCAATGTAACAACATACAGTTTTGGTGCTTAACAATATTCCTTTTTTTTTCCTTAATAAAAGATATTTATTGAGTTAACCTGATTTTGTTTGTTTGAAGTAGCATTGATGATAGATACTGTCACTTCATTTCAAACAGAAGGAACATAGCAAATTGTGCATTTGTTAAAACATGTTGAACAGAATTCAGAGACTATCTACCCCTGTACTACTTCCTCTTCCCAACTACTATTTATAATAAAATATTTTAATTTGTGTTAGAATGGCCTTATTCATGCTGTTTCTGTAAATATACACATAGTTTGGAAATGTTGACTTTCAAAATTGGAAGACCTGTAAATGACCTAGTATTAATTTGTGGTTATCTAAATCAAGGGAGTTTTGGCTTTACACTTAAACACAGGAGTAGTTTAGAGTCTTAAAGCTGCTACTGTGTAGTCCTGACCCCCAGACTCACACATGTAAGGGCAGGTATCCTTGTAGAGGCTGAGGTCCCACATGCTCTCTAGCCTGAGACTTCTAAGAATCCTAGTACGTGTGTCACGCTTGCAGAAATCATGGTGTGGGTTGGCTTGACATGGTTTACTAGGTGGCCTCTTTTGTATTAGCCATCATCACTAAGTCAAGTGAAAAACGTCTCCTGGAAATCTTGCCTGACTAGGATGTCTTAGTTTTTGTGACTCTGTCACTTAACCTGACTTTTACTGAGTTCTATCAGTTTGGTGAAAACCGTATGAACTATTTTGCCAAAGGAAGCTATTTGGGAGACATTTATATTCGTTGGTGCAAAAAAACCCCAACATTTCATCACATTCTGACAGTTACTAATTGATAACAAAGCTTAATTATATTCCCAAGCTCTCCATCCCCATGCCACATAGATACCCTTTCTGCCCAGACCCCACAACTTTCTTACCAGAAATTTGTGACATTTTCTCCAGGTCACTTGTTGTCTTGCTTATTCATAAGATCCTCTTGCTCACCACCTGTGTGCTCTCTTCTTTGAAGCTGGCTATTTGTCAACAGTTTAATCTCTAACAGGCTGATGGCCCATTAATTCTCCTCCCATGTTCTTAAGGTCCATCCGCTCATAACTACCTCCTCCTCTTTTCTCCCTCCTTCCTCCCTCTCTCTGCTCTTCGCTATTATTGTGAATAACTCCAGGTACTCAGGCCACTGAGCAACTTCCTGACTCAAGTTCCTCCCTGTCACTGATTCCCATGGCCCTGCCTTGTGATGCATTCAGTAGATTTCTGGATGTCATGCCTCCAAATTGGCCTAGGAAAGCATGCACCAAAGTCTCCCTTCTAAGCTCTTACCCATTCTTTTCATTTTACATGGTCATTTCATGCCTCTCTACCTATACATGTGTCTGTCTAAAATGCTTCTTTTCCATGTGTTGACATCATCTAAATTCATCCATTGAGTGTTCATTTGGAAAACAGCTGGGCAATATAGAAAACCCTCCCTGTTTATCAACATTCTCAATCAGAACATTAAAAGTAGAGGAATAAGAAAGTTAAGATGTGAAAGGAAAAATAACAGAATCTTATTTAATCTTCACAATGTTCTATAAATTGTACTAATCATTTGAGATATAAGAAAAGGATTTAGATATTAAATTATCCACGGTGACAGTAAATTAAGTGGCAGAGGGCTTTGCTTTAAAATCCCTACATTATCAACTTTACTCTTAACCCCCTAGTATCATCAACTTTATTCTTAACCCCATAAGAGCCACTGAATGAAGTGCTCAGTATTCAGTTCACGGTCTTGAGAAGAGCTCTTCTCTAGGATAAAATTAAATCTGTACCTCCTGTGTTGAGATGTGCCAAACAAACTCTTGATCAAGAAAAGATTTTATGAAGGATGGAAGCAAAAATATCAAAGGCATGAAGAGATGATTTCAAGTTAAGACAGTCACAGAAAAAAAGCTCACATCTCTTCAGAAGCAATTTATTCTATTATATGAATGAGTTATAGCAGATTGAAGAACTTCAGGCACTTCAAGAATTGGTCACTTGTGGACTGTTGTTACTGACTTCAATTGTCAACTTCTGTTATTGATATAGAGCTAATTTGGGAACTTTGTTCTCCAACAACATAATTTCTGCAAGGAGCGTCATAGGGGCATATATATCCCCACATATACATACATATACGTGCAGGTCCTAGTGTGCCCCCGTAGCCTCAGTGATTTATGTGATTCTAGAGCTAGAACATTCCAAATAACTGCAAACAAGTCAGTTCCTTTGACCTTCAGTAAATGTCTTGCTATACCTCCCAGGTTATCTGGAAACCTTTTACATTGAAATTATGTTAAATAATGTTTTTATCAAGTCATTGAAAGTAAGTTAACAGTTTTAAAGAAAAACCTTAAGCAACTAAACATACTAGCCAATTTCTGTCAGAAAAAATAGTTGCTATAGAGAACAATTAAAAAGTTACTTATTCCCAAGATCATTGAACTCCTTCCATCAAAAGATGTTTTGTGTAATCAAAGATGATAACTGGGAAGCCACAAGAAACTTTTTCTAGTGAAAAGGAAATAAAGTCTAGCAGGATTCAATCTTACAGTTTTTCCTAAAACGCATTAGGAAAGATTTAGAATAAGAACCCCTCTTCTGATTTTTTATTCTGATATTCTGCAGCACATAAATATAATTTTAAGCTACTAAATTAACACCATCAAATGACTTGGGAGGAGAAGTAAGGTGAAGAGAACAAAGTTTCCATCCATAGTCATCATGAGCAGTTCCTGATACCATCTTATTGAAGATTACAGTAGCAAAAGTCATACAATGGTTCCATCATGAAGTGATATAATTTGCAACAATGTCCTATAAATGTGTAGGCCAAAATAATTTTAATGCTTAAAGACCCAGAACTGCTGAGTTCTTATTTGAGTAAATGTTGAAGTGTTCCAGTAGTTAGTATCTATTCAAAATTATTTGGTCTTTCCTACAAGCCACTTTATCATCCGCCTCTTTTCAGAAATATCAATAGGATGGTCTATCTAGGCAAGTACATGGGTCAGTTCCACAATATTTGAGACAATGTTATCTATTGCCTGTCCTGTCAGCATTGCTAACACTGCCAGAGAATAAACCATAAATTTATTGTGATACAGCACTCACTGAAATACCTAATTCTAATTATTTCTAGAGTTCATAACTCCTTCCTTCCTACATAGTCTCTCACCCTTTCCCTTGGCTCCAAAGTACATCTAAGTCATGGTGATGCCCATTTTCTGGCCTATATCTCTTCTCAGAATTAGATCTGTATGTATTCAGCAGCAGAGTGATCTCTTCCTTTGAATTCCTCGTATACATCTCAAATATAACATGTCCACAGTGATTCCTCTGATCCTTACCCAATCAAAACCTGAATCTGGGCCTTCCCGGTGGCGCAGCGGTTGAGCGCTGGGTTGCGAAGCTGCCCGCAGCCTCTGCAGTGCCGGTTCGATCCCCGGCTGCTCCCCGGCCACTGGAGGAGGGTCCCACATGGCGCGCAGACCTCTCCTGCCGCCCGCTGCTCCCCTCAGCAGTGTACTTCGGTCCTTCTGCCTGCTCTGCTCCCTGCTCTGGCTCTGGTGAATTCTCTCACCCTCCCGTGCTTCTGACTGTACACAGTGCTTGTGTAAATAAATAAATCTTTAAAAAAGAAAGCTTTAAAAAGAAAAAAAAAACCTGAATCCACCATTTCCAGTTTTACCCACTTTCACTTTTCATCTGGTTTTATAATTTAGACCCTAGAAGTTACCTTACTGCTTTTCTCACCCACACCATCCAAATACAATTCTCTAAGTCCTATCAAGCCAAACTGGAATTTACATCCAGCACACATCACTGCTTTCTCTGTCCCTTCCCGCCCTCTTGTGCAGACCACCTTCCTCTCTCCACTAGACCACTACACTAGCCTCCTAAGTGATTTTTTCTACTGCCGCTCTTTCCTCCTTCCAAATTCCTCTCCATCCACAGTAAAAGTGGTGAGATCAAGTCTCTCCCCTGCGTAAAACCCTCCGATTGCTTCCCAATGCATGTAGTATAAAATACCAAATCTCTTTCCTATGGACTGGAAATCTGGATGTGATTGGTCCCATTATTTACTAGCCACATGGGTAATCTCTTAATTTAGAGATTAAGAGAGTAAGATGTGGCATACTCCTATAAGTTTTCTCTTCCCTTTTTTAAGTGTAACCAACAACTTTGTGTTCCCTCAACATTTGTATGTCGAAGTCCTAACTGCCACTCCTGCCTTCCCCCACCATCTCATCATTATGTGCCCTTTTTTGGAGATAGGGTCTTTACAGAAGAAATCAAGTTAAATTAGGATGGGCCCTAATCCAGTATGGCTGGTGTCTTTATAAAATGGGCAAGTTTGGATGTAGATAAGTGTAGAGGGAAGATGATAAGAAGAGACAACATGATAATGACCAGCTACAAACTGAGGAGAGACGCCTTGACAGTTATTTCCCTCACAACCCTCAAAAGGATCAACCCTGCCAACACCTTGATTTTGGACTTCTAGCCTCCAAAGCTGTGAGACAATGAATTTCTCTTGTATAAGCCACCAGTCTGTGGTACTTTGTTACAGCAGTCCTGAGAAACCAATCCACTATCATCCAGTTTTCCATATCCTCAAATAGGATTTGCTACCCTCCCTCAAGTGGATCCCTGCCATCCTCCAGCTCAGCCCCTTGTGTCGTAGGATCATGCTAACCAGATTATCCACTTACGTTCCCGACATTTTCTGGAACACTGATAGGTGAAGCATAAAACTAGGTCTAGCCAGTGAACTGGAAGCAGCAGTAACGTGTGGCACTTTTCGCCTGAAGCAGTGGACAGACCATAGAAATTACTTATTGAAGAAGATGAAGATACCCTCTATCACTACTTCCTCTCTACACTGTATTAGAGATACTAATATTGCAACTATGCAAGAAAAAGAAAGGGTAAAGAATTGAAAAGAAAGAAAACACATGGGGGGGAGGCAGATAAGATTGTGTAGGAAATCCAAGTTTATAGATAAATACAGAAATTAAGATGTTTAATAATTCATAAAATTTAATATTTGAATATCAACTAAATTTTTACAAACTAGTATCAGTTTAAATTTTAAAAAGCTATTTTAAAGCACTGAATCAATGAAAATAAGACATCTAGTGGGGGAAAAGGCATGAAACTTGAATAGCGAATTCACAGAAATAAGTTAAAATGGCCAATGTGCATACAAAAAAGAAAAATAACCTCATTAGCAACAAAAACAAAGCCAAAATGATTACATTACACCCTCAAGAAGAGTTAAAACTTAAAAGATTATTTTGTGTGTTGTCAAGGATTTAGAAAACTTGCATGCATTACTCATGCTAGTATAAATGGTACAACTATTTTGGAAAACTGCTAGGCATTATCTACAAGAGTTGGATATATGCTCACCCTGTGACCCAACTGAAATCTCTGTACTTGAATCAGAAGACATAAGCAAGAGTGCTTACGGCAGCATTCTTTATAGGATCCAATAACCAACAAAACCCAAATGTCCATCAACTGATGAGTGGAATTATGGTATTTTCTTAAAACTGTGACATAATCATATATTGATTACTACAAAACAATGAAAAATACAGCTACACACCTTGGGTGATCCTCACTGATATAAGTTGAACAAAAGAAGCCATAAAGAATAATACATGATTTCAGTCATATAAATGAAGTGGTAAGGGTATTATTTCATTAGTAAAAAGCAAGGAGATGATTGCTGCAATAATTATGCCAATGGTCACTTTTGGAAAAAGGAGAGCTTTATGATTAGAAAGGCAAATCTAGAGTGCTTCTATAGGGCATAAAGCTTCCATTTCTTGATCAGGCTGGTGGCTAGGTGGGGGTTCACTTTAATTCAGCAAGCCGTACATTCATATTCATTTTTTCTGAATAAATATGACATTTCACAATAAAGTGTTTGGGGTGGGGGGAAAGCCTGATACACAGTTCTTTTATTAGAAATCTAGAAATTGCTTCTAGGGTTCAGTTGCCAAAAACATTTTTCTCCACAAAAATAATTTGTGTGCTTGCTCTTTAAAACAATGAGAACATATAATCTATCATGTTTCGCTTTTTTCCTTAGTTGGCAGGAAATCAGAGCCTAATTTAGTGCTTTTATGGAAAAACCAACTCAGTCGGACTTCTGAGTCATAGTCCTCAACTTTTAATTGGTTCTGTGTGTGTGTGTGTATCTTAGCCACTCCTTCTGTAGATATTTTTATAAGTTTCTTTTGGTGAAGTAGATGGGAAAAACCTTTTGAAATTTTATCAAATAAAAAAAGATTGTAGTGATTAAGAACAACTTTTAAGACACCTACTAGCTGTGTGAACTTGAGCACATCATTTCCTTGTGCTTCACTTTGTTCATCTGTAAAATGGACACAATGACACCCACCTCATCTGGTGGCTGTATGGATAAAATGAGTACACAGAAGAGTGTCTGACTCATATATAAATGTTAGCTATTAGTCTCTTTTTAAGATGTGACTTTAAAAATCTTCACAAAGTCATTTAGAAGTAAGAATTTCTGAGACTATAGTACATGCTCCTGGACAAAGTCTGAAAATGCAGCAATATCATATGCATTTTGTTATTTAATGGAACACAATATCATTTGTGTCACAAAATGAATACTATGCAGTAATCAACATTTTGTATTAACAACAACAACAAAAAAAACTTTACCTTTATGTCTACTTTTTTGAAAGAATTGAGTGCTCCCGGAAAAGGTAGAATTCCTATTTTCAGACTGGCTTTCTGTGAAATGCAAACCTAAAGAATCAAATCTAAAAATATAAAGAACACCAATGAACTCTCAGTTAAATATGGGGGCCTGAAACACGCTTTTATGAATACTCCCCCCCTGGAGCTCTAACAGGACAGTAAAGGAAGAAAGGGAAAAAGAGAAGAAAATTTATGGATGAGAAATGTCAATAAGTATTTGAAAGATGCTTGGGAGGTGTGGGATAAATGACTTAACCCAGAGGAGGGAGCTGCCCTGATGAGTCTGCTGTGAGAAACTGGGAAGCAGGCCAAGTCCTGAAGGCTCTAGCACCTAGGGCACTGTGTTCTTTGAAAGGTAGGGTGAGGTGTGGTGAAAGGAGAATGGTGGAAAGTCTGAAAGAGGAGCAATAGACAGACACCCCCTCACCACCTAGACATTCCTCCCTACTGGAAGACACTAGAGGTTCATTCTCTGTAGAAAACAAGCCAAAAATAATCTGGACTCAAATAGCAGGTACTAATGGAGGGTAGAGGGAATGCTGAACACTGGAGTGTTAAGTCACAATCTACTTTCAGAATCATGAGCCCCTGACTAGCCCCTGCCTAGTTCTGGGATGGCCCTTACTCTGCCATCTTTACCCTCCACAGGATTCTGGAAGATCCTATTTGTTTCCCTGGAGAAACTAAATGGTCACAGAGGACAGTCTAGCACATGTTAGTAGGGAATGGAGAGACATGGAGGTTTACCAAATGACAAAACTGACTTTTATGAACTCACCCCCAAAGCCTCCAACGAGCTTCTCCCTACCTGCCCGGATAACTCCCAGGGTCTCTCTGTAGAATATAAACAGACTGCTTAGAACCATAGAGACATTCTCAGAAAAATCACACAACGGACAGAGGCTAAAACAAACTGTAAAAAGCAACTTAAAAAAAAATAGACAAATTCAGGGAAAAAGTCAAAATTTTGTCAAATAAGGCAAAATACTGCCGCAATGAAACAAGACATTACTATAAAAAGGTGTATTCTGAGAACAAGTAACAACATTTAGAAATGAGAACTCTAATAGCTGATATTAGAAGTTCTATGCAGGGTAGAGGCAAAGAACTCAACACCAAACAAATAGCTAAGGAAATGAACAACAGAAAAGATAGAGGACTAATTTGATTAATCTATTACCTGATTAATGCCTGGAGGAAGAGAAAAGTGGAAGGGAGAAGTTATTAAAAAATATAAAAAGCTTACTATTTGCTTGTCACAATTTGAGTTGGATTTTCTTTCATGTGCAATAGAGGATTCCCTGGTGGTCCTGTAAGGAGCTTCTAGTAAGTTGGGATTCAGAAATGCTCCCTGCAATGGCCAACACAGTCATTTCCGGTTCCTTTGGAGAGAGCACTCTTCTTGGAGCAATGGGACAGAAGCCAGAGTGGAGAAGTCTCAAGTGTGAATGGAAAGTTAGCAAATGGAGATAATGGCATAACTACACAGATCTGATTTTTTCAGTGAAAAAGAGAGAAATCAACTGATAACATAAGGATTAAGGGCAGATATGTTTCAAAGGTAAGAGACACTAAAGCATGCCTGTGTGCTAATAAAAATACAGTAAACTAAAACTAAATTGAAATTACAAAGGTATTCCTGTCTCTTAGGTAAACAAAAGACCACATTTATAATCAATAAATAACAGGAAAATGGAAAAGAAAATTAGTTTTGCAGTCCAGGCATCCCAAGAGCCTTTGACCTTAAAGTTAGGAATTTAAATTCAAAGGATTAGAGGATTTGGGGAGGATATGAATTTTTTAAACATCCACCTCAATTCTCCATGGCTAGATAATGTACTCAAAAATAGCCCCAAAGATCTATTCTGGTCACTAATGGATTTTCTAGGAAAAGTTTGTTCTCACATGATATTTTCAGTGATTTCTTGTAACACTAGTACACTGTTTAGATTAAACCACATTTAAGGTCAGTAATTTATTATTGTAAATTGTAAATTGTACTTATTATTATTGTAAATTGTACTTATTATTATTATAAATTGTACTTGCTCAGCAAGTACAGTATAATTTAGTCATTCAGCAGGATTCACTACATATGGACAATGCCGGTGTGGACACAAACCTGTGTGCAGTACAAGGAATGGAGTTAGTATGCAAAGAAGAACAAGACTGCTGTGTTTCAGGAGTGCTGGACCCCACTGTTAGATGGGTGCCCACCTCATCTGGAAAACAAAAGGCATTTTCTCTATATTCTGCACATAAGTGACATCATTCAGTATGTCTTACTCCTTCTAGCTTATTTCACTAAACATAATCCCAGCTTCATCCACGTTGCCACAAATGGCATGAGTTTATCTTTTTGTTTATCTAGGTTGGTGTTGCATTCCTTGCCTCTACCTTGGATAGAATTTGTAATATCAGCTATGAGAGTTTTCATTTCTAAGTGTTGTTCCTTGTTCTCAGAATATACCTTTTTATAGTAACACAGCTACGAATAGTGTTCCACTGTGTGTACATACTACATCTTTTTTTTTTATCAAGCTTATCGATTTCCCAGACCTTGTGTATGTTATATCTTTTTTGACATGTTTTCCATCTTGATCCACTCATCTATTTTTGGAGTAGGAAGAAAGCACAATGAAATCTGGTGGTAGAATATGGGTGCTAAAATACTAACAGCTATGTCAAACAATGGTACTTGTACTTAAAATTTTTTAAAATTTTATTTGAAAATAAAAGGTGGAAAAAAGTGCTTATTGCAGTCAAACTAGCACAAGATGAATCAGCACAGAAAATACCATTGAGAAGCGTGGGGCCTCGACCATTACGCCTCTGAGAGGACCTGTCACTTGTGATCTGGGTGTCCCCTCAAGGAATTAGGGCACACTGCTGCTGCTGCTTCAATTTAGGGTGTGTCTAACAACCCAAAGTCTTCTTGATGTTACCATCCTAGTCATTTGTCAAACTCTGCAACTGATATTCCAGGAAATCTGTGTGAAGAGCAAAAGATGTTACCAACACAGCAGGTAATTCAAGGACCAAACCACTGCTAAATTATACATACAACTGTCATTTTCATCTCCCCCAAATCATCAGCAGCACCTTGGGTGGTGACTAGATACCTCTGAGAAGGACCATCACCACCCCTTCAGGGATGTTTACATCTGTGTAACCCTATTCATGTCCAGACACTGAAAATTCAGATCTGAGAGCAAGTGACTGGGGATAGTGCGAGACTTGGGCCTGCCAAACTATACTTTGAAAATTAACGCCATATTGGACTGTGAGTTAGTAGAACTTCCAGAAAGGCCTAATTGTCTCCTTGGTAGTAGTGGCTTCACAGGAAGAATTTGATTCCACTTCAATCAAGAATATGCTGTGATGAATGTCCTCTCTGTATAAAATATCTGCTATTTCAATAGCCATCAAGGGGAAATAGATGAAGCGTGAAAAGAGCAGTAATGAACCAAGAAACATTTCCCGGTCACAGAAAATGCTCCTACCCAAGAATTAATTTTATTCTATTTTTTGCAATTGCAAATAAGAATAGATATGATTTGCAAATGCAAATAACATGGCCATTTCCATCAGGGAACATGCTTTGTAATTGCTGCCAAATTCTACAATAATCATAAATGCCTCATTCAGTCCCATGCTGGTTTGATCCTTATGTTTTCTCACAATAGGTCAGAACTAAGAATCTGCTGACTTCTCAGCTAGAATTCAACCATTTTACAGCTTTCATTTTTAAAAGTGCACAAGGCTAAAAGCTTGGATCTAGGATCTGGTATTAGACAGCTAGAGATCTTGGACTGCACCTTTTTTGTGAGTCTCAAGCAGCATAATAAAGTGGAGAGGCTGCTGGAGGATTTTCAATCCTGCTCTAGCTGTGTGAGGTTAGTCCAGTCACTCACCTCCTCTGGTCTTAGTTTCCTCATTTGGGAAATTGGACAGGAAAATTTCTGAGTTTCCTTCCAAATCTCACATTCTGTGGTTCTATATGTGGTGCCAACTAAAACAGGTTGTTCCCGGTGATCTGTAAAGAAAGAATTGCCCTACAGCTTTCTAGTTTCTTAATAGACTATTCATAAAGTAGAATGGAATCTACCCCTGTGTAGACACATACCACCTCCAGCAGAGTGAAGGAAGAAATCATTAAAGAGCCTGACATGCTAAAGAGACAACAGGCTGCCTGCCACTGTACATTTGCCTGTGTCTGCTGAGCGAGCTGGCTCTTAGGAATCCAGAGGGCTGTGGAAAGACAGCAAGTAAAAGTTAACCTTAGGACCCTCAGCAGTCCTTTGTTCTGGGGTTTATCTGAAACCAAAAGATAAATTCTTTTCCCACAAATTCAAATATGCTGCCCAGAAGCTAAAGGGCTTTCCATAATGTTAAAGATTATTTTCTTTGGTTCATCAACACTTTTTGATATCATGGCCCCCAAAACGTATTGCTTATCTTTGCTTATCTTCAAGCCTCAGATTTAACGGTCAACAGCATACCAAAAAAAAAAAAAGTCCCCTGTTACTTTGAGAAATAATTTTATATCCATACTGTATCCAATTAAGGTGCACAATTTGAAGAGTGTTGACAGTTTCATACACCTGAGAAACAACCATCACCATCAAGATACAGAATATGTCCATCACCACCAAAAGATCCTGCACTCCTCTGCATCCACAGGCACCACTAATCTGCTTTTGTCACTATCATTTTCTAGATTTTTAAAAAGTGGAATCATGTAGAATGCACAGTCGTGTCTGGCTTCTTTCACTCAGCATGAGATTCACTCGTGTCGCTGCATGTATCAGTAGTTTGTCCCTTTTTATTGCTAAATAATAATCCATTGTATGAATGTACTGCATTTTGCTTACTCATTCATCTGTTAATGGGCACTTGGGTTATTTCCAACTTTGGATTATTGCGAATAAAGATTCATGTGCAAGTGTTTGTGTGGACATGTTTATTTCTCTTGAATAGCTAGGAGTAAAATGGCTGCATCATATAAAAGGTCTATGTTCAAATAATGTTAACAAGATTTTGAGACAATGAATTATTGCTAGGGACCTCTTTTCCTTCAATGAGAGAAACCTTGGAGTTTCACTAGAAGCATTGATACTTCACCCTGTATACTCTAGAGATGGAAGTATTAGAAACATTGATTCTTAATATACTGAACATCTAGCGATGGAAAAAGAGGGTATAATACATTGTGGACTACTGCATTAATTTTTAGGGGAGGAAATGGGGGCCTGAAATATTGAGGCACCTGTCCAGTAGAGTTGCAGGGTTGGTTAAAATTTTTGGCAGGCCGCATGTGAGTGAGGAACCTGTATGACAAATTCAAGTGTGTGAGGGAAGGAAGGAAGGAAATGTCAGAAAGAGCTACCTCGTGCTAGAATCTGGCTTACATTGTTATACTTGTGGACTGTCAGTCAGAAATAACTGAATAATCATTCATATTGGATGACTTATGTTCTCCATCTAGAATCTGGTGGAAAAAAAATAGTTTCAAGCATGGACTTCTGATAAAACCCCAGAAGGCTCTGTGACTTGTGCAGAGACCTCCACTTCTCCCAAGGCCAGCACTGCCCACTCAGCAGACCGGGCCCTTGGAGATGGATCAAGTCAACACTTCTCTTGGACACTTCATACCTTCACCAAATGTAAAACCACTAGTAGTGAACTTCACTCAAATTCATTCAAGAAGAATCCCATGTGGAAGCATTTGCTCCTATTTCATTTTCAGTTGCAATAAAAATGGAATAAAGTCATCATTGAGCACATCTTTCTTAACCTAAAAATAAGTCTTTTCTAGCTAATTAAGAAATGAATTCATGTTTGTCCTCTATTGTCAATATGATGCATGGTAAGATCTTAGAGAGATACTTACAGAACCCTCTTCTAGTGATGAATACAAATCTTATTGTGCATGACATTTTAAAGGCCGCATCAGAGAGATAAGAAAATGTGTATTTATTAATTAAACTTATATTGCTTTACCATTGGTTTATGATGCTCTATAAGCTTCACACCTTGATACAGATGTGTGTGTGTGTGTGTGTATATATATATATATATATATATATATATATATATATATATACCTCACTACACCTGCCATCAAAGTTCTAGTGCCATTCACACTATCACTTTGACTCCCTTTGCCCATCCCTCTTATTTCCCCCCTCTGGTAAGCACTATATTTTTCATAGTGTCTAAGAGTCACTTTTGTTGTGTTTTTGCCAGTTTGCTTGCTTCGGTTATTTATATTCTACATGAATGTAACCACCCAGTAATTAATTGCCTTTCTCATTTTAACTTATTTTGCTTAGCATAATCCTCTCCAATTTCATCCATATTATTGCAAATAGCAAGATTTCATATTGTTTATAACTGAATAGTACTCATTGTGTACATATACCACATCTTCTTAGTCCACTCATCTGTCATTGGTTTCCACGTCTATTGTATGTAATATATCTTTTTGAATTAGTGTTTTCATATTCCTTGACTAAATACCTGAAAGTGGTATTACTTGGTATATGGTATTTCTATTTTTAGTTTTTAAAGGAAGCTCCATATTGTTTTCCATAAAGGCTGTACCAGTTTACATTCCCACCAACAGTGTGAGAGACCCCTTTCCTCCACACTCACCAGCACTTGTTTCCAGGCTTTTGATAACAGTCATTCTAACAGGTATGAGGGGATATGTTATTGCTTTGATTTCCATTTTCCTAACAGTAAAAAAAGGTGAGCAAAAAAATTGCAGTTTAAATTAAAGGGAAAAACATTTCCCCTGAAACTACTTTGACAATAAACCAACAAATAAAAATACTTTCAAAAAACTCTCAAAGCAACTTTGAGAATTTGTGGTATGATAGGAATATATTGGTAAAGTCATTCTTGTAATGACCCTGTTTTTCTTGACATAAAAAGTGAAAAACCAAAAAAGGAATAAAATTCAAAAACTCTTTGAACCAAATAATGAAAAGGAAGAAACAACTTACTAAAATGTGTTATCATTATCACCTTAACAAATGTGTCCATTTTCTCAAAAGCAGCCTGGGTTCTGCAGAGAAAACAAAGCCCACCATCATCTTTGCAACTGGTTGTATAGTTTGAAGAAGCTGAAGCTCAAAAGCATTTCTGTGGATTCCATGCTGCTACATGCCGCATGTTTTTAGGAACCCAAACATTCTGATTCTGAAGACACACTGCCAGCTACCAGTCTGCCACAAAAACTGCTTTCAGTATGCAGAGAAGGTGGAACTCAAATCTTCATTTTGAGATCTTGGATTCCCAGCATGGTTGAAGTGGAAGAGAGCTCTTCGCAGAACACACAGAGAGAAAGGCTTAGAAGGTTCCTGAGGGGAAAGAATGGAGTGTGCTGTCACCTTTTAAAACTGCTGACCTCTGGGCCTCCCCGGTGGTGCAGCGGTTGAGCGCTGGTTTGCGAAGCGGCCCGCAGCCTCTGCAGCGCCGGTTCGAACCCCTGGCTGCTCCCCGGCCACCGGAGGAGGGTCCCACATGGTGTGCAGACCTCTCCTGCTGCCCGCTGCTCCCCTCAGCAGTGTACTTTGGTCCTTCTGCCTGTTCTGCTCCCTGCTCTGGCTCTGGTGAATTCTCTCACCCTCCCGCGCATCTGACTGTACCCAATGCTTGCATAAATAAATAAATATTTTATAAATAAATAAATAAATAAAACTGCTGACCTCTCTTTATCTGATAACTCCAACAACCCTGGACTCCTCTTAGAGGGATGAACAGACGGGAATCGCAGTGCTCTGAGTAAGAGTACTAAGTGTTATTAGCATTACTGCCAACATTTCAAGTTTTTAGAATCTGAGGTTCTGTTTTTTTCCAAAAACCGATCCCTGCATCTCCCCTGAATTCACATGAATTAGACTACCCTGACACAAACGCAGGACAATGTATTTAGAGAGTGGTTGAATCACTGCATACATCTTTCTTGCATGAATTTCCCCCACAGGCTTGAAGTAGCCACCTCAGGATCCAAGGCACTACAATGGGAGTCTAAGCACGCATGAACTCTTAGCTTTGTTTCATCCCCAAAGTGACAGTATAATCTTGGGGTCAGATAATAAACCAGGAAACAAAAGTAAATGAATGAATCATGGTCAGCAATTCCGGTATCTTCCTGAATACCCTGCCCTAGAGACTCGGGCAATAGCCACCTGCTCCAACCTTGTTACAGCCACTTAAGTGAGCAACCAATTCCACTTTAAAAATTATTTTCCTGTCACTTACGCTCTCATTGCTGAGGCTGGCAAAGAAAAATATGTCTTTAGAGAAAAATAGGAATAAAGTCCATACTGTTTTCTGTTGTTTGCTAGGTCCATGTAACTAAATGACTAAAGATTTCCTGGGGTCTCTGGGTGCTTGTCTGTGAAGAAGAGCCACTCGCCTTCCTAGGGCTATGTTAAGAACCAAGGGACATAGCATATAGAGTGCACAACACATCTATATGTGCTTAATAAAAGTTCTTTTTCTTCTCTCTTACTCTTATAGCTTTTGCTCTTTCCAACAGGCTGAAATTGATTTAGAAGTAGTTAAAACCAGAATTATAGGTTTGAGACATTTTGGTTTGATGAACAAATCATTAGCCAAAAGGAAAGTTCACACCTATTCTCTTTGTTGGGACCTAAGCTAATATTTAGCAGGCAGCGTCTGAGGACCAAGGCCATATTAACCACTACAAAGAGTTATTCAAAGGAGAGTTTCATCCAATATTCAATTCAAGTGGGCTGGGGCATCTAAGCTGGGAGAATTAAAGCAATGGAAGTTGATAGCTGCATTCCATCCTGACACATGGTTCTTAAAGATGAATTTAGTAGACAACTCTCCTTATTCAAAGGAGAGTTTCATCCAATATTCAATTCAAGTGGGCTGGGGCATCTAAGCTGGGAGAATTAAAGCAATGGAAGTTGATAGCTGCATTCCATCCTGACACATGGTTCTTAAAGATGAATTTAGTAGACAATTAAGGAAGAGGGGGATCCTGTGGTATGTTGCATTCTGCCCAGAGTGGGGCAGTTTATGGCCTGGCTCTTGGGTAGAAACTTGGCTTTTGACAAAGTGTCTTTCAATATTTCGGGCTTCACCTTCACCTTTTTATCTTCCTAACTGGTAACAGTAAAAGTAGATCCTGGCAGCTAAAAAGGATCTTATATTTCAAAAAAAAAAAAAAGTGACAAATGAAAACATGCTTAAAATTATGAACCCCAAGCATAGTACAGGGGAACATGTTATTATTTATCTTTGTTGCGTTCTTCATCAGGATAGTTCAAGTCAAAGCAAGAAGCTAATCAACCCTGACATAGGGTTTGGATAAGGAAATATTCACACTAATGTCTTATAAGATTAGTGCCCACACTGCTAACCAACATGGCTATGACTCATAAGCAGAGCTGAAAAAAGTGGAGAAGGAAAACTTTGCGATACTGCACTGGGATAACCTTGTTTCCTCAGATACCCTATATCATCAACCAATCAAATGTTCACCTTTTGCTATTGTTATTCACACTTAGATTATTAGTGAAAAACATCTCTGAATTATTCATCACAATGAACTTTGTTACTAACAAATGAAGATGGAGTTACTACCACAGGCCAATGGTCAGTCTTACAGATAGATAAAAACAAAAACAAAAATCGTGCAAATTTGTGACATATCCTTTACTTTTTAAGTATTCATTTTCTTTCTTGCTGAACAAACAAAAAAGATTTGAAGTACCTTATTATAAATATATATATATATATATATATATATATATCACCAGATCAGCATAACAAGATTAAACCAATGATGAAAAAATGGAACAGGAATAAATTAGGGTCAAGAGGAAGAAAACTAGAATTTTAAGAACTTATATCCAAGGAATACTACAGTTACTAGCTCAAAACCTAGTCTTGATCTTCTTAACAGTGAGGGTGATGAGGGAATGATGGATTTATGTAGTAGTTAAATATTAGCTTGGGTCCCAACAATGAGAAGCACAGGCCCAAAAGAACAAATTTGTTTAGTCTTAATCTCTGACAATAATTTGTGATAGAGATCTTTTCTTAAAAGGGCAATTGGGTTATATAATGAAATAAATTCTGATAACACCTTGATATAACATGCAGAAATATTCCCTATATACATGAACTATGACATGCCTTGCAGAAAAACTATGGTGATAATTAAGACTGCACAGCAAGAAGACAAGGTACGCCCTGGCAGTAGAATCCCGGCACTCCCAGGCAGCCAGAATGCGGCCTCAAATATGGATAGCAGGCAGATAATTTCCTGTTCAATGAGATGTTATAAGGAATTTTATGTGTAACCCTTAAGCATCCTTAGTCTGGATCCTCTTGATTTCATATAAAATTAAATGAGAGTTTCAATTTGATTATCTGGTATCACCTGCTAGTTTCACATCTAGGTCATTGTGTACCCTTCTTCAAAGGCTCTATTCTAACTCCACTTTCCCTGCACACCCTTTTAAAAGTCAGGGCTTTCTAGAGCTCCAGGCCTGTCCTTTCACATTCCGTTTGATTTCATCCACTCATGCCTTCCCAAAGCACCCATTTTCTGATAACTTCCAAATTCATTTATCCAGCCTACACTTCCTCCCCAAGCTGTAGACACATAAAACTTCTGAAGTATCTCACATTCAACATTTCCAAAACAGAACTTACCTTACTTCAAACCAAATCCAGAAAATGAGAAGTCCTCCAGGCAGTTAATACATAGAATGGTTCTGCAAAGTTATTAGTGGGGGGTAGTGGGGTAACATTTTTGCAGGCCACCACTGGAATGCAAATAATGTAATTTTGTTTTTCTCCATTTTGTTCTAAAATATCTTCTGCCTGGCAGCAGAAACACTGTTTTAATCAATTTAAAATAAACTTAGTCATTTAAGAGCTCCCTCCTACTACCTCCTTCCTGGGGTTACAACTAAGTTCCATATACTGTCCAAGTAGTAAAGTATTGGGAGGGGGGATGAAGGACTGGTGGATTCTGGTTCTGCATCTGCCTCTATCAATGCTGGCATTTGCTTAGACATTGGGTTCCCTCTAGCCCTGGTACCTTTCTGCACCAATACTGACTGAGCTGTCCAGCTGGTCTTTGGTTCCAGATTAACACAGGTGACCGTTGTACTGATTCACTGGCTCTTTTGTCAATAGATTCTGCACCTGCTGGAGAGAGTAGAACAGGGAAACCTGAGATGCTCCCTATGCTACTCTGGGCCCTACTCAGGGAATCTCCCCTTAGACACACCACATCACTGTTTCTTCTCAGTGGCTACTACATCATTCTAACTCAGGGAAATTCTGTTGTCAAAACCTAGAAACTGTAGCATGGTTGTCCCTCTGCTCTTCAATCCTCCATACTATCTCAGGGTTCACCTACTGTCTCCCTGAACTCTGATCTAAGGCAGGTGTGTTAGAGGGAAGGGGCAGTGCTCAGGGTCCCTTCTTAGTGCTACCCATCATTCTCTCTTCCTTGTCCCATAAGAAGGATCTTCTTAAAAATCTCATTTGATGGCAAAAATTCTAAAGTACAAAATTGCTCTCATTACTGCAGAAAACAACCCAACTCTGATGGCCATGGGAGTAGAATGCTTCTGCTGTTACTGAACTAGGGGTCAGGGGAAGGGTAAGAAGCAGAAAGAGCCAGGAAAGCAGAAATAAAATTTTTCTAAGTATCATCCTATCACATCTTTTGAACATCTCTCATATTTAGTAAGCTGTTTTTGCATTATTTCCAGTTGTTTTTTCATATCTTACCTAGATTGTAAGATTTCACATCTTACCTAAAATAGTACTGAATCCTGATCTGATCTCACAGAACCTTTCTTAAATCCATTATTCCTACATCCCCCAGCTTTAATACACTATAATTGACATATAACATTGTGATTTACTCTTCCTAAAATCATGTCACTTTGCTCCAAGTTTTCTGTGGCTTTTTACTGCCTTTAGGGCAGTAGGACACCAGACAAGGTGGAATCTGTCCACCTGGTCTGTTTGAGTGCCCCACACTAAGTCACTGTGTCCCCACAGTATCCCAGGCTGAATTTGAATGTGTGACTTT
This sequence comes from Talpa europaea, assembly GCF_964194135.1. NCBI lineage: Eukaryota > Metazoa > Chordata > Mammalia > Eulipotyphla > Talpidae > Talpa > Talpa europaea. The sequence continues at coordinate 45,876,546 of NC_140071.1, read as the reverse complement.
TTATACTTGTAGCAGATCCTTTCCTCTAGGCTCTCCATCACCAAATCTAGGATATCTACTCATCTTTTATATCTCGGCTCAAATGCTACCACCTCAAAGACATCAACAAGCTCACTCCTCTGCATAGATATGTGTTAATGTCTTGTGGCAGCCATTGGTTATCATATGTGCTGCCTTCATTAGCTTATACACTTCTTGAGTGTGTGGATGTATCTTGTCTTCTTTGCATCCATCTTTGCATAGATTTGAGTAGATATTTCTAAGATGAGCCAAAGGTGACTTTTCCTTTACCTGTACTATTAAAAATGCTTGTGAAATGTCTCTAGCGGCACTGTAAATCTCACAAAATGTTTGTTTGAATAATCACCAGAAGCAATGCCACCAATAAGGTGACAAAAAGTCCATGGCATAGGAGAGATGTGTCCAGATACATCACAGTTTAGGCATCTCCCTATTTCTTCTTCCTCATTAATCCTATCTCCTTCCCCACTCTGAATGTTGTAAAACACAGCACTTTAAGTTCTAAATTGTCTCCTGCTGGTTCCCCTGTCTTCCATAGACACTCTACAATAGCTGGTGGACCAACTCACCCAGCAAAGCTGAAAGTTTACATTACATGTCCTCTCTTTTCTAAGACAATAAGCATTCAGCCATTTAACATAGTTGTCAAGTACTACATCTAAAACAAGTTGCTAAGTGTTGCTTATAGTATAATTAGAAAGATTTTCATTTAAAAAATTACGACTTTTTTTTGAGTTTGGTTTTCAGAAACATTTACTTATCTGGAGTTCATTCTGATTGGGAATATAAGGGGAATTGTGTGATATTTGGTGAATGGGCACTAATGAAACTTGAATACCTCTAATACTTAACCAAGTAGCCTCAAGGTCAAGAAGACTGAGTAGAATTAAAAAGAAAAACAATGAAAATGCTTACATAAACTATGATGTCTCAATAAAATGGAATACTCTGGTCAAAAGGAATGAAGTAGATCTATATGTACCAATTTGGACAGATCGTCCAAAGAGATTTATGTAAGAAATTACAAATTATAGAACAAGACATACAATAAATAAAATTTATGTGTTCTTTTCTCCAATACAATTATTTCTATCAGCAATATATGTAGCCTATAAATGTATATTAAAAAGCTGAAAGGATAGACATTAACTAGATTTTCACAGTAATTTTTAGGGTGGGAACTAAGATGTCAAGGGTGACTCTTACTTTATCTGTACTATTAAAACTGCTTGCAAAAAGAAAGCATATATGAACCATCTACATAATTAAAATCAAGTTGTTTTTTTTAATATATTTTTATTTATTTGTTTGTTTGTTTATACATGCACTGGGTACAGTCAGAAGCGCGGGAGGGTGAGAGAACTCACCAGAGCCAGAGCAGGGAGCAGAGCAGGCAGAAGGACCGAAGTACACTGCTGAGGGGAGCAGCAGGAGAGGTCTGCGCACCATGCGGGACCCCGCCTCCGGTGGCTGGGGAGCAGCCGGGGATCGAACCGGTGCCGCAGAGGCCGCGGGCAGCTTCGCAACCCAGCGCTCATCCGCTGCGCCACCGGGGAGGCCCCTCAAGTTGTTTTTTTAAAGTGAGTGGGAGGGGCAGAAATACTCAAAGATCTAATGCCACTGTGAAATGGAAAATAAATGACTTTCCTCATTAAGTGATAGGTTGTTAATAAATATTGTGAATTGATAAAATTTTATACCTGCCTTCTTAAAAAAGGCCTAGAGTTCATAGGCATGATGGAGTGGGAATGGGAAAGGATTAACAGAAAGAAGTCTTATGTCCTACTCAGTCTACTTCTTCCTTGGCTGACCACTTAATCTTGCTTGAATTGCAGACTCTATATAAAGCTATAAAGCAGGGATAATAGTAACACAGAGATAGTGACATTGTGAAACTTTGCTGTGAACTGTTATGAGATGGCCATGTGCCACAGACTAAAATGCTATGTTTTACTCTATTACATAGATAACACGGGTTTTAAAGCAAAGAATGTACTCTGAAATAAAAGTTCTGCCAAAGGAGTCCAAAGATTAACCCCTAAATAGAAAAATATAAACAAAAGTGGTTTGAAAGTTAGAGTTTATTTGACAATTCACAAGTGATTTGCAATTTTTATGGATTGTATGGAGCCAAATTTGAAAGCCCGTAGCTCCTCTTTTTTCCTGGAATGTCTAACATGCTCTAATTTGTTGTCCAAGTAGTGCAAGTCATGTCTACTCAAGGAATTCAGGCTAATTTTAATTTTAAACTAAAAATAAAAGTCAAATACCATACAGCAGTCTAAAACCAAATACAAAGAGTACTTTGTTGTCATTTGAGATAATTTCTACCAGAGATAATTTGTGTACAGTTATCTGTTCATGAATTAGTATGAAAGAAAAGGAGTAAGGAACATTTAAGATAACAGAAAAGTTAACTCTCTAAACTTGCTATAGCAATGCAAACATAAAATCACCTGGTCTCAGTGTGAATTCAGTATCAAAATAACACATTTAAGAAACACATTGTAATAAATAAACTTATGCCTCTGCACCCTGACTTTCAGGAGAGGCAGGTGAGTCACAGAAAGATTAATAATCCAAGTTCTCTACGAAAGTGGATGTCAACCTTTTTGCCTGTAGCCCCCCAAACCCCACCCCCACAACCTCTTACAAATGACAGCTTCATGGATTTCTATTATATGAACAGAAAGACTGGATTTATAGAAGATACAGATTATCTTATGTAGACCCCATTTCTGTATTTTGTTTCAGTTGCACAGTATTGAAAAATTCCTGATTCACACTAAAAAATGTAGTTAATAGCTCACCTTGAAACATCGGACAATCTTCAGTTTACTAGACCTGGCTTTATTCTGGAGTCTGCACAAAAACCAACCAACCTGGTCCTGATACTTGCTGGATTTCAAAACATTAAAATGTTATATATAGCATATTTTAATTTGGTTTTAACTTAAATATTTTAAATGGAATATTAATGAAGGGTCTCAACAGCACACAGTTTGAATATCACTGCCTCAAGACATGAGTTGATTTATTTAATGTGAAATTTTCCTTTCTGAAACTCCACTCTAGTCTTCCATGAGTTCTAATTCTTTGGTTATCCATGTATCCCTTTGGTCATTCCTCCTGCCTCTTTTCTAAATTCATCCTACACCTGGTTCAAAGCAACATTTTATCTTGCATTCTCTCCATTTCTTATATCCTCAGCTACCATTATATATTTATCTCCTACTATACATTTCTCTATTTAGGCTCCCACCTCCACTTGGATATTCTCCAGGCACCTTAAAACTCATATTGCTTTGTCTTGTCTCCTCACCTCCACCAAAATTAAGCCCTTCTCTTTCCTGAATTCACCATCTCAGCTGGTTGTCCAATTCAAGAGATCTAACAATCATCCTGCATTCTTCTCCTTTCCCTGCCATCCACATTAGCCAGAAATTCTACTGGTTCTACCTCCTAAATACATCCTATCTTCTCTATTTCCATTGTGCCTGCCCTGATTTCCACTGCGCCTGTCCTTTGGCAGTTACTTACCTCTCGATAGAGGTTACTGTGATTTGCAAAACTACCTACACTTAGAGAAATTTGTATTATATGACTTCTTTTCCAAAAAATTATTCAATATTTCTGCATTACATTTAGAATAAAACCTTTCATAAGACTTACAAAGTCTTTCCTTTGGCCAATTCTATGTCACTTTCTTTTGTCAAACCTTTCCCTAATATTTTAATGTTAGGGAATAACATTTAAATGTTATTAAACATTTTAGTGTTATTTTAATGTTCTAACTCCTTCTAATTTTCTATATGTCTCAATGTTTTCATTTCTCTGAACCTCTGCTCATGATACTTTCTACAATTCTTTCATTTCTTCTTCAATTGGCTAGCTTCTATTCCTCCATCAAGATTCAGTCAGTTAACATCTGTTCTGGGAAGAATTCTTGACTCCTTTTTTCTAGGCTCCCTTCAATTAGTGCACTTCATTATCATAGCACATACGTATTGGAAGTAACTCTGTGTCCTGTACTAAGTTGTGAGCGTCTCTCTAGTTTCTGTTGGGGCCTAGAACATAGCAGGTCCTCAATAAATGTTTTGGGTAATAGAATAGAAGGCATCACTAAGAGGCCATGGACCACTTGCTGGTCTATTATTAAAACACTAACAACATGACTAAAGTACCAGAGAGATGTCACCTGTTCTATGAGTCCTTTAAATGAATCCAATCCTTTGGCAGTTATTAAAAAATTTAAACATAAAATTACCAGAGGATCCAACAATTCCACTCCTAGCTACATACCTAAAGGAATGAAAGCAGAGTCTCAAATACTTGTACATGATTGTTTTTGCACAATTGTCTAATGGCCCAAAGATGGAAATGACCCACATGTTCATCAACAGATGATGGATGAACAAAATGTGGTGTATTACTAAAAGGGAATATTATTCAGCATTGAAAAAGACTGAAATTCTGATATATGCCACAGCATAAACCTTGAAAACATTATGCTAAGTGAAATAAACCAGACACCGAAAGACAAATATTGCATGATTTCACTTACATGAGAACCTAGAACAGGCAAATTCATAGAGATAGAATGTAGAATAGAGATTCCCATAGACTGGGGGAGGAAGATTGGGAAATTACTGTTAAATAGGTATAGACTTTCTGTTTGGGATGATGAAGTTCTGGAAATAGAAAATGATGATGGTTATAAAACATTGTAAATGTATTTAACACCAATGAATTGTACACTTAAAATGGTTAAATGGTACATTTATATTATGCTATGTATCCTTTACTGCAACCACAAAAAAAAGGTCAACAATTAAGTACATGAAATTTCTGGGTTTTAAAAACATATTCCATGTCCAGTAAAATACAGTTCCAAGTGCTTTAATAATTATTCACTGAACATCTGTCCCAATTGGGAACTATATGAAGTGTTTTCATCCTTATCTCTAGTATCACCCAGCTAAAGTTTCTACAGCTATGCGTTACTTCAATGTGGCTGATCTAACAGTTTGATCAACCTGGAAAGGTCTTAACTTCTGTGGAAGCAAAACTGACCACAACTTACCCACAACTGAATGCAAAAGTCATATCCTGCTGAACTACTGTTCAGTATTAAGGGATGAGTTTTATAGTTTACAATTTGTTTGTTGACCTTGCTTTCCCAACATCTTTCTATATAGTTTGCTACTTAAATTTTATAGACTGAAATTCTGCATATGAGACTTATTTCTCTGGCTTATCTGAAGCCTGTAAGTTAAAAAAAATTGGGACTAAAAAATATTGCATAAATATGATACCTATAAACAGTATAATTTATAACTGAATGATAACAAGCATTATAAACACCAAAGGTGGTTGTAGGAAGAAGTTCAAGAAAAGCAAATATAAAATATACTGTTAAGAAGTGGGCTAACAGAGATATTCTAGAGGCAAGGCAGGCAAACTAGAGGGAAAAACTCTACCAGAAATGTGAACAAGCTCTCCACCTGTTGCCTGGCATAACGGATGTCCCAGCTGAGCTTTGGGAGAACACAGCAGGGGTGATCATATCAGCCTCTTCCCTTCCTTCACCCCTTCCTCCTTCCAAAAGAATACCCTTGGAAGGGGGCCTATACATAAAAATGAAATGCCAAAGTTAGTACAGTACTTGTCAAATAGCCAATATTCAACAAATAGTCCTTTCTGTTCCATTTCACACTGAAGTTGTCGGGAAAGCATTTACTTTAAGTACGTCTGCTTTCTAGCCATGCTTTCTGAAACAGTCCTTCTACTTAAGGTACAACAATTAGGTAAGTCACATACACAAGCCATCTAAATATGATCTACTATATATATATATATGTATATATAGTAATAATTATATACCATAAGATAAAATGAATGTTGATAAGAAAAAATACCCAGAAGACATTTTTCTACATTGCAGAAATGGGTTTAACTTTGAATTTATTTGGTACCCATTATCATCTTAATTTGGTATTACTAGGACAAAGCAGAATAATATTTCTATCTGTGTAGATCTGACATGAAAATAGTTAACAAAAGTTGGTCAGAATCCCACAGTTCAGTGAGTTCTGAAAGTTAGATGTCTTATATGGGAAAACATCCTCACAAACAAATGACAGGATCTCTTGAAAGCCTCTGAAATTCATTAGGACAATCCCAACTCCTTTTTGTTAAAAAAAGACTATAATAAAGTAAAAATCAAAATCAACAAGCAACTATAAAACAGAGACACACTATGGGGGGGAGAGGGGAGGAAGGAGTAGGGTCAAATTAAGGGGGGGTGGGAATTGTATGGGGAATATAACCAAGATGAAAATGCGTACATTGTGCAAAAATAAAAAATGATGTAAAAATATATAAAATAATAATAATTAAAAAAAAGGCAACAGCAAAGTAGACGTGGCACTTTATGTGTCTCTGGCTATTTCGATATGCCATAGAGAAAAAACCTAAAGCCACTGTGCTCTTTTTCTGATTCTGCTATCATAATACATATCCTCTCCTTTCCCAAACCTACTACTGGTGGTCTCAGGAATGTATCCTTTCCTCTAGAGGACTGAAGGGTCCTTAAAGAGATCAGAGTTCTTTCTACAAGTCTATTGGGAGCTGTGGCATTTGTTTTATTCTAGTTCAGATGGAATTTATTTCCTGGGTCATCTGTTTTTGGCAAAAATGACTTACACTGTTTCTTTCTATCTAGTATACTAAATAAATCACTAGGCAGTGTAGTGCTGATTGAGTTTTTGAGTTCTTTTTTTCCTTGGATAAAACTGCTAGCTATCTTACTAGCAACATGTAATCAAAAAATGAAAAACATTTCTTTAATTCAATAACTATACTTCTATTTGTGCGATATCAGTTTCCCACAAAGAAAAACTCATAAAAATTTAAGTTCTAATTTGACATATTAGGCAAAAACACAATTTCACAATATAAAGGCAAATTATACATCTATTTCCAGTCTAATGAATAATACTTTTCTAGTAATTTTAAAAATACTCTCACATGAAAATTATCTTTTCAACAAATATTACACCACAGTATCCTACTTGAGAAATTATTTTTAGAAAATTGTGTTATTTTCAAATACTTCTTACCTGAAGGTTTTCTTCTTTAAGATTTTATATAAATTAATTTACTTCATGAGTGATAAAGAAACAATGCAAAAAATATCCAGAAGATAAAAATTCAATGAAGACTATTTCATGACTTCAAGTACAGAATTTCAGGAAGTTAAAATCATTTGATATCAAATAAATGAAAGTGTTTCTTAAAAAACAAAACAAATCCACAGTCATCAAACAAATTTTCCTTCTGGCCTGCCTCCCATTCCAGAACTGACAGAAAATCAAGTTCACAAGAGTAGCTGAACTGTATACTCCAGAGTTAAATAAAAACATAGACAATTGTAAGCACACATGTTAAAGAATAAATTTAATTTTAACAGGGCAAAGAAATGAGTTTTAAAAGATGGTGGTGGTTTAATTTTAGTGTCCCTTTTAGTACCACTTGAAAAAAAAAAAAAAAAGTACGTTTTTCCTCTGCTTCCCAACAGTTCAATGACAGCAAAACATTAAATCTAAGATGGTGCTTGAGTTCCTCTGGGGACAAGGAAGGATGCAACTTCATGAACATTTTAATGTGGGAGAGAGGGAAAGTGAAAGAGGGAGAGAAAGGGAAAGAGAAGGAGAGAAGGGAGGGGGAGAGAAGGGGAGGAGAGATGGGGAGTGACAGAGAGAGACAGAGAGAGAGAAACAAAAACTAATTTTCCAGGCAGGGAAATACTTATAAAACCTTTTATGTCAAAGTTAGGATTTCACAACATAACACACTAATGCAAAATCCAGTAGCACCTGTAAGATTTAAGTAAATGCTGCCATCACTTAAATGCTTTTAAATATCTGTAAAAGACTAAAGGAAAAAAAGGATAAAGTACATTCTTCAGAGAACAACAAATGTATTTCAAAATAAAAATTGTATTTTTGTTTTTCTTTTTTTTTCAGTTGTTTTTGTACAAGAATTCATAGTTGTCATATAATAACTTATACACAATGGGATCAGTCTGCTTTCCTTTTCTGTGTCACTTCAAGTCCACATGTTCAGGCTATCATCCCCAACATTATTTTCTGATAAATATATTACCACAGTTTGATCTAAATATAGATACATTTTATAATGCTTATCTCTGGGAAAAAAAATCAAATTTTAATATGCAAACTTTAATTTATATAATACAGAAATGGAGAAAACTACAGTAGGCACACAACCTAATTATGACTTATTGATGAAGGAATCTAGATACTCTCCTACTGTAAATGAATATTTAAAATAGTCTAAAGATTTTATTTATATGTGCACTTGTGTCCACCTTATCCCATTTACTGTACATGCCTAAATGACAATCTGGGAATTTAAAGGTGCAGCCCTCAAGAAATTGCTTAATCACTAAAAAAGGAAAAAAAATTAGGCTCTTATTGGAAAAGGAAAAAACTCACAAAATTTCCAATTTTAAATTTCATATCAGTAGGAAAATATTAAAAATAATTTTCTGTACAGACATATGGGTATATGTATATGAATTACACACATGTCTCGCATATCAGTACAGTTCAAGTGGAGACATTTTGGTGAATTACTTTCCCATTAAATGACAACTGTGTGAAAATTTTAAAATATCTTATTACAGCATTAAAATAATTCACTTACCATTCAACAGCTTAATTGTTTTTTTAAATTTTTAACTCTTCATAACCAAATTCCCTGATTCCTAGAGTTAAACCCCCTATTTAAATTAAAATTTGGTGCTCTTTTTTACTCAGAAACTGATGGATTAAATAATTTCTATTTTCAAAATTCCAATCAAATAAATCAAATAAATTTTACTATCTGATTTATCAGAGAAAAATTTCAGCTCTGAGTTTGTGTACCTAAATTATCCTCCATACACTAAATAGGTGAGGAAAATATCCTAAGATGGAGGTAACTTACATGATGTTAAAGCACACATACTACGTGATGATTAAGTGTCTGATATAAACTTTTCATAGACATCTGAAAACTCACTTTAGAAATTAACTTTAGAAACAAACCATTTATTTTTCACTCTAATATAAATTAATATGTATGTATTCACATACATACACATACATATATAAAACAAAATTATCTAGTTTTAAGTAGCTGTTTGTGAGTGAAAAAAATGGTTACAAATTGATTAATTAGCTTAATTTTGTACTTAACAATTCAATTGTTTTGGGATACAAACAAAAAGTCAGTGCATTTGCAAACTCCATAGAGTCAGATACTCAGGCATACACTTAAAAAAGAACCCTCCTCAACATCACAGGCATTGTACAGCAAGAATATATGGACTTTGATGCAATTCCTACTCCATAAGCAGACTAGACAGCACTTGGCTTACTTTTAAAATAGCCTCTTAAAAGAAATATAGAAAGAAATGCATGTTTGCTAAAAGTCTTTTAAAATTACATCAAAACAACATTAAAACCTGTTCACTGAGAAGAGTCTATTGAATTGAAATGCCTAGTTTTGAAATGCCTAGTTAACAGTTCAGAATATTGCCTTGTGAGGTTTGACTAAAGATGTGGTTGATGTGAAGACCCAGACAGAGTACACGGCTCCAATTCCAATAGTCCTCTGATAGGCTGTTTGATGGAAATGGATCCCCTTTAAAATAGCTATACACCTTAAAATGATCTATAATAAAGTTACCCAATAACCATTAATATTTGTAAATTGAAATGCATTGATCATTCAGAAAAAATTTCTTGCAAAATATATAAATAAAGTAACTGCATATTCTGTTAATATACTTAACATTGCTAGACCAGACCGTCAGTGACGGGCTGCTATAGTTCAGTACTGTGTGTCAAATTTATTAGAAATTTAAAAAGAAAAATTTCTGAGGGACTCAGCTGCCTTCATTAGTTGGCTTTAAAATGTGTAATAAAATGGGAGACAATATCTTCTCAGAAGTACATGGAATCAATATGGAAAAGTAAACTATACAGCAGACAAGATTGGAGAACACCAGAGTGGTCACCAGAGTGAAATATCTTCCAGTATAAAAAAAAAGGGAAGAACTCTATACACCCAGTTAGAGTAAGTATGTTTCATTTAAAGATGCAGCTCTCTTTCACTCCTGGCAAGAATTAATTGGTAATGGCACTGCTTCTCAGCAGTGCAAAAATATCCTGAGAAATTATTCAGATTACAACAAAAGACAGGGCTTTCATCACTAAGTTTTTGCACAAAACACAGTTTTAGATATCATAAATAAAATAATTTAAAAAGCAGATAACCTTCACTGTGTTGAACACAAAAGAGAAATGAGACCCAGACATTGTTAATTCTCCCATTGGCTAATATCAGAAAAAAGATTGCATTAATTGTCTATAACTTTCTAGTTAACTATGGCCAATAATATACATGGAGGTAATTTGTAGTTCAAGTTTTTCATCTCTTTTTCCCCAAACTAGCTACAAGCTGAATTCTAAAGTTTACACTGAAATATACAATTCCAATTTTCAAAAGATCCTCTTCCTGGAGGAGTGATATTTAAATTTTTTGTGCAATCTTGACGCAGAGCCCAAACAGTCCTATAAAGAGAGACAGTATATCTTTTAATCAATTGGCACTGAAATTTTCACTTTCCTTAGCTGCATTCTAGTAGCTTGGCCAAGTTATCTCGTAATTCTGTTAGTTCAAATATTTTTCCATCAAGAATTTCTAAGAGTGTCTTCAGGTTATTGCGAAAAGCTTCTTGTTCATTCTGACTTTTCTCCAGACGTTGCTCTAAGTCAGACAGTTGTCCCTCCAGGTCTTTGTTCCGAATTTCTACTTCCTTTAGAAACAAAAGTTCAATAAATGCATGTATGTCAGTTCATGACTTAGACAACCATATAACTTTCATTTTTATCATGGTAATTAATGCTATCTGACAATCAGATGAGCTTCTGAATCTCACATTAACACAATTTAAAGATATTTCAGATTCTGTCATTTGAGAAATCCATGTGGTTTTAGTGACTGGATTGTTCAGGAATCTATCCCTCCATCCAACAAAAATTTCCTGATTGCTTACTTCATGCCAGAGAATACTCTAGGCACCTCATATACCACGACAGGATTGAAGAGCCATTTTGTGGACTCTCTGCATCTCGTTTCTACTTCTGCCAAGTACTTTACCTAATGCACAATGTTAGCAATCTCAAATGAAAGCAGGAAAAGAAATAAATTAGTTTCTTATCCTCATTGGCAATTCTAGAAGAAGATTTAAAGAAGAAAATGACTCTCCAAGATGAGGTTTTAGGATGCTCAGAATACGTCAATTATAATTTGTTTTGCCTCAGTATCAAGATGAATGGGTGTAGTAGAGAATATAGCTCAATGCTAAAAATTGTGGGGACAATATATAATGACAGGACATATAAGAGAACTGCAAAGCTAACAATCCAACATATTCCAAACCAAGGAAAGAAAAAATGGGAACAAAAAAATGTTTTTAATTTGTTTTAGTACAATAAATCTGGCATGCTTAAGAGTTATTTAGAAGTGATTATTGCTTTAAAAGTATTTCCTATCATGACAAACATAATAAGTGATTCTAAAAACTAAAATATGCCATGAGGTAAAGATTTAGTTTCGATTAAAAAAATTAAATAGAGAAAAACAGCAAGAAGTCTATCACACTTCAGACACAGAAATTTACACTTTATACCTAAAAAACTATTACACTTTAAATAAGATATTCAGATAAGCAAAGTCATATATCCTTTCTGGAAAGTTCATGTATATATCTGTGAGGAATTAAATGACTGACACAAATTATAATCACATATGAAAATTATATGGGACAATTAAGACATGTTGAAGTTAGCTACACAGTATGAATCAGCCTCAGAAAATGTTTTAAGTGTTAATATATCATTAAATGTAAATCTCTAAAAAAACTTCTACCAAGTCTAAATGATAGTGGAATTTGTTTTTTTTTAATTATTGAAAGACCGATGAATGTTAAATGAAAAGAACAGAACATGAAGCAACACATTTCACCTGTGCACAAATTTCTATCAATAAGGACAAACATTAAGAATTAATGCACAACATGATGGATTTACAAATGAATTCTACCAAACATTCAGAGACGAATTAGTGCCTATCCTTCACAAACTCTTCCAAAAAATTGAGAAGGAAGGGACAATACCAAACACGTTTTATGAAGCCAACATTACACTAATACCAAAACCGAACAAGGACAACACAAAAAAGGAAAACTACAGGCCAATCTCCTTAATGAAAACTGATGCAAAAATCCTCAATAAAATTTTAGCTATCAGAATCCAACAATGTATCCATAAGATAATTCACCACGACCAAGTAGGATTCATTCCAGGGACACAAGGATGGTTTAACATCCGAAAATCAATCAACGTTATCCAACACATCAACAAAAAGAAATATAAAAACCATATGATAATATCAATAGATGCTGAGAAAGCTTTCGACAAAGTGCAACACCCATTCATGATAAAAGCCCTTGAAATTCTTGGGATACAAGGAACATACCTCAACATCATAAAGGCCATCTATGACAAGCCAACAGCCAGTATCATTCTCAATGGTGAAAAGCTGAAAGCAATTCCATTAAGATCTGGAACAAGACAAGGATGTCCACTCTCACCACTGCTTTTCAATATAATACTGGAAGTCCTAGCCAGGGCAATAAGACAAGAGAAAGACATCCAAGGAATCCAAATAGGAAAAGAAGAAGTCAAACTATCACTATTTGCAGACGATATGATATTATACATAGAGAACCCCAAAAACTCCACAGAAAAGCTAATTCAACTCATCAATCAGTTCAGTAAAGTAGCAGGATACAAAATCAACACGCAAAATTCAGTAGCCTTCCTATACACAAACAATAAATCTGAAGAAGAAGAAATCAAAAAAACCATCCCTTTTGTTATTGAAACAAAAAAAATCAAATATTTGGGAATAAATCTAACAAAAGAGGTAAAGGACTTATACAAAGAAAACTATAAAACACTGTTAAAAGAAATAGAAGAAGACACAAAGAAATGGAGAGACATCCCCTGCTCATGGATTGGAAGAATAAACATTATTAAAATGGCCATCCTTCCAAAAGCAATATACAGATTCAATGCTATTCCAATCATAACTTCAATGTCATTCTTCAAAGAAATAGAACAATTATTGATGAAATTCATATGGAATCACAAAAAACCCCGAATAGCCAAAGCTCTCCTGAAAAAAAAAGAAGGGAATGGAGGCATCACACTCCCAGACTTCAAACTATACTACAAAGCCATAATCATCAAAACTGCATGGTATTGGAACAAGAACAGACATACAGACCAATGGAATTGAATAGAAAATCCAGAAATAAACCCACAGATTTATGGTCAACTAATCTTTGACAAAGGAGCAAAGAATATGCATTGGAGCAAAGAAAGTTTGTTCAATAAATGGTGCTGGGAAAACTGGGTCGCTACATGCAAAAGAATTAAGCTTGACCACTACCTCACACCATACACAAAAATCAACTCAAAATGGATTAAAGAACTAGACATAAGACCTGAAACCATAAAATATATAGAAGGAAATATAGGCAAAACACTACGTGATTTGCACATCAAAGACATCTTTATAGACACATCACCCAAAGCAGTGATAGTGAAGGCAAAGATAAACAGCTGGGACTACATCAAATTAAAGAGCTTTTGCACAGCAAAAGAGACAATAACAAAAACAAAGAGAAACCCCACTGACTGGGAGAACATTTTTGCACCCAACACTAATGATAAAGGACTGATCACAAAAATCTGCAAAGAGCTGATGAGACTCAACAACAACAAAGAAAATAATCCAGTCAAAAAATGGGCAGAAGAGCTAAAAAGAAACTTCTCTGAGGAGGAAATGCAAATGGCCAACAGGCATATGAAAAAATGTTCAACATCACTTGTCATCAGGGAAATGCAAATCAACACTACCATGAGATACCATCTTACACCAGTGAGAATGGCACATATTAAAAAAACTAGCAACAACAAATGTTGGCGAGGGTGTGGAGAAAAAGGAACTCTTCTGCACTGTTGGTGGGAGTGCAAACTGGTCCAACCACTGTGGAAAGCTGTGTGGAGATTTCTGGACCTACTAAACATAGAGCTTCCATAGGATCCAGCAATTCCACTCCTAGGTATTTACCCAAAGGACACAGAAACATCAATTCCAAAGAACACCTGCACCCCTATGTTTATAGCAGCACTGTTTACAATAGCTAAGCTTTGGAAACAACCCAAATGCCCAAAATAGATGACTGGATCAAGAAGATGTGGTCCATATATACCATGGAATATTACTCAGCATTCAAAAAAGATAAACACATGCAATTTGCAGCAACATGGATGGCGCTGGAAGGGATCATGCTCAGCGAAATAAGCCAAAAAGAAAAAGAAAAATACCGGATGGTCTCACTCATAGCAGGAATCTAGAAAACTTAAATAAGGGACCAGGAAAATGAATATAAGAAAGTGAAAATCAAAATCAACATAAAAAATATGAACCAGAGACACTTTTAGGGGGGCGGGGGCGGGGGCGGGAGGGGAGGGATTGGGGTCAGAATGGGAGGGCTGCAATTGTATGGGGAATATAACAATAAAATTTATAAAAATAAAAAAAAATATTTGAAATAAAAAAAAAAGAAAAAAAAAAGAATTAATGCACAACAGAAAGTAACTCTGGTTGTTGGGATTATGAGATTATGCCTTCTAATAGCTGAAAAATTAAAGTTTTGAGAAAGATAACTGGGAAATTGGCTCAAATACATGTACAAAAGCAACACTCGGTTTAGGATTCTGAACATAAGGAAATGTTCACTTGCTCTGACATAAATAAATATGAACAAATTTCAAGCAAAGATTCCACAGATAAATTGCAAGTCTGGGAAACTAAGAAAGGAAAAAAGCAGCTATAATAACTTATAAAAGAAGAATTTAAGGAATCCCAATCTAATTCTAAAGTATTTACTGTTGATATTAAACAGGTATAGTTCTAATCTTTTGCCTTTGAATAATATACAGGTGAACTGAGAGTAAAATCTAAAACTAATAAAGTATTTATAAATTCAGAAGCCAAATTCAAGGAGCTTCTACACTATGAAAGAGAAAATTAGACCCTGAGATCAAATGTAAAAATTCCATTCATGGTTGCACAGCATGCTCTTTTGCCTGCTTAAACAATAAGGTTAAGAGTAGAACATTTCCAACTATAAAAATAGACTAAAAGTCATTCACTAGAAAACACCCACTTCAACAGGCACCACCCAGTTGCCCTCTAAAGCCTTCCTTAGAAATGAAAGGCTGCCTTGTTCTCCTTGCCAATCAATGAAACACCCAAACATTTTCAATGGAAGCAAGCAAAATACAAAATTCCCTCAGTTATTAACATTGAATTGTTCTGTCTAGGAGTCCGGCACTCATAGCCATTTCTCTGATTGGAGGAATTTTACTAGGCATATAACAAAAGTGACCCAACACAATGCTGATGCTGCTGGCCTATTCTGCAGTGGAGAACATGACCATAGAGCAAGCACAGACAGCCCAGTGCACAGGGGTCAATATGAAGCATGGGAGACCTAGCTGGTAGAATTTTCTGATTTTCTACCTTCTGTGTATTTTCCAATCCTCCTCCTTCTTGCCTTTTATTCTCCCTCCTAACACAGTTTTCTTATTATCATTTTCTTATTATCATTTTTTCCCTACTGTGTTCCCTTTCTCATTTCCAGATATGTAAGACATGTGCCAAGGCACTCAGAGGCTCGGTTCAGCCTAGATAAAGCATTGGAAGACAGAATTTGCTAACTCCCTTCGGAGAGCTTGAAAAGGCAATAACTGAAAGTATAATATCCTAGTAGACAGAAGGTCATGTTTTGTATCAGTTAGATATGGAACCTAAAACTCCAGCATGATTAAAAAAATTTTAAACAATTACTATCAATATCAATGGGGCCACATCAGATTTAATTTTCTATAAATTTAAATCTAAACTTTATTTAATCTAAATAGAACTACAGAAAAAATGCTGTTCTTGACATATAATTCGTATCATGAATTCTAACAAGCTAGATATATTATTACCATGTTAGATAATTAACCTTAATATATAGCAAGACATATAAGTATCAAGACAGTGTTAACAATTCAGCTAGCAATTTGACAGAAGAACACAGCAACCACATAAAGAAATTTTGACTCATTCAATAAATATTTACTAAGAATAAACAAATGAATCACAGCTCTAATTGTAACAAATGAAACCATATATATACTAGAGAGAGTTATGGATAAATTTTTGTATGAGTTTGGAAAAGAGCTACCTCTGATGCCAAGCCAGAAATAATAAAAGAAATGATAAATTTCACTACTACATAAAACAAAAACATCACTTTAAGCAAAGACCAAAAACAATGACAAGCTAGAGAATATTTGTGACATAATCACAGATATATAAAGATCCTTTGAAATTCACTGGAAAAAGGACTAAAGAACCTATAGAGTAAAAGCCAAAAGAGAGGAACACACAATCCACACATATAAAAGTAGCAAAAATTGCCCTTAAGTTTATGAAAGATATTCAATTTCACCCATTATATGAGCTATACAAACTAAAATGATAATTTCTGACCTATCACACATTGCCATAAGTTAAAAAGTATGACAGCATGTTTTAATGGTGAGGTTGTGGATAAACGGACACTCACTTTTACTGCAGGTATGAAAGGGTATTGGTACATGTCATTAAAGAGGGGAATTTAACAATATTGAATGAAACTATTTAGCTTCTCACTTAGTAATCTTGCTTCTAGAATTTACTCTGAAGATATACATCCAATAATAACAAAATACCTATGCAAGTATTATTTATTGCTATACTTTGCAGAAACCTAAATACCTATAATAAAGGAGTGTGGCTGAATAAACCATCACATATACAAATTACGTACTACATAGCTATAAAAAAAAATGCTCCACGCAGTCCTATAAAAAAGGGAAACCAGGTCAACAGATGAATGTGATGCCACCTGACACCTGAACAAGAGAAAGGGGAATGAATGCTGAGTAATATTCCATGGTATGTATGTACCACATCTTCTTGATCCAGTCATCTATTTTTGGGCATTTGGGCTGTTTCCAAAGCTTAGCTATTGTAAACAGCGCTGCTATTGTATGGGGAATATAAAAATAAAATTTATTATTTAAAAAAAAATAAAGTGGTTATTGAGATATTAAAAAAAAAAAGAGAGAGAAAGGGGAATGAAGAAAGGTCCCTTGGACTGGATTTTAAGAGTATGAATAGAAATTTGGCAGGTTGATGGTATGAGGATAATTCCAAAGAGAAAAAAGTTGTGTTACACAAAGACATTGAAGCATGAAACAGCATAGTATGTCAGGGCACTGTACTTTGTAAGACATAAGGGACTGAGTTATGGGGAATTTGTATAATGCTCTAATAAGCCCGGACTTTGTCCTGAAAGTATTGTAGTTATAGAAAAGTGGTTTTCTTTTTTTTTTTTTTTTTACTTTCTCAAAGCATCATTTACTTCCTTGCATTTATATGATTATTGTACACTTTACAAATTTTTTTATTTTACATATATTTTTCACCATTTTTCATTTTTGCACAATGTATGCATTTTCATCTTGGTTATAGCACCCATACAATTCCCACCAGCCTTGTTTTGAGCCTACTCCCTTCGTCCCCCCTGCCCCCAGTAGTGTGTGTCCGGTTGATAGTTTCTTGTTGATTTTGATTTTTACTTTATTATAATTAGTCTTCTTCCTGGTCCCTTAGTTAGGTTTTCTAAATTCCTGCTATGAGTGAGACCATACAGTATTTTTCTTTTTCATTCTGGCTTATTTCGCTGAGCATGATCCCTTTGCTGATCTTTGTAATTCACACCTGATGATGTGCTTAGCAGGCTGTTGAATTGAACTGAATTATCTCTGAAAGTCTGATTGTATAATACTTTCAAAAATGCTCTTAAAAATCTTCAGGTTTACAAACTCCATCTAATCGCTAAAGTACTGAGTTAAAAATAATATGTAAAACAGTACTTCCAATATTCCTAATAATATACTTTTATTTCATTCTTCCCTAAAATCTTTCTCTATACCATCTACACTACTCTACACTGTACAGTGTTAAAGCTTGCTGGAATCACCTACACTGTATATTTGGTAGGTACAGATGGGATCCTCATAACCACCAAGAGCAGAGCTTGCCATGTGTTGTGGAATTGGAAAAGTTCAGCATTATGTCAACTGTGAGAAAGCCATGGCTCTGGGTGCCAAGAAATTTGCTGTGTGAATGGGCAAATGTCTTGGGTTTTTGACATACTGTGGAAGATGCCTGCTTAGGTTTTCTTCAATATATAAGAGCTATTATTTAAAATTAAAAAATGATTTTTATCTATGAACTGATAAAGTGATTTTCAGTACATATTCTAGGTGAAAAAGCTGTATATCAAGCAATCTAGAGTGTGTTACCATTTGTGTAGAAATAGGGGGACAGTAAAAAAGATACATCTGTCCACTTGTAGCATAGAAAAATTGGGGCTGGAACTTGGATAAACTGATTGGAAGAGATAAGAAGATATAATAGTTATTTAAAGATATCTTTTTCAATAATTCTGACTTTGGGGACCACATAGTGTTTCATATACTCAGTAAACACACACATATATATAATTAAAAAAGGATGGGGAAGAAAAAACTAAAATGGAATCCAATATAACACAAATAACATAATTGCATCTTAAATGAATAATCTAATCAAAGACGGGAAAGGGAAAAACTAATCCAACTAACTTTTGAACATAAAAAAATTTATACTGCTGTCTAGTTGGTAAGGTTTTTTTTTCTTGCAGTGGTATAAAATTAACAATTCAGAAATTACATTCTGTGCTTTCTAGGAATGAGGAAGTAAGTAAATACACTGTGAGAATGGGACAGTTTTCTTAGTTTTGGGGGAAGAAATTAGAAATATGAAAATTGGGAATCTTACAATGAACTTCACATTGGACTACATTGGGAGCAGAGTATAAATTCATTTTAAAAACATATATATAGGACATAATGTGGTGGTATATGTATACTCCTAGTTGTGTTTATTAAGAGGAACCTGAAGAAATGTTATCACAATAGCAAAAAGAACATCTAGTGCCTGGATCTCAGTTTCGAAATACCAATCTTTGCTAAAAGAATTTTCTCCTTGGAAGGCCTCCCTGGTAATACAAGGGGTTAAGAGGCAACCTATGACACTATCCGCAGCCACTGCAGCATGAGTTCGATTCCTGGCCAGGGAGCTACCCAGATGGCACAGCAGACCTCTCCTGACTCACCCGCTGCTCCCCTCAGTAGTGTATTTCAGTCGGTCCACCTGTTCTGTTCCCCACGCTGTCTCTGGTGAATCTTCTCACCACCCACACCTCTGGCCTGTACCCCAGTTTTGTATGTATAATAAAATAAATCTTTTTTTTAAAAAAAGAATTTTCTCCTTAGAGAAACAGCTAATCCCAGGGCTAGACTATCAAGTTCTGCTAAAACATGAAGTTCTTTAACAAATGATGTGATCATATTAAAAGGACATAGAGTCTGGACTGAAGGGTTCTGATTGGCCAAATCTGGAATAATTTGAACATCAAAATAAATAGGACAATCAAATGCAACATGCAAGACTGAATGAACCCTGTACCAGAAAAACATATTTTTAAAAGTTGTTATAAAGGAAAATATTAGGACAATTATAGGAATTTGAGTAGAGACTGTAATTTCTTGATTTTCATGGTTATGCAGCAGAATGTTCTTGCTCTTAAAAAATGCATAGTGAAGTATATAGAGGTAAAAGGATACCATATCTCAACTTATTCTCAAACATTTCAGGAAAAATGTAATACGTAGAGATACAGAGAAAGATCCAGAATGAAAAACAGAACAAATATGGCAAAGCATTTGGGAGATGTACATGAGAAGTATATGAAAAATCCTTGTGTTGTTTATGCAACTTTTCTGTCATAAATAATTTAGAAATAAACGGTTTAAAAATAAAATGTACAAACAAGATCATTTTGGATAGTGACAAATGCTACAAGGAAAAGAAAATATGATATTACAAAGAGTGTGTAACAGGAAAGGCTGTGGAGGAGGTGGGCAAGGAGGGAGACAAAGAAACTACTATGTGAGCTGTCAGACAGCCAAGATTAGGGGAGACCAATAACCAGTGGGTATCCTGCTTTTTAGATATCAATTTTTCTGCCTAAGAAATTTTAAAACACTGACACCAAGTATTTCTCATTTAAAAGTGTGTCTTAAAGAAATAATCAGAAAGGCAAAGTTTAATTAAATAAGATTTATTATAGGTAAACCAGAAACAACATAAATCGCCATCCCTGTTGGGAAGTGGTGGCACATCTATACAAGAGAACACTATGCAGCCACTGGCCTTATGTTACAATGTGATGTTAGGAAAACAAAATAAAAATGGTGTCTACGTGTCTCATGCACAGAAAAAATTATGCAAAACTGAAGGGAGGAAATGCAAGTGCTTTGCCTTAGGATGATGGGATTGTGATTCATTATGTTTCCTTATAAATTATATTTTTGTAAATTATATCTTGTTAGAACTTACAAAATATTTTATATATTTTTTACAATACGCATATGTTATACCCATATTTGGGGAAAAACTTGGAAAAATTGTATCATAATATTTTAATGTACCTATAACTATGACTTTTCTATCCATATTCATACTTACCACCCATTCCATGTACTGCAATTACAGAAGTTTATCTACCACTCAAGAAATTTAATGAATCCAACCTTCTATAAAGAACTTATGAACAGAAGTTCAAGGGTATTGGGACATTTGATAAGCAGATATTTTAAGGTGGGAGGGTAAAAAGGAAAAAGTTTCTTTTAATTGGAAAAAATACAGGTTATTTCTATGGCTTTTTAATTCATCCTGAGGTTTTCTGAAAACTTCCCTCCCCTGCTTTAGGTAGATTGTTTTGATAAGTATTTTTGAAATTTAGTGAAACAGTAGGTAAGAATGGATATTCATCATTCCAGGTACCAGTTGTAAAAGTTGTAAAATTCAATTAACTGTTGCTCAATCAATGATAAAATACATTTAAAGTTGCCTAATCACTGACAAAATATATTTAGAATTCTGTTATGAATGAATTGTCTCTTGATTTCTCTGGAATTGTTAGGTAGTTTGGATGCTTGACTGCCTGAAGTAGTGTGATAATGCATAAAGAACAAAGACTTTGTAATCAAAACAAATGCAGGCTCACTACTTTCTAGAAAAGTGCCTAGATTAAACTTGTTAACACTTTTGAACTAGTTTGAAAATGGGGAAAATCACATCTTTAATGTGTTAAACACAGTAGAGCTAATATATGTTAAGTACTTAGCATATGCCTGAATCAGAGCTAGTACTCAAAAAAATGGAAGCCAAAACCAGACCAAACAAAAGACAAAACTGGACTGCATCTTCATTTCTTTCAGACTTGATTACACTTCAAATTTTGGTTCGACACCAGGGCTTCTTAGTCTTGGCACTAGTGACATTTTGGGTGGGATAATTCAATGTTTGGCAGCATCATTGGCTCTGACTTACTAGATGATAGCTGCACAGGCCTGGTTGTGAAAATAAAAAATGCCTCCATACACTTCTAAATGTACCCTGGGGCACCCTGGGGATCTCAGTTGAGATCCACTAATCTACACTGATGATTAAAATGTAGAAACAAATTTAATAGGGCAAACCAAAACAAGTAACCTTGTTTTCCTCAGATAGCTAAAAGCCAGTGATGGGAGAGGGAGAGAAAAATATTTCATTTCATATAAAGAATCTGTTTTCTTCATGAAGAATCTATTGTCTATTGTCATAGAATTTGTCTATCTCCACTTCAATATAGATTGGAAAAGATAAACCATCCATGTTCTAGTTTCCTCATGTGGATTAAATGAATAACATAAGAGCTTAGCAGACTCTGATATAGCAAGTACTCACTAAATATTGGCCATTCTTGTTACAAACTGATACTGCCCATAATTCTGGGCTTTCAGTACCACATCTCTCTTTATCTCAAATTCTTTCTACATATACTTATCTCTACTACAAATCCTAAAGTAGCTTTAATCCTTCTTTACTGCAGCTACTAGCCAAGGGGTATAAGAAAAGTACCTGATCTGGAAGGACGAGAGTATGGAATAAATTTTGAAAAATCTCTTTTAACCATGGTCAGCTACCACTTCCACAGGGCATATAGGGATCAATTAGAATCAGAAAACATTCTATTTATGCAGATAAAACCAAGTGAAATTAGACTAATGGCAGAAAAAGCACCAACTTGATTTCTATTAAGGCACAACTACTGCTGTTATTCACCTATTAATTAAGTGTAAAAAATAAGCAGAATTCCCATGATGAATGAAATCAATTTCAGAAATTTTCTTTGAATTTAGGGCATTTTTTTAAGTCTAAATTTCTAAAATAATTTATTAACAATAACTTACAAATGACCATCTATGATGATTATATGCTACCCTAGATGAAGGTATTAAGTAATCGTTGAAAAATCAATGATTAGGCATGAATCACAAGTTCTGCAAAAGAAGAATGACTAAACATTACAAAAAGGAGTCTCATGAAAAAGCCATTACTATGTGAAAGAATGATTTATGCCTCTCTATGCAGAAATGACTACAAATTTTATTAAAGTTTACCTGTAGTTTCTGGGTCAAAGAGTCCCTCTGTTCTTGTAGTTCTCTGGCATTATCAATTTCTTGTTTTAATCTTTCTATTTCCTAGAATAGTTAGAGCAAAAAGAGAAAGCCTTATTTTTTTCTTGAAATTACTGTCGCAATCCTTAGAAAAAAAGGTGATTCAAAAACATTATTTTAAATGTTTATACTGACTGAATTAATCTTTATAGATATGTTGTCTAGAACAGAATATTATTAAGCAACAAGTCTAACTTGGAAGTTTTGGCAAAACACTACTTAGAAATAACAATTTAAACATTTTAATGTTGCTTCAAGTTTTGTGGAAATAATTCTTTTCTAGGGTTTTAAATCCTTTTACTGGAAACAAGAGAAAGCAACAACTTGTAAAATTCATTTAACCTCTAACATATTTTCTGTTGATTGTATGAAAGCAACCTTCATGCAGAAGGCAACAGGCAGTATCTCAGTCTAAAGGCTTCTCCACAGTTTGCAACAACAGAAACAGGGATAAAAAAATTATTGACAAGCTTAAATCACTCAAGGAAAATTTCATCTTAAAAAACTCCCACAATCTTATTTTATTGCATAAAATGCCTTTGAATGTGACACAAACTCTATTATTCTGTACACATATGTTAGCTACATTACAGTTGAGTAGAAAGTAACAAATACCTCTTCCTTCACTTTTAGCGTCTCTTCCAGTTCTTGTATGGTCTGATTTAATTCTGTCTTATGGGTATGCACTGCATTTGCTTGACTACTAACACATTCAAGTTCGGTAACCTAAAATTAAATGACAACACATGTTAAACAATACGACAATTTTAAAGGATTTCTGGTCAAAGAAATGAAGAATTTTGAAGCAATAGGTGAAAATTAATTATGAAATATTAATGCAATGGAGGGTAGAATGAAGAGTCTTTAAAGATAAGAATTTAGGACAAAGAAAAAAGACATAAGAAAACAATTACATATTTACATGGTCTAGTCAGAAAAGGTTAGGAAAATTTAAATTAAGTGATTAATGACAGTAGAGGGCCCTTATAATGAAAATCTTCTTCAAAAATTTCTTCTAAAAACATACCCAAAATCAGATATAGTCATCTGTCTTCTACCTGTAGCCTTCAAAATAAATATGGGGTCTCAAAACAGGCCTTACAGAGGACAGAAATTTTCAAACACTTCTAAAAACATTTTCAAACATTTCTAAAATATAAGAGAATGTGGAAGAAAAGGTATACTTATAATACAATTTAAATCATTCAATAATAAAATGACTTCGCATCAATAGTGTCTCTCATGACAAAAGATGACAGTTCTTTGGGCAATAAGAATGTACTGAGAGGTCCTCCCTGGCGGCGCAAGGGGTTAAGACACAACCTGTGAAGCTACCCGCAGCCACTGCAGCATGAGTTCGATCCCTGGCCAGCCAGGGAGCAACCCACATGGCACAGCAGACCTCTCCTGACTTGACCACAGCTCCCCTCAGCAGTGTATTTCAGTCAATCCACCTGTTCTGTTCTCCACTCTGTCTCTGGTGAATCCTCTCACCCCTCCCCCGCATCTCTGGCCTGTACCCCAGTTCTTGTATGCATAAATAGATCTTTAAAAAACAAAACAAAACAAAAAGTACTGAGGGGCCAAAGAACAACCTAACTTTAAATAAGCACATGCTTGGGCCTCCCCAGGGGCGCAGCAGGTTGAGCACAGTGCTATGAAGCTGTCTGCAGCCTCTGCAGCACGGGTTCGATTCCCAGCCAGGTAGGGAGATACCCACATGGCACAGCAGACCTCTCCTGTCTCGCCTGCTGCTCCCCTCAGCAGTGTTTTCAGTCCATCTGCCTGTTCTGCTCCCTGCTCTGTCTCTGGTGAATTCTCTCGCCCTCCCGTGCTCTGGCCTGTACCCCAGTTTCTTGTATAAATAAAATAAATCTTTAAATAAATAAATAAGCACATGCTTTTTTTGAGAAAGCAGAAAAGAGAATTGTCCCTTTAAAAGTTATTCTATCCAAGATGGTCAAAATAGACAAAATTGCACACAAATACACACAAAACATCACATTTCTTTATACATATTAGGCATCTCATACATTTTAGATGATTAGAATATAGTAAATTCTAGACAACTAGACAACTAAGGAAACAGCAAATTCTTCTCCTTCACATTTTCCAAACACCTAATCGTCCTTCACATTCTGTCACTCTATCCCTCAAATCATTTTGTTCCTTTCTATTTATGTACTAATAGCCTTGTGCCGAGACTCAGAACCCTAAATAAAAACTATGGCTTGCCAGGGGATATAATTATAATCTTTATCTATATTTATCTGTTCTGTTAACAGCTAACATTATCTTTCACTGGGCAACTCCTCTCCACTCAAAGCTTTCAACTGCTCATTTCTTTTATAACATCAAATCTATGCCCTTCGTTCCTCTATACACTGGCTTCAATCTACTTAACCATCCTCATTGCTGAAGATACCCAGTGTGTACTTTGAAGTAAAAATAGGGAAGTAAACAAGCCATGTTCATATTCACCTTGTTGATTTAACTATTATAAATGCCTTTTATTACCTCTGAAAACCATTCAGATCCTAATAAACTCTCAACTTCCAACTCAGCACACACTTTCTCCAGGGAGCCATTCCTCTATATTCCTGTCCTCTAGTCCACAAAATGAAACATATGTTCAAAAATCATAAGAATTGATATTTATTAGTTTTCTTTGTCCATTTGGGTAATAAATTCCTCATGGGCGTTCTGATAATGATGTAGTTTTTATTAGAATAACTTTCTTGTAAATAACAATTGCAGATCATAGACAAAATGTAAAAATCAACTGTTCAATGACCCTAATTGGGCAAAAGACCGAGAGAAAGCAATTACATTGGATGAGACAAACATTTACACATCTTTTTGTGTGAAGGCACTCTGTAATCTGGCTGTGTTGCTCTACTGCAATGAAAACAGAAGCCTTATCTCCTGGAGAAGCCTGAACTCTGAGATTCCTCAAAAAAAAATGGAAATAGTTAAAAATGGAAGGCACTGTAGGAAAGGAAGCTGCCAAATAAGCATATAGATTTTCCTCAGATCTTTGACCACTGAACTACACATGCACAGGTAAGAATGTAAGAAGTTAGGAAGGTGGAAAAAAACTGGAAGGCTTAAAGCACTACCCATGGTAGTGCTCACCACAAAAAGACAAAATCATGTTTGAGTTTAGTCATCATTCTCAATAAAGTGTATAGAGGGCCTGGGCAAATACCTAAAGCTTTCCACTGAAACCCCAGAAGACTTGTGCCTTAGAGATCATGATATCCCAAGAGTGAAGGCTTTGTGCTAAAAGTAGAAGCAAAACTGAAATAAACTTATTCTGATAAAGCTTTAAGTCCATTTCTTCACAAATTCAAGGTAATTCAACCACTTACTGAAACAAAATCAATACTATTCAGAATAAAGTAACAGAATCTATGGGCTCTATACCATCTCATTTACAATGTCCAGAACACAACTGAAAAATAATGAAATGTGAAGAAATAGGGAAAAGGCAACCTGAAGTAATGACAAAACCAGTCTTTATCAAAGTTAACAGAATTTTTGCTAGTACACATGCAATTTAAAAAAAAATGCAAAGAAAGTTATTTAACCTGAATAGATATGCAGGAAGGAAAAAAAAGAGCATTGAGAATTATAAATAGGTGAGTAAATAAAAAAATTCTATTTCTTAAATTCCTTTTTTTTTTAAAGATTTATTTATGCACACAACAGCTGGGGTACAGGCCAGAGATAAGGGGGGGGAGGGGTGAGAGAATTCACCAGACAGAGTGGGGAACAGAACAGGCAGACTGACCGAAATACACTGCTGAGGGGAGCAGCAGGAGAGACAGGAGAGGTCTGCTGGGCCTTTGGGTTGCTCGTTGGCTGGCCAGGGATTGAACTCGTGTTGCAGAGGTTTCGGATTGCTTCATAGTGTGATGCTTAACCTCTTGCACTCTCAGGGAGGCCCCTCTTAAATTCTTTAAAATTCAGTTGACTATTTAAAGCAAAATTACCGTGGGCAGGAGATAAAACATGTAGGCAAGATATCTCCTCAATGACTATATTGGCTTATGGCTTACTTTTTATGTCAATGAAAAACATATAATTTGTCATCTCAACTATTTTTAAGTGTACAGTTCAGTTAAGTATAATCACACAGTTGTGAAACAAATATCCAGAACTTTTTGCAAAAAAAGTTTTACAAAATAGAAACTACTCATTAAATAACATCTTCCTAATTCCTCCTTATAAATTAACATGGGATAGAATGATATTTACTCAGTTTTGTTACTCTCCCTCCCAGTCTTTATTCCATTTCTATCTTGCTTTGCCAGTCACCCTGGGTATAGTACACTTTTCAAACTGTGCTCTGGTACTAAACCCATTTCTGTGGCATTCAATTGTTTGGCATCTTTTTTCTAAAAATGAATTAATAGCACTTTCTTCCTGTTGGTGAAAGTATATTCTTCGAATAAAAAAAAAATTTTTAAAGTAATTGTGCTTTTGATATTAATAATATTGTGATTTCTGATTTTCTTTTCCTGCTCCAAATTCCCAATACTACCAATTTTTATTAAAAAAAAAAAACCCATCTATATTTTTTACATTATTCCTTCTTTAAAAAACAATAAAAATAATAAAAGCATCTATCATTTAGGCTCCAAGCAAAGAAATGTCAATTAGTTTCTCAATTAGAAATTGCACTAAGTATATATTATTCCTACTTAAAGGGGAATAACTCATTGAAGTTGCACAGCTAATAAGTGACAGAACAGGAATTTGAGACCAGGTCTTTTGACTCCAGAAGTTATATATTCTTCGTTCTCATTAAACTGTAGAAAAAATTTTTTTTCACTGAATAAATCCATGTATATATACAACTCATATATATGTTTCAACAACCAATGAAAATCTTCAGAAGATGGAACTATGCTGAACCTACATGTATATTTCCTCTGACAAGGAAATGTGTTAGCCATACATCCCTGGACCTACCCGCTTATGCAGACGTTCTGCTTCCTCTTGATATGCAGCAAGTTGTTGTTTCCATTGTTTTACGTTGGCAGTGGACTCCAACAGGGCTGCAGTGAGCTTGGCATTATTTCCTTTGAGGGTAGCCAGTTCAGCTTCCCAATGTTTGCTGATTGCTGAACTAAAAGAAAAGAAAAGAATACTCCACCCATTATACTGAATACTCTTACTTTGAATACTTAATACTTAATACTCTTACTTTGAATACTTAATAATAACAATCTATTATTTTCTTTATAGTCTATGTATGTTTCAAATACAATTCAGAACGCATAAAAACACAATTATTTCAATGAAATATTCGCAGTGAAGATCTAGAAAATACTAAAGCGGTAGATTTAATGTGGAATAGTTTCCATCTTCATTATAACTGACACAGGTACTTAAAAAAGACTTTCTACCTATTCTCTTTTGAGGAATAAATATAATATCCTAAACAAATCCATAAGCCAAACCTAATAATGTACTACATATTTTAAGAGCATTAAGCCTAAAGTAAATTTCCTTCCTTCATAAAACAAATGAAGATGGTTTAATGTCAATAAGGTTTGGAGCATGTTTTCCTTTTCAAATGATTGCTGGTTTATTTCAATTTATTTAGAATATTTTAAATGTCCAAAATGTAAAAATTTGCTGCAATAAATTGATTTTGGGTTATATTACAGGCTAAACTTAAAAACTGGTCCTAATAACTTAATTCCTGATAGAATTCCAGTGTTATATATAGAACAAAAAAACCTAAACGAATCACTTTTTTCTCATTTAATGTTCCACTTCATATGTTGCCCAGAGTTAAGTATCTCAACCAAGACGATTTTCTATTACAAAGACAATTCCATTAATTGAGAAGACCCTTCTCTTAATAATTCTTTTAACTTTCCAATGAAGAAAGAATTGCCTCATTTGAAAGAAAAAGGTGGTTTCTCTTTCTCATTATGAAATAGTTCCTACTAGTGAAATTCTATTAAACTCGCCCCATTAGCTAACTAGTGATGTTAACAGCTTTCTTTAATCGGTACTTTGATTTTTGATAAGTCATTTATACTATAGAGTAAATGTTCTGATGCACTGATAGTTTACAGTAATTTCAATGTATACTATGTGAAAGAAAGCATAGTTCCTCTCACCAAGATTTCTAAAACTCATACCAAGAGCAAGCCATCTCAGCATCATGAAGCCCCTGATACGATGTATAGAGGACACAAGATCATTTTCTCATTACTCATGCCAAAATGCACAACCTTAATTCAGTAATGAGAAAACACTGTTTAAACCCAAACCAAGGGAATTCTACAAAATAACCGATTGATACTATTTAAATGTATCAAAAAAGGATGAGACTGAGAAACAGAATGAAAACTAAGAAGAAATAATTAAATGCAATCTGGGAACCTGGACAAATTCCAAGAACAGAGAAGGGACATAGGTGAAGACTGAGGTCTGTAGTTTAGTTAGTAGTATTAGTTATTTTCTGATTTTGGTAATTTTATTATGGTTATAGAAGTTGTTAACATTAAGGGAAGTTAGGTGAAGGAGCATACAAGGATTCTCTATACAGTTTTTATAACTCTTCTACAAGTATAAAATTAGTTTAATAAGTTAAAATATTTTAAACTATTTAAAAGTTAAAATAGTATAATGAAAAGTTAAAATATTTTAATGAATGCTAAAATTGTTTAAATTTTACCAAAAAATGAAAAAAAAAATAAGCTAGCAATATCAGCAACCTATTTTTATCCTTGAAAAGAAAGCTTTTCTCTATTTCTTCTTTTGTGAATTGATTTTCTAGATTCATAGTTTCTGAGCAAAGTATGCATTGATTCAACTGCTCTAATGGAATTACAGATTTTAAAAAAACTTCCTGCCTGTTTTTCCCCTACAGACATGAGTTTTATTGAAATGAATGCTTCTGATAATGAAAATCTTACTGAACTAATTTAAACACTTGATATATTAAGCTTCTAAAACTTAAAGAGAAGAAAAAATTGTTTTGAATATTTCTAAAATCCATTTGTAAGAAGATACATAATTATAAAATTACCACATGTGGTTTTATAGTGGAAAAAGAATAAAAAAATATGGTGTTTTAGACTTTATTTCCTTAGGTTTTATTTTATAGTCTATAGGTGGCAAAGTCCATTAAGAGTTTTGAGAACCCAGTGTACATCACAATTATTTCAATAATTATTTGTATGATCTTAGACTAGTCTTTCAAACATTTATACTTCACTTGCCAAATAGAGATCAGTCAAAAACTATAAATGTTTGGGCCTCCCCTGGTGGCGCAGCAGTTGAGCACCGGGCTGTGACGCTGCCCTCAGCCTCTGCAGCGCTGGTTCGATTCCCCAGCTGCCGGAGAGGGTCCCACATGGCGCGCAGACCTCTCTTGCCGCCCGCTGCTCCCCTCAGCAGTGTACTTCGGTCCTTCTGCCTGCTCTGCTCCCTGCTCTGACTCTGGTGAATTCTCTCACCCTCTCGCGCTTCTGACTGTACCCAGTGCATGTATAAATAAATAAATCTTTAAAAAAAAAAAACAAAAACTATAAATGCTAGTCACCAGATCTACAAGAGGCCAATTAAATTTAAACTGCTCAGAAATTAGTAAAGGTAAAAATTAATCTTAATTAAAATTAATTAATTAAATTAAAATTAATTAATTAAAATCTTAATTAAAATTGATTAATTAGTCCCATTAGGTATATTTTACGTATTAAATAGTCACATGTGGCTAGTGGCTATCATATCAGGCAGCAAAGATATAGACCTTTTCATCATTACATAAAGTTCTACTGGACAGGGCTATCCTAGATGATCTCTACATTTGGCTTTTTTTTTAATTCCATGTATTATGGGCCCAAATGTGTCCTTTCCAAATTCATATGTTGAAGTTCCAACCAGTAGTACCTCAGAATGACTATAGATAGGGTTTTAAAAAGAGGTTATGAATATTAAATGGCGTCACTAGAGTGGGACCTAAACTAATATGACTGGTGGTCTTATAACAAGAGGAAATTAGGATATGGACATGCACAGAGGAAGATGACATGAAAACATTAGAAGACAGCAACTGCAGGTCAGGGGAAGATCCTAGAAGAAACAAGTCTGCTGACACCTCGATCTAACCTCCAGCACTGTGAAAAATAAATTTCTATTTTTTAAGTCATCCATTTTGTGGTCTTTGTTAGAATAGCTTTAGCAAACAAACTCATACATACAATTATCTTTTTTTTTTTTTAAAGATTTATTTATTTATTTATACATGCACTGGGTATAGTCAGAAGCGCGGGAAGGTGAAAGAATTCACCAGAGCCAGAGCAGGGAGCAGAGCAGGCAGAAGGACCGAAGTACACTGCTGAGGGGAGCAGTGGGCGGCAGGAGAGGTCTGCGTGCCATGTGGGACCCTCCTCTGGTGGCCGGGGAGCAGCCGGGGATCGAACCGGCGCTGCAAAGGCTGCGGGCAGCTTCACAACCCAGCGCTCAACCGCTACACCACCGGAGAGGCCCCATACAATTATCTTGTTAAAAAAGTTAACAGTATATGAGGGAAGGAAGCACAGTGGACTATGATGGTGGACTATAGGTGAATGGGTGATGGGTGCATTATAGTGACAATACCTGGTGGGAATATCCAAATATTACCTCAGTTAAAAATAAATAGCCCACACTATGTATCTGTAATATTATGGTTTATAATAAATAATATTTTGGTTTTTGTCAAAAATTCCTCACTCACAATTTCCAAAAACTTTGGAATTCCCTGTGCAATGAAAGCAATGATCATTTGCTATAATATTTGGTCTTTTGTTCTTAGTTTCTGAAATTAATTCAAAGCCATGATGATAAACTGTGATTATTGTTACTTACAATAAGTTCTTTTAAGCTACATGGAGTTTATATTAATGAGGTGACATTTGGACTTGAAGTACACATTTCTCCAAAGAAGATATACAAATGAGTCAATATGCATTTAAAAAGATACTCAACATTACTATCATTAGTAAATGCAATCAAAACCACAATGTGTTCCACCTTGTATCCATTAGTATGGTTACTATAAAAACAAAACCAAAAACAAACAAACAAACAACAAAAAAAAAACAGAAAATAAGCGTTGGCAAGGATATGGAAAAATTGGAACCTTTGTGCTCTGTTGGAGGGAATGCAAAAATGGCACAGTTGCTATGGAAACCGTATTTAAGTTCCTCAAAAAATTATGATTAGAAATGCCATATGATCTTAGTAATATAATGTAATATATATAATGTAATATATAATGTCTAACAGATATTTGTACAACAATATTCATAATAGTATTATGGAAAATAGTCAAAAAAGAAGCAACCCAAGTATCCACCAACAGATGAATAAACAAAGTGTGGTATATACATAAATTGGAATATAATTGACTCCAAAAAAGGAAGAATTTTTGAAAACATACTACAATGTGAATGAAGCTTGAGGACATTAGGCTAAATAAATCAGTCACAAAAAGTCAAATACTGTAGGACTGCACATATATGTTACCTAGAGTAGTCAAATTCATAGAGATGGAAAATAGAAGTGTGTTTGCCAGGTACTGGCTCACTAGTGAGAACAGGAATGAATTGTGCATAGTTTTAGTTTTGCAATATGAAAAGAGTTCTAGAGATGGATTCCACTGCAATGTGAATAAAATTAACTCTATACACTTAAAAATGGTTCAGATGATAAATTTTGTTAAACATATCTTATCACAATTTTGTAAAGAAAAAAAAAGGCCGCATACTGTAAGATTCCATTTTTATGACATCGGGGAAAAGACAGAACTATAGGGATAAACAACAGATTACTGACTGCCGGGGAAAAGGTGGATTACAAATAAGCAGACAAAACTTTGAGGGATGACAACAATTTTCTTTACCTCGATCATGTTGGTCTCTACACAACTGCACACATTCATCAAAACTCATAAACAATGCAGTAGAAAGAATGAATCTTAGCACATAGAAATTATACTTTCATTTAAAAGAAAAAAGACATTACCATGTTATCAAAAAGAGGGGGGGGGTGTTTCTAAACACTCCTAGATACTTTTTCTGTGACTGTAAGGTTACAAAAAAATAAGCTGGAAAATCAGATCTTAAATGTCCAGTGGTATCTAAGCTGCTCTACTCATATCTGTACTTGTTGGTATGGGAAGAGACTGGGTGGGCAGAAAACAATGGCTGTGACACATAATGAGAATGAAAAAAAAGAAAGAGGTGAGTGGGCATCTGGAGATGATGATAACAAGTACATACAAGGATTGCCAGAGGGATACACAAACAAAAGGAATGGGACATAGAGAAGGTGTAATTAAAAACTAGTTTTGGGCAGGAAGAAATCTAAATAAGGTCTCTTGGACAGGATAACGAAGGTAATGGTACCAGTCTTGATATACTATAACTGGTCTATTACTTCATGTCCATGAATATGCCTTGAGCCTCTAATATACTAAGTAGTGAAATCTGGCCCCAGATAAATTATCCAATAGACTCCCAATTAACCTAACTGCTGATTGCACTTAAATAAATGTTCAAGAAAATTATCAATATAAAATTTTTTTCATATTATAATAAATCACAACTACTTGAGTTTTATTATTTTTTTTTTATAGAGGCATGTTTTTATTTATTTATTTATTTATTTATTTATGTATGTTTGTTTGTTTGTTTATACATGCACTGGGTACAGTCAGAAGCGCGGGAGGGTGAGAGAATTCACCAGAGCCAGAGCGGGGAGCAGAGCAGGCAGAAGGACTGAAGTACACTGCTGAGGGGAGCAGCGGGCGGCAGGAGAGGTCTGCGCGCCATGTGGGACCCTCCTCCGGTGGCCGGGGAGCAGCCGGGGATCAAACCGGCGCCGCAGAGGCCTCGGGCAGCTTCGCAACCCAGCGCTCAACCGCTGCGCCACCAGGGAGGCCCTACTTGAGTTTTAATAATGCTGATAATGAATACTAAATAATCCTAAAATAAGTTCAATGCTAAGCTATGTTTCTGCGTTTTCTTATACTTAGTTCCAAGGTAAATAAATGTTTTCAAGCTTTGTTTTAAATCAACTAAAATATTACCTCTGCTGGTAAATTTGAATCTTTTATAAGATTCTTGCTCCTTCTACTTTATGAATGGCTCCTTTAATAATCCATTTTTTTAGAGCACAGTAGAAAGTACAACTTAGGAAATAAAAAGTTTTTGATTTTTGTCAATCTTAAATTGTCTTTGCTTCTTCACATACTCATTTTGTCTCCTAGATTAGAAAACCATATACAATTTCAACTTACAATAAATTCCAAAGGTATCCTGAAGAAAGTTCTATATATGAGCTGTGTTAGTTATGTTAGACGTGTTCAGTCTTTGTATAACATTTTAAATACTTTGCACGTTGAGCAATTTTGAGGGAAAAAAAATCCTTTCTTTACTCCAACATTAGACTGACTTTTAACAGTAATTAATTCATACCTTGTTATTAATTCTTATTTTATTTTAATTAATTTATTTAATGACATGCCATTATTTTCCATCCCATGTGTTTTTTCCACAATATAGACTTTCTCTCCTCAGGTATGTGATAGCAAAACTTTAAGTTAACATCTTACATTTCAGGAATACTTGTTTTAAAAATGTTGGGTTTCACTGGCTAATCTAGCTCTTTTTTTTACAGGTATAAGTTTGACAGTTTTACATTAAGTAAAATGTCTGCAAAGAAATCACTAAATTGGTTAGCTGGAGACACTTGTGAGTCAGGAGATATTGAAATATCACTGTGATTTCATATCTGATTACTGAAATAAGGGCAAAATAATTCTTTATTTCTGTGACTGTTGTAAGGTTTCCCTTCAAAAAGGACCAGCTGGCTTCCTGTTGGCTTCAGATCTAAAGAGTTCAAAACACTCCAAAAACATCATTTGAAAGGTTCTTTAAGCTGGAATTGTACAGGTTTTCTTTCTTTAAAGCCAAAGATCTCTGAGAAAGTAAACTTCATTAAATTAACTAGGTAAAAATCTAGAAGAAAAAGAACTTCAAAAGACAAACAACTTAAAAAGAGCCTAATGCATAAAGCAATGCATATTTAAACCTGTGGAGTGAACCTATATGCAAGTGGTTATAGAATTTATGAAAACTGCTTCTCCCAAGCCTCCAGGGTCCAGGATGGAAACCCCTTGCATATATTAGAATGGTAATCCCTTCTCCATACTCCCTACACTTGTTAATTATGTAAAATTGTGAAAATCCAGATAATCTCTTTAAAAAGAACTAGTAGGTTGCAATAGACTCTCTTCTGATATTATTCTCAGTATTGTTAGTGAGGTCATTCTGGGAGGCCCCACAACGTGGCCTTGTTTCTGCAACTGCCTGTTCTTCATTCCTTTTCATGCCTGTGAATGCAGAAGCAACCAGAATGCACATGAGCCTACTTGTGTCCCACTTTTGGGGCTAGGTGCTTTCACACTGGCCAATTGGCCCCAAATTAGTTCCACTTAGAAACTAATGTCTTTTCAACACTTCAGTATTCAAATTTTTGTTTCCTAATAATACTGAAGTTGTTCTTTTAAAGGAGAGCAATACCTCTTGAATAAAAACACCTTTCTATTGTTTAAAAACGGTATTTATTGTCAAAAGGACTTCAGTGAGTAGGGAATTCGGGTCCTGTCAAGCAGTCTAATAAACTGAAAGATCTACTAGACATAGCTGAGTCTTCATTTGCCTAATTGCATAAAATGTTTCTCAGAGCTTACTATAAATTGGACAATTTGTTAACTTCCTTATCCTTGGGGTCCTCTTATCCAGTGTTTGTTTTCTTCTGTTCCTTATGCTATGCTTATAAACGCTGACTCCTCTAACACTTGCCTTTAGTTTTTGCCTGATGGTCTCCCAAATCTTACTTTTTTTCAGTTCAGATTCCTTCCTTGTCTCACAATCCATCATCTTAGTAAACATGTCTAGATTAACAAACAATACAGACACTGACAACTATGGGTAAATTGAGCAAGACATGTTTTCTGGGAAAGTTTTTTTTTTTGAAGATTTATTTTATTTATGCATACAAGAGCTGTGGTGTAGACCAGAGGTGTGCGGTGGTGGTAGGTGGGGGGGTGAGAGGATTCACCAGATACAGAGTGGGGAGCAGAACAAGCAGACTTACTGAAGTACACTGCTGAGGGGAGCAGAGGGCAAGACAGGAGAGGTCTGCTGCACCATGTGGGTTAGCTCCCTGGCTAAGGATCGAACTCCTGCTGCAGTGGCTGTTGATAGCTTCATAGTGCTGAGACTTAACACCTTGTGGCACCAGGGAGTCCCTTTCTGGGAAAGTTTTGAGTAAAGTCCCTATACTGAACTGTAAACCACTTGATCATACTTTGGGAAACAGGATGTTTAGAATTAAAATGGAGTTTAAGTCTTAAAACTTTAACAAACAGTGGCTTGGAAGACAATCTCAGAGAAAAGAGAGAAGTAGTTTTCAAAGAAACACTGTAGTGTTGATTCTCAATGATGAATATCTAAAACTTATTTAATGTTGTAATACAATGTTACTTCATGGGCCTCCCCGGTGGCGCGGCGGTTGAGCTCTGGGTTGCGAAGCTGCCCGCAGCCTCTGCAGCGCCGGGTTCGATCCCCGGCTGCTCCCCGGCCACCACCAAAGGAGGGTCCCACATGGCGCGCAGACCTCTCCTGCCGCCCGCTGCTTCGCTCAGCAGTGTACTTCAGTCCTTCTGCCTGCTCTGCTCCCTGCTCTGGCACTTCTGACTGTACCCAGTGCTTGTATAAATAAAAATAAAAATAAATCTTTAAAAAAAACACAATGTTACTTCAATCAAACCACAATGTTACTCATAGACAAAAAAAGATACTGGGCTGAAAAATGTGGACATAATTTCTTGAGTAACACAATGAGTTAGAAGAGTTGGACTCTGAAAATGAAGTAACAGAAGATCTAAACCACTTATTAGTACATGTATACAAAAGTATAACATAGGTATATTAACATCTATGTCTACATTAAGTCTGAAATGATTGTTAATTATCTTTTCTTGTTAGTACATAAAATAATGGTGCATCAAAGGGATCAGAGATCAAATAAAATAAGGAATTTTACTTAAGAAAATCAAACATCAATGACTTCTCCGAGGAAGTTATAAAATTAATCTGAGCACCTCCCTGGTGGCTTAGAGGTTAAGTCTTGCATTATCACCCTGATGGCCTTAGTTCGATTGCCAGTCAAGGAGCTAATCCACGTATGGTACAGCAGACCTCTCCTGTCTCACCTGCTGCTCTCCTCAACAGTGTATTTTAGAACTGTCTGTTCTGTTCCCCACTCTGTCTCTGGTGAATTCTCTCACACACACACCCCGCACCTCTGGCCGGCCTACACCCCAGTTCTTGTAGGCATAAATAAATAAAAATAAATCTTAAAAAATAAAATTAAGCTGAAACAAATTACTTCAAAACGCATAAAATTAATCTGAAACAAATTACTTCAAAACACATAATGGTGGCGCTGCGGTTGAGCGCTGGGCTGCAAAGCTGCCCGCAGCCTCTGCAGCGCCAGTTCGATCCCTGGCCACCGGCTAGGGTCCCACATGGCATGCAGACCTCTCCTGCCGCCCACTGCTACCCTCAGCAGTGTACTTCGGTCCTTCTGCCTGCTCTGCTCCCCGCTCTGGCTCTGGTGAATTCTCTCACCCTCCCGCGCTTCTAACTGTACCCAGTGCTTGTATGTATAAACAAACAAACAAACAAATAAATAAATAAATCTTTAAAAAAAAAAAAAAGAACCAATTATCAAAAAGTGATTAAAAACATAGTTTTAGATATGGCTAAAATTAATACAATGTTATATGTCAATTATGTATCAATTTAAAATGGGGTGGGGAAGCATAAGCTCAGGACCCAGCTGACTTAGTTCAAATCATAGGTCCAAACATCTGTTAGTTATGTCTCAGACTCCTCATCTAGAAAATTACCATAAATATTAACTATCCTCATTGGGTGACTATGAGGGATAAGTACCCCTGAAGAAAGTACATAAAAGACATTTAACAATTATTACTATCATCCCTTATGCACAAGCAATAGAGAATCTTTAAAGAATCTTCAGTGCGCTATGAAAAATTTTAAATGATTTCAGGGCCTCCCTGGTGGCGCAAGGGGTT
This sequence comes from Talpa europaea, assembly GCF_964194135.1. NCBI lineage: Eukaryota > Metazoa > Chordata > Mammalia > Eulipotyphla > Talpidae > Talpa > Talpa europaea. Next base: position 45,838,425 of record NC_140071.1, on the reverse strand, counting down.
AAGTCTCAGCACCATGAAGTTATCAGCAGTCAGAGTTTGATCCCCGGCCAGGAAGGTGACCTACATGGCACAGCAGACCTCTCCTGTCTCACCCACAGCAGTGTATTTCAGTCAGTCTGCCTGTTCTGCTCCCCACTCTGTCTCTGCTGAATCCTCTCAATCCCCGCCCCACACCTCTGGCCTACACCCCAGCTCTTGTATGCATAAATAAATACATCTTTTAAAAAAAGATTTCACATTTAATATTTTAAGAGAGATATTCTTGACTAGTGATGTGAATAACAAAGAGATGTAATTTAAATGAAAGCCACATGAGGTGTGCCTCAAGGATTTCTGCTGTTGTCTTTAAGCACAATAAATGTATTATTATAGATGTATTTATAAAGTTTAAGCCTTTGGTATAGATCTCAGGAAAAAACTTGCATATGAATGAATAAGTAAACAAAAATGATTTTTATGAAGTGGCAAAGTTCAATTCTGATTATGAGAGAAAGGAACGATGTCATATTTAGCTGATAAGAAACACCTTGCACTTCAGTGGAGTTTCTCATATGATTTCACGAGCTTGTAGCTTTACTCTCATTTTTATTCACTCAAATGGAGGGATCCATAAACCCATAAAAAAAGGAGGCCCTTAGAAACCTCATGGCACTTACAATTTTGCCACAGCAGAAACAAAAATGTATCAACAGATTAGAGTAACTGTCACTCCTCCTGTCTGTACAGCAGCCCTGAAAAAAGTTTCATTCAACATCCTTTCTGTTCTAACATTGATGAGAAAAAAAGAATTCTGGCCAACATTGAAGGAAACAACCCTGGTTTTGTTTTATGTCCTTTTGCTTAAAGTCACAGTTTCCAAGAACCTAACTATCATGTTAAGTGAGGACTCACTGTACTCTAACACCTATTAACATCTGTGTGTGCTGCCTTCTGTGTCTTTGCCATGTACTTCAAGGTAGCTCTGGTCAAGTAAGGGGATACAAGGGGAAAAGTGCCACAGGAGATACCAGTTCACGTCTACTTTTTACTCTCACTGCCACTCCTGAATCCACAATGATCTAAAACCTCTAAAGAGATTCTCTTTAACATTTTAAAGCAGCCTATTCTTTTTTAAGGTAGGAAGTATGGATACCAACGTCTTGTTCAAAGATATTTACATAAGCTTCAAACTAGAATACTTTACAGGTGTTTTAAATATTTTATGTAAATCATACTTTATCCGTGTGAGTGAATTTGGAGTATTGATGCTGGATCTAAGGAAGGGAGTAAATACAAGCTACTTAGTGAGTCTTATGCTAATTCCTAAGTGAGAAAAGAATTTACTCAAGGTGATGTTGTGAATTACGCATCTACTTCTTCATACAAGTCAATTTCTGTATTGGTTTCCTTTTTATAAAAACTGGTTAATGACTAAAAACTTCCTTTGGAAATTTATTCAGAGCATGTTAGATTATCCTATTGGGGAGACTCTGTCAGGGAAATAGCCTTACATACTAAGTAAAGAATTATGTTTCTCTCAGTTCTTAAGAATAGACATTTATTTTTTGCAAAGAGTGATATCAATTAATTTTAAACCTGTCCTTTTATTCATAAGGAAATAGTATTTGCTATATTTTACTGAAGACAATAATATTTTTATCTGCCCATCCTTATTTCAGTTTGGAAGCTGAGATGTCTTGTGAAACATATTTCAAAATGGAGAATGGTATTAAATACATAAATTAATAAAGTAGGACTTGTATATTTCTCTTTGAGAATATGAAAATAATGGACATGTTACTAAATACTCAAAATTGAAAGACTATTATGAATATTTATGAATATATATGTATTCCATTAAAATTGGGCTCTTAGTACTAAAAAATACTTTCAGAAGTTTACTTGGTTTATTAACAGCTTTCAGAAAACCACCCCAAATAACCACATATCCCAGGCTTGAAAGGAGCTTTTATCAGAAACTTTCTGACCACCCATATAAGTGATCTCTTCATGTAAATGCCTGATGTATGAGTTGGTCATGCCATAGTGTTGGCAACATTAAACCAGTTAAATTACCTCTCCACAACTATTACTGATTTATGGAAAACACATTAAAGACTTGGGATCTCATGCTCACTGCAGCACTATTCATAAGAGTTGACCTATGGAAACAACCTAAGTATCCATCAATGGATGAATGAATAAAAGATGGTGTGGTGGAATATTATTCAGCCATCAGAAAGCGCATCCTTCCATTTGTGACAATATGGATATAACTTGAGAATATTATGCTAAATGAAATAATTCATTTTTTCTTTTCATAGAAAGACAAATAACTATATATTATTTATTATGTGGAACTGAAAACAGCTGGATATACAGAAACAGAGACTAGAATGGTGGTTACCAGGGGCTAGGGAATGAGAAGAAAAGGAATCAAGATTTTGGTCAAAGAGTATAAACTTTCAGCTATTCAATGAATAAGTTCTGGGGAGCTAAGGTACAGCAGAGTGGTTATGGTTAATAATACTGTATAATATACTTGAAAGTTCTAAGAGAGCAGAACTCTCACCACAAAAAAGAAACAAAAATTACACAACACAAGTGTTATTTAATGCTATGGTGATAAAATATTTTATAGCATATTAGTTTACTAAATCAACACATTTTACACTCCAGACCTACATAATGTATACTCAATCTCAATAAAGGTGAGGAGGGGAAATAAATACAAGAGAAACTATGTAAATATAAAATCTGTAAGGCTGATTTTTCACATTGAGTTCCTTAAGAATTACATTTAAATGTCATGACTTATCACAATTAACTTCATATGCAACTTAAAAATATTAATCTTTTGAAACTATAGCAATTTTCTCTTTTGAATGCATTTTGTAAAAATGAAGAATTTAGAAGGAATATTTATTTTGGATTCCAATTACTAAAACCACAATACTGTATCCACAGATGATCTTAGCCTGTATTAAGTGATAATCCAGGTTTATAACAGTCAGATTGAGAAACATGAAAAATTCTAAGAAATATGGACATTTACTTATTTTGGCTCCTGTAGTCTATTTGAAGAAAGATAAAATAGTCAAAAAGCTATTGATTCATTTTCTATCAATGCATTATGTTTATGTTTCTCATTTATTTAGTCATATGATAGCATTTTATGGTTACTGGATAATGAAATAACTTATCGGTGTAATTCTTGAACTTAATTCAAGCAATCAGTAATAAATCAACAGTATTTAATAACTTTTATGTGTCTAATATACATCTATCTCATTCTCCAAGGTATTTCTAAGTGGAGGAAAAAAAATCTAATATATATGGAACAATTAGCCAGTTAAATGATTCAACAAATGTTTATTACATACCCACTACCACACAATATGAATTCAAAGATGAATAAGTATGGCTATTGTTCTCAAAGGCTTACAAGTTAGTGGACAAGAAAAATCTTCATCTCTTCCTAATTCCTTGCTCACAAAGCTAGATAATGAGCAATCCTTTCACTTTTTCCATCCCAGTCTTGCTCTAAAGATTTTTTTCCATTTGTCACTGCTGTGATCTTGGGTGAGGGCACTAAACACCTTAGTGCTTCAAGTCCAAAGCAGATGCCCCTCCCTCTCAATGGGACACTCCTTCCCTTTATTTTAAACTGATTTCTATTCTCTGGAATGGTGAGAGATATGTGACAATTCAAGAGGGCCTCCCTCTTCTGATCCAGCCATACTACCACCTGCCCCACTCTCTCACTTTGATCTCATCTTTCAAGGTAGTTTTTATGACAGTAATTATACAATTATTTATGTAATTATTTTTCTCACTATCCCACATAAGCTTAAACACCATGAGAATAGAGACTTTTTCTTGTTCACTAATGTAGCCACAGTACCTGGCACTCAAATATGTCAAGCAAGTATATAGGAAAGTATGAAACTACTGTCAAAGTAGCCATGGAAATAGCTAGGGCTTTTGGGCTTCCAGAGCACCCTGTAATCACTACCTCTATATCATTGTTTATTACTACCATACTATTATATGTTCTACTGCCTCATAAAGTTCCTTCTCACTCTGACCTGGAACACAGACATCCTCAACAAATGGTTTTGTATGTGTATTAAAATGGACCTATATTTGGCGAACTGCCAGAAATAGTTGGTCTTGCTTAGTTTGACCACTGACTATCATTGTGTGTAGCTCAATGGTAATTTCATATAAATAACTTGGTAGGTGATTTCTTTCTTTCTTTTTTTTTTTTTTAAAGATTTATTTATTTATTTATACAAGCACTGGGTACAGTCAGAAGCACGGGAGGATGAGAGAATTCACCAGAGTCAGAGCAGAGAGCAGAGCAGCCAGACTGACAAAGTATACTGCTGAGGGGAGCAGCGGGCAGCAGGAGAGGTCTGCACACCTTGTGGGACCCTCACCCAGTGGCCAGGGATTGAGCCAGCGCTACAGAGACGGTGGGAAGGCCACCGGGGAGGCCCTTATATATACCATTATATATGTAATACACTCACTTCTCTTATATTTTATATACATATAAAAACACTCCACAAAATACAAATGGCCAACAGGTATATGAAAAAATGTTCAACATCACTTGTAATCAGGGACATGCAAGTCAAAACCACAATGAGATACCACCTTACACCAGTGAGACTGGCTCATATTAAAAAAGAGGAAACAACAAATGTTGGCGAGAACATGGAGAAAAAGGAACTCTCCTACACTACTAGAGGGAATGCAGACTGATCCAATCACCAAGGAAAGCTGTGTGCAGGTTCCTCAAACTACTAAAAATGGAGCTACCATTTGACCCAGGAATCTACCCTAGGAATCTACCCAAAGGACACAAAAACATTATCCAAAAGGATACCTGCACCCCTATGTTTATTGCAGCACTATTTACAAGGTAAGATATGGAGACAACTCAAAATGCCCAGAAACAGACGACTGGATCAGAAGATGTGGTACATATACACATTGAATATTACTCTGCAATCAAAGAAGATAAACTCATGCCGTTCACAGCAACATGGGTGGGGCTAGAAGGGCTTATGCTCCTTGAAATAAGCCAGAAAGAAAGAGAAAAATATCAGATTATTTCACTTACAGGAGGAATGTAGGGGAACCAAATAGGATTCGAAAAAAAAAAAAAAACTTGTATTAAAAAAACAAAATTAACAGGCAACTATAAATCAGAGACACCATGCAGGGCAGGAAGGAGGGGAATCACAACGGGAGGGAAGAGCACAAGGGACTATGGTGATGGTGCACGGGTGAATTGGTGGTGGAAATTATAGGGGGAATGCACCTGAGAGGAGAAAGCATACATTGAACAAAAAGGAAAAATGATGTAAATTATATATATAATTAAATAAATATTTTTTAAAAAACCTTAAAACCACTCCACAAAGATAACTGCCTTCCAGGTATTCCTGTCTCTGGACATGGTTTGGGAATCACTGGTTTACAATAGAGCTAATTTTAACCTCTTTACTGTCAAATAAAATTTATATGACTTTACTTTTGAACTCTTTAGGGACTGTGAGCCTATTCTGCAGAATACCTCTGAAGCTATACTCAAGTTTTAACTTGCTTTACCCATGAAATGATTTTAACTTGTTATGAGCACCCCTCTGGTTGTTGTTAAGTTGCTGTGCCTAGTATGCAAATCTGAGAACACTTATAACAAGCATTCCAGATGTGTATTCATTCCATTATGGTTTGGGAAAGATAAAGCTTAGCTCTAAACGGAATTAAAACTATAAGCCAGCTACTAAATACCTATATTGTATTCTTAACTATATTATTAGGAAAACAGGTTAAAAGCCAAAAAAAAGCATGTAAGTTTCCTGTGTCCTAGGCTCATACAAATTACCCAAATATAACATTTCCTAATAATTTTTATTGCTTGCAGCTACATAATCAAGAATACTGTAACAGACACATGTATGCACATATATACTAATACCTGTTAAAATATTTATCAATGTAAATGACTGTAAAATCAACATTGATGACTCAATCTAAATATGTGATATATTCTCAAATGAATTAAATGTACAGAGCTATTATTTATTTGTAAATTTCAACTACACAGTTAAAGATCCATAATCTATTTCTATACCAAATAATGCATGAATCTTGTTAATTATGTTTTACAAGTTTAATCTTCACATAAAGACTTAAAATTTATTTAAAATAGATTAGGGAAGACTGGGGTAGAGCAACAAAGGATTAGAATCAAATTATAATTCTGGTCTCTCTAGATTTTAGAAAAATTCCTAACCTCCTTACACCTCAGATCACACATCTCACACGAGCTAATAGTTAAGATCTACAAAGAACCCATACAATAAGATGGCAAGAAAACAAATAAAAGATGCAGAAATCTCAATAGATACTTCTCCAAAGACATACAGATTGCCTAAAGGCACATGAAAAAAAAATGCTCATCGACACTTATAATCATGGAAGCACAAATCAAAACCACAATGAGAAACTACCTCACACCTATGAGAATGGCTTATATCCAACAGAGCAGAAACAACAAATGTTGGTGAGGATGTGGAGAAAAAGAACCCTCACACACTATTAATGGGAATGTACACTAGTCCAGCCTCTATGGAAATCAGTGTGGAAGCTTCTCAAAATATTTAAAAAAAAGATCTACCACATGATCCAGTAATTCCAATCCTAGGTGGCTATCAACAAATGCAAAAAAAAAAAAAAAAGAAAAGAATGAAAAGGGATATATGCACTCCCTTGGTTGTTGCATATGGTCGTTGCAATACTATTTACAATAGTCAAGACAGGGAAATGACTTAAATGCCCAACAGCAGAAGATAAGTGGATAAATAAAAAGTGGTATACACAATTGGAATACTAACTAGCGATGAAAAAAACAGATGGAATCTTGCCCTTTGTGACAACATGGAACTAGAGGGGATTATGCTAAGCATAATATGTCAGGAAAAGAAAGGAAAATACTGGATAATATCATTCACATTTGGAACATAAAGAAACAAAGCAAAGCAACAGACAAAACCAAACAAATCCTAGAATTGTTTCAATTGCAAAATTGAAACTATAAGAGGAGCACAGTGAGAGATGGGGAGTATTGGAGCGAGAGGGCCAGTGAATTATAGTGGAGAATTGGGTGCTTTCGTGGTAGGTATGGTGTGATAATACACATTTGAAGAGGTGTGAACCCTAAAACATGTAGTATTGTAAACCATTACCTCAATAAAAATTAATTTTTTAAAATGGCTTAAATATAAGCCTATCTAGACTTCTATATATACTCTACTACCTCATCTTTTGAAGAACTGAGGAGAGTGCACACAGCCTAACAGTCAGAGTTTTGAATTGAAATAAATTAACTATTACAAGATCTCTTCAGGAAGAAAAACAGAGGAAGAAAAAGAAAAAAGATGATCTTACTCTCAATCAGCATCACTGAATTTCAGTGGGGTATTCATCCTTTTTGTGTATAATGTGTTCTCTATATAAAGTACTTTAGAATTTATAAGACTGTGAGGTGTGGCTCACAGGTGAGACAACAAACAACAAACAACACTATTAGAAGTGCAAAATATCTACCCTATTATTTCTAGGTATAGCAATATATTACTTACTAAATCCTTATATCTTTCTTTCCCAAAGGATAGTATTTTCTACTTAAACCTTTTTTCAACTGGTTTCATAGTGAGTAATTATATAAAGCAATGTTCCCCTAGTTTCTGTTTATGATTTAACACCACTAAAATCTATTCCCAAGTATAGAAGATTTAATTGTCATTATGGGTTTAAAAAAGTCTAGTTATTAGATAGCTTTATAGTTTGGAAATTTAATCCATTATAATATCCATTCTAGAACACTATGATGTTGTATTAACTTAATTATAAATGAATCTATTGCTGAAAAGTAGTAATTGATGGATTGCACACTTTGAATCCATAGTGCTATCTGAAAAGAACTTAAATAATTTGATTTATATGCTCATATAATCTAAAAACACAGAACACTATACTTACTTTTCCTAGAAATTTTCTACTTAAGACAAAATGGTTAATTTCATTAATATAATACTTTTTATGTAGCTCAGTAACATTATCAATGTTTATGATGATTACAAACACTACTAAATGTTATGCCAGCTATAGAAGACTGCAAGAGGATATCTTATTCATTTATAAAACTAAAGGAGGTTTTAAATATTATTACTGCCCTCAAATATTTAATAGATGGTAAAACTACTCAGAGAGATGGTAATTTGCTTAAATGAATACTACTGGTGGTATAATCAGAAGAATACAAGTTCTACCCTTTTATTTGTAAAAGGAAGATGATGGTAAGAATGTGTATTAATTTTAGAGGCCAAGAAAATGATCATAAAAGCATTATATTGTTCACATTTCCTCCCAGGAAATTATTCTATCTGAAACTAAATTTGGCTCAGGATACATCCCCAGAACTGTTCCCATAATAAAACAGGCACTGATACAAGATAGCTAGCTCATCTAAGTTTTAAGGACCAGAAAAGTAATACTATTAAGGTGATGACCAGCACTGTTAAATTTCTTCATTATTTATGTAGCATGTATTCACCAACTTTAATATTTGCTTTCTATCCTAGATTGGTAAGAAGAATATACATTTTATATCAGATATTATCATATTTAGGAGGAAAGCACTCTAAATTTTTTAATGAAAAAAAAAACCTCGGTATTAAAAATCATTAGAGGCTATAGAAACCCGGTTCCAAATTATTTTAAAAGGACCTTTATTTCTATTACTGTTAATGTATAAAATTTTGTCAATAATTTTGTAACTACCCTCAAACTAGATTACTGTTCACATAGTATTTTTCTCATTATTATGAGGTTAGGAGTTCCAAAAACACTATTCTTGCTGTAGTATTCTGTCCAATAGAATGAATTGATAGTGGCACTAAAAGAACTATTTTCAGATACAGTAAGTTTGATAGAACCATCATGGTAGCTACAAAACAAAAACTGAGTATAAAGAAGAAGAAATAAATAAACAGAGAACCACCAGGTAAAGCCATCCAAATGAAAAGACAGGAATACATGGAAAAAAGTATCAGAAAGATAAAGCCATCCAAAGCACAAGCATGACAGCAAATAAAACTCATGTCAACAATCACCCTAAGTGTGAATGGTCCAAAGTTATCAATTAAAAGATCAAGTTTTAGAATATGGGTTATATTACAAAGCAAGACCATCTCTACCATGCTCACAAGAGACTCGCATCAGATCTTAAGACAAAGACAGGAGTCAGATAGTTCAAATAAATAACAGAGAAAAAAGTAGGAACTGCTATTCTCATATCTGATAAATCAGACTTTCAGCCAAAAAAGGAAACTGGTGACAATGTTGGGCACTACATGAAGATCAAGGGGAAAATTCATGAAGAAGATAAAATGTCATCAGTACATGCAAATATATATAATAATTATTAACAGACCTACAGAAATTACATAGTTACTATTAACAGACCTACAGCAATACAAAGTATTGCTGTCAATAATAATAGTAGTAGGGGACCTCAATATACCACTTAAATCGATAGACCATCCAGACAGAAAGTAAAAAAGAAAATAATGGCCTTAAATTAAGCAATGGATCAATCAGGTGGCCTTAACGACATTTATAGAGCCTTTCATGCCAAACAAAATGAATACACATTCTTTTTAAGTAAACACAGAATATTCTCAAGGGTAGATCATATGCAGAACGCAAAATATGTCTTAAGAAATATATGAAAATCGAAATTATTTTTGAGCATCTTTCCTGATCACCTAGGTACAAAACTAGAAATCAATGCCAAGAAGAAAACATGTGCAGTGGGTGGGGTGAAGCTTTTGAATAACAACACCTGGTTCAATGAAGAGATCAAGGAAAAATAAATTTTATCTAGAGATAAACAAAAATGAAGAGAAGATATCAGATCCTATGGGATATACTAAAAGCAAAAGCACATAACAGTAAAGGGTCACATAAATAAGAAAAAATTACCAAAAGAAACCTTGACTTTACATTTGAAAGGAACAAGAAAAAGAACAAAATAAAAAAAAAATCAGAAGGAAGGGAATAATAAAAATTACAACAGAAATAAAAAAGAAACCAAAAATACAAAAGATCAATAAAAGTGAAAGCTGGTTCTTTGAAAGGGTAAACAAAACTGATAGACCCGTAGGCTAGGCTCACTAAGAGAAAAAAACCCAAATAAAAAGAATCAGAAATAAAAGAGGTGAAATTACAACATATACTGCGGAAGTACAAAGAATTGTAAGAGACTACAATGAACATCTAAGTGCAAACAAACTGGGCAACTCAGAAGAAATAGGCAAATTTTTACAATTAAAGAAAGAATCAGGATGAAATAGGTCTACTGATTTTGTATCCTGCCACTTTACTGCATTCATTTATTATTGATATATAATATATTCACTTATTATTGATCTAATGACAATCACAGGCACTGAAATGAAAATAACTAGAACTCTCCTGAAGAATAAAAGTCCAGGATCAGATGGCTTCACAAGTAAGTTCCACCAAACCTTTAAAGAAGACATAATACCTATCCTTCTAACTTCTCAAAAATAATTGAAGTGGGGGGAGTAATCTCGAATACATTTCATGAGGTCAACATTACCTTGATCCCCCAAATCAAACAAAGACAACACGAAAAAAGAAAATGATAGAATAATAGCTCCAACGGAGACAGACACAAAAATTCCTCAGGAAAATCTTGGCAAGTTAAATCCGGAAGTATATTAAGAGAATCACTCGCCATGACCAAATGGCTCATTCCAGGATACAAATTGATTCAACATATGCAAATCATACTATCATTTCAATAGAAGATGAAAATCATTTGAAAAGATTCAATACCCATTTACAATAAAAACACTGAATTTTGGAATAAAAGGAATATATCTCAAATCCACATTGAATATCATACTCAATGGTCAAAAACTGAAAGCATTTCCCCTAAGATCAGAAACAAGACAAGGATTCCACTTTCACACTACTATTCAACAGTGTCGAAAATCCCACCAGAGCAATCAAGCACGAAAAAGACAAAGGAATCCACTAGAAAAGAAGTGAAACTATCACTATTCACAGACATGATGACAATATACACAGAATACCCAAAAGACTCTACTAAAAATCTACTAGAAATAATACTATAAAGTGACAGAATACAAAATCAATTCACAGAAATCAGCTGCATGTCTATGTGCAAACAATGAATTAGAAGATAGAAAAATTTAGAAAACAATTCTACTCACAACCACACCAAAAGATATAAAATATCTGGCAGTAAACTGAACAAAGGAAGTAAATGATCTATTCACTGAAAAGCATAAAATACTATATTCAAAGGAAATAGAAGAAGATACAAAGAATGTGAAGATTCCTGTGTTCATAGATTGGGTAAATAAACTTAAAATGGCAGTGTTACCCAAAACAATCACAGGCTCAATGCAATCCCTATCAGAATCCCAATGACATTTTCAAGGAAATGAAACAATTATAAAATTTGTATGGAGCGAAAAAAGACCCCAAATAACCAAAGCAATCCTGAGAAAATAAAAATGGAAGTTTTACACTCCCTGATTTCAAACTACTTTACACAGCAACTGTAACCAAAACAGTATGATACTGAAACAAAAACAGAAACACAGACCAATGGAATACAGAGCCCAGATATAAGCCCACACAATATAAACAATTAATCTTTGACAAAGAAGCTATGACCATGCAATGGAAAAAGGAAAATCTCTTTAACAAGCACAGCCATATGCCAAAAAATGAAACTAGATCATTATGTCCATACACAAAATTTAATTCAAAATGGATTACAGACTTGGATATAAGACTGAAACCATAAAATACATAGAAGAAAACATAGGCAGTAACACTCCTGGACATCAACTACAGAGATACATTTAGTGGAAACAAAAGCATATTGTACTGTATCACACTGAAATTTTTGTTTTAAAACAAAAGAGGAACCTATGGTCTGGGAAAAGATATTTGCACATCACACCCCCAACAAAGAGTTAATGTCCAAAATATATAAAGAACTCATACAACTCAATCACAAAAGAATAACCCAACCAAAAAATGGGCAAAAGACTTAGATAGACAATTGTCCAAAGAAGACACAGATGGCCTATAGGCACATGAAAGGGGAAAAAAAAGTGCTCAATATCACTTATGCAAATCAACACTGTGTGGTATCACAACACCTATGAGAATGGCCTATATAAAAAGGACTGGAAATAATAATTGTTGGCAAGAATATGTAGAAAAAAGAACACTCATTCGCTGTTGGTGAATTTAGTGTAGCCAATATGGAAAGCAGTATGGAGATTGCTCAAAAAACTAAAAATGGAAATGCCACATTTAGGTATCTAGCCAAAGAATGTGAAAATTCTAATACGAAAAGATGCATGCACTCCTATGTTCATAGTATTACTCACATTAGCCAAGTTATGGAGCCAACTTAAACGCACATCAACACAGTTAGAGACCAAGAGAAAGAGAAAATGTGGAATAGATACTCAATGGAAATCTTCTCAACTATACTGGGACAAGATGAATGGATCTGGAGGTGATTATGTTAAGTGAAATAAGCTGAAAATGACAGGTAGCAAATGGTTTCACTCACTTGTGGAACATATAATAAATAGTCAAAGAAAAGAAACTGGTAAAACATAAGGATAATTCATAGACTCTGAAAATATACTTGTTACCAGAGGGGCTAAGAGAGGGGGAGATGGGAAGAATAGAAGGAAGGTGGTAGGTACTGGCACTGAAGCTTTGGGATAGGGTAAGACACGCGTGCATGTACAGAGTTGGAAGTTGTGTTCCCAAAAGTAGAGTTACATAAAAGATTTGCAAATCAGGGCCTCCCTAGTGGCGCAAGGGGTTAAGCACCACACTATGAGGCAATCTACGGCCCTGCAGCACGAGTTCGATCCCTGGCCGGCCAGGGAGCTACCCACATGGCACAGCAGACCTCTCCTGGCTCGCCCGCTGCTCCCCTCAGCAGTGTACTTTGGTCAATTTGCCTGTTCTGTCCCCTGCTCTGTCTCTGGTGAATCTTCTCACATGCCACATCTGCGGCCTGTACCCCAGCTCTTGTATGCATAAATAAATAAATCTTCAAAAAAAAAAAAGATTTGCAAATCAGTAAAATTCAAGAAAAAAAATAAAGCATATAGAATAAGCTATAAAACAAACATTTAAATTATATAATAATTTAGAAAAGACTTGCTAGATTATTTATGATTACCAAATTATAAGCTTGAGTCCCAAAATTCACTTTGAATTGATTTGTCTTTTGATACTGTGACAGTGGGAATAAAGCTATAGAAAGTAGACATTTGATAGCAATTTTAAAGCCTTACTCTGGGAGCCATTATCTGATAATTCATGTGCTATATCAAAGCTTTGACTTGCAAAAATTGGGTTGGTTGATTTATGTGAAACAGGAAATGTTATACAATTACTTCTCAAAATGTTAAGAAACTCAAATTATAAAAATGATACCAAATGCTGCAGGCTATCAAGAATTTTCTATGTATGAATTTTAACTCAAACCACTTTCCTTTACTCAGTATATACAAATTTTCTTTTTTACTCTTTTTGCTATGATATGAAGCAAGGGCTTATCAACTCTTTATTGCTACAATACTATATTTAATGAAAGTTATTAAATTTTACCTGTACCTAATAACACAGTTTACTCAACTTTTATCAAAATCTAAATAATGGACATCTCAGTGTGCTTGAATCTTGTTTTTAAGAATCTTATTTTATTTTTTACTGTTTTCATCTTTTATTCATATTATTTTATGAGCTCAAAGAAACATTCTAATAATTAAAGTTCTCTGCCTCTGCCACTTATGCTAGTGGTCTTTATTATTCAACAGGGTGGTTCACAACTACCGAATGTAATCTATCAGCATTTTTTCCTTTACCTCCATAGTCTGTCATTTGGAAATATATAGTTGCAGGCATTTTAAGAAGACAGATTTTTTTTTTTATCTATACCCCAAGGAAGCTTCAATCTTTGAAGGACGTCTCAGGACCCTGACACTTAGTGAAATATGTATCCCATCCAAGGCATGTCCCAATTCCTTTCTCCTATGTGCAAATGTCTCCCTCTTTGAAAAGCTAGTCATCACAGTTTATTGCTAATTACTTGTAATTAAGGCATGGTTTTTATTTTATTTTCTTCAATTTTTTACTATTTATACTATTTGGGGAGGCATTTCATAAACGAGATAAATTACAAATGCTTTTATTTCACCTTCTTAAGCTGATTCACCATCTGTTGTTTGTACTTCCATTAAATCACTGTTGGCCAGAGTATATCTTACTGATATTTTACTGACAACCAGAGCTACGACCTTTTTGTCTATCAGGTATCACAGGAATTAGGTATTACACCTCGATTAAGCCTGTAATAATACAGTCTATAGAAAACACTTCTCTTTGAGGGAAGAAAAATAAACTGTAATAAAAGAAAACAAATATTACTGCAGTTAGCCTTTTAATGGTAATCTTTCAGTCTTCTGTATTTCTGAGTGGTGGTTTGCATTCTCTTTTCAAATTTTTGCTGATATAGAACATGTTTACTGTCATTTTACTTATTATATAGTTTTATAGCTCAAAGATAAAACATCAGAGTTTTAATTTCTCAAGATACACAGAAACACTTATTGATTGATGAGTTAAGGTTTATGATTTTAAGGGAGTTTTACTATTAGATGAATGAAATACAGTCTTCATGAAAAGCCTTACTCACGTAAAAAGACACTGACTGCCCATAGTAAATAGATTAATTTTCCACTAATTTATCACAAATGATGAAAATTATATGTCAAAAAATGTTGAGAACTAAAGAAGTAAAGTGCTACATTTGTTTTTTTAAATTGGAGTGTTGCACAAACTAAGGAATTAAAAGTTTATCTCCCTGTCCATAAATTATGAAAGAAAAATAATAATGCATATTCCACCATGCCATAAAAACTATCTTTGTTACCACTTGAACTTCACTATTCTTTCTCAATCACAATATCATATGGAAAAGTATGATATTTAAAACACCCAAAATTTGGTATGAGATAAAAGTTTTGTAATTTCATGGGGACACAGTTTTCCTACAAAGTATACATTTCTTGAGATTACAGCAATCACAATTATGCCTCCTAAAATTGATAATTTTATTCTATATGCAAGTATTACCATGGTGTGTTACAATGAGAAGTACATAGTCATTATGATTTTGTTTTTGCAAATTTGCTTTGGAAAAAGATATCAAATGTTGGCTTAGTATTTTTAAACTAATCAGGAAATGGTTTATTTAATGTTTTCTCTTTAAGCAAGCTTTCCTTGCTCCTCAAAGCTAAACCTGTTTTCATGGTAAGAAACCTTTGTGTCTTAAAACAAAATTTATACCTAAGCATTGCATTAAGGAAAATTCAATTTATGTCTGAATTTCCCACTAGAGAATGAGAGTTTAAAACAGTAAGGATTTAAACTTCTATAAAATTTAATCAGATACTTAAATTTCAAGATAAATGTGATAGAGCTAAACTCTAGAATCATTTAAGTACTACTGTATCAACCTAATGCAATTTTTATATTTGCATTTAAAACAATAAACAAAAATATCTTTGGGGAAAAAAGAAAATTTTATGAGTTGGATTCCACTTTTTATCTAAGAGGTATGAAAAATTAAATCTCAACTAAATAAAAGGGGAAACCAGACACTTTTACTTTAGCTTCTTTAATTAAAATTGTATAAAAGCCCTTGGTTGAAAAATATATCAATGCAACGTTTCATGCAATTGAATTATTTATACAAGTATGCTCATTTGTAAATCAAATACAAATTATCTTACTTCCATTTAGTACACTTAATATCCATTTATAACTATAATAAAGCACTTATAAACTTTAAAATAAACAAAATCTTATGATTATAGAAACTATTAACAAAGAAACAGCCAAGAATGATTTATTCTAAACTTTTCTTAGGAACATTTGAAATTTGCCTCACAACATCCCTGTGAGGTGGGGAGTTAAGCCTTCTCATATGACAACACAAGAAATGGACTAATATATAAGAATACACGCATGAAAATGGCTAAAGCCTTAAAAGAAATGGCATCTATGAACCAGTTCTATTTTGCAGTCCAGGAAAATTAAGTTGCTTATTTTTCACTATCTTTATCAGGAATAATAGCTGTCTTAATCTTCAAGAAAGAACACTTTCTCCATCAAGGCTTTTTCAGTCTTCTGAAAATTAAGTGTAGCAAGTATGACAGTATTTTGCCAAAGGAAGAAAACGCAAGATGCCATGCCAAGTCATTTTTCTCTTCCACTACATGGTGAGATCATAAATGTTACTGAGAAATATAGAGGAATTAAGTGTCTTTAATTAAGTGTCTTCTTCAAAGGTACTACTTCTTCTGATTCTTCAAAGTTAAACTTAGGATGATTTGGTCTTTTTAAACTGTCAAGTTTCTTCCAGGATGTTAGTCTCTCTCAGTCAGGGACTACTTGCATCTTTTCAATTAGGTTAAACCGCAGATCCTCTTCTTCCATGGGGAATGGTGACTCCGCTAAGGTCCAAAACTAAACGTGGTCACAGAAGTCATCTACCAAGAAAAATTGGCATTCTCCACAGTAAGAAAAAAAAAAAATCCAACTTGATCTTTTCTGACTTTCCACAAAAAAATTATCCAATAGGTATGGATGGAGGAAAGTAAGGAGTCCAACTTTTCCACAAAGAGAAAAAATGTTCAGGGAGAATATTTTTTGAAGTGGGAAACAGGGAAAAGGGAATGGAGTCTATCTAACTATGCTGGGTTTTTTTTTTTTTCTTCTTCTTTATTATTTCTGCCTAAGATATCTATCGCCTTCAAAAAAACAAAACAAAATGTGGGGCCTCCCCAGTGGCGCAGCGGGTTGAGCACAGCACTGTGAAGCTGTCCACAGCCTCTGCAGAGCCGGTTTGATTCCCGGCCAGCCAGGGAGATACCTGCATGGTGCGGCAGACCTCTCCTGTCTCGTCCACTGCTCCCCTCAGCAGTGTATTTCAGCAGATCTGTCTCTTCTGCTCCCCACTCTGTCTCTGGTGAATCCTCTCACCCCCCACACCTCTGGCCTGTACCCCAGTTCTTGTATAAAAATAAATAAATCTTTAAAAAACAAAACAAAATGTGGCAATATGTTCAGGGCTTGATACACAGATAGTCTTGCAGGCTACAAGACCTCTTAATATCTGCCTTCTTTACTGTGGAAGCGAAGACTTCCTGATCTTATGTAAGAAGGACAAAATGGCTTAGTGACACCTTTTAAAGAAGTTGAAAAGGTATGACTGCTTATGATAGCAATGTTCTTGGATTCAGATGACACCTACTGATAGGGTCCTTCACGTAATTTAGCAAATTATTAATATCCATTTTCTGTATCTTAGAGGGGAAAAAAAACCCTATTATTTCATAAAGCCAGAAAGGCCTTAACTTGTGAATAAAGTATGCCCTAGAGAATGATCCCATTACCAGAAACTATTAAGCTTAAGGATTGAATATACTTTCTAAAGACACTTGTAACATGCTTTGCCATTACCCTCATGCAATAAACTTCAAAGAAGCTATGAAGGAAATCTCTCTATAACTATATATGTACTGTAACTAGTAATAGTATATATACTATAAGTAATATATAAGTATCATGGAATATAAGTATCATGCATATAATATTAAATATCATGGTAAACTTATTGTTGAAAACTTATAAAAAGCTGGTGTTCCAAGGTAAATGAGACTAAAAAATTTAGTTTACCAAATGACTAAAATTTGATAAAAATTCTATTTTTTTATGCATAGGCAAACTTTAAAGTGTCCTATGCATAATTATAACATTCCCATATTGCTTACACGCTAATGTGAAAACATGCCAAAAATTCCTTTAGTTTATACTCATTCAGAAATACAATCCCTCCATGATAAATTAGTGTTGATGTAAAACAAGTATTCATCACATTCATTTAAATTATTAATCATCTAACATTTCTATAATGCAATAAGAAAAACTACACAATGCTTTTCTAGAGTAATAATTACATTAAAAATCAGTTATTTGAAATCAACAACTTGAAATATGCACATTTGTATACATATTTAATAAGAATGTGCTTTCTATTCATGGGAAAATGATATAACTTATTCACTATGCTTTTAAACAAATATTTACCTTTACCCTTTAAAAAGAGCATATTTTATATTAATTTGTTTTCATTAAAAATACTGAAGAAAAATAATTAACTATTTTACTTACAAATATCAGGAAAAAAATAAATATACCCCCTTTCCTACCATTTATAAAAGTTTTGGACGTATTTTCAAGAAACAAAAAACTAGAAAAGTGGAACATTTTACTTTTAGATAGGAAAACTGAGGCCTAGTTTTGAGCTTTTAAAAAACAATGACAGGTTTATAAGAAAAATTCTCTATCTCATTCTTTTTTCCTTTGAAGTAAACTATCAATTACCTTTTAAGAAGCAACCATAAGGAAAACATACTGCCTTATTCATATTTGTTCTAAAGATACCAAATGAGATGAGAAAATCACTAACCAGTAAGAATATTAATGGTAAAACAGGAAAAGGCTGAATATATAGGGCAACTTTTTCATCCTGACAAAGAACATCCATGAAAAACTCAGAACTAATATCATACTTAAGTGTGGAAAGACTGAAAGCTTTCTCTTAAAATCAGGAACAAGACAAGGACGTCCACCCTTGTCACTTTTATTCAACATAGTGCTGAAAGTTCTAGCCAGGGGCAAATAATCAAATAAAAATGAAATAAAACATAGTCCAGATTGGAAAAAAAAAAAAAAAAGAAGTAAAAATATCTCTATTTCCAGATGACATTATTTTGTATACAGAAAGTCCTAAGAGAACTACTAAAAAACTATTAAAACTGTGTTTGTAGGATACAGTTTTACAGGATATAAGATCACTATACAAAAATCAATTATATTTCCATATACTAGCAATGACCAACTAGAAAATGAAAATAACAGCATCAAAACAATAAAATACTTAGGAATTAAACAAATTAAGTGAAAAACTTATCCTCTGAAAACTAAACAGCACTGCAGAAAAACATAAATGAAAACATCCCACGTTCATGACTGACAGACTTAATATTGTTAAAGTGACCCTCAAAACTTTTCCACAAATTCTATAGGATCTCAATTGGCTCCCTAGCTTCTGTGCAAAAATTTATAAATAGACGCTAAAATTCACATGAAAATTTTAGGAACTCAGAATAGTCAAAATGATCTTAAAAAGGAAGAATAAAGTTGGAAGACTCACATTCCCAATTTCAAAACTTACTAGTAAAGATAGTAAAGATAGTACAGTAATGACATAATAAAGATAGTACAGTAATGACAAAAGATCAGTGGGACAGAATTGTGAGTTTAGAAGAAAACCCTCAAATGTACGGCCAACTGGCTTTTCACAAGGGTTTCAAGACAATTCAAGAGGTAAAGAATAATCTTTTCAACAAATGGTACTGAGACCACTGGACATTCACTTGCAAAAAAATGAAGTCAACTCCTACCTCAAATCATATGCAATAATTAACTGAAAATGGATCAGACCTAAACATAAGAACTAAAATTATAAAATTTTCTGAAGAAAACATAGGTGTAAACCTCCGTGACCTTGTATTAAGAAATGGTCTCTCAACTACTCAAAGCCTAAGAAAGCAAAGGGAAAACAGATAAACTGGACTTCATTAAAATTAAAAATTCTGTGTTGCAAAGGACACTGCCAAAAAGTAAAAAGACAACCCACAGAGTTGAAGAAAATCCACAAATCATTTATAGGATAAGGAGTCAACATGCAGAGTATATAAAGAATTACAACTCAACAACTAAGAAACAAATAACCTGAGGAAAAATAGGCAAATGGTCTGAGTAGCTATTTCACCAAAGTATGTGGAAAGGTATACAACATTAGTCATCAGGGAACTACAAACCAAGACCACAAAGAACTAACATTTCACACCTATGGCTATAATCAAAAAGACAACACAAGTGTTGCTGATGATGTGAAGAAACTGCAACCCTTATACACTGCTGGTGGAAATGTAAAGTGATACATCTGGTTTATAAAACCATCTGGCAATTTTCAAAAGATTAAATACAGAATTACCATGCAACCCAGCAATTCTAGTCCTAGCTATGAGTCATGTGAATTGAAAACACAAGTCCACACAAAAACTCGTATGTAAATATTCATAGCAGCATTAAATAATGATGGACATTTCACAAGGTGGAACCAATCCAACTGTCTATCAACTAATGAATGAATGAATGAAACGTGGTTTATCCATAGAATGGAATATTATCCAACAACTGAAGGAAATATTGATATGTTCTATAACATAATGAACCTTGAAAATATATGTTAAGTGAAAGAATACAGTCAAAACAACCACATGTTGTGAGTCCATAAATACAGATTGTCCAGAACAGGCAGATCTATTGCAACAGAAAGTAAGTTAGTGTTTGCTTAAGTATGGGGGATGTAGGGAATGCATGAAAGGGAAAGCAGGTGTTACCGCTAATAGATACAGAGCTTTGGGGGGATAAATATATTTTAAAATTGACTGCAGTGATGACTACACAACTCTGAATACAGGCAAACCTTGGAGAATGTGTGGGTTCAGTACAAGACAAGCGCAATAAATTGTTGCAAAAAGCAAGACACGCTAATTTTTTGGTTTCCCAGTGCATATAAAAATAGTATTTATACTGTATTTCAGACTATTAAGTGTGCAATAGCATTGTATCTTTAAAAAAAAAGTACATATCTTAATTTAAATTTTTTTTTTAAATCCAATCTGAGTCTTTAGCAAATCATAATCTTTTTTCTGGTGGAAGGTCATTAAAATTCACAAGATCTGTGATGCACAATAAATTGAAGCACAGTAATACAAGGCATGTATGCATACTAAAAACCATTTAATTGTACCTTTTAAATTGGTGAATTATTTAGCATGTGAATTGTATCTCTTAAAGCTGCTATTAAAAATATTAATAGGAACATCAAATTAAAGAGCTTTTGCACAGCAAAAGAGACAATAACAAAAACAAAGAGAAACCCCACCAACTGGGAGAACATTTTTGCACCCAACACTAATGATAAAGGACTGATCACAAAAATCTGCAAAGAGCTGATGAGACTCAACAACAACAAAGAAAATAATCCAGTCAAAAAATGGGCAGAAGAGCTTAAAAGAAACTTCTCTGAAGAGGAAATGCAAATGGCCAACAGGCATATGAAAAAATGTTCAACATCACTTGTCATCAGGGAAATGCAAATCAAAACTACCATGAGATACCATCTTACACCAGTGAGAATGGCACATGTTAAAAAAACTAGCAACAACAAATGTTGGCGAGGGTGTGGAGAAAAAGGAACTCTTCTGCACTGTTGGTGGGAGTGCAAACTGGTCCAACCACTGTGGAAAGCTGTGTGGAGATTTCTGGACCTACTAAACATAGAGCTTCCATATGACCCAGCAATTCCACTCCTAGGTATTTACCCAAAGGACACAGAAACATCAATTCCAAAGAACACCTGCACCCCTATGTTTATAGCAGCACTGTTTACAATAGCTAAGCTTTGGAAACAACCCAAATGCCCAAAAATAGATGACTGGATCAAGAAGATGTGGTACATATATACCATGGAATATTACTCAGCATTCAAAAAAGATAAACACATGCAATTTGCTGCAACATGGATGGCGCTGGAAGGGATCATGCTCAGCGAAATAAGCCAAAAAGAAAAAGAAAAATACCGGATGGTCTCACTCATAGCAGGAATCTAGAAAACTTAAATAAGGGACCAGGAAAATGAATAACTATAAGAAAGTGAAAATCAAAATCAACAAAAAACTATGAACCAGAGACACTTTTAGGGGGGCGGGGGCGGGAGATGGAGGGATTGGGGTCAGAATGGGGGGCTGCAATTGTATGGGGAATATAACAATAAAATTTATAAAAAAAAATAAATAAAAAAATAAAAAAAAATATTAATAGGAATATTAGCTAACTGGATTAAATGGTATAATTAACTAATACAGAATAAAAGGTAAATTAATTATTGCTAATATTGATATCTTTTGTTAGCTTATTATGCGGTATATTTTTGATGCCAGTCATCAAGTTAACTTAGGGACTGTAGTTAACTTTTTGGTTGAGAATTATACCAATCTACAGAATTATACTAATCTATAGTCCCTAAATTCACTTGAATCAATATTAAATACTTGTGTGGATCTTTATTAGAAACATATTTTGGTTATAATAGGTTTTAAAAGTAAGTAGTATATTGTCTAATTTCACAGAAAATATACCATTGAAACACTGCATTGCTCTTTAAATAGTAGTATTCTCAAGAAAAGTATGAAAAATTACTTCATTACCATGAAAATCTGACTAAGTCAGTTAAACTCAAATCTCATTCTTCAAAAGAGTGACTTTCAAAAATTATAACCAGTTTAATATTCATTTGCAAGGTCTTGTGAATCTTTAAATGTAACTTTGGCTGACTGAAGCACCATACCAAGGTGATTTCAGAGCATATATTCAAATTCTGTGAAATTGTTTCATTCATATGTTTATTCAATGTCTACCATGCTAAGCACCAGGGATACAAATTAATAAAACACAATCCTTGTGTCAGAAGAGACTGGGCAGTCTATGTTATCTTCCGTAAGTCAGTCTGGAGGCCAATAGAGACTTAAGAGAAGAGGACTCACAATTCAGAATGGGGCATATGGGAAAGCTTACTGGGGGAGGTGATGTTGAAGCTTATAGGACATATAGAGGTTGACTAGATGGTAGTCCAATTGGAGACATAGGTAGTGTGCGAGGACATGGGAGTGGAGCAAGGAGAGTGAGAAAATACAATCATTGTAATACAAAGGGAGAACATTTTTATTATAAAATCAAGGGAGCAAAGACTTGAAGATTAGCAGTAGCTTGGTTGTATGTGGAGTAACTGCTATAGAAACACCAGGTGATGAAGCTGGGGAGGCCTCATCTGATGACCATGGAATGGTATGTGTACATATATATATAGTCATATACATATATATACACGTACATATGCGCACACACACGCACACACAAACCATGCCAGTATTTTAAGAAGGAAAGTGACACAGTCAGATTTTTTGTTTGAGAGAACTAGTAATATCTACAGAGCAATATGTCACCAGAGGAAAAGTATCTGTTACTCCAAATCCGTAAATAATATCCTCTCAAATATCACAACTGAGAGCTTATAAAGGTATTATAGCAATGGATATTACTACCTGGGAATTTGCTCAAAATCCTTACCTTGGACTAAACCATATGAAAATCACATGGATTAGAAATCAGATGGATCCTCTAGTTTCCACCCCTCTATTTGGCTTTGTTTTATAAAAACTTTAATATTTTCAATCAAACTTGCATAGTTTACCACAGACCTCTCAATTCCTTACTGTCCTATACACCACAAAATTTCACATATTTTGTGGCTTGCTAGGCCTCTGCCTGTATTCACACCTTGATCTTGTCCCTTACTAATCCAGCAAAAAGAAGGAGGAAAGACAATCCAAAGGAAGAATATTTCCCCCTAAGTCCTAAAGCAGAATTGTCTGTGTCACACAACTCCTTCCAATGGATTCCCCACTATGGTCTTATAAGGACTGAAATGAGAAAACAAAAGACATTTTTTAAAGCTGTCCACAGGGAAGAGATCATAATCAATCAATGATTAATCTCTTCCATTGGGAATGGCCACACTTCTAACTCCAACTGGTCATCTTGAAAATAAAGCTGACATCACTAAGAATGGATTTGTGAAAATTCTTTCACCTTTATTAAGCATATGAATCTTTCTTCTTACAGATAACCTATATTAAGGGTTAATGCCAAACAAATTTGCTTTAGCACATTTTTACAGTTTCTTGAAAATCTTCTAGTAGATATGAGAAAAGGCTTGTTTTTAAAACAATCAACTAGGTGCCTCTGACTCACACACAATATTATAGACCAATGTTACCTCAATAAAAAAATTAATTAAAAAATGGGCAAGATAGAAAATTTAAGGATATTTTAGAAAGCTAATAAACACTTCTAGTCACTAAAGTACATTTTTTATTGAATATCATTTAAAAACATATAGATTGCTTCTCGGTTCTCAAAGATGCAGAACCATATATGTTAGCAAATTACTACAGCACTACTTACACAATACTATCTGTTCATAATTATGGTAAAGGAAATTCTAGTTATCTTTAAATTGTTGACTTCCCACAAAAATGTCTTGGCATTTAATTTTTAAAAACCTAATCGAAATTTTGAGGTTTGATGATGGAAAATAACAACATTTAAGTCAATTGTAACTTTTTAACAATAAAGGGGAATCTTATAACTTAAACTTTCCTCTGTAGTTATACTGATAAAGCACTTCTTAATGAAACCAAGGCCCAGCTTTACAAATTTTACCCCACAAGTCATCTGCAAAAATTATTCCTATTTTAGTTTATGAGTATAATCTTGTAAGTTTTGCTAACTATGCATTTAAAAAGTGAGATATATGGCACAGCTGTACAACACAGTACAACACCTCAGAGCTCTTAAAAATCATTCACTTTTTTCTTGTTTGCATCATCTTGAAGCATAGACTGTATGACTCAAGAGAAAGCACTTTCAAAAATATTAACATGGGACAAAAGTGTTGTGTAAAGTTTCCAATGAAATTAGTTTTTGAAATTGTACAAAAATCTCTAATCACAGCTTTAAAGTAATAGCTTTCTAAAAATTTGTTAATGAAAAACTTAATTTAATGAATATGAATAGGGTTAAACCATTCAGATAAATTTTGGTAAAACTGTTGTTATACTGATTTACAGCAAAATCAATACACTAAAAAGTTATGTTTCTGGGCCTCCCTTGTGGCGCAAGGGATTAAGTCTCAGCAACATCAAGCTACTGCCAGCCACTGCAACATGGGTTCGATCCCCAGCCAGGGAGATAACTCACATGGCAAAGTGGACCTCTCCAGTCTCGCTGGCTGTTCTCCTCAGCAGTACATTTCAATAGATCTGCCTGTTCTGCTCCCCACTCTGTCTCTGGTGAATCCTCTCACCTCCCACACCTCTGATCTATACCCCAGTTCTTGTATGCATAAATAAATAAATCTTTTTAAAAAGAGTAATGTTTCTGCATATAATATTTAATGAATATCTGTTGGGAACACGCAAACTGACAGAAAAAAAATTTCTTTTATATTAGAAAATACATGCAGTACCCCAAAATGCATAAATTCTAACAGCACCATGAGAATAGACTAGCTAAGCATTAAAAGAATTTATATATAATCGGTGTTTTAAAAGCCTATATTTTATTAATTCAAAATTATTAAAATTTATGAATACAAAAATAGCTTCATGAACTACTAATGTACATATATATGTTCTGAACTCTCAAAAATAGGATAATAGCAGTTATTTATTAGTGTTTACTCTGTGTCTGAGGATCATAAATTCACAATGAACAAAAGAAAAAGAAAAGGGATTTTAATTTTCAGTATTCTATTTCACTAATGCATTCTAACAGCATTGGGATACTATAAAATTAACCACTTCCATGAGAATTTTTGAGAGCTTTAAACTGTATTTTAAAATCCAGAATTTATTATTATTATTATTATTACAAAATAAGTAAATTCCAGAATTCTATTTAGCTGATGCTATGAAGCAAACAACACCTCTCTGGAATGACAGAATAAAACTGTCCCCCCTGTGTGTATTTGGTAGTCTATTAGCTTATATTTTATTTAGTATATAGTTAATCAAAGATTATTGTTTCAAAGGATGCCCTGAATACTTTAGTGAGACAGAGAATATACTTGCTCAGTCCAAAAGGATATTATTACCATGTAGGTAAAAAAGAAAATTTGAAGAAAAAAAAAAACAGCAGTTTAGATAAAACATAATACCAATTTCCCAAAGAAATTAGTAAGCATTTTCATTCTCACAGTCTTCCAATTTTGCATACTCCTAAGCTTTTAAAAGCATTTAAATGTATGTTAAAATTATTAATTTATTAAAACTTATTAAATAATGCTTTTGCATAGTTTATGACAATGACATAAAACAGTACTACAGCACTTCGCCAAGGAATAATGAGCAGTTTGTACATTTTAAAATTTAGTTCAGCAGTATAATTATAAATCAAAGAGAAAATAATTCAAGGTAATCCTAAAATACCACTGAATTAGAATATAAAAAGTTATCTAGCTTATTAAATGTTTTATAAAAGTTCAAAAGTATTTGAAAAAGAATTTGTGGATAAAATTATATATGTGTGGGATTTGTTTTATAAATAGTACAAAAGTAGATGAGTGGGTAGGGATAGAAATGAAAGAAGACTGGCCATTTTTTTCATCAACTGTTGAAGCCAGTCATATCTTCATGGGAGTTCACTATAGTATTCTCTCTTTTATATGTATCTTAAAATCTGTATGTATTTGTATGTTAAAGTGTAACAGAAAATCTTGCATACTGCTTTAAAGTTAAGTAATGCTTAAAAAAATAAACAGCTTACAGAGAAGAATGAACTATAACCATATTACTAAAATTTTTAGGAGCAAATGAAAACCAGGGTATTCTTTTAATTACTAATTCATGAGATTTAAGTATGAAATTTTAAGAGCACAAAATGGTTTGATAATGAGATGAGATTGAATAAATCATTGTTTCCTACCTTTCTGTTTTTTAAAAAATCACAGACATTCTAATACTTTCGCTTTTTATTTAGCAGTAAAATGGAAAATCCTAGATTATACCATCTCTGAGGTCTAATCTTGATATTTTGAGATTCGAACATTAGTTATAAAATATTCAATCTTTTATCTCAGAAAGAAATGGTGATTTCAGTAAAGCAACTAGGTGATTAGTGTAAAATCCAAACAAGTTCAGAGAATAAGTCTTCTAAAGTCCTATAGCTAAAGTATTTTTAAAATTATAAAAGAACTATACAATTATGCAATGCCTTTAACATAATTAAAAGCTCAAATCTATCTGTTAAGCTTTATTTCTAGAACTGAAATCTCTCCCTCGCTAATCTATAGATTCTAGTAGTAAAAGAAGCTATACCTTCAAATCAAAGCAATGACACTTACTATACTCCCAAGAACAGAGAAAAATCAATAAAAGACAGCCAATTTCCATTAAGAACTCTAAATACTAAGGATTAGCAAAACAATAAATATTTAGAAAATTTCAGGTGCATAAAGTAAACTAGGAATAGTTTTTGTAAATGATAAATACAATAATTCTAAATACTACCATATTAATAAACATGGCTCATTTAAATGTTACCCAAATAAATCAAAGTTAATACTTATATTCAATGCAATTAATTCTATTAAATTGATATATCAAATGCAATAAAAAGAAACATTCCTTCCCTCAACATAAAAATTTTTCTAAACTTACATTGCTCTTTGATTGCAATTGTATATTTTAAAAACTTGCATGTTTTATAAATCAATGTGATCCTAGCAACAAATCAGAGAAACTAAAATTTTCATGGGTATATTCCTTTTTATAAATATAAAAGAGAAAATGCTTATACTGTAATAGTTAGAACATGATCTCCATAATTCCAAGATGTATCTACTCCTTTATGCAAAATTGTTAGTATTTTAAAAACAATTTAGAATAGTCTCACAAGTAGTTTGTCTCATCCATTTCTTAAAAAATATTAATTTCTCTTCTTTCTCAGTCCAACCATGTGGCTGCTCAATGTTAGTCCCTGTGTTTAATCTTATGCCCTAATGTCCAACAAATTCAATCAAAATTAAAATTCTCATGAAAAAGAGTTGGGAATATCCCACTTCACAATTCTTCAAAATATGCTAAAGAATTATTTTTTAAAAACTGGTCTCTTAAGAGACACACAACAAAGGAAAACTGTTTTCATAACTCTAACTAAAACTACCTAGACAAAAGTTTCCAAAGAAAAATTAACGATAAAACAATGACTGCTAGGCAATTGTTTACATTTGAAAAACTGCAGTTTCATAGGCCTCCTTATAGCCTAAAACTGTCATAATATGCTCAATAACTAATGAAACTAGTTTGGAACATATTTAGGATAACTTGTATCTTTTTAATGTATCAAATTCTTTTAACATTCAGAAGCATGTGAAGATTTATCTCCTTACTTGGTATGGTAAAATAAATCCGATGCTAACATTAACATGTGCATGCTAAAAGTTACCCCAATAACTCGTTTCCTTCTTTGAAATCATATGGTAAAATTACCTCTAAGACTATAGTAAAGCTTAATTTCAGAGTAGGAAGCTTATTATTAAAAAAATTTATAACCCTCAAAAACATTCATGAAAGTAGAAACCAGGTTAGCAAAAGGGGCCTCTAAGGGACTGTGTTAAAAAATGAGTAGAAGAGATTTACAATAAATTTCGTTTCACTGAAAAATTATTTGTACTAAAATTAGATCAGTAGCCCTTTTTCTGCAAAGGTAAAGAAAAGGTACACTCTAGTCCATCCAGGCAACTATCAAAATTACTATTAAAACTTTTCCGAGATTAACAGAAATAGTTTAAAAAAAATCTGACCTGGAACATTCACCCAGGATTGAAACTATAATTTTATCTGAACCCAAGTAAACTTCATATTTATACAATTTACTTAATCATGACGGTTGAATTGAATTTGTACCTATGTGAAAATGGCAATGCGTTCTGAGTTGGTTCAGCCCTTGTCTCTGAGTTCTGTGTCACATCAGGTGTTCTTTCATCATCTGTTCCATTGATACTTTCTGGTGTTAAAGGTGATTGAAGATCTCCGCCTGCTGATTCCTTTTTTAAAAGAAGAACAGGTGAAAGATGAAAAAGTGTTACACTTTTGTATACACTTACTTACACTTACTTACACTTACACTTACTGACTGTTGTATATACTTACTTATGAACCATATTTCAATTGAAATTTGAGTCAGACTTAAAATTGGAAGGAGAAGAAATGTCTTTGGTCTAATTTGACAGAGAAGCAATCTTAAAGCAAAGCAATTCATATGAAAACTAACTGAAACAATACAATTTAGATATATAAACATAACACAATTTAGAAATGTACTTTCAAAGAATTGAAAAATGTAAGTAACTAACTGGCCAGAATAAAACAAATTCAAGTTATTACTGTACAAGAAAGGAAGATGGCATAAAAACAAATATGATTTTAATTTGGAGGGAAGGAAAGCAAAGAGAATGTCATCTTTTAAGTTTTAATTTTTTTTACCTGCCCTCCTTTTCACTCTTATAGCTATTTTAAAAAGCTACCAGAAATACCACTATAACTTATCACACATGATGATACAGTATAGTTCAGCTTTTCTTTCTGCTACTCATAATGAAATTATTTTTCTTCACATTTCTTGTCTTATTTCTACTTTTTGTGTAGTAGTTACATTTAATTAAATCCTCTGGAAAATAAATGGAATTTAAAATGAAGTTCAAACTGAGAATTATTCTAGCAGGGACATCATTAAAATTTCCAAATTTGAAATTAGTTATCAGAATAAAGAGTGGTATGTCTGTTAACCAGGAGAGGCTCTAGAGCCAGACTGTTAAAGAGCAGCTTGGTGGACCCTTTGCGATCTCTGAGTAAAAAAACTTCACAACTGAAACATTAGGCTGTGGCAGAGAAGAAAATGAAAACATCAGTGTCCAATGGGGGAGTGCATAGGTAGGGTCAAAATGTCCCAACTAGAAAGAAAACAAAATTGTCACAAATAAAAACAAGAAGAATATGTGTAATAAGGGAAAATGCTTGTAATCAGGAAAAAAACATGAGAATATAAAAGGATATCTAAGTCATGATAATCTACAGACTTACACTAAAAACAGCACATGAAGATGTGCCACAAAGAAAACATAAAGGTATGGTAAGATTTTCTTTTTGGGGGATCCCTGGTTTAATAATGCTATTTATATTTAAATATTTTAACTAATAGTACTTTAATGCTATCAAAGACCAAAAGGCTACTTTCCTGTTTCTGTATTATTACTTTAACTATTTTTCAATTATTAATGGAACCTCCATTTTGAACTTTTTAAAATTTCATTGCTACTGTTTTCCTAAATCCTCTGCTTCCATTCACTGACACTAAATCCATGAATAAATTGTATAGTATGTAATGTGACAATATAAAATTGTTTTGCAAAAATGTCAACTCCAAATGACCACCTCTAGTTATGAACTTTGTCAATTAGGCAGAAAAAAAGCATAAGCAGAGAGAGAAACCATGAACTTATAATTTTGCTTTCAATAAATCAGTACCATTTTTCAAGAAAGTCCAAACCAAACTAAAATAATCAAGGCCAGCTGTTCATTCTGCTAAACAGTAAGTTCGCCAAGACTTGATTCAGTGGAAATAATAACAGACATAAATTACCTTATTAACTTGAAAGAGCATAACCATCATTAGAAATTAATGCTTAATAGATTTGGTGGAATTGATTGACTAGAGTTCAAGGGACAAAAGTAAATTAGAATTAAAAGAGAAGAGGAGGAATCATTTAATATTTGTTTTTATTACCTTCTAGGAGAAAATAAGGTGGGTATGGGGAAGCCACAATGTTGCTACTGAAATCAGAAGAATATTCTCAGAGGCAAGTAAAGAAGAAAGGGCAGGAGATGGGGGGAAAAAGGGATAAAGGTTGCAACAATCCCAATGTTTCAGTGCAGCAACTTTTTCTTCAGGAAAGGTGAATATTAGCTACATTAACAAAAGACATACTTAATTACCCAAGATCATTACCTCTAAAATAGAAAAAAAAAACCTCAGAGCATGACTTTCTAAAAGTAGGTCTAAAAACAACAAAATTAGTATTTGTTCATGAGAACAAGAAAAAGTTTCAACAGTATAAAAGGGCATAAGAGGAAAATGAAACCCCTTTGCCCTCCAACTACCCCATAGGTAGCCAAAAATATTCTGTGAAACCTCTGAGAAAACTTATATATGTAAAAACAACACTGTGACACTTATTTTAACAAATTCCGAACACATAGTTCTTTTTTAAAATTACAATTTTTGTAATTTCTTAAACATTTCCCTCTATTCTTCAAAAAAAAAAAAAACCCTACATCTTACATAAAAATTATGTGTACTTTATTTCTTTAAATCAAACATTAAATAAAAAACTAGAGGCATAACTATTAGACTGAATTTTTGAAAAAGAAAATAATTATCTTTATAAAGAAACTTGTATGTGTATATGTATATACAACATAGTTGTTAAAAACACCCTAACCCTGGGCCTCCCCGGTGGCGCAGCGGTTGAACGCTGGGTTGCGAAGCTGCTTGCGGCCTCTGTGGCGCCGGTTCGATCCCCGGCTGCTCCCCGGCCACCGGAGGAGGGTCCCACATGGCGCGCAGACCTTTCCTGCCGCCCCCTGCTCCCCTCAGCAGTGGACTTGGGTCCTTCTGCCTGCTCTGTTCCCCGCTCTGGCTCCGGTGAATTCTCTCACCCTCCTGCGCTTCTGACTGTACCCAGTGCATGTATAAACAAACAAACAAACAAACAAATAAAACATGCCTCTATTTTAAAAAAAAAAAAAAAAACAAAACACCCTAACCCTAACCCTAAAGTTGGTCATCATCAAGTGCCCTCTCTGAAATCTCATAGAAGTTCCTTCCTTCCTGACTAGCTCTTCCTTATCTATGTAAAGTATACAGACTGAGTGATGTTTAGGGCTGGTGTGTTTATCTCCACTCTCATATTTTTGTACCTACCAACTGCATTAAATGCTTACCAACAGTCAGTTATATTTGTCCAGAACATGTTTATACCAATTGTATTTACATAATTATATAGTTTATTTATATAATTATATAGTTGGATTAAATGTATATAAACAAATAAAATTTGAATATAAAATCAGATTGGTTATTTTAATGAAAGCCAATACAAATGCTTTAAAGCAACTAAAAGATAAATAGCTAAAAAATTAAATAAAACCCATGATTGAATTATGTATATGTAATATACTATTATATAACATATATAATATGCTACCATATTAGAAAATGCCATAAAACTCTTTCAAATATCACACTCAGACTTCTTTTTAAGTACAGAGTTTTGGCTCTACTTACAGAAAACTGCTGACAATTATTATATGGTTTATATAAGAAAGATAACATGAAATTCCAAACAACAGATTCATATTCAAAGAAAAGTTGTCAGGTTTAAGTCAAAATATTGGTGGATAAGTGAAACACTGAATTTTAACTTAAGGTTATAATGGTAAACTGCTAATAACTAGTCAGTACACCCATTAGTTAAACTGATAAACATTCCACTGAGCTAAGTAGCAGGATTAGAGATACTTATTTACATTGCCCTTACTTTGGAGAGCAAACACTAATATCTAGAGAATTGTAGTGAAACTTTCATGAGGCTGTAAAGTTATCTATTGGATCTGGTTCAGTAAAACCCAATTAAATGATACTAAGAAATGATACTAAGAAAGTTAAATGATACTAAGAAAGTTTAATATTAATTTATAAGCATTCATGAATTTTAATGGTATATATATATGGGCTACATATAAATAATAGTTCAGGGTAGTAACATTTGGAAAGTGCAATCACCTTTCAAAAGAGCCCGGTGACATACCTGTTCAAAGAAATCTAAAAACATTCGTGATTTATTGGACTCACAATGTCCTAAGAAATCATATAATTCAAACCTCTAATCTTATAGATCTAAAAACTACTACTCACGCCTATCATCTGACTTTCATAAAATAAAATAATTACTCATTGAGAATGTAATCACTTACATAGTTAGTGCTCATTTGGGTAAATAGAATTCATCACTAAGATGAAAATTTTAAAAATTATGTTATTTTTATAAAGCTAAAGAAATATTCTTCCTTTGCACACACATGCACACATACATATATAACCTACTTTTTCTATGAAGTGAATTCTAAAAAATCATCAGGAAAAAGCTAGACATATCCAATGCAAATCAAGAGAGCTACTACAATTTGTTCAATACTATAAGAACATGACAATTTTAAATTGGGGAAAAAAACCCTGCAATTTTTGTTTGGTTACAAACAACTGATAGGGTAAATAGACTTTACTCAGATTAAAAGTCTTAGTTAACTGACAGCTGAACATTTTTTTTTCTAAATTCAAATGAAAAAAATATTGGATAGTATTTGCTTATGAGGCCCTTTTTTTTCTTCAGTGCACATTCTAAAGAAAGTGTCTAAAATATTTTCTGAAATATAGTATTTTTACTATAAACTGTATGAGAAATTCATATTTAAAGTCAATTATCAAATTTAACAAAAAATTGACTGTTTAAAAGATTCCCATGGAAACAAAAGAATGCAATATGTTCACCTGAGAAAAAAAATTCTAGATTAATGTCTATTATTTAAAGAGGGAAATGAAAGGAACAGCCAACATGGGATTCAATTTATTCCTACAGATGTTACCTTGATCAAAACGACATTATGATTATCTGACATGACATGACCATAAATTTACATCAAGTGTACAACTTTAGTTCAAGAGTCTAAGAATAAGGAAGTGGCTAACTGCTCTAAATGCCAGACCCCATTCATCACAAGCCCTTGCGGAAGTGAAACGGTACTGCTTCTGAAAGTGTAGTTCCAGTTCAACAGCATCCACATCTCCTCACTACTTGTTACAAACGCACATTATCAGGCCCCATTTCAGCCCTATAAATGCCAGATCAGCATTTTGCATCTTAGCAAGTCTTCCAGGGGATTCAGGATTAATTCAACAAAAGTATCTGTATGTCTCTAAATAACTTATGTGTCAAATACTATACCAAGACTTTTCACCATCATTTTCATCATTACAATCACACCACAACCAACAGCTGTTAACATAACTAAGCATTTACAATATGGTGAGCACTATGTAATCCTCACAAGAGCTCTACAAGGACATATTGCTCATTCCCATTTTATAGATTTAAAAAAATAGTTTAAGTTAAAAAAAAAAGGGTTAGAAACTGGATTCAAAGTTAGACTCTAGAGGCTACATAACTGCCATTATCTTATGACAATGTCATTAGTCATGTCATGACATCGCTATTATCACATTCATTCCTCCCAACAATCCTGTAACTAATGTAACACTCATAACAAGCGTATAAAGAATAGACTTGGGGTAAGCAGTTTCCTAAAGAGCACATATTGATAGCAAAAGTAGGTCAGACTCAAAAATTTTAGCCAGTCTATATACTTCCTCAAATAAAAACAAGAGTTATGGCCAACCGAGTGTCTACCTTTATTGATGATCTGTTAGCCTCTTGACATCTTTTGCTGAATGCATGAGAATATTCTATTATTCAAGTAGAATATTAAATTAACAGATTGTGTTTAACCAGTGACAAGTTTTGCTTTCTGGCTGAGTAGGATCAGAGTGCTAAGTGGTCATACAATGCAAACTAAAATAGAAATATTTATGATGTGTGGTGAACTGTCACAAAAAAGGTAAAGGGTGCAAAAAGAAAAATACTTAAAAAATTTTTTTTCTGGTTCCAGTACATTAACAAATTTAAAATATTTTGAGAAGCTAAATTAAGATAGGTATACTGAGGAACTTAAGATATTTATTCCTTAGATCTCACAGCATTTTCCAAATATAAATATCTTTGATATATTCCTTTGATGAAAATAAATGCTCAAAGACATTCCTTCCACCTCAAAGGAAACTTAGCAGCAACCTGTAATAATTCATGGCCATTTAATCAAAAAGCAGCTATGGTTAGAGAAACGGGAACTAAGTACAATGGTCAAGTGTAATCCATTACAGTTTTATTGGAGTCCTCTAAGTATTCTCTTACAGAATGTGCTACAGCATCTTCTTGTAACACTGCAATCATTTACCCGAAGAATTGGAGCTCCAACTTGTATTGATACTAAATTTTAAATAGGATTTTATGCTTAAAAGTATCACTACACTATCACAGCACTTAGGGGAGACAGACTCAAGGTTAAGTTTTAAAATGATCATTCATGTTATTCCAGGTCACTGCATGTACGGAGGAGGTAAAATAGCACCTTGGCTTCAATCCAGAGTATACCTTTAGTCTGTCAGGAAATATGTACTTTGAAAGCATACTGAGCAGAGCTCTCCTTTCCTGCAAAAAACAAAACCAAAACAGAACTCTTTATATCAGTAGGGTTTATTAGATAATGGTACTAAAGGTGAAGAAGAAGGGGGAAGAGCAAAAAATTTTCCAAAATGTTCCAATCATTTGACTGGTCACTAAAGTCCAAGGCAATTCCTATTTACTTCCTCAAAAAGGTTTTTTGTAAGCGTGTTATTATTGACATTATTGCAGAGAAACATTTGTAACATCTAATCCTTCCTTCTCATATTATGTTTCAAAAATAATTATTATAGAGAAGAATCCAGCACAAAGCTGAACACTAGTCTTGAAATCACAATTGAAATAATGAAACTATTTCCCTAAAACATATATAGTGTTATAAATTAATGTTACCTCAAAAAAAGTTACAGAAACAACTTTAAAAAATTAATTTTTGGAAAATCTGTTTTAAAAATCTGAAAATAAGTGGCATTCTATATAAATCATACCATGCATATTAAAACCTTTGTAAACATACTGAAATGTAGCTAATAAATTATTTGTAGATATAACTAACTTCTAATGAAGAAAGGCTATAATGGACAAGTAGCAGCTATTAACTCATTTCTTAACCAAGAAAGTTAGTTGTATAAAACCCATATAACTTTTGGCTTTCAGTGCAGAGTACAAAGTAAGATGCCATAACTGTCAGATTTGAGTACACTTTAAAATCAGTAGCTAATTTTTAAAATTTTCTGTTTATTATCATGTTTTACATCTTATATAACCTCTCTAACTACTCAATATCTAGAGGTAGCAAAGGGTTAAGGTAGGATGTCTCTGATAAGCAAACGAACCAATCCAGAGCCATCCCTACTCTGTCTAGCCAGTGCAACCCAGGAGGCAATATTCCTTTGCCTTAATGATCCCAGGTCATGTATCAGCCAACTACAATTCTTGTAGTGTAGAGCCCATCCCAGGGAAAACCCCATACAGGCACTACTTCCAGTTTTCCTTGTACAGCCACCCCATATAGGCTCTTTGCCCAGTTTTCTGCTTCCTGACCACTCTAAGGTATCCTGTGAGTGCTCCAGAGGTGTGCCATGCCCCCTGTTTCTAGGATCTGTGAGTGTATCAAACTTGTGCTTTTCTGACCTTCTCCTGTGTGGCTGCACTCAATTGTCACAAGATATAGAATGCAAACAACAGGCTAATTCATGTTCTCTATGTACAATTGTTTTTAAGCTGTATGCGCATTAAAGAATTTGAGTTTTAATTACTAACCTGACTACCCTCCCCTTCCTCAAGATTCTTACAGACATTGGTATACAGAGGGGAAAAAACCTTTCTCCGTGAGTACAGATTAACTGGTACATGCATTTCTATGTCCTCTTTGGAAATAAACTTAATTTTGCCACTCCTCTCCAAATTTAACTCAGGCATAAAGTACACCATCTGAAATGAACAAGGCTCATAAATACTAATAAAAATTAAATACCCACCTGTGAGGGTGTACTAGTAAGTTCCATCTTTTCTTGTGACTTCTCCTTTGCTAGTCGAGCGGCTTCTTTAAATTCCTGAAACTTTTCTGCAAACTGAATGTATGAAGACTATATACATTAACCAAATAAAATTAAGTTGCAATGCCCACTTTCTTAGTTTTGTTTCCATTTTCTGAATAACTGTCTTTTACACAATCTAGCCCTCAAATCAATTACAAGTATATAATAATATTAAAACAACAGAAAAAGAAAACTAATACCAAGCATTTGTACACTATAAAGTATTCTGACAAATCTCATTCAAGAACAGCACAGTTTAACCAAGTTAGAATCTGGTATCAGCAAGCTTACCTATATCCCTCTTGGTTGTTCATACATACATTAATATCACAGTGAGAGACTAACAGGTGAGGGGTGAAAATTACTAAAGATGGGTATGTCATGTGTGTTTATCATGGAGAAAACTGACTCTCTTAAGTTTCTAATCTTAAACATCATAATATTTGCAGCATGATGTTAACTTTAACAAATTATAAACTCTTCTATTGCGTAAGACATTTTGTCTTCCACAATCAAACAACATAGATATTATCTCTGTCTGGACATTACTTGAATTTCATTTCCAAAGACTCCTAAACAGCTAATATTTAGCAACAGAAAGGAATGACTTAACTCCACAAAGTCATTTAAGACTAGTAACAATTTTGGGCCTCCCCTGGTGGCACAGTGGTTGAACGCTGGGCTGCGAGGCTGCCCGCAGCCTCTGTGGTGCCGGTTCGATCCCCGGCCGCCAGCGAGGGTCCCACAAAAAAAAAAAAAAAAAAAAAAAAAAAGACTAGTAACAATTTAAAAATACCATACATAAATGCTAATTCTTAGGACTTCCAGGAAACTAAAAATTCCATGGCCACAAACAGTATCTGAAAGTAGTATACTATTATTCTCAGAGAGATCAAGTTAGGGCTCAAAATGACCAAATTTAAAACCTAAAATCTCTATGTAATTAAAACACCTGCTAGCACAGGCAATAAAAATTTGAAATTATAGTTCCCTCCTCAAACTCCCATAAGCCAACCTGATTTCATTGCCATCTTGGGAAGGAAAGTTTTGGATGGAAAGAATGATGATGTTCCGACCTGCTGTAGGGAGATGGAAGAGTGTCTAAATTAAAGTTGTCATTATTACAACTTTCCTCTGATATTAAATATTGTTACCCCACCCCCATCTATAATTTATAGATCAGGGAACTGAATCTGTTACTATAGTTCTTTTATTGAACAGAATATCTCCTTATTGTAAAAAAGAAAAAAATCTGAATATGGAGCTTTAAAGGTCTCATTCACAATGATGGAAATGAAATTTAAAAAAAAAAACACCATAATTAAGTTCTTTGTATGTGACTTGAAGTAGCACACAAAGTTTTTAACAAGTAATTTAGCATTCCAAAGAACTTAATGTTTAAAATCCTTCTTAATTTCACAAAGACCTACACTGTTGCTAGTTCTCATAGGCTGAGGTTTCCATGATAACAAGATGCAACGTGGTAAGCACTCTAACAATCCAAGCATAGTTGGAATATTCCTCATACATCTAACTTAGGAGACCATACAGTTCTTCCAATACTCCTACTTTGAGAGGCCCTTATCTAGAATTGCCTTATATCACTTTGATTCACTTATGGTTTTCAATGATAAAGCAAACAGGAATATTTCTAAATGCTTGCTTCATTTATATAAAAGCTACAAACTTGTTTGGGCTCCTTCCAGCTTTTAAAGCACCAAAATTAGCCTTCAAAGTAGCTGGAAAAGAAATTATGGTTCTGTCTCTGTACCAAAACATCCTGAGCAGATTGATGATGATCATGAATTCTTGGAGTCAAGTCTAGTGAATAAATAACCTTGACTACAAAAACTAACAGGTTGTTTCATAATAGTCAATTTACACTCAAAAAAAAAAAAAATACTAGACTAACCAGTAAGATTGGTCAAAAGTACATGCTAACATTAAAGAGGAGATATGAAATTACTGAAATATAAATCATTCCCAGAAAAAAATGGGAAGGAGAATGAAAGGAGACAGTAAGATTGATAGAATGTAATAAACTATTCCTTTACTGTATCAGATAGCTGTCCAATTACCTGAAAGTTGTAACAAAAACTTATAATCAAAATGACTTAGGCTAAAAATCATTTCACACAAGTTTCAGCAATTAATTCATAACTTAGTTCCTGTGTTGTCAAGAAATTCAGCAAGTGGGATACAATTATAATTTAATATTTCTGCTATAGAATTTAATACACAATTCCAAATGAAAAGTTCCCAAAAGGTCCCAAGTAATGGTTAAAGTATTATATAAATGTGTAATTTTCTCAGGGGATTGTTAAAGGAAGGATAATGAATTGGGTGTCTATGACCCTGTTATGCTGAAATATTTTGAATCTAAAACTCACTCCTCAGCCACAATTCCAGAAGTATATTTAGAGAATAAGAAGGGTAAAAGAGAAGCTAAATCAGATAACACTTGTTTTAATCATTTTACAGAATATATCTTGAAATCATCAACACAAAAGTTAAAATAGTTTAAAATTGAGCTTTAAACTTCAAAAAGAAATCAAAACACTTGAAAACAGTGTTGAGGAATGTTTACAATTATAACAAAAGGAAACAAAGATTATTTCAACTATTAAACTCTCCTATCATGTCAAGTCAATAAATATTATACAAGTGTAAGATTTTAAAAAAACAACTCATTTTTAATACCTGAATGATGTCTATAATAAATAGCATAAGGCTTTATATAAATGTGAATGGTGTGTGTCTATAAGAACCCAATTACCCTACATGTGAACAATTTCAGCTCGTCATGCATATTGAATCATATGTAAAGTGCTTCAAAAGTAGGGCTATATTTTCTTTTTTAGTGAATGCTTCAAACAGAAAGGCTTTAATCATAAATCTTTAGGACTGGTGAGCATAATATTAAAAGAGACAAAGTGCAATACTCATCACCAATTATCTTATTATTCTGACATTGTTTCCTTACATACTTTCTGTTTGGCAACCACTAAAACTGAAGGTACTGCTGGTTTAACACAGCACAGCTTTTGCTTATGGCGGGACAACTGTTTTACTTCTAGTACTTAGCCTGGGGATGCTGTTTTTTTATCAGCTTTTCTTGAGGCAGTAATTCACTTGGTCACCCTGTTCTAACAACTCCTCATTGTTGTTTATTGGATCTCACTCTACTGCAACAGAGAGCGCTCAGAGTAATTCTCACCAAGACAAAACACAATTTTCTCAAAACACAGTAATTTATGTATACCTGCTGTCATGTCAAAAACTGAAATCTTTATCACTAAATCTTTATCACTTCATTAGAGTGTTGCGTCTACATACCTTACAGAACATCTCCAACATCTCTAATCCCTGAGTTAAGTCCATTTTGAAGTGATATCCTCCTGGTTAAAAAGTGATATTCCCCCATTATTTCCTATCATGCACACAGTCACACAAACCCTTCTCAATCAATAGGGACTGTTTCTGATGAGTACAGTAAATTTTCCTATTGACAAAGGAACCTATGATCTTTCATTTCTTACTCTAAAGTTGGGCTGAGAAAACTAAACAAATTTCTCCTATAATTTGTTATTATATATTTAAGACAACTGACTTAAACTGCTGAAGATGAGTTTTCTATTTTGCTCTTATAGCTTAACTTACTTTTGAAAGATGATGCTCAGAGGAGAATCCCAGTCCATAAACAGTATTTGCCCGGCTATCGGCCCACTGGCCAAACTTCTGAGATGTTTTTGTAAATGTCATGTTTGGGGTGATGGTGCTATTAATTATTGCCTGAAAAATAAAACAAATATGAGTATCTGTCAATTATTACCTAACAGGCATTTAAACACAGGACCATTTAGTTACATAAAATTTAGGGCTTATAATGAGCTACAGTGTTAAATATATAAAGATAATTAGAGAAATATTTTATAGTATTGTAACAGTGTTAATAAAATAGTTAATAGAGCTAAAAATTAATGACATTGTCAAAGACTTGAATACCTTACAATCAAAATAGATTTTCCTATGACGCAAAAAAATTTTTAAAGTTTTTATTGTGTCAGTTTCTACCCTTTGAATATTTAAAACCAATCTCTTAATTTTTTATGATACTCATTGGAAGTAGATTTTAGTAGTTACTTAAGGTTAGGACTCACCATCCAAAGAATCTTTAAAAAAATAATATATCAATAACAAATTTTCTATTTGTATACTAATTTTTTAAAATATATAATCAAAAATTTTCAAGCTTATTTACCTGATTATGATAGAGAAAATATTTTCAATTATTCAGTACATTTTTACTTTACTCAAAGAAAAAAATCAATTCACTATATACTTTGCCACTTTTTTCATTGTGGTATAAATTTATGAATTGAGAATCATTATCACTTCTGTTTAGCACTTAGTAATCTTAGAAAACTTGTATTTTCATAAGTTATTAAACATTAACATTGGCAATTATTGAATAATATATTTCAATTATTATAACATATTAGCCTAAGTGCATTCCCTGTGTCTCTACTGTGAAAGTTCAGAATATTTTAGTCTAACGGCCTCCAAAATTGAGTTTTAAGTGAGTCCAGCAAAAAGCAAAAGTAAGCATCAGACAGTCCATATGCAATTATTTGGTGAACTACATTCAACTAAATGTTGAATGAAAATGAAGAATTTTTAGAGCAAAGCTAAATCTGTTTACCATGTAAACAACAGTATTAATGTAAATATGATGATCTCTGCAGTACTGATGAAGTTGTAACAATGAATGCAAGATACTTGTCCTACTAAATAAGACATTTTTCTGGTTAGATACATAAGGACTTTCCAACTCATTATGAAGTTCCAAAATAGGAGTGGGGGTAGGGAAGAGAAAAATACTCATTAAACACACCAAATAAACCATTGCTGCTTACCAAAAACCAACAGCATCAGTTTAGTTGCTTAGAAAAGCAACTAGAACATGTGATAGAAAATATAATTCTGCTACAGAGAGTAGATTTTGTTAAAATAAAAACTTTTCCACAAGTTATTTAAGAGCCTAATAATTATAAGCTGTAAACTATATTTAAAAATGGAAATGCCAGAAGCAGTAGTTCATACTGCTTCAGAGGAAGAACACAAGGATTATTTAATCACATGAGACACTGAACTACTTCATTTGAACTTTACTTTTTAAAAACTATTTAACCCTCCCGTCTAATACAAATGATAAATTCACTGTAGTTTAGGCTAAGAGAGAAATACAGATGATAGAAAATTGAACGTTCCAGTCAAGAAAAAGAAATAACACTATGGAGGTCTGAGATTATAATAATTAATATCTATTAATTT
Source organism: Talpa europaea (assembly GCF_964194135.1). Classification (NCBI taxonomy): domain Eukaryota; kingdom Metazoa; phylum Chordata; class Mammalia; order Eulipotyphla; family Talpidae; genus Talpa; species Talpa europaea. Next base: position 45,796,218 of record NC_140071.1, on the reverse strand, counting down.
CACTAAATAATTACCAAATATAACAAAATTATTCTTAATTAAATAATGCCTCACAGAAATTATCATTATTTCCCAAATCCTTTGAAGCCTCTGAATGAAAATGAAAAGAAGATCAATTATTTGAATAAGTACATGTTAGCCCCTGGGCTTACATTGAGTTAGAGTAAGGGATGAGCACACAGAAAAAACAAACTGAGTTGAACATTAAGTCAATGATCATTTTATTTTCCCCAAACCACTAGGCAATACATAACTGATAGCCTAATAATATTAATAACAATAACAACAGCAGTGTTATTGTTAAACACACCTTAAGTGCCTTGGCCTAAATTAATTATTTAATCTTCACAATATTCCCAGTTTATAATGATACAGGTATTTGCATGTTAGATCCCTTTTACAGATGAGAAAACCAAGGTGTGAAGGTATCTTGCTCTAGGCCACAAGACTAGTTACAGAACAGAAATTCAAATCAGTTAGCTCTACAGTCTACGTTATTATGACCCCTACAATGAAATGCTAAAATTTCTGGGAGTGTAATAGCCTCATTAGCATCAGGAAAGGTTGGAGGAGAAGAATGGAGTTTTCATCTTTCTACATGGTTATATAACCAGATTCTGACATCTGTATTTCCTATCTATATGACCTATATGTTAGTCAAAATTCATTGATGAAAAAATGGACTTTCTTCCCCTTTGGTAGTCTATCCATCAGCGAGTGATCTAAGTTCTCTGCAGATATCCACGAATTTAATCCTTACGACTATCAGTACTGAGAGAAGAACAATGAGCTCAGAGTAATGTGTCCAAAGTCAAAAACTTAGTAGATGATGGAGCTGAAATCTGAACCCATATTCTTAATATCATTCTGTTTGCTTCCTCTAAAAAATAAAAAATTAGGAGACTCCCTGGTGGTGCAAGGAGTTAAGATACAACCTACGAAGCTCACTGCAGCCACTACAGCACAAGTTCAATCCCCAGCAAGGGAGGTGACCCACATGGCACAGCAGACCTCTCCTGACTCGCCTGCTGCTCCCCTCAGCAGTGTATTTCAGTTGATCTGCCTGTTCAGTTCCCCACTCTGTCTCTGGTGAACCCTTTCACCCCCTAAAACTCTGGACTACACCCCAGTTCTTGTATGTATAAATAAATCTTTTAAAAAATTTTTAAAAAATCAGATTTAACCATATGAACTTTTTTTTAAAAAAGATTTATTTATTTATTTATACAAGCACTGGGTACAGTCAGAAGCACAGAAGGGTGAGAGAATTCACCAGAGCCAGAGCGGGGAACAGAACAGGCAGACTGACGAAATACACCACTGAAGGGAGCAGCAGGTGTGGCAGGAGAGGTCTGTCGTGCCATGTGGGACCCTCGCCAGTGGCCAGAGATCGAACGGGCGCTGCAGAGGCTGTGGGCAGCTTCACAGCCCAGCACTCAACTGCTGCACCACCAGGGGAGGCCCTCCATATGAACTTGTTTAGAATAAAGGATCCTGGTCTTAATACTGACGTTGACAGATTTCATGTTTTTGGAGATTTTGAACTGACTACTAATCTATAGAAGTGTATCTAGAAAGAATTCTAGTTCAGCACATTCTGTGCTCCAAAAACTGTATACATGTTACCACTATATTCCTAGCACAGAGTCTGACATAAACAAAAATGCAGTTAATATTTATCAAGTAAACTGGCCTCAAATCTGTAGATGATTTTGGCATGTAACTCTATATAAATAAGGTGATTATTCTAAGTAATTTAGTGAACAAAACATGTTTTCCTGAAAATGATTTTGTTTAAAATTTTTAAAAACTCAAAAGGAAATATTTTAGTAGAGATAAAAATCCTCTGAATAAGGCTGGAATGCTGTACTGTTTAAAATAAAGCAGCAAGGTTATTTAAAGTAAATGTAACTTACCTTTGAGCCATCTAAACTGATTATCCTATACACATTTCTTGTGCTATCATAGAAGTAAGACACAGTAACTGCATGCTTGCTGGTGGGTACCCAGTTCTTCTTTGTATTTGGGTCAATCTGGAAGACGTGAGCTCGAGTGCTGAAGATGGGTTGTTCCCTGTATGGCAGAAAATAAAAGGATGTACTAAGAGTCGTCAATTTTATTCCACTGGACAACAGAACATGAAAACTATGATTCAGCATGCCCCCAAATTCCAACAATCACAATCAAACATTATTTGCTGACTCCATATTTGTGAATTTTCCAACTCACTAAAATTTATTTGTAGAACTAAAATCAATACTGAGGGCTTTCACTATGGGAAAAATATGAGTTGCTGATAGGCATGGTTCCCATATGAGGTTCAAGTCAAACCTCTGTCTTGTTTCAACTCTTACACTATAAAGAAATGCCCTTTCTGAAGTCCACTGAGTGCTATATTTTTTTGCATTTTTGTGCCTTATTGGTGCTTTCTCTGTTTAAAATGTATCCTAAGAGGGGACCCAATGGACTATGGCAAAGGTTTATGGGTACCTTGGTGGTGGGAGTAGTGTGGTAATATACATCTGAAAAGGTGTGAAGATATACCTCTAAATCATATACAGTGTTGTAAACAAATGTTACCTCAATAAAAAACATAATAAAATGGACGCTAAGCACAGCGCTGATGTGCTGCCTATTCCTAGGCACTGGAAGGCTTTAATGTGACTTACAGAGAAAAAATGTATGTCATATAAGCTTCATTCAGATATGAATTATACTGCTATATGCCATGATTTCAGTGGTGATGAATTAACAATATATATTAAACAAGGTGTTTTTAAGCAAAAATACACTTAAAGCAAGGCTATGTATTGACTGGCTAATGAAAATGTGACTGAAGGCTCACAGGAACCCTAATCCTCTACTTCCCTTAAGAGCAATGGTTCATTATTTGATAATTCAGCATTTGTGGTAACTTTATGCAACATAACTACCATGACTAATGAGATACAACTGTACTCTGTTAAAAGACAACTATTTGCACTTGACCCTTAGTAGGTTAAAAGTTTTTACCCATTTAAAACTATGTTACATAGCAAGAGAAACAAAAGAGAATATAAACAAAAGGGACTCAAAGGGGACTACATGAAACTAAAAAGTTTCTGGTGAATGAAAGAAACAATTATTAAAACAAAAAGACACCTTGCAAAATAGGAAAAAAAATATTTGCCCACCACACATCCAATAAGGGACTGATATCTAAAACTTAAAAGAAATCATATAACAAAAAGCAAATAAAAAACTCAATAAAAAAATGGGCAGGGAAGCTAAATAGAAATTTCTCAAAAAAAGACATACAGATGGCCAACAGGCACATGAAAAAAAGTTCATTATCCCTTATCATCAGAAAAATGTAAATGAAAATCATAGTGAGATACTGCCTTACACCAGATAGAACAGAATGACCCATATCAAAACACCAGAAATGAGTGCTGGTGAGGATATAAATGAAAAGGTACTGATATAAATATTGGTGGGCATGTAGACTGGTCCAACCCCCCTTGGAAAACAGTATGAAGATTTCTCAAAATGTTAGATAGATATAGATCATAGATCTATCATATGATCCAGCAATTCCACTCCAAAGAATGCAAAAACTCTAATACAAAGGGATATGTGCACTCCTATGTTCATTACAGCACTATTTACAATAGCCAAGTTATGCAAACAACCTAAATGCCCAACAACTGATAAGTGAATTAGGAAGAGGTGGTGTATATATACAATGGAATGGTAATCAGGTATTAAAAAAAAAAAGTGAACTCTTGCCATTTGTAACAACATGAGTGGAATTAGAGGGATAATGGTAAGCAAAATAAGCCAGAAGGAAAAAGAGAAATACCAGATGGTTTCACTTTTATGTAGAATATAAACAAAACGAAGAGTCAGACAGAACCAAACCATTTAGCAAACCCTGTAAGTCTGACTGCAGAATTGAGGCTTCTAGAGGGAGAGAATGGTAGATGGAGAGCAGGGTATGAAGGGTGCAAAATGAACTATGGGGGAGGATTATGGGTGTGGTAAGGAAACATATATCTGAAGAGGTGTGATCCTATATTTCCAAATTACATACAGTGATTAAACCAGTTACCTCAGTAACCAGTTACAGTGTAAACCAGTTACCTCAACGAAATAAATAAACTACATTATTCTCACTATGGTGATTCCTTAAAAAATTAATACAAAAATACCATATGACTTATGAATACCAATCCTATTTATCCAAAAAATATGAAAACACTAATTTGAAAAAACACATGGACCTCTATGTTCACAGCATTATTTACAATAGCCAAAACATGAAACAACCTAAATACCCATCTATGGATGACTGGATAAAGAAGTGTGGCAATTATACTCAATGGAATATTACTCAGATATTAAAATATTAAATCTTGCCTTTTGCACCAACATGGGTATAACATGATGTGATTAAGCTAAATGAAATAAATCAGAAAGTGGTTTTCACTGTGTGTTATATAAATAACCAAAACAAATGAACTAACAATTCACAGCAAGGAATAACTTAGACTCTGAAAAATATACTGGTTACCAGAGAGGTGAGGATGATGAGTAGGAGCAAAGGGTAAGAAGGGGTCGATCTGATAGTGGGAATGGCACTAGAACTTTGGTGATGGGTACAGTGAGGCTTATACACATATTCAGGTGTGAAACTGTACTCCTGAAATATACACAGTGTAAAAGAAAAAAGAACAATACATAGGCAAATAGTACACTGAAAAAGTTCTATATCATCTCTACTATATATTTTTGAATATATGTATATACATATTTCCATATAAGTATAAGGAAGACAAAGTAGCTCACCACCAGTCTCTTTTACTTAGATCAAGTAGGAATACAAACACAGACAGAAAAAGGTTTTAAAATTATATTTTCAAGACCAAAACTATTCAAAAATGTATACTTAAAATATATTAGTTTTTTTTTAACAGTCTGAAGAAAGAACATTAGATGTATATATAAAAAAGTGTTACAATGCAAGTTTCCAAGTTTTGAGTAAAAAATTCTTTTGAAACAGCATTTACAAGCTTTATTTTTAGCCCAAATAAAGCTCAATTCATTTACTCAATACCTCGCTTTCTTAACGCAGTTCAAGGTCCTAAGAAGAATATTAGCTGGCATTAATGTTTAAAATCAAATAAATCAAAAACATTTTAAAGAATTAAAAACATTGAATGAAAAACAGAAATTAGAAAACAGATAAGGAAAATCTGGGCTCTTAGCAAAATGGTTCTTTGTGTTAGTAATAGGTGACACATATGCCTCCTGTTAGCTCTGATGTATGAGAGAGCTGGTGTAAAAGGGAGGTACCTTTCCTGTAGGTAGTCTCAATTTTTATTTCTGGAAACCTCCAATGATAATTTTTCTTATTAAAGAATTGCTTTTCAAAGAAAGTGATACATTTTAGAACATCCCCTAAAATATTAAACAGAAAATCAACACTCCTGGCTTAATTGCATTCTATGTGGATTCATTCAACAAATAAGTTTTAACACTCAGGCATTGTGGCAGGGTGAAGAATACTGAGTTAGGAGATCTTATTCATTCCCTCTTTCCCCAACCTCAATCCTTAACTTTTAGTGAGGCTGATGCAATATTTGGGTTACCTTCTAAAAGACCTGCACTGCTAGCTTTTCTTTCCATCTTTCAATTAAAGTTCTAGGTACTATATGTAGTTGGCCATATTGGCAGTGACTAGTTCCAATTTATAGGGAAATCAAATCACACAAAACTACTAAGGCATGTAAGGAAGAGGAGTGGGACAGTAGCCTTTACTGGGTTTTTGGTTTGTTTTTTTTTCATTTGACTGGGGGTACATTTCTAAAGAGTACAGACTCATAATTATAGAAATATTCTAACAAATGTATTTTCTAAAAAAACTAAATTAGTTGCTAAGACAATAATCCTGTTTTTGCAAGTCTTCATTCAATAGAAATGAAACATTGAGCCCAGTAAATAAGTCCATATAATATTAATTCACACAATTTACTTAATCTGCACAATTAATCCACACTATTTAGTTCTCTTATAAAGATCTTTAGCATAAACTAGCTATTTTACAAGCAAATGATATATGAATATTAATTAAGTACAGTGCTTTCTTCAATTCTCTTTGAAATAGCTGATTTCTTAAAATTATAGTTCAAGATTTCTCTTGTCAAAAGTTTACCCATAAAAGTCAGAATGATGACTAGGAAAATAATTTCACTGCTGATAGAACAGAATTCCTAGAAGTAAAAAGGAGGTAACTACATCTAACAGGGCCTGAGAATAAATGATTCAAGCTTTTAGTGAGTATCTACTACACACAAAAACTGAAAGAGAAATGGTCCTCTGCCTTTGAAAAATGCACATAGGAGTGGTATGTTAAAAAATAAAAATCTTCACAATAGACTGTAAATAAGCAACAGAGGGCTACCATGGAGAACCTGATGCCTCAGTAGAATTTGAAACAAAGTATGGCATAGTGGGGAAAAAGGCACAGTGCAGTGACTGAGCAGCTAGACCTGAGGATGAATGCTTTTGAAGAATGAGGCTAGAGGGAGACAAGCCAGTTCATGAGAGTCCCTGCTGGAAGCTACAGTCTATAAAAACGGAAAAGGTCTGCATTCTGCAAAGAAAAATTTGGCAGCACTGAAGGGTGTGGATTGGAAGGAAACAACATTAGACATGGAGGCTAGTCAGAACATTATTAAAGAATCTTGAGTATTAAAAAAAATAAAGAGGATGTGAGGTTAGGGAGCAGAATGAAGAGGAGATATTAAAGGTAAATTCAGAAAGTAGAATCAGAAAGAAAGAATAAGTAACAGAGTGGGCATAGGGCAGTGGTTCTAACGAGGATGATTTGTTCCCCAGGGGACATTTCACAAAATCTGAAGACATTTTTGGCTGTCAAAACTAAAGGAAACTGCACTTTGGGCTAGTTGCTAGAAGCCAAGGATGTTGGTAAATATCTACAATTCACAGGACAGCCTTCCGCAAGAGTTATCTAGCCAAAAATGACAACAGTGCCATGACTGAGAAATACTAATGTAGAAGATAAAAAGAAACCTGAGTTTCCTGGATTTCTGGTTTGATTTGATTGACAAGAAGAAAGTGCAACCAGCCAGAAAGATAAACAGAAAAGTCTGGGATAGGTAAAGGAAAGGGAGAGGATGAGCTCAGTTTGGACTGAGTTCAGATATCTACAAGGGTTTACATGTAAAACTGTCTGGAAAGAAACTTAATTATTAGTTTGTAGTTCAGCAGAGGAAACCACAGGCTGGAATGAAAAGTTTGGGGAATCGTCAAGAGATCTTATCACTAGTCTGTTTAAGATACATTCAATACTAAGCATGTGGATAAATTTCATTTTAGAGAAGCTATACCTGAAATCTTAAAGCTCTTATCTTCTTAAAAGGATCTGTAAAGCAGCTGAAGCTGATACCCCAAATGCTTAAGTGTTAAAGTTAAAGCTTTTTCAAATAAACCAGATAGCACTCATAAAGGTTAGACGGCACACCACTTCCTTTATAACAATTTGCACAATTATTAAATGCATGAAATAGCAACATTTTCCAAAGTATGTTCTATGAAACACTGGAAATGACTGTTCCATGTTTAAATAAGTTCTGCAAAAACTGTGTTATGTCTCATTCTGAAATATTGAGAATGCACATTAGTGTATAAAAGGTTCTGAGAAATCCTGCAGTAAGAAAACCTCATAACCCGAGGAGTTATTTCATGGAATACATTAATTTCTTGTAGGACTTATATTTATAACCACAATATGAAAATCAAAAGATAAATTTTTTAAATGTACATTTTTTAATTTTTTTAAAGATTTATTTATTTATACAAGAACCGGGGTACAGGCCAGACGTGTGGGAGGTTGAGAAAATTCACCAGAGACAGAGCAGGGACCAGAACAGGCAGACTGACGAAATACACTGCTGAGGGGAGCAGCGGGCGAGACAGGAAAGGTCTGCCGCGCCAGGTGGGACCCTTGCCGGCTGGCCAGGATTGAACCAGCGCTGCAGAGGCTGTGGACAGCTTCACAGCACTGCGCTTAAACGCCTGTGCCACCAGGGGAGGCCCTCAAAAGATAAATTTCGAGGCAACTATATCTCACTGAAAGTTGGCCTGGGTATTCTACCAACTTCAGTGCTATTACTAATAAGCACTAGAAAAAGTATATAAATGACATATTACAAAGTGGAGATTTAGTTAACCGTGACCACAGTATTATTTCCTCAGTAGATATATATTAACATTTAAAGTAACTCTTCTAAGAAATTAAACATTAACATTCAGTTTTAAAAGAAATTCAATTTTGGATGCAATACTTGCAACTAGCTTAGAGAAACAAAACTAAACACACAAACACACACTGATCCTAGGGAATCATCTACTTTGTAATTTTTTACACCAATAATCAGACAATGAGTAGTTCAAATGGCCTTCCTGTTATAAGAAAAGCTTATGGTAGTACTTTCCAATTAGTTATTAAATGAATTCTAGTTAGCTGATATAAGAACAATATCAAAGATCTTTATCTTGAGATAAAAACCTGTAAAAATGGCAATCACGGACTCTAAAACATAATATGGATGTGGAAAATTAGAGGAATGTACGTATAAGATGAACCCTGAGAAAAATGTACAATTAGAATTGTGTTTTAAAAATAAGTTTTATTCAAACTCATAAGAGTTGATATGTCACTGCACTGAACTCTCAGGCATCTGTTTTAAGAAAGAAATGAAGCCAGTATCATTCTCAATGGTGAAAAGCTGAAAGCAATTCCATTAAGATCTGGAACAAGACAAGGATGTCCACTCTCACCATTGCTTTTCAATATAATACTGGAAGTCCTAGCCAGGGCAATAAGACAAGAGAAAGACATCCAAGGAATCCAAATAGGAAAAGAAGAAGTCAAACTATCACTATTTGCAGACGATATGATATTATATATAGAGAACCCCAAAAACTCCACAGAAAAGCTAATTCAACTCATCAATCAGTTCAGTAAAGTGGCAGGATACAAAATCAACACGCAAAAGTCAGTAGCCTTCCTATACACAAACAATAAATCTGAAGAAGAAGAAATCAAAAAGACCATCCCTTTTGTTATTGAAACAAAAAAAATCAAATATTTGGGAATAAATCTAACAAAAGAGGTAAAGGACCTATACAAAGAAAACTATAAAACACTGTTAAAAGAAATAGAAGAAGACACAAAGAAATGGAGAGACATCCCCTGCTCATGGATTGGAAGAATAAACATTATTAAAATGGCCATCCTTCCAAAAGCAATATACAGATTCAATGCTATTCCAATCAAAATTTCAATGTCATTCTTCAAAGAAATAGAACAATTATTGATGAAATTCATATGGAATCACAAAAAACCCCGAATAGCCAAAGCTCTCCTGAAAAAAAAAGAAGGGAATGGAGGCATCAGACTCCCAGACTTCAAACTATACTACAAAGCCATAATCATCAAAACTGCATGGTATTGGAACAAGAACAGACATACAGACCAATGGAATCGAATAGAAAATCCAGAAATAAACCCACAGATTTATGGTCAACTAATCTTTGACAAAGGAGCAAAGAATATGCATTGGAGCAAAGAAAGTTTGTTCAATAAATGGTGCTGGGAAAACTGGGTCGCTACATGCAAAAGAATGAAGCTTGACCACCACCTCACACCATACACAAAAATCAACTCAAAATGGATTAAAGAACTAGACATAAGACCTGAAACCATAAAATATATAGAAGGAAATATAGGCGAAACACTACGTGATTTGCACATCAAAGACATCTTTACAGACACATCACCCAAAGCAGTGATAGTGAAGGCAAAGATAAACAGCTGGGACTACATCAAATTAAAGAGCTTTTGCACAGCAAAAGAGACAATAACAAAAACAAAGAGAAACCCCACCAACTGGGAGAACATTTTTGCACCCAACACTAATGATAAAGGACTGATCACAAAAATCTGCAAAGAGCTGATGAGACTCAACAACAACAAAGAAAATAATCCAGTCAAAAAATGGGCAGAAGAGCTTAAAAGAAACTTCTCTGAAGAGGAAATGCAAATGGCCAACAGGCATATGAAAAAATGTTCAACATCACTTGTCATCAGGGAAATGCAAATCAAAACTACCATGAGATACCATCTTACACCAGTGAGAATGGCACATATTAAAAAAACTAGCAACAACAAATGTTGGCGAGGGTGTGGAGAAAAAGGAACTCTTCTGCACTGTTGGTGGGAGTGCAAACTGGTCCAACCACTGTGGAAAGCTGTGTGGAGATTTCTGGACCTACTAAACATAGAGCTTCCATATGATCCAGCAATTCCACTCCTAGGTATTTACCCAAAGGACACAGAAACATCAATTCCAAAGAACACCTGCACCCCTATGTTTATAGCAGCACTGTTTACAATAGCTAAGCTTTGGAAACAACCCAAATGCCCAAAAATAGATGACTGGATCAAGAAGATGTGGTACATATATACCATGGAATATTACTCAGCATTCAAAAAAGATAAACACATGCAATTTGCAGCAACATGGATGGCGCTGGAAGGGATCATGCTCAGCGAAATAAGCCAAAAAGAAAAAGAAAAATACCGGATGGTCTCACTCATAGCAGGAATCTAGAAAACTTAAATAAGGGACCAGGAAAATGAATAACTATAAGATAGTGAAAATCAAAATCAACAAAAAACTATGAACCAGAGACACTTTTAGGGGGGCGGGAGGGGAGGGATTGGGGTCAGAATGGGGGGGCTGCAATTGTATGGGGAATATAACAATAAAATTTATTAAAAAAAAAAAAATAAAAAAAAAAATAAAAATTTTGGGAAAAAAAAAAAAATGCAGGAATACCCTAACAAATTGCTTTAAACACAAGAAAGGACTTAGCCTCCTGGAAAGATTCTAGATGTGGGTGTGTTAAATACGTTTTCATGTGCCAGAAAATATAGATCTATAGATCTGATGAATCAGATGTACTTCTAAAAGGAAAGATAAAGATAAATCCCATAAAAATAGCTAACTTTTATAAACTGCCTCTCATATATATCAGACACTGGCATATATACACATCACTTGCTTTATATAAATATAGCCTATTGTTCTCAGGAGAGCCCTAAGAGATGGGTATTACTAGCCCCATTTTATAGTTGAGAAAAGTAAGGTGAATGGGAATTCTGTAAAAAAAAAAAAAAAAAAAAAAAAAAAAAAAGAAAAGAATAAAGGAAAATAATGTTGAAAAAAAAAAAAAAAAAAAAAAGAAAGAAATGAAGATCATTAAAAACTGAAACAAAACAAAGATTTGCAAAATACATATTCTAGGTTTAGGAAAAAAGCCAAAAGTTAACATTTATCATTTGGATAGCTTTGTTCTAACATTCTTTAAAACTTACTATTGAAGTCTTTATTTTTGCAAACATTTATGATTACTCAATAAATTTTTGTTCCATGGAAGTACAAAGCTATACATCAAAAAAATAGCATCAAGCGCAAGGAAGAAAATTTTTATATTTTCTGGTTTTCTTTTAATGCCTAGGTTACACATATTCTTGTCAGATATGTAAGTACAATAAGATATGTAGTAAAGGGAACATAATGAAAATACAGTTTCAAATAATTCCCTTTCTACTTAATTAAAAAAAAAATAGCCTGACAGAAATGTAAAAAATAAGGTAGGTAACGTTCTCCACTAAAAGTCTGACACTGTTACAAACATTGTTGGCTGACTATCCATCACCTCTCCCTTTTCTCTCCTCCCTAATATACCTCACATTGTTTGGTGCAACTAACCTTCTCACAACTTCGAGCTTTCATTCACAGTTAATTATGGCAATTCTCATGGCAAGAAGTGCATTAGGAATGAGTCTCTAAGCAATTCTGATCAATTGAGATCATCAGGGAAAGTTTGCTGGAAGCTTCTGGGTATACTCATAAAGAGATACACACAGAAGGGATGTTCTAGTAAATGCTGTGTTCGCAGTGATTCCTGGACTTGAGGAAGTCATATTAGTACTGACGGCAGCCACTAACCTGAGAACAAAGCAGGAATAGTTTGCTAACAATAGTAGATGGAAAGACAAAAGAATTGGGTTCCTTGATAAAGTGAACCAATGAATCTGCCTCCAGGCATTCCTGTTTCACTCAGTTGTCATTTAAAACACTACACATATCATAATTTAAGAAAGTTGTTTACATATATAATAAAATCTGCAATAATGTATCATCCTATAGAATGTGACTGGTGGTGTTCCAGAATCCCTGGAAGCTACATTGGTCTTTCATTAACTTCTTAATACAAGCCCAGAATAGACATAATTAGATTTTTGGAGTCCCCTATAAAATTAAAGAGGCAATCAATGGAAAAAATTATAAGACTAACTGCTCTGAGACTTGTGGGAGGAAGAAATGTAGATATGATGAAAATTCACTATCAATTGACTTTAAAGCTCTTAATCAAAAAGTAGTATTAGATCATATCAGATATGGCAGTAGCCACCAAGATAAGTCAAAATTACAATTTTAAAAAGCAGTTGCCTCTGAAGGAGGCTAGAAAGAAAGGATGAGATAAGGAACTAATACTCATCTTTACAAAACTTTAAGTACTATTTAATTTTTTAGCTTTGTACAGGTACTAAAGGATGTTCATAAGCGGCACTGTGGTAGAAATTATACCTGCATCACAATGAATACTGAGAAAAGTATGCTTTAAGGGCTATTTTTGAAGACAGCCAAAGAACTATAGAATAAGTGACAATTTTTAATGTCTTCAATTTGACTGAACAGTACTTGTATCAAAAGTACTATTCATAAAAAGGGATAATGAAAGCAGGAGAGAAACAGAAATCCAAACATGCCTAACTGTGAGACAGGACATGTAGAAAACACATACACTTCCAGGTGAAAAAAAAACCCTCCACTAAAAGTAAATACACAGGAAGTAAGACAGAAGTCATTATATCTTCAGCTTGGTTTTAGAGTTTGAAGGGGCAAGAGGAGATGGACAATACTTGCTGAGGCCAAAGGAACAAGGGCAAGGATAAAAAACAAGGAGTGGAGAGACACTCATGACCACTAGCTGCAGATGTAATGCCTGAAGAATTTAGTTCCAGTGTCCTTGTGAGGCTGCACAGCATGCTTTCCGACAAGCTGAAACTCAAGCACTGGAATTTTCTTCTAAAGTATTATCCTGTAGAAGTTAATTTAAAGTTAAGTCTACTGAATCATCAAGGACACAGTTTAACTCCCTTCCCCCACTACTCTTCGGCCTTTTACACACATGAAAAAAATCTTATTGAGCTGGTTTGACGATACTAAAAGATTACGACTGCATTATTGCCAACTATGTATTCCAGCTGCCATGTTATGTCTTTAACAGTTGATTGCTCATACATTTAGAATTTTTTAAACACATTGCTTATTTTGAAGAAAGCAAAGATTATTCTACTAATGGCTGCCCCACACATAGTTGTACTGCAAGAACTCCATCTAGTGATAAACCAAAAACATAGCAGGCATATATTTGTTTTTAAACTTTCAAGTTATTATACATAGCAAGTACAAAATTGTAAAGTGATATTGTTATAAGAAGTATTACAGACTTAAAATGTGACACCAACAACTACAAAACACCTATTCTGGATGGATTTTTGTCAAGTGTATAATTTGAAGTCACTGGTATTTTAACTAGCAAATTGTATATTTAAGTGACTTTTCTCTTTTCAGAAAATCATAATTTGCATCACAACTAAGCATTAGAAATATTTTCATGACATAGAGAATTCAGTTGACATATAAATAAACTATGATAAGATAAAATTTTCCATTTGGAATTGAAGCTTATTAAATTATAAAGCTATACTTAAAAACAGAAACTAGACTGTTCATGCTTCTTAAATACTATTCCTCGCCTTAAGAATAGATTTTATCAATCCCAATCCTTGTGTTAGGCCACAGCACTAATAATTAAAAGAAACTGTAGTACTTATTTTGGACACTGTAGTTAGCAGCTACATTAAAAAAAAAGATCAAGGAATATGATGAAATTCACAAACTCACTCAACATGTTCAATGCTCAAAGAACCTGGCTTCTAATTTATTAAATGCAAAATGACATTGCCTTTGCCCCTCCCCTCATTTAAAACTCTATCCACTTTAGGCTTCATAATGTATCAGGATATATGCAGATAACTAAATAACATTTAAAATTAGTATTAATATCGTATTTTCAATTGCATTAGACTTCAAGCATTTCTTTTCTTCCCAAATGATTTCTACTAAAGTTAAATTACTAAATTTCTACTAAAGTTAAATATACACCAGAGCAATGTAAGGAAAATAGCCTCCTGTTTCAAATAGTTTAATTCTGTTAATATCAGCAGCACAGGCCTAAAAATCTACAATAAGTAATTTTCTAGTAGACATCCAATTCCTAAAAAAATTTAAAATAAATTGAACATTAAAAGATTATATAATACTAATAATACTTCAAGGAACAGTGATAGTCTTTGGTACTCCTTTTTTTTTTACATCTACTACAAACTAAAGTAGATACTCAATCCACATAGTATCTACACAATATTCTAAAAAAATATAACCAGGATTGATGAGAAAGATATGAAGGTATTTTGGCAATATGTCAATATTTGCTACATTTGATTGCTACATGGATGCAAGGATATTCTATTACCTCCTGTATTATTATTATTCTGAGTATTTAAAATTGCTCAAAATAGTAACACTTTACAACATATTTCTAGAAATTCCTTCTCTAAACAGCTGTGAATTCTACATTTAAGTCTATTATCCAAACTTGAGTCAATTTTAGTCACAGGTGTAAGATCTATGTCGATTCATTTTTTTATTTTTGCACATGATTATCCAAGTTTACAGCACCATTTACTAAAAAGACTGTCCTATTCTTTCTCCACTAAATCACTTTTTGCTTCTTTGTCTAAAAGTGAGTGACTATATGTATGGAGGTCTACTTCTGGGTCTAGAAATTCTTATTGATACTGTGAAATTTGAATACTCATCCACATTTTACATGTATGTAGATCATTTATTTTAACTGTTAGGCAAAAGTTTTTGCTGATTAGAATTGCACTATCCTATAGCATAGTTATCAGCCATATGACTACTGAGCACTGAAATATGGCTAATGCAACTGAGAAAGTGAATTAGTTTAAATTTTATTTGCTATTCAAAGCAGTTACTAAAATACGTGTAAGCTCCAAGGGTATGGAACAACCTGTGTTTAATCTACTTTTTCAACTATTTAGTTTTTGAAGTTTACATTCAGATCAAGTACTTCCAATGAAAATCTTAGCATACAAACGGAAATATGCTTTAAGTACAAAATACAACATGGATTTCAAAGGCTCCATTTTAAAAAAGAATGTAAAATATCAATTATTTTTATATCAAGCACATGTTAGAGTATTTTGGATATACTGTGACAAAATATATTAAAATTGATTTCCCCTTTTAAAATTTTAAAAGTAAATTTAAATTACATGTGGTATCTACAATGTATTTGAAGTAAAAAATACTGGGCTATCTTATATAGCCATTTCCTTACAGACAAACACATAGATTATAGATGAAGCTCCCCTGTCAGATGTCATGTCCCAGTTTGGGGGACACGGCATGCACTAGATCTATTTCAAACAGAGGTGTTAATAATTTTGCGCTAGTAAAAAAAAATCGCACTCATATACTTACTTGTGTACACATGCAAGAGATATTCTAGAAGCAGTGTTCATGGCCATAGAGCGGGCATGCTAGCATATTTACAAAGTGCTCTTTATAGCACATTTACCAATTTATTATCTTAATAGTCTATTATTTCCTCCCAACACTGGTAATATGCAAGTAACATCTTTAATTTGTGCCAATTTAATGGATATTTCATCATTGCTTAAATTTGCACTCCCTGATTATTAGTAAGGCTCCAGAACTCTTCATGTATTTCTGGACAATTTGAGACCAACAGGTTTCTATACGTATTTCCAGGCTTGCCTAAAACATTATTTTAGCTCTAGAGTGAAAAGATCAGAGACAAAATTCAACACACAAACCATATACACTCAACATGTCATACATACAATCCTGGCACATGTATAAGTTTAATTACAGTCACCCTCCTTAAAATAGGAAAGGGCAGAGTTGCTTGGTTTGCTAAGTCTGATGACAATGTTTAAAAATCAATACGGTAAGACACAGCACATAAATTCTATTCTTTTTAGAAATAAATTATGGTATATTTTTGTTTCTATTTTCATATACCAAAGCATTTCTAACATTTCTCAAAATTTCTCCTTTGTAGAAGGATATGAGTGGAAGAGTGGCAAATATATATTGTCAGACTTTTAAGAGTTATTTAAAATGTTCCTGGCTAATCATCAAAACATAATTTAAACTAATAAAATATTTAATGTTAAACTAGAGGTCAAAAGTGGCAACACAATTCTACTACCAGGTAAGTTACACTCCTGGGTATTTTTCAAAGAGTAACTACTACTACTCCATTTCCACTCTGTTTCTCAGTACCATTTTTCATTTCGACATCTCTAAGACTTTGAAGTGATTTTCACTTTCATCTATTCAAGTTATCTCTAGACATAGCTAATGGCTAGCTCCTTTCTGAGTGGGCCTTATAGTTTAGCTATAAAGTCTACCAGTGAACAGAATCTGGTATTCACATACGGCAGACACACACTTCTCTGTTTTTCCAGATTATCTAGCTTTCATATATTTTTTTCTGTTAAAAAAAATTTGTATTAAATATAACTGTGATTTATGTTTCCATTTTTGTCAGCTTTATAGGTAACAAAAATTATAGATAAAGCTCTCTTGTCAGATGTCATGTCCCAGTTTGGGGGTTTGCACATAAAATCCAATGCACTAATCTATTTCAAACAGAGGTGTTAATAATTCAGTCACATCATCATAGAAACCCAAACAAATATATTTGCTAACTATGAAGGTATTTAACATTTTTTCTGACCAATACAATACAGGAATACAATAAGCTAGGTGTGAGGTCTTTTTCCTATTTAACTTTTCTAAAAATGAATTTTAATAGAGGTAAAGAGAGGCTTAGTTCTGAGGTATTGGGAAGTGATAATCACTATAGACAAAAGAGTACCTCACAAAATACAGTACTCCACACCTCACAGCAGTGCTTTTTCAAAGACAGGTCACAACTCAAGAAGTCAATGATAAATTTAATGCTAACAATGAACATTTTAAATGTAAAAGAGAATGCAAAATACCACACTGCATCAAAGGAAGGGTATATGTATTGTTCCATGAAACTTTTGGCTACATATTTATTTATATATGCTTGTCACAATGTAAGATGAATTTTTACTATGGATCATGTTGAAGAAGTTTAAAAACCTGGGAATACAAAATCCTTTAATTAATGTTCATGAAAATCCTCTGAGGCAGGTACACCACACCCAGTTCATAGTACAAAAACATTAAGTCCTAAGTGACTTAGCCAAGTCACACAGCTAGCAAATGTTATGAGTAAGCATATTTTAGAAAATGCAAATAGAAATGGAATTCAACCTCACTAGAAATCAAAGTATTGAAAAAAATAAAAAGTCCTTAAAATGACCTAAACACCTTCTACCAGTGTTTCTCAACCCTGGCTGTACCTTAGAAACCTGGTCTCCTGCAGTCCCAGAATCAATGGTCTGGATGGGTAACCCAGCTTCCAAAGTGCTTCTCCTGTTAGTCAGAGGGAAGAACCACCATAGGATATGGCCCCTGCTTCCTCTAACGTCATCTGTTGCTTACTGTCTTTTGCACCAACCATATTGGCCCTCCTAGTAGTTCTCACACTTGCAAAATACCTCACCTCTGCCTAAGTACTTTCTAGCATCAATCTTCCTTCGCCTCCACTCGGTGTTTGCTCAAAAGTTACCTTCTCAGGGATACTGTTCCTAGTTGCTCTCTATATAAATTGCAGCCTATTCTTCTCTTCTCCCAGGACACCCCTACTTCCCTTCTTCTACTTTTCCCCAAGGCACTTATCATCATCTGACATACAATGTAGTTTCTTATTTATTGCCAGTCTCCCCCAACTAAACTGTTATCTCTTCAAGGACAAGGATTTTCTCTTTTTTAACCAATGCTGTGTCCCCAGGAACTCAAATACCTGGCACATATTAAGCACTCAGAAAATAATGAATGAATGAATGATAATATACTAAGACATTTATAGCACTGAGTAGTGGAATTATAACTTGTTTTCCTATATGTAATCAGTTTTCCTATATGTAATCATGTACCGTATTCCTAATAAGAAGTAATTCTAAGCAAACAATTTTAAAGCAATGTTTTTGCTTGTTTTAAAAAACATTGCTAGATTATTACCTTGGTGATTACACAATAAAATGAGCCACAGATTCGCACACATTACTGAATACATGCCTTAAATTAAAAAAAAAAAGTGAATGACAGTTTAAAAAAAATCACAACCATAGCAATAATGCATCCATCTAGCAAATACAGATTGGGGACACTCTTACCTATAGAATGCTTCCTGCAATTCAGCCACAAATCTCCATAGATGCAAGTTTTCCATCAGAATTCCATTTATGATATGTAACAATACCTAGAGTTATCCTACACAACTAGTAACCTTGAATTACCTTCATGGCTCTTTATTGTGAACCAGCAATCTTGTCCTATGGGACCCCATAAAACACCAATTCTAAGAAAGCCAATCATCTAGTGCTAGAGAAAGTTCCTTAACTGGTTCTCCAGCTAGCAAAGCATAGAAGATGATGGATTAATGACTAACCATGCACAAATGTTAGCTGAGCCAACAGATAAATAGAAAACATATCAATTCTACTGAAGATTTGTGTTGGGCAGACATTCTATAATGGTTAAGAGGATAATAGAACTCCAGTTAAGACTTCCTCATCCAACTATTTGGTGACCACTTACGACCCCGTTCTACAAAAGCCATACCTTGGACTACTGACAAAGCCATAATGCCTACTCTTAAAACAATCATAGTGAGATACAGCCACTCATCATGTGAAAAAGAACTCTAGAGTCTCAGCTCATTTCAGAAAAACAAATTAGCCTTCTCTCAAGAAAATAGAAAATAGTGTGCTAAAAACGAGGGGCACTACAAAATCACAGCATGTCGCTACAACAATTTTACATCATGGTAATAAAAAAATCATGCATTACATCAAAAATAAATATGGCTATACTGTGGAAGAATGCAAAGTTTTTATAAATTTATAAGCTAAACCATAACTTTAAAAAATCGGCACTTCCTATCATTCACCCTTTTTTTGCTAGGCACTTTGGCAGAAATATCCAAAGTATTTTAATAAGGAACTTGTTAACTATTCTAAATTCTCTAAGACTAAACCTCCCCCCACCACACACATGCACACACACACACGCACACACACATTAGTAATATAGTCAGAAGGCAAATTTATTACCTCATTTCCTTAGGAGAAAGCCTTCACAGGATTAAGATTTAAATTTCTTCCTTAAAGCTTTTCAGAGATTGGTAAAAGTACCATTGGACCCCTGTATTATTCAGTAATCCATATGGCAGCACTAGAAAAAAACTTGTCTGCTTGTTATTATTCCAAAACAAGACTATAGCTCAAGACACTTGCTTGCCAAGAAACACAGCCATGTTCTCTCCTCCACTATTGCAGTGACTTCACCTCAGGTGCCTGCTATATCTAGTCATCTGGCTCTTTTCACACAGTATTTTTAAATGTCCCTTTTACTCATTCCTGATATTATGAATTATTGGAAATTCCCTATAGAAACTGAAAGATTACACACGTAATAAAAACTGAATAGTTTAACACTAGTTACTGAATTAAAAAAAAATAGTGACCAAAAAAAATGAGTTTTTAGTCTCTTGCAGTTATAATGATATATCTCAATAGCTGGCCTTTCAGAAATTAATGAACACACAGTTTAACAACTTTCATCATTTGTACCAAAGAGGGGAAGTCATAGATTAGTTAATCCAACTGGACACATTCAAGTATGTCACTCTTAAGGCTGAAAACTAAAGCCTAAACTTATAAAGTGGATATGTGATAAGTTCTTTGGTTGTAATTAACATTTTTGAGAGCTGACCATATGGTCAGATACTGTTCTAAGCACCATGCCTGTGTTATTTAATCCTCTCAACTTTATGAGGTTGTTATTATCATCTCTCTTCAGAAGATGAGTAAGCAACCTGAGGCATAGAGAGTATGTAATTTGTACTGAGATGACACATGATAGAGCTGGCATTCACAGTCTGGCGCTAGAGCCCATGCCTTTATCCTATGCTGACTCTTTGAATGAGAAAAGATTTTCTTTGTTTTATGTAGATCTGAGTCCACTACTATCACTAAAGTCTTGCCCGGCCCTTGCCTGGATTTTTGTTGACAGAAGTGACATAGTCCAGCTACACAACTATGGTTACTATGCATGTTGTCACTTTCAAGAGTACTTTAGTATTTTTATAAGAGAGATACATGTGCACTAGTACCACTTACCTTTTACCTATATTTTGAAAACAATCTGTACTAAAATACTTCATCAGAATACTAGTGTAGATTAGAATAATCCAAAAACTTATTTTCAGTCATGCAATTATCACAGTCCTTGAACTTCCCTTCCGCAAGGGACAATAAGTCTCCCAATTATATTTTGACAAAATGATTCATTCCATTTATGTAACAGAATAGTAATAACAGTACAGCACTAGCCTATGTGTAGTGAAAGAACTGTCTTTGAAAGTATCTCATATCTGCTTCAGATTTTGTTAGATTTCATCACACATGGCATTCTGAAAACAATTAAATGATAAGGAATAAATTGCATATTTTGATAAAACAGAAATTTTACATGTGCAAACAGACATTCTACTTTCGTCTCACTGTTTTTCCTATTTATTTAGTTTCCTTATGGGAAAAAATTTTAAAAACTTAATTCTTCCAGCATTTTATTGAATACCTTAGCTCTTATAAAGAAGGCATTTTTTTCAGGATAATGCTTCACTTCAGTTTTAAAAATTTAATTCCTAACTAGTTGTATTTGTAGGGAAGTTGCATACACTTTCTGTAAAAGCTTTTGGAACAATTATAGGATTCTGACACACACACAGAAGGTCAGATGCCATAAAAACAAGTTTTATAAAATGGGTTATAGGAACTATTTCAGAAAGTGGAAAAATTTTTTCTTTCATTAACTCTTTCTACAAGAATACCAAAAATAAAAAATCCAGCATTCAAACTAAAATTCTAAATATCTAACTCTCACTGTTGAAGTGAAATGCAACCCATAACAGGAAAAACCAATCAACAAAAATCCCCATAAATTACATAGATAATGAAACTAGAAGTGCATTAAGATAGCTATCATAAGAATAGTTTACATGTTTAAGAAGGCATACACATATTGAGAGATTTGAAGATACATAAAAGCCCCAAATCAATTTTCCTTAGATTAAAAAAATACAATGTCTGAGATTGAAAAAGTATATTAACAGCAAATTAGACATTGCAGAAAAGAGAAAAAAAGGTTAACCTGCAGATACAGAAACTATTGTGAAGCCATAGACCAAGAAGTTCAACAAATATGAAGTGCAAAGAAATATGAAGAAAACTATATGAAGGCACATCATAATTAAATTGCTTAAAACCAATGATAAAGAGAAAACTGTAAACAGTCTCAGGGTGATGGGGCACCTGACATACAGTGGGAACAAAGAATGGCAGCAAAATTCTCATCCAAAACAAGGCAAGTCAGGCGACCGGAGAACAACTAAAAGTATATTTAAAAAAAAAAAAAAAAAAAAAACAACCTCATCAACCTGAACATATCATTCAAAAATGAAAGTGAATTTAGGAAGATAAAATGTCTTGGAATTAGACAGATGTAATAGTTACATAACATTGTCAATCTACTAAAATGTTCTACACTTTAAAATGATTAATGATTACTTTCCTGTTATGTGATGTCTACCTTTCAAAAAAAAATGAGATAAAAAGAATTTTTTAGAAACACAAAAGCTGGGCCTCCCTGGTGGCGCAGCGGGTTGATCACAGCGCTGTAAAGCTGTCCGCAGCCTCTGCAGCGCGGTTTCGATTCCCAGCCGGCCAGGGAGATACCCACATGTCTAGGCAGACCTCTCCTGTCTTGCCCACTGCTCCCCTCAGAAGTGTTTTCAGTCCATCTGCCTGTTCTGCTTCCTGCTATCTCTGGTGAATTCTCTCACCCTCTCACACCTCTGGCCTATACCTCCATTCTTGTATAAATAAATAAATCTTAAAAAAAAAACCCACAAAAGCTAAAAGAATTCATCATCAGAAGACCTGTACAATGTTAAAGAGGAGTTTTAGGTAGAAGAAAAAGAGGCCATTTCAACATCTCAATCTACTTAAAAGAATGAAGAGCACCAAAAATGGTAAATAAGTGGTTATTTATTTTTAAAATCTCTTTAAAAATGATTGACTGCTTATGTAAAAAATAATAACAATGGATTGTAAGGTTTATATTAGAAGTAGAATGCACTACAATAGCACAAAGGCAGGGGATTAGCACTATAGTACAATATTATAAAGGTCTTACTATTCGTAAAGTAATGTAACATCACCTGGAGGTAAACTGTGATAAGCTAAAGATATATATTATAAATCTTCAAAAAGTAAAGGTATAGAACTAATGTGGTAGGTTAAAAGAGTCATGAAAAAATAATGTAAATAAGGAGTAAAAAACAGGTGTGAAAAGAAAAAAGAACAGATGAGAAAAGCAAAAAAGATGTTAAACCAATCATATGAATAATTATATTAAATGTACATGATCTAAACACCCCAATTAAAAGACAAAGATTGTCATATAAATTGGATATAAAGCAACACCCAACTTTCTACATGAAAATCATTTAAAATTTAAAGACACTATGGGTTAAAAGAGAGTTAAAGATAATAAAGGAATTACTGTAAACTCCCATCCCCAGTTTGCAAACTGTTTGAGGTCAGGGGCACCCTTGTGTCTCCAACACTTAGCAAAACGGCACACAGTATTTAAGTAAATTAAAGCTTTTAGGATCTGTGGAAAATTCCACCCCCCAACCCCCCTATTACCTCAGATATTACCATATCTGAGGTCATCTTTAGTTCTTGATGTTATATGTATAGAACTTTCAAAAGCCTAATCCCAATCTCCTGGGGGCCAAGAAACCTCATAACCAATCATTTTATCTGTGCCAAAAGAGAAAACACTGGTTCTGAGTGAGGGTCTGCTTAGCTTTCTCTGAGTGAAGAATTTGCTGCTCCCTGAGAGTACTGAATAATTCTAAGGCTATCATGCTTCTTTGTCAGACCCACTAGAAGCCTCTTGTCATGAAATGGACACTAGAAAAATAGGAAAACAGAGTATTTGCGGGTTTGGGTTTTAAAAATAGGAGAGTTCATATGAATTCTGTTATTCAAACTGCTTACTCCTCCCATCCCTTCTAATATCACAAAATTTATATAACATACATGTTTTTCCTCTCCACCCCAATCCTCACCTAAGTTAAGCAGAAGTACCTGAAATAGGAGGAGTTAAAAGACTGGTGTTTGTATACCTCTGTTCCCACAGTTTGGAATATGATTTTCCCGGTGAAAATGTGATAGATGGTGTTTAGATTATGTTACAAATAATATATTTTAATGCTTCACCAGGTTCCGTGTAGGTATACAAACAAACAAACTAAAAAAAAACTTTCACCCTCATGGACAGCCAGAGATAATCACAAACTGTGATCAGCGTTGCCAAGGAAAACAAAGAGCTATGAAAAAAGAGCTTTTTCAGGCTTAGGTAACAGCATGTGTGTGGCAAAGTGAATTTTCTATAAATGGCTGCAACATATCCTCTTTTTCTAGAACCTTTCCATCCTGCTATCAGAAGGTGGAGCCTTTGCCAACTCCCCTTAAATATGAATGGGCTTTTGTGATTGGACCAAAATAATGAGGCAAAACTGACACTGTGACTTTAGAGTCTAGATTGTAATAGGTCATTCAGCTGCAGCTTGGTTCTCCACTTAGAACACTCACTCTTAGAACTAGGCCACTATGATGTGAAGAAAGCCAAGCTTCCTATGGAGAGGAATCAAGGAACCAAGTTGGGAAGGTCCCCAAGGTCCCCAGCCCAGGTAAATTCTCAGTCAAGAGCCAATACTACCTTGCCAATTTATGAGTGACTCACTATTTTTTCTAATCCAGCATAGAGCAGTTGTTATTTTTCTGTAACACATGTAACATATTCATAGCACTTTACCACAGGTTTAATCTCTAAAGAAGTCCATTTTACTTTAAAAAAAAAATCCTTTGTGATCTAACAGATTTCCTCAAGTCTGGTCCAGAAGAATGAGCTAAGATCCTTGAACTGATGTTGAAAGATTGAGTCCACTGCACATTATACAGCTGTTGAAAAGTTTAAAACTAGAAAGAGTCACGGCCACTGACAAAACTTTTTTTTTTGGTTAATTTAAGTTTTGTGGTTAGGTAATAATTCACAAAGATCATAAATAAAGTTTAAAATTAAAATCTCCTTTCTTACCTGGTCTTCTATTCATTTAGTTCCTCTTCCTTTCCCCTAGTAAACACTGTATTTAGTTTCTTATATAGGTAGTATTCAGAGATTTTTATGAAATACAAGGAACTACAAATACATATATTTTTCCCGACATACTTTCTATGTAAGTGGAAGCATACAATTTATAATATTAAAAATAAATCTACCATATAACCCAGCAATTCCACTCCTAGATATTTATCCGAAGAGTATAAAAACACTAATTCAAAGTGATATATGCACTCCTATGCTTACCACAGCACCATTTACAATAGCCAAGTTGTGGAAAAAACCTAACTGCCCAAGGACAGGTGAGTAGATGAAGAACAATGGAATATCACTCAGCTATAAAAAAAATTATGAAATCTTGCCATATGAGAAACATGGGCGGAGCTGGAGGGGATTATGACATGAGCAAGAGAAGACAAATACTGGATGATTTCATTCATATATGGAATATAAAGAAACAAAGGAACACACAAAGCTAACCAAAACAAACCCTATAAATGTGACCGTAGAACTTATGCTACTAGAGGGTAAGAATGAGATGGGAAAGAAAGAGGCAAGGAGGCCCAACGGCCTATAGAAGAGGCTTACGGGTGTGCTTTGGTTTTGGGTGTGATGTGGTGATAAACATCTGAAGAGATGTGAACCTATTCCCCCAAAACATTACAGTGTTGTAAACCATTAACTCAATGAAAAATATAATTTAAAAAACAGGGTTAAACATATATTTCCATCAAAATGAAAACTTACATATTCTCATTTGCAAATGTAAAAAGGATTGAAAAAGTTCTTTATGTTCTGAAATGAACAAATAGCCAATAAAAAAATTAAGGCTACAGAACAATACACACATTATGAAAAACTCATTAAAAGTACATCCTGTGGTCCCCAGTTAAGTTACTCCAGCCAGTGCCATGTAGAGCAGAGATGGGCTATACCCACCAAGTCTGCCCAAACTGCAAATTTGTGAGCTATTAAATAAATGATTGCCGCTGCTTTAAGCCAGTAAATTTGGAGTGGATGGTATGTAGCAAGAGATAATCAGAACAAAGTGTAAAGATCTTCAGGCTGGCAAGAACTTGGCAGTTCTAGAAACTGAAAAGAACAAGTGTGGCTGGAACACAGAGATCAAAAACAACAGCATCAACATCAGCAGCAACCACAACAGCTAACATTTGGCACTTACAGTACACAGGCATTGTTCTAAGTGATTCATATGTATTATTTAATCATTATAATTTTGTTGGTAGATACTCTTAAAACACTGATTTTTCAAATAGGAAAACTGAGGCACAGAACAGTTAATGATTTGCCAAAGATCACACTCAGACAGTCTGGTACAAGAGTCAATGCTACAAATAATGCCATATTTCCTCCCACAGAATAGAAGAATGTCATAAAATTAGACTATAAAGGTAGATCAAGCACAATTACACAGATCCTTACAGACCATGGTAGGAAGTTTAGATGTTAGTTTCCAGGTAATGGCACACTACTAAAAGAGTTTAAAACAGAGTTATAATAAGTGATCCAATTTATATTTAAAAGATCATTCTGGCTATGTGTGAAGAAAAGATTACAAGAAAGGCAACAATGTTTGACAGCAAGGTACTCCTGGAGATTAAAATTAGGAATTATTAAAATATAATGGTTTAGGGCCTCCCCTGGTGGCGCAGTGGTTGAGCGCTGGGCTGCGAGGCTGCCCGTAGCCTCTGCCGCGCTGGTTCGTTCCCCGGCCGCCAGCGAGGGTCCCACAAAAAAAAAAAAAGGTTTATATATAAAGTGTATGTGGAGAATATACTTTATAATTATCAAGCAGATAACACCAAGTCCCAGGATCAACCTTAACATACAAAAAGGAAAAAAATCAAGACACTGTTCTGTGCTGTCTAATGTAATGAACTAGTATGCCAGGAAGTATTCCATACTATCTATGGCACATTCTTGAGGGTTTGAAAAAAATTCAAACCTAAATCTGATTAAGCCTAGGTCCAGGTCCAGGTTTACCAGAAACAGAACAGAGAGACATGTTAAAAGACACCATGAGGACGCAATCTGTCCAATCTAAAATGTGGAAAATTCTTGAAAACAACTTTGATGAATAGGAAAAAAGGGAGAAGGTATTCGGGCGGTAGACTGTTATTAAAAGAGACTCAAGAGGGCCTCCCCGGTGGCGCAGTGGTTGAGCGCTGGGTTGCGAAGCTGCCCGCAGCCTCTACAGCGCCGGTTCGATTCCCGGGCGAGGGTCCCATATGGCGAGCAGACCTCTCCCGCCACCCACTGCTCCCCTCAGCAGTGTACGTTGGTCCTTCTGCCTGCTCTGCTCCCCGCTCTGGCTCTGGTGAATTCTCTCACCCTCCCGTGCTTCTGACTGTACCCAGTGCTTGTATAAATAAATAAATAAATCTTTAAAAAAAAAAAAAAGAGAGAGAGAGACTCAAGAAACATATCAACCATATGCAATGCATAGACTGCATCTGGAAGTTGACTTAAAGCAATCCAATGATTTAAAAAAAGACACTGATGAGGCCACTGGAGAGCTTTGGCCATCTGAAAGTATCAGATTAGGTTTTATGGAATTATTAGGGGTTTTAGGTATTTCTGGTATGATAATGGTATTATAAATGTTTTTTTTGCATGTTTATATGTAAATCTTGATTTAAAATAATGTGGAAGAAAGGCAGTACAGATAAAACAATATGCTGAAGCTGGGTGATGGATACACAGAGGTTAACTACACAATTCTCTTTAGGTTTTGTTTGCTCGAAACTTTTTATAATACAAAATTTAAATTTAAACATTTAGGCGTCTTTCTAAACTCCCTAAATCCAACCATTGTAAGGCTGTAAAAGGTAGGAATAATACGGGCCTCCCCTGGTGGCGCAGCGGTTGAGCGCTGGGTAGGGAGGCTGCCCGCAGCCTCTGCAGCGCCAGTTTGATCCCCGGCCACCAGTGAGGGTCCCACAAAAAAAAAAAAAAGGTAGGAATAATACAATGATGATTAACTATAGAATATCCCCAAGTGTTGTAGATTAAACAGATTCATTTAATGAGTGAATGAAGTGGAAGCCCCCACCGAAGGAACTCCCTTTCAGTTTCCTGTCCTTTAACATACAATCGGCTCGTTTTTTCCCCTCTCTACTTTAAGTTTAACTGAGCTATGGAATCTTTTCCAGGGCTTAAAAGGAATGCTAAATAACATTTTGAAAACAAAACCAAAAGAATTTCCTGAACTCTAGAACTTGCTGAAGCAATACTCTACTTCAAAAAAGTTTGGTCTTGAAGAAGAAATCTCTACACATTGAATTGGAACCATCATCCTGTGGTAATTTGGTTTTCATTCCAGGCTGCTCAAACTTCTCAAAGTGAGGGCATTAAAAGGACCATTATTTACCTAGTCTAATACCTTTTTTTTTTTTTTTTTGCCTCGTTTGATGTTTCTGCTACATATGATCCTGACTATTCATTTTTTAAAAACACCTCTCTTGGATTTTTGACACTGTTTTCTAATTGGCTTAGCCTCATAGCTTTGTGTCTCTCTTCCTTATCTCCCTTTTAAAGGATTGTTCCCCAGAGAGTTCTGATCTGTTCTCTTCCACTAATACCCTGAATGAGCTCATCCTCATCCACAGCTTCAACTAATACTTACATGTTCTAGTGTTTCCTAGAACTCTATCCTTAGCCCAGTTTTCTTTTCTTGAATAAAAGATCTAGACATCCAACCATAAATATCTCCCAGGTAGATGGTCATAAATATAACAAGTTTTACTCAATTTGTCATCTCAACTCACTGCAACTTGCTTCATTCCTCCTGGTTTCCTGTCTTAACAAATGGCTGACCAAGCCACTCTTCTTACCCCTCCATACCTATTAATTCACTGTCAACTCCTGCAGATACTACTACTTAAATTTCTTTGGAATCCAGTCCATGTTCTACTCTGTCTTAATTCATTATTCCTTATTCATTATTCTTTTTTTAAAAAGATTTTTTTATTTATTTATTTATACAAGCACTGGGTACAGTCAGAAGCTCGGGAGAGTGAGCAAATTCACCAGAGCCAAAGCGGGGAGCGGAACAGGCAGACTGACGAAGTACACTGCTGAGGGGAGCAGTGGGCGTGGCAGGAGAGGTCTGCGCACCATGTGGGACCCTCACCAGAGGCCGGGGATTGAACCGGCACTGCAGAGACTGCGGGCAGCCTTGCAGCCCAGCACTCAACCGCTGCGCCACCAGGGAGGCCCCGTTTATTCATTATTCTTGTCTAATCTGTTGCAATTAACCTTAAACACAATTAATTTGAGTGTCTGCAAGACACTTTCATCAATTTGTCTCTCTTTCTCACACACACACTCCTTCACCAAGTGCAAACTTCCTCCTTCCTTCATATTGCAGCCTGAGTCGTTAATCTTGAACAAAAGTATAGAAATTGTATCTAAAATTGTTCCTGTTCACCACTACTTAAAGCAATGGTCTCTAAAGTGGGAAACAAGGAAGATGTTAATTTTCTCTTCTTTCATCTCTATTTTTATGTTTATATATATACACACATACACAGAGAGTGGGACACACAATTTATAACTATATACTTATGGTGGAATATGCTCAAAATCTTTCATTGATATATGAGTACCACACAAAAATATGTAGAAGACCACTAGTCTAGCAGAAAAATATAATCCTTTAACACAAAACACAGTCATGCCTTGGCCTGAAATAACTTTCTATCTTTATACCATATCTGAGTTGTGCCAAATTACCTTAATTTTCTAACTAATCACCTCTGAATTTTCACATACACCACCCCTATGCTTGAAATGCTCTAATAACCCCCTCACATTTTCTTTCTCCCCTCTGCCCCCTGCACTCCCCAATTATCACCCTGGGTTCTTGAAGGCACAAAACAAATATAACTGGCTAGGTGAAGCCTCCTCTGACCTTCCTAGGCAGAGATGGGCCAAGCAATCTCCTCTGTGTTCTCAAACATAACAGCACATCTCCATTTTAGCATTTAAATCACAGTAATGTAATTTCTTGTTTACATGGCTGTCTACTCATCTTTATATTACCAGTGGCTGGCATGACTCATGACACAAATTAAGTGCTTAAAAAAAAAAAAAACAAATTAAGTGCTTAATGTTTGTTATAAGTGCTCAAGAGGCACAGAGTTAGGGAATAAACTGTTAACAACACCTTAGTTACCTGACAGAGTTGAGAATAAGTGCTCTGTTTTGCTGAAGTTTGGACTATCAATTTTAACTTTTTAATTTTAAGATGTGTTTACATCATGTATTGGTTTTTCAGGTGTTGGTTGCAGGGGCAGATTTTTAGAAAGTCAACACTTTATCATCCACCAAATTCCAATCAATTAACCGTCAACAGTGTCAACACATTCTGAAAGATGTCTTATATAAATTCAAAGCTAAGGCTCAGTGATTCCATTCAAACATGGCAAATTAATTGCACACATTCATCTTTTGTGAAATTTCCACCAAATTAAAGAAGAGGAAAGAAGGTATAAACCCATAACACCAAAGAATAGAAATTACATAAGTAATGTCAGTGCACAACTAACTTTAATACAATCTTGAATGATACAGATTTGAATGAAGAAATAGTACATGACTTGGCAAAGCCAAGGAAAACGTAAAATGCCTGCAAAATGGGAATTAATAACTGATCAACTTGCTGGTCATAGTTTAGAGGTAACGGGTCTATGGAAAAGGGTGTGAGATGAGGAGTTGACCAGAAATTTACATAATAGCAATAAGAGCTCTGTTTCCTTTCCCATCCTACATAGTCCAGCAATTATCTTTCCTAATAGAAGACAAAAGTGGGGCCTAAAATAGTTGCACTAAAAGGTTGCAAACCAAGCCATAACCCTTAAAAACCCTCCCACTGATGGTTTCCAGATTACAGCAGGTAATATGCCTCCTAGGTACATAATGGGAGAATATACTCGCCTTGCTCTCAGAATTCAATAAGTTTTTATATTGGAAGATCATTGTCTCAAAAAATTAAACATTTTCACAGAAAAGACCTACAATCTCAAGAACAGATCTCTCCATAGCTAAACTTGGGGACCACCAAGAGAGAGGCCAGTTAAATAACCAATACAAAGTCTAACAGTGACAGGCATTACTGATTCAGCTTTTCAGTATGTAAGATATTCCAGGAAAAATTACAACATGAAATAAAAAACTAAGCAAACAGAAAAGGACACAAAAACCAGACAATTTAAGGAACTGATAACAAAACTTCAAAACAGTATAAATATCCCTAAAAGAGATATTAATAAAGAGAAATTGGAATAAAAAATTATGTGGAAATTAAAAATCTAATCACAGAAAATTCCTTAAATGGCAGCATAAAAAGAAAAAAAAAACTAAAATGAAAAGGTGGTCTATCATCATTCATAAAGCGAACAGGTATTTTCTAAAAATAGAAGAAAATCTTCCAAACTTAGGAAAGCAAGTTGACAGACTGAAAGGGTCCAGCAGTGACCAAAAGAATAAATGGTAAAATAACAAAAAACAAAATAGAAATAAAAATCCATACCATATCATCATGAGCCTTTTTAGCAGCACAGGGGGGATAAAGAGAAAATCCTAAAACTTTCTAATGTAGGGGAAAAGTCACACATGAACAGGAATGCCAAATAAGCAGACTTTAACAGAAAAACTGGAAACTATAAAACTAGATCAATGCCTTCACAAATGTCTCAAAAAAGTTATTACTTACCTAGCCATTTTCAGTTAACTACAGGAAAGTGAGCTTCAGCAAAACTGAGTAAACCAAGTGAGAAGACAATGTCCAAGAAACAGTGGGCACAATACCAAATATATATTCAAGGCAAAGTCTAATATGAGAACCTAGTATAGCCTGCTTAAAGAGTAACCAGTCCATACTGGACCAGGAGTTCACAGCACTACAAGATTTTTAAAAACTTTAAAAAAAAACATAATAGATATATTAATATTTGAACATTTGGAAACTTTCCATAGGCTTTTTTTTTTAACTGAAGAAATAGTACTTTATAATGTCATATAAGCTTCAGGCATATAGGATTAAAATTCAACATCTGTATAGACTACATCTTGATAACCACCAAGAGTCTTCCAGAGGTATTAGATGTGGTATAACAGACTGACTATTTTTTTTTCTTTTTTTTAAGATTTATTTATTTATTTATACAGGCACTGGGTACAGTCAGAAGCGTGGGAGGGTGAGAGAATTCACCAGAGCCAGAGCGGGGAGCAGAGCAGGCAGAAGGACCGAAGTACACTGCTGAGGGGAGCAGCGGGCGGCAGGAGAGGTCTGCGCGCCATGTGGGACCCTCCTCCAGTGGCCGGGGAGCAGCCGGGGATCGAACCGGCACTGCAGAGGCTGCGGGCAGCTTCGCAACCCAGCGTTCAACCGCTGCGCCACCGGGGAGGCCCCAGACTGACTTTTTAGATGGACAAAGATTATTGCCTCCTAGTGGAAACCTTCTGCAGAAAACTCTCCTCTTGAGTGAGAACAGAGGACTGAATATGATGGGCTACACAAGGGTGATTATGTCATTAATCAGTTGATTTTAAAGTAATCGAAAGGAAAGTTATCCTGGGTGGTCCTGGCCTATTTAAGCAAATACTTCAAAAGAAAATGAAGTATCAGACGGGCTCTTCCTGTCACCTCTGAAGACATATCTTCCATGAGCTCTCCTTGCAAGGAAAATAATTCAGCCAACATTGTGAGTTCTGAAGACAGTGATCCACAGCCTCTAGTTCCTGCTGCCATCTACCTTGCTGCTTTGTTAGACGTGAGCAGAAGACCCAGCTATAATCTGACTCAGAAACTTTGAAATAAATGGGTGTTGTTTTAAGCCACTGAAATTGTGGTGACTTTGTCATAGAGCAATAGGAAACTAATAGTGTGGTATGTGGACAAACTCAGTTATCTAAGCGGAATAAACTACATTAAAAGGAAACCATACTTCCTCCAAAAACATAAAAAGTTAGAAATTCAAAGTAATGTCAAGTAGGTCTAAAAGTAATACATTCAGAATGTCAAAAAGCAGAAGTAACTGAGTAAGAAATTGGTATAACTGGTAACAGCTGACAGCCACCAGTTTTTAAAGAGAGATCAGTTTCAAGTTGTCTTGAATCTTTTGGCTTATAAGAAATAGACATAAGACTCAATCAGGGATTTTCCCCCTCAGTTCAAACCTGTAATTTTTTCAAATTGAAAGCAGAGAGGGGGAAAAAAAAAACCTTCAAGGATCACTGAAGCTTTTGAAAGGACAAAAATTTCTCATATGTGTAAGCTTCACTTTATCCAATGCAGTTATTCTCAAAGTAAGGTCCTGGATAGGCAGCTCCAGTATCACTGGGTATTTGTTAGAAGAGCAAATTTGTGGAATCCACTCCCAGGCCTACTGAATCAAAAATGCTTGGTATAGAGTCCAGTGCTCTGTGTTTTTAGAAACCCTCTAAGTGATTCTGATGCAGGGTCAAAATTGAGACCTGCCAATCACCTGATTTCTGCCACTGTCCTGCTCTTCCTTCAGTCAAGAATTAAAGCATTTCTAAACTTTCTGTATCCAACCTGTATTAGAGTACCACAGTCACTAGTACATGGTAAGAACTGAAAAAAAAAAAAAAAAAGTTTGCTAAATCAGGAGATTAGGCTTCAGATGTGTTTCTTTGGCCAGAGGATCTTTAGAATAGGGATATGAATATCTTTGGGCAGGGCATGTTCTTTTCACTCTCCCACAATCACCACCAATCCCTACTGCCTTCTACCTTACACTTTGACGTATTTTTTTCTGCCCAACCCATGGTAGCATCAGAGTTTGGAACCTATGGGGGAAAAAAATTCAGAAACAATAACAATTTTAAATCTGGACACAATATAACCCAACCTTCTCTTCAGAATAAGGGGATAAAGTAACTTACAACTATCTCATGATGGTTCAGAAATTGTATAATATGGAGCCTCCCTGGTAGTGCAAGGGGTTAAGACACAACCTATGAAGCTATCCACAGCCACTGCAGCACAAGTTCGATCCCCAGCCAGGGAGCTACCCACATGGCACAGCAGACCTCTCCTGACTCACCCACTGCTCCTCTCAGCAGTGTATTTCAGTAGATCGGCCAGTTCTGCTCCCCGCTCTGTCTCTGGTGAATCCTCTCACCCCCACACCTCTGGCCTGTACTCCAGTTCTTGTATGCATAAATAAATAAATCTTTAAAAAAAAAAAAAGAAAAGAAATTGTACAATATGCTACAACAGACCCATCCACCTTGAAGGTCTCTTGGTTCAGGATTAAGCCTACTAAAAGTGTTTCAAGATAACATCTGAAGATTTCTTTTTCTGAAGTCTTCAGAGAAGTAGACTCTGCCTAATTAAGTATTCCACAAGCTGTGCCCAGTACTAGGCCAGGGCTTTGACTGATGAAATTCACAAGTGAATAGCAACTTTGGGAACTCCATACTAATAGGTAATATAAAAAAGAAGAACCAAAATGGAGCTACCTAAGTTCAGGTAAAAACCAGAGTTGGGAAGCTATAGATGGTTGGACCGAGGTGTCCCAGGGCATGTCCAGGCAAGCCCATCCATACAAAAATGTCCATCCATAAGAAAATGAAACCCTGCCAGCAGGCCAAAGACCACTCAGGATTGAAATTCAACCAATCATCCCTTAGTGAACTTTCCACCAATCAGAACTGTACTAAATGAAAAACTGTATTTGCATAAAGCAGACCTGAGTGTGCACTCTCTCAATTTTCCTATACACATAAGCAGCTCCCCAACCAAGGCAACTCAAACACACAGGTCAACTGTTTCTTGAGTCTGCATCTATTGGATTGCCCTAAAGAAATTGTTTTCCTTTGCTGTAACTAAACCAGATTTCAGTTTCTTGGACTATAATACCAAACACATATAACAACATTAAATCATTTGTGAGACTTCAATGTATTTTTAAAAAATAATGCACTGAACAGACTTAATTACACTAAAATTAGGATGCAGTTTCAGTGCTATCAAAAGGGAAAAAAAGATACATTTCATGACCTCATCACAAAAATATTAAACTTATACTAAATAAGATATTTTTTTTAACTGAGGGGTTAGAAACCCTCTCTAAATGAGTTTCTAAAAATATGAGTATCTCTTTAGGATCCCATGAACTAACAGTAAAAGCTCTGAGGAACTACAGTGCATATACACGGTCCATCGCTAAATAACAATAACATAACAGAACTATGCTTTACATTTAATCTTAAAAAAGACACAATTTTCATGATCATTGTCATGATAGCAAGAGTACTTCTTAAGCCAATTTTGAAAAGAAAATGAAATAAAATTTTAGAAAAGCCAGCTAAAATTGATACACATAAGCATCTACATGTATAAACAATGATCCTTGTAACTTTGCATTGCAGATACAAACATTTTTAAATACCCTTCACTCTTAAAACCCAAGAAAAGGTCTAAAATTTAGTATATTAAGAGAAACTAAATGGTTCAGAAAGATCCAAAAAATAAAGTTTCACATGGCAGCTGCCAGAAATAAACATAGTAGCACTTTAAGGAATTTCCTTCAAATATTTTTATGCATATACAAAAAAAATTTACATAGCTATGGTTATAAGGACTATGCAATTTTTCATCTGGTTTCTAATGACCACTGCACCATCTTTGAAAACATTCTTTAGGCTATTTGCCTATCATACAATAATCTATTGTTTAAATGTCCACAGGTGATATACTAATATGCCAAAAAAGAAAACTAAACAATAATGTCATTAATATTTATTTTCCCCATGCTAATATGAGCATAGCAATAAATTTCAATTTATCATTAACAGAATACTAACTGAAAGCAACAGACAACTAAAATTTTATATATGTACATATGTTGAGTAAGGAAAAAGGTAGTCTGCAAGACCTAGCTTTTTTTTAATCAACAGAAGCTCAAGAAAGATGAGTTAAGAGTAACTTGGGAATCTCCCCACTCAGTTGAATGTATACAATCCCTGGCAATACTGAGTAACACAAGCATAGGTAGTATCTTCATTCTATAAACAATCAAGGAGTCAAAGGATGATTAGGCAAAGCACAAGAATTTTAATGTCAAAAACCATGTGACAGATTCATAATAAGAGAGTAGTAAGACAAAACAGCCATTTTATATAAGATTAATAAGCAAAATGGGAGCACAGAAAGGTAAATGGATAGGGTAAGTACGCTTATATATTCTAACAGGCTCAAAATAATTACCCTATATAAGTTTAGTAATGTACAGTTACCTTCCATAAAGGAAGACTGACAAATTTCCTAATATGAGTGTGCTGAAGTCTTTGATAGTCAAGATACTGAAGATAATTTTCTATAGACTGTTATTAAGAACCTAATGGGGGAAACAACATAACTAGGGCAGAAAATTCCAACTCACAAAAAAAGCCTTATTCAGAAAAACCCTCTTAAACTTATCTTAAATACTTAAACGAAACAGGAGGCAGTAACTAGTCAATTAAGAATGAGGCATGTTTAAACATAAAGGTAAAAATATTCCACAATTTACCTAGAAGAATTATCAGAAAAATACCTGGGACATCTAACCATATACCGAATTGCCAGGAATCAAGAAGTAATGTGTAATAAAAATGGGGTCTAATTCCCCAAATCATTTTAATTTCTATCATACATGTATGCCACACTACAAACTAGTATGTGAACAAGGGAAAAGCAACATGTAGAACCCATGGAATGTGTATCAGGGCTGTGACTCTCAGCAAATTTCTATTTAGGTCTCCTACTCAGGGACAGTGAGGAACAAACTTTTCCATGGGGACTGGAGTTGCAATGTCGAGGATACTCCTACATCATTCTGGACTGAGGCATGTGAACATAAAAATCCAGATGTGCTAACAGGCATGACATGATAAACATGTCTTTAAATGACTTACAAGGTAATGAGAGCTGCTTTGGTATCTCTGGTCCCTCAGTAGTTTTGTTGTTGTTGAATTTCTACCTAGACCTGATTGGTTTATAGAAAGCCCTCAATTCTTACAACTGCTCTGCATTGAGGAACTGGTTCAACACTCTACAAAGACAACATGGAATGTTTCATGTTTTATAGAAAAACATTGTATGTCTATAAAGCAAGGTTTTTATAGAAGCAAATATTGGGCATTAAGGGTAAGGTAACTTTTTACACACTAGAGAAACTGCAAAGGTAAACTGTTATGAAAAGAAAATAGTGACTAAATTGCTAAATTTTTGATTGATAGAATTTTGCTTTCTGATACAAGAAAGAAACCAATGACCTTTTGACTTCCTCCAGTAGCCTATCTTTAAAAGACAGCTAAGTGTAAACAAAATTCAGTTCTAAACCATAAGTAAAATGTTAATGCTATACATTTAAATTCTTTTAGCTACACAAGAGTCATACTGGTTTCAAAATCCATTATTGGGGGAGAAATTTGTTAAGATCATTTTTTCCTTGCAAAGTCTCTAAAAAGATGTCCCATAAAAGGAATTCTAAATTATACTTGTCCCTACAAAATTAATTCCAAATTACACTTATCAGAGAAGTTAGAGTTTTTAAAAACAAGATGATAAAATGCAAGTGGAGAGAAAAGGCAGAGCATAAAAAAAGATAATATATACATGTCAACAGTTTTTACCTCTTCCCTCAAAAATGCTGCTTAAAACAAACAGCAATGAAGTTTTAAATTTTGTCTTCTTTCAACAGATATTTATTAGGAAGCAAAGAAATGACCAATGTGTTAGATTTGTGATAGGGGGAAGGAAAACCAGGCTACAGTAAGATTTTTAAGTTCACTGATAAATCTCTCTCTTAACAGAACGATAATAGAAGATCTAATTTTATTGTATTTGGATTATACCATATATACTGTACACAGTATAGTATCTGGAGTATACAGTAAAAAATAAGATTTTCTTGCCCCAAATTAAGATTCTAACTATACAATTTTATTCACATATTGAAGATTGGCTTTTAAAAAGTTTTACCTACTTTTGCAATATCCATTCAGTAAAGATTGAAAATTTTATCTCTTTAGATGGACTAACAACTAAATAAACACCACTTATTACATGGAGATTCTTTTAAAATGAAAATATTTAATAAGCTTGAAATGCCTCAAAAGCACTTAACTTTTCAAAATTTAACAGAAAATTCTGTTTGGGCCCTAGGAAAGCTCACTTATTCCATGAGTATAAGGAATTTCATGACCTACAGACTCACTTTCCTGTATGAGCCACAGATCATGGGTATTACAAATATGCAACACAAACAAGAAACTATATTTCATTAAACTAACCAGATCCTAACTAACTGTGAAATAAAGCTTTTAAAAAGTTTTATTTTCAGTCATTTAAACATTTTATCAGGAAGCATAATATATTTGAAATTTATTTTCCCTTCTCTCTTTCTAATGAGTTGGAATAATTCTAAACAACAAAACACTCAGGTAACTAAAAATAAATATTTAAACACCATAGGTCAGAAAAAAATAAAAATCACATGACAGTAGGGAAGGGTCAGACCTTCTGAGATTTAACCATCTTGTCATCTGAGACATTCAAACCACTTAAAACTAAACTGAAGTTACAAACTACATATAGAACAGTTTCTTCTATCTTTTAAATACATGAGTAACATTTCCTGAAATTAGCCAAACTAACCTTCATGATTCTCTAAATCCCAAAAGGAAAAGCAACGCTAGTCAGATTTATTTTGTGATTTCATTTCAAAATTATTAAATAAATCATTGCACTGAACCAAAATTAAGAAATTCCCTAAGCACAGCCATTATATTTTTAAGTAATTTTTTTGTTATACTTGTTTGTTCATTATAGACCTGCAAATTTGTTGAAAAAGTTTTAATCCTTCAAGTTTGAAAGGTAACTATTTTAATTTAATAGTAATTCTTTTCTCGAGTCAGGAATCAAAGAAAACAAGTAAAAGAAATAAAAATAGGAACAGTGCGGGTATTTTTTAAAAGGATTAATTTCTATAAGTTGTGACCAAATCAAAATGACATAATATATATTGTTTTAAGAATTACATAATCACATCTTCATGTACTACTCATAATCACTATTTCGTTCTCATAAAAATCTCAGGCCAGAGCCAAAAACATCATATATCATATTCATTCTATCCTAGCTCTAATATTTGCTCCTCTCAAGTTAATTCACATAGGTAAAGTAACCAACCTTGACTAGTTTATATAATCTTACTAAGTGCTTTACACAAGTACTCAAGTACCATAATCTTGATTCTCCTCCCCTTATTCAAATTGTGCCTTCTTAAATATGTACCTATTTTTAAAGGTTTTTCCCATTTTTAAAACTAGAATATTTTGTTTTTTAAAAAACATAAATATCTTATTTATAAATTATAAATAACATTCCTATATCAGGGCACAGTAACACCACTGGCTATCCCATATAGATAGTGTTACCTGTCAGTTGACAGTGAATCCATCCCATTATCACCAAACTTGTGGGAAAAAAATTCAATTTTCTTTTTGGAGAGAATAGTGTGAGGGTAGGATCAGACAAGCATAACCAATCCCAACTCTGAAACAAACAGAAGTTGGGAGGAAAAGAGTAAATTTTCAGGAGTTAAATTAGGGAAGAAGCAGGTTTGGGGGTGAAAGTGGACTTAAGTTTTTCCTACTACCTATAAGCAAGTAAAAGCATTGTATCAAAGAGAAAAAACCCTCAGAGTTCACTGCTATTAATCCCCTGCCTGTTTTAACTAGGACAAGGGGGGAAATGGGATGAAATCACAGAGATAAAAGGAAGTAAGAGCAAAGAGAAACCAAGTTTCTTTTGAAAAGTCCTCACTGTACATAGCAATAGGATTACAGAGTAGGTGAAAAGAATATTTGGAAAGAGCAAGTATAATACTCAAAAAAGTCCCCCCCAAAAAAAAAGTTTAAAAGATCAGTAGGAGCACAGTAGGCTTTATTAGTCCATTAATACATGCAGAACTAAACCTATTCCCACGTAAGTTCTCATAAGAAAAATAATGTAGCTATATGAGATGAACATTTATTAGACTTGTAATCATTTTGCAGTATATTAATCTGTTAAATCATTATACTGCACACTTTAAACCAATAAGGTGCTATATAGATCCACTAAGTTCAATAAAACTGGGGTGGGGGGAGAGGAAGGTCTGTATACAAAATATGTAAATTCTTATGGTTGAGACCCTCCTAATATGTTGATATAAAATTAATTAATCTGTTTCTCTCAGGTGATAGGACTTTTTAGCTTATAAGGCAAATCTTATCTACAACTCCAAGTACTCTTGCATTGTAAGTGTTGTCACTTTCCGTGCAGTTTTTATGCCAGTAAGAAAATCCTTTCAAATTCCCAAATTACTTTCTCATGGTCCATCTGAGGAGTATATCTCTGGGAAGATTACCATGTATTTTCCAACATTTTTACCTCTGTACATGAAATGCCGTAATTCTAAAATCTTACCCAACCAACCAACCACACACATCTCAATCTCCATCCCTCCCCTCTTCCCACTCTGGAATTTTCTAGGACCTGCCCAGCTATCGACTTACCCTACTGGCCAGGATTCACTGCTCTGGTTTGGTTTTTCCACAGGACACTACAATTTAGTTTTTTAACTGTTTTCTCACTCTACCTCATTGACTCTTTATATCACTAATTTTCAAATTACCAGATGCCACCACTGGGTTGTTAAATCAATTTAGTGGGTACCAACTGTCTTTCTTTCCTAAAAATAAAACTGAATCAAATAGCATAGAAAATACCAGAGTACATCACACAATGCACATTATTTTGTGGCATTTTATCATACGCACACTAGGTTTTGAGGTTAAAATGTATATTTTACTATAATGGGTCATTACCAAAAAGGACATGAAATATATCAGCTTTCATTTGTGCTTCAAGACTCTCTAACCTGGCCCCTGCACAGGACTTCAGAACTCTCTTGCTTTACATCCTGTAGAGTCCAAGCAAAGTTCTTCATGCCAGATTTTCACAACACCTCAACTTAGTGCTGCCAATCACACTGTTCCCTATCCTTGAATGGCCTTTCACTTGCCTACCAAGTTCACCTGCACTCATCTTTCAGAGTTTAATACCTATCACCACCTCCACAAAATCTTTTTTATTCTTCCTTCAGCAGCTAATATTATAAACATACACACTCTGTGCTTCTGGTTCCCCTTAGACATTTCACTTCTCAATTTTACTTCTTAATTTTAAGCTTAACTGTCCTTCCAACTTCTAAATTACAAACTCTCTGAGGGAAGGAACATGTTTTAATCGACCATATCAGCAACACTGAGTTACTGCACATGACAGGGATTCAACATTGCTAAAATGGACAAGTAATTAGAGATTTGCATATAACTTCTCTAATGTTAAAAATGATTGCTCGTTTTGAACAAAGTTCACTCACATTGCAGTACAGGACAAAGGTTTCCGTATTTTTTCTATAGGCCCCAGAGAGCTGCACAAAGTAGCCTGAGATAGAAAGAGGTGTCAGTTTCCTCTCTCAGCAAACAAGGGACTCAGTTCAGGTTGCAATGCTACAGGACCCACTTCCACACTTCAGGAAGTTTGCTGAGGAAGGTCAGAGAAATGGATTTCCCAAGGTTTCCATAAGCAGGTGAGATTAATCAAAAACAGCATTATCAGACCCCAATAGCAGGAAGAACCACATGTTATAAATAACTCTTAACGGAGTGGGTGTTCGCTATTCCCTTGTTGATGGTACAAAATTGCCAATATGAGTTAAGCCAAACAAAAGGTAGCATAAAAAACTAGTTGAGGGTGCTTGATTTCCATTGCCTACTCTAATAGTTCTGAAATAGCTACTGACTCACTCTCTCATTATGAGATAAGATGGGAGAAGGGGACATACCTAACAGGCTCCTCACTGAGACTTTGAAGCTTTTCACAGACCTTATCTTACACAAAAGCTCTAATTTTCAGGGGTGTGAAACACCTGTTTCACAAACCAATACTTTAGCTGCTTTCAGTGCAATGAAACACAGTTCACAGAGCACCTAAGATACTTTGACAGACGCTGCCAACTGTCAGTTTCAGCTGTTCTTACCCCCTTTCCACCCTAGTTCATAGACTGCAATTAAAGGGTCATAGACTTGTTTTCAGCTTAATCACTCATTGTGTTTTCAAATAATTCCTTTTGCTTAGAATTTGACCCTAGACTTGCAATTATATCCATAATTAAGCAAAGACAAATTCTTATTAACAGTAGTCAAAAATAAATTCATATATGAAACTCTCCACCCACAATATTAAATTTTAGGCACTTGTCAGAGTAAGGTCATTTACGATTGCCTTGGTTTAAAACTTTAAAGGCCTTTTGATATAAATAGATCTAGCAGGCTATGCTTATTTCACAAACATGCTAGGCATAAATACCTAGAAAGTGTGAAAATGTCCATAAATGCCTTCTTTGTATGCTCCTCTCTTCTACTTTCACCATCCTCTCTTGACAACTTACAGCAACCAAATCACTATTGATGAGAAATACAGACTTTCAAAAAAAAACAAATGCCATAAATGCTCACTCCTTTCTCCTTCAACCTCTTTGAAGTTCTTTTAAAACAAGGACAAATAAACCAGATTCTAAACAAATCACATTTCACTGAAGTGTCTAAATGTATGTTGTGTAAAGACTTATTTTCATATTTTAAATATCAGAGCCCTTGGTATTAAATTCACCTCAAGCTCCCCTGGTAAAATAATGGACATTCATGCAGCCTAAAGGTTGTGGAAAATCGATTTTCTTTCATGATGCTACCACTCCACCGCCTAGAGAGAATGCAGCCTTCAACATGAAAAACTGCCACTTGGTTTTTTCTTTTTTTTTTCTTTTTTTTTTTTTTGCTCTGGCACATGTTAAACAAGAGCTGCAGATTGTCAAGGGAAGCCATATTTCAAAGATTTTGAATAGTAGTAATTTTCACATTAAAATTGTTGCAATTCATGCAAAAATAATTTTCAAATACAACTGTTTTCCAGCCTAGGTGCTTGAAAACCTCTTAGAGAATACAATGTCTCCATCTGAAAGATTTACTTCAAGAAACCAACTGGTAACTATTAAAATGGAAAGAAGGTGAAGGAAAAAAAAAAATCACATTTTCAGACTGGAAAAAATCTCTAAAACTCATCTAAGTCTTTCCTTTGTAGATAAGAGTTCACAGAGGTTAAGTAATTTACTCAGATAACCAAGCTACTAATAGCAACACTAGAAATAGAATGAGATATTTAAACTGCAGTTTCCCAAATCATGCAAGTTATACATATTCTCATCACTTGTCATTTAAATTTTTATAACAATTGTCACTCTCTATAATTCCTGATGAAGTCCTACAACATATATTTTAAATTTTTTAAGTTGTTCAATAAGCTTCACATTCTAACTTCAGCAAAAAAGATAGTACTATCAAAAAATTTTCCAAGGTTTAAGGAGTGTGCATATATCCTCAAACTGTCACGGTGAATTTCAGAATCTATCTTTTCAATCCTTGCCCCTTAACTACACTTCAGATGTGTTAACCAGAACACAGGCACAGAGAGAAAGAGAGAGAGAAGAGAATAAATTCTGGAAGTTCTTCTTAGAAGAGAAGAATCTACAATCTGTAAGTGAAATGACTAGTCATTACTCAATATAGTATGAGTTTCTGGCTTAACTGAGGAAGAGTCACTAAGAATTTTACTAAGTAACTGTCTGAAGAGTTAATACAAGATTGGAAAAAGCACTCTTTGACTTTGAATCTGAAGGGTGTAAATTTGACATGTTACACAAAGATCTGAGCTGAAAAGGGTTAAAACAGACAAACAAAAAAAGTAAACAAGTTCGTTCAAAGCTTTTTCCTACTGAGGCTCTGATTTCCCTACCTAGTGCCTGGCACTGTGGAGACCATCAGTAAAACACACAGATTTTCTTGATTTCAAATGCCCCAGTACATCTATGTATTTTAGCTTTGGCTATTCAAGGGCAAAAGAGAGGGCACAGTAAGGGCAACAATACACACTGGATCGTTTTCAAGAACAGTACTCCAACCACTCATTACTTTACAATCGTCCCTTTGTGCAAAGTACAGAGAGAAAGCAGTAGTTCTCTTTGAAAGATACCGGCAACAAAACCTAAAACAACATGATTTTGATTACAAACTGATCGTGCAGTTTGCCCAGTAAAACGAAGAATGTATTCCAAATATTACTAATAAAACTATATTCGTATAACAAAAAATGTTTCTTAATTATGACCGCCGGTGTCACTTTACAAAAATAACTTGTTAAAAGGTTAGCACACCTCTTTTTAAAGTACGACCAGGTT
Organism: Talpa europaea; assembly: GCF_964194135.1. Taxonomy (NCBI): domain Eukaryota; kingdom Metazoa; phylum Chordata; class Mammalia; order Eulipotyphla; family Talpidae; genus Talpa; species Talpa europaea. The sequence goes on along the minus strand of NC_140071.1, from coordinate 45,752,165 downwards.
AGCATGGTGGCAAATTTCTTTGAAAACATAAAACACAGACAATCGCCACCACCGCTCAATAACACACATACATAAACAGATTCGAAGCTGTGTTAAGCACAAAAATCCTTACCCCATTTTGACCAAAGAAAACTTGCTCTGAAGTTTCTGCTTTTATGCTACGGAATAACTTCCAAAGGAATTCCTCCGTCTGCTATTTCGCAGTTGCTTTTCCACCCCCCGAGATCCTTTTCTGGAGGTATTTCGGTGATGCTGACAATTCAATTAGTTCCCTTAGGTAAAATGATTTCTCTTTCGTAAATACCAAAACGTTCAAACAGAGGTGGCATTTGCTTATTAGAGTTAAAATGCTGCGCGGAGGAAACAGCGGTCAACTCTATTCCACAAAAAAAGAGTCTACGTGTAGGAAAACGCAGAATCCAGCTTCACTGAGTCCTATAAAAAATGAGTTCGGTGGTCATTTTGTTCATGTCCTCCACGACACTCAGGGAAAGCCAGGTAACTCGGCCTTTTCGGTGCTACTAAGGCTGCGGGTTCAAATTTCTCCACCACACCAGGTCCCTGGGGGTGGAGCGTGCAACCCAATGCGACGTGCACTTTAGAGATCCCTACGTGAAAATAAAAATCCTAAAAGCAGTAAGCCACTGCTTCCCTGCGCTCACATTAGAAAAAGCGATATAGAAAAATCTCCTCGAAGTGCAAACTCGGCAGCTCGAGACGTGCACGGCACTCCACATAGGAATCTGTCTTTTTAATTTGTCCCCTTCTAAGACTCGGAGCAGAGAGGAGGTGGGGAGGAGGAAGAGAAGGCTGGGCAGGATCGATTCATTCTCCCGAGGAGAATAAACGGAGCCATTTCCAGGATGGCAGCAGGCTGGGGGCGCAGCGCACGCCGGGGCGCAGGGGGAGGGGGCCCGATCCCACCTCCCTCAGCCCCTTCCCGCCCCCCGTCGCCGAGCACAATGGAGCCCGGTCGGCGCGCGGCCCTTCATTCGCGGCTGCACCCTCTTCCCTCCTCTCTTTGGAACACAGCAGCAGGTCGGAGGCTCCCGTCGGCGAAGAATGAATGAATCAGAGCGCCGAGCCCCACGCAGCCCCCGGCTCCCTGCCCCCAGCTCCGGGGCGGGACGAGCAGCGGCGGACGGGGCTGAAGGGTCGACGGGCGCGAGCCCGAGCTGAGGCGGGCGGCGAATCCCGCGTCGGGGGCCGGGGAGCGGAGCTCGAAGCCGCGGGAGAGCCGCCGCTCCGGCGCCCCCACCCCTGCTCCTCGCCTCTCACGCTCCGCGCCGCCGCCACGCGCCGCCTCACAGTCCCCGGGCCCGCCGCCTCCTCACACTTCCATCACCACCCGCCTCCGCCGGCCTCCAGCTCCCGCTCGGCAGAGCAGCGCCGGCCCGGGCGGCCTGAAGCCCGTCGCTGCCTCCGCCTCAGAGCGCAGGGCGCAGCTTCCCGGGTCAGCGCCGCCCGCGTGAGCCCAGCGCGGCGGGAGAGCGGGCTGCGGGGGGCGGGGGAGGGGGCGGGGAGAACGAGGAGGGGGCCCGAGTGGCCCCTCCCCCTGCTCACGGGCGGGAGCGGGAGGCGACAGCTGCCGCGGAGCCGCAGCCGGGCGCCGGGGGCTGAGGCTGACCCGTCCGGAGAGCCCAGAGCGGCCCGGCGGGCAGCCGGAGGAGGCGACGGCCGCGAGGGCTGAGAGGAGGCTGGTGGTGTGAGGCCACGCCGGCCCTCGTGGGGAGCGCGGCCGGCCGGCGGGTCCGTCGGTCCGTCCTTCCTTCCTTTCCCCCCTCCCCTAGTGGCCGGCGGCGGGCGGGCGGCGCGCTCTGCTCCAGTGCTGGCTCCCGGCCCCGCTCGCGGCCGCCACAGCCTCCTCCGCGCCCCGCACCAGGTGCTCGCGCTGTGTCTCCATCCTCCCCGCAGGAGGACCTTTAAATAGCAACGTCAGCGCGCTCCTCTCCGCACACACGTCACCCGCCGCTTACGTCACCGGGTGCGGGGGATGATGTCACGCGGCCGGAAGTACTGCTAAATTAGGGAAGGCGAAGGGGGAGGCGGACTGGGCGAGCTCCTCTGTGCCCACCTGCTCTCACTTCTCTTTAAAGGCCAAAGCGCAGGAGACAGCCCGAGAAGAGCTCGGAGAAGGAAGCGACGGGAGGAGATTTCCTTGCAAGAAATGTGCCAAACACGAGTGATTCATTCATAGCAACAGTGCCGAAGTGTCAAGCCGGTGATATCCTATCTCCCACTCCCACCCCTGATACGGCAGCATTCCCGGGCTTCTCAAATCCCAACTAACGCGAAATGTGGGAGGAGAGCCTGATCACTCGCGATGGAATATTTCCAACAAACTTGGGAAAAATCCTATTTTTCGAAATAATTATGAAATGCTCTTCTGCACATAGTAGATTTTTAAACTCCCCCACCACCACCACCACCACCACCACCACCACCACCACCCCCCCTTTGGTGGTTACCTAAATCACCAAAAAATAAAGAAGGGAGCCATGTTCAAATATTACGTTATAAAGGATAGTAATTAAAGGAGGAGAGGCCGCTGGATGATCTAAATGTTTTCATTTGCAGAACAGCGATGCTTCAACATAGGATAATGAGTCAGTCTTAACAATTCACTCGAAATTATCACATACTTAGCAATGCTAGTATATACCTTCTATGTTCTGGTTTATCAAGACTATGAATTCCAGTTTAATGTTAACACGTACACATTTAGGTTGCTTTTGTCCTTAGTTTTAACCACATAATACATAATTACAACATCTCTTAAGCAGTTTTCATTTTCTATATGTCAAGGATGAGTGGTGGTCTAAAGGGTTACTAATTATGTTTTTGTGCCTATGATAAAGCATATTGTGAGTGTTTTTCCAATTGCAAATTACTACATCCTTTAAATAGCCTCATTATTTTGGTTGGTAAGTATTACGTAGACTCAAAAAATGAAATTTGTTTTAACTTGATAATCATGACCCAGAAATAGTTACTACATAATGCCAAAGGCCATTGCTATTTCAGAGTTAGTCTGTAAATGCAGTGGCCACGTTTTCCAAACTGAAATCTAGACACTTTATTTAATAATAGACAAAATATTTGGAATCAGATGTGATCTGGAAAATCCAGGACATGGCATAATCAACCTATAAAATAATTGTTAAGAGAGCTATAAATGGATATGAATGCAGTTTAAATAAATGAAGTGAAAACTAGAGAATTTAAATCGTGTCATTTAAAAAATGTTTTTAATGTCAAACTACTCACATGATTTCTAATTAAGGAACATTGGTTTTGCAGCTTTTTGCATTTACATTTTATTGATCAAGTTAAAGGACACCGGCCAAAAAAGTTAGCAATTTTGCAAGTAAGCTGGGCTTTCTGGTTATCGCCACAATACAAAATCACGGTTTTGCTTATTGTTGGATATTTTTTTAAGGCTATAGCAAAGGTTAATCAAAAGCAAACCCCTGCTTCCTATTTGTCTAATATTATCATATTAATAGAAAATTGTACTCACTCATATTTCAAATAAGAAATAAATGGAGCTTCTTATTATAAAATATTAAAACAATAAAACTGCCATTCTACAGTAATGTCATCCCTTGCCTCATTCAAATTAAAATACAAATTAAGTTATTACTTTACTGAATTTTATCTACAAACTGTTTTTTATCTGAACTAAATCACTTATCTCACTTTCCTGCTCTTCCCATCCAGTTAATTTAAGCTCTCACTTTACCATATCAAGCACTCCATTTATCCTTTCATCATGACTTCCTCTGATTTATAATCTTTTTTCCTCCCCTTATCTGCAACCAGCTGTCAAAGGAGCATATCCGCCTTTTAGAAGACTGACCCTTCATTAGTTTTTTCTGCTTGAAGCTCTTCTCAGCTGCTCATCTGTCAAGAGAAGATTGAGAGCAACTTTTTTTCTATATAAATCAAATGGTACAGTGTGATACAATTACTTACAGATCATGTGATTATTTAACTGTAGCCTCTACTTTTAATCTAGAAAATTCTACAAATAATTGGACAATTTTTCTTTCTAATGTATGTGGAATTGTAATAAGTATAGAAGGGAATAAATAACACATTGTGTCACGAAATGTCTGCTTCATTGTACGATGAAAGATAGAATTGGATTTTAGCAGTAAACTTAAAGTAGTCCACACACATGTTGATTCTCAGTGATTCATACCTGAAACTTATGTTACAATGCAATACTTATTCAAGAAAAATAAAATTTATGAAAGGAAAAATAAAGTGCTTGACTTTTCTCCTTTAAAGCAATTCTAATACAGTTTTGAGAGGAATCAGAGAACCCTTCTGTGATTTTCTATCTAAAAGAAAGTATCTTTTCTCTTGAAACTGAACTGATGGAACCCAATGCTAGCTATGAATTTCCAATCTTGAGTGCTTATATTTTTTAAAGTAATGAGCTTCCTAGAAAGTAATATATTTTCTTTTACCGGAAAAGACAGTAACTTAAACTTTAGTGAAGTTTCAAATTCTTAACAGTTTCTGTTTCCCACTACACTCTGAGAATTTGTAGAGAGGTTTATGAATACCCTCTGATTTTAGAAGCTGTGGGCGAAGGCATCTGTTTTAGTTACAGAGTTTGCTTCCATGCCCTTAATAGGAGATGGCAATATTCAATGGGTGTTCGTAGATTGGTCGTGATATATGTCTTTTTCAATGAAAAGATATCTAGGAGATAGAAAAACTTTGCAGGAAAGAGAGTTACAGTCAACTTTTATTTTTAATTACTTAACATTAGACAATAGCAAATCCCTTTCAAGCTCCATTTTAATTATCAAATTCCACTTTTTGCCTCAAATAAAGTCATAAGTAGAAATAATAGATAAAAAGATATCTATCCATACAATAGGAACTTCAAGATTCCCGGTTTATGCCACATAATTATAAAGAAGCTAAATGACCAGCAAATGATAAAAGAATGCTAGCCTTGTAGGAAAACAGAACTTACCCAGTTGATTCTCCAAAATCATCCCACCTTATCTACAATATAGCATTTTGGGCACCAGTGAATTGTGTTTGGCCATCGATAAAGCAACTTTAGTTGTTATAAATAATGTTCTGAACAGAAACATGGAAATTAATAGTGTTAGGGCTCGGAAAATAAGTGTTTGACATCTCCAAGGCATTGGCCTGAGGACAGCTTTTGCTCTTTTGAGTGTCTGCCCTATTTTGTTAGAGAGTTTGGTAGTGGTGAAGGAAGGGAAATTAGATATTATCTTCAGGAAAGAAATGATACAGAACACATGGGAAATGATTTCATGAATATCTGATTTTTACAGTTCTGATTTTTACTGTAAATTAATCATTTCTTTTCTAAATATGATTAAGGAGATTCTAATATAATCCCAGAATTGTAAAAGAATATACCAGAAAGTTTTCAGATGGTGCTGTGAGGAAAATTATTGTACAGCTATTTATGTAAGTATTTTAAATCATCAGAAAAGGATAAGTTGCCTTTGGAAAAAATTAACCTGCTTAACTTCAGATTTTTTTTTATTTTGGTTGGTTGTTTGGTTGGTTGATTGTTCTAAACAACAGGCAGGAAAAATATACAAATCTGCGGAGCTACAGTAAAGAACAAGTAGTAAAGCTTGTCTTATACCTGTGCAGTTACTTAGAATGGAATGCTGTGGAAGCTGATTGCCATGGTAACCAATAATCTTTTTCCTGAATGGGGAAACAGGACAACCATGAGGAAAATGTTTTAAATGAGCTACCTTATTTTGTGATTCTTTTGATAACAGACAGGAGAAAAACATCACCAAGTTATTTAGGCCAGCCAAGCTTATGAAAAGAAATTGTCTTCTTTTCCAAGAGACAAGGCTGAGGCAAATATCTGGGGCTATTTCAAAGAGAGTTAAGGGGTTAACATGCCTATTGCATACTCTCTGAAGGAGAATGTAATTGGTAAGGACTCTGACTTGGCCTAAGAGGGCAGAAACAATATCTACATAGCGTGTTAAAAGTTATTCCAAGCATAAGAGGTCAATATTCTCAATATTTGGGAGTTTCAGTCAAGACATTTTATTCATGAAGACTTTCTTTTAATCTGATCCTATTGATTAGACCATCTGATAAAATCTCTTACACTTATAATAAAATCCAAACTCAATGCGTTGGCCTAAGAAGTTCTGCATAATGGACCCCTGTTCATCTCTCTTACCTTGGTTACCATTCATTATTGTGTGTGAGTTGGTGTGTTATGAACTATAAGGAACAGAAACCCCAGCTACTGTTGACTTAAGTTAGCAGATTGTTTTTGTATTTGCCTACTAACTTAATAGGAAGTCTGAAGGGGGGTGATGCTGTAGTTGGTTTGGAAGGTACAAACTTTCTGTCCTTGTACTTTGTTATCTTCATTGTTGTCTTTTTAACCTGGCTTGCTGTCTCTTAATTGCTAGAATACTATTGCATATCCAGGCATTATCACAAAGAACATCCTAAGCAGAAAGGGAGGAAGAGAGATGGGAATGTTCTCCTTTATGCATGTTTACCACAAAGGAGAAGAACTTTCAAGAGGCCACCAGAAAATTTCCCTAGGCTGGACTAGATTACTTGCCCATTGTTAAATCAGTCACTCACAGTTTGCAATGGAATTTGACTGATTTGTGTAGACGAGCGATAAGTCATTCGTTTACACTGTACATATTGTGTGCGTAAATGGAATGTGAATTCTCCTAGCAAGGAAGAAGATACAATGAATGTTGGGCAAGCAACCTGAATATTTGCCACACATACTACTCTGATATTTCTACTGTTCTTCAAATATGAAAAACTTGTTCCATTGTGGGAACTTTGCCATTTTTCCCTTCAACTTAGAACACACATGCCCCCAAATCTCCAGACTCCTCCTCATCATTCAGTTATATGCTCAGATTACATTTCTTAAAAGAAATCTAAATATTCTTAATTAGATTATCTGGATGCCACTAGTCACTCACCCTCCATTTAATTTGCTTTATTTTCTTCATAGTATGTTTGGCATTCGCTAAAATGTTAGTAATCTACCTACTAGTTTGCTTATGAGTATAAGTGTTATGAAGGGGACTTTTGTACACTTTCCCATCTGAAATAGCAAGACAATATCTAACATATAGTGAATATTCAGTAAATTTTTTTTAATGGATGAATTTCTATACACTAAGTTCTCCTTATTTAGAAATTACTTGATTAGTCAGAGTTCTTAGCAAGTTAGCTGTTTTATCTAGAACAAAGGGACTTGATAAAGAGGTATTTGTAACTCACAGAATCACTGGGTAGGCTGGGGACTCTCTCTAGGTTGAGCTTCTAGGAGCAAGAACTAGCAGGAAACCGGACAAGACATTAATTAGATCCTTCTAAGAATAGTCAATAAAGACACTACTCTTTACAAGTGTGGAGCAAGGTAGAGGGAAAACTTAAGGGAGAGGGCAATATTTGGCTTAACACGGCACATTACCCCTGTACACCTGAAAGGACTAGAAGGGTAGCAGCATCAGGAAGCTGGATAGAGAGAAGATTGTGTGTAGAGGAGCCGTGTTCTTTGCTTAAAAGTCACAGTCAGACCACGGAGACCCCACAAAGAGGAAGCTCAGGAAATAAATACCTCAACTCAAACTCTTATCCCCCTCCCAACTCTCATCTCCTGGTGGCTTCTCCTTCTAAACCTGACATGAGAAAACTAGACATCAGGGCCTCCCCAGTGGCGCAGCGGGTTGGGGGCAGCGCTGTGAAGCTGTCCGCAGTCTTTGCAGTGCGGGTTCGATCCCGCTGGTGAGAATCCCCACGTGGCGTGGCAGACCTCTCCTGTCTCGCCCGCTGCGCTCCTCAGCAGTGTATTTCCATAGTCTGCCTGTTCTGCTCCCTGCTCTGTCTCTGGTGAATCCTCTCACGCACCCCCCTCCCCGCCTGGCATCTCTGGCCTGTACCCCAGCTCTTGTTTAAAAATAAATAAAACTTACCCAAAAAAAGAAAGAAAGAAAGAAAAGAAAACTAAACCTCACCAGGAACCCAGAAATACAGCCCAAACAGATTTTTCTTCCAGGGGTAAAAAGCAGGGAAAAGAAGGATACAGTGTGGATCTGAAAGGGCAAACAGATGTTCAGCCCAAATCATATTCCATTTGTCAGCTATTAGAATAGCAATTATTTTAAAACTTGGCATTCAGAAAAACAAGCACCCTGTTAGTAGGAATATAAATTGGTTTACCCTTGAAGACATACATAAATTTTGACAAAGCAGTTCTCCTTCAGGAATTTATCTTATCCTATAGATGTGCTTTCTCAAGTGTTCAAAGAAACGCATACAAAAAAAGTTTTTATTGCTATAAAATAAAAAAGGAGAGGAAACAACCTTTATATCCATCAATCGGAGACTAGTTAAATAAACGGTAGTATAACAATGCAATAAATTACTATGTAGCTATTAAAAAGAATGAGGCAGATCCAGAGTGTTGATATGGAAAGATGCCTAAATAGAAAAAAGTTCTAGATGAATACAGTAAACTAAATTGGAAGCAGGACTGTAAGTTTGAGAGGGAATAGGATTTTTTTTCTCAGCTTTTCCCTTATATCATTTATATTATTTGAATTTTTTAATATTAGCACATCATTTTCATGATACAAAAACCAACCCAAATTACTTACAGATGTTATTTAAAACACATAAATATATTTATAATTCAATTGCAAAGGGTAGAATAAAACATCAATATACATTTAATTTCCCTCATCTTTTTTTGAAGAAAACTATGGAGTTTTAAACTGCATTTATGGGGCCTCCCTGGTGGCGCAAGGGGTTAAGCACAGCACTATGACGCTATCCACAGCTTCTGCAGTACTGCGAGGGAACTGCCCACATGGCACAACAGACCTCTCCTGCCTTGATTGCTGCTCCCCTCAGCAGTGTATTTCAGTCAGTCTGCCTGTTCTGTTACCCACTCTGTCTCTGGTGAATCCTCTCACTCCCTGCACTTCTGGCCTGTACCCCAGTTCTTGTATGCATAAATAAAAAAATCTTTTAAAAAATTGCATTTATATGCTAAGTGAAATAACTCAGAAGGAGAAAGATAAATACTGGATGGTGTTACTAAAATGTGGGATATAAAGAGACCAAACTAAGGGTCAGATAAAAACAAACTTAAAACTAATCCTCGAAAGCTGACTGCAGAACTGAAGCATCCAGAGGGTCAGAGAGTGGGCTGAGTAAGAACAAAGGGGAGAAAGCACAATGGACTATGAAAGTGGACTATGTGTGATTTGATGGTGGGTGCAATATGGTGGTGATACTTGATGGGGGAAGACTCTAATATTACCTCAATTAAAAAGCAAATTTATTAAAAAAATAACAATGCTGTGAAAATCAATGAAATGATATTTTCAAAGCAAAAATATAAATAAGTAAAAAATAAAAATGCATTCATAAAAAAAGAAATTGGAGTAAGGCATTTTATTGGAAATAGTGATTCCATTGTACTCTTTACTAATGCAACCTCATCTGGATATTTTTTAAGAAAGATGCTGATGAGAAATCTAGATGGAGATGATGAGAACCAAGACAAGATCATGAGATGTCTGATTTGTTGAAAACAAAACCAATGGAGACATGGTGGCTGATTTCTTAGTACATCTGTCCCTAAGACAAGATCACAACTCCATAATGTGTGAATAGCTTTACATGCGAAGATGTGTTCCATGAGACAGTAAAGAATCAGCAGTAAATATATATATATTTAAAGACAGGTTTCAGGGGCCTCCCTGGTGGTGCAGGAGTTAAAAACACAGCACTATCAAGCTATTGCCAGCTGCTACAGCATGAGTTCGATCACCCCAGGATGGACAGGGAGCTGACCCACATGCACAAGGCACAGGGGACCTCTCCTGCCTCACCTGCTATTCCCTTCAGTAGTGTATTTAAGAAGTTCTACCTGTTCTGCTCCCCAACTCTGTCTCTGATGAATCTTCTTACTACCCCACCCCACACTGCTGGCCTACACCCCAGTTCTTGCATGCATAAATAAATAAATCTTTTTTTAAAAAAAGATTTATTTATTTATTTATACAAGCACTGGGTACAGTCAGAAGTGCGGGAGGGTGAGAGAATTCACCAGAGCCAGAGCAGGGAGCAGAACAGGCAGACAGATGGAGGACACTGCTGAGGGGAGCAGCGGGTGCAGCAGGAGAGGTCTGCCCGCCATGTGGGACCCCTGCCAGCAGCCGGGGAGCGATTCGGTGCTGCAGAAGCTATGGGCAGCTTCACAGCCCAGCGCTCAAATGCTGCGCCACTGGGAAGGCCCTAAATAAATAAATCTTAAAAAAAAAAAAAAGGTGGGTTTCTGCTGAACCTGAGGAGGAATACAAAAACAATCAGATCTATTTCAGTAGACTAAGTTGCCCTAAGAATAATTGACCTGGCTCTTCCTCACTATATCTATGAAGCAGAAACTAACTCTATGACCAATTATTGGGAAGATGTAGAAAAGATGTTTGTATCAGATAAACACTCAGCTATAAGACCCCTAAAGTCATGTTTTATTCAAGGATTTTATGAGTGCTCAAGTTGGAGCTCACATCAAAGTAGAGCTTCACTAATAGCTTCTCTGTACTGTGTCTTTCAAAGAACTCATCTCCTCTGCAGGGTATTGTACTTAGTGAAATAAAGTCAGATAAAAAAACACAAACACACTATAATTTCATTCACATATGGTGAATGAGAAAACAAAATGGATGACTTAATAAAACAAAAATAAACTTTTATGATAAGACCAATTAGTGGTTACCAAAGGGGAAGTGTCCAAAGGAGTGAGTAAATTGGGTCAAAGGGGACACTTATATGGTGAAGGATGGAACTGGACTTTCAGAGATAAGTTTATTTATTTATTTTTAAAGATTTATTTATTTATACATACAAGGACAGGGGTACAGGCCAGAGGTGTGAGTGGGGCATGTGAGAGGATTCACCAGAGACAGTGGGGAACAGAACAGGCAGATTAACTGAAATACACTGCTGAGGGGAGCAACGGGCAAGTCAGGAGGGGTCTGCTGTACCATGTGTTTAGCTCTCTGGCCGGGGATGGAATGCATGCTGCAGTAGCTGCAGATTGCTTCATAGGTTACATCTTCACCCCTTGCGACACCAGGGAGGCCCCTTTTAAGATAAATTTAATGTGATATATACACATGTTGATTTCCAATGATGCACACCTAAAACTTATATGTTGTAATGCAATCTTACTTCAATTAAAAAAGGAACAAATCCATTCAAAATTCAATTTATTACTTACACAGACAGCAAAAGCAAAAATAGCAAACATTTCAGCTCCTTATTTCCCTTGTCCTACAGGAACACAAGGGGCTAGCTGACACATAATGCAATATAAATGGTGAACTAATTCCATGCTGCAGTTAAGCAGAATTTTTATAGCTTAGTTGTATGCTAAGAATGGGAGACTGTACATAATAAAGAATTTGGCTAACCTTTGTTCCTGGTTCCTGGGAAGTAATCTCCAAATCCTTGGAATTTCCCTGGGGATAGGAATATCTGTTATTCATGGTGGGGGACCAAGGACCTTAATGGAGTTTATGCTGATGAGATATCTCAGGGTGGGGGCCGTTCATGCCAGAAAAACCAACAGTGTGATTGGAGGGTTGGGACTTTAAACCAGGTGCTATCAACCTGCGATCTAGGGAGAAGAAAGGCACTAGCCAAAGATTCAATCAAATACGTCTACATAAAAGAACCCTAATAAAAACTGTGGACACTGACATTCAGCAGAGCTTGAATTGATTGATAAGCGTAATATGGTATATGGGAGGGTTATACAGTCTAAAGATGTGAAAGATACACATCCACATTTGGAACGCTCCCAGAACCTGCCTTGTGCATCTCTTAGTTGGCTGATACTGATTTCTACCCTTTATAATAAAACTGTCACCATAAGGAGGTGTATTTTCCTGCCTTCAGTGAGTGATTCTAGTGAATTCTTGAACTTGAGGAGATAGTAGGAACTCCTGGACTTCTAACCAGTTGGTGAGATGTATAGATGACCTGGGAACCTGAGCTAGTTACTGGTGTCTGAAGTGAGTGCAATCTTGTGTGTGTTGGGGTGAGGAGTAGGGGTAGAGTGGAGGGGGGTTGTCTGTGCCCTCGTAATTCTTTGCAGAGGGGAAGGCAGGCATGAAAACTTCATCCCTCCTCAAAATCCAGAAGATGATCTGAAACTGCCTCATGATACTTTTCTGGGAAGACAAGGAGGCAAGTACAAAATGACCCTGAAGCAGTTCCTCACAAGCTTCCCATTGTCTTATGTTCTAAGAGGATCACAGGATGTTCTATTAAAACTAAACATCAGCTGCAGTTCAGCTGTGCATCAAAAAGGCCCTTGAAAACTGTTTACCAAAATAACTGCAGTTGTTGTCCCTGTTTATGGAATTAGAGGACTTCTAGCTTTCTACTAAGTGCTTTTCTTCTTTATACTTTATAGAGATCATTTAAAGGATGATTAAATGTGGGCTCTGGGGACATCTTGCCTGGGTTTGATTCTCTACCCTGTCATTTAGTAGGCATGTGTTCTTGATAGTGTTCTCTGTGTCCAGGGCTCAGCCAGCTCTAGACCCTCTTAGGTGTGCATGCACAACCCGCCCTCCACCCCCCCACCCCCGCCACACACCTTTCACTGTCCTCATGTGGAACTATCATTTCCTTTCCTGAAATGAAATTGTAAGATGTCCATTGCAAGGTCTTAATTCATCATCTTTGTTTTCTCATTAAACTAAATGACCTAATGAACAAATCAAAACCACGTTTTTTTGGTGTGACTGTTTTCTTGATAAACTAAGACTTTAAGCAAATTATTTCACTTCTTGATGCTTAAGTTTCCTCATTTATAAAATAAAATTGATAGTAGCCCTTATATCACTGAGTTCTTGTGAGCATTAAATGAGTTAATATAAACAAAACCCTATGTCTGGCACATAGAAAGCACTCAACATATATCAGCTATTTTATTCATTTGTTTGTCTCTTTGTTTCATGATCAACCAAATTGTTTATTTAAGCCATCTTCTACAATGAGAAGAGAGAAGGAAAAACAATACGCAGGTCATCATTTGATACAAATAAAGAAGATGATTTTAAGGTCCCTTATATTTTTCTGGTCCTTGTGTTGAGTAATGATCCAAACCAGTGCTGTGGTGCCCAGTTCTTTGTCATGGTCCACGTTCTGTTTATTTATCTTCACAGTCAGAAAGCAGTGGATTTACATGAGAGTTGTGGAATAGACTATGGTTACCATCTACCCAGGAAAAGGGCTTGGGCCTAATCGGGAGGTAGGGGTGGGTTCATGTCTCTCATGATCTCTGTACTGCAACTTCAGGAAGACATTGAGCACACTCACTCCCACCCCAGCGAGCATGACCAAGTAGGTGAGGGCCTTCTACATGCTAGCTGAACCCCCTTCCATGGGTGCTACTCAACACAGCTGCCCCAGTGTTTTGGTAACCTTCAATGAGTAGCTTAGATGAACATATAACATATAAAATAGATACATACTAAATACATATACATATAATTTTAAATTACTTAATATTCTTCACCAATCTTCCTTCAAAAAGCTAAAGTTAATCTTTTAATCTCACATAAATTTAAAGTAATACATTAGAATGCTCTTCCTATTTTATCTGTGGAAAACAGAATTTTGGATTTTTTTCCTTTATCTCTTTTTACATATTCTAAATTCTTTCAAGTGATCATGCGTTACTTTTTGCAATTAGAAAAAATGTTATATTTAAAGACAAAATTATATTTATCAGAATCCTTTTTGCTCTGTGCGAAGGAAGTAGAAACAGAAAACATTTGAGACTCCAGTGACATGAGAGATTGCTTTTGAATTGTTTTGAAATTATATTTTTACTGGGTTTAACAAGATTTACAACCTACTCAAAAATGCAGTAGAGTGGCCACCACAAAGCAAATTTTTTAAAGTACTTACCAGTGCATGGACAATCATGACATTCAGCAACATGTCTCTGTTGAAAATAGTTTTTATAATTTATAATGGTGAATGTACTACTTAACAGGGTATGCTTCAGGTAGTATAAAATAAAAAGAATTTGAAAGTAGAGATTAAAGGTGATCAAAGCTTAAAGATTAGAAGTATTTTAATAAAACTTCCTTCTATTATACTAACACAGATTACAATCAAATGTAAACATGAACTTCAAGAACATCAGTGCAAGTTTTTGTGTCTGTGTCAATACTAAGACCATGGACTTTAGAATCAAACAGACTTTGAGCTTGAGTCTCTTTAGTCCAGATAGGTAGCACTGGATAAGTTATTTTATATATCTGAGGCTTAGTTTTCCACTCTCTAAAATATAAATAACAGTACTAAAAGGGCTTGCTATAAAAATTAAATGAAGTGTAAAATACTAATAAATTGTAAATGCTTAGTAAATTTACTGTTTATCTATTTGAAGTGCTACTATCAATTTTTTGTTTGTATCTTTTACTGGTTTGAAATTAATTGCATTCTTCCTACTCCTTTCAGTACTATTTTGTTATCAACTGCTTAAGAATTATATAAATGGGAAGGAAATATCAAACTATGTAACAAGTGGGGAAACTGACTTCAAAGTTATTGCCAAAATGGATTATTTTCCTTTAAAACACCCAAAACCTTGGAGAGTTTTACACAGAGACATACAATACCAACTTTATGATCTTATCAAGTGAAAAAGGAAAGTAAAAACTGAGGCCACTGCACACAAATACAAAATCTTTTCTACTTCTAGTCCTGATCTCTGAATCTTTAACTGCTGCATTTTAATCTTTTCCATCTATGAATTGCATTGCAGATTTTCAGTGACCTTGGATTTTTCATATAGCTGCTAGAGTAAACTCTGGCCTTTTAAGAATGATTTTCCTTGAATGAAGACTCATGTTACCCTTCAAAGACCCTTGGAGAGTTCCGCCAAATTGTCCTCAAAGCTTGCTCTTGATTTACCTGAGTCCTTGGAAGTACATACATTAGAGTACCTTCACTACAACTTTTAGCTATACCTTCATAGAACATTTTCCTTAATGGGAAAGCCTCTCATCATGATGCTTCTACCCATCTCACTCTTACAAGAAAATTTCTCTGGATTAACAGAACATCTGGCAGTTCAGATCCACAGAGAAAATGGTTCTCTCTATCCTTGGCTCAAAACCTAGAGTGAACATGAAGGTTTCAGTTACAGGGAGCCTTCTTCTCTTCTATGGCATTGCCTTGATTAACAGCATTTCTCTGAGACACTCACCTCCCACCCCCCATCTTTAAAAAAGTGGTCAATATTTTGGGCATTAAGTGTAAAAGAATAGGAATTGCAAATGGGTACTGCCTATTTGCCCAAATTCTCAGATTTTCCCTATCTTTTCCTCCATTGCTACTATTGGCATTTTCTGTTTGGAAGAACTAAATTATCATTTATGAACCTACTATTCTGTCTTCCAGATGACTTGTGCAAATTTAAAATATATTAGTCCCAGCACAGAGGGAATGCCGAAACACTGTTGTTTATGCTTCTCCAAATTAAAATGTGTTTATTGATTCATATGTTCTGTTTTTTCATTTTAAGCCATCTCCCTATCCATATTTTTTTTTAAAGTGGTGTCAATTCAATGATGATCCACTCTTCAAAATTTTCTTATTGAATAGTAGGAAATGTCATTGGGTATAATGATTTTGGGGAAGTCGTATTTTTATAAATTTCATCCATTAGTTTTCCTTTGGCACAATAGTCATTATTTCTCTAAAGACTTCATAATATTTTTACATGAATTTCCCTTGCAAGTTCTGATGAAATGAACAGCAATTATCCTTTCCCCCAGTAGATTGTTTAACATTTTCAAATGGGTCTACCATTTATTACAGATTCAAGTAGTTTGTCCAGTATAGTGTAACATATCTTATCTGTAAATTTCCACAGCTGTGCCTGCAATTCTTTTTTAAGGCAGAATTCAGAAAGGCAATCTATTAGTCCCTGGGAAAGTTTGCCTTCACTGGTTATACAACTTTGTTAACAATTGCAGTTTTACCTTTGACATCCTTAAAAACCTAGGTAGATTAAGTTGCTTTGATTCATCTCTGTCTGGTCTCTGGGCCCTTCTCACTAGTCATTAGAATAATACCACCTTCTCTCTTCACAGTTCTTTATGTTTTTCAAGCATTTTCAGCTTCTTGATGGGTCCAATAGTAACAATCTGTGAGTCAAAATGATTTCTTTCTCTATAAATCTAAAATTATTATAAAAAATAAAGTTTATTAATTACATAAATACAAAGTTATAGTTTAAAAAGTTATTGTTTAAAAGTTATAATTTCAAATATTGGTAATATATCCTTAGTAAGGACTGAGAAGAAAACCAACACATTTACTCTGTTAGAACTGTTGGATTCCTTCTTACCCCAATTCAGTAGTTTTCCTTATCCTTTACTTCACCTCTTCTGATTTATTGGAAGATTTTTTTGTGTGATTTAGAGTTCCCACAAAGTTTATCAAATTGTTTTTGAACATAATCTGTGACTAAATAATCAGTAGGTTATTATAAGAAAACCAGAAAAAAATAAAACTACTATATTAGTCATTTATTGGACTCTAATAAATGCCAAATATTGTGCTAGACATTTTTTGAATATTTTCTTAGACAATCCATAAGCACCTGTGAGGTAGATATTCTATAATCATCCTACTTAGAAAAAAGAAGAAATGGAAGTTCAGAGGGAATTTGTTGTTGCCTAATATCAAACTGAATTTGAAACTACATTTGCCTAATTCCAAACCTTTGCTTAACCTCTATACTCTGTTACCATTTAACTGGAACTAAATCAAGTATTTCTAGAACTACGGGTGACTAGATGACGATGTAGACTATTTGCATTCTGGTCTGGTTCTGCAACAACCAACTATTTGATGAAGGAAAGATCAGTTGTGCAGCCTATTTTGTTATCCCTTAAATGAGAAGGTACATTTCGAGACCTAGTTCTGTGATTCTATTTATGAAAATATTCATGAACCCTTATGTAGTCATGAATAGGCACTACACTAATGTAAAAAAAATTCAACTATGCCTCTCTTTTAAACTTTTTTTTTTAATTTATTTATTTTTGCATGTAAGAGCTGGGATGCAGGGTCAGAGATGGGGGTGAGGGGAGGGTGAGAGGATTCACCAGAGACAGAGTGAGGAGAAGAACAGATAGATCTACTGAAAATACACTGCTGAGGGGAGCAGCAGCCAGAGAGGAGAGGTCTGCTGCTCCATGTGAGTCACAGTGCTGCAGAGGCTGCTGAAGCTTTATAGTGCTGAAACTTAACCCCTTGCGCCACCAGGGAGCCCCCTCTCTTTTAAATTTAAAGAGAGCATTTTTTTTTTTTAATTTTCTAGAGGCATGTCTTATTTACTTATTTATTTATTTGTTTGTTTGTTTGTTTGTTTATTTATTATTTGTTTGTTTGTTTGGTTTATACATGCACTGGGTACAGTCAGAAGCGCGGGAGGGTGAGAGAATTCACCAGAGCCAGAGCCGGGAGCAGAGCAGGCAGAAGGACGGAAGTACACTGCTGAGGGGAGCAGCGGGCGGCAGGAGAGGTCTGCGCGCCATGTGGGATCCTCCTCCAGTGGCCGGGGAGCAGCTGGGGATCCAACCGGCGCTGCAGAGGCCGCGGGCAGCTTCGCAACCCAGCGCTCAACCGCTGTGCCACCGGGGACGCCCTAAAGAGAGCATTTTGATATTATTCATAACAATTCCTCCACACTGAAACATGTTTGTTATTTTACTTTATAGACAAAAATCTTGAAGTACTCATTAAGCAATATAGCCCTCACTTTTGAGTGTGATGACAGCTATGTCTGTAAATGAATTTTGTACCTATAGATCTGTATATAATTTTTTGTCTTGAAACCGCAATAATTGAGAGTTTCAAAGTAATGGAAGCTTTATTCTCTTTATTCAGATTGTATGCAGAGTAAACTGGTAATGAATACTAACACTGTGTAAGGGCCTAAAATCCTGCCCAAATCCTTCCCTCCCTCATCTTTCCCTACTCCATGTCTTAGAAGACTGAAATTTGCTGACTATATCACCATGATTCTTTGTGAGCTGGAATACACAGGAGATCTGGAAATACACAGGATACACAGTAAGCTGGAAAGTGGAGGTATTTCTTCCCTTCTCCCTGCCTGAGCCCCAAGTCCTGATGGTAGCTGTGTCATTCCCCACCCACATTTCTGGCCAGTGGTCTTTTCCATTGGTTCTAGCTCCCATCAGGCTCTGCTAACTTTATGTTCTTTCTTCAAATCCAGGGAAAACGGCTCTGTGCTCAGTGGTCACTGGGCACCTCATCACACTTTGTCTCTTTACTTAACCTTGCCCATAGAGCCTTGAGGTGTCTTTTCATTAGCCTCTTCATTTGAAGCAACAAAACTAGGGTGAATTGTGTTTCTTCTCCAGAACCCTGACTAAGTCTCCATCTCTTAGCTAAAATCCGTTGAATTGGAATTTAAGAACCTCATTGGGAAGATAATATTAGCTTTGATCAATGAATATATTGATATATACTGAACACTTTGACATCCTCAGGAAGATATGCAGCACTATAAGAGATGTAAGAGTCATTTGTGGCGTGATTTTGTCTTTAAGAAGTGTATAGTCTAATTAGAAAGGTTGCATTAAACCATTAACATGTAATGCAGGACTTTAAATCTTAAATTAGGTAGTTCATGTAATTAGGTAGTTCATAGGGCTAGTCAAGCGAAATGAGAAAACACTACAATAAGAAATGCTCACCCTCCGGATAAACTGCACTTCTTATAATGTTTTAATTTCCTGAGTTGGATACTTACTTATTGATTGATATTAGATATATAAAATATGGGGGTTTTTTTGCATGGAAGAACTGGGGTGTAGGCCAAAGGTGCTGGGGGTGAGAGGATTCACCAGAGACAAAGTGGGGAGCAGAACAGTGGATTTGCTGAAATACACTGCTGAGGGGAGCAGCGGGTGAGACAGAAGAGGTCTGCTGTGCCATGTGTAGGTTAGGTCCCTGGCCAGAGATTGAACTCAGGACATACTGGTGATAGCACTGACACTTAACCTCTAGGCAAGCATGGAGGACCAAAATATGTTATTTTAATCTAGGAAGTAGTGAAATTTTAACCAACTGTGGAATACTTCTGCTTGCAATATCCTGAGTCAGTGAAATGTGTTCAAAGGTACCTGCTGTATAAACAACATGAAGGCCAAGAGGTCATTCTTGTGTATGAAAGGGAAATTTGTTCATCAAACAACAATGGTAGGTCATAAGTCTGCAGTCTAGAACTACCTACCATTTTTAATTCATCAAAATAGTGATCAATTGCTCCTCACTTTTATCTTGAACAGGAACTTTACGACAGACTGAGAGACATATGCTGAAACTCAGCCTTGTTCATTAATGTATCCCCATACTCGGTTCAGAGGGAAGACCATAGGGATAGGAGAATGGAAAAGGAAAAGGCATATGGCACACACCAAGGCCCAATCTGATTGTTACCATCCAATAACAAGTTACCGTTTTAAGATCTTACATGTCAAGAGTACAAATTTGATATTTCAGCCACAGATTGGGAAGGAAGAGACATTGGAATGTGCGGAAAGGTATTGAATTAACTGCCTGTGTGCAGATAAGAGTAGGGTTCTCTATCATAGCTGAAAAGGCTTTATTCAGGACTTAGGGTCTTACTGTGGAAATTTAATTAGAATTCTAATAGGTGAGAGAGGAGAAAGGCTTACAGAAGAGAAAAACAATCTAAGAGAGGTAGAAATGAGCTAAATATTACACATAGGACAATGAAGTAACAAGCTTGATTTGACAGCCAAGTACTCTTTGAGCAGTACAAAGTAATATTGGACAGATGGGATGGGGTAGATTAACTTCCTGCAAAATTGTGTTGATGGAAGAGAACAGCACACCAGAATTTCAAAGTATTATCAGCTATGTGATTTTTCTTTATTAATATAATTTGCTTGTAGTTTTGACGATTGGTTAGAAATTGTTTTCATATTCACATGAAGGACTAGAAATGGACGGGATCTCTTAAGATTTCAAATCTGAATGCTAAAGATCCTGTACATGTTATAGTAGATGTAAGAAAAGAGGAAGTTCAGGAGTGCATTCTCAACTAAAGTGAGAGTGGGGATAGAGCTACTAATGAGGCGGCAGAAGTTTGCAGCTGTACCAACAATAGTGTCATTCAAAACTACTTCCTTTCCCAAAGCAGGAGGTGACATAACAATGATTTCCTCTCCAACACAGGAGCCTGCTTCCTACCAGGAGTATGGGAAATAAGAGAAGCCTCACTTTTATTGTCAGATCCACCATGAAAGGGACTGGATAAAGATCATGGAATACAGAAATAATAATGGGTGGGGATAGGAATTTCCCAGGTCTTAGCAAGCACTGTCCTACTGGTGCTAAATTCTGTGGACTTTTTTTGCCTTTGTGTTCTCCAAATTTCAAATGAGGAAAAATGGCACTGAAACTCATCTACCAGTAACAACTCCTGCAAAAATGTCTTTTAAACACTTGTTTCTGGAGTAGCAATTATTGGAGCTCTTGGCTAATAAATGCCTGGTGAGTCTAATCTCTGCATATCAGAAAATTAAATAAAAACCCTTGAAAACTGAATAGAAAATTAGCAACACCAGTTATTATTGTGACACATAAGTATTTTTCCACATCAAGCTACCAGTATGCTATCAAATTTATAACAATGACCTTGACTCTTTGAGTTAGCAGAGCAAAGGACTTATATTCTATATAACTATTTCAGGCAGTAAAAATTTCCAAGTCAGCACCAATATTCCTTATAAACCTGTCCTGCATATATCACATTGATGTGAAGTCAGACTAGATAATTATGTGAAGGCATTTTGTAAACTGAAGAGCTATATAATGGTCGAGGAATCATTATTACTATCATTCAACGAATCATAAAAGAACATGCTGTAAGGTCACTTGTTCAATATTTTCAAATTTTAGAAAAATGCACTTAGTCTTAAGAAATAAAGGCATTGAATTAATTTTTGAAATAGTATTTATTATGAGATTGGTATGCTGACAATGATCTGGAGCGCTAACAAGAATGAAGTACAATAAAACAATATTATTCCATTACTTCTTTTTAATGCTTTAAAGTACTGTGTTCCCAGAGTATATAAAGAAGTTTTAAAGGAAATTCAGTGCAACATTGGTATGGCAAAACAAAACAAATGTGCAAAGATAACGAATCTGGAAACAACTCGTGTGTCCACAATTATGGACCAATTTAAATAAATTAGGCAAATACATATCATGGGAAGCTATGTAGCCAAAGAAAAAATGAAGTAGATATATACTACAAACAAAAGGTATCCAAGAGGCCTCCCCGGTGGTGCAGCGGGTTGAGCGCAGCACTGTGAAGCTGTCCACAGCCTCCGCAGTGCGGGTTTGATTCCCAGCTGGCCAGGGAGAATCCCACATGGCGCAGCAGACCTCTCCTGTCTTCACCAGCAGCTCCCCTCAGCAGTGTTTTCGGTCCGTCTGCCTGTTCTGCTCCCCGCTCTGTCTCCGGTGAATCCTCTCACCCTCCGGTGACTCTGGACTGTACCCCAGCTCTTGTATGAATAAATAAGTAAATAAATAAATAAATAAAAATAAATGTAAAAAAATGGTATCCAAAAGATATTAAGTATTAAACATAATATGCAAAACAATATGTCTTGTGTGATTAGTATGTTTCTATATAATTTTCAAGGAATTATTGGGAGAAAAAGTCTATATAGTAATAGGTACTAGTTAACAGGAAAACCTTCTTGGGAAATAACTCCTGTTCCTCTATTAACAATGCCTTTCCATATCACAAGAGTTAAATTGTCTGTAATAATTTTATACTGTTTGAATTATTTTGTAATGAGATTATATTACTTTTATGATGATAAAATGCCAGGGCTTTTACAATGAATAAAACCCTTGTGCTTCAGACAAGATGTAAACATATTAATGAGCAAATGTAATTGACTTTCAATCATGAAGATTGGAATAGCTAAAGCCAAATAGAGTTTAGTTTAACCTGCTGAGGTTGATTTGGAATTGTGGAGCTTGAAAACATTCTTCAAAATATTGATCCCACTTCTCTAAGGCAACAGGCAATAAGTTCAAAATAAGATTCAGAGTCTCCATGGGCCTTAAACAACTCTTCCTGCTAAGATAACCTGAAACAAAAATGAGTTTTATCCTTTTGTAAGATTTTTAGTTTTTGTTTGTGACCAATAAATCAAAGGTCCACATGTTCATTGAATGTTCTCTAAGCCCTAGAGAAAAATCAACTAAAACGGCTTGAGCATAGGTTGAGTAAGGTCAACTTGGACTTGCACAAAAGAAAATGCTGGTAATGACTAAAGTTAGCTTTGCAATTTGCAGTGAAGAGCAAAGCCCAGAGAGTATGGCCTGTTTTTGAAGGGAGATATTTAAAAGATTCAGTCATTTCAAAGGTGAATGATTATTTTTTTTTTTATTTTTCTTCATTTGCCGATCCATCCCTAACCTATTAAAATGCCTGGTTGATGGCTGAATTTATAGAGAAAACTATGATATCATTAAAATTATAATGTCGCAGAGTATTTAACAATATGCAAAACAAAAATTTATGCTAGCACATACGATAATATAATTTTACTTTGTGAGGATGTGAAATTACAGGTAATTTTTAAAATTTTCCATTTATGTTTTAAAATTGGGCAGGCCATACATTTAAAAACAAGTTTAAAAAAATTATTTCACAAAAAATTATGGCTTCCTTTTATATCTCAAAGGGTACTCATGAAGGAGAAAAATCATTCAGTACAGTGTTTGCAAAAATAGTTCGGTTCTAGATTGTCTCTAAGAAATCTTCAAAACAGTTGTAAATGTAGCACCAAATAAAAAAGGGGAAAACCCGGTGTCTGTACAGTCTCGACCTGCCCTGAAATCAGGGCAGGGCCATGGGCTGATGGCCTCCAAGGAGCCACAGCGCCAGCACGCTTCAGTGGGGCAGGAGGTACAGTGGAGCTGGTGCCCCTTCAGCGGGCCAGGTGTAGCAATGCAAGGGAGGAGGGCTGCAGCAGCACCGGGACAGGGTGGCATTTTGTCTCAGGCCGCTGAGCCAGGGAGCACAGCTCCAGGGAGCCATAGCACTGGTGCTGCCCCAGCAGGGTTCAAGTCTTCTCTAAGCCGCCCCTGTCCACAGCCCAGGGACTTGGGGTTTGCCCCACTTACAGGATCTTGCTTTGCCATGGGGTGATCTAGCGGCTGCAGCCCCAGTAGAACTGCGTGCCCTGGCGTGGCATGGCAGGGGGACCACCAACACCCACCACTGCTGCCAGCCACTGCCTGAGCCCATGGGGCCAGCGGTGCCGACTAAGTCTGCATGTCCTGCTGCTCAGGCTGCAATGGGAAAGCGGGTTAGGACCCTCAGCTTGTGGGCAAAGAAGCAGGTGAAGCCTTATTACTTGCCCCACGGAGTCTGGTTTCAAAACCAAATATAATCATCTTAGAATGGCATTAATGGGGCCTCCCTGGTGGAGCAAGGGGTTAAGATGCAACCTATGAAGCTATCCACAGCCACTGCAGCACAAGTTCGATCCCCAGCCAGGGAGCTACCCACAGGTCTGCATAGCAGACCTCTCCTCACTTGCCCACTGCTCCCCTCAGCAGTGTACTTCAGTCAGTCTGCCTGTTCTGTTCCCCACTCTGTCTATGGTGAGTCCTCTCACCTCTCACCCCCCCCACACGTCTGGCCTGTACTCCAGTTCTTGTATGCATAAATAAATAAATCTTTAAAAAAAATGGCATTAATTAACTCCAAAGTTTGAATCAAAAATATTTTAAGTGAAAAGAGTTCTGATAGTAAACTTGAGAAAACAGTCAGCAAGTAGCATGAACTTCTTTAATTCAAGTTAAATAAATAATATGTTTTAATAGCAGAAATTACATAATTTACAATAATGCATTAGAGCCATATTGGTTTTGAACTAACTTTAATCAGATTATGCATCATTAATTTTCTTCTTAAAAAACTGCTGAAAAATCGGGACCTCCCCAGTGGTGCCGGTGGTTGAACGCAGTGCTGTGAAGCTGTCCACAGCCTCTGCAGTGTGGGTTCTATCCCCACCAGCTGTGGAGCAACCCACATGGCACTGCAGACCTCTCCTGTCTCATCTGCTACTCCCCTCAGCATTGTGTTTCAGTCATTCTGCCTGTTCTGTTCCCCGCTGGCTCTGGTAAATCCTCTGACCCTCCTGCACATCTGGCCTGTAGCCCAGTTCTTGTATAAATAAAAAAATCTTGGGCCTCCCCTGGTGGCGCAGCGGTTGAGCGCTGGGCTGTGAGGCTGCCCGCAGCCTCTGCAGCACCAGTTCGATCCCCAGCCACTGGTGAGGGTCCCACAAATACATACATACATACATACATACATACATACATACATACAATCTTAAAAAAAAAAACAAAACTGGTGAAAAATTAAGTGGTTTCATAAAGGTGTTTGTTCATCTATGTGCAATTTGAAAGCATCACTGATTTCTATTTCTTCAGCTAAAATCTGAGTTTTGTATATTTACAAATATTTTTTATTTTTATTTTTAATTGGTATTGTGCTTTATTGAGGTAACATTGGTTTACAACACTGTATATGATTTAAGGGTATAGGTTCATACTTCTTCAGATGTAGGTTTCCATACACACCAACCACCAAAGCACACATAATCTTCACTGTAGTGCATTGGATCCCTTTTCTCCTTTCCTCTTGGTACCCCACTCTCCCGACTCTGTAGCTTCAACTCTGCAGTCAAATTTTAAGGATTTGTTTTGGTTTAGTTTTATCTGTCATTTTGGCTTGTTTCTTTATATTTCACATATCTGTGAATCATTCAGTATTTGTCTTTCTCCTTCTGATTTATTTCATTTAGCATAATCCCATGCAGTTCCAGCCATGTTTCTTAAAAAGCTCTGCTTCTTGTTTTATAATTTTGGGCACTTTACTTAACCACATTATCCTTGGTTTTCCTTGTCTGTCAAAAGGGAATGATCATGTCTCTTAGCAGTATTGCTTTGCACAATCGTTGGTATTAAATGAGTTAATAAAAACAAAATATTCATAATTATGGCACCTAGTAAGTGCTATAAAAATGTTAGCTGTTTTCATTATATTATTTATTACTTTCAAATACTTTCAATTACAAAATAATGGGTAATCACTTAGTTCAGCTGTATCTGATGGTTGAGATAAAAACATCCTACTCTTCTAAGGGACTGAGTGTTCCTTGAGACACATTCTAGGAGGGATCATGCCGTGCTCTCACCTTGGTCTCTGGCCAATGATTCCAAATAATGCTGAGTTTGACTCATTCTGCAGGAAAGGTGATGAATAGTCAGCCAGGAGGGACCCCACATAAAGCCTGCAGATTGGACAAATGCTGAGGGATTGCTTATTATGAAATTTATTGGTACAGGAGTGTAAGCTTTTTAACCTAGCATGTAAATTAGAAGCCAATTAAACTCTAATGTTGTTCCCCCCACCCCGGAAAGATGGAGATAAACAATACCATTCTAAAGTCAGTTAGTAATGTATAAGCTTATCAAAATGAAGTACTGCCATAAACTCAGTTTTAGCATTCTGAAGAACCTATCCATCAAGTAATAAAAGCAAAATACCATCATGTCCAGCTGTTTAGACACTGATCTTCTTTAAATTATGTTTATTGAGGTAACCCAGTCACTGCTCTTGAAGAAAGAATATAGGATTTGGTGGTAGATTCTCTGTTAAATTCTTTAGTGTTGCATTAATTTACATGTATCCCACCAACACTTCTACAAACAAGATCGACAGTTGTGAGTAACCCAGAACCAGCACAGTGGTACTTCCTCTGCTACTTTGTGAATCTATTTTCATAATAAGAATAATAGCTAAGATTAATATTTAATATGCAACATTCACCATATGTGAAAAATTTTCATATATTGCCTCATTAAATCTTCAATCCCATGTAGTACTATTTTTATGCACACTTTACAGACGAGGAAACTAAAGCATAGACTGTGCCAAAGTCAAATAATTTTTAAAAGGAGGCTCTGTGCTCTTGCCAACAGCTAATTCAAAAGTTCACACCTTTGTCCTGTACTGCAATCTTCTCCAATCTCTGGAAGAAAGAAATATTTTTCTATTATTATTAAGCAGGGGCAAGATATGAATGGGTTTGAAAGGGAACACAATTGGTTTTAAGCAAACTTAAAAAATAAGCATCTGTCTTAGTGCTCACCTCTATGCTGTATCCTTTTCCTACATTATTACGTTTCTTCTGTGATTTGGAGCACAAATCTAATAAAGCCATTGATTCTATTACAAAATAGGATTTGATTATCACAGTCACAGACCCCTATCACATAATTTACCATAGGTATTCCGCCAGGCCCATGTTCTTCCATCACCCTTTTCTCCTGTTCCCCATCCCAGATGCTGTTGCTGGTTAGCAGGGCCAAGAAACTGTTCCCATGGACCCTACTACCAGTCCCTTTGTTCTTTGACTGCTTAGCAGTGGTCTTCTCAGATCACTATTAAAATCTCTTGAGAACATAACACTGATGTTTTGAAAGGTTCTGTGCCAAATGTATCAGACCTTAAACTTACTAAAATGATGATTTAAATAGATGAACTCTCTGAAACTCTGGACGTTCAAAGTTTTTTGGCAATGATAATGATAACCAACATGGTCTTGATTCTTATTTACAAGGTGTTTGGGGTACAGAATTCTTGGGTAAAATGACTGCAGTTTATTCTGGCTTGCTAACTAACATGTTTGTATATAACATTTGAGCTTAAAGATTATTCAACCCAGAGCTTTTACTCAACAGGTGAGGATATAAAAATCCTAAGACTCTAAGAAATATCCAAGGTCAGACAACTTATTAATGCCTGTGTGGAATTAATAATGATAATAATAGAGCCTCCTTGGTGGCAAAGGGGTTAAGTCTCAGCACTATCAAGCTATTGCCATCCACAGCAGCTTGAGTTCGATCCCCAGCCAGGGAGCTAACCCACATGATGAAGACTGCTGCTCCCCTCAGCAGTGTGTTTCAGTAGATCTGCCTGTTCTGCTCCCTATTCTGCCTCTGGTGAATCCTCTTACCTCCCACACCTCTGGCCTACACCCCAGTTCTTGTATGCATAAAAAAATAAAAATAAATTTCTAAAAAACAATAATGATAATAATAAATGGTAATTAATTAATGTCTTCTAGTAACAAACAAGACCAAATGCAGATTGATATGATAGAAGGAGACTTGGCTGGGAAGAAAAAGAGCAAGGTTTACTGCCCCATTTTTCCATTAACTGTATAACTTTAGATTAAACTTTTAAATGCTCTGGACCAGATTCTTCAATTATAAACTGATGGATTTGACCTAGAATTGTCAAATAAGATAACCATTACCCACACATGTGATTATTTAGCACATGAAATAGGGCTAGTCCAAATTAAAATGTTCTATGTATGTAAAATACCATAAGATTTTGAAGAATTGGTAATGCAAAAAGAATGTAAAATGTCACATAACAGTACAAGCATTACACGAATTACATATTGAAATGATAATATTTTGGATATGTTGGGTTAAATAAAACATTAATAAAATTATTATTATCTGTTTATTTTATTAAAGTGGCTGCTAGCAAATTAAAAATTACCAATATGGTCTGCATCATTATCTTTCTATTGAATATACTACTCTAGAAGCCCTTTTGGTTTCTTTTTTTCTTTTAAAGATTTATTTATATATGCATACGAGAACTGGGGTCAGGCCA
The DNA here is from genome assembly GCF_964194135.1 of Talpa europaea. NCBI lineage: Eukaryota > Metazoa > Chordata > Mammalia > Eulipotyphla > Talpidae > Talpa > Talpa europaea. Next base: position 45,724,252 of record NC_140071.1, on the reverse strand, counting down.
GAGGTGTGGGGGGAGAGAAGATTCACAAGAGACAGAGTGGGAAACAGAACAGGTGGACTGACTGAAATACACTGCTGTGGGCCAGACAGGAGAGGACTGCTGCACCGTGTGGGTTGCTCCCTGGCTGGCAGGAATGGAACTTGTTCTGCAGAGATTGCAGATAGTTTCACAGTGTTGTGCTTAACACCTTGCGCCACCAGCGAGGCTCCCTCTTGGGTTTCTTTTAGGTCAAGAATCAGCAAATGTTTTCTGCCAAAGACCAGATTGTTAATATTTTAACTATTCAAGTCTGCCCTTGCAGCACTAAAGCAGCCATAGACGACAATACATATGACTGAGGCTATGTTTCCGTGAAACTCTGAACATACTACCTACATACAAGTGTCTTTACATAATGCATATGAGTTGGTGTGTATGTGTTTCAATAAAACTGTAGATACAAAAACAGCAGTTGGCCAGATGTGATGCACAGCTAGCTATAGTTTGGCATCCACATTCTGTAGGTCTATTTATTCTTTCTACCACTCAGCATTTACCGAGAAGTTATCTATTTTTAAATATGTAAAATAAAGCCCCAGCCTCTGCCTTGAACCTAGAAGGAAATCCAGGAACAGGAACACATAAGCAGGAGGCATCACAGTGGGTTAACAACACTGTAATCAAGCAGAGCATAAACGACTTGTTAGGGGAGCAACATTTTGTAGGGGCCTAAAGAATGAACAAGGAATTTTCTGGGTTAAAAATATATGGATCTAGGGAAATACGTGCGCAAGGGAATGCATGTGATGCATGCATGCGGTGGGGGCAAACTGCTTGTGATAGTAGGAAAAGGGACCTGAAAGAGGAAAGGTGCTTGAGAACGATAAGCTTTATGCACCACAGTGTATGTCCATCAGAGGCCATGACAGTAAAGATGAGACAGGGTCCCTGAGAGCCAAGGCATGCTACCCCAGGGGCTGGCCCTGAGTGTGGCACCAGCTGTAAAGGGCAGCCAGTCTGGCAGGGTGTGCACAAGGCCCCAGGGAACCCCAGAAGCAGCCACAGAAGTGATGAGTGGGCGATCTCTAAGTAACTGGAGCTGTGTGTTTTCAGCAGATGGCTGGAAACCTAGCTTAACGCTGGCCACCAACAGGGTCAAACAACTTTAGTAGGTACTGTTGGCAAACCTGAGGCAGAAGTAGACAATAAGGGGACAAGGACGAAAGGAAAGTAGTTGAAAGAATAAGCATGAGGTGAAATCTGCTGTCTCTAGAGAGGTAATAAATCACTAATTACCTTAGGAAGTCCTCTGAGGTATTAGGTAGAAGGCTGATGGGGTTCTGAGTGGTGCTCTGAGCCTCTGATGGGGCTCTTAAGTTTAGAGGTTCTTGGCCCAGATAATGCTGTGTACTTGGAATTTTAAAAATATGCTGATACCTGGGTCCCACCCCCAGACATTCTGATTAACTGAAATCAGAGGCTCATGTGTCAGAAGTTGTAAAAGAGAATTCCCTGTATTGCTAGGGTTAAGAACCATTGGTTTGGAGCCTCCCAGGTGGCACAAGGGGTTAAGACGCAACCTATGAAGCTATCCACAGCCACTGCAGCACAAGCTCTATCCCCGGCCAAGGAGCTACCCACATGGTGCAGCAGACCTCTCCTGACACACCCACTGCTCCCCTCAGCAGTGTATTTCAGTCTGCCTGTTCCATTCCCCACTCTGTCTCTGGTGAATCCTCTCACCCCCGACACCTCTGGCCTGTACCCCAGCTATTGTATGCATAAATAAATAAATCTTTAAAAAAAAACAAAACAAAACATTGGTTTGGTTGATGACAGACTGAACTGATTGATGCCCTGTGACTAATTGGGCAATAAGAAGGTACTCAAGAGAAGTCAGGCAGAGAATACAGAGACTATAAATCCTTTTCTCTGTGTGGGCAAACAGTGAAAATGACATATTATACTAATCCACAGTTGTTTTCTGTTGGTTAGTAGTCTTATTTGATATATATGAAATGAAGCAGATTTGAAGGTTTTTCTAATTAGTCTGACATGTGTAAAATCAGATCATTTCACCAGAAGTTTTTTGTCCCAAATATTCTAGAGAACTCTATTGGCGAATCATCAATTCTTAAGGACATGTCTTCTGATGCCCAAGTTTGCCAGGCACTTCAGAAAGTAGAATGCAACCATAAAGTGATAAGTTTAGGCAGCTTCAGAAAACCAGCAAACACTAAACTGATTTAATTTTTTTTTCTTGGCAGAAGATGTAGTCACACATAAATATTTAATCAAGTATATATAAGTTAAGTGATTAAAATAGTATTTCATCTCTTTACAGTAGGGGGATTATAAATTTCCATTTCTCTGCTTTTTAAATCAAGAATAGAACATTTGAAACTATTTCAAAAGACTTGGCCTATGTGGTAACCTTATTTAATACTGTGATTCTCACTCTTGTCTACCTTCTTTTATTTTTTTTCCCACTGGCACCTCACTTTTCCCCAGCTGCATAATTGTCATTTTGTTTATTGTCTCCTCCATCCACACTAGAAAGTGAACTCCATGAAGTCAAGGATTGTTGTCTGCTTTGTTCAACTATAGTCCCAGTGCGTAGTCTACAGGTTATCAGAACTACAATGGGAATAGTATACTGATAGGACTTCAAGAAATGTACAACTAAGCAGGGCATAGAAGAAAGGAATAATGCTTATGTCAGTCTGTTATTGTATATGAAAAAAGGGAAAGTCACATTACTTCTGTTAGGTGTTTTGTTCTCACAAGGATGAGCTACACTGTTTAAAGATGGTAGCTATGCTGTGAGTTTCTTGCTCTGAGTGTGTGTCGTGTGTGTGTGTGTGTGTATGTATGTGTGTGTGCTCACGTGCACGCACATGTGCACCTTTCTCTAGTATTTGTCTCTGTATGTTCTGTGTAAATTTACATCATAAGATTTTAAAAGAAATATTCCATTTGAATATGTATACACAGAAAATTTAAAAGTTAACCCAGAGACAATTGCTATTGTCAGTTTCTTATCTATCTTTCAGGGCATCTTATGAAAATGCAAAGAAAATATATACATATTCTTTTCTTATGCCTCCTTTTAAAAAAACAAATAGTAACATCTTCACTTTTACCTGGAGGTTATTTTAAAAAATACATAAATCCTTACTTTTGTTTAAAAGATGGCTGCTTGGTATTGTATTGTCTGAATGTACAATAATTATTTGAAAAAATTCTCTACCTGTAGTCACGTAAAATATTTCTAGTATGTTATTATTTTTGCAAATTCCTAGTAAAATTAAGTACGTGCATTGTATATATCCTTTAATTGCTAGCCTGCTAGTTTAAATACGAATGTAAGCTTAAAGTCTAAATTAATCAGTGTCTTTACTTTTCTCCTAAACAAACCTTTCTATAAACACTAACTCTGATCATCTTTTTGTTCCTAAGCCATTGTTGTATTTTAGTTTTATCCTTTTTTGTTTATTTTGAATCATGAATTTCTGGGTGTTGACTTATCATCTTCTCAATATTATTCTACTGTCTTCTGCCTTCCACTGCTGTCACCAAGAAGTCAGTTGCTAGTGTAGCCTTTTCTCCTTTATAGATTGTGTTTCTTTTCCTTCTGGATACTTTTAAGTTCCCCTCACTAGTTCCTTCTGTAGTTTGATTATGATGTACATAGTTGAATATTTTTTAAATTTAGTTTTTCTTTGAATGTGCTCATCTTTTTAAATATGAACTGAAAGAACTAAAATCTTTGTACAGTTAACAGAATATTCTGCCATTTTCAATGTGAATGTTGCCTCTTCTCCTCCATCCTCTTTATTATGGAACTCTAATTGTGACTGGAATTAATTGTGACTCTGGAACTCTAATTGTGACTTTGTGATTCTTTTTTATGTTTTTTATTGAGGTAACATGGGTTTACATCATTGTTTGTATTTTAGAAGTATAGGTTCTCACCTGCTGTTACCACACCACACCCACCACCAAAACACCCGTAGTCCACCACCATAGTCCATTGTGCTCCCTTTCCACTCGGTTCTCATCCTTCCACTTCCGTCTCTCCCTCTGTTAGCCTCAGTTCTATAGTCCATTTTTTCAGGTTTAATTCTTAGTTTGGCTTTATCTGACCCTGTTTTGTTTCTCTGTATTTCACATATAAGTGACACCATCTAGTATTTGTCTTTCTCCTTCTAACTTATTCCACTTAGCATAATCCCCTCCAGCTCTACCCATATTGTGAATAGTAAGAGTTTCTCTTTTTTGATCACTGAGTAGTAGCCTATCGTGTAGATATACCACATTTTTCTGATCCACTCAAATGTATTTGGACACTTAGTTTGCTTTTATTTTTTATTTATTTATTTATTTATTTATTTATAGAGGCATGCTTTATTTATTTGTTTGTTTATTTGTTTGTTTTTGTTTATACATGCACTGGGTACAGTCAGAAGTGTGGGAGGGTGAGAGAATTCACCAGAGCCAGAGCAGGGAACAGAACAGGCAGACTGATGAAGTACACTGCTGAGGGGAGCAGCGGGCGGCAGGAGAGGTCTGCGCGCCATGTGGGACCCTCCTCCAGTGGCCGGGGAGCAGCTGGGGATCGAACCGGCGCCTCAGAGGCCGTGGGCAGCTTCGCAACCCAGCGCTCAACCGCTGTGCCACCGGGTAGGCCCTTAGTTTGTTTTTATAGGTTGACTATTGTAAAATAGTGCTGCAATGAACACGGAGGTGAATGTTTCCCTTTGAATTAGTGTTTTTGTCTTCTTTGGGTAGATACCTCAGAGTGGGATTGCTGGGTGGTATAACAGATTCATTTTTAATCTTGTGAGAAACTTCCATACCTTCATAATCTTTTCCATAGGAGATGGATCACTCTACATTCCCCCCAAAAGTGCAGAAAGGTTCTTTTCTCCACACCCTCACCAGCACTTATTTTTTGATATTTTGATATAGGCTGTTCTCACAAGTGTGAAGTACTATCATATTTGGTTTTAATTTGCATTTTTCTGATAGTGTGATTATGAACATATTTCCATGTGCCTTTTGGCCATCTGTAGGTGTTCTTTGGGGAAGTGGCAGCGGACAATTTTATCTGTCTCTTCCATCACTTTTCCACCAGCATTTAGAAGATTGCCTGGCCTATGAATGAATGAATGAATGTGGCTTGGCCCAAGTAGATGAGCTGTGTCAATTAGAATCCTTTCTTGTGGATGGGATATTTTGAAAAAAGAGAAGTTTTTGGTGTAAAAGGTGAAAAGATCTAGGAGGCTTGAATTATCATCACAATTCATAGACAAGTTATCAAGAAACTGAAAACAGAGAAAAAGAATAGAATACATATAGAGGAAAGATGTGAAGTTATGACAAGAGCTGCCATGAGGTTTCTTATGTTTGAATCCCACATTATCACTGCAGCCTTAAAGACAACATTCACCTCCTCTCAAGTTAACTTAATCAGTTCCTTTTTCCTTCTAATTGTAAAAACCCTAACTTAAGCAATAACGTATTTGCAATAGTCTTCCAAAAAATGAAACCAGTTTGGGGTTAAAAAATACTAGAAAATATTCATTTATGCAACAAAATTTGTTGTTTTTACTAGGTGTAGGCATTGTGCTAGCCATTAGAGATAATCGTATGAAAAGACAAGATCAGCCCTCTTTAGGAACTAACACTTTAAAAGAGACACAGCAAGTAAAATGAAAACTATAAAGAAGATCTACACCCAGTGAAACAGGAGCATGTGAAAGGAAGACATTTTGAACTGAGACATGAAGAGTAAGTAGAATTTTGACACCCAAAAGTGAGAAGATTCTGAAGAAAATTGTGCTGGAGATGCTGAGTATGAGGAGGAGGACATTTCTATGCAGGAGGAATAAATGTGCAAAGGCATGGAGACAGGGAAAAAAAAGGAAATTAGGAGTTTGTGATGTGCAATAAAGGACCAGCAAAGGTGATGGTGAATGGGTAGGCATGACTAGATGGTGGAGGGCTTGAGATTTTATATTATAGGGACTCAGAAGCCATAAAGCACACTGAATACTAGGAAGATAAGCTTATATTTGCGCATGAGAAAGGTAACCCTGGTAGCTAAGTGGTTTGACTGGACCTGGATGATAGTCAGGGGAGGGGGTTCCAGGAATGGTGGGATGGGAAAGGGAAATTGTTCTTGTGGAATCTAGGGCAGAACACATGGAAAAATACAGGAAGAGCTACATATGAGAGTTTTGGAGGAATAGCAAGACGATAATTGATAAAGATAAGATTGATAGGTTTGTATAGACAAAAAGAATGAAGACATAAAAAACAATCATTAACATTTGGAAATAATTTTGCAGTCTCTAAAGAGAATTTACGCAAGCTTACTTAGTCATCAGAACAGCACTGTGGGAGAGCTACTGCTTTTATCAAAAACCCTCATTTTATCAAAAAGAATAAATCTCAGAGAGCTGAAGTGGCTTGCCCAGTAGGGTTGCTTTTACTTTGTGAAACAGAGTCAGAGCTAGAATTTAGTTTCTCTGACTTGATGCCCATTCTTTTCCCTGAATCGGGCTATCTCTATGAAAACCAGGTGACAAGTAAGTGGATTCCTCAAAGTAGCTCTACTGTTGAAAAGGTAGCAACAACAACAATAAAAAGAATTTAAAAAGTATAAACTTCTGCCAATATATTTTTATATAATTTGATTTTTTTTTTGTGGTCTGATTTTTGAAAGGACCATGCAGGAATCAGATCTTATTTTTTCCTTTCATATATTAATTTTGTGTTTAAATTCAAAGATAGGAGTCTTCATTTTTCTTATTTTCCTCTCTTTGAAGGAAAATGACATTTTAAAGTCATGTGAAAAGGGTCATATTTCTTCATGAGATTTCATACTCTGTCTTTAAGGATGGCATGTAATGCATTTTGTAGTACTGCAGTAGCCATTTCTGATGATACTGAATTGAATCTTTACTTAACATTGCTCTTCCAAGAGCATGATATTTTTTTTAACCAACATTTATTCTACCAATCTTTACAATGTCCCTGTCATTTCAAAAGACATCAGGAATTTTAGATCCTTCTTGTAAATAGAAAAATTCAGTCTTAAACTATTTAAGTCCCATTCCCAAGTTTTACAAAATAAATCAATGCCTTCTCCTTTACTTTCAATCCACTAGATAACTCCAACTTCAAATGGTAAAAAAAAAAATAATTTCTTCTTCTCAGATTCAGAGTCTCACTCATTTAATTTTATGAAATCCTACTATTGGCTGGGTACTTTATAAGTTACTTTGTTTAATCCTTAAGAATTCTTGAAAAAAAAATATCCTTAGGCATTCTCTAGTCTTTTACCTACTAAGATAATAACTAATATTATTAATTTAGTGGAAAGTAGATGAATTAATTAATTTTTCCACATAGGGGAAAATATCCAGGCTTTTTCTTTGTCACTATGTATTCAAAGTGAATATCATTTACAGAAAAGTAAATGCAAAAATTGTGTGTAACTCAAACATGATTGTTAAAACCAAAAATTAATTCGTGTTAATGAGAGAAAAAACTCAAAGTGTGTATTTTCAAAATTGTTAGTAACATCCCAAAAATATTCCTTTGATTTTTCATCTCTCAATTATCGTACCTAAAATATATTGTGCAGAATTTGAGACAATACCACCATTTTTGGCTCTTCCTTTAGTTGCAAGGCTAAAGGAAACCACAAGGGGGCATGCAAAGCTGTCATTTCCAAAAATAATTTGAAATCTGAATCCGAATTTTGGCGCGGGAAGTGACCCAAAGGTCATTGGATACGAACTTGATATTTTATGGATATGAAAGTTAAGACCCGGTGAGATTATTAGATTTGCCCACGGTCACGTAGCCGTCTATAAATAGAAACAATTTAGAAGTCAAGCTTTCTTGCTCCAGTTTAGCTCATATTCTTTCCGGTAATAATCAGACTTCAGCTCTTTATCACTCGACAAACGTTTACCATCGCTTGATAAACTACTTCGTTAAACTTCACATTTTCTTAATTTTTGTCTCCAATGTGAGAAAGCCTGGAGTCTTGTGCTAGCTTTTGGGGATTTCTTCCTGTGAGACTTGGTATTTAGTAATGTTTTGAAGCCAATGCTAGTGAGCAGAGTAGGCGCTCTAGCCATTGTATCTTTATCCAGCAAAAATGTCATCATCATTATCATCATCATCATCATGAAATATTTGTTCTGTAAATACTGTGATTTAGCATTGCTTTGATTTTTTAATCTATTTTGATGAATACTAATTCTCCCACTTTGGTGTTTATATTCTAGAGAATCTTGTGCACATGTAGACTAGGACATGTGAATAGAAATGTTCACTACCATGTCTTTAATCTGTATTTGCTTACTCTGTGTAAAACTTTAATTGCAGTAGTCCCTATTTTTTAATTTTTGTTTTTGTTTTGCTTTTGTATGGAGCAAGTCTCCAAAAACATTGTCTTTGCTGTCATTAAACATATTGCCTATGTTTTTGTCTATACATTTTATTATTGCAGTTCTTTTTTTTTTTTTTAAAAGATATATTTATACAAGCACCGGGTACAGTCAGAAGCGCGGGAGGGTGAGAGAATTCGCCAGGGCCAGATCGGAGAGCAGAGCAGGCAGACTGACGGGGTACACTGCTGAGGGGCGCAGCAGGCGCGGCAGGAGAGGTCTGTCCTCGCCGGTGGCCCGGGATTGAACCGGTGCTGCAGAGACTGTGGGCAGCTTCGCAACCCAACGCTCAACCGCTGCACCACCAGGGAGTCCCCACTACTGTTGCAGTTCTTATAGCTAAGTCTTTAGTCAATTTTTAGGATTTGTGTGTGTATTTGTGTGTTTATGGAACCAGAGAGTGGTCTGTCTTCACTCTTTTATCCATCACTAGTTTACCTATCACCGTTCATTAAAGACACTCTCCAATGAATGGTTGTGACTCTTTTATGATTAATTGAATATTGATATATTTATATGGATTTATTTCTGGACTTTCTATTCCGTTCCATTGATCTGTCTATTTTCATGCCAATGCCATATTGTATTTATTACTGTGACTTTATAGTTTAAATCAGGTAATGTGATGATTCCATTTCTCTTCTTTTCTCCTCAGGATTGCTTGTGCTGTTGAAGGATTTTTATGGTTCCATATAAATTTTAATTTTTTGTTCAATTTCTTTGAAGAATGTTGTTGGTATTTTGATAGGAAATGTATTAAATTTATATATCACTTTTGGGAAAATAGTCATTTTAACTATATTGCATTCCCCCATGTATAAGCATGGAATGTCTTTCCATCTCTGTACATCATGATCTAAATCCTTTAATAACATCTCGCAGTTTTCATTTCATAAAGTCCTTCACCTCCTTGGTTAAGTCAATTCCTATGTATCCGAGTCTTCTTGAAGCAATTGTGAATTGAATTATGTTCCTAATTTGATTTTTTTCCTTGCTCATTGTTTGTATAAAGAAATACAACAGATTTATCTATGTTGATTTTGTAACCTGCTTCTTTGTTGTATTTGCTTTGAGTGTAATAGCTTTTTGGTTGAGTCCTTAGAGTTTTCTATATATAGTATCATCTCAACTGCAAATAATGATAATTTCTCTTCTTCTTTTCCAACTGGATTTTTTAAATTTCCTCTTTGCACTAACTAAAACCTCTAATACTAAATTTAACAGAAGTGATGATAATGAGCATCTCTGTCTTGTTCCTGATGTTAAAGGGAAAGGTTTCAGTTTTTCATCATTAAGTATTATATTGGCAATTATTTGTGATATATGGTGTTTATTGTCTTCAAGTAGATTCCTTCTAGTCCCTTCTTATTTAGAGTTGTTACCATAAATGGATGATGAATCTTATCAATCAATTTTCTGCATCATTTGAAATTATCATGTGATTTTTATCTTTACTTTTGTTGATATGTATCACATAGATTAATGTATATGAAACCATCCTTCTTTTCCCATCTGATCGTAACATGTAGCCCTTGTAAGATATATTTTGATTCTAACTGCCAGTATTTTGTTTAAAATTTTAAAATCAATATTCGTCAGGGATATTGATCTGTAGCTTTTTGTGCTATCTGCTGGTTTCAGTTTTAAGATAATGTTGACATCGTAAAATGTATTAGGTAGCATTCCCTCTTCTTGGATTTTTAGAAATAATTTGAGCAACATGTGCAAATATCTTTTTTAAAGTTTTGATAGAATTTGCTTTTTAAAACAATTTGCCTCTGAGCTTTTGTTTTGGGGCAGAATTTTGATTGTTATTTCAATTTCCATGATTATATATTTATTAAATTCTTCTGTTTCTCTTTTGGTTAGTAGTGATAATCTAAATTGCTCTAGAATTTTGTTCATTTCTTCAAAATTATTGAATTTAATGACATAGTTGTTCATAGTAATCTCTTAATGATTCTTTGTATTTCGATGCCATCTATGTAATTTATCTTCTTTAATTTCTAATTTTGTTCATAAATGTTTTCTCTCTTCTTTCTTTATTAGCCTAGCTAACTAATCCAACTGTTACTTGTTCAAGGGTTTTTGTAAAGTAATCCTGGCCTTTTGAAATTTAATCTTCATCCCTCAAAGAACACTTTTAGTATGGTTATCTGTCTGTATAACCCAACAGAAGAGACTCCTTGAAGGCAGACAGCATAGTTTATTAACCTGTATTCCTCAGCACTGAGCACATCAAGTTCTTCATACATGTTTGTTGGATGAATTAAAGAATGTGAGATCCACAAAGAACAAAAATCTATTTATGCCCCATAGTACTAATGATAAGAAAACCTCCTACGGAGAGTTAGATTTTATTCAGAGCAGTAAGATTCTAGAGATGCTTTCTAGTCTGATCAGGAAATCTTCCTGAGGGCAGTAACTGGGAGGAGGGTTTGAGAAGGGGGGTAGCAGACCCTGAGATCTACCTGAACCTAAAGTTACACCAAACCTGAAGAGGTTGGGTTGACTGCAGGTCCCTTCAGGCATTCTGTTTACTCTAGAATGGAGCTGGGAGTTTCACATCAGTCTGAGGTTAAAATAAGCTCTCCATGAAGTCATATTATATCCTACTCCTTGTGAGGTGGGGTTGTGTGTATTTTTATAGCCCCTTCCCTCAAAGGATGATGTATTTTACACCCACATCTCATAGTAGATGAGGAAAGCCTCAGAGAACCCCTTGCAGAATCTAGCATATAATTGGAAGGAATCAGAAGTCAGTACCTGCCTACATCTGAAAGCATCTAAGTGGGAAAAGACTTGCTGAAGGGAACTGAGGTGGCAGGGTAAATAAGGTTGATGGGATGGTTGATTTTATGTGTCAACTTGACTGGGCCACAGGGTGCCCAGACATATGTCCAAACATTATTCTGGGTATATCTGTTAGGATACTTCTAGACGAGATTAATATTTGAGTCAAAGACTGAGAAAATAGATTGTCCCCCTACTGTGGGTAGATCTTATCAGTCTGTTGAAGGCTGAAAAGAGCAAAAAGGCTTATACTCCCACAAGTAAGGGGGGGAATTCTCCTGCCTAACTGTCTTCGCGCTGGAACATTGTTTTTCCCCTGCCTTCAGATTTTGAATTGAAATATTCTTCTTGGGCCTTGAGCCTTTAGACCAGAACTACAGTCAATGCTCCTCAGTCTCCAACTTGTTAATTCTAGGTTTTGGGATTTGCCAGCCTCCATAATCACAAGAGCCAATTCCTTATAATACATCCCCTTATACTTATATATCTGTAGTTATAGGCTACAGATATAGGCTCTCTATAGGCTCTCTATAGGCTCCCATCTATAGGCTCTCTTTTTCTGGAGAACCTGAGGAATACAGTAGAAAAATTAGGGCCCAAGGGAGCAAACATACAGATTTCTTTTGCATGAAGATTACATTTAAAAAGCGGTGGATTATGATCATTAAAAGGGACTTCACCAGAATGTTCTCCTAAGGATGGTGGTATCATCTAAAGCTCCAAGTTGAGAGGCAGTGGATGGAGTGGGAAGTGGCAGAGAAAGCAGTGGTCAGATTAAATAACTTTTAAAAAAGAGATGAGGTGAGAGGTCCCTGGTAGTGGGAACTCAAAAGTTCCTTTGTACCAGCCACAGAACACAGCTTATGTTCTCTAATCCACTTCCTCCACCACCCGAGCATAAAAATGTTTAATGATGGAAGGGAGATCAATGGGGGCATGAAGAGAAACGTTGAATCAATAAGAGCATACCATTTTGATATTAGATGATACTGAGGTTTTTAATATCAAAACATGACTAGAAAAGCTAGGATCTCTACTTAAGACTTCATTCAAGCATAGAGAAGAAAACTCTGACATGGGAGATTTGAAACAGTGGAGAAAGAGTAAGTTTGCTTTCCTTTGTCCTAGACTGAGTCCAGTACATTCCAATAACAAGTTACATGCAGTTAACCAAAAAGAAATTTCGTTGTGTGATTTTTGTAAAACTTTTGAATGATTGCCATTGCTTTTTATCTCTGAAAGTGTTGTGGAGAGCTAAGAGCTCCCTTTAAATAGATTTAAACCTTAGGGTCTCACTCCCCTTCTCCCTTCCCTCTTGCCTCCCTCCAATGGCTGTGCACTAAGTGAACTCATTCTCTGAATCAATTGGCTGATTCAAAGTTTCTCATCTCCTAATATAGCCTTAAAATTCTTTAAACAGGCCCTCTCTGGGGGCACAAGGGATTAAGAGGCAACCTATGAAGCTGTCCATGGCACTGCAGCACGAGTTCAATCCCCGGATAGGGACTACCCACATGGTGCAGCAGACCTCTCCTTTCTCACCAGCTACTCCCCTCAGCAGTGTATTTCAGTTGATCTGCCTGTTCTGTTCCCCACTCTGTCTCTGGTGAATCCTCTCACCCCCTACACCTCTAGCCTATACCTCCGTTCTTGTATGCATAAATAAATAAATCTTAAAAAAAATCTTTAAACAGAAATTTAATATTGTAGCTTTGTATATATCTTTGTAATAATATATACATCAAAATGACTCAAAGAAAGGTGCCAATGAGGTGTATGATTAATTCAGGATGGTAGGAGCTATAGAAGAGGAGGGGGTGGTTTCTGACAGGAATCTAAATGCTTCCTATCAAAGGAAAGATACCTCCTCATGAGATGCAGATCAGAAAAGCTGTCGGGCTATAGCTTTCAATCACTGCCTAAATTTCCAAGAAACTATACCTCTGTCCTTAAGTATCCATAACAATCTCAGTGTTTAGTGACTCACTGCTTTTTGCCAGTCAGCAAAGTTCTCTGATAAAATATTGTCAGATCATCAACCCACAAGCTATTAACCACCTACCTACTAGCTCTGTTCCTCCACACTAATTTTCTTTTAATTCCTGTTTGTTTGTCCAGGAGGTAGGGAAACAGGAAGTTATTTTGATGATTTATAGCATTTGCTTGATATCCAAGATTTGGTTTGTTTAAATATTGAGTCTAGTATTCTGAAAGCACTTAAAACATTTTGCAAATAAATAAATACCTTTTCTTGAACTAAACCAAAGGAATGATTTATCCCTCGGTTTATTCTCATTGTTCTAAAAGTGGAGAATCAGAAAACATCAGAATGGAGGGCTTCTGTAGTACATGTCTTCACTTAAACACTCAGAGCAGTACAAAATCTCCTCGATTGGTAATCTGCCTTCTCAGGACCTAATGAGTGGACAGAATTTGAGGTCCACCGGTTCATAGTGAATTTTCCATCAGATGGATGAGTTGGTGGTAGATGCATTAAGGTGGTAATACTTGATGGGGCCATCCCAATGTTACCTATTTAAAAATTAATTAGTCATTTAAAATAGAAATAAAACAAAAAAAATCTTGATACTTTCAGATTTCAATGCCCAATTTCTCTACCCTTTAAAGGAAAGCTTCTTCCTTTTGCTTCCTTTCTTACTTTCCAAGCCTCAGAGAAACTTCCCTCTGCAACGTCCCACATGCTAATAAACTAACATTTTCTGCTGACAGATTTTTTTTTTTTACTACCAAAATGGAATCACAAGAACTATAAACAACGACAGAAACTCACAAAGAGTTCAGTGGGTAACTTTACTTGTATATCAGAAATTGAAAGCTTACCTAACATAGATGATTTTATCTCTTTGAGTTGCATATTGTGTGGCAACATCATTAGGTCTTGTTACAATTCTAACCCAGTGGGATTAAAGGGCTTTGTTCTCTCGGCTTTCATTTCAGTTTAGACAGAAGATTTAACCTTTTAGGTAAACTTTTAGGTCTAAAACTCAACAGTGAAGCAGTTACTGGATTTAAGAGGTAGGCAGCAAGAACAATAAAAAGATAAAAAGATAGATTCTAATGGAATTAAGCAAGTCACAAGGAAGAGTAGAACAAAAGAGAGAAGGAAGAGAGGAAGAGAGATGGCAGAGGAGTTTTTGTGGAAGAAAGACTCATCAGGAGTATCTATCACACATGCTAGAGATGACCTATGACCGAATTTTAATCGAAAGCATGTATACTGTACACCTTTTTTGTACTTTTCCATAATGTGGAAATCAGCAGAGAAATTCATTTTCCTTGGTGTATTTGAGTTTTTTTTTTACTTTAGTCATTTCATTTTTTGAAAAGGGAGGAATACACACAGACCTTAAGTTTTGAGGAGAATTCAACTAAATAGGACAAAATAAATAAAACATCTTACCTAATGGCTGGCGTACTGTAAGTGTTGCATAAATGTTAGATTCCCTTGCCTTTGAAACAAAAGTACAAGTTTTCTCATAAAAAGTAAAGGCAGGCCCTCCCCTGGTGGTACAGGCTGTTGAGCGCAGCTCTGTGAAGCTGTCCGCGGCCTCTGCAGCGTGGGTTCGATCCCAGCCTGCTGGAAAGATACACACACGGCACGGCAGACCTCTCCTGTCTCGCTGGCTGCTCCCCTCAGCAGTATATTTCAGTCAGTCTGCCTGTTCTGTTCCCCGCTCTGTCTCTAGTGAATCCTCTCACCCTCCCGCACATCTGGCCTGTACCCTGGTTCTTGTATGCATGAATAAATAAATATTAAAAATAACAAACAAATGGGGCCTCCCCGGTGGCACAGCAGTTGAGCGCTGGGTTGCGAAGCTGTCTGCAGCCTCTGCTGCGCCAGTTCAATCCCCGGCTGTTCCCCAGCCGCTCCCCGGCCACCGGAGGAGGGTCCCACATGTCGCGCAGACCTCTCCAGCCGCCCGCTGCTCCCCTCAGCAGTGTACTTTGGTCCTTCTGCCTGCTCTGCTCCCCGCTCTGGCTCTGGTGAGTTCTCTCACCCTCCTGCGCTTCTGACTGTACCCAGTGCTTGTATAAATAAATAAATAAAATCTTAAAAAAAAATAAATAAAAATAACAAACAAAAAACAAAACCATAAAGCACATTAAAAACAAAAAGTAAAGGCAGGAGGAAATATTAACAACAGAATGAAATAAGAAATAATTAACCTCCTTTATCTATGAATTCCAAACTCTTTTCTTCCAGGACTTCTTTTACCAGGATTGTCAGCTAACAGTAGTATTAGCTGATTTGAGTTTTTCCTCTTCTTCTCCATTAGAAGTGGTATTTGCTTTGCTTCTGGGGAGGGAACAGTTGTTTTCACTGAACCATTTTATGCTATGCCAATGAGAGTGGACTTACTCTCCAGCATGAGGAGCCAACAGTGATTTTTTCCAGCTGGGGAGGGGTGTGACAGAGTTTTTATTTGAAATATCCATCTGGCATAGGAGTGCAAAGTAGAAGAGTGAGACTTAGGCTAGAAATCATTTATTTGCTCAACAAAAATGCACTGATATCCTATTCTATATTAGATGCTGGGGGGGAAAAAAGTTCTTGACCCTTTGGTGTTGAACACATACTGGGAAAGGCAGACCCACTTACTAGGGTAAGTGCTGTGAAGGAAGCATGTATAGGCTATCAATGAAAGGAAATGTTTCTCTGAGGAAATCACAGAGAACAAGGACCATGGAAGACCTTATTGAGGAGGGAGAGACTTGATCATACTTACATGCTGAAGGGCAGGAAGGAGGTGAGGAAGGGAGTCAAAGGAAGAGAGAGGCAAAAGAGGGGATCATATATGAAGCAAGAGTCCTCAGGGGATGTGAGAGGAGAGACTTCTATGCTGGGGCAGAAGAATTAGCTTTGGGCACTTGCCCTAGGATTGGATGGAGGGAGAGGGAATAGAAGAAGATATTGACAAGTTATAGATGAAGGGTAGGCTATAGCAGATGGTCTCATGATCTCTGTGCAGTAGAAGAGGCAGTTGTTGAATATCAAGGAGAGCTTGAAGAGCAGAGGGCTTGGGAAAGTGGTAAACAGATTCAAGTGGCTTTCTTGGAAAATCAGAGGTTGCCATGAAATGGGTCCACTATGTTCCCAAAGGGCCCTATTAGTCCTCTGAGGGATGTCTCTATAGTGCTCCTATTCTTCCTCTGATTGTTACATTTTCCAAGGGACTTGCTAATATACAGAGCGGCCATGAGAACAAGCATAAGTGAATTCTCCCATTACACCTGTGCCTCCCATACAAGAGAAATAATACATTTTTGCAGGCCTACTTTGATCCAGCCTTTAAATGAGACCCAATGATGAGATTGGCAAAAAATGAAAAATCTGACAATATTGAGTGTGGGTGTCAATGTGGGCAAAAAGGAACTCTCATATGCTGGTGGGAGAAGTGTAAATTGTACACCACTATGAAGAGCAATTTTACAATGTTTTATGAAGTTTTAATTGTCATAAACTGTGTATGTCATAACAGCTAGATACAGAGCTAGAAGATTATTTTTTAAAACTGCAGGTAGAAACCTCATCCTTGTTAGTGTTTTGACAACATAAAGTGTGGTCACCATAGCTCTCCTACCACCAAAGCAGCCATAGTCCTCCACCACAGTCCATTGTGCTCCCCACCTTTTATCCCTTTATGTCAATTATATCTACAAGTGTCACAATTTGCAATGATTTCTACTGGGCTTCTGCACATACTGTGTTTAATAATACCCTTAAACTATGGTAGATAGTTTTGTATCTCCATTTTGTGGGGGGAAAAAGACTACACAAACAAACCAAAACTCTGAGAGCTTATCACTCACTCACAGACTAGTTGGTTCTAACACCTGAATTCAAGCGCAGGGATTTTGATAATAAGATTAATAGGATTAATGCTATATCAACTGGTTAAAGCTAAGTTATTGGTCATTTTCATTATAAAGGTCATGTAGATATCTCTACTTTTGACCTTATAGGGTTCTTGAGCAGATGTTTTCTTTGTATTCTTCTGTTGGAGGTTATTATGGATCACTTTAAGTCTCAGACCCTGAATTCATCTTTCCAAAGAACAAGATGTACTTCCACAAAATGCATTGATTAGTCTATTTGATATCAATACTATTCTTCTACTTGGTTCCCTATTCAATATTTTTTAAAAGAAACATTTTAAAAGATTTTAACAAAGTCCTGTTGTCTTACACCCTTGTTAGTATTTTGACAGTATAGGATTTTACCCTATACCAGCGCTCTCCCACCATCAAAACATCCTTAGTCCTCTACCACAGTCTATAGTGTTCTCCCTGGCCCTTCATACTCCTCCTTTTCCCCTCCTCGATGCCTCAGGTCTATGGTTAGCTTTTGAAGGTTGGATTTAAAACTTGTCTTCGTTTGCCCTTTGGTTTGGTTTCTCTATATTCTACATATTAGTGAGATCATTCAGTATTTACCTTTCTCCTTGTGGCTTACTTAACTTAGTTTAAGTCCTTCCAACTCCATCCATGTTGTTGCAAATGGTATTGTTACAGGACAGGGAGAGAGGCACCCCAGAACCCCCAAACCTGCCCATTCTAAATAGGTTCTGCCATTCACCGCATCAAGACAAAACATACAAGACCTTTAATGGAAAGGAACTTTAATACAATTAGTGTGCAATATAGAAAAGACAAGAATATAGTATCCAAATCAAGCACCCAAAGTTACCCCTCCCCTCGTGGGTAAAAGTCCACCCAAACAGTATTGGCCCAAAGCAAGGCCCAAAAGTCTGCTACAAGTCTAAAACACCTTCTGGTGGGGACTCATAAAAAAGGGTCAGAAATAATCAGAAAAGTCTGGGAGGAAAAGAACATAATCAAAATTAAGATAGAAGCTACCATTGTTAACCTTCCCACATGTCTCTCACCCACATCCGTTTCAACCAACCCTGGACCAAGAAGCAAGAACATTTTTTTTCACATGTCGCTCTGCTCCATGTGCCTCCTCCAGGTCTCCTTTTGACACTCCATCCTTCTTCCTTCCTTCTCCAGTCTCTTCTCCAGCATCTTCTTCTCCCTGCTTAGCTCCCTCCCTTGGGTGGGGCAGGGAACCTGGAACCTCCCCTTTTCCTGGGGACCACTCTGTTACAGTATGAGTTTATCTTTGATTGCTCAGTTGTATTCCATTGTGTGTGTGTGTGTATGTATATATACACACCACATCTTATTGATCCACTCATCTATTGGGGGTACTGATTTTTCTCTATATCTCAGTTACTGTAAATAGTGGTGCTATAAATATGAGAGTGCAAATTTCCAAAACAGTAACGTTTTAGCTGAGTACTAAAAAATTTGCAAGTCATCCAATGAGATTTAACAGATTGTAAAGAAAGTCATTATTAAATGACTTAATATATTAAATCCCTAATATAATATCCCTATTATATTAAAACTAAACTGAAACCTAATTTTAATCAACCATGATGCTTTAGTTTTGTCATTTAATTTTTACAATAATCCTATGAAACATAGTGAGATCTTTCCATCTCTAACATTTGAAATAGAATTGGGGCTAGTAACACAAATTAGAAATGGTAGAGTGAAACCTAGAATTTGGACCTTTCTATCTGAGAGTCTATTTCAAAACATCACTATAACTTTCCCCTGTAATTCCAATTCTGACTCTGTAGTCTACAAAAATACCAACAAACAAGAATATATGTACAAGACTGTACATAAGTAGAATTATTCAAATTCTGAAAACTTGGAAATGACCTAAATATTCAACCATAAAAGTTATTTTTATTTTTTATTTCATTTTTATTTATTTGTTTTCTTACATCACTGTTAATTTCTGGACAGTATTTGATTTCTTTCCTTATGTGTAGTCCCCCTAGTTCTTCCACCACCATAGCACGTGTGATCCATCACCACAATCCTTTGTGCTCTTCCCAGCCCTGTTTTGACCGCATCTCCGCCCTCTCATCTACTGTATGTCTCAGATCTATGGTCAGCTTGCAAGTCTTCTCTTTTTCCTGATCACAAAATTTATTTTTTTTACTATGGGAAGGAGACTAAGAAATCCCATCTAAAATAATGGGGTAGGGACTCCCTGGTGGTGCAAGGGGTTAAACACCGCACTATGAAGCAATCCTCAGCCTCTGCAGCACAAGTTCAATCCCCAGTCGGCCAGAGAGAAAACCAGATGGCAAAGCAGACCTCTCCTGTCTCACCCGCTGCTCCCCTCAGCAGTGTATTTCAGTCAGTCTGCCTGTTCTGTTCCCCACTCTTTCTCTGGTGAATCTTCTCACCCCCTGCATCTCTGGCCTGTACCCCAGCTCTTGTATGCATAAATAAATAAATCCTTAAAAAAAAAATAAAATAAAGGGCCTCCCTGGTGGTGTAGCGGTTGAGTACTGGGTTGCGAAGCTGCCCACAGCCTCTGTAGCGCAGGTTCAATCCCCGGCTGGCGGGTGAAGATCCCACATGGCGTGTAGACCTCTCCTGCCACTCGCTGCTCCCCTCAGCAGTGTATTTCATCAGTCTGTCTGTTCTGCTCCCTGCTCTGGCTCTGGTGAATTCTCTCACCCTCCCGCGCTTCTGACTATACCCAGTGCTTGTATAAATAAATAAATAAAATCTTAAAAAAATAAAATTAAATAAAATAATGGGGTATCAACACACACATATACAATGACATGACATGAAGAATAGCCAAAAAAATTGTTTCATTAATAAAAAAATTGCAGAACAATATGTGATTAAATATTTGTATAAGGAAAAAACATACAAATTAATGTCTGAACATGCAAAAATTTGGAAAAAATATGTAACAAACTTTTAAATCATATTTTCTATCTTTTTCTTTTTTATTTTAAACATTTACAGTATAAAATGTAAAATTGAATGATGCATATTTTCTAAAGTACTGATTTTCAAAAGAACTAGCAAAACCCCAAATTTGAATTTTGTTTGTTATTTATTTATTTACTTACTTAAGAACAAGGGTGCAGGTCAGAGGCGTGGGAGGGTGAGAGAACTCACCAGAGACAGAGCCTGGAGCAGAACAGGCAGACAGACCTACCGAAGACACTGCTGAGGGGAGCAGCAGGCGAGACAGGAGGGTCTCTTCCTGGCCAGCCTGGAATCGAATCCGGGCTGCAGAGGCTGCTGACAGCTTCACAGCGCTGCGTTCAACCTGCTACATCAGTGGGTGGGGCAGACTCTCAAATTTGTTTTTAGAAATAATATTTTACCTGAAATAAACCAAGTGCTCAACAATGTTACTCCTTGGGGAGTTATAGTAATATTCTCAACAATGTTACTCCTTGGGGAGAAATAGTTGAGAGTAGGAAAGAACAAGTCATATGAACTCCAATTTATATTATTTGCATTTTTATAGTGATATGTTACATTGTACTTAAATTTTGAGGTTGAAGTACAATCAACAGTTTTTAAAAAGTTTTCCAGCTTCTCAAATGTTCATTGAATTCTTATTATGTGTGTGCTCAGCACTCTGCCAGGGGCTAAAGAACTCACCAGGAAGTTCTCTTGAGGAACTTAGTATATGGTTGGAGAGAAAAAGCAGAACTTAGAAAATGATACAAGGCATTTCATACTTGAGGGGGGAAGGGGAATGACCAATTTGTTTACCCATCAGGGACCTTAAGGAAGAGTCACACAGACTTAATTCTCTGTTGGAGGTTTTGTTTAATAAAGGAACTTGCATCAGGTCCCAAATTTCCCTACATTGGGACCTAGTGCAAATTTGAGTATCACTAAAAATCGTTAAGTTGCTCGCTATCACTGGGGCTAATGAAACTGAAGTAATCTGTCCTCTTTATTCATCTGTCATTTGCAGTTCTCAAAGAGAGAATTTGACTGACTTGTCTAATATCACTTGGCATCAACAGAAATTGGGCTACTGGACAGAAATTGGGCAAAGCTGCCTTAAAGGCCCCTGGTATATCTCATCTCACAGAAGATCAAGTCTGGCTTGTGCACAACTTCTCAATCCAAGCCAAGTTCAACTGTTGTGGTTGAGATATGTGAATTAGTTTTACTGACAATGCACAAAACACATTCTTTAAGCTCTAAAACTTATATTTAAAAGAACTGTTTGATGCCTCCTTTCTTCATGGCAAATATGAATTCTGCCTATGGTCAGTTTAGTACAATAGATAAAGGTGAGAATAGCAGAGGTAAAGGCAGAACATCTTTGAGTGTAGCCAGGTTCAAAGAAAATTAAAGAGTTCACATCCGTTAGCTAGCTTTCTTGGGCAAGATTGCTTTGTACAGTTGAACTGCAGATACCTGCACAAGATAGTCTGCTGAGGGAGTGAGGGACTGAAGTTCAGACTAGCTCTCTTTACTGGTGTGCAGTGATGGCTGTGTACAAGCCCTGCTATGTGATTGGGTACTTGGAGAGAGGAGACCTCCTTTTTCCAGCTAGCAAAAAAGCACAGTGTAGACTAAGATTTGCCCCATTCTTGGGATAATACCAGCTTGTGAACTAGCAAACTAAATTATGACAACTGAAGACCATATTGGAGGATATGGAGGGGAGGAACTTCAGAGGAAAAGTCAAGCAAATATTTCCAGCTCAAGCCTGGTGCAAAATAGATAATTAATAAATATTGTTAAATGAAGAAATAGTTCTGGGGATAGTATAATATTCAAAACAGACAAAACCTTTGAACTTCTGTAATGAAATAAAGTAAGATACAGAACAATATGTACTATATGATACCATCTATACGAAGTGTATAATGAAACAAAACGGCGGTGTGAAAACTCTATTACCCAGCAATTCGTATCCTAGGTATGTACCATAAGGAAATTTGTGCAATTTGTTACACCAGAAGACTTGTATAAGGCTATTTGTGGTATATGCTTGTAACATCAATATAAACAAAGAAAACAAAAATACCCAAAGTTGAAATAACCCAAGTGTCTACTAATAGCAGAATGGATACACTACATATTTACATGAAGGAATTCCATATAGTAGCAAAATTATTTATCTATAGTTACACACTTATTTGTGAATGACAGATACCATGCCTGGAACTATGGCAGTCATCTTGAGATCATGAGGGAAAGCCTTTCCATCACTGAATCACTGACCCAATACTAGCATCTTTTGTTTGAACCTCAGTTAGTTTGATAGTAAGGTTGTCTTGTTATCAGAACATATAAATGTTCTGAACTAATGCATAAGAATTAACTGAAAGAAGCAGCTAAGAATTATTAAGGTCGTGGGCCTCCTTGGTGGTGCAGGGGTTAAGTCTCAGCGCTAACAAGCTATCACCAGCCACTGCAGCATGAGTTCAACACCAGCCACTGCAGTATGAGTTCAACACCCACATGGCGCAGTAGACCTTTCCTGTCTCATCTGCTGCTCCCCTCAGCAGTGTATTTCAGTCGATCTGCCTTTATGCTCCCCACTATGTCCCTCACACCTCTGGCCTACACCCCAGTTCTTGTATGCATAAATAAATATTTAAAAAAGGAATTATTAAGGTTGATAACTCAGGGGAACTTTTTAGTTTGTGAAGCTATCTGCAGCCTCTGCAGCATGAGTTTGAACCCCCGGCGGCCAGGGAGCTACCCACATGGCACAGCAGACCTCTCCTGTCTTGCTCTCTGCTCCCCTCAGCATTGTATTTCAGTGTATTTTAAATCTTCCTGTTCTGTTCCCCACTCTGTCTCTGGTGAATTCTTTCACCCCCCCACCCCCCGCATCTCTGGCTTATACCCCAGTTCTTGTATACATAAATAAATAAATCTTTTGTCAAAAAGAGTATGTTCATCTATCATTTGGGTCACTCTTAAAATTTTTTAAGTGTAAGGAAACCAAGAAATGGAATGATATGCAGTGAATCACATGGGCCAGCTTTTCAATCTCATTCAATCAAATTATTATAGCACTTATTTAACTTCCTCCCACCAGATTTCCCCCAACAATCCTACCCTTAATTTCAGCTTAAGTCCCTTAATATGACCCGTAATCCTGTTTGTTTTCTGATTCTCAGTTCTGTCTCGCAAACCAATCTCTTCTTTGTTAACAAAGCTCTAGTTATATCAGTCCTATTTTATTTTTTTATTTTTTTTTTTTGTTTTTTTTGTTTTTTGTTTTGTTTTTTTTTTTTTGTTTTTGTTTTATACATGCACTGGGTACAGTCAGAAGCGCGGGAGGGTGAGAGAATTCACCAGAGCCAGAGCGGGGAGCAGAGCAGGCAGAAGGACCAAAGTACACTGCTGAGGGGAGCAGCGGGCGGCAGGAGAGGTCTGCACGCCATGTGGGACCCTCCTCTGGTGGCCGGGGAGCAGCCGGGGATCGAACCGGCGCCGCAGAGGCCGCGCGCAGCTTCGCAACCCAGCGCTCAACCGCTGCGCCACCGGGGAGGCCCATATCAGTCCTATTTTAGTTCTATAAATGTTACAGCTTCCCAGGCTCTGGCTTTCAATGTTACTTCCATTTCCTGAAATGTTCTCTTCTACCCCATTCTTTCCTTATCTTCCCTGCCCTCTCAGCAACAACCCTCTGCCCCCATTCCCTCCCCTTCTCACATAGGGTGAGAAGGTCTTTTATCAAAATAATGTACCCAAGTTATACCATGAAAGAAGAGCAATATTTACAGGAAAATGTCCTGTTTTAAAAATGTGTTTACTTTATAGGTCCTTCACTTTGAAGATTCTAAAAGACCTAAGCCAATTATATTGAAGGATGGGGCGGTCTTGAAATTGTGCTCCTAGAGCTGTGTTAGGGGCAAGAATTTCCATAGACTTGATCACAAAGGGTAGAGAGGATCCTGGGGATCCGGGGGAGGGGCGTGGAGAGGAGGGAATGAGTGGGTGGGAAGACAAGGAAAGACAGAAGCAGAAGACTGTAAGGGGCACTGGCACCTATTTGATGCTGTTTCTGTGTGGAAATGATCTCAGGGGAAAAGCATAGAAATGTTTTCCACCATCCTCTGGAAGCGGTGTTCATGATTAGTTAGTTGAAGTATTGTCCTTTCTGGAGATAGAATGTATACGATTACTCTTTCAGACATTCTGGGTGTGAAAGCAAGGTCACAGGTTCACATACCTTTAAGGCTTGGTGGCTTGAAGAAGTGAGTGGGGACAGAGTTATTACTGAAGTCCAGAGGCAGAGAGGGCCGTGTGAAGAATGGATCGAGCCTAAAATGATGCCACAGGAAAAAGCCTAGGAAATAAATAACCCTATTTTTCCTTCCTCCCACCGCCCTCTGATCTTTCCCTGTGATTCAGCGTTGCCCAACTCAACAGGAAACCCTATAGGCAAGAGAGCCAAGCAACAGAGTCCATGTAGGTCAGCCTCTCTGGCAGGAAGCAGGATGGAAAAACAAAAAAGGAAAAAAGCAGGGTGGGAGGATGGGACGGATATGCAGGGCAAATAGGAAATTTCCAGCACAGTGCTGGTAGGTCCGTCCGTTGTCTCCTTGTAGAAAAGCAACACTGGAAGATGAATTATAGCCACAAGATGGCTCAGGGAGTATAGAATCACAAAAAGGAAATTGTTTGGCCAATACTATTAAGTCCAATGTCCTAATACATACATTTCTGAGATAGGGATGTGGCAGAGGTGCTGGAGGTTTGAGCTGGTTTGCCAGAATTACTATTTCATACACAGTCATGCAATGATCTCCTCTCAATCACTCATTCCCCCTTCTTTCTTGAGGTATAATCGTGCACCTTCAGAAATCTTCAGGTCACACATTTCACAGTAGCATTTTATTTATTTCAATACAACCTCTAGTTAGGGGCCACTTTTTAATTAGAGTGTTTCTCTCTTTCTAGAGTTCCAACACCAGCACTAAAAGTTGACTTTCTTGTGGAAACAATTTCCACAAAGAAATAATAATTTTTAATGTAAGTTCCCAAGTGTCCCCATGCATATAACAATAAGAAGAGAATAATGAAGTCTAAGTTATAGATGTATTCCAGGCAGTCAGACAGGTTTATTCAGTGGCCAGTAAGTCTACTGAAATTATATATACAGAATTAAAGTTCCTATCACAGAAGAATTACAAATTATTTCAAAATTATGGGTTGACTGAACAGTTGATTATATTCATAATATTTCAACTCAATAAGAACTCTATGAGGTTATGTTCAGATTACTTTGACTGGATTTTGGATGTTTGTAAAACTTTAAATCTCATATTAAATGAAAATCTGTGATAATATGCAATTACTGACTTCCGAAATTTTATTTTATTATACATAAAATTATATATACTACAACTCCTACTAAGTGAAAGCACAGGGACCTACCAGCCACCTTACTAGACTATTACTGCTCTGAGTCTCTTTCTCTGTACCTCCATATCTCTTCTCTTTTCCTCCCTTTCCCCATGGGATCTGCTATGCTGAATTTTATATTTATTATTCCTTTTCATTTCTTTATAGTTTTATCACATATGAGTGTATCCTTAGTAACC
Organism: Talpa europaea; assembly: GCF_964194135.1. Classification (NCBI taxonomy): domain Eukaryota; kingdom Metazoa; phylum Chordata; class Mammalia; order Eulipotyphla; family Talpidae; genus Talpa; species Talpa europaea. Next base: position 45,698,565 of record NC_140071.1, on the reverse strand, counting down.
ATTTTTTTAGTTTTGCCTGCTTTTGAACTTTCTATAAATGGAACAATATAGTTCTTTCCCCCCTGCAACTTGGTTTTCAAAATTTTTCCCTCAACCTATAGGCTTATGAAGTTCATCCATGTCAACACATGTAGCAGCAATTTATTTTCACTGTTGTATTTTATTCCATTTTACAAATGAACTGCAATTCATTCATTCAATTGCTTGTCAATAAATATTTGACTTACCAGTTTTTTGCTATTCAAAACAATGCTGTTATTAGCATAATTGTATGTCTTCAGGGAAAATTTTCTTTCTTTTTTTTTTTTTTTGTGGGACCCTTGCCAGCCGCCAGGGAACAAACCGACGCTGCAGAGGCTGCGGGCAGCCTCGCAGCCCAGTGCTCAACCGCTGTGCCACCAGGGGAGGCCCTTTTTTTCTTTATTTTAAATATTTATTTATTTATGCATACAAGAACTGGGGTACAGGCCAGAGTTGCAGTGTAGGTAAGAGGATTCACCAGAGAGAATGGGGAGCAGAACAGGTAGATCTACTGAAATACACTGCTGAGGGGAGCAGCTGGTGAGACAGGAGAGGTCTGCTGAGCCATGTGGGTCAACTCCCTGGAAGGCTGGGGATTGAAATTGTGCTGGAGGTAGCTTGATAGTGCTGTCTTTAACCCTTGCACCACCAGGGATGCCCCAGGGAAAATTGTCTTTAGGATACATACTTAAGGAATGGAATTGCTAGATTGCAGGATATATACATATTCAACTTTATTCAAAAACCATAGTGTTTTCCAAAGTGGCCTTAAACAATTCATACTTACAGTATGAATTTAAGTATTTAAGATTTCTTATTGTTCCACATTCTTATCAATGCTTAGTATGGTGTAGTTCTGAATTTTTACCAGAGATGTCATTTTATAGATGACTGAACATACTTTTGTATTTTTATCTTTATCTTTTTCCTATTTAGTTGAATTTTGACCTTGACTTAAATGTATCTTTTCATCACCTTCTTGTATCACTTATACTTATTATTCATCATTTTAAATAAATCTACTTTCCAGCTGCTGAATAAATAGCTGGATGATATTCAGATTGATTTAATGAATAATATTGATTATAGCATCATGGGTCATGCACTGGCACAATTTGATGCATTCAGCATCTCTCTATCCCTTTTCCCTCAGTTTCTTGCAGGCACCCCCTCAAAACCTAATGTTGTTGCCTGGGGGATCAAGCTTATGTGACTTCCATGTTGCAAGAGCTAAAAGACGTGGCTCTTTAAAGTTCATAAATTGTAATGTAATGTAATGTAATGTAATGTAATGTAATGTAATGTAATTGTAATGACAAGATATATTCCTCTGTTCTGTGTTTAGAATTCAGAGCCACCTGCCAAATTTGGTGACTGATAAAGCTAAAATCTAAAAATTCAGTTTACTAAATATTTCGTATAAACTTACTTTATGTTTATTAATGTTGAAGTTCAACTTAGGGTTCTTTCCTTACAGTAGAAATCAATGTGTTCAGGTATATATTGCAAGGTAAATCAGAGTGCTTCTTACTCAATAATCCCATGTATAGTCTCAGTTCCACCTAATAACAAAGGTTCTAGTCACCAGGAAGCCTGGTTATTAGTAGTGATTAAGGCTAAACATGATAACCTTCAGGAGAAGATGAAATGGGCAGGTATCTGAATTGAAGTTTAGCAATTCCTAATAAATTCACAACAAGAGGTAGATGCTACTGTTATTGCACAATGCAGATAAGAAAACTGAGATGCCGAGATGTTAAAGTAAGTAACTTGGCAAATGCCCTCTAATGACTGGAAAGATGTTGTTAATACAGAGACAGAACACATAGGCAAATAGGACTTTCATTTTTGAAGAATGCCAAGACCTTTTTCTATTCTTATTTTATTTTAATCACATTCTATTTTCTGGAAACCAGAAGCCTCATTCCAAAGTCTTATTCTTGGATTTCTGGCAGCTTGGACATCTACCCAAATTATTGGAATTTCAGTCATTTTTCTTTTCAAAGTACTTACTTGTAGGTGGCAGTGTTACTTTCAAATCCTACTTTGCATTTTTCTGGGGAAGATTAGAAAAAGCCATCTGGTTAACATTATCCTGAAAAATTCTTCTTTGAGTAAAGTTTCCTAAGAAGAAATTGTTAGAGCGAGACAATTAGAAATAGAAAAATTTAGAAACAGAAGCATTGCATTCTGATACTTAGAGGAATTACCTTTGTAGAAAGTTTCCCCTTAGCTCTTTTCTTATCATTTTGAGGAAAGATTCTTTTAATTAAACCCTGTTTCTTATAGCTAAGCTATGGAAGCAACCCAAATGCCCAAAAATAGATGACTGGATCAAGAATATGTGGTACATATACACAATGGAATACTACTCAGCAATCAAAAAAGATAAACACATGCAGTTTGCAGCAACATGGATGGTGCTAGAAGGGATCATGCTCAGAAATAAGAAAGCAAAAGAAAAATACCGGATGGTCTCACTCATAGCAGGAATTTAGAAAACCTAAATAAGAGACCAGGAAAAAGACTAATCAATACAAAGTAAAAATCAAAATCAACAAGCAACCATAAACCAGAGACACACTGGGGTCGGGGGGAAAGGGGCTGGGAAAGGAAGGGCTAGAGTCAAAATAAGGGGGGGGGTGCAATTGTATGGGGAATATAACCAAAATGAAAATGCATACATTGTGCAAAGATGAAAAAAGATGTAAGAATTATATAAAATAAAATATTTAAATAAAAAAAATAAACCCTGTTTTCTTGACAACAGGGTTTTTTCTAGTTCTTGTTGAGATTTAAACTGGATCATATCCTGCTTGTTTGCCCTTGAATTTTGAGGTCATTTTCTAATTAGCCTTCTAGTCAAGGGTTCATTACTACCACCCTCCATCTCCCAAATAGTGACATTCTTTTAACAGAATTTGCTCAGAAGAAAATCTGGCAAATGATGGTTGCTTAGTAAATATTTGTTGTCTGAATGGCTGATTTCAATGAACGAACAAATGAATTATCGAATGAAAACCTTTCCAGGAAGGAAAGAAAAAGATCAAGGAGAGTAAATGTGAGCTTTGTAAAGAAGTGTTTGTGATACTGATTTTATTATTTTACATGTTTTAGAATTTGTTAATCTTTACATAAACCTGAAAAAGCTACATGTCCATATAATTTCAAATTAGAAAAATCAAATGCCATTCTAAAAGATGACCATTGGAAGAATGAAAAAAATTATTTCATTTAATTGAATAATTTAATTACAGTTATTCTATCCAGTCATTTGTAGCCTACTACAAAGAAAAAATTTTTAGATCCTCATTGTCTATAAATTATTCTTCCATTCACAGAGCTTTTACATTTATTTATTTATTTATTTATTTATACAAGCACTGGGCACAGTCAGAAGTGCAGGAGGGTGAGAGAATTCACCAGAGTCAGAGCAGGGAGCAGAGCAGCAGAAGGACCGAAGTACACTGCTGAGGGGAGCAGCGGGCGGCAGGAGAGGTCTGTGCGCCATGTGGGACCCTCCTCTGGTGGCCGGGGAGCAGCCGGGGATCGAACTGGCGCTACAGAGGCTGTGGGCAGCTTTGCAACCCAGCGCTCAACTGCTGTGCTTTGCGCCACCGGGGAGGCCCAGATCTTTTACTTTTAACCTTTTACAATATTATTTTACAGTTCTCTAGTTTTCAGAATAATATAAGTTAATGACTGTGATACTAACCTGAGCCATACTGAACATGACAAAAATTTGAGATATTAATTGGCATTTATTTAATTCTTATTTTTATTTTCATAATAGGTAAGTTGCAGTTTCACATATTTTAGTCATACTGATTCTGCGATATTCTCTTAATATATTTCAGTATTTTTAAAAAGTTTCTCCAATAAGTCTTCGTTACTTTTATAATAACAGAAAGTAATAAATTCCACTAACCCCATCACCATCAAATCAGTCATTTATCACTCTGAGCTATTGTTTATAGCAATTTCTATAGCAATAGAACTTCTATTGTTATAGCAATTTCTGAAGTCATGAGAACCTATGACAATAATATCAACTTGCAATTTCTGAGGATGCTATCGAGATGAATAAATAGAGAACTATATTCACAGAGTGCATTCTTGAACTTGCAATTATCTTCTCTTTTTGGGTATATTCTCACGCAATATATAAGATAAATTGAAATTATTGTTGATATACTTAAATCAAATACATTTTAATTTATTTCCTTTCTAGCTTTAACATAGCCATTGTTTCTGACATGTAAAATGAGAAACAGAGATAATTGCTAAATTTCATTTTAGTTCTAATAATACTTTATTACCATTTGTTGAGGTAATGCTCTAATAAATTCATTAGCAATAGCTTGTATTGCTATTTTGAATTCCTGAGAACACCATTCATTTCAATAGACAGAGTATGTTCTTAAACTGCATACGGAAGATTGCAGTTTAAAGTACATGTACTTCATGACATTGAGACACAGGGCAAGCTAGGAATTATGTAGTTTTAGGGACAGTGCAGGAGGGGACCTCTGAAGAATTTAGGGAGGCTTCAGAGATAAGGACAACCAAGGGAATGTAACCAATTCCACTAGGAAAAACAAACATCTCAGGACCAAGGACAACATTGTTAAAGCTGGTCTTGGTTTCCTTCAGGTGGTAAAGGGAGGCAGAGATTGGAGAAATGGAGAGTGGTTTAATTTATGGACAACTTAGAAGGGCAGCTCTTTAACTTCAATGCAGGGATGCCCATCCAGAGGACTGGGCCATAAAGATAAAGATGCAACAAATGGGGAAAGACAAAGCTGTTAGATAAGGAATGTGAAGATCCCCCACTCAGTAGCAAATTAAGTGAGACAGAGGAGAACTAACCAATCACAAAGAGACTGGTAGAGCTTTAGAATAATGAGGGAAAAAAAGTATATATTCCCTAAGACACAACTCCACTTTGGCTTCCTTGCCCCTCCCAGGCCTGGTTTCCTGGCCTGGGAGTCCCACTTTATTTCTGTTCTTTTTCTCCTCAATAAACTTTTCTTTCTCTAAACAAACCTGCCTCTTCTCGCTTGCTTGCCTGAGCGTCTGCCTGTGAAGTTCCTGCTGTGGCTTCGTGAGACACCAACCCGTGGGGGTCTAGCGGCTGGGGCTCAGCACTGCCCCTGCAGGCTGGGATCCGTTCCTGGCTGGGAGACTAGGCCTGACAATTCCGGTATCAACATGTATAGGATCATACCAGACAGTGAGAAGTTAATCAGTTTGAAGAATTTAAATAGTACAATCATCTGCTCATAAAAATGAACAGAAATCAATGAAATAGAAAACGAAAACGATAGAGAAAATCCATGAAATAAAACTAGTTTTGTAATTTGAGATAGTGAACTTGATAAGTCTCTCATTAAATTGAGCAGAAAAAAGAAAGATGAACAAATTACTGATTTCAGGAACGAGGGATGAGATTCTGTACGTAATATAAGGACGATAAAGGAATATTAAGTTTTAAATCAATAAAAATTAAACAATTTAGACATTCTCACCACTATGAAAAGCTCACTTAAGTAGAAATATTAACTATTTGAATGAGTGTTAACTAGTATGAGCGCTGAGTTTGGGTTATAGAGTTATATATATAGCACTTTCATCCCCAAGCAGTCTTAGTTCGGAGTTTTGGGGCGGGGGGGACAAGAAAATAAAGATTAATACTGATCGTGGAGACGAGTGAGGGCTAGGACTGAGAAAGGAACAGCTTCCTAGCGGAGTCACCCGATGAGAAACGAACAATAGGCAAAAATGATTTTCAGGGCAAGAGCTGCTGCACATGAACTCCGGCCAGAGGCCGAGGCAGCCTCCACCGCCAGGCCTCTGTGCATTGCCCAGCCCCGCCTATTTCAGCGCAGTCTCCCAGCTCTTAGCCCACTCGCGCTCCAAGCCGCGGAGCGCCCAGCTCCGGCCAAACCCACAACTCAGCAGTCGCGCGCTTGCGCACTCGAGCTTAGCGCGAAGGAGGGGGCGAGGCGGCTGCCGGAAGTGCGACCTTTCATTCCCTGCTGGCTGTTTCCATCCGGGTCACGTCGCTCGTTTCCAGTGTTTCTGACAGGATTTTCTACGCCTCTTTTGGGCGAGTTTTTGATCTTCCGCCCCTTACCACCGCCCCCAACTTCCCACACCCTTGCTGGCCCTGCCTTTTCTCGTGTGGTTCCTCCCCTACCGCTGAGCCCGGGATTTAGATCGCAATCCGCATCCGGATCCGGGCCTAGCCCTTCCTCGGGCTACTCCTTTGACTCGGGCGGAAGCTGCGACCCAGCGCGCGGGGCCGTGGCTGCCCCGGCCTCGGAGCCCCTGGGCGGGCGGCGCCGGTCGCCTCTGCTTAGCCGTTCCCCAGCGACACTTGTGAGTTAGCGGGCTCAGGAAAGGGACGCGACCGTGTAGGCCCAGGTCGGGGGCGGGGCGCGGGGAACTTTTTCTGAAACTAGTGTTCTGTGTTTTGGGGGGGAGGTTAGGGTAATAGTTCTTCAATAGCCCAGACTTATGGGCGGCTTCCAGGCTGGCCTTCTTTCTGAAGACTCTTAGGGCCGCTTACTTTTTACACTCGTTTTGTCTTCCTTACAACCCACCCCCAGCCTAGGGCCAAAAGAGGAAGATTGTTTTGGGACCCCTGCATGGTGTTTCCAAGGGTGGTGAAGAACGAAGGTAAATATCTGGGTTAATAATTTAAATTTTAAGACTTTTAGTACAATGGGTATGGAATAGTCTCAATTCTTCACTTGGCAGTAAAATGCATAGATTACAACTCTTTTCAGATTGTTGTATACCTTCTTCCCGTTTAGCTTTTGTAGCTAGGATCTTCATTACTCTTTCTGGGCCAGAACATGAAGGATTTATGTATCTCACAACTTTGGATTATCCAAGTTCCCTATTTTATTTGATCTTTCTCAGCTCTTTGCTTAAAATGGCAATTGTTTATTTTGATTGAACAGAAAAGAGATAAAGTATAAAATGCAAGCTATTGGCAACTTGTTTAACAGATGTGTGGTATGATTTTGTGAGGAGATCATCATAACTGAACATTAAGTCTGTGTTTGTGTTACTGATAACATACTAATTTTTAAATGCTATCGCATTGTATGCTATATTCATACAAGGCTTTACACATGTATAGATTAAGCACCAAAAGGCTCATAGTAGATACTGATCAATAGCCATAATAATATTACGTTGTTGACTTAAACAGCCCCAGTTATGTCTCATGGAAATATGCTGTAACAAATTCCATGTGAAATGGGCCATTTATCAATTCTTTTTTAAAAAAGTCCATTTGAGACCACGTGACTAGATTTTTTTTTTACTTTTGAATTGAAACATTAATAAAAGGAATGCCCTTTTAAAAACTTGCTTATAGTTTTGACAGTCGGTGACAAGGATTTACGAATTGCACTTTTTGGTTTGTGGAGAACAGAAGTGGGTTTAGGGGATAATAGGCATTTGGACAAAGTGGACAGATAAATTGTTTTAGTCACTACAGTTCTGTTTTTTAATTAAAGTAGCTTGTGCTTTCCAGGAAATCCTGATGAAGGAATTATGATACTCTGAGAGTTCTTTGATTGTGGAGTAGAGGTCAAGTTTAGGACAGAAATTCCAGGTTCTAAGTCATAGGCCAAACACTGTATCCCTAAGAACTACTTTTTAAACTATTCCTTACAGTCTTGTCTCTTGTATGATTATTTATAAATAAACCCATGTAGTTTCCCATTGGCTTAACCTGATCAAGAAGCAGTTCTTAAGATTCTTTCCTAAGGCAAGAACCAACGCAACAGTTTGAAACAGTTCAAAATTTACCTCAGTTACTCATTTCTAGTGTAAAGTATTGAGAAACTGATAACTTTTAAGGTAAGAAAAACAGACCACCACCAATCGCTGGATTTTATTTATCATAAGATTTCTGACCCTGGCTGCTACAGTTAATGTGGATTAATATTTTATCAGATCATTCTGTACTTAGTAAAGAAGCCTTTAATTCAGAATATAAAAAAATATTTAAAATTTTGTGGAGGTCTTCTTAATCTGGTAGGGTAATAGTTTCGCAGAACACTAATCCCTGAAACTACATGTTCTGTTTTAAAAATGATCTCTAATCTTGTTTATGATAGATTATTGTTTTTGGTGTCATTTTTATCTTCCCCATAATAATGTTAAAATGTATTAGGGTAAGTGTTAGGAAGAAGAATTAAAATTTACGGGCTTTTGGTTTACTTCCTTATCTCTAGATAAGTGTTTATCTTGAAATTTGGGATAGGCTGACTTAAATATCTGCCCTAAAGTAAACTTTAAAATAAACTTTGTAAGCTTTTAAGACTCAGATTATTTTGTCATTAGCTTTGTAGAGTACTTCTAGACCAGAAAACATCTTTTGACTTGTTCTTAGTTTGGATCTATGTAATGGGATAGAAATGAAGTCAGAACTATTGTCATTTTGAGTCTTCAAGTCTGAATAGATGTATATAGGACTTTATTTGGATCCAGAACAAAAGCACAAGCAAATTATTTACCAATATAAAGACGTTTAGAATTTTAACTAAATTGAATTAAACAAATCTGAAAATAGACAATTTAATTCAATTTAATTTTCTGAATACATTCCTTCCCTTGTTCAGATCCCTGGTATTTTATATAGATCATTTTGCATTTGAATAAAATGAAACATCAGCAATATTCATTATAATGAATTGCAATTAATATATTTAATGTCAGTTAATTTCATGTTTAATGTTGTTTTGTCATAAATCCTATGAAATGGAAATTATGTTTTATGGAGAGTTGGTTCAGGGAAACTGTAAAGAAGACCAAAAAGAGTGTGAACCTAGGCAAAGGATAGAATCAGGCATTAATTGCCAGTCTTGAATCTGGCATCCTATAATTGTTGTGTACTTTTTTTTTTTAAAGATTTATTTATTTATGCATACATACAAGAGCTGGGATACTGGCCAGAGATGGGGGAGGGGCGGTGAGAGGATTCACCAGAAACAGAGTGGGGAACAGAACAGGCAGACTGAAGTACAATGCTGAGGGGAGCAGCGGGCGAGATAGGAGAGGTCTGCTCTGCCATGTGGGTTGCTCCCTGGCCAGCTGGGGATTGAGCTTGTGCTGCAGAGTCTGCAGATTGCTTCATAGTGTGGTGCTTAACCCCTTGCGCCACCAGAGAGGCACTGTTGAGTGTACTTTTAATAAAGGATGCTCCAGATACTGTATGGTTGAAGATAATTTGTCTTTCATCTGATACTGTAAATTTTCGCAGATAAACCTACTTTAAAGAAAATTGATTTTAAAACAACCTATCACAGGAAGTAAAGACTTGCCAAAGAAAATTGGCAAACTTATATTTTGGAGGTTATACGTTATCTGTAATCCAAATTTAGATATTCAGTTTCTTGGGATGAGATCTGGTGATGGGCAGAAACACTTCTCAGTCTGTTCTGAATCTCATTCTTTGTGGGCTACCTAGGGAATTTTAATCTTATAGAGTTGGGAGGAAAAAAGCAAGGAACAAAGTATGTGTGATTTCTTTCTTCCCAGATCTTTCTCATGTGTTGTCTCCTGCTTCAGTTTTCCCAAACATCTGGTTTCAATCACCGGAGGCAACTACAATTTTTTTTTACCATTTCTTTTCTGCTCAGGTATTGTTTTCCTCTGTTCCAAAAAACCCAAAAATCTTATATAGCTCATTTTTTTGATTGATATCCTCTCATCATAAATTATGATGGCTATAAGTAGGTAAATATGTATAGCATAGTATAATAGTACATGTAACTTATAAATATGTAATAAATGATATATAATGAATATATTACGATTTCTTGTAAGTCAGAATAATCACTTTATGTTATTATGAGAACCAAATAGTAATTTTCTGTATTTCTTTTTGAGTGTTTTTTTTCTTGTTACTTTATTAAGTTTGGTAAGTTTCTTTAGTAATCTTTTTAAATTTTTGACTTAATGCTCTGTGCTATAGTTATTTCTGCTTTGTTGGCAGAACCTCCTCTATGCATCAGGTACTCTGCCAGCCAATTCTCCTCTTTCTCCCTTATTTCTTATTGAAACTTTTGCCCTTCTGCTCTAATTTAAGCCTCACCGTCATCCTGGAAAATTCCTATTTCATAGGATTTATGGGGAAATGATGTTAAAATATTAAATGACATTAAGTACATTAATTCATAATAATGAATATTGCTTGATGTTTCATTTTGTTGAAGTATAAATACATCCTGTGTCAGTCTTCTTCAATCACAGGTTTTCTTTTTCTTTTTTTGATACCAGATAGTATAGCTGGGTATAGAATTGTATATAGCTCAATAACATTTCCTTCAGAGCCTTGAAGCCATTCACTTCAGTATCTGTTTCCACTGGTGGTGTTGAGAAGTCCAAAACCATTTAGATTCCCAGCCTTTTGTTTATTTTTCCTTTCTGTAATATTTTATAAACATGTTCCTGATATTCTGAAATTTCATCATAGTATTCCTTGGTATGTATCTTATTTTTCAACCATGCTTTGCACTTCTTGGATCCTTCCAATATAAAGAGTAGCGTTCGTCAGGCTTTGATGTTTTGTTTTATTTGGTAATTTCCTTTTTGTATTTTCTCTCTTCTTTCTGGAACTTCCATTATGGTGGACCACATAGTTTGATTCTTTTATGTTTTCTTACTTATCCTTCCTCCTCTCCACCTTTACCAATTTTTCGTTTTTGTTATTTCTTTTTTTTTTTTTAAGATGTATTTGTTTATGCATACAAAAGCTGGAGCAGAGGCCAGAGATGCCGGGGCGTGTGTGCGTGTGTGTGTGTGTGTGTGTGTGTGTGTGTGTATGTATTCACCAGAGACAGAGTGGGGAACAGAATAGGCAGACTAACTGAAATACATGGCTGAGGGGAGCAGTGGGCAAGACAGGAGAGATCTGCTTCACCATGTGGATTGTTCCCTGGCGGGCCAGGGATCGAAGTCATGCTGCAGAGGCTTCAGATTGCTTCCTACTGTGGTGCTTAACCCCTTGCACCACCAAGGAGGCCCCTTTTTGTTATTTGTAAGAGATTTCCTCAATGTTATCTTTTAATTTTCTGCTGGATATTTTTGCTTTCTGTTTCATAATTTCCAAGAATTTGCTTTGTAAGCAGCATATTTTTGTTTTATATATGCAATATTTTTTAATTAATTATAGAAAGCTTCTTGAGCTTTCATCTGTTCCTGGCATTGTTTCTAAGATTTTTTTTTTTCTGAGTGGTGGTCTGTGAATGTCTATTTTAAGTGAAAGATACTAGAAATCTAGTTGAAAGCTCTGTGCACTTTGGTGGGCAATTCTGTAGTGTGGTAGGTTTCACACTAGCAAACTTCCTAGGTGGAAAACTTAACTACATTTTAGCTTCTCTGTTTACTGTATTATTTGGTTACTCTGTGTTATTCCACAGATGAGTTTTCTGATTACTGGCATTGGTAAATAGGCTGAGGATCCTGTTTTCACCTTATATCCATTACTTACTACTTGTTTTCCATTTGTTACCCAGTTCTTTGTAAATTTATAGCTGCCAGGAATCAATCACTGTGAAGAGTAAATACTAGGGATCAATCACTGTAAAGAGTAAATATTTTGTCTCTTGCTTAGATCAGTGAATGGTTCTGATTGCTTTGCATATAGGTTTTCCCCATTACTGTTGAATATGATGCCTTTTATTGGAACTTCTTTATATAAGTTATTTAGTTTTTGAGGAGTGTCTCAGGATTTTATAAACAGTTGTTTGGCAATGCAAATTTCTTCCTTTAGTTGATCAGATCTGTAAGATCTAAATTCTAGGAATCTGTGTCCCTTATGCCTTTGAATAAGTTAGTTGAGAATAAATACAAGAATCTGTAGGATTTCATTAAATTTCTCTCTAAGATGGTTTCTTTTTTATCATGAGATGGTTTCTTTTTTATCATGTGGTGATAGCTTGATTTCTAAAAGATATGTTGGTGTTAGTGGATATTTATTAGGATAAATCCTTTAGAAGCTTGTGTATATCTTGCTATTGGAATAATATTGTGGGTAATCTTGTTTAAAATTCATTATTAGTAAATTTTTTACCTATAGTGTAATGTAAGACTTTTGTATATTTACACTTAAATAACTTTGCAAATGAATTTCATAAGTTGGTAACTTATTGTTTTAAATAGTAGCTATTGATTACCAAAGAGTTTTTAATATCTTTAAGCTATAGTAATTTGTCTTTCAAAACTATTCTAGGTAGAAGAATACATGTTCACTTTTAGTGAGCAAGAGCATGTTCCCAAACTCAATTTTGGGTCGCCCGCCTTTCACACCAAATCATCAACAACATAGTAACTTCTTCGCCCTGTCACCAACTCTTTATTCACACCAGCAGCTTATAGATGCACAGTTCAACTTTCAGAATGCAGAGTGAGTATGGTGATACTTTGGCCTATATCAGTTGTAAATTTCATTTTATGCTTGACACAAACCCTTTTTATACAAAATATTTGAAGGTAGAGAGTATGTTATATCTTGTTATATTTTGATCTGTGAATTTATTATCCTTTGTTGTTTTTCTTTAAAAAAAATAGAGTTGAGGGCTGGGGAGGAGACTTGTACCAGTACCACAAATTGGAGGGGCTCCTCTTCTCAGCTATCTCATCTTTTTTTTTCATTGTCTTTAGTTGTGTGGTTTTGTTTTTAAAGAAAGTGTTTATAGTTATGTTCTTTCTCTGTTTTTGGTAGCTTGTCTAGAGCTGTGTCATTACAACAGTTGACGTACGGAAATGTCAGTCCAATACAGACCTCAGCTTCCCCATTATTTCGAGGAAGGAAGTAAGTACTTATTACTTATTTGAAAATAAAATTTTGCATTTCTGATTAACTTCATAATAATATACCTTGTATTAAAATTGTGTGGACATTATGCCATAAATTTTAACTACATAACACATTGTGTATTAAGTCCTTTCTTAGGGTTTAAAAATTTTTAGGAATCATTTTGTTGACTTATTCCTGCCATTTTAAATTTTAGATGAAATGAAGCTTTTTTTTTTTTTTTTTTAAGATTTATTTATTTATGCATACAAGAGCTGTGGTACAGGCCAAAATTGCGGGAGGTGAGAGGATTCACCAGAGACTGAGCGGGGAACAGAACAGGCAGACTGAAATACACTGCTGAGGGGAGCAGTGGGCAAGACAGGAGAGGTCTGCTGCGCCATGTGGGTTGCTCCCTGGCCGGCCGGGGATCGAACTTATGCTACAGAGGCTGCAGTTTGCTTCATAGTACAATGCTCAACCCCTTACGCCACCAGGGAGACCCTGAAGCTCTATTTCTTCAGAAACCCATTTTTAACTGAGATTTTAAATTAAATCAGATGAATTTTTGTATTTGTTTGCTTGGACTATCATAACAAAGTACAGCAGACTGGGTAGCTTAAACAATAGAAATTTATTTTCTCACAATTCTACAGGCTAGAATTCAAAGATGAAAGTGTTGGTAGGTTGGATTTCTTTTGAATTCTCCCTCCTTGGCTTGTAGAGGACACAATTCAATCCATAAGTAACAACTTTCTGGTAAAGTTTGCACCATTTTATCTAAAGCTTATACTAGTAAGGGTCCATGATAAATATAGTGAAAAATTTATATATGACACAAAGGCTTTCTATATAGAAGCCAGGAACTAATTTTAACCAGTTAGATGATAAGAAAGTGATATATCACATAGTAATTATAATGGAATTTTAGAGGTGATAGTTAATATTAAAGATTTGGCAATATTTGTAAGATATTGCTATTTAAAGCCTATATAGACATCTCATTATGGTAATAGCCAATTATACTATGAGAAACACATTAGAACCTGGTAATAAATAATGAGATATTAATCCCCAAAAACCCCTAAGACTTATTGATCTACTATGTAGTAGACATTGTTTGAAGGACTTCACAAATAATGATTTGGTTGAATTTTATAATACTTCATGAGGTTTATCGCTACTCACATTATCCCTCTTCTGTTGAGTAGAAAACTGAAGCCCATTGAGGTTAAGCAGCTAGTTTTTCAGGTAGAAATGGCATTGCTGGTATTTGAACCAGGCCTTTTGGCTCTATAACCTATAATTAGAAGTACTATACTATGTGTTGTTTTACATGATTATTATTATAGAGAACTGTATAATGATGCTGAAAGTATTCACTTTATTTGGATTTTTAAATATTTTTTAGATAGCCTTCGTAGTCAGTTTGTGTTTCACAAATGAAAATAAATTACATTAGTTTGTAGTTACACATTTTTAAAACTAAAAATGTCATGCATAGTCAATAGATGTTCAGTATTTACGCTCTCAGTTATTTTCATTTAAAGAATATTATATTTCCAGCACAATACACATTTGCCTGAGTTTTAGTTATTTTGTGGGTAAAGGAGAGATGAACTGGATTAATCACAAAGGAATAGCATGAATAAGGATAATTCTCCTTTACAACCAAAATACATTGATCATGCCAAAGAAATTTAACACTTATATAATACTAATGTATCTGGAATACATTACCTTTTCAAATTTCCTTAGTTATCCAGTGTCTTTGTAGCTTATTGAAAAATAGGTATTTCCTAATTTGATCTTTCCTACTGAAGAACCAGAACACAAACTCATAGAGTCTTCTTACATATAGCACAGTTAACTTAAACTCCTTATATTGAGTTTGGATTTTTCAAATGGGATAGTTCAAATACAGAAAACTAAGCGGTTTTTTTTTTTTTTAAGATGCATTATTACTAGTCATTTTTCATAAGGTGTTGAAGCCATCTCTTGTGCTAAAAATGAGTATTTTAAGATCATAGAGAGCTAATAATGTAACCTTGCTGAAAAGAGTCAATATTGTCATCTATATATTTTAAGTTTTTTGATGATGAGGAAGTTATTTTTATCTTTAATTACTAAGGTATCTTGCTTGTTTTCAGGAGATTAAGCGATGAAAAAAACCTTCCTCTAGATGGTAAACGGCAGCGTTTTCATTCACCCCACCAAGAACCAACTATAGTTAACCACATAGTGCCTTTATCAGGTGAAAGAAGATACTCAATGCCACCATTGTTTCACACACACTATGTACCCGATATTGTCAGATGTGTTCCACCTTTTCGAGAAATACCATTTTTAGAGCCTAGAGAAATCACGCTGCCTGAGGCCAAAGATAAGGTAATAATAATGTAGATTTTAGCTTTACCTTTTGAAAAATATATAATGTATTAAAAGTCTCAAAAATGTATGTCTTAGATTAAGTAGAATTTACCTTTTTTTGCTGCTTAAAATACTATTCAACAGTTTTCTAATTTGATTTTTGTCTATACTTTGTTTTTTGACAGTTTTTTAATGCAAGGACAGCTTTAGTATCAGAAAAGCAGATTGTGTCTGATTCATAAATGTATGGGATTAAAGCCCCAAATATTTGATTTCTTAGCTTAAAGAACCCAATTATTTTTATTATGGGGAAAAAAGTTTCATATGATTGGTGTATTAAGTGTTAAAAAGTATTTCCTTTTGGGCCTTTTGTATTTGTCATAATATATATTTTTTGAATGTCAAAGGGGGAATCCAGGAATCAAGGAGGAAGTAATATGTTTAAAGTGAACTAATGGAGTTCAGGTGAAGGGTGTGTCGCGTGGGGTTCTTGGGTCCCTCTGAGAAGTAATGCAGCAGAATTCGTCAGCACATGACAAAGAGGAAAGGAGAACAAGGAAGGAGAGACAGCTGTGTAGACACAGGCAGGCAGTCTCAAAGAACAAGAACTATATTTTGCCAGGGCAATGGGTGTTCTTTCATAATGTTCTTTGATGGAATTATTGTGGGAATTATCACCTTGGGGTCAGGTTGGGTTGGTTATCTAAGATTAGTAATCCTCTCTGCCCCCATCTCTGGCTGATAATCTTTTCTGACCCCTCCTTAGATTCCTGGAACCTTCCATAGATTGTTTAGTTAAGATTTATTAATTGTCCCTAGCCCCACCTCTGGTGTTTGTCCTTGTGAGATCTCCCATCCTAATTTTTTCCTACTATAAGATTCCAGCAATATGATCAAGGAAGTTTGATGAAAAACATTTATTTGTAAATAACATTTTAAATAAATGAAGTTATGCAAATCGTAATTCTTGGATAATTACATTATGGGCATTGAGGAACAATAAGTTATTTAACACCAGTATTAGAAGCATGTCTTTTCTCCCCTCCTCCATATTTAGTGAAACCTAAAAAAGAGATTCATGTTACTTAGAAGAGTTTACACTGTACATATTTGCATTTTCTTGTCTTGTCTTGTCTATGGATTATACTTGTGGTTTTTACATGTTTAAAGCTGCTCTCGTTGTTGAGAAATATATTTGTAGGCTTGGAGAATGAACCTGAGGAGAGGTGTAGTGACTTTGTTTTCCTCATCTTTTGGGTTGCTAGCAACCAGTGTAGGCCTGAAATATAGTAATTGTACGGAAAATGTAGTGTCAAAAAGAAACTCGCTTCCTTCATTAGTTGTGCTGCTTTTTATTCCTCTGTTCTTTTTCTTGAAATGAGGTGTCATTGTATCAAAATTTGCTCTTTTAAAGTGCATGATTCAGTGCTTTGTAGTCTGTCCACAAAGTTCCATTACTATGACCACTGATTACAGTATGTTTGCATTACTCCCCTCCCAAAAAAAGCAGCTCTCATCCTTTAACCCTTTCTTCACATGGCCTTCCCTTTCCCCACCTTTCCTCAGCCCCTGGCAACCATTTATCTATTTTTTTAATCTCTGGATTTCCCTGTTGTGGACATATAAATGGAGTCATATAATTTGTGGTTTTGCTTATTTTTCTTGGCATGTTTTCAAGGTTTGTCCATGTCCATATCAAGTATCAGTTCTTCATTCCTTCTTATAGCTGAATAGTATTCATTGTCTAGATTAAGACCATATTTTGTCCATGCATTCCTCGGTTGATGGACTTTAGAATTGTTTCTGCTTTTGGCTATTAGGAATATCTGCAAACTAGTTTTTGTGTGGAAATAATGTTTTCATTTCTCTTGGGTATATATGTACATACATAGGAATGAAATTTCTGAGTTAAATTGCTGAGTTATGTAAGTAACTTCTTCAGGAACTGCCAAAGTATTTTCTAAAATTGCTCTGTCCTTTTACATTTCTATCAGCAATGTGTAAGTATTCCAGTTTCTCCACATCTCTGCCAATACTTGTTATTTTCTGTTTTTTAACTTTAGCCACCTTAATGCTATGAAGTGGTATCTTATGATTTTGATTTGTGTTTTCCTAATGAGTTCAGAGGTTCAGCGTTTTTTCGTGTGTGTTAGCCATTTGACTATCTTTGGAGAACTGTCTATTGAGATCCTTTGCCCATTTTTTTAAGTGTTGAATTGTAAGAGTTTTTTTTTACATATTCTGGATGCTAGATTCTGGATATTAGACTCACATGATTTGCGAATATATTCTTTCTGTGGTTTGTCTTTTTACTTTCTTGATGGTGTCCCTTGAAGCAAAAAAAAATTATTTTAATGAAGTCCACTTTATTTTTCTTTGAATGCTTTAGCTTTTGAAGTCATATCTAAGAAATCATTGCCTAATCCAAGGTTATATTTTTTATTTATTTTTTTTTAATTTTTATTTATTTATTTATTTTTTTATAGAGGCATGCTTTATTTATTTGTTTGCTGGTTTGTTTGTTTGTTTTTGTTTATACATGCAATGGGTACAGTCAGAAGCGCGGGAGGGTGAGAGAATTCACCAGAGCCAGAGCAGGGAGCAGAGCAGGCAGAAGGACCGAAGTACACTGCTGAGGGGAGCAGCGGGCGGCAGGAGAGGTCTGCACGCCATGTGGGACCCTCCTCTGGTGGCCGGGGAGCAGCCGGGGATCGAACCGGCGCCGCAGAGGCCGTGCGCAGTTTCGCAACCCAGAGCTCAACCGCTGCGCCACCGGGGAGGCCCTAATCCAAGGTTATAGATATTAATTCCTATGTGTTATTCAAAGGGTTTTATAGTTAACTCTAAGATTTAGTTCTTTGGCTCATTTTAATTTTTGTTTGTGTTGTGAAGTGGGTGTACATCCTAATTCTTTTCACTATTTGTTAAGTTGTCCTAGCTTTGGAAAAGATTCTGTCATTCTTTCTTAAAATTATAAAAGGTAAAACCAATGGGCAGGAGGAAAAAACAAAGTGAAAGGGGAAATGACTAACTTGGGATGATTTGTACCATTTATCTGACACTCCACCTTTCCTTCTTTCTTTGTTTTTACATTTAAATTTTTTTTAGATTTTTTTTTTTTGTTTATGCATACAAGAACTGGGTGTAGGTCAGAGATGTAGGGGGTGGGGTGAGAGGATTCACCAGAGACAGAGAGGGGAGCAGAACAGGTGGATCAACTGAAATACACTGCTGAGGGGAGCAGCGGGCTGAGACAGAAGAGGCTTGCTGCACCATGTGGATAAGCCAGGGATTGAACTCAGGCCCCAGTGGCTGGTGATAGCATGACAGTGCTTAGACTTTAACCCCTGTACCACCAGGGGCCCCCTGTTTTCACATTTGAAAGATGCTTTTGTAATGCTATAATGTGAAAGTCTGTGGTATAAATCAAATCAAACCAATTCATTTGAATGAATATGTAGGAATCTTTTACTCTTTGGGCTTTGAATATAGGTATGTAGATAGACCCATAGTATATATTATGAATAGGTATTGAAATCTCTATTTTTGCATGGATTTATGTATACATACGTATATGTTACGTATATAAAATAGTTGATTATTACAACTATTATTTCTGCACATGAACTAAGATGCATGTTGAGTTTTAGTAAATTTGACCACATAATTCACATTAGTGAAGTCACATAATTTACACTGGTAAATTATCTAGTAGTCCATATCAATAACTTTTTTCTTTGTTTAGTAGCATAGACAGAGATTCTCCTGAAATTTATGCAATGAATTTTGTATAGGTTCATTCTGTAACTGAACACTTGAGAACTAATATTTATGGATTTCTCTCCTAGGCATTGTATGTGTGTTATGTCATATATATAACACCAGTAACCCCATGACATAGGTATCCTAATTTTACTGAGGCTCAGAGAACTGAATAACTCAAAGTTACAGTAAGTAAATGATAACTAAGATTTGATCTTGGTCTCTAATAATACAAAAAGGGAGAAATTCTAAATGCTTAAAATCAAGGATAGCAAGGTGATAGTGTTAGAACGGACCATAATGCCAGAGTAGTCTGTGACATTAATAGTTAATATTTATTGAGAGTCTTTCACCTAGATCTTGGTTGTAAATTTCATTGAGATATTTGCAACTATGCAAAATTCTGCTTTAACATTTGTGCTCTTGAGAAACATCATGTTTTGCAAATTATACATTAAGGCTGTGGCAAAACAGGACTGTTGCCTACTACTTAAGACCTGAAAATTTTGTAACCAGAACACTAACAAGAATATTAATTTATAATTTGGGAAATAACTTAGACAGAGCAGGTAGGCAGCTTATTATGATTGGTTACTGCTGTAGGGACTAATAAAAATACATAAAGTAGAGTGGAAATGCTGGCTTGAGGTGCGCACTTATACAAAGTAGTTAAAAGTTGAGCCCTGAGTCAGTGAGGCTGCTCTTAAGGTAGACACAAAAGGAGAGGGCTTGCACCAGTAGAGAGCTGTATGGGCTTATGCTTTGTTGAAACCATGGACATAGACACTTATTTTAATTGTCTTAGATCTATAAGACATTTTTTAGCAGAACTTACAGTATATATTGCAGAAATGAGGTCAGGGTGAGATACATGAATCCTGAAGTCATCTGAATAAGAATGACAACTGAAACTCCTGGAGTAGGTTTGATTTTGTATTTATTTAGTATTCAGCAAATATTTGCATTGTAATGTTTGAGCTGAGAGCTAAAGGGTGAGTAGGAGTTAACTAGTGAAAGCATAGTGGGGGTGGATAGAATGCTTTAGAGAGAAGAAACAGCATATTTGAAAGTTCTAATGTAGAAAGGAGCATGGAGTATGCAAACAACTTCAAGGAAACCATGGTGGCTAGAGATTGGTTGATTATGGGGAGAGTTAAATGAGTTAAGAAGGGTGTGGAAAAGGGAAGCTCACTGTAAGAACTTGCATGTCATTTTGGTCTTCAGCTTAAAAACAGTGGTAAGTTATTCAGGGCTTTCTTTAGCAGGAAGGAGAGGTGAATTAAAATTATTCTGACTGCATTGTGTGAAGTTGAACAAACATGAATGTGGGGAAATTATTGTAGTATTCTAGGTGAAAAGCAATGGTACCTTAAATTAGGAAGTGCTAGTAGTTAAGATAAAGAGAAATTGTTGGATTTAAGTTTTGTTTGGGAAGTGGAATGGATAGTTTGTCTACATTTTGGCACTGCTGCAGTTAAGACAACTAAAAATTTCTACAGAGGTTGCCAAATGTCCCTTGGGGGCCAAAATTGCCCCCAGTTGAGAACCATTGGATTAAATAGAGAAGATAATGGGGATTACTCCCAAGTTTTGGGCTTCTACACCTAGATGCATAATGGTATCACTATGAACAAAATGGAAGAAAAGCAAGGGTGGGGGTGTGTGTATGTGTGTGTGTTTAATAGGAATTTGAGGTTGAGCTGGGGCCTTGTGAGTTCTTTTGGCTATGTTGCCTTTAACATGCGTTTGAAATACTAAATTATATCTTAATATGAATAGATGTGGAATTCACACCTATTGACCATAAATGTACATTTAATAATTATTAGCACATACATGATAATTGAAGTCAGTTGTGTAGATATTATTAAGAGAAGAGGGTTTGGATCTAAGACTGAAATAGATTGAGGAAAGAATGAGGAAACAGAAAGGGAAATTTAAGAATATAAACAATTGCTTTCTGAAGTTTGACTATAATGGGGATGAGATAAAGGAGGGAAATTGAAATAAGGGGGTTTGATTTTTAAGGTGGGAGAAATTTTAGCCACATATAAGTGTTTATGGGAAAGATTGAATAGAGAGAGGAAATTGTCTACTCTGGAAAGAAAAAAACAGTCATACAACGTTTCTTAGAAGGTGGAATGGACATAAGTCTTGCATGTAGGCATAGTAATTGACTTTAAGAGGAAAACTTTTTGAAATTGAGGATAGGATAGATTAGGTATAGATATGAAAACGTTTATAGATGTGGTAGGAAGAAGTTAATGGAGGTCCCATAGTTGAGTGATGTCCTGTTTTCTCTCTGAATTATTATGCAATTATCTATTGAAATGGAGAGGACAAGGTGGGATATTTGAGTTTTGAGAATAGTGAAGATGTTTGAAATAGTGTTTACTGAGTGCACGAAATCAACCACACTTAAGAAGCAGCATAGAGAATGCTTGAAACAGTATTGCTCGAGTTCAATTAAGATTGTTAATAACATTATTATGTATTATTGTGATTATTATATAATCCATCAGCTGATTGTTTAGCTTGTGGGAAAGATTTTGTTAGAAGTTTTTAACTATTTTGAAAATTCATATTCTGTGCTTTGAAATGTAAGGAACTGAATTTCTTTTAAATGATTACTCTCTGAATTTATTTTCTTCATTTAAAAATCTTTTGCCTGTTTTTCAAGTTGCTATATTAATAGAAAGAAATCTAAGTCAAAAAATCTGAGTTCCCTTTCTGAATTTTAACTTTTATTTCACTCTAGTATTTATTTTTAAAAAGTTATTTAGGGCCTCCCCAGTGGCGCAATGGTTGAGCGCTGGGCTGCGAAGCTGCCCGCAGCCTCTGCAGCGCTGGTTCAATCCCCGGCCACCGGCGAGAGCCATGAGAGTCCCACATGGCTCGCAGACCTCTCCTGCCACGCCTGCTGCTCCCCTTAGCAGTGTACTTTATCAGTCTGCCTGTTTTGCTCCCGGCTCTGGCTCTGGTGAATTCTCTCACCCTCCTGCTCTTCTGACTGTACCTAGTGCTTATATAAATAAATAAATCTTTAAAAAAAATTTACTTATATATATTTTACATCATTAATTTTTGTTGAGTGTTTGCTTTCTCCTGTCAGGTGTAGGCCCCATGTAATTCCCATCACCAATACCCCCGTGCAGCGTCACCATAGTCCCTTGTGCTCTTCCTTCCCCTATTTTGATTATTCTAACTTTTAGGTAAATACATTGATCCCTGGACAAAAGAGAGGCGTAGAGTAGAATTAGAGTTATCCAAGCGCTTGAATTCCATCTAATAAAACTTTTCTTTGGAAATTCTGGCTAGTTTAAAGACATACAAATTGATATGGTATCTTGAATTTTGAGTTGAAATGAGGTTTCAGTGAGGTTTTTTAGGTATTTTATGAAAAAATGTTTTCAGACATTGCCAGATGTCCCCCAGGAGTCAGAATCCTTCTAGTTTTAGACTTTATTTCCTTTTCTTGTAAAGGCTGTATACTGTTGCTGGCAGATACTGGATGGTGTTGTCTTTGAAGAGTGTTCATTTGTTTTGAGATTCTGATCCTTCTGTGATCTTCTTGTATTTACCTGAGTTGTAGCCTGTGAAATTCCCTCCCAATTTTGGTTGCTGTTTCACATCAAAATGAAATGTGTATAAAACTTTTCAATCATGTATCATACAGAAACAGGCAGCAATTGAAGGTTGTAGTTTACTGACCCAGGGACTATACTCATTACGAATTATCTGTGACTAATTTTCTGTGACTTGGTGATACTTTGTAAAAGTAACTATTTCAATTACTAAGTAACCATTCGATATTGTAAAGTATGAATAAGATAATACAGATTTTAAAAATACTGTCTCTAGTATTGTTTTATACTTTTTTGGTATGATAATTACTTTTACATTTCTGAACAAAGTTTTTGCTTTTTATATGGTGAATTCAAGTTGAGTCAACAGATACTGGAATTATTTGAAGCATGTCAGCAGCAACTAAGCGATTTAAAGAAGAAAGAACTGTGTCGAACACAGCTGCAGAGAGAAATTCAGCTGTTATTTCCACGTAGGTTTCCCTATTTTACATGCTCGTTTTGTATGTGCATTCCTCTTTTAAATGTTTATGCCTTACACTTCTGTTGTTTCTTTAGAAAGCAGACTTTTTTTGGTTGGATCTTCTTTAAATGGATTTGGTACCCGGACCAGTGATGGTGATTTATGCCTAGTTGTTAAAGAGGAACCAGTAAGTAACATTTATTCCAAGCATGTTTCTCGTGTTAATTCATTTACGATTTTCTCATATTTTGTTTCAGTTACTTTTCTGGATTCAGTTTATAATAATTTAAGTAAAGTCAGGAAGTTCTTTTTCTTTTATGGTCTGTGCACAATAAACATAACAGGAATTCTAGCATTCTTTTTATTTTATTTTTTTCACTTATTAAAGTACTATGTCCTTTTAAGTTTTTAAACTGTTAAAGTACTATGGCTTTTAGGAACTTTGCCTCTACTTTGAAACGTCATTGGGTTGGCTATGTTACTGGGATACAGAAAAAAAAACGGTATGTTTCAGCATTATCTTTTTGATGTATTTCCTTTCCATTTGAATTCTCAGTGATTTTATTTTCTGTCATGCTTTTCTCCCCTTGAAAATGCTATTTGGAGTTCATATATTTGGGAAGAGCAAAAGAGATTTTAAAGTAATATTTAATATAGTTTTCTCTGATTTTTTTTTCTAATTTTACTTAGCAAATCAAGTTTTGTTGTTTAGTATTGTTTATTTGAATTTCCTGTTGACTGATACTTTCGAGTATCCATAATATCACAATAATTGGCGCTCATTAAGCTGACCTAAAGCAGATTTTCCAGTATGCTGAGGTTTTAAAAAAATTACCAAAGATTTAGCTAATTTTAGTTTACTTTTAATGTGCCTTTTTATGTTCCTTCTCTTTAAAATACAAATAAAATCTATGAAATGGAAATATGTATTTTTGTTATTCCTATAATTCCACTAACAAAATTGTCTAGTCACTGTTAAGTCAGTGATTTATTCCAAGAAAGAAACATATTTTTCTAGACTTTGGAATCATGTTAAAGGAAAAGTTAAGAAATGAAACCCAAAACTTCAGAAATAATAAACATTATGGTGTAAGTTTTAATTAAAAGTTTTTCTCATGCAATTGAACTATACTCAGGCATGTCCTAATAATCCTTCAGTCTAATTCACATGTAAGTATCATGTCATCACAACTTACTCAAAAATATGAGTTGTCTTTAAACAACTCATAGTCTAGGTAGGGAAATAAAACATGTTATAGAAAGTTAAAATTCTGTTTATTTTTCTTAGAGAAGATTGATTTTTGTACATTTATACTAAAGGGGAAAATGTCATGGCTGTTTCAATATGTCTTTTAAAATTCTTTTTTAAATTTTAAATCAGGAATTGATTTAGAAATATTAATGTAAAAAAAGAGAGGAAGAAATGCTGGTGTGAAAGATAGCATAAAGGTTGATATTTTCTGTTGTAATTTTGTGTATATTGAAGAATGACTCAAAAACAGATTATTGTGTTTTCTTTTTGTTTGAGGTACTTTAAGAAAATAAAACACTAAGTTTAGGAAAATAATGAAAAAACACTTTATTTTTAACTTTTCAGTGTTTTTTTCAGGTAAACCAGAAGACTGAAGCACGGCATATACTCACCTTAGTCCATAAACACTTCTGTACAAGACTTTGTAAGTCTGACATGCCTCAAGTTCTTATGTCATCTGATAACTCTTTATTTAAATATCTCTCACTTTACTTTTTGGTAAGAATTACTTATTTTCTGCGTCAGGATAATATGGATTATTAATAGTTATAATGCAAAATATCTCTGAAAAACCAAAAAGACTATACAGTCTTATTAATGTGAGCGAGAGAATTTCATCTGTTTTTTAACGACATGCTATTATATGTGTCAGGTGGAAAATACAAAGTCAAGAAGCAAGTTACTGCCCTTGAACAAATCTGGAGTTACATTTTTCGTTAATTTTAAAACATTAGAAAATTGCTTATTTGGGGAAAAACTTAAAATTTCTTTTATACATTTTTGTGTTTTCCTAATTCTCTGCAGTGAATGTGTGTGTATTGTTTTAAACTTAGGAATTTTTTTTTTTAAGTTTGATAGAATAAAGATATATATGTGTAGTTCTTAGAGATCATACTAATTTGAATGTATCGCTGCATCATGTATCATGTTGCAAGCATTTCCACAATCTAAAACTGTGTAGATAAGATTTCTGTGGCTGCCATAATAAGATGCCACGTGCTGTACCAGAATTTAATTATTATTCTTCTTCTGCTTGCCTAGGTATTTTTCACAGTTGTAATGCTGATGAACTTCTTTAAACATTACTAGATAGCAGACCAGATTTCTGATACACATTTCTTGATATAAAGCCCTCTAAATGGTATTGGAAGTTCCAGCCTTAGAATTCAATAATGTCTTTCTTCCCCCCCCCCCCAAGACAGTATTTTATTAATTGTTATAACTTAGAAATACTGTTTTCTAAAAATGTGCTTTGGAATACTATAAATTTGAGAGAAATTTATAGATATAGATAATTCATTTTATCTTACATCTTTCAGCTGGCTACATTGAGCGACCTCAGCTGATTAGAGCAAAAGTGCCAATTGTGAAGTTCAGAGATAAAGTCAGGTAATTTTTGAATTCTTTTTTTTTTTCAATTGCTTTAGATCATTTTTATTTATTTATTTTTTATGTAGAAGAAGTGGGGTGTAGGACAAAGGTACAGGGAATGAGAAGATTCACCAGAGACAGTGGGGAAGCTAACAGGCGGATTTATTGAAATACTGCTAAGGGAGGCATTGGGTGCTACAAGAGAGGTCTGCTGAACTGTATGTGGGTTAGCTCCCTTGCTGGGTATTGAACTTAGGCCACTGCTTTGATCGTGATAGCGCTGAGACTTAACTCTTAGGCCTTCAGGGATGCCCTTGTAGATCTTCAGTATCAGTCCTTTGTCAGATGTATGATGTGCAAATATTTTCTCCCATTCAATCTTTTGATTTTTGTTATAGTTCCTTTATTTCATTGAATGAATATATTATTAAGTTGTCCACTTCCCTGTTAAAATAAGCAGTTTGTGCATAAAATTCTTTCCATATTAAGGATTACGTTAGTATTTCTAAAAGTATACTTTGAAGCAAGTACTATGGATATTTTAAAGCTCTGAATTAATATTTTTGGTAAAATTTTATAAATTAGTTTTCATCTGTTTTTTCTTCTCTTGAGTTATACAGAGGTAGTGCAAACTTTTTTTAGACTTTTAGATACACAGTTAAAGAATGTAACTCTATTACCATATATTTCCAAAGCCAGATATATTTGATATCTGAAGTATTAATACCACTATTCATTTTATCAATGTGCATGAATAATTGAACAGTTATAGAAATTCTTTCCCAAAACAAACAATATGACATGGTAAATTTAAAGTTTTATAATTAAAAGCTATAAAATTTCAAGTTTTTAATTTTCAGCAATATTTTTCATAGAAAACATCATTGTTCTAGTAGTATATTCATACTACTACTAGTAGTATATTCATCCATTACTTATATATATTGTAATGCTCTTTTTGGTTTAGCCTTTCTTACAGATCCCATCATTATTGCCCAATTTTGGAGATTGTGAATTGCATGTATTTTTTTTTTTTTTTCAAAGAAGTATCCCCACCGTTATGTTTTGACTGTTAACAGTTCTTCCCAGATGTCAGTAGCTAAATTTGGAATGATGTTATAATCTAACAACTTTTTCAGAGGAAATATAATGTATAGACAGAACTTACATTCTTTTTGCCTGCACTTTGACTTTCTTTTCCTTCTGTTTTCAAGCAAATACTGCCATAGTTCCATATTAGCTGAGAGTACATACTTAACTGGGATAATCTGCCCAGAGATGTTTTTGTTCACATAATTTTGTTTGCTTGGAAAGGATTCCAAAATTTTAAAATTTCTTTTGTTAAGGATAATTGGAGCCTTACCAGTACATTACAGATCTTTGAAGAGTAATCCTCTTTTTTATTTTTAATGCACACTAATCATATCAAAATGCATACTGAGATTATATATTGATTTTATTTCTTTAGTGCCTCATTTTAAGATGTTTGGCCTTTGGGCCCATGTTACTTTATATCACTAAGTAAATGTTGATGGATATTAATTTAGTTCTGAGGGAGTTTGTATTGAGCTAAAGTTTTTTTTCTTAATAGTTGTGTGGAGTTTGACTTGAATGTCAACAATATTGTTGGAATAAGAAACACATTCCTTCTCAGAACTTATGCATATCGTAAGTTTTTTATTTCCCAATAATTATCAGCTTTTGTTTTTATTCTTCATTCCTTTTTTAAAATGTTTGTAGTAAATGCTGATATCATTTTATAATGTTATAACAACATATATTCATTTACTTAACTTACAATATATTATTATGTTACTCCACTAAATCATATACTACCATAATTATAGTTCAGTGGAATAAATTTTAGTTATTGGTAATTTTTTAAAAAGTAAGATGTTTCAGAAGTAAGATGCATTTTTTGTGGAACTGATGTTTAGTATATAGGGAGGCAATACTTTGTTATGGAGTTGGGAAATGCTATAAACTTTCAAAGAAACTGTAATGTCCTACCCTTTTTTTAAGTTTTAATTTTACTTTCAGTTGAAAATCGAGTTCGTCCATTAGTACTGGTGATTAAGAAGTGGGCAAGTCACCATGAGATAAATGATGCCAGTCGTGGTACTTTAAGCAGCTATAGTCTTGTATTGATGGTTTTGCACTATTTACAAAGTAAGTACTATAAATTTTCCCCATTTTTAAAACAGAAATACAGTTAAACTTCATTATGGTGTCTTCCCTATCTTCAGATATCATTGTGTTAAAACATTCTAAGGCCCATAAAATTGTATTTCCTGTTTTGTTGCTTTGAAAAGTGGTGTTCCCTGCAAGCATTATAAAGAAGTTTCACTGTGTTTTTATTTTTTCTCAGTTTTCTATATTCACTTTATACTCAAAGAACTTTTACATTCTATTGTGGACTCATTGAGCCTGATAGATGAATGTTCAGCAAGTCTATAAAAATAAGCTCAATAACTATTTCCTTGATCTTATTTTTCATTTGAGACAGGGATTAAATGATTTTCTTGTTGGTCAAAGCTTTTTTTCCTGTGAGCTGGCATGGAGATTGGGTGAAAGACTCAATGTTAATGTAATAGAAGTCAATATTTACCAAGATGCAGAGTCTGATTTACTCTGAGTTAATCATGTTTCTACAGTTTAAAGAGCAGTGTTGTAATATTTATGTTCATACCCTTTGACTTAGTTATTTCTCTCTTGGAATTTATTCTAATATGGTTTATATATTAAAGCTGTTTTTCATGATTGTTGAAATAACAGAAGACTAGAAATAAGTTTTTAGGAATAGGGGAATGGTTAAATTAATTATGATTATTCTAATATGAAATTTACACAGCGACTAAAAATCTTGTTTTAGTATATTTAATAAGAAAAATACATGAAACACTAAGTCAAATAAAACATGCCAGTTTTATTTAAAAAATAGTAACTTTTTGTGTATATATTCGTATGTATACAAATATTGAAAGGTATCCCTATGTATACAAATAATCTATTGGGTTATTGTTGAAAGGTAGAATTTGTTTATATGTTACTTGTTTGCAGATATTTTGTAACAGATTAAGTAAGAGTATATTTTTATTTGAAAGATAGAATTTGAGTTAGTGAGAGACTTACAAAATTGGGCTAGAGTTTCATGAACCAATCATGAGGTTGGATAATCTTCCTCTTTGTTGTTAAAAAAAATTCAAGCTAATTATGATGCATGTGTTTTTATTGTTGACACTAGTGTTACTGTTTTTCCCCCTAAAAGTATTTGAAGCATGACTTTGGTTGTTTTATGCTCTATGTAGCAATAATAATTTTTTGTCCACTTTTGCAATTCAGTCTAAGACATATTACTTTTGATGCTTTTTTAGTTAGTTCTGTCTTGTGGGTTGCAGTTTAGTTTTTTTAATAATTGAATAGATTTAAAATATTTCTTATAAAATAGAAATAATATGACAAATATGTGTTACTGTTTAGTGTCTTTTCGGTTTTTTAGTTTTAGTTATGATTTAAAAATTTGATTTGACTAAAACATTTAACACAACAAATATATCCCTTCGTCCTTATGATTACATTAGAAATTTTAGGGCCTCCCCTGTGGCACAGCGGTTGAGCGCTGGGTTGCGAAGCTGCCCGCAGCCTCTGCAGCGCCGGTTCCATCCCCGGCTGCTCCCCGGCCACCAGAGGAGGGTCCCACATGGCGCGCAGACCTCTCCTGCCACCCGCTGCTCCCCTCAGCAGTGTACTTTGGTCCTTCTGCCTGCTCTGCTCCCCGCTCTGGCTCTGGTGAATTCTCTCACCCTCCCGCGCTTCTGACTGTACCCAGTGCATGTATAAATAAATAAAAATAAATCTTTAAAAAAAAAAAAAGAAATTTTAATTTGATTACCGTCTTTAGAAAATTGCATTTTAATGCCATATGCCCCAAAGTGGTTTTGCAAGCATGTTGAAAATTTCATCATTAATGTTTTTACCAGTGTAATGAAATCATATCAAAATTTTTTATTTATATTTTGTTTGACATATTAACAATTGACCATGCTTAATGAGGTAGTTTCTAATAGTGGCAATATCATCAACCATCTCTAGGTCTTTGCTAAAGGACTTCAGCTACCCAGCACTATTGTGAAATTCTGTACTTTGGCAACTTGAAGCTATTTCTCTCTAGAAGAAACTAAAGATTGAAAAAATACTTTTCTTGTCAAACAGGAACCAACAGGTGGATTGAGCATTTAAAGCTCTGCCAAAATAAAGTAGATTTTATGATTTGAGTCCAAGTTATTCTTCTTTGGCCTCCATACTCTTGCCTGTAATATGAATAGTTTAATTAGATGACCCTTAAGTTTCATATAACTTCCTAAATGCTTCAGTACCTTTTCTGCCATGAACAAATGTAACAGGTTCTCTATATTTTCAAAGGTTGAAGATTAAAGCATTTCCTAGAATGAATTGCAGTAGTCAGTAATCGAGTATATATATATATATGCTTGAAAAGGTGACTGATGAAAGCATTAGTGGAAAAACACATTGAGAAAAGATTTTAATGACAAACTAAGATTAAGAGTGAATAATAAAAGCAAAAGTATTGACTGGTTGAAATAATAACATGAATGAATATAATGAAATGTTTACCATGTTACCAGGTGCAGAACTCTCTTATAGGTGTTTTAAAGTTATTCTTAAATTTGTAAAATTAGTCGTTGCTTAGTGTTGTTGATTTGCTTTTCTTCTAGTTGAATTTTTGATGACTCAAGTATGGAAAGTTTATGTGTGTAAATTTGTGGGGATCTGGCCAGAAATCTCACCTGAACTACAGAGTAAAATCTTATAGATAGCTATACTCAAAGTGTTCTCTGTTGATCAGATATTGCAATAATAAGCTTTTATTTTATTTTGCTTTTGAGGGGGAAATTTAAAGGTTGAAGTCCAAAAATGTGAAGTCAAAATAAATGTTATAACTTTATTCTCCTAGTATGTATGTTGCTTTGGAATAAAATAAACATTTGAGAAACAACTGAAAACTTTGAAGTTACTTTCAGCATAGTGTTAGTAAATAACTGGCACAATACACTAGTTGCTTTTCTATTGACTATTGTTTTTCAACCTTTAAAGTTGTAGAGGAAAGACTTACTGAATGATACCTAAGACCTTAATGCCTTTCAAATTGATTAGGCCTAGGCACTCTTTGTTGCAAGATGTAGGCCTGGGTCTTAGAGTATTTGTTTCAGTATTTGTTTTCCTTTCGTGATTATAGAATGAGATAAATTTTTTTCTACTTCTCTATAACCTTCATCCTTTTAAAATTATTTTAATGTATTGGGAGAGTTCAGTGGGACGTAATTCAAATTTTTAATTAAATTAATTTCTAGTAAGGTTCTCTAATTTATGTATTTGCAAAAATTGCATGAAAATCATTACATGTTAACGTAAATGTAGAGATATTTAGAATAAAAGTTGACTGGGGCTTGAGTTTATTTGTAGGGTATATATTGTAGAATTTTGAGCATTTGAATGTCTGGGAAAAAATATGTATCCATATTTCCTAAGACTGATTCTGGTAAGTTTGAATAAGTTTTTTCTCTAATAGTCTCAGTCATACATTGTGAATGTTTCAGACTGTCATGGACCTTTGTTTCAACTCTTAATTTGGAAATGAAGCATGATACAGAAAAGAAATTTAAATAAAGGATTCTATGCTATGTTATCTGCTAGAAATACAGATATTTATAATTATAGTTGGAGACCATCCATGTGAATTATCTTAATAGTTGGTTATAGGTACATTAATGTTTTCCAGAGTCATTTAGAAGTTTTTGCTAAATAGCAAATTAAAAGTGAATCAAAGATTCCTTTCTTCTTGAGTTATAATTGACATTAATATCTTGTATACAAAGTGAATTAAAGTTTCTGTTATTGAGTTCATTTAGCTACATATATTTTTCCAATTCTTAAATAGTTTGTCATATGGCACTATGTTTGCTTTTCAATCTTAAAGTATTGTGTCTATCTTATACCACACTTACAACATTATATTTAGTTGTTTCTTATTGTGAGTGTTAGGCCCTTTGTCTTTCAGTGTCACTCCATTTACATTGTAATGGTGTAAAATTTCTATTAATGCATTTAATGAGGTTGATTTGGGTAAGCTATTGAAGGGTGAAGAATGACAATTTAAAAATGTAACAGGAAGGTAATGATTCCTTTGTATGAAATTGTATTTATTTTATAACAGATTGGTATAAATCTTCTGATTTAGATTTCTAAACTTTACGGAGGCCTTTTAAAAAATTGATTAATGAAGTTGAATATTTTTCTTTTTTTCCCCCAATAGATCAGTTTTCTGAATGATCTTAATCTTGGTATTATTGTATTAGAAGAAAGTAACAGAACTACTGTTTTTTCATAAAGTATCATGGAACTGTACTTTTGAAATTAATTTTTTAATTGCTACATCCAGCTTAAAAATGTTAATTCGGTATCTGTAGAACAATCCTTGTCTTGCTTAGTGTGTGTGTGTGTGTGTGTGAGAGAGAGAGAGAGAGAGAGAGAGAGAGAGAGAGAGAGAGAGAGAGAGAGAGAGAGAGAGAGATCGGCTGGACTGAATGATGTGTCCATTTATTGACAGCTTATTAATCTAAAACCATGAAAGGAACATTGGTTTACATAGAAATATGTAGTTTGTTATCAAATCTTAAGTCAATAATTTAGATATATTTTGAATTTAAATTTTTA
The DNA here is from genome assembly GCF_964194135.1 of Talpa europaea. Classification (NCBI taxonomy): domain Eukaryota; kingdom Metazoa; phylum Chordata; class Mammalia; order Eulipotyphla; family Talpidae; genus Talpa; species Talpa europaea. The sequence goes on along the minus strand of NC_140071.1, from coordinate 45,666,187 downwards.
GGCATCTGAATTAATTTCACAAAATAAATGAAAACTGTTGAAATTTTAGCTTAAACCCTTAATGATATCATACCTGGAGTATAGCTGACAAGTAATTGCTTTGTAAAATGAATTATGTGAATCACAGAAGCTTTAAACTTTTTCTTTTTATAGCCCTACCTGAACCCATCCTTCCATCCATCCAAAAAATTTACCCAGTAAGTGTTTCTTATAAATTATTTAATAAATATTTTGACAAGTATATGTGGAACTATTTTATATAGTATTAATGTGAATATAAAAGTAGCAGTAATTACCTTCTAATTATATGATAGCATTCTCTATGTAGGCTCAGGCCTTGGCCCCTAGAATATTAAAAATGTTTCATACACTTTTCAAAAGACTATGATAATTTTTTGGTTATTGGCATATAACCTGGTCATTTACGTTAATGGTGGAATTTTTTGCATGATGCTCATGATTATCAATAATGGAAATTAAATATACTTATTTGGTTAAGGCCCATTTAGACTTTTCCAGTCTTCATGTTATTTTAAAATATAGTTTCATTACATTTCTTTAGTTAGTGACACAGAAGTTTTTCAGCCCCAATGTATGTATACTTGGAAAGGGGAAAAAGTTAAGTTGAACAATTGGATTTTTTTTTTATCTTTTCTTCAATTTTACAAATAATACACCAAAAGAAGTAAATTAGTAGACTATCCTTTAGTGTGTATAATATTGAGAAATCTGCTGAAATTAATTGGAAACATTCAAGAAAAGAAGTGTGCCTACTAGACAAAGTTTAGTTTGAGTTTAGAGGAACCTGGGTAGCATACACAGTCATAATCTATATGAATAATTTTTTTTTCCAGTTTTTTGTGTTCTTTTTTCTAGAACTCTGTTTCCTTGTTTTATGGGTCCTACCATTTCTGTTTTCTTCCATCCTTCTTGTCATCCTTGTTCCTGGATTTGTTTTATCTATTTATTTCTTGTTTAGAATGTTTAACCTACCTTTTGAAACCACATAATTTGTATCTGTTTCATAAACCTGTAAGAATTGTTTTCTAAACTTACTAAATGGTCTTATTACAGAGGAAAATGTAACATCCAACTTGAGTGATTGATTTCAAAGAACACATATTTTTATATATCACACAAGATATAATAAATATGCTTGACATGGAGCTTAAATTAAGTATAATTTAATCTTTGATAAGAACTGATGTTCTTAGTTTCGATCATCAATGGTTATTAATGCACACATAAGAGGTGCTGGATGCTAAGACATTCACTGTAATAGAGTTTTGTTGTAGTGAGGACTTTCCAGTTTGTCTACAAGAAGACAAAATTTTAAACAAGAACCTTTTGGAATATGTATATCTCTAAAAATTAATTTCTACTATTATGAAAAAATATTATAATAACTTTCCAATGTAGCCAGGGATAAATATGCATGCTTTTTTAAACATAAGAAATGAATGCATCAGAAAGAATAGAAATAAAAATAACTTGAACTTTGGGGCCTTTTGTTGAATGTTTTTCTTAACTCTATAAGGTATTTATTCCTTACCTCATATTGAAAGGTCAAATATAATGTCTGGGTGTTTACTATTTCATTTTATTGTCACAACTTTATTTTTGTTTAAGACCTAGATTTTGGTGTAGAAAGAGCTGCATGTATTTTTTCAGCATACAAAGGAAGGATCTACTAGTTAAAAGTAGACTTTGAAGAATATATTGTTGTATATTGCTTCTGCAGAAATAGCACTTAAAACTCTGCTATATGATAGTTTTTACATCTGTATTTTCAGTTTTCTAGCTTTTTAGCTTGTCCTCATGGCAGAGTCCTGACTTTTTGGCATGTCCTATACTCTACACTCACCACCCTTGTTTTGCTAATATTATTTCTGTACCTGCAGTGGGGTAATAGGCTAATATTAGCTCATCTTCAAGGCCTAAAAATTACTGATAGCAAGCCCTGTTAAAATTAAGGATCTCGTAATTTGCTTTCTGATGTGGTTACATTGTCATAAATATTTAAACCACATTTTCTTTACTATGAGATGACATGTGGAGAAGAACTTTCTAACCCCTCTGAATTGGGTTCTTTTGTTTTATATGAAACTTGTAAGCTCATCACCAGAGGGCTTCTTTTCATTGAGCCATTTAATAGCACAAACAAATCAGCTTGTCTCTTATGACTAATAATGACTGTCATTTATTTAGTTTCTATTTTAGGTCAATGACTTTAATTTTATGCATTTTCTTTAATTCTAAACAAACAAGCATGAAAGGTATTATGCTTCTTTGACAGATGAAGAAATTAAGTCTAGGTTACATTTTTCTGTATACAAATTAGGATTCAGAAACTTTTCCCATTACTTTCTGCCACTTGACAGAAAGACAAAATAATAGAGGTATTCACTAACATTTCATCTCATCAAATTATGTTGTTTACTACATTTTTATTTGTATATATCTGATTGTTCCTATACAGATATATCTTTTTAAGAAAAGCAGCAGATGTGACAAAATTTCTGCTTGTATAAATTTGAGACTGACTTGAAATTTTATAGTAACAAAAAAAACCTGTGTTACTTTGCAAGGAAACAAGTTTCTTTTAAGTTTTGAGCTTTTCTAGTTAAAATAGAATTTAAAAAGTGAGAATTTGAGAATGGAATAAAATATGTTCAATATATAGTATGCTCTTTTTAGTCTTTCGTATTTTCTTTAAAAAAAATTGTTGTCTTTTAACTCTTAATATTGAACTATGAAAGAAAAGAAAGACTATAAATATCCACATTCAAAAGCTTTATTACAGTATAGCATTGATGATTACTACTTAGTTCTCACTAACTTAAGACAACATGTGATAGAAGGCAGAATATTTACTATGAGTTAAAAAGATGAAAAGTTGAGAATGTTAAGTATGTAAACTCAGACTAAGTTCATGAAGGGTTTTTTTTAATAACAATATGCAAGCATAGTATTGGATTTATTGTAAGATAGATTTACCAGGACAATTTATATTTGTTTCCTTCTCTAATGATATCTTCATATAATAGGAAGTCATGTTAACAAAACAGAGACTTAAAAACCCCTCTTTTTTTGTAGTAATGAACTAAAGAATTCTGAGAATATAGAGTTCTTCTGTATAGTATATATGCAAAATACTCAATTTTGCATATATACACATACATATAGCAATTTTTCAGTTTTAAATAAGTGCACATATTAAAATTTTAACTTAAAGCACATATTATGAAGGATTTATTTATTATTAAAAAGTTTTTTTAGTAAACAAATTAAAAAATTTTGTTAATTTTTAAATGACAAAATTTTTTAAAGTTGACAAAACTTAAATTTAAAAAATCATTATTAGTTTAAAATAATAGTTGCATTATTGTATAAATGTACAGCTATAATGATGCCTGGCATGTACTAAATAAATAGATAAAACTGTTGCTGTTATGCTTTACATATATATTTAATCCTTTTAACAACCCTATGAGTAATATTATTTTCTGCATAGATGAAGAAGCTGAACCTTTGGAAAGCTAGGTAACTTGGGTAAGTTCATATAGCTAATAGAAGAGCAAGGTTTCAAATCTAGTATGACTCCAAAGTTCATGCTCTTACCTATTTCATTATAGAACTAATACTTCATGTCAAATACTTATATTGACTTCAAAACTTTAAAAATATCACTAAAATTGGTTATAATTTAAAGGAAATATAATCATCTTTATAGCATACATCACCAGATTATTGGTGATCTGTTAGACGATTAAGAAAGCATATGCAGGTCAGAGAAATGAAATCTGGGAAAAAATGTCTTTGCCAGTTTGATAGGCAATTCTATGGGCAAAGCAATGAGACTTTTAAGATGGTTTTCAAGGAACTGCCTATTTACATTTTTCTTAACTTGGCATTGATTGAAGAAAAATGAAAGATATGTATCCTAAAAAGTACTAGCATTTAAACATCATTTGAAAAATATTTTTGGGAGTTAACACATGTTCTGTTATTAGAAGTTACAAATAAGAAAACCTTGAAATGTTAAATAAAGATATCTTCCTTACATTAAAAACAAACCACACAGCAGTAAGTATTGATAATCCCCCCCCCCCAATGCTTTAAGAGACAGATATTAGCTTATTAGTTTAATTGTTTTTTCATGGATCTAGGTTGTGATTACAAGGCTTCTTCCCCCCCCCTCCTTTTAGTTTTTGGATTGCTATTTATGTGCTTTCTTACATGTTAGTAGTTTAAGGTCTGTCCACCCCCTTTCTATCTGAAGGATATGTTTTGTTCTTAAACAAATAAATGCAATGGGAGACTTCCCCTAGAAGATAAATTCTTTGAAGAAATTTTTCTTATAAGAGAATATTTTTCTGTAATGTGAATGATTACCACAGATGAACATTAAAGATTAAATAATTCTTATCTGCTTGAAGCTTCTTATAGTTGTACCCTAATATTTTTTGTTTGAATTGCTTCTTATGTCTCCTTCATTATATATGGATGACCCTTTTTGTATATGACCATGAAAAAGAACACCGGAGCTAAGAAAGTTGGCCAAATTGTTGATTCAAGGTTATTTAGCATTTTAGTGGAACAGGTCTCACAAGTCTTCAGATTTAGGGTCACAGTTGCTAATCTTTTTCTTTATTGAACAAAATAAATATTTCAAAGGAGGTTCAGTTTTTAAACTTTAAATAAGAACTGATGTTGGTTTTAGCATCAATTCATAAATTGAATGCTTATTACGCCACTTGCTAAAAATCAAGGTTAGTGAGAGGTTTTCAGAGCAGAAGCTATTAAATAGTGACCCACTTTTTTTTTTTTCTTGTCATTTGAACTTAAATCTTCTTGTTTAATTTGCCAGAAAATATTATTTAAAACATCCAATTTTAAATAATGTTACTCTAACTCCAATTTTACACTTAACAAATAAAGGACAGAGGATATTAAAGGCAATATACTTGCTCTTCCTTCTGCTTTTACTCTTTATTATAAATTGAGGCATCTCTCCCTCCACCTCCAGTCTTACAGGAAGTTAAGATTTCTACTTGAGGCTTAAATGTAATGCTAAGTCTGTTAGAAATTTAAGGGAGAATCTCAAGGAGTGCCAGCTTTATGGATTGTGGTTGGAGTAGAATTTTCCTTCTGAGAAAAAGGTAATTATTTCTTGGAATTTAAAAATTATTAATGGTTTTGAAGGGAGTAGGAGAGGGAATATTTCTTATTTTCTTCCTCTTTTGTATTTACTGATGATCTTTGACATCTTCCATTAAATAAATGCCTATTTCTTAGTTATTTGGGAAGACTCTTTTTCAGTGTTGGGTTTAGACATTACTAATTGAATTACTATCTGTAAACCCAGGGAACCTTTTGTGTAGTTGATATTTTGCTTCCTTAACCAATCACCTTTTAAAAAAAAACTGTTTCTACTCTTATGGCAAAAGGGATATAGAAAACCCTTCTTGAGGACACTGCAAACTACCATAGAAAGGTTGTTTACTAACATATGGATATATATTACTTGAGAATCTGTAGTTACATTTCGTATATTTCAGAACCAGAATTTGTTCCTAATATAGAAAAGATCAGATATGAAAATGAATGGCATATAGGCAAAATTGTTGATAGGTTGTTAGTCAAAAAAAATACTAATACCCATTAATATTCTTTCAAATAAATATCTTTCTTTGGGCCTGAATTGCAAGCAAATGCTGTTTTATGAATATTGTGGTAAAAATTTACTAAATATTGGTATGCTTCCTATCTTCTTTTCAATGCCCTCTTTGTCTAAGTTCAATCCATGTTGAATGTCTATCTACTCTTCCATCTGAGATACAAAATAGAAAAATAAAATGAAAATTATAAAATCTTAAAATTAGTATACTATTCATGTATTAACATTAGTTTTATGACCTTTGAGAAAAAAATTAATTTTTACCTGTGTTTGATAAAGTGCAAATGCTCCTTGGAAAAAAAAATTAAGAACTAAATACATTTATAAAGAAATTTATATTATTAGATAAAATCTTGGTCTGTACAGAAAGGTTTTTGTTTTTTTTGTTTTTTTTTTAATGAGTTAGAAAATTTTTTGCTACCTTGATATATCCATTTGGATAACAGAGTGCTCCATACACCTTAACCAAGGATTAGAGTATCATAGTTTTTCAGGTACTTTTTTAACCTATCCCAAACACTGATAAAATCTTTAGTGGAAGAAAATCTTCAAATTTCCAACTTAAAAATATTCTTTGTTCTGCAAAGAGGATTAGGTCAGTATTTATAAAGTTTTTTAGTGTATGTTTTAGATGGCTTTACATTCCCCTCCTCTTTTTTTTTTCGACAGGAATCTTTTAGTCCCGCTGTGCAGCTGCACCTTGTACATCAAACCCCATGTAATGTTCCTCCTTACCTCTCAAAAAATGAATCAAATCTTGGAGACCTCTTACTGGGCTTTCTGAAATATTATGCTACAGAATTTGAGTAAGTGAACCTTCAAATTGTGTTTATTCTTTTATATGTAAGTGAATGCTACAAATTCACTGAGAAGCTGTGTCAATTTTAATGCTGTAAACTTGTCCAGAAAATACATAGTTTATAAAATTTAGTCTCTAATGATTATTAACAATAAAATAGATTTCATATTCCTAGCTAATAAAAAATTATAGTTCCATTAACCTGGTGATCTTTTTGTATGTTTAGCTGCCTCTTTCCTCAGTAGGGCCTAAATAAATGTTTGTGTTAGTCCTATATAGGTTCTGTGTAGTTTGGAACATCTATTTTCTAGGAACTTAAAATTTGTAGTAAAAAAACACAGCTAAGAAACTTAGGGGAAAATCTCCTTAATTTTTTATATTTGAATATATGTGTGTTAGTATGATATACTATAATCAAAACCTACTCCTTTTTTCTTTCTGAGGGTGATGTGTAAACATTAAGTGAATAATTAGATGGGGCATGACTGGAAGATATGGATTCTTAGTCTAGATAAGTGGAGTTAGGGGTTATTTGTAGCTCTTTTGATTAAATTTGTAAAAACATGAAGGAGGAAGAAAGAAAGGGGACTCAGGAGTTGTCCAAAGTTATAAGAGAAGGGTATGGTGATCATAGGATAACACTTTGAAGAGTTTTGTAGAACAGAATAATAACAGTAGTAATAAATTGCTATTTCTAGGTGGGAAAAACTATTCTAAGCAAATTATATGTATTCTCTTATTCATTTTACATAATAACCATAAGAGAGAGTGTTAAGATGTGCCCATTTTACCAGTGAGGGATATAGAGAGGTGAAGAAACTTGCATCAAGATAACACAGTTAGCTAGGGGAGTATTTCAGATAGTTTTGACAAGGAAATTTACACTCTTATCTATGATACTTTACTGCAGTGTTGATATTGTCTTATTTGCTATGATGAAGTAGCTCTAAAGAAACCGGACTTGTATAAGATGTTTTGAAACATGGGGCATAAAGAGAAAGTGTTATTTATATTCCTCAACATAAAACTTGTATCATAGTCTTTGTGCCTGTTTTGTTCACAGTTGCATCACCAGTACCTCGCCCAGTACCTGATACTTTAAAATACTGTAGATAACTAAAGCACAAACTGAAAGTATGGACGTGATTCAAAGATCCTTAAGTAACTCAAACATTACTGAATTAGGTTAAGAAAAAGGAGTAGGAAAAAAGGTGTTGGAAGAAAGTAGATTAGTAAGAATGAATTATAATAACAGGTCAAAAATGAGCATGTCCAAGCAAGAAAGATATTCATTTATATGAATATGAGGAAAAATTTTAAGACTAAATGAAACATGAATATAAGAGACAAAGAGATTATTCTAGAATTAGGATTTTTAAAATGTTACAATAGCAAAAGCTAATGATTGGTGTTTACTGAGAGTTCTGCAGTATTTTGAGTAATTCCCATTATTATTTTTTTAAAGATTTATTTTATTTATGCATACAAGAGCTGAGGTATAGGCCAGAGGTGCAAGGAGGTGGTGGTAGGGGTGAAAGGATTCACCAGAGACAGAGTGGGGAACAAAACAGGCGGACTGACTGAAATACACTGCTGAGGGGAGCAGTGGGTGAGCTGCGCCATGTGGGTTAGCTCCCTGGCCTGTGATAGAACTTGTGCTTCAGTGGCTGCTGATAGCTTCATAATGCTGAGACTTAACCCCTTTCGCCACCAGGAAGATCCAATTCTCATTATTATCCCATTTAATCCTCACAGTAACCCCCTGTCAAGCTTAGGGAATTTGTGTATTTGAAACTTGCCCATGGCGATTCAGTTATAGAGTGAGAGAACTGAAATTAAAATTTAGTATGACTCCAATATCACATTCTTGTTAGACTATATTGGCATCTTCCTGTTGTGAAGTATTAATTAGGGATAGTTTGTAGACAGGGAAGAGGATTTTTAGAAAAATTACATTATTGCCACATGTCATTTAGGATTAGAACATCTTAGATACCTATACCTTGAAAATCACCTCTGTTTTATTTCACGGAAAAAGATGATAGCTATGCAAGTTTGAGTATTGATTCAGTGTTAACAGAAACTTGGTTGCTGTGCCAATTGTAAACTGGCTAGGGTGCTGGTGCTTGGAAAGAAGTTTTGAACTTTTAGCTGCATTTGTTATCACTACTAATACATGATGTAGATGACATTTCACCTCCTCTTTGATCATATAGTGCATTTGTCAAGGACATTGTTTCACGCTACATATTTTCAGAATTTTGACTGTAGGGAACACAGCCAAAAACATAGTTAATGGAGTTAAGTAGGTGCTGTACAAAATAATTATGGCAGCTGTTAGAAATGGTTGTGAGGATTTCATCTGAACTTTGAGACACTCAATCTAAAAATCCTCTTTGCTTGAAAAAGAAAAGTGCTTATTAAGGGTTACTTGTGGTATGAGTGTTGCAGAAGTTTTAAATGGCCATTTAAAAATTTGTAAGACCTTGGGTCCTCCCCAGTGGTGCAGCTGGTTGAGCACTGCACTGTGAAGTTGTCTGCAGCCTCTGCAGCGCGGGTTTGATTCCCTACTGACCAGGGAGAAACCTACATAGCGTGGCAGACCTCTCCTGCCTTGCCCACTACTCCCCTCAGCATTGTCTTCGGTCTGTCTGCCAGTTCTGCTCCCCGCTCTGTCTCTGGTGAATCCTCTCACCCTCCACACCTCTGGCCTGTACCCAGTTCTTGTATGCATAAATAAATAAATCTTTAAAAATATAAATAAACAGTAACATAATAATCAAATTGTTAGAATGGAAATGCTGTGGAAAAAACTATAGAAAAAGGGATTTTGGTGGTCCTCCCCTGGTGGCACAGCGGTTGAGCGCTGGGCTGCGAGGCTTCTGAGGCTGCCAGCAGCCTCTGCAGCGCCAGTTTGGTCCCCAGTTTGGTCCCTGGCCACCGGTGAGGGTCCCACATGGTGCAGCAGACCTCATATGCCGCGCCCGCTGCTCCCCTCAGCAGTGTGTTTTCGTCGGTCTGCCTGTTCTGATCCCGGCTCTGGTGAATTCTCTCACCCTCCCGTGCCTCTGACTATACCCAGTGCTTGTATGAATAAATAAATAAATCTTTTTTAAAAAAAGGGAAGGTATTGTGGTGCTGAGGATTCAGACAAGTTTCAGTATGCTATGAGAAAATGAAAATAGGCCTTGCTATTGATAAAATAAAAATAAAAGAAAAATCATGAAAATAGTTAAAAATTTTTTTTTTTTTTCTTATAGCTGGAATAGTCAAATGATTTCAGTTCGTGAAGCCAAAGCCATTCCCAGGCCTGATGGTATTGAATGGAGAAATAAATACATCTGTGTAGAAGGTAGCTTTCTCTAACTATTCTCTAGCCTTACAGTTACCATCATGGTACTGAGAGAATTACTTGAATAATTTCAGCTGCTTCAATTAGAAGTAATACATTTATGTTCTAAAGTGATTTACAAGTTTTTTTAGCTATAAAATTTTAATTTTAAGATCATTTAAAATTCTTTAGTCTTGAGAAATAATAAACATAAATGTAGGCATTTAGTCTTTCCAGCTTCGTAGGATTTGAGCAGTCTCTCTCATGCTTGTAGTTGATTAATACTTAATTTTACAGGTGGAAGAAAATGTAATTTTCATGTGGTAATTTTATGTTTAAATAAAACGAGCCTTTTATACTTAAAATATTGATATCCAGTGCAAGCTAAATTTTTATATATAGAAATTGGTTTTAATTTAAAAGTCAGATTCTCAAGCTTTTTTTTTTTTTTTCTGTAAAATTAATTTACATGTGGTTGAATATTTCTTTGAGTTGCTGGGAAACTGACTTCAAGAGGCGAAATTGTTCTCACTGGTACCAAGTCGATGACTTTTGTAAACCTTGAGGTAAAAGATAATGAAGGGTTGAGATTTTGCAGTTGTAGGAAAATACCAAATTTTAGAATATTTTTATCATGTGTTATATACACATCTTAAGAATTTGTGAATATGTAACTTTAGTGTTTCATTCACTAAATTGCACTGTGGGTGTTTATTATTTTAGTGACTTGTATTCTTTTGAATATTAAACACTGGCTTTTGTAAAGTACCATGAGTGATATAATCTTTGGCATATGGTGTTATTTTATAAAAAAGTGGCAAAACATTCCTTTTAAAAATTGCTTAAGTTGGGCCTCCCCGGTGGCGCAGTGGTTGAGCGCTGGGTTGCGAAGCTGCCCGCAGCCTCTGCAGCGCCGATTCAATCCCCGGCTGCTCCCCAGCCACAGGAGGAGGGTCCCACATGGCGCGCAGACCTCTCCTGCCGCCCGCTGCTCCCCTCAGCAGTGTGCTTCGGTCATTCTGCGTGCTCTGCTCCCCGCTCTGGCTCTGGTGAATTCTCTCACCCTCCCGTGCTTCTGACTGTACCCAGTGCTTGTATAAATAAATAAAAATAAATCTTAAAAAAAAAAAAATTTGCTTAAGTGGAAAGAAAAAAAAGAAAGTTTTTCTTTTTTAAATTATGGCCCTGCTTAGATTATATGGCAAATCTAAAATTAATTTCTTGACCAGATTTTCTATTTTTTTCCAGGTTGTTACCCTGTTAACCTTTCCTTTCTCTGGCTACTTAATTTTTTTTCTCTCTAGTCCCTCTCTTAATGGGCACTTAAGGTTTTCTATTCCTTAAAAATTACTTTTGATTTGATCCCAGTGGCTCTTCTGAGTACTTTTTCCACTGCCAAAATTCTCAAACTCTGATTATTTTTTACTTATCAATACATCAGATGAACTCTAGAAACATTAGTGAATTAGTGTGTTTTGAAAATAAGAAGCATTATTTCAGCTATCCCAACTCATTGCTAATGCCTTCAGTTACCCTCCTTTTCACACTTCATTTTCAGTTTCCTTGTCCTCATTTCTTTTTAACTGACACTCTATATGACTCTCTAGATGACTTCTTTCTTATTTTGTGGAAAAAAGGTAACTGAGGGGAAAGGTAGATATTTTGGAGTCACAAATAAAAATACTTTGTTTTCGTCTGTGCTTCTCTGCTTGTTATTTTTCTCTACTTTCACTGACAAATTTCTTATTCAGGTTACTTGTTCTTACTGTTTCTTTTTCTAAAACCATTCATTTGTGCTATAACGGCATTATCTTCTATCCGCACCAGTATTAAACCTCTGCTTTCAATGGTATTAACTAATCAGTGGATAAATCAGTATTTTTTAAAATTAAAATGAAATTTAAAATTTCCTTTCTATGATATTTGACATTGACTACTCTTACTGATATAATGCTTTGTTCTTTTTGATAACAGTTTTATCTTATTTTTATTCCCTTAAGAGTAAGTTCTTGACCTCTGTACTTCTTCAAAATTTTGCCCACTTTTAAAATTTAGATTAAACATGCTGATGCTGATGGTTCCTATCTAGTTATCCTCTCACTTGAATTTTATCTACTTTTATTAGATAGCTCATAGCTATATGAAACTCTTCTATATGCATCAATCTAATAAATAATAGGCTGAACCATATGACATTGCTATTTTGTAGGGCAGAAACGGTTCAATATTGGCACTGTCATTTAAGTTCAACTAAATAACAACTGAAGTTTTCACTTTTTAATAGTTAATGCATGCATTTGTTGTTGCAGAACCTTTTGATGGAACAAATACAGCCAGAGCTGTGCATGAAAAGCAGAAATTTGACATGATCAAGGATCAATTTTTAAAGGTAAAACAATACATCAGATTAACTCTAGAAATATTAGTGAACTAGTGTGTTTTGAAAATGAGAAAAATTATATGTACTATCCCAGAATAGCCCTAGTTCCTGTATTGTGAAGCCATTGGTATGGCATAGCAGGAAATTTATTACTTCAATTTAGATATACTTCTGCCTATTTTAATTCACATGATCTTACTTTTATGAAAATAAAATTTTTTGAGTTTATTAAAGTCCCACAGTGAGTGAATAAAATAATGGACTCCCTTTCCTCCATAAAATATTGAGGAATTTATTATAGCCTAAGAAAATCGATAACTTATTCCATGTATTTTTTTTCTGTATATGCCACTGTAGCAAGGAACTGGAGCACTACCTTATTTGTTTATACTCAGAAGAGTTAAAAAAGTATGTGTGTATGTTTGCATACACACAGTTAATGTATATAAACTAAAGTCATATGCACAAATATATGTATATATAATGTAATTTATTCCTGACTCTCTAGTCCCTTTTATGAGTTTATTCATCAGTCATTTTGCTAGATATGGTTCCTGTCTTCAAAGAACTTCATATTACAGTGTATAAATGTGTTGATAGAAATATATACTATGAGACATACATAGGAGAATGTTTCATAGAAAAAAAAGATCAGAGAACTGTGAAGATCATTTTAGAGACATACTTTTTCATAACCTACATATACAAGTGGACTTTTATTTTAGCGATGATTAAAAATATAAATATATCATATTATAAGCTGTCCTTTAGATTACACCCTCTCAGTTAGTTAGAATAGAAACTTTTAAATGAAAGCAATTCTGTAGGGCAAAACAAATACTCGAGGGAAAATTTGTGTCTATTAGATCAAATTGAGAACTCAAAAGTTGCATTGCTATCTTGCTGTGTTCTTATTGATGGGTGAGCTTCCGCTTAGGATTGTTTAGTGTAAAACCAGTGTTTTTCATCAACTGGACAGCTGAAATGAAAACATATTACCAAGATCTGGAGTCACCACTTAGTGTGCCAAATTTTTATCTTGTGAACAAGAACTTATTTCTTTTATTCTCATAAATTCTATTTAGTCTTTTCTAGAGGAATACCTACACTGCTTGATTATAGATTACTCCCTACATACGGTTACTACATACTACATGGTAATATACATACTATTTTTAATTGCAAAATCTAGTAATGATCACCTATAGTCCCACTTCTTTGTTTGTTAATAAATTGGAACCACATAGGCATAGTATTTTTAAATAACATTTTATTTTATGATGACAGAAATACTTGTACTTTATGTAGAACTTGGGAGAAAACAAGAAAAAAATCACTTAAAATTTTACCACGTAGTGAAAATCACTATTGACCATGTGTAGTGTGCTTTCAGTCTTTTCTTGCATAGATATCTTAGGTTTTAAGAATGATTTTTCTTTCTCTCCCAGTCATGGCACAGATTGAAAAACAAAAGAGATTTGAACAGTATACTACCTTTAAGAACTGCTGTCCTGAAAAGATAACTGGCCTCTATTTCTTAATAAAATTTTCTGAGAAATAAAGAATAGTAACATCAGAATACATTTTGTTTACCTCCATCATGGTTTCTTTTTAATTGCTCTTCTTGTTTTCATGTTTTATTTTTAAATAGACATACTTATATAAAGATTGCATATTTTATTATGACATTTCCTAATAAAACACTTTGATTTAAAGATGTATTTTTGAAAATGTTTACATTGATGACCAGTAATATTATGGCATGAATTTTCAGGAGATCAGATGAAATATTTTTGGGGGAATTAACTGAACAAATAAAAGGTTTTGATATAACTTCAATTAATTGTACTACATGCTATGAAGAACTCTGGAATTTTGGAAAGAGTCTGATTCATCTATACGTAAATAAAACCCACAGTGAATAAGTTTTTGCCTGAGTCTGTTCTAGTAAAGTGAAGATTTAAGTCAGTTATTCAGTTACTTGAAGCAAAATAAAGTCTTTTATTTCAGTGAAATCACTGCAGAGGCATGAAATACTGAACAGATGCCTTAAATCTACACTTGACTCACCAGGATAGACAGAAGCTTTGGGTATATCTATACTAGCATTTCATTTGTACCTCATATGCTTTTGATATACTCAAGATTGCTTTCAATTTGTGTTGAAACAACTATATTTTGCACTGTAGTAATATGAGCACTAACTGTATGATACAGCAGTTAGTGAATTATTTTAAAGAATCAGTTCAGTGTAGACATTTTGAAAATATTAAGTTCCCTGTGCTTTATGATAGTTTAGTGCAATGTGCACTTTTGCTTTATGTTTTGTTTTCTGGCTTTTACTTTCCCTATGACACGAAGCAACAGAAACTGAAAGATCAAAGTTAAGATTATATCCTATTGCTAGGGTTAGATTTTTTTGTGTGTGTACAATTATAGGATTTAATCTAAACTGGAATTTTTAGGCAGTAAGCCACTAGGATATGTTTTAGAAAAGACATAACAGAATTATTATATAAATAAAAACTTAATGTTTATAAAGGTATCCTTTTTTAGTATTTCTTTTCCACATGAAGACATAGTGGTGGCTGCTTAAAAAAAAAAACTAGGTTTTTTTTTTTTTGGGTTTATGTAAATAATTGTAAATTGGCCAATGCTTGTACATTTAACTATAAAAAGTTACCTGAAAACTGTTTTAACTTTTTCAAAAGGACTATGTACAAATTCTTTTAGACCTGCTGTAGCACAGTTTGTACCTCTAATGTATTTGGTTATTTTGCAGACCAATCCAAATGCTAAGATTTTGCTTTTCTTTGACATGTAAAAGGTGCATATTTTCATTTTCTTCTTTAAGTTTAAATTTTTGTATGATGTCAAAATGAATAAAGTTTATATATGGAATTGGTGATGTATTTTTTTTGTGTGAAAACTATTATTTAGAACTGAACCAAATCTATTCATGCTTGATTATTTAGATTCTACAGAGAATCTTGGAATCAACTCATTGTTGGTAAAGCCGATTTCTGTGGTATTACCAGGAATAAATCTTCCACATAGATGAACTTTCAAATTACTGAAAGCTATTAAGCTTTTTATATTTTTGAAATTTTAAAAAAAAAGTGTTATACATTGTATAAATTATCTTTATCTGAATGTATCAAGTATAATATTCTAGTGATGGTGCTAAGTAATCATAAGTAATAGGGATAGTAGCCTGTAATGATACTTTAATAATGTCTAGCTCTCAGGGATGGGTAAAATATGTAAGGTGTTGTACCTGTACAATATGACATTTCCTCCTGAAACCCCAGAATTTGTCATTGTGTGGATTCCTTCACTGCCACTGTTTTTGTTGCTTTCAGTAACCTTACCTATCTTACTGCTACTTGTTTTCAGCTGTTTTGCTCAAACAAAATAGATCAGAAGTTAATAAACTTACACCCAATACTAAATCAGTAGTCTTAAGCCATATATTATGCACTTTGTGACATCCAACTGTGTCACCTAAGTGGGCTATTAATATGAAAAAACTTACACTTCAATTATTTTCAATATGAATTACTTATTGTGCGAATAACACATTGTTTTATAGTTCTACTTTGTTTATCTGACCATTTCTATACATTTACATGTGTTGTTACTCAAGAAGGTAGTATTAGAGTGTTAAAAATGTGCAATCTATATTGCAATTCTAAATTTTGTATGGTTTGAACTAGTATCTGTGCAGATAAGTCACTAACTTTATTTTTTTTAAAGATTTATTTATGCATACAAGAACTGGGGTAGGCCAGAGGTGCAGGGGTGGGAGGATTCACCAGAGACAGGGGAACAGAGCAGCAGACTGAAACACACTGCTGACATGAAAAACCCCACGTTGGGGGCCATATGTTGTCGTTTTTGGAGTCTGGGTTTGGAGTGCAGGCTCCATGGGGTCAGTGCTTCTGTTTCAACCACACTCTGCAAGTTTCCCGGCCAGTTTCTCTGTGAAAGACACTTGTATAGACAGAAGCAGCAGGAAGAGCTGCCCCAGAAGGAACAGGTCTACTGAAAGAGGCCTGCATATATATTGCAGGGGTGGGGGGCCCTTGACAACTCACAGGCAAGCAGGAAGGCTGCTGCCCTGCAGAGGGAGACAGTTGGTGAAAAGAGGCACCTGCATAGTCACAAGTGGGCAGTGGGATTGCTGCCCCGAGCCAGTGCAGAGACTGCACTGATATGCTCTTCTGTTTGGGAGGGCCTCACTCCTTGTGAGTTGTCAGTTGGTTGCTAATTTTGAATAACTATGTAGAATTCAAGGGACCAGAGATTCTACAAGGGGCTCAATCTCCATATCTTTACCTTTGGATGCGCCTGCGGATACTGGTTTGAATGTTAAGCTTTGTAATTTCTAGGCGTCCCCTGCTAAGGATACTAGTTTCTGCAACTGTGTGATCTGTGCCTAAAGATCTTGGTTTCCATTGCTGGGTGAATGGCTAGGCTAATCTCTTCTACCCCCAACTCCTTGTGTGAGCCAGGTTTCTGGTCTTGTGGTGAACACCCTTTTCAGTTTTTTTTTTTTTTTCTATTCTTGTTCTCCATGAAGATCATGAGCAAGCGACCTAGACTCCTCTGAGCCGTTATTTCCTCATCTGTAAAACGGGTGGTTTTAGTTAAATCTACCACAGGATATAATAAAAATAAGACCCGTAGCAGAGTGCCTGAATTAGTAAGCCCTCTGCTCAGTAAAACATAATTATTTGGCTGGGACAAAGAGTCCATCTAGTAGCTGGGCTAGAAATAAAGTCTGCCAAACCCACTCTGGGGGAAAGAGGCGGGGTTGTAACCCTCCTGTGCAGCCAGAGCCTGCGCCCCTCAGGGTGGCGATCGCCAGTTGTTCGAAAGGCCCAACAAAACTTTGCCAGAAAAGGGCGGGGAGGGCTCGGGGAAGTTGGCAGACGGCGGGGAAGAGGAGAAACAGCCGGGGCTGGAGAAGCTCGGTGGCGAAACTTTTTGACGCCTTCTATTTAAAGTCTCGGGGCTCACCCGCCCCCCGGGCCGGGAATCCGAGCCGCCCCGCCGGGGCCGAGCTGCGCCGGGCGCGTCCCGAGCGCAGTCAGAGGGAGAACACCAGGCGCGGCGCGGGCGGCTCCGGCTCCAGCTCTGGCCCGGGAGAAGCACGATGGCGAGCAGCGACAGCAACCACGCCGCGGAGAGCTTCCTCGGCTCCGACGAGGACGAGGAGGCGACCCGGGGGCTGGAAACCGAGGAGGAGTCGGAGGGGGAGGATGACGAGACGGCCGCGGAGTCGGAAGAGGAGCCGGACGCCAGGTAGTGAGACCCGCTCAGGCCACTCTGAGTACGCAACGCCGAGGGCCTGGAAGTGCGGCCTTGGAGGGCAGGTGCTTCTGTGAGAAACCCCGCGCTCTTTCCTTTCTCTTCCTTTTTAGGCGCTAGAGTTCATTCCCTCAAGCTAAGCACTTTCTCTCTAGGGACGCTGCCTTAGTGAAGAACTGGAAAGTGTCAGCTGGAGTGACCGGTCCGCCTGCAGCCATAAGTGTACTGCCCCCCACAGCCCTCCTCTACTCCCTCCACCAGCTCATCTCCTTGTGAAGGCTGCTTTTGTTTATTCCTGGGGGTTTTCCTAGGGTCCTACCTGACTACAGAAATGCGCTGAAACTTCCATTTGGCCCACACCAAAGGAACAATCTTGAGGAAACCTGAGCAGGAAGAGAAGTGGGTAGGGAGTGCGGGTGGAAGCAGAGAAGCTTCCACTGGAACCTTGAAACGCTGGAGGTCGCCTGGATGCCTAGCACCTAACACCGGGCTGGTTACTATATCTCAGTAAGATACTGTGTCTTACTACAAAGGCCTGTGATTTCTTTGGTGTAAAGAAACCAGGACTTCCAATAACGCCTGTGCTTAAATTTCTGCTGCTTTATTTTCCTGATCCCAAATAATGTTTTGATGTCGTGGATGCCACTATGTATAGGTAATACTATATAAAAACATGGCTCTCCCTTGGCTTAATCTTCCTCACTTCTCCTAGACCCTAAAATGAGAATAGTAAGAATCAGCTGTCTATTTGGATGTTTCTACTTAACTTGTTCTCTTTGAGTATGTTTTTGCTTTGGGGATTTTTTTTTTGTGTGTGTGTGTGTGTGTTTTTTTTTTGTTGTTTTGTTTTGTTTTGCTTTTAGTATTTTTTGTTTTGTCAATGATGTCCCTTCCCAAATCTATTAATATCAGTAGGGAGGCTTTGTAGGTGACAGATGGATGTGCACCATTTTGGAATGTCCATCTTACCCAAACTTAAAAATGCTGCTTGCCAAAGCCAACAGAGCTGACATTGAAATAACCCACATGGATTCGGGTGAAATGTCTGTCAGATAAGTCTGCAATCATGAGCATATTTACTAAGCAACTATCAAGTGTGAAGCAGGAACAGTCTCTGCCCTCTAAGACTTAATGGAAAAAGTTTGGAAGCTTTTTCCTAACTTTATATATAGGGAGTGAGGTTTTATGCCAAAAAATAAGAGGGGCTAAGAGGAGAGATCCTGGATGCTGTGGAAAGTCTGAGGAGAGTGTAGAGAACTGTGGCTGCCTGGAGTACCTGGACAGAACCATACAGAAAGCTGACGCAACCATACCTGAGGGAAATGGCTAGGGACCTGTTAATCCTGGGCAATATTGGGAAAGGGAGAAATCTGTCAATATTAGCTTTTAAGACCCTTTCCCTTAATGGTGTCCGGAAGCCTCATATCCTTGCTTAAATCAAAATTATCCCCCAGAGAATCTGAAAATTCATTTACACTAAACTGTGAGTAACTGACAATGAATCAAAGCCCCACTTTGGGATTGCATTGCCCTTTGGCAGAGGTCAGAACTTCAGGTAAAGATTTGATGTATCTGCAGTCAAATTCAGGCTGCTCTGGTAACAGCTGGTAGGGACAGGGCACGGGGTAAGAATGAATAGAGTAGAGGGAAACTTGAGGGGATAGGTAGGTGGTAGGGGGAGGCCTTAAAAACCATTTATTTTGGATTTGATGCCATGGGTAATAAGGATTCAGGGACCTTCTGGACAGAATTTATTGGACTATTGGAAAATTAGTTTGACAGGCAGATCAGGTTGGTTTGGAGAGGGCTTGTCAGGGAGGCAGCAGCAGAGAGAAAGAGGATGTCTAAGGGTTACACCAGGGTGGATGCAATGGGAAAGGAAATAATGCCTAGGGAGAGATCAGCAGAGAGGAACTTTTGGGGGGACTTGGGAGTCCCCAAATTTCTTCTACGTCAAAGTATTTTTATTAACCAAACTAAAATATGGCTGAAAGTTCTTTGTTGTGAGACTAATGTTAAAACTTGGGATATTCTCTAGAAAATGGGAGGTAACAATGTCTTTTGCTTTATTCCTTCTGCTGGGCTCTTCTACCAAAGTTTTACAATTTAATGAAGGCCTGGTCACTCTGTGCCAGTTTCCCCGCTAAGTGTTTAAATGTTTTCTCATTTTAATCCCTTCAAGCAATACTATGAAGTTACAAGTAAGAAAACTGGCACTTTATGTCATTTACTGAGGATGAAGGGCAAATAAATGTAAAAACCAAGATGTGAGCCTGAAGCCAATGTTAGGCTTATGACATCTCCCTTTTAAGGAGAGACCCTTTCCTTGCGTTACCTATAGCCACTTTTCTGAATCACAGGAAAATACCCTTTAATTGTAAAAATACTTTTCTAGTGCAGGAAAACTTAATGTTATACATGTCAATACTCATATTGGGTCAGAGAACTTTCTTATGTTTCATTCAATGAAATGAATATGATATGTGGCATGAAGAAGCTGAATGTGAATCCTATTAGCCCTTCCATCACGGGCACATTTCTTGTCATCCCTGAGCCCAATTTTCTTATCTGTAAAATGGTATTAATAATTCCGAATTCATAAAGTTGTTGTAGGATTAAACTAAATGAACATGAGTTAAAATTGTTCCAAGCTTTACTTTCTGCCCCCCACTACTCATCAATAAGGGGAGAGTGATGATGTCAGTGTTACTAGTTGCCCTGGATCATGCAAAAAACTGGAGATTAAAAAAAAAAGACTACTAGGAATTCATTACTATCTTTAAGGTGTTCACATTTTTGGTGGAGACAGAAAAACACAATTATGTCACTAACTATGATATAAGAGATTTAGGAAAGAAAAGGCTGTACAAAACACTTCACAATAGAGAGGAAGTTCTGGCATCCATTCTGTCTGGCAGGATTGGGGAGGATTTCATCAGGGACCCTCTGGGTAGGGTGTCCTATCATAATGAAATACCCAGAAGGCTTATAGTGGGTGAATATCAAAAAGAGATTTTTGTGTTGCTAAAACTTCACAGCCAAGTTGTCTGCGAAAGGCAGCTCTATAAAACTTACAGGATTGTAGAACCCAGAAAGGTGTGAGAAACATCTTTCACCCAATCCTTTTACAAATAGAGAAACTCAGTGTCAGGGGACATTTATTCAAAATCACATAACTTTAGCCCTAGAAGTACAACTAAGTGTCTGGACTCCAGTCTAATGTTTGTTAGTTCATAAATGTCTATTGACTCCCACTATGTTCCACACACTTTCCAGGCACAAGGTGTATAACAGAGAACAAGACAAAATTCCTGCCTTCCTGGAAGTGACTTTCCAGCTCAGGAAGATAAAATAGCGGGAAAAAATAGGTTATATGTCAGGTGGCAGTACGTGATAAGGAAACAACGCAAGAGGAGTATGCTCTTTTGGATAAGGTATTGAAGAAAGCTTCCTAGATGAAGTGGCATTTGAGCAAAGACTGAACAAATGAGAATTCCAGAGGGAAGGTTAGGTACAAGGGCACTGAGACAGGACTGTTCGTGTTTTGTTTGAGGAACGCAGGTGGTCAGGTTGCTGGAGCAGAGTAAATATGGAGAGTGGTCAGACATGAATCTAAGCAATAACTGGGCTGCAAATCATGTAGGACTTTCAGGCCTTGCTAGGGTCGTCAGATTGTATTCTGAGTAAAATAGGAAGTCATGCTCTGTCTACCATACCTCTTGGGGTTTAAAACAAGTAAAATAAGGAAAACATGGGAATTGCAGTATTCCATTAAGTAGTAGGCACCTAAAAATTTATATATTAATTCAGTTAATATTTGTTAAACACCTAATGTTGCCATACACTGCTAAATTTTTCAAACTCAGTCTCCTATATGGAGGGAAATAGATAAATAGAACTTTTTACTTTTGTTTTTTTCTAACTGTAGACCAATGAAATCCAAATTTTATAACCTTTTGCACAGATCACCCAGAAGATTTCCATTATTTTTGTTTTGGATCATTTTCTGTTGCTCAATTTTAATTACTCTATTTAAGCACAGAGGATTTTTGCGCAGCAGTACCCAAAACTTAAAAATTACTTCCAGTTGCAGTTTTGCAGTGTCTATATAAATAAGTCTGTCTAAACTGATAGAATTAAAATTGTTAGTGACATTTACATTTTACATCATAGGAAACAAACCTTTTAGAAGGCAAAGGGAGTTTGTAGATGGTTTTCATTATCAGTACAGAGCACTCTGTTTCCATATATCTATTTATATGATATCTCCCACTGCTGTGCTTACCTAGGTGTTGTGACAAGTGTGTTATTTGAGCTTACCCTCTTTTGAGGTCAGTGGAAAGAGTTGGGGATTAAAGGAGTGACAGCTATGTATGCCAGCACCGAGGGAGGAGGCCCTTGGAGCAAGCAATTGAAGAGCTATTTAAATGTTGGTTGCATGGGTAGTACATGCCCTTGGTAAGACTTTGAAATATAGCTAGCAAGAGCTGGAAATTGTTTTTCTTCAAAACAGCAAACCTACTAAAATATTGGACATATTAGCTGATAGAATTTGCAAAAGCAGAATCTATCTTATAGTCCCTGGAGAGTCTATTCTGAGCCTAGGCCTAAATGAATACCTTGACTCAATTCAAACAATATAACCAAGTTACCTTTTCTACCAAGAAAACATAGAGGATCAGGTATAAGACACAGGTCATGCCTTGTACCTGAATCAATAATTTTTGGCCTAATCTATCATTATCCAATAAAAATATAATGTGAACCACGTACATAATTTTAAATTTTCTAATAGTCACATTTTTAAAAAGTACACAGAGACAGGTGAAATTAATTTTTGTAATATTTTTCATTTAGCTCAATATCCAAAGTATTATTTCAATATGTAATCAATTTAAAACTATCAATGAAATATTATACTTTTTTATATACTCTTTGAAATTTGATATGCTATACAACTCACCCTGCCTATCTATATTTCAAGTGCTGGAGGCTACCATATCCAATAGATATTAGTTAGAAATCCATTACCTTCATTGGAATCCACAGAACTGCCCATTGATAATGAGCTCTATACTCATGATCCTGTGCTAGGCAACAATAGCATAACTGGGATTGGATAACACAGTTGCTTCTCTCAAGGAACTTTCAGTCTGTTGAGAGGAAGTAGTTAACTTCAATAAAATGTTGTATGCACTGCAGTAAGGATATTCACACAGGAATAGGGAAAAGAATATAGCTGATCCTTAAGCAACATGGGTTGAACTGTGTGAGTCGATTTATACATGGATTTTCTTGTAAATAGTACAAACTTGTATCGATAAATAGAGTATGGTACTCTAAATGCATTTTCCTTATAATTTTATTAATAACATTTTCTTTTCTCTAGCTTCCTTTATTGTAAGGATACAGTATATATATTCTATATATAATATACAAAATCAGTGTGAATTGACTATGTTATTGTCCAGGCTTCCCGTCAACAGTGAGCTATGAAGTAGTTGTTTGGTTTATTGACTGGAGTTAGGGGGGTTCATTTCGAGTTGTTCAAGTGTCAACTGTAAATTCTTAAAATGAGATGTAGAAAGGATTTGCAGAAATTATACTGCAAATGGGCAGGAAGATAATAAAGCACAACATGTGGTTAGATATTCCTTTAATTCCTGGTTTCAGCTCTTGTGCTGCTAACTGCTGCTCTATCTGAATTTTCCTTTTTTCATCCAGAATCACTCAGAATTTTCAGGACTAAGGATATTTGTTGAATGAATAGTTGAATGGTGTGAATGAACAAATGAATGAGCGAATGAATGTTAAATTATCCAGATATCTGCAAGAAACAGGTTTGGGGATGTTTAAAGTGTTAGATTAGGTAGGATTTCATTGACTGGTGACCTTTCATTTACCAAGGATTGAGAATGCTCAGTAATTCTGGGAACACAGTAGCTGGGAGGGAACAGTGATAAGTACTGAGGGATTGTTCAATTAGTATGTCTGTGGTCACCATTCCCACCTTCTGTCACTTGTTGGAAAGCCTCCCCTAGACTGACCCTCCAGCCAAATCATAGCTGGAAGGATGAGAATAGGCTTTGTTTTTTGCCCAGAGGAAAGTCCACTATTAAAAGCTGGACTGCATTCAATTCAAAAATTCCACATCCTAATCTGAGAAAGTCCAAGCTATATGGAAAGATTAATCAATGCTACTTTTTGGTTTACCAGACTCCAAATGCTCAAAGCCCTCTTATGGAGCCATTACTATGTTCTCTTAGTTTAGATATACTTTTGTTTAAAAAAAAAAATCCACATGCTAAACAGAAATTTACATTCACTACAGATTTCATCTTAATGGCTGATTTCACTAGGGCACTTAAAATTGTTGAATTGTAAGTAAAACTAATTTCCTCCTGTTACGATTTTGTTAAAATAACATTTGTTAAATGGAGCGCAGAGTGCTGGGTGGTGAACCGCAATTCAACAACAGACCACAGGAAAAATTGAAATAGAGAACTTTCTTCCTCACAGATCTTGAGAACACAGAATACCTGGAGGGGGTTCACAGGGCCTGAGTCCAGGCAGAGTAAAGTAGGGCTTAATGACACATGTCTTTATTAGGCTCCATTGGTAGGATATTTTGGGGTTCTTAGGCTATGACTGGACTGATCAAACTAAAAAGGGGAGCTTGGTAAACTTCGAGGGGGTCTTAAAGAGGGGCACCAGGGCAAAGCACCGGGAGGTGGGGGAAACTTGATCACAAGAGTTGGGGAAGTCTTACCTGGAACTGACAATTACCTGTGACTACGGGGCTATTATCCGGGGCTTGGGGGTGTTTGCCTGAGGAGGCTAGTGCCAATTTAAGGTCCCGCAGGCTGCTTGGCAAACAAAAAGGGTATTAAGGCAGTGGTACCATAGAGTGGTATATTTAGTTCAAGTCTTGACACCATCATTTCAGAAATGTACCTACCATAAAAGACTCCTTCAATTCAGCAAATATTTATTGAGGGCCTACTATGTGCCAATGTAAACAGAGTAAGTAAATAGAGCAGAATTTCTAATCTTTAGAGTTCATCTTTGGAGAGGGTAAATACTAAATAATCTCATAAGTAATTAAAGCAAATGCTCTGGTAAAATGAGTTGGGCTTGGGGAGCTAAGGTAGGGGTCCACTAGAACCCCAGCCCCCAAGTTCTAGCCCCTGAAATCCCCTTGTAAATGGCCTTGGGAATTTTCAGTCTCTGAGTCTTTTTTGCTAGTCTCTCCATCTGCCTATAGCAAAAGGTTTCCTCCCCCTGTAGTCCAAACATGGCCGGAGATCCTAGCTGCTGCTGATACTTACCCTGGAAGGGGCCTTAGACTTCATCTCCCTGACCCACTTAGGTTTCTAATGAGTGAACAGAGACCCAGAGGAGGGAAGGGAACAAACAGTTTTCAAGGAACAACTCTTCTATTCTAAGCACTGTCAATTGTTACTATAACTTATTTTTTCAACAGCTCTATGAGGACATTGTTTTAATCTCCATTTTATGGAAGAGAAAGTGGAGTATAGTAATGAATAATGTGCCTAATTTCAGAAAACTAGTATGCTGGGATTCTAACCCTGTTGTAATAGTATAATGGCAGATCCAGTACTAGAACTCTCAGTGCTCATCTCAATATTTCACTCACACACCTGGTCTGTTTTATTTGGAATTCAATTTACTATTTTAAAATGATTATTTCAGTTTACTTTAAACTTTCAACATGAAGTATGAGACCCAGGAAAAATATGTAGTAGCTAATCCTGATCAACAACTTAGCTGTATTAAGTTTCCTAATGTGTAATAGGGAGAGTAGAACTTGTGTTTAAAAATAGACATTAGGCAATCCAATGTGACTGAATTTTCATAAGGTCAAACATAACAACACCAAAATAACTTTTTTTACTTGCTCTGTGGGATCATGTGATAAGTAATAGGTATTTATCATAATATCTGTAAAATTCAGATCCTCTGTTTAAAAGACAGAATTTATATGAGATCTAACATAGTGCATGTTGAACTTTTCATATCTAATAATTTTTTTGAAGAGTGCATGAGGAGAAGAGAGGGAGACAGCTGTCTTTGACTGTTCTTGGTTTGGGTATTTACAAGAAGGGCTTTAATAAATTCCCTCTTCATCCAGCATTATATTTTGAACATAAGCTAGGTTACAACTGCCTTAGAAAACCCTTGCTAGGGGGCCTCCCTGGTGGTGCAGGCGGTTGAGCGCAGCGCCGTGAAGCTGTCTGCAGCCTCTGCAGTGCCAGTTCGATCCCCGCCAGCCTCGGAGCAACCCACATGGCGAGCAGACCTCTCCTGCCTTGCCCGCTGCTCCCTTCAGCAGTGTATTTCATCAGTCTGCCTGTTCTGCTCCCCGCTCTGTCTCTGGTGAATCCTCTCACCCTCCCCCGCATCTGGACTGTACCCTGGCTCTCAATTAAATAAAAATAAATCTTAAAAAAAAAAAGAAAGAAAAGAAAACCCTTGCTAGGATTGAAAAGACTTGAATTACTATCCTAGCATTGTCTCTTAGTGGCTGTGTGACTTGGAGCAAGATACTTAACCTCTCTGCATCTTTATCATAATGTTCAAGACCCTGCCTGGACCTGCTTACCTCTCTCAGCTCATCTCAGGCCTCTCTGCCATGTTCATTGCATTCTGGCTGTGCTGGATGCTTTCTGAATCTCCAACATGCTAAGTTTGTTGCTGCATCCAGACCTTTGTTCTTGCTGTTTTCTCTCCCTGAGCACAACTTTCCCAAATCCACTGTTCAGGTTTCTGTGCATGTCACTTTCTTTCGTTTTTTTTTTTTAAGATTTATTTATTTATACATACAAGAGCTGGAGTACAGGCCAGAGATGTGGGGGTGAGAAGATTCACCAGAGACAGAGTGGGGAACAGAACAGGCAGACTAACTGAAATACACTGCTGAGGGGAGCAGTGGACGAGTCAGGAGAGGTCTGCTGCGCCATGTGGGTTGCTCCCTGGCAGGCAGGGGATCAAACTGTGCTGCAAGAGGCTGCGGATTGTGTCATAGTGTTGTGCTTAACCCCTTGCGCTACCAGGGAGGCTCGCATGTCACTTTCTTAAGGAGGCTTTCCTGAGCCAGCCTGCCTAAAGAATTCATTCTCGTCTGTCACTGTCACTTAGTCACTATTTCATCTTGTTCTTCACAGACTTTACCACTGTCTGAAAGGGTATCTTTTTGTTTGTTTATTGCTACCACTAGGATAGGATCTCTATGAGGGAAGGACCTTGCTTTGCTCTGTTGCATCTCTAGCAGCTAGAACACTGCGTTTTGTGCAGTCGGTGCCTAAGAAATGGTTGTTGAATAGGTTTTTGGCTGTCTCCACCTACATTTCTTCCCTAAGATCTCAGGTGTCCTTCTCTCTCACCTACACTATCCATATCATCACGCTCTTTAACTAACCATCTTATTCTTAGATGCCAAAACAAGAGCACAGAGAATGAGAACTAAGTGGTCAGTGAGTTTGTTAAAATGAAAATCAATAGAGAGAAATTTATAACTTAGGGAAATGTAAACACCTTTGAGAGGGTTTAAGCCTATCAGTATTGTTTAAAATTGGGTTCCCTTTTGAACAAATCCCTTCAGATACAGGATCTAAAGTAGTCTCCTGAAGAACAGGACATCAGAAAGGAGAAAATGGATGCTTAGAAAAGACATCAAGCAGCCTGGCTCTACAGCTGTGCCTCAGTCTACTATGCTCAGAAGAGTGAACTAAGGGTATCACCCAGAGAGCTGCAGAAACAACTTTCTCCAGATCCTTAGGTGACACATAAATCTAGGAGGGTAGTCTTACTTCCCTTTCTCCTTAGAGAATCCAGGAGACAAAAGGCAGGGTGGCATAGGGGAAGCATGTATATGCAAAGTTAGCAGTGTTGATATGTGAACTAAAGTTGCCTGATAACCAAATGTGTAGTTAAATTGGCAGATAAAATCAGGACTACTGCTTAGAGTCCATGAATGCCAGCCTAGGTTGGTAGAGAAATATAGGTAACACAGTGTCTGTGGCTGCAGCACCAAGGCAGAGAAAGGTCTGCTGGCTCAGAAAACCAGAGCTTATCATCTGAATAACAGTTAGTGGCCTACTAATCTTAGAGTAATAACTTTTTTTTTTTTTTTTGGTCTATTTCTCTCTGCTTCAGTTTCTACTTATTAATCCTATAAGTTCGCTTGGATTGAGGTTGCATAGTTTGAGAATTTAGAATCATGAATTCAGAAACCCAGACTTTCACAACATTGAGACTGAGCAGGTGTTTCCATTTGCCATTAAAGTCTCAAGTGATTTTTCTCTAGGTGAAAGATGCTGTCTTGGGTTCCAGAGTTTGTGTCAGTCAGGGTTTTGAGTTGCTAAAATGGAAGAAAATGACTTTATTCAAAGGGTAATGGTAGCTCATAGAATGGTGAACAGTGTGGAAAAGTAATCTTTGGTAGCCAGGAACAACCCTTAAAGCCATGCTGTACAACTGGTCTGGTGTGCTACACAGCTCAATGATAAGACAAAGCAATTTTAAAATGGGCAAAGAATGTAAATAAACATTTTCCCAAAGAAGATATACATATGACCATTAAGCACATGAAATTGATGGGATTCAGTTCATGGGGTTCTTGGCTCCCTCTGAGGTTTTGCAGTTTCCCTTCAGCTGCACATAGGGACTTTACTAACAAAAAAAATTTGCATAGACACAAACAGACAAAAGCTGCATTTTAAAGGTTTACTAGGAAAATGAGACTCCTGAATAGGTGCAGGCAGCTAAAGAGCTGCATTTTGAGAGGGGCAGCTTTTTTAAGAGACACCTGCATAGACATAAGCTGGCAGTGATGTCGCTTTTTGTCAGTGGGTTTGGAGTGCAGAGTCCTTGGATTCACTCTGGGAGAGGTTTTGTTATAGGGCAGCCTCGATAGGACATCCTTTTCCCCCTAACAGTTTGACCAGAGCTCCCCGTTCAGTGGCATGCGGCGAGTTCCCCAGGCAAGTTTCTCCATGAGACAGAAACATTAGTTATATTTAAAGAGCAGGTTTATTAGAAAAGGGACAGAAGAGGGAACTCCCCGGTGGCGCAGCACTGGGTTGTGAAGCTGCCGGCAGCCTCTGCAGCGCCGGTGCCATCCCCGGCCACTAGGGGAGGATCCCACATGGCGCTCAGACCTCTCCTGCCACCTGCTGCTCCCCTCAGCAGTGTACTTCGTCCTTGTTCTGCTCCCCACTCTGGCTCTGGTGAATTCTCTCACCCTCCCGTGCTTCTGTCTGTACCCAGTGCTTGTATAAATAAATAAATAAATAAATCTTAAAAAAAAAAAAGAAATTAAGAAAAGGGACAGAAGAGTAAAGTCCACTTACATAGACACAAGCAGGCAGGAAGAGCTGCCCTGAAAGGGGCAGGTTTGCTGAGAGGCCTGCATGGTTGCAGCCAGGCAGCCTTGAGGAGAGCTGCCTCCACTGAGGGAGGTCAGTGAGGAGAATCTCTGGCATGGCACAGATCACAGGCAGGCAGGAAGGCTGCTACCCTGTGGAGGGAGAGAGTTGGTGAATGTAAGCACCTGTATAGTCACGGGTGGCAGAAAGACTGCTGCCCTGTTGTGGGGGCAGTGTTATGTTTTATCATCTTGGGGGAGGGGCTCATCTTTGTGGGTAGATGGTTTGTGCGCCTGACACTCCCTATAGAAATCTGATAGTTTCTGGATGTTGTACCTCCTGATCTGTGCATTGATGCCTGAGGGTCTTGCCTAATCCCCTCTACCCCAACCTCCTTGTGAATTAGGTTCTTGACCTTGTATCTCCTTTCCAGTTTTTCTATTCTTATCCTCCATCAGCAGTCTTAGGGACAAGATCTGTATTTTATTTATTTATTTATAAAGATTTATTTATTTATTTATTTGTTTATTTATTTATTTGTTTATTTATTTATTTATTTATTTATACAAGCACTGGGTACAGTCAGAAGTGTGTGAGGGTGAGAGAATTCACCAGAGCCAGAGCAGGGAACAGAACAGGCAGACCGACGAAACACATTGCTGAGGGGAGCAGCGGGCGGCAGGAGAGGTCTGCGCGCCATGTGACCGGGGATCAAACCAGTGCTGCAGAGGCTGCGGGCAGCTTTGCAGCCCAGCGTTCAATCACTGTGCCACCCGGGGAGGTCCAAGATGCGTATTTTAAAAGGACAGACTTATTAGGAAAAAGAGAAAGGGGAAAGGTGCCTGCATAGGAATAGGTGGGCAGAAAGCTGCGTTTTGAAAGAACAAGGGGCATCCTTATATAGTGCTCTTTGATGAAATAACTGTGTAACTTACTGCCGTGGGGTTAGGTTACGTTGGTTCTCTGCAACTGATAATCCTTTCTGCCCCCACCTCAGATTCCTGGAAACTTCCATAGCCAGTTTCACTTGTGACTTGTTAATCATCCCTTCCCCCATCACTCCTTTTTGACATTGTGAAAACTTCCATCTAAATTTTTTTACTCTGAGCTTCCATCAAAATGTTCAACATCATTAACCATCAGGGAAATGTAAATCAAAGCCACAAACTTCACACCTACTTCAGAATCCTTCTCCACTGCTGGTGGGACTGTAAAATGGTGACTGCTTTGGAAAACAGTCTGGCAGTTCCTCAGTTTAGCCATAAAGTTACCATCTGACCCAGCAATCCCCCTCTTAGGTATAAACCAGAGAAATGATCACATATGTCTACACAAAAACTTGTACACCAATGTCCATAGCAGCATTATTCATAATAGTTATAAAGTGAGACTGTTGGCCTCCCTGGTGGCACAAGGATTTAAGACGCATCCTATGAAGCTGTCCATAGCCTCTGCAGCATGAGTTCGATCCCCCGGCCAGCCAGGGAGTGACCCACATGGCGCAGCAGACCTCTTCTGTCTCACCTGCTGCTCCCCTCAGCAGTGTACTTCAGTCAATCTGCCTGTTCTGTTCCCTGCTGTCTCTGGTAAATCCACTTTCCCCCTCCTCCCCCCACACACCTCTGGCCTGTACCCCACTTCTTGTATGAATAAATAAATGAAATCTTTGAAAAAAAGTAAAATAAAGTGAGACTGTCAGTATGCAGTCAAGGGGCACCCAGGGACCCTATCCCCATCTCTGGTGTTTGTCCTTGTGAGACCTTCCATCCTAAATTTTTCTACTTTTAAGGTTTTATCAGCAGCCTTGCTGGTGGTGTATGTAGGGGGTTGAGCGCAGTGCTGTGCAGCTATACGCAGCCTCGGCAGTGCGGGTTCTATCCCGGCTGGCTGTGGAGATACCCACATGGCATGGCAGACCTCTCCTGTCTTGTCCGCTGCTCCCCTCAGCAGTGTGTTTCTATCAGTCTACCTGTTCTGTTCCCCACTCTGTCTCTGGTGAATCCTCTCACCCTCCTGCACATCTGGCCTGTACCCTGGTTCTTGTATGCATGAATAAATAAATCTTTTTTTTAAAAAAGCAAAACTCAATCACAGGTCTGCCTGCCTTCCATGTTATACAGTCTGCTCAGCACTGCCCCTAGTTAGCATTATCTCCCCAGCTCAGAAAGTCTGGTTCATGGAGTTCTGGTGTAACAGGGTGGTCCCCAGGAAAGGGGGAGGTTCCCTGCCCCACCCAAGGAAGGGTGGAGCTGAGCAGGAAGAGGAGAAGCTGCAGAAGAGACTGAGGAAGGAAGCAAGATGGAGCCAGGAGGCCTGGAGGAGGCGCATGGAGCCTAGAGACACGTGAAGAAACTGTGCTTGTCTTTTGGTCGTGGACTGGGTGACACAGATGTGGGTGAGACCCATGGTCTCACCATGGGGAGGTGACAATGGGGAGGTGACAATGGCAGCTTTTATCTTAATGTTGATTTTGCTCTTTTCCTTCCGGGCTTGTCTGGTTGTTTCTGACCCTTTTCTGTGGGTCCCCACTGGAAGATGCTTTAGACCTGTGGCAGGCTTTGGGGCCTTGTTCTGGGCCGATCCCACATGGATGGAGTTTTACCCACGAGGGGACGGGTAACTGTGGGTGCTTCATTTAGAAACTAGACTCTTTGCCTTACCTGTATTGTTTCCTAGTTTTATTAAAGTTCCTTCCCATTAAAAAAAAAAAAAAATGATGGCTTTAGTCTGGAGTGGGGGTGGAGTCCACAAAGCCTGTATGGGATTAACTCAGGAACATCATTTCCCCCTAACACTGGCACTCATAATCTAAGGCAACTGCATATAAGTGAGGCAAGGGAAATGGTGCCTTCCCTTCATGAGGTATATCTGTAACAAGGAGACCCAAATATTCATTACCTAATGAATGAATATAGAAAATGTGGTATTTTCATAAAATGGAATGTTATTCAGCCATTAAAAGGAGTGAA
This sequence comes from Talpa europaea, assembly GCF_964194135.1. Classification (NCBI taxonomy): domain Eukaryota; kingdom Metazoa; phylum Chordata; class Mammalia; order Eulipotyphla; family Talpidae; genus Talpa; species Talpa europaea. The sequence continues at coordinate 45,634,328 of NC_140071.1, read as the reverse complement.
ATACTGATTCATGCTACAACATGGATGCACTCTGGAAACAGTATGCTAGGTAAGAGAAGACAGACTCATAGGATCACATATTGTATATTTTCATTTATTTAAAATGCCCAGAATAAATATACCTATACACAGAGACAGCAAATTAGTGATTGCCTAGAGTTGGGAGGGATATAGGGGAAGGTTTGGATGGAGGTGGTGCTTTGGGGGTGATGAAATATTCTAAAATTTATTGTACAACTGTGAATATACAATGACTTTTAGTATATTTAGTATTGAATTACACACTTTAATTGGGTAAATTACATTTTAGTAAAGCTATTTTTAAAAAACAGTTTTCCATTGAGGAAACAGTTGCCATTGCTAAGGGCACTAAACGTTACGTTTTGATTTTATTGTTGCCACTTCATACCAGCAGCTCAATATTGCAGCAACTGCAACCTCCAGAGAAAATGAGGTGCTTGCCCACCAGTAACTCTCAGTCAGTCCAGAATGGGCGTGAAGATCATTACTGGGGAACATCTGGCATTGTGAGCTCTGCCTCCCCCCGGATCCACAGGTGGGAAATTCACCACAAGGAAAGAGAAGTTAGATACTAGACTGTCAAAAGGATATATGCTGTCTACCAAAGCAACAAAGGGAACTGGACTAGGCTTTGTTCAGGTCTTGTTACCCCACCCTCAGAATATTTAACACATAATCTGTTGGTAATTTTTTTTCTGTGGATTATTTAAAAATAGAAAAAAACTAGCCCAAATTGAAAGGCCAACCCAGGCTTAACACCTAATCTCATTTCAGTTTCAACCTTTCCCAAAAGCATAATCCTAATAAGGAGTTCCTCATCAGCACCAAAGAGGTAATCTACCTGATAAGAGCCATTCCCCTTCCTCTGAGGGAAAGTGGCTTTGCCTGAAACAGTCTTTTCTTTTGCTAATAATCTTGTCACATCTTCTTTCCATCTGTAAATGCCCTCCATTTTGTTTAACCCCTTTGAGTATCTAAATAGGATTCTGCTCCATTCATGAGTTGTTTAATAACATCAATTAGATTTCAAAACTTGTGATTTTTTTTTTTAACAGGAGAGTCAACACATTATTTAAGTAATGGTCAACTAGCAATCTGTTTGCTATTATCAGAGAGTTAATTGTTTTCTAATCCTTTTTCATCACTTCGCCCAGGTCTGTCCTCCTTCAGAGAGTTGTCTTCCAACTCACACGGTGGGCTTCTCTGACTCTGGTCCAAGGGGAAATCAGACTCTTAAGTAGTGTCAGAGTCTCTTCTTATAACTTGGAAATGAAGACACATATTCTATTTTGTTAGTTTTAGAAGCAAAGGTGTGGGGGACTAGTCTCAACTTTTAGAGATCTATCCAATTTTAGTGTGATTTTTTTTCAATGATATTTTGTAAGACAGTATTGTTTTTTTTTCAATTTTTATATAATTTATTTATTTGTATATATTTTACATCATTGTTCATTTTTGTACAATGTTTGCTTTCTCCTCTGAGGTATAGTCCCCATAGAATTCCCACCACCAATTCACTTGTATATCATCGCTGTAGTTTTGTTGTAGAGCAACCCCGATACAAAATGGGGTGCCTGACTGTGGGTCCTCACCCGCGCGCTTAAAAGGACTTATCAGTACTCTACTGCAGGCACATGCAAAAGGTAAATAAAAGGTTTATTTACAAGGGAAGGGGAAATGAGGAAATATACAGCTCTGGGAGAAAAGTGGGAGACAAAGTTTTAAATGAGTCCTACCCGATCCGCCGATCAGGAATCCCAAAATGGCGCTCTCAGAGTTGGCCGCCAGCCAGGAGCGGTGAAGCCAGGAGACGAGCGATCTCGAGCCAGAGAGAGAGCCCAAGGCCCAAGTGTCTGGTTTTTTATCTCCAACCTGGCTGCCCAACTCCACCCTCAGGTCCCAGCCACCCTCCCTTGGTGGTGATGGGATTTGTCTTTCCCAGAGTCTTGATGGCTTTAGTCTGGAGTGGGGGTGGAGTCCACAAAGCCTGTATGGGATTAACTCAGGACATCACTTCCCCCTAACAGTTGTGCTCTTCCTTCCCATTTTGACCCCTCTCTCTCCCTCCCCTGCAGAATGTCTGATTTGTAGTTGCCTCTTAATTTGTTTTTTATTTATTGTTATCATTTTTTCCCCTGATTCCTTATTTGGTTACCCTATACTCCTCCTATAAGTGAAACCATCCAATATTTTTCTTTTTCCCTTTGATTTATTTCATCGAGCAGAATCCCTTCTAGCTCCATCCATGTTGCTGCAAATGGCATAGGTTTATCTTTTTTGATTGCTGAATAGTATTCCATCGGATACAGTATTGGGTTTTACATTTTTAAAAAGTGACTAATGTTCTATTAGTTTTAAAAAAAGATTTAAAATTTACATCTGTAAACTATCCAAAATATGGTAAAGAACATTAGCTAAAGTTGCTGAGCATAATTTGGTGTTTGAGCTGGTACCCAGAAAAAGTAAGGTATTTAATGGTAAATTAAAGCATTCTGTGAAGATAGAGAGCCGAGTACAGAAAATGAATGAAGATGAGCCCCTATACAAAAAGGAAGAATGAGATTCCTACCATGAGTGTGAATGCAGGATCATACCACCCGAGTTTCTAAAACCTTCTAACAGTCTACCTCTCAAAATATAGCACCTACAAGGACAGCCATTGGTTCCAAATTTGGTGAGCCAAGCAAGCCATACCAATAGCTAGAAGTGAGATTATATTGCTTCTCCTACCTTTCTTTTTGTTCTTTAAAATACATAGATCAGAAATGGGGGAAGCAATAAAACACCTTTTCAGGAAGCCAGGAAGATTTTCATTTTTAGTTTGTCTCTCAGTCTCCTTGGGAAATAGTTATATGTTATAAAGAAAAACTAGGAATTCTAAGACTCTGGGACTGAAAGTGCTATTAGGTACCATGTGGTTGCAGCTCTGCTGAATCCTGTAGTAGGAGAAACAGGAAACTGTGAAAGGGAAAGAGTGGGAAGAAGAGAGGAAGACAAGTACCTCCTCTGAGTCCCTGCAAAGCCTGGATACATCTACTCTTGGATTCCATGAGGAATCTCTATTTGCTTAAGTTAAATCATTCTGTTAAAGCTAGCTTGTGGTCCTTTGTCCCTTACCACCAAGAGTGCCCTAGTTCCTAGTTAACGTTTCTATCAGCATTATTTCTTTCCTCCTATAGATCCTACAGATCATGTCCCCTTCCTCAAAGTTAACCAAAAGGTGTCATGGCCCATGTTTCCAGAAATACTGTTATTTCACAACCAGGAATCTTTTTTTTTTTTTTAAGATTTATTTATTTATTTTATACAAGAACTGGGGTACAGGCCAGATGTGCGGGAGGGTGAGAGGATTCACCAGAGATAGAGCAGGGAACAGAACAGGCAGAATGACGAAATACACTGCTGAGGGGAGCAGCGGGCACAACAGGAGAGGTCTGCGGCACCACGTGGGACCCTCTCCGGCTGGCAAGGATCAAACTGGTGCTGCAGAGGCTGCTGACAGCTTCACAGCGCATGCTCAACCGCCTGTGCCACCAGGGGAGGCCCTCAACCAGGAATCTTTTGACATCCGTAACCACAGTGTGGAACCCCAAAACTGCCATGTATCTTTGATCGCCACAACATATTACCAACAAAATTTGAAAAACCTGCTTCAGATCTGAAAGAACTAGTCCTCCCCACCCACTTATATCCCCATTGCAATATCTTAAACTATATTGAATATAGAGTTATAGACCCAAAAGAGGTTTGTAGTGACTTAACGCCAACTTGAACATATTCCATTCAGGTGCTGGTAGTGAAAAATGCTTGATCTATCTTAGTTTGACCTCAAGAATGAGAGTCCCAAGATTTTCTTTGAATCTCCCCTGAAGTTGTTAAGGCTTTAGTACTTGCAGTTCTCCAGAATATACTGGTGAGAGCTGATTACTTCTTTGAGCCTCAGACTCAAAGATGTAGGTGTGTGTGGGAGTAAATGAGAATATGAACACACAGGGATGTCACATGTTCCTGGAGTAGAGCACAAATGAGTATTAGTTCCCTGTTCCTCTCTTCAGGGTAATCTGTCAGGACTGCCTGACTCGAGTAGTTTCGTGGGGTCATACTGCAGATTGCTGTTCCCTTTCCCTAGTGACCACTTCTTTCCTCACGCCCTTGTTTGGGGTGTAGTCCCAGATGTGCAAATAACTCTCCTTGATTTGTGCTTTAGTTAAGCCTGGAGTGAACTTCAACCTGGACTGTATCTATCTCACTGGTGCCTTCTCTCAGATTTCCTTGGTCAGCTTGTCAGAGAATGTTAAAGCTTTGATGTTAGTTTGATGTTATTTGAATCCAACGCAGGGTCATATTAAAATACACTAGTTCTGTAACCCTACTGAAATAATTGTCAGCTTTGAACCAGAATACAGACAGGGGTGAGTACCTGCTGTCACTGGGATGTACAATTGGAACACCTTCCTCAGTGTAACTTTGTGAATGACTTTTCTCTAAATTTGAGTTTTAACATTAGAGAAGTGGCATTCCAGCATTAAAAAAAGGAATTTCATTTTACATTTCTGTTTTGTTTATGGCGTGCATGTAATTGTCTTTGAAACACATAGGACACACTCATCGATGCTGACTGAGAGAATGAGTAATGAATGAGTGATTCAGGGAGGAATAATTAGAAAACTCATCAATTTTGTATAGTTACACTTTCCAGAGGTAATTGTTGTTATAGAGATGCCTCGTATCTTAATTAATTTCAGCTTTATTAGTAAATCAAAGTGAATTTGTAAATCATCAGAGTTTGGACAGCACAAGTTTAATTCAACGTTGGAAATGAAAAGGAAGAGAACAACCATATGGAAAAGTGTTCTCTCCATAGCTGGAGGGTGCCCTTGTGGTGTCTGTAGTAAAATCTCCATGAGGTTGATCGAAACAGGCCCATCGGAGCCAACCAACCCACTCTGCCTAGCCTCCGCTGACACAGGCAGAGGGATCCTCTGGGATGCCCAGGATTGGGAGGTTTTTCACCCACTCTCTGCTCATCTCAGCATCTTTTGCTGGAGTGAGGTCTTGGAGTGTTATTGTTTCCTCTTTAAAATGACAGAGAAAAGATAATTGTTGCCATGTATTCTAGGCTTAAGGACAAACCCTGGGCCTCCCCTGGTGGTGCAGGTGGTTGAATGCCGCGCTGTGAAGCTGTCAGCAGCCTCTGCAGCGCTGGTTCGATCCCTGCTGGTCGGCGAGGGTCCCACATAGCGTGGCAGACCTCTCCTGTCTTCCCTGCTGCTCCCCTCAGCAGTGTGTTTTGTCAGTCTGCCTGTTCTGTTCCCTGCTCTGTCTCTGGTGAATCCTATCACCCTCCTGCGCATCTGGCCTGTACCCCAGTTCTTGTATAAAATAAATAAATAATTTTTTTTTTTTAAAGGACAAACCCTGATGCCATCTAGTAGAGGAGCTGGTTTTATTTTTAAATGTACCATTATTTTCAAGGCCACAATTTAAGGACTCCTTTTCTGTTGTGAACTTACCAAGAAAGGTCACTGGAGGGTCACTAAGGAAATAAGGAAATCCAATCAGATTTCTCTTACTTTTTGGAACAATTGGCCTTCATCCTTCTTGCTCTTAGGTAGTTACAATTTTAGTTAAAAAATAAAAAAGTTGGTGGAACAGCAGGGGAGAAGTCATCCTGACTCACTGATTTATTTAAAAAGATCCCAGCCTGACACATTCTATTCAGATGAAGCTCTCTGTCTCTTAGTAACCACCAGCTGAACCTTTAGCGGAATTTGACAGCAGTGACTGGGGTAGGGTGGGGGATGGGGGGATAAAGTTTCTGTTCTGTGCTAATCTTCAGTAGTTGTTGAAGAATTCTAGTGCTAAAGAGTTAAGCCTGTTTTTAACTCCTGAGCTGGAAATCCCAGAATATGAATGTTCTTATCTTCCATGTTTTTTCATTTACATCCTCAGTCAAGGGTAATATTATCTCTGCTTTGTTTTCTTTTCCTCACTCTTAGATTAGCTTTTGTCAGTGGGTTCTCAACTAGTACGTATCTGAAGATATTTTTGGTTGCCACAACTGGGCGCAGATATTACTGGCATCTAGTGGAAGTTCCTCATGGACTCTACTAATCACTCTCAGCATACAGGAGAGCCTCCCACAACAACATCAAAATTCTGTGTAACCCAAAATGTTGATGGTGCCTTTGATAAGGTGCTCCAACATCACACATAATTGACTTGCCCATGTTTTGGTCTTAAGTAGTCATTAATCTGGGGGACCATAGTTTATTATTTGGGTTCACAGACCTGGCATCTTCTTGCCATTAGGTTTCTGTACCAGCAGAACATTCTCTGGTAAAGATTTTCTCCTTTTCTCTGGTGGATTCATGTGTCTTACTGCAGTTTATTTAATTGAGTCATTGCCCCCAGCTCATGGTCAGGCCCTGCATACGTAGATACTCCTTAAGTATTTATGAATTGGTTGCTCATTCCAGAAACCAATTGTTCTTTTAACTCTGGGTAGATAGTGGTTCCTTTGATTCCAGAGTTCTGATGGTCATGTAACATCTTTACCACTACTAGGTAGACATATCCTACTTGAAGCAAGTGGAGAAGTTTATGCATCCAGCCCATATATAATATTTTGTTTGGGAACAGGTAAAAGTAGGAGAGAAGGAAACTTTATTGTGAAACTTTGTATTTTCAAATAGATCATTCCTTGTGGAGTCCTTGTTGTAAGTTCCAGCACATGTCTTAGGCACACAATGGACATGTCTTAGGCACTCAAGTTACCTTCGTTGTTAGTAACAAGTATAATTGTAACACACCATTACAATTATTAGGCTTGTTTAAAGCCCTGGGAAAGATTGGGCAATGGGTATTTTCCAATCTGCTTGGAGTCTGGAGTAGTACTTGAAAGCACTGGCATAATACTCATGTTACAGGGCAGGGAGAGGGACAGCCCAGACCCCGCAAACCTGCCTGCTCTAAATAGGTTTTGCCATCCGCCGCATCAACACAAAACATATGAGACTTTAATGGGAAGGAACTTTAATACAATTAGGAAACAATACAGGAAAGGCAAAGAATATAGTTTCTAAATCAAGTACCCAAAGTTACCTGTCCCCTCGTGGGTAAAAGTCCACCCAAGCAGGATTGGCCCAGAACAAGGCTCCAAAGCCTGTCACAAGTCTAAAGCATCTTCCAATGGAGATCCACGGAAAAGGATCAGAAACAACCAGACAAGTCTGGAAGGAAAATAGCAAAATCAAAATCAAGACAAAAACTGCCATTGTCACCTCCCCACGGGTCTCTCACCCACATCTGTGTCAACCAGTCCATGACCAAAAGGCAAGTGTAGTTTCTTCATGTGTCTCTCGGCTCTATGTGCCTTCTCCAGATCTCCTTCTGGCTCTCCATCCTGCTTCCTTCCTTCCTCAATCTCTTCTGCAGTTTCTTCTCTCTCTGCTCAGCTCCACCCTCCTTTGGGTGGGACAGGGAACCTGTAACCTCCCCCTTTCCTAGGGACCACCCTGTTACACTCAGATATACACCACTGGGTCTTGGGGTTTTTAAGAAGATTACAGACTTTTGCAAAAGTGTCCTAAAGCACACCCAGACATGCCAGATGGCTTTACACCTCTTTCCCTCCTTTTTCACATGTTATTCATTTTACCTGAATTGCCTCCAACCACTTCCCAATATGGTGCTCCTGAGAAATTCATTTTTATTTTGCAAAACATTGTATCAGCTTTTTATACTCTGTGGTTATATTTCAAACCCCTGTTCGCACACATGTAGTCACACAACCTGCCCCAGCCCACCCCAAAGTTAAAACATTTCCGCCTCTGTACATTTACATCTGATGCCTTTGGCACATTCTTTTTGCAATTGCGCATATCCTGCTCTCTTATAAAGATCTGTTTGTCGATACAGCTCCATGCTAGCCTCTAAGTTCTTGGAAGGTGTGGTGTTATTCCTCTTTGTATTCCATTACATTGCACATTATAAGTACTTGTTGGAATTTAAAAACAGAATTCCTTTCACTTATTTTGCCAGGCTCAGTTTTTGTTTGTTCTGTAATTTGCAACGTGTTATCAAGTAACTGGGTTATCTCTGGTAATGGGGTTTGAATAGGAGTTGTGGTAGTTAAGGAAGACATTACTTATCAATGCTAGATTAATTTTTTGCAAGAAAAACATTTTCATTTTCTTGTGTAATAAAAAATATATTACATATACATACATATGTATATGCATATATATAAAAATGTTTTTTATGTCAAGAAGTACAGATATTTAATGTTGGAATGAGCTATGTAGTTAGATTTTGTATTAGAAAAGGTAATGCTAACTGCTGTGACAAATAAAATCTTAGTGGCTTAGCATAATACAAGTTTCTCTTGAACTCACAAAAAAGGCCAAAGCAAATATTCCTAGTTGAGCAGCTCTCCTCCATGTGGTGACTAAGGGACCGAGGCATCTTATCTGCTGTGACTGCTCTCTTCAGTATTTGGCATTTAAGGTTGCCATGCTTCAAGCTGTGGGTGGAAACACATATGGAGGGTCATGTGTGGGAGATTATAGTGATCTGTACCTAGAAATGGCTACATTACTAGTGCTCACTTTCCATTGGTAGAACCCCATCACTTGGCTGCCATCTGGTCAAGATGAAAAATAAACTTGATAATAAACTAGCTATCTCTAATAGTAAAGAAACAACTCTGTATATGCCAAATAGAAAATAGAAGGATTTTTTTGAAGAATTTTAGGAACTCACACACAGAATGAATGAGAGACTGGAGAATCAGGCAGGAACCAGGGGACACTGATTATCTGATTATCTGGCCTGGTGTCACAGGTTTACAGCCTCTCAGTCATTTTGCTGATTGTTATGAGGTTGAGGAATAGATGGGCCCCAACTAGCCTAGCCTGAGTAACTAACTACCCATCTCTAAGAAGATGGCAGGGCTAAAATTCCAGTGTTCTATCATCTTATTCATCTTGTTCTATCATCCAAACCCTTCCGATGACCTATAATTTCAGGTGAATTGTCTCCCAGCTGCTTTCTGACCTCACTCCTAATCTCTCTTTCCCTCTGCTCCAGTATAGCTCCAGTTTTGCTGTTTGTGCTCTCCTAAAATTTGCATGTTCACTCCTTTATACCTTCAAGTCTCTCCTCAAGTGTCTCTTTAATTGAGAAATCTTCCTTGACTCCCTTACATACAATAGCACCCCAATAACACCATCACCTTCCATTCCATTTACTTATATTTTCTTCATAGTACTTATTGCTCCCTAACATTTGTCTGATCAATTTACTTATTCTGTTTTCCCCTGTAATAGAATTTAAGCAGTAGGAGAACAGAGACTTTGTTTTTGTTTATGGACTGAAAACCAGACCCTGGGTGAGTGTCAAAGAGAGCACTTGGACCCAGCTTTTATGTTTTTGCATAATCTGATTCAAATTATCAACCCTTATTCTTTGCAGTTCATGGATATTTTTGCCTTGGATATAATATTATTTATCATTCACCATGGGTAACATACTTTTAAAATTGGTTTATGTTGCTTATAAAGTTCATGGTAATCACTAGTTCTGAAGGTTGATGCAGATAAAGACATGCTTTTGTCTATGTGCATGTAAAGACGACCCATCTGTGATCAGGGTGTTGTCAAGTCTGATGGCAGATTTCTTTGGTCTGAGTGATCCATGTTATCAGTTTATGATGGATACTCACAAACACATAGATTAGCTATCATATCTAATCTTGTTCTCAAGTAATGTCTTTTATGCTTTAATAACCACCTCTAGTGTGACTATTTATATTGGGTCTGGCAAATAGAATTACTACACAAAGCCCTTTTCCCTAAATTCTAAAACAACTGAAAGAAAATTCAAAGGAATGACAGCTAGAGATCAAAATATCAACTTTATTACTGATAAAGCTAATATCAGAGAATGTGGCATAGGTATAGGGTGATAATGTACTTTTTAATACCAACTCTGGGGAACTTATATTACTCCACACTTAATAGCATAGGCACAGAGTAAAATGGAGAAAAGTGACAGAGAGAAACTAGGTCAGGGAGGAGAGTTAGAGTAATAGATGTCCTTCCACGTGGAAAGAAACACCTGGAATAAGAAATAAATGACCCAGATAATACATTTAAATGTATGGCTATGATTATTTTAAGAGAACTTAAAGATTAAAAAAAACTCCTTTAAAATATTTAAAAAATCTTTATATCCCCTAGTTTATTCATACACCTTGTCTGTGTGTGTGTGTGTGTGTGTGTGTGTGTGTGTGTGTGTATGAAGCAGGAAAATATTCACTCACAATGAATTGTTCTCATCTAGGCTGGGAGAAAGTTGACTATGTCTAGCAGTGCTCTTGCACAGGTAATGACTTTGACAAGCACCTATTTTGCCTTACTGTGGAGCTGCCTCTAATAGTAACATCCAAAAACATCCTATCTGTTAGAAGTCTAAAATAAGGAAAAATTAGTTTATATTTCTATCACAAATCCACGGTTTAGACCAAATTGATTAGTTTGAAAAGAATTGTAAACATCTTTTAGGAAATTTGCACCAATTGGTTGTCTTGCTATAACAAATCTTGTGTGACATAGAACCTTGTATATAATTGGAGCTCAATAACTACTTGTTGAATGAATGAATCCTGACTTTGGACTTCAATTAGAAATCAGTTGAAAGTCAATGATGATTTGAAGACGTCATTGTCTTGAAGTTCATCTGAAATAGAAATTTCTTGGGTGTACTTGCTTATGAATGAAAACTAGAGATGTGCAGAAAGAACAATACAATCTCTTTTAACTCCTTTCTCTAAACCTAAATGACTGGAGTAACCAAAGTACCTCATTTGGGCTATAAACAGACTGCTGTCTTAGGCAAGCTAACCACTCCTTATCACAGGCTACTGTATAATATACCCATCATTTTGAGTTGCATTTTTACTAAAGGTCAGATGTGATTATTCCCAAACCTCTTTTATACTAGTTGCACTTGTTATTTTTATTACATGACTTAATTAAATATTATTAAAGCTGATGAATATAAATGTAAAAGTAAAAAACTTTTTCCTCTAAAAATGAAGATGACTGTTTTGAAAAGACTTTTAAGGGAACCTTGAAAGAACCACCGAAAGATCTGGTTCCTCCTTACAGAAAGTTGACAGCATTGTAGAGTAGCTACATTACATGTAAAATTACTCTAAAGTATAGAAGTAAATGCCACAGGAGAAGATTACATTAAGATCCCAGAAGTTCAGAGAAATAAAATTACTTTTGACTCACCAGTCAGTGATGGTTACGTGGAGGAGTTGGTATATGAGGTGATTGCTGAAGAGGGTAAAGTTAGGATATACAGAGATGATTCATTCCAGATGAAGAGAATGATATAAGGAAAAATATAAGGGGTAAGGTCAATGTTAGATTGGAGCACAGGGTTCATGAAAGGGAAGAATGTAAGTTAAAGGTAGAAAGACAACCTGATTTCAAGTAGTAGAGATCACTAACTTCAAGGCTATGAGGTGTCAGGTTATTGTGAAAATAAGATATTGACTCTTCTCATCCAAAATGAACTTAGGGCACAATAATGCTGTGTAATAATTTTTTCATGGTTTCATGGGTTTTTTCTCTTAAGTCCCTAATAACTTATAAGCTCCTGTTAACCTAAGCTATTTTATATTACTTTTTGTTCAGCAATGCATATAATAAATTTTCTGCTAAGAACTTGGTATTCAATTAATTCTTGGTGAAATATTATAGAGTCAGTCATTAAGTTTTTAGAAATTGGTTCTTTTTTAAGGCCCACATAACATATTAACAATTTGTAATATAAGCTCACAAGTTTGCTTGGAATTTGAAGCTTTACAAATATGTTTTACAAAGTTTACATTACAAGCAGAACCATATCAAACTTCAGTGATGTGGCATAACAATTGATACTAAGTCTGATACAGATTTAGTAAAAGAAAACCCTACTCATTACTTTATTTTGCTAGTGCATTGGGATTGTGTGAATGTAAAATAAGGCATTATGAGAATCTAAGGTATGTTCATAATTATATTCCTATAAGGAATTTTATTTTATTTTTTTAAAGATTTATTTATTTATTTATACAAGAACCAGGGTACAGACCAGATGTGCGGGAGGGTGAGAGGATTCACCAGAGACAGAGTGGGGATCAGAACAGACAGACTGAGTGAAATACATTGCTGAGGGGAGCAGCGGACGAGACAGGAGAGGTCTGCCACACCATGTGGGACCTTCACCAGAAGGCCGGGATCGAACCAGCGCTCTAGAGGCTGCAGACAGCTTCACAGCGCTGCGCTCAACTGCCTGTGCCACCAGGGGAGGCCCCCTATAAGGAATTTTAATGTCACTTTTTTTTTCCGTGGAGGAACTGGGGTGTAGGACAGAGTTGCAGGAGGTGAGAAGATTCACCAGACACAGAAAGGGGAGCAGAACAGGCAGATCTACTGAAATACACTGCTGAGGGAAGCAGCGGGGCGAGACAGGAGAGGTCTGCTGCGCCATGTGCGTTAGTTCCTGGGCAGGGGATCGAACTCATGCACTCATGTTTTAGTGGGAGAGCACTGAGACTTAACCCCTACGCCACCAGGGAGGCTTCTAAATGTCACTTTAGCTGCTGGTCAAAAGAAAGGACTAACCAGTTTCTAAACTACAAATTTTGAGTCTAACAGAAAAAAAGATATAATAGCTATAAATATTAGCTTCTAGATAAAAAGTTTGAGGACTTGTTTCACTTCTTCAGAAGTGTAGGGTGGTTTTTTTTTTGCCTTTAAAAATGAGTGCCAATTTAAAATGAAGATGTTGATGATGAAATAATGGAAATAATTATTTTTGTAGCTTTACTTTGATGGTTGGCCATTTTCTTCTTTAAAAATTTCAATTTGAAGGCCTCCCCATGGTGCAGTGGTTGAGCCCTGGGTTGCGAAGCTGCCCACAGCTTCTGCAGCACTGGTTCCATCCCCAGCCGCTGGGCGAAGGTCCCACATGGCTCACAGACCTCTCCTGCCACCTGCTGCTTCCCTCAGCAGTGTACTTCGTCCCTCTGACTGTTCTGTTCCCTGCTCTGGCTCTTGTGAATTCTCTCACCCTCCCGCACTTCTGACTGTACCCAGTGCTTGTATAAATAAATAAATAAATCTTTAAAAAAAAAATTTTCAATTTGAGAGGCTACTAGAGGGAATGGGAACAAAGTGGATAGTGAGCCCCATGGCCTAGGGTAAAGGACTTGGGTGCACTCACTTGCACATTGTATGGCCAATTATTCATGAAGACAGGAGCAAAAGTTTGAAACACATTATTAGTAAACAAAATCTAGCAATATATAAAAAGCATACTATATCACAACCACATTGAAGTCATTCCAGAAGTTCAAGGTTGGTTTGACATTTGGAAATCAATTGTTGCAATTCATCAAATTAACACAATAAGGGATCTGATTATCTATATAGTTGTATAAAATTGATGAAATTTAACATTGACTCACATTAAAAAAATTCTTTTAACAAATGAGAACAGAAAGTGGAAACCTCTTTAATCAAATAAAGCTAATCCTCAAAAGGAAGGAGTCATCTTTGGCACTTAGTTCTGGTATTAGTTTATTCTTTTCTTGGATCTAAGTTAGATCTGCTGAATCTTCCCTTTGCCCAACTCTGAAAGGGGAAGAAAGTGAGCTACTCAAGTTATCCAGTGTGTCACTCCTCTTGCCCACAGATAACTTTATATGGGAGGTCAAGCAATAATCACAAGGTTTCTTTGTGAGAACCAGAAAACAGATGAGATGATATCAATAACCAATATCCATTAACTGTAAAAATTATATATATATTTATACATATATACATATGTGTGTGTGTATCGTCACATCGATGAGAACACTTGTGTTTCTGAGTATTAAATGCATTTGTGAACTCTATGGGAACCATTTCCCTTCTACAGAGAGAAATTGTTTCTTTACTGAGTGTAATATGAATACTTGGGTCTCGGCTTTCCACATGCAAAGAAGTCATTATATGATTCTTTTTGGCTCTGTGATTTTTCTGTTCCTTTGCTTCTCTCCACTAATCCAAATATCCCAAAATATCTTGCGTTTCTCAGTGAGTGAGAATGATTTATTCATATATACATTTTGCATGTTCTATGACATTTTCCTGGAATGCCCTCCTCATCCTCTCAAATACCTCCACGCCTCATCAATTTGGCACACTCCTATTTCCTCTTCAAAATTCAACCCAAGTATCTTTCCTATGTGAAGTATTCCCTTCTTTATGTTCTCACTGTATCTCTCATATTTTTTGTAACAGTACTTATCACACCATATTAAAATGTTTAGTTCGTCTCCCAGTTAGATTTTTAATTTCTTTTTTTTAAAAAAGATTTATTTATTTATTTATACAAGCACTGGGTACAGTCAGTAGCGCGGGAGGTGAGAGAATTCACCAGAGCCAGAGCTGGGAGAGGGACCGAAGTACACTGCTGAGGGGAGCAGCGGGTGGCAGGAGAGGTCTGCGCGCCATGTGGGACCATCCTCCGGTGGCCGGGGAGCAGCCGGGGATCGAACGGGTGCTGCGGAGGCTTCAGGCAGCATCGCAACCCAGTGCTCAACTGCTGCGCCACCGGGGAGGCCCACGATTTTTAATTTCTTGAGAGAAGATTCTGTGTCCTTGTATTTGTATTGTTAGTATTTAAACTTAATAAAAGTTTATCAAATTAAGAAATAAATGAGTGAGTGAATAAGTAAACGACTGAGTGATCCCACCTCTGAAGGACTTTATCTTCTTATGACACCATTTGGGTATTCTGCTAACTACTCATGAACTCATTCTAGCTAGTAATGAAAACTTCTCTGGCTGAGTACATTGAATTTACAATCAATAATTAACTCTAAATTGAATTTATAATAGCTTTGTAACTACTACAATCATGGGCATTCAAAATGCTGACTTCCCCGATGCATGTCATAATCTTAATTTTTAATTTTCCTCCTTCTATTAAGTTAAATTAAAAGGAGAAGAGGTAGTAGGAATTGAAAATTCTGAGAAATAATTTTAATTAGGCATGTAAAAGAACTTGAAGGAAATTTTTTAAATAAGTTTCAGTCCTGAACCAAAATAGGATATTTATTCCTAATTAAGTTCAGTAGTTGAATACCAAAGCAAATAAGTAAGAGCAGAGTTGCCAAGGAAATGGAGAAAATAATTCTTCCCACTGCTTTCCAAACTTTTGTACCCACAGCATGTGTAGAAAAATGATATTATTTATGGTACACTGGGTGAATAAATGAGGCTGCTTGCTATTGAAGACCAGTGAGGGCTCTGGATGTCCCAGGCTCCACCTGGCTTGGTGAGAGTGATGGAGATCAGGATCTCAGTGATCCATAGTTCTTTGTAGCAGTCTGTTGGAAAACTCCAAAGTTTGAGAGTGGGAAGTAGAATGTGCTTGCAAGGACATTGACCTTCAGCCTAACCTAACAAAATAGGAAGGGTTCAAAATAAGCAAGAAAGTATGCACTATTTAAGTTTCATAGCTAGGATTATTTAAGTCAGTGGTCTTCGATTCTGGTTATATATTGGAGTCACTTGGAAGTTTTTAAACAAAAAACCATCAATGCCTAGACCTTAACCTGGTATAATCAAATCAGAGTCCCTGGTGAGGGATATGGCATAATATCTGCATTTCTTAAATGCTCCCCATAGGTGAGTCTAAAGTGTGTCCAGAGTTGAGAACCACTGATATTAGCAGTGATGAATTAAAATAAATTATTAGCAAAGGACAGCTATTTTAATTGCATTTTTTTAATTAAAAAAATTTTTTTTAAGATTTATTTTATTTATTTATACAAGCACTGGGTACAGTCAGAAGTGTGGGAGGATGAGAGAATTCACCAGAGCCAGAGCGGAGAGCAAAACAGACAGACTGACGAAGTACACTGCTGAGGGGAGCAGCAGACGCGGCAGGAGAGGTCTGCACGCCATGTGGGACCCTCGCCCCGTGGCCAGGGATCAAACCAGTGCTGCAGAGGCTGCAGGCAGCTTCGCAACCCAGCGCTTAACCGCTGTGCCACCGGGGAGACCCAATTGCACATTTTTTAAAAAGTGCCTTCATTTTATAGTTACAATTAATAAATTTTAGCATTGAAATTTGTCTTTTGTTTTCTTTTTCTTTTCTTATTGCTTTCTTTTTCTATTCTTATTGTTGTGGAAAGAATATAAGTCAGTAGTAGTTTGTATTTATCTCAAATTGTAGCATTGTTCCTAGAGTGGATGAATATAGGGTAGAGCCCTTGGCGTCCTGCTATCTCACATACTTGAGAAATCTGTACCGAGAGGTACAGGAACAAGCCAAAGTCACACAGCTGAAAAGTGGCCTGTTCAATAATCTCACATAAACTCCAAATATGCAGGAATCTCAAAATATGCAGGAATTCAAAGACATAGCCTTTGGAGTTTTAATCTTGAACTTATTATTTATGAAGTGAAAATAAGTAATGGCCAGGAATCATAACAGCGGAGGTTCTCAAGGTAAGCCTTGAAGATTAGATAGAAATTAGATATAGAAAAGATGGAGTAAGGTGGTGGATAGGCTGTCTAAAGGAAGGAACAGTGGGAATACAGGGGAGGGAAAATTCCAGAGAAGAGTGCTGTGGAATCTAAAACAAGTTCAATGACAACTGAAGCCCCAAAGGGGCAGCCAAATCCAGTTACCTCCTGAGAGAGTATAAGAAAAGTCTGTGGAGACTGTCTTTGCAAACACTGCTAGCAGCTGAAAATGCCCACACACAGGCTCCCTAGATCTCTAGTCCAAAGGTTGTAGGGAAGACCTGATTATAAATGATATTTACTGAGCACTAACTACATGCCAGGCACTTTTCCTAACATTTTGTATGTCTAATTTAATTTTCCCAACAACCTCATGGGCTGGATTCTACTAAAATCCCTGGCTCACAGATGAAGAGTACAGCACAGTAGGCTGGCAATTTTTGTGATCTTCCTATATTCAGTGATCTATTTTTCCTGGCTAAGGGTTCCCATATTTATCAGAGAGCGAATTATGTAGTTAAAATGGAAATATGGCACTGGGGTGGCTGAAAATGGGCCCTCGAAAATAAGGTCAGCTAGGATCAGAGAGCTAAAGATTTTGAACTTGTTTTTCTACAGGTGCAAGGAATTTACAGAGATTTTTGAGAAGGGAGTGGCATGATGAAAATTTTTAGAAAAGCTGGTTTGAAAAGATGGACAGGATAGCTTGCTGGTAGGATAGAGTGGGATGTGATATCAGCTGACCAGTTAAAATGATGATGGAATAATCAAAGGGTGACATGATAAAAGCTAGGTCAGCCTATTAACAGAGAACGCAGGTGTAATTAATGTTATGAAGGTCCAGAGTGAGCCCAAGTGACCGGGAGGCCAGGGGAGCAATCCCGATAAGGGAATGTTGTGAATTTAACTTCAAATTTTTTATATGGATGGCAATAGTTCCTATATATTTTAATTTTATGTTTATCCTTTACCTGGTTAAAG
The DNA here is from genome assembly GCF_964194135.1 of Talpa europaea. Classification (NCBI taxonomy): domain Eukaryota; kingdom Metazoa; phylum Chordata; class Mammalia; order Eulipotyphla; family Talpidae; genus Talpa; species Talpa europaea. The sequence goes on along the minus strand of NC_140071.1, from coordinate 45,616,749 downwards.
TATGATACTTACTTCTTATTATAATAAGTAATTATTATAATATTACTGTTATTATATGTAATTATTAATATTACTATTATTTACCATAGGTTATCAGACCAGGATGAAGAGGGCAAGACCAAAGAGAAGTGTATAATCTCTGACCCCTCCTTTTCCATGGTGACAGTTCAACAGGAAGATAGTGGAATAACCTGGGAAACCAACTCAAGTAGGTCTTCCACTCCTTGGGCTTCAGAAGAAAGTCACACTTCCGGAGTAGGTAGCTTGGAAGGATCAACTCTGAATTCTCCAGGGAATGTTTCCTTCATTGTGGATGAAGTTAAAAAGGCTCGGAAAAGAAGGCCTAAATCAAAGCATGGCTCACCATCATTACGTCGGAAAGGCAACAAAAAAAGAAATTTTTTGGAATCTCAAGATGTTCCAGAAAACAAAAAAGAAAATCCTTTAATTTCAGAAAGCCAGGAACTAAACATTCAAAAAGAGATGTCATCTATTGGCATTTATGATAAAATAAGAAAAAAGACCACCTCCAATACACCACCTATTACTGGGGCAATATACAAAGAACATAAGCCATTTGTGTTAAAGCCAGTCTACATAGGAACCGTACAATATAAAATTAAGATGTTTAATTCGGTTAAAGAAGAATTAATTCCACTCCAGTTTTATGGAACATTACCAAAGGGTTATGTAATTAAAGAAATACATTATAGGAAGGGGAAAGAGGCATCCATTAGTCTAGAGCCAGATAGTGATTCTAACATAGTTTCCAAAACAGGCAAATTAGTAGCCCAAAATGTAGAAGATGATAAAATAAAAGAGCTCACTTCACCTTGGAGAGGTGCATGCTCTTCCAAAGGGTCAAAGTCCCTGACTTCCTTATTCAGTCATGAAGAGCAAAAGAAAATGCATATTGATTCTCCCCAAAAGGGCACACCTGCCAACAAGCATACAGTTTCCTCTTTTATGAGTAATGACACAGCACAACAAGATGAGCTTATCACCCCACCATCAGTCCCAGGTGATAAAGCAAAATCCAGTGACATGGAAGCTTCCTCTCTCATACCTGGTGCATCTGAGACTGTATTCCTGGAAACAGCAAAGGAAGAATTTGAGCCTGATTTACAGGAAACTGTAAATTCAGGGCTTGACTCTGCAGTCTCACCACTGTCAGTGGATGAGGAAAAGAGGGAAGACATGTATTCTGATGACCACTCCATCTCACTGGAGGCAGAGAAGGAGTCTTTGGAAACAGCTTCACCAGGTCTGGCAGCATCTTTCCAGGAAGGTTTTGGCCTAGAGAAAGAAGAACTGGACCTGGCTTCACTAGAAAAGGCAGAATCAGTCTCTGAAGAACTGACTTCCTCACATCCCAGTGTCAGAGGAGAGAAGGAAGAAAATGTGCCTGAACCATCCATTTCTCTTTCTGAATCTCTAGTGTTAGAAAAACCAGAGAAAGAAGAAATAGAAACTTCTCTACCAATATCTGCTATGCCTGAACCTAAAGATTCTAACTTAGCAGAAGAAGAGTTCATAGAACAAGGTTACCCAGAGAGTCCATTCATTTCTGAGAAGCTCTTCCCTCCTCCTTTGGTCCCTGAAGTGGAGCAGAAGGAAGAGCAGCCCATTCTTTCAAAACTCATACCTACTCCTGAACATGTCGAGTTGTCTGAGGATGAAAGGGAGGAAAGTGAGTCTGTTTCTGTGGATTCTGCTTTTGTGTCAGAATGTTCAGTCCCTCAGGATTTGAACCATGAACTAGAGAAGCAAGAAGTCAAGTCAATTTCTCCATCCAGTGGTAAAGATGTATCTGAACCTGAAGTTTTGTCTGAAGAGAATGAGGACCTTGAGCCTTATTCCCCAGTGTCAACCTCTGCATCTGAATACTCTCTCCCACCATCCACAACTGCAAAGACTTCAGAAGGCCAGTCCTCACTGTTTTCAGCAGCTACCCCAGAACACATGGCCCTGTCCGAGGAGGAGTTCTTAGAGAGTGGGCGTCACACACCAGATTCCACTTCTGTTTCAGAATATTCAGCTCCATTACATTCAGCAACACAGTCGCTAAAGGAAACAGTTGACCATATGTCCCCATTAAAATTGAAAGATGCTTTTGAGCACAAGATTCTGTCAGAAGAAGAGAAGGAAGACACTGAGTTGTCTTCCCCAGATATGGCCCCTGCATCTGAACAGTCTCTCTCACCATCCACAACTGAGAAGACTTTACCACTGTTCTCAGCAGCAACACTGGAGCATATGGTCCTGCCTGGAGAAGAGGCCCTGGAAAGTGAACTTCATGCAGCACAGTCAACATTGCCTTCCCACGCTGCAGCTCCACCAAATGCAACACAGGAATCCCCAAAGAAAATAATTGAAGATGTTTCCCCATTGAAATCGAAAGATGCTTTTGAGCACAAGATTCCATCAGAAGAAGAGAAGGAAGACACTGAGTTGTCTTCCCCAGATATGGCCCCTGCATCTGAACAGTCTCTCTCACCATCCACAACTGAGAAGACTTTACCACTGTTCTCAGCAGCAACACTGGAGCATATGGTCCTGCCTGGAGAAGAGGCCCCAGAAAGTGAACTTCATGCAGCACAGTCAACATTGCCTTCCCACGTTGCAGCTCCACCAAATGCAACACAGGAATCCCCAAAGAAAATAATTGAAGATGTTTCCCCATTGAAATCGAAAGATGCTTTTGAGCACAAGATTCCATCAGAAGAAGAGAAGGAAGACACTGAGATGTCTTCCCCAGATATGGCCCCTGCATCTGAACAGTCTCTCTCACCATCCACAACTGAGAAGACTTTACCACTGTTCTCAGCAGCAACACTGGAGCATATGGTCCTGCCTGGAGAAGAGGCCCTGGAAAGTGAACTTCATGCAGCACAGTCAACATTGCCTTCCCACGCTGCAGCTCCACCAAATGCAACACAGGAATCCCCAAAGAAAATAATTGAAGATGTTTCCCCATTGAAATCGAAAGATGCTTTTGAGCACAAGATTCCATCAGAAGAAGAGAAGGAAGACACTGAGTTGTCTTCCCCAGATATGGCCCCTGCATCTGAACAGTCTCTCTCACCATCCACAACTGAGAAGACTTTACCACTGTTCTCAGCAGCAACACTGGAGCATATGGTCCTGCCTGGAGAAGAGGCCCCAGAAAGTGAACTTCATGCAGCACAGTCAACATTGCCTTCCCACGCTGCAGCTCCACCAAATGCAACACAGGAATCCCCAAAGAAAATAATTGAAGATGTTTCCCCATTGAAATTGAAAGATGCTTTTGAGCACAAGATTCCATCAGAAGAAGAGAAGGAAGACACTGAGTTGTCTTCCCCAGATATGGCCCCTGCATCTGAACAGTCTCTCTCACCATCCACAACTGAGAAGACTTCACCACTGTTCTCAGCAGCAACACTGGAGCATATGGTCCTGCCTGGAGAAGAGGCCCCGGAAAGTGAACTTCATGCAGCACAGTCAACATTGCCTTCCCACGCTGCAGCTCCACCAAATGCAACACAGGAATCCCCAAAGAAAATAATTGAAGATGTTTCCCCATTGAAATTGAAAGATGCTTTTGAGCACAAGATTCCATCAGAAGAAGAGAAGGAAGACACTGAGTTGTCTTCCCCAGATATGGCCCCTGCATCTGAACAGTCTCTCTCACCATCCACAACTGAGAAGACTTCACCACTGTTCTCAGCAGCAACACTGGAGCATATGGTCCTGCCTGGAGAAGAGGCCCCAGAAAGTGAACTTCATGCAGCACAGTCAACATTGCCTTCCCACGCTGCAGCTCCACCAGATGCAACACAGGAATCTCCAAAGAAAATAATTGAAGATGTTTCCCCATTAAAATCAAAAAGTGCTTCTGAGCACAAGATTCCATCAGAAGAAGAGAAGGAGGACATTGGGTTGTTTTCCCCAGATGTGGCCCCTACAACTGAACACACTCTTCCACCACACAGAGCTGAGGTGAACTCTGAATGCCAGGCTCCACCGCTTTCAGGCACTCTATCTGAACAAATGGTTCTATCAGAAGAAGAGACAATAGAAATAGAACGGTACACACCTTCTTCCAACTCTGCTTCTGAGTTTTCAGTACCACCATATGCAACACCAGAATCACAAGAGGAGGAAACTGACCACAGATCTTTAAATCTCAAAGGTGTCTTCTCACCCATGAGTTTCTCAGAAGAAGAGCAAGAAGATATTGGACCTTTTTCTCCAGATTCTGCATTTGCGTCAGAATTCTCATTTTCACCCTCTGTGACTAGGGAAACAGAGAAAAGAGAAATTGAGAGTGATTCTCCAATATGTTTAACATCACCATCTGAACACACGATTTTGTCAGATGAAGACACTGAAGCTGAGCTTTTTTCTCCAGACTCAGCATCACAAGTTTCAATCCCACCATATAGAATCTCAGAAACAAAGAAAAGTGAAATTGAGCCTGATTTGCTGTTAACTGCAATGTCTGCTTCAGGATGTTCTGGTTTTTCAGAAGCAGATGAAGAAGAAATTGCACCAGCAGCTGCTACACCTGTACCCGAGCATCTCAGTTCATCACAGAAACAAAAAGCGGAAACTTCCCCTTCAATATCTGCCCGTGAAGATGCAAGTCTGCCGCCTTCAACATATAAAACTGAGAAAGCAGAAATTAAACCAGATGTTCAAGCAACCTCAACATCTGTATCTGAATATCTTGTTTCATTACAGAAGCAGAGATCTCAAGCATCTTCTGAACCTGATTCTGAAGGCTTGATTTCACCAGATTTCACCAGAGTATCAGAGAAGGGAGAAATTGAGTCTAGTTCGCCACTATCTGCAACACCCGTTTCTTTACCTGCACAATCATCCATGGTAAAAGAAGAATCCAAACCTGCAACTCAGTGTTCAGTGTCACCTGATTCCATTCGTGCAATTGAGAAAGAAGAAGCACCCAAAGCATCACTCACTCCAAAAGCTGCAAATGAACAGATGGATTTGCTAAAAGTTAAAAGTAAGGAAGAGATGATGCCTGATTCTGCAGAAGCTACTGCACATGGATCATGGGATCAAGAAATGGAGCCTCTGCTTCCAAATGTTCCAGAGTCTGGAATGAAATATTCAATTCTGCCTGACTTGGTTGATGAGCCAAAGAAGGATGTCAAACCCAGTTTAGCTACAACCGTTTCGTCTGAACTAGAACAGAGACTGTTGTCAGAGAATGAACCTGAAGTGGTGAAGTCGTATTCACCTATATTGGAAACATCTTTATCTGGACTTGAGGTTTTATCACCAGAGAAAGCAAAGGTGAAACCTGATTCTAAGATAACAGGTACAGCTGGAGAGCTACGTTCACCTTCATTAGGAGTAGAAAATGTAATAAAACATGGACCACCTACATCAAAATTTATACCATTGTCAGAAGAAATAAAGCAAGAAACTGAAACCAGTTCTTCAATCACCACATCTGTAACTGAGCAAGACTCAAGCTTAAAAAATTTAGCAAAAGAAGAAATCCCAGCAGATTCATCCAGTCCTATAGAACAACCAGTCTTAACAAAAGTAGGAAAGAGTGAATTAGGTAGTGGTTTGCTACCAGCAGTAACATCTATAGATAAACATTCAGTTCTGAAAGAAGAAGAGAAGGGAGAAATTGAAGGCAGTTCTTCTCCCGCTGACACTGCTACATGGAAACATTCAGCTTGGTCAGAAGCAGAGGGGGAAGTTAAATTTGATTCACCTCCAAGCAAATTCTCTATATCAGAGCATTCTATTTTGTCAGAGGTAGAACCTGAAGATTTTAAACCTGGGTTGCCAATAACCCATGTATTGTCTTCTCAGCATTCAGATGTATCTAAGGAAGAAAGGGGGGGAAAGGAACAAGGATTTTCATTTTCTGCAGTCCTTGACTCTGAATGTTTGGTTTCATCACAGAAAGAGAATTCTGGGTCTGCCTCAGAGATATCAAGACGTGAACTTGGTTTTTCACTCAACCTAGGTGATAAGATAGAGAAAAAGGAAATGGAACTTCCTTCCTCACAAAACGTGTCACTCGCATCCAAACATATAATGCCAAAAGACAAAAATGAGGAAGTGGCAAGTTTTACTAAACTGGGAAATTTAGTGTCAGAAGAGATTGCTCCAGCATTACCTACCCTCAGTGATGACAAGAACAAAAAGGCAGTGGAGAGAGAAGCTTTTAAAGAAACACAAATGAAGAAGGCCCTTATTTCTCTAAAGGATGAAAACTGGATGTTAGACAAGCCTGAACAGGATCTAGTGAGTCATCATGAAGAAAGAGAACCGTCATCTGTGCAACTGGGTACCTCTGGCCCCAGTGATCTGGTGACAGGATCACTCAAGCCTGTTCCATCAGATGAAGACCATGCAGATGAAACCAAAAAGCAGGTTTTGCCACATTTTGCTGAAGAATCACATTTATCATTACAAGAACCAGTATCTACTCTTGATACCACAAGTGGTAACATAGAGACCTCATCAACTAAAACTTACTCTTCTGAAGAAATAAGGCTAGCCCCCAAACCTAAATCTTTAGTTCTAGCAGGAAATGACACAGAAAGAAAGGAGAGCCATTCTTTCATGGGGAGTGAAAGTTCAATATTGGAGCAAGCAAAATCAGAATTCTCCAGATCTTGCAAAGAAGACAGCCAGGAAGAAATCAAACTACCTCCTGAAAGAATCTTTCAGAAACCAGTTTCTGGTTCATCAATGGAACAGTTCAAATCAGAAACTATTCCTTCTCCTCCCAAAGCACCGCATTTCCTGGCAGAAGATGTGGAATCTGTGTTGGGCAATGAAAAAGAAGCACAAAGGGGGATATCGCCTATACCTGGAGAGAAACCAGTAGTGAACTCAAAAATTGTTCAGTCAGTGGGCATAGATGAAACTAATGAAAGGGAGAAACCTGAAGTGAAAATACCCACACAAATAAAACCTCTCCCCCCAGTCCAAAGTAATGAAAAAGCTCAACTTCCAGAGTCACCTAAGGTGACTGAAAAGCTACCTGAGGTGACTCAAAAGCTGCCTGAGGGGCCAAAGGCAGTTGAGCCAAGCCCTTCTGAAGAAAAGGGAAAGAAAGGAATTTCATCTTTCACATCATGGATGTCCAGTTTGTTTTTTAGATCACATACTCCAGATAACAAAGTTGCTGAAAAAGAAGATTTGGAAACTCAGCCAAGTCCATCAGTGGAAAAAGCAGTGACTATGATGGAACCTAAATCAGCTGATGGTGAGGAGTGTCTTGGGATTCAATCTTATTCCCCCATGGGTGAGAAATCCATTATGGAAGAAACCAAAAATGCTGTTCCTCTTCATGTCACTGATAGTAAGAAAGTCCAGGCACCAGCAATCTCTCCTCCATCTAAATGGAATGTTTCTGTTGTTAACAAAAAGCCCAGAAGTGATCAAAAAGAAAAATTACTCTTTTCATTTGATGCAGTAGATAAGGTGCCACAAGAGCCAAAATCAGCTTCATCTAGCTTCACAGGTGAAAATATCATGAAGGAATCTAAGGAGCCAGAGTCAATAATTTTGCCAGTAGAGGAATCTAAAGGCAGTTTAATTGATTTTGGTGAAGACAGACTTAAGAAAGAAATGCCAAAACCTACTTCCTTAAAAATTGCTGAAGAGGAAATAAAGCTCAGTTCTGTTAGCCCAACTGAAGAGAAAGATAACTTGGAAACCAGATCATATTCCTTGGCAGAAAAACAAGAAACTGTAGCCCCATTAGAACTTAAAGATAATAATGAAATAGAACAGGCACAAATTATACATGCATCTAGCCCTTTGAAATTGGAAGACTCAAAAACTGCAGCTGAGCTGCAACAGTCCTATCAAGATGAAGACCACAAAGAAATATACAAAATTATCAAGGAGGAGAAAGGAGAAGAAAAAGAAAAGCAATTACATGCATTTTCAGAAAGAAAGAAACAGCAGGAAATTCAGCCTACTGTGAATGTAGAAGGCTACATCAGTGAATGTAAAACTACATCAATTACTGAAAAACCAGAAGCCAGGATTTCAGAAGCTCACCTGGAAATCAAGGAAACAAAGGCAGAAGAAACCCAGCCACACACATTAAAAGAAAGTAAAGTGTTGGTGGAAAAAACCAAGACTTTCCTTCCAGTGGATCTTCCTTATCCTTGTGAAATAGATGACCACTCCTTACCTAAAGATGGAAATCTGGCACTGGAAAAGTCAAGCAGGGATACAGTGAGTCATAATGAAGTAAAGGGACAGCACACAGTGTCAGAACCATCTCAAGTTTCTTTAGATATCACAAAAGAAAGTATGAAACAAGGATCTCAATCTAAGGAATCTGAAAGAATCTTTGATCGTCCTTTGGGCGAAACAAAGAGTTTAGAAACACATCCATATCTGGTGCCATCTGTGAAACCACAAACACTCGTTTCAGGAACTTCTCCAGAAATTAGTACAGTGAAGAAACAAGAAATACCACAGTCAGAAAGTACTCCAGATAGGCATACAGTTCATACCATTCAAACATCTAAAGATCAAACATCTGAAATACCTAAACAATCTGTTCTTGTTTCAAAGAGCCACTTGGAGACTACAGAAGATGCCCATGGAAATGAACTACACTCTTTGCCAAGTAGCAACTACACTCAATTTATAGCTAATGCATCAGCAATCAATGCTAATAAAGTGGTTTCTACTAGAGAAATATCCACAGAGCCCGAAGACACACATGTAAAAGATGAATTTAAAGTGACTAGTAAGCCAGCTGGACTTTCAGAAGATCAAAAGAGTGCCTTCAGTATCATTTCTGAAGGCTGTGAAATACTGAATGTTCATGCTCCTGCATTTATTTCTTCAGTTGATCAGGAAGAAAGTGAACAAATGAAAGATAAGTTAGAATATTTGGAAAAGAAGGCCTCATTTAAAACTATACAGCGCCATGATAATGAGGCAGCTCCTTGTCAGAAAGCTAAGAGTAAGTTAGAAGAATCTGATGAAAAAGAAGCATCATCAAAAGAAAAGAAACAAAAGGAAACTCACGATATAGAAGAGGAGATAGCTCTAGATTCAGAAACTGGTGACTTAGCCTTTAAACAGCCTACAATTTCCAGTGAAGAGGATTATTTTGAGAAATATACGTTGATTGATTATAATATCTCCCCAGTGCCAGAAAAACAGAAGGCTCCATGGAAATTAAATGTTAAAGCAGAACACTCAAAGGAAGTTACAGAAGAGGCTATCTCTTTCCCAGAAAGTTCAGAGGAAAGTGCCCTAGAAAGTGAATATGACTTGGTGAAATTAGATGAAAGTTTTTATGGAATGGAAGAGGACCACAGCAAATTATCTCACCCAGAGACCCAAAAGTCTTTGGATATTCAAAAATTATCTGACGGAGTTGCTCCAAAGAGCATAAATAGAGATGTGGACTCCAAGTCACCTGGGATGCCTTTATTCGATGAAAAGGAAGGAGTTTTATCACCAACCCAGATATTTCCTACCACTGTTAAGGCCATTAATCCTGAACTTCTTGAGGAGCCACCTGCACTTGCATTTTTATACAAGGATTTGTATGAAGAAGCAGTTGGAGAGAAAAAGAAAGAAGGGGAGACAGCTTCTGAAGGTGACAGTGTGAATTCTGAGGCATCGTTTCCTAGCAGAAATTCTGACACTGATGATGGAACAGGAATATATTTTGAGAAGTACATACTCAAAGATGACTTTCTTCATGACACACCTGTAACTCAAAGGGACCAAGGCCAAGGTCTGGAAGAAAAACCAGTTGGTAAGGATGATTTGTACCAACAAATCACTGCAGAAGGAAAAATTGGGGGGAGGGTTGAAACTATTTTTGGGAAGAAGAGTCTGGAAGAGGAGCGGAAATCTGTTTACAAGGAAGGAGAATCTGTACTTGATGTGGAGACCCTTGACAATGAAGCCATGCAGAGGAAAATTCCCATCACTGAGGAAGTCAGAATGGCTACCCAGAAGATAAGCTATGCAGTTCCATTTGAAGACACCAATAATGTCATGGAGAGAGTAGATGAACCCGGCAGCCAGAGTAATGATGGAGGAAGTGCAAGTACAGAGGTCAATCTGAACATCCCAGTACAAGTGTCTTTCCCAGAGGAAGAATTTGCATCTGGTGCAACTTGTGTTCAAGAAACAGTGCAAGAAGAATCTAAAATAATGGTCTCACCTGAGCCAAGTGAAGACAGGCTCCACAATAGCCCTGTTCAGGATGAGTATGAATTTACTGAATCCCTGAATTATGACGTGGTTACTCAAGATATTTTATCAGAAGAACTGCATTCAGAGTCATTGTCTGAGGATGTTTTATCTCAAGGAAAGGAGTGCTTTGAACACATCAATGAAAATGAATTTGTGAGTAAGATGGAACAAGGTATGTCCGCTGAACAGAAAGAGTTTGGCAGAGAAAGAACAGAACAAGACCAGTTCTTGTCATCCTTAGTAACTGAGAAGGAGCAAAAGGAATTGAAAACATCCCAAACTGACACATATTGTTGCACTTGCAAATGTCCAATTTCTGCCACTGACAAGATACTTGGCACCCATAATGACCATGAGGTTTCAACGCTTGACACAGCTATAAGTGCTGTAAAGGTAAATAGATCTTAATGCATATAAATTATATATACACGTTTAATTTCTTGTCACAGTTGAAAATATGACTGATATTTGATACACACATCTTTAAGCATAAAGTAACCAGTTACATTCTAGTGGCTAGAAAGATAATACAAAGTTAACAAAGAATATTTCCTAGGCAGTTAAGTTCAATTTGGAATTGGGAAAACATTTATTGGGTACACACTCTGAGTCAGGTGTTTTTCCTAGGTTCTGGGGAGGCTAAAATAAATAACACAGGGTCACTGTGAGGGGTCTTATCATCCGTTGGCAGTAGTCCTTAACATTATCCAAAAAAGTCAAATCATTTTAAATTAAGAATATACTTTTGAATATAAAACATGATTTATTTTATACAATATCATCCTATAAAATACATGTATGTTACATTGAGTAAGTTTATTGAAAATTTTATAAAATACTCAAGAGAATAAGATATTTATATTTCAATTTTCTCCATTTTTTCTCTTTATTATAAAAACGATGTTAGAAATGGAAAGCTTTTGCATTCTTTCTGGCTATGTTTATAGATTCTGAGTGTAAAAAAACTAATCACAACACACATCCTTATGTATTGTGATTTTTAAATACTCCACTTCCCCAGAGTTACTATTGGAAATCAAGCATTGAGTCTTTGCTATTCTCATCTACCTTCATTACAGCCATAAAACTGGTGTTTTTACCCTTGTCTCTTTAATTTCTTTTCCTTTTTTTTTTTTAAAGATTTATTTTTATACAAGAGCGGGGGTACAGGCCAGAGGCGAGGGAGGATGAGAGAATTCACCAGAGACAGACCAGGGAGCAGAACAGGCAGATGACAGAAATACACTGCTGAGGGGAGCAGCAGGGGAGACAGGAGAGGTCTGCACCATGTGGGAATCTCCCTGGAAGGCCGGGATCAAACTCACACTGCAGAGGCTGCGGACAGCTTCACAGCATGGCGCTCAACCCGCTGCGCCGCCACCGGGGAGGCCCTAATTTATTTTCTATGCAGTAGCCAGAATGATCTTACAATACCATGCATAACAGAATTGAGCACTTACTATGTACTAGGCACTTTTTAAAGTTACAAGGTATCTTTTAAATCTTTGCAACAATACTGTCATTGTCATTAATTTGCAGATAAAGAAATGGGCTCATATAGTTTAAGTGATTTGGTCAAAGTCATGGAAGACAGAGCTAGGATTGGTACCCAGTCTGCCTGCCACCACAGATCCTGTTCTTGATCATATATCCATTTTGCTCCACCCAGTGCCTTGCTAGTGGTAATGATTTTCAATAGGATTATTCAATTAGGTCACTTAAATAATTGTTGGTCTCATTTTTGATTCAATAGGATAACATATTAGAATCTTGGCCTTTTTTTTGTCTGCCAAATTAATCCTTCTCAACGTGTCTGATACTGGTTTTACTTCTTCAGCATAAAATTTTGTTGAAATTTGCTTTAGCTGGCCAAATTCAGAGATGGGGCTATTTCTTGTATGAAATCTCAGACAACAGGATGTATTAGCACCTGTGAAATTAGCCCCATTTATGTGATGACATTTTTTTTTAAAGATTTATTTATTTATTTATACAAGCACTGGGTACAATCAGAAGCATGGGAGGGTGAGCAAATTCACTAGAGCCAGAGCCGGGAACAGAACAGGCAGAGTGACGAAATATACTGCTGGGCACGGCAGGAGAGGTCTGTTGTGCCATGTGGGGCCCTCACCAGAGGCCGGGGAACAAACCGGTGCTGCAGAGGCTGCGGGCAGCTTCACAGCCCAGCGCTCAACTGCTGTGCCACCAGGGGAGGCCCTATGTGATGACATTTGATTTTGTTAACTGACAGCTATTGGGCACTGTCAGCAGAAAGACGACTAGGTATATTCAGCCTTTCTCATTCTGCTTTGTTTATGAGTTTTAGAAATTAAAAAGTAATTCTGCCTAAATATTGTCAATTTAAAACAAATTTCAAGTGAGGTTAAAGATGTCTGCTCTTTGAACCCAATTTTTTTTTTAAAGATTTTTTTATTTCATTTGTACAAGAGCCGGGGTACAGTCCAGATGCGCGGGAGGGTGAGAGGATTCACCAGAGACAGAGTGGGGAACAGAACAGGCAGACTGATGAAATACACTGCTGAGGGGAGCAGCAGGCGAGGCAGGAGAGGTCTGCTCGCCATGTGGGTTGCTCCGAGGCCGGCGGGGATTGAACCGGCACTGCAGAGGCTGCAGACAATTTCACAGCGTTGCCCTCACCCGCCTGCACCACCAGGGAGGCCCTCTTTGAACCCATTTGAAAGTGTTTTCTTACTCTCTAATCTTCTCTGGAAAACTAGTTGACTAAAGCAAAAGAGACTTACTCCATTTCATTAAGTCAACGTAATGAACTTTCATAAGGAGTTCATTTTTAACTTCTTTAAAATTAAAAATCTAATTAAAAATTATAACTTAAGAATCTTCTAGCATCTTGTGAGTAGGCCATTAGAGATTATTTAGGCACTGGCACTTGCATTTACAGATTATTCTGGTCCTTGCTTCTCCTTAACTGCATTGCTCTTGTGGTGACTTATCTCTTGTTGATCTCTTATTTCTTCCTTCACTTGTTTCACTTCCTTTTTCTCATTGTTTTTTAACTTCCCATTCCATGTCAAGACTTTCATTGGAAATGAAAATGAAAATAAAGTAAGATATACTTGCTTCCCCAAATCAGTATCCCTAAATTGTGGCAACATAGTGTTCTGAGAAAGGAAACTTTGGGCAGTGAATAAAATGGTGGAATGGGACAGGGAGGGTTAGGAGAGGTGTATTGAAAAGTTGTAACTTGGGTGAGCCTTAAATAAGACAGAGTTCTGCAGTAAAGAGCAGGGCACCGTACACAAAGACAAGAAAAAGTCCAAGGGACAATGGGATCTATGTGATATCCTGGAAGCTCATGGAGAGATGGCAGTTTCCATCAAACTTATTTCTCTAGCATTTTGAGGGTAGCAAGTCAGGCAGTTGAAGCTGTTTTTGTCTTGTTATTTGTAAAGTTTAGCAGGATAGATTGTAGCTTTAGGTTTTAAACTATTATTTAAATGGTAGCATCCTCCCCTTCACCCATACATTTTCTGGTTGCCTGTCACTCCTTGAGTATTTTAACACTTTGAGGGTCATTACTACCTTTGGATCTCTCTAGTAGACATCATTTGGTTACAAGACTTCAGACCTGGGGATGCCGATCACTTTTTCAGAGTTCAGTCCTCCAAGGCACACCTATGGCCACTGGTGCAAATGTAAGGAACGTGCTAGGGTATGTTGAACTAGTTCAACAAAACATCTGCCTAGAAGAAAGACAATTGTATAAAAAGTGATGCTTTTCCAAGGAGAAAGAATTCAAATCTATATATCACTAAAACAAATATGTTTTGAACTCTCTTTCATGAGAGAATAAACTCTCTTTCTAGTGCTCTTTCACAAAACTCCTGATTGTTTATCATACAGAATTAACTATAGTCAATTTAGATGAAGCAGAAATGAATATTTAAAGGTTGATTTTTTAGTGAACATGATATAATAAATTTCTACCAAATATACTAAATTTATAAGGAAATCAGAACTTACTGCTTGAAATTCCTAAGTGTCATATCCTAAGGACATCTTAATTTTTTTCAGGTTCAATTAGCAGAATTTCTAGAAAACTTACAGGAAAAGTCCTTGAGGATTGAAGCCTTTGTTAGAGAGATAGAATCTTTTTTTAATACCGTTGAGGTAAGTTACTGTATCCCTTTTACGTTAACCTGGTTTGTTTATGGTATCACCAGTAAATGATTCTGAGCTAAAAGGATCTCCCTTGGGGTTTGTGTGTGGCTTGGTTGTTTGTCATTGTTGGTTTTGTTCCATTAAAAGTGAAGGTCCTTGAAGTTTTTCTGGTGTATAATCAGTGAGACTACTTTCTATGGATAAATGACTTGCCCTTAAAAATGCATACACATTGATTGAAGAGTAAATTTTTACTCTGTGAGGCCTAAACAAATATTCTCAACGTTTTTCTTCTCAATGTCTTAATTTGTAAAAAGTTTATATAAGCTAGAGTAAATGATTGCAGTGTCCTGAAATGAAAATATATTCTCTGATTAATTTATGTGAGTGTATGTGACTTAGATATTTGGGTATCAGTACCTTCTAGTAAGCGTAAGCTAAATTTTAATATATATATATAAATAAGAGTATTGGTATAATTTTTTAAGTGTTTTCAAATAAAAACATACATGATGATTTGGCTTGATTTTAATTGTATCTGAGTGATGGGAAAGCCGTACATAAATAGAATGAGTTTAATCTGCTTAAAAAATGCATACACATTTATTGGGGACTTCCTGTGATAGGGCAAATGCTTACC
Source organism: Talpa europaea (assembly GCF_964194135.1). Classification (NCBI taxonomy): domain Eukaryota; kingdom Metazoa; phylum Chordata; class Mammalia; order Eulipotyphla; family Talpidae; genus Talpa; species Talpa europaea. Next base: position 45,601,748 of record NC_140071.1, on the reverse strand, counting down.
TGTTTTATTCAATTAAATCTCATAGTAACCATATGAGATCATTTTATTTTTTCCCCATTTTTAGAAAAGCAACTAAGATTTAGGGTTATTGTCTAAGGTCATAGGAAGCTAAGAGACAAGATTTAGATTCAGGTCAGAGTTCTTACTGGCACCACCATTCCTCCTTTCACTGGGCTAGCTCTGCAGAAGCATTCCCAGATACTGTTCCGTCTCCCATGCCCAGGACAAATGAGTGTCTCCCTGGTACCATTATCTTTGATGAGTTCATGGCCTCCTCGTAGCTGGCCTCGCTCCCTTCACAGTGAAGAGAGTGCGTAGGAATGCTCCATCTATTTACAGAGATGGCCCAGGCATCCTCACTTGTCAACCAGGAGTGGCAGAGGGCTCAAGGTCCCTGCAGAAGACTGGTGCATAGTTTTCCTATCATTAGATGATGCCACATCCTGATTTGCTTGTCAAAGGCTGTTTAATTCCTGATGTAGATCAGTTTACACCTGCTAATTATTTTTAGTGCACCTCCCAAAGTGTCCCTTTTAGTCAGTAATTTATAACGACCTTATCATTCCTCCTGCTTTTGAGGACAGTGAGGTATCTGAGTTTGTACAAATGGCTAATCAAGTGTCTCCTACCGTGGTGGAAGTGCCCGTGGAGAGCATTTGTGGATGTAGACTCTATGCAACTTCCTCGCTGCTCCTCACTCACTAGGATTTCAGTGGCGTGGTGAAAATGGCTAAACCTGCTCCACTCCCTAAAGACCAGGGGTCTTCATTCATTGTGTTGTCATTTTCAAGCCGTATGTGGGAATGCAAGTGGGCAAAGCTTCTATACAAATGCCTTTTTCCATATTTATTAACTAAATTCTTCTTGGTAATACTCTTACACTAATTCTATTGCAAAGCTACTTGTGTCAAAGAGGGTTGGTGGGTGGAAAATTTACACTGTGTATAATGTGTGATTTTCTTATCAAAAAGCCAGAGATCAGTTCTTTAAAAGGCTGGTATTTCTATTTTTTTTTTTTTAAAGACATGCATTATTCGTTTTATTTAGAAGTGTGTGTTTGTCTTTAGGAAAACTGTAGTAAAAATGAGAAAAGGCTAGAAGAGCAGAATGAGGAAATGATGAAGAAGGTTTTAGCACAGTACGATGAGAAAGCCCAGAGCTTTGAGGAAGTAAAGAAAAAGAAGATGGAGTTCCTGCACGATCAGATGGTCCACTTTCTGCAGAGCATGGACACTGCCAAAGACACCCTGGAGACCATCGTGAGAGAAGCAGAGGAGCTTGATGAGACCGTTTTCCTGACTGTAAGTGCCAATTAAGTCCACTTTGACCCAAATCTACTTTTTAAAATTGATCTTTTAGTGTTCCCCAAGATCATTTATATCTTAGTGTGGGGCTTATATAATTCTGGCATTTAGCAATTATTAGGTCCTGTTTGATGCCTATGGAAAAGGCCAGCAAGTCCTTAAAGCCTTGGTACCCAGATCAGCTGAAGGATACATGGAAGTCAGGACATAGCACTGTCTGTCCTTTCTGTCACCCTGAGTTGGTTGGTCCTCTCTGGGAGGGAGAGAAAGCAACCTGAAAGCCTTATGTGCCCTGCTTTCCCTTTGGGAGTCCTGATCTTCTAAAGCCTGGCATTTTCTTGCTGGTTCCTGGACCTACCCTTTTTGCTCCCACTCCTAGTCTGAAGCAACCTCTCCTATGGGTTGTTTCCTCTGAGCCTCACCCAGGGGGCCAACAGGAGCATTTTGGTACACTTTAAGGGATGCAAGACATGACACACCTCTTTTAGGCACAATGTTGATGTTTTTACAAGATGTTCTCTGGGAACAGTTTTTCTTAATTCAAACTAGAGCCTTTTGCACAGAGATTCCTTTGGGTGTTCCTCAACTTGCTCCAGAGTTAGCTCTTTGCTCTCCTAATTCCTAGATGTTTCTCCAGGGAGGCAGGATTAACCCTGAGGAATGAAGATGTTTTCTCCGAGGACAGCCCCAAACCTAATAGTCAAAGCCTAGGAAAGCATGTTCTTATGATGAGTAGAGCCCTCCCTTTCAAAGGTCACCAGTCCTCTCAGCTCTCTAGTACATTTTGGAGATAGAACAGGACAAAATAGGACAATGTCAGGGTTTTTATTATTCTCGCCGGACACCTCTAGTGAGGACAGATTTGGGTGCAGTAGACATAGCCATCCTCAAAGGAGAATGAAAATTATTCCACTGCTTTAAGTTTAGTGAAGGCAATGCTTTAATGTTTTTAAGTTATGTATCTCCTGTGAAGTATAACATAAAGTTCTTTGTGTTCCCTAAGAACCGTACCTTTGTTTGAAAAGAATATTTTCTTTTCTTTAGAATAACAAATTATAAAAAGAAGCATTTTTTCCTGATTATAAAAGAAATATATATCCATTTTACAAAATTTTTAAAATATAGAAAAACACAGAGAAGATATCACTCAGAGATAACTACTGATTGCATTTTTGGAATATATGCCACATTGAGCAAATTTAAGTCACTTTTCTTGCTTCAGAGATTTCTATTCTGGAAGGTAACCATTTGTTAATGAATAAAGAGAAGCAGAGCATAAGCAAACTCAACCCAGGTCTTGCTGATCATAAAGAGCAGAGCAAAGCTGGAAACTAAAGCCCCTCCAACCCTGCTTGGACCTCTCTTTGTGAGCAATGATTTCCTGGTGCCTAGGGACTGATGCCACTCAAGAGAAACAGTCTCCAGGGAAGCCAAAGAGTAATGATTTTAGAACTGGCTTGATCTTAAGCTCTCTAAGTTGATTTTCTTTCAGTTGTTAATTTTTTTTTTTTTTTCTCTCTCTCTCCTCCCTTCCCCCAACTCCCCAAAAGTCCTTTGAGGAAATCAATGAAAGGTATATACATGTGGCTCAATGTGGTGGCGAATGAGAACAGCATGACTGAGTGCTTTATTTGTAATACTCTGATGCTTTATAGCAAATGTGCTGCCAATTAAAAAGTACATACATTTAGTGAGCTACTGGATTTTCACCTTTAGACACAGTGCTTGTACAAGCTAAATGACAGCTTTGTAAGGAAATTGCATGTGCTTTTGTTAAATAACAATCATCATAATGTAGATTTTTAACTGCTTCCTTGAGATGCGTTCTATATTTTTTCAATATAATCTAGACCGTTTTTCCTGTCACGTATGCGGAACATTATGTAAATGCTTAAACTTATTGGTTAAATATGACTATTTAAAGAAATCATTCATGTCTGCCTTGAGTAATTTTATGACTTATGTAATCTTAGTGGAATGTGTTCTCTCTTTTTCTCTTCAAACGATAGGCATGCATTTATCTTCTTTTCTGCTCAGTTAACCAAAATGAATCTTCCTCTTTTGATTTTTGTGTTTGTTGTTGTTTTTAACACTCAATATCAGAGAAATACTTTATTCTTTCAAAAGGGAAAACACTCAACAAGAAATTAGGATATGTTGTCTATAAAAACACATGAACATCAGATCTATGTTTCTTTTTTTGGAGCATTAGATATTAAAATGTTCCTACTGATCTGACACAGCTTTCCTTTTTTCCCATAGCAAAGTCTAAAGTCTTTCCTACTGGTTGAACCTACTTTTTAAAAATAATTTTTACCCCCTTAATGTCATTTTTAAAGTTGTAAATATTATTTTAAGTGTACTTCAATGACAAATTGTGAAATAGCATAAAGTAAAATAAAAAATTCATATTTGTAATATGTCAAAATACAGAAAAATGAGTTTGAATTAGAAACCTTGATTTTTTTAGATAATGAAAATTACACAGATAAATCCTGTTTACCTATAAAATAAATCTATTCAATAGAATCTATTGCTGATAAAAATTACAAAAAGAATTTTTTAATTAATATTGGCATTAATCAACTGGGGCTTTATGATAGTGACTCTTTTATAAATAAAATTACCTGGGTAGTTTTAAAAAATGTTGATGCCTGAATCTTACCTCCTGAGATTCTGATTAAATTGGTCTGGGCTGTGGCCTTGGCATTTTTTAAGTTTCCTAAGTGATTCTGATGAGCAGCCAGGGTTGAGAATCTCTGGTTTATAACAATCTGTGTATGTCCTGTGGCCCAGTGGTACCTAAGACTAGCTGTGCCTGAATCTCCTGTGTTGGTGGTAAAACCAGAACTCCTGAAGTCCCACCCCCTATCTACTGCTTGAGAATCCAGGGTGGGACAATGCACCTACCTCTTTATTAATTCCCATGCAGAAATGTGAAGCACACTATGCAGGCCTGAATCAAGTTTCCTTTACTTAAAAAGAAAATTATACATTTTCCATAAATATTATTGCTATTTATTTTTATTCAAAAAGTATATGGATTTATAGTGTCAGTCTATATACACAGGCCAGTATTGATGCATATTTGCTTATTTATATTTTATCCACTCATGGGAGAGAATGATTGGCAGGAAACTGGTGAATAAAAATTTGTGAATTTATCTTAGTACATTTTTATTTTTCTAAACATTAGGATATTAACTTACTACTATGAATTGACATTCATTTAATACTGTTTCTTTGGTTTTGTGCTTGAACTTGTTCATCTGTGTGTCATTTTAATTAATTTTTATTTCACTGTCCCATTGACAATGGATTAATCTTTGCTAAAGCTCTAATGTCAGCTAAGGGAGAGTACACTTGGGAGAACCATTATTTTTCTGTAAAGAAAATAACAAACCAAAATGTGGGATTGGATAAAGAAATATGAACAATTAAAGAAAGCCCTGTTAAACTTGCACATATGCACACACTTGTGATGAAACTTGATTATTTCATTAGAGAAGCCTTTCCTAACCTCAAGAAAATCCTGCCTCAAACTCTTAAATGTTATTGGTGTTCCTTTCTAAGAGAAATTCTAATTATCTAAATTATTTTTTTACCTTGCTGCTTCTCCCGCTCTGCATATTGTATCTCAAAAGGCAGTGCTTGTATATTAAATGACTTTTCTCAACACTGAAAATGCTTAAATTAAGGAATGCTGTCAAGCATATTTAGACTCAAAATTTGCATATTTTGAAAAACACATTTGCTTCGAAAATGCTGTTCTGTTAAGAGGATGCATTTCTCCCCCTTTTGGCTCTTTTGTGTTATAATAATGACAAGGAACAAGAAATCAAACAACTATAGGACCTGCTCATAAAAAGATGTCTGCTCGGCTTTTCATATACTGATGTTAAAATTGAACATGCTAGTGCATAAGGAAAAACTCCAACATTTCACTTGTGGTATTTACCACTAGAGCTTTTATGCTAGAAAGAAAGAAAGTCCTTCAAAAGAAAGAGAAAAGTCCTTCTCAATATAAGTGACTTGTATTGAGAGGGCTTAGTATGTGTTAGTCACCATTGTGTGTTAATTCAGAGGCAAGGTTCCCACTCTCTGCATCCCCAAAGTCTTAATTTAGGCTCATGTTATCTCCCCTTACCTAGCACTTTGGGGGTCCTCCCAAACTGAGGGACTATATTACCTCTCTATTCAATTGGCTCTGATCCTTCCTCAGATTCCTGCTAGAATATTCTTCTAAAACTCGCCTGTTAAACACATTTCTGTGGCTCTTCCTATCTTAAAAGGTGAAATAGAAACTTGGTGAATATGAAAGACTCTTTACAGTCAAGCCACGACCCACTTTTCTATTTCATCTTCATTGTCTCCATGTCCTGATTTTCAAGGTACCCAGTGGTCCCCTGTGGCTCTTGAAGATGCCAGACTCTCAGAACTCCCTGCCCGTACTCACACTGTGCTATTTGCAACACCCATGTTCCCTTACCTGCCTCAGAAACTCTTACTCCTTTAAGACTTACCCTAATTGTCACCTCCTCTTTGGAGCATTTACTGGAACCATCTCCCCTAAATGACTAATCCTAGTAAGGATCGTGGGCATGCTTTAAATATTTTTTTAAGATTTATTTATTTATGCATACAAGAATTGGGGTATATACGCCAGAGGTGCTGGTGGCGGGGGGTGAGAGGATTCACCAGAGACAGAGTAGACGGATCTACTGAAATACACTGCTGAGGAGGGCAAGGGTGAGACAGGAGAGGTCCCTGCTATGCCATGTGGGTTAGCTCCCTGGCCAGGGATCAAACTCATGCTGCAGTGGCTGCCAATAGCTTCACAGTGCTGAGACTTAACTCCTTGCGTCACCAGGGAGGCCCCATGCTTTAAATTATTTCAATTGTATTTTATAATCTTGTCCCTCACACTGATAAAATAAAGTTACCCAGCCAGAGATCCTGATATTCTCACACAAATGAAATTTTGTCCTCTTAATTCATTCAAAATGTATTCATTAAATGCCTACTATGTGCCAAGAAACACATTACAAAACAGTAGTGAACAAAATAAAATCATTTCTTGCATGCGGATTACAGTTTGGTAAAAAAGACAGATGAAAACAAATAGGTTATGATAAGTTTGAGAACTGAAGAACAACAGAGTAAGGGGGAAAGGGATGAGCCACCACAGTGTTAGCAGTGAAATTGGGGCTGGCCTCTCTGAGAGACTGATATCTGACAGAGATCTAAATTAAGTGAGGAAGGTGCCATACAACTACCTAGCAGGAGAGAAGTCCCAGCAAAGACTTAGAGGTGCAAAGACTTAGAGGTGGGTCTGTACTACCAAAACCAAAACATCCAATTAATGAAGTCACTGGAGTTCTTCACAGCTGACTTCATTGCTGGAAGATTAAAAGAAAATGCAAGGTGCACCAAGCAGATCTCCTAACCAAATTATAGGTTCCTCGTGCTAAAGATAAATGCATTTGCACTCTTTCCCTGTTTAGAAGCAACCTGTTATTTCTTTTTCAAGTTGAAATTTCACCTGGATACAAGTGCTAAGAACGAGTATTTGCTGCCATTTCTCCTAAGAGGGTCTTGAGCATATAAAAGCTATGAATTTATAAATTGTGATTTGTTTAGTATTTTAAGGCTGAATAGACTTCATCCTTCTTTGTTGTGTATTTAGTATCCAGAACAGTGCCTGACACATGGGAGGTAAACATGTTTTTTTGCACAACTAAATGACTAGAAACATGTTAGTGAGGGATAAGAACAGCAAGGACATCTGAAACTTTATAGCTTAGGAAATAAATAAAAATCATTAAAATGTATTCATTGTTAGGACTAACTTTATAATGAAAAAATAAGACTCATAGTCAGATTTGAGGATATAGGAATGGAATTTCTAATATTACCAGTAGCACCATGAGGTTCTGAGAATAAGTAGGTTTTATACAGGTATTTCTAGCCTTTGAAACAATTTAAATTCTTTTTGGATATAATGCCTCACAAAAAATCATCACTACCATCAACCTCATCAACAACATTTTCATTTGAACTGTTGCTCTTAATTTTCATTCTGTATGTTTCTTGATTTACATAGAAATATTTTCCCCTTATAGGTTGCTTTCTGCAATGGAGAGTACTGCTTCTTTAGAGAAAATGCCTGCTGCATTTTCACTTTTTGAACATTATGATGACAGCTCGGCAAGAAGTGACCAGATGCTGAAACAAGTGGCTGGTAGGAATTTTAATATATTAATTACCTTGATGAAATCTGGCAGCTTTTCCCTGTTTGTTTTGTCAATTTTTTGAATGCAAGGAAATATTAAGTGAATAAGAAAACTCTTCATTGTAAATTTTAAAGCTGGATTCCAAAATAGAGCATGAGGCTAGAATACCATTTCGATTATAAACTCCATCTCCCTTTGGAGCTTTATGACTGTATTAGGATATTGAAGAGGAAAGGAGTGGCAATGGCATCAAAGGTTTTCCTCTTTTTCTTTTTTCTAGTTAAAATGGGATTTCTCTTCCTTTCTTCTAGAGGTTATTTGCTTTATGCCAGGAGTCAGATATGGAAGGAAAAATAAATCAACATTTTCATATGTGTTGGACAGAATTTTCCTTATGAGTAGCTTTCCCTTCTTCCATTGAGTTCTTTTTCCTTTTTTCAAACTAAACAGATTAGCTTAGAGAACTAACAGCTCAGCATCATGCTCTGTAGCCAGGAGCCTCCCACTCAACTGTCAGAAGCATCCTGCCGGCTCTTCAAAATATTTTTTAATGTGCTATTTTAACAAATAAGACAATGAAACTCATTTAGCTTTCTCAAGGCTGCTGTGTTTCAGTGAAGTTACCAAGTTTCACTTACTGTAAAATGTACTCAGATGTCCTCCTTAAAAGATCCTGCATTTTCTCAAAACCACCTTAAAGACAGCGGCTGTTTTAAAATTGACAAGTCTCATTCCTGCAGGAAGAGTTTTAGTTTAGAAACTAGTAAAATGTACTGTATCTTTAAAAAGACCAAGCAAGCCCACCAATTCTAGATAAAGTGAAAAATTCAGTCATTTATCCTAACAGATTTTCTCTAGAAATGTTTCAAAACAAAAGGGTGTTTTCCTGTAATTTCTTTAAGAGGCATTTAAATAGACCAATGACTGCAAACTAAGATGTTCTGATTAACAGAGTGAATGGATCTTTTGCTTTGAAGGGGTTGGTGTTAGATGCTGTGTGTTCATTTAGAAGGAAATACTTTTGACTGTCTGATGGGCAAGGAGAGGACATTTTACATATTTCAGAGATCACAGGGATAAATTGTCACAAAGTGCTAATAATTCACTCAGAAATAGTGCATGTGGCAGTTCTGGTATTTCTAAGCATTTATGGGGAGATGGATCTCTGAGACAGAAATGCCTGAGTTGTGCCCCTGCTCTCCAGACCTGGAGCCCAGTGTGTTGACTTGCTGCTAAGGAGTTTTTGTTCATTTTTGTTACCCACGGAACCTCTCAGATATGGAATTCTCACCTGGTATCTAAAAAGTTAATCTGATCACTCCCTGAACTAAACAGATATAAATGAGGAAAGGAAGTGACTACTGCACTGAGACCAGCAGCCCCAACATTCTTCCATCCTCCATGGTGCTGGCACTGTAAGACAGACATTTCCTCTCATCTAAACTCACAACCACCCTCGGAAATTAGTTTTATTGATTCTCATTTGACAGGGGAGGAAATAGAGGGAACATAAAAATGTCTTTTGTATTTCCCTAGCTGTGTAGGGTGTGTGTGTGTGTGTGTGTGTGATGGGAGGGGGTGGTGGAGTTTGGCTTCAGAGTGTTGGCATGCAAACCCCTGCTTTACACCAAAAGGTGGAGTGCAACTCTGTGACAGGCGAGAGCCATGGAGTAGCGACACCCAAGGCGTCCTTGATTCTGGCTCCTGGGGACTTTTCTTTTAAATTCTGATAAAATACATATAACAAAAAACCATCATAGACTTTTTTTAAAGATTTATTTTACTTATTTATGCATAGAAGAACTGGGGTGTAGGCCAGAGGTACAGAGGGTGAGAGGATTCACCAGAGACAGAGTTGGGAGCAGAACAGGCAGATTGACTGAAATACAGTGCTTAGGGGAGCAGTGGGCAAATCAGGAGAGGTCTGCTGCGCCATGTGGGTAGCTCCCTGTCCAGGATCGAATTCATGCCGCAATGGCTGATAGTTTGATAGTGCCAAGACTTAACCCCTGAGCCACTAGGGAGGCCCCATCATAGACATTTTGATGTAGTTAGTACATTTATATTGTTGTACAACTATCACTTCTGTCCATCTCCAGAACTGTCTTCAGCTTGCAAAACTGAAACTCAGTACCTATTAAGCAATACCCTGGTAATAACCACTAACCTCCTTTTTGTGTCTCTGAATTTAACTGCTCTAGGTAACTTACCTAAGTGAAATTATATAGTAGTTGTCTTTTTGCAGCTGGCTTATTTCACCTTGTACAATGTCCTCAAGGTTCATCCATGTTGTTGCATATGCTGGAATTCTCTTGCTTTAAAAACTGAATTAGTATTCCATAGTATATACACATACATTTTATTTCTCCACTCATCTATTGGTGTACACTTGGATTGCTTCCCCTTTTTGGGTGTTGTGAATCATGCTTTCTCTCCTGGGGACTTTTTGAGTTGAGTTTTAGTGGGAATCAGTATCTGGCCACAGATTCTGAAGCCCAAGTTGATCTAATCTTTAGTTCCTCAATCGTGACATGCTCGCTCTGTAAGGTAGAGAGGGTAGAGGGTCCATGGGGTACATGCTCCCCAATTCCTTAGTCTCTGGCAAAGAAATCTTAAAATTCCATTTTGCACTTTTGACATTATTCCTGTTCAAGTTTATGACAGAGTGTAAACAGAGTTGCTAAGCGTTAAATCTGAGTCTGTGATGTTCTTTTGCCACTCAGATCTCGTCATTGTTACAGGATTGCATCTATGGAATATTCTTTTGAAAATGTTTTAATGTCTTGTTTTTATTTTATTTTTTTAATTGAGGTAACATTGATTTGCAACTATATATGATTTAGAGGAACAGGTTCACACCTCCTCAAATGCATGTCACCATCCACATGCACCACCAAAGTACCCATAACCCTTTACCCTAGACCATTGGGAACCCCAATTGTTTCCACTCCTCCACTTAAATAATTTTGAGGGAAAGGAGTACATTAGGTCAAAAATAATCTCTAGCCTACAATCTTTGCTTAATGCCTAATTGACTTTTTTTTTTTTTTGGTCAATTATTGTTAGAGTTCTTGTCTGGCTTCATGGATATGACAAAAGGAATTTAGAGAGAAACCCAATCAAAGTTCAAGGAAAGCCCATTTTTTTTTGTGGGTCACACAGTAGGGGAGGGGCAGCAACTGCCCTGAGCCACAATTTCACCTGAGAGCTCTGGGGGGGAGGGTGTCCTGGCTTTATAGGTTGATCACCAGGGGCAGGGGTAAGGGGAGGAAGTAGGATACTTCCTACTTGGCTTGCCAGGGTTTTGGGGTTTTCAGATCAAACAAAGACCAGGTTAACTCATCAACAAAAGGAAAGGTTACAACAAGAACCATGTTCCATGGGTAACATTATTTTTTTAAAGATTTATTTATTTATGCATACAAGAACTGGGGTATAGGCCAGAGATGCGGGGGGTGAGAGGATTCACCAGAGACAGAGTGAGGAACAGAACAGGCAGACTAACTGAAGTACACTGCTGAGGGGAGCAGCGGGCGAGTCAGGAGAGGTCTGCTGCGCCATGTGGGTTTCTCTCTGGCCAGCTGGGGATCGAACTCGTGCTGCAGAGGCTGCAGATTGCTTCATAGTGTGGTGCTTAACCCCTGGTGCCACCAAGGAGGCCCCCATGGGTAACATTATTAAAGTTTTTAATTTCATTAAAGAGAGAAAGATTTTTAAAAATATGCTATCATTTTTCAAAGGCAGATATAGCTCAACGTTTAATTCATAGTGGGAAAAAAGGGAGCATTTTCGTTGTTCATGCCTCAAAGAGTTCTCTAACACTGCTTCAAAGATGATTGACATTGTGGAAGCATTCTTCTTGGCTCTTTAGTAAACCCAGGCAACATGAAAATGTACTGAACAGTATTTATCTGGATGGACTCCTTTAGACTGTGACACTAATTTCCTGCTGGGCAGGCAAACAGAAAAGTCAAAGATAGTACAAGGGTCTCTGAACCTTTATCAGTCCTATACTAAACAAAGAAGCTATAATATGTATACATGATTGAAGTGTCTAATATATGTATATGCATATACATGATTGACGTGTCTAATATATGTATATGCATATATATAGTCCATAATTAATGTTAATTATGTGATTGGTACATTTCACAATGTGATTCCCTTCATGCTTCACTTTCCCCAGAAGCTGAATTCTGAACTTCTTCTTCTAAAATTGCTGCAATCAGGTTATCCTTGTACCTCAAGTTATATTTCATCCTCCAAATTTAGTAAACTGATGACATAAAAATGTTTCTGTTTCATACTTACCAAATAGCTGCTGGTGGTGAAAGTAAGCATGTGAAAATATTCTATAAATCCTATGACATACTGATCCTGGTTTGGCTACAGATGATTCCTTTATACTAACCCTGCTGGGAAAATATTTTATTACTATTCAGAAGACATGTAGCATCATCAAGTATGTGTCCAGTATAGTCTGTAGCAGGACACTCTTTTGGAATTTTGTGAGCTGCGCAAAGGAATAGCCCTTGTTCAGTTGCTGTATCTGGTTTGACAGCAAGTCCATTAGTTCAAGACAGAATTGCCTAAAATGTTCATACTTTCATTTACCTTCATCCTGGCCTTCAGATGGTTCAAGAATTTTGTCAATATTGGAGCAATCTGCTCTTATGATCTGTTGCATAGACTGCTGCACAGCTAGTGTACTGTCCATTTCATCAAAGGACTCATCAGGCCATTTATAAGAATCCTGTGCCTTGGTTCCCAGCCTGTTTTGCTTCAACACTGCCATCCCCTCCACCATGACATGGTGCTATTGTCCAGGTGGCTATAGGTTTGAATTTTTTTCAACAAGCATAAGTGACTTTTGCAAAAAGAAAAACAAATCAATAATAACAGCATTGGTTATAATAAATCTTGCATATGTTCCAGTTCCACAGCCTCCTAGGTTAGAACCTCAGGAACCAAATTCTGCCACTGGCACAACGATTGCTGTTTACTGGAGCATGAACAAAGAAGATGTCATTGACTCATTCCAGGTTTACTGCATGGAGGAGCCACAAGATGACCAAGATATAAATGGTAAGATTGCTAACACAAATACAGGTGCATGTGTATATTTCTGCATTTTATTGTGAGGTATATTTATTTATATATGTATTTAATATATGTATATAAAATGGCTCTTTCCACAAAGCATTTACAACTTTGCTGTTAAAAAAAAGCAACCACCACCACAAACCAACAACATTATTATAAATGCCATATAAGCAAAATTTGGAATCAGGATCAAGGAAAACAAAAGGCCATAAATATCATCATCATGGTCATTATGAATGCTGCAGTTGAGATTAAAATTTAACTTTGAACTCAAGATAGCAGGACTAATTAAATGACTCATTTTCAGTGTTTTAGGAAGAACAAGTTTTCTACACTGGGCTAGAAGAGAAGTGTAGTTCATGTCATTTTGTGGAGAAAAATTGAGTGCTATATACAGAATAGTGCATTCCATAGTAATTTTAATGCAAATGAAGCATTGGATGTCATGATTGGCATTTTCTCAGATCCACCTTTGATAAAAGGTGCAACAAGTCATAAAGGTTATTTCAGACTTTACAATCCTCAAGGCATGGACCTAGACATGATGTAGTCTTCTGGTGTTTCAAATGAATGAGCAGATAGAAGTGAAAGTACTTAGTAGGGTGAATGTATAATAAGTCTTATGGTGGAACCTCTGTAAATAATTCTCTGTTCTGTAAGACTTCTGTTAAGACTGTAAAGCCAAACAGTTTGAGGTTGTGCTTCCAGATGCATCAGAACTAGGAATATTAGCATGTATGTTGCTTGTTGATGACAGATCCATAGTTTAGAAACCAGATGAATGTGTTGCAGGACATGCAATTACAAAATGCAGGGGCACAAATTGTAATGAGGAATGAGTTTTAATATATTTCACTGTTACCAACATTTAAATCTTTTCAGATGCCATGAAAAAGTAAGATAAATTGGCCATGGCTAAGTTTGTCAACAATAGCTCCTATTTTTTTGGGGCTCTAGCACCACATAGCTGCCACAACACTAGATAAGTGCCATTATCCCCTTTTGCAAATGAGCAAACTGATGTGATATAATAAGTTATTGGTTCAAAGGCCACACAACTTAAATATGAGAGGGGCAGAATTCAAACACAGATCTTTCAGACTCCAAAGCTTATGTTTTTGCTTGCTTCTCTCTCTGTTTAATTTATGTTACCACACTTTGTATCCCTCTATATACAGCTATCTCATGGAGTGTCATGACTCTCCAAGACTCCTCTTAACAGTTATTATCTGGAGCGCTTCACCTCCTCCCCTCGTCCCCCAAATACTTACCTATCCTGTGTTCATTCATTCAATGCCTTGAACTTTACTGATGCCTGTTAGTCTGGTCATCTATACTGTCATTCTGTGCTCTGTTGAAGAGGTCACATACTATGTTATGTGCATTGTTTAAAAGGATAATTCCATCCTTGTAGGCTAGATTCCACCTAGTCACAGTTGCTAGGCAGTGAAGAAATTGTTTTTCAGTGTGTAAGGCCTATGGCATTCTTTAAACCAAATTTCCTGTCCAGAAAGTATACCTCATTGGGAAAGAGAGGTGCAATTGAAGACTCTTGCTGTGTTGAAGAACTCCTAAATTTATTTTTAAAGGAAATAATCTGAGTTTCTAAACTGAAGGAGTTTGGAAGATATGACATTCGAGGGTAATAAAGTGAGGATTACTGAAATCACCGTAGGCTAATCTACAAAGCATTCTTTTTAAAGGGAAGGAAATTTCAATAAGGATATTCAGATTGGTTCAAAGGGGCAGATGTTCAGAATGGTATTGAATAATATTTACTAATAAAATGTTGAAATTAAAATAAGGGATTTTAGGCAATGTTTTGAATAAAGTTGCTCCTTAGAATAGCTTATGACCTACCAAACTCAAGTATTTTTGGAAATTGTGAAATCTCTAGTTGAAAAAAGTCTGGAATTCATGAGATGGAACCAAGATTTGAAAAGTCATACTGAAATAGTCTACTAATCTGTAAAGATGTTTTATAACATCGTAAGTTTAGAAAACATGTGATTGTCTTTATTACATATTCTCCTGAAGTATTGGCATTGTTTCTTAAGAATGTTCTTGAGAATGTATTATTGGAATTTAAGCTAACAGAAACTCTGCAATTTTAGTATTTGCTATTGGAATAACTTACTTTAATTGTGGTATGTGAAGTTCATGATTTTGCTAATATGCTATTACTTTCTGATAAGTGTTTACAAGTAATACTGTGTCATTCTAAGTATCTCTTTTGAGAATGTTATTGCTTTCTTATATGTTCTAAAGCACTAGCGATCACACAATGATCTCTGTAAGTTTATAGTCTTTCCTCTAGTAAAAAGTCACAGACTGATTTTTCTAATAACTATAACTTTCAATTAACTTCAGAAAACATCTTAGAGCTATGATTGTGTTTTATGCTAGAATTGGTAGAAGAATACAGAGTGACAGTGAAAGAAAGCTACTGCGTTTTTGAAGATTTGGAACCTGATCGATGCTATCAAGTGTGGGTAATGGCTGTGAACTTTACTGGATGTAGCCTGCCCAGTGAAAGAGCAATTTTTAGAACAGGTAAGGAGATGGTAAGGGGGTTTTAGGAGGCAATACTCAATTCTTCACAGATTATTAAGATCAACCAATAGCATTCATTAAGCACCTACTGCATACTAGGTGTTTTACAATACTGTGCATACAACGATGAATGAGACATGATTACTGTTTCCAAGAAGTTTGTCATCAAGTTGGGGGAAATAGGAAACAGAAGATCAGAACAATTTGTGGTAAGGGCTGTTATCTAGTCATGCACAAATTATAATCAGAAAACTCTGGAGGGGTACTCACTACAGCCCAGGGCCTAGGGGAAGGATCAAGAATGACTTCCCAGAACTGGTACCTAAAAGAAATCCTCCCAAGGATCAGAAGGAAGTAAGTTGTTAAAGGAACATTTTTCAATTAAAGAAGGGTTAAGATGAGCAGAAGCACTGGGATAAAAACCAGTCTGGAGTATGCAGGACACAATAAGAAGATTAGTGTTATTTCTTTGACTTAAAAACAAGGAGAGACACAATATGAAGCTAGAACAGTTAGTGTGTAGAAGCCATGTTTGCTAGGGTAAGTAGCTTGGGATCATCACAGGGGTCCTAGGAGTACCCAAAAGGTTATGGAATCCAGGTGGGATTGCATTCCTGTGATGTAATCTTTTCACAAGGGGCTGGAGCTTAAGTCAAGTTTGCATTGCCTTACAATAATTTGTCAGAGGAAGAAATTGCTTAGCCCCACCCTTTTATCCTTTTCTCTTGCCTTTTAAAACAAGTATTTATTGAACTCCTACTGAAGGCAAGATCATGGCTACCTTTTGTGTGAAGAGACGGGGACAAAAATATTGATTTTTATGTGCTTTTATCTATCTGTATAAAAAAAACTCAGGATTTTTAGGAAGGTAATAGTAGAGTGTCTGTTGGGGGTGGTGAAAACTAGGCAATTTAGAAGGTACAAACTTTTCACTATATAATTTTTTGTACCTTTTGGGCTTTTAGGCCAAAATACAATTTTTAATAAAAAAATGAGATTTTTTTTTTTTTTTTAAGAACCAGCTTTTGGTTTCATTAATCTTTTGGATTACTTTTTTATTTTTACTTCATTGATTTCTGCTTTGATTTTCATTATTTCCAAAAATTAAAATAAATTCATGCTAAGCATTTGCCCCAGGGCAGCAGGGAAGCAACTCTGGCATTGATCGCACCACAGCGGTTTTGGTTCTCTCTCTGCAGCACCCTCCACTCCTGTGATCTGTGCAGAAGACTGCACTGTGTGCTGGAACAGGGCCACCATCCGATGGCGGCCTGCCAACCTGGAGGCCACTGAAACCTACACTCTGGAGTACTGCAGACAGAACTCTCCGGAGGGCCAGGGTCTCAGGTAAACTTCCTTCTCTATAGGGAGACAACCCAGAGCTTGACACCCATTGAAGGGACCTAAGCTACCTCTGAGCTTATGCTGCTGAGCTAAATCCTGCTGAGCTAATTATGCTGTTGACTTGATCTGCAGCTCCACCACTATTCATCAATAAACTAACTTTGTAATAAAACATATGCTACATTGCAGAATAATAATTTCCTTGTTAGAAAAATGCATATGAATTTTAATAAGATAGAACATTCTTCGAGGTATATTTAACTTGAGTCATTAGGTAAGATTTATGCATGTGTTATGTACTTTTTAGTGGTTATATCAGAAGAGGTACCACCTAGCTCAGAAAACTAATAGTGAGTATGTATATAAAGTAAATAAATATGAATGTTTCCATGATATATTGGTAATATAAAGGAGATAATTACATATATATTATCAGAGATATATCTGCTTCTCTAAGAACCTAAAGAGATTTTTCTAGGAAAAAAGAAATGTGAAGCTCTCTCACTCACTAAAATTAAAAAAAAAAACATTGTGCATCTAGGGGGTATTCGGTAAATGTTAATTCCCTTGTTGAGATAGTGTTCTATTAACCTCCAATCTATATCAATAAGGCAACTTTACTTCCTTGATGAATATTCAGATCATTATTGTTAATATTCATATTTTTATAGAGACAGCTTTAGCTTTGGTTTTTAAACCAAGTTTACTGAGATTAACTCTTTAGGTAGGATATGAAACTTAGAAATAATGGCTAGAAATTTAAGAGCTTTTAATAAAGTATGTTATTTAAGCTCTTGATTATCTTCATGATCAATCAACAACTATTTAGATATGATGTGAGGTTTCATTCGACTGAGCAATAATTATAGTTTCTTTCAAGTTTGTGAAGACAGACTTCACAAAATAATGATCAAAGGATGAATTAATGTTGAGTGGAGTGTACGTGGGTGGGAGGTAGGCATTTCAGCAGAAGTGAGAACATACATAGTAAAATGTACAAGAACAGTATCTCTGTTAGTGTACCATTGCTAGAAAGCACTCTTCAATGATCAGCAAGTAGTTGAAAAGTAAACTTGGGCCAGGACAGAAGAAAAAGGGAAAGAGGAGGGAGGAAGGGAGAGGAGAAGGAAGGGAGAAGAGTGCCAAGTCACTGTCCGAAATGTTTTATTGCCTTGCCTTATTTAATCCTCAGAAGAACTCAGAGAAAACAGATACTTTGAAGGAGCTATTCAGGTAGAGAGTAACAATTAGGACTCAAACCCTATTTTGTTAGATTTCAAAGCTTCTAAGCCTGTTAGAAGCCTAAGCTTCTAACCCCTGTTAAATGTCATTTAGAGGAGTCCTGGACCATCTCTACAAAAAACTCTTGATGTTCTGAGAGCATTGTATCAGGAGTGCCCAAGTCTCATCATTCCCCACCATCAGTGAGGAAAACCCTGTTCTCTGTGAGGCAGGATCAGACTGTTAAGGATTGCTCTGACTCATCCTTGGTATGGCATCAGTCCCCAGCTGGTATTTGCATAAGTAATATCATCACAGTTGGATTCTTAAATCAGCATAAATCTGGAAACCTTAAAAGCTAGTAGTCACCTCATGCAGGAACTCTGGTATCATCTCATAAATGTGGCTATGGGGAGAAGGGAAGAGGAAATGGTGTCCATTGACTGGCTTCCGCAAGCCAAGCTATGCTAAATCTCTCAGCAATCCTCTGAAGGAGATGATGATCTCCATTAAATAATAATCAGGGAGGTTAAATAGTTTGTCCACTGTATGTATGAAAGAGTGAGAGTTTGTTTCAGGATTCAAATTCAAATCTGTCTTACTCTTTCTACTTGTTTTTAAACTTGTGTTATTAGCATTCCACAGCAGCCTGACAACTGGCAGTTATATATACTTAGTTCCCTTTGTCATATAAAAATCATAGTTGTAAAGAAAGAATGCAGTAATATTCTAATACCTTTTCATTCCCTGATCAACCTAGGACCCTCAAAAAAAAAAAAAAAAGAGAGAGGCAATTTGATATTAACAATGAATAATGCAATGCCTTCAAAATAAATCCTATCAGAGCCAAGTAAACCAATGACAGTTTCATTTTTATAGAAGAAACAGTTTCCAGTCACCACTTTCATTAAGACTAAAGTTGAACTTATTAACACATGAGGCTTGTCATTAGTATATTCTATTAGAAACTTTGCCAGTGGGGTTTTGTTTGTTTGTTTGTTTTTGGTTAAAGGAGAGTACTGGAGAAGGTAGGTAAGCTGAAGTTTATAGTAGTTATACAACAATACAAGGATCCTTTGTTAGTAAATGGATATAATCCAGAAAGCCTAGTGATGAAGGGAAATTCCAGAGAGCCTTGTGGATAATTTAGAGCTCTGTTGGAGATGGAGCTGTTTTCCAATTAGGTGCTAAAAGATCCCTTGGTGCCAAGAAGCAGAATGTTATGGCCAATTCACAACCCAGAGATGACTCTCCAGCCTCTGGATCTCTGCTGAGAGATATTGTTTTGTCTGTCACACTAGATGATTTTTTTGAAGGAAGAAAAATTTTGTTGGCCACAAATCACTACTCTCATTTGCTAAGTCTAATGCTGGTGCATCAGAACC
Source organism: Talpa europaea (assembly GCF_964194135.1). NCBI lineage: Eukaryota > Metazoa > Chordata > Mammalia > Eulipotyphla > Talpidae > Talpa > Talpa europaea. The sequence goes on along the minus strand of NC_140071.1, from coordinate 45,582,602 downwards.
ATCCCTTATTGATATAAGAAGCTCTATTTCTTATAACCCAAATTTGGCATCAGCAGACTATGAAATAATTTATACTTAATCTCAGAGATTTAGGCCTGCAGAAATTATTGTGTCCCTTGGTTCTCCAATTCTAAGAGTCTATTAGAAAATTAATGACCACATATCTTAGATCTGTTGACCACCTGATTCTTACAATGAGCTTTAAAACTTTCCTCACAGTGTCTAATGGTTTAAAAATCTATAAAATATTGACTACTTAATTATGGTCTTTATTGCTCAGTCTGTAAGCTATCACCTGCATACAACTAGTTAGACAGTAGATTTGATAAAATGAAAACCTCAAAACTTGGTTATCCCTAACCAACAAATGCAAACAATCCCTATTTTTCTGTTCTATTAAACCACATTCTTCACTTTGGTTTTCTGCACAGTGCATAATTAAAGTTACATATTTTGTGTCTTGGAAAGAACAGCAAACCAAGAGTTGTCTGAGCAAACCAAGAGTTGTCTGATCCCACTCACTTGTTGACTTCATGAAGCGAATTTTATGTAAAGCTATAGCCTTAGTGCCTGGGATAATGTCTGACATAATTAGAGATGCATTACCTGAATGGATAAATATCAATTCGCATTGAATATATAATACTAACACCAACTAGAAAAGTAGTAAAGCCAGCCTTGATGATAATTTTGTATTCAAATTGGAAAAAAAGAAGCTGTGCCAACAAAGTAAAGAATGAGGTATCAGTTAATTTTGTTGTTTGGATACTTCACTAAGAGATTATAATTATTCAAATAGGTAGCCTGGAAACCTATTCATAGATCACTCATAGGAAAAGGCACTTATAATCTTCTTTAGCCATTGGTTACATAATCCTTACATAGGCACTGGGTTTCATGCAAAAAATCCTATGCTAAACCTGATCCAAAACTTGATCTAGAGGTCACTGAAGAATAATAAATAGGACCAAAGATTATTTTTTTTGATGTAGTTCAGTATGGCCTCATGAGGATGAGGACTTTACCCATAATAAATATCTCTTTATTGAATGAATGAGTGGATGAACATTGGAATTAGCCAATCTCTTTTTACTCTTGCCAATTCCAACCCATCTGGCTGGAATCTCTAGCAGAGGATGAACTAGAAATCTAAGAACTAAATGAGTTCACATCTATTTCTCACCCCACTCCCTAAAATGACAGATCGCTTTAAAATCCCTGGTCTGGAGTAGGAAGAGAAGTTGAAATGAAATGAAAAGAACGGACTAAAGGATGAGTAATATGAAAACACACACGGAGGGTACTGACTGCCCTTTAGATAAGGGAGTCTAATTTTGGATACCAGAACAGAAACATATCCATCTTCAAACCTGCATTTATCCTCCCAGTATAATAGCCTCCAGATATTCCAATTTAAGACTGAAAGTGGTGGTTGAACTCTTATGGTGGGTGTTTGAATGGAATGAGCCTATTGTGCCCCCAAGATCCATGACGCGGTGTCTGAAATAGTCGAGCAATTGCCTCCATTCCATAATCCTCACAAAAAACATATTTGCATATTTTTGTGTGTGGGCACTGTGGCTGGGTCCCAGCAGTCGGCCCCTGTTGGGATTGGGGGTGGGCGGGAGTGACAATCCCTGGCTTGTGTGCGGAGGTTGAGGGAGCTCCTACTCACCCTTTCCTGTTTTTCTTTGAATGCTCTCCTCAGGTTGGGTGGGCTCAAAACACTTTAAAAAATTTTCCACCGCTCGGCTGCTTCCTCAGCTGTTCTGTCTCTCCTGTGTGGAGAAAAGTCAGCAGAAATGTGGGTGGAGGAGGGAAAGCTGAGAGAAATATAGTACAGGGATTAGCTGTGTAGGCTGTGCAGAGAGAAGCTGTGTACTGAATGACAAATCTGTGAGACTCAATACACCACAAAAGTAGTTGGTAGTGAAACTTCCTGCTTCCCACCCCTGGCCAAGGCTGTGAGTTGGAAGACCCTCCGTGGGCCCCCTCCCAGCAGCATCTTTAGGGTGGGTTGGGCTCTGGGTGCTGGGCCTGTGAATTCTTGTTCTTTCTGCCTTTAGCATCACCCAGGAACAGAATTGCTTGTCATGGTATTCCAATTGGGGACACCTGCCACAGCTTCTGATAATAAGGATAAATAAGGGCAGGTTTCCTAATGAAACACTGCCTGAGTGGGAAATAATGAATTCCAGCTTCTTACTAAGCTTTCAACTGATTCACCACTGTTCATGGCAAGTGAATGACTTTCTCTGCAACCTTTTGGTAAAAGGAGGCAGTCATTCCTGCCCCATGCTACATCGCAGTGTGACAGGGGAACCATGACATGATTGGGTCAAAATTCATTGTGTAATTAAGAGCTAATAACTGATATTTATATAGTAATATTTTCCTGACCCAGATTGTAGTATCCCAGTGTAGGGAGCCCTTGAGAGAATGACTTTATGGTAAGATGGTTCTCCCCCTCCCCCAGTGTTCTTGGCATTCAGTTTTCCTAAATGAAATCTTTCTTCCTAAATGAAACTGATTTAAGTTTGATCATTTGAAATCCTATACACCTCCTGTGGTATAGTAAAACTCCAGTTAATGGAAACACAACCTGTTCCTTCACTTCTAAACTTATGTTATGTCAATTTTTAAAAGTATGTAAGTTGTTCACAATAAAAGACCCAGACATAATAAAACCTCTAAAGACAACCATCTAGGAATAAGAGTTAGATAATGCAGGGGTGAAGAGAGTATATCAGAAAGTACAGGTTAAGAAGAGTACCTCAATGGGACATAAAATTTTAATCTGAACTTCCTGGCAGCTAAGGTGAAAACAGGAGAGAGGGGGAGAGAGCAAGAGAGAGATAGGAAGAGATTACATAACTCTTCTTTTTTAAAAAAGGAAGCACAACATTTCACTGAGAGACAATTATATTTCATGACATTCAGCTCTAAGATGAATTTTTCATGTAGATCTTTATGTAAGGGCTATTGAACAAGATAATAGTGATTGTTTTTGAGAGCAGTTTTACAAATGATGCAAAAACATTCCCTATGTAACCATTTACAAAACTGGATCTGAAAGCAAAATGTTAAACCACCCTTCAATGCAGACAGTTCTATGGAGACCTCAAGTAATTGTCCACATATATGGCCTCTGAGTGGCCAAGAAGAGCTTAGGGGATCCAGAGGAATTAATGTTACTAGGCTCCTGGGATTCTCTGCCCAAAATATGAATAGCATCAATCTTTGGAGTGTAACTGTAGAGAAATCTCAAATCCAGAGTCCTTTTGCTGGGATCCTCTGAGTCCCTTTGATTTTGTGAGAGATTTTAATTATAGGAAACCTAAGACCATAGTCCATAGCATTCAGCCCTCATGTTGTGTTTCTAAACTGTTATGAAATAACAGTGATACTTATTTAACATCGAGTCCACAATAACCTCATTTGTCAAATGAAAAAATAGTCCTGTACAAATATTTTCACTTACCAATTTAAAAAAAAAACAACAAAATCAGTGTGTAAAGAATTTTCTTCTTAATCCTAATTTAACCAAAAAGCTTCATCTTAAATAAAAAGGTTTCATATTCTAGAGAGTTCCAGCTACTGTAGCTATTTAGTTTGTTGTTCTTGTTTTTAACATTGCTTATGTTCTTATGGATTTTTCATCTTTTTACTTGTTTCTCCCTCTCACCCCTTATCACCCCACATTATTATATGCTTATGTCTTCCAAACCTAACATCATGAAAACCAACTAAGATGTCTGTTAAAATTTAGATTCACAGCCTCCTCTTCAAAGGTTCCTATTAAGAAAGTCAAGTGTGCTCAGGTAGGTTTGAGAAACACTGCTTTCTAACTCAGCAGTCCCCATAGGGCCAACAGTGTGCTGTGTTCACAGTTGACAATAAATGGTGTTGACTGACTGTTTGAGTGTTGGTGCTGCCAATAGGAATGCCAGTAAGAGCCCACTGTGTTTTGAAAAAACAATTCATACTTAGCCATCTGTTGTGCACTGCAGTGACAGCACCATCCGTAGGCTGCTTCCAGAGTCATGGCACTGGATTCCTCCATATTGTTTGTACACATGCCGCCCTACCTCCTCTGGGTAGAAAACTTGCTTCGATTCAGGCACTAGAGGACCTGGCCCTGGAGAAGACAGTCACACTGTATAGTTAACCAGCCCCAGTGTTACCTTAACTGTTCTTCCTTTTTTTCTTTTTCTTTTTTTTTTTTTTAAGAAAAGAACACCCCTGTCTTCCATCCCACACAAACTGTTGAATTATCAAATTCCTGGAGAAGTTACTTTATAGAGTTCAAATGAATGTGCCTTCTGCAAACACATTCAACCAACTGCTGAAATCTTGTTCTTGTAATACAGCTTTAAAAGAAAATTATCTAATTAATTTTAGATAGAGAATATGTACATATGGTACAAATCCAAAAGATACAAAAGGGAGTACAGTGAAAATTTTCTCCTTTCTACTTATACTTCACCTATATAGTTTTCCTCCCCAGGGCATTATTGTTAACTGATTCATATTTATCCTTTCAGAAAATCTGTGCATACACAAACATCTGTTTTTTCAGCAATGGTGGCATACAGCATATATTTTATTACCTCGCTTTTCTTGTTTAAAAATATTTCTTGGTGAGTATTTTATATCAGTACATCTGGAACTGCCTCAATTTTAAAAAATAATTCCACTGTATTTTAAAAGTATAATTGAACTTATATGACCAATTGAGACCCGTTTCTGTTGTTTCTATTCTCTTGCTATCACGAACAATGCTGCAAATAAAGCCTTGTGCACGTGTCATTTCACACATCTGCAGATGTATCTGTAGGATAAATTCCTACAAGTAGGATGAGTGGAGAAAAGGTGTGCACATTTTCAATTCTGATAGATATTGCCAAACTGTCTCTGTAGAGGCTGTAGCTATTTACACTCTGGCTAACAGCGTCAAGAGTATGTGATTCTTTTAAACCTTTACCTAAAAAGAGTGTGATAAAATGAAATTTGACAATTTGACATGTAGAAAATAGAATGTTATTATAGTTTAATTCTGCATTTCTATTCTTAGTTTGAACATCTTTTCATATGTTCCAGGGTTATGTACTTTCTTTAATATGTCATTCATTACTTTTACCCATTTTTTTCCTGCCAGATTGTTAGTATTTTTTCTTAATGATTTATAGCTTCTCCTTGTTTTTCTTAAGAACATTAAGCTTCATTGCAAATATTTTTGATATTTTTACCATGCATATTTTTTATGTTAACTTAGTAGAATTCATCAATTTCTTTCTAAAATAACATTGTTTTTGTGTCAAACCTCTTTACCCCCTTTTCTGCCTCATAACCTCCCTTATTTTTTGCACTATCCAGTGATTTCATTTTTTTTTTAATTTGTTTATTTATTTATACAAACACTGGGTACAGTCAGAAGCGTGGGAGGGTGAGAGAATTCACCAGAACCAGAGCAGGGAACAGAACAGGCAGAGTGACAAAATACACTGCTGAGGGGAGCAGCGGGAGCGGCAGGAGAGGTCTGTTGCCCCATGTGGGACCCTCGCCGGCAGCCGGGGATCGAACTGGTGCTGCAAAGGCTGCAGGCAGCTTCGCAGCCCAGCGCTCAACCACTGCGCCACCAGGGGAGGCCCCTCCAGTGATTTCATTTTTAAAAACTAGATCTTTGATCATATGGAATTTATTTCAGTAGACAGTATGGAATAGGTAATTCAATTAATTTTTCTTTTTAGAATGGCTGTCCAGGTATTACAGCAAGAAAACCTATTATTTTTCTTTCTGATTTTATATGCTTCCATTATTATATATTCAAGAGTCTATGGGTTTCGTTCTGTTACTGACTACTAGAATCTGTTCCACTGATTTGTCTATTTATGTCCCAATGCTGTACTGCTTTTAATACTGTAGCTTTATCATTTATAATTTCTGGTAGTTAGGATTCCTTCTCATGACCTTTTATTTTTTCTATTTGGTAGTTTATTTTTTTGTATCCCCTTCATTCCGATTTTGTAGTGTCCTCTGTCCCTGACAATTTAATATGTTTAGACATCATGTTAAATTGATAGATTAACTTAAGGAGAATTGAAATTTTTGTAATGGTGCATTTTCTTATTCAAGAGCTGATTTGTCTTCCCCTTTACTCAAGTTCTTTGCGTGTTTTCCTTCATTACCATCTTTAAAAATGTTCTTCATTTAAATCTTATACATTTTGTTATGTTTGCCACTGCTACTCTAAGACCTTTCTTTAGTTTTATCTTCTATTTAGTTTCTATTTATATGTGAAAGATTGTGATTTCTTACATTAATTTCACACCTAGCCATCCTATTATGTAAGACTTTTTCAAATGATTTTTCTTGAGTTTACTAGATAAATGGTAATAATTTTACCTTCCACATCCCAATTTTTTTTAACCTCCTGTCTGTCACTCTCTTAGTGGGAATGCTTTTTGTATTTCTCCATTAAGTATCTTTACTTCATAAATATGCCTTTAAAGATCCATATAGAATGACTCTTGTTCTATTGTCCATGGTTAGTTGTGGCAAACTTTTCAATAATTCCTTGCAAAACTAAAGAGTGAAAGCACTCAAATTAGAGAGACCTCCTTTATATTGAACAGACATAAGATTTCAGGGGGATTTCTACTCCTTTACCTCTGAAATAACAGAAGTGGAGACCAGTCTCATTCACATGGCAACCCATCATATTACTGAGAGGACAGTGGGTTTTTCTTTCCAGCAATCAACTAATTTGTTGATGTGTCAGGGTTTCTAGATTGTATTAGGTTTCCTGACCTCTGTCTCTGAAACCTTCACATATAAAGTCATCCCTTTCCACTATACTATGGCAATTGTAGAAAGAATCTCACATTGATGACCCAAAGTGAGACCATTTGAATCATAGTTTTTATTGTTTTTTTAAATTTTATTACTGGCTGTAGACTTTCTTACAGTCATTTCAGTATATTATTGATGGGGCTAAAATCCCTTAAGCACTAATAGCTTGATGTGGTTCCATTTACTGTCTCATCACTTACCTTTTTTTGAATATTCTGTGAATTTGAATCCTACTAAAAACTAGTAGAACTCATTATAAGTCATGTAGATTCAGTTGTGATAATCAGTTTTTGGTTTTGAAATTAAAAAAGTATAGTCTGTGGAAGGGTGCCACTCTCCAATTTTTCAATTCTGAAATTTTCTAACTTTCCATTTAGTTGAAAAACAGGGACAGCTGACATGAAGACTTTCGTAACTTTTAAGTGAGGTCAAGCAGAATAAATAGACATAGAAATGAATTATTTTTTCTGAGCTTTTTTGCTTTGTTCTTGGTGTATAAGCATAAGGTGGCAACTTGTAAACAATAAAGCACAACCACGTTTCCTATTACTTTCATTTTCATGCCTGGTGCTTTTACTTCACAGATTCAGCAAGGGCATAGTGCATATTTGTCAAGTCTGGATGACCTGTTCACACACTGAAACAGGATCTGTTCCAATATTTTGACTTCAGTACTATGTAAACCTTTATTCTTTAAATGAGTAATATGACATAGCATGCAATTGACTATATACATGCAATTTCCTCCTTGACAGCCTTCATAAAACTTAAGAGAAAACACCCAATAAAACAATAGCGTTGGTATTTAAGGATAATATTGTTATAAAATGAAGCCAATATGTACTATCCAGTCTCTAGAGATGAAACTTACCCACTTATCCTTGCTACTTTCCCTTTAGGCTTCAGGATAACAGGCGGAGACAGGGCCTGGGCACATGATAAGTGATCAGTAAATATTTATTTCATGAGTGAGTGAAGTCTGAGATTCAGTTCAGGCCCAAGTGTGCTTATGGAGTGAATAATTGTATTGCTTGTTATAATTAATGTACATTTAGAACATCTCTTCAGTTATCAATTCAAATAAGATAAACAATACATCCACTCCAGAATAATAGACTTATTAGTCAGGAATTACATTCTCAATCACAGGACATGGTTTTTCATTAATTAACTGAAACATAATTAGCTGTCAGTGATCATGGGGCTCAATTTCATCGATCCATTCTCAGAGTATCTAAAAATAGTACTCCTGAGGGCAGGGTCAGGTGATAACTCAGCAGTGACAACCAGTAATCTTTTGGGGAATTTGCTCTGATCTTCTCCAGAGACAAGCACTAATAGCAGATAGACAAAAAGACCTAGGATGCCCTCCACACTTTCTTCTGAGGAACGCACTGTAAGTTTTTGTGCCTTTAGACATGGGAGGAGGGAGTTGTTACTTTGGCCAAATATTCTGCTTTTAAAAACTTCTGAATTTTTTTTTTTGAGCCAATGATTTTTTTTTTTAATTTTTATAGTTCTTCATGTTACTCTCTAAGATAGGTACGGAGGAATAAGATAAGTGAACAGAAGTAGAAATAACCTGGAAAAATACATACATTAATAACAAAATAAACACAAAGTAAAACAAAAACAAAGCAAACACAGATAAAACCCCGAAACCTCTAAGAATGAATATGAAGACTGGTGTACTAATGTTTTCATTGCCCATTATTCAGTCAACATCTCCCAGGAACAGGACCCTGGCACCTCAGTACTCAGGTTAGGGATTCATTCATTAAAAGCCTAACTTATAAGTCCCCAAAGGCTAAAAGAAAGAGCACTTGTGTGCTTTATTAGTATAAATGCTCTAGGCCATGCTATCAAGTAGATTAAAGAGAATGGAAAGGAGGCATGAAGCCAGTCTAGCTCTTTGGCAAGTTCAGAGAGCTCCATCTTCAGATCCAACAAATCCATTTCTGTTTAAATGATTGCACTGTTACAATGCATTTGCCAAGCCTGTTGCCAATCAGATACCACTACCAGCACTTTTTTAAACCGTAAATAGGTAATTCAGGAATGGCAGTTTTGAGGTTTTATTTGGCTATTAGAATTCTCTCTTCTTGCCAACATCAAACTTTCTTTAAAGACCTTCAGTTGCTTCAGAGATCTTCAGTTGCTATAAATTTAGTGTCTGTAGCATGATGATCATGTACAAAACCATCTCTCATTTTAAGTTTTCCATAATTTGGATCTGTTAATAAGATAATTTGGTCTTTTGTATTATAGATTGGTTTAACATCATCTTAATGAAAAAGTGCCCTCTCAGCAAAAAATGATAAAGAAAATAATATATTCTTGGGAACTCATTAACCATGAATCAGTCTGTATTCTGAATTAAAAATAAAAGTTTATTGGTCCTATTCCAAAGTGTGTTCTGGAAGGCATGTATTGGACAAAAGTTGATAAAGTGAGAAAAAATTTGATAAAATAATTTGTGGACAATGACCGTTTGCCAACTCTGGTGGTCATCAAAAGGAAAAATAAGTTATTTGTTGTTAATCAAAGATGTTCATTCATAATGGGATTAAACTATGATGAGTTGTTTAGCAGGTGACAATATATTTAAAATTATTCCTTTCCATCTGTATTTAGATCTTTCTCTGGAATTAAAGGACTCCAGCTGAAAGTTAACCTTCAACCCAATGATAATTACTTTTTCTACGTGAGAGCCATCAATGCATTTGGGACAAGTGAACAGAGTGAAGCTGCCCTCATTTCTACCAGAGGTATTTCCCCTTTGTAAATGAAGAACTATTTCCAAATGTTCCCTTTCCTTCCCTTCCACCACCCAGAGAAAACATCCTGGAAGGCAACGCCCTGAAGTCCCCAACCTGTTGGCAGTAGTAGCATTTGAACATGAGGACCTAAGATTGGTCAAAGTTCAAGATATTTCTTTTATTTTTCTAGTTTAGAGGCTTTCAACCTTTACCCATTAGGAATCAGTCAGGGTGCTTAAAAAGTTCAGATGCCCATGCCCTATTATGGGAGACCCTGATCTAATTGATCTGGAGAGGGGTTCTGAAATGGTAATCTTCCTAGATGATTCTTGTTTGGTTCACAATGTGCTATATTTTGTGGGTATGTTTTCAGAGTGTTGGGGGGAAGGGAGTGTTGGAGATATTCTTATTTTATTACACTGTGAACTCTATGAACAAACTCCTAATCTTATTCTCGTATTCTTATTTTTTTTTTTGGTGCCAATTAATGTTTGTTGAATGAGTAAATGAATGGATGAACAATTTAATGATATAACATGTTGGGGAAAATACCCTGATGATTCCAGCAATAACAAAAAAATGTTTGTTCTTAATTACTGTGAAAATAGTTTAGGAATGGTGATATTATCTTATCCTATGTTGGAAAATGGTATAAGATGAATGCATGTGCCTCTTTTTTTGGTATGAGATTAATACATGTGCTTCTTTATAAACATCAGGTTGGCCCTGATGTTTATAAGGGGCTAACCTGATGTTTATAAAGAGATGTGAGGGCTGGCTGCCCAGGCATGTTTTCCCAATAGTCCCAATATGGTGTCTACTTTCCACTATTATAACCACTCCTTTGGGTCATGCCAGTACATCTTCAGACTTTCATGTGTATGTGAATCTCCTGAAGATCTCATTAAAATATGGATTCTGATTCAGTAGTTCTGGGATGGGGCCCAATATTCTGCATATCTAACTAGTTTTGGGTGAGGTAGATGCTGCTGGTGCTAAGAGCACATTTTACATTATGGAGTGAGTTCTGGTACAGGAGATGCACCTGCACCAGGTAGAGGAAACCAGGTAGAGGTAGCCAGCCATTGGCATTCATAGTGTCTTATCACGGATGAGATTTTCACTTGTGGATCTGAAAACACTGAGAGCAGGTGATTTTGGTGTCAGGGAATAGGAGGCTAAGGCCTGATACGTGGAACTTGGCTTTGGGACAGCACTTGTCATTGTGGTAATCTTAAAATCCTATTTTCTTAACTGTGAAGGAACCCGATTTCTCTTGTTGAGAGAAACAGCTCATCCTGCTCTGCAGATTTCCTCAAATGGGACAGTGATCAGCTTCACTGAGAGGAGACGGCTGACAGAGTAAGTAAAAGAGAGCACAAGAGGCCTCTGCGGGCAGCAGAGGCTTCTAGAATATGTCCCCCCCCCCCCCATATAGCCTCACCTGAGCATATTCTTGATTTAATGAACAGTCCTGGATGCCTGGTACCCACTATGAGTTTGTGCACACCCATAAGTTTCAGTTTTGGTTCATTGCCAAGGGAAGTGACAGTTCATAATTTGGAGCAAGTGTCAATATTTTATTGGAAATATAAGGACAGATGGTCTTTTGTAACACATGGGCTGTTTTAAGGCATTATCTCTGGCTCAATGTTAAAAAAAAAACAAACCCAGGTTAGTGCTATTATTTTCAATTGCAAACCAGATTTTGTATCCATGAGATGGAAAATGAACAGAGGATGACATTTTGCTGAGTTTCTAATTCTAACCACACACAGGACTTTTGAAATCTTGCCTCTCCACTCCTCCCCATTAGCTCTCACAAAAAGAAGCACCAAAGTAAAGAGCAGAAGCTGAGGGCATGTGCACAGACTGTTCTGTAATTTGCCCGCAACTTCTCAAGGTTATTTTGAAGGTCAAAATGATCAGCTTGGAGAAAGTTCATGAAGGTCTTTCTGAAACCATAACACATGTGAATGCATACATGGCTGTTGGCACTGACATGTCCCAGGTGTGCTGCCAGAAACCAGCAAGCATTAAGCATAAAGCATTGAGATGACCAATTATCAACCATGACTTGTACTTTTTTCCTATCAGAATGCTATTCTTCTGTCTATGGCCCAGCTTTGGTGTTACCTGCTGCTGGAAGTGGCCAGGCCTTCTCTGGAACCTGTGCCTTTTGACTGCTATCTGTGAAAAGGTCTGAGCACTTGCTCTGTAATCAGTCTCAAGGCAGCAGCGCTATCTTCTGCATGTTTGAATCTTCAGAATCTAGTGTGGGGACCTAGAACATTGTAGATGTTCAACTTATACAAACCAGTGAATTCAGAGGAAAAAAAAGACTGAAGAAATAGTTTGGGCTTTTCTGTCTTTTTTTGGATTTCTCAAAAAATTAAAGAAAATTGCTGGTTGGTAAGAGTTCATAGATAATTATAGATGATAACTATATTTTATAGAATTTTATTTATTTATTATTAACCTGAAAATTTGCTCATAAATAGCAAGCTGCTGGGCTTTGCTCCAGAGAGCAAGGGCCTGTCAGTAAACTACCTCTCTGAAATGAGGTTGTTGGGTAAAGACATGAGAAAGTGAAATACATTCCCTTGCATTAATCATTTTCTCATCTGTTAAAGGGGAAAGGGAGAGGGTGCTGACTGAATATTAAGGCTGCTTAAATTAAAAATGCTTCCTTGCTGTCTCAGCCATTTCAAAACAAAATCGAGTAATTCATACAAACAAGGTCACCCATCAGCAGTTGAAAGGGCTTTGGTTCATTTCATGGGGCCTGTTATAAAAATAGCCAAGGTCAGACAAAGAGGCCTCTCAACAACCTCTCAGGTACACTTATTATAATCCAAAGAGGCCAGAGTCCTAAAGACCATTGACCACAGCTTTCACATACCTGACTAATTCCACATGCTGCTCTACTCTGATCTCACTGGCTGTCTTTGCTGTTCAAGAAATGTACTGCCTTTGGTCTCTGTGCCCAGTAAGGTCAGCAGACATTAAAGCTCATTGTTAAAAAAGCTTTTAGAAACATTTCTTGCAAGTTTTTGGAAGTATGTTTTGCAAATCTTGTGTTCTTGGAATCCCTTACCTGCCCCCCTTCTATTTTCTAGTTCTCTTTGAAAGCAGATATCATGCCATTTCTTTTGTTTTTACATTATTTCAGTTAATTTCCTGGTTCTTAGCTCCTTCAAGAGATGCAATGTGCAGTATATACATGTTGCGTGTGGCTGGGTAAAAATCAAATGCACATTGAGAGCTGAGGAATTTTGTGACATTCAGGTCAAGGTTGGGGGCACAAAACTCCAGCAATTTCCAAGGACAGAATCCATCCTAAAATGTGTGTGAGTTTGTGAATATTGATGTTTGTGAAAGATTGGTGATACCTGCGCTAAGCTTCTCCTGATCAACTTTGTCTCCAGAATTCCATCAGTACTGGGTGAGGAGCTCCCTGCATGTGGCCAGCATTACTGGGAAACCACGGTCACAGATTGCCCTGCTTATCGACTTGGCATCTGCTCCAGTTCAGCTGTGCAGGCTGGTGCCCTGGGACAAGGGGAGACATCATGGTACATGCACTGCTCTCAGCCACAGAGGTAAGCCAGCACCTTCCCTTCATAATCAATATATCATGAGTTGGGCCTCCCTGGTGGCGTAAGGGGTTAAGACACAACCTGAGAAGTTGTCTGCAGCCTCTGCAGCACAAGTTTGAATCCCTGGCTGGCCAGGGAACAACCCACATGGTGCAGCTGACCTCACCTGGCTCGCCCGCTGCTCCTCTCAGCAGTGTACTTCAGTCAATCTGCCTGTTCTTATGAAGATAGGGCTGCAAGTTCAATATGCCTGTTCTGTTCCCCGCTCTGGCTCTGGTAAATCCTGTCACACACACCGTTCCCCCTCCCCTCACACATCTGGCCTGCACCCCAGCTCTTGTCTGCATGAATAAATAAATCTTTTAAAAAACAATCATGAGTTGGTAAAGAACTAATATTCCATTTTGCCACCGAAGTTCTGAGCCAACTAAAAAAAATTCCACAAACTCAAGTATATGAAGACTAAACTAAGACAATCTTAGAGAATGTGCTTCATACCTGAGAAGGTATCTTATGTTGAGACAGACTCATACTCCCCCAGAACCTTGGCTAGGCCAGCTTTCCCATCCTATATGGCAGAATTGATCCCCAGCAAAGCAGAGAAGGATGTGTCTCCTAGGGAAGCTCATAACTTCCTTTTTTAACAGGGAAAAGGAAGGGCTTCCAGATTATTCCTGACCAGTTTTTCTTTCTAAACTTACCCCAAAATGGGGAGAGACCACAAGGCAATGCTGAAATATCTCACTCCACAGAGAGATTAACAGGGGTATGGAAGAAATGTGTTCTCAAAACCCCCACCTCCCCACCAGTGATCTAAATCGGGCAAACTATAGCCCAGAGGGCAAATATGACCCACTATCTGTTTTTGTAAAGTTTTTTTTTTTTTTTGGAATACAGTGATCCTTAATTGTTTACATATTGTCTATGACTGCCTTTGTGCTACAATGGTAGAATTCACTAGTTGCAGCAGAGACCAAATGGCCCCCCAAACCTAAGATATTTATAGTCTGGCCCTTTACAGAACAAGTTCCCTAACTCCTGGTCTATATTATTATAATTATTTAGTTGGGTGATGTGAAAAAGCCACTAACCTATTATTATCAGAGAAATAAGGCAAGCACGTTATAATCACAGAATGTCCACAGAATGATCTACTAGAAAGAGCACTAAGTAGGAGCCAGAAATTTGATTTTAGTCCTGGCTCCATCCTTGCCTATTGACTTTCTATTGGCTACTCACCAGATGTTGGGTAAAGCTTTCAGCAAACCTGGTATGACTCCTCTCTCTCGTCAGATGACCATGAATACTGTCTTGCTACCTTTTAGGGTTGTGAGGATAACATGAACTCAGATACATAGAAGAAGTTTGAAATTGTAAAATATAAAAATGTGAGGCATTATTCAAATGTAATGCTTTAAGAAGGAAGCCCTCAATGCTTTCAAGTTCCCAGAAAAAGGCCCACAGACTGGGATTTTGCATATCTCAGCTGCACATTTCTCCCTGCATCTTACTTAACAGAGTTTGATTCTCTGACATGGTTCATAAGGACACCGTCTCCAAGAGCTATTTTAAGTCACATTTCATCAAATTAGAGCAATTATGGTTAATTGATATTCAGTACTGTTCAATGCTTAAGGACCCAGCCCCTGCCCACAGCTTAAAATCACTCAAACCTGGAGTATATTATCAGTAGATTTAAGAGTTGAAAGTAGGTAATGATTTCATAAAAACTACCTTTGACACTTGAACGCTGAAGAACCCAAATGAAAGATTAGATTCCAATAACACATTTCTAGACCTTAGAAAGCAGAATTGTTTGTTTTATCCAACAGGTTCACAACTTCTTGGTATTTGGCCCCATCACAGGCCCAGGATAGGTTCTGTAGATTCTGGGAGGAAGAGTGTATCTTCCTATGTGGTCACAACACAGAGAGATCAAGTCTCAAGTCCCATCATCCCTGGCCCTTAGAGCAGCTATGGCAGATCTTCCTGTTTTTCAATTTTTCCGGCTTCATGGTTTTAAACCAAGCACACTTTTGATTCTACTTGTATAGAACCTAAGCTTCAAGATGTCACAATTAGAAAGGAGAAATAGATTCTAAGGAAAAAGAATTTCTTCCTGTCTACTCCTAACCCTACTGCCCTAGTTCACTTCTTCATCTCCTTTACCAGTATGACCAACAGCCAACATCTTTAGCGTTCTCCTAGTCTCCTCCCACCTCAAGCTCTCCCATGTGTCAGAACTGGCAAATATTTCTCTAACATCATTTTCATCATGCCCCTTCCTTTTCTGATCAAAAATCTACAAGCATCTACAGAGGTGTCAGCATTCAGGTGGGGCCATAGAGAAGAGGGGAACCAAGGAAGATTGTGAGCAGCCTGGGGGATGAGAAGCCATGGAGGGTAATCACCGGGATAAAAGGGGTCTGGGCTCAGTCTGGGAGTGAGTCCATCTGGAGTAGGCACAAGGGCACAGGCAGTTCCCAGGTAACACAGGTGTCAAGAGTCAGGCTTCTAGATAATGCTTGTTTGAACGGAGGCCAGCAGACCCAAGGATGGGCAGGCACAAGCTGGGCAGGATGTCAGCCCCAGGCAGAAAGGTTTGGCTTGACGCCAGTGTGCAGATGCGAGAAGGAACTAAGGTGCTCAGTAGGAAATGCAACAGCAGAGTAAATTCTGCAGGGTCTAGCCCATGATTAAGTCATTGAAAATGTTTTCCTTCCTGCTCAGTAGAGTACATATGGGTTCCCGGAGGGCAAAGGACAGTAGTATTCTGTGGTCTTTCATATAGCCCGGAGTGCCTAGTAAAGTGCAGCACACACACACAGATGTGTCCAATGAATACTCATTTAATTAAATTTATTTGACTTGAAAAAAGAAATTGAAGGCAAATCTCTTCAGCTGCAAGGTTGCAGAAAATGTGAAAAGGAAATAGGTTTGGGGGAAGGGTACACAGACAAAGGATGAAGTGGGGCCAAAATTATATTTCTTAAACTTCGTAAAGGCCCTTATGCAAGTTACCAGTAAATCTTTTAAGCTGTAAAATTAATACATTTTATGGAAGGTAATCCTGTGGTACTTTTAAAAATACATGGCAACCTCCAAGGAGTTTTATTCAAAAGAGTGACACTCCATGAATGCGGTAGTTAAAACATGTGGGCAGCTGGGAAAGAATTAGAATGTTGAGAAAAATCACAAGGGAGGCATATGTTGGTTATTCTGGGAATGCCTCCTAATGTAGAAGGAGCAAAATTATTAAAAATGCTCGTCTGTTGGGATGAACTATGCAATTTAGCATCTAGAAGGGATCTTGGTTAAAGTATGTGGGCCATTACTGCAATTCATATTATTATTGCTTATTATTGCGAACTGAAGTTAATAACTGAAAAATTAGTTATCTCTGAGTGATTTCTTTCTCCTGTTCCCTCAAGATTTCCAAAGTTTTACATTTCCCATTGTTTCATTTCAGATACACGTTTTTCTACAGCGGCATTGTGAGCGATGTTCAAGTGACTGAGCGTCCCGCCCGAGTGGGCATTCTGTTGGACTACAACAACCAGAGGCTCGTATTCATAAATGCTGAAAGTGGACAGCTGCTCTTCATCATTAGGCACAGGTTTAATGAGGGCGTTCACCCTGCCTTTGCCCTGGAGAAACCTGGAAAATGCACTTTGCACCTGGGCATAGAGCCCCCAGATTCTGCAAGGCACAAGTGATCACTGGCTTTCAGAGTTTGCAAAAACAATCATTCAAATATTGGGGGTTGTTGTTCTTTCCCTTGGGTGCTATACATTATTCAAGACCTCTCCCACACTTTCGCACTAATGATCACGGCATTCATAGCCATCAGCATATGAGCAAAACCACCAAGAAACCTTGACTTTCTAGAACAGCGTGTGAGTAAAGAGTGGGAAAAACCACCCTTTGAGTTATGTATGTTTGAGTTCTTCCCTAAATTACAAGGAATTATACCTGACTTGGGAACCAAGATGGAGAAATGGACTTCCACCTGTTTTATTGGTAAAAGAAATCCTCAGATGGATGGGTTGAGTGAAGTAATACAACTCACCTGACAAGAAATGGACATTTTTCTGCAAGAAAAATGTCACCTTACTTTACCAAAGGATGATAAATCCTATCATTAGAGTGTTTTAACCATTCTAAATTAATCATGAACTCTTTTGTAATAATATGTAGTGTAGAACACGAGTATCTTTCCCCTGAAGTTTTAAATGTAGAAAAGTGCTAGATATTAGAAATTTCCATTTTGTTAAATAAATGATTAGCACTGATAAAACAAAAATGTTATGTGAACTTATTCTATGTAACTAACCAACTGGCCTAGCATCTCTGCACCAGGACTAACAGCAGAGTAAATAACCAGCACATTTTCATGGGTTATACTACTACTATTTCCATGTGAGAATTTTACACATGTATGTTTTCAATCTAATCACTTTTAGCCCATAGTTACAGTCAACTGCCAGAAGCTGGGACTCTGCCTTTGCTAAAATAAAATGGTGGGTCATTTTTAGATATTTTATTTAAATCTCTTAAAATCTTCCCAAAATATATACACATGGTTGAAAAATCTAGAATGCATGTAGAGATGGTTGGTTTTGTTTTCAGTAATATAAATACTTCAATCATATTTTGAATTTCTTAACATTATGAATTCAGTTATTTGGTTTTTGAATTGAGAAATAATACCCTGCTTTTGGGATATATTCTAAAATCTGTTGTTTAATAGCTAGAAAATCCAAACCAGATCTGTAATTGCATTAATAGAACCCCTTCAAATCTATCACCACTCTGCTTTGAAATTAGAGCAGCTGTTGGCAAGATGGGTACTTAGTGAAACAGGAGGAATAGCTTGCTGCTTTGCTGAGGAGTTTCGCTTCTGTTTTTTTTAACCATTAAAAAAGTGTTATTGGGATCTGTAACCCACAGTCATTATTACTTTTTTTTTGTAGGAATATAGTGTAATTTAAAAACAATAACAGTAGCAATAACCATTAGAATTTTAGACTATGTCTCAGTTGGATTTCCTTCAGAAGTGAGACTCAAGATAAAGATTTCGAGCTGGTTGTCTATGTAGGAGATGAAGAAACACATGTGAGGAAGTGGGGGAAAGTAAGGCAGGAAGGAGAAAAGCCCCAAAAGAGTATTTTATTTGAGTTGATTATTACCACAATGAGCAACTTGGGGTCATTTGTCCATGCTAGAGGCACCCCTGGAAATTACTGAGAATAGGCCAGAAGCTGTCTAAACCCTATTGGTAAGGGTTGCTCCAGGGAGCATTAAATTCCCTTTCCAGATTCCAGAGCATTAAGCTCTTACCTTCCAGATGCATTCCTTGCAAGCAAGTTCCCCAAGGTCTTCTCTCTTGGTCCCAAGAAAGCCCTGAGGCAAAGGAAAGGAGAACCAGGCACCTGACATGGAAGTTGTCAGGGTTCTCAAACTGTCTCACACAGCTGCGGGTGCACCGGGTGAACTGGGGGTAAATGAGGCAGAGCACCAGCAGCATCTGTCCTCAAGTTGGAAGTAGCTCTGGTGTTGAGAAAGTCATCACAATAGGAAAAAATAGGCTTGACTCTCGATTCAGTCCTTGGTAGGTGATAACTTTCAGCATCTCAGATTTTTTAGTTATGCTCTTTTCTCAGGATCTTTGCTAACGTCAGATTGATAGTGAAATGGCACAGCATTTTGTGCCCTAAAACATCATGACAGGAGACTCCTCTCAGTCTGACCTTCTACCACATGCCCTGGATGGCCCTCTTATCTCTCACAGTGTGGCAAGTGGATGATGGAAGATAGAAGTACAGAGTCAGGAGGGCCATGTCTTAGCCGTCTCTGTGGACAAATAGGAGATTTCCAGGTCGGTTCCCAGGGGGTTATTCTAGTGCAGACAAGTAACACAAAGTTAATGCAATTTCCTCATGCCATCAAACAATTCCTTCCACCTTGGTGCATCATCTCTGTTTCATTTTCCCTTCTTTCACACAACACAAACCCTCAGAGAAGGGAAAGAAGGCCAGTAAATTTTGGTCAAAATTGCACCTCTGCAATTCTGCAGTAGTGTTAATTTATTAATACACATTGCCTCTTTTGATCCTCATCAGAGAATAAAAATCATTGCTATTTTATAGATGAGGAAACCAGTCTCAGAGCAGTTAAATAACTTATTTACAGTCATAGCCAGTAGGTGGCAGATTGTAGATTTAGATGTAGCTCAAGTCCCGAGCTAAGAGAATAAAATGATTATATTTAATTTTTTTATTGCAGATCATTTCTCCCACATATATGTGGCATGTGAAAATGAGATGTATGTATACACACAGCGCATACATATAAATACGTATTCATGCCACATTCACACATGTGCATCCTCTTTCCTCCTGAACTGACTTCCTTCCCAAGCCTGTTTTGTTGTTAATGCTGTCATAACTTCTGCCAGACATGGGATTTTCTCTGACTCTTTCTTCAATAACTATTGCCTTAATTAGGATTCAGAAGCATTTGTAATATTACATTTGCGAAGAAAGGACTTTCATATGTGGAACTGCACTGCTACTTCTAAGCTGTGTAGGGTCAAAAGAATTTGTTAGGAAAAGAGGAAGAACTGAGGACTAATACTGTGTTCCTTCTCTGTTTATATACACATCTGGCAACCAAGGATAGTGTATGCTTTGTCAAAGTTAGAAATGTTTTTCTATTGGATCAAGCCAGAACAAGTTCTTGTTGTTTTCTGAAGGTGCTTTCCTAACATCCAACAGATTTGAAGTATCCTACTTCATACACCCACTTACAACATTGTGTGCTTTCAACACCAAATACTAACACTCTCCCATCCTTCAGGCCTCAGAGTGGCCTGTATCTGAAGTTCCTTTCTCATTCTTTTTGTGTTAATTTCACATTTATCTTCTCAAGTGTTTGGTTGCACAGGATTCAAACAGTTTATACTTATGGGAGAGCTTCATCATAGACAAAGGATACTACATAGCTACAGAGGAAGGATAAGCATTAAATTGTATCCTAATAATGAAAGTGCAGCTTATCACCAGCGTGCACCTCGATAACCAGGAAGTCCAAGTGTTGTTTCTGGTGATGGAACAACCATAGCGGGCTAGTCACATAGGTTCTTTATTTTTATTTATATATTTTTATATCATTGTTTATTTTTGTACAATGTTTGATTTCTCCTCTCAGGTATAATCCCATAAAATTACCACCACCAACCAATGGAACTGAACTGAAAACCCAGAAATAAAGTCACATATATATGGACAACTAATCAATCACAGGTACTTCCCTGCTATGCAACTAGCCTGTAGGGTAAATGGAAGTTATCAGGTTTCCCCCACCCTCCGCCATTAACATCTATGATGGACACCTGTGATCTTACACGCCTGCCTAATGGCAGCACCTGTAATGTGGTGTGGGCGTGCGTAAGTGGGCGCACCTGAGCAGAGAGACTGAACATAGAAGGGTGGTGTCACAGAGGCGGGGCAGCAAAGGGCCGTGTGGCAGAGAGCAGTAGAGACCAGCAAAGAGACAGCTAGAGAATGCCAGAGAGCCCAGAAAGAGTAAAGAGTCGCTGGGAACTGGGAGGCCTGCCAACCTCTCAGCCCCCAGGCCTACCTGCCTGCCCTGCACCTGGTTGCCTCACTACAAATGGTGTAGAAACATCATTAAAAACCTGAAAAACCCACTGAGGGCTCCAGGACTCCTTCTTTACCCATATGCCCAGATCCGAAGAGAACCTGCTCCATGTCTTGCTGGCTCATCCCTAGCTTTTTTGAAACTTGCCTCCTTGCTCCATTTGGCCTCCACCAAAACCAACTGCAAATCATAAATCCAAGAGTTACTAATGAACGATGTTGACAGACATATGTAGGGTAAGGAAAAATGTCAGGCTTTTCTGCCCTCCCGCCATCAGGATAGATGATGGATTCTTGTGGTCCTGAATGCATGCCTGATGGCGGGCACCTGGAATAGGGCGTGGGCATAGGTAGATGGGATTCACCTGGGCAAAGACTGGGCTTTTAAGGGCGGCGTCACGGGGATGCCAGTAGCAGCAGAAGGAGAGAGAGAGAGGAGAGAGGGAGAGAGAGGAGAGAGAGAGAGGAGAGAGAGGAGAGAGAGAGAGAGAGAGAGAGAGCCGGAGAGTCCCTGCCTGCTGTATACCGGGTAAATCCGAATAAAAGACCTGCAAAAAAACACTGAGGACTCTGATTCCTCCTTTACCGGGTCTGCTGAATCATAGAAAACCTGCCCTGTGTCCTTCCTGTCCTTATAACATACATCCTGCTCCAAAAGAACTTATGGATCCATGGTTACAGAATTTCACTTATTTTTAGTTACTAGATTTCCATGGCACTGGGCAAAAGTCAGTAGCTCTGCAGATTAGTATGCGGTCAAATAGAGTAGCAGAAATGAACCTGTGCTAGGCACTTTGTGTCTTGTATTCCTGAGCTGGGCTACTGGGAGATTTTTCTAACGTAACTGAAAATGAAATGCCTCTACCACGCATAGCCAATTCCTCGTGTCCTTGATCTGGTGACGAGGGCACACACCTGTGCTGAATGAAGTTGCACCTGATTCCCAGCCCCTTTGAGATAGCTTAGGAGCGGCACATTTTCTGGGCTATTTTTAGACCAGGTTATTAATACCTCTGGTTTTTCTTTACTACCCCCAACAAGTGTGTGGTGGTGGCCCTCTTTGGACCTAAGTGGATTACTTTTCTATGCTTTACGTTTCCAATTGATATCAGTAATTTCAGATCCCCGAATAGTACATGAACTATAACAATAGTTGGAAAGTAATTGGGGGATTACGAATGTTTCAACTGATCTTTAAAAAAAAGAAAAAAGAATGTTTCAACTGAAACAGCCCATTAGACGGCACCTTCCAGGGCCATCCGCCACGAACCCCTGGAAACATCCGCGGCTCCCTTTCTTCAGCGACCCCGACACCTGCTCTTCCTACAGCGGAGAGGACTTGTGAATTATTGCGACTGCGACTTGCGCCACGGCCACGTGTGGAAACCGGCTGGCGCTCAGGAAGCCCCTGGGCCCCTGCAGGCCCCCTCTGCACGAGGTGGTTCCGGCCCACTTGCCCCGGGTCGTCGTCCGGGAGAGGACACGGAGAAGCAGCTCACCCTCATCCACTGGAGCTGCTCCTGTCATCCCGGGAGCCTGGGGAGCCGGGGACCTCGCGGAGCGCTGCAGCTCAGCCAAGGCGAGGCCCTCTGGTCGGCGTGCAGTCGCCTCCTAGCCGCCGAGCCCCAGGGCGCCAGGCTGCTGCCTCACTGGCCAGGCTGAAGCCGCCATCGCCTACGCCGCGTCCTCTCGGTAAGTCTCCATCTTATCCCTTTTAGTTTTCTGTTTTTTCCTCATTTAATTTATAACTTTACTCCCTCTCCTCTTACCCGTGCAGTCCATCCATTGCTGCTTTCAGTCTTAAGATTGTCCCACGAATAGGTTACTTCAAGTTGGAGTCTATATGACTGAAAAGCTTTTTTTGCAGGCCTTTTCTATAGTTCTTTAGGGGGAAAAAAAATCTCTATTCTGAGCTGTTTTATGGTTTGCTTTTTCCACTAAGGTAATTAATTGAGCTACTCAGGAGGCGCCTCAAGTTATGAATATGAGCTCCCATAGTATTTGGTTTTGTTTTTTCACAAAAACTTGTGTGGCTCCAAATTAATTTTAATTACTTAGACGATTGCTAATTTCTAAATAATAGCATTTGTTCAATTTAGAAGTTAAATATGTGTTAAATATAGGAAGTAAATTTACATTAGCTGATAGGCTATCATTTTCTCTAAGATGTGAAAGATCTCAGCTTAATTTCCTTTATTAAAGTTAGAAAGAAAAGGTTATAACTTTATTTAAGTAGTTTATTTCATTATATTTACAACTGACATGAGCTGAAAAGAGACAAACTAATAGATGGCTTTACTTACTGTAAGGGGTGAGGATCTGAACTACTAAGTTTTCTTTATTCTCAGAGACATAAAATAGTGTGACATTTTTCAAAGTAGTTGATCCACTTTGTGATACCTATAACTGGTATTAAATGTGAAAGATGTGAATTTAGTGACTCTCCTTAATTCTTAGATAAATTTTTAAAAATGAGATTTTAAAAGGTATTAAAGCACTTGATCCATTTCCATACATCTGCAACTGGAAGGAGGCAAAAAAAAAAGTGAGCAATATACTTTTGTTGATATTTGAGACTCACCGATATCTTGAATTTTCCAGAAGAATAGTAAAAGAGAAAAGATTTGCAGTAAACAATTAAAAATTTTTTTTAATCTTCAGATCCTGCATTTCAGTGAGGTTACTTAAATTCATTAAAAATTCTGTGTACACACCAAATGTTCTACAATAAAATATGTTTATAAAAAAAAGATAATTAGTGATACTCTAGTCTGAATTCTGTGATGTAGGATGAATCAAAAGTCCCTAAATATTCTTTGAGTCGCTTTTCCTTTCCTGTGCAAATATGACATATTAATTGCACAAACTTGTATTTCCTATCCCACATTTTCAAGAATTTTTCCCAATTGACATTACTGATTTCTTGCTTCTGAATTCTCCATCACCACTAGTGACTGCACCACTTCTTCATGCTCACCTCAGCCCATTTGTTCTTCAAAATCCAAACCATAGACATGGTGCTCCTTTGATTCCTTCAGGTGGCACTAGATCAAGGCTGACATTGGTAGTGACAACATAGTTTTGACTGAAGACTTGGGGTTAATGAGGAAATTTTTTTTAACATTTTTATTTATTTATTCATACGAGTACTGCTGTGTAGACCAGAGGTATGGGGGCTGAGAGGATTCACCAGAAACAGAGTAGGGAGCAGAACAGGCAGATCTACTGAAATACACTGCTAAGGGGGAGCAATGGGAGAGACAGGAGGGGTCAGCTGTGCCATGTGGGTCAGCTGCGCCATGTGGGTCAGCTCCCTGGCTGGGGATCAAACTTAGCTGTAGAGGTGATAGCATGATAGCACTGAGACTTAACCCCTGCACCATCAGGGAGGCCCAATGAGGAAATTTGCTTCATAGAACATGAAATTAAAGCTGAATATGAAGCATTCAAGTTGCCAGGAGCCTCTTATGATCTCTTCTTCAGCCCTGTCTTCCTGCCATGTTGAACAGACCAACCTCTCCATCTACTTTATTCTTCAAGTTTCTAGTTGTTTTTTAAATCAGCTAGCAGAACTAGAAAATATCAAAACACAAAACCTCTCTTAGCAATTTAAATGTCTTTTGTAATAGCACGAAAGCCACATTTCACTCTCCTTATCTCAGCTTCTATCTTGTGCAGGCTCCAGGCCTCTCTTTGCAGAACTAAAAGAGCTATTAAAGTAGTCCTCAAAACCAAAGAATACTCCTCTCCCAACGAATTTGGCAATTTCCCCTTAGAGTTGTGTTAGAATTCCCTTTGTTTCTTCTCTTTCGTGTTTTTCTACACAACTAGCTAAGGACTAAAAATCCTTTCTCAACTTAACTGGCACTTTCAGACTTCATGTTAGGCTATTCTGACACAGTGAAGGACTTTACTGAATGCTGGTACTTCGGGGCAGAATGACACTCTTTTAGAGCCAACATGTTATTTAAAGATTGTATAACTAAGGAGGAAGTAGGTAAAAGAATTAAGAAAAAGGAAAATAGGGAGGGAGCAGCACAACTCATTCATTAAACACTTATTTATTATTTAATATGGGCTGAGCATTACTCTAGATCCCGAGGAAATGGCAGTTATCAAATCAGATAAAATCCTGCTTTCAAGGAGTTTATATTCTAGTGGAGACAGACAGTAACACATATTTAGTATGTCAGTGGAGAATAAGAACTAGGAAGAAAAATAAATTCCTAAGAGAATAAAGAGTAATGTGAATGGGGGCTGCTACATACTTTAGATATGATGGGAAAGTATTTCTCTGATAAGGTACTGTTTGAATAAAGACTGAAATGACGTGAGGAAGAAAGCCAGTCTTGTCCTCCCCCGCAGGGAAAGAGTATGGCACACAGAAGGAACAGCAAGGATAGGGGTCCTGAGGCAGCAACATGGGGTGTGTTAGAGAACCACTGAGGAGGCCAGCAAGGCTGGGGTAGCATAAACAAGGGGAAGAATGCTGTGGGTGCAATCAGGGAGTAGCTGGGGACTGGTTCATAATGGCCTCATAGGCCAAAAAAAAGAAAAAAAAATAACTTCAGATTATATTCTGGGTAAGTTAACAAGAAAGTAAAGGTTATGAGGAGCGGATGCAATGGCAATCTTGAACTGGCTTTTCAGATGCTTCGGTATTATGTTTTTCAGCATTAAACAGGATATTTCACAAAGGTCCCCTGGGTTGGCCTTTGTCAGCTCTCAGCTCCTGCAGAGAAAGGGCCTAGTGTAGGTGGGACAGAAGAAAAGCCTTTCTTTCTCTTACTCTCAGCTCTGTCCCGGAACCCTGGGGCCATGCTCACTTCCTGCCTCTGCTGAATAGTTGCTATTAGGATCAGCCTAGTGCAGAACTGTGAGGGGAAACTGGTATTGTACCTGTGTTGACTTTGTGCCTAACTAAGGCTGCTTACCCTTGATGAAAGGTAACAAGCACCAAAGATAGAGAATACAAACATACTTGATGGAAATGTTTTATATCTTCTCAAGGGCATGATTTTGCAGTCACAGGGAAGATGAAATAATGATGTCATCCATGGGGACTGTATGGTTGAACATAGCTTTATAGGTGCGTTCATGATGTGTATATGTGAGTGTATTTGCATCTATATGTTGTGCATATTTCATGTGTGTGTGCAGATGTGAGAATGAGGCGAAGTAGGCATAGACTTGTCATTCCAATCCAGGACTGGTTTTCCCATTAAGGATCCAGAAACTGGATTTGTCAAGATCTCCCAGAGGTTGTTAGGTCCACAGGGAATCACCCACATTAATCAAGCTCATAAGAGACTCATTGATTAGAATACCAATATCTTAATTTATAGTGAGAAATCAAATTTCTTAGGGGCTGTAGAACACATTTCTGCTGGTCAGAGTATTCTCTCTAGTCTCCTGTACCCACCACGGCAGTGCTGGACTGCACACACTGCCTATGACTTTCTACTTCTTAAATCCCACCTGCTCATGAGAATTGGCATATTTCCACCTGGGAAGCCCTGTGACAGTCAAAATACTATTTGACAAGTTAGCCGAATGATCTAATGACCAGCATTATTAAACTGCCGTGGCCAGCCCTGGGACCCATATATTTGGGTTTACTGGTTTAAGTACTTTCTTCTTGTATAAGCACTGGGAAATCCTTGTCCTTGGGGTGTTCTTATTTTTTTTTTTGAGGGACCCTCACCGTCGGCCGGGGAATGAACCAGCGCTGCAGAGGCTGCGGGCAGCCTCGCAGCCCAGCGCTCAACCACTGCGCCACCAGGGAAGGCCCATCTTTGGGGTGTTCTTGTATATTCAGTTCAACTTTTGACAATCACAATTTTTTTAGAGATGGCTTAGTACTATTTCCCAACCTGTTCTTTTCCTTTTCATTTAGTTAATACTTGATCACATTTCTAGGTCCTCTTCCTCCTGCTTTTGAGCTGAAAAATATGTCAGTTGTGATTACTGTTGAAATCAATAGAACACCATCTATTATGTGAAGATCTTACAAATTTATTACTCAAAAGGAAACCATCCTTCTAAGTTCTTTTGTGACACTGTCTCTACCATGGATGGACTACATGTGGGAAAAGGAAGACATTTTCATTCAATGCTTTGTTGTAATTGACGAGAGTGATTTGGAACAAAAATTCTATATTATGTAGGTCTGGGTTAAGACATGACTCTTTTCTTTCATAGCTCTGTGACTTTGGGCAAATTCTTTAGCCTCTCTTAACAATCGTCATTATAAAACAGGAATAGTGATGGTTATTATGTTTAATGTTGCTCATTCATTTCTTCACTCATTTGAGTACTAACTCAGGTGATGGGCCCTGCCATATGTACTAGGGTTAGGACAGTGATCAAAGCAGACAGATTTCACTGCCCTCAGGAAGTTCACATTCTGTAGAAAAGTACAACACATTCCAAAGAGATAAGCTGTTTAATATCTCTAAGTGATAAGTGCTGTAAAGAAAAATCAAGCAGGTAATTTACAAGCAAATTACCTGCTTGTAAATTGAAGAATTAATGTTTGCAAAGTTTTTAGCAGAGTGCATGACATATAGCAATAGCAAAAATTTCAGCTGTTACTAATTCAGCTATAACACAGGGACTTCCTGCAATTGAAGAGCTTAGTATGTCCCTAGAATAGCAGGATGTCCTCACACACTTCTTGATATGTAGGTTTGGTATCCATGACTCCCATGAATATCACCAATGAAAGTTTGATATTTTCCTTTTTCTACTCATTGCAATAATTCAGGAAAAAATATTTGGAATAAAAGATAAATTATCCTTAATTTTACTACTCAGAGAAACAATGTTGACATTTGGTATATATTCTGTTCTACCGGGCTCTTTTTTTTCTCTCATACCCCCACCCCACAATTTTTTAAAAAATACAAATAAAATCATTGTCATGTAATGTGCTGTTGTCACTTAAAGCTATGTTATGAACATCTTCTTACATGTACAAATTCACATTACTATCTGAATTTCCAAATGTTGTCCCCTGAAAAGATGGACCTTAAACTACACAACCAGCCCCTTATTGATAGATAATATTACTCAATCCCCAGGAATTCCTCTCTATAAAGATGCTTTGGTTTTAAGGTCACCCACTTCCTGGTGGGTGTGGTGTGACAACTTCCATTTGTAGAGGTGCACTTATACCCCTAAAACATTTGCAATGTTATAAATCAACATTATCTCAATAAACAAATAAACAAAAAAAGAAATAATTAAGTCAGCAACCTTATAATTTAGCCCTGAATTTTTCTTGGATTTGTATTGGAAAAGTATACTATTTCCATATTTAACTATGAACTTGAGGTGGTTTTCATAAACCCAGTAAGGAAGACTAATAGAAACTCCTTCATGGGGCAGACCTGGTGCCCAGGTTTATTACTTATAATCAATTCAATGTAACTATATTTAACACTGTTCAATTTAGTATATTTTTAAACATCTGTACATCAGGACACTATACTGATTCCCACTGGGAACTAAGATGAGTAGATGCCATTCCTACCTTCAAAGGCACACAGTGTCTGTAATACAGCATATAAGCCAGAAGAATCATGGGGTTCCAGAGCAGGGAGAGACCATCTGTGCTTGATATGACCAAATAATAACAAATCCTAATTTTATGTCACTAATGTGTTGGATAAACAAGACCCATGAGATGTGATGGAAAGGATGTTATTTCTTTTCTGTTCCTTGCATCATTTTAAATTCAGTGGAGGGAAGTTCTAAATGAAAATATAAGCAGAGGAACTTGCAAGGACTTTGATGGACTTTCTTAGAAGAAATATCTGAGCTAAGATGTACTAGCTGAGTACAGGTTGGCCAGATTGAAGGGTGTAGGTTCTGGAGACAGGAGTAAGAAGGGTGCTCTTGATGTAAAGGTGAGAAGGTAAGAAATAGGCTGATGTCTTAGCAGGACTAACACAATTAGTATAGCTGAGTATGGAAAGAGGAGGAGCGGAGGGAATTATGAGGGTGACTTTAGGGTGTGACTGTAGAGGGGTTTGTGGTGGGAGTGCTGAACAGTCTCTGAATGAGTATGCCAGGTTTAAGCTAAGGGCTTCGTACAAAGTGGGCAGTAAGTAAATGTTGAAAGTGCAGTCTGAAGTCATATAGGTTTTTGGTTTTTCTTTAACAGAGTTTCCTTTTCATAATTCAGAGCCACTGTATACCTACAGTGGCTCTTCACTGAGAAAATTAGGGCTATTTTCAAAAGGTTCATGGACAGCAAGCAGGAGAAAAATGCTGGGGCCCCTCCAGTGGAAACTCCCACTATATTTGTTGGAACCCAGGTTTTCTCACATAGTTTTGACTTGCAGATGAGTATTGAAGCCTCAGGATCAAAAGTTATCATTAGATAGTTATCATTCAGCTCATTAACTCATTCAAAACAAAGCTATTTTATAGGTTGTTTCTTACGAAAAGATGTTGCTAAATGGTATCAGGAAATCAGCGCTGTTGAAATATATACTGCTTTTTACTTTTGTCTTCTTTCAGTGAATTAAGCTATAACTAAGCTTATTTCTCGATTTGCATTTCTCCTTAATTATTCTGAGCTAAGCTCTATCCTGCAGAGCTCCAGAAAATGGATAAAAAATACGTTTGAGTGTTGAAGAGCAGCGGCACACACCTACGCACCAAACCCTGGCTGTGTGGGATGCTGCCATTTTCCCCAAGTCATTTCAGGCCAGAAACACCTCTGCTCCCAAAGAATAGCATTTAGAGGCCCCCACACGAGGTCTTTGAATGCATGGTGTAATATGAAAATCAAGGAACATACTTTGTTCTGTACTCTCTCAAGAATAAATTTATGGCTAATTTCTTGCCCCTGTAGACATAGAAGGGAATCTGTAAATGATTCAGCCCAACAGGATACCCTGTGAATTACCTCTATAGGTTTTCAAAATCATAACATGATTTTGCTTTAGTCTCATTCAATTGACAGAACTTTCTTTCTTTCTTTCTTCTTCTTCTTTTTAAAAAAATAACATTAACATCTATCATTGTGGAACTTTTGGGAGCTATGGAAAATTATGCTGACTAAAAAAAAAAGTGTAATTCTACAGGCTTTTACTCCGTTGGTATGTTCTTTAGCTGTGGGTCTTTTGCTTTCTGCCTTCCCCTAATGCAGATGCAATGCCTAATGGAGTTCCAGGCATCTTGCAACCTTGAGAATGAAATTAATATGCTGAGTATGAAAGAGCATGAAGATAGGAGCCTGAGTTCTCAACAGCATTGAGACATCTTTATGGTTCTCTACGATCTACCTCTAAACTTTTGTGACTTAAAATGAATAATCTCTGTCCTTTCAAGCCATTAAAATGGCTTTCATTTAAGTATAACATTCAGAAAATGCATCACAAGTTGACTGCATGCTGAATTTTTTTCAAAGCTAATGTATGTATAGACATGTGTGATATTATTACATCTGTAGACATGTAATATATGTGTGTAAGTTAAATAAGTGACTCCCACTCATTCCCACTGACTTAGGTAAGCTAATTTTTGCCTTTTTGGACATAATATGAATGCAGGATATTTTTTTCCTTTGTGTCTGACTTCTGCTCAATATTATGTTTGTGAGGTTTATCCATGCTACTATGTGTAGCTTTATTCATTTTATTTGTTATGTAGTAGTATAATTTATGAATATGCCACAATTTATTCCTTCTGCTGTTAATAGACATTTGAATTATTTCCAGTTTTGGGCTGTTACAAATACTACTGACAGGAAACATTTTTGTACATATTTTTTAGTGAATATGTATATTCTTTTCGGTAAATACTAGAATTTGAAGAATTGATGGGTCATGGCATGCATATGTTCCAAAGGAAATTCCAATTTAAACTCCAATCAGCACTGTGTGAAATTTTGAGATGCTTCAGGTCCTTGCTCCCATTTTGTGGTGTCTGTCTATTGTAACCATTCTGATGGGCCTGTAGTGGTATCACATTGTGGTTTGAGTTTGCATTGCCCTGGTGGTGAACTCCTTTTGTGAATCTGGATTTTTTAAAGTTTCCATTCAGGGCCTCCAAGGTGGCGCAGCGGTTGAGCGCTGGGTTGCGAAACTGCCCGCAGCCTCTGCAGCGCCGGTTCCATCCCCGGCTGCTCCCCGGGCCACCGGAGGAGGGTCCCACATGGCGCGCAGACCTCTCCTGCCGCCCGCTGCTCCCCTCAGCAGTGTACTTCGGTCCTTCTGCCTGCTCTGCTCCCCGCTCTGGCTCTGGTGAATTCTCTCACCCTCCCGCGCTTCTGACTGTACCCAGTGCTTGTATAAATAAATAAATAAATCTTTAAAAAAAAAATAAAGTTTCCATTCAAATCTTTTATCCATTTTTCTGTTGTGTTGTTGATTTCTCTCTCTTTCTTTGTGCGTATATGATTTCTGTATACATTCTGAGTATGATTCCTTCCTTGGATATAGATTTATGATTAATTTCTCCTTCCCCCACCTGTAGCTTAATTTTTTACTCTTTTAATAATTTTTGATAGACATTTTATTATTTTAGCAAAATTTGTATTTATATTTCTTTGGTTAGTTTTGGTGTTTACTTTGAGATGTTTTGCCCACCCTAAGGTCACGGACATAATTTAAAGTTTCTTTTTAAAAGTTTTATTATTTTAACATTCACACGAAGCCTTTATATATGTGTTTGTATAATTTGTATGTACATACATATATAATTGATTTTTTTATATGGTATAGTTACAGGACAGGGAGAGGGGCATCCCAGACCCCACAAACCTACCTACTCTAAATGGGTTCTGTCATCCGCCGCATCAACACAAAACATATGAGACTTTAATGGGAAGGAACTTTAATACACTTAGGCAACAATACAGGAAAGGCAAAGAATCTAGTTTCTAAATCAAGCACCCAAAGTTACCCATCCCCTCATGGGTAAAAGTCCACCCAAGCAGGATTGGCCCAGACCAAGGCCTGAAAGCCTGCCACAAGTCTAAAGCATACTCCAGTGGGAACCCATAGAAAAGGATCAGAAGCAACCAGACAAGTCTGGAAGGAAAAGAGCAAAATCAAAATCAAGACAAAAACTGCCATTGTCACCTCCCCACGGGTCTCTCACCCACATCTGTGTCAACCAGTCCATGACCAAAAGGCAAGTGCAGTTTCTTCATCTGTCTCTTGGCTCCATATGCCTCCTCCAGGTCTCCTTCTGACTCTCCATTCTTCTTCCTCCCTTCCTCAGTCTCCTCTGCAGCTTCTTCTCTCCCTGCTCAGCTCCACCCTCCTTTCTGGGTTGGCAGGGAACCTGGAACCT
The DNA here is from genome assembly GCF_964194135.1 of Talpa europaea. Taxonomy (NCBI): domain Eukaryota; kingdom Metazoa; phylum Chordata; class Mammalia; order Eulipotyphla; family Talpidae; genus Talpa; species Talpa europaea. The sequence goes on along the minus strand of NC_140071.1, from coordinate 45,550,421 downwards.
CCCCCTTTCCTGGGGACCACCCTGTTACAGTTGAGGTAGAGGTCGAAATGTAGCTTTTTCTTACTGGGAAAAAATGAACCCAGTCACCCCTCCCAATGCATTGCAGTGGTCACCTTTGTCATTAATGTTTAAGCCATTTCGTATTATTTTTATTGTCACTATCAGCCAGAGAATTACATTTGGTATATGTATATGTGTATGTATATGAGTGTGTATCACTTGTATTCTTCGGTTAAGTATTTTTAAGAATATAGTTTTTAATATGTACTTAATATTCCATTTATTTAACCAGTACTCAGCCTGAACCTTAAAGTTGTTTCCAACTTTCAGTTATTATAATTGGTTCTAAAATAGAAATCCTTATCCATAAATGTTTACACATAGATCTCATTATTTTCTTTCAGTACATTCCTTGAAGTTGAATTATAGGTTAAAATATACAAAACATTAAAGACTTGTGATAAATACTGCCAAATCAACATAGACTTAAACACTATCTGAAAAGATACGTAGAGAATGAGCTCTTTTTTTTTAAATAGAGGCATGTTTTTTTTATTTATTTGTTTGTTTGTTTGTTTGTACATGCACTGGGTACAGTCAGAAGCGCGGGAGGGTGAGAGAATTCACCAGAGCCAGAGCGGGGAGCAGAGCAGGCAGAAGGACCGAAGTACACTGCTGAGGGGAGCAGCGGGCGGCAGGAGAGGTCTGCGCGCCATGTGGGACCCTCCTCTGGTGGCCGGGGAGCAGCCGGGGATCGAACTGGCGCGGCAGAGGCCACGGGCAGCTTCGCAACCCAGCGCTCAACTGCTGCGCCACCGGGGAGGCCCAAGAATGAGCTTTTAAAGTATCATAATTCTTCAGTTGAGAAACCAAATACCACTTAGAAAATACAACTATATTTACTTAACATGTTTCTAATAAACTTCACTGATTTTTCCCCCTACTATTTACCTTCCTAATGACAATAGAACACAGCAGATTGGAAATTGTTTGACCTAAATGTGAGATTGGCTGTCTGGAAATACAATAAAAAATCTCAACATAAAAGCCCACCTACTTATTTCTTTTACTTGAAGCAGGAATGCAAGTGATAGAGGCAGCTAGTTCTTATATTCAACACATTTTTTTCTGCTTTTTCTTTTAGTTCATAGATTCCTTTTTGCCTTTATTTTGCTATTGCCAGTTTCTTTTCTTTCATAGAGGATTCAGGAATGAAATGGAGATAATATGGTATTTGTGAGGGATGCTTGACTCAAGGGAGGGGGAGATGATTATAAGAAACTGAACCTAAATATTCTACTCCAAAGGTTCATCATCTTCTGTTTCTGTATCCTATGAAGGAAAGGAAACAGGGGGAAAAGGAGTAACTGGGTGGAGGTGGAACCCCCACTTTAAAGGGATAATGAAAGACCTAGGAAGATTGCAGGGTAACTGTAGTCATCTATCCTAAACCAGAGTCGAATGTGCCAAAGGTACCACCAGATCTCATCTTTAGTTAAAGACAACAGGCCCTCCTGAGTTAGAGAGTGGAGCCCTCTTGGTTGCTGTGGCAATACCGAGTTTAGTGGAAGGGCTCTGACCCTAAAAAAGGCAGAAATGTACTCTTTAGAGCAAAAGTCAAAACTATATCCCTTAAAGTTGAGGAATAGTGTTCTTGGGAATAGATTTGAAATGCTGAAAAGAGCTGGCTGCCACTTCAACCTTAGCGACAATACTGCATCCTCTGCCACTTGCAGATCTGTGGCTGCCTCCTGTGCCACCCCACAGAAATATGGCTCCAAAGGGAGGGCCATGTATGGTTTGTACTGGATCCTAAGGCAGTGGTATTTGGGCAGTAATTATAAGCTTTTGGGAGGAAATATTTCTTACCTTTCTGATTGAAAAAGGCAGTAGAACAGCCCAAGAGCTCCTAGAAAAGCAGGCAAGTTTATATTCCTTGCAAGAGTGGCTCATCCACCAATGCTGACTATCTAGAAGGCCTTGGGCCTTTGAGGGTTGGAAACCCTAGAAGTAAGAGACAGAAGTGGAAGCTTTTGAGGGAGTCCCTGGGAGAACTTCATGAGCTCTAGCAGTCTTTGATTAAATGTCTCCACTTTTATATTTTCTGCTATTTTTTTATTGTTTGTTTTCACTTTCTTTATAACATTCCTTTTGAAAATTTCTGATTTTTGTCTTGGCCAAAGCAATTTGAAAGAAAAGATGTTATAGACTGTTGTAGGTTTAATTGTGTCTCACAAAAAAATATTGAAGTCCTAATCCCCAGAACCTGTAAATATAAACTTATTTGGGAATATGTTCTTTGCAGATTGTTATCAAGTTAAGATGAGGTCACACTGGAATAGAGTGGGCCCCAAATGTAATGAGTAGTGCCATTGTAAGAAAGGAGAGATTTGAGACACCGATATACTCACAGGGAAGAAGACCATGTATAGAGGCAATGGTTGGAATGGTATATCCGTAAGTCCAGGGATGTCAAAGAATGCTGCTCCAGCAACCACTGGGAGCTCATAAAAGACATGGAGGAATCTCCCTGAGAGTCTTAGCATGGAGCACAGCCCTGTGACACCTTGGTTACAGACATTTTTTTAAAAAATATTTTATTTTATATAATTCTTATAGCATTTTTCATTTTTGCACAATGTATGCATTTTTATTTTTGTTATATTCCCCATACAATTGCACCCCCCTCTTATTTTGACCCTAGTCCTTCCTCTCCCCACCCCTCCCCCCTGTAGTATGTCTCTGGTTCATAGTTGTTTGTTGATTTTGATTTTTACTTTATTATAATTAGTCTTTTTCCTGGTCCCTTATTTAGGTTTTCTAAATTCCCGCTATGAGTATTTTTCTTTTTCTTTCTGGCTTATTTCACTGAGCATGATCCTTCTAGCTCCATCCATGTTGCTGCAAACTGCATGAGTTTATCTTTTTTGATTGCTGAGTAATATTCCATTGTGTATATGTAACACATCTTCTCGATCCAGTCACCTATTTTTGGGCCTTTGGGTTGTTTCCATAGCTTAGCTATTATAAACAGTGCTGCTATAAACATAGGGGTGCAGATGCTCTTTTGAATTAATGCTTCTGTGTCCTTTGGGTAAATACCTAAGAGTGGAATTGCTGGATCATATGGAAGCTCTGTCTTTAGTAGGTTGAGGAATCGCCACACAGCTCTCCATGGTGGTTGGACCAGTTTGCACTCCCACCAGCAGTGCAGGAGAGTTCCTTTTTCTCCACATCCTTGCCAACATTTGTTGTTAGTTTTTTTAATATGTGCCATTCTCACTGGTGTAAGATGGTATCTCATTGTAGTTTTGATTTGCATTTCCCTGATGACAAGTGATGTTGAACATTTTTTCATATGCGTGCTGGCCATTTACATTTCCTCTTTGGAGAAGTTTCTTTTTAGCTCTTCTGCCCATTTTTTGACTGGATTATATTTTTTGTTTTTGTTGAGTCTCATCAGCTCTTTGTAGATTTTTGTGATCAGTCCTTTATCATTAGTGTTGTGTGCAAAAATGTTCTCCCAGTTGGTGTGTGGGGTTTCTCTTTGTTTTGGTTATTGTCTCTTTTGCTGTGCAGAAGCTCTTTAATTTGATGTAGTCCCGGCTGTTTATCTTTGCCTTCACTATCACTGCTTTGAGTGATGTGTCTATAAAGATGTCTTTGAGGTGCATGTCATGTAGTGTTTCGCCTATATTTTCTTCTATATATTTTATGGTTTCAGGTCTTATGTCTAGTTCTTTAATCCATTTTGAGTTGGTTTTTGTGCATGGTGTGAGGTAGTAGTCAAGCTTCTTTCTTTTGCATGTAGCGACCCAGTTTTCTCTTCACCATTTATTGAACAAACTTTCTTTGCTCCAGTGCATATTCTTTGCTCCTTTGACAAAGATTAGTTGACCCTAAATCTGTAGGTTTATTTCTGGATTTTCTATTGAGTTTCATTGGTCCGTGTGTCTGTTCTTGTTCCAATACCATGCAGTTTTGATGATTATGGCTTTATAGTATAGTTTGGAATCTGGGAGTGTGATGCCTCCATTCCCTTCTTTTTTTTTCAGGAGGGCTTTATCTATTTGGGGTTTTTAGTGGCTCCATATGAATTTCATCAATATTTGTTCTATTTCTTTGAAGAATGTCATTGAAATTTTTATTGGTATAGTATTGAATCTGTAAATTGCTTTTGGTAGGATGGCCATTTTGATGTTAATTCTTCCAATCCATGAGCAGGGGATGTCTTTCCATTTCTTTGTGTCTTCTTCTATTTCTTTTCACAGTGTTTTATAGTTTTCTTTGTATAGGTCCTTTACCTCTTTTGTTAGGTTTATTCCCAAGTATTTAATTTTTTTTGTTTCAATAAAAAAAGGGATGGTTTTCTTGATTTCTTCTTCAGATTTATTGTTTGTGTATAGAAAGGCTACTGATTTTTGCATGTTGATTTTGTATCCTGCCACTTTAGTAAACTGATTGATTAGTTTCATTAGTTTTTCTGTGGAGTTTTTGGGGTTCTCTATGTATATTATCATATCATCTGTGAATAGTGATAGTTTGACTTCTTCCTTGCCTATTTGGATTCCTTGTATGTCTTTCTCTTGTCTTATTACTTTGGCTAGGACTTCCAGTATTATATTGAAAAGCAGTGGTGAGAGTGGACATCCTTGTTGTTCCTGATCTTAATGGGAATGTTTTCAGCTTTTCACCATTGAGAATGATGTTGACTGTGGGCTTGTCATATATGGCCTTTATGATGTTGAGGTATGTTCCTTGTATCCCAAGAATTTCAAGGGCCTTTGTCATAAATGGGTGTTGTACTTTGTGGAAAGCTTTCTCAGCATCTACTGATATTATCATATGGTTTTTATTTTTTTTTATTTTTTTTTATTTTAAATTTATTTATTTATACAAGCACTGGGTACAGTCAGAAGCACGGGAGGGTGAGAGAATTCACCAGAGCCAGAGCAGGGAGCAGAGCAGGCAGAAGGACCGAAGCACACTGCTGAGGGGAGCAGCGGGCGGCAGGAGAGGTCTACGCGCCATGTGGGACCCTCCTCCGGTGGCCGGGGAGCAGCCGGGGATTGAACCAGCGCTGCAGAGGCTGCGGGCAGCTTCGCAACCCAGCGCTCAACCGCTGCGCCACCAGGGAGGCCCATCATATGGTTTTTATTTTTCTTTTTGTTGATGTGTTGGATTATGTTGATTGATTTTTGGATGTTGAACCATCCTTGTGTCCCTGGAATAATCCTATTTGGTCGTGGTGAATTATCTTATGGATACATTGTTGGATTTTGATAGCTAAAATTTTATTGAGGATTTTTGCATCCATGTTCTTTAGAGAGATTGGTCTGTAGTTTTCTTTTTTTTGTTGTCCTTGTTTGGTTTTGGTATTAGTGTAATGTTGGCTTCATAGAATATGTTTGGTATTATCCCTTCCTTCTCAATTTTTTGAAAGAGTTTGTGAAGGATAGACACTAATCTGTTTCTGAATGTTTGGTAAAATTCATTAGTAAATCCATCTGGTCCTGGGTTTTGTTTTTGGGAAGGGTTTTGATTACCATTTCAATATCACTGCTTGTAATTGGTCTGTTTAGGTGTTCTATGTCTTCTTTATCAAGCTTTGGGTGATTATAGAGTTATAGGAATTTGTCCATCTCTTCTAGATTGTTGAGCTTGTTTGCATATAACTGTTCATAGTAGTTTCTGATTATTCCTTTGATTTCTGCTGTGTGTTGTGATTTCTCCTCTTCATTTGTGATCCTATTTATTTGTGTTTTCTCCCATTTTCCCTTGGTGAGACTGGCTAGGGGTTTGTCTATTTTATTTATTTTTTCAAAGAACCAACTTTTGTTTTCATTGATCTTTTGGACTTTTTTTTTAGTTTCTATTTCATTTATTTCTGCTTTGATTTTTATTATTTCTTTTCTTCTACTGGTTTTGGGGTTTTGTTGTGCTTTTTGTAGTTCTTTGAGCTTTGAGTTCTTTCCTGTTTCTTGATGTGAGCCTGTATTGCTATATATTTTCCTCTTATTACTGCTTTTGCTGCATCTCATTCATTTAGGAAATTGGTGTCCTCCTTGTCATTCAACTCAAAGTATTTTTTCGTTTCTTCTTTGATCTCCTCATTAGTCCAGTGGTCTTCCAGTAGTGTGGGTTTCAATCTCCATGAGGTAAGAGAGTTCCTTGCCTTCTTTTTATGGTTTATTTCTAGTTTGATGCCTTCATGGTCAGAAAAGATGGTTGGTATGATTTCATTCTTGGTGTATCTGTTGATGTTTGTCTTGTGTCCCAGTATGTGATCGATCCTGGAGAATGATCCGTGTGCGCTTGAGAAAAATGTTTACTCAGATTTTTTTGGGTTTAGTGTTCTGCAGCTGTCTGTTAAGCCCATGAGCTCTAGATCCTTATTTAGAGCTTTAGTGTCCTTACTTATTTTTTGTCTTGTTGATCTATCCATTGTTGATAGCGGTGTGTTGAAGTCTCCTACTACATAGGTGTTTTCTCTGATGTCTGTTTTCAGAGATAATAATCGTTGTCTGATATATTTTGTTGCTCCTTCATTTGGTGAGTATATGTTAATGAGTGTTATTTCTTCTTGAAGTATTGTCCCCTTGATCATAATGTAGTGGCCGTCTGGGTCTCTTTTTACCTTTTTGAGTTTGAAATCTGTTTTGTCTGATATAAGTATAGCTGTTCCTGCTTTCTTTTTTTGTCCATTTGCTTGTAGGATTGTTTTCCATCCTTTTACTTTCAGTCTATTTTTATCTTTTGTAGTTAAGTGAGTTTCCTGGAGACAGTAAAAGGTTGGGTTTTGTTTCTTAATCCAGCCTGTGACTCTGTCTTTTTATTGAAGATTTTAGTCCGTTTATATTTAGAGTTAATATTGATATGTTAGCATCTGTATTTGCCATTTTGTTTGACTTTTCTCTGGTTTTATTTATTTATATTTTTAGTAATTTTTTTGGTCTTTTTTCATTCTTATTCATCCTTCTGTTAGTTCTGGCTTTAGGACTCCTTGTAGTATTTTTTGGAGTGGGGGTTTAGTCATAATGAAATTCCGGAGTTTGTTTGTCTGGGAAAGTCCTTATTCTTTCTTCATAGAGGAAGGAAAGCTTTGCGGGATAGAGTATTCTTGGTTGGCATTTGTTGTCATGGAGTTTGTCGACTATGTCCCTCCACTCTCTCTTTGCCTATAGGGTTTCTTTGGAAAAGTCTGATGTCAGCCTGATTGGTTTTCCTTTGTATGTTATCTGTTTCTTCCCTGTTGCCATCTTCATTATTTTTCCTTGTCTTGGGTTCTTGGGAGCTTTACTATTATGTGTCTTGCTGTATTTTTCCTTTCATCATGGAAATTTGGTGTTCTTCTTACTTCTTGTATGTCCATTTTCAGTTCCTTCTTCATGTTTGAGAAGTTCTCAATTATTTCCTTGAATATGTTCTCTGTTCCTATGTCTCTCTCCTCTCCTTCTGGGATTCCTATAATTCTTAAATTTCCTTTCCTCATGGAGTCAGATAGTTCCTGAAGTCTTTCTTCATTCTTTTTCATTTGTACTTCTCTTTCCTTTTCTGTTTTGGTTCTTTTTATTTCTGTGACTTCGAGAGTACTTATACATTCTTCCATTTCATCTATTCTGCTATCACTGCTTTTCCCAGAGTTCTTTACCTCTTCCATTAATCCTTCGATCTCCTGCATTTCTTTCATTTCCCTCTTTAGAGACTCAATTTCATTTTTCTGATTGTTGATTATTTTTCCCTTATCATTGTTTTCCTTAATGACTTCTGTCAGTTTTTTTAATCACGGCAATTTTAAACTCTCTTTCTGAAAGGCTCAGAAGTTCTTCCAAGTCACTGTTGTTGCAATCTGGTGGGTGATTTTTATTTTGTGGTGTGTCTTCTCCCTGAGGACTTGCTTGGTTGCGTGTAGTTTTTCTTCTCCCCTCTGCTTGTTTTCTAATTTGTCCTGTGCACTGGGACACTGTGTCACTGGTACTGGCCCACATCTTTTTGGTGTGCTCTTTCTGGGGTGTCGGAAACTGGTGGTCCAATTGAGTCAAATACTGTTATGCCAGAAGTCCCATAGGGCAGTGGTACTATGAATGAGTTAATGGTTGCTGTCACAGAATATCTTCTTCCTCTGTATTTGTTTAATTCCAAAGGTGTGTCTTGAAGTCCTGCAGACTGCCCTGTGGGATGGGTGGATTGCTTGCTGGACTCCAAAGTGCTAGATCTCCCTCTGGGCTCCAACTCCCTACCAGGCGGGACCCAGCTTTTGGGGGCCTTCAGCTCACCTCTAGCTGCGGGGTCATCTCTCTCCCAGTTTCAAGCAGTTTTTGATGAGGCAAAGGTCCCTATTCTAAAATGGCGAGTCAGAAGCATGCTTTCCTGCACCTTACGTCTGCCCTGGCTGTGGCTGCTGCTCCCCCTCTGGGTTCCGCCTGCTGGCCAGAAGGGGCCTGGCGTGGGGGCCTTCCCAGCTCACCTCTGGCTCCAGGGTCAGTCTGATCCCAGTTTCAAGCAGTTTTTGATGAGGCAAAGTTCCTTATTCTGGTTACAGACTTTTATCTCCCAGCACTATAAGAGGATACATTTCTGTTGTTTTAAGTCACCAGTGTGTGGGAATTTATTATGGCAGCCTCAGAAAATTAATGCACAGGATATGAAGCTTACAGCATCCCTGGTGTGGTGAGTGTCCCGGCTGGAGATCTGAGCAAACATGTGGGTGAGGCAAAAATAGAACTGCACTTGGCTACAGAATAGTACTTACAGCATTCCCTTGCATCATGACTTATCCAAGTCACAGTCACATATGAGGATTCAGAGGCACTGCAACCTTACAAGGCACATTACTGAAGATCTAACTGGACCTAAAAATTGTTTAAATTGTGGTTAAAAAAAAAAGTACAACATAGAATTTACTCGACTAGCCATTTATAAGTGTACAGATCAGTGATGTTAAGTATGTTTACATTTTTGTGGGATCTGCACTTTTTGTATGACTAGACAATACTTTGCTTTAAAAAAGCAATTGTCACAGTTATTCTTGCACTTAACTCCCTAAATACTGAGTACAAGCCTGAGTCTTTGTCATGATTCTCTTTTGTAAGGGTAAAGAATTTGCATTGAGTCAAGCAGGTTAACATGAGATTTTGGATTTTGAAATTATAATAAGGTCATCTCTTAGCAACTAAGCTTAAAGCTAATGTTATGCTTCATTTGAAATTGTGTATTAAATTGGCCTTGGTCAGTTCACACTAGGTTTAAAAAATAAGAGAGAATGTGTGGGATATTCTCAGTCCATTTTGATAAATATTGGACATCCAAAGGATGTTGTATGGACATTGGCATGTAGAATTCAGTCGGTCTGGCACAGTGCTCATTGCTTTTCAGGATAAAGAGGTTGGCAGTTGGATGAAGGGAGACTTTGTTGAGAAAGTGTCATTAGAGTTGACCTTCAGGAATAAATCCAGTGTTGTCGCAGTCATTCCTGGGTTAGTTACTACAAAGAGTGCAGATAATATGTCTGGATCAGTGATGAAAAACACTCATGGATACTCCTGAGGGAGCCAGCAGATAAGTTGCCCCAATCCAGGAGGAGTCTTCCATCCTATTTTTACCTTAATCTCAATCTGTGTGTGGACTCCAATAATCCAAGACAGGTGCCAGGGGAAGCTTCCTCTCAGTCCCTGACTTGAGTCTTGCTCAGCATTGAGTCTGACCTTTCTGGAGTGACCTTTCTGGAGTGTACAAGCTCATACCAACTTCTTCCCAACTTCCTGAACTACCTGAATCAGTTGCATTGAGTTCTTGTGAACACTCTCAAGCAGGAGCCTAAAGGAACAATTCCTCTCATCTGCACAGGAGCTGGTGCTGGTTGAGATGTAGACACAGTCTATAGGAAGATAACCCAGTAAGATAACCATGGAGAAGGTTCCCAGCAAGAGCTTAGGAAACAGCTAGGCTTAGGAACTAGGACTTCTCCAATGAGTCATTTGCTGGTTGGTAGACAGATAGTTATTAGGGACTCTGCTGCAGGAAACAACTGTGTACACCCAAGATTTGGGGAAGAGACTATTTTTCAGACCGAAGGTCAGTAGAGATTTGAGTACATCAGAACTACCTAGAAGGCATCTTAAAGTGCAGTTTCTGGGGTAGGAAGCCAGGGTAGTGTCCTGAGAAGTATTTCTAATAAAGTCCCAGGCGGAGCTGCTGCTGTAAGGAGACCACGCATTGATAACCCCTTCCTTAGGCTGTTGGAAGACTCCAAAAAGAAGCACCTCATCTGTGCATAGGGTGTAATACTCCTCAATGTGGAGGAGGGCTTTATAATCTGTTTTCCTTGATCATATGTGTCCCTTATCAGTAAGCACTAGTTTCACCAGGACTGCTTCTTTCCAAAGGGCTATAACACTTTCCAAAGATGCTAAGAAAAGAAATCTCTGGTGTTTTAGTTCCAAGCATGGAATGTTCTAGAAGGGATCTAGAACTGAGCAACAGGGGTGTCACCACCAAGGAAGCCGCAAGCAGGAGTCAAGGCTCCTACTGACAGCGTGTGTGGAGGAGACAAAGGGACACAGGGCTGCTTCTCTAGAAATGGCCATCAAGTTCACAGGCTTGTGTGGGGATGAGACACAGAAGGCAAGCAGCCTCCTGGTGGCTGGTTGTGAGATACTAGGAAGGGGAAGACTGGGTGAAGCGATTCTGAGATTTAGTGGCTCCATTATGATCCAGACTGATTGTAAGTGGCTTTTAGTTTTTCTTATACTCAAATGTTCTTCAGGACAAATGAACATGATTTTGTGACTCTGGTTAGATAGAAAGGCCAGTAGAATAGAATTGAGTGCCCCAAAATTGACCCTGCCTATATGCTATATGGAAACTTGAAATACCAGAGAAGTAGCATTGATATCAGTGTGGAAAGGATGACCTAGTCGTCAGTATATGGTATTGGAACATTTCTCTGTGTATGTGAGAAGAATAAGATCCACAATGCTATTGTTTAGTTTCTACAAATATGAGCATTCTCCTAGATAACCACAATCTAACCACCCAAATCAGGAAATTAATATTCATATGTTGTTGGCAGACCCCATTCAAGTTTCATTAATTGTCCCAATAATGTCCTTTATAGCAAAAAACCATACAGTTCTGCAACATACTCTCTTTAGTTAGGTCCTTTTGGTCCTTATCAATCTGAAACAATTCTTCAGTCTTTTCTTGACTTTCATAGTCTTGATCCTGTTGAAAATTACAGTGAAGTTACTTTGTAGACTATCCCTTGATATCTTCTTAAGATTAGATTCAGGTTACTCTTTTCTTGGTAGGAATATTACGGAAGGGATGCTGTATTCTTCTCAATGCATGAGATGTTAGACAAAAAGTTGGTATAGGTATACATACTGGATGATTACTTCATTTTTATAATGTTTGAAAGCATACAAAACCAAGTCACGTATTTTTAGAGGTACAGGTATGTAATGCTATAAAGAAAAACAAGGGAATAAAAAACACAAATTCTGCATGATGATAAAGTCTAGGGAAGAGGTAGGGAAATATGACTGGTGAGGAGTTTATAGGGACTTCAAAGTTATTCTTTATACCTTATACATAAATTATAAATATTTTGTTTGCATAGACTTTCATTTTTTAAAACATAAAATTCATTTCAGACACTTATTTTTTGGATTTTACAGTAGGCTCAATGGAAGTTTCTTTGGGTCTTTGACCTAGCATTTGAAAACGATGCCCTGACTCATAATGATGGTGCAGAGTAATAGTCTGTGTATATCTGTTGTTCCGCCCTAACTTTTAATAGTGTTTACAAAAATTTATCCTCCATTTGGGAGGATAAATTATAACAACTTCTACCTGTGTGTGAAAGGCACCTTGATCTGCCAGAGTTCAGAGTGCTTAAAGAATTATTTCCTCCTCTCAGACCTCACCCACTTTTTTAAATGATGGGAGTGTCCTTGAAAGAATCAGTGATTGACTTGGTCCTGCAGTTGGCCAGTCCCAAATCTGAGCCTGCTGGAACCTGGTTCTCTTCACTTCCTCAAGCTCTGTTCTTTTTTTTAAAAAAGATTTATTTATGCATATAAGAACTGTGGTACAGGCTGGAGGTGTGGGAGGTGAGAGGATTCACCAGAGACAGAGTGGGGAACAGAACAGGCAGATTGACTGAAACACACTGCAGAGGGGAGCAGCAGGCGAGTCAGGAGAGGTCTGCTGTGCTATGTGGTTATCTCCCTGGCCGGGGATCGAACTTGTGCTGCAGTGGCTGCAAACAGCTTCATAGGTTGCGTCTTAACCCCTTGCACTACCAGGGAGGCCCTCAAGTTCTGTTCTTAAGCTGCCTCTGCCTTAGCTGAATCTTAGAGTAGAACTGGAAAATGCTGACTCCACAGACAAAAGTGATTACATTAGTACATTGATTCTCGTGTCTAGAACAGGATTTAGGGAAATGATCTTTTGAAAATACACAGCAGTTTGCCAGGAGATTGGTAGCAATTCAACATGACAAGTGTGGTATATTTTTTATTTGTAGTATCCCTGGGCTATATAATTCATAGAATGACAAGCCTTTGGCCTGTGAACCTTATGCAAGAGATATCATCTGCCACAATGAGCTAAAAAATCCACAGAGTCACAATAAATTCCTCCTGTTTGCAGAACTTGTCTATATCTCACTTAATATTTTGTATTTGCACTAGCCACTGTCACTGAAGGTATCTTTTCCTTAAGGTGTCAGTGGGGATGACGGGCTGGGATAGCAGAAGTGACAGTTCTATAACAAAGAATGCAATGATTCATGTCCCAGTTTTAACCTGGATTAAAGAATTCTCTTATTTTTGTAAAATACAGTAATTACTCTATTTGTCCAAAGGGTCATCAAACAGAAGCTTCTAAAGGTTCTCCCTCCCTTTATTTTTTTGCATTGTTAAGGAGGTATAATTGATACATAATAAACTGCGCAGGAGGAGGTGTTGCAGAGAACTAGAACCTCCCCTTTCCCTGGGGCACACCCTGTTACACACATACTTAAAGCATATTGATGATGAGTTTTGTCATATTTTCACGCCCATAGAAACCATCACCACAACTAAGATAGTGAGCATGTCCTTTACCCTTAAAGTTTCCTTGTGCCGCTTTATAATCTATCTTGCTCCCTACATGACCCTGTCCCCAAGCAATCACTGATCTGCCTTCATTACTACAGATTAGTTTGTGCTCTCTAGAATTTTATGTAAATGGGAATCAGATAATATATGCTTTTTTTTGGTCTGACTTCCTTTACTCAACCTGAATAGTTCATTTCTTTTTCTTGCTGAATACTATTCTAATGTACAGATAAACTATATTAATTCACTTGATGGTCATTTTGATTTTTCTAGTTTTTATTACAAATAAAACTGCTGTGAACATTCATGTACAAATCTATGCATAGCAGGTCCTTTCTTCATTTCTATTGGGTAAATACCTAAGAGAGGAATATCCGGATCATATGATAGGTATATGCTTAAAATTTTAATGGAATGGCTAAATTTTTCAAAATAGTGTGATTATTTAAAATCCCCAGTTTTTACATACTCTAGACCACATTTAGCTTTGTCAGTCATTTTCATTTTAGCCATTCCAGTGACAGTCCAGAGGGATCTCATTGTGGTCTTGATTTGCATTTTCCTGATGATTAATCATATTGATCGGAATGATGATGTTCACTTCCTGAGACATAATAGAAAAATTTAGATAGAGTTTTATTGTATGTGCAAGTTATTTCTCCATAGATGTATAACGGAGTAATTTTCCACAGTGATCATTTGTCAAGGTTCTTGCCATCAACCTATGTAATAGATGCCATTCTGTGGTTTTTCCCTGATCAGATTATCATTTAATAACCTGAAGAGGCTTCTGAAAACTGGACGTTTTATCGAACACTTCTTATTCTAGACATAATTTTTAAAGTTAAAATAAGAGTTGTTGTCTTGCAGTGATCCCTAGAAACCCTACCATGGTGGTTTCTAGAGTTTACCAGTCCCTACCCTTTGTTTTCTGTCTTAAGCCAGTGTTCTCTTTATGACAAAACTTTACTGTCCCCAACTGTGCAGATTATGAATTCACTTAGCAATATTAGACGTAAAGCTCTGTCTCCCTTGCTTGATGAAACTGGTCAAATTTTTTTTCAAGTTTCAGCAAAATTCCACTCTTAAGTCATGTTATTACTCTAAGTGAGGGAAACTCTTTTCAACTCCCTTACAGCATTTTGGAGGAAAAGGAAGGAAGGCTGACAGGCAAGTTGTTAAATGTTAAATCAAAAGCTGAAAAGTCATTGAATGCAAAATAATTCAAATTCCAAATGAGAGAGCTCAGGAGGGACTTTTCAGAATAAAGGGAAAAAATGTCAAAGGGAGTAGTCAAATGGAGAATGAAGTTCCCTTCTCAGAAGAACGGACTACTGTCTTTATTGCCTCCCCAAGTCTTCCTTTTTCAAATTAGGCATGAGAAAAGAGGCAAACTTTAGAGAAGACAGATGGAGGGAGAACAGAGGAAACTGCTGGCTGAGCAAGAACTTCGGGGCAAGGGGTGAGAGGCCCTACCTTGTGCTTAAAAGGATCTACGAACTTCGTAAAAAGCTGCCAACAGCAGTAACATGAATTAAGGAAGATGACCTTACAGAAATAGAAAAAAATGACCCCTCTTGAAAATCGAAAGGGAAAAGATGAGGCTGTTAACCAGTTTTGGGGGGGGGGGGGAATCCATCCATATGGGAGTATGAAAAGACTTTAAAGGTCATGGAAACCAACCTCTGCATTTGACAGGTATGTTAGCAGCTAAGAAGTATAAGCCGTCAGAGTCCAAGTTGGCCCACCATGATATAGTATGTTTGCATTTGAACTAATAAACATAATGCCACCAATATTCAGAGAAATTGTATACTCGTAATGTAACCAGAAATACTGGGGTTGAGCTGCGTGTTGCTGCCAAAAAGTCAGTGAGCAGAGACAGGAATTGACTCTGTCAAGGAAACTTTGTCAGAAAGCAGGTGATCTGAGAGAACAGGAGGTATTTTACCCCAAAGACCCGTTCTGATGTCTTACCTCAAGCTGGCCTTTTTCTAGTGAGTTAAACAAAGACAGTTAATCATAAGCCAATAGTGCATCGTGGTTGGTATCTTGGTGTTTGTCTTGTTTAGTCCCCTGAGTTTGTTCTTACCTTCTTGACCATCTTGACCCAGGCATGTCCTGTGTTCCTGGGCCTGGGAAAACATCTTGTTTACCTGATAGTGTCAATGTCCCCACTTCCTAGGGCATCACTGGGGCAGGACTCTCAGTTCAAAACAAAAGTTTTAATTCAAAGAGAAGAGATTATTAATTACATAGTGTTTGCATGTAGCCTACGCTGTGTGTGCAAATTCTTATCCTAGGCATGGTGCTCTTTCCTTCCTTCCTAGGCCCCTATCACTAAAAGACACACTCTTTTCATCTCATGATATTTTGTAACACTAGGCATCATCATCTCAATTTGAGAAGCACCAGATTAATGGACTTGCTTAAAAGTCCCATTGTTTCATGAAATTATTTATAATTTTGTGTTTAGACATTTTGAAAGAAGTGTCATTAACTGCCACTTAATCAATAGTTCTGTACTGGTTGATTTAATAAATACATATGCTATTTGAGCAGTGTCATGGTAATCAAGTTTAGTACTATGTACTTGGGTCAGGACCAAAGAAGGTGGAAATAAAGTCTCACTGATAGAGTTTATTAGATAATCAAAGTGAGGATTCGAACCTAGGAAGTTTATGACAAATTTTACTTAGAACTTGTTCCACTGAACACAAGTTTGAGCTTAGTTTATGTAGGTAGGAACAGTGAGTCACTGACATTAAAAATGCAATTATTCTTGATAGGGGGACTTTTGGTTTTAAGATATTTTGACCTGATGATATGTTGATGCTACCTAAGTGCAGAGGAAGACAATGCAGGTATTTAATCCCTTCTTTAATAAAAAATGCACTGTGGAGGTACAAAGGCTGGGCACCTGCTATTTAAATCTTTATCCAGCTCCTTGGTCTTGGGTTGAAAAGACTGGCTTCATCTGCAGGCAGCAGATTATGCATAGCTGTTTCAGGCTTCAGCTCCGCAAATGGCTTTGCTCTCTTGTCTGCTGGCCCAGGAAGGGGTCGTTCTTAGAACATTTTACAGTATGTTCACATTCTGCTCTCTTTTGATCTTAAAATCAACCTTTATTAGTTGTGTTTATGATTATTGTTGTATCTTCTGTCCAACATCAGGGCACCTCTTAACATCGTTCACCTATATTTCACCTAAAGAGGTTGCCAATCATTCAACCTTCCTAACCACCATGAAACTTAATCCCTGTTGCTGTCCTTGGCACCGAGCACTGCATCTGGAAAACATAAAGTTAAAGTTACATTTTTTCCTGTTGCATGTATAGTAATTCCAGGTGTTAGGCTCTTGTAAATCAGATGTATGACCTTTTTCTTTTTAGGCCAAGATTGCTTATAATGTGTGTGTGTGTGTGTGTGTGTATTTTATATATGTTATATATATATATATATATAGAGAGAGAGAGAGAGAGAGAGAGGAATAACACAATAATAATAAATGCAGTATCACTTTTTCTGTAATTTGCAAAGTAGAGAATTTAAAGAAACAATCCAACCAAAAAATCTGATGCAAATATTATTATATTTCTTAACTAGTTGAATTATTTGATTTCCTCCTTTGTAATGCTGAAATAAAGAGGGTCTTTATTGCCCAACTCTCATGCCTAGCCTGTCTACCTCCTACTGCTGAAGCCACCTCCAACCTGCATTCCTGCCTCCAGTTTTGCCCGTTTCCCATCCATTTTCTGTACTAGCACTCAGAGTGACTTTTCTAACATAAAAGTCTGATCGTGTCACTCTGTTGCTTACTACTCTTGTTAGCAAACCACAGGCCACAGATTAGACCCTAAGCTCCTTTACCTCCTTTACCTCTCCTCCCCTCGCCCCCTTTTGATACTGCCCAACCAAGCTTTAATGCTCTTTTATTACTCTTAGCTGTTCAGACCTGCTTCCAATGTCTATCCTTGCTACCAGTTCTCTTCTGCTCAGGATGTCTTTCTCTCCTCTACCCAGAGAACATTCACTTAAGGCACAAAGAAAGACTTCCCTTGCACTCCCCGTTAAAAGTGACAATCCCTCTTGATGGTGTCTCACGCCTCCTTCCTAGGCAAACGTTTATATAGTGCCTACAGTATGTTACTGCATTTATTTGTATATCTATCTATGATAGAGAAATCCCGTCGTTTTCAGACTCTAGAGCACACAGTATGTGTTAGAAAATTCCAAAGAGTTGCTTTAAAATGCAGAAATTCCTTGACCCTCTCTCCCAGAGATTCTGATTCTGATTCAGTGCATCTAGCATCAGAGGGTTCATGGACATCCTCAGCCCAAGAAGAGCCTACTTTAAAGCAGGTGAGTCTTCACTTGCCTGAAGCACCATTTTTCAAAGGGCAGAGGGCACTGCTGGTTTGTGCCACCTACTTCTCCCCAATCATTGAAGCTTAAGCGTACCAGCTTGAGAGATCCCAACACTCTCTTCCTTCCCTCCCACTCTCTTGGGGGTAAAGTATGCAAAACTCATTTATATTCCTGCAGTAGGTGAGAATAACATTCTGGGCCATCACCATTCAATAATGAAAGCTTTGTGCAAAGTAGTGACAGGTGAGAGGAATGATTTCATTTTTTACTTTGACAATTGGGTAAAGCAGATTCCTGGCAGTTCTGCAAAGATTTTATGCCCACATAGTTACCCAAGGGTTCTGCTTAGCAACCAAGAGATGCTGTAAGGAGAGGGAAAGCAGATTCTTCTCTCAGTGGCATTTTATAACTGAGATGCTAAAGCACAAAGAGGAGAGAGAAAGCAGCTCTGACCTAGGGTTCCTGCATGCTCTTCTTGTCTCCTGAGAGGCACATTCAGAATCCCACAGTCTCTCTCCCCTCATCAGAGCCCATGCAGAGCTCATTGTGCTGCGAGCATCCTGCCCCAGGAGACTTAGCTATGCTTGACTAGATTTCGGTTTTGTGCAGTGATTTTTTTCTGACCCTAAAATTAGACCTGTTTGTTGGAGGTTGTGAAATGGTCCAGTAAACCTGGGTTTCGAACTGAGAAATAAAACCCCCCAAAAGTAGGTATTTGTCAAACCAAATATGACCTGTTCACTGATAAAGTTGATATTGAAGAATGGGGTTTATATCTGTAGGCAAATGGGCTTCTTTATATTGAATCTCAGAAACAAACTGAACCCTCCCCCACTCCCAGGCAATAGTCCCTCCAAATCTCCTCTCCAAAAGCTGGGGCAACCTAAAGTGCTCTGAGCTGGTAGGCGCGCTCCCTAGAAAATGGGGACTGGCATCTGTTTCTTCTAAACCTTCCAATCTGAAGATCCCTGCAGCCTCCCTGGTGGAAGTAATCCTGGGCAGAAAACACGTCAGTGGTGATGGCCTTTCTGTGGCAGGAAGCATCAGTCACCAGCCTAGGCATCTCTCTCACAGCCCCCAGCTAATTATGTTTATTATTAAAGATTTGGAAAAGAATAAAAGTCAGTAACCCCAGAGGTTTGCCATATTTCTTCTAAGACATATTTCTCTCCTCCTCGTGTTTTTTAAATATGAAATGATTTTGCAATTAATGTATGTTTAATGTGCTGTTATTTCTTCCTAAAAGGACCTTTTTAAAGCCTCTGATGCATCTTTTAGTTGTATCTTAAAAATGTGGAAACATGGTAAATATCAATTTTTTTTCAAGGATAGGGATTAAACTAGAACATATCCCCTAGTGAATAAGTAGTGAAAACCTGATGTAGAAGGACTGCAAAACAGTCCATTGTCCAAATGCACTGGAATGTATTTAATCTCTGTCCCTTGGCATTTAAGTGGTGAGTTTTTTGTTTGCTTTTTTTTTTTTTTTTGGTATCATAAGTAATACATGATAAACTTCCTTGCACCTACATTTTTGCCCAAATGTGGTTTTTTTTCCTCTTAAAAGTTGATCTTCAAATTCTGGATGTTAACATTTTATTATTTTGTGTGTGTGTGTTAACATTTTAATAGCACTGGTTTCATGTGACCATATTGTCCTTCAGAAAAGTTATTCATCTTAATTACCCGTCAGTGTTGTCTGAGTGCTCGTTGCTTGGCATGGTTAGTATCATCGGTCACCATTGTGAGGCAGATGGTTTTCTAGATGAAAAGATTGTCAGTCTATAACACCTGTCCTACGACTCCCCTTCAGCCTCCCTCCTTCCCTCTCTCTCTCCCAGGCCACTCTTCTGGGAGAACAAGAACAAACACAGAGAACAAGACCAAGCACATGTGGATTCACTGTTGCCACAAACTTTTGCTGCCAACCCCAACTTGGTGCTCTGATGGCTTAAGGCTGATTGATGGAGGACAGAGGCAGCCTGAATGTCCTATACCCTAAGCAGGCGAAGAAGCCATCACTACTCCTTTCCCCTCTCCCCACACACATGTGGCCCCCAGTGGCAATGTGGCACCACAAGGGCAAAGCACTACCCAGGAAGCTGGCAGGCAGAGCATTGGTCTCAATGCCTAGAAAATGCAGGTTTGGGTCCCTCCTCATTGTCCCTCCTTTCCTCTGTCCTAGTGTTACTGGGTTACCTGGCTTCCTCAATATTCCTGGAGTCCTCAGTCCTTGACTATGACCGTGACAGATTTCAAAGCCACATCATGAAGCATAAGTAAAGTTCCTTTAGAGACAAATGAAAGTAGACCCACGGAGAGGTCCTGGTGGGCAGAGTCCAGGGAAGAACATCTTTGAGGAAAGGCAGGGTACTTTTGGCTAAAATTGGGTGCAGTGGGCTGCTTCTCTGTCCCTTCCTGGAGTGTACTGCACAGTTGTCTTGGTTTTTAGCCCAGGCAAAAATTTCTTAGTCACGTCCCCTTCTGCTGTGCTCCTGGGGTGCAGTTTCTCAAGCAGGTTGGGGCAGGGTCTGTCTTCCCCTCTTTGCTACTTCTGGCTCTCCTCTGGCTTTATCAGCCTGCCTTTAATTTGGGGTGGGGACACTGACTTCTTCCTTCTGGGCATTTCTTGGCTTTCCCTGGACTTTATTGAGTCAGGCGAGTTTTCCTAGGCTCCTGGGTATGTTGGTTATTAAGTTTTCTTTTAGGCACTGCCCTCCCTGTTCTGTCTAACACTAGTGCTCAGGATTGGGAAACTTGAGCTTTTTCCAGAGTCTAGAAAGGGTCACTGATATGGTCACTATACCTTGGTCTCCATCTCACAGTACCAAAGGCAGTCAAGGAGGGCTTTGGCCAGGGTTCAAAGCCATGCAGCACATTTTCACAAGCATCTATCATGTGAAGGGCAGCATTAAGTGCTGTAGGAAAGACAAGGTTTTATTTCTGTCAAGAGCTTTTTATGGCACCAGTTCCATGGATCTCCACCCAACCCCGACCCATCTGCTCGCGCCTGGGGTATAAGCAGAAGATTTCTGGGGAGGAGCAGCATGTGCTCTATCCTCAGAACCACCAGCAGAAACAGATTGGACTGTGGCAAATGTGAACCTGGCATGTTTACCAAATTAAAAAAAAAAGTTTTTCAGCTCTTGGTTCTCAAGAGAATAGTGTACCAGAACAAAGTGGATCCTGTGAACATTCGCCAGCAGTATGATTTCCACCCAGGTTAAGTAGAGAGCTCCAGGGACTGCCCATATTGCACCATATTCTTTGTCTGATTCTCATGGGAGTACAGAGTCTCTTATTTGATACTCAGAGATAACTGGAGGACTCTAAGGTCAAGCTTCTTAGCGTGGCTTTCCCGGTGAGATAGCTTACCTGAGCTGGTGAGCCAAGCTCCTCCAAGCTGTGATGGTATAAACAGTTTCTAGAACTAAAGTGGCTCATAGGATTTCTCAGTCAAGTGTCTTGCTCTAGGGCAGAGGTCGCTGGGAAGAGACCTAAAGGAGCACCCTCAAGTGGCACTACCAGGGAGGGCAGTTTTTGAACAGTCAATTTCTGAATCAGGAAACATGTCAGGAATATGCCCTTTTCCTGCAACAGGGAGAAACACCTTCTTGGTGTTTCTTGGCTCTCCCTGGGTTTTATTGACTTTAGCAAGTGTTTCCTGGGGTTCTGGGTATGTTGGCTGTTAATTTTATGCGGGTGTGGAGCAGACAGCCTCATGAAGAAGACAGCTGGCCTTGGGGGTTCCACCAAAGGGATTCAAAGGAGAGTTCCAGGCAGATTGCCTAGTGTTGGCATCTCATCACTCCATCGGGGCTTTGAAAATTGGTCCAGGCATCTTCGGCCCTCTGATCTACTCAGAATGGCATTCTCCTCTCCCCTGGCAGAGCAGAGAAAAATGGAGACGCTTAGAGTCTGACACATAGATCCTAGCCAGACTCCAGATATCCTCAGAGCACCAGAGAGGCAGACGTGGAGGCCCACAGTATCACTGTTCCTAAAACCCCATATTTAAGATGAGATTTACTACCTGGGGTGGGGATGAACCGATGGCTAGCTCCTACCAGAGGAGGAGGGAGTCTTTGTCAGACAACTCTGAGCCAGTTTGATGTCCCATTAAGAGAATGGGGAGAGCCTTCAAGAACAGCTGGAAATAAGGGGACCTCCAAATTTTCTATGGGGAGGTCCCACTGTTAACAACTCCTGAAGATGAACTTCTGCTGACTGTTAGAAAAATAAATTATGAAAAACGAAAACATATTTATAAGAACAGAAAGGTACTAAGCTTTAATTTCAATAATAACCAAAGACTAAAAGATTAAAAAAGACTTAAAGCCAAGCATTTTAAGCATGAAAAGACATTTCAAAATGTCTTGAAACTTCAATATAAATAAAGAAAAAATAACTCAAATAAATTAGATTTAAAATGAGAGAAATAAAAGGCCTCAAGTTCAAGAAATAAATTTAAGAAGTTGGAAGAAAAGTTACAATTCCAGTAAAAGAATATTAAGACTTTTTTCCAAAAGAGATCTAAAATGAGATAAATGACTGAATTCCAATGACAGATTAAAAATACAAAAAAGGAAGTTATACATGATTAAAATAAAACCCAAAATTCATGAGGTGAGACATTAAAACATTTTAGTACATGAAGCTTACAATAACATAAAGATTTGTAAACACTACAAGACAAAAGGAAAAAAATACATAGGATAAAGCAAAAATGAAGACTTTCAATTTAGAGTTGGGC
This sequence comes from Talpa europaea, assembly GCF_964194135.1. Classification (NCBI taxonomy): domain Eukaryota; kingdom Metazoa; phylum Chordata; class Mammalia; order Eulipotyphla; family Talpidae; genus Talpa; species Talpa europaea. Next base: position 45,528,198 of record NC_140071.1, on the reverse strand, counting down.
GAAAGACAAAGGTAAGGAGAAAACAAAGCAGGAGGCAGTAAGTTCCCATGAACATAATTCAAGGCTGCTTCTCACACGGTGGCCTCCCATTCAAGGAGGACCTTTCATTTGGGGGCTAAGGGGTGAAGATGCAGTTAACAGAACATCAAAAGCCCTTTTCCCCCCCTGTCCTGGACATCATTCCCAAAGGTGTTCAACTCTGTATGGCCCGGATTGTATTTCTCCTTGCTCTTCAGTTCACTGTGCCTGTATGAGAGCTGTACAGGAAAAGGATTTTCCAGAGCCACTGCAGGAGAAACAACCCTAGATCCTACTGTGCCACCCTCCACCCACCCCACCCCTAATCTTACAGGAAAAGGAGATGACATGGAAATGGATGAGGAGAAAATCAAGTATGAATTGAGGGTAAAATATCTAGAACTGTGAACTGTTCACTAACACCTCCTCTTGATGTCTTCTGCAGCAGAACATAAATACCAGTGGCAGGAAATTCATCGTCTGTAAAGTTGCTAAAACTACCCCATCTGTAATTATATATTCTTACTGTATTGGCTCAAAATTGTGCAGGATAGAATGTAACCTAAAGAGAAATCAAAAATAGTTACTTGGTTTCCTTTGCCAAATTTCTTTGAAAAATGTAAATGCATGAGAATTTAAAATTAGGTAATCAGCTACCAAGTATTTATTGAGTATCCTATGTTTGGAGTCCTGCATGCCCGCCTAGAAGTGAGAAGAAGGGCTGACTTTCTGGCCTTGTTGTGTGCACCGTTCTGTTATGTAAGTGTGTGTAGCCAAAAAAAAAAAAAAAGCATTGGAGGCAAAACTCCAGGTATCTACATGGTCCACTATGAGAAATCCAGGTGATTTTTTTCTTTTTTCCTTCTCTTTGAGAAGGTGCTGTTTCTGCAAGCAAGTGATTGTTTTTTGCTTTGCAAAAGTGCTATGTGTTGTTTTACTCACTTAACTCACTGTCTTCTGCCCCAGACTCTGTTGTCAGGTCTGACCACACGGGCTAAGCAGCAGCAGGCAGGGTCTTTTGGAAAGAGCTTGTGTCACATTTTAAAATTTCAGACTTTTGTTTCTGTCAATTAACTGTGTAGCCTGATTTCTCCAAGTCTTGCTTGCCTATTGGCGACAGAGAAGTCCCAAGAACTAGAATAATCCCCAAATGAATGATAAACATACATCCAAGTATATTTTGGGGAGTGCCTATGGTACTTCAGACCATCCTATCTAAGTCCTTATTTTCTTTTCCAATCTATTCTTTGCTGTCTCCTGCTGTGAATCCACTTGGGGGCTGTGTCTCCCCTGACAGTGACAAGTAGGGATTGGTAAATGGTTTACATCCTCCCCGCCCCCCATCCTCTAGCACACTTATGGAGAAAGTGGGCAAAGGAGTGGCTCTTTTTTGCATGCTCACTTCCTAATGGTGGACCCCAAGATTCTTACCTCAAGCACACTGTTGTTAGTGTGGAACAACAAAGCCTGGAATTGCATGCCCACACTGTCACCAGGAGGCCTTACCTGACAGAGTCCTGGTGTGTGCTATGAAGAACATGTACTTCCTAAGCTCTGCATCACACTTCAAAAACAGCATACCACGCCCTCCTGGAGTCCCTGTCTCCATTAGTCTTAGACACAGCTATAGCGGGATGGTGCCATGGCTAAAATATGATGTGAGCCCTCCCATGCATATCTTGTCTTGGCAGGCCCTCCCACCGCTCAACCATGCTTCTGAATGCTGGATCCCAGCTTGGCTTCAATCTGGCATCCCTACTCGCAGCAGAAAATTAACTATGTGACCATTAACAAGTCATTTGTCTACCCTGTGTCTCCTTTTCTTCATCTTTAAAATGTGGTCTGCACTGAGGCTACCAGAGGGGTAGATGGAGGAGGGGTAGGATCTAAGGGAGAAGGAGGCCCACTGTGGTGGAGGATATTGGGGGTGTGGTGGTGGGTGTGGTGTGATAACTTACACTAGTAGTGGTGTGAACTTATACTCCTAAAACATATAGGGGTTGTAAATTAGCATAACCTCAATAAACGTCATTTTAAAGAAAGGACAAATTTTATGAATAAAAGGCAGTCTCCCCTTTTCATGTCAGTTGTGAACATCAAATGGCATGACCCATGACCAAGCACTTCAAAAAAAGTGTGAAGCCTACAGGATATTGAATCTGAGAAAAGCAGGAGGTGATCACTTTACTTTCTTCAGTCCAGAATGACAGACCTGAAGGAAAGGTTGGTCTCCTTTTCATAAGTTAGTATGACTGGCCTGGTTTAGTCTTTTTAAACATCAGCTTAACTTGTATCAATTATCTATGTATCTTACTTTCACCTAGGATGATGACTCCAATGTGCCAATATCTTGCTAAGGTATTACTTAAATTGTCTCAGAAATTGGGGTTGGAGACATGATGGTGGGTTGGATAGATGAGCATGAGAGGGAGGAAGAGAGAAAGAAAATAGGAAGCTGTTGTAAAATAAATCAATTTGTGAAGGCCCTAATGTACTGTATAGAATACACTAGATTCATTCTCTAGTTTGTGAAGCAAAGCTATATGGATTGACTGTCAAACTGGCAAACAGAAAAATCAGTGCCACCGCAACCACAGCACATATTTCTAGTGGATTGTGGCCCTCTTTCCTTCTGGGCTGAAACTTGACCTCACTTTCCTTCTCTAGTAAATGCCGAATGGTTTGGAGTGAGTTGCCATCCTAAGTAAAACTAATTTTTTATGCTAGAAATCTTAAAGATTATAGTTAGAATAGGATAACCCACATAATAACACAAGCTGGAAGCAAGAATCATTTGGGGGTTAAAAAAAAAAGCTCTGTGGCCATATGCTGGAGAAAACTGCTTTAGGAGATGTTCAGGCAATTGTTGGTGGCATGTGGGAGGACCATGGGCCAAGAGAAGACGAAGGGTGGGGGCTGATCAAAGTCTCCTGCTGTTCAGAGATTCCACTGCACTGTCACATATGTAAATATTTAGATTTAAATTAATAAAATGATAGAAATTTAAAATTTCAATTCTTCTGTTGTACTAACCACCTTTAAGAGCTCACTAGCCTTATGTGGCTTGTGGCCGTTCTGTTGTATGTTGCAGATATAGAATATTTCCACCATCACAGAAAGGTCTGTGGAAAATCCACAGCAAACCCCACTATGTCTCTTACTCATCCACCTGCCTGCCGACCTGGCATCACATTGCCCCTCCTTTCTTTGTGGGAGTTAATCACAGACCATACTAACGACACTCACTTCTGACTTCCTCCCTTACCTTGACCTATGCAGGGAGAGGAAATCAGATTGGGGGAAAGAAAAATACACAGTTTTAAAAATTGAAATTATTTTTCTTCAGCATGAAAGTTGTAGAAAGAACAGATGGCGCTTTTTTAAAAATGAAAATCTGGGATCAAAGAGAAGGAAAGAGCCAAGCGTGATTCTCAGGGCTGCTGTTGATTTTTCCTGGCCACCTCAGCCAACTCAACATGATCGCTGTTGTTTCTGTTAAATACAACAAATGTTCTTAGTTTCAAGATTTGGGCTGCAGAGAGAACTCTTACTTTTACATTCAATTGAAAAGGAAAGCCTTGCTTTTACCCAAACTTCATATGATTCTATGATTTCCCATTCTGCCTGCCTGCTGGCTGTTTTCTGTATGAGGCAGAACAGATAGCTTTGACCTTGGATTTGCTCTGTGGGATTTTCTGCAGATGGCTCTCAATAATAAGGTGTTTGCTCATTTGTTTCTTAGGTTCTTTTATTTCAAAAATAAAAGTGCAGCCAAATTGACCCATGGGGAGAAAACAGATTAGGCAGAAAATAGCATCTCTCTAGATTTCTTACTCTAACGCATTTTGATTCCACCCGTGAAATTGTCCCACCAGGATGCTGGCAATAACAGAACAGGGCAAGCCAGGAGGAGGTCAAGCAGAGACCTGAGTGCTGGGCAGGCACAAGTGAAGGCCAAGAAAGTCAGCTGAGACTGAAAGGACAGGCCAAGGCCACGGGACTAGAGTGGCCAGGATCCAGCATCCAGGAGGTCAGTGAGAGGGCGAGTCCCAGCCAGTTCAGCAGGCTCGGCAGGTGCCTCAAAGCCAGGCACAAACCACTTCCCCACCAGCCTCCAGGGGAGCCTAGAGCCCAGAGGAATTATCTGGGTACAGGTCCTGTCCCTAATTGAGGGAAAGAAAGGGATAGAATCTTGTCATATCAGAACTGAAGGGACATTCGGGATCCTGTTCAGAGCCTCGCTTCCCCCCACAAAGAACCTGAAGATAAGAAACATCTTGCTTGCTTGATAAGCACAGAGGCCTGGGACTGGATCCATACCTGCCGAAGCTTGGTCACCTAGGTATCTGATAAGCACTTCGGGTGACTCTGATTTCAGAAAGTCTAGCAAATGCTCATCTATCTGGTGGTTTTCAGACTGGACCTCATGGAACCCTGAGGGCTCTCAAGCCTGTTTTAGGGCTACAGGAGGTTATAGTAAGAATGAGGGGGAAGAACTGAGTGTACAAAACTCCACCCTGCTGCAATCTGTATTAAATGCTATGTATGCATTATCTCATTCATCTGTATAACTCTATGAAATTATCCTAATCCCTGTTTTATGGATGAGAAAACTACGGCTTGGAGGATAAGTAATTTGTTCAAGGTCACATAACTAGCAATTGGCAGAGTGAAATTGGGATGATAAAACTCCTTGCCATTATGTTATGCTAACCTTGAAAAAGCTCTACTTAAGTCTGTTTTTTGTGTTATTGGGCACCTTCTAGTATTTAATCTATAAAAATGAGTGTGTCTGCTAGCAAAGATGTGTCTGGTATCTAGCATCTTGTCCTATCCCTGCTTTTAAACAAGAATCAAAGACCCAGAGAGGATGTAAAGTTTGGTGAGCTTAAAATATTAATTAAAAAAAATAATAACAAATAAAGTTTGAAGAGCTGACCTGAACAATGCCAGTGACGTCCCCCTGGTAGGTAAACTGAGGGGGCAGATTGGCTGTGCCCTGAGCCAGCAATGTCCCCCGCTTTTTTACCTGAAGACTGAAGGGCCCCTGACTGACTTCCTGAGGTCGGGAGGGGTCCATTTATTGAGAAAGAGTTATGGCTTGAGCAGGTTCTAGGGACATTTAGCCAAAGGAGAAAACAAAGGTCATGGTTTATTGTGAGTAAATTTCTCCTCCTGTTACCATAACTCCTGGAGTCTCTACTACTGCTGTCTTCAATCCTGTTCCAAGTGAAGTCCATGTGCCTTGGGGCTTCCTGAAAGGGTCAAATATTTTCTTCTAGAGGCAGCTGTATTTCAGGTGCTAGTAACTTGTTTCTTCTTCCCTGGGACTGGTTCATCAATCATATGGAGATGTTTTGCAACTGAATGGCAAATGCATTTCTCAGAGCTGCGCCTCCACCCTAGTCCCCAAGCGAAATCCAGGCATCAGGAAAGGGCTTGGGGAGCAGCCAGCCCATCTTTCAAAACCCACCATCTGTGAAGGGAATGTGCTCGCCTTTTGCTCCTGGGAGATGGACATGTGGCAAGATGCCTGCGACTCTCCTGCTCCTGGAATATTTGGGTGACTGTCTGCCTAATGCCCCCTCTAAGGGAAGAAGAAAGTTTTTAGAACTCATACACTCTTCGCTTGGGGAATTCACTGTGCCTCCAAGTTGATTTATCTGTTGAGTGTCCAAGATCCAGTGTTTTTTCCAGGACTGCTGTCAAAACTATTTTCTCCTATTGAGAAATCAATTTTCCTCACTTGGCTGAAATGACTTCACACCACATATGCTTTCAAGAGACCTTCATGCTGTAGGATGCCCCTTCAAATGACGTGCCTCTTGACAATTGTTCTCCAGTGGAGGGGCTTACATTAGTTGGGGTCTTGACTTCTTTTATGACCTACTGTCCTCCCTGGTTTCTAAAGAAGGCAGTTGTACCATGTAGCCCTTAAGCATCTCTCCTCATGATCTAGCAGATGGATCATAGACAACTTGTGCTTGTGGTTTTTAAAGTAGTAATATCCCTGCTATATCTTAGCAGAAGGACCTACACTGAGCAGATCTGACCCAGGAAATCTGATTTTTTTTTTTCACCAGAGACAAACACTACAGTGCTACATGTCATCCTGGAGAAAGTCTGGGGAGACAGATGAGTACATAATACTGAAGGGTCACAGCAAGGCAAATTGGGAAGGAAGCAGTTGTTGGGAGATAACACACCAACCCTTTTACCCTCTTTTGGTTGGGCCTGAGAATTACATTGATATAAGCCAGATTTACAGATTTATTATTTAACTTTTATCTGCCACTGGAGCCTTATACACCTTGGGGGATGGTGACATCTGGCCGCTTTTACATTAGGTTGAACAGGAAGCAGTTGTAGAAAATGGACTAAACTATGGGGAAAGAAAAGGAAAATAAGAATTATTTTAATAAGGCCTGTTGGATCCAAGTCTCTTGATCTCAACTTTTAGTTCTTGATAAAATGTTACTTTCCTTCTGGGTAGAGGAAGGACATCATTCATAAGGGAATTTCATCTCTTGCTTTTATGAAAAAGAAGGAAGGTCCAAGTGTTCTTGTATTTGCTGTTTTGCAAGTGCCTTTATTTTTTCATTTTTATTTTTTTAAAGATTTATTTATTTAATTTACAAGCACTGGGTACAGTCAGAAGCACGGGAGGGTGAGAGAATTCAGCAGAACCAGAGCGGGGAGCAGAACAGGCAGACTGACGAAATACACTATGAGGGGAGCAGCGGGCATGGCAGGAGAGGTCTGCACACCACGTGGGACCCTTGCCAGAGGCCAGGGATTAAATCGGTTCTGCAGAGGCTTAGGGCAGCTTTGCAGCCCAGCGCTCAACTGCTGCGCCATCAGGGGAGGCCCTGCAAGTGCCTTTAATTAAAAAGAGTCAATATGCAAGAGCAGCATATTTGGGGAGTTCATGTTCTGAACTCCTTCACAAGGCAGCACTGGTTGTAGTTAAGAACAGCCAGCTTCCAGGAAACCTGAATTTGGATCCTAACTTGTTTATCAGCTGTGTCTTCATCTGAAAATAGATCCTACTTCATGGAATTGTTAGAATTCAGTGCGTTAATGGATATGAAATATTCAGGACTGTACATGGCACAAAGTATATGCTCAATAAATGTTGGTATTCTTTACCCCTTCTGGGGAAAGAATAGTGAATTCCCTGGCTTAGCATGAGGACCTGATCAGTGAGGAATTGATCCATCTTTGACTGTGATATCCCAACCACTTGATTCCCATGTTTTTCAATGAAATGGGCAAATGGGACAGACTACTCTAACCTGCCATGAGACATGGTTTCAGCTTCCTGAAAACAAGGCATCTGGAGGGCAGGACATTTACTCAGAGATGCAGCACTCCTCAGTCCCTTGCCCACTTTATTCTGCCATGTCAGAAAATATTTTTCAGCTAAAGAGAGAAAAGACCAATATATTCACCTCTGCCTTATGGAGAGGACTTGCCAGTGTCCTTACAAGCTGTGCCTCATCCCAGCCTCCTCCTTCCTGGCCTCTCCAAACCCCTAAGGTAGAATATGTATGTCTCTTTTTCAGTCTCCTCAAAAGGAGGATGAATGACTCTCAGATAAATACACTAATGGCAAGAATAATTAAATCTGGCAGTGTTTGAAGTAAAGCCCTGGCCTGATAGTATCTTTCTACCCCCATGGGTCTTCATTCTTGGCCTGTGGAGAGTCCTTGAGTAGAAAGAAATAACACTCTTGGAGCTGTGCAGTGAGGTGCAGTCAACCATGTTTATGAACTGCAGGGAAAGTTCCCCAGCTAAAGCCTCAAGGGCTGTCCTATGGGTTGGTGCAGCTGTCTAATAAAAGACCATTTTCGTAATCAGTGTTCAGTGAAAACGTACCATTTTCATTTATAGAAACAGTGCAGCCACCTGCTATTTAAAGGCCCCCTCCTCCTCTTCTTCCTCACCCCAGGGCTGAATCTTCTAGCTCACTCCCTCAGCCAGCTGTGTCTTGTCAAATTTCCAATCTCCTCCCTCAGAAACATAAATCTTTCTGACCACAACCCCATGTGCATTGCTTTTTATATTCTGTCTGGAGTCTGGGGTTATGGCCTTACCCATAAAAATAGCTTCAATGAGAGTGGTCAGCTGAGGAGGAACTAGGTGTACCCTTATCAAATGAAGAGTAAATAGATGATGAATATCCTTCAGAGGCCCAACTAGCTGATTCACTCCCCACCCATTCCCACACAGCTCAGCTGAGTCAAGCACTGACAACAAGAGGGCGGAGAGGCGAGAGGAAGAGAAGAAAATGCTGCTGCAGGAGCAGAGAAGCCCAGAGTAAAAGGAGAGCCTCAGAGCAAACAGAAGGAAGAAAGCAAAACAAAAAGACAGATGCAGCAAAACCTCAATTATCCAACCAGCTTAGGGGATGGAGTGTTTGATTAGTGGAAGTTTCTAGTTAACTGTGAACGGAATCAAATCTTTTTGTCTTAACCCTTTATTTAGAAACACTTTCCACATAGTGTTAGTTTACTTTCTTGTCTCCATCACAGATGGGAAACATGGGATCTTCAGCATCTCAAAGGGCAGCAGTCTGGACCTGAATACTAATTGCCTGGTAGAGAGTCTGAAAGGAAATGTTCCAGCCTGGGTGAAATATATATGCTGAACTCCTCTGCTGTCCCTGCAAGATAACTCTCTAATATATATATTTGTTTTTCCATGTTTTTGACTTACCTTAATCATGGATTACTGAGAATTTTTGTTAAAGTTTATCTGCATAGTACATATCTATTCAGTCTTCAAATTCAACTTGAATATCACCTCCTCTGTGAAGCCTTCCTGGTTGCTCCTTCTCCTCTCTCCTCAGGCCCTCCCAGTGACAGGCCCCTCTCATTTCTCCCAAAAGTAGAACATTCCTATTTGGTATGATTTGGTAGGTTATTTTTGGGGTCTGGGAATATTCAAAACGTTTTTTCCATGTAAATTATGATAATAGCATTCTCACACCCCCAAAATAACCTACCAAATCATATCAAACAGGAATGTTCTATTTCCAGTAGTGGGGGGGGGAACCTGTATTTCCCTCTCTGCTTAGAATATGTGTTTAAATAATTTGTTAACATGAGATACAGAGTGGGTGGGTGATTGAGGGAGGTTTTCATTTATGTGTTTGCCTGTGAAGCTGAACTCCCTTGTCATAGTAATAAACTCCAGTTGTGAACTCTCAGAAGGCAGAAAGTAAGTCCTGTTTTACCATTGCACCACCGTTTCATGGCCAGAAAGAAGGAAAGGGAGGAGGGAGGAGGAAAAGGGAGAAGAAATTCTATAAACAGAAAGAGCAGAGGGGGAAAAACCATTTATAGGCTGGGTGATTTAATCTTAATTCTGAGACTTATTCCATGTCTGTTTCTCTCTGATATGTAAAACAAAGTGACTCTTAAATGTTTCTGAGTTCTGAAGCAACTCAGACAGATATTTCTCTTTTCCATAAACCATCGTAGATGTGCTGTATAGGGTAGAGGTGGGATGGGAGGTTAGGGAAGATGATCAGTGAGCAGTTATTAAGAGCCAAATTGACATTGTCAGATCTATAAAAGTTTAATCTAAGGATAGATAGGTGGCCAACCAAGAGATAGATGGTGAATTTTACTCAACATTTGCTGAGTCTTTACTCTATGAGCCATAGCAGAAAATCACCAAAACAGTCCTTACTGGCTACAACTTGTTTCTGGGGATGGAAAATCAGGAGTGAGCAAAAGGAGGGCAAGACATTGGTCTTTTGTCCAGTCACACAGCCTTGGTTGAGCCACATGGCTGGGCTAGATAGGATACAGCTCTCTGAGCCACTCACAGTGGGGGACCATGGAAGGAGGCAAGCAGGGCTGGTATCTGGGGGATTAGCTGCATCTGCCCAGAGCTCAATGGAAACCCACATCCTTCTCATTCCTGGGTCTCCCCTTGCTGCCTGGCCAACAGTAGGCTCTGGTGGCCTCATGTCCACCTGGCCATGATGTCAAGTCTAATTTTAGGAACGGTCCTGTTGATCCTTTCAACAGCCCTCAGAGAATGCCTATGTGTTGCTTAAAAGTAAGCCGACAGCCTCTTCTACTATGGGTTCTACTGAGAAGGGGATGTGTGGTGAAGGCCTCTGTGGGATTCCTGAGGTAGATGGCACATATGCCAGCCTGGCAGAGCCACGGCCTACTCAGCTTAGGTACATCAACTGGATGTGCAGCGCTTTGCCACATGAGGAGGCCAGGAGACATACAGGACATTTCCTTAGTGTGTTCTGCTCCCTTGGACTTCTGGAGGGCAGCCTGCCCTTACTTCTCCTGTATTCTCAGTATCTAACACAGAATCTAACAAAGGGTAGGTGTTCAGCTGATGCTCCCTGAATGAATATAATAATTCTATTTTCAGAATTCAATTACAACTGGTTATGTCTAGCCCATTATCTCTTTGCTTCTTTATAGGGATGAGCTCATTGAATGTCTCTGCAGTCCCTAGTAACTCACCTGTTACTCAGCTGCCACCACCTCAGCGGGAAGACAGGCTGCTCCTCTTGCAGCAATTCAGAGCACACGGGGTTCTGCTCCAGGCCCACTTGGACCTAATTAATTTCACTCCTTCCTCCCTCCTTTTCACCTTCCTTCTTCCTTCCTCCTGTCCCTCCTGGCAGCGTGACCTATCACCTCCACTTGCCCAAGTCTGAGGGCTTCCTCAGGGTATAGTACTTTCATGCTAAAAGCAGGAAAGTCCCAGCAAACCTAGGCACGTTGGTTGTTCATTTCCCCTTTTTCCTTTGAGAAGGATTTAATGAAGTGTGAATGACCCTAACCTGAATTAGAGCCTGGGGTTACATCCACAACAAGGTAGAGCTTCAGCTCTGGCAGTCTCACAATCTAATGGGAAGGAGGTGCCATTGGCAGCGTCAGAGAGAATACCAAGGAGAGACAGCTCAGCTGAGGCCAAGAGGGAGGATGAGGTGAAATTAGGGAAGGTTTCCATCAGAATCAGAAGATCTGACTAGTCAAATGCTCCCTGTTCTGGGTATGGAGATGACAGAAGTATTTCCTTAAGGGGTTGGGGGGACTGCTTTACAACAGTACCCACTTGCCTGGGTGTTACGGTGTTTCTGACGAATCAGGGGATTGAGAGGCTGACAATGTCAGATAAAGTTCAACATTGTACCTGGGGGAGTACAGACCGGGCTTTGTTGGGAAGTGTTGGCTGGCTTCGCTTGGGGTAGCAGAGCTTATTATAGAGCCAAACTCTTTTTGGTTTGTCCTAGACGTGAACAAATGGAGATGCCTTCTCACCCTGCTGGGGGAGAAGGAAGATGAGAAAGAGGGAGGGAGGAGTGAAATTAATTAGGGCCGAGAGGGCCTAATTGTGCTCGGACTTGCTGGCAAGAGGAGCCGCCTGCCTTCCCCCGAGCTGTGGTAGCTGAATAACGGGTGAGTTACTAGGACCTGCGGGGACATTCAATGAACAGGAGTGAGGAATGTGACTTGCATTTCCACCCTCTTCTCAGCAGCTTCATCCCTCCCTCTGCACCTTACATCCTCTTCTCCACATCTAAAACATAAATAGGAGGAAAGATCTTGGCTCTGGCATAAGGCAAGTGATCGTGTCAACTCCTTTCTTATCATACCTCAAGCCTTAATCCCCACCACATCTAGAACACAGAGCCTGATGAAGCTGGCATTGGAGGTCACTGGTGCCTTTTGGCATTGCTGCACAGAGGGACCAGGGGGAAATCAAAGATCATGACTCTCCTTCCCATATTGAACATGTTCCTCCAGTACAGAATGTTGCACTGTGACGGCGGGAAGGGACAGAGCGGGATCTCTATGATCCGAGCAGATGGGGTAAGAAGTCCTGGAGCCCTCGGTGGCTTTTGCAGGCTTTTATTGGGATTTACCAGGTACGTGGCAGGCAGAGGGGCCAGGGTGCCGGCAGGCCTCTGTAGGGGCAGGACAGGCCACAGTGCAGGTTTTCTGATCCCATGCAGACCAGGTAAAGGAGGAGTCAGAGTCCTTAGTGGGTTTTTGCAGGTCTTTTATTGGGATTCACCAGGCATATGGCAGGCAGGGGTGCTGGCTGGGAGGCTGGGAGGCCTCCCAGCCCCCAGCAAGTCTTCATTCTATCTGGGCTCTCTAGCATTCGTTCTGCTGCTTCTCGGCTTCTCTTTCGGCTTCTCTTTCGGCTTCTGCTGCTGCTGCTGCTACTGCTGCTGCTGCTGGCGTCCCCATGACGCCGCCCTTAAAAGCACAGTCTTAGCTCAGCGGAATCCCATCTACCTATGCCCACACCCTACTCCAGGTGCCCGCCATCACGCATGCATTCAGGACAAGAATCCATCATCTATCCTGATGGCGGAAGGGCAGAAAAGCCTGATATTTTCTTTACCCTACAGTCCACCCCCTCAGGGTTTTCTGCCATACAGTCTATACATATACATACAATTTTCTAAGCAAACAAACAATGCAGCCATGGCCCACAAAAGCAAATACATCAAATATAACAAAATACAATATAACAAAATACAACAGAACACAAATAAGTCCAGGCAGGGCACCAACCTAGTGCAAAAGACAATTATTGGTACCAGCAGATGAGCCACCAAATCTGCTGCCGAAGGCACTGCTCATACGAGGGAGGGGAATCACTCACGGCATCTACTATATCACACCAGGAGCCGTCAGGCTTCCTGGCCTTCTCTGGCTGTAGTCTCGGCTACAAGCCACACACAGCATCCACCCCCAGGATGCACTAGCTCTGGGATTGGCAATTTTATTCTGTTGGGGGTAATCGCCAACCCTCAGGGTTTCTGTCTGCAGTCGCTCCAACACTCGGCCTTCATAGCCACTCATGCGACTCGCAGACCCCTGCACTCAGGCCAACCCACTGCACAAGCACATGGGTCGGGGATCAAGACTCTACATTTGGCTTGGGCTCCACCCCAAGCCACGTTCCCCACCCGTCCCCTAAGGACAGGGTCCTCAGCTCCTCACCCTCACTCAAGAATGAGCAGGGCATCACCCACAGGTGATTTTACGAGACTCACAGTTCTTCAGCATACCAAGGCTGCTTAACAGCCACTCAGGGCTTCTCAACTTAGCATCAGCACCAGCTTTTGCCTTCTCAGTTGGCTTTTCTCCTCTACCTGGCTGCTGGGCATGCACAGGCTGCTTTTGGCCATCTAGGCCCACTGGCCACCCCCAGATTCCCATCTCCTGGGGTTTACAAACAAAACTCTTCCACCCCCAGGGTCCCAAAACATGTCAACCTGCAAGGTCCTCCGCCTTCTGGCGGGATTGTCAGTCCATCAGTCCATCAGTTGAAGTCCATTGGCCTCTCCCTGCTTCAGCAACGGCCTGCTGCCTCAGGGGTCATTGGCTGGTCCTTTCCGGTGTCGTTGGCTTGTCCTCTCGGGTATCTCCTCCATGCGAGGTCTCGTCCCACAGCTCCGGACTGTATCCACCTTCTGTGCTGCCATGGCGCCTCCAGCGTCGTCACAGGCAAGCAGCCTGTTCTCCTTAGTCCCTCCAGGTCTTCGGAGGGCTCTAATACCTGTCTACGTGGATCTTGCCGACTTACGCCAATTGTAAAGGGCAGGAACGGGCACAGTGCAGGTTTTCTGATCCCATGCAGACCGGGTAAAGGAGGAGTCAGAGTCCTCAGTAGTTTTGCAGGTTTTTTATTGGGGTTCACCAGGCATATGGCAGGCAGGGGGGCTGGCTGGGAGGCTGGGAGACCTGCCAGCCTCCCAGCCCCCAGCAAGTCTTCACTCTATCTGGGCTCTCTAGCGTTCGTTCTGCTGCTTCTCGGCTTCTGCTTCGGCTTCTACTGCTGCTGCTGGCGTCCTCGTGACGCCGCCCTTAAAAGCCCAGTCTTAGCTCAGCTGAATCCCATCTACCTATGCCCACACCCTATTCCAGGTGCCCGCCATCAGGCATGCATTCAGGACAAGGATCCATCATCTATCCTGATGGCGGAAGGGCAGAAAAGCCTGATATTTTCTTTACCCTACAGTAACTCATAAGTTATTGATGTTTATGGATTCAAATATTATTGATGATTTATTAATAGTAGAATGATTTGTAGTGTCATCCTACCACTATAGGGAGAGAAGACTATATACCAAAAGGAACAGCACCCATAGCATCTTTCTCTTTTTGAAATATATTCAGTTATTGGAAGTGGAGACACAATCAAGGAAAAGATTATGCTGAAATTCAGAACCAGGTTTAGCCACAAGACTACAGCATAAAATGACAGAGTGAAGAACCCCCCACAACCCAGGGGGAGTACTACATTAAGACTAAAGTGCCATTGGGTGAAATAGCTGAAATTAGCTTTATAATGACAAGTTCGAGAGTGACATGGTGAAGAAGAGAAGGAAGAAGATCCCAGTGGTGATGAGGTGATCTGGTATTTGACCAAGTGCCATGCATGAGCTGATTTGGTCACTGAAACCTTTTTTATAACAGTTTTATAGCAACTCGCATATTGGATGGATTTGTAGCCATTGTTTAGACTGACTTGAGAAGGATTCTGGAGCGGCATCCAGGGTCATCTGCAGACAATGCAATGATCAATTAGTGATTTCAGATGTTGCCAAGAAAAGGGGTGGGGAGCAAGCACTTCAGATACCATCATGTAGCTTAAACTATGGTTTGTTTGTGTCTCTCCTCATTCCACAGGAATTGAGTCACCTTAACTCCTTTACTTTATAGGGGGTAACTTATGAGAGCACTGTGAGAGCAATAACCTCTGTTGTGCTCCTATTATGTGCCAGATGCTCTGCTCTTTTCACTGACTACCTTATCTCTAAATACATCAAGTGACTTTCTGAGAGTAACCTTGTGTCCCAGCTCCCACCCTTCTTCTGCTTCCTGTGGGGGCATAGTCAGTTTTTTAGTGACAGGGCTGATGTCATGATGATTTCAAGTGATTTGGCCCGAAGGCAACACCTACTCTCTGAACAATATCCACGAAGACTTGACACAGTAACTTGAGTGAGTCACATTTTCCCTGTGGATGTGATTTGCAGATGTCGGATGGAATCTCACCAGGGCTGCCTTCAGAAATGGAACTTCCAGAAAGCAGTAGATAGACTGCAGAACAGCTTTCCCAGAAGAAGTAAAGCCTCCTATAGACCAGCAAGAGCTTTAGTCACATGAATATAAGAAGATTTTGAAAGAAATTCAAATGAGAGCTGAGAGAATTAGCACAGAAAATTTCTTTTACAGATAGATTTAAACTTACAGCCTGATGAGTTTGATGAAAGGAATCCTTTCCCCCCCAGATTATATCCAAAAATACTGACTCATTTGATTCTCCTAAAAGTAGAGATGGACTGTGGATACGGGTCGTGATGATGTCATCCTCCATTTTCTCGTTGAGAGCAGGGAGGACACATGTTAGTGGCTTGCGCCCAGGACACATGGCTAGTGAATGAGTGAGGTAGGACACAAGTCTTCAGATCACTCCCAGACACTGTTCTCTCCACCTCATCCTACCTTTGCAAACGGGAAATGGACCACCTAAGTAGCAATCTGAAGATCAAAAATTGTATCAAGTGGACATGAAAAGAATATTTTATGTTTTATAATACATTCAGGATTCCTTTACAGTGGAAAAACCAAGGGGCAGAAGGAAGCAGAGACAAAAAGAAACAGGAAAAGACACCCAGCATGTTATACCTGCCCATGACTCATATGGAGTAACAGTTCTGTAGTGTGGCTGTTTTGTACATAATAGTATGGTTATAATAAGCACATATGTTTCCACAATGATAAGCACAAATATGTGTGGTGTGTCTCCTGGGACCTAGTGCCACTGAGCATTAAACTGAGCTGGGAACTAGGTCTCAGAATTAAGCTATTGCTATGGCTGTATCTTTCTATATCTTTCTCTTTTTTTTTTTTTTTAGATTTTTATTTTATTTATACAGGAGCCAGGGTACAGACCAGGTGTGTGGGGGGGGTGTGTGAGAGGACTCACCAGAGACAGAGCAGGGAACGCAACAGGCAGACTGACGAAATACACTGCTGAGGGGAGCACGGGCAAGACAGGAGAGGTCTGTTCGCCATGTGGGTTGCTCCGAGGCTGGCGGGGATCAAACCAGCACTGCAGAGGCTGCAGACAGCTTCACAGCGCTGCGCTCAACTGCCTGCACCACCAGGGAGGCCTTGTAGCTTTGTCTTTATGATAATGAACAGTGATGACTGAAGAGCACATGGATTATAAAGAGAAAGCATGGTCAGAGGAAAGCAAAGCCACAGCCAAGAGCTCAGTGGAAGGGAGCCCTCAGTGCACTTTGGCATCACCTGGGAAACTTTGAGCCCCCATGCTGGGGACCCACCCCCAAAGCAACTGAATCAGAACTATCGGGGTGGGCCTCCCCAGTGGTGCTGCGGGTTGAGCACTGCTCTGTGAAGCTGTCTGCAGCCTCTTCAGCATGGGTTTGATTCCCGGCCGGCCAGGGAGATACCCACATGGCGCAGCAGACCTTGCCTGTCTTGCCCGTCTTGCCCGCTGCTCCCCTCAGCAGTGTCTTCAGTCCGTCTGCCTGTTCTGCTCCCCACTTTCTCTCTGGTGAATTCTCTCACCCTCCTGTGCCTCTGACCTGTTCCCCAGTTCTTGTATCAATAAAAATAAATCTATAAAAAAATAAAAAAGAACTACTGGGGTGGGACCCAGGTATCAGTAATTTCCCGCCCCCCCACCCTCCAGCTTTTTCTAAAGTGTGATCAAGGTTAAGAATTCTTATTTAAGAGATTTGTTCAAAATGGCTGATTTAGGAAATAACCAAAATGAGATTGGAGTATGGCCGGGCAATAACCTCCTGGAAAACAGATGACAAACAAAAGATGGAGATAACCAAAGAGGACAGTTATCTCCAAGGTCAAGTGGTGATTGAAGATAGTCTCTCTTTAATTGAATGTTGGAGGGACGGACATAGCAGAGAATGAGGCACTTGGATGGAAAGTTTAGTGTAAGAACATCTGCCCCCATTTCCTTAATTAATCTTTATTCCAGATGAAACATTTGGAGGGCTGGGAGAAGGGTGCTGAATCCTCTAATTCATTGGCTTCTTGGTCCCACTTTGCCTCTCCCAGAGCAGTGTTAGAGGAATCTTATCTGAGGGAACACACTTGCTTTGTGTAGAAGCCCAGGGCTGCCCATAGAGAAGGGAATGTCCTGACAGTGGGTGGGACTGCCATATAGAAAGCCACACCAATCACTAGTGTGGGCACCAGACCAGACTGGCCAGTACAGAGGCACATTGTCAGTGGCCTATTAGTTAGGGACTCTGAGAAAACAATGTGATAAGAATGGGGGAGGTGGGGGAAATCCCCCTTCCAAATTCCTTCTGAGACTAGTCAGGAAGAGGGCTCTCTTTGTGAATGACCTGAATGAAGCTATGAGGTTTCCCTTTAGATCAACAGAAATATCAAAACCATGTCACTTGACAATCTCTACCCAGCCCCAGGAATTCTTGGTGCTATCGCCCTCCCACCAGCCCATGAGGGGCTGCTCCTTACTCATCTCTGTATCCCATAAAATGTACAGTTTGGTGCTTACCTGGCATGTAGTAGACACTAAGATAATGGTCAATGCACTGAGCCATTCATTAAAATGTGACTTGGGTTGTGCAAGATGTTATGTGCTAAATCCCCTGCCTTCCACAGGAAAGCAGGTGCTTTCTCCTGTAGCAGAGGGGTGAATGCCAGTTGGAGACAGACATTTCCACTATTTCCAAGTTTTTTCAAAATGGGAACAGGCAAGAGGAGCCATTCTGGAAGTTATATTTAAGTTCTTAACAATTGTGGACTCTGAGGCAGGAAGGCTGAGAGCAGAGGGGGATAAATGGTTTGATCTCACCCCACAGGACAGGGTCAGCACCTTGGGGTGGCACTTGAGGGACGACAGCACCAGGTGTCACTGCTTCTTAGAAAATGTAGCTTATAATCAGATTTTTTTTGATGGTGAATTTCCTTCCAGAAGGCCTGAACCACTCTGAAATTGGGTGTCCAATTGTGCCTGAGGGCTGGACCTTTCTATTGGTGAGAAAGCTCCTTTTTCCTCTGAAGCAATAGGTACTGAGGGAGCTTTTACAGAGCATCCTGCACACACATGCTTAAGAAACAATTATTTGGAAGTTTATGTCTCCATTGCTCACTCTCGATTTTTATTTAGTTTGTTGAATATAAAAAATTTCCAGTCTACATCTCCCATGATGTGATGTTCTGGATTAATCACATTCTGAGGTAGAGCTTGGAGCCTGGCCCAGACTAAACTGTCAGGGAGAGGACGTGGATATATTGGTCAGGGCAATTACAGGGATAGGTCAGGGCGTTAGAGGCCTTGGCTGTGAGTGCTGGCAATTAGGTTAAAGTCAGTTGGACAAATGGATTAGTGTTGGCTCCTTCAGACAAAGGGAAATAAAAGATGACTTTAATCAAGACTAAGCCACATCTCCCAGCCAGCAGCTATCGTCAGTGCCTAGGAATGTCTGTTCTGGGATACTAAGGTCCAGCTTGCCTCCAGTAGAAGGGACTGTGCACCTGCCTTGGATAGGAATATGGTCGGAAGTTGGAGGCCAGTAGAGAAAATCTAGGTCAACCGCAGTTACTTCCTGAAAATTCCAGGAATGTGTGTGTGTATGTGTGTGTGTGTGAGATGTGAAAGATACTTCTCACCTGATCCAGACGACTGTTGAACCCCATTTATGAACATAGGCACTTCCAAACAAGTTTAGTAGCTGCTGCCAAGAAATATATATGGTTAATCCAAGAGTTGGATTGTTTTTGGATTGACTCTGGCCTCTTTACTTCTCTAATCAGCATCAGGCTTTACTGGTCCTTGACTTTTGTCAATACTGAGTAAAGAAACCTTCCAGCTGAGGGCAGGACCTGCAAATGGTTGACTCTCCTGCCATTTCTCATTCTCCTTTCCTTCTGAAAAAGAGGACTTGGTCTGAGGGTTCTTTCTTTGATGGAAACATGAGGACCTTTAAAAATCAACAATATTCCTTCCGTCTGGGGAAATCAGGGAGAACAAACTGATCTCGAATATTAAAGAAAAATAAAATGGACAATCTACTGAGTGGGAGAAAATATTTACACACTATATATCTGATAAGGGACTGATACAGAAGATCTACAAAGAGCTTATACAACTCCACAAAAAGAAAACAAACAACCCAATAAAAAAAAATGGGCAGAAGAACTAAATAGGTACTACTCCAAAGAAGACTTGCAGATGGCCAACAGACATGAAAAAATTTTCATCATAAGTTATCAACAGGGAAATGCAAATCAAAACCACAATGAGATACTACCTCACACCTATGAGAATGGCCCATATTTAAAAAAAAAAAAAACACAAAACAAAACACCACCAACAAGTGCTGATGAAGCTGTGGAGAAAAGGGGGCCCTATTCCACTGTTGGTGGGATTGTAGACTTGTCCAGCCCCTATGGAAAGAAGTGTGGAGATTCCTCAAAAGACTAAAAATGGATCTATCATATGATTCAGCAATTCTACTCCTAGGTATTTATCCAAAGAGCACAAAAATACTAATTCAAAAGGAAACCTACAGTCCTATGTTTATAGCATAACTCTTTACAGTAGCCAAGATATGGAAACAACCTAAAAGCCCCAGAACAGATGAGTGGATCAAGAAGATGTGGTACATATTATATAATGGAATACTACTCAGCAATCAAAAAGATGAATTCATGCCATTTGTGGCAACATTGATGGAGCTGGAGGGAATTATGCAAAGTGAAATAAGTGAGAAGGAGAAAGATAAATCCCAGATGGTGTCACTTACATGTGGAATACAGAGAAACCAAATGAAGGATCACACTAAGACAACTGTAAGACTGACCCTTGAAAGCAGACCTTAGATCCGAGACATTCAGGACAGGGAGAGGCGGGCTGGGAAAGAGGGAGAGCAGAGAACAAGGGGAGACGAGGAGTGTGGTGGAGAACTATGAGCACTTTGATGGAAAACTATGGTGACCACACCAGACGGGAGAAATCCTATACTGTGACAAAATAAAGATTTGTTTAAAAAAAAATTTTTTTTAAAGATTTATTTATTTATTTATACAGTCAGAAGTGCGGGAGGGCAAGAGAATTCACCAGAGCGGAGAGCAGAGCAGGCAGAAGGACCGAAGTACACTGCTGAGGGGAGCAGCATGCGGCAGGAGAGGTCTGCGTGCCATGCAGGACCCTCCTCCGGTGGCCGGGGAGCAGCTGGGGATTGAACCGGCACTGCAGAGGCTGCGGGTAGCTTTGCAACCCAGCGCTCAACTGCTGTGCCACCAGGGAGGCCCAAATGTTTAAAAAATTTTTTAAAGATAGAATTTAAGAAGAAGTAGGATTTAGGTCTAAGTTTCTCAAATCTGATTGTACATTAGACTTACATTGAAGGCAGGGTGGGAGTGGAGGGGGAAGCAAGGAGGCAATTAAAATTGTTAATACCTGGGGTCTACCCAGATATTTCTTCTTTAATTGTCTGGGAAGAGGCTTATACATCACTGTTGTCCCTAAAACTCCTTAGGTGATATTAATATGTGTCCAGGGTTGAAAACTGATTTCAGGTCTTCATCCAAAAGGAAAATTTGTAGGTACATGTATATATCCCATCTCTCTAGTAGGATTATAAACTCCTAGATGTGAGGGTAGTGCTCCATATTTTGTCATCTTCTCCCTCAGAGTTCAATAGGGCATACTAGACAGTTGTTTCTTAAGAATTTAAATATGGATTCTTGGATGCATGGAACAATACTGTCATTCCCTTAAAATTCTCATCCACTTGAAGCAGTGGCTACTATACTAAACATGTTGGGAAGTTCAGACCACTTGTCTCTGCCATGATTACACTCACTCGGAGCCATTCTATGGGCTTAAGAAATGTCTAGATGGGAAAACCCCCCAGACAATGTAAAGTAGAAGGAGTCTAGAATGTCCTTTCCTTCCTTTTTTATTATTTTTTTTTTGGTGAAGCCTTTGATAAGGAAAATAGAGAACTCTTATGGTAGACAGATTATTGGGTTCTATAGCTTGCTGGGGAGTATTATCTCATTATGTAGTTTTCCTTAGAGAAGTTAGACAATAGTGTCACTTGTCTAAATGCTTATGCAGAAGGATCATTAGCAATTATTCCATGGTACACAATTATAATTCATGTACTTGTAAGGTCTGAGCATTCTGATAAAGAAGGAAACTCAAAACATCATGGAAAACAGAGGTAAGCAAGAAGACTTTGAGGGTGGAGCTGGGAATGAAACCTTCAATGCAAGTGGCCTCCGCTAAACAGAGCTGTTGCCCGTGGAATGCATTTCCTAAATTGACCTAAAAGAAGCAGTGAGGAGCATTTCTTTTTTTTTTTTTTAAGATTTATTTATTTATTTATTTATTTATTTATTTATTTATTTATTTATTTATTTATTTATTTATACAAGCACTGGGTACAGTCAGAAGCACGGGAGGGTGAGAGAATTCACCAGAGCCAGAGCGGGGAGCAGAGCAGGCAGAAGGACCGAAGTACACTGCTGAGGGGAGCAGCGGGCGGCAGGAGAGGTCTGCGCGCTATGTGGGACCCTCCTCCAGTGGCTGTGGAGCAGCGGGGGATTGAACCGGCGCTGCAGAGGCTGCGAGCATTTCTATTTTTTAAAGTAACGAATAAAACAGGGAAGGGTATGTATCAATAATTAAAAGACTAGATGGAGCTTTACAATTAAGTGCTTACAATACCCTGAAAAGTAGATTTTTTGCCTGCCTTCCCCTACTTTTGTTCCTATCGCTCCCTCACCTCCTTCCTTTCCTTCCTATTAACACTAATTGAGCTAAGAAGTAAAGTTCACAGTTTTCATATTCTCTCAGAGGCCTCGACTTAAGAATGGGAAATGGCAGGCCCCTGTGAGGAAGGGCTTTTGAGATGTGCCCTAGGGAAGGCGCCTGGAAAGGAGGGGCTGTGTTCCCAATGAACCCAGAACTGATTCTCATATCTAAGGCCATGTCATCCACAGTCCCTCAAGGGATCCTTAGCCAGTCAGTGGTTATGTGACCTTTCTTAATTATCTATTGTCATTCTATTGTCAGATAGTGCTGGGAACCTTACAACAAGCAACAAACAGTCTGTGTCAGTATTAATCAGGACTCTCTTGGTTATAAGATGCAGAAAATCAACATAAGTGATGCGAAAGTAACTTATTAATTGGCTCATGTAATTGAAATGTCCAGGGTATAGGCTTCAGGCGAGGCTGAGTGTAGGGGTTTAAATGACACCATTGGGAGCCACCCAGCTTGGATCAGGGCTGATTCCCAGCTCAGCATGTGACCAGAGGCTGGCGTGCACCGATAGGCCAGGCCTGGGTTACTGATACACCCCTGACACTAAAAAGAGGGTCAACCCACCCAGTCCATTGAGAATGGGAAATTAGAGGGCCAAGATCAGAAGAAGGGTAACAGTGCCAGGCAAACAAGAACTGAATGTGAAACAAGTACTTCTATAAATCAGAAGTAGCAAAAATTTACAATAAAAGAAAAATTCCCCAGTGATTTGACCTCATAAATAATGTGAACATATTGGCAGTCAGAAATTTTTCTGTTCCTAAGTCAAAATCTCTACAGTTTTTATCCAGTGACTTAGATTCTGCTTCTTCTTAGCTACATAGCAAAGGTCACCTCCCTTCTGAAACAGAGGGCAGCCCTTCAAATGTTTGAAGACAGCACTCCTGTTCTTGCCAAGTCTTCTCCTTTTCAGTCAGATGGTATAACTGTGCCTCAGGTATCTTGGTTCAAGACACTCTATCATCTTGGATCATGGATGTGATCCCCATGGGGCTTGCTCTAACTTAAGAGAATGGATTCCCTCTTGACATGTGATATCTGGCTCAGACCTCAATCACTAAGGTGCCTGACCACCATGTCTTGGCAACAGTGTTTACTGCTATTGTCCTTGCCCCACATACTACATTTCTTTTCACAAAGCCTGTGATGATGTTTGCTCTCTTGGCAGCTCTGACCCTCTGCTGGCTCATACTGTGCCTGAAGTCCACCCAATCTGCTGAGAACCTAATTTCTCCCCATAACACCTTGCCTCCTCCATTTCATATCACTGGATTCCACACATTGAACTTCCATGCACGATGTTACAGATGAAAAAAACAAAAGTTTTTTTCTTAAACTTTTGGTTTGTCCAATTTTGTTTTTACTTTCATTCCAGCTTGCAGAGATCATGTAGCATTCCCTCTGTCATCCACAGGTCAGCTCTTCTTACCAACTGTAGTTCAGAGGCGTGTTGGTCCACAGGCCCTCCCTAACTTTGCCCAAGTAGGAAAGTGACTGGAACCATCACCAAGAGCTGCAGCACACATTTAAAGTGTCCATCTGGAGTTAATGATAATCTGTTAATTTGAGTTTCTGAGGTAGATAGCAATAAGCTCTGGCGTGTTCACATTGTGCTGCAGTCTAGTCTGTGCTTCCTCTCGGTCACTAAAGGAAAGGAGATGACCTTTAAGCTGGGTTTTAGAAGTGGATGGAATTTTACTGGAGATGTGGGGGGGATAGGAGTTTCTAGATATCAGTATCCCAGATATAGAAGATGAAAGAGGAAAAGGACAGCCACTTGGAGAGGCTCCTGGAGCAGAGGGTAGAGATAAGGAAAAAAGCAGAAGATCATGGCCAGGTCCCTGAGGACAGAAAGGTCAAGTAGGGGAGGTTGCCCTTTCTTGGGGCCAATGAGGAGCCCACATTGTAAGGAATTAGGGGAAGAAGGTGACAGACTCAAAATTTCCTGGTTAAGCATATTCCTGGCTGCTGGGCAGGGCAGCAGTAGACTAGAGTTTAGATCAGGGAAATGAAAGCCAGGCATCAGGGAGTTTTGGCAGTGGGGGACGAGAACAGATTAGAAGACATGTGTTTTGAAAATAGATGTAAAGAGACTTGGTATTTTTGTGTATGTTTGGGGGTGAGTTTGGAGGGAAAGGTATAGGCTAGAGAATGGGGAAAAAAGAAGGAATAATTCATAATTCAGAAAAGGGGAAACTGGAAAATGTTAATACTCTGACCAAACTTAAAATAAGCAGAAAAAGCACTAAATTTGGAAAAAGTGAAATTGGAAAGGAAGAATTAGGTGGGCCAGAGGTATTGGTGTGATCCTAATGAAGAATGACAGGTGTTTAGAAAGGTGAAACATTTTACAAGGTTTTTAGAGAGGTTGGAATTGGAGGGGAGAATCTGGGCCATTCTATAGAAATTTGAATTGGAGTAACAGAATTGGTTGTATTTTATGAGTGTGTAAAAGCTGAGGAGGACTATGAACCGGCAGTTTCTGATCTATAATGCCTTCTGCAAGTGGAAATTTCTATTATTAACATCAGGATTACACGTATAAGACAGGAGAAAAACAAGAACCAGTGAAGGAGAAAGAGAATGTAGGAGGCGACCTGAGATACTGCAGATCATAATAACCATAATTAGTCAGGATTCTTTTCTTTTTTTGTAAGTGATAGGAAACTCAATTTAAATTGGTTTAATTAAAAAAGGAGTGTATTGGCCCCATGTAATACGTTACTCATATAAGTCCATCGTAGTCCATGCTCAGATGCTTTCAGGATTCGAAGACTTTGGGATGCTTTTACTCTTTCCCCTTATTCTGCTTTCCTGTTTGGCTTAAGGAAACTTCTCCTCATGGTGACAAAACAGCTCTTAGAAGCTCCATTCTTTCTTCTCTAACTGGAAGAGAAGTTCCCCTCAGACATTTCCAGTAAGTTTCCAATCAGGATGCCTTCATATGCCCATTTCTAAAGTGATCTCTGGCACTGAGGGGTTGTTATGCTCTGACCTTTAGAATTAAGTTAACATTCATCTCTGGAGTTGAATGGAAGCATCCAAACCACATGGAATTAGGATTGATCAGGGGTCTCTAGAGGAAAACTAGGGTGCTGTTCCCAGTAAAAGGTATAGTGGAGACAGCAAAAATAATAACTCTCACAGAACTGAGGGAAGATTGTCAGAGATGATGGCAGTCAATAGTGTCAAATGACCCAGAGTTGAAGAAGATGGGGAATGAATGGTCACGGTGTTCTTTAGACATGTGGCTGAGCCATTGTTTCTTTAAAAGATAAGAAACATCAGAGGAAAACAGAATTTAAAGGGTGAAGGGGTGAGTGGGAGTAGAAACACCATAAAGGCAGGGATTTAATATATTAAAGAATTCTCTCAGTGAAGGGAAGCAAAGACTGGCTTTAACCTAGTTCCACAATTATTGAACTAGGAGCTGTGCTAGGTACTAGATGGCTGACTTGATTAATTCTTAGTCTGTGCTCTCGAAAGTCCAAAACGTGCAAAGGAAGATAAGAGTTGTAAATGAATAAAGTATACAGAGAAGGAATACTTAATGACTTCAAGGTTGCTGAGTGGGAAGGTGCACCAGAGCTTGATTTTAGGTCAGAGTTATCACAAAAGAATGATAAAATCTCTTCAACAGGATCAGGGAAGGCTTTTCAGGAGAAGTGGCACATAACTGAGTTTTGTGGTATGAATAGGAGTTTGCTTTAGAAAGCAAAATAGGAAAAGGAGTGTTACACAAAGGCAAACATTCTTTAAGAGGTTCCTGGGTACACTTTGCTGCAGGAACTGCAGAGACAGGAGGGCAGGTGGAGAAGGGCCAAGGGTTGAAAGCAATGAAAGGTTTTTCAGTCAAAGCAAGATGTCAAATTAGCATGTTAAGAGAATCTCTCTGAGGGCTTATGTAGACCCTTCCACGAAAGAAGATATGCAGATGTCCAAAGGACTCATGAAAAGTTGTTCTTCATCACTCATCATTAGGGAAATGCAAACCAAAACCACAGTGAAGAACCACAGTGAGGAGTGACAAAATCCAGCACTAAAACAGGGGCAAGGAACAGGAGAGAAAGTGAAGAATGGTCAGGAGCATCATAAAACAGGTGATCATTGGATGGGGGAGTGAAAAATAGGGAAACATTGAGGACTGGTGATGGGGCTATGAAAGGAGCAATGAGCCCTGGAAAAATACCAGAGGTGCAGGTGGGAAGAAGATAATGTGAGGAGAGAGGTCCTCAGACAGGCAGTGAGAGGGTAGGCAAACACAGGCTAGGACTGAGTGTCCTAGGGTGCAAAGGGAGAATATGGATAAGAACTTATTTTTTTATTTTATTTTTTTTACTTGTACAAGCACTGGGTACAGTCAGAAGCATGGGAGGCTGAGAGAATTCACCAGAGTCAGAGCGGGGAACAGAACAGGCAGACTGACGAAATATACTGCTGAGGGAAGCAGCGGGCGTGGCAGGAGAGGTCTGAGCGACATGTGGGATGCTTGCCGGTGGCCAGGGATCAAACCAGTGCTGCAGAGCCTTCGGGCAGCTTCGCAGCCCAGTGCGCAACCGCTACGCCACCAGGGGAGGCCCTGGATAAGAACTTATTGAGCAGGACAGAAGAACAGGTCTCCAGAGACCTTTAATTTTTTCAGTTAAGAAAGCACTAAGATCACCTGTTTAGAGTGAGAGGACTTTGGATTTTTCTGTGGGAGAAATAAGCAGAGTAACAGAACCAGTCAATCACCGAGTCATGCCAATTCCACTCCTCCATGGTCCTCGTCTTCACTCCTGCATTTGCTTTGTGTAGATCTTCTTTAACTATGCTAGTGCTGCCTGGGTTGTCAGACCTCCATCATCCTAGAAGCATTTTCAAACTCACCCAGCCCAGCATCTGAATAGGTCTGGGGTGAGACTTCATATAGGAAATGTTGAAGTGCAGCATAACCTCCCCCTAAAAACCCCCACACAGTTGAGAATCACTGAGGTATGAAGGACTAAGTCCTGGAATTTTGATTGTGTGGGTGAAGGTGGGATGGATCATTTGCAGAAACCAGTGGGTGTCAAGTGACTCAAGAAAGAAGGACTAGGAGAGCAGGTGCCTGTGCTAGCAGATCATGTAGAGCGTGGGGGCTCCTATTCTTACAATCAACAAAAATGCCTCTTTCCACCCACCCCAAGGCCAGTCCCCACCCCTCACAGACTGCCCTTTTAATAATAAATTTTCTCATTATTTCCACTGATGTTCACTTGAAGCTGTGTCAACATGCAGGGTGGGAAACATGATTTGCCAGTGACCACATAAGATTCAGAAGTTCTATAAAAGACTAGTACAACTGAGGATAACAAGACTCTTCTGAAATTGCATGGTCATTCAAAAAGCAAGGCATGAAAATGGGGAGAAAAAAAAAAAAACTAGTGATAATGGAAAAGCAACTGTTATCTTCAAAGGTTGCAACAGCTTGCTGCAGCACTGCCCTCTGCTGGTTGCAGTGGGACCTGCCGCTATAGGCAACAGCATCCTTGACTTCTTGACCAGATTCTGGAGAGGTCAAGGCATGTACTGTCATTAAACCCACATGCATGACTCTCCATGTGTAAGCAGAGACTTAAGCATTAGACTTGGAGATTTTCCAGTTAACTGGTTAGAATAACGACACAAACTGCCCAGGGAAAATGCTAAGACCCTGAAAAAGTTTTCTTGGAAACACTTTGTTGTGTGTATAATGGCCATACTAACCTGGAGATAGACTGCCAGGTAGATGTTTTTTCTAGAATGAATTAATGAACTTTCAAAAAAGAAAAGACTTCATCATTTCGTGCTGTTAATAATAATGGTTAACATTTATCGAACATTTATCACTATTGGCACATGTATGTGTTACACCAGTTAACTTTCACAACCACCCACTAAAGTAAGACCTATCTGTTCTTATCTGTCCTCCCCAGTAACTACCTTACTGGAGAGGAAACTGAGGTATAAAACCACGGCAAAGGTCCCCAAACCTTGGCAGAGCAAGGAATTAAACTTACAACTATTCTGCAGTCTTTATGTTAAGGTCATGCCAGTTGCTTTATTACATATACCATAAAAGTATAATTGTTCATATACAGATATTTCTTTTGTGCTCATGTCATGGTCTCACACAGGTTTTGTTGGGATTGGATCCCTTTTCCTCCATGTGCTGGATTTAGTGATTTAGGTCTGTTCCAACTTGTCCCTTTTAACTGGGTCTGGTCACTTACATATATATCTAGGTGGCCCAAAGAGAAAAGAGCAAGGAGAAAGCACTCCTGCTTCTTAAAAACTGTGGCTCACACTCCCATGGCAAGAACTAGACACTTGACTACGCTTAGATGCCAGAGAGCCTAGGACATGTAGTCTCTGCCGGGTCTACCAGCTCTGAACCATGGGGTGGGGGTTGGGTGGTCATCTAGTCATCTCTTCTCCCTCTAGTAAGGATGGTGAGATGGTTCATGAGTCAGGTCATACTTTGTTGAAGAGAGCAAAGGAAATTGATCACCAGCCCAGATGAGTTCCACAGCAAGACCTAGGGACAGGGATCTTTAGCAATAAAACATTTGTAAGGTGCTTTTCCTGTCGACAAAGCTCTTTCACACTCATTATCTCACTTAATCCTCATAATTCCCTGTGGGAGAGTTACATACCTTTAGTTCTTTCTAAGGAAAGCAAGACTAGGCTGTCAGGTGGCTTGCCCAGATTTCCACAGCTGGGACTCAGTGTATCCTTAGTGCCAGATCTGGGAAATAGTGAGTGCTGCTAAGCTTAGGTGGAGCCTAAGTGCGGGGAGAGTCGGGGCAGAACCATGAGCAGACACAGGTGGTGGTCTCCATGGTCTGCACTGACATTGCTCACCCTGGTGACGCGCCAGTCTGCCAGGGATTCTGAAATTGCCATTAGTTGGTTACACGGAGAGAAGGGAAGCAACAAAAAGGCAGAGTGACAAATGAAGCTGTTGGAGAAATGTCAAAGTTCTCACATTTTTTTCCGTATTTCCTTCCTTTACCAAATATCAGAGAATAAATAGAACCATGGTTTACATTTCACAATTTCCATTGCAGATTTCATTTACCTTTGACAATCCTTTTTTTTCCAGAGATTTTTTTTTTCCTTCTGGGAGGTTTTTTTTGGTGGGGGGGAGGTCTTCATTCCCTTCCGCTTACCCCCTCTGTTTAGATTTATTTGGTTTATAATAACAATCAGTAAATAAGAGGTCCTATCATTATTTTCATTTTCACCAAGCTTTCATTATGTGCTAGATAATGAAGAGATAAAACATTTACAGTTTTATCTTTTCACTGTTAAATATACAATAGAGCAGTAATATATAAACATAGATATTCAATAACTAAAAGTATTGGCATTTTCCAAATCACTTTCTGTTGTTCGTTTCTAAATTCAGTTATTTTCAGAGAGTAGAGTTTTGCCTTCAACATTTGTGAATGTTGAAGGCACAGAAAATGGTCTATTGTGAAATGTTCCATGTGCACTTGAAAACGATGTGTATTCTGCTGTTGTTGAGTAAAGTGTTCTCTATAAATATTGTTCAGGTCAAGTTGATAGTATTGTTCAGGTCTTCTCAATGTTATTGACTTTCTGTTCACCTGTTTTATGGATGACTGAGAGAAGAGTGTTGAAATCTCAACCATAATTGTGGATTTGTCATTTTCTCTGTTCAGTTCTTTCGGGTTTTGCTTCACATATTTTTTTTTTACGCCATTGTTCTTTTTTTATTTAAAGATTTATTTATTTATACATATAAGAACTGAGGTACAGGCCAGAGGTGTGGGGGATGAGAGGACTCACCAGAGACAGAGTGGGGAACAGAACAGGCAGACTGACTGAAATAGTGAGTGCTGCTAAGCTTAGGTGGAGCCTAAGTGCGAGGAGAGTCGGGGCAGAACCATGAGCAGACACAGGTGGTGGTCTCCATGGTCTGCACTGACATTGCTCACCCTGGTGACGCGCCAGTCTGCCAGGGATTCTGAAATTGCCATTAGTTGGTTACACGGAGAGAAGGGAAGCAACAAAAGGGGACCCTTTCGTGGGACCCTCACCCGGTGGCCGGGAACAAACCGGGCGCTGCAGAGGCTGCGGGCAGCCTTGCAGCCCAGCGCTCAATCGCTGCGCCACCAGGGGAGGCCCTCATTGTTCATTTTTTAAACAATATTTGCTTCCCCCCCTCCCAGGGGTAGTCCCCATAGAACTTCCTTCACCAATGTACCCGTGCACCATCACCACAGTCCCCTGTGCTCCTCCCTCCCTCCTTCTGATCCCTCTCCCTCCTCCTCCCCTGCAGGATGCCTCTGATTTATATGTTTTGAACTTCTGTTATTAGATGTGTACATGTTTAATTGACACCTTTAATATGAAATGTCCCTCTTTGGAGTGAAGTTTTCCTTGCTTTGAAATTTCCTTTGCCTGATAATAATATAGCCACTACAGCGTGATATTTTTTTCGCCATCTTTTTTTTAATTTTAACTTATCTCTGTCTTTATTTAAAGTAGATACTTTATATTCTGTTTCCCTCTCTAGTTTTTGTTATTCTGTTTTCTATTTCATGCATTTTTTAATTAATTGAACATTTAATATTAATTTATATTTGAATACTTTCCCATTTTAATTTGCTTTATGGCCATATCTGTTTTTAATTTATTTTTTATTGAAATTATTTTAATTTTATTTAGTTTAGTATTCTAAGAGTTACAATATACATACCTAAATTTTCGTAGTCTACTTAGAGGTAATATTTTACCATTTCAAGTAGAATTTAGAAGCCTGACAACCTTATTGTTCTTTACTTTTCCCTCTTCATATTATAACTGTCAATATAGTACATCTGCATACATGGAGATTTGTACCATACAATTTTATGGTTGTGGCTTTCAACAGTTTCACATATTTTTAGTAATTAAAAGGAGAGAAATAGTTTTTATTAACTCAGATATTTAGTATATCTCTTGTTCTTTTTCATTTTCTAAGCTCCAAGTTTTCCTCTGATCACATCTCCCTTCTGCCTAAAGAATTTCCTTTTGAGTTTTTTTAAAAGCGGATCTGCTGGCAGTAAACCTTTTTGGTTCTCCTTCACTACTGGAGACTTCACCAAGACAATGGCTCCAGTCAGGAAACACAGGGGGAAAAGGAAGGGCTTGGGATAGGTAGGACCCTGGAAACTCACTCTCATGTATTGCTTCTTCAAATTTTGGCTCCCATTTTCAATCTGCATATTTTCTTTACTTTTTCTAAGTCCCCAGGGTTGTATTTTGCCTTCTGTCCTGTGTATTTAGTTATCATTGTTTCTATTTGGTTTAATTTTCTTTTCTTTTTCTAACTTCTTAAGAGAAAAACTTAGACTCTTTCTTTGATTGAGATTATTTTCTTTTCTGATGTTAGCATGTAAAGCTATACATTTCATTTGAGACACTGCTTTGGGTGCAACAAATTTTAACATATCTTTATCTATAATATATTTTTAATGTATTTTCATAATTTTTCAGTTCAAAGCACCTTTGAATTTTCCTTGTGATTTCTTCTTTGACTCATGGGCTAATTAGAAGTGCATAGTTTAATTCCTAAATATTTACAGGTTCTCCATCTTTCTTTGTTATTGATTTCTTAATTTAATTCTGGTGTGATTGTAGAACATATTGAATATAATTTCAATCCTATAAAATGTTTCACACTTACTGTATGGCCCAGTATAATTGTCTATAAGTTGAATATTTATGTGTACTTGAAAAGGAGATGTTCTACCTTTTTGGGATATGATGTTCTAGAAAAGTTAATTAGGGCAAGTGTGGTTCAGATCTTCTATATCACTAGTCATTTTCTATTTACTTGTTCTGTCAATTATTGAAAAAGAAATGTTGAAATTCTGTATATTTTTCAGTTTTGTTAGTTTTTGCTTCATATATATATTTTGAAACTTTTTAGGTGTGTGCACATGTAGGATCATGTCTTCTTGACCACTTTATTTTTATGAAATATGTCTTTTATCTTTGAAAATAATCATTGTCTTATAATCCATTTCATCTGATGTAAAAGTTGGTTTTGTTATGATTATACCAATAGTTTACCTAACATATCTTTTCCTATCCCAGCTTTTAACTTCTCTGGTTGTTGTATTTAATGTGGGTTTTCTTTAGATAACATTTGTTGGGATTATCTAGTTGGACAATCTCTGTCTTTTATTTCAAGTATTTGACCAATTTTATTTTTATAAAATATCATCTTGTAAAGTTACATTTTATTTAATGTAACTGCTGGTTGACTTAGGTTAGGTTAAATGTAATTGTTTGCTATTTGTTTCCTTTTTGTCCCAGTTGATTTCTGTTCCTGCTTTTCATCTTTTCCTCCCCTTTTTAGATTTATTGAGTTTTTAATATTTATTTCATAATGTCTCCTTGGTTGGCTTACTTACAAATTCTAGTTTTCTTTATTCCTTTGTACAGATCCAAATTTCTATCTGGTATTATTTCTTTCAGCTTGAAAAACATCCTCTTTCCTTTCTTTTAGTTCATATCTGTTGGCAGTAAATCTACCCAGTTTTTTGTTTGTCTGAAAATGTTATTATTTTTGTCTTTACTTTTGAAGAAATTTTTTGCTAGATATAAGTTCTAGATTTCGTTTTCTTTCAGCACTATTGACATAATTAATTTTTTTCTTTTGGCTTCCATTGTTTCTAATGAGAAGTCAGTAGTATTTTCCTTTGTTCTCCTGTATATAACTTGTTTATTTTCTGTTCTAGCTGCCTTTAAGATTTTATCTTTGTTATTTGATTCCAGTAATTTGATTATGATATATTTTTGTGTGGTTCATCTGTATTTTTCTTGGGTTTTGCTGAATTTCTTGAATCTGCGGGTAAATAGTCTTAATCGAGTTTAGAAGAGTTTTGGCCATTATTTCTTTCCATTCTATTTCTGAGAAATAAATAAGCAACACTAATTTAACTTAAGGAGTAGTTAATATGTTTTTAATGTCATGATACATGTCATTATAATGTCATGAGCAGGATTTCATTTTTATATTTTTAAGTCTTATTTTGCATCTCTAAGTAATATTTTAAAGTTTTCTTCATATAGATCTTAAGTATTTCTTATTATATTTATTCCCAGATATTTTTATTGTGGCTGTTATAGATAAGGTTACTTTGTTATATTATACAGCCTTTTTTAAATAGAAGACCAATGATTTTTTTATGAAGTAAACTTGTCCCAAACTCCTTACTCTATTCCATTATTGTTTCACATTCATTTGTTTATATTTTTCAGATACACATGATAATGTCAGAATTGCTTGAGTTTGTGAGTTCCCTTTTTCATAATGTCCTGCTATTGTTTGTATCTCTTACTTTTTTCTCCTTTTGAATATTTTAAACATTCATTAAAAAACCTTTCAAATTGTCCTATTATCTAGTTATTGAGACATAAATTTTTCCAGCTACTTTATCTGTTGACTGTATTTCAATAAAATTCCTTTGTTTGTGTATTTAGAGACATTTACCATGACCTCATATTCAATAGGCACTATTTCCTATAAAGTGAATGTGTCTGTGTTGTGCAGGCATCTGATTCATTTGGTTGACATTTGCCTTTGTGGGGTCCATTCTTGGATACGTTTGTATTTATTTTTTGACTATCGCTCCCTTATGGTTTAGAGAAATTTTGACTAAACACCCACATATGGGACAATTTTGGAATTTTGATTTCTGGAGGGCTACTCTTTTACCACCCACAGTGCTGGGCAGATGATCAGCTTCCTGCTGTATCCTGACCATGGGCAGAATTTTCTAGTCCCTCATTTCATGGAAGGAGCAGCTCTTGCTACCTTTTAGTTTTTTTTCAAAGAGGTAAGTTTCAGTTTCTTATCACCACAATCTGAAGGCCTAATTCTTTCTTTCTATTGATCTTAACTAGTGCCAGTCCTGCTTCTGATGTCCTACTGGACCATTTATTTTTAGCATCTACTCAGCTTTTTGGGTTTGAGTTTCTACCTGGAAATTTTCCTGGCTTGGTTTTGGGTTTGGCTATGAAATAATAATAATGATAAGACAATGATGACATTTTATTGATATTATTATGTTTTATACAGAATCAGTATGGTCTTGGAGCATAATATGAAACTTTCAACACCAGATCTGTCTGTGCTATTGACACATCAGGGATGTTCTGATGATCCTTAAATTAATTATGACATATATCCTTTTCTTTCATTGAAAGGATATCCTCAGAATACCTTGGTCTGGGGAAGTAAAGATTCCAATTGTTCCCATTCATTCACACACTCAGCAGTTTCCACCACACCCTCTTTTTTGCTCTCTTTTATACAAACATTTATTGAACTTTAATTTTGTGCCAGGAACTTTTGTTGTCTGGCACATAAGATTTAATAAAGTGAAGTTACTTGCTTATAAGACATTACTGGTCCAATGTCAGGGGAAGCCTTTAAATGCACTGTGTTAAATATCAAAATAGAGACAGAAGCAGTACATGTACAGGAATGTGTTGTGTAAAAGTTTGTGTATGAGTATGAAACAGAGACAGCCATGTCCTTTTCTGTCTTTTTATTTTATTTATCCTAGGAATAAAAATGAAACATGGGAAGATAGACAACAGGAGATAAGGGAGACAGTGTAATGCTTGGCTCAGGACCCTTGGCTACTAGTTCTTGGCTCTGATCAACCAGTCCAGCTGCCCTTCAGACTCCATCCACCTGAGCTTCCAATGCAGTAGGTCTGGAGGGGTCCCATGTACCTGCATATTTAGAAGCTTCCATAGGTGAATTTAATGTACAGTTTGCATTAAAAACTACTTATGACCTGGGATATATCATCTTAATCCTTATCCCTTCTGTGCCTAGTATTCTCAACTGTAAATGATGCAGCCAATTTCCAGATATAGAATTTTATCTTAACACATAATAGTTGCACAAGCGCTATTTTTGCAATGGCTCTTATTGTTTTCGATAATAATACTTTTACATAATCTCACAGCTTTTAGAAGTTTAGGTAGTATTTTTCCAGAGAGAAAAGTGTCTGTAAACTCAGATGACAAGCAGACTCATTTTTCTATCATCCAGTGTTGTAATTTAGTTTCCAAGCACTAAGTAATGGTACTTGATGTAACAGCTTTTCCAGTCAGATGACCTGCCTTTACACACTGTGTCACAAAGTATGGGACTGAGCTTTATGATCTGTGGAATCTGCCTTACTGCTTTCCAGTCACATCTCAGGGGTATGTATATGAGGAGGTAGGAGAGTATGAACAGTAATTGTTTGTGAACCCACTTGGAAAATTACCAAGAGGTGCGCAGAGGCCAAGGTTCCAAATGTTTCTCATTAATTATCTTCAAAACAATCTCTCATCCTAAAAACCCAATTAGGGAGCAACACATGGCTTTGAAAGCCTTGGTGGTAAATATTCTGATGTACTGGTTTTCATTTCAGGAATGAGTGTAGTGCAAAGGAAAAATGTGGACTCTGAAGTCAGCCAAACTGGCTTGAAATTCTGATTCTAGTACTTTCCAGCTTTGTGACATCAAGTGAATCATGCCACTACTTTGTGTCACTCAAGTTTCCTCATCTAAAATGTGGAAATGTGATAATAACGGTACCTCCCTCAGAAAGCCATTGTACAGACTAAATCAGCTCATGCATGAACAACACTTAGAACAGTGCCTGGAACTTGCAGACATTTAAAAAGTCATAGTTTTTATTATTTGCTCCCAACAAAGATTTAATCCACAAAGATAAATGGTAAAGAAAGTTGGGGCAAACATCAGGCTTACGGGGCAGGTATTTGGGGCTGAGCTGGCCTTTATGGAATACCATGCATGGCACTGCCTGGTCCTTCCACATGAAAGCCAGCCCAGCCTGTGGCACCAGCCCACCTCTAAGTGGCAAAACTAGTAAGGGCTGTTTTGAGGATTCCACACACCTAACCACAGGACATTGGTTCAGGCAGCTGAGGGCTCTCTTTTCCTATATCAGCTTGACATCTCTTTATTTTTAGTCTGTTCCTCATTGTCCTTCCTCTTTTTCTTTTCTTTCTTTCTTCCTCTTCTCCTTCTCCCCTAGACTTGCTTCAGCTCAAAGGCCTCACCTATGGGCATTCCTCTGGAGATCACCCTCAGGGCTTGCAGCCCCCTGAGCAACTCTGATGTGAATCCCTGACTTTTTCCTGGCCTTTTGTTCTAGCCACACTCAGCCAAAGTGAGTGTCCATTCCACATATTCCTCCCGGGAGATGGTAGGTCTTGCCTGAGAATGAGCCTTTTGGGTCCCAAACAGAAAAGTCACCCCGACTAGAAGGAGTGGCAAATGCTAATGTTTGCTTTTCTCCTTCCAAAGTCTTTTCTCACACAAATTTTGCTCAGGCCAACTTTAGGAACACAGGCATGCCAAGCCGGCTTCACCTCCTTATTAACTGGGACTGGGGAGTCAAGTCAATTTTGGTTTTCATTAAGAGAACACAAGGATTGGGGTAAGCTGTGTGGAAGAAGCAGGAGCAAAGTGAAGAGATTAAAGCCATGCTTTGTTCTCCTTGGAACATTTGATGTTTTGAGAGTATTGAGCTATTGAGTTCTCCTCATTATCTCTAAGGAAGAAGAGAACAAAACCAATCGAATGAGGGCAAACTGACTAATTGGTCTCCTTTAATGAGTTCTTATCAACTGGTTTCCATGAGGTTGAGCCGCAGTGTGAGTCGAAAGGGCAAAGGGCTCTCATTTTTCATTTTAATGATTATTGTAAAATGATGAAAATGCAAGCGCCTCTGCTCTCACATCCCCCTACTTTGGTGTAAACATTTCCCTGCATAGAATCATGTGTACCGATGGCAAATGCTAGAGAAATATGAAGTGAATGAGAAACTAGGGGCGCCACTGTGCTAGTTTCTCTAGAGCTGCTAATAAAATACCACTAATGGATACCTTAGAATAAGGCAAATGTATTGTTTCACAGTTCTAGAGATTAGAAGTCCAAAATCAAGGTATCTGTCAGGCATCACTTCCTTGGAAAGCTCTAGGGAAGGATCTGTTCTAGGCCTCCCTCCTCGCTTCTGGTAGTTCCCTGGCTTGTGGCAATGCAACTCAAGTCTTCATGTGGCGTGGCCCCCGGGTAAGTACTTACATCTAAATGTGTTCCTTTCATATCAGTATCATGTTGAATCAGGAGCCTCCCCTTCTCCAGACTGACGTCATCCTCACAAATTACAGCTGTGACAACTCTATTTCCAAATAAGGTCACATTCTGAGATACTGGGGATTAAGACAATATGTGAATTTGGAGTGACATAGTCTAACTCGAAACTGCCCCAGCTGTGTCTTACAAACTGGAATCTGCAAAACTGAGTAACCCTTCTTTGCCCAGCCCAGCCTGCAGCTTATGGTTGCACACTTGCTAGAACTGCTGTGCTGCCAGTTCTATGTGTGCTGAAAATGAGGCTAGGAATGTGGGCAGCAGTTGATCCTTGGAGGCCCTGTAAGAGTTTCGTACTTCATCTTGAGAGCAGTGGAAAACAGTTGCATGTTTATAAACAGGAGGAGGGTGATCACACTCTAGAAAGATCTTTCCAACCAAATGAGGGTGGAGCAAGTTTTTTTTCAGTTTTTTATGCAAGTGACAGAGTTGGCCTGAACTTCACTGATAGTACTGGAAGCAGAGGGAAGATGAGTTAGAGCAATGTCTGTGATTTATGT
This sequence comes from Talpa europaea, assembly GCF_964194135.1. Taxonomy (NCBI): domain Eukaryota; kingdom Metazoa; phylum Chordata; class Mammalia; order Eulipotyphla; family Talpidae; genus Talpa; species Talpa europaea. The sequence continues at coordinate 45,490,611 of NC_140071.1, read as the reverse complement.
ATCACCAGGTGCCTAGAAACTTAAAATGTGTAATATTTTAGAAAGGGAATTGCTATTTGGGGGTTGTTGTAAAAGAGAACTGTCATTTGGGTTTCTGGAGATGGACACATTTTAATTAAATTTGGAACAGAATTTCTTGTTTTCAAGGAAAACACCAGATAAACTATCTACACCAAAATAAAGTAAGTTCTTGGAACAAATGGTGAAGACATCATAAATTTGATTATAACAGCTGCAGAGTGAGATGCTAAGTGATGAAGAATTGGAGAAACTTTCTTGAAGTAAGGCTTTAGACTGAATTATTGGTCTTCCCCCATGTATTGGTGTCCTATTTGCTCCCATAACAAACTACCACCAATTTAGTGGCTTAAAACAACACAAATTTATCATCCTACTGGACCCTAAGCCACAAGTCTGACACAAGGCTAAAATCAAGTTGGCAAGAGTGTGCTTCTTTCTGGAGGCTGTAAAGTTCTCTCTTTTTACCTTCCTTGGCTTCTGTCCCTTCTGTCTCTAAAGCCGATACCATAACTAATCCAGGGTAATTTCCCTATCCAAGATCAGTTGATTAGTAAGTTTAATTCCTTCTGAAACCTTAATTTCCTTTTGCCATGTAACCTCAAATATTCAAGGATCTTAGGGATTGGGGGAAATACAAGTTTGAGTAGCACAGTTGTCTTATTTGGGCCCCGGGGAATGGGAGAGAGGGTTTCCCTTGAAGTAATGGAGGTTCTGGGGTCAGTTGTGCTGAGGTACTGGGGCAACATGAAGAGACCTTAGATCAGGAGGGCACTGTCTGCAGGGAGGGCTAAAGGGAGTCTAGACTCAGTGATGGATGATCTATTTGAAAGACAGGACCTTGAGGATGGGGTTTAGGGTCTGTGAGCCCCAGAAGGCGCCATGTAGCAATCCACTCCTCTTCAGGAAGCAGTGCCATCTGTCCTGGACTAAGGAGTTAAAGCGTGAGGAGTGATGGGGTGTGGGTTGTGGAGAAGGTGTCATGTGCCTACTTGCAGTGAATCTATATGTGTAAACAAGCACATTCTGGAGAAACGAGTTACATGGGAGTGTGAAGTGAACCAGAGGCTTGGACTACAGTGGTAGAACCTTAAGTGGCAAATGGAATCACAAGTGCTCACTAACTGCATCTTTCAGGGATCCCAAGAAATGGAAGAGGGATATCCTCTAGCTGTACTGCTACTCCCAGAAGGTGGGGACTCAAAATTAAAAGAGGTGAGGCTTTGTTTGGGGGTCTTAAGCAGATACCCAGGTTTCAGGTTTAGAGATGAAGAATCTGTGCAAGACGATGGGAGAAGAGTCAAATGATTCTCAGGCATTTATCTGCAGAGTGAAGAGAGCTCTTGGTCCCTGGAAGAGAGATGTTTCTGGGATGCCCAAGGCACAAAGAGTGTGCAGTCATTGCCTGGAGCAGTGACTGCCTGTGAGGAACTGAGGAACTGCAGCAGCACTCACAGGCCTAGGTCTTTTGGGGTGAAGCTTCTTGTGATAAGCAGTTCTTAGAGAGAGCAACATCACAGGGGAACTATGGGAATTTCTGGTCACACCTGGGTAGGGAAGGAGAGGAGCACTTTAAGAGCATCTAGGTCTTTGAGAGATGGGCCTTCCCACACCTTCTACTCCCTGATAGGGAGCTGTGGGAGGGGGCCATTCTTCTCCCTTCTGGGGTTCCATTATCAAAGGGAAGAGCTCCCTGTATGATGTCAGAGAAGATGCTTTTTAATCATGGACTTCCGTCCTGGCAGCCCTCTCTTACCCTCTGTACCACCTTTGTATCTCCTTAGCCTTCTCTTCCACTTGCTGTCTTTGTCCTTATTTAGAGCAAAGGTTTGGGTGAGATTATTCACTTCATAAGGTTTTCTGCTTAATTTTTCTCAAATTAAAAAAAAAAAGTTGTTGAAATCTTAGTTTCAGACACCCAGCCCACAATTCTCCATAGTTACATGTTCCTATATCAGGGTGTTTGTCCAAAACACATTTCGTGGAAGAGACCCAACTGTTCTCATTGCAACAGAAGAGACAGGTAATAGGGCCGATGAAAGGCAGTTTCCATCATCCCAACAGTAAGAGCTTATGTCAGGAATTAGATACAGTTCCAAAGGGTGTTTGTTTTAGCCATACCCTTTTCTTTCAAAATTGTCTCATTTGCCTTTTATCTCCAATGCATCCACTCAGCTTTGTGTTGTGAGGGATCTGATGAAACTGAGCCCTGGCAAGTCTGCTTCCTTAAGAAACTGCTCAGAGACAAGTGCTGCTCTCAGGAAACAGTCATACTATGATGCAGCTCGTGAGTAGGTCCCAAGCTTAGCAACAGACTGGAAATTCTGCCAGGGTTTAGAAAGGGCAGTAGGGACTGTGGAGGGATTGAGTAGTTGGGGAAAGAGCAGTGTGAAATCAGCCCTTGAAGGATTAGCTCTGCAGAGAGAAGGGCTGGGGCATGTTAGATGAAGTGAGGAGAGAGCTAAGGTATATGGTATATGTGCAGAGGGTGTGTTTGCACACACATGGGCAGGCACATAATAGTTGTACATATAAATGGTGTGGAATTGGAAAGGTTAAAAAGAGACAAAGTCCCCTGTCTCTTTGTTCCTCAGTCACCCAGCTCCCCTCCCTAAAGGAAGAGCTTATATTAAAAAATATTTAAGAGAGACTCTCAATCACCTCTGCATCCATGGCTGGATGAGAGAACCGTTTTGTAACAATGGAAGTCCCAAACACGCATGCTTTTAGTGTCTCTTTACTGTAGCACATGTTATGTAACTGTTCTTTGCAACCCCCAGACCTCACAAAGAACAACTCACATAGCATGTTAGGGACCATGTTCTTGCTACAAAATGCAGAAAATTTGAGAGCTCAAAGATAATTATATAATGTTAGACATTTCTGCCCCCACCCATAAATTGCAGGACTGTGGGCTCCCACAAGCATGGACTGTGGGTGTGAGCCAAGAGTATCTGGATCTAAGGGGCTTGGAGGCCATGGCGCACGTGCAGGCTCTATCTAAGTGGGAAAGAGTTAACCCATTTGGACACCAGAGCTGCACAGGGCAGAAGCAGGGCTAGGCCTCTGTCCTGTCCAGTGTGTGAAGAGGGCACCCAGGGGACCCACAGAAGCAGCCTCATGACAGGCTCTAACCAGGAGCACAGACTGTGGGGAAGAAACCTGAGAACACACAGACCCACTCATCTCTTCCCAGATGGATTTCCTGACCAGAGGAGAACTCCCGCAACGAGAGGTTATGTAGGAAGGATTCTGATTTTTCTTCCCCTGCTGTGAAATCAATTAAAAACAGGATGGATATAAAATGGTTTTATAACCTCCTCCACCTCCTGGCTTCCTTCCTTCTTGGGGACTGGCCAGCTCAGGCTGAGGGAGAGACAGGAGTCTCATGGTCTGAAAATTCTGTGGCAGTTTAAATAATGGTGACCTATTGCTCCAGCTCTCCTCAGGGGACCTGAGGCTGGAGGAAAAGCTGTTTCCCTGGAAAATGGACAGAAAAAAGGAGGACCCCAAAGGAGGCAGGGCAGCTGGGACCAGTCCTGGTCTCTGCCTTTGCTGTCCACGGGTTTAGAATTGGTCTAACCTGGAGAAATAAAAGAACCTGTTTTAGAAAACAATTTTTTTCGCATAACAATTTAAATTGATTTGTGATGATTACACATATTTGTCCTATAAAACCAACATCAAGAATTTTCACCCCTGCCCTGATCTACACATAATCCTAACACATAACTTTTATTGCATACAAACCACTGTGTAACAGGCATCTTTCTTAAATTAACTCTAATTCCTACTACTAAAGGTTAAGTAGTATTTCCCCCAATTTATAAATAAGGAAAGTAAAACTCAGGGAGGCTAATGATCCCACCTAAGCTCTGATGGTAAGTGGCAAAACCCGGGTACAGATCCAGGCATGTGCTTTCCACTCCCCACAAAGCTAAATAATAGTGCTTCTCTTTTATTCAACATTTGCTGTGTGCCAGATATTTGATATACATTATCTGAAATCCATGGAAACACGCCTGGGCGGAAGACTGCTGCAGCTCCATTTACCGATGAAAAAGATGTAGTTAAGGAAATAACCCACGGCCACAGGACTGACTTAATCAAGTGAAGGCTGGAACCCAGATCTCTGGGTTCTCTGATGCCAGTTTTCGTTCCAAGCATATCACACAACTTCAGAGACTCGGGAAGATTCTCTTGTTTCTAGGTGCCTCCAGTGTGTGCTCTGGGGCAGGTGCCCAACGGTTGTCTCTGGTGAGCTGAGGTTGAGCTGGTCTGTGTACAGAGCATGGGAGCGGCCTCTGCCAACACACATGGTTGTCAGCAGCATGTAATCTTTCCAAGGGCCTCTGCCAACTTGGCTGAGGCATTTTAGACATCTTGAGGGACATGGTTCCCAGCCTCTTAAATGATTGACAGACTTCTTTGTCAGGAAGTACTCCTTCACACTACAGAACTACCCACATTTTTCACAAAGAAGACTATTGGAACTATGTAATTATTTCTGAGTCTGGTAACCCCAAGATCCTATTTTACACCTGATATAAAATTATACTAATAGGCAGCCATGGCTCATACACCTTACTTACAGTTCTGATCTCCTTTTAAGCAAATCTGTCTTCTCTGAGCCCCTATGCTGTTTTTCAGGGCACACTTTTGAAACATCTTAGGGGAGTCTTAATGCCCCCATCCCCATCTTTCCTTCACTTCACTTACTTGCTCCTCCCACCCCCATAGCCCTCTTATTCTTAAACCTTAAGTCCATAAACAATAACAATACAATCCAGATTTGGACTGGCATTAAGTACTAGCCAACACATTCTCACACTTACTACATCTTTTAGAACTATTATTAACTCAAGGAAGAGGAGGAGGAGCAGGAGGAGGAGGAGGAACACAGGTTTTCAGAGAAGAAATTGAAAATCCTGCTAGTGATCAAAGCAGGCATAGGGCCTAGGTTTCCACTAGAACCTGTGGTCTTCATCTTTCTTTCTCTAGAGTATCCCAAGGTGGAGCAAGGAAACTAATGGAATATCCATCTAACATGAAATATTTCCCTTGAGGGCTTAACTTCTATTGTTCTGGAAACGCAGTCTGATCATTGATAACACCCCACAAATACATCTACATTAGTTCATTTTAGAAGAAGCATATTCCCTAAATCCAAGATTGTCATACAATTTGAGCTATGTCACGTGCACCCGCAGCTAGTCATTCATTCAGCTGCTGCTCTCTGAAATCTGCCACCATGTGTGGAGGCCGTGCTATCTGCCACATTTCTGGCTGCTAATTGAGCACTGCAGTCTTTTCCTTGGAGGCCAGAATTCTTCTAATGGCAACTTGACTTGAGGACACCTCATAGCATGTCAAACGTCCTTAGATTGCTGGGTGGCCTAAGAAGCTCCCATCCTCTTTCATCTGTCTTACCCTCTCTCCATCACTTGAGATCAGACTGCATCTGTACTCTTCATCTGGCCCCCTCATTCCACTGCCTGTAGGAGCAGATGACATTGCCCTGAGAGAATGAAAGGCTGAGATGAGATGAGCAAAGAAAGCTGGTAGAAGTGAAGGGGAGAAGGCCCAGGGCCGAGTCATGCAAGTTCTGTTCTCTCAGCAGGTGGAAGGAAAGTCAAACATGAGAGGCTAGATAATTTACTTCAGAGATTGCTCAAGACTAAAATTCTGTCCTTTGAAGTATTCCAGAGTAATTCCAGTAGCACCCTGTTCCAGGATGGACTCCCAGAGGGTTCTGGGGAGGAGGAAAGCTGTTCAAAAGCCACGTTTTATGCCACCTATAAAGACTTCTCCCTTCCCGTAATATTTTTGTCCTCATGGTATCAGAATCAGGTGACTCTCCCTAGACTCACCTTGGCAGGACCCATCTCACACATAACTGGGCAGAAGTCTAGGCAGGTCTCAGATTTGTCTAATCTAGTCAAGGTACCAGGTGTGTCCTTATACTGGATATAGGCACCCCAGGCTATCAACACCTGGCACCATTCAGCATCTAGATTCTTCTCGCCAGCAGCCCAGATTCATATTCTTCCTGGCTACATGGGGAGAATTCTTGCTCTGGCTACCATGAGTCACTGAGCAGATCTAGTTCTAATTGCACATTAATAAATTGATTTTCTGGTTTTATTTTTACAGCAAATAAAAGAATGACCTTACCATCAAGGGTGGTGTCAAAAAGGAAAGAATGACAAAAAAGCAACATGTGACCCGTGGGTGTGAGGTGGAAGGTACAGGGATGGGGGTTGGATTTTGGCTTCTAGGTGAGCATAGTTAGCCCGTCAGGATTTCAATGGTGCCTTTCAAAGCCAGTCTTTATCTATGTGATGCCTGGGGATTAGGTAGGAGTACCAAATGCTGTAATTACAAAAGAGGGAAAAATGACCCTGCTGGTGATCATTTAAGCAAGTATTTTAGGATAAATAAAAGGGAGTACATCTTTATACAGCATGGCCTATAGCATGTAGATGGATTCCTTTCCCCTAGGTGTTTAAGTTGAAAATTAAAAAATGGGTCCAAGAAGAAGCCAGATAAATTCATGGAAATTACACTAAAGGTTAAGGTCAAATTATGAAGATCAAGTCATCATGTGCCCACAGAGACATTCTCAGTGCCCTCCTGTAGGCCCCTGTATTCTAAGCACATCAGGTTCCTAAATGTTTCTAAAAGGCAGAGGTCTCCTTCCTAACACTAGACTTTTGCCTTTCCTCCAGAGCAAGGTGGTCACTCCTTCCACCAGTAGAAACCTCTACCAGGGCACTGTAATTGCCTGTCCAACTGGACAGAGTGTGTCTGCTTCATGTGACCTTAGCTCAGAGGCTGGTCCATAGACTCTATGCAGATACTACATGTTGAATGAAAGGATGAATGAATGGTGAGCTGTATTAATCAATGGTTTTATTGCTTTCAGCATTTGTAATATAATGACATTCTCAGAAACTTTGCTTCTAATACCAGTTGGACTTGTCCTTTTGCAAGGACAAGTGCCTGTTTATCTCAGCTAATATATATGCTGGTCTCCAAAGCAGTCATCTGTGTATTGAAGATGAGTAGTCAAGAGGCTTGGTGAGATTTTAGTATCTTTAACTTAACTGTGTCTCTTAGACAAGTGAGCCAGTTCCCCAGAATTCTGGTCTAGAAATATTGCCAATGCACATTCCAGTGACTTTCAGATGTTAGAAAAACAGACATATCACCTTTCAGGCTGAAATCACTGGGAACTGCATTTTAAAGTTGGGTTTCCTTCCAGATCCTTAGGTTGTGAATGACACACAGTCTGGAAACTTTATGAGATCACCAATAAGCTGAGGTACGAAACTCTCAAGAAGTATTTAATCACAGATCAACCAAATACAATGTTTGCATGTTTATCAAAAAACAACAACAGTAAACAAAGAGCTAGTGATCAAAATGCTGTTCAGGTCATAGCAACATAAGGGGCCTGCCCAGACTCAAATGTGGAGATTCTGAAGATGGCGAGTTGTGGCAAGAGAGGAGAACAGGAGTGCTGGACAATAAAAGAAAACTGAAGAATGATGAAAGGTCCTGCTCAGTCATTTAAATAGACACTAGACACTTCTGGCAATCAGGAATCCTGGTTTCCAAACCCAATTTTAATCCCCTTAGAAAATCATTCCTATTTAACTTTCTGAAACATTGCAGTAGTCAGTTTAAAAATAAGCATCTCTATAGTCTAAAGGTGAATGCAAAGTGCTTTGACAGACCACATACAGATGTTCATTCATTCAGCAGATAGCTATTGAGTAGCTTATGTTCGGGGCCATCTGCTTGCCTGGGGAGATGCAGCAGACAGCAGGGCTGAGGTCACCCTGACCTCATTAGGCTTATAGCCTGGCAGGAAGACAGACCGGGGTAAGTCATCACAGTAATGGCTAGAGAGATTTTACTGAGGGAAGACCTGAGGGTCCTGTTAAGGTATAGTCAAGGGATCATATCTATTCCAGAGGGCAGGGAAGACCTCCCGGTGGGAATGCTCATTAAGCTGTTGCTCAGAATTGAGATGTAGGGAGAAGAATGTTCCAGGAAGACAGGTGGACATTGAGGATGTGAGGCTTCCAGAACTGCTGGAGTACAGAATTGAGAGGGAGAATTGTAGAAGGAGGATTGAGACATAGGCCAGGGTTAGCTGTACAGGCCTTGCAGGAGTGAGGTAAAAATATTTAACAACTGAGACATGAATGTAAATTGATAAATAATTACATAACCCCCCAATTTTAAAATACATTCCATTTTCTTCTTTAAATGTACTAAATTATAGATACTATTCAATCTTGTGTTTACTGAGATATTTAAATAATAGTATTAATTGTTCATTGACGTGATTATTTTTGTATTGTTTGATGTACCAGCCACAAGATAAATGATGTTTCTGAGACCAGATAAAATTGTTTCACAGATTTTCCCACTAAATTGTAGGACATTAAATAACATGTAGTCTCCTAATAAGAGAAGAATTTACTTAACTTCAATGATATTTTTCAATATGCTAAATTTTCTCTCAGAATTTGCTGAATTAACAACAGTGATGTTGACAAAACTTGTCAGCCCTTATAATGCTCTTAGATTTTTATCTATTAGATATCTCTATATTGACTATATCATAGGAATTGTGTACTGGAATAACATACTTTTAGTCTAACCTAATCCTCAGGATAGAGAGGTGACTCTAGTTGTCACTTAAATACCAAGCCATGAGTTTAGAATCCTGGCTCAGCCACTTAGGTTTTAGATAACCTCTCCATACTCCATTTTGTCAGTCATAAAATAGATTATGATATCTGTAGTCTTCAACTGATTTAACATGCATTTAGAGTAGAACAAGAGTTGGAACATTATGCACATTAGCTCTCACTTTTAGTAATAAAATTAATATTGTAAATGCCTTAGACATTTGGGAGTGGAGTAGGTTTTAACCAAGCCCTTCCAATACAAAAAGAAGAATTCTGCAGGGTTGAATTTCACACAGGTCTCCAAGCCAGGAGCCCTGGACAGTAAAAATACTGGAGAATAATGAGAAGTTCTGCCCAGTCAGTTAAATAATGAGCCCTAGAGAAAGACTATTCTAGTCAAGACCCTTGGATTCCAAATTGACATAGGCTATAAGGAATAGGAGGAATCCCAGGTGACTCCTAGGTTTCTTGCTTGAAAAATGAGATTATATCACCATTTACTGAGCTAGGGACATCAGGAGATGGAACAGTTTGAGGAGGGGATATGATTATTTTAATTTTGTATCTGTTCAGCTTGAAATGCCTATGACATATCTAGGCAGAGATCCAGTGGGAAGTTGGAGATAGGGGTAGCATGTGTGAAAGAGGCCTGGCTAGAGATGATGGTTTTATAATCCTTGCATACTGAGTGTGTGACATATACAGTGATGGAAAGATAGATCTGAGTCCTGAGTAACATCAGCATGTAAGGAACAAGGGGAAAACGTGGTGCCCTAGGGTTAGGGGGAAAACTAGAATATTGTGCAGTAACAGAAGGCAAGAGAAAGCTGTGTGGGTTTGGTTGATAGGCACTCAGCCTCCATTCCTTCTTTCTGCTCTATTCTCTTTCCTGGATAGCTAAAGACTTTTCCAAGATTCCCTGGCAACAGAGGACTGTATGCAAGTTAGAGTCCACCAACTATGTGTCCTACTCAAGATTTAGAAGGTGGAATAGCAGGGAGGCTTTAGTCCTGATTCTCTGGGCTGTTTCCTGGTGATATTGTGGAGCTTCCCTCAGTGGCTTGCTGTTGTCTAGTTGCTAGCTACATGGTGTAGGTACAGTTGTGAGGATAGCAGTTTCCTAACACCTGCACTGTAACCATGGTAGTGTGCTCAGACTCCCTACCTTCCTAATTTTGGCAAATGCATTATCTCCCCAGTTGTGATGGCATTCTTGTAGATCCAGCTATATCTCAAACCCTTTTAACACTTCAATTAACACCCAATTTCTATATTAAATCCCCTTCTTAAAATATCTAGAGTATGATTTCTTTTTTGTTTGTTTGAATCCTTGCTGATATGAAGGGAATATTCAGAGACGGATCCAGCATGTGTATTTTTCCATACCAGCAACCAATTAATTCAATTCTGACACCACCTATCTGCTGATAGTATTTGATCTCACAGGTTAAGAACTTTGTTCTATAAGACAGACAGACAGACACACACACACACCACACACACACCAGCTACCAATTGCAAGTTCAGGTTGTCAGCTGTGCTTCTATTTAGCTATAAATCAGAGGTTCTCATGACCGTCTCTTTCTATTAATTTGCTGAAATGGCTCCCAGAAGTCAGGAAAACAACTTATGTTTATCAGTTTATTATAAAAGGGTATAACTCATGAACAACCAGATGGAAGAGAAGAGACTAGCCACATAGGTCAATGTAGGTAGAAAGGGGCACAGAGCTTTTGTGCCCTCTAAGCTTGTGGCTCTCCTAGCACGTCTAGGTGTTGACCAACCTGGAAGCTCTTTGAACCCTCCCTCTTGGCTTTTATGTCAGCTTCGTTACATGGCCATTGTTTGAGCAGATCATTGTCCATCTACCTACAGCCCTTCTCCTCTCCATGGAGGTGGAGGGGGGGCTGGGATTGAAAATTCCAACCCTCTATTCAAAGTTGGTTTCCCTAGCAACCAGACCCCACCCAAAGGTCTCCTCATTAACATAAGTTTAGGACCTTTTTTTTTTAATAGATATTTATATTTATTTCCTTTGTCAGACATGGACAAGCACATTTTTTTAAAATAAATTTTATTTTTATATTCCCCATACAATTGCAATCCCCTTATTTTGACCCCAATCCCTCCCCTCCCCTCCCCTCCCTGCACAGAGTGTCTCTGGTTCATAGTTGTTTGTTGATTTTGATTTTCACTTTCTTATGGTTACTCATTTTCCTGGTCCCTTATTTAAGTTTTCTAGATTCCTGCTATGAGTGAGACCATCCGGTATTTTTCTTTTTCTTTCTGGCTTATTTCGCTGAGCATGATCCCTTCCAGTGCCATCCATGTTGCTGCAAATTGCATGTGTTTATCTTTTTTGAATGCTGAATAATATTCCATGGTGTATATGTACCATATCTTCTTGATCAGTCATCTATGTTTGGGCATTTGGATTGTTTCCAAAGCTTAGCTATTGTAAACAGTGCTGCTGTAAACATAGGGGTGCAGGTGCTCTTTGGAATTGATGTTTCTGTGTCCTTTGGGTAAATACCTAGGAGTGGAATTGCTGGGTCATATGGAAGCTCTATGTTTAGTAGGTCCAGAAATCTCCACACAGCTCTCCATAGTGGTTGGACCAGTTTGCACTTCCACCAACAGTGCAGGAGAGTTCCTTTTTCTCCACATCCTCGCCAACATTTGTTGTTGCTAGTTTTTTTAATATGTGCCATTCTCACTGGTGTAAGATGGTATCTCATGGTAGTTTTAATTTGCATTTCCCTGATGACAAGTGATGTTGAACATTTTTTCATATGCCTGTTGGCCATTTCCATTTCCTCTTCAGAGAAGTTTCTTTTTAGCTCTTCTGCCCATTTTTTGACTGGATTATTTTCTTTGTTTGTGTTGAGTCTCATCAGCTCTTTGTAGATTTTTGTGATCAGTCCTTTATCATTAGTGTTGTGTGCAAAAATGTTCTCCCATAGGACCTTTTTTTTTTTTAAGAATTATCAAGATGTCTTCATTGCTTTTATCACAGGAAATTGCAAGGATTTTAAGAGCTCTGCCAGAAAGGAGGACAGTTTCTTGTTATAAATCACAATATCACAAGTCTTTATTTCTTTTCTATACAAGATCTATGATGCCACTTCAAAGTTTCTATTTAGTCTATGAGCAAAAGGAAGCCCATTAATAGTTTTAAACAGTGATGCACCCTTTGGAAGCATCACTCAATCTAAGGAACATTTGGGAAGGTAGCAGTTTCAGCCTACTGGGGTTTGTTCATCAGTCCTCCAGGAAGGTTATGATGGGCCCTAAATTAGGATGATGACAGTAGAGAAGATGAGAAGGATAATTTGAGGAATCTAGAATGGAAAATTATGTCTCAGACTTCACCCCCGGTTAAAATGGAAGATATGCAGGGTTTTGTGAGAAACCGTGCAAAGAGAAGTACTGTAGACTAACAATTATGACGCCAGTGCCCCACCCCTGCAAATTCATATGTTGACACCTAATTCCCAATGTGATGCTATTTGGAGGTGGATCTTTGGAAGGTGATTTGATCATGAGATTGGAAACCTGGTGAATGGGGTTAATGCACTTAGAAGAGAATTCAGAATTCCCTTGCCACTTTTACCATGTCAAGAAACAGAAGATTTACCAGGAAGGAGGACAGTGGGGAAAATAAAGACTTTGTTGCAGCTACAGGGATACTAACAGAGTCCTTCAACCCAGTTGGAGTGAAAGGAATTTCAAATCTGGGTTGGAAGACTGCTGCACCCTCTCCTCTGACTTGGGTCTTTGTTTATGATGTTTCAGCTTCCTTGCTCCTTACGTCATTATTGGCTTCTGACCTGATGAGAAGCAACCCCGAAAGCATAAACCTGTCCCTGAAACATCATCTTTCAAAGACTGAAATGGAATATTTTTTAATAACCTTTCCCCTGGTGTCTGTAAACAGCCCTAGGATCAATAATTCTGCAAGAGGGGAGAAGAGATTAGGGCAACTATCCATATCATAAAGCCCTCCACAATGCTTTCCTGGATCACGAAGATAATTAACACAAACATACTTGGGGGGAGGGGGATTCTGAATGCAGCCACAAGTGGAAAACTCTCCTTCACAGGTTGCCCTCCTAGCTGAGTGGAAGCTCAGTAAATATTTGCATTATGTACTGGGAGTTGAGTTAAGTTAACATGGTCTAGATGAAATACCAGCCACTTTATCTCCTGAAGTCTGCTTTGCTCCAAGAACGCTAAGGTGCTGCCTTTAGCAACAGCTAGGAAACAGCTCTTCCAGATTTCCTCTCCCCAATCTCCAAAATTCTAGTGAAGTCATCACCTGAGTTAAAATTATCCTCTTGTAATGCAGGCCCCAGAGACATATAGGTTGTTTTCATTCCAGCTGTTTTTTTTTTTTTTAATATCCAAACAAGCTGACACAATTTAAACAGATGAGTGAGTGTTGGTGGTGAAAATCTAAGAATGACTCAGGAAGTAGGTTCTAAAATTCCCTGAATAGTGCTCCACCTTCAGAAGATGTAGATGTGTGGGGGAATGTTAGGTGCACCCCATCTGAGAAGCACCTGTTGTTTTGAGAGCCCAGACCTCATTTGCTGAAGTATATTTGAGGAGTCTCAAATATACTTGAGACTCAAATATATGGTTTCCATTTTAGGGTCTGGTGCTTGATTTTGCTGTGTGAGGCTCTCAAGGGACAGGTGCAGCCCATCTGCTGACATCTTGTTGGCCCTGAGGGGACACATCCTCATTAAGAAGGTCTATTTAAATGTTGTGTCTTCCGCTGTTTGAGGCAATGCATCTTTCTCCTTTTCAGTTTTCTTTCCTTCCACCAGTTTTCTTTCCCTCCACCAGCCCCAAATGAACCACTTGACAATCTTCTGCTTTTAATCCTCCACTTATATTCCATCAGTATGGAATATGGTAATTACTTGATTCATCATTCAATTCACTAGACTATAAACAGGAGCCTGGGAAAACCAACAATTCCATTTTCCATTGAAAAATGCCCCGAGGCTGTTTAACCAGAGAAACACTCACAGGAAAGGAAATTAACAGTCAATGAAATTTCAGAGTGTGTGCTTGAAAATATCCACCAACAAGAAGCTCTTAGCTGAAGTTGAGGCCATGAGTCTTCTATACCACAGCAGTATTTGAAGTCCAGATCCACACAAGAACCTCAAATTTCCCTTTGAGACTTATTTCTTAAGCTTTTTTTAAAAAAAAAAAATAGGTTTTTCACTGGGTCAGGGCATTTTGTTTTTTAAGTGGGAGGAGTGGGGTATGCTAGAAATCATGTCATTATCACCATCGCCATTGTATAACAAAAATCTTGACTGGTTTTTTTATTATGTGACTGTATCCTTGGTATTTCCTAAGGAATAAGAATGTGTTTGTTATTCACAGGGGAGATCATAACTGAATTTACACTAACAAGACCACTCAGAGTGGAGTCTAGCTGTAACAAGGTGGTCCCCAGGAAAGGGGGAAGTTCCCTGCCCCACCCAAGAGAGGGTGGAGCTGAGCAGGAAGAGGAGAAGCAGCAGAAGAGACTGACTGAGGAAGAAAGCAGGATGGAGCCAGGAGACACGTGAAGAAACTGCGCTTGTCTTTTGGTCGTGGACGGGGTGACACAGATGTGGGTGAGGCCCGTGGAGAGGTGACCATGGCAGCTTTTATCTTGATGTTGATTTTGCTCTTTTCCTTCCGGGCTTGTCTGGTTGTTTCTGGCCCTTTTCTGTGGGTCCCCACTGGAAGATGCTTTAGACTTGTGGCAGGCTTTGGGGCCTTGCTCTGCGCCATTCCCATATGGATGGACTTTTACCCACGAGGGGATGGGTAACTTTGGGTGCTTCATTTAGAAACTAGACTCTTTGCCTTACCTGTATTGTTTCCTAGTTTTATTAAAGTTCCTTCCCATTAAAGTCTCATGTGTTTTGTGTTGATGCGGCGGATGGCAGAACCCTACATAGAAGAGGCAGGTTTGCAGGGTTTGGGCTGCCCCTCTCCCTGTCCTGTAACATAGCTACACCAGAGAGACTCATTATGTGATCAGATTGTAGGATGTAGAGCCCTGTGATATTAGCCTGATGTCTGGGGAGGGGAGGGAGAACTAAGATTAAGCTCAACCACATGGCCAGTGACTCAGTCAACTATGCCTATTGTAATCAAACCTCAATAGAGATCTTAGCAAGGCTGCCATCATAGCTGCTGCTCTCTGAGCTTCACAATGCCACCCAAAGCCATTAAGAAGAAAGCTGTGGGAACACCACTGACTGAAAAAGACAAAGATCCAGAAACAAATCTCGGGGCAAGACCAAAGAGAAGACATGTCCAAAGATGAAGTTCAGGACAAGCTCAGTAACCCAGTCTTGTTTGGCAAAGCCACTTATGACAAACTCTGTAAGAAAGTTTACAACTTCCTTACAACTCTGTAAGGAAGTGTACAAGCTTATAACCACAATCATTATGTCTAAGAGGCTGGAGATTCATAGTTCCTTGGTTTGAGCAGCCTTGCAGGACACCCTTAGTAAGGGACTTATTAATCTGGTTTCAAAACACAGAGTTCAAGTAATATATACCAGAAACACCAAGGGTGAAGATGCCCCAATTGCTGATAAAGATGGTTTAATAAGTCCCACCAACTGTACATTTTGAAAAATAAAACTATTAAGTCAAAAAAAGAAGAAAGAGAAACTCTGGACTTTCTGGTTGGTGATGTGCCAGGAGGATGATGCATCCTGAGGATACAGAAGAAGCTTTATACTTGGGACACTCCAGACCCTGCCCTGGGGGTCATTTGGCTGGTCCTGACTTGCATTCTTTATAATAAAACTGTAACCATAAGTATAGTGCTTTCCTGAGTTCCATGAGTCATTCCAGTGAATTGTAGAACATGAGAGAATACTGGAAACCTCCTGATTTGTAACCATTGCTCAGAAGTACAGTGGCTTTGGGAAACCCTGAACATACTACAGATGTCTGGAGTGAAGGGAGTGTAATTGGAGACCATGTCCTTAAACATGTAGAGTCTATACTATGGGTAATTAAGTGTCAGAATTACATTGTAGTCCTTGTCAATATCAGCCTCATTTTAGTGACCACTTTATGTATATAAAGTATATACTATATTTTATATGTAAGAAACTCCCAGATTTACACAGTGTATTCAAATGTGCAAAGAAAATGTTGTTCCCACAGTGAATTTAATTTGCCTTACGATCTCTACCCTCTCAGTCAATGGAGAAGGGCAGATAAATAATTTAAGTTTGATGATTTATAGTATCAGAGCCCTTTTCAGTCTATACTTTCTGTATGTTAATGACTCCGTGTCTTTAAAGCACATAATCAACCTTTCAGATTCCCACCTTCCCATCCCAGTCCTCTTCAAAGTGACATTTAGGTGTCTGGGATGGGAAAAGGCCTATAGGACCTTCATACAATGGGAGAAAATGAGATTCAAATCCTTGGGTCTGGAAGTGGACTGGAAAATTTTGGAAGTAAGGAGTCCAGTGCCCTTGGCATCTCAGATATGATATAGACATGGAGGGGCAGACTTTGGAGGGCATACCATGTTGGCTACCTGAATTTCTCACCCATTGGTGTGGGCTGTAGCTGTAGGAGAGCCAGATTGGGCCCCCTCTTGCTCCAATTTAAAGTGGAGTACAGATCCCAGGATTTCAGTTCTGATTAATAAATGGGCTACAGATTTTGAACAAATAATTCACCAAAGAGAATAGTCAGAGCTAATAGATATATGGGACAATATTCATCATTCCTCCCAGTGAGAGATGGAGGTAAAAATCCCAGTGAGAGTGCACATATTAAAAAGATCTCCAACAAGAAGTGCTGGAGAAGACACAAAGAAAAAGGAACCCTATTTACACTGTTGGTGGGAATGTAAATAACTATAGTCATTATGTCAAGCAATGTGGATTGACCTTAAAAAACTAAAAATGCAAATACCTTAAGACCCAGCAATCCCACTCTTGGGCATCTATCCAAAGAAGATGAAACCATCAATGCAACAAACAAACAAAACAACAACCTATATGCTCTGCAGAGTTTATTACAGCACTATTTACTTTAGCTAAGTTATGGAAACAACCTAAGTGCCACTGGTAAAGGACTGGATCAAGAAGACCTGGTATGTCCACACCATGGACAGCCATAAGAAAAGTTGAAATGCTGCCATTTACAATATGGAAAGAGTTTGAAGGAATTATGTGCAGTAAGCAAGTCAAAATGACAGACAAATATTGGATAGTTACATAGCAATTTGACCAAGTAAAGTACTTATGAAAAACTAGCAAATATTAATAAGCAAAGTGAGGTTTCTGTGGGAAGAGGGAAGGGGGAGGAGAAAGGGTCAAGGAACAGTGGTGGGAGAAAATATCCACATAGATAATTGTTACACACACAGCACATAAAATATTCTTGAAGTGAAGGATAAAAAGATGTATATTGAAAGGGCATGGTCTGTGTCCCAGGAAAATTTACACAAAACAGCAGATATTGACACATTGTCTGGTTAAGTTGCTGAACATGAAATAAATTTCAAACATTCAGGCAGAAAAAAATGTCACCAAAGGAAAGAGAAAGTCACCTCCAACATATCCACAAAAACATCACAGAAGACAATGGAGCGATACAAAAAAATTTCTGAGGGTCAAAATAAGACTCTAGGGTATAATACACACCAAATTATGAATGATATATAAAGGAAATATTCATTCTCATATACGAACAATTCATAGGCCCTTTTTGAAGAAGCAACTCAGCAATGAAATACAGCCAAGCAAGAAATAGATAAGAATAACTCAAATGGAAACATAGTAGAAGCATTAATATAAACAATTATTCAGTTAAGTAGAGAATAAAATTGAACATCTGAGGAAATTCTGGTTCTAACAGGGAATCAAAATGTTATAAATTTAGATAATAAAAGTAATCAACAAAAATTGAGGTGTGAGAATAGGGGGCACAAGGATACAGATACATACCAACTATTTACGTTTCATAGTCAGGAGTCATTTTTGTGTAAAATAGAAAAAAAATTGGATGGCTAATCACTTATCTTTTTAATATTTTTCTTACCTCAAAGGAATGTATTATAAATTAATACTTCTTGTACTGAGAGATTATTGATCTAGTGCAATAGTTTCTTTAGTTTAACATCAGCATATTTTTTTCTGTTGAATTCAAATTAGATTTTAAACTACAATGCACAAAATATACCTGGAGTAATCTCACAGACATGATGTTGTACAAAAGAAATCAAATATGAAGGAGTACATGCTATAGATTTCCATTTATATGAAGATCTAAACGTAAAATAATGTACTTCATGGTGAGAATGGCAGAACTTTAACTGGGAAGAGCATTGGGGAGCCTGCTGTATAGTGGAATGCCCTGTAGGTGAGCATCAGGGACATATTCACTGAGGTGTACACTTAAAAGCTGTGCATGGGGCCTCCTGGGTGGTGCATGGAGATAATTCTCAAACTATGAAGCTATCTGTAGCCACTGCAGCACGAGTTCGATCCCTGCCCAGGGAGCTACCCACATGGCGTAGCAGACCTCTCTTGACTCGCCCACTGCTCCCCTCAGCAGTGTATTTCACCCAGTCTGCCTGTTCTGTTCCCCACTCTGTCTCTGGTGAATCCTCTCACCCCCACACCTCTGGCCTGTACCCCAGTTCTTGTATGCATAAATAAATAAATCTTTAAGAAAAATAAAAGCTGTGCATTTTACTATATGTATATGTGTTGTTAAATTGTTTTTATTTTAAAAGAACACATAGCAAACTTTTTTAATTTTTTAAAGTATTTCACTTATTTTCTATCTATATCTGTGCAAAGGGAGACAATGAGAATAAATTTCATCAAATGATAGCAATTAGTAATTTCAAGGTAAAGGTATTTGGTTGATTTATTGCTTTATTATGGTTTTTATATTGCTTGAAGATTTATAATGAGCATAGATTATTTTTAGAAAACATTTATTTTAGATGATGGTTCAGAATTAAATTCAGAGTCCAGAGTCCCAAAAAACCTGAGATATTTTTGAGTTGTTATTTTTTTTGAGATAACATTAGTTTACAATGTTGTATAGGATTTTTTTAATTTAAAAAGTTTGCAAAAGATTATAGTGTGATCAATTTTTTATACAAGAAAGCATATACATTTGTTATGTGTTTTTAGTGTCTAGAAATATAGATACCCAAACCACCTGGAAATAGCAACAGAAAACTGTTTTGGTAGCAGTAATCTCTAGCATGTGAAATTACACACCATTATTTTTCTTTTATTTTTTGCTTTGTTAACATTTATTTCTTAAACTTCTGAATTACTCTTTTTTTATAAGGAACTTGAATTTGGTGGGGTAGGAGAGGAGAAAATAAAAATAGAAAACTAATTCATTAGAAAACTGATAGCCCATTGGAAGAGGGCCATGCTCTGAGAGCCAGGCCACGTGGGCAAGTTGTTTCAAGAATCGGACTTTTGTGGACTTAGGAAGAATCTGGTTTTTGTCAGTTATGTTCAAAAGACTGTATAAAAAAAATGAATGTATGGGTTTGACACATGTAAAGGCAAATTAGAAACAGCTAAATGGTAAATCTTCACATGGTAGGACAGGGCAGATATTGTTGATATTACAATAAGGAAGGAGAATCATAAGTCCACTGTTTCTGCACAGGTGGGGAATAGAATGCTTTTTTAAAAAATATTTTATATAATTCTTACATCATTTTTCATTTTTGCACAATAATATGCATTTTCATTTTGGTTTTATTATATTCCCTATACAATTGCACCTCCCTTATTTTGACCCTAATCCTTCCTCTCCCTTGTCTACCCCCCCCCGTAGTTTGTCTCCTGTTTATAGTTGCTTGTTGATTTTGAATAGAATACTTTTCCAGATAATTATAACTGAAGATTGCTCTTGTTTCACCAAAAAGTTCATAAATTCCTTCTCTCCATGAGGAGCGCCTGAGTATATAATCAAACTTAAAGCGATATGGAACACAGGAAATAAATTTGTCCAGATTAACAAGCAATGGGTATTTTATAGAGTTTATATATAATGCTTAATGTCCCAGAATTCCACAAAGCTACTGGGAAGAGAAAAATTAAAGTTATAGTCCAACATTACAAAAACTGTATGTAAATGAGATCATTGTGTTTCATGTAGAACAAAGACACAATGTTCCTTTTTATACGAAGTCCTACTAAAGAATTACTGATGCTTCATGGTAGAGCACATAGACAAGAAAATTTTAAAATAGGTAACACAAATGGACAACATACACATGGAAATATGCTTAACATTTCAGGAAATGAAAAATGCCATTAAAAATAATAAGATTTGTTTCTTTGTCTAAAAGTTTGGCAAAAATTGAAAAGATTGAGAAAAACTAGTGCTGTAAAAGTGAACACCCTTAGTAATAATGTTGATTGTGTAAATTGGTACAGCCTTTCTGGTGGGAAATTTTTGCACTTAATTTCAAAATGATACATGAACATTCCCTTTTACCTATTAATTCCATTTCTAGAAATTTATGCTATGATGTTAATCAGACACATATGCATACACCCCTCAACACATAACATGTATTATTTTTTTCATGACTATAGAGTTTTTTTCTTTTTAGCACTGAATAGTATTCCACCATAAAACTGTATCACAGTTTATCTACTCACTAAAGACATCTTGGTTGCTTCCAAGTTTTGACAATTATAAATAAAATTGCCGTGTTCTTGTAGGTTTTTGTGTGGTCATAAGTTTTCAACAACTTTGTATAAACACCAAGTAGTGTGATTACAGGGTCATATGACAAGAACAGGTTAAGTTTTCTAAGAAATCACCAAACTATCTCCCAAAGTTTCTGCACCATTTTGTATTCCTGTTAATATGAATGAGAACTCCTGTTGCTCCAGTCTCCAGGATTTGGACGTCAGTGTTCCAGTTTGGCTAGTCTAATAGATAATTGTGATATCTCATTGTTGTCTAAAATTGTATTTCCCTGATAGCATATGATTTGGAGTATGTTTTCATATGCTCTTTGCATCTTTCTATCTTCATTGGTGAGATCTTTGTTTACATTTTTGTCTCAATTTTTAATCAAGTTGTTCATTTTCATATTTTTGAGTTTTAAGAGTTCTTTGTGTATTCTGGATGGCAGTCCATTATCAGTTTTGTCCTTTTAAAACATTGTTTTAGTGGTTTGCAATATACATTTGCAACTAATCAGTGCCAACTTTTAAGTACTACTATACTGCTGCATTGGGTAGTGTAAATACCTTATAATAACAAAATAATCCTAATGCGCCCCCCCCCTGGGCCTTTGTATCATTGCTTTTATCATTTCACTTATCTATGTATCTATCAGTATATATATATATATGAGATGTTTACATAAGCATAAATCATTGTATAGTTGCTGCTATTATTTTGAACAAACTTACTTTAGATCAATCAGAATAAGAAAATACAAGTTTTTTTATCTTCACATATTCTTTCTTCAGTGTTTTTCAGTGTCAAAAAATGATTTTTGACATATCATTTTCCCTCTCTCTAAAGAGCTGCTTTCAATATTCATTGCAAGGTAGCTTTAAGTCTTTATTTTTCCTTCACTTTTAAAAGATAATATTGCAAAGTACAGATCTCTAGGTTAGTGGGGTTTTTTCTCTCTCAATAAATATTTCACTCTACTTTTTGTTGCTTGCATGGTTTGTGAGGATAAGTCATATATTATTCTTGTCTTTGTTCTTAAATTAGTAAGTTATTTTTTCTTCTTCTTTCAGGATTTTTTTCTTTATCCTTTGATAGTCTATAGTTTGAAAATGATATGCCTAGGTGTAGGGGTTTTTTTGTGGGATTATTTGGGTTTTAGGCATTTCTGCTGCTTGGTATTCTCTCAATTTCCTGGATCAGGGGCTTGCTGCCTGACATTAATTTGGGGGAAATTCTCAATCATTATGATTTAAAATATTTAGTCTGTTCCTTTCTCTCTGATATTTCTCTCTGGTATTTCCATTGCATATATTACACTTTTTGTTGTTGTCCCACTGTCCTTAGATGGTCTGGTATGTTTTTTCAGTCTTTGTTTTCTTTGCTTTTCATTTTAGGAGGTTCCTATTAAGATAGTCTCAAGCTCATAGATTCTTTCCTCAGCCATCTCCATCTATTAATCTATAACAAGCCCATCAAAATCATTCTTCATTTTTGTTAGAGTGTTTTTCATCACTAGCTATTCTTTTTTAATTTTAATTTTAATTTTATTTTTATATTCCCCATACAATTGCAACCCCCTTATTTTGACCCCAATCCCTCCTTTCTCCCACCCCCACCCCCCATAGAGTGTCTCTGGTTCATAGTTGTTTGTTGATTTTGATTTTCACTTTCTTATAGTTATTCTTTTTCCTGGTCTCTTATTTAAGTTTTCTAGATTCCTGCTATGAGTGATACCATCCGGTATTTTTCTTTTTCTTTCTGGCTTATTTCGCTGAGCATGATCCCTTCCAGCACCATCCATGTTGCTGCAAATTGCATGTGTTTATCTTTTTTGAATGCTGAGTAATATTCCATGGTGTATATTCACCACATCTTCTTGATCCAGTCATCTATTTTTGGGCATTTGGGTTGTTTCCAAAGCTTAGCTATTGTAAACAGTGCTGCTGTAAACATAGGGGTGCAGGTGCTCTTTGGAATTGATGTTTCTGTGTCCTTTGGGTAAATATCTAGGAGTGGAATGGCTGGATCTTATGGAAGCTCTATGTTTAGTAGGTCAAGAAATCTCCACACAGCTCTCCATAGTGGTTGGACCAGTTTGCACTCCCACCAACAGTGCAGGAGAGTTCCTTTTTCTCCACACCCTCGCCAACATTTGTTGTTGCTAGTTTTTTTAATATGTGCCATTCTCACTGGGGTAAGATGGTATCTCATTTTAGTTTTGATTTGCATTTCCCTGATGACAAGTGATGTTGAACATTTTTTCATATGCCTGTTGGCCATTTCCATTTCCTCTTCAGAGAAGTTTCTTTTTAGCTCTTCTGCCCAATTTTTTGACTGGATTATTTTCTTTGTTTTTGTTGAGTTTCATCAGCTCTTTGTAGATTTTTGTGATCAGTCCTTTATCATTAGTGTTGGGTGCAAAAATGTTTTCCCAGTCGGTGGGGTTTCTCTTTGTTTTTGTTATTGTCTCTTGCTGTGCAGAAGCTCTTTAATTTGATGTAGTCCCGGCTGTTTATCTTTGCCTTCACTATCACTGCTTTGGGTGATGCATCACTAGCTATTCTTTATGGTTCTTTCTTAGGATTTTATCACTCTGCTTACAATTGACCATCTGTTCTTACATGCTGCCTACTTTATCCATTGGAGACCTCAGCATATTAATCATAGTTGTTTTGAATTCCTGGTCTGATAATTCCAATATCCTTGCCATGTCTGGTTTTGATATTTGCTCTGTCTTCCAATTGTGTTTTTTGTCTTTTGGTATGCCTTGTAATTTTTTTCTTGATAGCTAGATGTAATGTACTGGGTAAAAACAGCTGCCGTAAAAGTCTTTGGTGATGTGGTAGTGAGGTATGGGAGGAAGTGTTCTGCAGTCCTGTGATTAGGACTAAGGCTTTTTAGTGAGCATATGGAACTGCACAAGTGTTTCTCAGATTTTATTTTCTTTTCATAGTGTGGGAGAGAATGACTAGAGAGGACTGGCATTGTGTATTTTCCTTCCCCCAGGTCATTTAGGTGCTGATAATATCCCAGCAGTTTAGGCTCTGGTTAACTATTTTCTCCTTGAAAGCAGTCCACGTTTAAAGCAGACCATGATGTATTTCAAAATAGTTCCTTTCCCACCCGCCCCACCCCGAAGCACAAGGAATGTTTTCTCTGGTAGTCACTGAGAATCTGGCCAAGCACCTGAAGGTAAATCTCATAAAATTGTTCAGGCTCCCGAATTACTCAGTCTCCCTAGAGTTTTTTACTTGCAGAGTTGCCTACACTTAGCTTCCAGCTTATTGTCAATTATAGTTCAGCTTTCCTACCCTGTCACCAATTTTCACAGTGGTTTCTACCCATGAAACTCTGCTCTAAGAAGTCACAACCGCCTGTATTCACCTGTTTCTCCAATATTGAGGGCAGTAGTTTGCTCTTTGTCCTTCACTCTCTTATAAATCCTAGAAGAGTTGTAGATTTTTTGAGCTTTTTACTGGTTGGGACAGAGTGACAACTTCCTAGCTTCTTAGAGGTAGAACTGGAAATGAGAAAAAGTCCTTGAAGTGTTGTTTTTTTATAGTGAATATAGACTTATTTCATAATCAGAAAAACAACCAATTTCTGCTTGGAATTTTAAAAAATGAAAACTTAGAAATTTCTAACAGACAAGAAACATTTCTTTGTAATTATTATTAAAGATTCTAATATTAAAAATAGACCAATTTAATTCCTTTTAATATGGCATTGGAAAAATAGGAGGACAAACAAAAAAGATCAGTGAATGATACACAATGACAAAAATCTAAATGAGAATAGTTCATGTTTTTGGAACTATATCACTAAAGATTCTCCCACACTGTTTTAAGTCAATAATAAAAACAATCCAACTTTTAAATGGCAAGAATATATAGTAATGACCAATAAACTCATGAAAAAGATGCTCAACATGCAAAGAAAGTTTGTTTACTAAATGGTGCTGGGAAAACTGGGTCGCTACATGCAAAAGAATGAAGCTTGACTACTACCTCACACCATGCACAAAAACCAACTCAAAATGGATTAAAGAACTAGACCTAAGACCTGAAACCATAAAATATATAGAAGGAAATATAGGTGAAACACTACATGACATGCACCTCAATAACATCTTGAAAGACACATCACCCAAAGTAGTGATAGTGAAGGCAAAGATAAACAGCTGGGACTACATCAAATTAAAGAGTTTCTGTATAGCAAAATAGACAGTAACCAAAACTAAAAGATACCCCGGGCCTCCCTGGTGGTGCAAGGGGTTAATCACCACACTGTGAAAAATCCATAGCCTCTGCAGCACAAGTTCGATCCCCAGCCGGCCAGGGAGAAACCCACATGGCGAGGCAGACCTCTCCTGTATCGCCCACTGCTCCCCTCAGCAGTGTGTTTCAGTCTGCCTGTTCTGTTCCCCACTCTGTCTCTGGTGGATCCTCTCATCCCCCGCACCTCTGGCCTGTACCCCAGCTCTTGTATGCATGAAGATAATTTTTTTTTTAATAGAGGCATGTTTTTATTTATTTGTTTGTTTGTTTGTTTTGTTTATACATGCACTGGGTACAGTCAGAAGCGCGGGAGGGTGAGAGAATTCACCAGAGCCAGAGTGGGGAGCAGAGCAGGCAGAAGGACCAAAGTACACTGCTGAGGGGAGCAGTGGGCGGCAGGAGAGGTCTGCGCGCCATGTGGGACCCTCCTCCGGTGGCCGGGGAGCAGCCGGGGATTGAACCGGAGCCGGAGCCGCAGAGGCCGCAGGCAGCTTCGCAACCCAGCGCTCTACTGCTGCGCCACCAAGGAGGCCCTTTGAAGATAAATCTTTAAACAACAACAACAACAACAACAAAAAGACACCCCACTGATTGGGAGAAAATTTTTGCACACAACACTAATAATAAAGAACTGATCACAAAAATCTACAAAGAACGGACGAGACTCAACAAAAACAAAGTCAATTACCCTGTCAAAAATGGGCAGAAGAGCTAAAAAGAAACTTCTCTAAAGAGGAAATGCAAATGGCCAACAGGCATATGAAAAAATGTTCAACATCACTTGCAATCAGGGAAATGCAAATCAAAACTACAATGAGAGGGGGCCTCCCTGGTGGCGCAAGAGGTTAAGCACCGCACTATGAAGCAGTCGAAGCCTCTACAGCACTAGTTCAATCCCCAGCCGGCCAGGGAGCAACCCACATGGCGCAGCAGACCTCTCCTGTTATGCCCGCTGCTCCCCTCAGCAGTGTACTTCAGTCAATCTGCTGTTCTGTTCCCCACTCTGTCTCGGGTGAATCCTCTCACCCCCCACATCTCTGGCCTGTACCCCAGCTCTTATATACATAAATAAATCTTTAAAAAAAAAAACTACAATGAGATACCTTCTTACACCAGTGAGAATGGTACATATTAAAAAAACTAGCAACAACAAATGTCTGTGAGGATGTGGAGTAAAAGGAACTCTCCTGCACTGCTGGTGGGAGTGCAAACTGGTCCAACCACTATGGAGAGCTGTGTGGAGATTTCCTCACCCTACTAAAGACAGAGCTTCCATATGATCCAGCAATTCCACTCCTAGGTATTTACCCAAAGGACACAGAAACAATAATTCAAAAGTACACCTGCACCCCTATGTTTCCAGCAGCACTATTTACAATAGCTAAGCTATGGAAACAATCCAAATGCCCCCAAATAGATGACTGGATCAAGATGTGGTACATATACACAATGGAATATTACTCAGCAATCAAAAAAGATAAACTCATGCAATTTGTAGCAACATGATGGAGCTGGAAGGAATCCTGCTCAGTGAAATAAGCCAGAAAGAAAAAGAAAAATACTGGATGGTCTCACTCATAGCAGGAATTGAGAAAACCTAAATAAGGGGCCAGGAAAAAGACTAATAATAATAAAATCAAAATCAAAATCAACAAGCAACTATAAACCAGAGACACACTATGGAAGGGGGGCGGGGAGAGGAAGGATTAGGGTCAAAATAAGAGAGGTGCAATTGTATGGGGAATATAACCAAAATGAAAATGCATACATTGTGCAAACATGAAAAATAATGTAAGAATTATATAAAATAAAATATTAAAAAAAGAAAATGCATACATTGTGCAAAAATGAAAAATGATGTAAAAATATATAAAATATAATTTAAAAAAGTTTTGAAACAAAAAGATGCTCAACATGATGAGTTATTGGGGAATTACAAATCAAAAGTCAGTAACATACCACTTCTCATCCACTAGGATTGTGTGTCATCAAATAGACAATAACAAGTATTGACAAAAATGTGGAAAAATTGAAACCCTCAAACATTTTTGGTGGGAATATGAAAGAGTACAACTACTTTGGAAAACAGTTTGTCACATGTTTTATTTTTTTAAAGATTTATTTATTTATGCATACAAGAGCTGGGGTACAGGCCAGAGATGCAGTGAGTGAGAGGCTCACCAGAGACAGAGTGGGTTACAGAACAGGCAGACTGACCGAAGTACACTGCTGAGGGGAGCAGTGGGCGGACAGGAGAGATCTGCTGCGCCATGTGGGTAGCTCCCTGGCCGGCCCGGGATCGAACTCATGCTGCAGAGCCTGTGGACAGCTTCACAGCACTGTGTTCAACCCCCTGCGCCACCAGGGAGGCCCTGTCAGATGTTTTAAAAGTTCATTATAGAGATACTTATATGGCACAGAAAATTTATTACTAGGATTTACCCAAGAGTACTGAACAACATATGCCCATACAAAAACTTAAACACACATGTTCATAGTAGCATTATTCATAGTAGCTAAAAGGTGGAAACAACCCAAATAGCCACCAACTAGTCAATAAACAAAATGTGGTATAACAATGTAATATTAATTTTTAAAAAAGAAGTACAAGTATTTGCTATAATATGGGTGAAATATGACTATATTATGCTAAGTGAAAGAAGTCAGACACAAAAGTCATAAGTGGTATGAATATATTGATAGGAAATAATCTAGATACACAAATCTTTAGAAATAGAAAGTAGATTAGTGATTTCCAAGTATAGGGTAAAGAGTGGGAAATGATCATTGTTAATGACTATAGATTTCTGGACCAAGACAAATGTTCTGGAATTAGATAGTGAGATAGTTGCACAACTTTATGAAGATATTAAAATCTTCTGAATTGTACACTTAAATAAGATTTGGAGATATTTAAAAATACTTTTAATGTTTATTTTATTGAATAAATACCATATACCCAAAAATATCCCCCAGAAAATACACATAAGCAAGTAAGGCAGTTGTTATAAATTACCCTACCACTCATTAATATTTTAATTTATATTCTTTCAAATTAAAAAAAATCTATTTTATGGAAATATACTCACAGAGTTTTAAGTGTCAAATATTTCTTTTTAGGTCACTGCTCAGATGTCATCTCGAACTTCTTTCTACTCATGGTGAAGTTTGCCTCACTCAACAGAATGGAGTCTTGAAAAAAAAAATGGAGCTACAAGAATGTAAGTAATTTACTTTTTGTAAAAATTGGATCATATTGTACTTACTATTGCATATTATATTCAATAGTATAGCATCAACATTTTTATAACTCTCCTACAACATCATTCTTCATTGCTATATAGCCTTTCATATGTGAGTTAGCTTGATTTAGAAAGCCTACACAGAGGTGCAGGGGGTGAGAGGATTCACAAGAGACAGAATGGGGAGCAGAACAGATGGATCTTGTCCTTCAGCTGGTGGGCACAGTCAGTTTCAATTACTTTAGTTATTCAGTCATGAGTTAAAAGAACATTTCCTTACTGGAAAGAATCATAGACTACCCAACCTACAATTTGGTGAAAGATCTAGTGACCAGAGTTGACAGAATCAAGTTAACTTCTCTTTTAGAAAAACTCATACTGAAACTAGTCGGTTTAATTCTGACTGACCATACTAAGTTAACTAGGCCAACACTGATTCTGTTCCTTACAAGGAGAACTCTCAGAATGGAGGACAGTGACTTCATGGAGCCTTCCTAACATTGTTGCAAAACAAAACCCAACTGCCTCCCCCCACTACCATACCAGCTCTGTGTTTATGCAGTCAGGGACTGGGAGGCAGTGATGATGTGCCTGCTGCCTACAGACTAGTGCTGGGCTTCCCTCAGCCTATAAATAGAAAGTACTACGTGGGGCCTCCCTGTTGGCCTACAGGTTAAGTCTCAGCACTATCACCACTGCAACCTGAGTTAGATCCCTGGCCAGGGAGATAACCCACATATGGTGCAGCAGACCTCTCCTGTCTTGCCCAGTGCTCCCCTCAGCAATGTATTTCAGTAGATGCGCCTATTCTGCTCTCCACTCTGTCTCTGGTGAATCATCTCACCCCCTGCACCTTTGGCCTATACCCTAGTTTTTCTATGCAAAAATAAATAAATCTTAAAAAAAAAAAAAAAGTACTAAAGGGATCCGCTTGAAAAAGCACCAGGGAGACTTCTGTGGACTTCTTCAATTGAAGAAGTTCCCCTTATGACGTGGACAGAGAAAATTAGAATCATATGCAGGCCTTCTTGGTAATTCATTTAATTTCCTGTTTTTTATCTTTTTGGTGACTTCTGTTGATGGACTATTTAAAAAGTTTCCCCTTCGAGAATGGCCCAAGAGCAACAGAAACTTTTACATTCCTGATCCCAGGGCAGAACTGCAGTGCCTCATCAACTTCTGAAATTGCATTAAAGAGTGGAGATCTCAGAATTGATCAATTACCTTTTTCTGGGATACTCATTTTATTCGTTCTTTATTTCTTTTGTAAATTTACATTTACCAGAAATCAAAGCTCCTCCAATTGAGATCTAGGTTCAGATTTTGGGGTGTGTGCGCGCGCTTTGAAAAACTAGTGTGTCTGGATAAAACAGCAGCATTTGGATCGATATCATTTGGTCAAAATAGATTTCTATGTGTTCTTGCTATTTTGTACATTTTATTCTAAAAAGTGAAGTCTATTCAAGATCACAAGAAACTTTAAAAATTCATTCTAGTGATAGAAACAAAATACAAATTTAAGTTTCTTTTCATAAGTGAAAAAAAATGTCTTTTTTCTCCAAGTGTTGAGAGTAAAAAAGAATACAATATGAGTCCTGGCACTAACTTAATTATAGGCAAAAATGCAATTGCTGCCCTTTTATTGTTTTAATAGTATGTGTCATATTCAGGACTTATCTTCATTAGTGGGAAGAACAAAAATTAGAATCATCTGCAAACTTTCTTGGTAATTCATTTAATTTCCTGTTTTTTTATCTTTTTGGTGACTTCTGTTGATGGACTATTTAAAAAGTTTCCCCTTTGAGAATGGCCCAAGAGCAACGGAAACTTCTATTTTAATGCTTTATGAGTTGGTGAGAGGAATGCACTTTGCAAAGTCTGACTGCATTCCAAATAGTGATTTGACAAAGTACTGAGTGAGAGACTGGGGGTGGGGGATATAATGTGGAGTTGTGGGTTGAAGGAACAGAAGTTTGTCCTCATCTGCTTCAAAAAGATAGTGATAATGTGTTTTCCATGTGTTACAGACTAGAATGAATAATGTGAAGTCCAGTTGTCTTAACTGATTCAGTAAAATAGCACTGACTTTAGAAACTAATAATAGGTAGTTTGTACACATCAGAAAATAAAAATTATCACAATAATAATGATTCTCAAAAATAAGATTGTTCTTTCCCTGCTTAAAAAAGAAAACCTAGGTCAACTAAAGAATAGACTTCAACCTCCCGAACCATCCTTTCCACCCCCACCCCCAGTCTTTCCCACGCAGACCTGGGGGGCGAGGACAGTTCTCATTAGTCATAGACACAGTTGAAATGAATAAAACAACTTCATTCTGGATTCCCAATACCTGAGCAATGACTCTCAGAAGACTCTAAACTTTCCAACTATAGGATCCACCCCTTTCCCCTTACTTTCCTCCAGGAAAAAGAGGAATTCAGGGACTGCCGGGAACACTGAGTCTCCATTTACAAAGCAGAAACTCTCAGAAGTGAACTTCCATTGTCAGATCATCAAGTGTTTTATACCATGTGAGAGACAATGGTCTGGTCAGGGTTTGAAGTACTTAAGTTGTTGACTACAAGGGGACTGGCATCTTTAATAAAAATAGAACAAGAAAGTATATCGACCCTCATGCTTAACCCATGTCCCTTGTAAAAGAGCTGGAATATAATTAAAGGGCACATGTCATAAAATCTGATATTTTATTTTATTGGAGACTATGTGATAAAGTTTTATCCTCATGAAAAGAAAATGTTCTGGTTTTCCCATTATAAATGCCCTAGTTCCTGCCAATCCTCTTCTTATCCCAAATGTCTTATAATATCTTGGTATCACAGCACAGATAGTGTAACACAAACACTGAGTTATCATTTAATTCAACATGTACTCATTGAAAGCAACCATACTAAGGACACCTTCCTGAAATCCCTTCCCTTGCCACCAGTGTAATAGTTTTTGATATTAGAAATCCCTTTTTTTAATTCTCCCATTTAAAAAAGGATAATGTTTTCATTTGCACTTTGCCTCAGGCACACTGGGCTGGAATTCAAATGTGTGTTTGTCTTTCTCATGATGGGGCAGATTCTCATTGCAGAGCCCTAGCAGCACCAGTTTGGGTAGCTGATGGTATTAGGAACAACACAGAAGGGCCAGCCTGACAACATTACTCCCCAAAGCCAGGTGGTCATGAAAAATTTGCAGGACAGCATCTACAAGTGCCCTTCCTTAATGAGGTGGTCAATAAATGTTAACTGTTGAGATAAGCACCTTTGTTCTGAAATCTCAAGATCTGAATAATCAATATTCACTTGCTATATTAAAATGCTATAAAAATAGAATAATCCCTTCATGTACTAGCTCAGAGAAGTGTGAGAGCTTTAGTATTCATGTAGTACAGGTTGTTTAAGGCAAGCCAAGTTCTGTTCTTTTTCAAATGCCTAGTTCAAATGCATTGTTTTTTTTTTTTTTTATGATTTTTCTTTCTCTTGCATTGCCTTAATTATTTGAACAGGGATCCTCTGGGAGTCTCTTTGAACCTTATATAGAAGGTCCCATGTACCACCCCTGCTTTGCACAGTCCCTAGGCCATGTCTTCCACCTCTAGAATTTAAGTCTGCATCCAAAACTCCCTTGGCTACCTCCACACGGGCTCATGTGGATGGCACTGGTTTTTATTTCTGTATTTCTGGCACCCAAGAAGTGAATTAGACTCCCTCCCTCCACTCATTTTTCTTTGTTTATACTTCAGTGCTTCTATGCATGTGTTGTGGAAGGGGGTATACATACATCAGCTCAGATCCTCCTTATTGCAGGAAGTCCCTTCCATCTCCTTTACATTTACATTGTAGAAAAATAGTCTATTTAAAGTTTAGGGACCTTGCAAAGAGTAATATCTGATCTTTAAAGAATGAATTGCAAAAAAATTAATATAACTCGAAGTATAACAGACTGAGCTTATATTGATCATATAAACTCTGTTTCCTCATCTAAAATGCAAAAGCTATTGTTCCCCTTCCCTACCTATTCCTTAATAGAGAATTTTCCATTATTTATGGGGAAGAATTATTTTTCTTCAAATCAGTACACTTTTATCACTGGAAACTCAGATGCCTTCAAGGCCAGGCAGGTAACACAGATGCATGATTTTGACCAGGTGTAAGAGAAGGGGAATGTACAGACTGATAAAACAAAGATCTCAATCTCCATCTATAGGTAGTTAGATTCTTTAAAAAAAAAGAAAGAAAGAAAGAAAGAAAGAAAACCATGTACAGGCTAAATTCAACACATAAACCCAAAGCTTACTACCTTACCAGCTTACCAACACGAATTAGTTCCATGTTCCTCATTGTATAGCAGGAGATGAAATTTAGACAGAATGAATAATACTCAAGGTCATGTAATTATGGAGTAAAAAGTCAAGATGAGCCTGGCCTCAGGTTTCTAATCCCCAAATCAGAGCCTTTCCCCCTGCCCCATATTGGCTCTGATACTTAAAACACCTTTTTAAAAATCAAGATGGAGACCCATTTATATGTTGCTCTCATTAAATTAAATTCAATCTTTTCCCCAGAGGTTCTTTAGCAGCAAATTCTGAGAAGCGTCAGAATATGGACAAGTTGGTTAAGAGCACTAGCAGACAGGCAGGGCTTATTAATGAGACTTTAGGGCTGTTGCATAAGTGTGCAGCTCAAGTTTCCCCTCCTCAGCAATGACCCTAAACACCACCGAAAATCTTGTAAATCAGTAAGCAAGTCAGAAATTTGCACCTGTCTCATTCAGTGAGGGCTCCAGAAACCCTGACACTATCACTTTCCAGTCCCAAGTGTCTAGGGGCCAGATTGTGCCTATGAAGCACCCTGAGAAATTCTTTTGGTCAGCGAACAAAGCCTGGTTGGCATCACTTCTGACACATAGACCTCAGCCAGCTACACTGTGTGACCTCATGCAGGGACAAGATTTTCTTTTGGCCTCTCGGTGGTATTACATCTGCCTTAAAGAAATTGATTATGCAGGAAAGGTGCAGTGGGGTGTGGCGGCCAGAGCATGTTTTTGGAACAAGGCAGGCCCACTTCTGAATGCCCTCTCTGCTATTTCATTCATTCAGTCAACAAGTACCTCTGAGAGCCCACTACATGCCGAGCAGTATTGTAGGACCTAAGGAGATAGTGGTGAACAAAACAGAAAACACCCCGCCTTTATGAAGTTTACATTTTAGTGGGGGGAGGTTGGCAATAAATAAAGTAGATAATTGAATTATTTAGTATATTAGAAGGAGGTGAGTACTAGGGATAAAATTAAGTGGGCTCAGTAAATGGAGAGTTGAGTTTTAATATGTGTTCAGGGAAGCCTCCCAGAGCAGGGGAACTCTGGACAAAGACTTGAAGTGGGTGAAACGGTGAGCTTCAAGATGTGGAAGTGGGCTCCCTGCAAAAGCACTGAGGTCAGAGCATGCATGGAATATTCAAGGAGCAAGGAGCTCGTCATGTGATGCTGTGTGGTAGGAGAGGTAGGAGGTAAGTTGAGAAAGGCAGTAACGTATGATCAGGTCATGTGTGCACTTATCTTGGTGAAGTGGGGAACGCCTGTGGAACATATTTTGAAGAATTTCCTAATGGATTTAATGAGGACGCAGAGAAAAAGAAGTTAAGAATTTTAGTTTGAACAACCCAAAGAATAGAGGTGCTAGTAACTGAGATGGGAAGGCTATGGAAAGAACTGGTCACAGGGAGGGGCGGAATTAGGGGCTCATTTTTGGAACGGTTAAGTGAAGAAGAATGAATAAACAGTTGCCTATGAGTCTGAAGCACATGAGAGACACCTAATCTGAGGATATGAATTTGGGATCATGTAAATGACTTTTTAAATTGTGAGATTCAACAGTAACACCAAAGAGTAGTGGTAGACAGGGAAGAGAACCAATACAGAGCCGAGGGGCACATCAGTATTCAAAGTGCAAGCTCCCTTTTGGGAACTGCTGGCTGCTGTGGGCTCCTTGCTTAGGACAGAGGCACTCATTCTCTCAGCTGTTCACAGCCAGCAACTTGCCTCCTCTTCAGGAATTGTCCCGGAACTACCACCCCCAAGATTTTACCACCACCACTCCCTTCAACCCTCCCCCACCCCATCCCAGCAACAGTCTTGGTTCAATGACTGGCCAATCTGGAGGCTCAAAGCTCGCCTCCTTGCCTCAGTTCTGAACAACTCCATGGGAAGTTGGCCGTTCCAGAGCACTATGGTATCAACTGAAACAACTTGCTTTGTGGTTTTGAACTTCTCCCTCCTAACCCTATTCCCTTCACACCTTGCAGGGGTATTTCTAAGAACAGATCTCTATCTCAATTTCCCAAGGAATCTGTCCTAAATCAGTGGCTTTAGGTATAGCACTTGCTTTTACAGTTTCTGTTTTGTCGCATGGTGATAATTATACCAACAGAAAGGTGGTAGAGAGCAGACATTACATGTGAAGAGCCTAGAATGATGCCTGGTTAAGAGTAAGCTCTCAAGTCATGCCAATTACTCTTACTGGAACAAGATTTTTACTGTTCCACCTTCTCCAACTCTAAAGATAATTAGACAAGTTGCCTCAGAGTGTTCGGGAGGCCTGTTGTCCTCTCCTTGAACTCTCCAAACTACACTCAGATGCTTCCATGTTCTGACAGCACCCTCCACTTCTATCATTATCAATTGCACTAGTCTATATTATAATTGCAGATTAAATTTTCTTCTGTCCCTCTTTCCTATAAACTCTATGTCTGTCATGTTCATGATTGTATCTCGAGGGGCTAGCACATTGTAGATACTCTATAAATATTTCTTGAATTGAATTGAACTGAACTGAATTGATGGACCTGTGCCTTCATTTCTGTGCGTGACTTGGTTTGGCTCAGCTCTGGGAATTATAGACCCATATGGCCTTTATAAGCAATTTGATGTCCTTTTGAAGCCTCAAAATTATCCTTCAGCTAATCCATCCATTTATCCACTAACTGAAAAATTACTTAACAATGCCACTCTGTGCTAAGTACTTGAAACAGAGTAGCAAACGAGATCTTATAGTCAAGCCATGAGGTAGACAATTAAACAGCCATGAAATCTGCAGCGCAATAATAATAACAAAAACAGGAATAGGGAGAGCAGAGAGATCTCAGTTAGAGAGTGATCAGAAACTTCTCTAGGAGATGGAATTTAAGATGATAACTGAAAAGATGAGTAGAAGCCAATTATGGGAAAGGTAGGACTATTTCAGGCCAAGGAAAATCTGAAAAGAGAAAGAAGTTGATATGTGGAGGAAAGAGAGAAAACCAGATTGAAGGTGGAAACAATGAGGGAGGGAGAAACTAAACTGGAGAGGGGTAAGGGGCAATTCATGTAGAGCATTAGACATTTCGTGCAGAGCCATACACACGTTAAGAGAATCGTTCTTCGTGCCATCTAAGAGGATGGATTGTTAGGGGAGCAAGTGTGAGCGGGAAGAACTAGGTAGAGGTTATTGCCACAAATGGCGATGGTGGGAATGGAGTAAAGCAAATCTCTTCCAGATATACTTTGAAAGGAGCCAAGGTAAGACTTACTGAAGTGACAGGTGGGGGAAAGGAGAATCAAGAATGGCTCTCAGGTTTGTGGCTTGATCCAGGAAGTTGAATGGTGATGCAGTTACAGAAATAAGGAAAACTGTGTGAAGAAGGCAGGTTTCTAGAAGAGAACCAAGAGTTCCCTTTAGGAAATGCTAAGTTTTGGAAACTCAAGAGCCTACCACGGGATGGCCAGCTGTAATCATTTCCCTTCCTGAGCCTGCCCCAGACAGGAATGGAGCCCAGAATCTATTGGGATTGCCTGAAGTTCTGGGGGCCCCCAGAGAGCCTGAGGAAGAAAGAGCCTGCAGTGCTGGGGGTGAGTAACAAGAAAGAACAAAGCATAAAGCAGCACTTGTCTCCAGCAAAGATCAACACTCAATGTTCTTGGAAACTGAAGCATACAAGTTTGAATGTCTGCAGCTAATGACCAGAAGGAGAGGTGTTGCCCAATCAGGAAAACAGCTCGAGTTGAGCTCTTGGCATACGGTCCTCAATTCCATGAAGAAGGGTCCCCTCATCCCACATGCCACTGGAATGGAAACCAGATTTGAAAGTAAGCACAGGCCTGCCAGCTGGGTGCTATTCAGACATCTGCAGGCAATCAGGGGCCTCCTCAGACATTTGGGCCTGTTCATCATTGGCTTCATGCTGAGAAAAGCAAGTGTTTTCTGTGACCACTGGTCTGTCAAATCCACTAAGTGTGCTTTGGGACTCGCTGGGCTTCTGGGGGTCGGGGATGGATAAGGAAGGTGGCCTGGAGCTTCACTCCCTAGCTCAAGCTCCAGGGATGTGACTGCACTGAACCCACAGGATGCTTTTTTTCAGGCAGTGTCAGAAACAACTCACATTCTAATGCTCTTTGGCTGTGAGCACCACAGAAGTCCTGTCAGCCTGGGTCACAAAGCTACTGTTCCTGAGCCTTGCAGCCTCTCTTCTTGCCACTGTGATTTGGCCAGTTCTCAGTCCATTCTAGCAGCACAATCTCTATCCATCAGGGAGAAATGAAATTTTCTATTTACTTCCACTGTTGTTACCAGTGAGATTGTTTTAAAACACTAACCCATCATTGCCACTTTCCCTTTGTGTCAGAGCTGTCCTTCTTAGCCAGGAGAGACTGAATATACAAATAGGCAGTGACTGACTGTACAGAGAAATAGAATTCTTTCTAGCCCACAACCTGCAGCAACCTGTGTAGGAAACCCATCCCCCTCATCTGCAATAAACAGCACATGGGGCCAGCTTGCTGTACGTCAGGCTTGTAGGAAACCAGATGCTATATCTAGTGATAATCCAGGAAGCTAAACAATAATTTCTCTAGTAATCAGTCCAAAATGACCAGGACTTCATTAACAACTTCCAATGCCCCTACTTTTTGACCCTCCAATCAACTTAGGACCAACCAGAGAACCCCCTAACCAACCACACACATGTCCCACTTCTAGTTGGCCTACCCAGTGTTGCCCCATGCTACTAACCTCCATCAGGGCACCCCGGGTGCCTTCCCTTTTTCCACCATCAAGTGTTCCACTCCTCTACTTTCCACTGTGCCCAATGCAAGTGACAGTGGCTGATTGCCTTGCTATAGTGAGCTCTGAATTAATAGCCTTTGCTTTTCTCATGTGCTTATTCTTTGTTTACTTCCACAGCCATTTATTAACTTTTCCTTTGTGAATTTCCAAACAATTTAACAGTACATTAGGGCAACCATATTGAGACCCAGTACAATAGTTAGGGCACAAATTATGTTGCTGTAACAAAGAGACCCCAAGGTGCCATGGCCTGAATATAACAGAAGTTTATTTCTCTCCCATATACCTGTCTTACAGTGGGGGGTGATTGAAAGTGGCTAGGCATCTCTGTTCCTTGAGGCCACTCAGGAACCCAGATTCCCTGTTTTGTTGTTGTTGCTGTACTGTTCCCTGGGGCGTACAGGGAACAGGTTGATTCCTTCCTACCCTGTGTGTTCTGGCCAAAAGAAGAAGGAAAAATTTCCATTTCAAGAATGTATTCTGCAAGTTGTATGTTTCACTTTCTCTTACAACTAACAAGAGCTTAGCCACATAGCCACAGCTGGCTTCAAGGAGGCTGGGGAATGTGCAGGGGCCTAACACTTGTAGAATGGGAGAAAAACAGATGTCAAAGGACAGTTGACAGCTTCACCCACATTATTCTGGATTTGAAGGGATACAAATATATGTTGCTTTTGTTCTCAAATATTAGTAAGTAATGATTTATATACAGGGTGAAGAATAGAGCTTCTAACCACATGTTTAAGATCTGCCACATTCTGGTCCTTACCTCTTTCTCCAAAAGATCCTCCTTCCTCCTCCCTCTTAAGTGCTCCTGCCAAATAGCCATGTCACACCCTGCATCAGAACCACTTCTAAATTCAAATTAATTCCTTCAAGCACTTATTCCATTAAATTATTTAAAGAGTTTTGAACACTACAAAAATACCTCTGGAGTGTTAAAGGCATGGCAGGAAGTAGAGGGGATGTGGAAGGTGGAAGGTTATGGGGTAATGTGATAATGTCCTGACACTGGAGTTGTTGAGGGGGGAGAGCGAAGCACTTGCACACGTTGAGGTTGAAGTTGTACTCCCCAAATTAAATAGTTTTGTAAATAGATAGAAAATCAGTAAAATTTGATTTAAAAGAGATAACATTTTGAAATCATATCCCTGAATGCTGGTGAGAAAGAGCATTCAGAGAATTCACAGTGTTTTCCCCACTGCAGCACTGACTGGAGTGGATTGTCACTATCAGCTCTGTTGCCCACATGTGAGTTCAGTCAGCGACCAGGTCTGTCTTCTCCATCATTAGGTCTGTAGCACCTAACCAGACCCAGGCACAGAAAGTTTGTGTTGGACAAACACACTGGTCACAACCCTTACTTCTTAGGTCTCATTGTAACAGGGTGGTCCCCAGGAAAGGGGGAAGTTCCAGGTTCCCTGCCCCACCCAAGGGAGGGTGGAGCTGAGCAGGAAGAGGAGAAGCTGCAGAAGAGACTGAGGAAGGAAGCTGGATGGAGCTAGGAGACCTGGAAGAGGCGCATGGAGCCTAGAGACACGTGAAGAAACTGTGCTTGTCTTTTGGTCGTGGACTGGGTGACACAGATGTGGGTGAGACCCGTGGGGAGGTGACAATGGCAGCTTTTATCTTGATGTTGATTTTGCTCTTTTCCTTCCGGGCTTGTCCGGTTGTTTGTGACCCTTTTCTGTGGGTCCCCACTGGAAGATGTTTTAGACTTGTAGCAGGCTTTGGGGCCTTGTTCTGGGCCAATCCCATTTGGATAGACTTTTACCCTCGAGGGGATGGGTAACTTTTGGTGCTTCACTTAGAAATTAGATTCTTTGCCTTACCTGTATTGTTTCCTAGTTTTATTAAAGTTCCTTCCCATTAAAGTCTCCTATGTTTTGTGTTGATGCGGCAGATGGCAGAACCCATTTAGAATAGGCAGGTTTGCGGGGTTTGGGCTGCCCCTCTCCCTGTCCTATAACATCATCATCTAAGAAAAGCCTCCCCATGAAAGGGAACTGTCCTTCCTTACCTGGTGCTACCATTCACCTGTGGCCACTCCTGAAAGTCTAGATGGAGCATATTGGAGGAATAACATTTTAAGCTCATATCATCATTGTGATGGTTCAGTTAATATGGCAACTTGACTGAGCTAAGAGATAACCCAGTAGCTGGTAAAACATTATTTCTGGATGTATTTGTGAGTGTTTTTCTGGAGAAGGTAAACATTTGACTTGGTAGACTGCGGAAACAAAGGTCGTCTTTACCAACACAAATAGGCATCATCCAACTCATTTAGCACTTGAATAGGACATAAAGTAAGAGGAAAGAAGAATTTACTCTTTCTGCTTCAACTGGGACATGGAACTCCTCCTGCCATTGGACATCGGTGTTCCTGGGGTCCAGCTCCTAAAGCAGGCCTCTTTGAATCTCAGCCTTGGAGCTGCCTCATATCATGATCTACCTTAGTATACTGGTGGAAAAACTGATCATCGACAAGCCACCTGCAAGTCATGCTTCCTGGCCCCCAAAGAAGAAAATTAGAGTTTTAAAGAAAAACAAACTAGGCATGAGTAGGATTGGGAAAGCTGCCAATTACAACCTCTCAATTCAGGATTGCTAGTAAAAGGATTTGAACTATTTCCATTTTTAAAGTGAACATTTGATATTAATTCTGACCTTAAAAAAGAGAAAGAAAAAAAATAAAGATGCTTTTCTCCTATAATTTCAATCCCAAAGGTTGTATTAAATCAAGCCCTCAAACATGCTAGAGTGGGAGGGCTTTCTCTGATTCACACTGGACCCCAAAGTTTGCTCATTGCCAAACCTCAGTGCACAGCATTGCTTCCCACTTGACCTTCAAGCAGCTTTCCCATCTTTATTCATTTACGTTCAGTCATTTGAATTGGAAGCTATTTAGCAAATTCTTTGCATTTAAGCAAATTCTTTACATTGTTCACATTTCAACACCTGCAAATACCCAACAGCATCCCAATCTATTCCAATTATTTCACCATTAGCCTTTTCAGCATCCCCCATCTGCAAATAAGAATGGAGCTGCAGCTCAAGGCAATCTCTTCAAAACCTAAATTATTTTATGTATGCAATAACCATTCCAAGATTACGGTTATATCCCACTGACATGACTGAGACATGGAGACGATGAATAGAAGTTGCATGCTTTATAAACACA
Source organism: Talpa europaea (assembly GCF_964194135.1). Classification (NCBI taxonomy): domain Eukaryota; kingdom Metazoa; phylum Chordata; class Mammalia; order Eulipotyphla; family Talpidae; genus Talpa; species Talpa europaea. Next base: position 45,450,349 of record NC_140071.1, on the reverse strand, counting down.
GAAAATAATTTTGGCTTATCCTTCTTTCCAAACAGGTTCTACTTTTTTTAATATATGAATTTTATTTTATTTTTTTAAATTTTTTTTGCATGTTTTTATTTATTTATTTGTTTGTTTGTTTTGTTTATACATGCACTGGGTACAGTCAGAAGCGCGGGAGGGTGAGAGAATTCACCAGAGCCAGAGCGGGGAGCAGAGCAGGCAGAAGGACCGAAGTACACTGCTGAGGGGAGCAGTGGGCGGCAGGAGAGGTCTGCGCGCCATGTGGGACCCTACCCCGGTGGCTAGGGAGAATATATGAATTTTAAATCAAAGACAAAGATGGTGAAGGACTTTTCTAATTATTTAACATATTTACTATAAACCTCACTCTATGAATGAATCATTGTGCAAGCGGGAGCAGGAAGAAGGGAGAAGTGGATCAGAGAAAACTGGGGAGTGGTGGGAGAAAAGAGGAATGTGTGGGCTGTTTCAGACAATGTTACACAAGCATCTGGGAAGGGTGCTTCTCAAACCCACCCTGCTTCTTTATCACAGTGAGCGGAGACTAGTATCACCCCTCACCCACACCCAACACCACCTCACTCACCACTACACAGAGTTCAGCCTTCCTCTGGGGTGGGGTTGAGGCAGGTCTCCCTTTTCTGTCTTCTAGGAGCTTGTGGACTTTTACACCTTTCAATGCCAGTCCTGCAGAATATGCACCTATGCAGGAGTAGTGACTCGTTCCTGAAGTCTTCACAAATCTAAAGTGAAATGAGGAAAACAAGGATAATTAGATATGTGGAATCATATACATATATGCTAAAATATTATATATACAATTATAATCATAGCCATCGATGATAGTATGTGGTTACTAACTCATTTGGGGGAAAGATGGTCCAGAGTGCAAGGCTTGATTGTGCCATGGGCCCCAGCACCCTGAGCACACCTGAGATCTGCGCTTGCTTGCAGGTGTGCCCCAGGGCCATCGAGCTCAGTTCATTGAATTTAGAGCCAGGAGTAAACAACTGTGGCATAGAATCTGGCATCCCTCTCTTTGCTTTTCTTGCTCTGAGTGAAACTTTTCTTTTGGCCCCTCTCTAAATCCCATTTTGTCCTCCCAAGCTGAAGACAACATTAGAAAGTCAGAGATCCCTTCTGGGCCTGCAAAATTCCCATGTTCCAGGTTTCTCTCTTTAGGAGTCTGCCATGCTGTCTAGTCTGGATTCGAAATCCCTACTGTGAGCACCCAGCACTGTTTATGGAGCAGGAAATCTGTCATTCATCTCCTATACACTTCCTCTTCCCTGCTTTCAACAGGTACTCCCCCAGGAAGCTGCACTGTCCATAGTGCACACAGCCAGACTTGGCAGGATTGGCCCAGCCTCCGGTGGGTTGCGGAGGTGAGGGACCTATGGGAGAATGGCTGTGGCTGCTATGAGGCCAAACAGGACTGTTCTCAATGATCATACTCTCAAGAGATCCCTTTTCAACCTAAAGTGTTACTCCACCTTTACCACATAATTTCCAACTCATTCACTAGAATGCCATGTGATCTTTTCCATATGTGAGAGGGCCAGCCATATGGCATTCTTTGAAACTGGAGTTTATGAAGTCATCAGTCGATCTCTGCAGAGATGCAGGCAACCTCAACCACAAGCCGTAGTGGACCGCTTCTGCTGCACACACAATACCAGAGGAAAGTGTGAATCTAGCAGTTTCCCTTTCCTGGGCAATGACGGGGAGAGTGTGTAGAGGGGGTTTGCTTTTACATCTGATCTCGTGGTCAGCCGCTAAAACTGTTTTAAGACTTAAGCAGATTTCTGCCCAAGGGATCTATCACAGTGGCCTATGCAGATATATCTTCTGTCATATGAACCAGTTAGCTATTGCCAGAATAGTTCTGCATAACAAACAACCATGAAACCGCAGTGGACCTCCAGTAAATATTTATTTAGCTCCGAATGCGCAGGTAGGTGATCTGGGCCACGTTCAGATGGGCGGTCCTGGTCTCAGCTGAACTTACTCCCATGTCTGGGGCATAGCTGTTGGCTGATCTAGGATGGCTCTGACTGGATCACGGTTCCTAGGTCATCTTTCCCTGTGCTAGTTTGGACCTGTTCTTATAGCAACTGCAGAGGAGGAAAAGGTGGAAAAGTACAAATATTTTTTTGCCTCAGCTGATCTTGAATTTGACAACATTTGATTAGCTAAACTGAGCCGCATAAACTCAGGATCCTGAGGACATTGTGCTGCAAAATTATGTAGAGAAGGACTTGGATCCAGGGAGGGTGGATACAAGGATAGTGTTATTGGGACTAGGAAAGCAGTCAGTCTGCCACCCTGTACATTTTAGCTTTTTAGTGAGTCTGAATCTGAATTTGGAGAAAGTAAAAAAAGGAGGGTAGGTGTGTTAAAAACAACACTTTTCCTTCCTTGTGCTTTCCTACCACACACCTGTGCTCCCCAACAGGCAGCCCCGTGAAACTTGCATAAGGCAATGAGTGTGTTTGTGGATAATTATTAATAAATAACAACAAACACTTCTCTGGAATCCTTCAAGATATGATGCAGAGAAGCAGCCTAGTTTTGCTGTTTACATGAAATGAAGGTGTACTTCCCATACCCACAGACCAACATTTGTGAAGTGTTTACAGCCAAATAAATCCAATTCGAGCAGCACATCTGTCGCCAGTCCTCCGCAGCTGTTATTGTAGCAGCACGGTTCTCCTCTCCCGCTTACAATACACCCCCTAGAAGCCTTGAATGCCTTGAAGCTTGGCGACAGCGCTTGTAAATGCATATATTACTCCAGTGGTGTAATATACCTATATACAAGGCAGAGAGGATGCGGCCTAAAGGAGAGAAGATGACTTATGCACTGGCTTATTTGGGTTTGCTCTCTGGTTCTGTCACTCCCTGGCTCAGGGTTTTGGGACTTGTTGATTTCAAGTAAGTGAAGCCATCCTCAAGCAAGGTTAAGATAGGGTGATGTCTTGTGTGCTCCAAGAGTGAGACTGCCGCTGAGCCTCAGGAAAGGCACTTGTCATGGGCTGACAAGAAAGAGCAGGCACACTCTTTGCTTTCCCTCGCTGCACCCTCTGGGCCTGCTTCACCAGCTGCTGTCCGCGAGGCAGGCAGGAGATGGTGCCTTACAGCACCTAGGTTTACTTGTTTCGGGCCCAGCCACATGTGGATTGTGTCAGTCCCAAAATCGGTTTCCTGGAAAGAAAATCTTGCATAGCCTGAATCTGATTTCTATGCCTGCTCCAGGAGACAGGTAGGGGGACAAATGGGGCTGCTGTGGGTCCAAACACCCAAATGAGTTTCCAAAGAAGGTTGATTTATTGTTAGCAGGCAGAGAACTCAAGTCAGCTTCAAACAGGGCAGGTTGTTTCGCTTCTCAAAGCCTGTTTCCTTGTCTCTAAAATGGAGGCGATGTTAGACCCCACCTCTCTGGATTGTGGTGAAAATTGAATAATTTCAATATGTTACTAAAAGAGAAAAACCTTTCATGAACTATAAAAGACAATAAAATATTAACTTAATGTCTACTAGAATAAATCCTCTTGTTCCTATCTTCTGAAACTATGGAAAGTATGAAAATGGACAGATGCGAGATCAAGCATGAATATTGCAAGGACAAGGTCACTGTGTCTAGATCACAGGCACATTTATTCCAGGCACTGACCAAAAACGTGACTATCCCAAAATATTTTTTAATTATATTTATTTTTTCTAATTATAGAGCAACATATTCTTATTATGACGTACTCAAGTACTCTTGTAATGGTATTCAACAATAAGTAAAATATCTCCCATGATCCACTCCTCCTCCACTCTGAAATCCAGCCATAATGTTACCACAGCTTGGCATCCCTCCTAGAGAGACAAGATTAGCCAGATGGACCAGGCACCAGAAAGTTGAAAAATGAAAGCCAATATATGTAATGCAAATCCATAAATATTTTTTGAGCCTATAGAAACTAATACATAGAGAATATGATGGATAAATGTGGCTCTGTTTTTTTAAAAAAAAATCTATTAAAAAAAGACACCATTTGCAAAGTTTTAAAACACAGAGTAAAACCTAAGGGAAGATTTTTGCAAGGCATGTAAATGACAAGGGATTATTATTTAGAACCTATAAAAGCCCATACACACTCTTCCTCCCCAAAGACTGCTTCTCCCACCTCCCCCCACAAAGAAAAATGAAAATAGTCATTTTACATAAGAGAAACTGAAAATAAACTTAAGAAAATATGCTAAATTTCACTGATAATCAAGGAAATTTTTTGAATAACAATATAATACCATAACCATCAAATTGGAGTAATTGTTTTTTTTCTTTTGCTTTTTCTTTTCTTTTTTTGCATAGAAGAACTGGGTTGTAGGCCAGAGGTGCAGGGGGTGAGAGGATTCACCAAAGACAGAGTGGGGAGCAGAACAAGCAGATTTTACTGAAATACACTGCTAAGGAGAGCAGCAAGCAAGACAGGAGTGGTCTGCTGCACCATGTGGGTCAGCTCCAGTGCCAGGGATCAAACTCAGGTTCAATGTAGTGGTGACAGCGCTGAGACTTAACCCCTAGGCCATCAGGGAGGCCTGTGGTGATAATTTAAAAATTTGTAAGGCAGATTTGACAAAGGTGTGGGGAAACAGGTATGCTTACACAGTCTCAGTGGAACTATAAATTAGTACAATCCCTGTGGGAGCAATCTAATAGTATGTACTAAATGATACATACCAATTGACCCAGCACTTTCACTTCTCAGTAACTATCCTTGAGAAACATCTGTACACACAAGGAGGCATGCCCAAGCTGTTCATTGTAGTAATGAACAGTTGGAAACACTTAATTTGCTTTAGTAGATGCTTACTTCATATGCTTTAGAGTTATGCAGCATTTAAAAAGAAAGAGAAGTGAATGGATCAAGCTTTAAGATATATTAATAAGCAAAAGAAAATAAATAAAATTGCATAACTTGAAAATGATGCTATTAAAGAAAATAGAGAAGAAAGCAAACAAAGTACATGCCTGTATAACGTCTATGAGTACATTTAAGCTAAGGATGCAACCAAGAAATCTGGAAGGAAGCACAGCAGCTGATATTAGTGATTTAAAGCTGGGAAAGGAAGGAGAAGAGCAGGGGTAATTTTATTTTTATAAGGAGAATTAACATGTCACTTGAGTACTTCAGAATCAATTATATGAAAATATTATAGTCTATTATAAAAATTATTATGAGATAGGTGCAAGAATATAGGAAAGTTTCAGCCTAAGGGTGCTGCTGAATTTTATGATGGGGGATGATCATGAGGGACTTAATGGGAACAATCTGTAGTGGAGTGGAACTTGGGGAGTGCGGGGTGCACTGAACATTAGTGCACTGATGTGCAATCCCAGCAGAGCAAGATAAAAGAGGCTGGAGGAGTGGGGTTCTTTAAGCAGGATGTATTAGAAGAACCCAAGAGAGCCCTGCTTCATGGGGCCTTTTAAAGATGGTGACATAATTTTCTGATTATAAAATAATTCAAGTTTTTTGACCTAAATCTAATCAATACAGAAAAATACAAAGAAAAAATAAATATCACCCACCACTCTATGTCTCAGAAAGAACCACCATACATGTCTAGGTGTACACTTGTTCCTTCACTGCTCCTTTGTACCCAAGCCCAGACATTGCCTATCAACCAAGCCTCACACTATGCATAGCCTTAGGACTCCTCCTAGGGCTCACCCCTCTTGGGGGTACAGGCAAAGTCCTTCTTCATCCACATCTTTAATTAGGCCCCATTAAGAAAAGAGCTACCCGAAAATTCTCAGGGCTGGACATAAAAATGAAATGTGCTTAAATATCTTCCAGACAAGGACAAATGTTATCTTTTTTAAAAAACAGAAAAAATACCTATTCCTTAAAACCACATTTTACCCTTGTTAAAATGCCCAAGTTGTATTACCAGGCAGCAAAAGAACACCCAAAAGGCTTCCTATCAGTGTTGTCTCCCAGGAAAAAAAGAACCCAGAGGATGGCTAGACTTATTCTTGGTCTTTTTTCCAAAGGTATCCCCAAGGTCCATTTGAAGAAGGGCAGTTGAGTTACATGCTTGAATGGGAGAGTACTTCTCTTCACTCCCATCAATAATTCCTAAGCCATCTTTAGCCAGATGCTGTCAACAAAAGATAAATGTGTGTGGTAGCTTAGGGGGAGGGTGGCAGTCACTGGGATGTTCAAGATCAGGGCAGGCAGGGGAGCCTCCTGACTACCCAACACTTAGGGCAGGTGCCTCCCCCTCCTCAGGAGAGCAAACCACCAGATGGTTGCAGAACCAAGTCAGTGTGTTCAGATAAAGCCACATTTGCAAGGACTTGTATGTTAGGGAGATGCTGTAAGGAATTGGTACTAATATCAGGGGATCATTATGACTTTCTTAGTTTACTTGGCACACATTTTTTTTGTAAGTAGCCCCGTGTCCGTTCTGCTTTTCACTACACACAATTCCAGTGACTGAGGCCTGATGATATGTGAAGGATTGTGCCAGATTTCAGCATACCAAGATAAATGAGACAACATCCTTGACCTCAAGCAGGAGGTCAATCTGGTGGCCCAGACAGATATGAAACAGACTCACACTAATGCAGATGGGATGACATAAGAAAATTGTAACTAAATACTCAAAGAAAAAAGCCTTACAGTGTGTCTACCACTTTATAAAATCTTTCATGTGCATATATTTACTTAGCAGAGTTAATTAGGGGTACCATTTGCAGTAGGTGGCTCTTGCTGTCAGTCAGCCAAGTCACCCAAACTGGGTATATTCACTGTTTCCACATTAACCCAATCTTGCTTCCTTCTGCTTCTCTCTCCTGAATCAAGTTTCAAGACCTACCTGTTTTATTCTGTCTCTTCATCCTGATAGATCCTAAGCCCCTAAGGACAGCTTTAGGTGTTGGGTTGAATCGTAGTGTTTGTAGACCAAGTTGGGGCAAAGGATTATAAATTAAGGGTAGAGAAGATCTCGCTCCTATGTGATGGAAAGAACTTGCACATGGAGTCTTTGCTATGGTAGTAACAAATTGCAGCTTCACATTTTGCCCCTCTGGTGAGTAGGGAGACTGTCAAGAGTGAATGGGCTAGAACTCCTCAGTCCAATCCTTCCTGACTATATTTGGAGTCACCAGCACTTACAATCTCTACTATCATTTCCCTCAACCCTGTACTCCCCAGTCCCTGCATTGATTGAGTCTGTTTTCAGGTGTGAGTAGCCCTTGACAATCTAAAACCTTCAGCGGCCTCTCAGACAGCTTGGTAGGCCCCAGTGATGCTGATGCCCTGCTTCCTGTCTTTGGAACGGTAGCCCTGGATCAGGTGATATGTGGGGATTAAAATGATGCTCTCCATGTCCCCGAGCCTGGCAACAACCCTGACTTTTGAGTTCTGGGCTCGAAGCTTCTTTGGAAATCTACAAAGGCTCTTCCCTTCACTATGAATAATTCCTGATTTCATAGTTGTCCTCATGAGAACTCAGATTCCAATTCTCCATGTGTCATAACCTCCAATTATAGGGGCTTTTTCAAAAAAGTTTTTAAAAAACTTTTTTCTCCAAGAATTTGAAAACATTTTCTGGGGATCCCTCCTCAAGAGTCTTCTGAAAATATTGACTCCTGGAGCCCTTTGCCCCATCAAGCTAGTCTAGGCCGTTGGGTACATTGATTCATTTTGGAATTACCTCTAATTCTCTGATCTCAGAAGAGAAAGAACCCCAGAAGCAATTTTATATCGCATGGGAGGCTGTAGTCTTCATTAAAGAAGGGTGAGTTGGGGAAGATGTGGCCACTCCTCCTGCTCCTGTTGTCCTTCTGCCTGGCCCTATCTACCCCTCACCACTCACCACCCCACTGGAGAGGGGAAAGGGTCCTTGGCACCACATTTCTGAGGTTCCTTCTATCATCCATACCCTACCACATACCCTAGGGTATGAATTTTTAGCGTTTCATGGAAACCTTGAAGTTAAAATGAATGTTTGGCCAGTTGGCATCGCTTCTACCTTGAGAGCTACCACACCCCAATTTTCATTAGTGAACTGTTTTTCTACGGCAGTGCAAGGCTTGGAAGAAGTGTTGATTAGTATGTCCTTGCATATGCTATGCAAGCTGTGGGCATGTGATCCAGTTGACAGTGAATATTAATATGAGCAAAACAAGGATAGGGAAGGGCTTCAATGCGCACAGTCAGAACAACCCACCCCTGACAAGACCACTGATTTATCCTGCCAGGTGGATCTTGATACTGCCCTGGTTCCTGTCCTTTTTAAAACCTGGTTCTCCAGCATTCCCTTTGGTTCTCTGAGCTACTAGATATCACTAGAAGAGGTTTCTTCTCTTCCTCTTCTTTTGTTTAAATTTGCTAAGGTCTATTTTTTTAATTAATTTATTTGTACAAGCACTGGGTACAGTCAGAAGCACGGGAGGGTGAGAGAATTCACCAGAGCCAGAGCAGGATGCAGAGCAGGCAGAAGGACCGAAGTACACTGCTGAGGGGAGCAGCGGGCGGCAGGAGAGGTCTGTCACATCATGTGGGACCCTCGCCGGCGGCTGGGGATCGAACAGGTGCTGCAGAGGCTGCAGGCAGCTTTGTGGCCCAGCACTCAACCACTGCGCCACTTGGGAGGCCCTAAGGTCTATTTTTGTTGGTTGCTACCAAAACATCTTGACAAAGAATTTATCTGATTCTACCCCTTCACTTCATTAGGAAATTGAGGAGCAATAAGGGTCTTGCCTGCAGTCACACAGCAAAAGAGAACAGAGTGAGACAGAGCTCAGGTCCCCTCAGTCCCTCTCTGGACTCTTTCCACTTACCAACTACCTGTTGTATATTTAGGAACCAAGGCAGGATATAGGAGCGTGCCCCTTTGTGACTGGGTGATGGTGGCCCCACAGTTCTGGAAGCATGTCTCTGGTTCATCTTGGGAGCTGAAAGCTAAAATGGATTTTCAGTGTCTCTCATATATGCTATCACATTGTTGCCATTCTTTGGACCTGAGTTACTGAGAACTTACTAAGAAGATGCCCTGAACCAGCCTTTGAGGAGTGTGAGGGGAAAGTGCAGTCAACAATCAGACATAGGACCAACTTGTGGCCTCAACTTCTGCCTTAGAGCATGCTGTTGTGGCAGTCCAGCTGCCATGATGGCTGGTACCTCTGAGGAGCAGTACTTTCAGGGTGATTGTGACATCACACTGTCCTCACCAATAGAGGGTCCTCTGTTGTGTTCCTGCACCTCCATTACCAACACTGCTCCCAAAACACAGGCTTTCATCATCTCTTACCTGGACATGTTTCATCAGCCATATACCAGGTCTCTGCCTCTAGTTCTTTCTTACTTCCTCTCATTTTGGGAGACAATTATGAGGGCAGCTCTTGTCACACTTCCCTTTCCAAGTTTTGGTAGTTTCCCAGGCTTGTGGAAGAAAGAAGAACCTTAGAAAGACAGTCATAGCCTTCTAACCTTACACATCTGGATGAATTTCTACTCAGTGATAATACAGACACACATACACACTCACACGCCAGCTGTACTTTGCATCCTCCCTTCAGCACATCAAACTTTTTCACCCAGGTTGTGCTTCAACCTACTAAAGATTCCATTTGAATCCATTCCTTATCTTTTTCCCCTTCAGAAATTCCCTTGTGTCTCAGGAGCTAAATGTACACTTCTGCTTAACAAATTCTCTGTTCCCTTTTTCCTATCCCAAGATTGATGGTCTCTCCCTAGTGCTCCCACAGTAATTTGCTATGGCTTGCATTGTGCTGCTGTTTTCATTTTGCTTTGCAGGAGCATTAGTCCTTGGCTTAAACTCTCTCTCACTGGCTTATAAGTACCTCCAAGGCAAGAATTAAGTCTTATCATCTCTGTATCCCACTTACAGAACTAGTACATTATGCTTAATAAAGATATGTTGAACTTTATTCAACAAGCATTTGTGGCTTGTACAACAGTAGGCATATCAGCTAGATTGGGTGCCAGTCCTGACCATTCTCTTCTCCCCCAAAACAGATTTTTCAAATTATCTGCAACAAAACTCTGATTTTCCTTTAACCCCGAACTTCCTTCCACCCGGTCAGTATACACATTGCCCTTTCCTAACCTAATCAAATCATAATACTGTCACACTTGTTTCCTATGCTGTAAGGAAATAAGACACATTGCACACAGTAGGATGACTTCTTGATCCTCTCTTCTAGTCCTCCCCAGAGGAAACGACTTTCCTCAATTTGGCATTTATATATTTTACAGGCATCCTGTATATCGTCAGGGCACTGAAATAGAAACTTGAGGAGATCTGATGCTTCCACAGATGGAAATGAAATGTGGGTGTTTATAACTGTGGTATAGCCAAAATTCCTATATGACAAAACATGGTGCATTCCTGGTCTAAATGATGTTAGAGGCACATTCTAGGCTCTATTGATGGATCCATGAAGAAGAATACCCTCTTACCCAGGGTATTCTTCACTTCATGAGGGTTAACAAGACCATGGAGCTTTGGGCCTGGGAATGAGAACACAGCCTGGATCTTCAGGCAGCCTTGGTAGTAATCCAACGAGGGCATCCTCTCAGCCTCACTCACTCACTACCTGCTAGACTAGGCCAGCTTTTGTAGACTGGCCCAGCTTCTCAGATATCCTGAATCCATAATAGCAGATAACTCTGCCCATTTTCAAGTTTTATATAAATTATGAGCTGTTTTTATACACATCAGTCTGCAAATTGCTTTCTTTTTTTGCTCAGCTTTACATTTTGAAGTCTTATAGTCATGTTAAATATTTTTTTAAAAAATCCCACTGTAAGCAAATAGCAAAATTTATAATTTTTTCCAGTGAAAAGTGACCCAATTCTAAAAATCTGACAATGCCTCAGTGAACACACCTATACACATGTTACTATATGTAACTACTTCTCACTTTAGGCTTTATGACAGTCTGACAGACGAGTGAAAGGTATCTCCTTGTGGTTACAATTTGCATTGTGTTACTAGTAGAAAGAATGAAGCTATTGAGGCAAGGGTCAGAAAACTTTTTCATAAAGGGACAAAGAATCAATATTTTAAGCCATACAATTTCTGTGGCAATATTTGTTCTGGCCTAGTAGCACAAAAAGCAGTCACAGACACTCATTCATAAACTAAAGGGTATGTTCCAATTACAAGTTATTTACAAAAGTAGGCAGTCATCAGTAGGCTGTAGCTTGCTCGCTTTTGTTCAAGAAAAATTGTCTGAAAAACATATTCAAACCAATAGGAAAATAAACAAGACTGGAACAGGTAATATACAGAAGATATTGGACAGTAAATACTTAAAAGAGTTCAGTCTCTCAAGGCACCAGAGTTTAAAATCAAATCCCTCCCTGACACAGCCCCAGACCGCCTTCAGGTACTTCTGCTAGGGCAGGAAGCAACTGTGCAAATGAAATGAGGATTATAGCATCTTGGAGAAGCTCTCCCCACTTAGAATGGGGTGGTGGGGGGAGAGGCCCTATCTGTTCCCTTGTTTACCCTAAAAGTACTAAAGTATCCAAGACCCTTCTTGGCACTTGCAGATGGCATTCAGCAAGTAGGGGTGGGGAAGCAGGAACAACATCTGGTGAAATCAATGATAAAGGACAGAGACAATTTGCAGACCATCCTCCCTGAAGGTTAAATTCTTTGTGAAAGGCGAATTTAACAATGGGATAACAGAGCAGAAGCAAAGAGATTTCCAGAAGTCTTGCTGCTTGGTCAGCTGTAATAGGTTTCTCTGAACATTGCTGATATCATACATTTTAAATGAGTTAAACTTAGAGAGAGTTTGCTATTAGTAAAACATCCCACTACCCTGAAGTGTGTTCAGCAGGGAAACTAATAGTTGCAGAGTTTGCAAAACACTCCATCTTCCCTGGATTAAGTTTGCAACCTGGGAAAACACTGGGAACAGATGGTTTGCAAAAAGGGTTTAACAAGCAGACCTGACAGGAACTGAATGCCTGCCTGTGACAAACTGATGGAGGAAATCTGTGCACTGCCCTCCAGGCAGCGGGGAGGGAGGGCCCTGATTATGTTGGTGCTAAAGTCTGGAGAGGGCCCCAAGACACAGCACTCAAAAAAGCAGGCCTATCTCACTAGTTAAGACAATGCTATTGATAGTACTGCTTTAACCCATCCAGGATGCTTTTGAAGCCTTCTTTGTCTCAAATGTTGACAAGCTCTTAGCTAGGTAACATGGCAGATATCACTGGTCACGTCTGTTTTAAGCACATAAGATTTTAACACAGACCACCAAGGAACCCTCAAACATATGCCACTTCAGAACTCACCTCTCCAGGATACTCTCATTCTCACTCCACCCCCTTCCTACAAACCAAGTAAGGAAGCAAACTGCCTGAAAGGCATAACTCTAATGACACCACAACAAAGGCCCTGCAGAGAATTGTGACTGACCCAGGATGACAGTTCTCTCTTAGGTCAGATTCCAGAATTAGCTACTGTAGCCAAAATGTCCCCAATGCAGAACATCTTCTCCATGATATCAATTCAGTTCTCAGAGAAAGGATAATGGAAAGATACATTTTAGCCCTGACATTTTTCAACAACTGTCTTTCTCAGAAACTATTTTCTTAAAGCCTGTATGACCCACGTTGTGCCTCTGCTCTCATCAGGACATGGGAATAAAGGGTAGCAATGTAATTGTATTGACTTGGATTAAACAGGCTCTTGTATAATCCTGACTTGCTCAAAATTATATGTCCCACATGGAGTACTGGCATTTTCCAGTTGCCACTCATTTATGCTTCCAAACAAGTCTTTTCTCACTAATGGTATAACTGCTATTTGCCAGGAATCATCCCTACTCTGATGGGGTGCATGCATTTATACACATGCACTGGGGCTCAGTGGTGCCCTGTTGAACCTGCCTAGGGTGCACATGCACACATCCAGCCTAAACCCTGCACAGTTCCAAGAGGTTGCCAGTTCCTCTCAGGAAGAGATAATCAGCCTGTTTCCTGTCTCTGTCTCACTTTTGCAGGTTGTACTAAAGTAACCCCTCTTGGACCCCCATGTCTCAGTGAGCCTTTAGTAAAATCAATTCTGTAGCTTCCGTCTGGAGCCTTTTTCTCAGTAAAGGTTCAGATATAGCTTATACCATAGGTCAAGACATTGCATTGTCCTCTCTATTCTCTCACTCCTTTCATCCCCTATCAGCTCTCCAATGTACTACAGGTCCAATAACAGAAGCCCTTCTGCATACCACCTCATACAAAGTGACACCATACCTCAAGAGACAGACTCTTACCTTAAGAGACAGACTCAGATAAACAAGAACATGAATCTGAATTCAAGATTAAAGACATATTTCACTTAAGGAAATGAAACACAGCCCAAGCTCATTGGACTGAGGGAAAAGTTAACTAAACTGCTAAATAGCCTATATATCATAACTTGAAAGAACTTTGTTCACCAGTAAACAGTTATTGTACATTTACTGCCAAAAAGGACAAAGCATGCCTTTATTCCTACAGTCTGGCCTGTGACAGACATTGCTAAGCAATCAGGCACTTTCCCACTGAATCTAAATGAGATAGTATCTTTCTCAAAATTGCATCCCTGGCGATCATTAGCAATCACTAGAAAGTTGCCTGTAAAATAAAGCCAATTTGCTATTCCTAAGGAACCACACATAGATACTGGAGATATGTAGATGAATAAATATAAAATGCTTGCCTTTGAGCAACAACTGGATAGCCAGACACATGACATCTATCAATACAGATTGTGAGGGAGGAGGGCTGCGTTAGTCATGGTAGGCTGAAATGAGGAGGTGATGTTCACGTAAAAAAAAGTAAAATATTATAATGGGAAGGAAGAAATAGTGTAGTCAGAGCAGCAGACAGGGCAGACAAGTGACATGAATGCCCACAGCATGGTGGGGCATGTCTTATGGGAATGGATTCTAACCACTCAGAAGGGAAGGTGGGAAATATCAGTTGGGGCCAAACTTTGAAAGGGCCTGAGGAGATTGAATAACAATGGGAAGACAGACAATAAGGAGAAAATTGAAAATTTCTCAAAAGGGTAGTAATAAGATCAGATCTGAGTTAAAGAAAATTAGTTCTATCAGGGTAGAAAGCATGATGGGAACCAGGGAGTCCCATCAGAAAATTAGGTTGATAGAACAGACCAGTGGGATGGGGCAACAGGGGTGCGGAACCTCTCCCGGCCCTCCCCACAACTAAGGCTACTCTCTTTTGTTTATAAACTGGACTTCCATATGGATCTTGTTTGAAGAGAATACACTGTGATCTTAAAAAAGAAATACAAAAACCATACTTTGGGCCGGGGGTGATGAGAGCCTGAATTAAGGCAGCAACCATGAGAGGGGGTAATAAGAAGTAGTGGTGTTTGTTTTGGTTTTGCTTTCAAGAACTGTAATACAAACAAAAGTACTAAACAAGGTCTATCTAAATGTCTCAAAATATATTTGCTTTTAATGCAAATTGATATTTTAATTATTTTAAAGATCATATGCCTCAGTAGATTAAATATTTCCCCCATAAATTTGATATTTGGCTTATCAACTCCCCTCTACCCACATACATGCTCCTAACTGATTAGTCTCTACCTGAAATGTTATACATTTTTAATTAGCCCTGATTAATAAAGTTCATGAGAGGTATGCTTGGCTCACCCAGAATTTGTCCCCTAAACCATTAAGAGAAAGTTCACAGTCCCAATCAGACCTTCCTCTGAGACATTTAATTCTCAAGTGAGACATATGCTTCCATACACGAACGGTAAAAGACTCAGGACCCCTAATTTCCATCTGCTCCCTAACTTAACCTTTGGTTCACCCTTCCCAAAGCCTGGAGGAAGAAAACACTACAGCAAAAAATCTTCCCCTCCTTACCAGAGAAATGGCAGTGTCGAGCAGTGGTTCTCAGAATTGAAGTTCCCAAAATTTTGGAAAGTAGTTCTAAGGACCAACAACATAGGATATTGCCAATATGTCAATTTTCCAAGAAAGAATATTAAGAAAACAAGAGCCATTGATGCTAGTCATTTCCAAAAAACAGTTTTCCAAAAAGCAAGAAGTCATCTCAAGAATCAAGGGTGGTTCTTTAAGTTAAATAACTTTTTGCTTCAGGAACCGTTCTGGTCTGGACTTAAATGCTGTTTTGTACCTTCAACCAATAAGGCCGTTGCCACTGACCAATACCCTCCAAGGATGGGTTTGAGAACCAGAAAGTTAGTAAGTTCCCAGGAGCTGGAGTGCGGAGAGTTCCAGCCTCTTCCCTGACCCCAAGACACTAGAGTCCCTTCCAATTGCAAGAGAAACCTCTATCACTGGAAGAGGAGAGAGCTGCCTTCCAAGCTGGAGCCTAGAGTTTGTTTTTCTGTGAATGAAACAAATTTATAAATGGTGGTTTATTACAGTTGGAATGTCAGAATAGTCAGGTACTTTGGGTAAAGTTATATATGAAGCAAGCTTTTCTAGTCTGGCCTGAGAATTTAAGCATTTATAACCTTGTTCCCATCTGAAAATAGTTTCCCAAAACATGATTTGGAAGAACGCTCTATTCTTGTTGGCTTCCTGGTCCCTTTGCATTCTAGATGAGATGTTAGTCTCATCCTTAACCCCCAGATGCAAATATTAATTGGTGTTTAATGGAAACTTTTCATTAATGAACTTAAGAGTACTTTCTAAAAATGTGTGCTCTTGCCTTCTCTGGGACATCTGCCTGTATGGGGGAAGGCATCTGGCTGGGAGTTAGGAGTCCTGGGTTCTAATTCTGACATTACTATATATTAGCTTTGAGCAGTTGGGCAAGGGTGAAATGACTGGGCCATACCTCTGAGATTCTTCCACTGCCAACATTCTGTGATTTATGATTTTGTGACAAGTAGATTATAGACAGCGACAGAATCTTTCCATAGCTCCTGTTCCTGGTCAAAATGCAGTGTGAATAGTCCAACTATTTTATTAGGATGTCTTTATTTTTATGGCTTTTCCACCAAATGCATTGCTTTCATTAGCTGGTTTGAGTTTTGGGGACACATACTTGGCTCTTAAGTCCACACATGCTTTCTGACAACAGGCAACAGAGGATGTGGACGCCAGAATGTTTGGGAGTTCTATAACTTACGGTGCCTGCTGGGATTTTGATTTGATGAACCTGTTTCACTGTTATAAATTACCAAGGCTCTCCTTCCCCTGTATCTTTTCCTGTGTTTTTGTTCTAAAACAGTCCAAATAATATACTCTAGAAATTGGCCATTTCTATTTTGAAAGTGCAAGATTCGTGGGTGTCACCCTGAGGGAAAAAAATTTCTCCTCTTAGATGTTTCTGTGGTTCCAAGCCCACTGTAAGCTGTGTCTTTGACTTGACAAAGAAAGTCATTCTATGAAAAGCTATTTCTAGCCCAGCACTGCTGTTTATGGCTTAGGTTCAGCAACGCCATCATTTTTTGCAGACTCAGTCCCAATACTCCCAGAGAAATTATGGTGACTTTGATGAGTGAACAAGAGTGACCGTTTGTCCAGGACCTCACAGAAGTCACCCATGATCATTTGCTTATACTTTTCTCTTAACTGGTTTAATGCAGACTCTTAAATGCAGAAACCCAAAACAGAGCCCAAAACAGAAACCCAAAACAGAAACCCAAAACTCCCTACGTTGCTGGTCTGAGCTTTCACTAGTGAAATCAAAGAATCAGATGATAATAGTGGCAGTAACAACACTAAAATCTCATTTATTTGGTCCTTATGCTAGGCACTTTCCCAAATCTGTCCCCATTTGTCAATGAGGAACAAGAGATCACGTAATTTGTTGAAGAGCTTGATATCTGAACTAACAGAAACCTAGGATTTAAGCGCAGGTCCATCTAGGAAAAAAATTCACCTTATTCCACTTAGGTACACATATTAAAATGCTGAAGTAACTGCCCCGGCGCCTTCTAACTTACAAATTCTTTAACAGCTTGTCCTTAGTTCTGCTCAAGTAATAGCTACCTCCCCAGCTTATTCCCCACCTGCCTAATGACAGAACTTCCTTGGCCTTTCTTCTGTGTCTTTGGGAGGATCCAAGTGGCAGCGCAGAAGATGCTCACAGGAACTCATGCTACTCCTTACACTTCTCTTGTTCCTCTCCACTGGCCTCCTGTCAGCCGTGCCATATGCTCTGTAACTCTCAGCGACCTGCCAAAGCTCTGGAGTGGTGGGAAACCACTGTGATCCTAACAGACCTTGGGCCATCAACCCTCCTATCTCCTGCTGCTAATGGGGCCCAATGACATCTTGGCTTATTCCCAGGCCTCTCTCTGACGAGAGGGGAAGGGTTGCTTATCGTCTGTATCCTGCTCTTTTTGATGTGTTTTATTTTGCATACATGTGGCACGGAATGAAAGACACAGACGCGTAGCAGCCTTATCTGGGCCCACTCTGGGGTTATGGTTCTGTTCCTCCATACGGTCCTCCCAATTAGGGCATATAAGCACCCTGGGCCTCAATTAGGATTCAAGATTCACATAATGGGTGTGCTCATTCCCCGGTTCTTTCTTGGGTTCTCTAGCTGAGACAGATGGACCAGGGCTTCTTTCTCCTTTAAAGGGAAGTTGTTCTCCCAAGATCCCAGGCTTTCCCTGTAGTTGGGTGTGCCTGTGTCTGTATGAACTCACTGGCTCCTAGAAAACATGGTTTGAGGGAATGAGATGGTATTTCCTAGCAAACACTGGATGTCCAAGCCTCGGAAGAGGAAGTCAAGGAGATGTGTGTTGGGATGGGAATATTTTGAGCTACCTATCATGATTGTATCTCAGATTTTTCTCCCCTCCACTCAAGCAGGTAATAATTTTGCTTCTGCCTCATGAGAGGTTTGTGGAAGGGCAGAGAGGGCAAACACTTTCCTTCCAAGCACTGGAAACAATGCCTAAGTCCTAAAGGACAATTTCCCTAAATTAGAAAGATCCTGTACAGCTAGGGGAAGGCAAATGTAGAAGTGACAGAGAGAAGGATTTGTAAGTCCTGCTTCCTGGGAGGGTGAAGTGAGCGTGCTACACAGCAGCCTCAGCAGAGATGCTTGGGGGCAGGATGGAAAGGTGGAAGGGAGTAGCACATGGCTGACAGCACAGACGGTGCCTGGGCCTGAGGGGGCCATGTGGCTGGGTGAGGTCAAGGCTGTCTCAGAGATACATTGTCTAGGCAGAGATGTGAGGACCAGGTAGGCCATCATACTGCCGAAACTCCAAAAATACCGGCATAAATAACCTGAGGGAGAGGACCGCAGGAGGCACTAAGGTTATGCATTTTTTGGTTTGTTTGTGGGGTTTTTTTTGCCACTGATGAGAAATTAGATCTTGGAATTAGAAATGAAGTTGTTATAGAAAATCTTCATTTTCTATAATGTATTCTGACACCTGCAGTTTGCAGACAGGGAAGCATGCCCTCTGTCACCCATCTTTGCCCCTCTTGCATTAACTCAGAAGAAAAAAAGGCCATGCTCAGACTCCAGCCCTGACTCAGACCTTCTGTTTTAGACCCAAGAATAAATAGCCTTGACCATGAATGCCTTCATATTGTGCTTTCTTTTCTATTTCAGTGATCATTCAGTAAAATAATTTTAAATGGAAAGTATTCAATAAACATTGTTGAGTTGTTCCAAGACTTTCAACTTCAGAGGGATGTCACAATCATTCTTAGGAAAATTAAGTCTTTGTAAGACCAAGAAAACAAGACTCCTTAAAGAAAAGTTCTAATTAAATATTGTAGAGCACTGTATTTCCTGCCTTATAATTGTGATAAATGATATGACTTTGTTTTTAAACAGTACCTAATCTTTAAAATGACTCTGCTGAGAAGACTTGCGTTTTTTTCCAGAATATGTCCACTGTGTATATTAAATTAACTAAACATTCAGAAGAAGGAGCACAAATCAGACCCAGGAGAGCCTACTGCTCAGTATGAGGAGGAGGGAGGGAGATGTTGCTAATACTGAAAATATACTAAAATTCTGATTAAAATACCAGGTCCAATCCCATACAAGCCTCTTAGGAACACTTAAACTGTTGAAAATAAAATGGAAAAAAGCGATTACTAGCTGGCATCAGCATCTAATTGTTTAATGAACAGTACATGGCCTGGATCCTATTACTGATGTTTCTGTTCTTCAGCATATGTCCACCGATGAAGGAAAGTTCTTTTTTGGTTGCAAAGTGGCCTTCAGAACTTGGATGTTCTGAGAGATGACAAACAGACAACATCTTTTTCTTCTTGCTCACAAGTAATGTTCTGGCAGTTTTTGACAGGTCATAAACACATGAAATGTTAAACTTAGTGGGTTGTTAGATGCTTTTCTTAAAGTTGAAAAACATTTTTAAAATAAATTTTCCTTATGTCTACTTTTTTCCACATTCTCAACTCTGACATTCATATGCACTTCCCAAATTGACATGAAATAGAATCTGAAAACCAAACTCAGAAAACCCTCATGAATCCAAATTCACAGTCTTAAAGAATTGGTAGTGTTATTAGGCTAGGGAATAATAGGGAAGCTCATTTTAGCATTCTGAAGGAAAATCAGGTGAATACTGTATATAAGATTATTAAGAATGTTCATTTAATTGAGAGAAATTTTCATTTACCTTAGACATCCCCCAAACAATGTAATCACTTTGAAGTTGCCCTTGTTTTTTGGTCTTTTTTGTTCAGGCACTGACATTCATTAAACCTTTCTGGAAAGCATTCCATCCATTGGTTTCTCTGACATTAATCTTCTTTGGGTTTTCAGCTGACTCAAATGACACATCTTCTCAAATTCTTTCAGGCTCTTCTTCCTCACCCACGTACTTAAATGGTGGAATTACTCAGGGGTTCTTCATGGACTTCTTTTCTCACTCTCCACAAACTCATTGTATAATATGAACCCTAAAACTTTACTTAACTCTATGAAAATAATTTATGACTCCAGCCCCAGCCTCTTCCTTGAACTCCCTCATGTGTCTCCTATGTTCTGTGGATAAGCCTTAAACCTGGGCATCATCTTTAATTCCTTTCTTCTTCACATATCACCATCCTAAACATCACTCTCCCACTGTCACCAACTTATTCCTGCCTTCTTTATTTATGGCCTGGACTCCTATAACAATCTCTTAACTGGTATATTTCTTCCAATACATTCTGAGACCTCAGGGATTTTTCTTGTGTATAGATCTGAGTGTGTCACTCCTTTGCTAAAATTCCTTGTTCAGAACTCTCAGTGGCCTCAGGATAAAGTCAGAATTTTGTAGGGCCTCCCCGGTGGTGCAGCGGTTGAGCGCTGGGTTGCGAGGCTGCCCACGGCCTCTGCAGCACCGGTTCCATCCCCGGCTGCTCCCCAGCCACTGGAGGAGGGTCCCACATGGCGCGCAGACCTCTCCTGCTGCCCGCTGCTCCCCTCGGCAGTGTACTTCGGTCCTTCTGCCTTCTCTGCTCCCCGCTCTGGCTCTGGTGGATTCTCTTACCCTCCTGCGCTTCTGGCTGTGCCCAGTGCTTGTATGGATGGATAGATAAATCTTTAAAAAAAAAAAAAATAGAAGCAAAGCAAAAATCGATATAGTTTTTAAAAAAACAAAAAAAAAATTTGTATAGGCTAAAAAGGTCCTTCACAATGGAGATCACATTCACCTCTCAGCATCATCTAGACCAAATACACGACGTTTGCATTTTCTGTTCCCTCTGTTTAGAATACCCTTCCCTTCACTCCTACTCTTCCCTGCATCTATTAAACTTTCTTTTAGTTAAGATATTACTTCCTTTGAAAATCTTTCTTCTCAAGACTGCATAAGCTTCTTCTCCTATATACTCTGATAACTTCCAATGTTGCAGCAACTTAGCACATGAACTGCAATAGCAGGTTAACTTGGCAGTTTTCTTGGATGAACTGTAAATGCCTTTGAAGAGAGCTAGGTCTTATTCATTATATCCCCAATGATCAGTTCATTCTAGAAGCTCAATAAATAGCTGGAGGAAGCGCGAATACAGTGACTGTAAATATCTCTTTCTGTTTCTTCATTCCACGTTCTGAACAGGAAAATATACTTAGCCCAGCCTGGGTGAGCTTCTATCAAACCTGGCTGATTGAACTGGGATAGAGATATGAGGTAGGAACAGAATATCTTAGGAGTGGTGGGGGTGGAAGCAAGAGGTGAAATGATCACTAGATTTATATTGTGTCCTTCATCAGAACAATATAACAATAATAACATAAAGTAAAACTGCACATTGTATATTTTTTCATTAATACATATAGCCTCTTCCCATTAGTTCATTATAAAGAAGTAAAACTGCACTTTCATTGAGATAGTATCAGTCACTCACTCATTCATCCACCTGTTCATTATATTTATTAGGTGCCTGCTGTGGGTTAAGTGCTGTGCTAAGTACTGGTAGATGGTGGGAAAAAAAGCAAAATTCTTGCTCTCATGGTGATTACTTTTAAAAATAGATGCAATTGTAAAATTATCAATTATACAATTTACTATCAAAGTAAAAGATGAGATGAAAAAGAATAGTGGGGGGATGTGATGCAAATATAGTAGCCAAAAGAGGCTTCTCATTTAAATTAAATTTAAATTAAATGTAATTTAATTTAATTCAGTTTAAATTATATTTAAGCTAAGACCTTGGTTCTTTTGGAAGAAGACTAAGTGTGACAATTTGAGCAGAAGCAAAGATGTCCATGGAATTATGACGACAGACTCAGCCACAGGCTAGGGTGGTAGCAACTCTGATAGAAAGACGTAGATGGATGCAGGACATGTTTGGAAGTGGAACTGACTGCACTTCTGATAAGTTGGATGTGGGGGTAGTGCCAAAAGTAGCAGCTGACTAGTGGTTAAACGTTTAGCTCATGGACTCGAAGCTGCAGTGATTATCTGAGCTTAAATCCTGGTTCCACCACGAGTAAGCTGGACGACCTTAGGCAAATTAACCTCTTTGTGCTTTGGTTCTCTCATCTACTTTATAAATTTGTTAAAAGAATGAAACATTATATATAAAATATTTCAGATGTTTTTCTCATTTGTAAGAAAACTAAAAAAGGAGGTAAATTTTTCTGTCTCTGACTTGAGTAATGCAGATGACATTTACTGAGGAGAAAAACTAGCAGAGAAAGGTGTTGGCAGAGTAAAGATTAGAGTTCAGCGTTAGACACAAATGTGAGATCGCTGCAGACCTCTCGGACAGCTACTCTGGTTGAGACTGATCTGAGAAGAGATGCCTGGGCTAAGATGTCAGTCTGTGAGACTTCAAAATATAGGTTATATAAAGATCTGGGAATGGAAAAGAAAACAAGGGAAAGTATATAAAGTTAATATGTAAAGTGAGTGACTAATGTGTTAAAAATAGGGCCAAGAACTGAGCCCTGAGTGTTTTCAAAGCCAAGTAAAGAAGCAGCCAATGAATGACCCATGCACATAGGAACATTTAGCATAGTTTGAATATAAAGCATTCTGAAACAAAGCCTGCCCATCTATTTCTATTTTAATAGAGCCTAAAAATCTAATTCTTTTAGTAATCTTGCTAAGATGATTTTGTGGCTTCTCCTCTTAGTCACTGGCGCAGCTTCATCCAAAGACTTAAAAGAGGGCCTTCCTGGTGGTGCAGGGGTTAAGTCTCAGTGCTATGAAGCTGTTGCCAGCCACTGTGGTCTGACTTCAATACAGCCAGGGAGTTAACCCACATGGCGCAGCAGACCTCGCCTGCCCCCCTCAGCAGTGTATTTCAGTAGATCTGCCTGTTCTGCTCCCCACTCTGTCTCTAGTGAATCCTCTCACCCCTTCCCCCAAACCTCTGGCCTATACCCCAATTCTTGTATGCATAAATAAATAAAATAAATCTTTAAAAAATCACAAAGACTTAAAAGAAAGTATGGGAAATTGGGGATTTAGGAGACTTTGGTGGCTGGATTGTCAATGGTGAGGTAAAGCATAGTTAAACTTGACCCAGATAATGAAAGGTCTTAAAATCTGTACTAATGAGCTTGGATTTGATAACAATGAGCCATTAAAAGGTGTTAAGCAAGGGTGAAGGGTGATCATTTTGCATTTTAGAAAGGTCACCTTTGAATAATGTAAAGAATGTTTCGGAAAGGAGCAAAACCAGAAACTGGAAGACCAATGGTGAATCTGCAGCACTGACGCAGAAAAGAAAAGGTCATGAGGGGAAGAAGAACCTTGCAGATTGGGGTGACAGCCTTAGTGAAGAACTGACAAGACTAGGTGACTGACTCAATAGAGAAGGCAAGAGAAAGGCAACACCAAGGCTTCTGATTTGCTTTCAGACTAGTCTGTACCTTTAAAACATTACATTTCCCCAATACATACTTATGAGTTACAGTGTCTCCTCAATGCTTTCTATGGTGATAATCCTTTACTTTTCAAATATGTTCTCATTTTGTCCTTGATGAATGCACAGAGTCATTAAGTAGCTCAAATGGAAAATAGAGATGCAGATTTACATCATTTGGGCTTAGTTCTCTGGGCCCCAGTCCTGGGTAGAGGAAGAAAACTCTATTACCTAAACCATGGAAGCTGAAATCCACAAAGAAGAAAATATTCCAGTGATTGACTTCTCTGCATCATCTGGCCTAAGTATGAAAGCATTAATATGCTAGACCTTACAAAAGAAAAAAATTTAACTCCTCATTGAGCTAAGTGAGGAAAAGTCCATGTTTCAAATAGCAACATATTGTAATAAATAAGAAATCACTTGACAAACTTGGTTAAGCCCCATCTGGATCTCTGTTAATAGGGAAGATTTCCTAATGACCTAGCTCAGCACTACTGGCAACATGCTGATTTGATTTGCAGCTATACATAAATATACATAATAGGTGGCCACCTCCTTGCTGGGAGCTCAGGTACCCAAGAGAGGGCAGTTTTACCTCTAAATACATTTCTTTGTCCCATCATGCTGTTTACAAAGACCATATTTATCATTCATTTCTTCTCACTCTTCCCAATTCCTCTCCCCTACTATTTCTTAAACCTATTCCTATCAGGCGCTCTTAAACTTACTCTCCACCACACCATTGAAACTCCTCATCAAGTTCACCAATGACCTACTTTTTGCTAAATCCAATGGTCAAGTCTTCATTCCCATCTTATATGACCCATCAGCTGCATTCATTACTGCCATTCACTCCCTCTTCCTTGACATTTATTCTTCAGTTGACTTCAAGGACACCACATACTTTTGATACCCTGCTATTTCAGTGGTCTCAGTCTTTCTTGCTGTTTCTCTCCATGATCTCTTAGCCTTCAGAAGGTCATTGGGTTCAGTTCTTCTCTCTTCTATAACTTATACCCGTGATGAGTTCATTTAGTCCCATGGTTTTAAATAAATCTTTATCTTCATGACTCTTCAATTTGTATCTCCAAATTTGTATCTCCAAAACCCCAGATTTGTATCTACCCAAGTGCTTATTTAACATCTTCACTTGGAATTGTAATAGACATCACAAATTCAATATATCAAAAGCAGACTCCCAATCTCTTCTCAAAGGCTGTTACACGTATATAGCCTTCACTATCTTTGTCAATGGCAACCAGATCCATCCAGTACCCAAGCCAGAAATCTTGCCGTCACCCTTAGTTTCTCCCTCATACTACCCACATCATATTAGTTAACAATCTTGTTGCTAGTATCTGCAAAACACATCCAGAATCCAATCTCTTCCTACCACTTCTACTGCTATCATTCTAATCCTTCCAACCCACCACCACCTCTAGTCTATCTTCAGCACAGTGGTTCAAGTAATCCTTTAAAAAAGTAATCAATGACATAAATTCTTTAGTCAGAACTTTGAAATGACTCAGGGTAAAAACATAAGGCTCTTACCTGGTCTGTTCCCACCCCCGAACTTACTGACCTCATCTCTTTTACTTTCCCCTTAGCTCACAGTGCTCCAGAGACCCTGGCTTCCTTGCTGTTTCTTAGACTGGCCAGACATGGTGGGCCATTGCTCCCTACGCCCTCTGCCTGGAATAGCCTTTGTCAGATACCTGGAAGGCTAAACCAATAGTTCTTCAAATCTTTGTTCAAATGCCATTTTTATAATGGAGACTCCTGCCATACTTAATACTGTCACCCCTACCCTCAGCACCCCCAGCCCCCCACCCTGCTTTACTTTTTTGTTTTTCCATTGCATTTATCAATTTCTACTGTGTTATGTAATCTGCTTATTTATTAGGTTCATTATTTTTTTCTCCCTCTGCTGGAATGTAAGTACCACAAGGTTAGAGATCTTTGCTTTGTTTGCTGATGTATCCTAAGAACCAAGAACGGTGCCTAGGACATATGAGGTACTCAGTCAATTTTGTCAAAAAAATGAATGAATTTTTTTTAGCCACAAGGGGCTCTTACTACAAGGCAAATGTTATTGAGGACAAGTGACACATTCAGCTTCAGGCTTCCAATCTGAACCATTAACGTATCTTACAAGTTAGAGCTGGAACTATAAGCAGTATGTCTTTGACATATGCACAACATATTCTTTGTACAATGTTCTGGTGTTCTTAAAATGGAGACCGGATAGAATAATTTAGTCCTCACCTTCCTTATCTCCTAACTATAAGCAATTCCTCAAGCCCTTGTAACTAAAGAAATGAGAAGTAATATCTTCATTTTTTTTTTTTTAAATATTGGGGGATTCCTAAATTAGGCCAATAAATTTGACTTCCAAAGGAAATATAATGATCACTAGACAGTAATAGCGAGAGAAGAATAAAGGAGTATAGACAACCCAAACAAAGGGCCCTCCATAGGAGTGCTGCATTACTAGATGTTAACATGAGGCACGGGTAGAGAGAGGGAGAGGGACATGACAGGAAGGAACAAGCCACTTCATGGGCCAGGCCATGCTGAAGCTGGATTCCTGTGCTAACTCACCAAAGGTTTTGTGGGACCCCTGTGTGCTGCTGGCAACTAGCATAGCCTGGAGGAAGCTGTTTCAAGAATTCCTGGAAATACCCACCAAGTAAAAAAAACGCCCTACAGGAATGTGGTGAGTGATCTTTTCCCACAAGAGCTTTTCTGAAGAATCCAGGCCACTTCCACAAAGCTCTCTATATTTGCTAACATCCATCAGTGTCAACTAGAGGGCAGCTGAACTTCGTTCCATTAAGTACAGAGCTCTTGTGAATTAATCCTCAAAAACTGTTTCTTACACAGCAGTACACTGCTTGACCTCAGTAAAAAGAAATCAGTATGGACAGGACTAAATCAAAGTATTGGGCACATAGTAGGGATTCGACAGTATAGTTCCAGCTTCCTACCTTGCTCATGTTTTCCTCTAATACCATCCACTCCTCCTCCTTTGAGATGACTATGTCCATGTTTGTCTCTTGCATGGCGTATCTGTATTTCTTCTTACTTGGCCCCAGATGTCAGATTGGCTTGCATTACTCCAGGCTGAATCATTTGATTTCCTGTCCATGTTCCTAACCTTTCCAGATCCTCTTGTATCATTTCTCAGTCATTCCTGCTGTTTACAATACCTCTCAATTTAAAGCCATCTGCAAATCTCATTAACGAACCGCTGACTCCCTCTCCCCCACAGTCACAGGACATGTTGAATAAAACAAAAACTGACACTAGTTCTCATCCCTCCTTTTGAAGCACAACTCTGGGTTACTTTAACTTGCTACCAATTTTTAATATGATTATATTATTACTACTTGTTTACTCCTACTCCTAGGCAAATTTCATATGTGAAAATCAGAAATAATCATTTTTTAAAAACTATTCATTTTGCAAAAATGTGATTATTTTAACTAGTCACCTTTCTTAGTATACTTAAAATACCTTCTACCTTACCAAAAAAAAAACCAAAAAACAAAAAAAACCCACTCAACTTTTCAATGCTAACTCTTGAATATAGATATTTAATGTCCTTTAGCCACTTCAGTCTATAAGAAATTGTTGCTCAGCCTCCCTGGTGATGTAGGGGTTAAAGTCTCAGCACCATCTAGCCATTGCAGACTGAGTTCGATCCCCTGGCCAGGGAGCTAATCCACATGGCGCAGCAGACCTCTCCCGTCTCACCTGCTGCTCCCCTCAGCAGTGTGTTTCAGTAGAGCTGCCTGTTCTGTTCCCCACTCTGTCTCTGGTGAATCCTCTCACCCCCTGCACCTCTGGCCTACACCCCAGTTCTTGTATGCATAAATAAAAATAAATCTTTAAAAAAATTGTTGCTTAGGAGAACTATGGGAATAAAACTTAAATTCTTGCATTTTAATATTAAGTTGCTAAGAAACCCACCCGTTTTCTCACTGCTGATTCACTGGCTCTTAGCTTCCACTTCTCTCACTCCTTTTCCTGATATCCTCAAAATGTTTTCAAACCTATCTTTTCTTCCTTCCTCATAAACTTTCTGAGCCCCTTCTATGTGCCAAGCACTGTGCTAGGTGCTGACATACAGTAGAGTTAGAGTCTCCTTCCTCTAGAGGCTTTTAATCCAGGAAAGAACATGAAGGGAAATAATACCACTAAGCATCTGCCATATTCTGGATCTGCCCTGTGTTATCCCACTTAGACCACAGGGAAACCCCATCAGATAGCTGGGGAAATAGGGTTCCAAAGAAATTAAGTGATTTGTCTTTAATGCAGAATCTATGTCGACAACTTAGAAGAAATACATATATATTTTTTATATTATATATAATATATATTATTATTATATATAATATATATATTTTATAATTTATGTGTGTGTGTGTGTGTGTATATATATATATATATATATATATATATATATATATATCTCCTGTAGACATTTTGGGGAAATATTTAACCTTAATAGTTACCACATAAATATATATCAAATAAAAATACTATTTTTTACCTATCAAGTTGCAGAAGAAGAAATCAAGAAATAATACTTGAAGCCAGTAGGTTTGCAATACAGCCCTCCATAGGGCTGCAGAGACTATAAATCACAATCTCCCTGAGAAACTTCAATAATATGTAACAAAGACCATTACTAGAGGGGTTTATCTTAATTTCCACCACAAGAAAATGAAATAAATAATACACCCATATAACTAAACTGTAGTCATTTAAGATCATGTAAAATATATAATAACTTAGAAAATTTTCTGAATGAAAAAACATTTTACAAAACAGTATATACAATGAGATTACTATATACAGGATTATGTATAGCTGTGTGGTTATGTAAAAAATAAAGACTGAAAGAATAGCTACCAATATGTTAAATGGTTATTCATAAGAGGTGGGATGGTACTCTTTTGGGATCTTCTAAATTTTGATAATTTTTTAATGCTAAACACATAAAAATGTTCATACATTCAGATCCAGTTATTTCACTGCATTGCAGTAAACAGCAATGCAGACTAAGAACCAAGCAAGTTACTCAAAATATTTAGTATAGTGTTTAAGCCTGACTTTCTAACTCTAAAATCCACTGTCTTTCTATATTTTATACCTTTATCTCTCTTTCATCACCAGATACATCTAGAGTTCCTTTTCCTCTTAATTTCTGCATCTACTAGATTTCTTCCCACCTTTTTCTAAACTATTTTATCAGTATGTGAATCAGATAGTGTATATAATGCAAAATGTAAATCATGTTCATTAGATGAAAAAGGCAATTTCCCCTACATGTAGAAAACTGGGACAGCACATATCAGCATAGGCGCAATCTGACAGTCTTCAGATAAGTCAATTTGCTTCTTGCTCTTAAAATAAAACTAAAATCTGTTTGGTCTTAACTATGATATTTGGAAAGTGCCATGCTCTCTTCTATACCAAAAGATTTCTTGAAATTTTCAAAATGTGGTTCTAGAAAGGACACCTTCCCCCAAATAGGATCAGAGTAACCAATCCTTACTTGTATTTGTAAATGTTAAAATTTCTCTATTTTTACTTTTAGTCAAAAAAGTAGGACAAATGTAATAACTTCTCTCCCACTTGGAAAAATATAATTTCGGGGGCCTCAAGCTGGCTACAGTAGAAATTAGAAATGTCTTTGATGATGCTCAGTGGTCTTCATTTCTTAATCGTAGATGTCTAAAGCATTCCAAGAGGCTGACTAAGGCACCTGGAGAAATGAACCATAGTTTCTCATTCTTTCTCGTGAAGATCTTGCCCATTAGATCATGAAGATATAAGTACACATTTGCTGTAAAACTAGGAATTTAATTACAAGATGATCTTGAGTAAGACAAATCCTTACATTTCTTCACCACCATTTCCTTCTTGTTCTGATATACATGTCTCAAACAAGTGATCTTACTGGTTCCCCTTTATCTCAGTCTTTCTCCTATGAATCTCCCATGGAGATTCACTTAGGACAAGATCACAATCTGGCAAAATTTAAAAGTTCTCTTCTTCCCAAGCTTAAGGTAAGACTTTGAGTTGAGCAACTAAGAACCAAAATTTCTTTGCTATGTGGTTCTCAGCTTTGCCACTACAAATGTCTCTCATCAGAAGAGTTCTATTAGTCCACACAACTTTTCTTTTCTTTGTTCCCTTGCAGAGAGCATGTGATCATTATTAACCATTTCAATCCACCTAAGGATCTTTCATCTGGAACCCAAAGTTCACCTGCAATTATCATTTGTGTTCTTTAGGATAAAACTAACAACAAAGATGTATCTGGCTTCTTGTGAGAGAAACAGTACTTATAAACCTGAGCATCTTACCTTCAGGGAACCTACCCTTGCTTGTCTTAACAGCTCCAGTAAGGTTCTCTCTCTCTCTCTCTCTTTCTATATATATATATATATATATATATATATATATATATATATATATATGTATATATATCTCCTGCCCACAAAAAAAAAAGAAGCAAAAATACATAAATATCCTTCCCTCTCCTGCCCCCACCCCCCAAACTAAAATTACATTGTTTTTTTTCAGTGTGTGTCTTCTATTCAATTACATGGAACATCACTGAACTGTCTAGGTGGGCTTAAGGGAAATTTAAAATAAACTTAAAATTCCAAAAGGATAAGTAAACTGTAGCCCTGAAAGGTTGTGTAAGCCAAGGTTATACACATACCAGTGGCCTAGGGCAGGTCTCTAACCTCTCTTAGATTGGAGTGGAAAGAGCATAAGTCATCTGAATGCACCATAGAAATAATGAACTTTTTAAAAAGAGCCACTATCTATACAGCTCAGTTCCAGCACTGAATAACTATTTTCAATCACCCAAAAATTCTTCCCAATGAATATACGTACCTCAAGGAATAAAAACATTAAATCAGGGATTAATAAACATTCAGGCAATTTGAAATTTTATTGTGAAAATAGCTATTTTGATTTATATCCAGTTTCCCATTTATCAGAATAAATTCTTTACAACAGTGATCATTAACACCACTTCTGGGTATCTATACATAGTCTCTTAGTAAAATATATTCCCAGTAGGCAAGGCTAGAATATTGAAATTAAGACTAACATTGCTTATTTTGAAGATTGTTTACTTTATAGCAAAACCTAGTATTTGCACACTAGGACAAAACCAGTATATGTATACATATATTAATTATTTATCTTCTTTACTGTCAATTTTCCAGAAAGCTAAAGTTACATTAGAAACAATTCCAGTTGCTACTTTAAGATGAACAGAAAACAGGAAAAACATTATTTCCTAGTTTACAAAATAAAACATTGAGTTAGATGAGGAATAAAGCTTTTCCTTATGTATTTAACATAAAAACTTGAGTACACCCCACTCTCTCCAAGAGATAAAGACACCAGAAGTACAAGGAAAATTAGTCAATCGTCCAAAAAACGAGTGGTCAGTATAACCTTCTCTATAATGCATGAGTCACTGAGACCTGATGAGACTCTGGCAAGTCATTTTTCTTGATTTCCAATGTGATCTGGGTGTAAACTAAATGATTAAAAGGCATATCTGTAAATTTGCATGAGGAAAACTAAAGAATCAGAACAAAGATCCAACTGCTTCTCACATGGTTAGATGTTCACCATTACACACAAATCAAAACTGCAAGGCAAACTTTCTATCAAATACACATATAAAATGTGGAGTTCCCAATCTGCAACTGTACACATTGAGGAAAACAAATGAAAAGCATCCATATGCCTGATTAGTGATCTGATTTTATGCTCTGAAATGAAATCAAACATACTTAGTCCTCTGAAATTTGGAGGTCTAGTGAGGTTTAAATAATTTAGGATATGGACATCTAATGAAAACTAAACCTTCATCCTAGAAAATGCAAAGAAACATACAACCCTTGTTTAGACCACATCTTTAGTAATATAACCGAAAATGTTAAACTTCCTCTGCTGTCACTGCAACAACTGTAAACTTCTGCATCCATCCATCCATCCAAATTGACTAGCTTGTATGTGACTTTAATTCTATAAATACCCATTGTCTTTTTGGCACTTTTAAAGCCATAAAGGGTTGAGAAAATTGTTCCGGAGTACAAGTTGGTTCCCTTTTTCTCATGGAACTGGTTAGTTTTCTAAAAACACTAGCTCATACCCATATACAGCTATTTCAGGCCAACTGTTATTTAAGGGAAAGGGGCTAGACAGACCAGGAACCTCACATGTGTCTAAGAATCCAGTATCCTAAACTTGTAGCCACTACTCTCTCAACTCCATGGTCCAGGGGTCCTCACCTGTGTTTCCATTTTATCACTGCCCACTGAAAAGGAACCCATCAATAACAAACCTTTGCAATGAGTCAAACAAGTAAAAACACCTTAAGGCAGTTATTTCCCTATGTGTATTTCTCAGAACACAATTTCCACCTACTTTTAAAAACATACACACATTAAAATAAACCAGGGAAATGGTATATAAAATACAGACCCTTAATTGTTTCTAACCCAGCATTTCCAAAATTTATTTGGCCACAGAACCTTCTAGTCATTTAATAATACATTCTGCCTTTAGGAGCTAAAAGATGTTTTTAAAAGCTTATAGTATTAATGACGAAAAATTAGAAATAATGAAGCTACAAAAAAGACTCACCTTCCTATGTTTTTAAAGAAACTAGTTTGTTTTGTTCTGAATAGTCTTCCATTATAGCATTCCCCCTCTCTATTTATAAAAATACAGTTAAACGTCCTTCTTATATCATTGTTCAGTAATATTAATTCTCACTAGTAGTCATTGGCCTGGAACAAATAATTTCAATATCTACTTTGATTCTGAGAGTCTAGGACAGGTAACCTGGGCTCTTAACAAACTCTATATCCTAGCAAGTTTGTTTTGGGGTACACTGTCTTTTTGCAAACCCTTTAACAAAACTTATCTTTACATTTCTGTGAAAATCACCATTTCTAAAATCGAATGAAGCCTCAATCAAATCTTTAAAAATAGTTGGATTTTCAACCTTTAGTTCATCTAACAGCAAATTTCTGAATGATCAGAATTTTTGATATCCTAGGGAAGCCTATGATCTTGTCTGATATTCTAGGGAAAAGGATTCTTGGTGATAAATTGTTCTTCTTTTTGGATAAGGCAAAAGGTCTTTACATTATAATTCATTACAAACATGAGTTTAATTTTTTCTTTAAATTCAAAAATGAAATAAATTATATTTTTCTTATGTATTTATTCATCTGGAACTGAATACTAAATATTATCTTTGGAGTGTTACATTTTAAATTCTAATTTAATACATAATAATACATTTACTTTATTAAATTTCCTTTTTAAGATCTTTTTTATTTTAAGATAATTACAAACCCACAGAAGTAGCAAAAGAGAGTACAGAGAGATCCTATGTACTATCAGTGAGCTTCCTGTCTTTAAGCATTCAGAGTTTGGTTTTAAAGGGTTAAAATGTTTGGTTTATGAAAACTATAAAAGAATCTAAATATATATCCTTGGAAGAGGCTCTCAGAAAACATACTACCAACTTCAAATACCACTTTTATCACATGAAGCCACCTTGAACAATTGCTATTCTAAGATGTCATTATTACCAATTCCTGCCTCTTTTGATGACTAAATT
Source organism: Talpa europaea (assembly GCF_964194135.1). NCBI lineage: Eukaryota > Metazoa > Chordata > Mammalia > Eulipotyphla > Talpidae > Talpa > Talpa europaea. The sequence goes on along the minus strand of NC_140071.1, from coordinate 45,417,329 downwards.
GTTTCCATTTTTGCAGACTCCTGAAAGTAACTTAGCTGACTGAAATAAGTGTTCCCATTTCTTCATGTTAATATATCTAGCAATATTTTAAATGACAGAAATTACAAATGGAAATCAGTATGCTTTGGACTTAATGTAAACTCTCTAATAGTCAAATATTAATACAGACTTATTTAAGTTGAAATTTGATTTGTTTGTCAATGCCAACATTTGTAGTGGGGGAGGGTGGGGGGAACCACTGTGAAGCAATACCTATCCTCTGTTCTTTAGTTGCTTTATGTCATGAGAATGCCTACTTTTATGAATAACTGATGATGAGGATCTTTTATGGGGATTATCTGATCAATTTTCTAATCCTATACTACCAACAAATATAAACACATATTCCTTTCTATCACATTATCCTCCGCCATCACCTCCAAGTACTTTAAGATTATGGACCACTTATCTCACTCAGCAAATTCAAGCTTTATCCAAAGCCTACCTGACAAGCTGATTATAAGGTCTCTGCCCAATCTGAAAAATTGTTCTTTTCCAAGGGTTTCTGTATGTGTCGCTGGTCCCTAGAGTGGTCTGTGCTCAGATATTGCTTCCTAGCATCTTATTGGGATATATCAAAAAAGCTCAACTAAGTACCCCAACATATAAATTCTCACTTATCTAAACCACATTTTACATCTTAGGAAAAGGTAGTCTGAAAATATCATGACCTATGTACTGTAAGACTAACAGGAATTCAAAGCAGGAATGATCAAAAGCAAATTATATTTACAGTTGCCCTCTCTACTAAAAGGACAAATGCTTGTTATTCTAAAATAACTTCTGATTAAACTTTCAACACCTGAAACATTACATTCTACTTACTGGCTGATGTCTGTATGTCCTAGGAATGTGATTTCCCAGATTTTTCTTATTCATGGGTATTAGTAGTTTTACTGGCAGAAAACTTATACAGTAATTTTTAACTTTTGACTTTACCCAAGAAGAAACATGGAGTTACATTTGCCCTTCAATTATACACTGTGCACAATAAGGTTGCTATTGCTCTTTCTCCTACAATTTTTTTGTTTTCAAAAAAAACTAATTGTAATTGTCCTATTTTACAACTGTGAGCCATTCCTTTGCTTTTTGGAAGGTTTACAATAAATCATAATTGAAAATGACTAAGCTGAGTAGGACAAACATATCTAACTAATGGGTTAACCACCCTTCTGCAATATACATAAATTCTAGAGAACAATAAAGTCCCATGGTCATGATTTTCACTATAAAATATTCACAGATTTCAGATTGCTGGAAACTAATAACCTGATTTTAAAGATTAATGCAAAATTAACTCTCTCTCTTCCCTCACCATTTGTAGAAGTAATGTGAAACTCATTAGGAATTTTCCCTAAATGCATCCCAACTCATGAACACATCATGATTATGAAGACTACCTTTTTTCTCATTTAATTAAAACTTCCAAGGAAAAAATACTCATATTGACTTAAAGATTACTGTTTAAATAGCTATCTAAATACAGGACATATTGGGAGATGCAAGTCAAACACAACTGAGCTCCACTCGGCTCATATAAGATAAGGTTCTTTTCTTAACATGGGGGTTTCTGAGCACCATAGTAATCTTTTAAGACACTAATCAAAAACATGGTCCTGTATTTTGAAAACCCCAGAAGCTGTTTTAGGACAACAGAAGCACCTCAGCTACTAAAATAAGCAAGATTCTATTATACAATAAGTAAAATCCTTTAACCATTTAACAACTGTTAGAAATTAGTCTTTAATATCTGCTATTTCTGATTATTCCTTTGGGCCCTTCAACTATAAACTATATGGAAGATTATAAGTTGTCATAGAACCTTTGACTACATAATGCGCTTAAGAATAAATACTGGTCTGAACTAAGCATAATGACCTAGACCAGACACAGTGGGTACTTCTGTTACTCTGGTAGTGGGGCTTCTCCTGAGTATTAGCTAACAATTGGGCAAGGTTCAATAAGACTTTACAGCCTAGTATAATAGTGATGACCAACACATTCATTTCTCCTGCAATCAGTCCAAGGAAAAAAAATGACTAAAGTTAAAGTTGTACTATACATACAGAGGTCTAAAGCTGCCATATTCATCCAATAAACTAAAAGAGCCCTTGCTAACTATATTGAACACATCAGCAAATATTAGTGTTACATTGAAGTACATATAATCAGATTAATATGACACCTTTATATATGGTACTAAACCCTGAAAGATTAGATTTATGACAGCATAATTAAAAAAGCACATTCCTCACTGCTTTTTAAAGTTAAATGCCAACTTTTCTATTAATTTATAATTATTCTAATTTCTAATGTAGGCATCATATTTCTAAACTGAAGAAAGAAGCCTCAGCCAAAGAGCCAAATACTAAATATTAATACTGACCTAAGAAAATGAAATTAATACATCAACATGAATAAATTAAGAGTGCACATTCAGAACAGAATTATAGTTTTGGTCAGCAACATGTGAACCAGAGGCAAAAATCTGCCAAGATTAAGGCAGGTTTTTTTTTTTTTATATATACAGTACAGTGTTTTCCTTTTTCCCCAGATTCATTTAGCATTCAATTTGATGTTATTTAAAGTGCATTGCCAAGCTAAAATACAAGTTTCCTAATTAAAAAAAATAGAGATTGTAGAAAGTTTCTTTTGTTTTAGGAGTCTTCTTCATACCTCTTAATGGCATTTTCTTTTTGCCTCCACAACACTTAGTATAAGAGACTACTGCAACAATCACATGACTTTGGACACAAAGCATGTTAGGGTGATAATCGTTGTAAAGAATTACTTTCTTCTTCTGCTGGAGTCAGTTTAAGTGTTGGCAGTTTCCGAGGAGGAAGCTGAGGGCTTTGACGAAGATTATCATCCATCTATAGAAAACACAAAAGATACCTGTGACTAATGGCTATGGTACCACTTGTGGATTGAGACTGCCCACCCAAACTAGCCTAAAAGAGTACAGAACCATTTGTTTCTGGATTGCTAGAGAAACCTTTTATTTGCAAATAATTTCTCAAGAATTCTAAATGTCATACCTCAAATACCAGCTGACTCAGTGTATGTATAAAAGCAACATGGCTCATCTTTGACACCGTCTGCTGAACTCAACCACAGCATGACTTGGTTTAAGAGTACTTCTAATAGTATGTGTAAAAGCAATACTTCTGTTACATTAAGTGCTACAGTTTACAAAGCCTGTCTACCTGCTCTGGACAAAATACTTCATTTGACTTTCCCAACAAACTTGTGAAGAAAAAAAGGCAGACACAATCATTCCTTATTTCTAACATCATTCATAAGTGAGATGGTTACTAACTACCAAACACATGCTGAAACCAATTTCTAGGATTGAAATTCTCTCTCTACCTCTTACCAGTTAAATCACCTTCGGCAGGTGATATAGGGTACTCTCAATGCTTCAATTTCCTCAACTATAAAATACAAATGATAGAGTACCTGCATACAGAGGTGTTGTGAAGATTAAATGAATGAACTCATATCAAGCCCATGCAACACAGTTACTTAGTGTTATTGTATTAAGCTACCTTTGTTTACGAAAGAATGAAGTATTTTTCACTGTATAAGAGAAAAAAGTTACCAGATATTTGGGGAAAAAATGTGTAACTCTTGTGTATTTTTCCAGCTAGAATCACCCTTGAAATTTCCATTGTTGGTTCTCGCCTTTACCCAATTCCTCAATATATCTCTCACCAAATGAAAACTCCAAAGTGGCAAAATTATCCACAGTGATGAAAAATTATAGACGACATTTAGAACAGAAAAACAGGAAGGAGAAAAAAATAAAACAGTACACGTGGAAGAAAGAAAAAGATATGGTACTGTTCACAAAGAAAGATAAGCACACATGCTTACAATCTGAAATAGTGTTAACCTTCGGAGAAGCAGACAAGCAAGCAAGAACCATTTTTGCTTTGTCTTTTGGTTCTCCTAGCTAGAAAAATACTAATTGTGTAAATCCAGTACCATAATTAGATCTTTCCCCAATGCAATCAAGCCACTATTGGCTTCAAAGCACTCAATTATATACAACTTTGTAAATTTGTATTTAAACAGCTTTCTGAAAAATAAACTCTTAAAGAAAAAACTAAGAGGGTAAAGTTAATGCATAACCCAAGTTATAATAGTTATAAAAAGAAAAATACTAAACTACTATAAAATGATTGAAGTAACCTTGACCTTTTCAATCAAGTTGGATTCCTTATTTACGAGTTGTGTGAGTTTCTGCAGATTTGCATCTACTGTCTCTTGTCCAGCAGGAGAGATGCCTAAGAAGCCAGGACAGAAATCAGAAAGACAGGAAAATTTGAAAGCTTTTAAAACTGTTTAGATTAAAAGTATTTTGAGTCTATCCACCCTCTGAAGTGCCCCACACTCAAGAGAAAAAACATTCTGGTTCAAAGGCAAAATTAAGAGGGATAGAAATGCTCCAAAGTCAAACGCTAAGACAAAAGGACTAAGTTTGTCCACCAGACACTGTTAGCCAAGTGCTTGCCATGAGCCAAAATAATTAGTAGAAGAGCACAGCAGTACTCATTTTCTTCTCAAACTGAAGTTGTACTTCTCACCAATTTTAAATAGGTCTTTATTTAAAACTATTTGAATAACTTTCTAAGGCAGTGACTCTGAAACAGCTATACACCAGGCATCCAAAGTATTTGAAAAGACTTAAAAAATACATATTCTTGAGGTCTATGCCTAAGATCTTTTTTTAATAATTTAATTTTTTTTATTTTTTACATCATTGTTCTTTTTTTTTTTTTTGGGACCCTCGCCGGCGGCCGGGGAACAAACTGGCACCACAGAGGCTGTGGGCAGCCCAGCAGCCCAGCGCTCAACCGCTGCGCCACCAGGGGAGGCCCTCATTGTTCATTTTTTAAATAATATTTGCTTTTCCTAAGAGATTTTTATTCAGTAAATGTGAAATAGGACCCAAGATTTTGTATTAGTTGTGTGGTCAAGTTTACTAACCCCTCCTTAAATATAAAACACATTATCTACTCTAAGAAATAAACTGTGCCTAAGCTAGCTTTCCTTTTTAACTTCTGTTTCCGCCAATTCTCCTAGTCCAAATTTAGCATCCCAATCACTTAAGCACAAGGCCCCATGCTCCCAAAGAATCATATCCTAAGGGGCAGGTGCCCTCTGTTTACTATACCTCAGTCTGCTGCAATCAGTTTTCAAGTAGTGGAATCATGGGAGTGTACCTCACCAAAATCAATCTGCTGCTGATTTCTGTTCACGCAGGAAAATGCTAGAAGCAACATTTAAAGTAATTGCCCATTTGCATTAGGATAAATACCATCTTTCAGCAAGGACTCGATAAATACCATTGGTTTGTTTTAGAAGAAAATGACCCACTTCAAAGGGGCAATATTTAAAGAACAAGAAATAGGAAATGTATAAAATCCAGAAGAATAAACAAAAGACAAATATCTATTTCTCCATTTAAATATGAACATTTGAGAATAAAAGTAAGTTGGAAAAATGCAACTTTTTGGAGTGCTACAAACTGGCATTTAAAGACAATATCCATGCTTCTTTAATCTATAATGATTTTACTTATACATAGGAGAATATGCAATACTGTATGGAAACAAACATTAATTGAAGAACAACAGGCTTACCTCCAAGACTATGCCTAAAATAACTGCTTAAGATGTCATCACAAAAGCGACACAGGTTGGAGAGCTGTTTCAAATGTTCTTGTAACTGAACTTTGGGAAAGTGTACTTTATAAAGAGGTGCAAGAAAACCAAAAACATAGGCATCCAAAGTAGAAGGCCTAAAAAAAATTAGGATTTTTTTAAAGCACTTAAGAAAAATATTAATTTGCAATTATGATACAACTAGTTTACTGTAACAATTATTTTATTTGGAAGAAAATTAAGTTGTAAATTAAAGATTCATTTTTACTCATACATGTTATGTAGAGATTGGAGACAAGGTGGGAATAGTCAGATGTTTTAAATTCACACGTATAGCATGCTAAGTCCATGTTTGTTTACCACTGACTAAGTTTCCTATAGTAAAAGCCCATTCAGCCTTTTTTTTTAGTGAAAAATTCCTTTGGGTGGCAGAGAGGCAAACAAATTTTCTTTAAATAACTGCTCGCTGACTATATGCACACAAAACATAAAAATGATTTTTATGTACTCACGTATCCCCAAAGAAAAACTGAGATGTTCCCAATCTATTTGACAGAAGATTTAGGCACTCCTTGGCATCTCTGTATATCTAATAAGAATGAAATTATATCTCAAAGGTAGAAAAGATGCCCTACAACTCCTTTTTAGGCAGGTATCTAAAGGTTAGTTCATCTCTGCTACCACTCTTGTCCCTGTGCACCCTTGTCTGAAAGTAATTCCATCATACCTGTGCTTCTACTTCTCGAAGCTGGTAGAGGGGAGGCGCACCTCTGGTCAGGAGAATCCTGTTAAGTGCTCCCTTAGACATTCTTCCAGGCAGGATCAAACTCAAGGGAAAAGGAATTCGTGAAGCAAACCATGGCTTTGTCACAGTGAAGTAATTATCATTCTCAACCCAAAACGTGTGAAGCTGAAGAGGTGGGAAAAAACAGGGATGTTCTTTTATTTAAAAAAGGTATCACTAAATGTTAGACAAATGTTCCAGTAAGAATCACTCAAGAATAAAACAAGATTTTAAATGTGTATTATTGGCTGCTATATCCTATTCACCCAGAATAAGCCCTGGCACGTAGTAGGTGCTCAATAAATATTTAATGAATGACAGAATTATAGTTCACCCAATTTGAATACATGGAGCAACAAACTCCACCCTCTACAAAGAATTTTTATTTCCAACATGATATTACACTTAATAGTTTCACATACTACTTAAATGTTTAATAGAATAGAGTTTCACAGTAATAAGATTCAAGATTAATATATAAATGAAATTTCCTGTCTTAAACCCTCTTATTTTTCTTCTAAACAGTCATTTTCAACTATGTCATTAAAATTTTGTAATATTCACCAATGCTCACCACTGCAGGAAGAAGTTTCTCTTCAAGGAGAGCAATGTAAGCCAGTGTATCTGCCCCTTGTTTTGCTGAGAGTTCATAATCAGCATTATATTTCTGTTAAAAAATATAAAACAAAACCCTCAAATGTCAAGAGTATCCCCAAAAAGTAAAGCCAAATAAATTAGGATTCCTATAATTCCTCATAATTGGCAAACATGATATTATAAGGGGGGTGGTGAGAAATACAAAATCAGTGACAAAGTCTGCCTAAGCAAATGAAGTTCTTAGCAAATAGCATGCATACAGTAAGGTCAATAAATGTAAGTTACGATTTTTTAACTGTTATTATTTCAATGCATGGCATGTAGTACAAACTTAATAAATAAAAGCTATTATTTTCGTTAATAAAGGAAAGGTTAAATTGCTTGCATTTTTCCCCCTTGAACAAAGGAAGAAAACCTTCCAACTTAAAAAAAATTCCAAATTTTGTGGACATGATTCATTTTCTTTAAAGTATTGGCAAAATCAATTATAACTTTTCCATTTATATAAATCTCACATGTTTAAACATTTTGGATACACCATATAAATTTTTACTGTTCAAACATTTTTGATACATTATCTCAGGAAACATTTAACTGCAACCATCACTTTTAAAAAATAGTTGCTAGTTGATGGGAACTCTGATGTCATACTCAGTACAAAATGTGTAGCACCTATGTAACTGAAGTGGCAATCATACCAATATAGTAGTAGTGCAGATGGCTAAACTGAATCTGCTTATAGCTAAGCTTCAATAAATAAAAAATTGACTATACCTCACCACATGACTTTCGATTCACAGTAAAATTGGTGCTTTAGAGCAGTGATTCTCCAGTCTTTTCTTATTTTTTAAAGAATCTGCTGTACTTTATTCCACATCATGTGACAAGAAAACAACAGTGACAGCTGACAAACCACTCAACTTTCATAATACAGGACAATTACAACTGGTTACAAATATTCAACATGTATTATTATTATTCCATTTTTTCAAGTCTTTTTAAAAATCAAACTCCAGGTACCTCCAATTATCAAATGAGTCAGCAAAAAATTCTCAAAACCTTTCAATGTGTTTTTTAAATAACATGCAGAGATTAACATTTACTGGTTCAATAGAAACCACCCACCTGTTTTCTTAAAAAGTTTAGTATTTTTGCCGGTTGACAAACAATGTTGTCTTCAGTTGTCAAAATTGGTACATCTCCTATAATCAAAAAACAGTTTACATACAAGGAAACATTTCTCTTTCCTCTGAAGAGAATCCAATACCCTAAAAACAATACCAAATGCATGTCTGGAGGGGGAAAATGAGTAAGCTCATCTTAGTTTTTAGCAGTTTTACAAACAGTTCTAGAGAACACTTTCATTCTCATAATTTGGCTTGCACTTTAAAATATTACTCAGAATGCCAAATCATAAGTAACACACAGCCAAGGTCAGGGTAAGAAGAAACTAAAGCCCCAAGGTACTCCATGGCTATAAGTAGGGAGGGGAAAGAAAGAAAAGGATGTTTAAAACTTTAAACTGTACCTCTTGAACCTCTCCAGGTGTTATCAATGACATTGACTTTTAAGGGTGCACCAGAAAATTTGGCATAAGCCTGAAACAAGAGTTTGCAATAAAACATTTTAGACAAGAGTACGCAAGCAAATCTGCAAAGCAGCTTTATTTCACAGCCCGCTTCCCTAAAGGCGGAATCGCCTGGAATTGGGGCCGCATCTCCCGCGATTTGTAGGCAGTAGGGTGCACACTGCGGCTATCCGGCTTTCGAGGACACTGTTCCTCAGAGTCGGAGGGATGATGCGGGGCGACGCGCGCGCGCCCCCTACTTAAGGCTTTCACTGTACTACTCAGACAGCTTTGCAAGACTGAGGAAACTCGGAGCCATGCGGGGCAGCCATGACTCTGCCTCCAGGCGTCGGCGGAGTCACAGGCCAAGTTGTGACTTGTCGCCAGGAGGGAGTCCAGGATGCTGCAGCTAGCAATGCCCCAGCGAGCCTCGGCCCCGCAACGCCAGGGGAAACCAAGGCAAGACGCCTGAACCCGGCTCAGACAACCTCGCGCTCTGGCCCCGCCCCTTCTCTCCCGCACCCTGGCCCGCGAGACAGCCTCACCATCACCACTAGGGACTCGCTGTGCACCGATGGGAGCCCCCAGCCGCCTCCCCAGCAACTGAGCTCCAAGGGGGCCGCCATCTTGCCAGAGCTGACCTTTGCTGTCCCGGAAGTACTTTTGCCACCCAATTTCCGGCACGTGAAAATAAGGGGGCGGGGCGAGACAAGGGAAGGGTACTTTTGGGCTCTGGAGCGACGCGGAAAAAGCACCAATGGAGGGGGTAAAAGCTACCTTAGAGCCAGCTTGGCGTGGAGGTTGAGTTCTACTCTTTAAGTTAGACAAACCTGCCAGTCATTTCTCAAGTATTTATTGGATGCCAACTGTGTCCTGAACTCTTTGAACATTATTACCCTGGGCTTCAACCAGTCCATTTGTACAATAGGAATGACAATTTATTTACAAAATTTTTGAGTGCTTAAAATTGTGACATGAGGGGAAGGAATGTAGCATACCATAGACACTACATAATTGTTGGACCCCTTCCCCCTTTTATTTGGCCTTTGCCACTTTCTACTCTCAATCTCAATTATGTCACCCTCATGTTCATGTGTTCCACCCTCTTTAAAAAAAAAAAAAAACCTATTTCTGGAATTAGTCCATGAATTCTGCCTTCCTTTACTCTAAAATATCTTTTTTCCCCCACTAGTGTTCATTAAAAATAAGCTTAACCGTCAGCTTCCCTGGAACAAGTTTACAAAGTTAGAAACTTTGGGGTTCCTACAGTCCATTGTACATATTTGAATTGTAATTTCTACTCTATGTGCATACTTTTTGCCTTTCCTTGTACTGGAAGCTTTTTAAAGAAAAACAGCTCTTTGCATGTGACAACTGTGTAGTCACACAGGGCTCTGTGCTTAGACGTACCCACATTTGCCTCAATGTTCTGTTGTCATTGTTTTAAAATTCTTACTACTTTTTAAACAAGTGACTGCTTTTTTTTTTTTTAATTCAACTGGATTCTGAAAATCCTGTAGCCAGTCTGGTCTGTGGACCTCATAGGCATGTATTACATGTTTCTTAAACATAAAAATGACTGTTTCTCAGAAGAACTATTAAAGAGGAAATATAAGCCTTGGAAATGCCATGACCCTAACTTGCTTACTTCAGGTCCTGAAGTTAGGACTTGAGTGCTGGGTTTTAAGGCACAATAGTCCTTCTGGAATACTTCCCTGGTCATTCATCTGAGTTCTTCCCATCTTTCCGACCCACTGAGATGGTTGTGTCCCCTTGCACAACTGAGAGTTCAAAAGAAACCTGAAATTTTTCATAAAATTACAATTCAATAAATAATCATGAAGTCCAGCTTACTGTTTGCACAATCATCTAAATTACAGTTCCAGTCTGCTAAAGTCTTCAACTGAGTCAATTTTAAACATCTCACTGGTTATATTCAACAATTCATGAACAAAGCAGCATCTAATCTAGAAGATAGAAAAGAGCTCTAAAGAGCAGCACAGAATGAAAGGTTTATAGGCAGGAGGAGAAAGAAACAAGGAGGTTATACAACCCCCCCCCAAAAAAAAGTGAATTGGTTATTGAAAATTTACTTTCCTTGGGGAGGGGGGATGTTAGGAGTCTATTAGGCAGATTACATAACTAATGGTGATCATGCAGTTCCTAATGGGCTGATTTAAGATTCTATTTCTGGGGGAGCCAAAGCTGTAATGAAGTTAAAATTGTCAGTTTGGTCATGTGAGGCTTAGCGTAAGTGCTTCTATTTTAGCCTGTTGTTAACACCTCAAAAATCTCAAAAATAAGAGTTATCAGAAAGAAAATGCATGCCAAAGGTGCTAATACATTAATAATACCTTATAATTGGGAAATGCTTAACATGTACCACTAAAACTAAGTATCAAAACATTTATTGAGCAACTACTATGACCAAGACATTATATGGCTCTGGAAGCATACAGAGATAAGATATGAATTCTATCCTCAAAAATGGATAGTGTACAAAGGAAATGTACAACTAGATATTAAAATATCAGATTACAAGTAAAGTTATAGATATAAATAAGATACTATTGAAGCATAAAGCAGAGACGATATGATGCATTCAATATGAAGAAGGTAATTCAATTTTCAGCTTCAAGTAATAGAACCTCCCTGTTTCAAGCATTAAAATCCCAAACCATAAAGCCCAGAATCTTCTAAAAAATATACTACAATCAGGCATTTAATTTAAAATAGTCATATACAAAGAATGGTTATTCCCTGAGTCTTGTTTGTAGGGTAGAGAAGGGGTGGATGCACATTCTTTGTGGACATGTAATATAAGTACTCAAACCAGCCTTCTCCCTCATTACTGCTCTCTCATTTGTCCCTCATGCTGATAATTTCATTTGCATTAAAGAGAAATTAAATCTCTTCTCTTTGCATTGAATTGAGACAGAGAATAGAATGCTATTGCATCTGATGAAAGAATCCTTACACACAGGTTTATTTGTGCCTGTTTAATAACACACGCTTATTGCTGCAATTCCTCTTGAGAGTCTGCACTTGCTAGATTGAATTTAGAAGCTCTAGTGCAGCTGATTGCACAACCTGACTGAATATTGTTCCAGAGAACTACACAGAAATCTGAAACCTTCAAGAATTATGCCTGGTATGGATAGTTGGTCCCTGTGCTTTTTTTCTGGCTGCTAAAGTGTATTGTTCAGAATTCATCAAAATCATAATTTCAGATTCCTACCAGGAAGCACACTAGCTGCAAAACACTCATGCATGTGTGGGATGACCTGAATCACAGCTTTATAATGAGTACTCCAGACAATGTTTTCCCTGAAAAGGAAATCATATTTTTCAGAAGATAGATATTAAAAATACCTTCTTCTAGTGATAGTCATTGGAATTCATGGGACCTAACATTGGCATCCACTCCTGCCCTTCATGTGTTTCTTAACTTGGAAGTCATGGTGCCAGTTCTAGTGGAATCTTTTTGTCTAGTCGATTAAGAATCTGAAATGGCACTATTGGCAAAGATGGAAGATTTATGATAGGTGATCATGTAATATGGTCCCTTATGGAAAGGTTGAACTCGAGAGCTTTGAGTGTCCCTTTTAACTCTAAAATTTTATCATTCAGTTCCATGATCAGATGTAGATCATTAGGGAGGAGTGAAACAAATACTGAATAGAAGTCAGGACTGCTGGCTTCCTTACTTTGCCTCTAATTAGCCATATGCCTATCAGCCAATCATTTTACCTTTATTCCTCAACTCATTCACTCATAGACTAAAGGTTCTTTAAGCTCTGGGGTATCACTGTATGTGTATTGAACATTTACAAATAACTGATATTCATGGAGAAGTTGCTACAAATCACAAATTATTTTAAGTATGTGACATAACTCAATTAATGATCATTATAACTCCAGAAGGCAAGTATTGTTTTGTTCCCCAATTTTCAGAGCAGGAAATTAAAGCACAAAGTTGTTAGTTAACCTTCCCTAGGGCACCTAACCAATAGGTGATAGGACAAGGATTTGAACCCAGGCTGTATGGGCTCATACTCTAAACCACTATGTCATATTGCTTGTTACCTTCTAAATACTCCATTTTAAAAATATGGTTTCACTCAAATTGGAGTTGTCAATGCCATATTACTATCATTACTTGCTTCAGTAATTTTTGTTTAGTATTAAACCATTAAACAAGTTCATTAAGCAACTTCTGTGTACTCAGAACTCTACTGTGATGCCAGGGAATTAAAGCTTATGTTCATGCTCTCAGAGAGGTAGCTGATAAGAGAAGGCTTACATATTTGAAGTAACTAGAGATGATTAGGAGGTATCATTTTGTCAAACAGATGACAAATCTATGTAGTTTTAGATGAAACCTTTAGTATACTGAAATACTTGGCAAAAGCTTAATGAAAGAAGTAGGATTTTAGCTTACCTTGAAGTATGGGTACCCTGAATTTTGATTGGCACCAAGGAAGTCATAGGCTATACTATCAATACATGCGTCAGGACAGTGTGGTGAGAATTGCTATGGCAGAGAATCTGAAGACAAATAAATAGATGCTAGATTCAACAGTAAATTGGAGGCTAACCAGGGAGAGTGTTGATTGACTAACTTGAGAACTGGAATTCATGATTTTGGAAGACATAAGATATGTAGTTTTTGAAGAAGTAAAAAGGAAGTATAAAAGTCTAAATACAATATTAATAGATTAAAATGGTCATGGCTGGGAAAGTGGGCCATCGGCCTACGTGGACCTTGGTATTTTGCTGACCACAGGCTTTCCAAAAATCAATAACAATGAGTAAGAATGGACACCTGGGATTAAGGATGCTCTCCAGGACATGATTTCAGCACTGGATGAAACTATACTACACAGATCAAGTCAACTTTGGAAATCATTGGAATCTTCTATACAACCTACAAATAATCCTCCTCCTATTTTAGCTAAAGCATCATTTTTTTCCTTAAAGAAAAAAAATCAATGTATAAAAATGCCTTGAGTATATAATACTTAAGTATATTGCATAATTCAATTCAGTAGAGAAACCATAAAGGAATTGATAGATGTATAGAAAAACATATTGTAATATAATAGTATAAATATTATAATATGTAGTGATTATATTTTAATGCATATGATTTATTTTAATTAATGTAAGTAACCAGATTTAGTGTCTGAGAGTATATTATATATCATTATATTTTATAATATATATTTAAGTTGATTACATATTTCATATAGTAGTTTATTACTAATAATTATACAATATATTAATGATAATTACTAATGATTATATGTTCAGCTTATATGTACACTATGTATTTATATAAAATATATTAAAATATATAAATTGTATGTTCACTATTACATTATATAAAATGTATCTATATGTAAATAGGTGTGAATTATAACTTTTAATTTTGTATTGCTATTTCTGCTCAAATATGGTTGCCACACATAAAGCTGCACTCTGTTTCTATTTCAAATGCAGAAGCTAAGTCTTACATCCCCAACAACATCCAGCAAACGCATAATAGATGTTCCTATTTGGAGTTCCTTTAAAGGGGAGGGAGGCACACAAAAGAGCAGAATTTTTAACTGCCTCTGCAGTATCCAATGTTACACTCACCCTTTGCTTCTCCTCACAATATTGCCCCCTCCTTATAGTGGTTTCCTCTTATGTCTGTGTTCTATTGTTCCATTGCATTTTCACTTCTGGAACCTTCCTCCTTTTGCTGGTCCCTGCCTCTACAAACATATCTATCCTTTAGCCTCACAATATTTTACGCCTTCAATTACTGTCACTACAGCCTTCCATTCTACACTTCTCATAGGATAAGATATTAAGTCTCTATTATCTGAGCAAACACAATCTGTAGTTTTTCCTCCTTTGGGGTAGATAATTAAGTGACCTTGAACTTTCATCCAAAACTAATTAAATACTGAAAACCAACAGGACAACAGGCGAGTGAGCAAGAGAAGTCCAGAGCGGATTCCCTTGGGTATATTTTACAGTGTAGAATAGTGACTCACTGAATTTCCAGGAGTGTGGCTTCCAAGAACATGCATGTGTGAATGGTGGGTGGGGGAAGGTTACAAGGCAGGAATTGTAATAGAAGCTTCCTTAGGCAAAATAAATATTCCCAGAGGGTCTCCATTTTGAAGGGAAAAATCTCTCTGATCTTTTTATGTGTATTCATTATGTATTTAAACCAGTTTTTAAAACAAAATGTTTTTAACATTTATTCTTCCTCAGTATAATTTGTACTGCACATATGAATAATAATTTATAAAAGTTAAGAGATGCCAGTTAACTTAATTAGACTACTCAGCTGCTTGATGAGTATCTTCCCTCTATTTGGATTTCATACACCATTTTTTAAAATTCAAATATAGCTGTAATGCTGTTGAACATATTTTCCTATAGAAAATGTATGAGCACAAAATGGACTTTGGCAGCTCTCCTGCCTGCCTATGACTATTCAGGTGCCTCTCTTTTTCTTTCTCCTTTTTGCAATACCTCTCCTTTCAAAATGTAAAAAAAAAAAAAAAAAAAGAAAATTACATCAAGAGGTGACTGTCCTCTATATATTTTCTTTGCATGTATTATGTATCTCAGCTGTGTTTTAAATGTATCATGGGAGAAGTTCAGGTACAGGATTAGTAGTAGCATTTTTCATTCCTCCTCACAATAACCCTAGGGACAATATTGTACTCATTTCATAGACACATCCCTTTCAATCCAAAAAGGATTTATTGAATTTACTAAATCCTGACGCCAGTGATAGCAGTGATGAATACTCTTGCTACTGCATGGCTTTCCAGACAAGATAAGCATATAACATCTATTCCGTGTGGTTTGTTCTGATGGGAGTAAGTTCAGGGTTTTATGAGATTATATGGAAGTGTAACTCCCCCACTGCGCAGAGGCCTTGGGGATGAGGCATATTGTGCAAGTATCCCCGGAGGCAGATGACCAGCAGGGAGTTCCCAGCAGAGGTAATAGCTCCATTAAAAACACGGAGTAGAGAAATAATACTTTGAAGTCTGAAAACTGCATGTAATTCAACATTTCAGAGGATAAAATGAGTCAAAAATTATGAGAAAAAATACAGACAGAATTAGAGGTTCTTTGTAAGCACACCAAGAAATTTGCACTTGGAACACTAAAAGTAAATCTTCAGTCCCCAAAAGTAATTACATGAGAATTTTTACCCAGATCTGTTTGTCTCTAAAGCTTGTGCTTTTTATACTGAACCTTATTTATTTTCTAAACATTCTTGAAATTAACAATTTACCAAAGATGTAAATAAGTCACACTGTAAGACAGGAAAAAATACCAATTTAGAACTTTTTAAAATAATGTTTATTTGGAAAAAGCCAGTGTTATAACTATTGATTGGACAGTTTTTACTCGTATATTATTCAATATTGTGCACTCCATTTGTCTTTATTAAATGTCGTTAACATTAAAATAACAAACTGTCCAGCAGCTAATACTGGGCTTATATTTGGTGGGCAATCCAGGACGGGCACTCTGCTCCTTGGGCATCCAACCACAGCCTTCCATAGCTGCCTCACATGGATGTGTATCCGAGAGCAGATCTTTCCATCAAGGGCACCTCTACCAAGGCACATCTGATGAGAGCAGTGGTCTCTTCCAGTTGTGCCAGAGACTGACAGCTCCTCAGTGGATGTCAGGGAGGCCCAGTCACTAAGGATGACTGTGCTACCCTGAAACCATTAGTATTTCCCAAAGAGGAACAGAGACCCACGGCCCGTGCCCTCTGCCTTGTTGAGCAGTCACAGTGCCTCAAATGGGCTGGGAAGCACCCGTTCTGTGACCTCATGCTCCATCTTAATTGAACTGTGGCTGTTCTTTTTACCAAATCATTTTAAAAGAAAGGGTACAGAGAAAGTCAACTCTAATCACTTGGTGCAGAGCAGAGGACAGAGGGAGGACATTTTATATTCAAGGATAAATTGTGCAAGCAGTAAATGTCACTGGGGTGAGTCCTGTAATGAGGCAACTGAGGAAATTCTAGGAGGAGGGAAAAAAGGAAAGCCCAAGAACCTAACAAAAGAACATTAAATTTTTATATAGATTTAGAAAAAGACTTCTGAACAGGACTGCATTGCTGGAGCCGGGAAACTTAATTAGTACATGCCCCTACAGCAGGAGGTGGGTGGAGCTACTATTATTGCATTGAAAGATCATTCGAAAAACTTTGTTTCATCTTTCTCTTAAAAAATTTAACTAAATGCCCTGACCCTTATAAAAACAGGAATGTCATTTTTTTTCCTGATAAGAACAAGGTTTTCAAGTTCTAGATTATGGTCTTGTTGCAGGTGAAAGAAAAACAAGTTAAGTAATCTGGTGGAATCCTGAGCTGCAGAGTGGAGCGGAGACCCTATCAGGGAAGGATATAGGAGGGCTTCAGTGCTTCGATAGGAACTTAGCAGAGTAGTAATAGCAAATGTTTGTTGGATTACTCCATTCATCTGTACATGTATCTGAAACATTTTATAACTTTTAAAAAGGAAACTGGAGATTTGGGCAATTTTTAGGGAAAGGAGAGAGGGAGCAAGAAAGATAGCAAAGTGGCAGAGGATGAGATGAAGAGCAGTAGTGAAATTCAGAAAAAGAGGAGAAGGGATGGATTTGAACATAGAGAGCTTTTTGAAGGGTTAGGTTAGAAGTCACACCGTTCTGTTTGCTATCAGTTATTGCCCTTATTGAATAAGCTCTCTGACCTTTTCTTATAAGAAATACACTCAACATGATTCTTAAGTGACTTTCCAGGGCTTTCTAATCTCTACAACTCAGAACAAAAGCAGTTCTTCCAAAGGAAAAAAGGGAAACAAATGCAATTACCTCAAGAAGGGAAAAAATGCATGTATGAATGAACCTAAAGCACGCTAAGCTGCTCCCTTTTGGGTGCAGGAGCAAATGCTAAGCAAATGCCTTAGCAAATGCCTTAGTTCAAAATGAAATCCCATATCCTCCCAGACCCCTTTCTTGGTCATTACTGTGTAATTTACATGCAAGCTGCCTGCATAGTTAATCTTCTATAGCATCTGGTATTTATCATCAAAAACAGATTGGTGAGAGATTCTGGAGAAGCTCTCTTATATTGTGGGTTTTAAACATTTTTCTTCAAGTTTCTCTTTTCTTTTTTTTAGTTAAAAGTAGCTGAGCATGGGGAAATATATGATATAAAGTAGGGGAATGGGTCATTCATTCATGGAGTTCTCCTAATGTGGTGGAAAGAATCCCAGCCAGAGAGGTGAAGTTCAGCTTCAATTTCTGCATACAGCAGGTGTCTTGCACAAGGAAACTCAGCCACAGAGGCGCAGCTGAAGTCAGAAGCTAGATTTCCTGAAGTGTCCCTCACTTAAGGGTTTGTTTCCCTCAAGTGGAGAAAATAGAAAAGTTTTATATTATTCATTTTGGAATAATGACTAAGATATAAATTATAGTGTTCAAATTCTGTAGTGGGATCAGCACTGTGGTCAGCTGGCCTGGGCACGCAACGACTCTCTGCCTCCAGGCAGGTGCTTTCCAATGTTGGTGACAGCATCTGAGGAGGTGTGAGCCTATTCCTTCCTCTGAATCATACAGTGATGTAAACCAGTGTCATCTCTACTTAATTAATTAAATATGTTATAATCTAAAGAAGTCATGTTGGTGACAGGCCCAGCTCTCAGGACGCAGATCTGGACCCTCAGACACACTGGGCCGGCTAGACCTTTGCCCGACATTGGTTTGGGCACTTTTGCTTCTCGCCTTCTAGAGTCTTTCCTTGCCTAAGGCTTGTGTATTTCATTATATAGGAATTAAGAAAAATCTAGAAATGAACAGCTAGATGAAAGATTCGTGAAGTGTTTACCCATCGGAACAAAGCTGCCACTTTTAGCATTTTGCAGCTGTGATAAATGAAAAATAAATAAATAAAAGCCAATTTTAAAATTTAGGATAATAGAGCACAGAAATGATAGTAATTAGACAAGGTTTGTGTGAAAATGTTGCCTTTGATTTTTGAAACAATGTGGGTTTTCCTTGTTCTTGTTCTTAGTGCCTTTTGGGAACATTTATTTTATTTTATTTTATTTTAATAGTTTTTTTTTTATAGAGGCATGTTTTTATTTATTTATTTATTATATTTGTTTGTTTTGTTTATACATGCACTGGGTATAGTCAGAAGAGCGGGAGGGTGAGAGAATTCACCAGAGCCAGAGTGGGGAGCAGAGCAGGCAGAAGGACCGAAGTACACTGCTGAGGGGAGCAGCGGGCGGCAGGAGAGGTCTGCGCACCATGTGGGACCCTCCTCTGGTGGCCGGGGAGCAGCCGGGGATTGAACCGGCGCCGCAGAGGCCGCGGGCAGCTTCGCAACCCAGCGCTCAACCGCTGCACCACCGGGGAGGCCCTGGGAACATTTATTTTAAAGACTCAATGCCACTAAGCAGATAATCCAAAAAATATTGTAAATGGCTTCATTTTCATAGTCATACTCTCCAGCTTTTCCTATATTGGCAAAAAGTAATAGATTATGGATTTCTTAAAGTTTGGCAGCCTGCAGTTCCAAGTGCAATAAAAACAAGTATAAAGGTTAATTTAATTAGCAAATGTTCAATTATCCAAATTAACTATCCTTTAAATTTTAATTTACCAGACATGACAATTTTGTGGTTAAATTGATATATTTCCTAGTATATTTTAATATACAAGGAACGTAAGCTTTAGAGAAAGCGCCTGACTCAGAGGAATGGACATATGATGTGAATTCTAGCGAGTTGGAGTCAGGGCCAGGTTCTGCCTGAGCTCTTCACTTCCCTGAACTTCAAGTCCTGCTTTGTGTAAAGCACACACTGCTCCCTCTCCTCCCTGCCTGTCTGGGCTGTGTTCTGCATTCTTATCCAGGGATGCTGTGAGTTACAGATGTCTATAACCTAGAACCCTGGGCATGGCTATACCTTTGGTTTGTGGCATTGATTTTAAAGTGAAGGTTCTTGAACGCATTTTAATTTTCCTGAAAAGTATTGGTTTCCAGAAAAGGAATTGGGAAACTCCTTTTTCCTTGTAACTATAAAATATCAAGAGGTTTCATTTCCCCCTGGTTAGTCAACTGTCCTCTGCTCCAGTTCTTCTTTAGAGTGAGACCTCTTTTCTTGGATTCTCTTGCCACCCACAGTTTCACCATTCACTCTTCTCCACATTGGACTTCAGCATCACCCGCCGCCAGATCCCACAGGAGTGGGTATGGCCAAGGCGGAAGTCTCATTACTGTTGTAAGATCTGGTTTAGAGGCAAGGAGGCGTGCCAGTTTTTCATTCAATATGTATTGAATGAACCAATTGTGTTCATCAACCAGCTATGTGACAGACACTCTGCTGGGGTACTTGGAGGACATAAATGAACAAAGTGGACCAAAGTTCCT
This sequence comes from Talpa europaea, assembly GCF_964194135.1. Taxonomy (NCBI): domain Eukaryota; kingdom Metazoa; phylum Chordata; class Mammalia; order Eulipotyphla; family Talpidae; genus Talpa; species Talpa europaea. The sequence continues at coordinate 45,397,224 of NC_140071.1, read as the reverse complement.
TCTGTCATGGAGCTTACATTCCAGAATATGAGGTTGACGATATGAGAGTCCCAGAAGGAATGAAGAAAGTGAAGCTCAGGCAAGAGCAGCCTAAGGCTTTATCCTTAACTCTAAAGCCCATAAACTTGCACGGGCTCATATTCAACTACAATGTGAGAGGACACTCATAGGGTGTGATTCCTTTTTCTTATGGAATTCACAAAAATACAATAACGTGGTTTTAAAAGACTAACTTAACAGTAGTGATTTTTTTCCCCTGCTCTCTCATGACAGTTCCTGCATGCCCCAGTCATGCCTGCTCATGTCCTTGTAACAACAGCCTTCCTTCTGCCCTGAGTCAATAAAAGCAGAGCTGAGGGCAAGGACATCATGCACCTTCTGGGATTAGTCTGTGCCTTGAAGCTAGATGACTAGTGTTTAGGGTCAGCCCCCTAAGAAGCAAGCATCCCTCCATTGTCCTGTGCAGGATTCAGTTGCCACCCACACCCTGATTCTCAAGCTCAAGCTCAAAAATCTCAATTTCAAACCCTGATTCTCTAACCTGAGGCTGAAAACCTATCAAATGACACAGCCCCTAGGGTTCATCTACTGCAGGTGCCAAACTTGTCTGTGAGTGAAAATGAAGCCCAGAGAACCAGTGAGAGGCCCAGTGTGAGCCAGTAGTAGAACCTCAACCAGAATACTGCTCTTCTGACCCCAGCCCTGGGCTCACACATCTCATATATTTGTATAAAAGACAAAAATGTTTGGGTTTTCATTGCCACTTTTCTTCTGGTGATGTGGGTGGTCTGTTGGATTTTGTCCGAGATTGTTAGTACCAATTATTTGTATTCTTCTCAAAGAGTAACTAAGTAGATTTCTTTTGAGAGTGAAGAAAGCCATAGCTGCTACAGCTACAAAAGGAAATGACTCTGATTTATATAGTTGAGATCTTAAAACACACTGGGCCCAAGACCAGAATAAATGTACACCATTCCATGCAGAGCATAAGAGCATAAAAAAGTTTATTATCACATCACATCAATGTTAACAGAAACCAGATTGGTATAATTTTCAAAGAAGAAATTAAAGATACTCTCGAGCTGTGTTTGTAATAATACAGTCTTTCTGAAAGATATTTCATTTGTTTATGTATCACATTATCATGAAGAAATTTTAAAACGGGTGAGCATCTTTTAGCTACTGGCCCGTACCCCAATTCTTGTATAAATAAAATAAATCTTAAAAAAAAAAGAAAAGAAAAAAATATTGCTACCAGTAACACAACGAAGGCAATGTCTCCCTTCAAGGTATGATTGTCACACAAAATATAAGCTGCCCAATTACATTTGAATTTCATATGAACAACAGATAATCTTTTCATATCAGTAAAGACTTCATTTGGACTTCCCATATTTTTATTTCTTAACTATTACAATTGCAATCTAAGGGCAAATTTTGTTTTTAAACAATGCTCCTGAATGAAATCCCAGTATATGATAGTCAATTCATCTGCAAGATAATTAAATACAATTTCAAATCTCATTGAGACAGGATTTCTCAATAGCATCTCTACTGATATTTTGGACCAGATGATTCTTTGTTGTGGGGACTGTCCTGTGTATTCTAGAAGGTTTGGCAGCTCCCTCAGCCTCTACGCATTAGATGCCAGTAACATCCCCCAGTTGTGTTAACCAGAAATTACTCCAAATCTCTCCAAATGTCCACTAGGGGTCAAAATTGTTCCTGGTTGAGGACCACTGTTCTGAGGGAAGAAGATTGTTTATTAGTGTGATACATGTATTTTAGCTGAAAACTGGCCTGTCCTTATTTTGAAGAGAGAAAGGGAACACCATATTTTATGTAGTTTTCAATTTAAAGTGTCTTGAGAGAGGCACCAGTGGATGTGCTGTGGCTGGGGGATGTGGGATTCTTTTGCAATCTCAGGCTCTATTGGAGAAACTCCTATTTCCTCCAGCACTAAGAGAAAAGGGCAGTAGAAATTACTAGTGAGCAGGCTTAGCTTCCCAACCTAACCTTCATAGAGGCTCTGAAAGAACAGTTAGTACAGTCTGCTGATTTCTGGAAAAGGCGTGTTTTATTTGGATAACAATAACTGAGATTCCAACCTAGACCACCTAGCTGAATAATCAGATGTCTGTGTCCAAAAAAACCAAGTTCCCAAGAGATGTGTTAAGAACCAGAGTGGGAAAACGGCTTCCTATTTAATTTTCAGAAAATAATTTGAAAGCAAATTTTTCTAACGAGTTGTTTCTCTTTCCCCCAAGAAAACACATGAATTTAGTTTGCTGTCTAAGAAAGTAATGTGATTACACATATTATGGGGATGTTTTTAAAGAATTAACCTTTCAAGTCTTTGTGGCTCTAATTACTGTTCTTTGGTCGTGTGAGAGAATCACTAATCATTCCTTCCTTTAAGGAATTTCCAGCATAATCCTATTTTCCACTGAAAATTCTACATGTTTGCCAGATTGGAGTGAAAAATCAGATCTAATTCCAATGGAGAAAGACATAAAAGAACAGTGGCTCAAATGAAATTTGGGAGAGAATACATGAACTTACTCCACCTTTATTAATTTGGTATCTGTGGTTTTATATTTCTGTGAGGATAATACAAAAATTATTTTAATTGAGTCATTCTAACTAAATTTAGGGAACCAATGTCCAAATCAATATAACCTTTTTCTTTTTTAATTTTTTATTTTATATAATTCTTACAGCATTTTTCATTTTTGCACAATGTATGCATTTTCATTTTGGTTATATTACCCATACAATTGCACCTCCCCCCTTATTTTGACCCTAGTCCTTTCTTCTCTCTCCCCTTCTCCCCCCCCATAGTGTGTCTCTGGTTTATAGTTGCTTGTTGATTTTGATTTTTACTTTGTATTAATTAATCTTTTTCCTGGTCCCTTATTTAGGTTTTCTATATTCATGCTATGAGTGAGAACATCTGGTATTTTTCTTTTTCTTTCTGGCTTATTTCGCTGAGCATGATCCCTTCCAGCTCCATCCATGTTGCTGCAAATTGCATGTGTTTATCTTTTTTGAATGCTGAGTAATATTCCATGGTGTATATATACCACATCTTGATCCAGTCATTTATTTTTGGGCATTTGGGTTGTTTCCAAAGCTTAGCTATTGTAAGTAGTGCTGCTATAAACATAGGGGTGCAGGTGCTCTTTGGAATTGATGTTTCTGTGTCATTTGGGTAAATACCTAGGAGTGGAATTGCTTTATCATATGGAAGCTCTATCTTTAGTAGGTCAAGAAATCTCCACACACTGGGCCTCCCCAGTGGCGCAGCAGTTGAGCACTGGGTTGCGAAGCTGCCCGCAGCCTCTGCAACACCGGTACGATCCCCGGCTGCTCCCTGGCCACTGGAGGAGGGTCCCACATGGCGGGCAGACCTCTCCTGCTGCCCGCTGCTCCCCTCAGCAATGTGCTTCGGTCCTTCTGCCTGCTCTGCTCCCCGCTCTGGCTCTGGTGAATTCTCTCACCCTCCCACGATTCTGACTGTACCCAGTGCTTGTATAAACAAACAAACAAACAAATAAACAAACAAACAAACAAATAAATAAATTCTCCACACAGCTCTCCATAGTGGTTGGACCAGTTTGCACTCCCACCAGCAATGCAGGAGAGTTCCTTTTTCTCCACAACCTCACCAACATTTGTTGTTGCTAGATTTTTTAATTTGTGCCATTCTCACTGGTGTAAAATGGTATCTCATTGTAGTTTTGATTTGCATTTCCCTGATTACAAGTGATGTTGAACATTTTTTCATATGCCTGTTGGCCATTTGCATTTCCTCTTTGGAGAAGTTTCTTTTTAGCTCTTCTACCCATTTTTTGACTGGATTATTTTCTTTGTTTTTGTTGAGTCTCATTAGCTTTTTGTAGATTTTTGTGATCAGTCCTTTATCATTAGTGTTGTGTGCAAAAATGTTCTCCCAGTCAGTGGGGTTTCTCTTTGTTTTTGTTATTGTCTCTTTTGCTGTGCAGAAGCTCTTTAATTTGATGTAGTCCCAGCTGTTTATCTTTGCCTTCAGTATCACTGCTTTGGGTGATGTGTCTGTAAAGATGTCTTTGAGGTGCATGTCATGTAGTGTTTCACCTATATTTTCTTCTATGTATTTTATGGTTTCAGGTCTTATGTCTAGTTCTTTAATCCATTTTGAGTTGGTTTTTGTGCATGGTGTGAGGTAGTAGTCAAGCTTCATTCTTTTGCATGTAGCGACCCAGTTTTCCCAGCACCATTTATTGAACAAACTTTCTTTGCTCCAGTGCATATTCTTTGCTCCTTTGTCAAAGATTAGTTGACCCTAAATCTTTGGGTTTATTTCTGGATTTTCTATTCAGTTCCATTGGTCCATGTGTCTGTTCTTGTTCCAATACCATGCAGTTTTGATGATTATGGCTTTGTAGTATAGTTTGAAGTCTGGGAATGTGATGCCTCCATTCCCTTTTTTTTTTCAGGAGAGCTTTATCTATTCGGGGTTTTTGGTGCTTCCATATGAATTTCATCAATAATTGTTCTATTTCTTTGAAGAATGTCATTGAAATTTTTACTGGAATAACATTGAATCTGTAAATTACTTTTGATAGGATGGAACCTTTTTCTTAAAGGTATGTCAAGGTAAATGTGCTCTAAGGACAAAGCAACTCAGTTTTTAGACAAACAATAGACACAGTGCCTAAAGATGCAGCCAAGACCCATTTCACTTAAGATAATGTCCAGAATCCTTACTGCTGTTTATAAGGTTCTGAGAGATCTGAGGGAGTAGATCATACTTTCCCCAGCTCAGCATATAAGCTGAGTTACTCTAGTTTAAAGACCCCCCAAATAGAGTAGCTTTAATGAGATCAAAGTTGATTATTCCATCTTGCCACAGATTAGAAGTGTGCAGGTGGTCAGTGGCCCAGGGCTCATGGGAAACTTGACCGTGGTCATCCAGTAAGTAGAGTACTGCCTGTCTCGCTGCTCCTTCATGCCATGAGGCATTCTCCTCATCCACAGTTGAGTCTCGCTCACACCACCCTCCCTCTGCTCCACCTTGTAGAAAAGTAGACAAAGCTGCAGGCAAATAGCTTTCTTTTCAAGACGTGTTGCAGGGTGAGTTTCCCAGGAAACAGACTTTGAGATGGGGAGTAACATGCAGGAGGCAGATTAGGGAGTGCCCTTGGGGGTCACACCTGCAGCGAGGGAGGAAGAAAGCAGAATTGGGTAGAGGGAAGAACTGGACTGCAGAACAATCACAAGGTCTCAACTGGCCCTGTAGGGAGCCCTGAAGCTGAGATGGCCCTTAAAGTTGGATGGGAAGTTGGGCCCTTATATTTCTTGACCAGTTACTGGCTGGGAGCTATTCTGGGAAGGGGCATGGGCTTGGGTGAGTTGGCTCTTGTCAGCTGATGTAATTTTCAAAGAGGGCTGTCAGCCAACAAGGTAGCATCTATGACAATGTGAGCTGGAAGTTGTTCAAACCCTTCATACTCACATCTCATTAGCTAGAATGTCTAGAATGGCCACTGTAGCTTTAAAGAGGTGAGGACGTATGGTTGCTAGCAGCCATAAAGGGGAATGGATACTGGAGAACAGTCACAAAAGAGAAGGAAAACCATTGCTTGAGTTTGTTCAGCTTATGGATTACTTTAGATCAAAAATAACTTCATGGAAGAAGCCACCCACTAAGCACAAATGGCAGGAAAAAAGCTAAAAATGGGGATAGAGCCACTGAGACACTGCTCGTGTCAGGCGATATTACTTGAGTAGTGATGACTGCAACTTAGCTCCGTTTTAGAATGAGCAGGGACTGACTACCCAGAGTTCTGCACAGTTTCCTGAGGGCACACTTCCAGGCAGCTTCCCCAAACCCAAAGCCACAAGGAGAACCGATTACAGCAGGATCTCTGTGAAGGGCCCTACTTCAAGCTCTCTCTGTGTCCAACAATGGGATGGATGCTTTTCAGAGGCCTGCTACATATCAGGACAAATTACTTAATATAGAATGTAAAATGTGGGCCTCCCTGGTGGCACAAGGGATTAAGCACAGCACTATGAAGCTATCAGTCTCTGCAGCATGAGTTTGATCCCCATCTGGCCAGGGTGTTACCCACATGGCTCAGCAGACCTCTCCTGACTCACCCGCTGCTCCCCTCAGCAGTGTATGTCAGTCAGTCTGCCTGTTCTGTTCCCTGCGCTGTCTTTGGTGAATCCTCTCACCCCCTGCACCTCTGGCCTCTACCCTAGTTCTTGTATGCATAAACAAATAAATCTAAAAAAAAAAAAAAAAAAAGGTAAAATGTGCTAAAGTGTCATGTTTCCATAAAGAAAGCAGCAATTGTATTGACACAAGTCAGTTACTGCTAATACAAACTTATCACTTTCTGCGGCTAGAAGTACTTAGATTTTCAGCATAGTGATGGTGTGTGGAAATAAAGGGGACTAAGAAAAACTTCAATGCCCACCACCACTCTAAACAAAGCAGGGAGACTGGTTTCTGCCACTGACTGGTCCTGGGACTGGCACCTAAGATAAAAACTGCCATACATAGGCTGAACTAAAGGAGATCAGCAGCCTCTGAAGAAGCCTGGTAATAAGACTCCCACCAGCAGGACACTGTATTAGGTGACACGAGACTAGCCTCCCAAGCCGTCCCTCCTGCTGGTGCAGTTTGAATAAGACAGAAAGAGTCCAGCTGTAGTAACTGGAAAATCAGAGTGAAACTGTAGAATACACAGGTGAATTGGTGGTGGACATTCTATGGGAACTACACCTGATGTAATATATATATATATATATATATATATATATATATATATAAAGAAAGAAATTAATTTTAATTTTAAAAAAAGTAAAAACATGCATGTATTTAAAAGTGCTATGCATCAAATTTTAACACATTAGAGGCCGCCTGGACCAGATTTTGAAGTAAGCCTCTTGCTGTTTCTGTTCAATAAAACGCTATTCTGAGGTCACAGCTTTTAAAACCTCTTTGCAACAACTTTTCTGTGTGAATTAGACCTTTCTCAGTATCATGCAACTAAAACAAATGATGGAACAAACTGGTTATGGAGGCGTGTTTAGGAGGGCAAGTATTAATCTCTAATCCCTGATTTCAAATTTCTGTGGACATTATAATGTAAAACCAATTAAAGTAGCTTTAATGTATTTAAAAGAAAAAAGAAAAGAAAAAGAAACCTAAACTGGGGGCAGAAAATGGATCATAAAATGTCTGCTTCTGGCCAGGCAGCTCCTAGAAGTGCTTTGTTTTTTCCTTAGACGCAAATTTCAACCAGAAGTTGAAGCTCAGAAGCTTATCAAGCCCTTGGGCTTCTTACTTATAAAACACCCCTTTGAAGGCTGTAGTTTCCTGGCCTCCTTCTTGCCCTCACTCCCTAAACTCCAGTATCTCTCACTTGAGGCAACCTAAGTGTTTCCACAACTAGTAACTTTAAATATGTCTAAGGAGATAATGGAAATAAGATCCAGAGCCACAACTTGGGAAATTTCATTTCTGCTGAAGCAGTGCTATTAACATCTTCACGTTAAAACGTGTCTTTAGAAAATCTCGGCCTATGGCTGGGGATGCTCCACTGGACTTCATCCTGGGACTCTCCTGTGAAATATGTAACTCTGCCAGAAGTCCTTTCTTCCCTGCCCTCTGCCTTTTGCCCTGTGCCCTCTGCCCTCTCCTCTCCCACACACCCAGTGCTGGAATGCAGGGGACTTAGCTGCATACAGGCAGGGCCTCACAGATCCTCAGATTGAGGCAAATTTCCGCCCTCCCCACAAAAGAAGTGCTTAATCTCTAAACTCCAGAGGAGTCTTGCTAGAACCTACATAATTATATTTTAAGAATAAAGTAATATCTCCATAAAGAGCCCTACTTCAAGCCCTGTCTCTGTCTACTTCTGGGGGTCAGGTGAAGCCAGGCCCAGTGGAAGGGATGGCATGCCCAAGGTGTGGTTGCACCAGGCAGTGTACAAGTAAGATTAAGAAAGCTGACTCTAGAATTCTACAAGTCTGATTTTAAATCTCAGTTCTCCCACGCATTGACTGTGTGGCCTTGGAAAAGTCATGTATCCTCTCCAAGACTCACCTCCTAGTTTGTAAAATAGGGTTCTAATAACTGTATCTGCTCCACAAGACTGTTGTAAGAATTAACTGTGGTAAAATTAGCTCTTGACATGGGGCCTACCACATAGTAAACAGTTGTAATGGTGCTTATTCCATATATAAGCTACCTTGGCGGAAATTTACTCTTAAGATGAGAAGAAAGGCAACTTGATCCAGTAACAAGACATCAGAAGAAATTCTGAATAGAGCTTAGACAAATTCTTTACTCTGCCTTCTGACCCAGCATCCCAGTAATTCATCACCAAATCCCAGCTAGCGGGGGGGAATATAAGTAAATTTTTAAAAAGAACTGTTTCAGTGAAAACAATTCTTTGGAATACAAGGCAGTATTGCTTTAGCGTCAGCACAGCTTCCTATATATATTCCACTTAACCAGGAAAAAAATAACCTTTCAAACTTTGCTTCAAAATGCTGCACAGTTTTACATCCAAAGCATCCAAGGTATACTCAGCAGATGGGATAGTGGTTGCCAGAAGACGTGAGTAGGGTCCCTGACAGATGTGATCATGGTGCCTAGCAGATGTGACTGTCACCCCAGTTGATGTAACAGCAGCACCTCGTAGACATGAATATGGTTCCCAGCAGATATAACAATGATCTCCAGCAGCCTGGGTTATGGTACCCAGCAGACATGACTGTGGTCCCTAGCAGTTGTGGCGTGTCTCCAAAAGTAGAATGCTACTCTGTGGGTGCAGCAGGACCGTTTAAAGAAGACTGCCTCAAGCTAACAGACCAAGAGTGGTGCTGGGGCCAAAACAGTAGTGGGGGGAAGAGAAGAAGAAAATGGCTAATAAAATGGAGTAGCTACTGATGTTTGCCTGTGAATGTGTATGGGTTATTGCCCAAGAAAAGTGGGGTGTGAAGGAATAGAGAAGAGACTGAATTGAACTGGAGTGAGGAAAATAACCAGGGAACATCAAGTCCACTTCTCTTGTCTGGGGCTATGATAAGCATTGAGCTTATCGTAGAAAGCTCTGTAAAGAGCTTCATTTACAGCCCTGTACTTCAGCGAGGAAGTGGAGCCTGGAACACTGGCTTTTCATCTTATTCTGCCACTGACCTTCTCTAGCAAAGTGACTTCACCTCTTTGAATCCTAACTTTTTTTTAAAAGATTTATTTATTTATACAAGCATTGGGGTACAGGCCAGAGACGCAGGAGGGTGAGAGAAACCACCAGAGACGGAGTGGGGAGCAGAACAGGCAGAAGGGCCGCAATACACTGCTAAGGGGAGCAGTGGGCAAGACAGGAGAGGTCTGCCGCGCCATGTGAGAATCTCCCTGGCTGGCCAGGAATCGAACCAGCACCATGGTGGAGGCTGCAGACAGCTTCACAGCGCTGCGCTCAATCTGCTGCCTAACTTATGCATATATAGAAAGGAGGGAAGAGGGTTGTCCCCAATAACTAGGTCCTTTGTATGATGGTTTTATGTCATCACTACCAGATTCAAATAAAGCCAAGATTTCCCTAACACTCCTTCCCAGTCCAAATGGAAATTACAAGAACTTGGAGATGGTACTATTCCAGTAAGTAATCTTTTAGTGGAAACTTTACATCCTTTAGAATAATGAACATTCAGTATTCAACCTTAGAACATTGTCCAAATTTAAATGAGAAAAAAAATGAAGCAAGGAAAATGATGTTACCCTATCATACTTTTTCTTTTGGCATTAAAATAAACACCCAGTTATAGGGTAGGGAAAGTTTTGGTCTGTTTAGTATTGACTTGGCAGCAGCAAAAGCTAAGTAGGAGTTGATTATCTCGGGTATGGACTTGTCCTAGTTCATCCAGGGATCGGGTGTAGCCAAAGCAAGTCACTGCCTTCTGGAATTTACCTGACCAGGTAGCAGGTAAGAGACTTTCTGGGGGAGATAGGAGGTCACATTCTAAAGGGCTGAAGCCTGCCTCACCTGTGCAGAATGGGTGCAAGATAGCCAGAAGCCCTACCAGAGATAATAAGAAAGATGAATCTGTATTCCGGAACTCATCTCTATGCTTTCTGGCACATTTGCCCCACTGATAAGGGACTTCCTGATAATCACTATTTCACTGGACCAAGCTCATCTTCATCATTAGTGAAGTGATTGTGATTGTCAGCATTCACTCATGGAGAAGACCCTGGGGAGACCAGGCACAGGAAGACTGGCAGACTGACTCCCAAGGTGAGTATTTCTTTCCATGGTGAAAGCCCTAGAGACCAGGTCTGGAATTCAGTCTTAGCAAAGCAAAGACTCTCTTCAGTATATGAGGGAGGCTGAAGAACAATAAATTGACTGCCAATTTTGTCATTAAAAATCGAGGTGTCTTTTATAAGAGGGACATTAGCATTAAGGCCTGGAAAGTACATTCTTAGACAAACTGCAAGGAAGCCAATTTAACAGAAAAGTTACTTGGCAAGCAACTAGGGGATATTTAATGGGGTCAGCCTATAATTACCTGTTGCATCCATTTCTACCATGTGGTTCTGCCTCTTGGATGAGAAAGATTGTGTTTGAGGCCAGGAGCACTTTGCCTCACTGACTCTTTCCAGTCCACTCATTTCTTTCTTTCTTTTTTTTTTTTTTCAGTCTACCCATTTCTAAACTTCAGTGACTGGCCAATTCCCTAACTGGCTGATGCGCTGTTCTTTAAATGTGTTGAAATCTTTCATTCAGGACAGGTTCAAGTCAAATCTCTGTGCTCAATAAGATGTGGCTGTGTACTGGGTTGGCCTGTTATGTGTGCTCACCTGGCAGAGGCTATTTCCTTTCGTAGTCTAATTCTGAGGATCACCCATTGTTGCCCTCCTGTATAACACCTACACAGTAGTCTTAAACTCATTTTATTTTTATTTTCTGTTCTTTTGAATGTCTCCACTGTTCTTTGTTTTTTTAGGGGAATTGGATGTTATTTTTAGCATAAATTGAATCAAGTCAGATGAACTCTTAGAACAAATTCTACTGCCATAATCAGCTTCATTTTCTCAAAGGAGGCCAGGTTCTTATAATTTCTACTTGAGACATAAAACTGTATTCATAAGTGATAGGATGAATGCACATATTATCATGTTTAAAATCACTATTACCTCTAGGAGTTGGTTAATCAAGTCTTAGCAATGTGAGGTAATAAGGTTTCATTTCTCTTTTTTCATAATACTTTTGCTTCTTAGTGGTCTGTACCAGTAGCAGCTATTGAAAACCCCAAGCATGGACAGACTGCTTATTATTCCAACCTTGATTGAACTGATTCAAACAGGGTCAGTTACCCATACCACTCCTTGTGCTTCCACCAACGAAGATTAAAGAGCAAATGAAACAGCTGCCACTTCCCAATCTTCTATTTGCATTATTCATTTTATATTTATTGATTTTATTGATTGACCCATTCAATTATATATTTACTTATTCATACTTAATTTGTTCCACAGAGTATTTAAGACAGGTAACAAGAACACAAGAGGAAAATCAGGATCAGGAAAAATGAAAATAAATGTTAGATGAGCACAGTGGGAAGGAGAATATAAAAAAAGATATAGGATGGTGGTTCCTCCATAATTATTCAAGTGGAAGCCAATATTTGGGCTGGGTTTCCTGGTGGCAAATGCAAAAATACATAGTTCACAGATACATATTACCTATCACCCATAAAGAAAACCTCCCAAGAGCGGCAAAACTTTTTATTGGAACTTGAAGTTTTAGAAATTTTTTATTTATATCTTTACATAGGAAAAACTTAGTGGTATGGATGACACAATCCCACATGCTTGGCAACATATTCTTTAGGATTCCTGGACCAGATTTCAAAATGAGTATGTGTGGAGACTTCCCCAACACCAGCAGCGGGGCTGAGAATTTAATTCATTTCAGCTCTGTTCGGCACGTCTACCCAGAATAGCCTCCGGTGTCACAGGTTAAGGGCTCAGTCTCTCAAGACTACCCCTCGCTTCAGAATTCAGTCATAAACCAATATTGTTACCTGTGCTTTGACCAACTGGCTGTAGAGCAGTGTCCAGAAGCCCCTCCTCAGGTTTGATTAAATTGCTAGAGTGGCTCACTGAACTCAGGAAATCTATGTACTTCCTAGATCACCAACTTACTGCAAAGAATATTATTCAGAAACAGCCAAATGAAAGAGGTGCATGGGACAAGGTATGGGGAGAGCTTGTATGCCCTTTCCGATCACCATTCCCCCCAAATCTCACCTGAATGACCAATATGTATATAACTCACAATATCACACAAACCAACAAAATTTTGTCTTCCTGAGGGAATTTTTCCCTTGCTCAATTTTTTTCCTCCTACTAGTTTCAGAGTAGTATACCCTCTGTCTATTTTTTTCTAGAGGTTAATATAGATTTTTAATTTAATAAACCCTAAAATTAATCTTTTTACCTGTTTCTGAAAAATACAAGACTATCACATTGCTTTGTTCCAAGCTTTATAGTTTATAATACTCCAGTGCTATCTAATTTAGTTCAACAAACTTGAACATTATCATTGTTGTCTTTAAATGACTGATACTTACATTTACTTATTCACCACTTCTTCTTGCATTTCAGTCTTCTAATTTGAATTCATTCTCTCTGAGTCTAAAGTATATCCTCTAGAATTTCATTTTGTGAGCATCTAAACTCAGCTTTACTTGTCTTACGATATCTTCAGTATGCCCTTATTCTTAAAAGATATTTTTACTAATATTGATTTGGGATTGTTAATTATTTTTTTCTCAGCACATCAAATACAATATTACATATCTTGGGCCTCCCCTTGTGGCGCAGCGGTTGAGCGCTGGGCTGAGCGGCTGCCCGCAGCCTCTACAGAGCCAGTTCCTTCCCCGGCCGCCGGCGAGGATTCCACTCAAAAAATAAATAAATAAATAAACAATATTACATATCTTAATTGTTTCCATGACTGCTGCTGAAAACAGTAAAATACTGTAAGTGATTTAAGATGATTTGTTTTTCATCATTGGCTGCCTTTTTTTTTTTTTTTTTTTAGTTTAGTTATTTATTTATACAAGCACTGGGTACAGTCAGAAGCGCGGGAGGGTGAGAGAATTCACCAGAACCAGAGCGGGGAACAGAACAGGCAGATGGACCTAAATACACTGCTGAGGGGAGCAGCAGGCGCGGCAGGAGAGGTCTGCACGCCATGTGGGACCCTCCTCCAGTGGCTGGGGAGCAGCCAGGGATCGAACCGGCGCTGCAGAGGCTGTGGGCAGCTTCGCAACTCAGCGCTCAACCGCTGCGCCACCAGGGGAGGACTTCATTGGCTGCTTTTAAGATCCTTTCTTAGAGCCTCCCTGGTAGCACAAGGGGTTGGGCACCACACTATGAAGCAATCTGTAGCCTCTGCAGCATGAGTTTGATTCCTGGCCAGCCAGAGAACAACCTGCTCCCCTCAGCAGTGTATTTCGTCGGTGTTGCCTATTCTGTTTCCCACTCTGTCTCTAGTGAATCCTCTCACCCTTGGTGACTCTGGCCTGTACCCCAGCTCATGTATGCATGGATGGATAAATCTTTTTTTTAAAAAAAGAATCTTTAAAAAAAAAAAAGATCCTTTCTTAGACGTTGGTATTCTGAACTTTCACTATCACATGCCTAGGAGTGATTTTCCTGTAATTTATCCTATTAGGGATTTGTCAGGATTCTGTGGCTTGGTGTCTTTTAAAAATTCTAAAAAATTCTTGTCCATTATCTCTTTGAATATTTTCTCTTTTCCGTTCTTTCTAATATCTCCTTCTAAAATTATAATTAGACATGTAGACTCTCATTCCAACCCCTTTGCATGTCTCATCTTTCTTTTCTCTTTTTAATTTTTATTTATTTTTGTGTAGAAGCACTGGGGTATAGGCTAGAGGGGCGGTGGGTGAGAGGACTCACCAGAGACAGGGTGGATAGCAGAACAGGCAGATCAACTGAAATACACTGCTGAGGAGAGCAGCGGGCGAGACAGGAGAGGCCTGCTGCGCCATGTGGGTCAGTTCCCTGGCCAGGGATCGAACTCTGGCCATAGTGGTGATAGCACTGAGACTTAACTCCTAGGCCACCAGGGAGGCCTCCTCATCTTTCTTTTTAAGTTTGCCATATGTACTCAATATCATTCCCTTAGATTTATCTCACACTTCACTAGTTACCTCTTAATTTTGTCCAGTTTCTTGCCAGCAGAGATCCATCAGTCTTTGCTATCAGGGATCCCTTCCTTACCCTGCATCTTGGCTTTTCCATGTATCTGAGAGCTCAACCTCGAGAGTGCTAGTCTTTCCTATAGGGTTTTCCCGAAAGCCACATCTTGCTCACCACAGATGGCCGATCTGAAAGGTCCTGTAGAAATTGCAGTAGCAGTTATGAACACAAGTAAGTTTTGAAAAAACAAAACAAACAACTAAATTTACCTTTTAACTACACAGTTGAAAATACTGTTGTCTTAACACACAAAATAGTGTTTAATCATGAATTAGGGGTAAATCTGTCTTTACCCCTAATTCATGAAGTCCATTTATTCGCATCACTGTAAAGTTATAACCCAAAATTCTATACAAAAAAATGTATAAAGAATAGCTCAATCATGAAAGAACACCTCAGTATTTATGATTATAAATACCATTCATAACAACAGTGGAAACAGTACTGTTGACAGTGCAGTGCATTCTTCTTATATCCATTTTTAATTTGCTTATATAAAGCGTGAACTGTAAAGCCTCTCTCCATCTCTGCTCTCCCCTTCTCCCTCTCCTTCTCTCCCTCTCTCTCCTTCTCTCTCTCATTGTAGTAGACTTGGGATACTCTGGATCCAACTACTCTATGAGTATGTCATACTTCCTTCATTCAAACCTCCCCAAGAACCAGAGAAAACCTTTCCCTAGATAGCTGACTAAGTTACCATTAATTTCCTCAGTCACATGAACACAAATCTCAATTGATCAACAGGAATATTTGAGAAAGTGAGGGGGTTGGAGAAGAGAGAGAAAAAAACAAACATCTGTTCTGCCACAAGCAAACTCAGAATCATAACATTCCATGATATCCCACGGTCCCTGATTATAGTGGGAAGATTATTCCCTAGTGTAAGTTACAGGTTGTAAATGGAAAATATTTTTATTCTGGAACCTTCCCTGGCCCAAACTCTCTATTTTTTTATCTGTGTGTTGGCCAATTTATCTAGATATCCTTGCACACATAGAGTTACCAAGGAGTGAGATTATTGTATCTCTATATATAGCAACATAGCCTCCCCCTTGATTTAGAAGCTCAATTTTTGCCTAGGTTACCAAGGCACCCAAAAGCATTAATTCTGTTTGTAGTCAGGGTAATTGAACATTTCTCAAAGTACTGCTGGCCTCTTCTTTTTACAGGAGAGTTGGGTGCCCCTTCCCTAAGTGAATATGTTCTACTTGTTTTCAGGTTGTCAAGGCAACCTGCTTCCCTTGTTTCTTCTCATTTGTGTTCTGAACAATAATAAATTAACAAACTCAATTACAAATGGAATGATCTGAACCCTATTATTTTATTTATTTATTTTTTTTCGTGCAAGTATCTCCTGCTGAGGGTCTCAGTGGGTCTTTATTTATACCTTAAGGCGAGCAGTGGGATTACATCAGCATAAGCATTGAAGCAGAGCAAAGATAATCAATACATATTTTCTCATAATCATGTAAAGACTCCCTTGGCCTTACACCTGTAGGCCATTTCTTTGGTAACCTAAGAACAATTAGTTTCCTAGGTACAGCTCATTCACTAGCATGATCAATCATACAAAACAGTACAACATTTGGCAACATTTAAACTTTCCCAATTGCAAATGTGGGTGTAAAATTCCTATTCTACATTCAATTACTAAAATCAGTCTATCTCCTAGCACTCAATTAACTTGGTTAATATATTAATTACTTTAGTCTAAGACAACTCATCAAATCTATGTAAGTTCTACTGAAGTCTAACTCTTTTTTTTCTTTTATTTCTTTTATTTAAATTTTATTTTTATATTCCCCATACAATTACAACCCCCTTATTTTGATCCCAACCCCTCCTTTCCCCGCTGCCCACCCCCCATATAGTGTCTCTGGTTCATAGTTTTTCGTTGATTTTGATATTTTCTTTCTTATAGTTATTCTTTTTTCCTCATCCCTTATTTAAGTTTTCTAGATTCCTGCTATGAATGAGACCATCCGGTATTTTTCTTTTTCTTTCTGGCTTATTTCGTTGAGCATGATCCCTTCCAGCGCCATCCATGTTGCTGCAAATTGCATGTGTTTATCTTTTTTGAATGCTGAGTAATATTCCATGGTGTATATGTACCACATCTTCTTGATCCAATCATCTATTTTTGGGCATTTGGGTTGTTTCCAAAGCTTAGCTATTGTAAACAGTGCTGCTATAAACATAGGGGTGCAGGTGCTCTTTGGAATTGATGTTTCTGTGTCCTTTGGGTAAATACCTAGGAGTGGAACTGCTGGATCATATCGGAGCTCTATGTTTAGTAGATCCAGAAATCTCCACACAGCTCTCCATAGTGGTTGGACCAGTTTGTACTCCCACCAGCAGTGCAGGAGAGTTTCTTTTTTTCCGCAACCTCGCCAACATTTGTTGTTGCTAGTGCTTTTAATATGTGCCGTTCTCACTGGTGTGAAATGGTATCTCATTTTAGTTTTAATTTGCATTTCCCTGATTACAAGTGATGTTGAACATTTTTTCATTTATCTGTTGGCCATTTGCATTTCCTCTTCAGAGAAGTTTCTTTTTAGTTCTTCTGCCCATTTTTTGACTAGATTATTTTCTTTGTTTTTGTTGAGTTTCATCAGCTCTTTGCAGATTTTTGTGATCAGTCCTTTTTCATTAGTGTTGTGTGCAAAAATGTTCTCCCAGTCGGTGGGGTTTCTCTTTGTTTTTGTTATTGTCTCTTTTGCTGTGCAGAAGCTCTTTAATTTGATGTAGTCCCAGCTGTTTATCTTTGCCTTCACTATCACTGCTTTGGGTGATGTGTCTGTAAAGATGTCTTTGAGGTGCATGTCACGTAGTGTTTCACCTATATTTTCTTCTATGTATTTTATGGTTTCAGGTCTTATGTCTAGTTCTTTAATCCATTTTGTGTTGATTTTTGTGTATGGTGTGAGGTAGTAGTCAAGCTTCATTCTTTTGCATGTAGCAACCCAGTTTTCCCAGCACCATTTATTGAACAAACTTTCTTTGCTCCAATGCATATTCTTTGCTCCTTTGTCAAAGATGAGTTGACCATAAATCTGTGGGTTTATTTCTGGATTTTCTATTCAGTTCCATTGGTCTGTGTGTCTGTTCTTGTTCCAATACCATGCAGTTTTGATGATTATGGCTTTGTAGTACAGTTTGAAGTCTGGGAATGTGATGCCTCCATTACCTTTTTTTTTCAGGAGAGCTTTGGCTATTTGGGGTTTTTGGTGTGAACCCTATTATTTTAAAAAGATAATGGAGCAAGTACATGCCAGGCACTGGGTTATATTTCATCCCTCACCTAACAAGTGCCATTGATATTTCTACCCCTCTTACATATTACAGGTACCATTAGTATCTCCATCTTGTGAATGACACTCCAATCTCAGGCACAGAGACATTAAATGGCTTCCCAAGGGCACACAGTGGCAGAACCCAGGTGATACAACTGTAAAGCCTGCCCCTTCCTGACCAAGACACTACCCCTTGTTGTTTTCTCTGGCCCTAGTCAGAAATGTTTCATATCCACACTTCTGGAAGTTGCCTTCAGGTCTCCAAAGTCAAAGTCTAACCTAGCAATAAACAAGTCCTGGTAATTGAGAGCCACAATTGGTCAGCACCATACGGGAGCTAGTTTTCATATACTTCACAAGATAGCTATCATTCCCATTTTCAAGTGAGGAAACTGAGACACCACCTTCCCCAACAAGAGCTTAAGGGACTTCCACAAGGCCACACCCCTAGTAAGTGACTGAGCCTGGCTTTAAACCTATGCAGGCCACCTTTTCAGATCAGACATAGCATTCCTTCACAAGACAGGGCTGGGTCATGATTATTTCTTGCTGGTGACCACATACATTTTGGCAATCATCTTTAAAAAGTATGGAGAATAAAAAGCAAATACTGCAAAACCAGTTGGGGGCTTCACATAATAAATATTAGAAGAAAGTAAGTTAAATTAACAAGAAATTCACTGTGATGGTCTCATTTCTCTTGGTCTACCCAGAAAGAAGCTTTTGTGCATTGAGTAAGGTAGGGCCACAGAGAAGAGGGTGCTGGACCTCGGACTGGAAGCTTTGACATTTCCCAGAGAAATTTGTTTACTTTCCCCGACCTTGAGTCTTCTAGTCTGTAAAGTGGGAATTATAACTATCCTATCTGTCTCACCTCATGAGGATTAAATGAGATCAAATATAAGATAGGGTTCAATATCTGAATGATATAAAATTGGTTTATATCATTATACATATCATTATATCAGATTTAAAGTTGATTACTATTATTATGTGAGTTACTAAGACTCTGCCACAGAAAAGAGAAAAAGATGGTATGTATATGTATTTATGCATATACATGCACACATTTGCATACCTGTCTGTGTAAGGGCATATGTATAAATAACATGTGTTGTACAAATGAAGATTTAAAAAAAAAAAAACAACAAACTACTCATAATGTCATCGGAAGAGCCCTGATATAGTGTGTTAGAGTAAGTCTGCTGGCCTCTACGTTTAGAGGCTTACCCATCTAAAATTAACCATCAGAGATGCAGACAGTGTTGAAAGGTCACTGTGATGGCTGAGCTAAAAGGAACAGTAGTCCTGAGAGGACTAACACCCAGGATATGAAGCCGGGGGCAACTTCCGGGGGCTGCAGTGGAACACTCTAGCTCCACTGGGAAGGCCCTGGGAAATGAGTTCCTACGTTACTGGAAGGTGGGGGGGTGAGCGGGGGTGGGGGGTTATATTGAAAGATGAGTTAAATGGGGCATAGAACTCTGACAGGTACATGAGAGGAATGGGCTTTCAACAGCTCTGGACACAAAGAGCTAACCCTCCAAGAGCCCTTTGCTGCCTTCTCTTGCCTTTCCTTCTCCAGTCCTCTCTCATTTCCCCTTCTCTCTTCTTGTTCCCCACTTCCTCTGCTATGTTTGCTCACCTGCAGTTTTTCTGCTATAACTTATACCTTACTGGATTTGTCCTGTTTTCCTTTCCAGCTGATGAATTTTTTTAAATGCAGCAGCCAAAATAATCAACATCACTAGTAATTACATCCATGCTGAGAATTACTTTGGGGACGGGACCTATCAGATCTCCATAAGGAAATTTCTTTCTGAGAATTATATGTCAGAATTCCATTTTTAACTGACATGTGTGATGAAACACGTGGCATATAGCATGAAATGTAATGCTCGAATGTAATAATGAAATGTTTACAATTCCCATTTTCCTAGATCCATAAGAGGAGCTGCATTTTCATTAGACTTTTTTTCTTCAAGTCAGGTGACCAACTCCCATTTCTCCTGAGACTCATATGAAACTGGTCAATTTTAACACCACTAGAAAATACTGTACCTAAAGAGAGGAAGTAGAAGGGCCTCCCCGGTGGCGCAGCGGTTGAGCGCTGGGTTGCGAAGCTGCCCGCGGCCTCTGCGGCGCCGGTTCGATCCCCGGCTGCTCCCCGGCCACCAGAGGAGGGTCCCACATGGCGCACAGACCTCTCCTGCCACCCGCTGCTCCCCTCAGCAGTGTACTTCGGTCCTTCTGCCTGCTCTGCTCCCCGCTCTGGCTCTGGTGAATTCTCTCACCCTCCCGCGCTTCTGACTGTACCCAGTGCATGTACAAACAAATAAATAAATAAAAATACATGCCTCTTTAAAAAAAATAAATAAATAAAAGAGAGGAAGTAGAGGAACAGTAGATTTGACATTAGTTTGTGATACAAGGGAGCAAAATGTACCTTAATGCCCTGTGCCTCTCAATTTCTAGGTCTGAGTAGAAGAGAGTAAGGAATGAAATATCAGGAAGTCTCCACTAATATTTGCTTCTCTTTCCTTCTCATCCTTACTTCTGCTTTAAAAAGTCTACCAGTGTGTAGGATTGCCAGAAAAAAATATGGTCTAGAACGGAAGTCAAAAACTTTTTCTTTAAAGGGCCAGAGAATAAATATTTTAGGCTTTTGCAGGCCATATAGACATTGCTACCTATAAATGATGCTGACACCTATACATCTCTCTTAGCGACAGGCCCATGCAACTAAATGCTTAGTGAAAGTTCCACTTGATTATCTTGAAGGTGCTTTAAACTCAACATGGCCAAGTCCACCAAGTAGCCCAGGTCAGAACCACAGACATCATCTTGACATCTCCCTCCATGATCTTGTAAATTACACCATACCTTCTGCTTGTGGTATTCTTCCCTTACATTATCATGTGGGGGGGGGCAAGCCTCCTCACCCTTTATGACCTAAATGAAAAGCCAGCTCTTCTAGGAAGCCTATTCTAATTCTTTGTAACTACAAGTTGCTTTCTCCTCAGTAATTCTTTATTTCTTAGGACATATGTCTATTATAACCCTTAAGATATTGTTTATATCATCAGTTTGAGTAGACAGCAGAGGAGAACAAGAACTGGGTTTCATTCAGCTATATATGTCCATTGTCTATCTAAGACAGTGCTGGGCACATTCTAGAGTACTGTCAATAAATATCTGTTGAGTCAGTTAATGAATGAATACATAGTAGTTATTTATTGGATAACTAATTAATTAGTGACAGGATACTCCAGTTAAGATTTCATGCCTAATAGGCAAATGCTCTTTCTAACATAACACCTTTGTCAATGATTAGATAGCAAAACTCATGTAAATTTAGAATTTAGTGTTTGAAAATGCAGTTCCTTTCTGAACTCATTAAGGCTCATTTTTAATCAGCAGTGCCAATGTCCTTGTTGACAGGTAAAACTGCCAAAATCCTTCAAGTGTTAGGTTTTTTTAGTTAGGTTAAACATGCCTGCAGGAATTCAAGAAATGCTATTAATTTACTTACAACTCTTTGCCCCCATAGATGAACTTCAACCCAACTCAAGCCAAATTAACTCAAATTCTAAACTCCTTACATGTAAGTAGGTGTAATTTTTAGCATATTTTGCAAGTTTACTTTATATTCTGTGATTTCATTGCATTCTGCAAATACATTTAGACATCTGGCACTAACTTTGGGAGTTTTCTGATACAGTCGTCATTGTGATCACTAGACTCTGCAGGAACCAACATCTAGATGGATTCATCTATTTCTTAATGAAGAAGAGCAGTCACTGTCAAAACTCTGGGCTTCAAGTTGTATAGACATAGTTATTAATTGTAATAAATGCCCTCTCAATTGCATTTCTGGCTTTTTTCCTAGGGAATTTTTACACAGTAGTTTTTAAAGTTTATTTGAGTAGCTTAATGAGAGATTTTTATAGTCTATTTAGACTCTTAGGTTGAAAATGAGTGAATTTATACACTTATATTCTTGCTTCACTAATCTTCAGTGCCTAACTGCTAAGGCAAAATATCTTTTAAATTCTAAAAAAAAAAAAGTGTTTTAATTGCAAACTAATCAAAAGCCCCCTGCTTCATTTACTGGACCCTCATGGGTCTAACTAGTTTCTGGAGAAGCTATTTTCCTGTCATTTAACCAGATTCCTTCCTTTGTTATTAACACTAAACTAAACAGTAACCCAAAGTTTAAACTTTCTAGGCATTTGGTGTATATCGGCACACATTAGATAAGCCATAGTCTCTTTAAACCATATTTAAATTTGATAATTATCTTCCATTTCTTTTCTCCTGAATTATTCAAGTGGAAAATGACACAAGAAACAACTTTTATACAAGTTTAGTTACAAAAATGTATAAAACTTCTACTTGTGCCAAATCACAATATGTAATTTAAGTCATTTCTCCCATTTCTGAGGAACTATAGGAGCAGAAGCAAGATGAGCATCGCTGTTCCCAAAATTGGTTTGCATGTTGAGGTTGGTGATGGTGCCATACATACAGCAAAAGGGTTGGGAAAGGTTTATAACTTACGTAATGAGGCTTTCTGGTAGCACCACAGGCTCCCAAGCTGGTCTGACAATGGTTTGAGAGAGCAGGGCAAAGAGAATGACTTTGGGGGTTTATAGTGGTTAGTAAGTAGGACTGGAATGAGAATTCCTGCACATGGTCTAAGGTCTGCACAGTTTGAATTTCCTGCCTCATTAAGTGACTAAATTGCACCCAGGTTTTCTTGGTGACTCAGCTCTGTACCCTGTCTCTCATCCTCTAACAAGGCCAACACAGGCACGCTATCGGGTCAAAGGCAGAGGTGCAAGAATAAGTCAGTTCAGTGAAACAAGCACCTTTTAAAATTTCTGCTTATGGTACTTTGATAAAATCCTACGAGCCAAGGAATTAAATGGCTGAGCCCAGAGTCATAATGGGAAGACAGCAGATGTGTGTGTACAAGAGTGGACAGCTAGAGCAATGTTTGCTACCTGTTACAACTTCCAGTGGATTACTAACATACCACAGCAACTCTTACCTTACTTCATAGGAAAAGGATGTCAATTCACTACTCACTTTTGAGTGCAAAGTACTGTACTTGAATTGGAACAACAAAAATGAGATAGTGCTAAAAAGCTCACAGTCTGATATTGGGGGAGGGAATTAAATCAATACATTTTAAAATAAACTCAGTGTGATACATATGACAACAGATGTTTTTTTGTTTTTGTTTTTGTTTTTTTATACAAGAACCGGGCTTCAGGCCAGATGCGTGGGAGGGTGAGAGGATTCACCAGAGACAGAACAGGCAGACTGATGAAATACACTGCTGAGGGGAGCAGCGGGTGAGACAGAAGAGGTCTGCAGCGCCATGTGGGACCCTCGCCTGCCGGCTGGGATTGAACCGGCACTGCAGAGGCTGCGGACAGCTTCACAGCGCAGCGCTCAACCACTGCGCCACCGGGGGTGTCCCGACAACAGATGTTTTAAGGAGAGATGACACAGAAATGAAACTGATGTACCCTTTCATGTCCTTTGCCATAGATTTCATAGCCAATTTGGTGAAGTTTATTGTAAGTTTCTCTTGATTCTGAGGACATTAAAATAAAGCTGACTGAATTATCCCAGTCAATGGCTTCATAAAAATGCAGGCTCTTTAGAAGTAAAAGTAGATTGTAAATTCTGTTCAGCTAGTAGAAAGTCATTTGATTCTTTTGTTGCTCCGTTACATTCAGTAGTCATCCCAGTTTCAACCAATTTATTCTGTGCCTATCTGTACAAGCTATTTTGCTGGAAATTTTCTAGGATTGGGAATGCCTAGCGAAGATACCTAAACAAAATGACTTAAATGGACTCTGTCTCCAAGTAACTTCAGTTTACTCTTGCTTACTCTGCAGTCCATTTATATATATATATATATATACACACACATATATATTTATATTATATATATATATATAAATAAAACACAAAAGGAAAGCTGTTCTGCTAGAAAAAGAAGTTGGAAGTCTGGAGCTCCCTTTGATCTAGGCAACCCCTGAGGACACAATTTGAAGATTTGAAGATTCTCAAGTATAATCTGTTTCATTCATTTATAGTCTCATTGCCAGAAGCATGTACATCTTTTGTCTGGTGACCCATACCACTCAGTACTTTAGAGTAACGTGGCATTAAATGAGGCCTAGATTACAACTAGGTTGGACTATTTCCAGGTCAGTAATGTAAATGGAATCATAGTCACTGAGGAGTTATTCTAGACACAAGATGATGAGTTAATCTTCCAGCCTGTGCTGGATAGCTTCTTACACTTTGAAATGAATTTCTTTGAGACATAAAGGTGGGGATAGAAATACTTTGTTGGCTCTTCGCCATTCATTAGTCAAAGGAAAAGTTTGCTATTGTTCGGAACCACTTTTTCCTCTAGTTAATTCACATTATTTTTATGGGGCTTTGCCTAGGAGGACGACTGATAATTTCTTTACCTCCCCTATCTTTCGGATCCTACGCCTGTGGAATCTCTTAGGAAGTGGGCAGAGTGCTTGCATAGCCGACAGAAAACTAATTCCCCATAAAATATGATGTTCCTGTCCGGATAGATTTTTTTTTTTGAGGTGTTATATTTACATTAAAATCTCAAATTCGGGCCTCTCCGGTGGCGCAGCGGTTGAGCGCTGGGTTGCGAAGCTGCCCGCAGCCTCTGCAGTGACAGTTCGATCCCCAGCCGCCAGCGAGGGTCCCACATGGTGCACAGACCTCTCCTGCTGTGCCCGCTGCTCCCCTCAGCAGTGTTCTTCGTCAGTCTGCCTGTTCTGTTCCTCCTCTGGCTCTGGTGAATTCTCTCACCCTCCCGCGCCTTTAACTGTACCCAGTGCTAGTATAAATAAATAAGTCACTCTTTAAAATCTCAAAATCTTTCAAACGTCCACTGTTCGTATCTGAAAACTTTATGTGAAAAAATTCAACATTTGAAGTAGTCACGAAAAGTCAATTGAAAATAAACCAGTTATTCTCCGGACCACTTTGGGGCGGGGCAGGGGGCAGAACGTTCCGGGGGAGCCTTCAGAGTTAGCTGGGAAGGGAGCCTGAGATGGCCATCAACAGCCTTTCCAATGGTCTTCTTTTCAGAAAACAAGAGGCATACAAAAGATGGGGGACCAGTAATGCCCATATCTAGCAGGTCGGGGTCAATTTCTTTCGCCCCATCTCTTCTACCCGGCCCTCCGCGTGCCGCGCCGCGTCCTCCTGGCTCGCTCACCAGCCTCCTCCCACCTCGCTCATCCCGCTGTCCTGACCCCCGAGCCAGGCTGGGTCTGGTCTCTTTCGCGTGCCCAAACTCACGCCGCCTCCCCTCCACCCGCGCTCCCCGTCCGGCCGCCCCCATGCTACCCGACCAAAGGGAATCCCAGCCAAGGGGGCCGCCCCGGCCGCGGCCCTCCCCCGCCCCGGGGCCGGCCGGACCATAAAGAGCCCGGGCCGCGGCCGCGGGACCAGCCGCGAGCGCGCCCAGCCCCGCAGCGCCCGACGCCCGCTGCCGCCCCCGACGGCAGCCCGGGACGCCGCGCTCGGCGCCCGCCCCTGGCCGCGCACCCTCCACCTGCGCCGCCGGCGGGTCCCGCCCGCAGACAGCTCGCCGCCCCGGGACGCCGAGGCAGAGCCCCGCTGCGGCTGCTCCCCGGCGCCCGCGCGCTGCAGAAGAGCCAACATGCTGGCCGCGTGCGGAGCCGCCGTCCTCCTCCTGCACCTGGGCCTGCAGCCGTGGCTGGGGGTCGGCGCCCAGGCCACCCCCCAGGGTAAGCGGGCTCGGGCGGGGGCGCCGGGTCCCTGGTTCGCGGAGCCGCCGTCCAGCGCCGCGCTCGGGGCGCGCTGCTCAACCCTTGGCTCCCGGGGCCTCGCTGCACACCGCGGTGCCTCCGGGGTCCGAGTCAAAGCTTGTTGTGATGGGAAGCGGTGATCGAGTGTAGAATTTTCTGAGATTCGATTTTCCCGCGATGAGACTAATTCCCTGAACCATCGTTTGGAGACGCAAAAGTTTTCAGTCTACGCAGGAGCGTGGGGTTTCCTTCAAAGCTTGTGTGGGGTGAGGTGAACGCTGACTTGTGTCCCGTGTGATGCTGTATGGTCCGCCCTGCCCTCATCCCTTGCCCCCTAAATTCTTCGACGATGCGGACGGAGCTCGTTCGCTCAGAGAGCGGATGCGGACATCCCCCAGAAAGGCGCAGCTTTTCTCTGTTTACCCGAGAAAGGCGCAGCGTTTCTGAACTACCCGGCCACTCGCCTTGTTTCTGCTGTAACTTTCCTTGGACACCAAAGTCTCCTTTGGGATTTGGCTTGATTCCTGGGATAAATAGAACAGGAGAGGGTGACAAAACCGGTCTTTTCTCTATCAAGAGGTAAAAATTGGATAATTTGAAAAGGCAGCTGGGAGATCTGCAAACCCCCCTGTGAGATGGGGGTGAAAATAATGGCTGGACAGAAAGCATTTATGCTAATAGAAAATTTCTGTAAAGAGGAAAAGGAAGAAAGTATTTAAGCAAGAAAAGGTCTCCCGGGCTCTGGCTATCTAGTGGTGATCTTCATCTGTTTGAAATTGGTGCCCAGATTAATTTAATTACTAAGGAACCCTAGAAGAGTTACAAACTGTTTTCCTTATTTTTTGCCTAAAATCAGGTTTGTAAAAGGAGGCTTTAAAATGTAGTTGTAAATTCAGTTATAAATGGACAGTTTAAAACATTGCTTTTATTGTTTTCTTTGTTAAGTACCACTTTTGTGGATTTCATTTATTCACCAAACCTACTAAAATAAGGTACACAACTGAAAGTTGTTGTTGCTCACCAAGATAGAGTGAAGAAAGCCTGTAAAATGCATTCTCACTCCCTTCCATTCCCATGGCAATGATCACTCAGTTGAGCTTTGCATTTCACCAAATAACTCATTTTTTCCCCAGACCAGGGAACCAGAATTGCTTTTAGTTTAGATTGAAATATTTGAAATGTTGTATTCTACATTTATTCCCTATGACTTTGCTTCTAATTGACTTTGCTTGTAATTGACTAATTGACATAATAGCATTAATTTCAGGTGTGCAACATAATGAAATGATAATTTTATACATTGTAAGTAATCAGTGAATAGACAATTTGAATTAACATCCTCCACCACACATAGTTACAAAAACTTTTCTTGTGGTGAGAACTTTTAGGATCTACTCTCTTAACAGCTCTCAGATATGCAATACAGTATTAATTGTAGTTCTCATGCTGCACATTACATCACCATGAATTACTTGTTTTATAACTGGGAGTTTGTGCCTTTTGATCCCCTCTACCCATTTTATGCTCCACCAGTCTGCTTGGTATTATTGTTTTGTTTTTTCAGATTGCACTTCCACAAATAAGTGAAATCATATGGTATCTGTCTTGTTCTATCCTACTTATTTCACATATCATAATGCCCCCAGGGTACAGCCACATTGTTGAAAGTGGTAAGATATCATTCTTTTTTATGACTGAATAATATTCCATTGTGCATAGATAACACATTATCTTTATCCATTCATCCATCAATGGACACTTAAGTTGTTTCCACATATTGACTATTGTAAATAATGCTGCACTGAACATAAGGGTCCAGATATCTTTTTGAGTGACTGTTTTTATTGTCTTTGGATAAAAATAAGATTCCACCCAGACATGCAGTTGCTGGGTTATGTGGTAATTCTATTTTGAACTTTTTGAAGACCCTCCATGCTGTTTTTCATAGTAGCTATATCAATTTACATTCCCACAAACAATATACAGGCTTCCCTTTTCTTCGCATACAGGCTTCCCTTTTCTTCGCATGACAATTTCTTCACAAAGACCGCACTTGTCTTTTTGTTTTTTGATAATAACCATTTAAACAGGTGTGAAGTGATATTTCATTTAACAACAAACCTAAACAGATTTGCATTCTCCTAAGATTAGTGATGTTGAGCATCTTTTCATGTTTCTGTTAACCATTTGTGTGTATTTGGAGAAAAAATGTTCAGATCTGCTCATTTTTTAATCGGATTTTTTAGCTGTTGATTTATATGAGTTCTTCATATTTTTGGATATTAACCCTTTATCAGTATCTGATTTAAAAATGTTTTCTCTAATTCTATAGGTTCGCCTTTCATTTTGTTGATGATTTCCTTTACTGTGCAGATTTTTAGTTTGATGTAGCCCCACTTTGGCTTTTTTGCAATTGCTTTAGATCAGAAAGAAAGTTTGTTCTTTTTTGTAAACACAGTTCACATGTTTTCTTATTGCAGACATTGGCAGGCTTGAATTTTGTGTTGTATTCTTGATGTTGCAACTCACAGCTTCGTGGGTGGTGCAGGCGAGAGTTTTGCTTCTGCCGAGATAATGCTGCCTGTCTTAGGGAGATTTGAACTCAGGCTGTAATACCTATATTATCTGGTTACTTTTGTTGCTGTAGATGATCTGATTAAGCCAAGTTTTTGACAGATTCTTTTATTGAGTTAGTCTTTTAATTATCAGCTCAACTTGATACTTATCTCCTTTCTCTTCTGAGTTTCAGTGCTAATCTTAAATTACAATGGATTTGATTTTCATACCATGGAAGTCGGGCTCATGGCAGCAGTAATTTCCCCTCTATCACTAGAGGGCTGTGCTTAGTTCCTGACACTATTACTAGAACATAAGAACATGAATAGAAATTTGTAGTGTCTCATTTCCTTCTCAAAACACTCTCTAAACTCATTACTAACTAATCCTAACTCTGCCTCTTGAGAGAGAAGCCAGTGGCTTAGATGAACCATACAGATTGAAGTACGATAATTTAGTTTCAGTTAAATTATGTACATGATCACAGTCAAAGCAAGAATCCAGAATACTAAAAATTTAGTGTTTTAATGCAATTCATAAACGCACATCTCTTTTTGATGGTGCTGGTCCTGAGTGGGGCTTTTCAATATATTGCCTGATTTTCCTTTGTCTTCCTCACTGGGGAAATGTAAAATTTTCAATTATCTGGAAATTTAAAAATTCAGTTTCCCTCCGAAAGTACTGTATGCTGCAGTCTTCATGTTTGGGGAGTGGAGGGTACTAGAAGTAACATAATAGATTTTTTACTTTCTAGCACTTCTAATATTAAATTCAGAATTGTGTGAGGTCCTCTGATCCATGCAAAAGAATACAGATTCAGGATGAAGACAGAGTGTGTTTTGAAAAAAGTAGACATTCTTGTGTAACTAGGTTTTTATCTATAGCTTTTATTTATTTTTTCATACTGTAATACTTTCAAAAGCAATACCTGTTCATTGTAAAAAAAAAAGACTCATAAAGCCAAAAAAAGGAAATTTAAAAAGTATGATTACATAATCTAGATACAGCAACTATTCGTGTTAACAATATGTTGTTCTGTCTTTCAAATTTTTTATGCAAATATATTTCAAATAGCATGTTACAGTTTTATAACCTTTTGTTCCACTTTATGTATCATGAATATTTTCCCATATCTATCAGTATTCAGATGCATTACCCTTTTTAATAGATAGTATTCCACTCTTTGGAAGGACCAAAATTTATCCAGGGCTCTAATAGAAGACATCATACTATGTTCCAGTATTCTGATATTATAATAATTTTTCGTATTTATGCATACAAGAGCTGGGGTACAGGCCAGAGTTGCGGGGGGTGAGAGGATTCACCAGAGACAGAGCAGGGAACAGAACAGGCAGACTGACTGAAATACACTGCTGAGGGGAGCAGCAGACGAGACTGGAGAGGTCTGCCTCACCATGTGGGTTGCTCCCTGGCCAGCCGGGGATCAAACTCTTGCTGCAGATGCTGCAGATTGCTTCACAGTGCGGTGCTTAACCCCTTGCGCCACCAGGGAGGCCCTGATACTATAATTTGTTGAATAATCTCAGTGCCTCAAGATGGCTTGAGATGGCTAACATCCCCTTAGTCTCTGTGAGCCCTTTTTGTCATCTGAGGACAGTTTGTTTTCATAACAAACTGCAACGCCAACAGAGCAGCAGGTTTCCCACCTCTTGCAATTCAGTTTTCACTTAATTCCTTCCTAAACAGAAATTCTAGAAGTACCACTGGTAGTGAATATCTTTATATCTAAATTGGACGTGTTATTCATTACCTCCTCAGGATAAGTTTCTGTAGGTAGAATTGCTATATCAAGGAGCATGTGTGGCTTAAGACTTTTGGTGCTGTTATTTAAACTGTCTTAATGTTTAAACTAGTTTAAATCATACCCACCACTATTTAAGATCGCCCATAGGGTAATTGTGATGCTCAGGTTTTTATGCCTCAGCCTCTGTGGCTATCACCTGTGGCCTTGAATGCAGGAGGCACTTGGGAGCGTGGGCGCAGGGCATGCGTGCTGATGGTAGCACCTGGAGTGTGGTGCAGGCGGGTGTGAGTGGGCACACCTGGGCCTGGAGGATGAGGCTATAAGGGCGGGGTCACTCAGAAGACGGCTGCGGCAGAGAACAGAGGCAGAGGACAAGTGACTACAGAGAGGCAGAACCACAAGAGAACTCCAGAGACTGGGGCCTGGGCGGCCTTTTCCTTAAACCCTCACCAACAGTTGGGTATGGGTGTATTTATTGTTTTTCCAACTTGATGGTGAAAAAGACACCTTAATGTTAAGTTAGCAATTCCTTCCTCTTAGTTAAGCATATGAATACTTATGGGGGGGAGTGTACACACATTTATTTGCCATTATACTTTTTCTATAAATTGCTTTTTCGTGGTCTGCCTGTTTTTGTTAGGATGCTTATTTTATTAATTTGTAAGAGCTCTTTATAAATTATGGGTACTATTACCCTTTTAGTAACCAGGTGATTGTATCCAAGAGAGTTCTACAGTCTAATTCCCACAGGCTATGAAGTTGTTTAAACATTCGCATAAACCAAAAGAATGGCAAAGTAACTTCTAGTGTCTCTTATCCAAATTTGATATTTGCCTTTAAATAACTCTGAACTACTCTCTCATTGTTTTCATAAATCATTGCAGTTTAAGAGAAAGTGCTGCTGGGTTGATTAAAAGCAACTTGGGACCATAAGAAAAGCAATGAGTTGGATGCTGTTCCCCTTGCACTTTACACTTCAAATTTTTTTTTTTTTTTTTTTTTTTGCCAGCGGGCATTTTCAGAACCACTTCTTAAGCCAATTGCAACATTTGGGGGTTGCAAATTTAGTCTTCTGGGGGTCGGACTATAACCTAGTGATGAATAATATGCTGTGTTTCTTCTGTTTCAGACATTTAGACATTCTAAGTGATAAGGAAGGACCAGAAAATTAGCAATGTGGAAAAATAATTACAATATTAGTTTACACTTGTTAATAGCTTACTGTCAAGTTGTCCCCCTCAGGTTTGTTAACCCAAAGTTCAATCTTTTACTCATGATCCTTTTCTTCCTATTGTCTCTAGTCCTTGACCTTCTCCCCTCTGCCAGCCAGAGGTTGAACCCAGGTGCTCTGCAGCAAATCCTGATGGACCCCACCCTGAATGAGCTCTATGTGATCTCCACCTTCAAGCTGCAGACTAAAAGTTCAGCCACTATCTTCGGTCTTTACTCTTCAACTGACAACAGCAAATATTTTGAATTTACTGTGATGGGGCGCCTAAACAAAGGTAAGCAAACGTGCATAAATCATTCTCTTAAAAAATCCCGTTTTCTTCCAGGATTTGAGGTCTACTTTTCTTGAGACGGTTCTCTTGCAATTTTTATTCTCATTCACGGCTCATTTCAATACCAAATTCTTCTAATTGTATATTTGCCTATGTAAGGAGGGTGAGTTGATAATGGGGAAAAAAATGAAGAATTTCTTGACCAACCTGATATTTTGGATCCATTCTGGAAGAGACAGGACACAGGACAATCGGACCACTGTCGTGGCTCTGGTTGCAATAGCAAGTACTGTAATCTGGGTGGCTTAAACAACAGAAACTTATTTCTCACAGTACTGGAGGATGAGAGGTCCAAGGTCAGTCCAGTAGACTTACTTCCTA
This sequence comes from Talpa europaea, assembly GCF_964194135.1. Classification (NCBI taxonomy): domain Eukaryota; kingdom Metazoa; phylum Chordata; class Mammalia; order Eulipotyphla; family Talpidae; genus Talpa; species Talpa europaea. The sequence continues at coordinate 45,365,599 of NC_140071.1, read as the reverse complement.
ATAAGGGCCCAGGTGCTGACTTGTAGACAACTACCGTCTTACTGTGCCCATGATCTTTCCTTGTAGTACGAGGTAGAGAGAGTGAAAGCTCTCTGTCTTCCTCTTCTAAGGACACTGATCCCTTCATACAGATCCTAATAAGTGCACTTCCTAATACCATCACATTGAGGGTCGGGACCTCAACATATGAATTTTGGGGAGACATGAATATTGAACCCATAATAGCCACCCACACCATTCTTACCTTCCCCTCGAAGCTTGTGACTTGGCAGACATGACTCCTTAGCTCTGCAAGCAAGTCTCCCTGGACTTGGTAAAGAGAGTATTCCCCAACCAGAGAACGAAATGAGCAACTCTTTTCTACCAGTTTCATACCAATTTCCATAGGTCTGTCATCTGTTTCTCCCTCTGCTATTAAGTGTTTCACTGTCGAGTGCTACAGGCTAAGAAATGACTCCCAGTGAAAGAGGTCACTGTTTTTTCATCTCCTTTCACCCATGTCCTGGGACAACACCTATTCCTGCTTATTGAGGAATGTGACAGATACATGTTTGTGCTGCCTCTTGCTTTTAATAAAAATAGAAGGACCATTCCTTCTGCCTAGATTTTATATTTATTTCAGTTTTCTTTACAAATTAGGAATTTCCAATGCTTCAGACACTGCCTTAGATTCTAATTGTGATTGAACACGTAGACCTGTAGGTATTAGGAACTGAAATTTTAATCCTTAGATTTCAGAGGCCTCTAGAGTTAAAAGAAGGAGGGATGTGATTTCCCCTTCTTTTATGTCAAGTTCTACATTCTCCTTCCCTCTTTGCCTCAGCCCCTGGGGCTTTTTGAGGTTTCAGATAATAAAGGGGGTCTGGAGTCACAGATTTTGATTCAGCAGATGATCCAACTAGTCATGCCTCTTCAGCCCTAATGAGAGTTGATTTTTACCCATCTCTCTGCTTTACAACAGACAACCCCATTTTTTGCCTCACATCTGTTTGAAGGAATTGCTTGTCTAACAACTCCTCTTCATTGAAAGATCAGAATTTCACTAAACTGCCTGTTTTAGTTTTAGTTGCATTAGAAAATTTTCTCCTAGCTCATTTAATTTAATGACTGAAAGGCTCTCTACAGAGTAAAAAACTGCTTCCAGCTTTTTGCCCTCACTGAATCCCACCCTCTACTTCTAAATTGACCAGTGTCTGAATCTGAAAATTTTGAGGTAGCCCGAAAACACAGGGAAACAACTTCCCCTGAATTCATTCTTCTTTGTTTACTATTATATAAACAGATAGATGGGCAGGTAGGTGGGTGGGAAAGAGGGTTGTTGGTGTCTCCTCTAAAGAATCACTAGTACTGAGTTTCAGCTGTGTGTACCAGCTGATCGCGGTGTTAGAGAAGATGAAAGGGCTATGAACATCTCCACACCCTCCAGTCCATTAGAAAAGATAAAGTGCACTTAGAAAAGATCAAAGAATCGAGAGATGAAAATTCTGAGAAAACAAAGAACGGTTTCTATTACTATTACAGGTTGGAGAGTTGAAGAATTTAACAAGGAGTAATTTCTCTGGAGCAGAGGGGAAATATAGAAACTTAGCATCTCTCATGAAATCTGAAAGTTCTTGAAACATCAGCCTATTCTGACTAGAAAAATGAGGAGAGAAGTCACTGGGTCTGTTAGGTCCCAGGAAAAGATTTAGCATGTGGTTGTGAAGCCCTATCAAGGTATTTGGTGGTGGCCGTGCAGCCTGACATAATTTATGGAGGGTACAGGGATAATTATCTCCTTGGAAGTGGGCCCCCATTGCTAGTACCAGGCAAGGCTCATCTGATCTCTTCTGTTGATTTGCATGGGAAACAGTGAAGCAGAAGAAGTCAACATGTAATTCTACTGATCTAGATCACCTGAGTAGGAAATAAGACATGTGATTTTGGAAAGGTTGACAACACAGTTTGCATTAAACAGCAGGATTTTGTTGTCTGGGCCTTAAATGAGCTTTTATAATAGACGAAAGTGTAGCTTGTGAGAACTACAAAAAAATGAGCTTGCCAGTGAACTCTCTGCTTCTACTTTTACACTCTGTGTATCATCCTACCCATGGCTATCTCACTCCTGTTCACAAAGCATAACACTGACCCCAGAGACTTTAGTGGCTCAGCATTCCAAACTGAATAACATATAATCTCCCCTGCTGGGCACTGAAGGCTTTCCACTACATGACCCCAACCAGCCTTTGCAGTTTATCGTTCCTTTCTATGCTACCTGCAACTTATACTTCAGCAAGGTGGACCAGCCACCTGTCCCTGGACCCACCTATCCTATCCTGTCTACCCCACCCTTCCCCTCTGCTCCCACCTGGTATGAGTCCTGTACTATCTCCAGATAGCCAAGTCCTTTGCATGCAAGAACCACTTCAAACTCCTTCAGACATCTTTTAACTTTGTACCTCTGTGGAAGGCACTAATCTTCATTTGCCTTGTATTTAAATTACTTCTAGGTCTTCTCTCCAGTAGGTGGTAATATCCCTCAAGGCAGGGCCTGAGGTATCTGCAGCAGCACATGGCACAGTGCCTTATACATAGAAATGGCTCATGAACAAACTGAATGGACTAAATGGAGAGTAGCAGACATGGAAATTCCAGGAGTACAATGCTAGGGCATAGAGGTCATTTTTGAATGAATGAGTGAATTTTTAAGACTATTTGGATGAGGATATAAAAGAAATGCAGGTAGTAATTCTAATAGACATGATCTATCAGATAATTTGTAATATAGGTGGTATAATCTTGATAGAAATAATCTACAGAAGCCATGTGGATAGAAGATACTACTTGATGCTCACCTTGTATCTGGCATAAAGGCAGCTTTTAAGTTAGCATCCTGAGTTTGAATCACAGTTAAATGTCTTGCCAACTGTATCACCATAAATACATCTCTGAATCACTCTTAGCCTCAGCTTCCTATCTCTAAAGTGAGGATAAGAAAAGATTGATTGCAAGAACTGAATAATATATAAGCTGTAGTAACTTTTTTTAAATTGAAGCTCAATAAAAATTTCAAGTTCTGCAAATCAAAACTACAATGAGATACCACTTCACACCAGTGAGAATGGCACATATTAAAAAAACTAGCAACAAAAAATGTTGGCGAAGATGTGGAGAGAAAAGAACTCTCCCGCAATGCTGGTGGGAGTGCAAACTGGTCCAACCACTATGGAAAGCTGTGTGGAGATTCCTCAGCCTACTAAAGATAGAGCTTCCATATGATCCAGCAATTCCACTCCTAGGTATTTACCTAAAGGACACAGAAACATTAATTCCAAAGAGCACCTGCACCCCTATGTTTATAGCAGCACAATCTATAATAGCAAGCTTTGGAAACAACCCAAATGCCCAAAAATAGATGACTGGATCAAGCAGATGTGGTGCATATACACAATGGAATATTACTAAGCATTCAAAAAAGATAAACACATGCAATTTGCAGCAACATGGATGGAGCTGGAAGGGATCATGCTCAGCGAAATAAGCCAGAAAGAAAAAGAAAAATACAGGATGGTCTCACTCATAACAGGAATCTAGAAAATCTAAATAAGGGACCAAGAAAAAGAATAACTATAAGAAAGAAAAAAATCAAAATCAACAAACAACTATGAACCAGAGACACACTTTGGGGGGGGCAGGGAAAGGAGGGATTGAGGTCAAAATCAGGGGGTTGCAATTGTATGGGGAATATAAAAATAAAAAAAAGAATTAGAGATAAATAAAACTAGATCAGTTTAAATTCCAGCTCCACTAAAAAAAAAAAAAAAAATTCACGCTCTGCCTCTATTAGACAACTGTCCTCCAAGGATGATGATTTGGTGAACTCTTGGCTTGTCTTGATAAAAGCTTCACTTTTCAGAAAAGGCAAATGAGAAGAACTGCTATGTTAGTCTCCATTTGACCACCACAAAAGAATAATGTAGTGTCATGAAATGAAGGGAAGAATTTGCAATAATGGGCAGCAGCTCTTCTGCCTGCCTGTGACTGTGAAGGTGTTTCTCCCTTTGCAAAGCAGAGAGCAGCTCTCCTCCCAAGGCTGCCCACCTGTGACTATGCAGAACTCACTTTTAGCAAATCTGTCCCTTTTAGGGTCAGCTTTTTCTGAGGGCCTGTGTCTGTGCAAGTATCCTTTATTCTTCTCTCCCTTTTTATAATAAACCTGCCCTTTTGGATATTAAAGAGTCACTCAGGCTCCCAAGAGTAAGCATTGGAGATACCAAATAGATTAGAGCAGTTCTGAAACCTGCAGGCTAAAGAGAAATACAGCTTGAGAGAAAATGTGAGGATTTAAAAATCAGAATTCTGAATCCAGTAACGGAAGTAGAAAAATGAGGTGCCTTAAGCATTAACAGTAGTATTTATGAAGCCTTTACAGTGTGCCAGGACTGTGCTAAAGGCTCTATACTTATTTTCCCTTTTGACTTTCATAATAGTCTTATGAGGTACCCTTGAATGAGCTCAGTTTTGAAGTGGTCACATGCCAAAGGTGGAAAGAACGTCAGTGAAATTTAGGACAGACTCCCAGAGTATTAAAGTATTTTGGAATTGCCTGGAGAAAGAAAGATGGGATTATTTGAAGACTAGTGGGTTTACTAAAAATGAGGCATGCCAAACTTTTTCAGTAAAGTTTCTAAGATGATGTGTTGGTAGAGGTTGCATTTTTATTGAAGGCATTTGTGGAGTGAGATATTAAGCTGGATGACTTATAATGCTGATATTCTGTGTCTCAGCTGAGCTGGCGAGGTACCATAGGTGCTTAAAAAATGGCTTTACAACTTTCTTATGACCTGACCTTGGGATTCTGTGCATATTCACAGCTTTGCCACCTACCAGGTAGTTGAGTGCACTGATGAGTCTCTCATAAGTTCTCAAAATATAAAGCCTGCTGCAGATATTTAATATAATTGCAGTATTCTTCTCTTGTGTGTGTGTGTTTACTCTGTAAACTTTACAGTTGTTGAAACCTTTGTAAGAAGTTTTCAAAACATATAGACTGCATTTATCATACCTGGGAGTCACTCAGCACTTTCAGGAAAAGCAGTTTGATGATTTACCTTTTATATATACTTCCAAAGCACTGATGTTACAAAGGCCTAGTGTCTTGGTCATAAAGATAAATAAGCAAAGGCAAATAAGACTATCCATCACAAAAGACATTAATGGCAAGGAGGCGTTTTTCAAATGTACAATTATTTAAAAAGAAGAGGAAAGGTTGAAAATGATGGCCTTGATCACATACTTAAAAGTGCCATAGAGCAAAGCAGAAAGTCCCAGATTACTTTCACAAATTTGCTGCCTTCAGGCCAGGTCATTCTGAACTCCGTTGCCCAAGGAAACAAAATATTATCATTTCCATTTTTTTAAAGCTGGCTTCATTGCCTCAACATTCAACACATAATATTTTTGGGGACCAAGCCCACTTTTCAAAAAGCACCTTTTGAAATGTCTTTCCCAAGATAGCAATATTTCAGATCTTCATTGCTTAGGTTTGGTTTTTTCATCGCCTGCCAGTCACTGAGATGGTATTCAATAAGGCTAGGCATTGTAGTTCCTGTGTCAGCCTTGTACTCATGCATGCAAAATATAGTCTTAAAATCAGGCTCCAAATTGTCAAATACACAAAGGTGCTAAGTGTAGAAGGCAATGAATCAATATTTATAATAAATAAACTGATAGATACTGCCACATACCTTTTTTTAGGATTGTCGTTTTAAAAAAATCAGAGTGGACACATGGCTACTCTAGTTTATCTATTTTTTTTCACTCTATTTTTTTTTTTTTTGTATTTGGTGTTCTCAGATCTTATACGAGAAAATTAGTAAAAAAATAGGCCCCTGGTCCCAAGATTGTATACTCTAGTAGAGAAAAATAAGAAACACAAATATACTAATGCCTACATTTGTGTAGCAGCTTATAGTTTTGTGTTTTCTTATTTGACTTCCACTAAAAACAAGATGAAGTAGAAAGGACATATTAACTCCATTTAATAGTTTAAGAAATAGAAGCATAACAAAATTAACAGGCCAGGGGTCATGTAGCTATTAAGTATCTGAGCCATGACTAGAACCTGAATCCTGGAAAAGTATACCTCGAAAAGAAAGTGATATGAGAATAGAACGGGAGGGAGAGAGGACAAGGAGGACCTCAGGGGGTAAGCTGCATTTGAACTGTGTCTTGGCTTCAAATGCGTAGTGATGATGGAGCAAGGAGAGGGATTGAGAACAGAACAATCTACGCGAAGAAAAGATGAGGGAGACTGGAGAAAGCTACGTTTGCTGGGAGTCAGCATGGAGGGTCAGGAAGGCGGCAGGTAGGTCAGGGCTAGTCCTGGAATAAGGAAGAACTTTAGACTTTCTTTAGGAACCCATAGGGCTCTATTTGAAGGATTTCATTTGCTTGCTTGTTTCTTAGTTTGAGAAGGCAGCCCTATAAGAAGCCCAAGATGTCAGTCCAGGAAAAACCATGTAGAAAAAAAGACTTTAGGAGGAAGATGAGTCAGGAATCTGGCAGAGAAACCCAGAGAGGGAACAGCATCGAGGCAGCAATGCCATTTGGAGACCTACAGTCTTAAAGTTCTAATCAGATGTGCTGACCTTGTGGGAGAAGCAGGCCCAAATTACTAAGCAAATTTGTTTCAGCTGGTGGTAAGGGATAAGCAATCAAGAGAACTGAAAATGCTGCAGCTGGAGAAACGAGTTATACCCAGTGACTGATTTCCTGAGTGCAGTGCGGAGGTGTGGTGGGCCCAGGGGAAGACCGCACCTCCCAGCTTCAGGGGCTGTCAATTGTCCTGGAGGGAAATGACTGTCTCAGCTTGTGTTACAGCAGTCTCTCTCTCCCCACCCATCCTTCCCTCTGCACGCACATGCCCCGCACGCGCGTGCACACACACACACAGTTCTGCATAGGCATTGGACTAAGATAGGATGAATGGGCACTAGAAAAGCAGGGCCTGAGAGAGGAAGGGAACCATGTCTGTTCGTCCCTGTTCCAGACAGTGTCGTCTCTGAGGAAGGTCAGGGATACCCCACCCGCACCCGCCAGCAGGCTGTGGGCTCCTGGGCCAGAGCTTTAGGCTATTTCCAGACTTTGTATGGCTAATGTGAAAAAGTTGAGTTTCCTGAGCCAGATGCTGTCTGCCCTCGGGGGTAATCTTAACTGCTCTGAAGATAAAATAAGTATAGAAGCACTGAAGTAAGGAATTTGCAATAAAAAAGAAAAATGAAAAATGGAAGTCATAAGAGAAATGAGAATTATTGGATCCAGTATGAAGAATGGTAAATGTCAAAGCACTTGATAATTTTTCTGTTAACAGACATGTGAAGATGAAGTTTCCATAATTCTTCTTTTTCTTTTTTTCCTCTTGGCTGTTGTCAGAAGAGCTAGAAGCTTGAGGATTTTGTCATTTCAGTATTGTGTTGCAACACTAAGCAAGACAGAAATATAGAATTCCCTTAAATGACAGAAGGAACACAATAGTAGGTTTTGTTACCTGCAATAGATAGTGAAGTAGCGTGTTCTAAACTATTTTATATAGGAAAAGTTTTAAATGCTGTCATTAAGTTATTCACTGAAAGTTCATATCCACAACATTAAATGTGCACCTGTTCTGTATAAATTACTCCACTAGGTACTATTTATAAAATTAACTTAGCTGTTCAGTCATGAAAATAAATCATGACCCACATGCCCTAGAAGGTCCATTAAAAGTCGGCAAGATGCCCATGAAAATATATTTCCTTTGAATTTCACAGAAACCTCAAAATGGAGAGAACTGAGTGTTTCTTTTAAGTCACCATGTGTCTCCTCTTAAACTGTTAATATGTGAGACAGAGGTTGTGGCCATAACTGTAATAAGGAAATATTGAGTATACATGTGTAGCACCTATTTGAAGTTTGGTGGTCCAAGTGGTATTTTTATTGGCCTGTAAAAATGCTAGGTATTAGCCAAATGGTTCTAAAAAGCAAAGATATAGAGGATGAATTGAATTAGTGCATTATGTTTGAATTTAATTTCCCCTTCCTTTGGGTACCGTGTATGTCTTCAATTTCCAGCCATACAGTTATTATAAATTCTCAACAGTATTAAAGATGTAAAATTTTGTTGTTTAGGCCATATTTAAAATACTTCACCAATTCCCACTCATGTCTGTATTCCTCCGTCCCACTACTTTCTTTTCATGCCACATTTATATAAGCTTTACCAAGACTTTACTTCAGAAGACACGGTATTGTACTATATTCATAGAAAGGCCTTCTAGCTAATCTGTCTTTCCAGGTCTTGTACGGATTATTTTCTCTCAGTAAGCAAAGGGTGGTAACCTCAGAGGTGGAAGAGATCATCTCCCATCTGACTCCTTCCATCATCGCCCTACATCACAGAATCAAATGGAAAGGCAAATGCAACTAGTTAGAAGGAATGAAAGAATTAACCAAGCAAGTCTGATGTGAAGAAAGCTTTCAGATACTTCCTTCAGGTTTCACATTAGTGATTCTTTTCTCTGGCAATACTGCACCATGCACGGAGCTCCTAGCTAACTGCTTTATGGGAAGTGCCACGTAGCATATACCCTCTAAAGAGAAGGTTCCTGAGGAAAGATGGTCTGCTCTACTTGCTGCAAGCCACAGATTAACAGCAGCAGCCTGGATCAACATGTGTAATCCATTTCCTTTCACTTTTTTGTATTCTGTAAATAATGTTTATCTCTTCTAGAAAAAATTAAACAGTAAATATAAGCAAAAGGAGAAAAAGCACATTCAGGCACCCAACAATGCCCATATTAATGTTGACATATTTCCTTCTTGTTTTCTATACAAGTGCACATAACTATAACATGCACACATCTTTTTCTGAATGAAACTGACTCATACCTTTTTTTTAAATTAAAAAAAAATAGTAGGAAAGTCTTTTTGTACATTTAATATATATCTATTCTATAGTATTCCATTTTGTGGTTATACCATAACTTAAGTAGCCAGCCCACCCTATCTTTATATATATATATATATATATAAAGCAAGACAGATATATCTACATACACACACACACAAACACACATATATTATATATATATATTATATATATGTGTGTGTTTGTGTGTTGTGCCAAGTTCCTGTTATAATTTTTTGAAATCAAATCCTAGAAGTGGCATTTCCTGGTGATAAGTTCTACATATGTTTAAGGTTCTGACATAAGTCATTAAATTACCCCCTAGAAAAGTGCTGGCAGTTTGAGACTATCCCATCCTCTCAGACATTTGGAGCTGCTCTGATGTGTTCACCTGAATTATCCAGCAGCACTTGCAGTCAGCCTCTGACCTTGCTCCTGGGATAGCTTCTGGTCATAAGTTTGGGTTTGAGAGTGGTGCCTGTGGGTGGACGTCGGGGGGTGATTTTGGTAGACCCACTAAGCCCTTGAAGCATATCACTTTGGTCTTTCTAGAAAACCTCATCCAGTGGGCTTTACTCCCCAAGGCTTAGCACCCAGAATAGATTTTTGCTCAGATCTCACTATATTCAGAACAGTAATGAAATAAAAATTAGAATTTTTTAAATTTTTGTGAATTTTTATTTAGTGAGCTTAATGAGCTATGTGAATAGGCTTTGTCCTTGGGGTGGGGGGAGGAGCAGAAAATAAGTGGTGGCTCCCCCACCTAGTTCTGTTGTTGCACACAGGGATACCTTCAATTTTCTTTAATTAATTCATTATTTTTTATATTTTTTTATTTTTTTACATCATTGTTCATTTTTAAACAATATTTGCTCCCCACTTCCAGATGTAGTCCCCATAGTTTCCTTCCCCAATGCACCTATGCACCATCACCTCAGTCCCCTGTGCTCCTCCCTTCCTCCCTCTAATCCCTCTCCCTCCTCCTCCCCTGCAGGATGTCTCTGATTTATAATTGTCCGTTTTTACTTTGTTGTGTTTTGTACTGTTATCATTTTTTTTACACTGATGTCTTATTAGTTTCCCCTATATTCCTGCTATAAGTGAGACCAATCTGATATTTTTATTTTTCCTTCTGGATTATTTCACTGAGCATAATTCCTTCTAGTTCCATCCACATTGCTGCGAATGGCATGAGTTTATCTTTTTGATTGCTGAATAATATTCCATTGTGTATATATGCCACAACTTCTTGATCCAGTCATCTATTTTTCAGGGATACCTTCAATTTTCTAACTGAGCACTGTTAAATTTAAGGGTGGGTTGCTAAGGAGCAATATAGTAGATTATACTTTATTCACCATATACTTACAAAGGCCTATCCATGTCTAGTATTCTTTTAGTCATAGAATAAACCACACTCAGGTTCAAATTCTAGGCCTTCCATTGCTATATCTTTGACCAAGTTCTTTATCTGAGTTTCACTTGTCTCACCTGTAGTTGTTCCAGTTGCCATGAGTGGAAAGTAAGTGTTTAAGCCACTAAGGGCAGCACCCAGTCCATTAGTCACACTCAGTAAGTATTTGATGAATGGATGTATTCATGCCCTCCAGCACTTACTTGGATTTTAGTTGACTTTTGATGGGTTCCTCCTACTCATTGTACTTACCACAATCTAAAATTGTTTACTTTCAGATTTGCCACTTACCTTCTAACTCTCTGTCAACACAATTCTTAGCAAGAGTGAGTTGCCAGGACTTAGAACATTGAATATTTATGGTTCCCACTTGCTTGCATTCTTTCTGGTCACTCAGCCTTGTGACCAGGAGGCTGTGCACCACAGAACCCCCCCTCATTTCCTCATTTCTGTCATTTATTGAGCTGTGCTTGGTTCCAGCAATCCTCCGCTACCTGAAGAATGATGGGAAGATTCATTTGGTGGTTTTCAACAACCTGCAACTGGCAGATGGCAGGCGGCATAGGATCCTCCTCAGACTGACCAATTTGCAGCGTGGAGCTGGCTCCGTAGAACTCTACCTGGACTGTACCCAAGTAGATTCTACTCACAATCTCCCCAAAGCCTTTTCTGGCCTCTCCCAGAGTCCTGAGTCCATGGAATTGAGGACTTTCCAGAGGAGGGCACAGGTAGGAACCCATCATCCATTCTCTGAAGCCAAGGCCAGGAACACAGGAGCATGCAGGGGTCAGGAGTGGGTCTAATTCTGCCTGCATACTACAATCACCTATGGCACTTAACTGCTGATAGAGGACCCAGCCTCATAACAAGTTGACTCAGAATCTGTGAGGTGATGCCTAGATATCACTAATTTGAAAATACTGATTTTAATGTGAAGCCCAAATTGACAGCCTCCAGTTTATATGATCTATGGAAAGTTTCTGGACAATTGTAAAATTGGGAAGGAATAGCAAAAATAAAAAAAACTGTCTTTGGACAGTATTTTTACTCTTTTATAATACTTTTTAATGAAAAGAAGAATGACTGGAAGCTGCCAAGCACTAAGAACATTTTTTCACAGGTCTTATCAAAACATACCTAATAAAAAGGACCTTATTGCCGACATATTCCAGGTTTAAAAATCCCATCACTTCTGTATCCTGCTTTATGCTGTCTTGGAGGTATATATTTTTTATTGTATCACTGTACCTACTGTAAAAATTGCCACATACTTTTTTTTTTAAAGATTTTTTTATTTATTTATACAAGCACTGGGTACAGTCAGAGTGCGGGAGGGTAAGAGAATTCACCAGAGCGGGGAGCAGAGCAGGCAGAAGGACCAAAGTGCACTGCTGAGGGGAGCAGCGGGCGGCAGGAGAGGTCTGCGCGCCATGTGGGACCCTCCTCCGGTGGCCGAGGAGCAGCTGGGGATCGAACTGGCACTGCAGAGGCTGCGGGCAGCTTCGCAACCCAGCGCTCAATCACTGCGCCACCGGGGAGGCCTGCCACATACATTTCTTTTAGAGTTTTGTCCTAGGAAATGCTTTGTTTTCTATAAAGAAGGAGTATTTTTTGCCCTTTTCAGTAAATATAACTATAACCAATTATGTTCCAGAATTTTATCTTACATGAAAGCCAGTGCCAAAATGAGTAACTATGTTCATCTGTTATGGCCTATAATATTATTGTCTTCTAGCTCTCAATTCTTATTTTACATTTTTTTTATTGCATTATATGTGTTTTAGATACAAGCTACTCTGAACCTTTGTATAAAGAGGCAAAGTGTCAACTATAATTTCCATTACAACTAGGAATGCTAAGTTTTAACTAAAAATATAAAAACTCAATCTTGTATGAGAATTTTGTGCCTGGGAAATGACAAGTATTTTGTTTTAAAATGGTTTCTAAGTAAAAATCTATAAAAAAAAAAAAAAGCTACAATTCAAGGTTTTCCTTTTCGGTTTGGTTTGCTTTTACAGATAGTTATTATAGATTTATAGAGAAAATAATGAAATAAATACACTAAACTACCAAGTTTTCCCAAATAATCAGAATGTAGTCAGAAATTGTCAGTGACTGAAATTAATGTTCAGCACCAGGTAAGTCAATTTCTAAAAGCCAGGAGTCAGCCGTGACAAGCCATGACAGCCAACACAACTATATTCGTTGGAATGTTCTCAAAAATTCTATTCCTAAACTATCAGCAAGGACCACCGGGCATTCAGTATGTCAGCCAGTCACATTCTGGGCATTAGCGATACTGTGGGGGCAAAACGTTTGTGGCCCTGCACCCATAGAGCTGATGGTCTGAGGTTCTACACAGTATCTGTTAAATAGCACATGTTGCATACATCTCAACTAAATTAAAAATAATCCTCTGAAAACCCTTAGTGTGCTCATTTCTTAAGTAAGGTGATGAGTTTACGGTGGCAGTTAACAAACTTTCTCTGTCCTATATAGATTAAATAATAATTAGTACGAGTTACAAAGTAAAGGGGTGAGGAAATCAACTTTGTGACTAACAATGATCCAGTAAAGTGAAAATATATTGCCCGTTATCTCATAATCATGAGATAAATAAATACTATTTATTCTTTCTCATAGCCCAAGGAAATCAGAGGCTTTGCTAAACCCAAGACATCCTAAAAACAATACTGTTTAAAACTGGAATCAGTATTTTATTTATTATTGTCTAAACTCCATAAACAAATTTGGGACAATTCTTAAGCATCTCCTGCCACAAAAGAATTTGTTTACTATGAAGGAAAACAGTCTTTCCTCTCCTCAGAGCAGCCTTGATGAGCTCTCAGGCTGCCAAGTTGGATGCCAGCATTTTCCTAGGCTACTGGCTACTTCCAGGTTTGCTTTAGTCAAAAGGAATGAGACTTGCCAGCTTTAGGAAAAATGCAAACCCACAAAATTATGTAAGATGGCATGATCCAAGTATGCAGGGCTACTCTGTTGTGAAGACTGCTCAAGCATGTGAGTGCATTGGCTTTTGAACAGTGTCACTAATATATGGTATGAATGTGATTTTTTTCCAGGACTTTTTGGAAGAGCTGAAGCTGGTGGTGAGAGGCTCGCTGTTCCAAGTTGCCAGCCTGCAGGACTGCTTTCTGCAGCAGAGTGAGCCACTGGCCACTACGAGCACAGGTATGGACTCTTGGGCAGTTTGCATGCCCTCTTCAACACAGGCACATCCCCAGGTCCCTGAAAGGGCTGCACCCAAGCACAGAAAAGTGGGTTGTCAGCAGAGCAGCCATACAGGATAAATCTACAGAAATTAGACTTTGATTCCAATGCCCAGGAATATCTTCATTGCACTTTTATTTATTTTTCCTAAGGGATGTAAAATAATTTTTATACTTTTATTTTTACAACTCATATTAATTTGGACTGATTAGCCAGTGCATTAGAATTTTTCAGGTGAACTTGATGAATTATCCCAAGTTAAATTCCTCTGTCATTGGTGGGTTTGTTTTTTGTTTTTTAATATTTATTTATTTATACAAGACCTGGGGTACAGGTCAGAGTCATGGGAGGGTGAGAGGATTCACCAGAGACAGAGCAGGGAGCAGACCAGGCAGACGGGGAGCAGCGGGCAAGACAGGAAAGGTCTGCCGTGCCATGTGGGTTTTTCCCTGGCTGGCCGGGAATCGAACCCACGCTGCAGAGGCTGCGGACAACTTCACTGCGCTCAACCGCTGCGCCACCGGGGAGGCCCTGTCATAGGCTTTTGAATCCTTTTATGATGATTCTATGGGAAATCATTTGTTTTTGAGTCACTGTAAAAAAGTCACTGACTAAATGTTGCCTTTGCTGTTCTTATAGGAGACTTTAATCGGCAGTTCTTGGGGCAGATGACACAACTAAACCAGCTGCTGGGAGAGGTGAAGGATCTTCTGAGACAGCAGGTAACAACGGAGACATGCCTCCAAAAGAAAACCTAGCTTTGTAAGAGCTAGCAGGCTGTAGGCCTGCAGAAGCAGGGAGGTAGGCCTGGAGTCAGACCTCGGGTACCCCATTAGCCTACCACCCTAGAGCTCTGCTAGGAGGGTTCTGGAAAGGGGGACAAGCGTGTGATGAATGCACCTGGCTCCAAGCACATGGGAACTGTCCAGGGCTACTTCAGCACAACTTGAAGAGGTGTTTAATAGACTGCTACACATGGATTCTTTCATTCTGGAGTATATGTCAGGTATTCCTTTTCCATCCTTTTTTTTTTCCCTTCCCATTTCTAAAGGTCAAAGAAACGTCATTTTTGCGAAACACCATTGCTGAATGCCAGGCTTGTGGTAAGTGCTTTTCTAGTAACTGGCTCATTCTGAGTTGGACAAGCAGATGCAGATTGATGAAGGGCCTAGGGTGAGGCTACATTGGCTGTGGTTTCTGGAGGTTTGGCACAGGGTTGGAGAGAAGGGAAGTTTCATTATGTATCAAGTATATTTTTCTAGTAGTGAATAAGCCTGTGGATTATTGGATTTTTTAGGTCCTCTCAGCTTTCAGTTTCCAACCCCCAACACACTGGTGGCCCCTGCACCTCCCTCGCCCCCAACACCCTCATTGCGCCGGTGTGACTCCAACTCATGCTTCCGTGGTGTCCGATGTACCAACACCAGAGATGGCTTCCAGTGTGGGCCCTGCCCTGAGGGCTACACAGGGAATGGGATCACCTGTTCCGATGTTGATGAGGTAAAAGTTCAACTAGATGGGAAGGGACTCCCTAAGTATTTGCACATTCTATAGCTTATGGAAAAAGAAACCAGAAGGCTGACTAAGAGATGGCTTGGGTGGTCCTCTGGCTACATAAAAGCTGCTTCCTCATAAATCTGTAGAGACCACAAATTGCCATGAGCAGCAGGCGGAAGGAGAAATGACACATAAGTGTGGCTGTGTTCATGACATTTCCTCTGTTTCCAGCTTTTCCTACTGGCCAAGGTTGATAAAATGCTGAGATTTGGACTTCATGCTTTTGCATTGATTATTTCTCTTGAGCATTCTGTTAAAAGGCTGACTTTTCCATATTTTTGCCATCATGGGAAGGGGAAGATCTCTGTAAGAATACATTTCGGTTACAACTGATTTCTTCAGACTTCCTGAAATAGAGGAACAGAGGGGAATCTCACCAAGATTGGTTGAGGAGCCTCCATAATGTGCGAGTCACTCAAAGTGCCCCAAGGATGGAGTCAGAGAGACATACAGTAAATACAGGCTGTTCAGCCAGCTGGCAAAACCTGTGGAAGGAACTGTTTCAAAACCATGGTTAATCACTAGTCCAACCCCAAAGTAGTGTTCAGAGTAGGTAGCAAGCCTGCACCAGAATGCGGCCTTTCCCTTCCACCTGGACTGAGGAAGGCCAGAAGGACAAATGGAGAGGGCAGGGAGCTCACACCCCTCCTGCAGGCCCAGTTGATTACCCCCCACCCCCCAAGGTAGTAAGCTGCTAAGATGGTTTCTAGTGATCCCTCAATTGGAGAAACATCTGCACACATTTCACAGAACTACATCTGGTTTTTATCTGTGAGCTGGAATTTTCCTCCTTTTAAAAGGGCAGGAAGTAGTCATGTTTTTTACATTAGTTGAAGTGGTTAAAAAAAAAGGGGACCAGAACCAATATACTAGACTCCAAGAGCCTTGGAACAGCCATGGGCTTGATTGGGCGTGAAGGCAGGCACAGACTGTGATGGATCACATCTTACTGAAGAAACAACGGACTTGGCTTGACCTCCCAAGGCCTTTTCATTTGAGCAGTTGCTTCAAAAATCCCTTTGAACTCATCTCATCAGTCAGCTCACAAGTGACCCAGCAACATTATTCTTTTAGATTTTAAATTGGATTTTCAAATTCCAAGTTAGAATCTCAGGAAACTTAGAATGGGAGGGGTAGACTAGTTAACATTAAGGACCCTTTCCATTTGACTGTGCCCTTATTCTGCAATAAAGCAAAGCCCAAAAAGGCAGCCCCAGATTGTGTGGGTCAAGGAAGTCGGTGGGTAACTACAAAATTGGAAACCTTTATTTTCTTTTATTAGTTTGCCACCAAAAAATTGATTAAGTGAACAAGCTAGCATATACAAGTAGATGAATGCAAGTTTGAGACTGCTTTCTCCATATGGCTAAAAACTTTGAATTTTTTCTCTCCAGTGCAAATACCATCCCTGCTACCCAGGCGTGCGCTGTGTCAACTTGGCTCCTGGCTTCAGATGTGAGGCCTGCCCAGTAGGTTTCACAGGGCCCATGCTGCAGGGTGTTGGCATTAATTTTGCCAAGTCAAACAAGCAGGTAGGCCGAAGTTATGGTCTTTCTATTCTTTTTCTATGTTAATTGCCAACAGAAAAGCGTTGGTTTCCACCTCTTCAGTATAGCCCTTAACCTACTTGAACAACTGCTGCCACATGGAAGGCATGTCATGGTGCACAGTGGGCAATTTGGAAACTTTCCAACCATTTCTGAGTATATGTTCATAAGGCCTGTAAGGTGGATGCCGTTCAATTGGGATAATAGAGCATCACTAGGAAAAGTGAATGGGGTCAGACTGTGTGGCATGGTTTTAGATTTATTTTGTTGATAGCTGTTAAACATCTAGTTTTGTAGAAAAACTTGATTATCAGGGAAACAAAGCTTTGAAAAATTAGATCACTTCTGTAGAGTCATTGTTACCCATCAGAAGCTGTTTTAGATATGAGAGGATTTCAAGAGTAGAAATAATCCCCTAAGGAAACCTTATATAAGCTCTAAATTGCCATAAAGCCCTTGAGCACTTTGTGACAGTCTCCATTTATTTCCAAATGTTCTACTATATCCTGGTCATTATTTAACTGACTGACTCTGAAATTCTTTTTGATGTTTTCAGCCCTTAAAAATGGATGGTCTATAAATATATTTTACTACCTCAGGGAAATTATTAGCTTTGAAGAAGGGCATGGGTTCATTATTTCCTAGCTGCCTATCAAAGGATTCTAGAGGGCATCATTTTTTAGACTAGAAAAGGAAGGCAGGCTAGACTCATAGGAGTGACAGGAAGCCATTAGAGTAATGACCCACAGTTTCCCTTCCTCTCCTCTAAAGACAAAATCTCCGAGACTCAACCCAGGAGAATAGACAAAATGAAATAGAAGATGCTTTGTGTAAGCTAGTAAGGAATATTTCCCAGTGGGATTCCAGCAATATGGGAGATTGAACTAAAGTAGAAGGAATCTACTTGGCTAAATTTTAACAACAAATGTTAATATTTTACTGATATCAAAAGAAATAAAAGGAAATGTGCAAGTTCTGGAAACGAGGAAATTCAGAGACATTAGTGCAAATGATGCTACAGCAGCTCATGGAAGAGAGTTGCTGGGTGTAGACTCTATGAGCAGGGAGTCAGGGTTTCACACCTATATGGGCACAGTAGATGTAGTCTTGGACCTTTAGAAAGACCTAAAATCCCTGCATAAAGCCAGAAACCTCAAAGAGCTCCCCAGTTCCATTAGCATGGAATATCTTTCTGTTTCTTAGTTTCCATTGTGGAGGTCCTTCACTTCCTTGGTTAACTTTTGTTTCTGGGTATTTTATTCTTTTCAACGTGACTATGGGTGGGAGATTGTTTCCTTGACTTCTCTCTGATACTTTATCATTGGTGCATGGAGGCACAGCCTGTTTTATAAGTTGATTTTGAATACTGCAGCTTTGCTGTGTTTGTTTATTGTTCCAGTGGTTTTTAGGTAGCCTTTGGGATTTTTCTATGTGTAAAATAATTTTTTAAGGAGAAAAAAAGGAGATGAGAGAACTTCACTAGTCCCATAGAAGCTCTGTGTCAGTTTTGGGACATGACTGACAAAAATGAAATTACCCACAGCAAAACAAAACTCCAAGCTTGTACCAAATATAGTGTGTTCCAAATCTTTGTTACATATTTGATGCAGAAACACAGGGTTGAAAAAAAAGCATAAAAACCAGCTCTGGAGCAGTTTAATCCTCAGGGCCCTAACTAATGTCAATGTCATGGCACTTTGTGAAAATACTTCAAAACTCAGGGCAGTGAAAGGCCCACAGACAAGGAGGGATACTAAGGATATGCTCCAAACAAAAAAATGACAATTTATATGAAGAAGCTACCATGAGAAAAACCATGATAAACATAAAATAAGTTCAAAAGGATAAAGAGGAAAAGGAAGGAATAGATATTCCATAATTAAAGAATAGGGCAATAAGAAAAAAAACAAGTAGTTTAAAACCTAAAGAAAGGGCCTCCCTGATGGCACAAGCATTAAGCACAGCACTGTAAAGCAATCTGCAGCCTCCACAGCACGAGTTTGATGCCCTGCTGGCCAGGGAGCTACCCACATGGTGTAGCAGACCTCTCCTGTCTCACCCGCTGCTCCCCTCAGCAGTGTATTTCAGTCAGTCTGCCTGTTCTGTTCCCCACTGTCTCTCTGGTGAATCATCTCACCCCCTGCACCTCTGGCCTGTACCCCAGTTCTTGTGTGCATAAATAAATAAATCTTTAAAAAAAAACCTAAAGAAAGCAGCTTCAATGAAAACATAATTATTGATGCTAACAACTGAATAGATGGGCAAAACAGCTAACAGGAAATTTATAGATTGGAAGGTAGAGCTAAGGAAATCATTCAGAGTATAGCACAGAGAAATAAAGAGATGAAAAATATGAGTAAGAGACTAATAGTCAAAAGAAGAAATTAATAAGAAAGGCCAATGTTTGTTTAGTTCCATTAAAAGAACAGGAATAAAGGGAAGCTGAGAATTTTCTAAATTGAAGAAAAATAGAAATCATCAGATGTGAAAAGTACATTGTGACCCAAACAGAATAAAGAAGAACCTT
Source organism: Talpa europaea (assembly GCF_964194135.1). NCBI lineage: Eukaryota > Metazoa > Chordata > Mammalia > Eulipotyphla > Talpidae > Talpa > Talpa europaea. The sequence continues at coordinate 45,346,397 of NC_140071.1, read as the reverse complement.
CCTGACTAAAAAGGGGTGGAACAAATTAATTGTACAAAGTTGTCTTTTCTAACAACTTTAAATACCAGACAGACAGTATCACTTGAAATTAGGTTAAGTACAGACTGGTACAAAACACAGGGAGATAGCTGAAATGACCCTCTGATAACTCTCTACCTGAAATTCTGTTGTCACTGCACACAAAAATATCAAAGAAGGAAAATTTGTCTGCATTTCTGTTTAAACTGTCTTGTTAAACTTTTCTGTACTAGGTCTGTGCTGATATTGATGAATGTCGAAATGGAGCATGTGTTCTTAATTCTATCTGCATTAACACTTTGGTGAGTATTTTTCATGATTGTTGCTATTAAAGCCAGACCTATTAGTAAAAACAAGTGTTTATAGACCATAACCCTCAGAACACATGTAGAATATATAGGCATAATGTATTTGATTAGCAGAATGAGGACAAACATTTGTGCTGGAAACCATTTGTAGCATACAGTTGACCCTTGAATAACATGGATTTGAACTGTACAGGTCCACTTATATGTGAATTCTCTCGTAAACAAAGGACAGAATTTATGGTATTGATACTTATGGTACTGTAAATGTATTTTCTTCATGATTTTCTTTTCTCTAGTTTACTTTATTGGGATACAATATAGTACAAATAACATACAAAATAATTGTTGACAGTTAAGGTTTATGTTACCATTTAGACTTCCTGTCAATGGCAGGCTATTAGTACTTAAGTTTTGGGGCAATCAAAACTTATATGCAGATTTTCAACTCTGAAAGCATGTTGTTCAATGGTCAGCTATAAGAGTAATTTTATAAGTAATATGCCAAATTTGGTTTTTGTCTTCTGTCAGAGTTGGGCTCCTAGATAAATGTTTATTGAATAAAATTGTGTCATCCTAGTATTTTTTTAATGAAGAATTTCATAGTTTATATTAACAGTATAGTATTCCAGAATATGCATTACTGGTGCCAACATGACCCCTGAAGGGGATTCATTAATTTCATAAAACTTACCAAAGTTATTGATGTGAAATTAAAATGCTTCGCACTTAAGGGATCTAAAATTTAAGTACCGAGAAATGGGTTTTATTTCTGAAAGTTCCTGTCAGTTGTTTCCAGACTGGTAGGTATAGCACAGTAGACTGGCAACAAAAGAACTGGTTCCACAGATGACTATTTCTATCACTGTGTCCCTGGGAAAAGTATTACTCTTTACATTCCTAGATTCCTTGTATGTAAAAAGCATTTTATAAATATCAAGTTGCTTGTTTTAATCTTCACAATAGCCTTGTTACTAGGCATTATTTTATGCCCATTTTACATGTCAGCAAACTGAGGAACAAAAGAGTTAAGTATGACACTAAGGCCACACATCTTAAAAAACTTTGAGGCTAGCAGCAAAGTCTGTGTTCATACCCACAATGCACTGCTGCCCAGGAACAGACAGAGATCTATTGCTTCATAGCTCCTTACCAGGACAAAGCTAGTCTGCAGAAATAGATAGGGGAGACCTTGACATAAAAGTAATTACTAAAGCCACCCAGGAGCAAAAAGTAGATAGTGGAACTGTCTATAAAATAGAACTAAAGAGAGCCCAAAAAGTGACGGAGCAGGCAAAAGGAAAAATGAACAGAAACCAAAAAGGGGGAGAGAATTGACCAAATGGAGCAGTCCAAGAGCTGAAAGATCAAAAATTATCATTGAAAGACATACTTTGGACTTGGCAATTAACAGAGTGTAAGTGACTAAAATCATTGAGTTGCATACTTTATATGGTTGTCTTGCGTGAAATATAAATTTTATCGTAATAAAGCTGTTAAAGAAAAAGTCATGCCTGGCCCTGGAAGCTATTGCAATAGAATTGACAGCTCATTTGCCTGGTTTCTTCCATCACAGCCGGCCTCATCAAGGATTCTCAATACAAGACCACCAACATTTTTCTGTGTGCCTGTTCCTTTGTTACTCAATTACTAAAAAAGCCAAAGGAACAGTTAAAAAAAAATCCTAATTTACTTTCTAATCAAACCGTCTCCCTTTGTCCTTAGAGTAAACCCTTTCACTTCACGTCTCAGGACTTCTTGAAACTATAGCCCTTCCCCCTGTTGTCCTTCACAGTGGAGTTGGCAAGTCAAAGTGACAGTTTGCCATCTAACTGTATTCTGCCCTTACTTCTAATCCTTCATTGTCTACTTGTCCTGCCACAGCTTCCAATCTGGTGGTGTCTTCACCAATCGTCTTATGAGACGCGCACATAGTCAGAGAGGCAGGCATGGGTCTCACTTAATCCTGGCATCATATACGTATAAAGACAAACACAATTGTATTAAAAAAAAAAAGACAATGGAATATAATTGAAAGCCCAGAAATATATGTATATGGAGCCAGGACCATACAATGGGGAAAGGAGAGCCTAACAGATGGTGCGGGGCAGTCACATATTTAAAAGGATGATGTTGGATCTCTTTCTAAATCCATGCACAAGAATAAACTCTAGATGGAATAAAGTGGATAGAAGACCTGCAACAATAAAATACATATAAGCGAATATTAGTGATAACATTTTATAAGATCAATGATAAAAGATGTTTTTGGATATTTGACCCCTTATAGCTAAGGAAATAAAAATATAAACAATTATGACTACCTCAAATTAAAAAACTTTTACACAGAGAAAAAAAACTACAAGTAGATTAAAGACTTCCTACTGAATGGGAGAAAACATTCACATATTAACACAAATGACAAAAGGCTAATATATTCAAGATGCAAAAAAAGGTTTAACACTGAATAAAGCAACCCAATTAATAGTTAGCAGATCTGGAGGGGCGGAGCAACATGGCGGCGAGGAGACGCTGCGAGTAAGATCTCCCATTAAAAAAAGTTAATAGGGAGGAAAAGCGGCAGGTCCCAGTGAGAACTGGGACACGGAAGATAAACGGACGACTCCAGCAAACTGCCCGAAGAAGAAAGTTGCCATAAAAGAGGACGAGAAGGGAGGGAAGCGCAGAACCCTGCTCCCCTCCCCCGCCCACAGAGGCGGCACTCTCCGACCGGCAGAGACCAGGGAAACAACAAACCAAAACGCCCAACAAGAAAAACGGATGCAGCAAGCGGGACTGTGAGTGGAAAGGAACTATTTCAGCCACCACACCCCGTGAACGGGAGCTGAGGCGAACCCTGCAGGATCCGCCGCGGAGGTGAGCTCCACGCGCCATTAAAAAGAGAGCTCCGCCCACCAGGAGGAGACCAGCACCAGCACACAGCCCCGGCCGCCCGGTAAGCTTGCGCGAAAGCGGCGCTCGGATTGCAGCTGCCCAGGCCCCTGTGCCTGCGACCTAGGCTTGCGGGGAGACAGCGGAGGCCCTCCCTGAGTGAGCAGGAACAAGGTGCCCAGGCAGGGGAGCGGGATTCAAAAGGCGCCATTCCCGCGCCACTGATCTGGGCTACAGCCCACGTCCTGGAACTGAGGGCTTTGGAACTGAGACCCGGGCGAGGCCCTCCCTGAGTGAGCAGGAACAAGGCGCCCAGGCAGGGGAGCGGGATCCAAAAGGCGCCATTCCCGCGCCACTGATCTGGGCTACAGCCCGCGTCCTGGAACTGAGGGCTTTGGAACTGAGACCCGGGCGAGGCCCTCCCTGAGTGAGCAGGAACAAGGCGCCCAGGCAGGGGAGCGGGATCCAAAAGGCGCCATTCCCGCGCCACTGATCTGGGCTACAGCCCGCGTCCTGGAACTGAGGGCTTTGGAACTGAGACCCGGGCGAGGCCCTCCCTGAGTGAGCAGGAACAAGGCGCCCAGGCAGGGGAGCGGGATCCAAAAGGCGCCATTCCCGCGCCACTGATCTGGGCTACAGCCCGCGTCCTGGAACTGAGGGCTTTGGAACTGAGACCCGGGGCACGAAATTAGGGGCGTGGGTTCCCCACGACGGTGGGGCACAAGGCAGACACAGCACCCCAAAGCTGTTGAGGTGTACCCTACCATCCCCGCTCTGCTCCCTGTCCCACGGGGTGGAAAATCAGCTCCCCAAGGGCTCTAGGAGAGATCTCTGGTGCCACCTAGCGACTTGACCCCAGCACAGGCTACTGAAGGAGCTAGTGGCCAGCTGGGGAGTTAGCCCACACCGGGCCCCTTCTGAACAAGTAGTCTGAGCCCACAGGGAGAGCGAGCACCCACAGCCGGGGCAGACCAGGCGCGCAGAAGAGTGTGCCTGAGACCAGAAGCGCAGGGAGTGTGTCCCACATCACCATTTTAGAACAGGGACATTTCTTCAGTAAAGACTACCTGCAGAAGGCTTCCTCAGGAGCCAGAGGTGAGCGGGGGAAGTTCGCCCACGCCAGACCCCCTCTGGCCTGCAGTCCAAGCCCAGAGGGAAGCAGGAACCCACCGCCGGGGCAGACCAGGCGCACAGGGGAGTGTGTCCCCACATCGGCATTTTAGAACAGGGACCTTTCTCCAGTAAAGGCTGCTTGAAACTGACAGATGACTCCTGGAAGAACCAGAGGGGAACAGAGAAGCCCACCCAAGATGCCGGCAAGTCCCAACAACACAGTGTCCCAACGCATACGGCAAATTAGAAAACAGACAGTAGGGAGGAGAAGAACCACACGCAACCTAGCAACTCTCCAGAGAAAAAGCACACCACAAAAAGAAAGCCAGCCCCCAGATTGCAACGACAATAACTTGGAAGAATTTCTGAGCCTTCCAGAAAGAGAATTTAAAATTGCCGTGATTAAAAAACTGACAGAAGTCATAAAGGAAAACAATGATAAGGGAAAAATAATCAACGATCAGAAGAATGCAATTGAGTCCCTAGAGAGGGAAAACAATGGTCAGAAGAAAGAAATTGAGTCCCTAAAGAGGGAAGTAAAAGAAATGCAGGAGATCAAAGAATTAATGGAAGAACTAAAGAATTCTGGGAAAAGCAATGAAAGCAGAATAGATGAAATGGAAGAACGAATAAGTAATCTTGAAGACACAGAAATAAAAAGAACCAAAACAGAAAAGGAAAGAGAAGTACGAAGGAAAAAGAACGAAGAAAGACTTCGGGAACTATCTGACTCCATGAGGAAAGGAAATATAAGAGTTATAGGAATACCAGAAGGAGAGGAGAGAGATGTAGGAACAGAGAAAATATTCAAAGAGATAATTGAAGAGAACTTCCCAAATGTGAAGAAGGAGCTGAAAATTGATATACAAGAAGCAAGAAGAACACCAAACTTCCACGACGAAAGGAAAAATACAGCAAGACACATAATAGTAAAGCTCCCAAGAATCCAGGACAAGGAAAAAATAATGAAGCTGGCAAGAGGGAAGAAACAGATAACATTCAAAGGAAAACCAATCAGGCTGACATCAGACTTCTCCGAAGAAACACTACGGGCAAGGAGAGAGTGGAGGGACATAGTCAACAGACTCCAAGAAAACAGATGCCAACCAAGAATACTCTATCCCGCAAAGCTCTCCTTCCTCTTTGAAGAAAGAATATGGACCTTCCCAGACAAACAGAAACTCCGGAATTTCATTGCAACTAAACCCCCACTCCAAAAAATACTACAAGGAGTCCTAAAGCCAGAACCTCAGAGTGACGAATAACAATGAAAGAAGGCCAAAAAAAAAAAAAAAGTTATTAAAAGAATAAATAAATAAAATCAAAGGAAAGACAAACACAATGGCAAATACAGATGTTAACATATCAATATTAACTCTAAATGTAAATGGACTAAACTCTTCAATAAAAAGACACAGAGTTGCAGCCTGGATTAAGAAACAAAACCCAACCTTTTGCTGTCTCCAGGAAACACATTTAGCTACAAAAGATAAAAATAGGCTCAAAGTTAAAGGATGGAAAACAATCCTACAAGCAAATGGACCAAAAAAGAAAGCAGGAACAGCTATACTTATATCAGATAAAACAGATTTCAAACTCAAAAAGATAAAAAGAGACCCCAATGGTCACTACATTATGATCAAGGGGACAATACTTCAAGAAGAAATAACACTCATTAACATATACTCACCAAACGAAGGAGCACCAAAATATATCAGACAACTGTTGTCCTCTCTGAAAACAGACATCAGAGAAAACACATACGTAGTGGGAGACTTCAACACACCACTATCAACAATGGATAGATCAACAAGACAAAAAATAAGTAAAGAAACCAAAGCTCTAAATAAAGACCTAGAGCAATTGGGCTTAACAGACATCTATAGAACACTAAACCCCAAAAAAATGGAGTACACATTTTTCTCAAGCGCACACGGATCATTCTCCAGGATCGATCACATACTGGGGCACAAGACAAACATCAACAGATACACCAAGATTGAAATCATATCAACCATCTTTTCTGACCATGAAGGCATCAAACTAGAAATAAACCATAAAAAGAAGGCAAGGAACTTTCCTACCTCATGGAGATTAAAAACCACACTACTGGAAGACCATTGGACTAATGAGGAGATCAAAGAAGAAATTAAAAAATTTTTTGAATTGAACGACAAGGAGGACACCAATATCCTAAATGTATGGGATGCAGCAAAAGCAGTAATAAGAGGAAAATATATAGCAATAGAAGCTCACATCAAGAAACAAGAAAGAACGCAAAGAAACAACCTAATCTCGAAGCTCAAAGATCTAGAAAAAGAACAACAAAAAAACCCCAAAACCAGTAGAAGAAAAGAAATAATAAAAACCAAAGCAGAAATAAATGAAATTGAAACTAAAAAAACAATCCAAAAGATCAATGAAACCAAGAGCTGGTTCTTTGAAAAAATCAATAAAATAGACAAACCCCTAGCCAGGCTCACAAAGGAAAAAAGGGAGAAAGCACAAATAAACAGGATCATCAATGAAAGAGGAGAAATCACAACGGACACAGCAGAAATCAAAAGAATAATCAGTAACTACTATGAACAGTTATATGGAAACAAGTTTAACAATCTAGAGGAGATGGACAAATTCCTACAACTCTACAATCACCCAAAGCTAGATAAAGAAGAAATAGAACACCTAAACAGACCAATTACAATTAGCGAAATTGAAATGGTAATCAAAAACCTCCCCAAAAACAAAAGCCCAGGACCTGATGGATTTACAAATGAATTCTACCAAACATTCAGAGACGAATTAGTGCCTATCCTTCACAAACTCTTCCAAAAAATTGAGAAGGAAGGGACAATACCAAACACGTTCTATGAAGCCAACATTACACTAATACCAAAACCGAACAAGGACAACACAAAAAAGGAAAACTACAGGCCAATCTCCCTAATGAACACTGATGCAAAAATCCTCAATAAAATTTTAGCTATCAGAATCCAACAATGTATCCATAAGATAATTCACCACGACCAAGTTGGATTCATTCCAGGGGCACAAGGATGGTTTAACATCCGAAAATCAATCAACGTTATCCAACACATCAACAAAAAGAAATATAAAAACCATATGATAATATCAATAGATGCTGAGAAAGCTTTCGACAAAGTGCAACACCCATTCATGATAAAAGCCCTTGAAATTCTTGGGATACAAGGAACATACCTCAACATCATAAAGGCCATCTATGACAAGCCAACAGCCAGTATCATTCTCAATGGTGAAAAGCTGAAAGCAATTCCATTAAGATCTGGAACAAGACAAGGATGTCCACTCTCACCATTGCTTTTCAATATAATACTGGAAGTCCTAGCCAGGGCAATAAGACAAGAGAAAGACATCCAAGGAATCCAAATAGGAAAAGAAGAAGTCAAACTATCACTATTTGCAGACGATATGATATTATACATAGAGAACCCCAAAAACTCCACAGAAAAGCTAATTCAACTCATCAATCAGTTCAGTAAAGTGGCAGGATACAAAATCAACACGCAAAAGTCAGTAGCCTTCCTATACACAAACAATAAATCTGAAGAAGAAGAAATCAAAAAGACCATCCCTTTTGTTATTGAAACAAAAAAAATCAAATATTTGGGAATAAATCTAACAAAAGAGGTAAAGGACCTATACAAAGAAAACTATAAAACACTGTTAAAAGAAATAGAAGAAGATACAAAGAAATGGAGAGACATCCCCTGCTCATGGATTGGAAGAATAAACATTATTAAAATGGCCATCCTTCCAAAAGCAATATACAGATTCAATGCTATTCCAATCAAAATTTCAATGTCATTCTTCAAAGAAATAGAACAATTATTGATGAAATTCATATGGAATCACAAAAAACCCCGAATAGCCAAAGCTCTCCTGAAAAAAAAAGAAGGGAATGGAGGCATCAGACTCCCAGACTTCAAACTATACTACAAAGCCATAATCATCAAAACCGCATGGTATTGGAACAAGAACAGACATACAGACCAATGGAATCGAATAGAAAATCCAGAAATAAACCCACAGGTTTATGGTCAACTAATCTTTGACAAAGGAGCAAAGACTATGCATTGGAGCAAAGAAAGTTTGTTCAATAAATGGTGCTGGGAAAACTGGGTCGCTACATGCAAAAGAATGAAGCTTGACCACCACCTCACACCATACACAAAAATCAACTCAAAATGGATTAAAGAACTAGACATAAGACCTGAAACCATAAAATATATAGAAGGAAATATAGGCGAAACACTACGTGATTTGCACATCAAAGACATCTTTACAGACACATCACCCAAAGCTGTGATAGTGAAGGCAAAGATAAACAGCTGGGACTATATCAAATTAAAGAGCTTTTGCACAGCAAAAGAGACAATAACAAAAACAAAGAGAAACCCCACCAACTGGGAGAACATTTTTGCACCCAACACTAATGATAAAGGACTGATCACAAAAATCTGCAAAGAGCTGATGAGTCTCAACAACAACAAAGAAAATAATCCAGTCAAAAAATGGGCAGAAGAGCTTAAAAGAAACTTCTCTGAAGAGGAAATGCAAATGGCCAACAGGCATATGAAAAAATGTTCAACATCACTTGTCATCAGGGAAATGCAAATCAAAACTACCATGAGATACCATCTTACACCAGTGAGAATGGCACATATTAAAAAAACTAGCAACAACAAATGTTGGCGAGGGTGTGGAGAAAAAGGAACTCTTCTGCACTGTTGGTGGGAGTGCAAACTGGTCCAACCACTGTGGAAAGCTGTGTGGAGATTTCTGGACCTACTAAACATAGAGCTTCCATATGACCCAGCAATTCCACTCCTAGGTATTTACCCAAAGGACACAGAAACATCAATTCCAAAGAACACCTGCACCCCTATGTTTATAGCAGCACTGTTTACAATAGCTAAGCTTTGGAAACAACCCAAATGCCCAAAAATAGATGACTGGATCAAGAAGATGTGGTACATATATACCATGGAATATTACTCAGCATTCAAAAAAGATAAACACATGCAATTTGCAGCAACATGGATGGCGCTGGAAGGGATCATGCTCAGCGAAATAAGCCAAAAAGAAAAAGAAAAATACCGGATGGTCTCACTCATAGCAGGAATCTAGAAAACTTAAATAAGGGACCAGGAAAATGAATAACTATAAGAAAGTGAAAATCAAAATCAACAAAAAACTATGAACCAGAGACACTTTTAGGGGGGCGGGGGCGGGAGGGGAGGGATTGGGGTCAGAATGGGGGGCTGCAATTGTATGGGGAATATAACAATAAAATTTATTAAAAAAAAAAAAATTAAAAAAAAAAAAGAAAAAATAGTTAGCAGATCTGAACAGACAACTCATCAAAAAGTATATCTAAGAGGTCAGTAGATACATTGAAAAAAATATTCATCATAGCTTTTAATAAGGGAGAAGCAAGTGAAAACCACAGTGAGTGTGACATACTAATAAACCCCAACAGGTGCTGGTGATGATACAAAGAAAGAGGAACCTTCCTATTATGCTGCTGGTGGGAATGTAAACTGGTGAAGCCATTTTGTAAAATTAGCTGGATTTACCTTAAAAAACTGAAAATGAAAATACTGTATCACCCGACAATCCTGCTCCAAAGAACACAAAACCATCATTTACAAAAACTATACCCTCTACGGTATTTATTGTAGCACTATTTATGATAGCCAGGTCATGACAGGAGCTGAAGTCCCACTGACAGAGGGTTGGATCAAGATGTGTTCCACACAAAAAGAACACTATTCCACAGGAAGGACAGATGAAATGTTGCCATTTACAGCAGAGGATGGAGTTGGAGGTAATTATGTATAGTAAAGCAAGTCAGAATGACAGACAAATACCGGATATTTACATTACAGACAATTCAACAAAGCAGAGTACTTAGAAAAAACCAGCAGCCATCAATAATGAAATGTAGTATCTGAAATTAAAGGGTAGAAAAGATCAAAGGGGACTAAGGGATGGGAGTGAGAGGGGAAACATAGAAAAAAAAATAAAAAATACATAATCTCCCCTCCCAAAAGGCAGGGGGAAAAAGGGCACAGTGCCTTTGTTCACAGTTCTGAATCCTTGGCTCATTGTCTTGTCTTTGCTGCCTGCAGGGATCTTATCGCTGCGGGCCTTGTAAACCAGGGTACACTGGTGATCAGACTAGAGGATGCAAAAGTGAACAAAACTGCAGAAATCCAGAACTGAATCCTTGCAGTGTGCATGCACGGTGCATCGAAGAGAGGCATGGAGATGTGACCTGTGTGGTATGTCCCTTTTTTTTTTTTTATCATTTTTCATCCTCCATTTTCATCACACCCCTCTCCAGTTTCTACTTGCTTTAAAGTACTCAAAAATGAAAACACTGCAATCCAGATAAATACAGACTGTAATAGTAATAGGGTCAAGTGGACTTGTAGAAACAGTTTAAGTTCACGTAACCATCAGCTGCCTTTTCTGTCCTTGCCTGTCAGTCAACAGTTTCCTTGGGCACCTCATGGGTGGAGCCCCAGGTCACAAAGGCCACTCTGTGGAGGCTCCAAGGAGTGAGCAGGTGGATGTGCAGGAGCCTTCTCCCCTCCTGCTGTCTACTGCCCTGTCCTCTTGCTTGGATAACTTGGCACACCGCTGCCATTTCAAACTGGTTTTACCCTTAACATGTCCAGTTGCAAATCTGTGCTAGTGCTCCAGGAGGTGGGTCGCACTAGAGAGGTGGTGGGTGGTGTCAGCCCTTGGAGAGAAGCCTCCTTTCTCCTGTAGGTAAGTGGGAGGGGCAGAGCTTCCTGACTCTGTATCCCTCCACCCAGATTCTGGAATAGCTCAGTGGATAGTCACTTTGTCTGCACCTTCCCAGTCCTGGAGCCAGTCAGCTTGGGAGGCTGACAATCCAGCAGGCCAGTCTTGCCTGATGTGGGTGTCACAGGGGTGGGTGTAGGGGGTCTTGCTGAAAAAGGTGTGTTCCTGCCATCCACTCCCAACCCCAGGCTCCAGAGGCTGCAGGGACACTAATCCCTGAGACACCAGCCATCTTCTCTGTTCTCCTCCTCCTCCCGTTCCGGGGAAGCCAGACCTTCCGCAGACAGCCCTTCAGAGTCAGATTCTCGAGTTCATGGAGATCAGATCTCTGAGTGGATTCTGGGAGATTTTTCCCTCTTTATACCTGAAACGTAGACTTCTTTATCTCTAAGCCCACAGAATTGTCTATAGTGAACATATAATTTTTCATACAGGAAATAATAAGAATCAAAATTTAAAAAAAAATAATAATGACATAGGCTCTCTCCAGCAACATATAGTCCCTAACATGGTCCTAATGAAGGAACTTGGTGGGTTGGGGATCAACCAGCAATTTCTCTAATTCCTGTTGGTTGGGCATGTTTATTACCATTGAGAAGCAAGTGTATCTGTGCTTAACTTCTCATTTTCAGTGAACAAATAGATGACTTCCTTGGGATGGTGGGTGATTGGGTTCTTAATATGTTTTTGAATTTGTAATAAGGTGCAATGACAGATGGTAAAGGATTAATACTCTTGGTATGACTACTAAGATAATTTAATCTGCCAGAAAAATGGCTCATTAAAAATGTATTTGTTCCTGGAGGAAATTTTTTCTTCATCAAAATGAGTCAAGGACCATACCCCATGGCCAGGCTTTCCAGGCCTTCTAAAGGCCCTAAGGCAATTGCACAGGGGTAGTTACAGGAGGGGTGTCTTCGGAATCCTGCCTTCTAAATCTCTGTTTGCAGAGGGGCAGTGCAGATGATCTAGAACAGGCAGCTACAGCTAGGAAGTCACTGGTTTTAAATCACCTTATTTTGATTAACAAGGCCAGGAAATTGTAACATTTACGTCTTGTAACATTTCCTTTCACTTGGCCATGGCCCTCTTCCTCAGCTGTCTTCTGCTCTCCTTTCATGTCCTTTCATAGGTCAGCTTTTCCTCCCCCTGTCTGATTCCCTGTCATTTTATAGGTCTCTTTCTTCCTTGTCCCTTTTGCTGTTCTGCCTGTTTTTCCTACAGTGTCCATTCTGCTCTTGGACTGAGCTTCCAGGTACCACCTCACACCCTGGACATGGCTTTTAGAAGGATTTCCTTTCTCTTTGGTTTGTTAGTCATCCTTTAACTGGGCCAGCTAGGATATGGGATATGGGGATGAACTCAAAAGTGCACGTTCATCATATATAAATGGCGAAAGACATTGGACTGTGATAAACTTGAATTCAAGTCCTACCTCTGACCTTGAACAAGATATCTAACCACTATGAGCCCAGCTGATTTTTCTGTAAAATGGGATAACCTTACAGCATCATCGTAAAGATTGGAGAAAACAGTTGTCAAGAATCTGGTGTAGAAGAACCCTTGCTTTAATGTATATTTTGCTGATAGTGAGGGCTTGCTCTTATTGGCTGGTGGTGGCAGGATACTGGAGTAGGCTTCTCTAGGGGAGTAGAGACATGGAGACCAGCACTGTATCTATGGGAACCATCTTCTGTTACAAGAAAAGGGTATGGATAGAGATAAAACATTTTGGTTCTTTCTTTGGTGGAAACAAGATTCTTTGATTCAGAGATAGGACTGTGTTTCAATAATAAGAAAAGTGGGCCTCCCTGGTGGTGCAAGGGTTAAGATGCAACCAATGAAGCTATTTGCAGCCACTGCAGCACAAGTTTGATCCCCAGCCAGGGAGCTACCCACATGGCGCAGCAAACCTTTCCTGACTCGCCTGCTGCTCCCCTCAGCAGTGTATTTCAGTCAGTCTGCCTGTTCTGTTCCCCACGCTGTCTCTGGTGAATCCTCTCACCCCCCCCTCCACATCTCTGGCCTGTACCCCAGTTCTTGTATGCATAAATAAATCTTTTATAAAAAAAAATAAGTGCCCCAAAAGCCAGTCTACCTGCTCACTTGTTCATTTGCACTGTGAGAAGAAATCAGATAATCATGGAAATCATTTCGGTAAGAACTCAAAATCATAAATACACTTTGAAAAGGAATTCCATATAAGAAATTTAGTACATGAACAGAATGACAAATGTACCAGAATTATGTGTTGCATCATTATTTGCAATAGAAAAAGATTCTAAAAACCTGATGCTCACCAGTAGAATACTGGTTGTGCTAACTGAGGCACATGTATACTTGCATACGATATATCTGTGCCCATTAAAAGAGATGGCATGAGGGCCTCCCTGGTGGTGCAGTGGGTTGAATGCAGAACTGTGAAGCTATCCACAGCCTCTGCAGCGCAGGTTCGATTCCCGGCCAGCCAGGGAGATTCCCACATGGCGTGGCAGACCTCTCCTGTCATGCCCACTGCTCCCCTCAGCAGTGCTTTCAGTCTGTCTGCCTGTTCTGTTCCCTGCTCTGCCTCTGGTGAATCCTCTCACCCTCCCATGCCTCTGGACTGTACCCTGGTTCTTGTATAAATAAAAAATAAATCTTTAAAAAAAAAAAAAGATGGCATGAATCTACATGGAGTGATATGGAGAAAGCACCCATGGTTCAATGTTAACTAAAATCAAGGTACAGGACAATATAGATGTGTGTGTTGCCAATTGTGTTAAAGGACAAAACGACAGGAAAATTGATAGTGGGTTTGCTTCTGTATGCACAGCTCCTTTTCAAAATTATACATGAAAAGGGATTGCCTTGATTACCTCAGGAATTGGAAGGAGTTGTCACTCTATCTCCATTTTTACCTTTTGAACCTTGAACCAATAGACTATTCGAAAAAACGGTTTAGTAGTTTTAAAATCCTACCCAACAATGCAATCTAGCTCTGGGAGGTAGAGGCCCCGTCTCACCAGGCTCAGCTCCCCAGACTTCTGATTGGCTTTTCCTCCACAGTGTGGAGTTGGCTGGGCTGGTGATGGCTATGTCTGCGGAAAGGACGTAGATATTGACAGTTACCCAGATGAAGAACTGCCATGTTCTGCCAGGAACTGCAAGAAGGTAAGGATATCAAGCAGGAAAAGAGGGTGTGTGTGTGTGGGGGGGGGTGCTTTCCAAAGCCACATCTAATATGGGTACTGTGTTCTGCAGATTCCATTTAAAATTGCATTTGTAAAGTCGCTGCACCTCAAATGTAGGAACAATAAAACCAGGCAGTCACAGTCGATCTCAAGGTCAGAAATAGTTTTTGACTTAAGACAGATAATAGGTGGAAGTTAAGGGAAATAGAGGGTGCAAAAAGTGTACAAGCTGTTAGATGAATAAGATCTTTCAACTGTAAGGTGAATATATGTATTGTATAGCATGTGAGCATAATTGTTAACACTGTATAATTGAAATGTGCTAAGATAAAACTTTATCCTCACCAAAAAGGGGAGAAAGGGGGGAAGTATGTGGGATGATCAATATATGTGATAGAGGAAATCATCACAACACACTTGGGTATACACACACACACACACACACACACACACCTCTCTCTCAAATCATCATCCTGGACATTTTAAATATCTTATAATTTTATATGTCAGTTCAATAAAGTTTAAAAAATATGTAGACAGATATAGATGTTCCTCTGAGCTGTGTTTCCCCCTAAGGACAACTGCAAATATGTGCCCAATTCTGGCCAAGAGGATGCAGACAGAGATGGCATTGGAGACGCTTGTGATGAGGACGCAGATGGAGACGGGATCCTGAATGAGCAGGTACTGCTTTGAGGGGAGGGCCTGTGAGTTGCCACATACCAGCGATGGTGGAAGGCGGCTTGTGAAGTCAGCTATTTATATTTAATCTTTCCAAATGTTCGTTTCCATGCCTGCGTTCCCATAGTGCTACAACTTTTATTCTAAGATTCTCAAATGTTTAAAATATAAAACCAACAAATTTGAGCCTCCTGAGTGCTGACAACTCATGACAGTGGGGCCTGGGAGCAGGCTCCACCACGGGCCCAGGCACACAGGGGTTAAGTAAAAGTCTGAGTAAATGTCTGTTCTTCTGATCCTTTAGGACAATTGTGTCCTGACTCACAATGTGGACCAAAGGAACAGTGACAAAGATATCTTTGGGGATGCCTGTGATAACTGCCGCACTGTCCTAAATAATGACCAGAGAGACACTGATGGGGACGGAAGAGGAGATGCCTGTGATGATGACATGGATGGAGACGGTGACTTTCTTGTTCTCTCTTTTTTGGGGATTCATTTGTCCTCTTGCCCCTATTCTCTGTAAAGAGTGGGAATAGAAGAGCTGACTGGGAGGACCTTCCTTCATGTGACCTTGTCTGGGGGCCTGAAGGTTGACATATCTCTATGGAAGGAGACTGTGCAGCCCACTGCCCTATTTAATAACCTTGGGTGTTTCTGAAACGCTACATCATTGCCAGAAACTATGGCAATCACTTTAAGCAGTGTTTCGTCAGGGTTGTGTTTTTGTATAGGAATCTGTCTTCTAGATTATAACTTTTCCCCCATCCTTTTCACCTGTGAGACCTGGAAATGGAGAATTGAATAAGAGGGCTTTGAGCAAGGTCACAAGCTACAGCTTCAGGTCAGATTCCTCCTGCAGAGAAGCAGGTATTTCCCAAGAGACGTAGACATCCCATCTGTTCAGGGAAAGGCTGTGGCAACAAGTGGCCTCTACAGGCGTCATTTGTCACCTGTGGGGGTTTCATATTGTGATCTGTGTGACTGTGACCCCCTGGGGTAAAACTCCAGAGCTCTGGAGCCTTACCAGATGTGCAGGAGGATATGTGTTCCTATGAAGCTTCCATAACATGCAAGTGTCATCAAGTGTCGGCTGGGCCTGAGATTCTGGAAAATATCACATCACAGTGTCTTGAAGGAAATTCCTTTCATAAATGTACCCCCCAATAGTGTCCTCAGCCTGCTAAAACATGGCCTTATTTTCTGTGACCCCAACTGATGACCTGTAGCCAGTGCTGTTCTGGAAACCAGCTCAACAAAATAAAACAGCACCCTGTGTTGTAGCATTTGCCCATATGGGTGATGCAAATATTCCACCTTCATGAATTTGAGTTACCAATATAACTAGCTTATAACTCTTGAACATGAAGCTGGGAAGAGAAGGGTGCAATGACCTGGCTCCAGCACACCACTGCCTGAGCCCAGGGTCCCCAACAATGCCCACAGCCATACAGTCCTCTTCTTGCCTCCTAAGCTCACAGACTCCTCATCTGCTTTTATAGACCTTGATATCTTACGTAGTGCTTCAGCTCACTCTTCATTTTTAAGTCTCCAGAATCCATCCTTTGATGTCACCTCTAGATAACTCCTGGACAAGGCACAACTTTCTAGGCTGTCTTTGTAGAAGACTGTCTCTACCTCCCCGTGTGCAGAAGTCAGGTATTCCAGACCTGTCTGTGGTGTTAGCCTGACTGAGGGAAGCTTTCCTTTCTCACAGGAATAAAAAACATTCTGGACAACTGCCAAAGAGTTCCCAATCGTGACCAACGGGACAGGGACGGTGACGGTGTGGGGGATGCCTGTGACAGCTGTCCTGATGTCATCAACCCTAACCAGGTTAGTGGGGGACTCAGACTCCCAGCTGAACCCGCCTATGCCAAGACTCATTTAAGCCCAGCATCTGAAAAGCACAGCGGAACCCACAGGCCCAGTTTTTTGCTGTTACCACACACCTTGCAGAGCAGAGGTGATGAAAGCGGTACATATTTAGGCCTGGAAGGTATAAGAAAGATATTAGAGTGCCGATGAGGTTAGTGATATGAGCTTAATGAGCCCCAAACATTAGTTCTTTCTTCTGAAAGGAAAATGTAACATGGAAATTTACCATCAGGAACCTGGTGTCTTTCAAGTCCCCAAACCCCTACACACCCTACATGTGGCCATTTCAGATTAAGTTCAGTCAGTGACTTACTCTCCCATCTCACTCTCCCTTCGTGTCTGGATAACTGAGTATGATGTGTCATGTATTTTCAAAGCCCTGAGAGAAGGGAGTCATTTTTGCTCCCTGTGACTCACTCCCCTTCCAGCTCCATGCCAAAGTGCCAAAGCAGAGCCTCGTCCCCAAGCCTGTGGCTGGCTCCCTTCCGACCCGTGCCGCCTTCTTCGTCTCCACCTGCCACTTGCTGCCCCGGCGCCCTATTCTAATCAGCTCATCTGGTGTGTAGGCAGCCCAGCCATGTAGCTTGATATTTTGGAAAGCTTTTTTGAAGATTCAGCATTGTGCCTACACCAATATGGTGTTGTCCTTTTGCAGTTTTCCACCAGCCCAATTCCAACGAAATAATTCCTAAGCTCCAGTGATGATGGGCCAGGCCTGCCTTCTCTGGAACATTCTGTGCAAACAGGCCCAGAGATAAATAACAGCACATTCTGTTCTCTTTGCAGTCTGATGTGGATAACGATCTGGTTGGGGACTCCTGTGACACCAATCAGGACAGGTATGGCACATTTCCCAGCTGTGGGGGGCTGGGTGGAAAAATCTGGAGAGCTTTATCTTTCCGACCTTCCTGCTGCTGCCACATTTTGGGATCACTCTAGATAGATTGAGCTGCTGTTGGAAAAAATCCCTTCCTTTGATCGGAGATGGGGGAGTGTGTGTGTAGGGGGGTGACAATGTCAGGAGGACCCTCTAGGCACACTAGCAGTCGAGTGTCACACTTCCGAGGTGGACTCTGTAGTGACAGAGCTTCACTTACAACCTGGCTATCCTGCGGCTATCCTTGCCTTCTCTTTTTTGGGGATTCATTATGTTTCAGTTTTCTTATCTGTAAAATGGGGATGACAATAGCCTCTGAAGATTGAGTTAATATATGAAAAGTGCATATTGCAGTTTGTTTCATAGATAGCACTCAACAGATAATAGCTTTTTTACTATTCTTTCTGCTTAGGAACAGTTCATTATCATCCCCAAATAGAAAGCTGTCAGTTTGCAGAGAGATCACTGTTGTTTCATTGCTCTGGAAATTTTCCATTCATTTTCCCTTGTTTGAGTGGAATCGTTCTATGCAAATGAATTTTGTCAGCCCTCCTAGCCCCACACAGATGGAGTCCTACATTAAGACACAAGGCTGGCTCAGATGTGGCAGGGACATCACCGGAAGTGTAGACACTTGCAGCTCTGCCTTAGGAGCATGGCGATCCAAGGAGATAAACCCTTTTAGCTCAGTCAGGAATCCTTAGAGACAGCAGCACAAGGAGGCAGGTGACCTGCTGCAAATGGAGACTGTTACTGTCAAAGCACCAGGAGAGGCAAGTTGATGATAGTCTGACACAGGCTGGTTCTGTTTTGATGGGAGCTTGATAACCTCCCTAAGTTACATGCGTCCATGTATGCCTGTTGGCAGGTCATCCTGCTCTCTGGTTATCATGTACAGGAATGTCTAGAATATCTTGTCCCACCAGCCTCTAGATTTTTGCCTAAAATAAATGACTCATTTTGCTCCATTTTAATTTCCATAGACTTGAACCTTGGGGAGGAAGACAGAACTACTTGTTTTTTGCTTAAAAATGTTCAGGGCTAGAGAGAATGGCTTCTAATGGAGTGGCTCAGTCTTAGGATTAAAAAAGCCTCCTGGCTGCATTCCAGGGAGTTCCAAGGCTTGAGCCAGGTCAGATCACTTTCGCTAGGACTCGTTTACCTCCTGCATGCTTCTGGGAAGTGTGACTTGCAGGATGTAGACAGGTCCCTGGCCTCCCTTTCTGGGGGGAGCAGGTGAAAAGAGTATCTATCTCTGACCACAGTAGTCATGGGAGGTCTCTGCCAGCTCAGGGAAGCCTCTCAGGATGACAAGGCAGACTCATGGTCAGGTGGGCAGAGAATGAGCGTTCTAAGAAGTGCTTTATTTTAGTTTTTGTGTCTGTGAGTAACGTCTCTTTTTTTTTTAATATATATTTTACATTATTCTTCATTTTTGTACAATGTATGCTTTCTCCTTTTTCAATTTTGAGAAGTGCTTTAGACCAGGCTGGAGCCGGCATGCATGCTCACCTCTCAGGGGGATACATGTTCTCTTTGCCATTCTCCCAGGGCTTTCACATCGGTTCCTTCTTAGATCTTCTGGCCAAGGACTGTAAAGAATCATCAAAAAGAAAACACTGTAGCGCTTCCTTCCAGCCATGCATTTACAAGTGCCTTTTCATATATTCAGAATTTAATATGCAAGCCTATGAGCCAGGGACTGTTATGTCCCCATTTTACAGATGAGGGCACTGAGCCATCCAGGGGTCTAGGGTCATCATGTCTGGAGCCACATGCTGGTCATGGCTGAGCCGCATTCACAGTGAGCAGTGTCCAGCTTCACTCTCTTCCCTTTGTGTAATCTGAATCAGGTTGTCCCCAGACTGATAGGAGCATCTGGTCACAAAATATGGACCCTTATCTTCTTGAGTAGGAAGTGATCTACTTTTAGCAGTTTGAGGGAGCAGGAAAATGGTTTGAGGCCCTAGAGCAGCCTTATCTAAGGACATTGAGTTTGATAAAAGACCAAGCCTGGTTAAAAACCCAAACCTCCCCTCCTTGATAGCTGGACTCTGCATGCCCTCTGCTGAAATGTCATTAAATCACCCCTGCTTGCTCCCACAGTGATGGAGACGGGCACCAGGACAGCACAGACAACTGCCCCAACGTTATTAACAGCGCCCAGCTGGACACTGATAAGGATGGAATTGGCGACGAATGTGATGATGATGACGACAATGATGGTATCCCAGACCTGTTGCCCCCTGGACCAGACAACTGTCGGCTGGTCCCCAACCCAGGCCAGGAGGACAGCAACGGTAAACGGGCTTAGTCCATGACTGCATATGACCCCAGGGTGCCTTCAACCACACACGGTGCTCACCTCTCCAGAGGCAGCCACTCAGACTAGCTGCAGCTTGTGTGGACAGTAGATAGCTGTGGACAATAGGTTGGCAGAGAAGAGCTGCTTTGCAGCCCCTGAGCAGCCCTAGAAGATTACACAGGGCAGGGAAGCAGCCAAGGGTTTTGGGGAACTGCTCTTCCCTCTTGCTTGTTCATTCACTAGGAGACACAGAAACAGAGCAAGTAGAACGGCACAGTGGCAAGTGGCTTAGGTGAATTCACAACCCCAGATGCCTGCAGGGTCAAGCCAGTAAGGAAGGGTGAGCATACATTCAGATGGAAGACAGCAGAGTGAGGATGGTGAGTGGTGAGGATGTGTCCAGCCACGGCTGCAAAAATTCAGGTCTTAATACCATCATGTCAGCTGAACAGACATCATTTATAGGCCAGATTCAGCCTAAGATCATTAGAAATTATGGTCTCAGATATTCTGATAACAATTGTCATTTGCTAATACAAAGTCAGATTAACATCCACCAGTTGGTGAACCCCACTCTGTGTACATAAAGAACTTCCCAGACATAGTGACGTTGTTCAAACTGACCTTACAAGAAACTCCAGGTGCTGCTAAGGACCACCTGGTGTCCCCGACAGACATGACTGATGCCAGGCCTCCTCTCCCAACACAGGGGGAACCTGTAGCCCTGGGGGTGGAGCTTGGACGCTGTCCTGCTGCTTCCTGGTCTCCTTGCTCTGTCTAGGAGCAGGGGCAGGTATAGCCTCCTCACGTTCCTCTTCCCCACACAGCTGATGGGGTGGGAGACATCTGTGAGACAGACTTTGACCAGGACCAAGTCATCGATCGGATTGACGTCTGCCCAGAGAACGCAGAGGTCACCCTGACTGACTTCAGGGCCTACCAGACCGTGGTCCTCGACCCTGAAGGGGATGCCCAGATTGACCCCAACTGGGTGGTCCTAAATCAGGTGAGTGTCACACAGTTAGCGACACCTCAACTTTCCTTCTCAACACAGCCTCCTCTGAGAGCCGTAGGTAATGTCTACATGGTACCGCCAGTGAGTCAGGCACTGTGACACATGCGTCATTCCTCAGTGGCCCCATGTTACAGAGGAGGTGGTCAAGTCTTACAAAGCTTGCATGAGTTGCTGAGATTGGGACATAGCAGTCTGACACACACAGTCCCCCTCCAGGGGTCTGTTTCCCTCCAGGCAGGCACAGGGAGGCTCTGGGGATGGGCAGTCATCACCTACAAGACACACTCACTAGAAGTATGTTCTCCAATTAAGAATTTATTGAGTCAGCTAATTGATAGTTTTAGCAAAGTTATTTCCATGCAGGTTAACCTCTACCACCAGAGAGAAAAGTCTCGGTGCTATCAAGCTGTCACCAGCCACTGTAACATGAGTTCCATCCCCAGCAAGGGAGCTAACCCATGTGGCGCAGCAGACCTCTCCTGTCCTGCCTACTTCTCCCCTTAGCAGTGTATTTCAGTAGATCTGCCTGTTTTGCTCCCCACTCTCTGGAGAATCCGCTCAACCCCTGCACCTCTGGCCTACACCCCAGTTCTTGTATGCATTTAAAAAAAAAGGCATTTCTATGCACCCTTAAGTTCTTTATTTTTAACAAGACTGTGCTTTTTCTGAACATGTAACAAGGCGAAGCAAGTCCTCACTCACTTCATCCTGAGCTCACTTAACTAAGATCACCCTTAAATCTCTCTGCAGGGCATGGAGATCGTGCAGACCATGAACAGCGATCCTGGCCTGGCAGTGGGTATGTCCAGGGCCTCTGTTGCCACTTGTGTAGAATCACTCTTTCCAGTGATTCTTGTGGCTCACCTGTTTTTCTGATCTTTACAGGATACACAGCTTTCAATGGAGTTGACTTCGAAGGGACCTTCCACGTAAACACTCAAACAGATGATGACTACGCTGGCTTTATCTTTGGTTACCAAGATAGCTCCAGCTTCTACGTGGTCATGTGGAAGCAGACAGAGCAGACATACTGGCAAGCCACCCCATTCCGAGCTGTTGCAGAACCTGGCATTCAACTTAAGGTAGGGCAGTTAGAAGTCACCCCTCTCCCTCCCTGTCCTCCATGCCTTTCACCCTCCCTTTCACTTCATGTCCTCCCACAGGGCATTTAACTCAGCTCAGAAGTTAATGCACCTGTGCTGGTGTTCATTTTAGGGCCTTACCTTCATTTGGATGTACAGGATCTACAGTCTAACTTCTGTGTGATTCATGTTGAGAATTTCAGCTGGTGTAGGGCCCTAGAAGTGGAGGTTTGGGGGTATATCTACATGCACATGAGGTTGGATACTGACCAGTCTGTTTCCTCAGTGAAGCCAATTTTATGGGGGAGGGCTGAGGGGCTTCCTGTGTCATTCCTGCTGGAAGGCAGCCTTCACCTGCTGCCTGTGGGGAGCTGTGGGTTTATACAATGCTGTGGGGAGCCTGTTTATACACTGGACAGGCTAGCATAACATTGGCCAGGACTCACCTCGGTAGAAATGGCATTGAGTGTTTAGCTTTTGTCTGAATCAACACCCCTGGGATTCCAGAAAGGGTGGTCTGTGTGTCCTATTGTAAAATCCTGCTCATATCTTATCTAGGCTGTTAAGTCCAAGACGGGGCCTGGGGAGCATCTCCGCAACTCCCTGTGGCACACGGGGGACACCAGTGACCAGGTCCGGCTGCTGTGGAAGGACACCAGGAATGTGGGCTGGAAGGACAAGGTGTCCTACCGCTGGTTCCTGCAGCACAGGCCCCAGGTGGGCTACATCAGGTAGGCAAAGGACCCATCTCCTCACCTTGCCCTTGAAGCAAAGCACCCACTCCGTTCTGCATCACAGAGCCTTCATTTCCCTGACCGGGGCTGGTCTTCCAGGGCCCTCCCTTCAAGTTACACTTCCTAGAAAAAGATGAGGACACAGCATGATCATATAGAATATTTGGGCCAGACTGGATGTGGAAGCACCTCCTATGGGGGAAGACTCAGCCTTGCATTTGAATGGTGAGCTCCCTCTCCACCATGCTGGCTGGTGAGATGTGTGGCTGAGTCTCCTAGTTACAGCTCCTTGTGATCCTCTGGGCCCTGTGTGATCACTTAGATATTTTCTCTCTGCATTGCTAAGAGTCCCTTATAGCCTCGTCTTCCCTCCTGGACTGTAAACTCCATGAGAGAGGTTGCTATGTTTGATTTTATCTTGTTCTCCTACTGAATGTACCACATACACTTGAACTAATCTTCATGTGCCATTGTAATCTGTAGTTCCCTATAGAACTATTGCAAAAGTATCAACATTCCAAAAAGTAGGGGATGGCATATGACTACATCTTTGAAATTTAGATGGTGTACTTACTTGCAGGTCAACCCCAAACCCAGCTCATGTAGTTCTTCTAGAAAAAGAGTACCAGTTGCATTCTCTTCACCAGGGCAGGAAAGCAGCCTAGAGGGGGAAAAAATCTTGAGGGCTAATTTGTGTTTCGTTCTTTGAAACATTACACCAAAAGTGCTATTGGTCTCACAGTAAGATGCTTGTGTTCCTGGCCCCATTAAGGCCAATGCCCCTTTTTATAATATTTTGAAATCTCCCCTTCTATTCCCAAATGAAATCAGAAAATCTAACCTATGCATAATTTTATAAAATCAATCTGATCCCTAACAACATAGTAGAGAATAGTTTTTTAAAAATCGTGTAAATGCCTGGACACAGCACATCACAGGAGACTGAAATAGACATTTGCCCCTTTACCTGCAATCACTGGGAATGTGATATACTAATACAGATTGTTGTGTTGGTGACTTAAAGAATGGCGGTGTTGCTAGTGGTGATATGAATTTACAATGATAAACAGCTCTTAATTTTCAAACACAAGGAAATCAACGGCTTCTTCCTGGAAAAATCAGTTTATATTGAAACTACCAAAAATTCTTGATGTTCACAAGTAAAAGGGAGTTAGATTCTAAACCCTGATGGTTTAAGCAGGCTCTTCACTTTCCCCAGAGTCGAGAGGAACATTCCAAAAAGTATGGGATGCAGGACAGGTTTGTGTTCTCTCCAGAGCCTTGTAAGCCATCCCCCCT
The DNA here is from genome assembly GCF_964194135.1 of Talpa europaea. NCBI lineage: Eukaryota > Metazoa > Chordata > Mammalia > Eulipotyphla > Talpidae > Talpa > Talpa europaea. Next base: position 45,322,170 of record NC_140071.1, on the reverse strand, counting down.
TTTCTGTCACTAAATGCCATAGTGACAGCCAAAAATGCCCCCACAAATTTTAAAAATTTTCTCAGAGTGCTGTCACTCCTGATGAGTGTCATTGCTGAGATATTCCACCAAATGATGTAAATCAGACCTATGGAAAAGCAGTGGTGGTTAAGCACGTTGTCTAGATACCGTCACAGGATGATAAAATCACAAAACCTCTTGGTTAATGTGTCAGATTGTGATTTCTCTAGCTCATCAGCAGTACCCATCAAATCGGACTCTGCCCAAGGTCCTGGTAGACCATGGAGAGACAAGTTTGAAGGACATGGACTCTGCCTGGCAAGGAGCTTGCAATCTAGTAAGGAAGGGGCAACAGCTAGAGGATACTCTAGGTCTGTGAAGAATTGAGTATCAAACAGAGCAAGACCCATGTGTATAAAAGGTGGGACCCCTGGGCCTCCCAGTAGGAACTTTACCTTGGTTTTGGTTTCACGAGACCCACTCCAGCTCTGTTGTCTGCAGGGTGCGATTTTATGAAGGTTCTGAGTTGGTGGCTGACTCCGGGGTCACCATAGACACCACCATGCGTGGAGGCCGGCTTGGCGTTTTCTGCTTCTCCCAGGAAAACATCATTTGGTCCAACCTCAAGTACCGCTGCAATGGTAACGTGCATACTTGTTACTGTACATGATCACCACTAGGATTAATCAAATAATGCACATTATTTTTATAGCATGCTTTACTCCCAGAAAGTTAAAGCTCATGCCGTATATTTATTGCAACCTGATGTCCCCGTATAATGGTAAAGTAAAAGGCAAATCTCATTTTTACTTTTGATAGAAGGGAAAATTGAGACCCATGGATTTAAACTGCTTGGCTTAGGGTTTGGGGTTTAGTGAGAAATTCAGTCAGGTTTAATTTATAGGCAGCCTTTATTTTCATAGGGCTCAAACATAATCACAGACTCAGAGCCCACTCTGCCTGCTAATTTTCTCTAGGCCTGTGAATGAGCACTCCTGGGCTTTAGGCCAACATTTGCAAAAGCTGCCTGAAGTAGAAAATGGTTGCTGGGCCTTTTGGTGCCTGTTGGCAGGCTGACAGTGACCCCTAGAGGATGCCTGCACAAAACAGACAAGCCCAGATTCCAGGGAGGAAGGGATCTTGTGAGCCTGTATTGTTGATGTGTTGATTCTTGTTTCTTGTGTCTTTGAGTTCTTTAGGAAGGGATCTTATACTAACCTCTGTGCCGGTTCTTGCTTGCAGATACCATCCCAGAGGACTTCCAAGAATTTCAAACCCAGAATTTCGATCGCCTGGATAATTAAGGAAGCAATCCATAACTGCTTTTCCAAACACTAAAGCCATATATTTTTTAACTTCATACAACTTTCTTTATATACACTGTGGCTTTCTTTTACCAACATAAATATATCAAACTTTTTTATATGACTGTGGCAATAAAGAAGAAATAATTTCTAAAAACCATGTAACTCAGACATACATACTTGAAGTTCATCCTTTGATGGCAATTATATTGTTCTCCAAGGTATCGAGGTCGAACTTGCAGGAGGATCTTTTTTTCCCTCAGACCAGATCAGCCAGTGAGATGGAATGTGTGTTAGACTCAAGGAGTCACCTTTGGTCACTCTGCAGTCACATGCTCATCTCCGTGACATGGGCTTGGGCCACCTTCCTTATATAGACTTTTCCTGACCATTCTTCACAGATTAGTCCTATTCTTTCAGATACCCTCACCCACCCCACATACACTTTCCACACAGACTATTATTCCTTAATACAATTGTGATTTATATATTTGGCTCCCCCTAGTGGAAAATAGCCTTACTGGGCTGAAGGGCCGTGTTACAGCAATCAGTATCCTCAGTACCTTGGCAGTTGTAATATTGGAGCAGATGCTAGCTGGATGAATGAATGCCTCTGAAGTAACAAGGACTGTGGCATATAAATGGATTATCCATATAAATGGATAAGCCCTCCAACTCAAAAGGCCCACAGCATGTGCTCTGTTGGTATTAGTGACAGTGTACTAGGGCAGAAACTTGCCAGATTTGTACACTAGTTTTCTTGCCATTCTATTAATAAGGCAAAGATCCAAGCAAGTTTTTGTAAGTTCCTTAAGAATTTTCTTTCAAAGATCATTGCTTTCTTTTGGTCCTCTGCTAGGTTGTCTGTGAGAAGGAAGATTTCAGATTCTCTTTCTAATTGAAATACATGTCAGATCTTATATAAAAACTATATTAATAGTTAAGAAATTGTGTTGGTTTATCAGATCTGAAACTGAGCCGATTCTCATTAAATGGCGCTTTCAGATGAGCCTGATTTCCTCATCAAAACCTCTGCCTCCAGTCTTCTCCCTGAGGCTGGTAAAAAGGGGAGGCAGCCTCCTCCCACCCACCAAGTCTCCCTACTATTAGCTGTGCAGTTGCTCTAAGATAGTCTATGTCCACAGGAAACAGTGAATCAATACTCTTGTCCCTATCACCATGCTAGCACTGTGGCCCACAGGACATTTAGAACATAATTCCAGCCCTTAAGGAGTTTATTCCGTTGCCAGAAACAAGTTATGTACAATCAGAACAAACAGATGCACTGAAGCCAGTGCACACCAGCTCATGAGAACCAACCATTAAATTCTTAGGAATTATGTAAGCCATTGTTAAGCTGTTGACAGTTTGAAATTCGCTGTGGTAGGAGTATTTGCACCACAGAAATTGGCAAACATTACAAATCAAAGCTCCAAGGAACTGACTGTCAAATAGGTAACAACATATAACTGGGTACGCTTATTTCTGGTAACCACTGATTGGTCATATAGTCCAAAAGCTTATTTTTCTTTTATTCATCCCTCTGTGGCCTCTATATCACACATGAGTGAATTACAGTATTTATCTTTCTCTGATTTATTTCACATAATGAATATTTGCTTTAGATTTGTAGTTTAAAAGTATGGAAGAATTTGGTTGAGTATATAAATAGTGGGGTAGTTAAGATAAATCACCATATAATCCACCAGTTATATTTGAGAGTTATTTAAGTACCTACATAGATTTTTGTCAGGTAAATGACAAAAATTTAAGTATTAAATATTAGTATACTACAAATTAGCATAGCATTTTATTTATACTAAATTTATGAATGCAATTTAAAGTGCTTATGGAAATTTATGTTTGTAAATGGGACCAAACGTTAATCAAACGCTTAAAACATAAATTTTGCTATAGAGTAATATATAGATTTGCATATTTAGAGTACTAAATTAAGATTTTTCAGTTGAGCTTATAAACTTAAGGTTTCAGAATCTTACATACTAATTTTCAAAACCAAAGCAGTCATAAATTGTGTTTTCTATGTGCAAAAGTTGTCCTAAGCAAAAAAGAGAACCAACGAAAAAGAGTAATCTGGGGAAATGCATCCTCCACTCTAAGTGACCGAGGAGTCAGCTAGAGCACAGCACATTTCTACAGAGGGAACTGTCAGGGAAAATAGGAGAAAGGACTTGGAGTGGCTCTCCTGGCTCCAGGAACACCACCAGGCAGCTGGCTGCAGCATTACCAAGTGGCTTGCACCACGAGCTCTCAGCCCTCATATGCCTGCTTATGTGGCCTAAGGAACTCACTAGCCTCATCTTGGGGCCCCCTGTGGGATTCTGGTGAGGAGCAACTCTCCCCACCTTATAAGGATACCTAAACCTGTCTACCCATCTGGAGGGGCCATAGCTGCCATTAAAAATTCTTAGAATTTTGTAAGCCATTGTTAAACTGTTGACAGTTTGAAATTTGCGGTGCCACAAGGCATGAGAGATGGAAGGAGCCTCTGATGGTGTTGGTGATGGTGGGGCTGGACACAGCCTGGGAGCCAAGCCTACAATGCCAAGTCTGCAGTGGTGGGCATGCCTACCAGGGGGAGACCTGCAGTCACCCTGAGGAAAGCACCCCTGTGGGAGGACCAGATCCTCATACTAACCTCCAGGAATTGAAGTACAATAGTAAAGGTGGTGATCCCCAAAGGAAAAACCCTTTGTCTCTTCTGAAACCATACACACCCAGGGTTCATCAGTGGGAAGTGGGGGTGAGAAAGGATTCCAGTAAGGACTGACTTAGAAGTCAGCTGGGGGAGAAGACGAGACAGAGTGAGAGCAGGGAGCTGGGCTCTGCTCAGACCCAGCAGAAGGAGCAGACTGGAGCTCCAGAAGAAAGGATGTGAGGGGCGGCACTAGGGGAGGGAAGCAGCTGCAGAAAGAGCCAAGACCTCACCAGAGGGAGAAGCGGGCAACCCCAAGCCCACAGGCAGAAACCAGGAGCCAACAAAATCCTTACACTCTTCTAAGATAAAACTGCACATGTGTTTGTTTCTAGAGGAAGGAATAGAAGTTAAGATCAGAGAAACCAATGAGTAGTTTAAATTGGCTCAGCAGAATACTGGCCAAGAGAGATACAGGTGATTAAATGATAGACATCAGAAAAACTGGTATGGAAATAAACAACTGTGGCTTTTCCCCCCAATTCACACCACCATGGCTGGACCCCAACTCACTTTCTTGAGCCACAAAAAGTTGGGCCTGGATTATTAAGCTCCGGTTTATTCTTAAAACTAGAAGATTTGTTCTTAAAACAAAAAGTTCCCTGTGTTTTTAGACCAGGCCACATCCCTCCCCCTAGGAAGTCCACACACAGTCCCTGAGCTAGTGTCACAGATGGAAGGGGGTGCCTAAGGCCCAGCAGCACCTGGAGGGTAGCTGTCAGAGCTGCTGTTGGAAGTTCAGCGTACCCTGAAAAAGGGATTCATTTCAGTCCTTTATCCAATCTGATCTAGCACAAATGTCTCTCCTTCACTAAGTTAAACTTGCTAAGTAGCATTCAACTTCTACACTATGAAACACGATAGGAAATCACTTTGGAAGCAGATGTGTCCACAGCCATCCAGCTAAGTATGAACATCTGTTGCCACGCTCGGAGTTTTTTCTAAATAGTTGCTCATTGACTACTTATTTCATAGCGCCCACGAGAGTAACAGTTGCAGACATCTAATGTCTAAGAAAAAGTTATGAAAGGAAAAATTGTTGAATATTTTCTCCATTTATTTTTTGAGTTCACTAGTCTATCTCGCGCCCATACCTCTCCCATAAATATTCTGAGGATCAGAATCTGAGAAGTGATATCTCAGTAATATCCCTTCCAGCCCTGTGATTTTCTGTGATCTCATGGAGGATGGTTGCTGTGCCATGTTAACCTCTGTACCTTCATTTCCCTCACCCCTCCTGTAGACCAAGCCTCAAACCCCCAGGAAGGCTTCAAATTCTTGTCTTTCTCCGTGGACTCCTGTAGGGGGCAGCAACTCTCTAAAAATAGCCCTGTTCCCAGCAAGCTGTGTTTTAGCTCAAGATGTCACTCACTGTGCAGGTCAGATCAAGTGGAAAAAAAGTTACTGAAGAAACCAGCACCTCTTCAACACTGACTACACCTTTGTTGTGCACTTTCTTTTCATAATATAATTACTAACTTGTTACCTGTCTTCTTTATTAATAATATATCCTACTACATTTCTACTTCTTAACAACAGTGTCTGGCTTGTATTTTTTTTTTTTAATATATTTTTTTTTAAGATTTTTTTTTAAAGATTTATTTATTTATTTATACAAGCACTGGGTACAGTCAGAAGCACGGGAGGGTGAGAGAATTCACCAGCGCCAGAGTGGGCAGCAGAGCAGGAAGAAGGACCGAAGTACACTGCTGAGGAGAAGAGAGGTCTGCACGCCATGTGGGACCCTCCTCTGGTGGCCGGGGAGCAGCCAGGGATCGAACCGGCACTGCAGAGGCTGTGGGCAGCCTCGCAACCCAACGTGCAACCCAGCGCACAACCGCTGAGCCACGGGGGAGGCCCTATTTATTTATTTATACAAGCACTGAGTACAGTCAGAAGCACCGGAGGGTGAGAAAATTCACCAGAGCCAGAGCGGGGAGCAGAGCAGGCAGAAGGACCGAAGTACACTGCTGAGGGGAGCAGCGGGCGGCAGGAGAGGTCTGCGTGCCATGTGGGACCCTCCTCCAGTGGCCCGTGAGCAGCCAGGGATTGAACCGGTACTGCAGAGGCTGCGGGCAGCTTTGCAACCCAGAGCTCAACCGCTGCGCCACTGGGGAGGCCCTGTCTGGCTTGTATTTGCTGAATAAATATCTATTGAAAGACTGAACTAAAAAAAAGATGTCTTCTAAAATTTACTACAGTAAAATAAAGATTACAGTTTATCACTCTTCTTCCTGCCCTATGTTAAGTGCTAGCAATTCAATGATAAAGAACTCTTATTTACCAAAACAAATTACTAGCAAAAAACAACCACCACCAGACATAAAGCAACATAAACTTCAATTAAGGCATGTGAGGCTCTGAATGAACTTGGAAGCTTTTTTGTTATTTTTTGTTTTTCACGAATTATCTAAAGAAGACTTCTTCCCTGTCTCTCAGGCCCAGTTCACACTATAGTCTTCTCTGTGAGCCAGGAATAGTGTATATTCATCTGTCCATTCATCACTCACTTATTCATTCATCAAACACACATTTGCAATTGCTGTGTGCTAAGTATAGTCAGGAATACAAAAAAGTACACAAAGCCAGGCTCCTTTAGTCCAGACCTCTCTATATGAAGAAAAACTTTTTTTTTCTAATACTGGACAAAAATATAACTTAGAATCGGGTGAACCTTAAAGTTAATCTCTAGATTTCCTTGCTCTGTATCTCTGTAAAACACAAAAGACAACCCCTTGTCTATTGAAAGAGCCCTTACTTATTTAATCCAGAGAGTGGTTAGCTTCTTGGCCCAAAAAAGAACCTTGTCCTAAACATCCCACCAGGAAGAACAAATTTTCAGGGAGCAAAAGCCAACTTCCCAGGCTTGATGGGTGGCTTGACAGAAGTTGACTCAATCAAAAACGATGTGATCTGTGGTGCTTTTGTTGTTAGGTTTTTTGATTGGTTTTGTTAACCTGAGCAAATATTTAAAACTTGGAAGAGTTCACATAAAAATCAGGATTTCCAAGATGGCTTCACTTATATATGTGCAATATAGAGAAACTGAACAAAGGGTCAGAAAAAAAACAAGCTTATCATAGATCTGAGGCCTACAACAGGGGCTGGGGAGGGAGAGGGGGCAAAACAGGGGAGGAAGAGCACAAGGGACTGTGGTGATGGGTCATGGGTGCTGTGTTGTTGGGGATCTATGGGGACTACACCAGAAGGGAGAAATCAAATATTGTTCAAAAATTAACAATGATGTGAGAAATAAATCAATTTAACTTTTTTAATCTGAATTTCTAGCTTCTCTTTTAAAATAAAAAACTCAGGGCCCCTCTGGTGGCGCAAGGGGTCAAGTCACAGCACTATGAAGCTATGTGCAGCCACTGCAGCCACAGCCACTGCAGCCCGAGTTCAAACCCCAGCCAGGAAGCTACCCACATGGCGCGCAGACCTCTCCTGTCTCTCCTGCTGCTCCGCTCAGCAGTGTATTTCAGTCAGTCTGCCTGTTCTGCTCCCCACTCTGTCTCTGGTGAATACTCTTTCCCCCTGCCCCCCCCCACACCTCTAACCTGTACCCCAGATCTTGTATACATAAATAAATAAATCTTTTTCTAAAAGTAAAAATAAAATTAAAAATGCTGACTCACTCTCTCCAGAACTGACTCACTCTCCAGCACAAGAACCCTGAAGAGACCCAGGTCCTCCTCCTGCCCTGGACCCCAGCTCACCCTCTTTACTCATTTAGCACCTACCTGGCCCTTTTGGTGACTGAGCTAACATTTCAGCTCAGAGGCCTGGCACTCTGGCAGGCCTGCAGGGAGCCCAGCGAAGGACTGCTCCCCTCTGGCTGACAACCTGATAGGTGTCCTAGTCCCCAAATAGTGTAAGATAGGACCTGGACTCTAGTTCAGGAGCCCTAACTCCTCTAGCAGCAGCGCTCCCAAGAAACAGGTGGTAACCTGGAGGGTAATGAGACAAGCTAATAAAGGGACCATTCATTAATGGAGCTGGGGGCGGGTGTCAGGAAGCCAAAGAGTGTACAGCATCCCTCCCTATGTTCCCTTCCCTTTTCCCCCACCAAGGAATAAAGGGGAGCTGTTTCCCCTCACCTCCACCCTTAACAGAGCCAGGGAATCATTCCTGAGAGGGCAGGAGTATGGTGCGGGCTGGCCTGCTGCAGCTGCGGTCTTGGCTAGAGACACACAGTCATTCTCCCAGACCCCATCAAGAAGGAGCCAAGGAAATAAACAGCTCCACTCTGCCTCCTCTCCCTCCCAGTGTGTTCAGTCTCAGAACCCATGAGAGAGAGAGGTCCACTGCTGCAGAAATGCACGCCAGCCCCTCTAGACAAAAAGCAGGGGAACAGGTGGGGAGTGTGGCCCCACCTTGACCCCGGGACAGAGAGGAGACCCCTAGCACACTGCTGCTCACCGGGATTCCTCCACCCTCTGCCCTGGCATCCAGCTCTTCACATTGCCAGCAAAGGAAAGAAAAAAGACTGACAACAGTAACAGCTCTAGCCGGATAGCCTTGGAGACACCGCACACGTTACCCACGTTACCACTAATCCTGACAACCAGCCTGCATGGGAGGAGAGGGAGAGGCTAAAGGGGAGAGAGGGGAGGATTCTTTTTTTTTTCTAACTGAAGACACCTACTTTATAAATGTCACAGGCAAGATTCAAACCCAGTGTCACTGACTCCTGAAGGATCAGTCTCCCCTCAAAATTGTTCAGATGGGCTTTTCCCAAGATGTTCAGGGTAGGCGTTTTCCAATATGTGTCACCTTGGTACAGGGAACAAAAATCAGCTGAAGTCCTATGGGGCTGGGAGAAAAGGTTACCATTGCTTAGAGAATGAAGATGACCCACAGTTAGGGACAGCTCCAGAAATCAGAGAAACCCAGCTGAAGTCAGCGTGAACATCTCCAGGCAAGGTTGTATCATATGAAATCATCCCCTCCTTGTTATGTGAACTCCCTTCTCTCTCCCTCATATCTCAGGCCCTTTTAACAGGCTATAAATCCCCAGTTTGTTCAACTTACTTTAGAGTACAGAGCCATGTAAATTCTATATATGTGTGCTATTAAGTTTGATCTTTTATACCCTACCGTGTGGGAGAAAATATTTGTACATCATACATCTGACAAGGGACTGATGTCCAAAATATACACAGAACTCCTACGACTCAAAAAGAGGGTTTTTTTAATGGGCAGAAGAAAAAATAGGCACATCTCCAAAAAAAGCCAAAGAAATGGCCAACACCAAAAAAAAGGATCATGACTTATCAGAAAAATGCAAATCAAAACCATAATGACATAGGGCCTCACACAGTGAGAAGGCCCATATCAAAAGAGAAAAAAGTGTTAGTGAGACTATGGCACAAAAGGGACCCTTGTACACAGTTGGTGAGAATGTAGACTGGTCCAGCCCTTGTGGAAAATGTATGGGTTTCCCAAAATATTAAAAATAGATCACATGATTCAGAAATGCCACTCATGGTTATCTAGCCACAGATTGCAAAAACTAATTCAGAGATATGTGTAGTGTTATGCTCATTATAGCACTATTTACAATAACCAAGTTATGGAAACAAGCTAAATGCTCAAGGACAGATGAATAAAGATATATACACAATGGACTGCTTACTACTCAGCTAGGAAATAAAGATGAAATCCTGCCGCTGTGACAATGGAGGGGATTATGCTAAGTGAAATAATTTAGGAGAAAGACAAATACCAGATGATTTCATTCATATGTGAACTATAAAGAAACAAAATAAAAGAGACAAAACAAACCCAAACCAACCCTAGAAATCTGACTGCAGGCTACAGGAGGTGGGAGGGGGGTGGACAATCGGGGAAAGGAGCTCAATGGACTATGGTGGAGGACTATATGGGCCTTGGTAGTGAGTGCACATACTTCTGAAGGGTGTGATTCTATATCTTGGAATCATATGCAATATTATAAATCACTGTCACCTCAATTTAAAAAAGTTTGCTCAGGCCTTCCCGGTGGATTTGGGGCTAAGTCTCAGCACTACCACCATGACAGCCTACCTCAACAGCCTGACTTCGATTTATTTATGTATAAATAATAAAATTATTTATGTATATAAGAACTGAGGTGCATAAGTAATAAAAATAATAATGAATTATTTATGTATACAAGAACTGGGGTACAGGCCAGAGGTGCAGAGGGTGAGAGGATTCACCAGAGACAGAGTAGGGAGCAGAACAGGTGGATTGACTGAAATATACTGCTGAGGGGAGCAGTGGGCCAGACAGGAGAGGTCTGCCGCACCATGTGGGTCAGCTCCCTGGTTGGGGATCGAACTCATGCTGCAATGGCTGCAGATAGCTTCATAGTGCTGTGACTTAACCCCTTGCACCACCAGGCTGGCACAAGTAAAATAAATCTTTAATTAAAAAAAAAAGTACAAAGACTAAATGAGGTACCAGATCATTTTGGGCATCGCTAATTAGCAAATAATTAGAAATGAGAATCAAAGATGAAAACTGAGGTTAAAAAATACAAAATGCTTTAGAGCCAGCAGAGCAGATTCAGTGGAGACCAAAGACCACATGAAGCTTATTAGCTTCTTCGCTACTCCTGCACCTGGAAAAAAATAAGGTGGGGAGCAGTGGCTTTCAGTACCAGTTCTACCCTTCTTTCACAGAGCCCACAATCTTATCTGGAACACAGGTGCCCAGAATAAAACTACATCCACCTGCTATCCTTCCAGTTGAGTGCAGTCACCTAAGATCTGGCTAATGACATATAAAGGGGGAAGGGGAGAAACCTTTGGTTTCTGGGAAGTTTCTTTTAAAGAATTGATGTTCCCCTTCATTATTTATTTCCTTCTAGGATGGAATATGATGTAATGGCTGGAGCTCCAGAAACCATCTTGGGATGCAGAGAAAACTTTGTGGACGTGTCATACAGAGGATGGGCTAGAACGGGCACTATGAAGTAATAAATCCTAAACCTCTGGACTTTCTGAAAATGAGAGAGAAAACTTGTCTGTTTATTTGGAACTTCTCTGTTATTCCCAATTAAATTTCTTTCTCCCTAAATAAGATGACACTCAGGGTGCACAAGTGTTCAAAAGCTCATCTATCTAGTACCATAAAATCATCAGATTTTAGCTCAAAAAGTCATTCGAGACCATCTTCTTTCAACCTCCTGTTTTACAGTTGGAGAAAGGGAGGCCCAGTTAAGGTTACAGGCTACTTAGGAGCAGAAATCCAGAAATCCAGGTTTCAGGATTTGCAGGTTCATGGTTCTTCTCCTGTGTGAACATCACCTGAGCTACCCAAGTCATGGGTGAAATCTGAAAGGAGCAATCCCCACCCCAGCACTAAAACGGAGAGTAGAGAGAATGTGGATGACCAGGTGTTCACAACCAGTACCGCGCCGCCTCAAGCTCACGGAGCTCGAGGGGAACAAGGGTGATGGTGAGATCTCCACAGCATGTCTCCCACAAAGCTGACCGCATGGACATCTACTAGTGGTAAAGCCCCTGAAGCATGGGACTGCAAAAGGCGCTAACAGGAGTGTGCCCTCTACCGCTGAAGTATAGAAACCTCACACTTAGAGGCTCAGCACTGTGGCCCTCCGTGCAAGCAGAGGTTACCACAAACAAGCCCACTGAACTTCTGGTTCACAAACTTTCCTTCCAGCACCTGGCGTGAGCAATTCCTTAGGACTTCACGACAGATCTGCGCTTTCAGAGCACAGCTATTAGTGCTTTGCAAGAGGCAAGTGAGGCCTATGTGGTTGGCTTTTCTGAAGACATCAAGCTGTGTGCTACCCATGCCAAACGTGTAACAATTATGCCAAAAGACTTTCAGTCAGCATGCAGCATATGGAGAGAATGTGCTTGAGATCCACTATGATGTGAGACATTTCATTCTCAAATTTCTTTTTTTTTTTTTGCTTTTCTTCCTATTATTGGTAGTTCTGATGAATTTTTCTTTCTCTGTGGTGTCAAAAGGAACCCAAGTATATAAGTGCAATGGAAAAAGAGGGGCTGGAAATCAGATATTGGGACAGAAAGCATTTTTCCATTTTAATTTGTGCATGAATTTTTAGCGTAAGTGCAGGGACTTAAAGCATCAATGCCAGTCAAAATGTTTCCATAAACAAGTTTCAACAGTTCAAGTTTATAACAAGTATCATTAAACCTACTACACTTTTCTAGACAATGCCAGCATTTGGATTATTTTAAAGACAATTTTTTAAAAATATATATATATATTTATTTATGCATACCCATGCTTACTGGGGTACAGACCAGAGGAGTAGGGGGTGACAGGATTCACCAGAGAGAGTGGGGAGCAGAACAGGCGGATCTATAGGAACACACTGCTGAGGGGAGCAGCAGGTGAGCAGGAGAGGTCTGCTGTGCCATATGGGTTGCTCCCTGGCCAGCTGGGAATTGTGCTGCAGTGGCTGGTGCAGTGGCTTGATAGCACTGTCTTTAACTACTGCACTACCAGGGAGGCCCAAGACAAGTAAATTTCTTATGGCAACTAAACAATATTTGTAGCACTGTTATCACAGTAATTCCATCTATTCTGGATTACCTTATACTTTTTAACATATTAAATTATCCATTATATCTTTCTGCAGTGTCCTACACACAAGTACATGTTTTTAATGTTCGTTTTCTGTGCTGCTCTTATAAATTTGCTTTTAAAATACATTAGGTGGGCCTCCCTGGTGGCTCAAGGGATTAAAACACAGCACTATGAAGCTATCCACAGCCACTGCAGCACGAGTTTGATCCCCAGCCAGGGAGGTGACCACATGGCGCAGCAGACCTCTCCTGTCTCGCCCGCTGCTCCCCTCAGCAGTTTATTTCAGTAGATATGCCTGTTCTGCTCCCCACTTTGTCTCTGGTGAGCCCTCTCACACCTTCACACACACCCACCTCTGGACTGCACCCCAGCTCTTATATGCATAAATAAATACATCTTTAAAAAATAAAATACATTAGGGCCTCCCTGGTAGTGCAGGGGTTACAGTTTCAGCACTACCAATCTATTGCCCAGTCAGGGAGCTAACCCACATGGTGCAGCAGACCTCTACTGCCTCACCCACTGCTCCCCCCAGCAGTATATTTTAGTGGATCTGCCTATTCTGCTCCCCACTCTGTCTCTGGTGAATCCTCTCACCCCTGAACCTCTGGCCCACACCCCACTTCTTATATGCATACATAGAAATAAATCTTAAAAAAAAAACACATTAAACTAGGTACAATTTCTGCACTGGTAAAACACAACTCTCCTGCCCACCTGCAACTATGCAGATGTCTCTCTTTTTCTTTCTCTTTTTCCTAATAAACCTGTTCTTTGAAAATGTAAAAACTGGGCCTCGGATCCCGGCCTCCTGAGGGAGGGTCCCACATGGCGCGCAGACCTCTCCTGCTGCCAGCTGCTCCCCTCAGCAGTGTACTTCAGTCCTTCTGCCTGCTCTGCTCCCCGCTCTGGCTCTGGTGAATTCTCTCACCCTCCTGTGCTTCTGACTGTACCCAGTGCTTGTATAAATACATAAATAAATCTTTAAAAAAATAAAATGTAAAAACTAAACCGAAAATAAAATATATTAAATTATTTCTAAAAATGTAAATGACCAAATTCAGAGCTCTCCAGGGAGGCCGTCCCCACTTGCTATTTTGATGGAGAACACTCAGCAGTGGGAGGTAGGTGCCACCATACCAGGGCCCCCCTTTTTCTCCCCACCCTCCTCTCACCCTCTTCATGCCTTACCGTCCCCCATTTTGAATCCAGTTCTGTCTGGATTCAAATTGGATGCCTCTAACCATATAATGCTTCATGAACAGAACTCTGCCTGGATCTCCGTTCCTCCTGGACCTCCTTGGCCGGCTGTCCGGACGAAGCATGCAGACCCCACAACTTCCCACAGCAGCTCTGACCAACCTCAGATATGAGGAAGAGCTCGTGAGGGTCCATCTTGCCTGCCAAAGCCCACCTGACCTTGCTCACATCAAGAAAACCTTCATTCCTACTGAAAAACACCATGGCAGGTGCTCTGGTGCCCTTTCCATATTTCCTAGCACTCACTACTCAATGTGGAACTGTCAACACCTGCAGCTCTTTGTTTCAGACTGTTGTCTGGTGCTGACATCACTTTCTGCCCTATGAGGGCGGGCTGGACATGCAGGAAAATTAAGGACCCCGCTTTGCAGGACCGCCTGAGGCAGTGTGTTTCCCATAACCCACATGTGTGCCTGAGGCAGGTGTTTCCCATAACCCACATGAGGCAGCCACTTTGCCTCCATGGCAAAGCCTCCCTGCTCCACCTCGTTCCCCTCTGTAGGCTTCTTTCACTTCCCAAATAAACAAGTTGTACTCAAATCTTTCCCTCAGGGTTGCTTCCTGGTAAACCAACCAGAAGTAAACCTCCCTCAGCACCAGCCCACTCCCATTAGACCTGATCCAGAGTTAGGGAATCTGAGATTTGGATACTGTGTGCTCACACACATGCACACGGAGATATTTCCAATTTCTCTCTCAACCCACTATCCCAAAGACATCCTCAGCCACTTAACTGGACCACACTGCCCTCCATGAATAGCCCAGAAATCCAGTAAGACGAAAACTAGAATAGTGACAGAAAGTGGTACTGGATCTCATTTACTTTTAACACCATCCACATCACACACAGCCCACAGCCTTGTAAGAGCTCAGAGCATCTGTAAATGACAAGCAATGGGAAGCAGCTGGCCCTGCCCTCAGTTCCCTACTAGATATTCCCTGCAACAAGCAAGAGCCCCCATCCCCTACTTTCTCCACACCTAATGGTGCAGAAACTGCATGTGGTTTTTTCAAACTATTCTTCTGCATCTTCAGGAGAATGTGCCAGATCACACTCTTGAGACGGCCTGTCTGTTCCTAAGTACATTTCCATTTTAGCAAGAACAGCTGTCACTCCTGCTGGCTTATTGAGGATGGCTGGTCTCATCCCTGCCAGCTGCCCAAAGAGAAAATTCAATTCACAGAAACTTGGAGTGTTTAGTTCAACCTCTCCCCCAATTCAGGGATTCCTTTAAGAGCCCCCCTGACAGTTGTCATCTAACTATTCCATGAACACCTCAGGTGACAAGCCACTCACTACTGCATGATGTAGCCTAACCTCTTATTGGAAGGTTTTCATTACTAATAGCCCTTAATGATAGACATTTACTAAACACGGCTTCATGCCAGACACTATTAAAAGTGCTTTATCTGTGTCAACTTATTTAAATACAACAACCCCATGAAATAGCTATTCTTGTTATCATCCCCAGTTCACAGTACACTGAAGTTAATAACTTGCCAAAATCACAGAGCTGGCCAGGGACAGAGCCAGATTTCAAATCAAGGAAGTTCCAAGTCTTCCTGTGTTGCATTTTTCTCACTTAGGGCAGATCTCTCCGACTACATAACAGCCTTTTTAGGTCCAGATCCTTGTGAAATTGTGATGAAAGCCAAAGGCCCTTCCCTTTATAATGTGTACATGGGACACTACATTCTCCATATTAATTTCAGGGAGTCAACCCACTCCAGCCCCCGGTACCCAGGCCGAGAACACACCAACACATTTTGCTTTTTGGTCTATTTGAAAATGCTTAGAGGAGCTTTTCTGTACTACATGGGCTTCCTCATGTTTCTCCAGGCTAAATTTCCCCAGTTCCATAGGAAAGAATGTTCAACCTTGCCAGTAACCTAAGACTGACAAAATTAAACAGTAAGATGTAACAATAATGAGTGCTTATTGTATTTTAAAGCTAACAACAATAAAGACTCAAAAATCAAGTGCTGGAGGGGTTGTGGTTGTTATACGTGTGCTATTTGTTGCTGCTGACACTGAAGCTGTATCCACAACCTTTCGAAATTTGGCAGCACTGGGAAAAAGTGATGAAAATGCACACAAGCTTTTGACCTGATAATTCCACTCTCAGAATTTATTCCAAGGCAATGATTTAGATGGAAATAAAAGCCACATGTGGAAAAGATATTTACAGCTAACTTACCTCTAAGAGGGAAAAAAAAAAGGAGAAAAATGGGGGGGGCGGGTAGTTAATGCCCAAAGAAACAATTGGGAAATCATGAGTAAATACAGTCATTAACATAATGGAACGTATCAAACAATGGAAAGTGTTCTATAATAATATTCAGAGAACAAAGTAGCACAGAGAATTCAACATCATGTTGTAATTATGGGGTGTCACAGTGGAATATCCAGGGGGTTCTTTCACTTGGTTTTTTTAGTGCCTCATTCTAAAAGGTGAGACCAAACAATCAAATAAAAGAAAATCAGGACAAAAACAGCTCAAAGGGAGAGAGAGAGAGGCCATAAAAGGAATCAGAACACATAAATGGTGGGGGGGGGGAATCTTTAATACCCTTCATAAAAAATGAGAAGGCATATGTTAAAGTGTATGTATGTGTCCCTCCACCACTCCCCCCCGCCCAAAAAAAAAATGATATGGTGAAATCCTAAATCCCAAGGGTCATGCCATTAGGAAGTGCTTAGGTCATGAGATTGGAGTCCTCATCAATAGAATTAATGCCTTATAAATCCAGAAAGATCCCTTCCCCTCCTACAAAGCAAGGACTCAACAAGAACCCAGCAGGCCCTCACCAGAAGGCAACCTTGCTGGTGCTTTGATCCTGGCTTCCCAGTTTCCAAAGCTGTAAGCAATACATTTCTGTTGTTTATAAGCTACCCATTGGGTAGAATTTTGTCATAGCATCTCCCTGGTGGCGCAAGGGTTAAGACGCGACCTATGAAGCTGTCCGCAGCCACTGCAGCATGAGTTCGATTCCCAGCCAGCCGGGGAGCAACCCACATGGGCAGCAGACCTCTCCTGAATTGCCCACTGCTCCCCTCAGCAGTGTCTTCAGTCTGTCTGCCTGTTCTGTTCCCCACTCTGTCTCTGGTGAATCCTCTCACTCCCCATACCTCTGGCCTGTACCCCAGCTCTTGTATGCATAAATAAATCTTTAAAAAAAATGATATGCACCCATGAAATAAGAACAGATTATATATAGGAGGAAGAAACAAGAATCAGAAAATAGAAAAGAGTTCCTATGAGTTAAATTATGCTGGCTAAAATGATAGATTCAACAGAAACTCTGGAAGATTAAAATCAAAGAACTAGCCAGTAAAGCGAGCAAAATAGAAAAGGGAAAAGAAGACCAGTCTAGAAAGCTCATTATAAACCTAAAAGCAATCAAGAAGACAGACAATTTACAGGAGAAAGTTTAGCTGCCAAGCCAAATGCTGGCCCCTAGGGGCAAGGGAATCCTTTGGGTTCTACAGGGACCGATCACTGTCCCCCCAACCCAAGGCCACACCCAAGAGCGTTGGTCCTCTAAAGGGAATGTGGTAAGTTCTGTTAGGGGATGAATATCCAAAATCTACACTACGCAGGAGCATATCTTGACTCCTAGTAAGCAAATGTTCTAGAGACACATAGAGCACATTAAATAGGATCTTCGAATCCAGTCAAATGCAAAGCCTCCTCTCTGGACCTTTTGTGCATCATCAAAGGGAAGATTTCCCGTGTTCTTTGTCCCGCCAGTTGCTTCGGTGGGATATCTCCCTAAGCCTTACAACAAGCAAAGAAGAAAACACTCTTCAGGTCCCCATTTAACAAATGAGAAAACCACTGCTGGGGACAGGGGTTGGAGTAGGGGGCAGTCAGAAGCAGGTTCACCTGGCAAACAGGAGGAAAACGAGAATTTGGATGATTTTGTTTAATGGTGGAGATTGCCTTCACACCACCGGGTTATATATGCATCCCAAAGAAGCTTCCAGTGCTCCCAGAGGCCTGGGTGCCCCACCACACTCAGGGCCCCAATGAGGACATAAGGTTGGTCATTAAAGGACCATGAGAGCCTCCGTGTCCTGGGGCTTTCTGCCTGCGGTTCCCCAAAGCTGGTCACCCCACCAGCTGACCATCATTAGGTGCCTGACGCCACCAAAGGATCTCGCTCCCTCTATTCTTACATCTTGCTCAGGGGCTGCCCATGGATTTGCGCAGACTGGAGAAGAGGAACTTTGTTCTTTCCCATCTGGGAAGCCAGACAAAACAGGAGCTCAGGCGGTTTTGAGAACTGACTCTTTCTCCCAAACAACAACAGACAAGGCCCTCATTTCTCCCCAGTGGGGAGCAGCTGTGTCTGAACGTGCTGATGCTCCTCACCTGGGCGGGTGGAAGCTTCCACGGGCATGGGCCAGGGGTCAGCCTGGACCGAATCTTGGACTGAACCCCGGAGCCTGGACCAAAGCTTGGAGCACCCCTCCCTGACTTTTCTGCCTCCCTCACCTTGTTTCTTTCCTTTCAAATGCTGCCCAGCACAGGGACATGCCCAGCACAGGGACATGCCCAGCATTTAGGAAACTCCGCCAGATCTGAGGTGTCTATGTAAATGTCCCTGAAATAAACATACATCTCAGGGGCACATGAAACAAACTGTTTCTCTAACACTACATGTCGTTTGTTTTGATTCTCACCCCACCAATGTGGCAGAAACATAATCTCAGATTGGAATTGACCCACCCCTGCATGAAGGATCTTGCCAAAGGCCCTCCGGCTCCAGGGATGGGGTCCTCACCAGAGCGTCATGTACTCTGTGTACTCTGTGCCTGCACAGCACGCGCGCTCCACCCAAAAGCTTTCTGTTGCTGCTGCAACAAATGACTACAGACTTAGCTGCCGAGAACAACAAATAACATTACCTCACGGTTTCTGGGAGTCCGAGCTCACCCACCGGCCTCAAGGAACTAAAGTCGGGTGCTGGTTCAGTGGGGCTTCAGAGACTCTGGGAAGAACCCCCTCCTGAGCACATCTGGGTTTTGGCTCAGTTTAATTCTTTGTGGATGAGGGACTGGGGTCCCCAAGCTTGCTGTCAGCTAACGTCACCCCTAAGTCCTAGAGGTCTCTCTCCAGGCCTTGCTCATGGGCTCTTCAGCAGCAGCCACCAGACAGCAAGTTCCCCACACGCTGGAAATGCTTTCTTCTCCTCACCCTGGAGGAAGCTTTCTGCTTCCTTTCACGTGATTCCACAGGGCCCACCTGGGTCACCTGGGCTGACTCATCTAAATAAGGAGCTGATTAATTCCACCTGCAAAGCCCCCACCCAGCACGATCACATCGTGTGAGATTGAAAAATCAGGGGATGAAAGATGGGAGGAAAGGGGAGGAGTTCTGAAATTCTGCCTCATAGACCCCAGTGTGCATCCCCCCCAAAGTGTGCATGCCCCCCAAAGTGTGCACCCCCCAGAGGTGCATGCACTGGAACAGAGACTTTCTTTCGAGGCCGTGTCCTCTTAAGACTGAAGCTCCCTGCTGTGTCCTTAGTTGTCTGGGGAAAGAACAACATTGGAAGCCTCTAGAGGCCAAGATGTCACCTCTGCCTGAATACACAGCATAAGCCATGTCCTCTCGGGGATCTGTAAGGTTCTCTCTAGTTTACAGGGTGCAAGACTCCCCGCACGCGCGCTCCACCCAAAAGCTTTCTGTTGCTGCTGCAACAAATGACTACAGACTTAGCTGCCGAGAACAACAAATAACATTACCTCACGGTTTCCTACCAAGCTCCAGGGAGCCTGTGATGGACAAGGAGAGATGATCCACTCAGCCCCCCACATTCTTAGAGAAGGTTGCCCTGAAATAGGTTATTGTCCAGCCTCCTTGATCCCAAATAATAGCAGACAGCTACTTGGCACTCCCTGCAGCTGCCCTGGTCTGGCCTCAGGAATCACTTCTGTTTCTAGCCCACCTGGTTGACGCAAGTTTTCCCACGGGGCTCCTGATCACACTGTCACCTCAACGTGCTCCTCCAGCCCAGGGGAGATGAGTTTAGCAGTGCTGAGAAAATTCCTTGTGCTCTTGGTGTTTTTTTTTTAATATTTATTTTTGTAGGCTAACTGAGGTGTAGGCCAGAGGTGCAGGAGGTGAGAAGATTCACCAGAGATAAGAGTGGTGAATCTACTGAAATACACTGCTGAAGGGAGCAGCGGGTGGGGCTGGAGAGGTCTGCTGTGCCATGTGGGTCACCTCCCTAGCCAGGCATGGGTCTTAGGCCTCAACAGCAATAGCACTGAGACTTAACTCCTAAATCACCAGGGAGGCCCCTCCCAGTGCTCTAGTCACCTTGGAATTTATTAAAATGCAGATTCTAAGTCACCAAAAGCGGGTCCTGAGCATCTGCATTTTTTCCTGGCGATGCAGATATTACAGATCGGGGTGGGAAAGCTCTAGACAAAATAGCAGGAGGGACGTTTAGTCACAAATGCCTTCTGGCAGAAACCGGGGGCCAGGCAGCTTGAAGGTTGCTAGGAGGGCATTTAGCTGCTCTCCGTTGGAGGCTCACAGCGGGATGCAGATTGCTAGAGCTTCTGTAAGCCACTGGTCCTCACACTTTAAGGCAGGCCTGCAATCCCAAAGTGAAGGTCACATTTAAGCAAATGGCAGCCTGCCCCTTTAAAGTCCGGGCCCTATAATTCTTCGGTGCGCACAGCCCAGTTTTGGAGTGCCCCTAGAAACCACACAGCCGCTCTCCCAGATGGGCTCCTCTGCACCTTCCCTCCCTCCAGCCTGGCCTGGCCAGGCCCCAGGGTGCATTGGATTCTGGTTAATTGCACTTTTCCTGGCAGTGCTTTCAGGCTCATGAAATTCATCTCTTGCCAAAGGCAGAGGATCAGCTGGCAACAGAGAGTGCAGGCTGCAGCTAATCAGGTACAATCACTTTTAATGACATCTTTTTCCCCTTAATTATCAAAATCATGCAACTCATTTCAGAAAATTTAGAAAATGTTTGAAAAGTATTTTAAAAGGAAATAATCCTGCAATCTGACAACCCAGAAATAATCAGCTTTAACATTTTGGAAACTGTGCCTCCAATCTTTTATGTGTAGAAGAGTGATCTGCCTACAGGACTCCATTCTGGTCCCCAGTTTGTTGAAAGCATTATTTTTAAAATAGCTGATCTATGCGATGGCTTTGCTATCATTGACTTAACGCTTACCCTATTTGAGGATATTTAAGTTGCTTATTTTAATACAAAAATGTTTTTTGCTGACCACCTTTCTCTTGAAATCTTTAACCCTAGGGTCTCTGTTTCTTTCCTTAGAATAAATTTCCATAATTAAGATATTGGACCAAAAGGTTCAAAAATACATTTAAAGTTCTTGATCAACCTTATTGATTTTGCAGGAAACTTTAATGCACCAGATCTCTTCACCGAGCTGGAAGAAATGTTGCTGGGCATCACAGCACAGAATATTCTTTTATTCTTCCCAATTTGGTGGGTAAAATAATACTTTTTCAATCCTTTTGCTGGGTTCCCAGCATGGCTGACCATTTTTGTGTGAGTTTAATAGCATTTTCATTTGTTCTGTGAATAATCTGGCTCTCATCTTGAGGAGAGTGTAAATAGGTTATAAGGTGTATCTTTCTGTGACGCCAGGAAAGCAGTGTCCACCCATGCCTGTTGCCTTTGATACTAGAATCTGGTTCTTCCACTTACATTCCCTGCTCATGATTGATTTGAAAGGCATCTTGTAAGGTTTGGCTCCTATGATTGATTGATCGGTTTCTGAAGGGTAGTTCTGACCTTGTATAGGAATGCAGAACTGCAGGTAACAATAATGCTGGCTGAACAGGCTGCTTAAGTCTAGCAGACTCAAAGACCCTGCGTAAAACAGCATGGAGGCTTCTCAAAATATTAAAAATTGACCTACCATATGATCCAGCAATTCCACTGCTAGGTATCTAATTGAAGAATGAAAAATCACTAATTTGAAGGGGTAAGTGTTCTCCTATGCTCACTGCAGAACTCCTTAAAATTGCCACAGTCTGCTCTTAACCAGGTGAATATAAGTAGTTTTTTCCAAGCTCCCCAGTAAAAGAGGTGGATACAGGTACTGTAATGAGGTTCCAAATACACAGATGGACAATAACCAGACTCTATATAAAAATAGAATTCTAGCCCATAACCCCTAGCAACCTGTTCAAGAAGTCAAACAATAATTCTTGTAGCAATCAGTCCCAAATGGCCAGAACTTTATAAAGAACTGACAGTTTCCTTAGATTTCTCCCCTACTTCCAAATTAGGACCAACCACAGAAAGTCAAGTATTCAACCCCCTAACCAATCACAGGGGACATCCTTCTTCTAGCTACGCTGCCTACAGCGTCGTCCTCATGCTGCCAGCCTCCTCCCAAAGCATAATCGAAGCTTCCCTTTCTCTACTGTAGAGCTTTCCCTCTCCTCTGCCTGCCTTTGAGTCTCTGCCAAGGACGAGTGATCATGGCTGACTCCCTAACTAACAAGCTCTGGATAAATAGCCTTTGCTTATTCTCCTTTAGGTGGTCTCCATTAATTTGCACTGTACTTATTTTCCAAGCAGATTTAGGACTTCGAGGCATGAAGTGACATATTGGTTGTTTTTAGTAAAGTAATTTATTTGATAATGCAAATTATTCACAGTGCTTTCAGCAGTAAAAGAAACATTTCAGGTAAGCCTACAGGTGTTTTGTGGAACCTTCACATCAGGAAAGTATCTGGGCTACATAAGGTCTAAAAACCATAGTCTGGAAAAAACATGAGAGCTTTCTCATGATCTTGCTTCTTGTCTCAGAAAGCTTGTTTTAGCCTGCCTTGCTACCAACAAGGTCCAAATGGCAGAAAATGTGACCATGGACAAGGCCTGTGACTAATAAGCAGGTGTGCTTGTTCAGCCTCTGTGGGTCTACTAGGTTTAAAGGGCTGCTTACGCTGCCATTCTGGCTATGCAGTTTGGCCTTTTCAATACAAAGCCATTTGGCCCAGTCAATCAATTACCTAAACTTAAAGAATACAAACTACTGACCCTGCAAAGGTTCCTCTCAAGTTAAACAAGAACAGGATGCGTAATTCCCTGGGACAATGAGGATAGTCACAAGGCATAACCAGGAATGGCCGGGGAACCACAGATTGATATATAACTTTGCCTCCCAGAGACTGAGCACCAGAATGCCTTGTTAATAAGATTGGAACCACAAGTGTGGATTGGAAGCTTGATTTTGATCTTCAAACATGGGCCATAAAACTAATCTGGATCCTCAGACTCATCTCCTCGAAAAGCCTAGATAAACCTAAGCATGTATTTGCTTCCTTCTAACTTTTTTCTCTTTGTTCTCCTGCTTTCAGTAATTGACACTGTAAAATCATTCAATCAATAAAAAGACCAGGGCCTACCTGGTGGCGCAAGGGGTTAAGACACAACCTACGAAGCTATCCTCAGCCACTGCAGCACGAGTTCGATGCCCAGCCAGGGAGCAACCCACATGGTGCAGCAGACCTCTCCTGACTCGCCCGCTGCTCCCCTCAGCAGTGTATTTCAGTCAATCTGCCTGTTCTGTTCCTATAGGGAGCAGGAAATGACCACAGTGCAGGTTTTCTGATCCCATGCAGACCGGGTAAAGGAGCAATCAGAGTCCTCAGTGGTTTTTATTGCAGGTTTTTATTGCAGGTTTTTATTGGGGTTCAGCGGGTACATGGCAGGCAGGGGTGCTGTGGGGCTGGGAGGCTGGCAGTCCTCCCAGCCCCCAGCAAATCTTCACTCTATCTGGGCTCTCTGGCATTCTCTGCTTCTGCTTCGGGCTTCTTCTCTTTAGGCTTCTACTGGCATCCCCATGACACTGCCCTTAAAAAGCAGTCTTAGCACAGGTGTACCCACTTCAGGTGCCCACCATCAGGCATGCATTCAGGATCACAGGGTTCCCTCATCTATCCTGATGGCGGGAGGGCAGAAAAGCCTGATTTTTTACCTTACCCTACAGTTCCCCACTCTGTCTCTCATGAATCCTCTCACCCTCCACACCTCTGGCCTCTACCCCAGTTCTTTTATACATAAATAAATAAATCTTAAAAAAAAATAATAAAAAGGCCAGGGTTTGCCTTCCCAGCAGCATCCTGCCATAACATCTTGCTCCACGACTCCTGTTTCTTTGACAGGGTGGTGTTGCCTGACACAACAAGCAACCTCTAGATAAACAATTTTCTCTCTCTTGACTCCAAGATGCAGGGGGATGGGGCCAGACTGGACCACCATGGGCCAAGTGCAAACTTAGAATAATTCACTTATGATGTCTTCAACCCCCGAACCCAGGTGGGGAGTGGTTGTGGGTAGTCTTGCTTATGAGCATGCAGTTAGGAGGTACTTGAAAGCCATGAGCAGCTGAATGGGTTTTTATGCAGGAGTGACCTTAGATGACTTGATTTAAGCACTGAAAAATTATACCATGGCTGATAAGGAATGGGCTATCTGCATGGGAGGAGCCGCAGTTGAGCAATTGTTGCTGTAACTATGGGGTTGCTAAGGTGAATTAAGACAGCGCTTTGGAGATGGAGAACAGCAAACTGATTCAAGAGATGTCATCACATGGGTCAAGAAAAGACCAAGCAGAGGATGGACTGGTGAAAGGAAGAGAGTTAAGTAAAGTTATTACTTGAAATAATAGAAGATCAAGAGAGAAAGATGGAGTCTATCACCATTTACTCAGCAGAATCACAAGGCTGAATCTTGAGGCTTCCTACAAACCTGAAGTGTATTCAGTTCAGAGGCTCTAATTTCTCAACTAGAAGGTGCTTATGAGTCACCTGTCATTATGGTCTTGTGGTTTTCTTGGTTCCATGGGACAAAGAGGAAGACAAGAACATTTTGGGGTCATCATTATAATTCAATTAAATACACCAAGAAAACAAAATGGTGGAGGTGGCGGGGGAGACCTAAATATCTGATTGTCTTGACCACCAAAAAGAATTGGAACAGAAACAACGAATGAGGCAGAGATCCCATTTGGATTATAAAGAGCTAGTTCACTAATCAGATTGGTACTGACATTAAAATCAGAAGTAAACGAAGAGCTAATTAAGCACAAAAGTTTTGTGTAAGATCCAAACTGTACTAAATATGAACTTTCCTGCCAAGGAGAAATATAATCTTCCCTAGTGGCAGAAGTCAGAATTTCATGACATCAGCCAGATAACCACAAAAGAATGTATCTTGTAATACAAGCTGTATCTAAGCCATCATGAAACTATGCTCTCCCCACCCAACTAATTGACATTACCGATTTATTTCATTAACAAGCATGTTCCATTTCAGTCACATTCTTTTTAAGTTGATAGGTTGGACAGAGATATACCTAAAACATAAGCTCTTAAATGTACATTTTTCTCCTTCAATGTTGTAAGATCTTTCTAAAAGTTTTATATATACCACTCTTCCAAATTTGTTAATTCCTGACTTTGTCCAAATAAAAATTACTATAAATTTTAATCTGATTACAAAAATGTATTTAAAACTTTATACAGGGCCTCCCTGATGGCACAAGGGAGTAAGACGCATCCTATGAAGCTATCCGCAGCCACTGCAGCATGAGTTCGATCCCCAGCCAGGGAACTACCCACAATGCACAGTAGACCTCTCCTGTCTTGCCCGCTGCTCCCCTCAGCAGTGTATTCCAGTCAATCTGCCTGTTCTGTTCCCCACTCTGTCTCTGGTGAATCCTCTCACACACACCCCCCCTACACCTCTGGCCTGTACCCCAGGTCTTGTGTGTATAAATTAAAAAAAAAAAAATAAAACGTTTAGTATAGTTACAAGAGGAGTATATATTTATTGTAGACATTTTCAAGGAAGAGAATTAAAATTACCATGATTCTGACATTCAGAAATAATCACTTCTGCAAGTTAGGACATATTTTGATAACATATGTGACAGGGAAAAAATTGTAAGAATTTTTTAAAAACTTTATTCCCCATTATGGTAGATTATATTCTTTTAAAAAATATTTGCTGCCCCCACCACCACCTGAGGCTATTTCCAGGCCTCATTACCAGAGCATTGGCTATGTAACTTGTGTGACTCCCCCCTGGGTAGGGCTATGTGTCCTCAAGCTGTTGGCCTCAAGAGCAGCATAGGAGTTGCTTGATCACGGCAATGATTACTCTGTGTCTCTTTGTCACTTACATGTAACCAGTGAAAGGGATGAAAAATCATTTTCCTTCTCACCTTCTAAGTCCTTGGTCAGAAATCCTATCCCAAAGTGGTTAATAAGAGAAAAACAGAACAAAAGAAGATTATCAGCATGTTGTAGGGGGAGGAAAAATAATTGTTACTCTACCCTTGAGTTCTTAGCTGAGACTCAGATAATTGCCTTATTATTGTTAATCTGCCTTGATTAACAAGGGCAAAACAAATATTAACATGTAAACTTCATGTATGCATGGGTGAAACCCACAGGGAAAATGAGTTAACTCTAGGAGGTGTCATAGAATCCAGACTTAGCTATCAATTTCACAGGAGAAGGGAGAGTGATCTAGACCTCTTCAGGGAGAGTAAATGATTTTTAAAAAAGATGAATGAATGCTTAGAACAGCTGGGAGGTATGGGAGTTCAAATTTTTCCAAGTATGGTGTCAGCTTCTAGTCTTCTCTCCTGTGATGACTGTTTTCGCTGGTGGAGGAAATTTATGACAATTGAGTTTTGCTTGGAAGCTCCGTCTTCAGGCAGATAAGGGGTGTTCAGAGAAAGCCTATCCCTATGTTTGCTGTTTTTCATTTGAAGTGTCTATTGCTCAAAATAATCCTCATGCCAAAGCAGCATATTATGGGGTGGCTTATTCTATCACCCTTCATCAGCAATGTCCCAAATAGGGGTTGTTGTACCAGTCTCACTCCCAGAGTGGAGAGAACTCAGAAAAGAGATACACAGAGTACACAACCTATAATTAAGATGAAGGAGAGATGAACTTGAGATGGTGGAAGCCAGTGAGTTTTGTGGAGTTTCTTGTTACTGTAGCATAACCTAGCCCACACTAACTGATACACCCAAAGAGTCAGAGGAGTTTTCCTTATATCAAAAGGGAGTTTTATGCATTGAAATAAACTTTTGACTTATATTCTATACATTTAGATTATATATTGTAAGTCATTTTAAGTCTTAAAATCATATAATTTACAAACTTATACATTTTATATTAGTATTTTATTAGCCAATTTTATTTTGGATTTATGCCTCACTAGCATAAAAATTTGAAAAAGTACACCCAATGTGTCAAATTTTGAAAGTTCAGTTCTAAAAATGTTAAAACCATAATCTAACCTTAATACATTTGATTTTCTCAAGTCCTGCAAAAACTAAAATAGCATTCACATTTCCAAAAACAAAATATTCCCAAACACTTAACACACTATATATTAAAAGTTTAACTCTATAAATTTAATTACTATAACCTGAACATTTAAGCATTGACTTTAATTACCCATAGGTTATGATTATTAATAAAAGTCTACTTCATTAGTCTCTTTACTCAACTTTCTCATCTTAAAAGACAGACAAAAAGTTATTCCTATATAAAATTTATTACTAGACATAACTTAGCTTGTCATCAAAGGGTCTTTGAAAGATTTCTTGTTTTCTGGCAATAACAAGATATTTCAGACCCTCCTACTTCCTGCCCTAAAACATTCTGCTCTTCAGGGAGATTCGTACCTTCCTTGGTCATCTGCGTGGAATGCAGAGAAAGTGGATCTGCAGAGCAGCCCCAGGGACCTCAAAGGAAAAGCCAGAAATTCAGAATAATGTTTGGCTTGACAGCCTTGAGATACTGAACCAAAACCCCAGGTGTTTAAGCCACTGAGCTCCCATCTGTTACTCAAATGCAATCCCTTACTCATCTAATGGCCATACAAATATAGAAGCTCAGAGAAGCTGAACACAGGAAAAGGAAAAATGGACTTTAAGGGGAAGATCTTAGAGAGGGGTGGTATAGGAGTTGGGGAGAGAGGCAAGATCTGGCAACCTCTGTAAAAACACCTGCATTTAGTAAGGATTCTAAGAAAAATTTACCTTTTCCTCCTCATGTACAAAACGAGGGTTCAAACAATAACATCCACAGTCTCGTAAGACTCAGGTCAGACATGTGTCCTGTGCTTAATAAACATTAGATATAGTTATTTTAAAGCTGGGTGTCCAGAGTGCATCAGAACCAGGGGATAGAATATCACAGGGAATCCAAAGTCAGTTCTTTCTCTCCTCTGGCCCCGATCCTCCATTCACAACTGCGCCTCTGCACAGCGGCTTTAAGTCTTATCGTCCCATGAATCAGCTTTCTCCCTGTGTCCATTATGCTTAAAACAGCCACTAACACACGTTTTAAGTTTCCCAACTCCTCCGTTCAGTCTTAAGTTGCACTTTTAGTTCTAAATTCTAATTTCCAGAGGGGCTGGTTGCCCCACCTAGAAGGGAAAGTCCAGCCAGTAACAGAAGAGCTTCACATAGAACATAACTCCTCCTGCTAGGACCTTAAGAGTTCCAAAAGATGGACAGGGAAAAGCAGGGAGGGGTGCAATAAACAGGACAAAACAGATGAACAATGGGTACATTTTCTCTGAATGCAAAAGCACCTACCTGTGTTCTGACAAGACCCTCATCTTAACCAAACTTTAGTTACACATCCGGGATCTCTCTTCTTGATGAAGGCTCTATTTCAGTTTCCCTATCTATCTGGTCGCTGCTGGGTCCGCCTAGCCCAGTCTTAGCATGTACCCCCAACCCCCTCCTCAGTATCTGATCTAGTTCTTCATTCCCCACTTTTGATGTGTAAGTTAAGAGTCCCTTAAGCAAGACTCCTATTAGGTCAGTTTCGCAAGAATCTCCCTACCTTTACGTCTCCTTTTGTAATTTTCCATCCACTGGCCACCCCCTCCCCTTCTTGGTTATAAATCCCTGTTTGTCCTTGTTGCATTTGGAGTTGAGCCATTAAAAGATAAACTTAAGCATATTAAATTTTTTTAGTTTATTTGAGCAAAAACTTATTCAATTTGGGGTGTAATCTATCAGGTACAAAGGAGCTCCAAGAAGCTGTACACAGTGAAAGACTTATAAACAGAAGGGAACAGGGACAAGGCTGTCATGCTCAGTCAAAAAGTAGACCGGTTACGGAATGGTTACTTTTTGGGGGGGGCTGGCAGGAGTCTAACTTACCTAGTACTGTTCAGGCAGTTGATGGTTGACTGGTTTAAGATTCCATTTCAGTTTGAAACTATAATTAAGTCTCAGTTTGGTGACATGAGGCTTAGTAAAATCAACTCCATTTTGGGTTTGCTGTCATTTTAACAGGCCTTATTTCTCTGCCCTATTGCAAATGCCCTGCTGCAAAGGTCTTAAATGAAGTCTTCTTTACTGATTTAACAAGTATCAGAATGTCTTCTTTATTTTTATTTTTTGTTTTTTTTAAAAAAAGATTTATTTATTCATGCATACAAGAACCAGGGTACAGGCCAGATGTGTGGGAGGGTGAGAGGATTCACCAGAGACAGAGTAGGGCACAGAACAGGCAGACTGGCTGAAACACACTGCTGAGGGGAGCAGCGGGTGAGACTGGAGAGGTCTGCCACGCCATGTGGGACCCTTGCTGGCCGGTCAGGATCGAACCAGCACTACAGAGGCTGAGGAAAGCTTCACAGCGCTGCACTCAACCACCTGCGCTACCAGGGAGGCCCCAGAATGTCTTCTTTAACAGTTCACACACAGAATGGTTTTCATCTAACCTACTGAATTCCAGTAAGTCACAAAAATACATTTTTAAGAGAATTGAACTGAAAAGCACCACCCGCTTGCACTGAAAGATACAGAGATAGTTCAAATGAAAGCCACTTGGTTCCCAACAATTTAGAGACAGGAAATAGACTAAGTAAACTAATCAGCTGCAAATCAGGCCTGTTCTTATGGAAAAGTAGGGATGAGTTATAAGGTGCAACTATAGGTGATGCTTTCTTGGTTCAGTTCCTTGGGTGTGGCTCGGTGGGTAGACACCTGATAATTAAAAAGACAAGTTATCTGCCCTCCACAATCCTAAATACAAAGTGAACAAGGACAGGGTAACTACAATAGATAATCCCTTTCAAAATGAGTGAAGTCTGAATAAGCTTTGTAGTTTATAGTGCCAAAAGCTTCCCATGGATTGAGTAAAAGGAGACAATAGATTTAACAATATGGGGGTCACCAATGATGTTCAAAAGCAGTTTCCGAGGAATCGTGTGTGTGTGTGTGTGTGTGTGTGTGAGAGAGGGGGGGGGGGAGAAAGAGAGAAAGCCTTATTGCTGAGTGTAAGAAGTGATGGTGGTGGACATAAGAGTATGGATCTTCCTGAATTCCCACAAAAAAACAGAGCAACCAGATATCATAACCAAAAAACTGTGCACAACACTGACAACAAAAAGGGGTGAACCCCAAAGCACTCGTGCAGAGGATGAACCATCCAAAGGCAGAAGAAGCCTTGGATGGTATCAGCCTCTAAGTAGGCTAAGCAGGAAGCAGCAGAGAGACAAAAACTGGAGCAAACAGAAAGTTGACTGGTAGATGCCAGAAAACAGGGGCATCAGGGGATAGGGAGCTGTTGCTTACTGGGTAGATTCAGCTTTGCAAGATGAATTTTGGTGGCTGGATGCACAATAAAGTGACTGTACTTAATACTATTGAACTGTACACTTAAAAATGGTTAAGATGGTACAAATGTTATGTCACATGATACACATAATTTGAGAAATCAGGTAACTAATCTCATATAAAAAATTAGAAGTATTAAAATTTAATCCCAAGGTATTTTATGAAAAACAAGTACTAGTACTATGTGACACTACTAAAGAAATTAAAGAACTAGGTAAGTGAAGATGTAATCATATTGATAAGAGTCAGTGTTATATCAGTTCTGCAGATTGATCCAATGACCACACCATAGGTTGAGTAAAAGAAGACAATAGATTCCCATCCCAGTACACCAACCCAATCAAGGGAATCACAAGTTAATTCTAAACTTTAAAGCAAAAGGCATAGAGCAGTTAAATTTTGAAAAAAATAAACTATTTTGCTAGACTCATACAGCCTTCTTTAAAGGCTTAGCCTATTTATCAGGTTTAATACAGTGTATCACAGGCATGAGAATAAGAAAAGAGAAGCAAGTCACAGGCACTCAGAGAGAAAGAAGGCAAAACACTTGGGTTTTCATATTTGCTGTTTCATTTTCAAGAATCAGATCAAACTCTTATGATGCTTGAGAGTTGATTAGCATTGGAAGGCAATATCTTCAGAAGACACCTACCTGAAGGACTTTAATTGTATCTTTAAAAAGAGAAAAAAAAAAAAAACAAAGTGATTTCCAATTTTATTAAAGTACAGAGTTAACAAGTTTTGAGTTTTCTACATAAGAAAAGACTGGTCAAGTTTCAATGCTTTATAGAAAAATTAGCATTCAAAAAACAAATATAAATCCATAGTTGCTTTTGTGACTAAAGGGGGAAAAATAACTATTTTTCAAAGTTACCAAAAACTCTAAATATATCCAAGACTATTATAAATTTCAAACAGTAGATTTACATTTTCAAATTCTTATATAGCAAAACTTAACCACAAAATTTGGCTATAGCTAATGATTTCAGAAAAGTTTAAAAAATTAACAAAGTTATGACTATAGAACTTTTATAGTTTTTTTTTTTGCAAAGTAAAAAACCGTAAATCTTTAATAAAGGACAACAAAACAATCCTCTTAAATTTCTTATAAATAGCTCTCAAGACATATATTACACCACAGCTGAAGCTTTCTTTACCTGAGAGACTCTCCCAGGAACCCATACCCTAAAAGGATTACCTTAAAAAAAACCTCTTCCATCATTTTACTCACAAATATGATTGAACTCCTGACAAAATGGATTTGGGCATCTGTATGCTTAATATGTCTTTCCATGATTAAGTTTTTTTCTGAAAGGGTTTTGTTTTAAAAATAAAACAAAACAAAAACACCTCTTTGGTAAAAAAGTCCAATACTTCTCCCTTTCAAAATGATGCCTCTGCAGATGATTTACTAAGGAAAAAGAGAAAGATCTTTAGAATGTTAGTTCTAAAAACCTGTGTAAACAGCTCTCCAGTCCTGTTGAGGGAGGTCCCATCTCTGCCAGAAATGCAATGCTAGATTTAAAATGTCTGAGGCTTTACAAATCGATTAAAGATGGCAGGAAACAGGGTGGCCTTAAGATCAAAGTCCTAGGGAGTTAGTTCAATTAGCAAATTATGGAAATCATCCTACAGAGAATTCCAGAATCCCATGAGCCAAGTGGCTACTGATTGCACTGTCCCTGATGAAGGATGGTCCAGTGTTCTTCCAGATGTGCAGGGTCTCAGTCCCTGGTCACACCCTTAGTTGTAGGTTAATTCCTATTTCATTTCCAAGAGGAATGGCACACATCAAAAAGAAAATGCCATCTTGAAAGGCAATAAAGAGAGAAAAAAAGACTCAAGCAGGTCCTCGAATTCCCTTGTAGGATAAAACATGAAGCACCAATAGTGGTAAACTTCTGGCTAAAATTAAATAAGCACATATTCTTAAAAAGGTAGAGGGTAACAATTTGGGGAGAAATTAGCACTACATGGATTAATTCATAATTAAGCATTTTCTGAGGAACTGGAAATAAGCAATGTCGTGTGGGCACCTCCAGGCTGACCACTCCTGATGGGCACCAGAACCCTAAAGCTCCAGCAACCTCACCCTCTGAACAGCTCACATGCACACTGACTGTTACTCTACAAAAGAGCTCCACATATGGGTGGCAAACAATTCCTTCAAGCCATTCCCCAGAAACTGTGAGGACAAAACCAAAATGAACTAACCAGTATTATAACAATAACCAAAGAAGGGTTTTTGAAGTCTGTGGTCTTCCATCAGCTGGCATGTCTAGGTATAGAGGAATGCTCCCAGAAGGGTCCTTCCCCTCACTGAGAGTGCTGTCATTCGTGAAAATAAGAGGGAAGGAGTTTCCGCATTGGATGAACAGCACAAAGGGAATGGATGTACAATTTTAAAAAAATCTTCAGCTTTCATCGCTAAAGGACTCTCTGACTAACGGTTTCTAGGAATGCGCCTTTGGAATGCATTTTTTAAATCTTGTACAAAAAGGGTAGGAAGCAAAAATCTATTATTTTAAAAAGGTTATCAGTGACTATATCAAACGAACACCATTGTAACAGTAACTCAAAACAAATGGCACAATTGTTCCAGTTTCTGAAACCACAATAGCACAAAAATGTAGTTCTTTGAACGCGTGAATGTTGACTCATCACCTGAGTATTATTTATTATAATTAATAATCATTAAAGTCAACTTCTTATTGATATACCCTCTGTTCTCAACAGTATACCCACATTGCTCTCCTTCATTTAGATAAACTTGCCTAAAACTCAGTTAAGAAGAAAAATCAGGGTGACTAGAACTCTTCCTCTTCTATCAGGAACCCAAACTCCAGAAAGAAACTTAAGGCCACACACCAAGTCTTAGGTAGCTGGAAATTATGGGCTGTGTAGAAAAGGATACCCCACGCCCGTCACCAGCACCACCTGGGTCCCTTGTGTTTTCCTGACGTGTGTGTGTGTGTGTGCGTGTGTGTGTGTGTGTGTGTGTGTGGTCAACAAAGGTTAACCAGGAAATACAGGGTCTTGTCAGCTTGACCTGGACCTGCTGTCAGGAGCAGTTCTTAAATCACGCAGCTGGCTGCCAGACCAAGCTGGATGCCAACAGGAAGACAACATAATGAAGCTAATTACTGACCCCACCATGGCTCTTGATTTGCCTCATCCCATGATCTTTCTAAAGCCAGCGTTGGCTTACCTAGAGTCTCCTCATTGCATCAACCTCTGCCGGGGAGCTGCTACCCTCACAATCCCATTCCCAAAACCTGCCATGACCCACAGAATTCCTGCTTGCCCTGGATCAAGCAAAGACTGTTCTTGGTGGCTATAAATGTATGGCTAGATGATCTTTAAGCTGTAGAACTCAGAGTTTCTGATCTTAAAAAGGAATTTGATAATGTTTATAAACAAGATTCTTGGACATACAAATAATGAGCGCCTTTTAAAACGGAAGCACAAACACTGTAAATAAGGCAGTTCCTAGAGGAAGTCATTCATTCTGTTTTCTGAGAAGAGCAAAGCAGCAGAAATGAATAATTAGGAACACCAGCATTTTGGCACACAGGAGCCCAGCTTAGGTGGCATCCAATTCTGCCCACCCCATACAGCAGGGCACAGAAAGTGCAGGCCAAGTCTCCTTCTTACACCCCCTCTTGAGGATTGTGAGCAGATTCTTTCCAGCCTGCATGAAATACTAACAGGGGTGTCCCCACATGTCTCTACTGGAGTCTCTAGTGGACTATCCACTCAGTAAACTCTTCCCTGATGGAAAACATCAACACTGAAATGGACATCTTAAACAATTGCCTAGGGAGTATTACTTTACAAATACGTATTTTGGAAATTCCATGGATGTTATGGCTTAATTCATTACCTTTACCCATACACCTTCTCTTCTAGGTACATCTGGTAACTTCCACAACTTGTATAACAGACCTTGCTTGGTTGGCCCTATATGAAATACTATGTGGAAGCCTCACCTCAAATATACTTCCCCCCCAAAACCCCGTAATGGATGTTTGTAGTGTAGACACATGTTTGTAGTGTAGTTTGTAGTGTAGTCACATCATACATCTGGAAAACAAAAGCCCTTTTGCTTGTAGAACTTCACAATAGTGGAAGAGAAACTGGAGGCTAGCCTTCGACAATGGAACAGGGGGACAGGCAAGCTTCAGTCAAATATCATTAACAGCACAAACAAGAACAATAGCCCTCTAGGTTTAGGCAAAGAAAACAACATGGATATTGTGCTATCATTACATGAATTACACCACAAATAACAAGTCACAATTACGGCAATAACTCAGATCAGGTAGTGTTAATATGTGGGGGACCACACAGGTAGTGATGGCAAATTGTGCTTTTTCACATTATAACAAAGATGCAGAACCCAGAAAAGACAAGGGGACCTCTGGGAGAACCCATAGAAGCCTCTGATTCCAGCATCACAACTTCAAAGGGAAATAGCACAAGGGTGGAGTTAAAAGCATTTGCTTCCTCTTGTACCCTATAAACACCAGGGGGCTGCAAGCAAGTCCTGCAGGCTGAGTGCTGTCTACAGACTAGACCTGCTGGGTCTAGGCTCCAGGCTGAGGCATATGAGGAGGGTCTGCATTCTGTCAGGGGTCAAGGGTTCAAGACATAGGTGTGTTTTTCTGTTCCAAGAATAAGAATGACAGGCCACCCAGGTAAGTTTTTATATTTGTGATAAGATGTTTTGCCCCAAACTCTTGTTTTGGTAAGATCATACTAGCCTAACTATAATCCCAGTTCTTCAGGGGTAAGACACATACAAAATACATTATCTATCACTCATGGTTACTTTGGTTGAAAATTTCAGTTCTTCTGGGACAAACTGGTAATCTCTTCTCAAATTTCAGAATTAAAAAGCTAACTAGATCTGTTTCTCAAAACTTCTTCACATTACCCAAGCCAGCCAGGG
Organism: Talpa europaea; assembly: GCF_964194135.1. Taxonomy (NCBI): domain Eukaryota; kingdom Metazoa; phylum Chordata; class Mammalia; order Eulipotyphla; family Talpidae; genus Talpa; species Talpa europaea. The sequence continues at coordinate 45,286,693 of NC_140071.1, read as the reverse complement.
GATGCCAGCTTTTGGAAAAGTGCCAGTCACTGCCCAGGCCCCTGGGCACTTGTTCCAAAGATGTCCCTTCTAGTCTATAGGCCTGCTGATCTAAGGGGATGGCTCCCGTCCTCACACGGAGAACTGCCGAGAGGGACAACAGAGGGGAGCCAGCAGAGTCCACAGGTATAACAGCACGCACACCCAGCAGGAGACCATCTTGATCCAGAAGATGGACCAGCTCCCGCTGAAGAAGGTTTCAATGTTGGCACTTTCATAGCTGTGGAAACAAGAGGTCCAGCTGTGGTCAGAGCAGGAAGAGAGCAGGTGGGGAGAAGTTCTCTTCCACTAAGAGAATGTGTCTCCCTGCTTTCACCCCTTCCAGCCTTTCATTTTTTTTTTCTTAGCAATTCAATTCAGATATAATCTACACCTATTTAAAGTATGCAATTCAAGGCTTGTAATGTGTTTATAAATGTTTGATTAATGCCCATAATCCTTAAAACACTCTCATCACCCCCAAAAGAAATTCTACACCCTTTAGTTGCTCTCCCCCACTCTCCTGCCACCACTACCCCCCATCCCCAATAGCATTTACTAATTTTTCTGTCTCTGGATTTGGCTATTTCATATAAATGGATCATGTGGCCTCTTGTGACTTTTTCCACTTAGCATGTTTTTTGATGGTTTATCTGTGTTAGAGTATCAGCATTTCATCTGTTTTTATTGTAATATTCCATTGTTTAGGTATAAAACACTTTTATAGTAATGGACATTTGTGTTGGGAGCCTGCTGCCAACTGTATAGAGAGTTTACTCTGTATAGAGAGTTTCAGGACATTAGAAGTTCTGCAAATAAAACTTCTTCCCAGAATTGACTCCTATTCTCTGAGGATGTGCTGGCTTCTGCACATGTTCCCTACTAACCAGAAAAACTTGTTTTCAGCAGTCACTTATTAATCTGTATAAGCAAAAACACAATGCATGCTATTTTGTTGTTCCTTTGTTCATATCTTCAATAAAAGCTTGGGCTGGGAGAGTGAAAGGCAGAGCTGCTCTCGATGGCACTCTCCCTAGCCTCCCCCCATTGCAAATTCATTTAGACTCCAAGTCTTCATTAATGGCAGAGAACTTCATCAGCTGTCCTGTCTGCAGCACATTTGGGCTGTTTTACTTTTTGGTTATTGCATATTAGGCTGCTGTGAGCATCTATGTACAAGTTTTTGGATATATGTTGCTGCTGCATTTTTCTCCTGGGTATATACTTAGGAGTGGAATTACTGGAGCACATTATATCTCTATATTTTACATTTTGAAGCACTTCCCCACTTCTTCCCAAAGTGGTTGTACCATTTTACAATCCTGCCAGAACTGGAAGAGGGTTCCAATATCTCTTAATCTTCAGTAACATTTATATGACCTCTCTCTTTTTTTTTTTTTTTTTTTTAATTCTAGTTCCCTCCATCCTTTCTGAAGTACCCAAGTCAAGGCATTCTAGGAAATCTCAAAGTGTGTTTCACTGAGAAGCTTTAGAAGCTATTTCCCGTCTTCTCCTCAGGATGTTCAGGAAGAATCGCCTTCCTGGATCACTCTAAAACCACTGCCTGCCATCCTCAACCCCACTGCGCATTCTTCAGTCCCCTTCCTCATGTAGTGACAGGGGAAGTTAGGTCCATCATGTATTGTGAAATTAAAAAAAAAAAAAACTCAAGGGGGAAAATATGTAAGATCATATTTACATTTAAAAAAAATTTCAGAGGCTTAATACATAGAAAATGAATGCAAGGATATATGCCATATACTGTTAGCGTGGTCGGGGGATGGGGTAATGTTACTCTTCATATTTCCACATTAGGGTTTTTTTACTATTCTGTTTTTTTGTTTGTTTGTTTTTGTTTTTTTTTAAAGATTTATTTATTTATACAAGCACTGGGTACAGTCAGAAGCGCGGGAGGGTGAGAGAATTCACCAGAGCCAGAGCGGGGAGCAGAGCAGGCAGAAGGACCGAAGTACACTGCTGAGGGGAGCAGCGGGCGGCAGGAGAGGTCTGCGCGCCATGTGGGACCCTCCTCCGGTGGCCGGGGAGCAGCCAGGGATCGAACCGGTGCTGCAGAGGCTGCGGGCAGCTTCGCAACCCAGCACTCAACCGCTGAGCCACAGGGGAGGCCCTAGGTTTTTTTAATGTTAACTTTTATGTTGAAAATATTTTTTGAAAGGAGAAAAAGAAACAACATACAAAAAAAGGGATTTTTTCCTTTCTTAAAAGCAGTTCATTACATAAAAATGCTAAGATTTCCTTCATTACCATTTCTGTTCTTTTCAAATCTGCCTTAGAGTTAACCTTCCATTTTCTTAAAGTTGCAGTGGGCATCACCAATTCCCAGGGTTAAATGCAAGCCACAGACTACTAAGAACTCAGAAATTTTTCTGTATAGGTTGTAAGGAAAGCAGGAGGTGGAGAAAGTCCAGTCAACTCCAGGAGTTTAGATCTGTGTCTCAACACTTTAGAGAACAGTACATGATTTTTCTAATGTCAAAGAAAACGGGAGACTCACTTGAACCAGTTGGTGACAGTCATCATCACATAGAGAGAAGCCAACAAGAACACAAAGTGGAAATAGGAGTAGCTGTAGACGGTGCCTTTCTTCTCGTCATAAATGATTCGTGGGCCCTCTTTCACATTCTGCTGCTCTTCAGTGTCTATGAACCACAAAACCAGTGCAGGCTCAGTGGGTAAGCAACACACATGCTTTTCACAAAGTCACACTCACTGATTTCAATGCCCGGGTTATTGAGTGGAAAGTTGTCAAAGCCATTTATAACCTCAGGCAATTTTCATCTATGTCATAAGCAAAAACCTCCCACCTTACCCCAAAACCTTCCTTAACAGGATGAATTACCTAACATCACATTAATTTGAACAGAGCAGAGAAAGAGAGTCCTTAAAAAAAAATAATTTCTAAGCACAGAAGAAAATGAGAGGGAGTAGCCCAAGAGTTCTCAAGTCACTGTTTCCCCAATCTGAGAAGAAAAGTTGAAAGAAAGAAACAGTCCAACAATGAGGTGTCAGGATCTCTTGGTATTATCCAGAGGAATTTTCATTCCTTTAAAACATGTACCTTCTGCTTTCCTAAATCTCACTGTGTAATTTAACTTAAATATGAGCCAAAATCTAGACTTATTGTCACCTGCCAGAAAAATCAACAAAAAGCCCAGCTATCTTTCAGGAAGAATATGAAAAGTATATAAACAGTTAACCAGCTTTGGAGTAAAAATTTCCCCACATGATTCACGTTATTTGTGTCTGAATCCCAAATGCATGCAGATCAGTGCGCTCCAGGTCTGCAGCGCCCCAGAGACAGACAGAAGAAAAGTTGTCCACTTACCTTCTCCATCAGGGCCGAAACAAAAACAACACCGAGCTTTCTGGGAAGCAAAACCAACAAAGTCAAGGGTCTGCTTTCTGCTTTTCTCTCTCCACATTAGTAAAACACTAAAGGCCACTTATGTGACAACCCTCCCTGTCTGAACTGCATCCCAGGCCCTGAATTGCACACTTCATCCTTTCAGAAGGTTTGACTCAGCATCATTTCATCCCGATACCCTGAGGACAGGTGACCAGAAAGAAAGTGGACACGGAGTTGAGCCATCCAGAGCCCCTTCAAAGGCACGTGTATACACTGTGCTCTTGGCTACTGTGGGCAAGTGCTGCGAGCAGAGTCTCTAGACAGCAGCTCCTTGGCGTGGTCCCAGTGGCAGAGAGCCTACCTGCCCTGGAACAAGCCCTTCCTGGCAGTCCACAGGATTCACTGTTCCAGGCCCAGCCACTGACACCCTGGGGACAGCTCTGATGGGTCATACTGATCTGGAGTACCATGGGGACAGCAGGGGATTTGTCCAGCTTGCATGACCCTTGACTTGACCCTCTGCCCAGTTCTGCCTCCATCCCTGTCCTTTCTTCCATATGTATTGATCTCTGCACATCAAACTCTGCCTCAGCATCTGCTTCTAGAGAATCTGACTGAAACACAAAGTGAACAAGACAAGCTCTTTGCCCTGCTCTACTCACTGCCTCATTCAATTATCTCCAATCTCTGCAGCTGGGATTATTATCCTGTTTATAGTTGAGGAAACTGAGGTCAAACAGGTTAATTAACTGAACCAAAATTATACAACAGCTTCGTGCCACAGCTGGGACATGAAGGGAGGAATGAAACTCCAAGGTCCACAATTCACAAGATTCTAAAAGGGGCCTCCCTGGTGGTGCAAGGGGTTAATTTTCAGCACTATGAAGCTATGGGCAGCCACTGTAGCATGAGTTGGATCCCCAGCCAGGGAGCTACCCACATGGCACAACAGACCTCTCTTGTCTTGTCCGCTGCTCCCCTAGCAGTATATTTTGGTCCTTCTGCCTGTTCTGTTCCCCACTCTGTCTCTGGTGAATCCTCTCATCCCTCTATACCCCAGCTCTTGTATGCATAAATAAATCAATCTTTATTTTTTTTAATAAATATGCATAAATAAATCAATCTTTATTTTTTTAAAGATTGATTTATTTATGCACACAAGAACTGGGGTATAAGCCAGAGGTATGGGGGCAGGGAGAGGATTCACCAGAGACAGAGTGGGGAGCAGAACAGGCTACTACTGAAATATACTGCTGAGGGGAGCAGCAAGTGAGACAGGTGAGGTCTGCTACTCCCTGTGGGTTACCACCCTGGCCGGAGATCAAACTCATGCCACAGTGGCTGGTGATAGGTGAGACTTTAACCCCAGCACCAGCAGGGAAGCCCAATAAATAAATCTTAAAAAAAAAAAAAAAAAAAAAGATTCTAAGGGGGCGTGGTGGAGTTGAAAGACTCAGAAACAACAAAGGTAAGGGATATGGACATGGGTGCCGAGGACAGGTGCTTCCCTTGGAAGAGTCTTTGGTGTCTCAAACTGTGTTTCTTATTTACTCAAAACAATAAACTTAATTTTAAAAACTCAGCTTATGAAAAATCAGTCTAGAAGGCCTCTGGTAAACAGAATAAGACACATTACATGTACCAAGACAATCTGGGAAATGCTGGGCCCTGGAGGCTTTGTCCCATTTATCCACTTCAAGGCCAAGGTCTCGTTTCCCTCCTGTATGGCAAGGAAACTGGTAAGAGAGGGATTAGCCTGGACAGAATCTTGGATCAAGTGACAGGCTCAGTGGGCCCAAGACATGGTATGCTGAGGAGTCCTCTTTCTTTTAAAGCTTAAGTTACTATAAGAAACAAGTCTCTCTTTCAAGGTGTATCCTGTGAAACATGATGCAACGAGAGCAGACTGACTTCCACTCCACATGCTCCCCAGTTCAGGAGGAAACACTGGGGCCATGGAATAAGGAAGAAAAACATCCTCTCTTAAGTCTAACTGAGAAACTTGCTGTTCTTTTGAGCTTTCACTGGGTACACAATAGGGATATTGAAACCATAACCATCCATCCTCAGCAGGTGGTCCCCTAGTCAGTGATGCGAACAAAGGCCTGCCTTCTAGAGACCATTCTCTTCTTTATAATAGGCTGTAACCTATTCAAACTTAGCACAGTTTTCTCTTTTTTAAGTGACAGAAAGACCTGGTGAGTGGTGCTGGCAGACTGACAAGCCTTCATAATTATTCCCTATCTCCAGGTCAGGTGCAGGAAAGACCATCCCCAGAGGCCCAGCTGCAGAGTGAAGTGCCTGTATCTGGACAGACACCAGGGCTCTTCCATCAAGTGAGAGCCAGTAGAATGCAGCAGGAGCCGAATGCCAGGCAGGGTCAGCAGCAGGGCCCGGACACAGTGGCTGGACTCTTGGGCAGCAGTGGCTGGGAACAGACTCTGGAGACAGAATGCAGCTTAACTGCCAGCAAATTGTAATCTGCAGGATTTAAGTGACTTAACTTTTACAGAGAATCCCTCTGTAAAATGGAGCTCAAATCTCACTGGGGTTTTATGAGGATTAAATGAAATCACATGGAGAGCTTAGAACAGTGCCTGGCACATGGCAAGAGCTGTAAGGCTTAGCCACCACTGGAAATGCCTTCGTCTGATTAGACCTTCTTTGACCTCGGTGGACATTCTATGGAGGACGCTGCACCAGTAAGAAAATAACAAACAGTCTGCAGGTGTATAGGCAACTGCTAACCACAGTGATTCTCTGGGCACCTAGAGTTCACCATTCCTTTCCCAATGAAACAGCCACCTGAGGGAACTGATGCAGTAAGTAGGCTCAAGTATAGACAGAGCAGAGGCTTATCTCACTCTTCCTTGCCTATCTCTTCTCCTTCAGAACAGCCATTATATAACCCCATGGTCGTGCTATGTCCGGAGGGCACAGAAAGGTATGTAAGATGAAGGAATGGACTAGAAGCTTAAAAGGGAACCATACATGCCCCGGTATAACAGGAAAAGAGCAGGGGTGGGGGGCAGCCTGACAAAACCACCCAGGCCTCTGGCGGGAGGTGGGCAGAAGGATGCCATTCTGGGGGCCAATTCTGTTAGAGGAAAATCAAGAATCAATTGATTACTTTTAAATCCATGGAATACACAGGACATTTCCTTTTCTGTGCGAAAATCTCATCCTTCTGTCCCAAGAAGAAAAATGGGACTAAAAAAGATGCAAATAAACAAAAATTCTTCCTGAAAAAAGGGCCTTCTGAGCTGAGGCAGAACAAGAAGAGGATATGAACTTACCTCCACGTCAGTAGCTGCATAGCGGCCCTGCAGAGCATCAGAACTTGATCTTGTTGTTGATGTGAGACTAAAAAACAAAGGAAAAGGTCAGCAGGGCATATTAATGTGGTATGTCACATCCCAGGAAGGGGAGAGTTCCCTGGACAACGCTCCCCTCAGCAGTGTACTTCGGTCCTTCTGCCTGCTCTGCTCCCCGCTCTGGCTCTGGTGAATTCTCTCACCCTCCCGCGCTTCTGACTGTACCCAGTGCATGTATAAACAAACATACAAATAAAAATAAACAAATAAATAAATAAAAATACATGCCTCTTTAAAAAAAAAAAGAAGGTAATGAAAGCAATGAAGAATCCAGAGCCCCAGTAAAAAGCAAGGGTACAGATAGCAAAAGGCAATTATTTCTGCCTGTAGCAGGACAAGGGTTTCAGTTTGGAAATTCAACACAGAAGAGGTGTCAGTGTAAGCTGCCACTTTCCCCAGACCTAAAGAGGTAAAATGCTACAAGATTTGGTTTAGGGAAGTAAAAATGGTATTTATCTTTCCTGGGGGGAAAAGAAAAAGTGCATTTTAAGGGAAGATAAATACATACAATACTTAGGGTTCCAGCTAACTCCAAATTTTTTTTAGCAAATACAGACTGGAAGATTGCCACATGCTGAAAGCACTCGGACTCAGCAGAAGACACTAGTCCTACCCGAGTGCATCTTCAGTGCTGGCCTGGAGTGGGTGGCATGCTGGGGTGGGGAGAGGCAGAAATGAATACTTGCTTCAACCAGAAAAACCACCTGAGATAACAGCCCCTCTGCTCACTCTCCTCCCCTTTCCCAAGCACAGAAGAGATCAATGAGATGCAAATAAACAATAAAAAGCCTTCCTCACAGAAAGCTCCTCTGGGAGCCAAGCACATTGCCTCTTTTGTGGGCCAGTCAAACCTAACAGCATCACTCTCATTTCTGCTTGGAACAGGAGGGTGCTTGCTCCTCGGGCCACTCAGCTTCCACTTCCAGGCTTTGAGCCTGGTCTGAGGAATAGCAGAAACATTTCCCAATGACTGTGCACCCAAGTAATACACACTTTGTTTCTGTATTTAACAGCGTGTTACATTTTGTACATATGAATCATGACCTAATACAGTATATAGGTTCCATACTGGAGAATGCAACTTTTAATTTTGGTTAAAGAACCATATTGCACTTTATCGATTCTTTGGAATAAAAATGATTTCAGAAAAACAAAAATTGATTCTGGCACCTTTACCACTTCACTCCCACCATTGAAGAGCAGTAGCCAGGGAAGTTTTTGTTCTTATTTCTAGAAATAACTATATTCAGTTCATCATTTGTGAAGTGTGATTTCTCAAGTAGATGCTACCAGAAAATAAGGTTTATATTCAGGTCATAGTCTTTTCATAGTCTTTTTTTTTTTTTAAGATTTATTTATTTATTTATACAAGCACTGGGTATAGTGAGAAGCGCGGGAGGGTGAGAGAATTCACCAGAGCCAGAGCGGGGAATAGAACATGCAGACTGACGAAATACACTGCTGAGGGGAGCAGCGGGCAGCAGGAGAGGTCTGCACTCCATGTGGGACCCTCGCCAGCGGCCGGGGATTGAACCAGCGCTGCAGAGGCTGCAGGCGGCTTCACAGTCCAGCACTCAATTGCTGCGCCACCAGGGAGGCCCTCAGGTCATAGTCTTTACCCCAAAAACACTCTTCTTGAAATTACTAAAAAATATTGTTTTTACTAGCACTCTAAAGCCTAGAAGGTCTTATTTTCTGCAGTCTGGCCATTACTAAGACTATCTGTTTATTCAGTGCAAGACAAACTGCTTCAGGGCTAACTAGTGACTTTAAGCCAGTACTTCCTGTGGGTGAAAGGAGACTGACAGCATTTGATTGAAACAAAGCTTCACCACCACCCATGCAAAATGCAGCGCAGTATGTTTACTATCTCTGCTCCTCACCTCAAGCCAATATGTCTGGCAATTGTGACAATCAAAAAAATGTCTCCCCCACCCCCTTTCAGGAAGCACAGTCATACCCAGAACCTCTTCCATATTGGCAGAATGATTTGGAAAGCAGGGAGCCCTCTGTACTTGCTTCGGATGTTTCTGGAGCTGTGAGACTCTCCTAGGTTGCAGAAAATCTCAATTCTGCCCCCCTGCAAATGTGCAGGGTAGGTCCTGAGAGATGGCATACTATCCCCACTTTCAGTTGATAAAGCTCAGTGATATTCCCACTGTGTTGTATAATTGGTGACTCCTAACTCCCTAAGGAGACCAGAGGCTGGGAACTGGGAGGAGACCTTAAGGCGCCCCATGATGCATAGTCAGGAAGATTTCAGATGGTAGGTTAAGGAGCAGCAGGATTCCCAAAATAAAGATACAAACTACACCCTCTACCCTTTTTTCTTAAATAAAAGTAATAGGCCCCAAACATGCTCAAATAGATACCTCTCCCTGATTTGTCAGTGTTACTCAGTTTAAGCCAATCTCCTCTACAGTGCCATTTTACCAACCCTGTACTTATGTCAACAAGGTTTGTGACTGTCCAACATTGTCCAACATCAGGACATTAAATATTCTTCATTTTCCCAATTTTGTATTTAACTTCCTAAACAGCTTAAACTTCAACTATTATTTTCTCTCTTAAATGCCTCTTAAGGGTTCTCCCTGGTGGCACAAAGGGTAGTCTCAGCACTATCAAGCTATTGGCAGCTACTGCACCACTAGTTCGATCTCCAGCCAGAGAGCCAACCCACACGGCACAACATACCTCTCCCATCTCGCCCGCTGCTCCCCTTAGTAGTGTATTTCAGTCAATCCACCTATTCTGCTCCCCACTCTGTCTGTGGTGAATCCTCTCACCACCCCCCCCCAATACCTCTGGCCTACACCCCAGCTCCCCAGCTCTTTTATGCATAAATAAAATATTTTTTAAAAATTCCTCCTAATAATATAATTAGACAAGTCATCCAGCTTATCCTTTTTCAAAAAAGATTTATGTATGTATGTATGTATGTATGTATGTATGTATGCCTAGAGGAACTGGGGTGTAGGCCATAGGTGCAGGGAATGAGAGGATTCACCAGAGATAGCGCGGGGAGCCGAACAGTCAGATCTACTGAAGTATACTGCTGAGGGGAGCAGCAGGTGAGACAGAAGAGGTCTGCTGCACCATATGAGGATTAGCTCCCTGGTTGGGGACTGAACTCAGGCCACAGAGGTGATAGTGGATAGTAATGAGACTTAACCACTATGCCACCAGGGAGGCCCCCCAGCTTTCCCTTCTGCCTCAGTGAATAGCAGGCCTCAGTCCAAGCCATGCAATGGAGGAAGAAAAAAACAATTATGAACCTGTCTCTCTAAACAATCAGCAAAGGAGACTCAAGTTTCCTGAAACGGGTCAGAGCAAAAGAAATAAGCACCGTGCCTCAGTTTCCTTTTATGTACAATGTGGAAATTGAACTTGATCAACTCCAGGATCCTGTCCAGTCTGACAGTTTGAACTTGAAGTCAATAGAATAACAATATCAACAAAATCCAAACACCCAAGGAGGAAATGGAGGAAAAGTGTAGGGGAGGGGAAGTAATCACAGCAAGATTCCAGGCCTAAGAAAGTGTGGGAGATAAGAATGTGACATCAGCAAACTCCTGCGTGGGGCCCCCAAGTTGTGTGTGACACTTCACAGCAACAGTGCTGGGTGCAGAAGGTGCTTCTGGAGAAGCCTTAGTGGGAGAGCTAGAGAGGAAGGTGCGAAAGTGGATTTTGTCAGGGCCCTTTTCCCAGTTGAGACAGCAAAGAGTAAAACATAATCACAGTGAGTGCTCAGAAGCAGGACTCAAGACAGAGAACCAGAAACTGAGGATAGGGTCATCACGACAGCTCCCAAAGTGTGAGTTTTCTGTGACCTTACCAAAAAAGTCAGCTACAAGCAATCTCAGACTTTCATTGAAAATAGGCAACTTCAAAAAAAAAAGAAAGGAAAAAATGGGCAACTTCTTCTCTTAACATACACACCAAGTCTTTCAACTTCTTAACATTTTTTTTTTAAGATTTATTTATTCATGCATATGAGAACAGGTACAGGACAGATGTGCGGGGGTGAGAGGATTTGCCAGAGACAGAGCAAGGAGCAGAACAGGCAGACTGACTGAAATACATTGCTGAAGGGAGCAGCAGGAGAGACAGGAGAAGTCTGATGCACCATGTGGGTATCTCCCCGGCCGGCCGGGATCGAACTCGTGCTACACAGGCTGCGTGCAAATGCACTCAACGGCCTGCGCCACCAGGGAAGTTCAGCTTCTTAAAATTTCTGTTGGGAATTCTAGACAGTCCAGCAACTGTATTCATCTTACAGCTCTATCCAGTCTCTTTTTGTGTTATCTTACAAACTTTCATTTTTCAGTGCATGGGAGGAAAATGTAAACTCTCAGTAGTCAAAATGGGAAAATTCTTAATTGGGTAACCTCCAACTTCTAGCAGTGTTCCCCTTTCACAAGGCTCTGCTTGGTCTGAACTCACTTCTCTGTAAGCTCCAAGCTTGTCCATTTATCAAGTTCTCAGAGCCAACCCCTCCCGCCTTGGGTAATTACAGCAAACACTAATCACCCAGACCTTGGTGCTCTATTCCCTCCTGGGATGGAGCCACTGCCTGTCCCCAGGGAGCATGTACATGGCATGGGTTACACAAATACCCCCAGAGTCAACTGGCTCCTCTGTCTCCACGAGGGAGTCTGATGTTTTCCATCTCCATTCCACTGGGCACTCTGCTTCTGCAGTTCAATTACGAATGCTCAGTAACTTTTGTTATTGGTTTGGACAGATTTTAAGCAGCAGCTGTCAACTTTGAAAATTGTTATCTTTGGGAAATATCAGAGCATATCACATCAGCTTCCATGATGGGTGCCTCTAAATACAGGGAGAGGTGATGTTTTATTTATCCTCTCTCACTCAAGGGCGACAATGAAAATCTGACAGTGAAAATTCCATGCAGCAAAGTAACACCATTAGCGGAATTCTGGCAGCACACTAAATAGAATTTTGGCCACTTTTTCTGATAATGGGCTTATAGAAATCCAAGCCCTATATTTTATATGTGGGGCAAACATTTTTTTTTCTCAGGTGTGATTAGGTATCCAGCAACCCACAGGACATGATTTTATTCTGTTAAATATCTTCAGAGATATTCTGACAAATAACAAACAAAAGAAATGCAAGCTCACTCCAAAAAAAAAATTAAGGAAAAAACCAGAACAAAAGAAAACAATGTTATCCCTAATAGCACCACTATTCCAAATTTGGTTTATCTCCTTCTGGAATTTTATGTATGTTTTATTTTATATATGGAATATTCCACACTCATAGTATAGTAACCTACTTTCTCATGATTTTTCAATGTTTTTTACATGCCATTACAGAAAAAAACTGAGAGACAAATCCTGAAATTAGTTGTGTTACTGTCATTTCTCCCCCAAAGTTCAAAAATAAAATAAGACTCAGGAAGGAAACGCTTACTCAAGAAAGAACTGACAATCAGGATTCAAAATGTGGGTTTTTCTGGAAACACATTGACTTGGGCCTGAATCCCAATCACTGTTTTGTAGATAACAGGTATTCAATGAACAAAAATGGAAATAAAACAAATTAAAGGTCAGAAAATGGAAACCCTGGTGCAATAAGATTCTATGTCCCAGACAGACTGGGAGCCCATGTTACATATCCATCAGCCTAACAACCACCTGCACAAGCAAGCATTCTGTGGCTTGTTGCATGACTCCAAACAAGTACTTTATAAAGTTCATTTCTCCAGTCTATAACGTGCCTGTGTCTGATAGTCCCTATCCAGCAATACAGGGTGTTAGAAGAAAGAAGAGAACATGCCAGCTTGTTCAGAAAGACAGATGATTTATGTAAGGCTACCACCACCAGGATTATTTACTTTCAGACAAAGGAAGATTGTAACCTCTATGATATGCTGAAATTTTTATAAACTGAAACATAACAAATAACATGTAAAACACAAAAGGAAAACTTTGTGTTTTATTAACAATGAAATGTGAACAAGTAGAAACATTTCTCTTCTTTACTTTTCTCCCTCTAGCAATCTTGGAAGCATTTTAAAGGTGGAATAGCCTCACCACAAGCCTCTGAAATACTGACTAATGCTAATCTGGTATCACCACCTTAACAGCATTGTGGGTTTTAGCATAAAAGAAGAGGGCCGCTTCCTGTCTTTCTTGGACCAAGCACAGGATGACTGTGTATGCAGTGCTTTGTACTCTTTCCATCAACAGCAGGACAAATGGTATTTCCCTTGGATTAGAAAGTTGCCTAAACATTCTTGCACATACTCTCTTCCTCACTTTGTGCTCCCTCGCCCTCCAAAAATGCTTTGGCAATTAATATTCAATCATCTTTTAAAGGGCTGACACAGCATATGTTTCTCTACCACATATAAATACAAGGAAGGCAAATGAAGGCCAAACACCTCGATTTCAAGCTGTCATATTGCCTTTTTCCCCTGAGCTATTTTCCCTCTTCCTCAGATGGCATTTGTTTTGTTGCTTCACAGCTGGGAAACTCACATAAATTCTTCTGTAGACTCTGCAGACTTTTGAAGCCTGCAAAGATGACCTCAAGTAACTCCTAAGACTTACCATGAATATAGGATGCACCCAAACAAGACAGCGGTTCCCAGTCCAGTAACTAAGTTTTTATCTCTGTACAGGTCCTGACCGAAGTCAGGCACACAGATGGTAATGTTCTTCCCATGTTCATCTAGAACTTGAAAAGAAAAGCAATTCAGAAAAGCTTGTTGTAACTCACAGACTTTCATTATGGGAAAATTCAGGGGGCTTAGAATAATGAAGACTTCTCATTGGAAACTTCAAAGTCAACTCAGACTAGATTGTTGCTTTCTCAAAGCACCCTTTCCCCACTCGGCACCCTCTTAGAAAAAGAGCATAGATGCCAGCTTAGTGTTAAACGGTTCTTCAGCTCTAGTACCTTGAAAGAGTTGTTCTTTTGCAGTACTATTCAAACAATATTAAAAGGTAAACTTAAATGCATTTTCCAACTGATATGGCAATATCTGAACAAAGATACTGCGCAGGTAATTGGTATGCAGACAACTGAGTACTTCCACCATGTCCATGCTCTCGGAGTGCTGAGGCTGCTCAACAAGCAAACACACACCAGCACTGCTTAGGGGTCTGGCCAAGAGGAACATCACTCTCTTCCCCCTTGTTCTTGGGAGAGCTCTCCCAGAGGGGTCCGTTCCTCAACATTTTCTTTTTAAAGGAAAATATCTATCTTGCTTCTTTCTATTGATCAGGTCTGTAAATGCATATTAAAAAATCAGAGTGTATTCATAAACAGAATAGCTGATTTGAAGATAAGGCCTTTCCTTATCAATACTGTGGCAAGTATTAATTCTATTAATTCTACTATTTATTGATTCTATTATTAATTACTACTGAACACAAAAGCCTTGTTTAGGGGATGGTGTCAACATTTATATTATTTTGTTCACTGAATTTAGTGGACGTGACTGTTCAATAGTTATTGAATCATGATGTAAAGAAATGTGATGGTATTCATGTATGTGCTTCCTGAATGTTTCAAATTATAATGCATGAGCACTGCTGATACTGCAGGAAAGAATAAAATAACCTGTGCAAAGATAGGGGAAATAACAGTCTGTAACTTGGGGACTAGCTGAGGTGGTACGGATTTTAAAACATTTTTGAGAGGTTACAAAACAAGGACTTCTAAAATATTATCATCAATGGTAATTTATTTTTTATCTTTGATTTTATTTTTTTATTTTTTTTAAATAATAAATTTTATTTTTATATTCCCCATACAATTGCAACCCCCCCATTCTGACCCCAATCCCTCCCCTCCAGCCCTATCTTTGATTTTAAACATCAAGCTATATGCAATTGCCAACTTTGCCCAGAACATAAAATAACAATCTAGAAACCATGTTACAAGCATGCACATTCTAAGTGTTTCAAGTTAGACTAAAATTATTACAGGTCCTGACATTTGAAACAGTAACCATAACTGTATGGTATGGTTTAGGAAATCTTTTTCTTAGACCAATGGAAAAAAATATTTTTTTAAACTGACCGAAATATGAAAATTTTCTATTTAAGTAGTATCTCCTGAAATTAAAAACAAGGTTTTTAAAAAATTTTTGAGTGATACCTATCATTAAGAAGAGGAATACTGTCACCAAAAATCCCATTAAGTTAAAGCCAAAGATTAATACCTAAATAGTTATATTTTTAAGATCTTAAAAGAAGCTAAATTTAAATAAATGTAAAGTCAAGATAGCACTTCCTTAAAAAAAGTGAAATCCCGGATAGACTACACTTAGTAAGACCTACAATTATGTAACTTTTACTAAATTGTTATAAAGACAAGAGTTATACATAGTACATGTATATGCAAAAACTTACAAAATTACCATTGCATTTGCTTTCTAAACTCAAAAAAAAAAACCCTTCTATTTTCTAGAGAAGAGAGAACATTTATTTAATTTGATTTATACAAGATCAAATTTACCCAAACACATACACTATGTGTGTGTTAATACATTTATACACACATTTTATATTATCACAAAAGTTATAGAGATAATGAAATATAAGGAGTTTGGAAATCAAAATAAGAAAATTTTGTCTTTTACTGGCAACGTTGAGCAACTTTAATGTAATAACAACTTACAGCAATAATAGAATTTTCATAGGTCTCAAATAATCATTGTTAACTACTCTACAAAATCCTTATGTAACACCTGCTACATGCCAGAAATTGCACACACGTATACAAACACACACATAGTCAACTGAATTCTTAGAAGTCACCCTATAAAAAACTGGACTCTTAATTTAGTTGTCTTGTTAAAAATCTTTATTTTAAAGAGGGGATAAGTAAATTTTGCACATGTTACTTAAGTGGCCAAATTAGGCTGTAAACCCCAGCAGTCCAATTTCAAAGCTCATGTTTCATAAATGTCATTTAAGAGAAAAGAGTAGATTAATAATTAGTTAAAAACCAAAATGAGATAAAGCAAAACAACTGTGCTTCTTGAAAACAGAGCAGGAAATGCAGATTGGGCTTAGGAACCCACTTTTGCTTCCTACCCAGCAGGATGATTCAAAGTAGGAATTTTCACTTTCACACCCCATGAAATTGAATGAAAAGGTCTCTCTATTTTGATTTTTGGCATCCCAGATATTTAAACAATGGTGACATGTTCCTTCTTCCACAAATGAAAATACTCAGGTGTAAACACTTGAGTTGCTCCCCAACAAGGCTGGCTTACCTACTTCCACAGGTTTGCTGGAGAGAGCTGAGAAGGTGAGATAGGTGACATAGCAGCTTATGAGACCTGACTGCAGTAACCCAGAGTTTGGCTGTCCTGAGAAGTGACAAGTGACAGATTTTAAGACAGTATTTTACATTTCAACAAAAAGTACATGAAAAAAAAAAAAAAAGGTCTCCCACTCCCAAATGATATCTTTCTAATTTAGCTGACAACCACCCCCCCCCCAACTTCAAAGGAAAGAAGAGTTACTGAGGGGAAAGGAGCCCTACAATGCTTCTAAACTGCTATTTTAGAGATAGCCAGTCCTCTATTAACACTTCGTTTTGACAACTAGGAATGTACTTAAACATCTTTCTAGCTCCCCTGAGGTCCATCAACACTAGTTCTTAAACCACATGATCTCAGAAGAAAATTTACCATCATTATTTGTGAGACCACACATCTTAGTGGGATAAATAAGACTTACAGACTTTGCAAGGCCATCAGACAGAATATAAGGGGAGAAAGTTCTTATCTGTCAATGGACAAAAAAACCTTTGTGTGGGAGCTTGGATTACTCTGTGTCTTTGCCTTGACTCTTCTCTGCCCTTCACCCAGAGTACAAACAGAGAAAGTTTGAGACAAGGAACCTTTCAGGGCAAAAGTCCTGGTAGGAGGATACATGCATATGCTGAAAACATCAATAGATACTAGGCTTAAATCAGCTATAACCCTGAGGCCTCCCTTGATTCTCCCCCCACCCCTATCTCCCACACATTAACAAATTCCAGCAGATCTTCTTACTTCTTTGACTTTTTATCTTCCACTTGATTCTAAATAAATACTAGACTGTATTTGTTCCTTAAGGGAGTATTCTTGGTGTAGCCCCTCTAGGCTTTTCATTGTTCCAACTCACTTGGACTCTGAGTAATTTTTTCTCAACTCTCGCCATGTGCCAACATCAGAGCCAGTCCAAGCCAAAAAGGAAGGCTATGGGGGCTCAGGATTCACTGGGAGAAGGGCCTTAGGGTCCTAATACTTAAACTTAGTGGTTGCATTACTGTGACCTGAATGGGATAAGAGGGGCAAATTTTAGGCCACCCACTGACACAAATGGATTCAGTTTTACCCATTCTACCATCTGATCAAATATTTCCAGAATTATTATTAAATTATAATAACCAAAAGAGGTACAGAAATAGACCCTGCTTGTTAGCATGGGAATAAGAATTACCTTAGTAATGAATGGCATTAAACCAAGTATTTAAAAATATAACTATTTCAAAAGAAAAAATTTAACTCAAAGGATAATTTAATCAGAATACTAACATTGTTTTGGGAAATTCTTAACTGGCCAATGAAAGAGAATGGAAGAACAGTACTCTCAATTTCAATAATGGACTTGACATTCTAAATACAAAAAAAACTTTTAAATTACTCAAGAGTTGTTGCCTTTTAAAATCATTTTAGAAGAACTCAAAGGCTATAAAATTATCAGCCATATTTTCTTTTTCCTCTGTGGAAACCTGAACGTCATGTACCTACAAGAAACATAATCAAAGAGAACATAATGGCTTAAGATATCATAAGTCATTTATGAAAGACAATTCACATCTATACTTTCCAAAGCATGTAAGTTCCATCATCTCTTCCTCTTGCCTTTGAAACAAGCATAAAAGTCTGGCTCACAGGTTTCTGTTGGCTTTACTGCAGAATGATTTGGGTCTGAGGAAGATTAGCACACATAGTCAGTTGCTGGCTGAGAAGCGACCAGATTTTCTGCCTTCTGCCTCCCTAGACCACACTGTCCCTAAGTTCTGGCCCATAGGCACTGAATGAAAGATGACCCAGATACAATTATGGGGTGGGGGGAGAAAAAAACAGGGTATTTTCCATTTAGAGCCTCCTTGTAGTATCTTATTTAATCATGTAGTACCTTATTTAATTATTTAACATCTTTCTTCCTATTATTAACTTTGTTACATTCAGACCTTTCTTTTTTTTTA
Organism: Talpa europaea; assembly: GCF_964194135.1. Taxonomy (NCBI): domain Eukaryota; kingdom Metazoa; phylum Chordata; class Mammalia; order Eulipotyphla; family Talpidae; genus Talpa; species Talpa europaea. The sequence continues at coordinate 45,268,690 of NC_140071.1, read as the reverse complement.
ACACACATAGAAGAACTGGAGTGTAGGCCAGAGGTGCAGGGGGTGAGAGGATTCACCAGAGACAGAGTGAGGAGCAGAACAGGAGGATTTACTGAAATATACTGCTAAGGGGAGCATAGGACAAGGCAGGAGAGGTCTGCTGCACCATATGTGGCTTAGCTCCCTGGCCAGGGACAGAACTCAGGCCATAGTGGTGATAGCACGGAGACTTAACCCCTAGGCCACCAGGGAGGCCCATGTTCAGATTCTTTCTTTGACAAGGCACTTCTATCACATCCAGCGCAGGTGTGGGAAAGAAGAGGAAACTGGAGTTCCACCTTTTCTATTGCTGACTCATTCATGTTAAGTTAAGGAATGACCATAATTAAAAAAGAAAAAGCACACAGGGTTTGCTCAAAGACACAAGGAAGAATGGGAAAAAAACCTGCTGCTTACGGTTTTGGACCCCGGGTAAGATGGCTACCAGTGATATAAGCAGACACAGCCCTCCATTTACTCCCAGGAGAATTTTGTTTTCTGTGCAGCCATCTCTCTGTGTATAAAACACTGCCATCAAAATCAAACCTCCGGTGGCAACAGAGTACATGACGAGGGTCACCAGGGCCAGAGCGGCGAACCACAGCTTGTTGGTCTTTGTGCCTGCAGTCCTGTTTCTCCAGGAAGTGGGAAAGAGGGAGGCAAGAGAAGACAGTCAGTGACCTCTGACAACATTTAGCATTCCTCAAGCATTCACAAATGCTCTTTGGACTCAAAAGACCTATCATCTTACCAAGATTGTAGCTTTTCCAAAACTAGAAGGTTTGCGTAAATTTGCAAAAACTCCTTGGTTTAAGCTGATTTTTTTTTACACACAATAAATTCCATCTTTGATTCAAGTGTGTTCACCAACCTAAGTGATATCCACAGACTTCATTCTAGCTTCTTCATTCTGTATTTGAACTAACTTAGGACAGGTTTTGGCAGGGTTAATAAATGGTTCCTTGCAGGAGTTCTCTTCCTGTTTTTCTGTAAACACAGAGCCTGGAGGTGGCAGCCTTAATCCTGCTGCTACCCCATTTCTCTTTAGAGAGAGAAGCAAATGGACTTCCTTTACCCAAAGAGAGACAGGCTTGTATCCATGCTTTGAAGAGAAGGCTCGGTGCTAATACTGCTTCCTAAAACAATGCCAAATGATGATTAAGGGGGAATTTGAGTGGAGAGGGGCCTCCCCGGTGGTGCAGGGGTTAACACTATCAAGATATTGCCAGCCACTGCAGCGTGAGTTCGATCCCCAACCTGGATGCTACTACCCACATGGCGCAGCAGACCCCTCCTTTCTCACCCACTGCTCCCCTCAGCAGTGTACTTCAGTAGATCTGCCTGTTCTACTCCCCACTCTGTCTCTGGTGAATCCTCTCACCAGAGGACTGGCCTACACCCCAGTTCTTATATGCATAAATAAATAAAATAAATCTTAAAAAAAAGTGGAGAGTGAAATTAGTAGGAAAAGAATAAAAATCATAATGGAATTTACAAAAACAGAAACTTAGAGGTGAATGTGCTTTCTAATATTAATAAAAGGAGGGGAGAAATAATGGTGGTTTAATGATCTATAGAAATTGTTCAGAACAAAGAAGAGAGTGTTTATAAATGTCAAATGAAGAGGACAGAACAACAATTGCGGGGGAGGGGTGTGGAGTGCATCACTGTCATCTGCCTAATGATTAAATTGTCCTTTGTAACCACATTCTCATAAACCTCTACAGAGAAAGCAACTTGCTTAATGGTTCCAAAAAACTGGAAAGTGTTCCAGCTAAAATGTTTTAATGGTGAAAAAGTTACTGCAGCCAGAAACAAAGAAATTAGAGAGGAAAGGCCAAAATGATAATGACCATCATATTCCTGAAACTGAGCCAGGCACTTCCCTCCGATGGCCACAGAATTATTCTGACATAAACAGGCACACAAAGGAAACAGAGAAAATGAGATCCAAGAAAGGAGGGAAAATGAAACTCATGAAAATGAGACTCAAGGCAGGGAGGGAAAAAGGAGCCAAATAATAATCAATGACAGGAAGCCAGATGAATTATTACACAGAAACCAGCAAACACACTGACTGGTATGTGGGTGGGGTCTAATTGTTTTCTTCACTAGTCCTCTAGGTTATGTCATTAGTTTTTGAAAGACTTCCATATAGTTAATTTACATTTATATCCCAAGTTAAATCTTGAAGTCTCATCTCTGCCCTAAACTCCGGATTCACATTATCCAACTGTTTGACATTGGAGGTCTAATTGGCATGCCAAACTAAGCAAGTCCTAACTTGCTAATATCTGAACCTCCATGTCTCTGACCTATACCCATTACCTTCCCAGCCTCAGAAAATGGCCATTCCTTGTGTGCCTGGGTGCCTGTGTGTGTGTGTCAGAAGAGAGAGAGAGAGAATGTTGTGGGGGTGGGGGAACTATAGTTGCTCTTGACTGCTGACTCTCTCCCTGCTGCTCTCCTCCCACAGACACACCATCACTACCAGCAAATTCCAACTTCAGAATATACCAGAACCTGACTGCTGCTATACCATATAACCCAACTACCTAGTCTCTAGCCTGAATTATCCCCACTGGTTTTTCCTGCACCTCTGGCTCCCTCTGAGCTTGGACTTAAAATAGACATTTTGATGATATTCCTGTGTCAAACCCTCTGGTACCCTTCCCATTCATGACCTGGCTCAGCGCCAACTCTGATTTCGTCTCCTGCACCATTCCCTCACCCCTGGGGTGCAGCCACAGTAGATGCCCCTTTGCTCCTTATACAAGCCCACTGCACGCACAGTACAGTCCTCTCTCAAACTCAACTTTTTTTCCTCTCACATCTTACAACGACGCCTTTTCCTGTTCTGCTCCCTAATGCTGCTTTCTTGTTCTCCAGAGCATTTTTCACCATTGAACCTATTGCTTATTTGCTTGGCCATATGATGATCATCTGTCTCCTCTTGCCCCTCCCCAGGAGGATGTAAGCACCACAGAGCAGGACATATACCAGTACAAGGATCCTTGACTGTTGAAAACCACCTTTAGCAGCAATGTTAGCAGACTGGCTGCTACTCCTGCTGTGCCAAATTCCTTTACTCTTCCTGATGACAACTTGATTTTGCAAACACAACTTTTTTTTTTTTTTAAGAAAAATCAGCATTTAATTTTGGACAATTTTTTTTTTACTCTGAATTAGACATTTTTCATTTTGCAAAATAACATTACATTTTATCTGTAGAATATTTTATTTTTTTATTATAAATTTTATTTTTATATTACCCATACAATTACAACCCCCTTATTTTGACCCCAATCCCTCCCCTCCCCGCCCCCCATAGAGTGTCTCTGGTTCATAGTTGTTTGTTGATTTTGATTTTTACTTTCTTAGAGTTATTCTTTTTCCTGGTCCCTTATTTAAGTTTTCTAGATTCCTGCTATGAGTGAGACCATCCGGTCTTTTTCTTTTTCTTTCTGGCTTATTTCGCTGAGCATGATCCCTTCCAGCGCCATCCATGTTGCTGCAAATTGCATGTGTTTATCTTTTTTGAATGCTGAGTAATATTCCACGGTGTATATGTACCACATCTTCTTGATCCAGTCATCTATTTTTGGGCATTTGGGCTGTTTCCAAAGCTTAGCTATTGTAAATAGTGCTGCTATAAACATAGGGGTGCAGGTGCCCTTTGGAATTGATGTTTCTGTGTCCTTTGGGTAAATACCTAGGAGTGGAATTGCTGGATCATTTGGAAGCTCTATGTTTAGTAGGTCAAGAAATCTCCACACAGCTCTCCATAGTGGTTGGACCAGTTCAAACACAACTTCTTTATCTTTATTTATACCCTTGGAGGCTGCCACATTGTCTGGCACACAGTTCATATTGTAAATATTTTGAATCAATGCTGAATGAGAAGCACTTGGGAGGAAATCAGAAAAGCACCAGGCCATGGGTCAGAGCACAGAGACAGAGCAGGAAGAAGGAGTCACGCTGAGTGTTGGCTGTGTGAACACTTGGAGTAAAATTTCAAAACAACATGAACTAAAAAATCTAGTACATTTAGAAAATGTCTCTTCATTAGAAATACCTGAATATATAATCCACTTTTTGTTATTTTCATTTTAATATAAAACTGACCCTTTAAATAAAAATTTAAGCTGGAAAGAAACAAAATCCACATTAAACATCTCATCCAACCATATCACTTTGCCCGTGTGAGAACTGAGGTCAAAGGGGCCAAGTGATATGCCTCAACTGAAACAGCTATCTAGGAGCATTAAAAAAACTGCAATCGGGCCTCCCCGGTGGCGCAGCGGTTGAGCGCTGGGTTGCGAAGCTGCCCACAGCCTCTGCAGCGCCGGTTCGATCCCCAGCTGCTCCCCAGCCACCGGAGAGGGTCCCGCATGGCGCACAGACCTCTCCTGCCACCCGCTGCTCCCCTCAGCAGTGTACTTCGGTCCTTCTGCCTGCTCTACTCCCCGCTCTGGCTCTGGTGGATTCTCTCACCCTCCCGCGCTTCTGACTGTACCCAGTGCTTGTATAAACAAAACAAAACAAACAAATAAATAAATAAATAAAACATGCCTCTATTTAAAAAAAAAAAAAAAAAAAAACCTGCAATCTCCTGGCCTCCAGGCCCATGACCTTTCTCTTCTACTGCCTTTGGGATCTTCTTCTTCACAACATTAACAAGAAATGAAAGAAAAAGCAGTTTGGTTGTTTCATGAGGAGTGATGAGAATTATATTTTCTCTAATTTGTAAGCAAGCCTGTAAAAAAACACTCCCCCCCCCCCGGAAAAAAAAAATTACAAAATTAGACAAATTTAAATGAAAATAACAATATTAGAGAGCTTCTTAGGTTAATCCTAATTTTAGGCATATGAATCAACTATGAACATGTTGGCAAGAGATTTTGTGGGGATACTGTCTTCAAAGTCTGAAAAACAGCAAAGTCATTTGTTACAAAGCTCTTAAGTCATTCTTACTGAATGGTTCCTGGAAAGTTTTTATAGCAACCAAACTCTTCCAAAATGTCTGTTAAAACTTGGCATCAATAATTACTACCAGAAAATGATTTCAGAATCAATCAAAACATTAACATCAGAGTGAAGAAGCACAAGAATTCTCAAGAGAAAATATGATTTAATGGGCAAATAAGGCACTGTTTCCAAGATACTAATATTTCACCATGAAGTTCTCTACCAGAAGTAGATTTCTGAAAACTTTAGCAAAAATTTAGGATGCTACCTTTATTTTTGTCTAATAAAAAATTCATAATTAAAGTACAGTAAGGATTATCATGCAAGTGTAAATCAATTAAAATGCATTTCTATGCAAATCAAAACTACAATGAGATACCATCTCACACCAGTGAGAATGGCACATACTAAAAAATCTAGCAACAACAAATGTTGGCGAGGATGTGGAGAAAAAGGAACTCTCCTGCACTGTTGGTGGGAGTGCAAACTGGTCCAACCACTATGGAGAGCTGTGTGGAGATTTCTGGACCTACTAAACATAGAGCTTCCATATGATCCAGCAATTCCACTCCTAGGTATTTACCCAAAGGACACAGAAACATCAATTCCAAAGAGCACCTGCACCCCTATGTTTATAGCAGCACTGTTTACAATAGCTAAGCTTTGGAAACAGCCCAAATGCCCAAAAATAGATGACTGGATCAAGAAGATGTGGTACATATACACCATGGAATATTACTCAGCATTCAAAAAAGATAAACACATGCAATTTGCAGCAACATGGATGGAGCTGGAAGGGATCATGCTCAGCGAAATAAGCCAGAAAGAAAAAGAAAAAGACTGGATGGTCTCACTCATAGCAGGAATCTAGAAAACTTAAATAAGGGACCAGGAAAAAAATAACTCTAAGAAAGTAAAAATCAAAATCAACAAACAACTATGAACCAGAGACACTCTATGGGGGGCGGGGAGGGGAGGGACTGGGGTCAAAATAAGGGGGTTGTAATTGTATGGGGAATATAAAAATAAAATTTAAATAAATGTTAAAAAAATGCATTTCTAACTTATGTTGAGGAGCCACCCATTTGACTCATCTTTAGGATAATTAACAAATAACAAAAGTATTAATACTATTCTTTCACCCATGTATCTCATGATTTGCTCTTTGAAAAACAAAATGAAAATAAAACAACAACTACTGCTACTAAAAAGCTGAGGAAAATAATCAGAATGAAAGCATTTGGGGTTAATTTGGACAGTGCATTTTGTCTGCCCAAGATAAAAAAAAATGCATATTCATATAGTACTTTCTGTCCTTTTTTAACCCCAAATAGTATACAGTAACATGATAGCTATAAAATTTACAAAGTTATTTTTACTTCTAATTTCTCTTTTTTTGAAGATTTATTTTTATTTATTTATGCATACAAGAACTGGGGTATAGGCCAGAGGTGCCGGGGTGGAGGTGAGAAGATTCGCCAGAGACAGAGTGGGGAGCAGAACAGGCAGATCTACTGAAATACACTCCTGAGGAGAGCAGTGGGTGAGGAAGGAGAGGTCTGCTGTGCCATTTGGGTCCCCTCCCTGGCAGGCCACGGATTGGAACTTGTGCTACAATGGCTGGCTACAGTGGCTGGAGATAGCTTAATAACACTGTCTTTAACCCCTGAGCCACCAGGGGTTCCCCTTTATTCGTAATTTCTAAGTAAAGAAGGCAAGCAGCTAAGTGCTCTGCTCAGAGCCATCTTGGCTGTGGCACTCAAGGGGCTGACCCTACCTAGCTGTCCTTTGCTCAGTGCGATTCAGCAAGAAATAAACTAGCTATTAATAGTCTGACATTTCCTATTTATTCTGGGATGTGAATTCTGTTTTCAAGGCACTTAGAAAAAGTCTGTATTTTTTAAAGGCAGGATGGCTTTCTAGAAAGTAGTAAAACAGATTTGCCCAAAGAAGGAATCCTTCCACTCTTAGGCAGTTGAGAAGGGATGAAAGTTTTTTTAAGAAGTAGAGAACTACTCCATTGCATATTCTTTACAAAGGTGAACTTCCAGCCCCAAAATGCTTATTTGTTTTACTCTCCTAAGGAGGGGAGTGTAAGATAAAGCTTACCCAATTTCTCAGCCACTGCCACCCCCAGTGTCAGGCTGGCAGATGCCAGGGCTGGTGTGGTCAAGTCACACCAGGTTAACTTGGCCAAAGGAGAGCACTCAGCCAAAAAGTGAAAGGAAATGAAGCAGCAAAGGTTAAAAAAAAAAAAGTACACCTGCAGCATGAAGTAAATGAAGAATCCAGAGAGCAGGAGAGAAGGAAACTTGCAGGAAAAGTCATTTTGGTGTGAACTGCTAATAATGCCAACACAGCTCATATCAGAGCCTTTATCAGCACTGGGCCTTGGGCAGTCTCCCTGCATCCATGGGCAGGTTCTCCTGAATGAAACATAAAGGGACATACCAATTCTTGTTCCATTTGTGTGCAAATTCCACGAGCAGTAGGAGCTGGATGCCTATGAAGAGGAAGCCTCCAATGGCTCCCACATAGCGCCAGGCTGCAAAAGACCATCCAAAAGGAGATGAGTAGATTGTTCCAAGAGTTCAGCTCAAATGAAAGTAGTAACTACACCTAATTTTTATTGCATGTTCACTGTGCCTGTAACACATTTAATTTCCACAATAGCACATAAGTGAATACTACACTAACACCCACTTTACAGATGAGAAAAAATGGAAGTCCCATCGCCCAAACGAGCTGGGATATAAGCACAGTTAGTCTGTTCTGCAGGCCCAAGAATGACCTCATGTTGTAGATGCCAAATATCCTAACACTGTAGTGATTCATAAAATCAACAACCCACCATTTAAAATAAAGATAAAAATGTAACAGGGTGGTCCCCAGGGAAAGGGGAGTTGCCAGGTTACCTGCCCCACCCAAGGAAGGGTGGAGCTGAGCAGGGAGAAGGAGAAGCTGGAGAAGGGACTGGGCAGAGGAAGAAGATGGAGAGCAAGGAGGAGACCTGGAGGAAACACATGGAGCAGAGACATGTGAAGAAGCTGTGCTTGCTTCTCAGCCTTGGACTTGCAACAGGGATTGGGGGACATGGAAAAGACACTTGAAACAGAAGAGGGTGAGACCTGTTGGGAGGTTAACAATGGCAGCGTTTATATTGACTTTGATTTTGCTCTTTTCCTTCCAGACTTGTCTGGTCTGGCTCTTTCTTTCTTTCTTTCTTTCTTTTTTTTTTTTTTTTAAGGAAGTGACTTTTTTTTTTTAATTTTTTTTTTTATTAAGGCATGCTTTATTTATTTATTTGTTTGTTTGTTTGTTTTTTTATACAAGCACTGGGTACAGTCAGAAGCGCGGGAGGGTGAGAGAATTCACCAGAGCCAGAGCGGGGAGCAGAGCAGGCAGAAGGACCGAAGTACACTGCTGAGGGGAGCAGCGGGCGGCAGGAGAGGTCTGCGCGCCGTGTGGGACCCTCCTCCGGTGGCCGGGGAGCAGCCGGGGATCGAACCGGCGCCGCAGAGGCCACGGGCAGCTTCGCAACCCAGCGCTCAACCACTGCGCCACCGGGGAGGACCGGAAGTGACTTTTTTTTAAATTTTTCTTTTTTAATATTTTTTACAATATTGTTCATTTTTAAACAATATTTGCTTCCCCCACACCCCCCCAAGTGTAGTCCTCATAGAATTTCCTTCCCCAATGCACCTGTGCACCATCACCTCAGCCCCCTGTTCTCCTTCCTCCCTCCCTCTGATCCATCTCCCTTCTCCTCCCCTACACAATGTCTCTGATTTATAATTGTCTGTTTTTGCTTTGTTGTGTTTTGTACTATTATTATTATTATTTTTAAATTTTATCCTTTTTTAAAAAGATTTATTTATTTATTTATACAAGCACTGGGTACAGTCAGAAGCGCGGGAGGGTGAGAGAATTCACCAGAGCCAGAGCGGGGAGCAGAGCAGGCAGAAGGACTAAAGCACACTGCTGAGGGGAGCAGCGGGCGGCAGGAGAGGTCTGCGCACCATGTGAGACCCTCCTCCGGTGGCCGGGGAGCAGCCGGGGATCGAACCGGCGCTGTAGAGGCTGCGGGCAGCTTCACAACCCAGCGCTCAACCGCTGCGCCACCGGGGAGGCCCTGTTATTATTTTTTTACAGTGATATCTCCCTTTCCGACAGGTCCCCCACCAGAAGGTGCCTTAGGTTTGTGGCAAATTTTGGGCCTAAGCAGCCCTGCTTTGAGCCAACCCTGTTTTGGCTGGGCATTTATCCACGAAGGGATGAGTAACATTGGGTGCTTGATTTAAAAATTTTACTCTTTTTCTTGTCGTTATTGCACAATTGTATCTTGTATTATCTTTTTTTTCTATTGATGTTCTTATGCACTAGAGTATGCTTTGTCTTGATGAGGCAGATGATAGAACCTATTTAGAGTGGACAGGTTTGGGGGTCCTGGGGTGCCCTTCACCCTGCTCCATAACAAAAACACTTACTGCCAGGAAAATCAAGGGCCTAAGTTATATTGATTAGAGAATCATCAATGTCCAGTCCAATGAACTGAAATGAGGTTCAGACTGGGGGGATTCCAGGACTCAGATTCCACTTCTGGTTCTGCCACAGAGAAGCTCTGTGAGTCATGTCACATCTCTGGGTTACAGTTCATCTACAAAAATGACCTGCCTAGACTAAAGCAATGCTAGCTTGATTCCCACTCTAAATGTGTTGTTCTAATCGATAAAAATACCTCTGTGGGGAACAGAGAACTGGGTAACAAACAGTATTTTAGGTAAAAACAAGATTTGGATACAACTTCTATAAGGAATATATAAAACTAGTACAACCCTAAAAAAAACAAATGACCCCTAAAATGGTACTGAGGGGCTATAGTTGTTCCTACAACTGATAAAATGTGGAAATTCTTACTATCTTAAATTAGAACAGTGAATCCATTTGGGTTGAGTTGGCAATGCTCTGAACCACTCAAATTCAGGCAATTATCCCCCCTAGTTCTTATGAAAACACATACACACAGCGCCTCCCGCATTTTAGCTATGATTAAAGGCTTCATGTTAAATTAATTTTGTTAGGTTCTACCAGTAGGGATATAATTCAGAGTTATACAGTTTCCTGTAACATATGTTTAGGAATAGATGGAGAAACGTCTTTCTTATCCCATTTTAGCTACAACAGCAGATTTACAGCTTCTAAGAAGCCTCATGCTCTGTGTGGCTGGGTTTTCTGAGCTGTGCTCACAAAGAACAAGGTCTCCTGGGCCTCTTCAAACAAGGCTGGTGGTGTCCTGCTGACATGCTAAACTGGTTTTCAAACAAATTTTAAGTGCCTCATTTTCCCTTCAGGCCATAACCTTAAAATTATCATTTCAATTACCCCGCCAGAAAAATAAAGGTCCACACAGACCCAGGCAGGAAGAGAGGGAAGGAAGGAGGAGGCAAATGGGAGAGTGGAGAAGGAGGTTAGGGTAGGAATGGGGGGGGGGGATTTTTTCAAGTCACAGGAAAATTAGTAATTCGAAATATCAAATGTTATAGCACACCGGTGCCAAGTCCAAGAACGACCAAGACCCAAGTCCGATGCAAAAGCAAAAGCGACCTTTACTAGCTAGCTTGAGCTAGGGCCCGAACCCCCAAAGTGGAACAACACAGCGGCCCGTGCCCAGACAGGGTTGGACCCTGAGCACCAAAATCAGGCAGTTTATATAGGCAGTTTCAGACACCATATCGGGCAGTTACAGATACCTTATCAGGTTCCTGGAATTTGGATTCCAAGAATCCAAACCCAACTGCCAGCTATCTAAAATGGCTGCTGTTCTAACATGGCTGCTGTCTTGTTCATTACATTCTTACACAAATACACCCTGGACTAAGTCATTGAACAATTTTATAAAATGGGTAAAAACAAAATAAATAGATACCCAAAATACCCCATTTGTACCATTCAGAAAGGTCTCCTGGTCTGGAATGAAGAAAGCTCCTGAGCACATGGCCCCCAGCAGCAGGAATTTACAGAACCAAAAGCTGGAAGGTAAAAAGGAGGAAATGTATTTAAATGATATTCCAGGATGAACAAAAGCCCTCTTAGAAGGTAAGCAGCATGTCAAGCCATGATTCTGCCATTGGTAGTGTTCTCTCCAAATCGAGGGGAAGTAATTAAGTGACTGGGGACTGCCTTTTTCCTGTAATTAGACGACTCTGCCTGGCCTCTGATTGTACAAAACATCATTTCGTTGCAGGAATGGAAATGACCTGGGGAAAGGTCTTAGTACCAGAATTAAACTCCAGCCTCTTCTGCATTTCTCATTATCATAGCAAGGGTTACAAACAGGATTTTAGTTCTTAGGCCACTGTGTGGTGATAAGTGTAAGTTTCACCTTCCCTAAATCTAGTGTTAACAATTTCAAGAAGAGAAAGAGCAGTGAGAGGTGAGACAGCCTAGGTAAATTAAATTGTGAGCCTGCAGAAGGGAGTTGCCCAACTTCCTGCCTGAACAGATGGACTAAATCACAACTGGCAGGAGCTGTTTAACATCTTACTGTAACAACCCGTTTGATATATCCCAGCAGACTAACAAATGGCCACATTCTAACAGATGGTAGCCTATACTAACCATTCTGGTGCTGTATCTTGACAGGAGGTACCATATATCCTGATAAACTACTGCTACTTTAACAACTGAATACCCACACTGTAGCTGAGAAGGGAGGATTCCGCATTCCCAGATAGCAGAGTGACCCAGGTCTCATTAGCATGTTAAAATGCACATCTCTGGGAGAAGATTTAAGATGCTAGTGACACATGCAACATATGAAGAAGCATGTAACCCTCTACACATGCCCTAGTGTAGTCGAGTCAAAACACTGCCCCCTTCTACCCCATCCTGGTAGATAAGCCCCTTAAAAATCTTTTCTTAGCTCTTTTGGGAGAACCAGGCTCTTGTGTGTTTCAAGCAAATTCAAATAACACATTTTCCGGATGAGGTCTGTCTTGTCTCCTTATTAAATTTTACAAAGAGTCAGAAACTCTGTGGAGTCCCCAGATCAGTAACAGAGGGTCTGATGAATAGAAGGGGTCCTGGAATACTGCTCTGAATGTAAGGAGAAAGTATCCCCATGAAGACTTACCCATTGTGGATATAGGCTCTACAGCTTTTGCTGTTGTTGATTTTCAAGGTCAGGAGGCAGAAAATAAAGAAGAAACAGGCCATTCCAAAACAGACTCTATACACTGCAGAATACCCCACCAGCTTCTCACAGGTGTCACCAGCTTTAATGCCTTTACAGATATCTTCGAAATAAGGAATCTGAGAGAAAAAAGAAAAAAATGTCACCTGTGAAAATGGGGTAAAAGATAAACTGTCATTGACAGTGCCCTCAGCTTAAGTCAAAATCCAAGGTGAAAATGTACCACCTGCACAAAGACCAAGAAGGGTCTTTTCCCCAGAAACTTTTCTCAATTTGAACCCCTGTTAAAGATATGGCTCTCCCAGTTTTATTTGCCTTAAATGATAACTGAAGTATAAAATTAGGATTTCTAAAAATTACACAATTAATACATGTATACATTTTTGTGGAAATGCAAAAATAAAGAGAATAAAAAAATAAGAGACCTCCTTCATTCTCATACAAAAAATTACTTTCCTCCTCAACAGAGCTAACAATTTAGTGGGTATACTTATTAGTTCACAAATATAAATGTGTGTATATGGATACATTCCCCCATATTAATATATAACATTCACAAATAACATACAATATTCATGCATGTACATATACATACTTGTATGGTACTATATGTATGTACTTACACAGTTTTATTAAATCAAAGATTGTGTGTATTGTTCTGTGATTTCTTTTTCCCAATTAATGATAAGTTGTGGCATTCTTCCTCTATTATACATAAAATTCCAACCTGCCTTTTTGACTGCCATGTAATATTTCACAGTAAGGGCAGATCAAAATCGATAAGCATTCCCACAATGAGTTTTTTATTTTTGTTGTGGAGGGCTTTTTGTTTGTTTTCTGTATTTGTTTGTTTTTTGTTTTTTTGCTATTATGAACACTGATTCAAAAAGCACCATTGTGCACCCCTTGTTGTGGCTGCGCCGTCATTTGTGTAGGATAGACCGGAGTTAGAAGCAGAAGTTCATTCCAGATACTGGAATGTAGCATTTACATTTAATTTTCAAAAGTACAGTCAAATCACACTTTCAGTGGCAACACAAATTTATATTCCACCAGTAATATCTTAAATTGCTCATATTTCCAACCTAAACACCCAAGTTAAAGACAAAACACAATATCTTGTTTCAATCTTCATTACTTGTGAGGGTCACATTGTTAGGGGGAAAAGGATGTCCTAAAGCTAATTCCATACAGGTTTTGTGGACTCCACCCCCACCCCAGGCCAAAGCCAAAGACACTGGGAACTCCAAATCCCATCACCACCAAAAGGAAGGTAGCTGGGACCTGAGGGTGGGGTTAAGCAGCCAGGTTGAGATAAAAGGCAGACACGTGAGCTTTGGGGGTTCCCCCATTTTTGGCTCTCCACCAGCTCGCAGAGTCCAGCCAGCTCTGAGAGTGACTTTGGGTTTCCAGGTCGGCGGATTGGTTAGGACGCATTAAAGACTTAATTTCCCTATTTTCTCCCTGAGTTGTACATTTTCCTTATTTCCTTTTCCCTTGTAAATAAACCTTTTATTAACCTTTTGGTGTGCCTGTAGTGGAGTATTCGTAAGTCCCTTTTATGCACGCGGGTGAGGACCCACAGCCAGGAACCCGTTCAATATCGGGGCCGCTCTATAACAACATCTTTCCTTAAGTGAATAGCCATCTCTTTTTTCTCTGAATTAGCTGTTAATGGATTTGATCTTCATCCACTGAAGAGTATCATTTATGGGTCTCTATCTTCTGATAATATTTGTCTAACAATGGTTAATGCTAGTCCAATTAGAAGGTTTCAATGTAAAACCTATTTATATCATAGGAATAATTAAAATCTTCCGTAATGAAAACAAGCTGTACATTTCCATTAATGTCAGAACATAAGGATTTACTCAGTGGCTAAAAAACAACAGCAAAAACAACAGAAGTTTGCTTGTTGTTAAAGTCAAACACTCTTCAGCACAAAAAATAAGTTCAAAATCACATTATGACTGTTAGTCACAATGTTAGGGGGAAATGATGTCCTGAGCTAATCCCATACAGGCTTTGTGGACCCCACCCCCACTCCAGACTAAAGCCATCAAGACATTGGGAAAGACAAATCCCATCACCACCAAGGGAGGGTGGCTGGGACCTGAGGGTGGAGTTGGGCAGCCAGGTTGGATATAAAAACCAAACACGTGGGCCTTGGGGTCGCTGGCTCGGGATCACTCGCCTCCTGGCTTCACCGCTCCTGGCTGGCGGCCAACTCTGAGAGCGCCATTTTGGGATTCCTGATCGGCGGATCGGGTAGGACTCATTTAAAACTTTGTCTCCCACTTTTCTCCCAGAGCTGTACATTTCCTCATTTCCGCTTCCCTTGTAAATAAACCTTTTATTAACCTTTCGCGTGTGCCTGCAGTAGAGCATTGATAAGTCCTTTTAAGAGCACGGGTGAGGACCCACAGTCAGGCACCCCGTTTTGTATCGGGGTTGCTCTACAACAACAAGACAAAAAAAATATAAGAGTGGGGGAAAAATTACATAAAGCTGGTGATGAAATAATTTATTAAGCTGGTAGCATGATAATTTAGTTTCTTCTTCAGAAAAGATTTTAAAGAAATAGTAACTACTAAGAACTACAAAAAAGCAGTAATAGCTATTAAGATTTCTGTAAAATAGAAGGAAGACTAAAATTAATTGGAGTTCATCTTCTAGATGAATGAGGGTTCTCTTTCCTCAGAAAAGATCTATAGTTATTAATATATCTAAATAAAAATGGACTTTTTCAAACATGTTTTTCCAAAGTAAAACAAGGTTTTCCAGATTAGAGCCTCGGGCAAAATCCCACTGTTACTGAGACGCTCTGAGCATAGCCCCAATTTCATGAAAGATATGAAAGACTTCATGGAGATGTCAAACATTTTGTATTAAGCAAGTTCCTGCAACTGCAAATCTTTTAGTTCAGGGTAATATGTGATGGCATAAAAGAGAGACACTGCTGTATTTTTTGACCTGGTGACCCAAAACACGGAATGCCACGTAAAATACAAAATATCTATTTGAATTTAATTTCAGATAAACAACAACTTGGTTTTTTATTTATTTTTTTTTTTTTAGTGTAAGTATGTCCCATACAATATTTGGGATAGAGACTAAAAAGGTATTTCCAGGCAAGAGATGAAGCTCAGAAGAAGGCAGGGTCTCATTAGGAGGGGCAGGTAAATGCCATACTAAGAAGCTGTCCCACCAGTCAGTATGGAAATACAATTATTTAAGCAGGAATGACTTTGGCTGAAAAGGGGACAGGTTGGGGCGGGAGGGTAAGTTCGAAGACATCAGGTTTAACCAGTGCAAGCCATAGGGTGATGAAAGTAAACCAGTGGCAGAGAAAACAGAGATTGGGGAGGCAGAATCCATAGTTGGCAGGACTGCACGGGCGACAAGGTAAGTGAAGAATAGGGGGAAGGGATTTCCGCCTTTTTAACATGTTGTTTGGGGGGCGGGTGTGGAGTGTGGTTAACAGAGGACAAAGAATGGAACTGGAGGAACAGACCAGATGCTGTTTTGTTTTGGTTTTTTTTGTTTGTTTGTTTGTTTGTTTTTGTGGGACCCTCGCCAGCGGCCTGGGAACGAACCAGCGCTACAGAGGCTGTGGGCAGCCTCGCAGCCCAGCGCTCAACCGCTGCGCCACCAGGGGAGGCCCCAGATGCTGTTTTTAAACTACGGAGCTGGTGGCACCTGAGGCATCCCAGTGAGAATGCTTGGTCTGGAAATTGCTTCAAAACAGCAACACACAATGCAGGACGCTTTCCCACGCAGCTAAGGAGAAAAGTTGTTTCAATGTGAGTGAGCAAAGTCAGAGGGTTAAAATCAGATACTGAAGTCATTGGACGCCACACTCACAAGAAACAGAAACTACGCTTGCATAAACAGTGCAGTAACAGGGAAGTTAATATTGCATTCAATCTGTAAAAGCTATGTTGGTGAAAGAATCACATCCATTCACTCTTTAGGTTATGTTATTTATATGGAAGTTACCATTCCATAATGTCCATTCAACTCTTTTCCTACTTCCCTTCTCATTCCACTATCAGCAATACTATCTCCTGACTCAGCCCCGTCATACACACATGCGCACGCAATAAGAGATGCACATCAGCACCCCTTTCACCCACACCAACCCCTCTTTCACCTTTACCTTCTTTTCTACTTCTCAGACCCAAATGCCCTCTCTTATCTCCTTTCCTTCTAAAATCCATTTCAAGGAGAATGCTGATAGGCTTGAACTTCTATCCCATCATCCCCCACAAGGCCTCTCCCTTGCTGATTCCCAGGGGCCCTGAGGCACACCAAAGAGTGAGCATGTGGGATTGCATATTTTATTCAAAGTAAAAGTTGGGAAACAGTCCCTTGCTCCAAATACTAAGATGTGTTTTATGCTCTGTGGGTGACTTGATTATTGATGCTTTCTGTAAGGAGTGAGTATTTTTAAGTTAAGAACCTTCTAAACTGAAAAAGCTGGCAGGATTTACAAGGGGAATTTGTTCTGATTAAATATTTGCTGTTCCAAGTTCCACCTCAGTTTTGGAAAAAGAAAACATATATTACATACAGATTCCTCACTGTGGGGCTGCGAAGGGTGTTGCCTCTTAAGTCTGGTTCTGGGCATTCAAGGACACTTGGCATCTCAATGGGTTTCATACAGAACGGAGGGCAAGGGGTTCCCTCCCAGCCTTCAAGGCACCAAATCAAAGCCACAAACTGCCAGTAAGAAAAACAGCACACATGGTCTTTCAGCCCTAACTCCACTTCTAACTTGGGCAAACTACAAACCCTCCGTGAGCCTCAGTTTCCCTATCTGTATAAGGAAATAATACTGCCATTCATCTAATGCAGTTACCCTGAGAATGAAAACAGTTATTCCTATTTTTTTGTATTTTTAAAGATTTTATTTATTTATTTTTGCATAGAAGAACTGGGGTATAGCCCAGAGGTACAGGAGTGGAGGGGGGTGAGAGGATTCACCAGAGAAAGAGTGGGGATCAGAACAGGCAGATCTACTGAAATACACTGCTGAGGGGAAGAGAGGGCGAGACAGGAGAGGCCTGATGCACCATGTGGGTTAGCTCCCTGGCCAGGAATTGAACTCAGGCCATCGAAATGTTAGCACCTGAGACTTAACCCCTAAGCTACCAGGGAGGCACAAATACAGTTATTCTTTGTAAAGTTCATACCACAGTTCCTAATCCACAGTACCTAGTAAGTAATCTTCTTTAATTCTCATCTGTTTTATAAAAGAACTTATGTGGGAGGCAGCAAGGCACAATACATGAATCCCTGAATAGCTGGTGCATCCCGATTTAAGAATGGGGGACTGTAACACCCTAAAACTCAGCAGACACTCTACTATACACTTTACCAAAGAAAATGCTCACTGTAGGGTAATTTTCAATAAGGTGGCTTCTTCCCTGGCACATTTATGTAAGAACTGAGTTCCAAAAAGCAGCACTCACCTACTTGTCTTTCAGGGACCTAGCTGTCACCCAAAATAAAGTACATCTGAACCTCCAGGGGTTAAGCCAGGAAAGACAGATCCAAAACATTAACAAGTATTAAACTCAAAGATGGAAACTACAAGAAAATCCACATCATTTTGTCTCCATGGCTGAGATGCTAGCTATGCTCCCTGCACCCCTCCACACAACTTCAATCTCAGGCAAATGAATATAAAGAAATAACAGAAGAGCTGTAGAAATGCTTTACACATCTAAACAGTCAGTAGCCTAGATGCTATAAAGTTAGGGAAGATGTATAGACTTTGGGAGTGGTTCTTACAAAAGTAGAGAGGAGGAAGATAACAGTCATGTTCCGATAACATTAAAGTATTATTTGGGAGAGATGAGAAAATGGCATGTTAGCGAAGCTAATGATCCTTACATTTCACTACATCAAATTTCTGTTTGCATGAATAAATCTACACTGTTGAGAAAGCTTTGGGCAGGTTGGCAGAAGCAATGTGAAAAGGAGAAGAACAAGATGGGCAAGTTCTGATTAAAATCCCTTACTTTAAAACTAAATCTCAGAACAGAGAGACTCTCAGTTTGCCTCCACCTTTCTGATATTCCATGTATCATCAAACTTCCAGGTTAATTTGTTTTTCTCTGTGGATTAATTCCAGAGTTTGTCACAGTGGTCTGTGTTATTCACCAATGGCGAGAAGCTGTGACACAGAGAGTGCTAATAGCTGCTTCCATCCTCGCCAAGACAGCATCTTGATAACCAAGTCCCATTTCTTAACAGTTATCTTTCAGATCCTTTTTGGGATGTGGGGGCAATTTAAGAAGCAATAACAACCATCAAGACATGACTTCTTTTGATTGGATTTTTATAACATTTTTAAGAGAAAAATCTACATTGTGTTATGATTAAAAGCCACTACAGGAATTAAAACTCCAGAGTCCGGGTATATTTGACCCTGCCACCTCTTCAATCAGGAACTTAATGGCCCCACAGAACAACTCCACAGAGCCTCGGGAGCCCGCAAGACACAGATGAAGAAAGGTTTTCCCTCTCCTTCCCCGCCAGCATGCTGTCAGTTCCAAACAGCCACAAATATGATGACACAGCTAGAAAACAGCTCTGGTCAAACTTTAAATAATAAACTTTCCATCCAATCAAGACAACTCGTGGAAGACTGAGTAACTGTGATGGTATTAAGGGCTCTCCCACAGAAGGGGACAAGAGATGAGCTCATGTGAATCTCTTAATTCTTAGGGAATTAGGTAATGGCGTAGGCAGGATGTACAAACAAGAACTACAGTTACTGATCTTGAAGGAAAAATGAGAGTTAATTCCAGTGAAAGTTTATATAGCTCCTCAATGAGGCAACAGCTGTGGGGGTGTGGGGACCCTGGAAGAAATATGTTCTTCTTGCTGATTTGAAGTGGCCTATGAATAAAGGCAGAGGAACCCAAGGTAGGAATCTTACGTTGAACTTGGCAGTAGATCAATGCAATAGTGGAGGGGACTCTCAGAGGGGCAGTTTCAGGGTAGTAGGGTAGAAGGTTGCACAGGAAAGTGCCTGTGCAAGGGAAGTATGAGTAGATGGCTCAGCAAGAGGACAGAGCTCCAGAATGATGGCTGGACTGGAGAAAGGATTTGGTAGTGACGGGCATAGAGCTAGCAAAGGAGACATTTAATAGTGTTAGGGGAAAAGGATGTCCTAAAGCTAATTCCATGCAGGCTTTGTGGACTCCACCCCCACTCCGGACCAAAGACAAAAGGCACTGGAAGAGACAAATCCCATCACCACCAAAGGGAAAGTTGCTGGGACCTGAGGGTGGGGTTAAGCAGCCAGGTTTGGTATAAAACCAGACACGTGGGCTTTGGGGGGGGGGGTTCCCTTTTTTGGCTTTCCGCCAGCTCGCAGCACTGGGCCAGCTCTCGGAGTGCCTTTGGGTTTCCAGGTTGGTGGATCTGGTAGGACGCATTAAAGATTTTATTTCCCTATTTTCTCCCTGAGTTATACATTTCCTCATTTCCCTCTTCCCTTGTAAATAAACCTTTATTAACTTTTTGTGTATGCCTGTAGTGGAATATTAATAAGTCCCTTTTAAACACGCAGGTGAGGAGCCTCAGCCAGGCAACCCATTTTTATATCAGGGCTGCTCTGTAACAATAGGAGTAAATAAACTCACCCAGAGAGGAATATGGGTGAAGAAATGGGTGGGAGAAAGAAGAGGGCATAGCCCAGGACCCTCAGGAATGCAAACATGCAGGAGCTGGGAAGAAGAGAAAGACCAAAGAGATACTAAAAAGGTACAGAGACAGATAGTTGATGAGACACTTTCAAGAAGCAGAGCCCGGTTAGCAGTGTCAAGTACTGCCAATGTAATTAGGACTAAGAAGTGACGCTGGATTTGAAAGCAAGGTGCCATAGGGAATACTGCCCAGAATATTCCCTAGAGTAGCGTGGGAACAGAAGCAGATGACTGAGGAGATAGTTGTGGGTGGGGCAGGAAGGGAGGCTAAGGGGAAGATGCCTGGTCAGGAAGTTAGCCCAGTGAGCATATTACCCAGTTTTCAAGAACTCTCACTGCAAAGGTAAGGGTCCAAGGATCATTCTAAATGTTATTTATTCACAATTATACAAGCAATACAAAATTGTGTTCTCATTGTCAAACAACATGTAAATTACAACAAATATACAGATATCGGAGTCCCTTGACCATCATCACCCCAGTCCTCACTTGATTGCTTCCCAGAGGTAACCACGGTCACAGCTGCATGCCGTCCTTCTAGACCCTTTGCTTTGTTACTCTATACTCATTATGCCTTGCAACTATTGAACATAAATCTATTATCATCCTTTTTACTATATAGAAATTCAGTCTAGACCATCCATGTCTTAGTTTTTGTTACCCTAATGACAAACATTTAAATTGCTTCTGATTGTTCACTATTACAACTAATGTACAATACATAATGTCCATATTGTGGGTATCTCTGTATTCAAGCATTAAGGAGGGCAGATACCAACAAGGTGCATACTGGGTCAAAAAATTGGTACATTTTAAATTTTAATAGATATCACCAAATTCTCCCCAGGAGAGTTTTTTAAATTTTAGGGTTGGGGTAACAGGGAAAGTAAACAAGGGGAACCAAAATGCCAACAGAGTCCCACACACCCACATCCAGAAACCAAGAAAAGCTCTACCCCTTGTCTCTATCAGCATCTCAGTTTCTGAGTCTTTGCCTAAAAATGTCACCTCGGCACTTAAGGGGCTTGGGGGCAATGAATCCTCTGAGTCCAAGAAACAAATCTACACCTAACCCAGGGACAATTTAAAACTGCAGCTAAAATTTTGTTTTAGGTAGAAAAAAATGTCTGTTACCCTTCCTCCCCCCTCCACAGAACTAGGAGGTCTGAGAGAAGACTTTGTGCTGCCCTGCCAGGAGCAAGGCCCTTTGAAGATCTCTCTTGAACACAGAGAAGCTGGAGCTTCTATACTGAGAGGACTAAGTGTCTAAACAGGCAGGGGTTTCTATGCAGACCACTTATAGCAGGAAGATATGCTTATAGTGCCAAAGCAGTCCCAAACTTTCTTCTTGAATATGTAAACCAGCACAGATTCAGTTACAGGTTCAACTGTCTTATATAAATAATTATTAAAAACCCAGTGAAGTCAGAATTTGTGTGTATTCTTTATTCTACACTATACATTACATCTGTAAGTATACATATATAATAAAGTACAGGGTTTGATCATTTAGTCCACACCTACTCATTCCACATCTGCTATGTGCAGGTATTGTTTTAGGCGAAGGGACAATAGCAGTGAACGAAACAGGTTAAAAGTCCAGGCTAACTTTCTAGTGAAATGCTGTATACACAAAGCCATGTGTTTCCTACTTTATGGATATTTCAAGAATTTTCATGGTTAACACTAATGATTCATGATTTATGCCTTAGATGGGAAATGAGAATGAAAAGATCTTACTACCTACCATGTAACTTCAAGATTCACAGAGCCCCTAGTAATTTGTTCTCCAGTCCCACTAGTGAGAACCAGAACATGGTAAGCATTTATGTTCCTGGTCCAGGCTCTTTCCCATTTTACATTAGACCTGGAACTGGGGATCCCTAGTAGGAGGGGAACTAGATTCACTCTTTTTTTTCCACTCACTCATTTTCTTCACCACTTCTTCCCAAAAACCAAAGTTTTAAGCATTTAAACATGAAAAAAGAATGCTGGTTATTTTTATCTTTGAATGACTTACCCTTTATTTCAAAAGACTATGTAAAATAAGACATATACTGGCACATTAAATTTATTGCTACATTATTCTTGCCTAGCCAACCCAGTAGTGATTCGCACAGCCCAGTTAATAACACAAGTAAGAATTTGAGTACTCTTGGCCAAAGTTTGCCATTGAAGTTAACTTTGGAGAGAACGGGAGAATAACTGCTCACACAATGACTCTCATGGAGCCAGGAAGGTCTAACACAAATGTCAGCCTGCGCATTTGACTCCAGTCAGCTCCCACTTGTGTAAATAAAGTTTTATTGGAACACATCCCGGCTCATTTGTTAGCCTATTGTTTGGGCTTCTTTGGCCCTACAATGGCAGAGGTGGGGAGTCGCTAGAGATCACATGGCTCCCAAAGCTGAAAATGTTTACTCGTGGGCTCTTTATAGGAACTGTTCACCCAGCCCAGAAAGAATAGCTGAACTGCTGAAGTGTAAATTAACATCTCAAAGGCAAATGACAGTGATAACTTACTCTACAAACCAAAAGCCAAAGGAGCAATGAGAGCAAAGTGTCTCCTCCTTTGGACTATCTGGCACTGTCCTGCCTTCTTGCCTCCACTGAGACTGAGTCCCTCTCCAGAGGGCTGCTGTCCCAAAATGGAACTTATGCTTTAAGCCAATTCAATTGTACCTCTCTCTTATGTCATTTCTGGAGCAGCAAATTAAAGCATTTTAATTTATCTGCCTGCAAAGAGTTTTTCAGAGGGGTTGTGGAGGGAACTGGGGGAGGACATGCCGGTGCATTCCAAAGCTTCTCTCGGTGGGTCAGAAGTCCTCCATAGCTCTAACAGAAAAAAGACCTCACATCTGTTGTGCAAACACAAACACAGCCTGTGGAACCAAAAATAAAAACCCATACTGATGAAAGCCAGCATGTCAAGAGATAATTTTAGACTTACTTTAAACTGTAGAAACTGTCTTGCTGAAATTTAAAAACCACACCCTCAAAATACCAACCCCCCTTGTGATTAAGCTCAACCCTGTTTTAGAAGGCAACACACACTCCATTCTCCTTTTAAAAATCTCCTACCTCAGGGCCTCCCCGGTGGCACAGCGGTTGAGCACAGGGCTGCGAAGCTGCCCGCAGCCTCTGCAGTGCAGGTTCGATCCAACATGGTGCACAGACCTCTCCTGCCACCCGCTGCTCCCCTCAGCAGTGTGTTTTGTCAGTCTGCCTGTTCTGCTCCCCGCTCTGGCTCTGGTGAATTCTCTTACCCTCCCGCGCTTCTGATTGTACCCAATGCTTGTATAAAAAAATAAATAAATCTTTAAAAAAAAAAATCTCCTACCTCAGCTCCCAATCTGCAGACAAGAGCAGAGAAAAGGCATTCCTGAGTCCCAAAGTGACCTCAAAGGTCAACAGAAATGACAGTTAAGCTGACAGTTTTCCAGTAGTTGATAATGGAGTTCATATCTGTAGCTTCCAAACACACCCAGGTGTGTACATACAGTGTAAGTTTAGGTGCTCCTTCTGGAAATACTTAACAATCTGTTCTCTTCCCTGACTTGGGGTCCAGTTCTCTAAGGACATCTCTAAGGATGTAAGTATGTGTGTTATTCATACTAACATCCCTGTACCTTGCACAGTGCTTGGGATGCACACGCACACGTGTGTGTGTATGTGTGTGTGTGTATATATGTGTGAGTTACATAATATTTTTAAAGTATGAGCTCAGGTTACAGTTTAACCAAGTGCTAAATCACTCTTTTAAACTCTGTAAAGACTCAAGTAGTCACAGGATTTGTTTCCACTTCCAGTGTTTTGAAGCTACTATCACTAGTTGATTCTATGTTATTCCATGTCTGTTCCCTCTGGTCCCTTTTATAATGACATAACTGTTTATTTCCAACTGTAAGTTCCTGTCTGTTTTATTTATCTGCAGAGTGCTCCAAGGCTCTGTCTGCGGCACTTGCTTAACAGATGCTTTTCATAATGACAGGAATAAGTGTGCTAGGGAAACTTTGGGTCTCTCATCTTATCTGTCTCCCACTCCCACAACCAGACCAAGCCTGTAACAAAGGGACTATTAACACCTTATGCCCTACCCCCCACCAAGCTTCTGGGTAAAAGATCTTCTAGACTAAGGGCAATAACTATTGTTTATTTTCTGGCTGCAGGAAAACTCACTATTACTGGACAAGCATCAAACCTCTTTGTCTTTGGCTCAGACTCGAAAAAAAGACTCAGTTGGGTATCCTTTGTTATAGGCAACCCCGATATAAAATAAAACGGGTTGCCTGGCTGTGGGTCCTCACCCGCGCGCTTAAAAGGGACTTATTAATACTCCACTACAGGCACACACAAAAGGTTAATAAAAGGTTTAATTACAAGGGAAAGAGAATTAAGGAAATGTACAACTCAGGGAGAAAATAGGGAAATAAAGTCTTTAATGCGTCCTACCCGATCCGCCGACCTGGAAACCCAAAGGCACTCTCAGAGCTGGCCTACTGCAAGCTGGCGGGGAGCCAAAATGGGGGATCCTCTCCAAAGCCCACGTGTCTGGCTTTATACCACACCTGGCTGCTTAACCCCACCCTCAAGTCCCAGCCACCTTCCCTTTGGTGGTGATGGGATTTGGAGTTCTCAGTGTCTTTTTGGCTTTGGTCTGGAGAGGGGGGTTGAGTCCACAAAGCCTGTATGGAATTAACTTTAGGACAGCCTTTTCCCCCTAACACCTTTAGTTCACAGGGCTGCCTGCAGTACAAAACTATTCCCATCATCATTTTCCCGCCATTCATTTGTATGTGTGGGAGGGTGAAGCCCCAGCAGTGAGAAGTGAGCAATGGGAGGGCGGCAGGGACTCTTTCTTCCTCCCAGATGGTGTTATGATGTCTGCATGGAATTAGACCAAAGAGAAAATTACTTTGGACATGTGTTCCCTGAGTCACCTCAACTTGGAGGAGGGACCCAGAGGATTTAAGAGAAAATCTCATCACCAGCTCCCCACAGGGAAACTCTGCTTAGACCAGAGCGGGAATCTTTTCTCAATGTTCTATAAACTGTTTGAGGTCTGATAATCTAAACCCACTTTTAATCCCAGTAAACATACTTGTTGAAATACCTAACACATATAACTTATAACAGTATAATGAACTCTGCTGCTGTTCAGAAAGAAAACTTTTGAAAAGCATGGATTAAAAAAAGTCCTCTAGAGGGCCTCCCCTGTGGCGCAGCAGTTGAGCGCTGGGCTGCGAAGCTGCCCCAGCCTCTGCAGCACTGGTTCGATCCCCAGCTGCTCCCCGGCCACAGGAGGAGGGTCCCACATGGCGCGCAGACCTCTCCTGCCGCCCGCTGCTCCCCTCAGCAGTGTACTTCTGTGTACTTGTACTATACCCAGTGCTTGTATAAATAAATAAATTAAAAAAAAAAAGTCCTCTAGAATGCGCTAGAACTGGGTCAGCTTTTCCCCTGACCCTAATGCAACCCTTGCTCTAACACAAAAACTCTAAAGTCAGCTAAGACTACAGTGTTCTTCTTGGGGCTTCAATGCTCTGTTAGAAAGCCGCATGCTAGGTCTCACAGGTACACTGTGCTCTTCACATTCAACCCGTAAATACCAAAATTAAACAAGAACCAGCTTTCCCAGCTTCAGCATGAATACCTGTCATTCTTTGCAAAGAAAAAGAATCGAAAATGGTGTTTTAGATCTAAGTGGAATTTTTTATATCACTGATGTTTGTTTACTTTAAAAAGATGTTTTCACCAAACACAACTTAAAGGCAGGTTTTATTTTGTGTGCAAAGCCACTGAATGAATAAAATACTAGATTTGTGGTTGCCCTTATTTTCTACTTTAACTAACAATGATCCCTTGAGCTTAGCTTTTGCAAGAGGAAGGAGGAAGCTGGGGAATATAAGCAAAAAAAGCTGCTAAAGGCCTGAGGTTGTGCTTTTTCCAGAAGGAATACCTTCCCCAACTACAGGAGTTTTAAGATTAGGAATCAGGAGGAAGGAAACTTGCTAAGGCTTTCCCTCTACTTTTGTAAACATCTGAGCAACAAGCAAGCCAACTTGTAAAGGCAGGAAAAGCCCTGGTGTGACTGAACAACTGTCTAGGGTCTAGTCCTGGCTGTGCCTGTTGAAACTCACTGCCCTGGACAAGTCAGTTGCTTCCCTAAGATACAGCCCCTCATTTGTCAAATGGGTTGGTTAGGATTATGACTTAATCTTCCAATTTATTCAAATTGTACTCTGATGAAGGAGATCTGTATTTTCTCTGCATAACACATCACCACATATTCACTGTCTCTCCATGGGGCAAAACAGTTATCATAAATGTGAGTTGTATCCTCTTTTCCATTTTTCATCTCTTTAATCCTTTAACTAGGACCTTTATTTCATGTATATTTTATCTCCACTTTCCCCACAAACAATACTTATCCTACTACTTTCATAGTTCTCTTAGCACTACATGTTAAAAATAAAAAGTAAATAAAGAAGCTCATGTAACAAATTTCTAAGTCTCAAACATACTGGATCAAAACTGTCAACTCCAGGAACCACCAAAGTATTGCAAAATGCCACTATGAGCCAAATGCAGAAGGAATAGCCCTTCGAAATCTAAGTTGTCTTGAAGGAAAGTAGTGTTTGTGTTCACCAATAGTCACTGTACTTGGAGAACCCAAAATTTAGAAATGGAGCACATTTGGGAGAAATACAAGTAGCAAGCAGCAGCCTCAGGTCTCCCACAGGATTAGTTCTAGAAAAAGAAGTTTGAGGCAGTGAACAAGCCAAGTGGGGGATGGTCAGGAGCAATCCAAGTTCGAGTAACACAACAGAAGGTGACACCAGGGAGCCTAAGGGGCTGAATCTTTCTGAATGGAAAACAGTGGAAACCCAATATTTTTATGACCCGTCTGAGGAAAGTGTGGATCTAAGAAAAAAACTGGGGAGAAGGATGAGGAAGGGGCCCCGGCACTGTTTAGAGAAGTGTGCTCCAACAAGCAAACATGAATACAGGAATAACCAAAGCCAAAAATGAATGAGCTGCCCCAACGGGTAGTGTTCCAGGCAGAGAGGAGATGGCCACTTCCTGCTGAGAGGTTGAGAACAAGATTTGATGTGACCTTAGGAACAGATTGGATACAAATAATCATTCTTCAACTATTTCCCTTTCATCTACTTCCACATAATTACTACCATCCATAATAATACTGTTAATACTCATGAATTTCTTGGTGTAGCACCTTTTCCCTTCTGCTCCTGATGAAGACAATTCACAGCATTTCCCTTTCCCTTCTCCGGAAGACAATAATGAACAGTGAAAATAACTGGGAAATACTAGCTAAAAAGTTTAAATATCACCTCTAGGGAATGTATTGTGAGAAACTGGATTTACTGAATAGAGAAAAATCCTTTAAGCCCAACCTGCTGTTTTTGTTCAAAGGGCCTAAATCCATAGTTAGCAGACTTAACATTCATCTCTTTCCCTTCCTTTGCAAATTTTGGACTCTATGATAAATATAGATATTTTGATTAGAATATGTACTTAATTGTTCTTTTAAAAGAGGTAGGTGATGCATGTGACTTAGGAAAGAAGTCTGTTTAGATCCAATTCCATGTCCCACCTCTATCCTTTAAGTCATTAAGTCCAGTGGACCAAAGTGACTGATCAGCGCAATTTCTAATGATGCCAAATTCCAGTACATAAAGGGGAAACTAGTTCTGGTAAAGAAAGGCTTCCCAGGCCCCAGCCTGCAGCTATGTATGTAGATTCTAGCAGCATACTGCCCACCATAACAGGCGTGGTAAGGGAGCCCTCATCACCATTTGCCTGCCCTCTAAAAACTTTTCAGAAACTTTTAAGATTCATTTCATTTATTTATGCATACAAGAGCTGGGGTGCAGGCCAGAGGTGCGGGGGGTAGAGGTGAGAAGATTCACCAGAGACAGAATGGGAAGCAGAACAGGTGGATACTGAAATACACTGCTGAAGGCAGCAACAGGCGAAACAGGGTTTCCTGCGCCATGAGGGTTAGCTCCCTGGCCGGGGATTGAATTCACTGGAGTGGCTGAAACTTAACCCCTTTTGCCACCAGGGAGACCCCCTTTTCAGAAACTCTTGATCGCAGAGCTACTTTGGGAACTGCAAATCCAAATGCATTCAGGGGACAAGAAGCAAGGATAAATACGTGATATAAGGAAACAGCCTGCTAGTTCCTTCCACAGATAGCCAAATTTAAATTAAAAAAAAAAAAAATCTACTGGCCAAACAAGAACCTATAAGCTAAATACAACTCCAGAGCCAGGGCAAGTCCCATGGTTTGACCCGGATCATATGAAATCTCTGGGTGTGGCACTGGCTAATGGGTGGGGGTGGGGCTGCCCTGGACTCTAATCATAGCTGACTTGCATCAAGTCCAGGGAGAGAATGGAATTCAGGAGCTGCTTGTAAGATAATGGGGAAATTCAGTCATGAACACCCATCTTATTGGGATCCCATTAGATCTTTTCCTTTGAAGCCCAGACTATACTGCAACATTATCATCCTGTGCTGAAAAAAACAAAAACCAAAGAGCTCTTTCCATAGGCGATAATGAGCAGTCAGAAGAGTAGTACAGTTTCCACATCACTACTCACTCAAAAGAAAAATTGACTTAGACCAGTCAACAGAAAAGAATGTGTAAAGTAAAACGTATTTTCAAGAGCTCGAGATCACAGTAAAACATAATCCTTCTAAACAAATGAAGGAACAAAAAACGACTATCAAAAATAATGATCTTGGGGCCTCCCTGGTGGTGCAAGAGGTTAAGACGCAACCTATGAAGCAATCCACAGCCTCTGTAGCACAAGTTCAATCCCCTGTCTGGCCAGGGAGCAACCCACATGGTGCAGCAGACCTCTCCTGACTTGCCCAGTGCTCCCCTCAGTAGTGTATTTCTGTCAATCTGCCTGTTCTGTTCCCCACTCTGTCTTTGGTGAATACTCTCACCCCACAACACACACCTCCTCTGGCCTGTACCCCAGCTCTTGTATGCATAAATAAATCTTTAAAAAAAAAAAACACAATTATCTTAATCTCTCCTCTCAGCACAATAATTATGAAACTGAAGATAAATGGCTAAAATATTATTGGAATCTAAGAGAACACAAAAGGGCAGGGGAACTTTTCTAACTCCCCTCCGAGGCTTGTTTCGAGGCTTGTTTTTACAGAGGCGGCTTATCTGACATAGACTGAGCAAACAGAAGCAAACAAGCCCGAGCTGATCTCCAAGGCTTGCCTGAGACAAGAGTGCAGAGAACGGGGTGGGGAGGGAGAGGGAGTATCCAGAGGCGGGGACCCACCAATAGAAATTCAAAACTCCCCTTAATGCTTTTTCATGTGTTGCCCAATACCTAGCCAATGAATTTCATCCAAGTTTCTTTGCCCACTTTTTAGCCAATAAAATTTAACTCCTTTGTCCTTAACACCTACCCCCAAAATCTGTATTACCTTATTACCTTTCTTAAAGGGGAGGTAGATATGCGTTTATCTCCTGTCTCCTAGCCAACTGATGCACAATAAAGCTGATTTCTTGACTCAAAATACCCCTAGTATCATAATTTGATTTGTGCATGGGGGGCGGGCCCACTAGCTTGAAACAAGTTTTCAAAATTTAAACTGCAACACAAAAACATTCTTCCACAGAGAAAGACAAATACTACATAATTCCACTTATTTGCGGAATCTGAAAAACTAAGCAAAACATAACTCAGATACAGAGAACAGATTGGTAGGTAACAAAAGGTGTTAGGGGGAAAAGGATGTCCCAAAGCTATTTCCATATAGGCTTTGTGGACTCCACCCCCACCCCAGGTCAAAGCCAAAGACACTGGGAACTCCAAATCCCATCACCACCAAAGGGAAGGTGGCTGGGACCTGAGGGTGGGGTTAAGCAGCCAGGTGGATACAAAAGGCAGACACGTGGGCTTTGGGGCGCTCTCCATTTTTGGGCTCTCAGCCAGCTCGGAGCGTCTGGTCAGCTCGGAGAGTGACTTTGGGTTTCCAGGTCGTCGGATCGGGTAGGACGCATTAAAGACTTTATTTCCCTATTTTCTCCCTGAGTTGTACATTTTCCTTATTTCTTTTTCTCTTGTAAATAAACCTTTTATTAACCCTTTTGCGTGTGTCTGTAGTAGAGTATTCATAAGTCCCTTTAAAGCGCGCGGGTGAGGACCCACAGCCAGGAACCCGTTTAATATCGGGGTTGCTCTATAACAAAGGGAGGAAGTTTGGGAGGTGGGGGGCAAAATGAGTGGAAGTATCAGTTATAAAATAACAAAGTCACAGGCGATGCAGTGTATAGCGTGGGGTTTCTAGGCAGTGATATAGTATGGCAAACTAGAAAAACTGCTAAGAATAGATGGGAAATACACTTATTGTGGTGATCATATCACAATGTATACAAAGTCAAATCATTATGTTGTATAACTGAAACTAATATAATGTATGTCAATTATATTTCAATTTTTAAAGAAAAAACACCCTTCTGTGATATGGAAGATGTGTTTGGTTCTGGGGGAAAAAAATGTAAAGATTAATCATCTTGAGCATGACTTACCAACCATCTCCATGAGTAGAGCAGCCCAAAATCCAAACAGAACATGGATCAAGAATATGAACCAGGGGCCTGCCTGGTGGCGCAGGGGTTAAAGACAGTGCTATCAAGCTATCTGCAGCCACTATAGCACAGCGTTCTGATCCCCAGCAGGCCAGGAAGCTAATCCACATGGCTTAGTAGACCTCTCCTGTCTTGCCCACTGCTCCCCTCAGCAGTGTACTTCAGTATATCTGCCTGTTCTGCTCCCCACTCTGTCTCTGGTGAATCCTCTCTCACACACATCCCCACCCTCTGGCTTACACCCCAGTTCTTATATGCATAAATAAATAAATCTTTAAAAAAAGAAAGAAAGAAAGAAAATGAACCAAAGATATTTCCTGTTAGGTACGTTTAAGTCTCTTCCAACTTTGGCCTGGCACATTGAGCCCTCAGGGAAGAAGGCCTGGGTCCACAGAGCTCACCTGTCCTTCCTTTTCCATATTTAGTTGGCTTTAAAGGCCCCTAATTCCCTAAGAAACAAGAACGCCGCATTCTGTCCTCCCAAAATGCCTGCGTAGCTTCCCAGAATGCCCACACATTAAGTGTTATCATTTGCCTCCAAACACAAAAGCTACATCTTGATTAAGTGATGCAGATCAATGAACTTGATCTTCCACCAATATTTAACATTTCTAATCTAAATCAGATTTTTAATTCCCCAGGTATCAAGATTTTTCCTGTTTGAATTACATGGTTAATAGTAAGACTGACCTGCAATCAAATGGCTCCTAGGTTTCGAGATGGAAAACGCGCTCTGGAAACAGAGTCACACACATTAAGATCATTAAGCAGAGTAGAGCTTTCTCTGGCTGAGTTCTCATGGGAAGGAGTTTCTCTAGTGAAAAGCAACAGGACAAAGTTTGACCCAACATCTCCTTGCAGTTCTCTCTTGCTCAGACTTTAACTGCATTCTGAAACCAAGGCAAAAACCTGAAGAAAAAAAAAAACCTGAAATGGGGGCTGCCTTTTGTGTTCTTAACTCGTGTACCAAAGGCCATTGTGGCTCTGCACAGAGCCCCATCCACTGCACACAGTGCAGGGCACTCCTGCTGGGCAGGAGGCAATGACATCTCCAATCCGGGCCCTTACAAGCAAACAGTGCTTTCTCTCTCCCACTGCACCCTCCAACATTTCCACAGGCCAACAAAGAGGGGGTGAGAACTCCAGCAGAAGTCCATTGAGTCCCCACAAGGGGACCTTTCAACGCCCACCCTCAAGCACCGCCTGAGGATGAGATCAGCCTCTATTCTATAGGCAATGAAACAAGCTGACTTTGTGACCAGTTGGCCAGTGCCCTGTGAGGCCCTAAAGATGGAAAGGGATTGGTTGCGCCCACAGAGCCTTCATTCCCTATGCAGGGAGCCCAGCCAAACCATTTTTAAATAAATACATTCAGTCAATAGAAATATTTACAAGGCCTCTCTAAAGGTCAGAGTTAGCCCTTTCCCTACCCTTTACTCTGACCCCAAATCACACTGCACACACACCACAGCTGGGGGCTCACCTCTCTAAACATCCCCCATTTCTGTGACAGCCTCCTACTCAAGACTATCTAATAGCTCGCTGTTTGCCATCAGACATGGTCAAATACCTCACCTTCATACTGAAATTCCTATAACATCCATGTCCCCTCTTTCCTCCAGTGCAGCCTTATTCGTGTTCTCTTCCCTTCTCTCAACATACACAACCTAGTAGCTATGAACACATTCAGCCTGGGTTCAAATCCCAACTCTACCACGAGGAGCTTGAGACCTTAGGGAAGTACTTGAATGACTCTGTGACTCAGTTTCTCCATCAGCAGAGTGGGATGATAATAGCACCTACTGCTCAAGTGAGGACAGCAGCAATGAACTGAGATGACACAGGAAAATGCTCAGAATAAACCCTGGCTCACACTATCATTCAATAAATATTAGCTACCAAAATACTTATTATCACGCAAGCCATTTCTTCCAGGAATCCTTCCCTAGCAGTATCAGTCAATATCTCAGTTCCTGAAATGTTCTAGACCAGTCAGAAAGCACAGATACTGGCTGGACTTGTCAGGGACTGTTTCACGGGGCAGGATACTTGAAATGGTAACCAAATGTTAAATTTATTATTATGAAAGTCATAAAAGATACACTGGTGGTTCCCAAATGGCCTTGACTATCAGGAACAATGTTTCTGGCAAGTTCAGCAGCAAACATATATTAAAATCTTATACAGCTTCATATGTTGTTTCTTGGAGCCAAAGCTCAATTCCACTGAGACAGAAAACTTCTTACAAGCCACAGACATCTGTATACACTGACAGTCCTCACCACAGGGAAATGGTGGGGATGCAAGTCAGTGCTTTTTGAATTTGAAAGAGAACATTAAATTACCCCAAAAACAAAGCCAGTAAGTGATAGATTTAAGTGGATCTTCCAGAAGAGTTAAACTCTACCCTTTCAGTATTCCTCTGTACTAACGGCACAAACAGAAGATGAAACTATGCTAGTAGCAAGGGAGCTGCTGGCCACCACCATGGAGATGGAGGAGAACCTGGTTTCGATTACTGAGGGTGGCCTTCATTCTTGTTCTCTCTGCCTCCAAAGGTCTTGCATCCTCTCATATGGCAGTTACTATTTTCTACCTTGTTTATGCCTCAGAAGGCTTTCTGGTTTTATGGATTCTGAGCTCCATTTCCACACCTCTTACCACACTCACTTCCTGAACAGAGATGGAATTAAAGCAACCAGAGAAAATCTATGTTTCAGAAGTTCTTTCAGAGCATACACAATCACAATTATGAAAGTATCATCCAGCAGAAAGCTCTAACGCATGGATAAGAAGATATTCAATTCTTTTAAGAAAATGATTGCTTTGAAGTACTTGAGAGTATTTAAAAGTCTGGTGTTGCAGCTCAAGGTTGGGGAGAACAAACACTTCCTGGGGAGTTGTTCCTGGTGATGTCACCTCCACTGTCAGGGGTGCATGGGAGCCCTGCCCCTGGCCTCCCTCTTCTCACTCTGCTGAACCCCCAGGGATGCAGTGCTGAACATAAACTCTAAGGGGAAGTAGGGATGGGGTTGCTAGCCTTTCCTCCTTTCCTGTGGCTGAGAGCAGTCCCGGGGGAAAACACCAGCTATTCTTCCTAGCAATCTGTTCCCCTCAGAGGAGGCCTGAGCTAGCCCACTCAACTCCCCAGGTGGGTGACTCATTTGGGGTTCAGTAGAAGGCAGTTCACTCCCCTGCAGAGAAAGCCAATTGTCTCACATCAGCTTTATGAAGGATAAAGGTGATTATCTGTCATCTACTTGTTGACATCATAGTCTTTTTGTCATTTCGTTCAGAACTGGACAAGGAAAGGATGGTGGTGTTTATTGGGGGTCCCTCAAACACCCAACAAATTCCCCATATCATCGGACTAACCAATAAGTCTACTATGGGGAAAAGGAAAGCTCCAGAAAAGGGTGCTTTAAGTATCTACATCAGAGTCACCTGAGAGGTCCATCTCTGCATACACTGCCCAAGAAAGGGCTGAAAATCCAACCCACCTCCCCCAGAAATACCCACCATGTCCATAAAATTAACAACCACCCTACAGCCCTCCTCATTGTGGGATTATTTACACGTTATCAGGCTTCAGACCAAATTGTTTTATAACAGCTGCTACTTGAAATACTAGCACTCACCCTTTTGATAAAGGCAAAGTAAAAACCACAAACCCACAAGAAAAAACTATACACCTAAGGAGGAACACTTATAAACAAGGCAGAGAAAACACACAATCCTCTGATACATGTATTCTCCACCAAAAGGACCACCCAGCATCTGTACAGAAGAGCCAGGTATTAGGTGTTTGGGGTCTGCTGCTTGGCAGGCCAGCACTGAAGAGGCTTCAGGAAGATTCAGAAAGTATACCCAACCTCAAGGTTGGATGGCCCGATCCTCTAAACTGAGTGTCTCCCACACACCCTCATCAACTGTCAGAATGGGAAGCGCTAACAGAGACAGACTCACGCGCTCTTTCATCTCATTGGCCACAGTCGTAGACATCATGATGCAGCAGAGGATGGCAACCAGGATGAAGTATAGCGCATACATGAAGCGGGTGCCCCGGGACTGTCGGATCTTGGGGCAGCAGTCGCAGCAGAGGGAACAACCAGCAGTCCCACAGCAGCAGGCCAACTAGAAAAGGAACATAAAACATTCTCTTAGACATCACTCCTTTACAAGCCTGGAGCCCAGACTTCTGCAGATCAACCTATGAGTTACCAGTCTTCCAAGGCATCCTGTCCATGGGGCATGCAGGGTCAAGTGTGTGCGAACAAAGCTTCCACCAGAATAGGTGGGTGTTGCCTTTAATGTCATGCTTGGGAGATGATAATGACAGAGAAAAGGCCCAGTTCACCTGAAGCACTATAATCCTTACTTTAGACCCAATAAAGATTTCTGGGACCTGTGAGAATAAGAGAAGTCCAGCACTAGACAGGCCAGGGTAAGGTGGGAAAAACATGGAAAACAGAAATTGGGCCCAAAAGAGGCAATGTCCAACTCCACGAGCCCAAGAATGAACCCTATGAACACGCAGGGCCATGTTGGGATGGGAAAGGCTAGTATGCTGCATCCACCTGCCTGCAGGAATCAAGAGTAACTGGAAGCTCAAAAGGCCACCAGAGCACCAATCCCCTAAGGGTGAGCTCTTAGGCAGGGAGTGGGATATGACTAGAGGTTGGTGGGCTATGCAAATGGACTAAATTTGGGGCTATTAAGTAAAACACAGATTAAGATTTCAGGTTTGGATCTGGTGGGGTTTTTTGTCTGTTTTAAATACTATTTTTAAGAGTAATTAAAGGTTTATAATAAAATTGAGAGGAAGATACAGAGATATCCATATACCCCCCCTACTCCCACATGTGTAGATCCCTTATTATCAATTATTGCTCACCAGAATGGTATATTTTTAACCAAATTTAACTTACATTTACACATTGTAGTCTCCCAAAATCCACAGTTAACCTAAGGGTTCTCTCGGTGTTGTATATTCAATATGTTTGGATAAATGTGTGATGACATATGTCCATCATTATAGTACCATACAGAGCATTTTCACAGCCCTAAAAAGAAACTAGATCTTCAAGAGAACAGTGGGCAATCGAGGATAGGCTATATGGTCGGGCTCAGAGTCAGCCCACCTGGGTTTGAAATGGGCTCTTTGCCACATATCAGCTATGAACTATGAACAAGCTATATGACTTTTTAAGATTTGGACTCCTCATTTATAAGCTGAGGATGGTAGCAGTACTTATGCTGAGGTATTTTGGATGATATCATGGGACACACCTGCATGTATTAACACTATCCTCCATGTAAATCCTAGCAAAATTCAATCTATCGGTAATAATTCAGAAGGAAGTTTGGGACTTTTGAAATTCATGGCTTCAAAACAAGCATCAATTCAAATGCTACATGATAAACATTACTTACAATGTAAAGAAGTCATAGGTGTACATGTACAAGAACACCAGCTGTCAACATAATGATGTTGTAACGGAAGTTAGAAATGTAGTCATTTCCTAAGTTAATTCATTCACTTTGTGAAATTGCCGTTGTTGGACCGTGTGATATAATACGATATACAGATGACACAGAGTTCCTAAATACAAAGCAATAAGAACATAGGAGATTCGATCTAATGTCTTTGGCCCCATGCCTGACAGAGCTCCTAAAAGCCTTGTAAATTCTTAAGTGATAAGAGCACTGGGGGTATCTTTTGTTCTAACATTTGGTCTTTGACCCTGGTTCCAGACACAGAGCTCCTGAAATCCTTGTAATTCTGGGTGGTAGTGTGTGTTTTGTTCTAATGAGGCCAGTCAGGGTGACTCTTGAAGGAGGATTTGTCAGCAGAAAGACCCAGTGATGATTAGAAGCTTGAAATTTTCATTAATGTCCCCTAAACTTGTGGAACCTGATACTATCTTCGGGTAAGTAGTGTCAGAATGGAGTTAAATTGTAGGGTACCCAGCAGATGCCAGAGAGATTTGCTTGGTGTAGGGGAAAACCTCCACACATTTGATTAGAAGTGCGTTCTTAGAAATGAAGTAGTTTCTCTGGTATAGTAAAGGAGATACGCAGAAAAGAAACACATAGTAGGGCAGAACTGGGCTTTTCCCTAAATATAGGCAGGAAAACACTAAGGTCATCCTTAAATGCACTACTTCATCACTTACAATTTTTACTAATGTACTTTTTCATCTTACATTCAATTTTCCTAGCCAGCTTGTAAGACTCTTCTTATCTTATAAGATTAGGCCATTGCTTTGTAAGATTAGTTATAGATCACATAAGTGGGACCCCAAATATTACATATGTGGTATTCTGTGGGTCACTTTTCAATTCACTCATTCATATTCTTTGAATTTTATTGACCTCTTTCCACTTGCACAAATCTTTCTCCCAGTCTCCCATCTGGCTCTCTCAACTTAGCTGGCTTTTCTCCAGGCCCTCCTCCTTCCTCCTCAGCCTCCCAAACTCTTTCCCACTGTCTCCTTCATTGTTTGCTAATATTTTAAGCTCTAAGGTCTTAGATAACCAGTCTTACTGTATTTCAAATTCAAATACAATAAACAAAATATCCTCTTTGGGGAAAGAAATATTTTAGAAGTAGCTAATGCTTCCCATGATAGAACTTTCCCACAGCAGAATCAACATTTAAATGCACTATCTCCACAGACAAACAATGAAACTAATAATGTTATATATCGACTGTATCTCAAAAAAAATTTTAAAGGACAAATAGTGACAGGTGGGTGTGATTATAGAAAACATGAAAAGAAAATCATACCAGTTTAATTCTATTCATCAGTGAGGTCATAAGTCATTGAATCAATCTGATTTGTTAAACTTTCCATTTCACTTTCAACTATTTTTTTTTAGATTTATTTATTTATTTATTTATTTATTTATTTATTTATTTATTTATTTATACAAGCACTGGGTACAGTCAGAAGCACGGGAGGGTGAGAGAATTCACCAGAGCCAGCGGGGAGCAGAGCAGGCAATAGGACCGAAGTACACTGCTGAGGGGAACAGCGGGTGGCAGGAGGGGTCTGTGCGCCATGTGGGACCCTCCTCCAGTGGCTCGGGAAGAGCCGGGGATCAAACCAGCGCTGCAGAGGCTGCGGGCAGCTTCGCAACCCAGTGCTCAACCGCTGCGCCACCAGGGAGGTCCTCCATTTCACTTTCACTCGATGTAGTGCTATATTTTAAAAACCGTATTTTTTTTTTTTAGATTTTATTTTTATTTTGACGTAGAAGAACTGTGGTACAGGCCAGAGGTGCGGGTGTGTGTGTGTGTGTGTGGATTCACCAGTGACAAACTGCATATGTTTATATGTGTGCATACATATGTGTGTACGTATATACATATATGCCTAATATTAAAATCTAATAGCTATTCTCTACTAACGTAAGTTATTTATCAAAACAAACTATGTCAATAACCAAAGGAACAAGTGTATTATGTCAAGCTAAATGTTGATTTTTACACTAAGTGGAAATTTGATACAGCATCCATAAAATAAATGTTACATTAGCATCAAGAAAAATCTCAGAGCCCTGCTGACTTACCCCTACTTTCCTGAAGAACATAATTTAGAATAAAATGTATTTACATCCAGCCCTTGCCACATGCAGCTTTGTTACTCTGAGTATGTTATTTCTTCAATTTTCATCTTCAAAACTAAAAAAAAATCAATTCCTAGCCAGTCTAACTTCCAGAGCTGTCCATGTGTGAAGAGAATCACGTATCTTATTATCCCTGATTCCAGAGGGCCCAAAACTTTTACCTGAGCAAGTCAGTAAAAGAAAAATACAAATAAATATAGAATGCACACCATCAAGAATGAACCCTAATGTAAACTATGGACTTTGGATTAATAATGTCAATATAGGTTCACCGATTATACTAAATGGACCACTCTGTTAGGGGAGTTGATAAGAGGGAGGTCATGCATATGTAGGGTCAGGGAATATATGAGAAATCTCTTTATCTTTCTCTCATTTTTCCTGTGAACCCAAAACAATTCTAAGAAATAAAAGCTACTGTAAAAGCAATAAAGGAAAAAAAAACAGTATGGCTCAATAAATGGAGGAATAATGTATGGTAAAGTTTCAAAAACAACATTCCCAAAACAAAGAGGCTGACAATCTCACAACACAGGGCTAAGAGGTCAAGTGCTATACTTGAATTTTTCACACCAGCATTATATCACAAAGTCTATTAGAGTTTTCATTTGCAGATACTGTACGTTTGCTTTTTCCACAAGAAATTATTATCAACTCAAGACAACCTCTTTGGAGGGCAAAGCTTGAAATTCTTTTAAAAGTTCTTTCTGCAGGTTCAGAATGCGGAGATTGCACAAGAACGCAGAGATTTAAGTATGAGGTTGTACATAACAAGCATGGAAACAGTCTTATTCTCCACTACACAGGGACTGGGTAAATGAATTATGGACTAACTAAATAGTATGGCACAGTTAAAAAGAACAAAACAATGTTATAAGCTGACTTGTATCACTTTTCCAAAATTCATAGGTCGAAGTCCTAATTCCCTGTACCTCAGAATGTGACTATATTTGGTAATAGGGTGCTTAAAGAGGTAAGAAAGTTAAAAGAGTCATTGGGGTGGGTGCTGATCTATTATGACTGGTGTTCTTTCTGATAAGAAGAGACAATTGGGCATAGATACACAGGAAGAAGAGCAGGCGAAGATTCAAAGAGAAGGTGGCCACCTACAAGCCAAGGAAAATAGCCTCAAATGAAACTAACCCTTCCTACTCCTTAGCCTCTAGAACTGTGAGAAATTAAGTATTTGCTGTTTAAACCACCCAATCTGTGGTACTTTGTTATAACAGTCTCAGAAAACTTAGTACAGTCAAGTATGACCTGCTATTTTATACATATGCATGTCTGTGTGTAAAGCTTTTGTGTACATATACAGTGACCTGTACAGAGGGCTGGTCTGAGCAGGAAAAGAGGACATTTACTTTCCTACTGTTCTGTTTGGGTTTTTACCATGTGCCTTTATTACTCTTCTGATTAAAAAAGAGAAAAAAATGACTAAGAAAAGCAACTAAGCTTGAAGTTATTGATATAAAAGCCTTCACAAAGGTCATATTGAATTACGTGACTTTTTTTCTCCTTTCTGAAGAAACATCACCTCCCTCTAAGAATACTTTTTGAAAAAGAAAAGAACCCTTCACAACCTCCCCATCTATCTCATCTTGAAATAGCAGCAGCATGAATAGCACAGGCTATTATAAATAACAGGTGCTTTGAACCAGCAGAGAACAGTCTAAATGGTAGCTTGCTGCTAGCTGGAACAGGGCTTTCCCTTAGCACCCTCCTGTGTAAAGACAAGAGGGGACGGACGGACGGATGGACACAGACACACACACACACACACACAGTGAGTATCAGTATCCTCCTGTCCACCCCATGGCTTTGGGTATAGATGGTTCTTCTAAGTAAGTTACTATACTGGTACTAACTTCCAGGTTGTTTTGTCAAATTAAAAAGTACAGTTCCTTAATAAACTTAGACTCTGCGGGCGGCAACAATTGAAACTAGTAAAGAATCAGGAAAAAAGCCAAACCAATGGAACAAAATCAGCATACATACACACACACACACACACACACACACACACCTAATTTATTATCTTACTCATAAGGGTCCCTTATTTGCACAATTCCAAAAGGCTTGAAGACCACGTTCTTTAGCCCACAGTGATTAGGATGGACAAATAAATAGGAAGACACATTTCTGAGAACAAGAGGGGCCTGGATTCTAACTGTGCGGCTCTGGGTAAGTCATCTTCCTCCTCTGGGTCTTAGTTTGCCTCACTTGTCAATTAAAGAAACCAAGGTAATAATATGCCAGAGGTAGTAGGCTTCATTCACACATGACTCATGGGCAGTGACAGCCTGGAAAAGCTGTGTTGATGTGGGTTCCAGGGCTGAATGTCTCAGCAGGGAAAACACACCTCTCAAGGAGCACCACCTGCCAGAGGCATGATGGCACATGTGCTACATTTTTGTCATCCCTGCAAGAGATGACCTGACATCCCTCCCGTTTATAAATTGAGTTGTTGGAAAATGAACTGCGATAGGCAAGCACACTGAGTTCACCCCAAAGCCAAAAAGGACAGAGGAAACCCAATCAGAAGAGTAGACTATTTCAGTTCTTCAACAAAGCCGTGAAAAGTTTTTGAAGTGCCCCACAGGTACAAAGAGTACCCTGCTTGGTTTATAAGTTTTGTGTGGTACTGTTCACACATCAGTGTGGAAACTCACTTTCATGCTGATGGCCCAGTATCACATCAAATCACAATGCCTTTTTCCTGTGGGGCAAAGAAGTATGAGGGACACTTCTGACACAAAAATCATCCTAAACTTGGGTGACATATTTTAGTTTCAGTGCTTTAAGGCATTGGGGTATAAATCCTTCATCAGTGTGGCAAACATCCAGTTAGAAAGCCTTAGTCCTTGAGCTTTCTGGAGCGGCAATGTGGCTTTTTAGTGTGCCTAAAATAAGAGTGAACTGTAAAGGGAAATAATCTTCAAGTCTGACACAACCCCATTAAGTCCCTTTTCCTGACCTGGAAATACAGAAGCCCTAAGAGGACTGAGGCAAAACGTGAGAGACCTCTGTCAACTACAGTAATTATAATATTGTCCCTTGACAGTTGGTGGGGACAGTGTGCAACAGTAGGAAAGTTCCTCAAAACTCAGGTGTTCCTGGGCATGCTGGGGGTAAAAGGGTGCAGAAAAATATCAAGGAAATAGAAGAAAAACATGTTATACATGTGTTAGTAAGTTGGTTTGTTTGGGGTTTTTGCAGTAGATTTCTCCCCTACAGAAGCATATAGTTAGTACTCATTTGTCATCAGTAGGTTCTTGGAAACTGTGACTTTAACTGGTGAATATATGGAGATGTGAGGCTGTATTCCCAA
This sequence comes from Talpa europaea, assembly GCF_964194135.1. Taxonomy (NCBI): domain Eukaryota; kingdom Metazoa; phylum Chordata; class Mammalia; order Eulipotyphla; family Talpidae; genus Talpa; species Talpa europaea. Next base: position 45,227,180 of record NC_140071.1, on the reverse strand, counting down.
ATTATATAGTTATGTAAACAATTGGCAAATCAATAAAGTTTGGGAAGGAAAAAATGAAACAATGTACCTATAACTAAACCAGGTAGGTTCTTGAATAACAGCCTCATCTCATTTAACCCCAGCTGAGATTTCTTTATACTTAGCAACATTATAACAAAAGGACATTGACTGAAACCACATTATTTGAGGGTCTGCCTTTTAGGACAAATTTAATCAATTACATGCTTAGTTAATAACTGCTACAACTATTATAATCTTCTACTTTGCAGGGCTGAAATTGAGGCTCCAAGAGGTTAAGCAGCTGAAGGACAGAAAGTTGAAGAGTCATAGAGACAGGATTTGAATCTGGTAGGTGCTTTGCCATTCTGCTCTATTTATTGCTGGCATAAAGCAGTGACTAAAACTGGCAGGGAACCTTGGTTTCCTACAGAAAACTGGTTGCCTGGGAAGGAGAGGGCAAGAGTAAAAGCAGTTTTTTTTTTTCTCCTGCTCTTGGGTAAATAGTAAGTAAGGATCAACAAATATCTGAAGAAGTCATCTCCCTTTCTGTGGCCCCTATTCTCTCCTAGGCAACTTCTGGCCTCAGTGGACCTGGAAAGCCTCTATTAGAGCCTTGTCCCAAGCAGCTTAACAACTCAAACCACCAACCAAGCTCCCTAGATCACCATCACAGTGAAAAGTTCCTAATCCCATAGAAATAGCCAGGCCATTCATTCACATAGCTGTCATTCATTATACTACATACCTAGAAGGTGCAGTATTTACTTCTGGGAATACCACAATAGACAAGAGACTTTGTTTCTTTTCTAACCAAGCAGGAAAACATAAGATATAAGAATGGCCAGCTATGGTTGTTTGAAAGAGAGAAGGAAAAGAATACTGGGACTGGGGACTTTATGGCCATTCAAATTAGTGAATACAATACATCACTGACATGATTCTCCAGAAAAGCTGACTGCTGGGGAAAGATTCCCACCCTTTATGAACTGAAAATAAGAGTATGATAGCATTTAAGGTACAAATATAACAACACCTAGATCAGCCATAACAACAACAAAAAACAATCAGAAGGATATACCAATATGTCAATAGTCATTACAGAGTTGTAGGATTATGATTCTCTATTATCTGAACTCTTTGCAACAAGCACATATAATTAGAAAAACATCACAACAAACACTGTACACATTACAGCAAAACAACACTCCTATACTACCTCATTGGTGGTAAGTACTCATATTTGTCAGATGAATGAGCCAATGAACAGGTATAATCTACTTCAACTACGAAATGGGGAAAAAAACAGCCATAGAGAATTATCAAATCACTGTAATGGATGTTACAATCATTACCACTGCCATTTCTATTTCTATAAAAATAAAAAATTACCACTTTATTGTACCTATAAAAATGATACAATGGTTAATCGTCTTTATGACAATAAAATAAACTCCTGAATCCTTGTAATACATTTTAGAGTTTAATTGCCATAAATGCTCCTCTACTTGGTAGAATTTGAAGTTAAACAGAATGAAATGAGAAAAATTAAACAGCTGCCTAAAAGTTTAAGGAATTAAATAAGAAGCTATTATTATTTGCCTAACCAAGAAATTAGGTCTTATATTTCCTTTATCTCAGCTAAGATTTTTGCTTTTTAGCTCTTAAAGCTCCAAGATATTCACAATCGTTTCCAACAGGATCTGGGGCTTGTCAGAAAACAGTTTCTGCAGGAAGTTTCTCACACAGGTGGGACATGTTAGTCTCCACTGTCAGCATCATTTCCCTGGAAGGCACTGTCAAGGATTGCTGTGCTTCCTTCAGCTGTCCTTAGTACCCACGGCCATAGCTGAGTGAGTCTGAACTGGGCCAGGGCAGGCGGGAACACACACAAAGCCAGTAACCAGCTTTGGGGTTACAGTGGGCCCTGGAAAAAAAGAGATGCCCTTGTTTGTAGTCTTCTTTCTCACAAGATTAAGGTTACTTTCAACACCAAAAGAATGTTGTTCTCAGACAGCAATTGGATTCTTTGAATCATTCACTACACCACTCTCTACTTAAATACTTTATAAAAAACATCACACTTGATACATTTTAGAGGGTTAGTGGAGAGAATCTGTCAGGCGTAAGATTGATGGTAAACTAACTCCCTTCTGAAGCAACCAAAGCAAACACTTGCGAGACAGATCATTTAGAGCAGTTTGCTAACTGCAGGGCCATGACATTCCGGGTTGCATAATCCTACGTTTCAGGGGCTCTCTGTGCACTAGACAGATGCCAGTAGCAATCTGCACCCCCACCCCACTTCTCCCTCACAAATACTGACAATCAGAAATGTCTTAAGCAATTGCATACTCCCCTTCTGTTAAGAACCATCACTTAGGGCCTCCCCTGGTGGCGCAGGGGTTGAGCGCTGGGCTGCAAAGCTGCCCGCAGCCTCTGCAGCGCTGGTTCAATCCCGGAGAGGGTCCCACATGGCATGACAGACCTCTCCTGCCGCACCCGCTGCTCCCCTCAGCAGTGTATTTCATCAGTCTGCCTGTTCTGTTCCCTGCTCTGGCTCTGGTGAATTCTCTCACCCTCCCACGCTTCTAACTATACCCAGTGCTTGTATAAATAAATAAATAAATCTTAAAAAAAAAAAAAAAGGCATCACTTAGGGGTTAATTAAGAACAAGTGGTGGGGGTTCACACCCCAGCTTTAACACTGCCTACAAGCCTGGACCAATTCTTTAGCGCTCTCTGTCTTAATTCCTCATAAAATGGTAATAAAAATACCCACTTCAAAGGGTTGTTATGAGGATTAAATGGAACAATTCAGGAAAAGTTCTTGGCACACAGCCTGGCACAGGAGACTAAAAAAACAGTTATCATCTACACATCATAGTCCTCTCCCTCCTGCCCAGAGAGGTCCATTCCCCTGGGGTTTGTCAGCAGTCAATATGGAAAGAAGCAAAGACAGGGGTCTCAGACCAAATCATTAACTGATTTATAACAATGCTTCCACTCTCTGCTCTAACCTGTTCGATAAAGATATTTGTTGTAGGAAAATACTTTTAGAAATAAAACTCCTGAGTCAGAATCCAGGAGAGCATCCTAGCAAGTGGGGAAAGCCATTCCATGTTAAGAGCACTTCCTGCATATGCAAAAGCTGAAGTCAACTCTGCATCCTTGCTTCCACTAAAGAACAAAACAGTGGGAATGTTCTCTTGCACCCACAGAAGCCACAAATACCTACAGCAAAACAGGGCTGAGAAACATGAGTTAAGTACTACAGGGATGGGGTAGGTGAGGTATAAGAAAATGAAAACTTAGAATTCAAAATGGATATGAGAATTTAAATGCTCATCAAGTTTAAAGCATTTTTAAATGTTAGTTATAAATCTTTTCATCAAAATGGAGGCGGGAGACTCCTGCGTGTTCTACCTTATAATAGCTTACCAACTAGCAGCTCATGAAACACAAAACCCCCAATTTGCCTGATGGTGTCACAGAGAAGATGCTGCAATGAGGAAATCTGCCAAGCCCTTCCCAGTAGGTACTGCACGCCAGCCCCAGCCCCAAGCCCTGCCAAGCTACTGAGGGTTTACAGGCTGGTGACAGAGGCCAGAGCCAACTAGATCCACACGTGCTCTGGAAAGAGAACAGAAAGCAGCTCATTTCACCTGCTCACAACTGCAGTAGGAATGACCTCTGAGCTCGGGGGGTTGGGGAGACAGTAGTTTCCCTTTCTTTCCCATCAAATGAAATCCTTTTTTTTTTTTAAAGATTTATTTATTTATGCATACAAGAGGTGGGGCACAGGCCAGAGATGCAGGGGGTGAGAGGATTCACCAGAGACAGAGTGGGGAACAGAACACTCAGACTGACTGAAATACACTGCTGAGGGGAGTAGTGGGTGAGACAGGAGAGGTCTGCTGCGCCATGTGGGCTGCTCCTTAGAGGGCAGGGGATCGAACTCATGCTGCAGAGGCTTCAGACCACTTCATAGCACGGTGCTTAACCCCTTGCACCACCAGGGAGGCCCCTCAAATGAAATTCTATGGGCACCTCCCATGTACAACATATAAGAATACATCATAAAACTATAAGTGTACTTAAATATTAATACAAGTATTTATCAAAAGCTTACTAGTGACCAGCACAGTTCTAGGAGCCAGTAGTTCGGTTCCTGCCATTATGAAGTTTTTATTCTAGTGGATTTATAGCAAACTTCACATTACAAAAATTCTACCCAATGTCACAGAACCTAGATTAAAAGCCTCTGATCTAGTCTAGTCCTCTCATTATCCTGGCATGAGGCCCAGAAAAGTTAGTTGATTTGGGCCTCCCGGTGGTGCAGCGGTTGAGCGCTGGGTTGGGAAGCTGGCCGCAATCTCTGCAGCGCTGGTTCGATCCCCGGCTGCTACCCGGCCACCGGAGGAGGGTCCCACATGGCGCGCAGACCTCTCCTGCCGCCCGCTGCTCCCCTCAGCAGTGTACTTCGGTCCTTCTGCCTGCTCTGCTCCCCGCTCTGGCTCTGGTGAATTCTCTCACCCTCCCGCGCTTCTGACTGTACCCAGTGCTTGTATAAATTAATTAATTAAATAAATCTTAAAAAAATTTTTAAAAAAGTGAGTTGATTTGATTTGATTTACAGACAAAATCTAGTGATGGGCATCAGTGGACTAGCAAAAACCACACAGGTTCATACCACTCAGCACTCTGGAAGAGAGACCATAGGGTCCCCATGCTTCTGTACCTATAGAGCAACAAACTCACAGGCATTCAAAATTACTAACTGAAAAGTCATGGTAAATAGGCTTAAATGATGCTCTGTTGACCCTATTAAGAATGCAATGAAGTGTCTAAGTGCCTAGCACAGTCCAAAAGGTTTTCATCACAACACAGTTAAAATGAAAGGCAGACACAGACATGGGATAAGTAAAGCCTGAATGGGGGGCCGCAAAACTGACTCCTCCTGGGCCTCCCTGGTGGCACAAGGGGTTGAGCACAGCACTATAAAGCTATCCACAGCCTCTGCAGCACGAGTGCAATCCCCAGCCGGCCAGGGAGCTACCCTCATGGTGCAGCAGACCTCTCCTGTCTTGCCTGCTTCTGCCCTCAGTGGGTGTATTTCAGTCGATCTGCCTATTTATTCTGCTCCCCACTCTGTCTCTGGTCAAACCTCTCATGCCCCACATCTCTTGCCTATACCCCATTTCTTCTATGCATAAACAAATCTTTTAAATGCCTTACCCTTATGGACTTCTCTGTCCACTTCTGAGAAACAACATCAAGAAACCCCCTATCGGGCCTCCCGGGTGGCGCAGCGGTTGAGCGCTGGGTTGCGAAGCTGCCTGCAGCCTCTGCGGCGCCGGTTCGATCCCCGGCTGCTCCCCGGCCACCGGGGGAGGGTCCCACATGGCGCGCAGACCTCTCCTGCCGCCCGCTGCTCCCCTCAGCAGTGTACTTCGGTCCCTCTGCCTGCTCTGCTCCCCGCTCTGGCTCTGGTAAATTCTCTCACCCTCCCGCGCTTCTGACTGTACCCAGTGCATGTATAAACAAAACAAACAAACAAACAAACAAACAAATAAATAAATAAATAAAACACGCCTCTATTTAAAAAAAAAAAAAGAAACCCCCTATCTCCACTCAACCCACTGCAGGGCCAACTACTGACCACTCTGCCTCCCAGGTCCTAGAAAGAGGCCACCATTCAAAAGACACCTCTTGAGCCCTGCCTGGTGACAAGATGTCCCTCTTTCCAGGCTAGACACGCACCACTGGTTCACAGCAAAGAAAAACTTGCAGACAACACCTAAATTAGAAATTCTAGCAGTCAGGACTTCATATAATTTTATTCTTTAAAAATTCATAAAATGCTCGATAACAGGTGACATATCAAGGTTGTTTTCACACAAATAAACAAACTAGAAACAGAGGTACCAGAGAATGAGCCCCTGGATTGGCAAACCCACAGCAGTGCTTGGGTAGCACCAGCAACCCCCCAGCCTTCATCCCTGCTCCTGCTGGAGTGACAAAGGACTCACGTCCCTCATACAGAGTCACCCTCAGCCCCTCAGCTACACCCTCCTTTCTGGAGGAAAACCTGGTAGTCACATGAAAGGTGCTGGCTTAACAGTTTTTTCTTGGAACTGAAGTAACAGCTGCACTGTTTGCCTACAGCTGAGAAAACACTTTCCCTCAAAACTTCACCAGTCCCTCAAAACTTCAGGAAGCCTTCTTTCAGTGCACTCCTTTCCTTTCATCCTCAAAATTCATCCCCTTCTGCCACTTCTCGCTTGAACAGAAAGAAATGGCAAGTATGTACCTTTCACCCCACGCAAATATCCACTGCTAACCGCCTTTCTCAGTTAAAGCCTGCCCTGTGAATTTGAGCAGCACCCCTCCAGCAGGTTCCAAACCAGGTCCTCGTGACATCAACTAGCACAAAAGCCAAGGCAGCTCTGTGAAGCTGCTTTTACACAGGTATGGGCTGCCTCAATGGTACCAATCGGCAGAGAATTTATACACAAGCAAATTCCTCCTGCATCACCCCCAACTTCAGAAACTTCTTAAATGCTCTTAAAAAACATATGTAGGGCCTCCCTGGTAGTGCAGGCGGTTGAGTGCAGCACTGTGAAGCTGTCCGCAGCCTCTGTAGCGCCAGTTCAATCCCCACCGGTCTCGGAGCAACCCACATGATGAGCAGACTCATGTCTCGCCCGCTGCTCCCCTCAGCAGTGTATTTCGTCAGTCTGCTTGTTCTGTTCCCCACTCTGTCTCTGGTGAATCCTCTCATCCTCCTGTGCATCTGGCCCGTACCCCGGCTCTTGTATAAATAAAATAAATCTTAAAAAAAAAGTACATATATAAAAGGAGCCAGAGTCAAATGAAAGAACCCATGAATCAAATTTTCTCTATCAAAATACCAACAGAATTAATCTTATAGTCTCTCCTCCCCGCCCCCATTACCAACCTTCACCTCCCTAATTTTTTATTTATGGGGTATTGACTTTATAAGAGGGATGGGTTGAGGAACAAGACTAAAGAGAGATTTCCCCAGGCATTCTTTTTAATGAAATAAGCCATTAAGTTCAATGGGAGAGGTGTTCCCTCTGCTTTTTAAAACTGTGAAGACAGGACTCTTCCATCAGCCCTAGACTAAAGACCAGCCGCCCAGTGTCAGAATCAAACACAATGGATCACAAAGCTGGGCCAACACATCTATTACATGAACTGTTACTGGGCTGAAAAGTACACAGACCCAAGAGATAGGCAGATCAGGAAAAGGACCTTAATTACTGTTATTTGTTCAGTCAAGCCTAGCATTTCTCCAGTCAGCTGGGTGGAGTGGATGCTGAACTGAGCAGAGGGCTCCTTTGAAGATTCCCAATCTGTTTTGCCCCTCCTTCCTTCTCCCAGGGAAAGCAAGGCCTTGGTGATTAGGCCCCAGGGGGGAGGGGACCATGCTGAGGCCAGGACAGGGTTGAGAGGTGAAGCCTCTGAAGTGGGGAGCTCCACCCTCCATGGGGAGAAAGGAATCTGCCAGCACTTAGGCCTGACATGAAGGGAATGGGGGTAAAGTAGAAGGAAATTTTTAAAACCTATCTGATTCCTGGTTTCAGTGTATTTTAAGAAATTCATTCTACTGGGGTAGATTCAAAAGCAAGACAACCTTAGCAAAACCAAAGAATATCAGAAGAAATACCATAAAATGAGTTTCAAGGACACCTTTAATAAAAATAGTTCCAACCTTTCCCACTAGGGGAAAGCCTTCTAAAATACTACTTTGAGGCCTCCCTGGTGGCATGAGGGGTTAAGCACACCACTATGAAGCAATCTGCAACCTCTGCAGCACAAGTTTGATTCCCAGTCAGCCAGGGAGCTAATCCACATGGCGCAGCAGACCTCTCCTGTCTCACCTGCTGCTCCCCTCAGCAGCGTTTCAGTAGATCCGCCTGTTCTGCTCCCCACTCTCTCTGGTGAATCCTCTCACTCTCCATACCACTGGCCTGTACCCCAGCTCTTGCATGCATAAATAAATAAATCTTAAACAATAAAATACTACTTTGATGTCGGGGAACATTCAATCATATTGCCCTTTGAAGACCAGTCATGCACTGACCAGCTATAGGTGGGTCACTGTTTTGAGATTTTTCAATCTAAGATCAAGTTTTGCTGACCCACTATCACCAGTCACTAGACCACTGGCTGCCAAGTCTGGTTTCTACAAGGAGACTTGAGGGCTTGTGATATGGGGTGGTGGGGTTTGTCTCTGAACAAATATTTACTCTGTAAGAACAAAATTGGGCCACATGTGGATCAGACCTAAAACTGCGGCCTTATTTGCTCTAACCCAGTTCAAATACCTGCTCCTTTGACTACTCTAGTGTCACATTGTGGACCAAGGGATTCATCACTAAAAATAAATTATGGTGTAATTTTCTTCTAATTAGCAGGAACAAAATAAAATATAGTTATTTTCTTGTTTTCTGTATGCTTGATGCTCTGGCACCTTGGGTCTTGCTGATCCAAGATGAACCACCCCTCCAGGGCTGACTAATTCTTAAAGATAGCAGGTTACTCTCCTGAGTATACCTTCAATGTGCAAACTAAACAATTCAGGGCCCTTATTCTGGATCACCTCTTCTATCTTGCTCTTACATTCCAGGAGGAGTATATCTCTGCCTTAATCATCCCAGGGTACTGGACAACTATATCCCATGCCCTAAATCCCAGAGGCTGCTAAAATTATTCAAACTACCCAATCGTAAGCCTGTTTATCCTGCCTTGCCTTGGTTTTTCTCAACTGAACTACAATAAAGGCTCTGTCCATGCTTTTCCCTCACTCCTCTGCCTCCTGACTCACCCTCCAACAGGGTCAGCACATCCCTCCTGGAAGCCCTGCAGGGCATGGTTCCCCCTCGTCTTGTCTTAGAGAACTGTGAGAAACTGTCTTTTCACTGGCAGTCCTCTCTTAATGTATTGGCTTCACCAGACCTGATTAATAGTAAAACGTGCATTTAAAACATACCCCACTGGCTTCATTTTCTCATTTTCAGCTTTTAATTCAATAAATTTTCCTTAAGCATTTACCATCTGCTCCCAATTATATATAGGCAGATGGCAAACAGAAAGAGCATGTCACAAATATTAGTAGAAAACCAGGAATCTGAAGATGATATTTACCTTGCTTTTTCATGAAGAACTATGCCTGGGGTTTTACAGAGTATATATTATAATCCTAGTCTGCTATAAAATTGTATCTAGTTCTTAATACCAACTATCTCATGGTATTCAGTAAAAAACACCATGCTTTACAAAAAAGTATCCCACCCTGAGAACAAATTCAAGAATCAACATTCTAATCATCTTAAAACTCATTACTAGTACCCTTGGGCATCCAGAATGACTTGAAATGAAGCATTCCTGAGCAGGGAAATTTTTAAAAGTAGCTGTCAGGAATAAATGGAATCCAAAAAATTTAATCTTTGGTGATACAAACTCCCAATCACCAACCAGAAACTAAGAAGAACTCGATGGACAAGCATTTTATCAAATGCTTGGTCTTCCCTAAGAGGGCAAGGGAGAAAGTGAGATAAAGTACAGAAAATATGGTATTACAGGCAACAAAAGCAACAGCTACTGACAAGTACACATAAAAACAATTTATTGAACACCTACTGTATGCAACAATTTCACTAGATTCTTTATGAACAATAAAGAATTTACTGGTCATGCAATCCCTGTTGTTATTATCATCAACCTCTATTATAGATGATAGAGTTGGTCAAATAACAAAGACACACCTGGGAAGCTCAAGGACTGGGGTTTATACCTCAGATAGGTGCCTCTTAAATCCATATCTTTCCACTACTTTGTAATGTCTAATTATCAGTATAATACTTTGATCATGCCTTCACAACTTCCTCTCATTCTATGGTGATAAACACCCTACATGACAGGCAGGGAGAGAAACATTATTATCATTATAGATAAGTGAATGATAATGTTTCTCTCCCTGCCTGTCATGTAGGGTGTTTATCACCATAGAATGAGAGGAAGTTGTGAAGGCATGATCAAAGTATTATACTGATAATTATCATTATAAAGGTAAGTGAAGGGCCTCCCTAGTGGCACAAGGAGTTAAGCACCGCACTATGAAGCAATCCACGTCTACAGAACAAATTCGATCCCCAGCCAGGGAGCTACCCACATGGTGAAGAAGACCTCTCCTGTCTCGCCCGTTGCTCCCCTCAGCAGTGTATTTCAGTCAGTCTGCCTGTTCTGTTCCCCACTATGTCTCTGGTGAATCCTCTCACACAGAGACACCCCTACAGCTCTGGCCTGTGCACCAGCTCTTATATGCATAAATAAATCTTTAAAAAAAAAAAAAAAAGACAAGTGAAGCCTGGATAGTTACGTTATTTTTGGAACCCATTTTCATTCTTTCCAACACAGCACGCTGCAAGGATGCAAAAACCTTGATGGTGCAAGGAGAGGGGACTGATAACACTAGAAAAGACGAACAGCTTTGCTACCTTGACACCGCCTCAAAAACACAGGTTATCCTGTGTGCGTGTGAAATATGCACTTGCATCTTAGTGAACATGAACAACATCCAGAGTAGTGAACAAAGGTCCAGAGACAAAACAAAGGCCCAGAGCCCCAGGCCTATTTCTTTTTTTTTCTTTGAAGATTTATTTTACTTAGGCACAGAAGAACTGAGATGTATGTAGGCCAGAGGTAAGAGAGGTGAGAGGATTCACCAGAGACAGAGTGGGGAACAGAACAGGCAGATCCACTGAAATACACCGCTGAGGGGAGCGGTGGGCGAGACAGGAGAGGTCTACTGCGCCTTGTGGGTTAGCTCCCTGACAGAGGATGGAACTCAGGCCACAGAAGCAGTGGTGACAATGTGACAGTGCTGAGACTTAACCCCTATGCCACCAGGGAGGCCCCCAATCCTATTTCAAAGTGTGAAACTTTGCAGCAAGTTCCACAATTTAAGAAGGTACAGAATGGCATGCTGTACTACCATACAAACACCAAAATATTAAAGACGGGAGCATTGTTGGCAACCAAGGAGAATTTCTTTCCAACTCAGAATGTAATATAAATAAATATTATCACCAGTTTCTAGTGTTATCACCCGTTACCCACCAGTTTTTACACACTTCCTCTATATCAAGTACTAGAGTAAGTTGCTTTCAAGACTTTCTTTCACTAAATCTTCAAAGAGCACTATGATATAATTATCACAATCTATTTTACAGGTGAGGAAACTTGAGTCTCTAAATCTCAAAGCTTATCAGGATTCCAAAATCTAAAATCACCACATCTCCAGGGGATCTGGACTATAGTGTCTTGAAGCTTCCTCCATGTCTTCCTTGTATAAAAATATAAAATCAAAACACCTGAAAGCAGGTACATGCACATGAGGCCTGAGGCAGTCAGACATGTCCATCAGACCTACATCTTCCTCCCCTGGCCTCACTGAGAGCCAGTCCAAATGCTTGCTGTGAGAAATCAGCCAAAGCCCTATGCATCCCAGCATAGTTCTGAAAGGCAGCCCTCATTCTTCAAGTAAGCTGTGGCAGTGGTGGTAATGATACTTTTTTTTTTTAAAAGATTTATTTATTTATTTATTTATATGAGCACTGGGTACAGTCAGAAAGTGCAGGAGGGTGAGAGAATTCACCAGAGCCAGAGCGGGGAGCAGAGCAGGCAGAAGGACTGAAGTACACTGCTGAGGGGAGCAGCGGGCAGCAGGAGAGGTCTGCGCGCCATGAGGGACTCTCCTCCGGTGGCCAGGGAGCAGCCGGGGATGGAACTGGTACCTCAGAGGCCGCGGGCAGCTTCACAACCCAGCACTCAACCGCTGCGCCACCAGGGAGGCCCAGATACTTTTTTTTGTAACAAAAAAATTGCTTTGTTTTTGTATATTTTCTAGGTGCCAGGTAGGATGCAAAATTCTTTTTTTTTTAAATTTATTTATGCATACAAGAACTGGGGCACAGGCCAGAGGCGCGGGTGGGTGAGAGGATGAGAGGATTCACCAAAGACAGAGTGGGGAGCACAACAGGCAGACTGACTGAAATACACTGCTGAGGGGAGCAGCAGGCAAGGCAGGAGAGGTCTGCTGCACCATGTGGGCAGCTCTGGGGCTGGGGATCAAACTCATGCTACAGTGGCTGCGGATAGCTTCATAGGTTGCGTCTTAACCCCTTGCGCCATCAGGGAGGTCCAGGATGCTAAATTTTTAGCATACATTCATTCTATCCTCCCAACCCCATCAGGTAAATAATTTTATTGCCATTTTTTTTAAATGAGAAAGTATTCATATTTTAGTATGAAAATATGCTACTTTTATAATCAGGAAATATTTTATAAACTGTACTGACTTTGAGAAAGTGATGGAGAGACAAAATAAAAAGTAGAGAAAAGATATAGGAAGAGAAGAAAGGAAAAAGAAAAAAAGAATATTGATTCAATTTTTCACAAGAGAGAAAATGGAGGTCAAGAACTAAAGTAACTTTCCTACGGTCCTGGAGTCAGTCAGGACTTCTTCTACAGTCAGTCAGTCCAAACTTCTACAATGCCATCTCTAGGATGGAGCAGCATCAAGAGTCACCGACAAACACTCATGACAAAATTATATTTATAGAGAGGGATCATGTTTAAAATGTTCTAACTATAATGTGGACTCCAGTTAAAATCAGAACACTAAAAATGTGAAAACTTAATTTGGCATTTATAAGCATAAAATGTGAACAACACAATCCAAATCTCCTGTTATCACAACCTCCTATCAACTCCAAGTGAAAAATTTTCAAGTTCCCTACATTCTCCTTCATTATGATTCTGCACAAAACACCCATTTCTGAAATATACCATGATTCACTTTTTCCCCATTGGTAACATTAGAACACTCTCACTGTTTCTAAGAAAAACAAAATTAAAACACAAACATAATAAAAATTATACTCAAAGAAAATTTAGAGTTAAGTTCAGAAAATTCCCTTTTCCTCAAAATATCACCTCAATGCATACATATATATGTATGTATATAATATACAATATGTATGTATTTTGGGGGGCTAATTTAACATCTTGTGATGTTTTCTCAGACTGCATAAAACAAAATAGTTCTGTGATGGATCTTTGAAGCTGTCAACTGAAAAGTGATCAATATAAACAAACAAGAATTTGAACTAGCCTACATTAAACATTCATCGCTTAAGTCAACACTAGGAAAGGGAAAACGACCAAAAACTTGCCACCTGATGGAGACAGGAATTCAGTGACCAATGAAGCAATATAAAATCATGGCCTTGTTTCCCTTGCATCAAACCTATAATGATGGTATCTCTAAGATTACAAGAAATCAGTGGCCTCTCTGGTGGTGCAAGGGGTTAAGTCTCAGCACTATGAAGCAATCTGCAATCACTGCAGCATGAGTTTGATCCCCAGTCAGGGAGCTACCCACATGGTGCAGCAGACCTCTCCTGACTCACCCACTACTCCCCTAGGCAGTCTATTTCAGTGGATCAGCCTGTTCTGCTCCCCACTCTACCTCTGGTGAATCCTCTCACTCCACGTACCTCCTGCCCCATCCCAGCTCTTGTATGCATAAATAAAAATAAATCTTTTTTAAAAAATTACAAAGATCATGGGCTTCCCCGGTGGCGCAGAGGTTGAGCGCTGGGTTGCAAAGTTGTCCGCAGCCTCTGCAGCGCCGGTTCGATCCCCAGCTGCTCCCCGGGCCACCACCGGAGGAGGGTCCCACATGGCGCGCAGACCTCTCCTGCCACCCGCTGCTCCCCTCAGCAGTGTACTTCAGTCCTTCTGCCTGCTCTGCTCCCCGCTCTGACTCTGGTGAATTCTCTCACCCTCCCGCACTTCTGACTGTACCCAGTGCTTGTATAAATAAATAAATAAATCTTTAAAAAAAAAAAATTACAAAGATCAGACATGTACAGTGCTTAGCCCATGTGCCTAGCACACATGTGTTCAACATTAGCTTGTATCTAATGATCATTCCACTCAATAAAAGTTACTTAACTACACCTCAGTTGGTTTCTGTGGAAAAAAAAATAGAGATAATAAGTTACCTCATCACAGAAATATTAGGATGGGAAATACAGTAAATATACGTAGAACAACAATGTTAACAACCAACAGTACTCCTAGAGCTCTCTAAAAGGAAGCCCTTTCTAGGGCTGGGAGCTGAACCTAATCTAAAGCAGGCAGCAGCTCATTTCCTCAAATGTAACCTGTGCAGCTGATGCTTAGTCAGCTGCACTTTTACCTGGTTGCCAGTTCTCTTCCCTCTGCTCAAGGAAATTCCCAGCGAAAAAGGAAGCGGAAGGGCTCCCTTCCTCTTGGCAGCGCAGCCAGCTCCAGAAACTTGCAGCTTCAGCCTCCTCAAGCCAATCACCCAAGCCTCACATCTGACTGAAAGCTATCCCCCTTCGCAAGTGCTTGCCAACTATTAGTTTGTCCTCTTCTAAAGGGATTTGTGGGTACAACAATTGTACTAATTAGTTCACATTGATTAATAATCTGAATTGGATTTGAAATAAACATACTAGCTGGGGAGATTCACGAGTAAACAACAACAAAGGCTCCTGTTCCCATTTATGCAGCACTCCCTTTACAGGCAGCTATGGACTATATATGTGGACAGTCTCTCCCAATCAGTGAGACGGTGCTATTATTATCCCTACTGCAGCAGTGAGAAACTTAGGCTCATGGGAATAAGTTGCCCAACATCACAGCTCATTCATGGCAAGGACAGAGCCCAAACCCAGGAGTGATTTCAAAACAAGCATTCTTAATCACCGCACCAAACGAAATGTGGAAAAGAAAAAAAGGAAAAAGGGAAGACTTTTTTAAAAAACAATAATTATTTTGGAAAATCTAATCAAAATTCATTTTCCAATTAAATCATGCTTAAAAAATGGAAATGTTAAATAAAGAACCGGCTACTGCTCACACAACAAGAAGTACTTTAGTCCCAACAACTCCATTACTTGAGAGCACAGGTTTTGTTTTTTTTTTAAGAGGAAAAAACAGAAGTAAGGAGGGAAGAAGTAAGAGAAAAGAAGGAATTGAATAGTTTATTTTTAAAGATTTATTTTTGTATTTATTTATTTATACATACAAGAGTTGGGGTGTAAGCCAGAGATGTGGGGGTGTGCGAGGATTCACCAGAGACAGAGTGGGGAACAGAACAGGTAGAATGACTGAAATACACTACTGAGGGGAGCAGCGGGTGAGACAGAAGAGATCTTCTGCACCATGTGGGTTAACAACCAGGCCAGGAATCAAACTCATGCTGCAGTGGCTGTGGATAGCTTCTTAACCCTTTACACCACCAGGGAGGCTCTTGAGAGCACAATTTAACTGCAATAGATGGAGGCAATTTCTACTGCCACAATATTTATATTTTGTGATTTGTATAAACAAATAATTTATCTTGCCTCTAACAACATTGACTAGACCTCCGTAAATACTTAAAGTCATGATCATGCAGAGATGAGTCAGACTCTAAGAATGATTATCCACCAGTTCCCAAGAGGTTACATACCTCCAGCCCACTGACAGTTCCTCTATGTTTAAATCCCAGATGAATAATTCTTTCAATGTATAATCAATTTTTAAAAATAGAATTAAGAACCCAAAAATAAAACCTAGCTTTTGCAATCAATTTTTGACAAGATGGCCATTTAAATTCAACAGCAGAAATAACAATTTCTTCAAATGTACAATTTTCAGTGAACAGTTCAATGCTGGAACTGGATATACAAATGCCAAAGACTTTGCAATCCTTCTTTACACCAAACATAAAAATTAATTCTAAGTAACCAAAATCCTAAATGTATGAGTAAAAAGTACAGAATTATTAAAAGAAAACACAGGAGTACATCTTCATAACCTTGAGTTTTTCATAGATACTTTGCCAAACTCAAGGTTATGAAGATGTACTCCTATACAAGACAAAAGTAAGCAACACAAGGAAAAAACAAGTAAATTTGGACTACATCAGAATTAAATATTTTATGATGTAAGTGATACTATCAATAAATGAAAAGACAACACAGGGTGAGAGAAAATAATTGCAAATCACATATCTTATAAGAGGCTGGGACCTAGAATATATATAGAACTCTTAAACTTCAAAATGGAAAAAACAACCAAATTTAGAAATGCAAGGAATCTGAATAGACAGTTTTACAAGGAAGGTATGTGAAAAAGACACTCAAGAAAATGTTTCTTCAACTTTAAGAAAATGCAAATCAAAACCAAAATGAGATACCACTTGACAACCCACTAGGATGACTATACTGAAAAAAGAAAAAGGCAGACAATGACCAGTGTCGGTAAGGATATGAGAAATAGATCCTTCACACACTATTGGTTGGAAAGTAAATTACAGCAGCCTCTTTAGAAAATGACTTGGCAGTTCCTCAAAATGTTAAACATAGTTACCACATAATCCAGCAATTTCACTCCTAGTTATTTATCCAAGAGAAATGAAAACATGTCCTGAAAAAAAAAAATTGTACACAAGAGTTGGTGACAGCATTACTTAAACAATCAAAAAGTGGAAACATCCAAACCATCAGTTGATAAATGAGGACCAAAATGCAGCATATGCCATCAAAAGTAATTAAGCACTACTACATGTGTTAACCTCAAAAACATGCTAAGTGAAAGAAGCCAGCCATGAAAGACCACATATTAGATGGTTCCATTTATATGAAATGTCCTGAAAAGACAAATTCACAGTCATCAAGTAGGTCAGAAGTTGTCAGGGTTATGAGGAAGTCAAGGGCAAAGCTAGGAACAACTACAATGATCAAAAAAGTGACACAAAATGTGCTTAAAAGAGATTGTTGAAAACCACCGACCTGTATAATTTTAAATGGGCGAACTCAAAGGTATGTAAACTATACCCCAATAAAACTATTTTTAATTTTTATAAAAACATCTTTTATTAAAAATAACCTAATATAGTCCTTTATAGACAAATAGAGAAAGGCCAAAAAGAGAAAACCTCAAATAGATTTAAAAGGTTAGCCATTTCTGCTCAACAGAAAATAAAAGTTTGGGCATTTCTCCAACTCCACTAAAGAATAAAAATAAAACTATGAGGTTTTTTTGAACACCTGTTAATTTTTACAGGAATAAAATGTCCCCAAAGGCAAATCAGAAGCTGAATTTAGCACTTTAGAAACTGAAATTGTTTCATGTATTTCTTAAATATTGGGTTGTTGTAAAATGCTTTGTAAAGTTTACAGAAAGTATTTCATGGATCTTTCAACATTTAGTTTTCCTAAGAGATTGCACACTTGAAAATGGCTGAATTTTAGTGCTGGAGCTCCTAGTATCAAGGAGCTCTCTAACAAATCTTTTTGTCTTATATCAAAGCAGTTCTTTAAATATTTCCTAATAATTCACAGTCAGCTGGAGTGATACTATCAAGAAAACTAATTTGACAGTTTAACTGTAATCCTGGCACCCCCTTTTATGGGTGGCATACTCTTTTCTCGGGTTTTATTCACTTCAGTACAGTTTAGTTTTAAAAAAGCTACGTTAATATATGTACATTGTGGATAATGCAGCTAAAAATAAATTACACCCCATATCCACACCAGTTGTGCAACCTGATCTGTGATCTCAGTTTCCTGTCTTACTGCAAAAGTGGGTGTAGTTTGTCGTCGCTAAACCAACTTCCTAAATGTACAAAACAAACACATACACACATACCACCACCACAGGCACCTCAAGGGGTAGAGGTAATATCAAAATAAAAACAGTGCCAGAAAATGCATATTCAGGTTAGTTAAAACCTGAAGCTTGCTAAACAAGCTTTTAAAATTTCAAAGACGTAACCAATCATGTTCATAATAAATTCAAACAGCCTAGCAAGGTGTCCAAATGAAAACCAGTCGCCTCCCATATTATCCTTTTTCCCCACCCCTCAACTCCTATTCTTACTCCAAGAATCACTTTTTAAAAAAGATTCATTTTTATTTATTTATGCATCCAAGAACTGGGGTGTAAGCCAGAGGTAAAAGGGGTGAGAGGATTCACCAGAGAGAGTAGAAAGCAGGAGAGGAAGATTCACTGAAATACACTGCTGAGGGGAGCAGTGGGCAAGACAAGGATGGGTCTGCTGTGCCATGTCAGTTAGCTCCCTGGCCCTGGATGGAACTCAGGCTGCAGTGGCTGAAGATAGCCTGATAGTTGAAAGACTTTAACCCCTGTGCCACCAGGGAGGCCCCAATCACCATGTCATTTGTGTTTTGACTTCGTTTTTATTTGCTAAGAACAAGTTTCTAATATTTTATCATCAAATTTGTCAATGTGGTTTATGCATCTTATCTCACTCTTATAAAATCCTTGGCCATTCCAAGATTATTTAAAAAGTTTATTCATCTTTTCTCTTAACGCTTTTTATAGACCTACTTTTAGTCCATTTTAATATGGTTAAATATTAGATCTACAAATTAGGAATTTTTTCTAATGGAAAGGGTTTGGTTCAAACATCAAAAGAAATTTTCTGTTTACATTTGGTAACAGCTATCCCAAGGGAGAATACCAGTTCTCCCCATAACAACAAACATTTATGAACCCATGTTCAGGGCAGCTACTGTTCTAAGTGCATAATCCAATGAAAACCACCCCATTTTACAGATGCAGAAACTACAGAACAGATCAAGGGCACACTAATGTAAGCAGCAAAAACCACATTTGAGCTCAGCTGCCAGCCAAACAGAAATTGTCACAATCAACTATACCACCTCTCTCAACAAGAAATCCTAAGAAATATGGTCAAATGAACTCTCTCACTATAAAACAGTCTTCTCCTTTTTCTATTAAATATGTAACTACATTCTCCACATTTAACTAGCTTAGTTTAAGCACCGAATCTTCATATGATATTTCTGGGCAACCTTTAAAGTAAACTACCCACAGGGCCTCTCCAGTGGTGCATCGGGTTGAGCACAGAGCTATGAAGCTGTCCACAGCCTCTGCAGTGCCGGTTCGATTCCCAGCCAGCCAGGGAGATTCCAACATGGTGCAGCAGACCTCTCCTGTCTCACCCACTGCTCCCCTCAGCTGTGCTTTCAGTCCTTCTGCCTGTTCTGCTCCCTGCTCTGTCTTGAGTGAATTCTCTCACCCTCCCGCACATCTGGCCTATATCCCAGTACTTGTATAAATAATAAATACATATTTAAAAAAATTTTAAAAAAAAAGTAAACTACCTACAAAGTACTGGTGTGTCATGTACATGCCCAGGTAGAGGTTCTTATCCGGACAGTACCATCCCCTGAGACTTAGTGTGTGGGTGGTCAAAAAGGTGAGGAATCAGTGTTTTTACAAAGATTGGCATCTGGGGGTTATCAAGCATGCTAAATATCAGAGTCCCACAAGAGAAAGGACTGCCACACCAAAAAACCAACAGTACAGCCCCAGGACATACTAGTGAGATGGCTGTGTTACAGGTTCACACCAGAACCCTGTCACACCAGAACTTCTGTCATCCACAGCATCAAGACAAATATACACCAGTATGTAAGACCTTCAATGGAAAGGAAATTTAATACAACTAGTGTACAGCAAAGAGAAGGGAAAGACGAGTTTCCAAAACAAACACCGAAGTTACCCATCCCCTATGGGTAAATGCCCAGCCAAACAGGGTTGGCCCAAAGCAGGGCCACTGAGGCCCGAAAGCCTGCCGAAGTCTAAGACATCTCCTGGTGGGGACCCATAGAAAATGGGCAGAAGTTCCCACATAAGTCTGGAAGGAAGAGAGCAAAACCAAAATGAAGATAAAAGCAGCCACTATGAACCTCCCTGTGGGTCTCTCACACACATCTGCTTCAAATAGTACAAGACCAAGAGGCACGCACAGCTTCTTCACAGTCTCTCTGCTCCATGCGCCTCCTCCAAGTCTCCTTCTGGCTTGCCACCCTCCTCCCTTCCTTCCTCCAGTCTCCTCTCCAGCTTCTCCTCCTCCCTGCTCAGCTCCAACTTCCCTTGGGTGGGCAGGGAACCTACAACTTCCCCCTTTCCTCTGGACCATGCTGTTACAGCCCTCCCCCAACACTCCCTTTACTAATTTGTAGCTTTTTCTTTTATCTTTTTTAATAACAACCTGATAGTATTTTTGAGTAGAAGCTCCAGGCTTTGTTCACAGTACCTAATTTTTATTACTTTCAAAGTCTTGCAAGCAATAGAAAGGGAGTATGGAAGGACAACACTGAGTGGAGGAGGAGGGTCTCTACTAATCTGGGACTACCCTCTCTGATAATCCAGGAATACCCTCAAACTAGCCACAATAAGGGGAAAAGGGAATGTGCTCGAGTCCTCCCACGCCCTCTGAGCCCCATTTTCTTCCTGCCACACCACAGCCGGAAAAAAGAAGTCAGAGATTCAGTCTCAACTGCACCTCTTGCTTCCAAGAAAATACAACCCATGACAACCCTCATCCCTGCCCTCCCCCCATCATAAGGAAATAATTTACTGCTCCATGCTTTTCAAAGCCTGCAGCCAGAAGTAGCTGCTGGGCAAAGCGATTTGCATAGAGTGCTTCTTTCTAACCAGCTCTTTCTAAATGGCCTAATACCCCTTACTCAGCAAACTGCAACTTTCATAAACTATAACACTTGGTAGGAAAACACATTCTTAAAAATCTGCTTGCTGTTAAATCCTCTGGATCAGATAGAGCAGAACTTTTTGAGAAAAAAATTCTAAATAACTGCTTCGGCATTTAAGAGAATAGAAGGGACAAAAGGTTTGAATTAGTATTTCACATCAAAATACAGTGTGGAAAAAAAAACAACAATGTGAGGTTTAAGCCATTAGATTATATTTAAAATCTATAGCCATGAGTTCTTCTTTGAATTGCTCTTACAGAGACAGCAGATCCTTGGGAAGAGCCCAGTGTCTACCCACTCACTCTCTTATCAGTTACCAAGGGCACTGGGGAATGGCAAGGTCATGGGAGCAGGCTGGCAGTGCCAACTGCACGCTGATTGGCCTTGGAAGAGTTCCTGAGCTTAGGTCTCCGCCTCCTCAATAACACAAGAGGACGGTGGGACTTCCCAGATTCTCACAGTATGCAAGCCACGTGAGGATGGTTACCCAGGCCCTAGGAGGACAGCATCACTGCCATCAGGAACCTCACAGTCAACAGTGAGACTGTCTCTGGCTTGCAGCCAACCAGAGACATCCCAAGAGGGTTCTAATTTCAAACTGTCTAACCATTATCCTTAAAAATTATTTGAGTGTGCTTAAAGTTCCAATATTTTGACTTCCGACTGAAATTTCTCATATCCCAAGGCAAATAACTCCCTCCAGTCACAATATCCCAATTTCAGCTTATGGTTTGAGAAGATACGGGGGTTCCCACATGTAGGTGCAGCCACATCAACCCAGCTCTTCTCTATGCCTGGGAGCCACTACCTGTGCCCACCTTCAACACTCCATCTTCTGAC
The DNA here is from genome assembly GCF_964194135.1 of Talpa europaea. Classification (NCBI taxonomy): domain Eukaryota; kingdom Metazoa; phylum Chordata; class Mammalia; order Eulipotyphla; family Talpidae; genus Talpa; species Talpa europaea. The sequence goes on along the minus strand of NC_140071.1, from coordinate 45,205,686 downwards.
TATTATCTATTATCTATTATACAAAGGCACCACACCCTCTCCAGGACTCAGCCTTGGGAGGCAGGCAGGAAGAGGAATTAAACTAGAGCTCCCTAAATTTAAATGAAGCTGCTTCCAAAGATAGGAAGTTCATTTTTCTGGAATTGTTCACTTAGTCATAGTATAAGAAATCTAAGCACAATTGGGTAGGAGGAGTTGAAGACCCTTCTAGCACCAACTCAAGTTCTGGGCGCTGGTCCAAGGGGTGGAAAGATGCCAGCTCCCTCCCTCATACAGCTAAGGTGAAAAGCAGAAACCAAGAGGTTGGCATCACAAGCACCATGACAGGCTCACCCTTGGCCGCTTCCCCCACTAGGCCTGAGTTTTAATCTCCTTAAGTCCCAAAATTCCTCTAGAGCACAAACAATTCTGAGAAGTGGGCTGTAAAACTGTCACGAGCGAGACCAACCCATCGATCAGTAACTGGACAGAGACCCCTGCAGTAGATAGATAAGAATGGAATGCTTAAACACTGCATGAGCCAATCTCAAAACACCAGCTCCAACTGCTGCTAAAGCCACCCAATCACCCCCCTAGCACTGTTCAAATTTCCCGCCGCTATAGCAAAGCTCTATAAAAACCTGATTGAAAAGGGGCTCAGGGCTCTCCACCTAAACCCACTGTGTCAGTGATGGTGGGAGCCCAAGCTCGAGCTTGTCAATAAATGATTCTCTTGTGCTTGCATCGGTGACGGCTCTCTGGTGGTCTTTGAACCAGAGGCACAACAAAGGCAAGTGAACTGGCCAGCCTTCCTGAAGGCCAGCAATGTCCAGAGCTTCTGGACTCATCATATAGTTTGGTCCTGCCATATGGGTTTTGAAAACAAATTTGCTCCAACAGGATTGGTACAGAAGGAATTCAGAGCATGTCACCCCAAAATGTGGCATTTGGGGATACTGATTATTTTGAGTTAAAACACTTGTCGCACAGTAGATGTGAGAAGAACATGCTGACCCTCCTTTCTCTTCCTGAAAGGAGCTAAACTCCCACATAAAAGATTCCCTCCCTGTCCCAGGAGGAAGATATTCTTATCAAGAAATAGAAGCTGAGATTGAGAGAAATCTGTACAAACAAATCTTAAAAAATTAATTCTTGTCTTCCTTTAGCCTCCCCATATAACCACTTTTCCACAACTGCCTCTTCGCTCAACCTAAAATAAAAGCATTTAGATTTTTGCCATCCTTATGATGGCTTCTGTGTCACATAAAACTTATATTAAATAAAGGGCCTCCCTGGTAGCGCAGGCGGTTGCCACACTGTGAGGCTGTCCACAGCCTCTGCAGCGCAGGTTCGATCCCAGCCAGCCGGCAAGAATCCCACATGGCACGGGAGACCTCTCCTGTCTCATCCGCTGCTCTCCTTAGCAGTGTACTTCCTCCGTCTGCCTGTTCTGTTCCCCGCTCTGTCTGGTGAATCCTCTCATCCTCCCACATATCTGGCCTGTACCCCGGTTCTTGTATAAATAAATAAATCTTTAAAAAAAAAAGCAGTGATTACTTAAAAAAATAACTTATATTAAATATATATATACTTTCCTCCTGTATATTATAATACTGACTGTACTATATATATTAAATATATATACTTTCCTCCAGCCAAACACCCTAAGAGGGTGAAGAAATCTTTTCCCTCCCCTATACCAAAAGGGAACAATTTGAGTGTAACAGGAAGTGCACTTTTATCTGCAAGAAATACTAACTAAAAGTAGAAAGCTGTGGCCTGCTGAGCTGAGTAGGAAGACATGAAAGGCACACACCTCAGCTTAAGCACCAAGTTCTGAGTCTCAGAAATACATCTGGGGCTACAACTTTCCATCCAACTTCAGCTCATCATCCTTCCACCACTTCACAATTCACAAGGTGCAGCTCTTCCAGTTGTGGAATACATGTTCTTTCAAGGGCACATTCACCAAAATATATCACATTCTATCCTAAGCCAATAGGTTTAAAAGGAATGAATACATACAGAATGTGATTTTTGATTTCTGATCACCATGAAAGTAAATTAGAAAATCAATAGCAAAAGTGTTCCCAGTAAATTCTTAAAATACGTGGAAAAGAACAACACACTTCTAAATAACCATAGATCAAAGAAGAATCACAAGGGAAATTCGAAAATATTTGGAACTGAATGATAATGAAAATACAACATATCAAAATGTGTGGTATACAAAAGATGGCCTTTAAATGCTTTAGAGAAAAAAAATGATTTAAAATAATGGTTTACATGCCTGCCTTAAAAGTTAATAAAAAAGCAGATAAAACTCAAAGTAAAAAGGAAAAGTGCAGAAATCAAATAGAAAACAAACAACTAACGATGAAAAAAATTGTTTCACATGACTAATAGAACTGACAAGTCCCTAGTTAGAACCATTTTATAAAGAACACTAATCACTAATTCACTAACACTAATCACTAATGACTGAGAGGACATGTACTAAGAACATTATTATTTAGAATAAGTTGTCTTTTGTTTTAAAGATTTATTTATTCATAAAAGAACTGGAGCGTAGGCCAGAGGTGCAAGGGGTGAGAAGATTCACCAGAGACAGAGTGGGGAGCAGAACAGACAGATTTACTGAAGTGCACTACTAAGAGGAGCAGCAGGTGAGACAGGAGAGGTCTGCTGCACCAACTCTGGGTTGGCTCCCTGGCCAGGGATAGAACTCAGGCCATAGCATGGTGATAGCACTGAGACTTACCCCTATACCACAGGGAGGCCCTAGAATAAGTTGTTTTGATACAAACCCTTAACAGATTCCTACAAAGGACTTGCATTTAGAAAATCCATGATTGGAAGTAGACTTCAGCAGAAGGGTCAAGCAGCCGTGGTACGGAAAAATAATTACAGTGAAGGGACCAGCAGTGGGAAACCAGTTTATTCCATACACATTTCCCATCTTCCTGCCTCTAGGCCCAACCTCCACAATACCCTGACCTTGCACAAAGGCGGTCATTTCCCTGGTAGTCAAGCCAACACTATGGGCAGGAAGTTTCTCATACTAGACCATCATAGCTTGGGCTCCATGTGGAGACTTGTTTCACTCGGCCACCATTCTCCTTCATCTAGGGGCCTTCCACTACTGAAGAGTCTGGAAAGTGAAGCCACATTCCGTTTTACTGTTAGGGTCCTGGCAATTAGCAGCACTCAGATTATTTGGGAGGAGAAAACAAGGTGGGGGTGACCCTCCTGCCACAGTGCCTGTTCCCACGCAAAATCCTGAAACGGGACAGTGGTATTGCTGAACCTGGGCCCACTCCCGGTGACAGAGAGCCAAAAACCACCATGCCACTCATTTTGGAGAAAAGAACCAGTTAAATGCAAGCTTTCCTGGGGAGGTTCTCCTATAATATCCCTAAGAATAGGGCAGTATTTATGGAGTAAAGAACAAAGGAAAATGCAAGCTGGTAATGTCTAATTGGTGGTTTTATACTAAGTATGGTATAAATTGAATCGGTCCAAAAATGAGCACTCCTTGCTTCTGAATGTTGTCTGTCTAGCTATGAACCAGGCATCTTAGAGCTCTATCTTCCATGACTATTTTTCAGTCCAGGCACCTGGAGGGCACTGAACACTCTTCCGGGTCTGCAGTCTAGAACACAACTTGTCAACTTAAGAAAAACTGGGGTTTATTCCCTCATCTAAAATGGGTAGGGCATTTTTGTCCCATTATTGCAAGCAGCCCACAGCTGTTCTTACAAAATAAGAAGAAACAGGAAATGACTCTTGCGCCTAGTCCTTTCAATTATTTCATAAACAACTAATTCTGTACATTAAATATCCTTCTGCTTATAATACCTAGGGCAGTCTGTTTCCTGTACTGAATCCTGACACAGTTGTATCAACTCTTTAACAAAGATTCTTATATGGGTCTCCCTGGTGGTGCAGGGGTTAAAGTCTCAGCGCTATCAAGCTCTCATCAGCCACTGTGGCATGAGTTAGATTTCTGGTCAGGGAGCTAACCCACATGGCACAGCAGACCTCTCCTGTTTCACCCACTGCTCCTCTCAGCAATGTATTTCAGTCAATTTGCCTGTTCTGCTCCTGTCTCTGGTGAATCCTCTCACCCAACACCCCCACCCCTGGCCTACACTCCAGTTCTTGTATGCATAAATAAATAAAAATGTATCTTTTTAAAAAAGATTTTTATATATATTATCTTGTTCTGATCCCTTTTGATCATATAAGGGTGGCAAGGCACAAATTGCCTCCCATCTGACAAAGAAACCAAGGTTAAGAAACCTTGAGAACTGGGAACAGAAGTGAACTTCTCAACATTAGGGTGACTCAAAAACCCCAGATGTATTATTAGTAGAGCATTCAAGTCTCTTCCAAGAGTTTCTCTAACTTTACAATCTGCCTCAAAAATCAACACACGAATAGTAAAACCTGGATCGCTCCAAAACTAAACTTGCCGCTCCAGAAATTTCCAAAAAATAAAATTCCACTTGGTTAGATTCAACAAATTTAAACTGAAAGGTATTGGGGCCTGGGGGGAGAAGTGTGTTCAAAAAGAAAAGAAAAAAAAAATCAAAGGAATGGAGGCTGTCTTACTTCCAGCCTAAATTTTGACAGGTTACAGAAGAACTTAAGAGCAAATGAACTTTTAACATGCTGCAAATTGAGAATGGAAGTGTCCATATCTCTTCTCCATACTTGTCAATATTCATCTCCATTCTCATCAAGGGTGAGCACTAAAAAACTCAGCTGCAACATGTTCTTTTTTCAACTTTGCAATTTCTTCAGATTCCTCTCCTAAAATCAACATCAAAGCCACATTCCACTAAAACCCCACATCTTATACTAGTTTCTGGTTTTCCCTTCCATTGACACATCTTAAAAGATACCAACCCACTCTCTCTGACATCAGTTTCTCAGTTCCCCAATATTTCCCTAAACACTCTAGTTTCTGCACCTGGGAACCAAGGCTGACCAAAAAGACATCAGGATTCAAAGTCTCACTCTCTTACAAAGCCTACAACTCTCTCCCCAGCACCACCCCTTTTCCCTGCCAGACATGTTATACCCTTGGTTTTCTTTCCACAAAGAGAAAGTTGGTTTTTTAAATGGAGACGTTTATACCTTTGGTCTTTCCCTTTTCATCCTACAACTATTTTTTGGGGGGTGTTAAGATTCTTTTGAGGGGGCCTCCTTGGTGGCACAAGGGATTAAGACATAGCACTATGGAGCTGTCCAGAGCCACTTCAGCGAGAGTTCAATCCCCAGACAAGGAGGTGAGTTACATGGCGTGGCAGACCTCTCCTGTCTCTCCCGCTGCTCCCCTCAGCAGTGTATTTCAGTCAATCTGCCTGTTCTGTTCCCTACTGTCTCTGGTGAGTCCTCTCACCCCCCCCCACCTCTGGCCTGTACCCCAGTTCTTATATGCATAAATAAATTTAAAAAAGATTCTTCTGAGAAGAAGCTCTTGGAAGAGTACAGAATACATACAAACACAAGTGGGTAAACTGCAGAGCTGCATGGAATGAACCCTTAGAACCCACTCTAAGAGACCCCCTCCCCTGGATAGGCCCATTTACTCCAAGGGAGAGTTTCTCCCTCAAGGGACCATATGCTTCTTTCCCTTTGGGAGGCTTTAAGGTCCAAAGCTGAGCTATACAAAGCTCAGATGGTCTCCAAAGAAGTTCTGCCTTAGGAAAAATCTTATAGTCAAGGAAATTCATTATCAATTCACTTGCTCCCAAGCAAGAATGTCACTAGGTTACTGGCTTTGAATTATATTAAACTAGGTACTCCATGATTATTTATCAATTGATACACTGCCTTACGGGTTGTTGTGGTTTTTTGTTTTTTGTTGTTTTTTTTAAGCAAATGAAGTAACTCAACAATGTTCTAGGGTCCTCAGGAATAATGCTACAGAACCAAAGAAAATTTATATTGATTGAGAATTCTATTACAGAGAGCAATTTCATTACTACAGTTACAAAATACTGCCATTGTTTGCAAGAACGCCACTGGAGGAGTTCAATGAGCTTGGGTCCAGAACAAAAGACTGAATTCTTCCCCAGTTTTAGTGACCCAAACACGCTAATGATCAGAGCATTAGGAGACTCGACCCTCCATTAAATTACTTCTTGCAATATAATTGGAGAAGAAAAAAAACTGGAAAATACATCCCATAAGGATCTCATGAGATTTGATTCAAAGTACAGTTGGCCAGTTTATAAAAATGATACTTGAACAAACAGAAGTCTGATTTTCCATGTCTCTTAGTTATCTTTGCATAAATAAGATTTAAGAGGTTGTGTGTATGTGTTTTTCCTACTTTTGTTTTGACTAGACAGTTTCCAAAGGAGTGGGGGTGGGGTGCTGTCTAATCACTATATACTGTAATCTTACTTCAAACCCACAAACTTTCAAAATTTATTCTGTGATAAAAAGCCACTCTAAGTTTTTCCATCACAGCTGCTTTCCTTAAACATCAACCCAATTTTAATCTTACAAGGCAAATTCTTGCAGAAGAAACGCCAAAAGTAAAATCCCGTTTCCTTTAAAATTCAAACAGATGTTTTATATAATCAAACCAATCCAATATTTGAATTTCCTACATGCACACTACATTGTCTCCCAGATTATGCTCTAAAATCTTTTAAAATATCATTAATTCACAAGCTAGATGATAAGAAGATACCACTGGAAATGTTTTAAAAGACATTTTAACTCGGGTTGCAAAGATTCACTTTGAACTACTTGGAAAGTCTTATTGTTTAGGGATAATCACAGTGGTTTAGATTAGTAATTTGATCATCATTGCTCTCAGCATCTAATCAACTAACAGCAATACATAATGAAAACTCACAATCAATGCTGTTTGACTCCAGACACTAACACAGGATCCTTATTCCTAAGTACAATTTAAAAATATTGTTTAGGGCCTCCCCGGTGGTGCAGCAGGTTGAGCGCCACACTATGAAACTGTCCGCAGCCTCTGCAGCACAGGTTTGATTTCCATCCGGCTAGGGAGAAACCCACATGGTGTGGCACACCTCTCCTGCCTTGCCCGCTGCTTCCCTCAGCAGTGTCTTTGGTCCATCTGCCTGTTCTGCTCCCCGCTCTGTCTCTGGTGAATTCTATCACCTTCCCGTGCCTCTGACCTGTACCCCAGTTCTTGTATAATACATAAAATCTTTAAAAAATAAAAAGATCTGTGTACTAAGTGTATCTCCTTTAAAAAAAATTTAAAAATAAAAAATATTGTTTAAGCTGAAAACATTGCCGGGACATGGGGAAATCCCCCACCCTCTTTGGATTCTTCAGATTGAAAAGTAATCAAAACACCATCAGAAGGATTAGCGAAGGAAAAATCAAAGATCACACATACAGAGAATTTATACAGCTCTAGGTTCTAAGAAATAATGGAGGGGACATATTTATTCTGTGTTTTGGGATTTAGGGCATCAAGGAAAGAGGTAGGAAGACATCACATCACAGACAAGAAGGGGTGACTTCATTCTCACTCTAAGCGTAATAAGGATGAGATTCTTATATAGAGAGGAAATGTTCACCAAAAAAACCCTACACCTGCATGTAGGGTAAATGAATTGGTCAGGCTTTTACAGCACTGGCCTCTGTGGCTATCACCTGCGGCCTTGAATGCAGGAGGTGCTCGGGAGCGTGGGCGGGGGCACTCGTGCCTGATGGTGGCATCTGGAGTGTGACGCGGGCGTGCATGAGTGGGCACACCTGAGCCTGGAGGCTGAGGCTATAAGGGCGGCATCAGGCAGAGAACGGCTAAGAGAGGAGGAGCCACAGCTACAAGAGGAAGAGGCCATGAGAGAACACCAGAGAGCCCAAAGAGAAGGGGAGGGTGGGTGTGGCTTGGAGGCCTGCCAGCCTCCTGAAAGCTCCAGGACTCTCCTTTATCCATCTGCCCCAATTGATAGAGAACCTGCCCTATGCGTCCTGCCACAATACCCCATATTCTTCTGCAGCTTAAAAAGGGAGAGCAGTGATAGCTTTCACAACTAGAAAAAGTGCAAATGAATGAGACAAGGACAAAAATTCTTTAGGCCCCAGGACCTTCACTGCTCCCAACCCAAAACAATCTTGGTTCTTTAACTAACTGACAGATCTCCCACAGTTCTCAAGACCTCCATGCACCTCAGTTTCCCACACTGCTTAGTATCCCCCAGCCTACTCCAGGAATATTAAGAAAAGCCTATCTAACTCTTGGGGAGACCACCCCAAAATAGCTTGGTCAAAGGATAAAAAGGAATTTTGTTGAATGGGTAGTTGTGCAGCTATACCAGCTTCTATGAGGGCTTCCTCTTTAAAAAATCAAATTATATATGAACTGACCACGCAGGGCTCTGAAGCACATAGCAGAGGCCATAATCACAGCCAGATGCTTTCTGAAGCTCCTAAGCAGTGATTTACACTAAAGCACCTGAGAAATTGAAAAGTAAACATCCAAGTCTCCATCTAGTTGACTCACCCCGATATATTCACTATCTATGGGAAATCTACAGCTGCTATGTATACAGAAAAGGGGGTGGAAGCAAGCAGTGGGGCAGGAGGTGCTACCTTTTTTCTCATTATCGGAGAGATGAGTCAGCAGCTGCCTCCCCTCCCCAGATCAGCCCTCAGCAGTCATCCCACTCAGACTTGCCACAGCCCAGAGCTACTTGTCAACTTGCCCAGGTCAGCTATAAGGCAGCCCAAGAAAATAAACCTGAAAGAGCAAACGCCATGCTAACTTTCCACCTCGCAGGCAACCTTCACTCTCTTTACTGTTTGGGATAAGTGACAGACTTATCTTTCCGGCAGTCTGAACTTGGCAAACTACACAAAGACCTCTCCAAACCACTCTTTCTGTATTAGCTCACCAGTGAGCTAAATTAGGCAACAGTTCACCATTAGCTGAATCACCACCTTTGACAGCACGGCAGAGCAATTATGTGGGCATTTCACTGCATTTTGCCCCAAGTTTTATAAAAATGAATCAAAAAATAAAAGTGCCAATATTAGTCATAAGAAGCACAGGACTCAAGCTTTATGTACCTAGAACAAATGGCTTCCTTCACAAAGCAGTTAAACTGATCAAATGTCATCTAGACAGGCTAAAGATCCAAATTAAAGAAAATGTTGAGAATGACTGAAATATAGTGTTGATGGCATCTAAAGGGAGTATAATTAGGAATTTTCTTCTTAGTAGTCTCTTAGGAATAGAAACATAGAAGCCACATAACACAATCGTATTCACTCACTTTCACACATTTAACTTTATTTAACACCTATGGAAAAATCATCAAGTTTGAAAGTAAAGATCCACCATCATCTGAACTTAAGCCCAGAAAACATTAATGGCTGCAAGAGTGGCTACTGCATGCTAAATACATCCTTGGTCACCCCATGATTCAGCAGAAGCCGTAGGCTTGATTACAGCACCTACAACACAATCCCAATTCTACAAAGTAATATATATTAAAGGTGAGTGGGGACCTCCCTGGTGGCACAGGGATTAAATCACAGCACTATGAAGGTATCTGCAGCCTCTGCAGCACAAGTTCAATCCCCAGCCAGGGAGGTGACCCACATGGTGCAGCAGACCTCTCCTGACTTGCCCGCTGCTCCCCTCAGCAGTGTATTTCAGTAGATCTGCCTGTTCTGCTGCCCACTCTCTCTGGTGAATCCTCTCACCACCCGCACCTCTGGCTTACACTCCAGTTCTTGTATGCATAAATAAACCAATCTTTAAAAAAAATATATTAAGTGAGTGACTAGATTGTAAAATTTCAAAATATGGTTCTTTCTGCATGTTTCACAAATGCCACAAATTATTCAAAAAAGCTTCAGTCATGGAATGAATAAATATTTTGTGCCTGGATTAAGGCCTTCTAAGGGTGCAATATATGATGTAATGAGGCCCCATAAAGAGCTTCAGGGAGAAATTTTTGCTTAAAAAATGTTTTGTAGGGCCTCCCCCTGAGGCGCAGCAGTTGAGCACTAGACTGCGAAGCTGCCCGCAGCCTCTGCAGTGCCGGTGGTTCAATCCCCGGCCACCAGCGAGGGTCCCACATGTCGCGCAGACCTCTCCTGCCGCCTGCTGCTCCCCTCAGCAGTGTATTTCAGTCAGTCTGCCTTTTCTGTTCCACGCTCTGGCTCTGGTGAATCCTCTTACCCTCCCACGCTTCTGACTGTACCCAGTGCTTGTACAAATAAATAAATAAATCTTTAAAAAAAAATGTTTTATAACCAAAGGCATGGTGTGTTCCACTATGATCAAGGTCACGGTGGTGAATGAGGAAGTTAGGAAATGGGTACAGGTAGTCAGTCAGGAAGTGGGTGCCTCAAGCCCAGGTGTCCCAAGACTATTTATCAATCTGAAACAGGAACAAACAGTTGGAACCAGGAGGGTGGCCCCCAACCCCAGTAGGCCAAGCCCGTTTATCAATCTGAGAAACAACTGATTTAAGTCAAGGTGCCCCCAACCCAATTAAAAATGGAATGTTGAAGACCACCAACACAATAATACAATGCTAAAGCAATGAACCAAAGCTCCTTTCAGGAAAGCAGGCCAAGTAACCTGGGAGACTCAGTGGGCCTCAGTAACCTAGGAGACCTCAGTAACCAATCAGCAAGAGTCCCAATGCTATGACACCCCCACTGCTTGCCCACTATACCCATATAAACACCTGCTTCTTGGCCCCTCAATGGCAACCCACTCAGGACCCCTCTCTGCTCAGAGAGCTTTCCTGTCCTTCCTCTTATCTAGAAATAAAGCTCCTGCTTTTCTGCATAAAGTTGGTCTCAACATTGAATTCTTTCCTAACAGAGAAAAGACACAAGAACTGAGAGCCCTAAGGGTCCTCAGACATCCAGGCCCCTTTCCGCAGGTGTTCTCTCTAAAAGGACACACCTACAGTAAGAACCAGGACATGATCCCACCTCACAAGATCATCACATGCTAGGTGGTATAGACAAGTTTAAGAGCAAGGTCTGAGAAAACTCTCAAAACAAGGGAGAAATCATCACTGACAAAAATGCCTCTTGAGCTCGGCATGAAAAGTAGAGATCTGGGTTTTATGAAGAAAGAATACTTCAGGGAAATTGTTACTATTATGTACTGTGTAATATTCATTTTAAAGTCTTCATGGAGTGTGTGTATGCGCGTGCGCATACACACATTTAAACTACAACCTAGAGGTTCTCAGTTGCCCTGAAGAGGGAGACCCATTCCAAATAACACTTAATCAGAGACCACACTCTAAAATCCTCTTACCTTTGAGGACCTCAGGTTTTGTTAAGCATCATAAAGATGAAAACTCCAAAAACTTTAGGCAAGTAACAAGTCTGCCCTAACTCTGCACTTGACCAAACTTTCAACAGGCTGCTTAGCTGCCTACGGCTGCATCTCTAGGATGATCCAGTCAACTTTCGTCTTTTAAGTTCTTGTCTGGAAAAGTTCATAGCTGTCAAAAGAAATTTACTGCTTGTTCATGTCAACACCTGAAATAGAACCCACCTCCCTTTCTTAAGAGCCTTAATATTGGGAATCCTTCCACTGTCCCTTTGAGATGTATATTTATTTCCTACCACTCTGGATCGCTTTCTCAAGGTCTCAAATGCCCTTCTTTGAAATGTAATCATCGGGAAGGAAAGGGCCTTCTGCAGTCTCAGTGGAAGGAATCTTAACAAGCCAGCTAGCAGAAACAGCTGCTCTAATCTCATATACACTAATGGACCCATCACTTCTCACTTCCTGACACTACCTGGGACACTCACTCCCCCTCCTGCCTAGTCCCTCATTCTCCCCTTAAAACTCCCAGTCAACTCTATGCAAGTCGGAATGGAGCTCAGCTCTTCCTATTGCTATCAGTGGTTACAGAATAAAATGTTTGCAGGGGCCTCCCTGGTGGCGCAAGGGGTTAAGAAGCAACCTATCAAGCTATCCACAGCCACTGCAGCATGAGTTTAAACCCCAGCCAGCTAGAAAACTACCTTCATGGTGCAGCAGACCCTCCTGTCTTGCCCACTGCTCCCCTCATCAGTGTATTTCAGTCAGTCTGCCTGTTCTGTTCCCCGCTCTGTCTTTGGTGAATCCTCTCTCACACACACCCCCCCCCCCACACCTCTGGCCTGTACCCCAGTTCTTGTATGCATAAATAAATCAATCTTTAAAAAAATCTGTTTGCATGGCTGCAACTAATGTCTGACTTCATTTACCTTTGCCAATGGATAGTCTCTGGTGGCTTTACTAATTAACATTAACAGACATTAGAAATGAGCTTTCACCAGGGAAAATCTCAGTGATCAAGTAATAAGATCTGGCTGAAAATACCTTCACCTGGGCTTTCCTGTCCTTGCATGAACTGCTTCTAAGGACAGAGTGAGTGTTCACCTTGAAAATGGGGCCGTGGGTTGATCCATCCATGGGGTCCAGCTGGTTCGGAAGTGTTGCTCAATTTCTTCCTCCTAGAATGACGCTTAGATGAATTTTTCAAGCAAGCTGCATGTCAGTGTACCAAGAAGGGCAAAGAACTGGGACTCCATGAAGCCTCAGACCAAGCTGCCTGCCAGCCCTGTGCCTGACTGCCTGCTATCAGTGTCTGCACGTGTGGCAGAATTTGGTCTAAGACTTGCTTACTTTATAACCTGGCCAGGTTATGAGAAGTCAAGCCTCACCCAACCAGTAACTATTGGCAGCCACCAATATCCATCAAAACAGCCTAGCAGCTGTGTATTCAAAATTGTGTTAGGTCTATCAAGAGCAACAAAATGTGCAACTCATTACCCATTCATATTAGAATAATAAAGAAATAGCAGTCCAGTCATTAAATGTTCCAACTGGAGTCTGGTGGACCAATGTTCACACATGGCTATCACCCTGTAACATCAGTCGAGCTAACTTTTTTCTCTGTACTTAAGTTGTCTCACCTACAAAAGAATGCCAATTAGAACATTATCCCACGCCTCCCACCCCACCCCTAGAATGAATATAATCTAGGTGAAAGTAGACAGCAGTCTGTAGGCATGAAATAAACTTTTAGCTACAGTTATTATAATCATTAATGCTTACGCTTGCCTGAAGTAAATCCTGCCAAGTCTTATTCTCAAATTGCCTTGGAAGGACTGTCTAGATCCAATTACATGTTTCATTTCCCCTCTGACAGTTGCACTGTCATTTTCATAGATGGTTTCCCCCACACTTCTACCCCCAAGCAGTCCACAAGTTCCAGGACAGCAAGGACGCTCTTTGTTCATCACTCATTCCCCAAGGGCCTTCCACTGTGCTGGACACCCAAACGGTACGCCCCTATAATCCGTGTCCATTAGCATCCATTAACCAACAACCTAATCAAAACCGAAGGGTATATCAGAGTTAATATAAAAATAAGATGACCTGGAGATTGTCTAGGTCACTGAATGGGTAATGGCAACTAACAAACAAATTTTAGAGGTTCCTTACTTTGTGCCAAACCCTGTATTAGAGTCTTTATGTCTCTCATCACATGTAATCCTCCCAGTAACTTCAGGATTACCACACTCATTCCACAATTGAGGAAAACTAAGTTAATAGAAGGAAGTAACCTAAAGAGTAAGTAACCTAAACAGCCCTCTCTGTCCATATTACCCAGTTCAAACCCAGACCAGAGTCCAAAATCCAGGCTTTTTTCTGGGTTACACAGTGTTCCTGATAGTCTTCTGTTAAAGTCCTCAAAATTTCTATCTCCCATCTCAAACTTCTCCCAACTTAAATATCCAACTGGTGACTTGCCATCTCCATTTAGTTTATAATCAAATGTAACAAAGTCAAAAAATAACTATGGGCTTCCCTCACTACAACCACATGTCCTCCTCCCTCCCAACCTCCTACCTCACCTCTGTAAATGGCATCATCCAGTTGCCCAGGCCAAAAACAGAATCTGTCTCCTTTCCACACCCCATCTCTAATTCATGCAAAGTTCAGCACTACCTCTAAAATATGCCCAGAAGCCAAGGGCATCCCCATGACTCAGGATTACTGCCTAAATTAAGGGACTACACTCTCCTCCTAGGAAAATAGCAACAGCAGACTTTCAGGGCCCAAAGTCCATCAGGAAGGATTTCTGTTTATTACTAAAGACTAGAACACTGCTTACACATGGAAGGCAGTTAAAAAAACTTTGAAGATCTTTGACCTCTCTACCTCTGTTGGAAGCTCAGAGTAGTAAAACTGGAGTTGTAAGGTCTCACAAAGAAACAGAGGTCAGGGTAGGGCTAACAAGTTGTTAAACAGCTATGGAAGTTTCCAGGAATCTGAGGTCTGATCAGGATTATTTGGTACAGAAAATCAACTCAACCTGACCCCAAAGAGAGAAAATTCCACAAAGGAATGAATTCTTCTCCCTCCCACCAACCCCCAAAGAACACTATAAAAGAACACCCCTTGCTCTAGCAAAAATGCAGATCTTTTAAGACTACCCTCCTGTGTCTCTGAGGGTTTCTTTCTTTAACCTGCTCCTTGCAAATGCAGTTCTTTAACTGCCTGTGTCTATGCAGGCATTTCTTTTTCCTAATAAACCTTGAAAATACAGCTGTGGCCTGTTTGTGTCTATGCAAATATCTTTTTCCTCAATAAACCGGGGTAGCTGAAGGGAAACTGCCGAAATCTTGTTCAGAGGAACCCAAAGGCACCATGCACCCACACCCATCATCAGAACCCCAGCATCTCCATGGTAATCTCTGATACAGTCCAGTATGCATAGTATCCAAAGTGATTTTGTTAACATTTATTTTATTTATTCATGCATACAAGAACTGGGGTATAGGCCAGAGCTGGGGTGGAGGGGGGTGTGTGAGAGGATTCACCAGAGACAGAGTGGGGAACAGAAGAGGCAGATCTACTGAAATACATTGCTGAGAGGTGCAGCGGGTGAGAAAGGAGAGGTCTGCTGCGCCAGGTGGGTTAGCTCCCGGCCAGGGATCAAACTCAAGCAGTAGTGGCTGGAGATAGCTTAATAGTGCTAACCCCTGTGCCACCAGGGAGGTCCCCAAAGTGATTTTTTTTTTTTTAGATTTATTTATACAAGCACTGGGTACAGTCAAAAGCGCAGGAGGGTGAGAGAATCCACCAGAGCCAGAGTGGGGAGCAGAACAGGCAGAAGGACCAAAGTACACTGCTGAGGGGAGCAGTGGGCGCAGCAGCAGGAGAGGTCTGTGCACTATGTGGGACCCTGGCCACCAGGCCAGAGATCGAACCGGTGCTGCAGAGGCTGCGGGCAGCTTCGCAGCCCAGCGCTCAACCGCTGCGCCACCAGGGGAGGCCCCCCAAAGTGATTTTTTTAATGAGTGTTTTATATGTTCTTCATATATTTTGAATATTAGCCCTTTATCACGTACATGACCTACAAATATTTTCTTCTATTTAGTAGACTGCCTTTTCATTTTGTTGATGGTTTTCCTTACAGAAGCCTCTTAGTTTGACATAATCCCACTTGTTTAGTTTTGCTTTTGCTGCCTTTGTTTTTGATATCAAATAAAAAAAAATTGCTAGGACTGATATCAAGGAGCTTACCCACTCATGTTTTCTTCTAGAAATTCTATGTTTTCAAGTCTTATGTTCTATTCTTTAATTCATCTTGACTTAATTTTTGTGTATGATGTGGGACAGGCATCCAGTTTTGTTCTTTTGCATCTGACCGTCCACCTTTTCCAACAGCAATTATCCTTTGTCTCTGTATATTCTCAGTTCAGTTTTTGTCTTTTTTTTAAGTGATCTTCCAAATGCAAATCAAACCACAGCTCTGCCCTTCTCAAAAACTTCCAATAAAGTTTCTTGGGTGGTCACAGTTAAGCAGAATACTCTTAGATATCATAAGTACCATCCCCACAGCCAAGAATGTCTACTTCTTTTAGTGGAGGAGTATTTGCCAAATGTCACTACTTTCCTTTGAGCAAATCCTAGATATCCTCCATCTAACAAAGATTGGAGGGAAAAAATAAATAAAACCTTTCAAAAGCCTGTCACTGAAACCACAATAAAATCCAAACTTCAATGATGGCCACATCTGTCCCTGTCTGCCTCTCTGACCTCACTCATCTATGACAGTCTAGCTATTACGCACTCCCCTCTGTTCCCCGAACACCCTGGAGGGCTCCTTACCGTGAACCTTACTTGGGTGCCTCTCTTCATTAACTAGAGTCAATTCCAGCAGCATCTCCTTAGACAGTTTTCTCCAACAACACTACCCAGTGTTACAGTACCAGTCCCTATTGTTTTGGTTTACATGCTTATGAAATGCCTCCACTCCCCCAAAATGGACCTAAAACTAAGGGCAAATAGGCGGTCCGTCTGGTTCATTGTTAAATCTCCAGCTCCACAGACATAAGAAATAAAAATATATTTAATCTTCATTGCCCGTATGGAAGATGGGAGGTGGGGGTGAGGGGATGTGACTGAGCCTTTACCCTAGAGTACCCTGTAGAATACTAATTCCTGGTAGTGTCAGAATTGATGGAATTGTTTGACATGCTGGTGTCGAGAGTTCGGGAATTGGTTAGCTGATGGAGAAAAAAATACATGACATACATTCAGTGTCAGAAATGTTGTGAGCAAAAACAGATCATACATAAGTGCTCAGAAAAACAAGACTTAGATTTTAGATAGCTTCTGACAGTGTTGTATTTTTTTAATGTAAACTTATTAGCCCCAACCATATGAAATCATAGTCAACACTATCTCACTCAGTTGAGATCTACCACAGTGATACCTCAAACAGTCCTGAGAAAGCAGAAGTCAACTTTCCTGTGACGAATGGCCAGAATTTGGTTCTTTCCAAAGTCATGAGGGGGATTCTAAAAACCAGTCATTAAATCTAGTCAAAATATCAACCATACCGGTAACTTTTTGAAAAGAACATATAAGTATTAGTAATTTTCTAAGCCCTAAATTCATTGCTTGGAGTCACAGAAAGCTTCACAAGGCTTTCATAGGAATAGAGGAGGACAGATGCCCCCTAAATAGCTATACTGTAATTACTGAATAATAAAAATTACTGAATAATTGCATCAAATCGGAAAGTATCTAAAACAATAGAAGATTTGCAAAGCTTTCTTGAGATTTTGAAGATTTGGAAAATAGTCTCTTCCACTTCTCAGGGTATCAGATGGGCCAGGAAGGTGTTAAGTATCTTCTCTCTGTCCTTATCTAATCCAGGGCAAGTTCTTACATCTCAAGAGAAAAACCTCAAGTTCCTCATCTCTGAAAAGGTCAGTCTGAATGCATGCCACTTACTGCATTAGACCTCAAAAATCAAGTGATGACTCCACTAAGTCTTTAGAAAGAGGATGGTTTATCTGCCAGTACAAAGCGCTCCTTACAGAAACTCAGTTTAACCCCTGCATCTCTTAACGACTGGCCTCCATTGTCCTAAGCTGAATCTATGAGCACACCTGTACCTGAACACCCCCCAGGATTAGATCTATTTGTGAAAACACACCATTAAATGTGGACAGACGTGCTGATTATCACTATGGACAGGAAGGAGGAAGCTTCACCTGAAGAAGGCTTTACCTGCTTCGGTTTTGTTTTTTTTTTTTTCAAACTCTGTAGGAAGGACTGAAATTAGCAAAAAAGGGTCACAAACTAATTTTTACTACTAATCGGGAGAAGACGCCTATCCCAAATGGTCATATATGTTTTAAGACCTCATGAGTTTAACAAGAGAGTTACAAAACAGGTCCGGGCAAGTTCAATTGAAAAGAGGGGCGGGAAGACTCGGCTCTCCCCAGGTAGTCGTGTTTGTCTAGCCAGGGCTGGGTCGGGCAACAGGGAGGGCTGGGTTTGCCCTCTTCCCAGACCTGAGTGCGGTAGTTTGGAAACCAGATTTCGAGACGTTATTGAAGATATCGAGCTATTTCGAGATGCCAAGCGCAAGCTGGTTCCTGTGACCCGAGTTTGGTTCAGAGTAAAGCAGATCAGACGAAACCGAACCCAAATCTTCTCCTGGGCTCACTGGGTAGACAGAACCGGGTGGCTATGCAGCTCCGCACCACACTCATTCCCTGGAAAGGGGAGCGGGGGCGCCAGACTCCAGAAGCAACTAGGGATCCTCACCCACCTGCCCCCCCATCCCCGACCTGCCTTCCAAGCCCTCCCAGAAGTCCGCGAGGCCGGACGCCTAGACCTCCGCGCCGCCTCGGGGACTCCCCGCGTCTCCTCTCTCCCACCCATATCACAGGGTTACCCGGCGGCTCAGCGCCGCGCTCCCGGCTGGGCACTCATCCAGGCGGCACGGGGTCAACCCTAGACGATTCACCGCCTCACCTGCCCACTTTCGGTCGCAGCGCGGGGGCGCACAGCCAGCTCGCCCGACACGCGCCACCAGCGTGGCGACCTCCCTGGCTTACCTGGCCCGCACAACACTGCGCTGACATCGCGGCGGCCCACGCCCAGGGGTGCGCTCGCCGCTCCCCTCAGGCCTCCTGGCTCTGTCCGCCTCGAGCTCTCCAATCTGCACCAGCTCAGCACTACACCAAGCAGCCCCAGCTGAGCGCCAGGCTCCACCGCCTGGATAAAAACAGTCTCCCCACGCCCGCCCCAAGCCCCAAGCTCCGCCCCCAAGCTCCGCCCCCAAGCTCCGCCCCCAAGCTCCGCCCCCAAGCTCCGCCCCCAAGCTCCGCCCCCAAGCTCCGCCCCCAAGCTCCGCCCCCAAGCTCCGCCCCCAAGCTCCGCCCCCAAGCTCCGCCCTGCCCGCCACGCAGGCCCCGCCCGCCCGGGGCCTCGGCCCCGCCCCTTCCCTGTGCGCCGCTGAGGGCAGGCTCGCCAGGAGCTCGCACTTCCGCTGGCGTCGGGCGGCGGGGATGGGCCGTCGCTTTCCGGCTGGACGCTGGGCGCCCAAGCCCGCCCACCCACCGTGTGGTGCCGGGCGCTTCCTCGCCGAGGAGGGCTCCCCTGGGCGCTGCTCTGAGCTCCGGGCCCCACTGGGATAGCCACAGGATCCCTGTTCCTGAAATGCTGTCAGCTCCCTCATCTGCCAAGAGAACGTCTCCACTTTAGGGAAAGTCTCCGCTGCCCAAGTTTCCTCGAATCCATGAGCACTTGGCCGTTCTGGTCTGACGTTCCCACTGCTCTGCGGGGCGTCCTGTGAGAGCACTCCCCAGCTTCCAGGTTACTGAGCTATAATATTGTCCAGCCCCTCTCGCCTCCCCTCCTGGGAGAGCGTCCCGACCCAGCGATTCAGTTCGTGTCCCTGCAGCAGCCTCTCACCTGGCCTCACTAAAAAGAGGCTCCCCAATAATTTTTTGTACCTTGTGGGAGTTAAAGAGAGCGCCTTTAGTTTTTCTCCCTATGCAAACCTATTCTTCTCACAGCCACTTCTCCAGGAAGAGTAAAGGGATTTTCGTTAGTGTGAACCTCGCCAAACTCTTTTATTCTTTTTTTTTTTTTAATTTATCCGTCCATGCACACAAGAGCTGAGGGGTGAGAGGATTCACCAGAGACAGAGTGGGGAGCAGAACAGGCGGATCCACTGAAATGCACTGCTGAGGGGAGCAGCGGACCAGTCAGGAGAGGTCTGCTGTGCCATGTGGGTATCTCCCTGGCCTGGGCTGGAACTTGTGCGGCAGAGGCTGTGGCTAGCCTCACAGGTTCTGTCCTAACTGGTTGCACCACCAGGGAGGCCCCAAACTCTTTTATTCTTTAACCATTACTGTTTCCGTTCCATAAATCAGGCAATCCAGACAAGTCTTTAAAAATTACTTAAAGCTTAAGAGGTAAAAAAAAAAAAGGACCTACTCCCTGTTTCTGGTCCTTTTGCACAGGACACTAAATTTTTATCTTAACTGGACTAACTCCAGACAACCTTTGACAAGAGAATGTCTTGTTAAGACAGTTTGACAACAAGATTAAGAGGAAAGTTGTGTGGGAACCAGTCCTTTAGGTAATGATTGGCACAGGATCTACTAAAGTCTCAGATGCCATGATTAGAGGACGAAAAATAAGGCCCTATTCAGTGCCATGGAAAATGATGAGAATTGACTCAAAGACTTAATAATACTAATTTTTTAAAAACAGCATAAAATAGTATGACATCAGCACAGCAACCTGGTCCTTGGTTACGAAGCAGACCAAGTTCTCACAGGGACTTTAGTGAGCTTCATTGTTGGCTGCTGCAGTCACTTTGGCCTCACTTCTCACCTGCCTAGCCTAGATAGGCTTCTTGACTTTCTGCCAGGCTAGGAAGAGCCAGGCAGCTTCCTGGAAAGGAAAGTGTGAAATCTATATAAATTAGAGCTGCTGGAACTCAAGGCCTCCTCCCTTTAGAGAAGCAGGGGATCAGAAAGAGGGTGAACCCTCACCAAGGACATCTGGGTTAGAGGCAGAGCAGTAATAGGATCTAGGCGTCTTGACCCTGAGTCCCGTGTTCTTTTACCAAATTGCTGCCATTGTGGGAAGATTCTATGACTTTATTATTACTGTGTGGAAAGCTTTACCTCCACACACAAAACTGAAACACTTAACATTTCACTGTATACCTATTCTTCCAGTTATTGTCCTTTTTTAAGTGAAATCTTTTTTCAGGAGCTGCTGCTGGTTAAAGGTCAAGCCCAAGAACCAGCCAAAATCAGCTTGGGGCTTCCCTGGTGGCCAAAATCAGCTTGAATCTGCATCCCCATTTGAGAAATGCAAGCATGTAACAAAAAAAAAAAACGACCTGCAGAGTTCAATCCTGAGGGAAACCTGCTGCCTTGTTTGCTTACAGAGTAACCCTTGAGTTTATACAAGTATCAGACAGATCAGACATATCTCTGCAGTTTGCCAGGCAATAAAGTGTTTGCTCTGCTTTACCAATCGTGGTTATTTTATTAAATGACTTGCAGTCAGCAGAGGTGGAACATCTTAGAGTGGGTAATGCAACTTCATAGAGAGACAGAGAGAAAAAAAAAATGTCAACTGGAGATTTGTAGAGTGGGTATAGTGGAAACCCACACTTCCAGAACCAGGAAGTTGCAACTTTTAATTCTACCAAGAACTTTCTGGGCAACCTCTGAGTCTCAAGTTTAGCTTCTGTAAAACAGAGCTAATAGCACATTCTCCAAGGATTGGAATAAAACCATGGGGTACAGGGTCTGCCTTCATAAGCAGTGACTAAATAATTGCCCTGACTGGTATTGATAAACAAGTTAAAAAGTTGTCAGCTAATCTGTGCAGGTTTACTTCCCCTCCATACTGGGAGATCTCAAAGGAATGTGGGCAGGCCAAGAGGTTTCTCATTTATTGGTCTGAGGGCTGTTGCAGTTACTATTTTTGGGCTGGTTGGTAGTGTCCTTTGTATCTTTGGATGGCTAACAATAACATTGGTGATGTTAGTAGATATAAAACAGTGGCACCTTACTTTTATTTTAAGTGCTCTGCAGACTTTTTTAAGGAAGACACTTATACATGGTGTTCCTAACTGGTAGGGAGTTTTAGAGGCCTTCTCCTTTCATGTGGATTTTTCAGGAACAAGAAGTAATAGACCTGTTTTAATAAGACTGTAATTCTTGGTATGTCATGTGAAATACTTCCCGCACCAAAAAAAATTCTTACATGAACTGAATTAGCTCCTTTACACAATATAATTACAGATGTATATACATGACATTATAAATAAACAGTTTATAATTTGCTTTTTTTCCTCCTGAATTTGAATGTTTTTTTTCAGTTTTTCCTTTTTTTTAGGAAAAGGTGGTGAATGTTGAATTTAGAAACACCACACACTATAATTGAAATCGGCCATGGTATATATATATTATTAAAGAAAAAAAGCATATTCTCAGACACCTACTATTTCACATTTAGTAAGTTTAGAGACCATCATTACCAATTTAATTTCCAGTCCAAGAATGGCTTAAGAGCTAGCAAAGTTATTTTAATTCCCTAAAAATTTCTTAACTTTGTAAAAAACCTAGCAACATCTTCTGGTTTTTGTTTATTTGTTTGTTTTAAGATTTATTTATTTATGCATGAAGAACTGGGGTATAAGCCAGAAGTGTGGGGATGGGGGTGGTGAGAGGATTCACCAGAGAGGGTGGGGAGCAGAACAGATAGACTTACTGAAATACACTGCTGAGGGGAGCAACGCGTGAGACAGGAGAGGTCTGCTGCACCATGTGGGTTGCTCCCTGACTGGGGTCGAACTTGTGTTGCAGTGGCTAGTGATGGCTTGATAGCACCGTGTCTTTAACCCCTGCACCACCAGGGAGGCTCCATCTATTAATGTTTTTTAAATATCAAAATATTACAAGGCATAAAATTAAAATTAACATCTCCCTTCCCCACATTTTACCCCTCAATCTCCTTCCCAGAAACAATAACTTTCAATTATTTTAGCAGCTTTTCCCTTTACCTCCATATTTTCAAATAGTATTCTTACGTTGTTTTTTTCCTGATCTGTTGTGTGTTATCTTTTATATTCCACTTGGGCTCATATCAAAGCCACTGAGCATTTTCTTTTATTAAAAAAAAAGATTTATTGGGCCTCCCCGGTGGCGCAGTGGTTGAGCGCTGGGTTGCGAAGCTGCCCGCGGCCTCTGCGGCGCCGGTTCGATCCCCGGCTGCTCCCCGGCCACCGGAGGAGGGTCCCACATGGTGCGCAGACCTCTCCTGCCGCCCGCTGCTCCCCTCAGCAGTGTACTTCGGTCCTTCTGCCTGTTCTGCTCCCTGCTCTGGCTCTGGTGAATTCTCTCACCCTCCCGCGCTTCTGACTGTACCCAGTGCATGTATAAAAAACAAACGGACAAACAAACAGACTAAATGAATAAAGCATGCCTCTATAAAAAAAAAAAAAAAAAAGATTTATTTATGCATACAAGAGCTGGAGTACAGGCCAGAGATACAGGGGGTGAGAGGATTCACTAGAGACAGAGTGGGGAACAGAACAGGCAGATTGACTGAAATACACTGCTGAGGGGAGCAGCGAGCAAAACAGGAGAGGTCTGCTGCGCCATGTAGGTCACCTCCCTGGCCAGGATAGAATTTGCTCTATAGTATTTGCGGATTGCTTCATAGTGCTGACATTTAACCACTTGGGCCACCAGGGAGGCCTGAAGTCTGAGATTTTGAGGAAGTAACTTAATTTCCTCCTCTATGAAATGATGAGTATTGATTAAATGTACATATATTAAAGTATAGTCGGATCCTCCGCCCACCACCACTTTGTAACAAAAATTTTCCTAGACTGAAAATTAGGACTAAACAGAATTAAATTCTAACCATTCTTTGTTCTCCTTCAGTCTGGCCCCTCCTTGTGATTAACCTTTAACTCCCTAACAAAAATTCTCTGTGCTCCTTGGACGTTGATAGTAACAACCAAAACAAACATCTGTCCCACTTCCTTCACATCCTGCACCTCTCACTTTCTTCGCACTTCTAATATAATCACAGCACTCCAACCATTCAGGGAGCCAGCTCTTAGGTTCCAATCCCCGTGACTCTCTCTTCTTTCTTGGTTTGCTTTTGTTTTGGTGGAACAGTGCATGAGTAGATCCAGATTCTAGAACCACTAGAATCTCTACATTGACTTTCCTTGAAAACCAAGGTGGTAAGGACTCCCTGGTGATGCAAGGGGTTAAGCAGGGCACTGTGAAGCTGACTGTGGCCTCTGCAGCCAGCTAGGGAGCTACCCACTTGATCCAGCAGACCTCTCCTATCTTGCCCGCTGCTCCCTTCAGCAGTGTGTTTTAGTTGGTCTGCCTGTTCTGTTCCCTGCTCTGACTGGTGAATCCTCCCATCCGCCACACACACCCCTGCCCCCCACCACACCTCAGGCCTGTACCCTGGTTCTTGTATGCATAAATAAATAAATCTTTTAAAAAAAGGAAAGAAAACAAAGGTGGTGCATATGGTGATGATGGTGGTGGTGGAGGATATGATGGTTACAATGACGGAGGAAATTTTAGTAGTGGTAACTGAAGTCATTTTTGGAGCTGTTGGCTTCAGAGAGTGGGATCCTTGGGTTTACTTTGGGAAAAGTTTCACCAGAGGTCCCCTTTCAGTGGCACCAGCAAATTTCCCAGGAAAATTTCTCCTGGGATGTTAACTAACACAGGGATGTTAGTTATATCTAAAAGGGCAGGTTTACTATAAAAGGGAGAGGAGAATAAAGGACACTTTCGTGCGGGCAGAAAGAGCTACTCCAAAAGGGACTGGTTTGCTAAGAGAGAGGCCTGCATTGTCACAGGAAGGTGGCCTTAGGAAGAGAGCTGCTTCTACTGAGGGAGGTCAGTGAGGAGAAATCCCAGCATGGTACAGGTCACTGGGAGGCAGGAAGCTGCTGCCCTGCAGAGGGAGAAAGTGGTGAAAAGAAGCACCTGCATAGTCTCAGGTGGGCAGAAGGACTGCTGCCCTGTGCCAGTGCAGAGACTGTACTGATATAGTCTTCTCTTCAGGAGGGGCTCATTCCTTTGTGGAGTGGTCTGTTTGCTGTTGATTTTGAAGAATTATGTAGAATTTGAAAGGGACCAGAGATTCTACATTGGCCCTCAATCTCATCTTTACCTCTAGTCTGCGCTCTATGACACCAGCAGCAAGTCTGACACTTTGTCTGCATCTGTGCCTTGGCACCTAAGGATTTTTAGTTCCTATAGCTAGTTTAATGACTATGTTAGTCACTCCATTGTGTCAGCCAGGTTTCTGGTCTTGTGCTGCCTCCATTCCAACTTTTTTATCCTCATCCTCCATCAGTAACTACAGTAGTGGTAAGAACGATAAAGATTTTGGGAATTTTCGTGGGTAACAGCAATCAAATTATGGACTATTGAAGGAGGGCAGTTGCTTTTGTTTTAAGATTTATTTTTATTTATTTATACATACAAGTACTGGGGTCTAGGCCAGAGGTGCGGTGCAGTAGGGGTGGGGAGAGGTGTGTTGGTGAGAGGATTCACCAGAGACACAATGGGGAGCAAAACAGGTAGATCTACTGAAATCCACTGCTGAGGGGAGCAGTGGGAGAGACAGGTCTGCTGCACCATGTGGGTAGCTCCCTGGACGGGGATCGAACTCGTGCCGCAGAGGCTGTGGATAGCTTCACAGTGCTGTGCTTAACCCCTTGCGCCACCAGGGAGGCCCTATTGAGAGGGATTTTTAAAGAAATGTTCTTTTTTCCCCATAAATTCAAGTAATTAGCAGTGCGTTGCCTGGTTATGATTGTATAGGGTACATGTGTTAATGAAAAGGAGAAATAGTTTGTTATTATTAATTATTGTATAAGTACTGAAAACTAATGTGTCTTCAGCACTCAAATAGTACTTTAAGAGTTTTGCCTCAATATTTTATTTTATTTTTTATTTTTTTTAAGATTGATTTATTTATGCATATAAGAACGGGGTGTAGGGCAGAGGTGCGGGGCGGGGGAGTGAGAGGATTCACCAGAGACAAAACGGGGAACAGAACAGGCAGACTGACTGAAATACAATGCTGAGGGGAGCAGCAGGCAAGACAGGAGCAGACTGCTGCATCACGTGGGCTAGCTCCCCGGCTGGGGCTTGAACTCATGCTGGAGTAGCTGCGGATTGCTTCATAATGCTGCGTCTTAATCCCTTGTGCCACCAGGGAGACCCCTGCTTCAATATTTTAAAGATTCTCTTTTTCATCCATTTTTCATTATTAATTTGCTTGGCAAGTCCTTAGAGTATAGCTAATACAAAGGAAAATACTCCTTAATAATGCCCCAGGGACCCCAAATTCCAAATTAATGAAGAGCATGCTGAGTTGTTCAACAAGTTTTTCAGCATCACTAAAACCTTCTGGGAACAAATTAAAAATTTTAAAGTTCTCTTGGATGAGGAGCCTACTCTACATATCTGTAATAAGTATCTCTAATGAGTGAAGAAATATCTGTAATATATGATAATGATTATTAGTATATAATAATAGACTGTATATATGTATTATACGAGGTTGTTTTGATGAGATACTGGGTTCAGTGAGCAGGATCCTTGGGTTATCTGTGGGAAAAGTTTCAGCAGAATTCCCCTTTCAGCAGCACATGGCACATTTCCCCAGGAGACATTTGGTTGTATGCATAAAGGGCAGATTTATTAGGGAAAAGGAAACGAGAAGAGGCTTGCACAGGCAGGAGTGGGCAGAAAGAGCTGCATGCAGGCAGCCTTGGGAGACAAGCTGCATTTTGCCAGGATAAGAATTGTCATAATATAGTGTTTCTTTTGGGGGGAGGGACTCATTCCTTTGTGAAATTGTTGTCTGTGGTTAAATCAATCACTTCTAGGGTGTGATTGGGTTAATATTTTAAAGATTTATTTATGCATACAAGAGCTGGGGTACAGGCCAGAGAGGACTCACCAGAGACAGAGTGGGGAACAGAACAGGCAGACTGACAGAAATACACTGCTGAGGGGAGCAGCGGGCAAGTCAGGAGAGGTCTGCTGTACCATATGGGTTTCTCCCTGGCCGGCCAGGGATCGAACTCATGCTGCAGAGGCTGTGGATTGCTTCACAGTGCGATGCTTAACCCCTTGCACCACCAGGGAGGCCGATGATTGGGTTAATTTTTAAGGACCGCTGCTGATTCTCCAACGGCCCGCAATCTCCATAGCCCTACCTCTGGTCTCCTCAGAGATATTTTCTTTCTTTGAAGATTTATTTTTATTTGTCTATACATACAAGCACTGGGTTGTAGGCCAGAGGTGCAGGTGCAGTGTGTGTGTGTGTGTGTGTGAGAGAGAGAGAGAGAGAGACAGAGAGAGAGAGAGAGAAAGAGAAAGACAGAGAGAGAGAGAGAGAAAGAGGGGTTTCACCAGACATAGAGTAGGGAGCAAGACAGGTGGAGCTACTGAAATACACTGCTGAGGGGAACAGCAGTTGAAACAGGAAAAGTCTGTGCACTGTGTCTGTTAGCTAAGTGGATTAGCCATATGGGTTAGTTAGCTTTCTGGTGCAAATCGAACTTATGCCACAGTGGCTGGAGATAGCTTGATAGCACTGAGACTTTAACTCCTGTGCCACCAGGGAGGCCAGTCTATAGCATAGATTGCTATAGAAAATATAGGGATTTTTCCTTTCTATAGCTGGTTAATCATCAGAAACCTCCAGTTTCTGGGCCTCCCTGTTGGCGCAGCGGTTGAGCGCTGGGTTGCGAAGCTGCCCGCAGCCTCTGTAGCGCCGGTTCAATCCCCAGCCACTGGGCGAGGGTCCCATGTGGTGCGGAGACCTCTCCTGCCGCACCCACTGCTCCCCTCAGCAGTGTATTTCGTCAGTCTGCCTGTTGTGTTCCCTGCTCTGGCTCTGGTGAATTTTCTTACCCTCCCACACTTCTGACTGTACCCAATGCTTGTATAAATAAATATATAAATCTTTAAAAAAAAAAAAAAAAAGAAAGAAACTTCCAGTTTCTGGCCTTGTGAAGCATCCACCCCAAATTTTCTATGCTAAGCCGCCATCATTTTTTTTTAAAGATTTAGTTTATTGTATTTATGCATGCAAGAGCTGGGGTGTAGGCTAGAGGTACAGGGCTGTGAGAAAATTCACCAGAGACAGAGTGGGGAGCAGAACAGGCAGATCCAATGAGATACACTGCTGAGGGGAACAGCGGGTGAGAAAGGAGAGGTCTGCTGTGCAGTGCCACAGTGGCTGCTGATAGCTTCATAGTGCTGAGACTTAACCCCTTGTGCCACCAGCAAGGCCCACCCTCCATCATTTTACACACACATACACACATATCCCATCACCACCTCATAGTTGTATTGTCTTCACTCAGATTTTCAGTTAACCTTTTGTTACAAAAACTCAGTGGAATGTTTTAGAGAAGCTTTGCCTCTTTCACTTAATTAAAATATGTAATAGTCGGGCCTCCCCTGGTGGCGCAGCGGTTGAGTGCTGGGTTGCGGAGCTGCCCGCAGCCTCTGCAGCGCCGGCTCAATCCCCAGCTGCCGGCGAGGGTCCCACATGGCGCGCAGACCTCTCCTGCCGCCCGCTGCTCCCCTCAGCAGTGTACTTCAGTCCTTCTGCCTGTTCTGCTCCCCGCTCTGGCTCTGGTGAATTCTCTCAACCTCCCACGCTTCCGACTGTACCCAGTGCTTGTATAAATAAATAATCTTAAAAAAAAAAAGTAATAGTCTCAGAGATTTTTTTTTTAAGACTTATTTATTTATACAAGAATCGGGGTACAGGCCAGATGCGCGGGAGGGTGAGAGGATTCACCAGAGACAGAGTGGGGAGCAGAACAGGCAGACTGATGAAACACACTGCTGAGGTAAGCAGCAGAGGAGACAGGAGAGGTCTGCCGCGCCGTGTAGGACCCTCCCTGGCCGACTGGGATCAAACCGGCACTGCAGAGGCTGGGGACAGCTTCACAGCGCAGCTCTCAGCTGCCTGCGCCACCAGGGGAGGCCCTCGGAGGAGATTTTTAAGTCTCCGTTTCTACTTTAATTTTTTTAAAGATTTATTTATTTATGCATACAAGAACTGGGGTACAAGCCAGAGGTGCAGGGGGGTGAGAGGATTCACCAGAGACAGAGTGGGGAGCAGAACAGGCGGAGCTACTGAAATACACTGCTGAAGGGAGCAGCGGGGGCAGACAGGAGAGGTCTATTGCACCATATGGGTCACATCCCTGGCCGGGTATCGATCTCATGCTGCAGTAGCTTGGGATTGCTTCATAGTGCTGTGACTTAACCCTTTGTGCCACCAGGGAGGGTCCCCTTTTCTGCTTTTAGAAGTAAATGTTTGGGAATATCAGAGAAATAATAATTACTGTCATGATTCAACTTTAATATTACATTTTTTAAATTTCTGAAACTAACTTATTTCTGTTCTTCTGCATTCCAAGGAAAATTATTCTAACATCTTTGGTTTTAAAACTCAATCCAAAAAACTTTCCATATCCTGATTTCAAGTAAACACATTCCAAAAGGCTTGAAGTTGAAAGAAGCAGAAGGGCAAAAGAGAAAGGCACTCTCTGTTTTCCACTTTAAGTCATTCTAATTTCCTGAAGGGAAGTACAAGAGGTAAAGCCATTTCTTTAAATAAGAACCTTTTGAATTATCTTATCTTTTAAATGTGTGTTTAAAGAGACTACCCCTGTTGGTTTCTTTTAAATTTGCTTTATATGGTGCATCCTTTGAAGGAAGAGCTCTTCATAGGTGATTGGTTTTAAAAGAACCATAGCCAGTTAACTGCCTGTGAAGCCATATAGTTTCCTGAAAATCAATAAAAGGCTTTCATTAGGGTTTCACTTGAAAGATGTTTACATTGTTCTGTAGGATGGAGAAGAGGAGGGCGCTTCCAGAAGTCTCAGAAGAAGACAATCCAGCTTACTTATTCGTAATTGGATTTTAGCTACAGAAAGCATTTTAGATTCAACAGTAGGAGAATTTTAAAGGACTGAGAAAAATTGGTAAGAAAATGTTCAGTGACCATTTCACATTTGCTTCACTTCTTTAATGCAAGACAAAAATACCCTACCAGGAAAGTGAATATCTCTGAAACTCATAAGTTTAGAGACAACAGCTTTAGAAAAATATACATATGCATATATTGAACGGATACCAATCAATATTTTTTTATTTATGTGTGTGCTTTTTCCTATGCCAATTGCACAAGTTGAAATGCAAGAGTAAACATTCCTATTCCTTTGCTACATTTAAAAGCAGTGGAATTCTGTTGAGGACCATGACACTTGAGGGTCCTTGGTGTCTCTTGAGAAAAGAATTTCACCAAGCACCAGAATGAAGGCAGTAACAAAGTTTATTAGGAAACATTTATGAGGAAACAATAGCCAAAACACTGGGAGAAGGAGTGGGCAGTCTCAGAAAGCAAGACAGATGCCCAGAGCAGTAAAGAAGTAGGGTTTAAGAGGTTTTTTTTTTTCCTTTCTGGGTGGGGAGGGAGCCCTCTCAAGTATGCATCCCTTGCTCCCATCACTTCCTCCCCATTCTGGGACCAGTTGGGACTACCCCTCCCTCCCTTTTTTCAAGTGGGGAAAACTATAGTTCAAAGACTCTTCTCAGGCCTCCCAGACCTGCCAGACCTTATCTGGTCCTTTAAACAAAGTGATAGTCCCAGCTGGACTGTGGGGTGCAGATATGCAGCTGTGCTCCTTTGGGGGAGGCAGTGGGGGGCCCGTTCTATCCCTTACATTTGTGTTCCATAACTGGACTTTGTTTTCTTGAAGAAGCAAGTGGACACAATCATTTCTTTTTTTTTTTTTAAGATTTATTTATTTATGCATACAAGAGCTGGGGTATAAGCCAGAGGTGTGGGGAGGAGGTGAGAGGATTCACCTGAAATAGAGTGGGGAGCAGAACAGGCATATCTACTGAGATTCACTGCTGAGGGGAGCAGCAGACAGGACAGGAGAGGTCTGCTGCGCCATGTGGGTAGCTCCCTGGACTGAGATCTAACTCATGCTGCAATGGCTGGGGATAGCGTCATAGTGTTGACACTTAACCCCTTGTACCACAAGAGAGGCCCTAGACAAAATCATTTCTGAGCCACCATTCGAAGTGTGAAATCCAAAACAGGGAACTGGGACTCCAGGCACGGTAAACTGAGTTAGGGAACAGGCACAAATTTTTTCCTTGAACATGGGAGCAATTAGTAGAAAATAAGAGTTAAAACCACATGATAGACTTGAAAAAGGTGGGGTGGAAATAAGGGACAAAAGGAAAGGTTGGCCATTTAGCAGAGAAATAGCTCAAATGAAATCTCTCTGAAAGAAAACCTGACATTCAAATTTATGAAAGGCTTTTGCTATTGTCAGCCTCAAGATTGACCTCTAGCACTTTAAAGGTAGTGACTTCATGTGCGTTAACTTTGGGCTCATTTCCCTTTTAGAAGTACAAGATTTTTAAATGACATTATTTTTAAATTCCTTAGAAGTACAAGACTTCTAAGTGCCATTAATTTTAAATTTCTTTGACACATGGGGAAGTTAGGAAACAGAGTAGAATGACTTAGCTTCTACTCTGAGTGTAGGGCTCAGTGCTTGGGAGGAAGAAATCCCAGTAGATGTGAAGCCTTCTTAGCGTTTATGTCTTTAAGTATGTCAAGTGCTGCCTGTATCTATATGTCCCCCTAGGCAGGATTGTGTGGAAATCTTCCTGGAGCCCCTGTGAGCTGCAGATACTGAGAGGGGCTAGAGAGGGGGAGATCAGCTGAGACACTAAGCTGGTATACTAGGAAATCTGCACACACATATTGTTTATGGCCTGTCTGCTTTAACTTAATTTCCCAGCTCAAGGACAGGTCTGAAGGAGTGCAGGGAGCCAGCGCTATCTGCCGACCAGCCTCAGCACAGTGGGGTGAGCCTGAGGCGAGGTGTCCAGGAGGGCAATAAGGAGCTCCAGGGGCTGGACATCACAGTCTCCTGGCAGCAGTGAAGGCCGGCTTACTGCTAAACTGTCTTTGTTCAACTCACTATAAAAAGGCAGCTGGAATGGCCTCCCTGGTGGCACAAGAGGTTAAGATGTAGCACTATGAAGCTATCTGCAACCACTGCAGCAGGAGTTCTATTCCAGGCCAGGTTGCTGACCCATATGGCACAGCAGACCTCTCCTGTCTCACCCACTGCTCCCCTCAGCACTGTATTTCAGTCAGTCTGCCTGTTCTGTTCTCCACTCTGTCTCTGGTGAATCCTCTCACATACCCCACCCTACATCTCTGGTCTGCACACCAGCTCTTTTATGCATAAATAAATAAATCTTTAAAAAAAAAATAACAAGGCAGCCGGAAAGGAAATGTTAAGGCAGTTTCTTTAAGGTGTTAACCCCCTATCTTACAGATTGCCAGCTGTCTGATTAAAACTCGTTTTAAAGATTCAGTTCCTGGGCCTCCCCAGTGGCACAGTGGGTTGAGCACAGTGCTGTGAAGCTCTCACAGCCTCTGCAGAGCAGGTTCGATTCCTGGCCAACCAGGGAGATACCCACATGGCATGGCAGACCTCTCCTGTCTCCCTGCTGCTCCCCTCAGCAGTGTATTTCAGTCAGTCTGCCTGTTCTGTTCCCCACTCTCTCTGGTGAATCCTATCAACCTCCCACACCTCTGGCCTGTACCCCAGCTCTTGTATAAATAAATAAAAATTCTTAATTAAAAAAAAAGATTTGATTCCTGTCTCTACTTTATTGGCATTCAGTGGTGACAAGTGGCTCAAACTCTGGTCTTCCGGGTGCAATACCTGTTTCTGTCTTCCCTCAGTTCATCTCTGTGGGACTCCCCAGGGACTGACAATACCTTAGCCAAATCAGAGTTCTGTAACTCAGAATCATTCACACTGGGAGGTCTTGGATATAAACAGGTCTTTGATGATCTTTTAGTTCAGATGGGATCAAAATTTTAGAATGGGGGCCTTCCTGGTGGCTCAAGGGGTTAAGACCCAGCACAATGGGCCTGTTCTGATCCCCACGTTCTCTAGTGAATCCTCTCACTGCCCCCCACCTCTGGCTTACACCCCAGATCTTGTGTGCATAAATAAATAAATATTTTTTTTAATTTAAAAAATGTTAGAATGTATTGACTTACAGAAACTGAGTCAAGCCTAAGGAAGTGAGTTGATTAGAGAATTAAGACTGAGGACTCCAGCCAAGGCACAATCTCGAAAAAGCTCTGGGAATGCTGTCCAAATTCTCAGCTGCACAATGAGAATCGTACGGGGAGACATTTTACATTTGCAGGGAAACATTTTACATTTTTAAGGATTTTTACACAGAAAATCTGAGGCGATGACCCGGCAGTGTATTTGATATTGTCTGTGTATATCTATGTTAGGGAATACAAGGGGAGTTATTAAAATTTATCCCATCTGTCTAGACTATCTATTTAGAAGTCGGAGTTTCAGCAATGCCTTTTCTGAAGTTGCCATTTTGCTCAAAAACAACTTTTTCTTATTGCTGACGCAGTTTCTTCCCGAGATCAGTCTAGTTGTGCCTTAGCTCTTTATCTCGTGCCCTTTGGTTGAGGCCAGGGAGGGGTATTTTTAAATTATTGATTTCAGTTTACAAATGTGAGTGAATCCTTGGCCTCCTTTTTACCATAGCTGACACTGAGTCCCTGGATTTCAGGGAGGAGCCTGAGACAAAAGCTAGCACCTCTTTTGTGGTGGGAGGCTGGACAAGGCAACGCTTCACAGCCCACTGATTTCCAAATTTACATACAGTGTATAATTTCAGTACTTTTGTCTAAAGCTGGACAAGGGTACTTCAGAATGAGGACACTTTGTAAAACAAGGTTTGCCTTACACTTTTGTTTTGGTAAAATATTTTAAAAACAAAGGGGAAGATGTTCCCAATTGAGAGTGGCAGACTGAAACTATCGCCTCACTTTCTCAATATCCTTAGTGGCTCAAGGGGTTAAATCTATGCATATTTATGCATAGAGGAACTGGGCTGTAGGCCAGAGGTTCACGGGTGAGAGGATTTACCAGAGATAGAGTGGGAAGCAGAACCAGGCAGATCTACTGAAATACACTGCTTAAGGGAGCAGTGGCTGAGTCAGGAGATGTCTGCTGTGTCATGTGGGTAGCTCCCTGGCAGGGGATTGAACTTCGTGCTGCAGTGGCTGCAGACAGCTTCATAATGCTGAGACTTAGTCCCTTGTGCCACCGGGGAGGCCCTAGGTTACCTTTTCATTTTGTTGATCATTCCTTCTGCCACACAGACACTTTTTAGTTTGATGTAGTTCACCTGTTTATATTTTATTTTGTTGTTTGTGGTTTAGATATCATATGCAAAAAATTCTTTTCAAGACCTATGTCAAGGAGCTTTCCCCTATGTTTTCTTCTACTGTAATTAATTGACACTCTATATAGATCTAATCCACATAAGCAAATGCTATTTAGGATTCTCAATAATTTTAAAGAATGCAAAAAAAAAAAAAAAAGATCCTGAAACCAAAAGGTTTGAGAACTGCTCTTCTAGAGCATGGTCTTCAAACTGGGTGCTCTAGCCAAGGAGTACATAAAATCTAGACAGTTTTAAAGGGAATTTATTTCCATCAGTACTGATATACTGTCCATCTGCACTCTGTCCTCGCTTCATATAGTTCTCCTCTCCCACCCTTTCACAATACTATACTACACTGATTCTCAGATGCTCTTTCCCACCCCACATGAATATTTCTGAAAATCCGTCCGTGTCACCATTTCTATCCACCAAAGGGAAGCCTTCCAGAGTTGTCTTTGCCTGACACCTTCTGGTCAAAATAAGAAAATGCCAGTAGCAAAAGTGTAGACCCCCATCCAGGGCAGAGGGGAGAGGTTTTGTTTGTTTTTCAGAAATGCTGCTGTGCCAGTCCCCTTGATGTCTCTAAGAGGACACTGTATGTCAGTGTCTTCTGACTAAGAGTCAGAACTAAGTCTGACCAGTGATTCATTTCACGTGAGTTAGTTCCAGGAATTGAACTCAGGCTGTAGAGACATTGTAGCAGCAGCGAGAACGCTGAGATTAATCCCTAGGCCACCAAGGAGGACCTATCTTTTACCTTTTTGATAGGACTGCAAAGAATCATTAAATCATTAAATTAGCAGTTACACCCCAGATAAGGAACTCCTTAACTCCAGCACTGGCCTAGACCAGTATTATGGCCTTGAGCCCAGAGACTTGTGAATGTGAAGAGCAAGGCCTGTCTACTCAAGGGTAAGGCACTGATTCACAGGTAATATGAGACTCCCTGGAGGAGCACAGAGAAGCAGGTTAGGATACATGAGATGAGGAGCTGAGGAATGCAGAAATCTGGATTGAAGATGAATTCAAGCCTGTTTGAAATAAGAGCTCTGACAAGTACATCCAGGAAGAGATAATTCAAGAAATATTTAAATTATATTGGACTGCCCCCATAAACATACACAAGCACACTTATAATTTTTTTCTCCTTTCTGAGTAATACAGCTCCAATCTGTCTCAGCTTCTAGCCCACAGAATGCCCCAGATAAGATTGAAATGAAGACAAAAGTAATTCACTTCCTCTCCACCATATTCCATCATTAATTTCAGTTTTATTTTCAAGGCCAAAACTTAGAAGATCCCAGGGCTGGGATATTTTTCTTCTTTAAAGAGTCAGCATCCCGTCTTGCTCACTGCTATTTCTATGACATGCCTTTCCTGTCTTAATTACGTTCAGGGACCCAGGCCTTCTGACGTCAATCAGTGTTCTTTACACTTCCCTCTCAGGAGTAAAACCCAAATTCTTCCCAATTTCTTATGCAACTTATCTCCTGTAAATATTTTGGGCTTCTACGTGTACTGTGACTTTGGAAACTTGCCTTCTACCTCAAATAGCAAGGGTGGAAGGGGCTGGGGAATGGGAAAAGCCGATGGGATTAAATAGAGACATTCCCAGGAAAAAGAGTTAATGCTTATTTTTAGTATCATTCTTGATTCAGAGTTAAAGACACCAAGGGGGCACTGGGGAAGGGAGTACCACAGAAGAGGGTCCCCATAAGGGGCTCTCCATACAAGGGAGAGGGGTAGGCGTCACTGTATGATTGTGCAGTTATGGATGGCACAGTTTTAGGGCCTACCAGTGACATCATACTCATTGAAAATTTGTCCATTTTTTATACCCATCTTGGGAGAGATAGCAGGAAAACAAGTTGGAAGGCTTACCGCCTTCTAATTCCTGCAAGGTTGCCGTGGACCTATATCTACTGCTAACAAGGGGTTCCTACAGATGCTGGGGTGACAATGGACACATGCTCCCTGATTCTGGAACTAGGGTAAGTATGCCAAGGACAGATGCTTGTATAGCAGGAAGTGCTGGACAAACAGTGGAGTTTTCTTCTTACATGTCTCTGCCAGGAATCAGCTTCAGCATGTGTACCCACTGGCAGCACACAGTCCAGACAAGGTTAGTGCAAGAAATCTAATAAGCTCTTGAGGGAAAAAGAAATTCTTAGGTTTGTCAGATTATGAACAGATCATCAAAGCTAAGTTTTCTGAGGAACCCAAGATACACAAAAGAACATGAATCTCTTGAGGTCTCCCTGGTGGCGGAAGGGGTTAAGGCTCAGCACTATGAAGCTATCGCAGTCACTGTAGCACTAGTTTGATCCCTGGCCAGGGAGCTGACACATATGGCTCAGCAGACCTCTCCTGCCTCACCCACTGCTCCCTCAGCAGTGTATTTCAGTAGATCCCCCTATTTTGCTCCCTACTCTGTCTCTGGTGAATCCTCACCCTCTTCACCTCTGGCCTACACCCCAGCTCATGTATGCATAAGTAAATAAAATAAATCTTTAAAAAAAAGAAAGTACATGACTCTCTTGAGGAAATTACTTAAAAATTCAATCAAAGGAATTAAAGGAACAAATCAAATGCCAGTGGCAAATACACTTTTTATTTAAGGCAAAAAGAAAGGCTAGAATGTAAAATATTACATTCTAAAATATTAACACACAAGAACTCCAAGGAAATACTACTTCTGTAAACTTTCAGAGCTGAAAAGAAGCTTAAATGAAGTTATATAATTAAAGGGACAAAATCTGAATTCCAAAGGATTGAAAAAAGAGTCCACTGTACTTAAGTACCTTGGACACTTACACCTGGAAGCAGAAGATTCAAATTAGCTCAGTGATATAATTGGACATTGTGAGAAATTTCCAGAAGACATGGCAACTTCTTTTGTTCACAGTGAAAATGAAATTCAAGTTTTGAGTAACGGCATGATGTAGCTGAAATAACTGGCAGGTAGCCAGACTGAGATGTTAAAGGAACAAATGATAGATGATTCACAAAGGAACCATTGACAGGTGAAAAAGATGGACACTATTTCCAAGCTAAAGCAAGTGCTAAGTTGTGAGCTCTGCCTGGCTGGAAAACAAATAAGTTGGAATATGAATTTTCCTTGCTGCTTAACACCAAAGTTCTGGTGTATAATGAGTAGAAAACTTTGCATCAGAAAGCTGATATCCTTAATAAACTCTTTGGTAGGAAGGCAGTGTTCCTCCAAAGAAGCTGTTTCCTGGAGAATAAGAATGGGAAGGGAGAAAGCAGAAATAGCAGCTCAAGAGTAGGTAAACCCTGTAAGCAGAAAATCCACATGGAAGAAGCAGCATAGCTAATCAAATCCAGGTTTCTCTTCATGATAAGGAAGGTCACAGCAATAGGCCGATTGCATGTCCTGCAGACTGAGCTCTGGTAGGAAGATGCAAGCTGCTAACCCAAAATAGATAATATGTGCGTATCAAAAGATAGTTATTTTAGAGTTTCCAGTTTGGTGAGCACAGGAGATTCTGCAGAAGTATAGCACCTGAAGGGGATACAGAAGCTCCGCACCCTTTCCTCACATCTAGCTCTGGGCATATCTTCCCTCTTACTGTTCCTGAATTGCATCCTTTGTTTTTGGATTTTTTTTTAAGATTTATTTATTTATGTATACAAGAGTTGGGGTGCAGGCCAGAGGTGTGGGGGAGTGGGGTAGGGGGGAGAGGATTCACCAGAGACAGAGTGGGGAACAGAACAGCAGACTGACTGAATGAAATACACTGCTGAGGAGAGCAGCGGGTGAGACAGGAGAAGTCTGCTGTACCATGTGGGTCACCTCCCTGGCCAGGGATTGAACTTGTGCTGCAGTGGCTGCAGATTGCTTCATAGTGCTGTGCTTAACCCCTTGCACGACCAGGGAGGCCCCCCTATGATTGATTTTTAAGCCACCCTTAGAAACTAGTGTTAATAATTTTGTACATATCTGGAATCTCTTACTCTTGCCTTTTTTTTCTTATGTTGGGGTCAGAAAGGTGGAGAGGATGCTTGACAGTCAAGGAAACTGAAAACTGACACCGGGAGCCAGGCTACTGTGGTTCTTCTTAAACCCTTATTCTCAGATTGATAACATGGTTTACTCTTTTTGTATTACCATTAAAAGCTTGTCTTTGAAATCAAGGAACAAGGCAGAATTGATGACCAAGTAAAATCATAGTGAAGGAAAATTAATTATTTATGTCATTCATTCAAGTCCTTGGTGATTACTTTAATGTAGTTACATAATCATCAGGCTTATTAATTACCATAAGAGCAGGCCAATGCAAGTTTATAGCATGTCATCCTGACAATTTCTCTTTAGAGCATCCTCAGGATCCTCAGATACCACTTGGGAGCTTGAAACTGCTAGTCTAATTAGACAAGCAATGAATTATAATTGAAAACTAGGGCAACTAAGTCTGGAGATCTAATGCACAAGCTTGATGACTATACTTAGTTGAATATAATACTATATTCAATGCTGAAATTATTCTTTTTTTTTTTAGTGGTTTAATTATACATTTATTTTTATTTAAGTCCCTTTTACACCTTTTACAAATTTTAAAGCTTTTAAAATTTCATATGAAAGCTCTTGAATAATCATATTATCCTCAAAATTATCGGTTTTATACAATTTTTAGCAAAATCCCTACAGGTAAAATTTAGATAAGGTTATTCTAAATTTTATATGAGCAAATAGTTTGAAAAAGAAGAGAGAGAATCACTCTACTCGAGGTCAAGACTTACTATAAAATTATTGGAGAGAGAAATATGTAGATCAATAGATGTGAATAGAGAACCTACCCAAAGGTATAAGAGAAACTCAGTGGAGAAAGATGCTTGTTTTCAACCAGTGCTGTTGGATCAGTTGGCCAGCCAGAGGCCAAAACAAAGGAATGTCTAAATTGCTTTAGCGGGGAGTCTTGGTAACAAGAGATCACAACTTTGGTTCTTTAAACCCATTAGTGTTGGCTTACTGGGGTTCCTATGGTTTTCTTCTTTTTCTGTTTTTACACCAGATTATCTTTTTAATGAAATACAACTTTTTTTTTTTTAAAGTATAATTTAACCGCCAGTTATTGTTAAAGAAGTTCACTTTTCTTCCCGGAGTTAGATTTGCTATATTCTTCCCAGTACTATCTAACAACACTTTATTTATTTACTTATTTATTTTATGGTGGAAATTTTTTTTTTTATAAATTTTATTGTTATATTCCCCATACAATTGCAGCCCCCCCATTCTGACCCCAATCCCTCCCCTCCCGCCCCCGCCCCCCTAAAAGTGTCTCTGGTTCATAGTTTTTTGTTGATTTTGATTTTCACTTTCTTATAGTTATTCATTTTCCTGGTCCCTTATTTAAGTTTTCTAGATTCCTGCTATGAGTGAGAC
Organism: Talpa europaea; assembly: GCF_964194135.1. Classification (NCBI taxonomy): domain Eukaryota; kingdom Metazoa; phylum Chordata; class Mammalia; order Eulipotyphla; family Talpidae; genus Talpa; species Talpa europaea. The sequence goes on along the minus strand of NC_140071.1, from coordinate 45,166,589 downwards.
CATCCGGTATTTTTCTTTTTCTTTTTGGCTTATTTCGCTGAGCATGATCCCTTCCAGCGCCATCCATGTTGCTGCAAATTGCATGTGTTTATCTTTTTTGAATGCTGAGTAATATTCCATGGTATATATGCACCACATCTTCTTGATCCAGTCATCTATTTTTGGGCATTTGGGTTGTTTCTAAAGCTTAGCTATTGTAAATAGTGCTGCTATAAACATAGGGGTGCAGGTGTTCTTTGGAATTGATGTTTCTGTGTCCTTTGGGTAAATACCTAGGAGTGGAATTGCTGGATCCTATGGAAGCTCTATGTTTAGTAGGTCCAGAAATCTCCACACAGCTTTCCACAGTGGTTGGACCAGTTTGCACTCCCACCAACAGTGCAGAAGAGTTCCTTTTTCTCCACACCCTCGCCAACATTTGTTGTTGCTAGTTTTTTTAATATGTGCCATTCTCACTGGTGTAAGATGGTATCTCATGGTAGTTTTGATTTGCATTTCCCTGATGACAAGTGATGTTGAACATTTTTTCATATGCCTGTTGGCCATTTGCAACAATGCTGAAATTATTCTAAGAGTAGATTTCAGGGGCACTCATCACACATAAAAAAAATGCTACGTGAGGAGATGACAGGTTGGCTTGACTGTAGTAATGGTGTGTAGTATATCAAATCATTCTGTACTCCTTAAATGTATACTACTTTAATTTAGAGATATATGAATAAATAAAAAACAAATACATAAATATTTTCAGTATATATTTTTAAAAACCATGGAGAGACTCTATAGGTCCTCAAATGTAGCTGCACGTAGAAATCTACTGGGGGGCCTCCCCTGGTGGCGCAGCGGTTGAGTGCTGGGCTGCGAAGCTGCCCTCAGCCCCTGCAGTGCCGGTTCAATCCCCAGCCACTGGGCGAGGGTCCCACATGGCACAACAGACCTCTCCTGCTGCGCCCGCTGCTCCCCTCGGCAGTGTATTTCATCTGTTCTATTCCCCGTTCTAGCTCTGGTGAATTCTCTCACCCTCCCGCGCTTCTGACTGTACCCAGTGCTTGTATAAATAAATAAATAAATCTTTAAAAAAAAAGAAAAGAAAAAAAGAAATCTACTGGGGAACTTTACAAAATATTCATGCGTCATTTCCAATCTATAGACTGTATTTAAGTTAAATTGCCCAAATAATATCTTTTTTCTTTTAGGACCAAATCTGTTGAGATATTTTATTTACAAAATCACATTTAAATTTTAATAATGGAGCATCCCTGGTGGCACAGGGATTAAAAACAGTGCTATCAAGCTACTGCCAGCCAAGCTATCCCCAGTCAGGGAGCAACCCACTTGGCACAGCAGACCTCTCCTGCCTGGCCCACTGCACCCCTCAGCAGTGTATTTCAGTAGATCTGCCTGTTCTACTCCCCACTATGTCTCTGGTGAATCTTCTTACCACCACCCCCACCTCTGGCCTACACCCCAGTTTTTCTCTGCATAAATAAATTTAAAAACACACAAACAAAAAACCAAAATGCCATTAGATGACATAGGTTTGTTTGCCAACATCCTTGTAAGACAAGCCAGTCTTATAAGCTTTGAAAACCTGCTCTTCCACATAACCTTTTTCCTGTAACACTTAGCAGATATTAAAAAACTCTTTCACAGACTCCTGATTTCTGCAAGCTTAGCAATTTAAAAACTGTAAACTCAGACTCTAATTCAGCTGCCATAGTTAGTTGTAATTTTGGGCAAATCACTTAGAAGTTGTTGTAATTTTGTGCAAATCAATCTCAAATTCTGAAATGAAAAATACATGGATGAGAATACTTCCACGTTTCCACATACAGAGTTCAATATTTTTTAAAAAACAAAGGGGAAAAAAATCTTTGTAATTTTTAAATCTCACAGCACCACCTGCTGGTCAAAGAGAAAAGGACATAATACAGAAAAGGGTTTATAGATGTGTCCAGCTGCTTTGTTTATTTGAATAAAAATTTGGCATTTTCACCTACTTTATCTTTGATATCAGATATACATAAGTGCTTTTATATACATATAAAAGCAACTATTCAAGTCACGATACTTAAAGTCACACCCAGTATAAAATTCCTTGAACATGATCATCTGTAATCAGCTATTATGCTTTGGTTTAAAAAAACAACCACTACTGAACAATTAAAACAATTACACAAAATAAAAATATACTTCATTAGACAAAAATTTCCCCATCATATTAAAATTATTCATATATATTTCTTAAAGATTTATTTTATTTATTTCTGCATGGAAGAACTGGGGTGTGGGGGGGGGCGCATGTGTGTGAGAGGATTCACCAGAGACAGAGTGGGGAGCAGAAAAGGCGGATTGACTGAAATACACAGCTCAGGGGAGCAGCGGGTGAGACAGGAGAGGTCTGCTGCACCATGTGGGTAGCTCCCTGGCCACTGGGGATAGAAATCGTGCTGCAGAGGCTGCAGATAGCTTTACAGCTCTGTGCTTAACCCCTTGCACCACCAGGGAGGCCCAAGTTCATTAAATTTTTAAGGAGGAATGAAATATTTAAATTCCATTTGATTAAAAGGAAAAAGTTCTCGTGCCTCCCTGATGGTGCAGGGATTAAAGTCTCAGCTCTATCAAGCTATCACTAGGCCACTGCAGGATCAGTTGGATCCCCAGGCAGGGAGCAACCCACATGGCACGGCAGACCTCTCTTGTCTCGCCTGCTGTTCCCCTCAGCAGTGTATTTCAGTGAAATACAGAAATACAGAACCACCAGTTCTGCTCCCCACTCTGTTTCTGGTGAACCCTCTTGCCCCCTGCACCTCTGGCCTGCACCCCAGTTTTTGTATGCATAGATAAATAAAAATAAATATATTTTTTAAAAGTTCTCTTCATATCTTCACCAAGCTGTGTTCAAACCATGATCATCAAAGAGAAAGGTAATATCAGATTTATGGGCAAAAAACATCAGAAAACTGCAGCACAAGAAGAAAATGGAGACTACATTTTTTTCAAGCAACCATGAAACATACATTAGATTAATAGAGAGTAGGCCAAAGAGAAATTATCCATTTCAAAAGGCAGAAATATTATGATTTCTGATTACAATACAGGGCAGCTAGAAGTTAATTACTAAATAAAAAAAATCACTCACTTTGGAGATTAAAAACTGTCTCAGATGTTGCTGTGAGTCAAAGGGGAAATAGCAATCAAACTTGGACTATGAGGTGACATTAAATAGCTGGCCTGGTGGGATCATTGTGTGAATCAGAAAGGTGTTTCTCCTTCAAGTACACAAAAAGACCAAAGCTGCGGTGCCTGTGGGTAGGCCCTAGATGATGGCTCTGAGCCCAGCGGCCTGGAAAATGAGCATGAGGCTCAGGGAAATTAAAGCAAAACTGAGTTGGAAGCTGTGAAAGAAAAAAAAAAATTCTATAAAGGGAAAAAAAATAGAAAATGAGTTTTCCCTTAGGAGTGGAATCAACAAGGTAGTGAAGTATTTGCTAGCAAGATTTTAAAGATCAAGAAAAAAACTCACATATATTTTCTTTGATTTACCATAATACTGTCAATGTCCTGACCTCTAAGGACAAAAAAAAAAAAAAAAAAAGCACTGGTTTTAATAAATTCCAGCTACTTTTCTATAATCTAGTGTAGGATTTAGCAGTTTCGTATACTTTAAATTGTGCCAGTTTTAACAAATTATTTTGAAAAGTAATGATTAAAATTTTATATCACCTGCTGTAAATGATTCAGGAGCAAACTAAGCTTGTCTTAAAGGATGCATTAAAAATCAAGAAAAGGGGCCTCCCCGGTGGCGCAGCGGTTGAGCGCTGGGTTGCGAAGCTCCCCTTAGCCTCTGCAGCGCCAGTTCGATCCCCGGCTGCTCCCCGGCCACTGGAGGAGGGTCCCACATGGCGCGCAGACCTCTCCTGCCGCCCGCTGCTCCCCTCAGCAGTGTACTTCGGTCCTTCTGCCTGCTCTGCTCGCCGCTCTGGCTCTGGTGAATTCTCTCACCCGTGCTTCTGACTCTACCCAGTGCATACATAAACAAAAAAACAAGCAAATAAATAAATAAATAAATAAATAAATAAATAAATAAATAAATAAACATGCCTCTATAAAATTAAAAAAAAAAAAATCAAGAAAAGGTTTTCCCTGGTGGCACAGTGGTTAAAGTCTCAGTGTTATCAAGCTATTGCCAGCCACTGTGACCTGAGTTGGATCCCTGGCCAGTGAGCTGACCCACATGGTGCAGCAGACCTCTCCTGTCTTGCCGGTTGCTCCCCTCAGAAGTGTATTTCAGTAAATTTACCTGTTCTACTCCCTACTCTGTCTCTGATGAGTCCTCTCACCACCCCCACCCTCCCGTACCTCTGGCCTATACCCCAGTTCTTCTATGCATAAATAAATAAAAAATAAACCTTTAAAAAATCAAGAAAGGCTCCAATTTGTGATTGTATTGTTAAGGGATTTTTTGGAGAATCTCTTTTTTACTGAAGTGGAATATTTTCAAATGGAATGATTGCGACATTTTTTTTTATTTAAAATTTTTTTAATTTTTATATTCCCCATACAATTGCGACCCCTTTATTTTGACCCCAATCCCTCCCCTCCCCGCCCCCCACCCCCCATAGAGTGTCTCTGGTTCATAGTTGTTTGTTGATTTTGATTTTCACTTTCTTATAGTTATTCTTTTCCCTGGTCCCTTATTTAAGTTTTCTAGATTCCTGCTCTGAGTGAGACCATCCGGTATTTTTCTTTTTCTTTCTGGCTTATTTCGCTGAGCATGATCCCTTCCAGCGCCATCCATGTTGCTGCAAATTGCATGTGTTTATCTTTTTTGAATGCTGAGTAATATTCCATGGTGTATATGCACCACATCTTCTTGATCCAGTCATCTATTTTTGGGCATTTGGGTTGTTTCCAAAGCTTAGCTATTGTAAATAGTGCTGCTATAAACATAGGGGTGCAGTTGTTCTTTGGAATTGATGTTTCTGTGTCCTTTGGGTAAATACCTAGGAGTGGAATTGCTGGATCATATGGAAGCTCTATGTTTAGTAGGTCCAGAAATCTCCACACAACTCTCCATAGTGGTTGGACCAGTTTGCACTCCCACCAGCAGTGCAGGAGAGTTCCTTTTTCTCCACACCCTCGCCAACATTTGTTGTTGCTAGTTTTTTTAATATGTGCCATTCTCACTGGTGTAAGATGGTATCTCATGGTAGTTTTGATTTGCATTTCCCTGATGACAAGTGATGTTGAACATTTTTTCATATGCCTGTTGGCCATTTGCATTTCCTCTTCAGAGAAGTTTCTTTTTAGCTCTTCTGCCCATTTTTTGACTGGATTATTTTCTTTGTTTTTCCCTAACATAAAAAAAAGTGTAGCAATTTGGGGATTTATTTTACATGGGTAGTTTTCTTGTACAGCAGAGTCTCTCTGCTGTAAGCTAGGAAGCCTCCCCAGGAAAATGCCTGTCAGTCACACACTTAAGTTGGACTTGTGGGTGCTGGGAATGAGGTAGGAGGTAACTGATACAGCTAGAATAAAATGAACGAAAACCTAGAAAAGTCAGGGGAGGAAGGACTGTCATACAGATCTTTCTGGGATGAGGAGTAATTCAAAGCTGCTTTTGATGCTTAAGTCACTGGGGAGGGAGGGGGTGTTTAAGAGACTTCTATTGTGACACAAAGGAAACAGAGACTGGGGATAGGTCACAGGTTGCAGTGACAGAATAAAGACCGTTGCTAGGGTCAGGGAATTAACACCAGAAGGCAGTTGGAGAGATGGAGACCTAGAGCCTCTTCCCCTTCCCCATTCTCCCTCCCCCTTCCAGGCTGACATGTCACCTTCCACCTAACATCATCTTCCATCTAAACAGCATCTTCCTGGTTTCAGATCACAACTCTGGCCTCTGATTTCTGCTTAGTTCCACATTCACTACCCATTTGCAAAGACAACTATCACCTCCTCTTCCTGGAATTGCTCAGGTTTTCTGCATTCTTCGTGCTCTGACCACCAGTCCTATTAACTCCGCTGAGATGGAGGCACCCACACTCTTCGAAGCTTTTAAGCAGACTCCTGAGCTCAGTCAAGAGTCTTTGGACCCCAGGATTATCATTGCGTTGTTTGGAATTGACTCACCTCCTTCTATCTCCCAGAGTTTTCTTCCTTCTCGAAAGAATAGTGGCCATCCAGCAACTGAAAAACAGACTACACAGAAGTTTAAAACTCTCTTAAAAGAAATTAAAGATGTTCTGAAAAGTATGGCATGCAGTGAAGAGAAGGACGTAAACACAGAATATTCTGAGGAAACCAATATTCCTGAGGATGTGTCAGTACTTAAAGAAAAAATCAGAGGACTTGACAAATTAAATAAAGTGTTATTGAAAAACCTACTTGGCGATGTAGACTCAGAGAAAGAACCAAACACAAAGAAACAGGAGATGATATTGAAAAACCAGATCTCCAAGGACTTAGTACAAGTCTTTGCAAGACATTTGGTTAATTGTTCGGAAGTAAAAAGAGTCCTTAATGAAACTCAACTAAATAAGGAAAAAGCCAAGTGCAGATTTCCATGTGTTCAAGAAGAAAATATCAAACTGAGATACAACATGGAGCAGTTACTACAGGAGGCAGATCACTGGAGTGTGCAACATACTGAGCTCAGTGAACTAATAAAATCCTATCAGAAATCTCAGAAAGACATCAGAGAGAAACTTAAAAAGAATGGTGTTCACCTCCAAACTCAACCAAATAGTGTGGCGTCATCTAAACAGGAACTGGAGGAACAAGTAAAGAAGCTGAAACATGACACATATTCATTGCACTTGATTGCAGCTATGCTGGAGAATGAATGCCAAATGTTAGAGCAAAGAGTAGAGATTTTCAAGAAACTTCATCAGAAAGAGGGAGATTTGCAAGAGAAGTTTAATCAGACAAACTCCGAACAGGGCAAGAAGGAACAGAAACTATTTGAAACAGAGAGGGAAGAAATGCATAAGCAGAAAATACAAGAAATGGAGGGTACATGTCACAAAAGAGACAAATTCTTTAGAAACCTAGATTCTTGTCGTATTAAGAAAGCTCATAACAACCGGTTCAATAGTCGCATTGCAAGAAGAGCACTTTTGGGGAAAAAGCGGCCAATCACTAGCCTACGATAGAAAAATAACCAAAAGTAGAAGTAAAGGCAATTCCTCAAAAAGGTATAATACATTCAACCCCAATCATGATCATCAAACCTAGGATAAATCTCTGGGTTTCAACCAAGAAAATGCTATCGAACAAAAAGATTGACACATTATTCATTACCTCAGTAGTTACATAAGATTGGTCTCTAGTGACCATTAATGTCAACCTCTAGTTCATAACCTGTCACCTCTACATTTGTTTGTTTTACGCTGTTATTCGAGACTCTGATACTTAAACTTATAGTACAAAGTTACAAGTCATATTAAATAAAAATTAAAAACTAAAATGAACAAAGGCTGTTTTTTTTTTCTTTATTTAATCATTTCCTGAGGTGGGGTTCTGGGGGAAAAGAATATAACACTTTCATTGTGAACCTTTAACGGTCATTGTTTAAATGCCTGTTTTCTTTCTCGATTATTCATGTGTGGGAAGTGGTAGAATAAAAAATGAAGGTGGTAGACTACCCCTGAACAAACCGTTTTTCTCTTCCCATAAGTTTCCCCATCTCCTGACTCCACTTTTCCTGACCTTCCTCCCTTGTTCCTCAGTGGTGGGCATACTGAGCTTCAGAGGCTTTTGGGAAAGGACATGCTGCTTGCTTGGAATTGTTCTGTGCTGGAACAATTCCTCCCATTCCTCCAGATGGAAGGCAGTAGAGTTACCCTCAGTAAAAATAATATCATCTGTTAAGGGAGATGGACTTCTTTCTCTTTCCAGAAAAGATAGAGCAGATGCATTTCCCCCTACTCCTCCCATTAAGTGAGTTTAAAAACCCTGGGTATTATGTATTGAATAAACATTAGACTGAAAGAGAGGGCCTCCCTGGTGACTCAAGGAGTTAGGCATAGCACTGTGAAGCTATCCACAACCTCTGCACACAAGTTCCATCCCTAGCTGGCCAGGGAGCTACCCACATGGCACAGCAGACCTCTCCTATCTTACTTGCTGCTCCCCTCAGTGGTGTATTTCAGTCTGCCTGTTCTGTTCCCCACTCTGTGTCTGATGAACCCTCTCACCCCCCCTCATCTGTGGCCTGTACCCCAGTTCTTGTATGCATAAATAAATAAATAACTGAAAGAGAGAGACCAGGGTCCCTGAAACTTAAGGAACAGCAAGGTATTGAGTCCCTGGGTTTTCCTTCTGTCTATGTCCTAAACAGAGTGCTGGTGGAGTCCATGACCCAGAAATGCCAATGTGTTTAGACAAATGGCCTTCATAAAGTCTCACTTTTTTTTTTGACAAAGATTAGGAAAAGCAAGTCTGGCAATATAGAAAGTTTTTGACCAAAACGGCCGTACCTTAGCCAAACTGCATGCCCTGCCTCCATTTTTATCCCTAATCAACAAATACAAAGTGGTAATTTGTTGATTGACTGGTAATGAAATGCTTCTCCCTATCTCTGCTAGAATGGTGCAAAAGAGGTGGGAGTGGGGGGTGAGGCAGGGGGTACCCAGAAGTTCAAACCCTGCCTGATGGTAACAAAGTGATCCCCTCTGATCCTCTTCTTTCCCATTGGGGTGGAATATCAGTGTGGGGCACTAGGGTAGCTTAGATTTACACCCTTCCCTACAGGCACAGTATTGTAAGAAACCTGCTTGAACAGAAGATTTAAATAAGATCTAATGTCTCCCAGCATACATAGAGAAATCACCCACCATACCAAGAACCAGGAAAATCTCAACTTGAATGAGAAAAAAAATTAGCAGATGCCATCAGTGGGATGATGACACAGATGTTGGAGTTATCTGACAGGAATTTAAAAGCAGTCATTATAAAAATGCTTCAGTGAATAATTACAAACACACTTGAAACAAACAATAAAATAGGAAGCCTCAACAAAGAAATAGAAGATTCAAAGAAAAAATGGAAATTATAGATATATTGCGAGGAACAAGTAAAATAAATTCATTGGATGTGCTTAATAGTAGAATGTCAATGTTAGAGGAATGATTCCATGAACTTGAAGATGAGATAATAGAAATTACTCATTCTAGGCCTCCCTGGTGGCACAAGGGGTTGAGCACAGCACTGCGAAACTGGCTGCAGCCTCTGTGGCGCAAGTTTGATCCCCGGCCAGGGGATCAAATCATTGACTCTCCCGCTGCTCCCCTGAGCAGTGTACTTCAGTCTATCTGCCTGTTCTGTTCCCCGCTCTGTCTCTGGTGAATCCTCACACCTCTGGCCTGTACCTCAGCTATTGTAATTATAAATAAATCCTCAAAAAAAAACCTCCCTTAATGGGCCTCCCCTGGTGGCGCAGCGGTTGAACGCTGGGTTGCGAGGCTGCCCACAGACGCTGCAGCGCCAGTTCGATCCCCTGCCAGCGAGGGTCCCACAAAAATAAATAAATAAATAAATAAATAAATAACCTGTGAGATAGGTATCTCCATTTAAAAAAAAATTACTCATTCTAAACAAGAGAGAAAATAGACGGAAAAAAAGTCAAGAATCTGTGGGACAGTAACAAAAGATTTGGCATTGGTGTAAAAAGGGATAGAATATGGGCTGAAAAAGTAATCAAAGATAAAAATCACTGAAAAACTCTGCGAGTTACTGAAAGGCAAACTTACAGATACAAGAAACCAAGTAAACTCCAAATAGTATAGACATAAAATTCAAGACACTCAATCATATTTCTGAAAGTTAGAGACACAGTAAAAATCTTGAAAGGACAGATTGATCTAAATGGCAGAAAATGTGTCATTTAGAAACCATGGAGACCAGAAGGAAGTGAACATTTTTCTAGAATTGAAAGAAATATCAACCAGAATTCTTGAACTAACGGAACATCTTTTAAGAATGAAGATGAAATTAAGCCAGTCTCAGAGGAAAACAGAGAATTTACTATACTAGTTATATAACTCCATTTTCTCACATTCAAGAAAATGAGTGACCCCTTTAGTCTCAGATTTTATACTATTATATTTCATGTAAGAATTTCACACAGGTGTTAAATGAATGACTGAAATAAAGAAACGACAACATCTCTGAGCCATCACTTCTTGTATTTTAGCTTGTTCTTTTGCATTACAAATTATAGCAGTGTCACTTATCTGTCAAAGGTTTAGTGGCTAAATCCCCAGTTGCTAAAATGTGCACTGAGGCATTCCTGGTATCACAACAAACTCACAAAAGAGCTGCTAGATTTTTATGTTTTGGAAATGTGTGACACCTTTTGTACACTGAACAAAATCAAGGTAATATCGACTTCAAATTAGATCAAATACAGCACCATACCCAGCAGTGAAATTTCCATTGATGAGAATGTAGTCACAAGATTACATCTACCTGAAAGTAATTGGGAAATGAAGTTTTTTGTTTTTGTTTTGTTTTGCTGGGAAACCACATAGAAGGAAGAATTAATTTTTGGGACACTGTAAAGTATAGAGAAAATATTTTTATATTTCTGCACAGTAAGGATTTTCAAGCATAGTTTATGGAAATAAGTTTCTAGACTAAAAACAATCTCTAGAAGATAATTTATGACTCAAAAGATTTATCTAATTATGAGTAAAGTTATCTCCTGGAGAGATTTATTTACATTCAAGAAGAGTTAGAGAGAGAACCCAGGATCCTTTCCATCTTATCTTCCAGAAGCAGAGCGTTTCTCCTCCTCCTATCTGCATGAGTACCTGAATTCATTTTCTCAGGATTTCCCATGTGCTTGCAGGCTGACATCTGATTCTTATTGTATCTCTCCAGGGGTAAGAACTGGAGCCAGGGGAACCAGCATGATTATTATTATGTAAGTAACTATAATCTTTCTCTGGTCCAAAGCCTCATTTATGCATTTAAAACAAATTAAAGATGGGGAAAAAAGGAACCAAAACAACAACAATATCACCACATGTTCTATAATGAACGAAGCATAGCACATACAAAATTTTCATATGTTGAAAGTACAGAAAATACAATACTCTAAAAGCAACATTTCTTTCTTCTGTCTGGAATGCATATCACTTTATAAATAATCTAAGAGTCCAAACATTCCTATTACAGCCCTTAGTAGAAAAAAAGATCTCCAGTTAAACAATACTTGTGTTACTGAAAGAATCACATTTCTTTGCATTTGTTTTTCCTTTGTAGGGAAACTACCACCTACATATTCTATTTCCCAATCATTTTAATTTTTTAAAAGATATATTTATTTATGCATACAAGAACTGGGGTACAGGCCAGAGGTCCAGGAGGTGGGGGTGAAAGGATTCACCAGAGACAGAGTGGGGAGCAAAACAGGCAGACCGACTGAAGTACACTGCTGAGGGGAGCAGCAGGCAAGTCAGGAGAGGTCTGCTGCACCATGTGGGTAGCTCCCTGGCCGGGGATCTAACTCTTGCTGTAGTGGCTGCAGACAGCTTCATAGGTTGTGTCCTAACCCCTTGCACCACCAGGAAGGCCCTTATTGCTTTTTTTAACCATAAATTTTATTGCTAATGTGGGAAAGATTTCCTTCCATCCCCAAAATGGACATGCTGATCTGGAGAGCTCTAGGAGTCTCCCATGCCCAGAGGAGTGGCCAGGTACTAGACAGGGGCGCTTTGCAATCCCTGAGTATAGTTAACCTCTCTCTCTCAACAGAGGGTAGCTGCTTCCACCTCGTTCCTCTCATCAGCTATTTCCTTAAAAGCAAAACAAAACAAAAGCTTTCACTATTAAAAAAATAAAAACTCTACATCTCAAGTATGCAGAGAGGAGGGTGAACTGGAATGGGACAAGAGGTTTAAGGTCACCAAGAGAATAAGGGGGGGCTGGAGGGAGTCTTCACTTTCTGCTGCATCTTCTACAACTAGAGTCAACCTCCTCTACTGGCAACTGATGACAGAGAACGCTGAGCTACCAGATGAAGGAGCTCTTTGCCAATGACATGTGAGTTTAGTCCTTAGAGTTTGTGACACTGGTGTCAGTTTGATGTGGCCACACTGATCCACAGAATGGTGGGTTCCACAGATGCTCAGATAATTTTTGAGTTCCACGACCACATCCTTGTGTATGAGAGACTTGAAAAAGGAAGAGTGTGGTGTTAGCTGCAGGCTGCTGTTCTGACGTAGGAGGTAGGGTGGGGTGCCTGGCTCAGGTAGGGCAGAGTCACACAGGTTAGCTGGAGCGAAGGTTGAAAGTTTCCAGCAATAAAGGGATGGGCAAGGCAGGGCATTATTGCTTTTTAATTAAGTTTCAAATACAGCCAGCAATCTCTGCTAAATCAGATTTTCTAGATTTAGCATTGACCCTAACATTATATATATATATATATATATATATATAATAACATTGTTCTTCTACCACAAGGTCATATATATTCCAAAACATATAAATGAGAATTTCTAAAAGCAAGGCATTTTTTATAAGATTTATTTATTCATGCAGACAAGAGCTGGGATACAGGCCAGAGATGCGGGGGGTGAGAGGATTCACCAGAGGCAGAGTGGGGAACAGAACAGGCAGATTGACCTAAGTATGCTGCTGAGGGGAGCAGCGGGCGTCAGAGGTCTGCTGCGCCATGTGGGTTAGCTCCCTGGCCAGGGATGGAACTCGTACTACAGTGGCTGTGGATAGCTTCACAGTGCAGTGCTTAACTCCTTCTACCACCAGGAAGGCCCCTATTTAGAGAAGTTTTATGTTATGTTATATGTAGAAGGATCTTAGGCCATCAGTTGTTGACAGTAAAAAGCCAAGATGTGAAATCAGTGAAAGTCTGGAACAAAAATCAGTTCTGACCACTCCATGTTCTCATACCTAAGAATGAAATTCCAATTAAAAAATGTTTTTGAAGTTTTAACTGTGTATTCCCATCACTACTCTCCAACAGCAATAGTAATTTTTTTTTTATTTTGAGGATAATATTCCTAGGAAGAGCATGTTTTAATCTTTCTTTTTTAAAAAAGAGATTTATTTTATTTATTTATGCATGGAAGAATTGGAGTATAGGGCCTCCCTGGTGGCGCAGCGGTTGAGCGCTGGGTTGCGAAGCTGCCCACAGCCTCTGCAGCGCCGGTTCAATCCCCGGCTGCTCCCCGGCCACCGGAGGAGGGTCCCACTTGGCACGCAGACCTCTCCTGCCGCCTGCTGCTCCCCTCAGCAGTGTACTTCATCAGTCTGCCTGTTCTGTTCCCCGCTCTGGCTCTGGTGAATTCTCTCACCCTCCCGCGCTTCTGACTATACCCAGTGCTTGTATAAATAAATAAATAAATCTTTAAAAAAAAAGAATTGGAGTGTAGGCCTGAGGTGCAGGGGGTGGGGGGATGAGAGGATTTACTAGAGACAGAATGGGGAGCAGAACAGGCAGACTAACTGAAATACACTGCTGAGGTGAGGAGTGGGTGAGACAGGTGCATAACGCACCAAATACGGGTTAGCTCCCTGGCCCAGCATCAAACTCAGGCCACAGAGGTGATAGTGCTGAGACTTAACCACTAGGCTAACCAGGGAGCTCCTAAAAATATTTCTTAACACAAGTTAAGGTTTCAGACAAATTCACCATAGGAGTGTGACTGTCAGTTGAGTGCTTTTCTTTTCTAACAGTACACCATTTTCCAGAGGAAACCATTAACCACTAATCCAGATTTAATTAAATTTTATCTCCCAGGGATGCCATGCATCATTTTGGTTGGGCCTGCTCTGCTATGAAACTTCATTTTATGAGGAACTAGGTGCTCATATTTGCATTCTGTTTTGATTTTAAGGCTTAATTTTTTTGTTAATTTAGAGAAAAGTACAGTTTAGTAGTTTGTAGAGTTTTCTGGGGGAAATATTCAATTTTGTTTTTTAATCTTTTCCCTTTTTCTTGACCTACCACATTCATCTTTGCAAAAACTGGATTTAGATTCGTTACTCTTCATTGTTATTTTTAGTTTTCCATTTTTTGATTTCTGACCTTATCTTGATTTTCTTTTTTCATTGTGCTTTTTTAATTTCTTTTCTTTTTTTTTTTTAAAGATTTATTTTTATTTATGCAGTCAAGAGGCATATAGGCCAGAGGTGCAGGGGGTGAGAGGATTCACCAGAGATAGAGTGGGGAACACAACAGGCAGACTGACTGAAATACACTGCTGAGGAGAGTAGCAGGCGAGACAGGAGAGGTCTGCTGCGCCATGTGGGCCAGCTCCCTGGCTAGGGCTTGAACTCATGCTGCAGTGGCTACTGATTACTGCTAGTGTTGAGACTTAACGCCTTGTACCACCAGGAAGGGCCAGGGAGGTCCTGATCTTATTTATTCATTCCCAACCCATGCAATCCCCCTAAATCTGGATATTGGTGCTTTTTGATCTTTGGAATGTTGCATGTATAACAGCTTACTCTGACATTCTTTCCAAAGATCTTTGGTGTTCACATTGTGCATATTACAAATGTGATGGTCCTTGGAGCATTGAAAAAGGTCTTTCAAGAATCAATATCAAACAGTGTGTTTGGTACCAAAAAAAAACAAACCAAAAAACCAAACCAGTGGGTTATCAGCTATATATTCTGAGTGGCTGTTTCCTACTTAATCAACAGCTATATTAACACCAGGAAGAAATACTGATATATAGGTTTGAATCACAGCTAAAGACAAAAATTATTCATAATCGGACTTCGTAAAAAACCACAATGAGTTTGCTCTCAGTATGAGCAAGTTTGTGTATAAACCTGATAATTGTAATAAGAATGATGACTGGGCAAGAATTGCTTTAGTTCTCCTTTGGAACATTGCTGCCCCATAAATTTGCCATCAGAGATTTATGATTTGTAGTTAAAGTTTATATGAACTACCTTGGAAGAAAAGACTATTTGCATTGCCATAGAATTATCATTTTATTTCTTTGCAGGGACTAAAACTTAAAATCTGAATTCCTAAATCTATCTTTGCCTGTTTGTCAGCTCCAAAGCGAACTGCTTATTAGAAATTGGTAATTACATTTCAAATATAACTATAACAGGGCCCTTTAGCCAAAATCATTGGGAATATGTTTGTAGTTGTATTTATTACTCATTGCAGTGAGGGAGAACATTCGCCAATGGGGAACTGTAAAATATTACAGAAAAGGGGTTGTTGGGCAGATTGAAAGTTACCCCAGGACTCCCAAACTTGCATTCTTTGAAGGGATTCTGCCATTCACTGTCTAAAGACAAAAGATACTCTTAGTGTATAAGATCTTTTTTTCCCCCAAAAGATTTATTTTATTGGGCCTCCCCTGGTGGCGCAGGTGGTTAAGTGCAGCGCTGTGAAGCTGTCCACAGCCTCTGCCGGCCTGCAAGGGTCCCACATGGTGCCGCAGACCTTTCCTGTCGCTCCTGCTGCTCCCCTCAGCAGTGTATTTCTTCAGTCTGCCTGTTTCTGTTCCCCGCTCTGTCTCTGGTGAATCCTCTCACCCTCCTGCGAATCTGGCCTATACCCCGGTTCTTGTATAAATAAACAAACAAACAAACAAACAAATAAATATATTTTCAAAATATATTTATTTTATTTATTTATGCATATAGGAACTGGGGTGTAGGCCAGAGGTGCTGGGCAGGGGGTGAGAAGATTCACCAGAGACAAAGTGGGAAGCAGAACAGGCGAACCTACTGAAATACACTGCTGAGGGGAGCAGTGGGTGAGAAATGGAGAGGTCTGCTGGGCCATGTGGGTTAGCTCCCTGGCCTGGGATTGAACTTATACTGCAGTGGCTGGCAATAGCTTGATATCTCTGAGAATTTAAGCTCTGCACCACCAAGGAGGCCCCCTAATCCAGCATTTCATGCTCTCATTTGATACAACTGGGGTGTCAAGTCTTCATGATGTATAAAAACTACCTGTAAGAAATTTTTCTTTCTTTTAATAACTATACTAGGTAAATGCCAGTTAGAATTTCATAGCTTATTGTTTTTGATTTTTCATTTCTTGGTTTTGAATCAAGAGTGTTTGGAGTACCTTGAAATGATATATTTAAGAAAAGGATTATAGCTCAGGAAACAAGTATTATTTGTAAATTGCCTTTGTAGAAATAATAGAACTTAAAGTGTCTTAAAGTTAAATACAAAAAGATGTCTTTATTTTCTTCTTTTTCCTCTTCTGACCCTTTTGCCAAATTGTTGGTAATGGAAATCTTAGCAATTTGGACTGAGAGCATAGGTCAGTATTTCACCACGTCAATCATCCATAAAGTTCTCAAGCACTAGAGAATGGGCACGTTCCCTAAGTATTCCCATATACATTTCATTATTTCAAGTGAACCCTGTGGATAATCTATAGTTATAATTATTGTCCCATTGGACAGATGTGGAAACTTAGGCTCAGAGAAAATAAGACTTTTTTCACAGGAACATGGATTAGTTAAGAGCCAGTTCTTATATCCAGACCTGCTGACTGCTGACTAAATGCCAGCTTTTTAGAGTATGCATTATTATTATTTTTTTCATTTTTGCATAGAAGAATTGGGATTTAAGTCAGAGGTTCAGGGGGCCAGGGTGAGAGGATTCACCAGAGAGAGAGTGGGGAGCAGAACAGGCGGATTTACAGCAGTGTATTTACTGTACACTGCTAAGGGGGACAGCAGGTGAGACAGGAGAGGTCTGCTGCGCCATATGGGTTAGCTCCCTGGCAGGGGATCAAACTCAGGCCCTAATGTTGATTGTACTGAGACTTAACCCCTAAGCCACCAGAGAGGCCCTAGAGTATGTATTATTAACTGCTATCTGAAATACTGAATGTTTTAGTACTATGGTGTTTTTGAAAAGGAAGTAAATCTCTGTAAAAAGTGTTCTGGGATAAATAAAACAGGATCAGCTATTCTCTTAAAGGCAGCAGTCAATCATGAAAGGTTATATAGAAAGTCTTCCTAGATGTCTCTACAAATAACATAAAAGATAAGTCCATCTGTTTTGTAATGAATATATTTTACAGTGAATGCAAGTCTAGAAAAATTTATAATAAGTTCTATGTGAAAGCTTTAGATATTTTAAAAAGCATGGCCTAATATGGTGCATGGAATGTCTGTCCCCATTAAAAGGCAGAAGTCAGATTTTTCTTGGAAAAAATTTATTGGTTGTTAAAATGACTATGAAATGAAGAATTCATTATTTTTATCACATTTTCTTGTGTTAATCAAAACTGAACTGTGTATACCTTCTTTTACAATGGGATAAGCAGTGATATAGAATTAACTTCTAACCATCTGTGCTAATTTATCAAGGGCACAGGTATTTTTAGAATAGTAATTCATCCAAGAAATCTTTTCTTTTTGTCTTAACAATGTATAAGATTGTAGGTTGTAAGGTGTTCTTCTCAGGAAGTGGAATCGTAGGGTGCTTGTGTTTTACTCAATTATAAGCCATTTGTCATTTCTTATAACATATAGCAGCCAGTATTGAGCAGAACTGGCAACAGTGACTGCCAGGCAGCATCATGAAACCAGTATGGAATGTTAATTTATCACAGAAAAATCCACAAGTAAAAATCTCTGTGTAGATATGCCAAGTGCTATCTGTGAAAACAGGCCAAATCCCTTCTCAGGATTTATTTATTATGTCAGGGCTCAAGGATTTCACAGCAAAAGGAGGAAAGATAGGGTCATATTTCTCTTCCTGTTTCAAAGGAACTCTATCCCTTCCTCACTCATTCCTTGTTAATGCCCACCCAAGATTCTTGTCTTGGAATTTCTTTGGCTCACACTTCATTTTATAGTTTCTTTGGCCATGGTGGTTGAAAATTACTGTATAAATTTGTGAGTGCAATCCTCATGTTTGTGAGCAAGTGAGGCTCTAGAATGCTTTTTGGGTTAAAACCTTGCAGTTTCCAAAACTGCCTCCATTATAGCCTTGCCCATTTGTTAAAAGTGGCAGCTCCTCTTAGGAAGCAGCTTCCTCTATTCAAAACAGAAGTTCAGTAATTAGATAAATGAACTGATTTGCTATTGTTTCTCTGTGTTTTTGTAGGATAAATGGAAGCACCTGTTCTGGATTAACTTCCTTATGGTGTTTAAGGATTATTGAAACATATGATGGGCTTTACACGATAGAATTAACACATTAATTAGGTTTTGTTTCCATGGTTCAGGTGTACAAATAGTAGTTGGAGTGACATTTGAAGTCATGTACGACTGTTGACCTAATCAAGACTCAATCACGTCCCTGTTTGTACTTAATATTTCCCAAATTTCTGTATCTTTCATGTAACTATATAAGTATATAGTAAAAGCAATTTGTGCTTATTAAAATCACAAGGGTGGGGCCTCCCTGGTGGCGCAAGCAGTTAAGACTCAACCTATGAAGCTACCTGCAGCCACTGCAGCACGAGTTCAATCCCTGGCCAGGGAGCTACCCACATGGCACAGCAGACCTCTCCTGACTCGCCCACTGCTCCCCTTAGCAGTGTATTTCCATCAGTCTGCTTGTTTTGTTCCCCACTCTGTCTCTAGTAAATCCTCTCACCCCCGGCACCTCTGGCCTGTACCTCAGTTCTTGTATGCATAAATAAATAAATCTTTTAAAAAAATACAATCACAAGGGTGAGCAAAAACTGATTAATGTAAAAGTAGGCATGGATCATGTTAGAAATGTGGAGTCAGGTTGTAGTAAATATTTGTGTCACACAGATGAAAGTGTGCAGCCAAACCTCAACCCCTACTGGCTACATAATCTTCATCAAGGCACTTTTCTGTGCCCCAGTTTTCTTCTCTGATAAACAGGGAGTAGTAACTAACTACCTTGTGGTTATTGTGAAGCTGTAAGAAAATAATTGTGAAGCATATGGCTGAATATCCCTTAAATACCACAAGGAAGTAAACCCAGAACAGGGGTTTCCATTTATCCTACAAAAACATAGAGAAACAAAACCAAATCTGTTCTTTTATCTAACTTCCTGCATTTGATAGGGATTCATCAAAACTGATACTGCTATTTCTGGTTCTGAGAAATACTTAGACAGTGATTCTAAAATATGTCACTTTTATAAAAAGTGGATGATTTTTAAAAAAGATTTATTTATTTATGCATACGAGAACTGGGGTATAGGAGCCTTCCTGGTGGTGCAAGGGGTTGAGACACAACCTATGAAGTTTTCCACAGCTTCTGCAGCATGGATTCAACTTCGAGCCCCAGCCAGCCAGAAAGCTACCCACATGGTGCAGCAGACCTCTCCTGTCTTGCCCGCTGCTCCTCTCAGCAGTGCATCTCGGTAGATCTGCCTGTTCTGCTCCCCATTCTGTCTTTGGTGAATCCTCTCACCCCTCACACCTCTGGCCTACACCTCAGTATGCAAAAATAAAAAAAACAATCAGCAAGAGACTAGAGAACATGATGGTTTGAGGTGGAGCTCTGAGGTTTGCTGATTGATAAATGTAAATTTGAGGGACAGGGTAAGAAATAGGAATGAAGGATAATGCTCAAGTTTATTCTGAGCAACCACAAGAGATCAAGTTGCCATTTATAAAGATGAACAAAGTGTGAGAAGGGGTTTGGGAGCATAGCAAAAGTTTGGTTTTTAATATGCTGAATTTTACAACCTCCTGTTTTCAAAACATCCTTTTTCAAAATGCCATTTTAATTTATTTTGTAAATAATGCAGGAAGCTCAGTATTGAAACCAGGGAAATTATTATCTGGAAGCTGGTATGTCTAATAATGTAATCCATTCTTTCCTCCTTTGAGGCTAAGAAAGAGGGCAGTTAATATTTACTCAATCTTTGCCTCTCCCCTTACCTTCGGATGGGTATATTTCCTCTTGGGAAATAGTTTAACTCAAAAGAAAATTCCTGCAGATGCCAATCATTAGGAATTTCTCTCAGGATTATCAGATTTCACAGTCTTTTTTTTTTTTTTTTTAAGATTTATTTATGTGTGCAAGAACTAGGGTAGAGGCCAGAGGTACGGGTCAGGTGGGGGGTGAGAGAGGATTCACCAGAGACAGAGTGGAGAACATAATAGGCAGACTGCCTGAAATACACTGCTGAGGGGAGCAGCAGGCAAGTCAGGAGAGGTCTGCTGCACCACGTGGGTCACCTCCCTGGCTGGGGATTGAACGAGTGCTGCAGTGGCTGCGGATTGTGGCTGCAGATTGCTTTATAGTACTGCAACTTAACCCCCTGCGCCACCAGGAAGATCCCAGAGTTCAGTCTGAAAATTATGAAGTAATTCTTCATAACTCCCCCAGGTCTGACAATGTGCTTTTCATTCCTATTTTTAATTCCACATGTATATGTGAATGGACAAAGATCACAGACTTGCCCTAAGCACTGTGTTAAGTGCAAGGAGAGATTGGAAGCTAGGACACCACACCTGCTCATAATTCTGGATTCATCTCTCATACCTCTTGAACATTCTTTCAAAAATACTTGGAGTATACCCCATCTTTGTAGTATTCACAATAGCGAAAACATGGAAGCAACCCAAGTGCCTATCAACAGATGTATGGATAAGCAAAGTATGGTATATATACAATGGGACATTATTCAGCCTTAAAATGGGAGGAAATGCAGATTTATGATGCAACCTTGAAGACATTATGTCTTCAAATGTGGCAAAGTGAAAAAAGCCACAAAAAGGCAAATACTCTGATTCCACTTATAGTAGGTACTTAGAATTGTCGAAATCAGGGCCTCCCTGGTGTTACAAGTGGCTAAGACATAACCTACAAAGCTTGCCACAGCCACTGCAGCACGAGTTCGATCCCCAGCCAGGGAGTTACCCACATGGCGCAGCAGACCTCTCCTGTCATGCCCGCTGCTCCTCTCAGCAGTGTATTTCAGTCAATCTGCTTGTTCTGCTCCCCACTCTGTCTCAGGTGAATTCTTTCACATCCCACACCTCTGGCCTGTACCCCAGTTCTTGAATGTATAAATAAATAAATCTTTAAAAAATAAAAGAATTGTCAAAATCATACAAAGTATAGTGGTGGTTTCCAGGAGCTTGGGGACAAGGAAGGTGGAGAATGTCTTTAATGAATATAATTTCAGTTTTACAAAATGAATAGTTCCTGGGATTGAGTGGAGGTGATCGTTGCATAACAGTATCAATATTTAATTACACTGAATGTTGAAGATGATGAAAAAAATTATTTGGGAACAAAAACTCCTTGGAACTTCTGAAGAACTGTAAAGAGAATTTAATACAATGGTAGATGCCTTCCACATTGTCTTTCAGCAACAATTGATCAGGGTAAAGAACCAGACACTAAAATAGACACAAATGGATGAAAAACATAGAAAGATAATCAGTGCAGATAAATTAGAGGTACATTAAAGGGAGTTTTAAAGTATTCTCTGCACAAGGGACTCTGGTGATGGATCATGGGGGCTCTGGTGGTGGGAGAACTGTGAGGACTACACCTGAGGGAAGAAATCAATACTGTTTAAAAATTAATGATATAAGGAAAAAAACCCAAAAAATGGAACCATAGCCTCTGAGGCACTGGTTCAATCCCCGTGCACCAGTGAGGGTCCCACATGGCACACAGACCTCTCCTGCCATGCCCACTGCTCCCCTCAGCAGTGTATTTCATCAGTCGCCTGTTCTGTTCCCTGCTCTGGCTCTGGTGAATTCTCTCACCCTCCAGCGCTTCTGACTGTATCCAGTGCTTGTATAAATAAATAAATAAATAAATCTTTTTAAAAAATTACAAATATATTTTAGAATATACCAACATATACACAAATACAACTTTACATTTTTATCATTAAAGAATAGTGTATTTATTTCATTTCTGATTATTTTAAGCAATGCTATTGTTATGTTTCACTTATAATTGTGAACCATTTGACTATGCAGCATCTGTGAATAGAGTAACATAGAAAGCATTGGAAGTTACAGCTACTAAAGTCCTATTGTAATAATGAAGTCATCTTTTCAAATTAACTGCAGACTGCTTTATATGCTACTGTTTCATGTAAAAATATGAAATTTAATGGAAAAATATAACAAAAGATATAGATAATTTAAAAAGAACTCTCCAGCAACAAATATATTGATAATGGTGATGAAACACATAGTTGAATTTATCTATCTAATTTATTTAGTCAATATTGAATGTATGTGATTCTGGAGGAAATAAAGTTCAGGATAACTTATTGTAACAGAAATGTCAAATCATCATCAAAATGAAAATAGACTAAAAGTCAATGAAGAAAATTCAATTTAGGAAAATAATAGTGTTAATTTAAGACCAAGGATCCTGTCCTGTGGTTCGTGATGTTAGGAAGGAAATGGGCAGGGAAATGACTAAAATATGGAGAAAATGCCATATGGGGAAATTTGGACCTGTTTTGTCCATTCCCCTTGTTTATCACTGGGAAACTATGGCAGACACTCTTGCTGTGTCTTAATTCAAGAGGAAAAAATGAAGCAGCTGGTGATTCCTTTCTCCTATTTAATATGCACATTCATGAATGTCATGTTATGTTTCAAAATGCTGTTTTACGTGATCCTGTTTCTTCACATTTCCAAAATTTTAACTCATGGGCTGCATTGGTTCAGTCCAGAATCCTTAATCATGCTAAACTACACTAGGATGCTCTTTAAAATGCCATTCCTTGCCATCATGTGTTGGATATTTTGACAAAAAAAAAAATCAGTTCATATCAGAATTAGAAGTGTTTATATCAAGAACCCTTAAAATAAAAGATCATAGTTTTAGTAGCCTGTTTTTTTGGTGTTTCTATTTTTTAGGAATTAACTTATGTAATCAAGCCTTTTGGAAACATAATAGTGGAATTTTGCCAGGGGTTTATATCTTGGCATATTATATAACAAGTATATAATTTATTAAAATTTTCTTCTCAAAGTGATAATATCATAAAACCTAGAACTAATGGAGAATACTAGCAATCAGACACTCCTGGGTTATCTTCAGGATTGTTTTTTAAGATTTATTTATTTATGCATACAAGAGCTGGGGTACAGGCCAGAGGTGCAGGGGGTGAGAGGATTCACCAGAGACAGAGTGGGGAACAGAACAGGCAGATTGACTGAAATACACTGCTGAGGGGAGCATTGGTTGAGTCAGGAGAGGTCTGCTACGCCATATGGGTAGCTCCCTGGTCAGGGATTGAACTCTTGTTGCAGTGGTTGCAGATAGCTTCATAGGTTGTGTCTTAACCCTTTGAGCCACCAGGGAGGCCCCTCAACTTCAGTATTTTGATGCTAAATATTGGACATATCATTTTAATTCTGTGCTATATTTATTTTGACATATTGTGGACTATCTATATCCATAGTGTTATATTAAATTTTTTTGCAATTATACTACAAATTTCATAGTGAGATTGCATTTGGTATTACAATAATTTATATAAACCACTTATTTTGTGATTGTGCTTAATGGCTATTTAATTGGCATTAATAAAAATTGAAAGCTTAACAAATAAAATTACTTTATAAAAATATTATATTGAATTATGAAAAATAAAAACAGTAGATGTTTAAAATATACTATAAATCCTTATTAATTTTTTGAATCATGATACAGGTAAATCAGTGGATAAAAATGATAACCTACAGGCATACACTAAAGTGTATAATAAATGTGTGTGCATCATCACACATGGTGAGGTAGGGCAATCAATGGTGAGGTAGGGCAATTGGTATCTCTTTGGAAAATGACAGTTTGACATTTACAAATTGTCAAGTTTCCAGAAGGGAAGTAAGATAATCGTGTGTGTGTGTGTGTGTGTGTGTGTGTGTTTGCATAGAACTTACATTTTAATGAGAACAAACAATGATAAGAATAAATAAGTACAAAATACTGAGTATCAGGTGGTAGTTAAGTATGAAGGGGAGAAATAAAGCAAGAAATGTCAGGGATATGGCATGTCAATGTTAAATAATTGATGAATTACTTTCCTACTGCTGTGAAACAATTTATCACAAATGTATTGGCTTAAAGAAACCCTTATTTGTTAGTTCCTGTGTGTAAGGAATCCAGGAATGGTTTAGCAAGGTTCTCTGTTCAGAATCTCCAAAATTGAAATCAAGTTGTTAGCTGGGTTTCAGCCTAATCTGAAGGATTAACTAAGTAACAATTTAGTATTCATTTCCTGGCAGCTGTAGAGTTTATTGCAACTTGCTTCTTCAAAGTCAGTAATGAAGAGAGATAGAGCCTCTGCTGCTCTGAGTCTCTGACTCTGGAAAAGGCCTACAACCTTTAAAAAACTTTCACAGTTCATAATCTTAAACAACTACTTTGGGTTCTACAGGGAGAATGGCTAAGAGGAGGGTAAGAGTGGAAGCAGTGCAGTCACTGAGAGACTGTTACAGAAGTACAGGGAGATGGTCTGGATTTGGTAATAGCAGCAGCGATAGAAATAAGTGTATATTGGTGCCTCCCTTGTGCGCAGGCAGTTGAACACAGCACTGTGAAGCTGGCTGCAGCCTCTGCAGTGCAGGTTCGATCCTAGCTGGTGGGTAAGATACCCACATGGTGTGGCAGACCTCTCCTGTCTCACCCGCTACTCCCCTCAGCAGTGTATTTCAGTCAGTCTGCCTGTTCTGTTCCCCACTCTGTCTCTGGTGAATCCTCTCACCCTCCCACACATATGGCCTGTACCCTGGTTCTTGTATGCATGAATAAAATAAATCTTTAAAAAAAAAAAAAAAGAAAGACGTGTATGGGACTTAGCCTTGGATTGGATGTGAGGAATGAAGCAAAGAGGGTAATCAGGATGATTTCCAAGTTTCTGGTTTGAACATTGATACCGCACAAAACCAAGGGGTGCCCAGGGACCCCAAGTTGTTAATGGGAAAAACCATTGTTGCCCTTTCATGCCTCCCACATACATCAAGGCAAAGCAGACTCTAGTGTGCTCAAAGATCTTTAGTGGGGGAGAGTGTTGGGGGAAAAGGATGTCCTAAAGCTAATTCCATACAGGCTTTGTAAACTCCGCCCCCACCCCAGGCCAAAGCCAAAGACACTGGGAACTCCAAATCCCATCACCACCAAAGGGAAGGTTGCTGGAATCTGAGGGTGGGGTTAAGCAGCCAGGTTTGGTATAAAACCAGACACATGGGCCTTGGGGGGGCCCTTTAGGCTCTCTGCCAGCTCTCGACTCTTGGCCAGCTCTGAGTGCCATTGGGTTTCCAGGTCGGCGGATCGGGTAGGACGCATTTAAGACTTTATTTCCCTACTTTCTCCCTGAGTTGTACATTTCCTCATTTCCCCTTCCCTTGTAAATAAACCTTTTATTAACCTTTTGTGTGTGTCTGCAATGGAGTATTAATAAGTCCTTTTTTAAGCACCCAGGTGAGGACCCACAGCCAGGCAACCCATTTTATATTGGGGCTGCTCCGTAACAAGAGGTTCAAAAGGAGACATTCAGGGCCTCCCTGGTGGCACAGGGGTTAAGTCTCAACACTATCAAGCTATCACCAGCCACTGCAACTCATGGGCCAGGGAGCTAACCCACATGGTACAACAGACCTCTCCTGTCTCTCTTACTGCTCTCCTCAGCAGTGTATTGCAGTCATTCTGCCTGTTCTGCTCCCCACTCTGTCTCTAGTGAATCTTCTCAACCCCTGCACCTCTGGCCTGGACCCCAGTTCTTATATGCATAAATAAAAATAAAGCTTTAAAAAAACACACAAAAGGAGATGTTCAAGGTTAGAGGAATAAGAGAGAAAAGGATTTCAAAACACAAAACTCCCTATCAAACTCTGAAGTCACCCATCCCATCTTGGGCAACACCAAGCCACAAAGGCAGAACCCAGACAGGAATGGCCAAGGCCCAAAAGCAAAGCTGCTAGAACAAACCCAAGCCCTCTCCCAGCAGGAAATGCAAGGAAGGAGTCAGCCAGGGTCCAGAAGACTAGAAAAGAAGAATCAAAATGTACCACCTGATAGAGGAAAGAATAGAAAAGGAGATGCCACAAGGACAGGAACCTGTCTCACACAAGGACGTGGTGATAGAAGGGGCTAACATAGCCAATAAACCCCAGCTACAGAAAATAAGATCCTTAGGCACCAATGCCTAGATCACCAGGCACAAGACCCAGGCAGGCATCAGACTGCAGTAGGGAGTGTCAGGAGCACAGACCTGAAGGTAAAGATATGGAGATTAAGGAACAAACCATCCACCCACAAAGATGAGCCCCTCCCTACCGAAAGAAGATAAAACCCAATGCTGCCCCCACAAAGGGGCAGTAGTCCTTCTGCCCACCTGTGTCTATGCAGATGCTTCTTTTCACCAATTCTCTCCCTCTGCAGGGCAGCAGCCTCTACCTGCCTGTCACCTGTACCATGCCCAGGCTATTCTTCACTAACCTCCCTCAGCAGAGGCATCTTTCCCCAAGGTCGCCCACCTGCAACTATGCAGGCCTCTCAGCAAACCTGTCCCTTTCAGGGCAGCTCTTTCTGCCCATTTGTGTCTATGCAAGTGTCCTGTATTTTTCTGTCCCTTTCCTTAATAAACCTGCTCTTTTAAATATAACTAATGTCTTTGTCTCTTGGAGAAACTCACCTGGGAAACTCACCGTGGGCCGCTGAAAGGGAAGCTCTGGTGAAATCTTTCCCAGAGTGAACGCACGGACCCCGCTCTCAAAACCCATCAACTCCAAAAAAAAAAAAAAGACATCACCACCCACCTGAATCCACCAGGGGATCAAGATGGCAGCTGCCATGGTCTCTGAAGACCACAGTGCTAAGGTGGCAAAGAGCAAGGAGTAGCCTGCCCATGTGTCTTCTGTACTTTCACCCACCTCACCAATGACTGCACTGCATTTTCTCAGCAACTCGCTGGGCCCCTAGTTCAGGAAGTCAGGTTGACAGCATGCTGGGAGTCCCACTCAGATGTTGATGGTGTGAACTGGGGATGGAGTTCACAGCATCACTCACTGACTAAACTGTCAGTGTCAGTCTACTTCCAGCAACTTGAGATAACTGAACGTAGGGGAACATAAGGATCTAAAAAATTTATTCTTGGACATGTTAAATTTGAGAAGCTTTTAGGAGATGTAAGTAGGAATATCATTACCATAATTATTCTGATCTTGAATTTTAACTTTCACTTATATAACTTTCAGGTGTTTAAAAAGCATAATTCAATGACCATGCCGGTCATTGATACCTCTTAGCAAAAGCCTCCTTTAGTCTACTCAGACTACTTTACCTTCTTAGATTGAAATTAAAACACTTAGTAACTGGGTTTATGCTTTAGAAAGTGAGATCATTTGTTGGATACCAGTGACTTAATCAGTAATAATAATAATATCTAAGATTTATTATTCACCTACTTGGTGCTGTTATGTGCTTTACATAAGAATAATTTATGGGAACAGATCAGAACTAAGGCTTTGAGAAGTCAAGTGTCAAGTTCAGATACCACAGTGAAATAAAAACAAACCAGATTGACTCCATAGTGTGTGTTTTTGCCATTTACATATTATATCCACAATTACTTTTTTCCTCATTAGCTTAGAGATGCCAAGGGTTTTGCCACCTTCAGTTTCAAATTGGGATATGATTGTCAGAGAAACAAAACTTTCCCTGCCTCCATTTCATTTTATTATTGTGTTAGACATTTGGTTTAGGGGGATTACTCACTTTGCTAAATGTTTCATTAGCATATTTTAACCCACTTGCCTCAGTTAAGTATCTCCCATCAACACAGCAATTCAGAGGCTGCACAGCCCATTGTTTTCTTTCTATAACCTTGTTCCACTTCTTTTCCTCTTCTACTAAAATTGCTCCTTTGGTAAGGATCACAAATCTCTTTGCCAAACTTGGTGACTGTCTCATAGTCCTTCCCTGGTCCAAGATGCTCACTTATTTCTCCCAATTGTTTCCTGGAGGTAATTAGAATATGCCACCCAAAACATGTCTCTTTGACATGAGGAGTATTTTTAAGCTGAAGGCAGTTGAGAAACAGTAGATACTCTTCCCCTACATATTTAATGGCAGTGCATAAATTTCTTTTTACCTGACATTCTACCTCCCCACTTCTATACCAGGAATTGGAAAACAACCTTCATCACAAGTGGAGATATCATCCAGATGAACCTATAGAAACATTATTAAAATTATCCTTATTTCCGTTAGGTTCCTCTATATGTTTATTGTCTCACAATTTTCCATCCCTAAAAAGATAATCCCTTTGGCTTCATCTTGTCACTTTGTTAAGGGGAAAGGATGTCCTGAGCTAATTCCATACAGGCTTTGTGGATGCCACCCACACTCCATCAAGACACTGAGAACTACAAATCCCAGGATCCCCAAAGGGAAGTTGCAAGGACCTAAGGGCGGAGTTAAGCAGCCATTTTCTCTGTTTGTAAATAAAAACTAGCCATGTTAGTGGGGTTGGGACTTATTTGTCTTGTGCTCTTGGCCAGGCAGGTTTGGTCTCTGTGGGTCTTTTGGGATTACAGGTCAGTGGAACGGGTAGGACACATTTAAGAATTTGTGTCCCTCACTTTCTCCCTGAGTTGTACATTTCCTCATTTCCCTTTCCCTTGTAAATAAACCTTTTCTTACCTTTTTGAGCTCCTGGGTGAGGACCCACAGTCAGGCAACCCGTTTTAGAGTGGGGTTGCCCTGTAACAACTTCTCCACAAACTTACTGCTGTGTGTTAAGATGCTCTATTAGCCTCTGCTTCTTTGGGTCTTTGTAGGGTAAATGATTTTCAGGCTTTTCTGCCCTCCCACCATTAGGATTGCCCTGCCTCATAGGCACCTGCATCTGTTACATTGTTGTAAGCTGTGTTGTTTATTTCTGTGGGCCATGGCTCAGTATTGAGCTATCTGCCAAGAGAAGAAGCAGCAGGAGTTGAGGCAGGAGAGAGACAAGGGGAGAAAGAATGCCAGAGAAGCCCAGAGTGAAGACTTGCTAGGGGTACTGGGGAGCTTGGGACCCTGCTGGCCTCCTGACCTCCCAGCTCCCCTGCCTGCTGTGTACCTGGTTGCTGCACTACATGTAAAAGCTCAATAAAGCCTGAGAAACCCACAGAGGGCTCCAGGATTCTCCTTTACCCTGTCTGCTCAGATTAGAGAAACTGCCAATCCTGCCACTACAGTATTATATTGAAAATCTGTACTTTCTCCTGTGTTTCTGCTATGCTCCCAGAGGACTGCCACACTCAAAATGTTAGGGGGAAAATGATGTCCCAAAGCTAATTCCATATAGGCTTTGTGGACTCCACCCCCACCCCAGGTCAAAGCCAAAGACACTGGGAACTCCAAATCCCATCACCACCAAAGGGAAGGTGGCTGGGACCTGAGGGTGGGGTTAAGCAGCCAGGTGGATATAAAAGGCAGACACGTGGGCTTTGGGGAATCCCCCATTTTTGGCTCTCCGCCAGCTCTGGGAGTGACTTTGGGTTTCCAGGTCGTCGGATCGGGTAGGACGCATTAAAGACTTTATTTCCCTATTTCTCCTTGAGTTGTACATTTTCCTTATTTCCTTTTCTCTTGTAAATAAACCTTTAATTAACCTTTTGTGTGTGTCTGTAGTAGAGTATTCATAAGTCCCTTTAAAGCGCGCGGGTGAGGACCCACAGCCAGGAACCCATTTAATATCGGGGTTGCTCTATAACAAAAACACTTCTGACAGCAGATATGAGGATTTTTTTCCCCACACCAACTAATTCCACAACAGCAGCTTAACTCAATTCTGACACCATCCACCTGAGACATTGTCATATCTCAGGGGTTAAGGACTCAGTTCTACAAGAAACTGTCTACTGATGAGTAGTTTTTGGAGTTAATGGGTTTTGAGAGTGGGGTCCTTGAGTTCACTCTGGGAAAGGTTTTACCAGAGCTCCCCTTTTAGCGGCACAGGACGAGCTTCCCAGGCAAGTTTCTCTGTGAGACAGAGACGTTAGTTATATTTAAAGAACATGCTTATTAGGGAAAGGGGACAGAAGAATAAAGGACACTCGCATAGACACAAATGGGCAGAAAGACCCCGAAAAGGTCAGGTTTGCTAAGAGAGGCCTGCATGGTTGCAGGGGGGTGGCCTTGAGGAGAGCTGCCTCTGTTGTGGGAGGTCAGTGAAGAGTATCCCAGGCATGGCACAGGTCACATCCAAAAAAAGATATCATTACCATTCCTCTGCCCTTTCAGACTCCAACTGCATGTCCAGGCATGTCCTGTGCTTCTGAATTACCAGCTACAGAATATTAGAGATTCCCAGAAGCCCTACTCTGTGGGTCTGATTAATTTTTGCTAACATGACTCATAGAACTTGAACATTTACTGGATTACCATTTTTTTTAAAGATTTTTTATTTATTTATGCATACAAGAAACTGGGGTACAGGCCAGAGTTGCAGGAGGGGTGAGAGGATTCACCAGAGACAGAGTGGGGAACAGAACAGGCAGATGCACTGAAATACACTGCTGAGGGGTGCAGTGGGCACGCCAGGAGAGGTCTGCTGCACCATGAGGGTTGCTCCCTGGCAGGCTGGCCAGCATAGAACTGGAGCTGCAGAGGCTGCAGATAGCTCGACAGAGCTGTCTTTAACCCCTGCACCTCCAGGGAGGCCCTGGATTACCATTTATTAAAAAGACTATAGCTCAGAGTCAGCCAAATGGAAGACATGCATAGAGAAGGTTTGCAGCACTTTCATGTGTCTGCTAACCTGGAATATCTCTGAAATCTGTCCTTCTGGGTTTTTATGGAAAATTCATTATGTAGGTATGATTGCTTAAATTATTAGTCACCTGCAATTAATTCAAGCACCTGATTTTAATACTATAGAAGCCAAGGATTGTTGCAGGACTTCACAGACAAAAAGTAGGATGTCTCGAATATGATTGGCTGAATTTTCCCTTCAACCTCAGAAAAAAATATGTTTAATGTTAGGAAATACAGGAATATAGTCCTTGTTTCTTGATATTGTGCAGTAAAATTCATGTCCGTTCTATGTAGTTTCACAATTTTACTCTCAATAAAAAAGCATACAAATGGAATGAAAATCCTGTCCTTTATTATGAGAGATGATGATTATTTTTTATCAGCTTCTTGGGTAACATATTTGCATTCAGTTCAAAAGTTCTGTTTGCTATATAAAACTTCTTTGACATTCCTTCAGAGCAAGAAAGACAAATAGTGATAACCAGAAAATCTTCTATGCAATTTATAATTTGCCTTTATATCAAAAAAAGTCAATAGAACCAAATGAACTCTCAGACTTACAATTCAAATTTAACTATACATATATGTGTCCAGTTAAGCAGGTTAATATCTATATACAGTTAAACAGGTTAAAAGGAAGCATGAAAATATTCAGTAAATAGGAAAAAGGAATCACTCCCTACCTAATTTTTCCTCTTGAATTAAGACACAGCAAGAGTGTCTGGCATAGCTCTCAGTGATAAACAAGGATAATGAATAATAATGGGACTAAATTTCCTCATGTGGCATTTTCTCCCTACTATGGTAATTTTACTGCCCATTTCCTTCTATCAGGCACCACAGAACAGGATCCTTGGTCTTAAATTAACACTAATATTTTTCTAAACAGAATTTTCTTCATTGACCTTAAGTCTATTTCAATTTCAATTATGACTTGCCTTTTCTGTTACAGTAAATTGGGATGTACTTTGTTCTCTGTGGCTGCTGTTTTTGTCATTGCCCTGGTGACCTCAGGATATTGTTGTAGAGGCACCTGCCTCTTATGCTCTGAAAATCACACAGGCTCAGAGATGCAGCTCACAGGTACTTTTTTATTAATATTTATTTTATATAATTCTTACATCATTTTTCATTTTTGCACAATGTACGCATTTTCATTTTGGTTATATTCCCCATACAATTGCACCCCCCCTTATTTTGACTCTAGTCCTTCCTCTCCCCACCCCCCCCCCACTCCCCCAGTAGTGTGTCTCTGGTTTATAGTTGCTTGTTGATTTTGATTTTTACTTTGTATTAATTAGTCTTTTTCCTGGTCCCTTATTTAGGTTTTCTAAATTCCTGCTATGAGTGAGACCATGAAGTATTTTTCTTTTTCTTTCTGACTTATTTAGCTGAGCATGATCCCTTCTCACAGGTACTTTTCACTGACTTCAGACTGTGATTCCTGTGACAGGTTCCTGACAGGGTCCCTTTATGCCTGCAGGGCTTGCTCTCTCTGCCACCCAGTGGGGTGTGTATTGGGGGGTCGGTTTGAGAAGGGAATCCTTGATCTACCTAGTAATGAAAAGCTAAAACTTTCTCCCAATGCTTTGAAACACACTTTCTCTTCTTGAATAGATATAAGGAATGAACCCTGCTTCATCTACTTCTAACTATGCACAATTTCAAACATATGTGACTCACAAAGAATGTTGACTCAGTTTTGAGTTTACTCTCAAATATCACAGGCTCAAGTACTATTCAGGCAGCTAACAAGTAGAGTATTTTCACTAATCTGAATATTTTCACTGTTTTCTGTTCTTTTTTTGGCTTCAGTTTACTTGCTAACTGGTGGAAGAATCAGATAACTCACAGTTGTTTCTTCTCTTTATAAGTTGCTTGATATTGTCAATTCCATCTTAAAACTTTTGAATTCTGCTGAGTTTCTTGATGCCAGTTTCTAATCATAAAATTAGCATAACTATGTACTAATATGATATGCTTATATCTTCAAAATTTTTGTAGATAAATACAATAATGACTATCCTTAGATATATAAATGTAACTAGTAATTTTGAAAGCCTTATTTTTTTTAAAGATTTATTATTCTTTGTGTATGCATACAGGGACTGGGGAACAGGCCAGTGATGCGGGCGTGAGAGGATTCACCAGAGACCGAGTGGGGAGCAGAACAGGCAGATCTACTGAAATACACTGTTGAGGGGAGCAGCCTGTGAGACAGGAGAGGTCTGCTGTGCCATGTGGGTCTGCTCCCCTGCTAGGGATGGAGCTCGTGCTGTAGAGGCCATGGATAGCTTCATAGTGCTGAGTCTTAACCCCCTTGCACCACCAGGGAGGCTCTTGAATGCCTTATTGAATTGTTTTATGACTTGATAGAAAAAGTAGAAATTTAATAGTGGGATTATTAGTAAGTCCTAAACTGATTTAAATTAAATTGTGATTACTTTAACTATTTAAATAGTATTTAAATGTAATCATTTACATTGTAAATGATTTTATTATTGTGTTTAATCCCATTTCCTATCAAGATTTTGACCCTAACTAGGTGGTTAGTATTTTGAGTATTAGGATGGATGGCAATGGTGATGACTTGTGCTTATTATAGTATTAAAACTGGAATGGACAATAGTGAATATACTTAAATTTGTTTATTAAAAAAAATCAAGAGAGAACTAGTTTATTACCATGCATACATATACATGAGGGAATATTTTTTTTCTCCTGAAGGATCCCAATCATGAATAAGTAATTAGATGTCACCATTTTGCAGATCCCAAATCTGAAAGGATGGACCCAAGCAGGAAGTGTCTCCATGATTTCTCTATCCCTGAAAGTCAAGGACCAACAAAATATTATGTGTCTTCCTGAGGAAAGTATACAACAGCACTAATGAAGTAGCCTGAAACTGTATCAAACTAACTCTGTAGATCTAGCTACAAGTTTACAGGAAATGTAAAGACAAGAGAAATAAGCTAAAAGATATCATGGGAGGGCCTCCCTAGTAGCGCAGGGGATAAAGTCTCATTGCTATCAAGCTATCTCCAGCTAGTGCAATGAGTTCGATCCAGACCAGGGAGCTAACCCACATGGCGGAGCTAACCCACATGGCACAGCAGACCTCTCCTGTCTTGCTTGCTGCTTCCCTCAGCAATGTATTTCAGTAGATCCATCTATTCTGTTTCCCACTCTCTCTGGTGAATCCTCTCACCACCCTCTGCCCCACCTCTGGCCTACACCCCAGTTCTTGTATGCATAAATAAAATAAATCTTAAAAAAAAATACTCTGGGGAGGAAGATACAGAAAAATCCAGATACTAGAGACCAAAAGACATGGCTTTTTCAAAATAAATAGCAAAAACAAAAAAGAAAGAGGGACTATAATTAGACATCAACCAATCTCAATATGTGTCTCCTATTTGGGTACTGAATCATATAAACTACTTGCAAATTATGCCATTTATGAAATAATTGGAAATATTGTTGCCAGTGACTAAGTATTTGGCATTATTGAAGAAGTGTTAAATTTTTCAGGTGTGATAGTGGTATTGTTAAGCTTTTATAAAGGCTGGGTTTTTTTAGAAATACATTGAAATATTTATGCATAAAATAATATGATGTACAGGTTTTGCTTCAAAATATGGTTGGTGAGAGTATAGAAAAAACATGGTTATACATATTTAAGCTGGATGATGGTTTTGAAAACAAGGGAGTTCATTAATATTAGTATCAATTATTTTATGTTAATAACATTAATGTTATCAAAATATGAATAATTATATTAATATTTATATTTGGTCAAGTGCTTATCTTTTATATATTTATGTAG
The DNA here is from genome assembly GCF_964194135.1 of Talpa europaea. Classification (NCBI taxonomy): domain Eukaryota; kingdom Metazoa; phylum Chordata; class Mammalia; order Eulipotyphla; family Talpidae; genus Talpa; species Talpa europaea. The sequence continues at coordinate 45,132,073 of NC_140071.1, read as the reverse complement.
AAAATTCCAAAGATGAACAGATATAATAAATAAGATTTGCTTCAAAATAACCCAATTGTGAGGGGAGAGGTAGAGTGAGTGAATTTATAGATAAGATGTTGCTGTTGAAGCTGAGAGGTTGTCATGTGGTTTATTGCACTAGAATATTTACTTTTCTATGCAAGTGAAAATTTTTATAACTAAAAAATTAAATGTTAAAAATTCACCATTGCTATGGGAAGAAGTAGAGAAATAGATAAGTATATATTCACAGTGAAATGTATTTACCTGGAAAATCATAATTATTACAAATAGAGAGTAATTCACTTTGTAAAGGAAGAGCACATTAGGAAACTGTGCTACCACAGATAACCTTATTGAGACATGGTCTCAGTGTATCATGCAGAATAGCCACCCCCAATTTCAGAGGCATAAAACTAAGTTTAAGGCTGTTAATAATCCATCATGCCAGAAATCTCAGTGGTGTATAAAGCAAGTTCTATTTCTTGTTCTAGATGTGTTCTGTTCATTAGAATCCCTTAGTGACTCCAATCAGTGGAGCAACCATAATATTAACCTTTGCCTATTGCTGTGCTGGAGGGGAAAAAAGCTTTGGAGGGTCTCACATTAGTGAGTAAAGAATGCAGTCTATAAAGGACATGTGTCACTTCTCACAAGTCATTCGTCTGAATCAGTCAAATGACCCTATTCAGTTAGTAGGGACCCAGAGAAGTATATTGCCAAACTTATTCCCAGAAGAGAGGCTAGAAATATTTGAAAAAACCCTCTAATGATTTCTTCTAAGAGAGTCTGTGCATCATACTTATGGGAATGACAGTCATTTGTTAACATCTCTAAGATAGCAGTCAACATAAGTGCTCATCCACCCTTTTGGGTTATTTCACTCTTCTGACTCAGAGTCATGCAATATATTGTATGCAGAGATTGCATAATGAATATATGGTAATTTGTTGACTCAGTTAAAATTTAGCAGTGCTCCATTTTACTCTTGGCATTGTTAAAGTAATATGTTCTCATTAAAAAACACTTAAAAACTGGAAAACTAGAAAAAAGGGTTAAAATCACTCATAATCCCAGTTTTCACAAAAATAATGGCAGTTATCACATTAGTGGATTACCTTCCGAACTTTTTATGCATTTAAAATGAGTTCTTCCGGTCAAAACTATAATCTTTTCAGTAGTGACATTGCCCCATATAGATAAGGTAACTGGCTCTGGCCCAGCAGATCATTTAAAAAAAAAAAAAAAGATGTTTTAGCCCTTGCCCTTTCCAACATGATTTTTTTAAATGTAATAGTTATATAGCACTTAACCACTAGTAGTTAACTAGCAGTTCCAAGTCACATTCTGGGTTTTGGAGCAACAAATCCTTACTTCTAATGTTGTTAGTATAAGGTCAGCAAGAAACAAATGGGTAATTGTAATTGTTATTTTCATTTGCTTCTGGCATTTTCTCCACCCAGATTACTTATGAAAAGGGAACAGCTTTGGGAGTTCATGTTACTGTGGTACTTAAGCCTCTTTAAGTCATCAAGGTTCTGATTACCTTACAAAAAATAAAAACTGCTGATGATCCTAGCAAAGACGTTAGTGTAAGGAATAATTTGCCAAATATGTTCCAATTGGGATGATTTCTTCAACTTCAAACACCATTTAGTTATAAATTGAGATCTTTAGAGGTTAAAGATGATCCCTGGAATTTTTTTTTCAAGATTTATTTATGACTTCAGAATTAAATTCTTATCAAATATTTGGCATAAAAAGATAATCAGACTACAAGTTTTATACGGGCAAAAAAATACACAGGTGCTTTGTAAGATAGCATTGATGAATACTGGTCACCAAGTCTCCATGTCTTGTTTTCAGTTTATTTTTTATTTTTTTTAAAAGATTTATTTATTTATGCATACAAGAACTGGGGTGTCAGCCAGAGGTGCAGGGGGTGAGAGGATTGAGAGGATTCACCAGAGAGAGTGGGGAGCAGAACAGGCAGAGCCACTGAAATACACTGCTGAGGGAAGCAGGGGGTGCGGAAGGAGGTCTGCTGTGCCATGTGGGTTGCTCCCTGTCCGACTGGGGATAGAACTCATGTTGTAGTGGCTGGTGATATCTTGATAGCGCTGTCTTTAACCCCTGCGTCACCAGGGACGTCCTTTTTTTCAGTTCAATAAGAAATTCAATTTTAAGATATATCCAAAAATAATTGTGCTCCAGAGAATTGATGTGCCTTAGTCAGATTCATAGGGTACTGATATAGCAACATGAATATAATTTATTAATTACTCATCAATAATAACAATAAATTTAATCATCGATAACAATAATTTATATTATCGCTAAACACTTTACATGGATTAGGTCATGCAATGTATTATTGATGATTTATTGCCATTTAACTCAAGGAGCATCTAAGTTTAGCAAATTTGGGTCATATTGCTAATAAGTGATAGAACTAGAATTTGAATTTAGGCAGTCTAATGGGACAAATTGTAATTTTTAAGAAAGAGGGACTATTCTTAGATTCACTGATTAATTTATCCTATCTGTTAGTTAAGGAAAATATCTTATTGGTATTAAAGTAATATATATGAATTACAGATAAGTTAGAATGAGCAACGAACCAAAGGAAGAATTTAAAAATAACATCTGTAGGGGCTCCCGTGGTGGCACAGGTGGTTGAGCACCGCACTGTGAAGCTGTCCATAGCCTCTGCAGCAGCAGTTTGATCCTGGCTGGCGGTGAGGGTCCCACTTGGTGCTGCAGACCTCTCTTGTCATGCCCGCTGCTCCCCCCAGCAGTGTATTTCATCAGTCTGCCTGTTCTGTTCCCCACTCTATCTCTGGTGAATTCTCTCACTCTCCCACGCATGTGGCCTGTACCCCGGTTCTTGTATAAATAAATAAATCTTTAAAAAAAATCTATATTCTAATCAGCTGAACTTGACCACTGTTAACATTTGGTGTACTTTCTACACAATTTTAATGCATAATATCATTGACCTCATACTACATAAGTAAACTGTTTAAAAATACTTAAAATGTTATTTCAAACTATTTAGAATGTTTTTCAAGAGGAAACAGTAATTTCCTTAAGTCATTTAAATTATTTGTGAAGAAACCCTTCCTCCTGAAATAAAAATCAGGTTGTCAGTGCTGTTTAGCGGACACTCTGCACATGAACAGCATTCAGACTGCGCTCATGGCAGTGGTCTTGTTCAAGGTGGAGTAGCAGGAGGTGACTATTGAGCACTATCCCAGGGCACATTTGTGTTTTTGACAACCTAAGAAGACTGCATGGGAAAATCATTTAGGAATATAGTTTAGATTAGAGGTGACCCCAGAAATCAAAGTTCACCATACATATCACCACTATTTAGGCAGGATTTAAGACTGGTAGGGAGTAAGGTTTAGGATGCCAGCATCCATGACAACAATGCAAAACCAGTGATACTGGTTGATACTATTGTGCCTTTTATACTTTGTCTTGCTTTTTTTAAATATACTTTGTCTTTCTATACATGTAATAATTTTTATTGATGAATCCATATTCCATATATGCACTTTGACATGCACGCTACTTTTAAGTAGTCACAAACTTCATATACATAGTGGCTTTAATCATGTACACAATATATTATTTTAAACCATCTCTTAATGCTGGATTTTAAGATTGCTGTCAATTTTTAAAACATAACAGTCATCATGGTACTTTCCATATAAATCTTTGTATTCTGGAATATTTCCTTGTATTTTCCATGAGGGAGAAAATTCAGTCATGTAAACATTTTAAAATATAATGACAAGTAAATTTTCCAAACTCTTTGTCTTAATTTATACCCCACCAGGCTATACCAGTGCCCACTTCACTCTACTCTTACCAGTGGGGTTAATTCACATTTTAGTTATCTGTGAACAATGTCTAGCCTATATTAGAGAAAATGCATAATGTACTTTGCAGAATAATTCTTAGGATTAAATGAGTTACTGTAAGGAAACCCTCTAATGCCGTGTCTGTCACACAGCAGACGCTCAACAAATTATTTTAGGCACGCAACGAATTCCAGTGTTGAACTAAAACCACACCATTTCATTTCAGAGTTTAGGAAAATGAAGATTAGAGATGAAATATCTCTATATTGCTATCACCTATATAGTTGTAACTGCAGATTTCGGAGTTGAACGCTGACTCTCAAATTTTTCACCACAAATCACAACTGCCTTAAATAGCCCTGAGCTATATAATGTTGTGATTTTTTAAAGATCAGTATCAATCTGATAAATTCTTTGGCAAATGGATTCTTTCTCCCTAGTTTCTAATGTCCTGACGGCAGAACCCTTGGAAATGGTCAGCCCTTGGAAAGTGTCAGGGAGCGCAGCGGGTTGGGGGAGAAAGAGGTTGCAAGACCAGTTTGACGCAAAAAGCGAGGTTTTGGAGTAGGCGGCGGCGCCGGGAGCGGGCTCAGCCAGCCGCCGGGCAGGCGGATGTGTCCGGCACAGGCCGGGGCGGCGCGGTGGCCAGTGGCGGGGGGCGGGGGGAAGCTGCGTCTAGGTCAGCGAAGGGCAAAGGAAGCCGGACACCGACGCGGACGCCTCCCGCGCCCCGCTCCAGGGCGTCTAGTGGGACACGGGATCCAGCTGCAAGGCCGGATCTTCAGGCGCACCCGTCACCCCAGAGCCTCCTCAGGTACTTCCGGTAGGAACCCAGAGCCCCCGGCTTAGACCCCGCAGCAGCGCGCAGGCGCCTCGGGGCTGGCGGCGGCCGCGGCCGCGGAGGAAGGGGGCGTGAGAGTCGAGACGGCTTCCTCTGCGCCTGCGCCGTCTGCCTTCCCCAGTCCCGGGGGGAAAACAAACCCGGAGCCGACGTCGCGCACTCCGGGGACTCCGGGCCGGGTCGCTCTTCCCTCTTCCAGTGCGGCTGCGGGTCGAGTCCCCCCGAAAGCTCCGCGGGGGTGTGGGGAGGTAAGAACACCCCAGAGCAGACATCTTGGCCTCTCCACACCCCCGCTGCCCTCACGGAGGGGGCGGGACGGCCCCCGGCGCTGCCGACCTGGGCTGGGGGTTTGGCCCCCTGCTTCCTCCCGGCGCTGAGCCGGCGCCCCCCACCCGTGCCCTCGCCGAGCCCCCGAAGACGGCCGGGGAACCACCAGCCTCGAACCTCGCGTCCCCTGGGCGGAGCCTGCAGGGCCGGGCCGGGCCGGCCGGGCAATCTCGGCGGCTGTTTACCGGGTCCCACCCTCCCGTGTTGCCGGGAGGGCTCGACCCCGCCGGGGGAGCGACCCTGGTGGCGGCGGGGGGCGGAGAGAGAAGCGCCCCCAGGGCCCCCTGACCCGCCGCGGGGTGGGGGGGGCTGTCGACCCCGCGGAGTGGTGGCCTCTGCGCTGAAAGGTCTCGGTCCCCCAGACGCATCTGCCGTCCCGCTCCTGCTCTCGCAGACCCGCTCCCGCACCGATGCTTCTCATTGTGGACCGACGGATACGGTGGTGTTGCTTTCCACCACCCTGTCTTTGGTACCTTGGAGAAATTCTGAAAGATGACATAACTTTATACTCTTAACTTATTTGTACTAACATCGCAAAATACTGTATTCCGGACTAAGGGTGTTCTTGTTTGCTTGACTCATAGGGAAATCAGCTCATAAACTTGATCATCGTGTTTATTTAACAAAATAGACAATTTGTTGGTCGAATCAGGTTCTTTATATTTTTGAGTTTGTTGTCTTTTGCACTGTTAGAAGTTTAATGGTTTGATTTAATGCAACTCCATGTAATTTTCACCTTCTTTCTTACTATTTTTCTCCTTTAATATTGATCTGATAATAGTATCAAAATTTTAAAAACTAAAGAATGAGAAATAATCAACTTTAATTCCACTATTTGAAGGCAGTCAGTCATAGTTAATATTCAAAATTTTTACTTTCAATGTTTTCATGACGTTTTCTTTCTTTTATATGCCTTTTCAAATGCGTTGGTTTAATTCCAGGTAGTACAGAATTCAGAATAGAACAAAGATTGAAACCAAGCATGGTTTGGCAGAATTCTGTACTGGGCTTACTCTCACCTCATAGCTGAGGTAGAAGTGGCTGAGTGAGAAGAACTAAAGAGAAGATGAGCCACTTTGTGATTTTTTTTTAAAGATTAATTTTATTTATGCATACAAGAACTGGGGTGTAGGCCAGAGGTGGGAATGGGGGAGGGTGGGAGGATTCACCATAGACAGAATGGGGAGCAGAACAGGCGGATTGGTTGAAATACACCTTAGATTGGAGGTGAGGCATGCTTATTTTGTAAAGTCCCCCAATAGATTTTTTTTTTTAAGGTTTATTTATTTATTCATATAAGAGCCCGACTGCAGGCCAGAGGTGGAGGGGGTGAGAGGATTCACCGAGACAGAGTGGCAAGCAGAACAGGCAGACTGACTGAAATACATTGCTGAGGGGAGCAGCAGGTGAGACAGGAGAGGTCTTCTGTGCCATGTGGGTAGCTCCCTGGCTGGGGATCTAACTCGTCCTGCAGTGGCTGACCATAGTGCTGAGACTTAACCCCTTGCTCCACCAGGGAGGCCCTGATTTTTTTTCTTAACAAAAGTTTATTCTTAAATGTATAGTAGTCTCCATGACACTTCATTCTAGCTATTATTGGCAAAAGATATTATGACAGGGAATCCATATGTTTCAACAGAAATGGAATTAAGCACCATTGCCTTAGGTGCAAGGACTATTTCACTTTTTGCCAAATTTCTTAGTTCCATCTGTGGCCAGGGGGTCTTTCCCTACAGCCTTTGCTTTCAGCTCCTCCATTTTCTTCTGCTCCTCATTCTGTTTCTGCTAGATTACCTTATCTTCCTGGTCCATCTCCTTGGCCTGTTTCTTGGGCTGCTTTCGATGCTTCTTGCTACCTTTGGGTCTGCTGCCCCTTCCCCCCAGAACCTGCCATCATGTTGTTTACTTGAGATGAAATTTTATATATAGTTGGGCTGCCTGTTTTTTGACACTGTATTTTAGATTTTTTCTTATGTTTAAAAATAAACTCCATGAACATAACTTTGTGATTTTTTGATTGCTCAAATAATACATGAGCAAATATATTTTGAAACAGTTGTATTACAGATAAAGCTAAATTCCCATTTATCATACCCAAAATGTCACATAAAAAAATGGTATCACGGTTTATTTAACCCACTGAGACTCAAGACTAATAAAGCCTTTGTTTTCTAATTCAGTATATTGACCATTTTAGAAATTAAAACTCAGAAAAATTTTAATTATTTAAAAATAACAAATCCATTATATATTAAATTTTAAAAATATTTTGACTGAAAAATAACTATTAAAAAAACTTAGAAGGGTGGCATTGTTTTCTATTTTTGAAATTACTTTAATATATAACTTTATAGGAGAAAGCTGTATTCCTGTTTGTTTCTGTGTTCAATCTGGTGAACCATGTTAAGAAAATGTTAATCATTTAAAAATAAAAAAAATAAATTTTTATTTTAAAATAAAAATTAAAGAAGCATTTATTTAGAAAAGAAAGACCTCACAGACCCACTGAAAGGCTCTCTCAGTGACTCCCAGGGTTCTCAGACCATAGTTTGGGAAAAATGATTTAACCAAGTATCTATAAACTGTTAGGTTCTTTACAGTTTTACACTATTACAGACATTACAACATTAAAAGTTCTTAGTGCTGTGTGCTTGTGCAGGAGTGCTATTGTTTCTGTAGTGTACAAGTAGAATTGCTCAGTCATAGTGTATGTACTTTTGTAGTTTTCATAGACATAAAAAAATACTTTTCATGATTGCACACTTATATATTGTGTCCTGATGTTGTTAGACGACTTCAGCTCATGATTAGTGAAAAATATTTGAATATTTCTAAAAAAAGAATTGTTAGATCAAGGGTTAGGAATCTTTTTGAGGATGTTGGTACATATTGTCATATTGTTTCCCAGATGGGGTGTATCAACTTGCTTCTGACAATTTATGTCAGCAGTATCTGAGATGCTTTTTTAACCTTTAACCTTACTAATATTGAGTGCTTTTATTATTTAAAAAACTGTGTTCTGATTTAATAGGCAACAAATGGTATGTGTTCTAATTCTCTTACGTTGATACTGTGTTGAACATTTTTTAAATAAACTTACTAGTTCCCTGTTTTCATATTATTTACCTATTTATAACAGTGTCCAGGTGTTTCCTAGCAGATTTTTTATCTTTTTATGTTGTAAGGATTCATGCTATAATTTTTTAAGGAAAGTTACCAAAATTTCTTTCTTTCCCTGTTAAAAAGCAGTACATTTTTGTAAAAAAGAGAGATACTATTGAGACATATCATGTAGATGTGAATGGCTTCTATAATCTCAGATATCATTTTTTAAACTAAATATTCACTGAGCTTACACTGCTTTGCATCATTATGTTTCAGATACATCATTATAATTCTCTATCTGTAAATAATACAATCACTACCAAAAGTCTAGTTTCCATCACCCATATATTTGAACCCCTTTATCTCTTTTACCCAGTCTAAAGCCCCATTATTATGTTTGTTCCTCTCTTATATTTTCCTGTGCCTGTGCTATAATTTATTTTTGCAATTTGTTTGTAAAAATGGTTTGTATTATTTGTGAAATTTTGTGGTTTGATTTTTTTTTGTATTTAAAATTACATATTAGATATTTTTCTATAGAGGTGCACATAACTCTGGCTAAAGTTTTATCCAGAGTGGCTTGGGTAATACTAATTGTGATCTTTAGTCATCTGATGTCAAGTTCTTGCCCTCTTCTGTATTTTCTTCCTAGGTGATCTCATCCATTAACAGCTGTGTGCTGCCAGTTCCCAAATCTTTATCTATCTCAGACTTCTCTCCTGCATTCCAGATTCTTATATTCAACTGCCTATTGGACAGCTCCCCCAGGATGTTCTTAAGGTACTTCAAACAGCAGTTCAAACCCGAACTCATGTTTGCCCTCTGTCCTGTTCCTCTTTTGTATTGCCTGTCATGGTTAGTGGTAACCACGCTGCCCAGTCACCCGTGATGGAAGCCTGGCAGTAATCCTCATTTTCTTCTTTGCTTTCACTCTCCAGAAGTTGGCATTCTTTAGCCACTTTTACAGTTACCTCCTTTCTATCTGTACTGCACTGTCTCAGCTCAGGCCCTTGTCATCTCTCACCATAACCAAGTTAGGACCCTCCTTACTGTGGTGTTACTGATTTTTTGATTAATCATGTGGCTGCCAGTTTTCTTTTAATCATGAAGAGATTTTTCAGAAACTATATTTAGTAAGAAAATATATTTGTCTATAAATCTCATAGTACATAAATGGCCAAATAAATAAAAATATTACCTAAAACAGAATTTATGAACACATAAACTTTAGATTGGGAAGTATCTCTTTTATTTCTTTTGTATCTGCCTGACATTGTAGTTTATTGGCACAGTAAGTATATCTTAGTTGATTGAAGTGGGAAGTATGTGCAGCTTAATAAGATTTAATGGTAGAAGATTCCAGTGTACAGTATTTGCATTGTCATACCTTTTATAAATTGTTGGATTGATTTTTAAATTATCTTACCATTTTTGATATCTCTTAGACACCTCACATAATGCTTCTTAGTACATTGCTATTTTCATAGAGTCTCTGTAAATAGATATTTATTTCTTTTTTTAATATTTATTTATGTATACAAGAACTGGGCTGCAGTCCAGAGGGGCAGAGGATGAGAGAATTCACCAGAGACAAAGTGGGGAACAGAACAGGCAGATTTACTGAAATACAGTGGGTGAGACAGGACAGTGTGCTGCACCATATGTGGGTTAGCTCCCTGGCCGGGGATGGAACTCAGGCCACAGTGGTGATAGCGTGATAGCACTGAAACTTAACTCCTATGCCACCAGGGAGACCCACAAGTAATTTACTTTTGGAATTTCAGAGACATGGTTCCAGTATTTTCTAGCTACTGGTATTGATAACCAGCTGATCTATTATTTCTCTCTGGAAGCATTTATATCTATTCACTAGGTATGTATTAAGCACATTTTATGTGGCAGGCACTGGGCAAGATACTTGGAATATATGGGTGAACAAATATACAAGACTTCTGCCCTCATGATGCTTACACTTACGGAGGAGTTGTTCAAAATGATAAACAATGAATAAATACATTATACACAGTGTTAGGAGGTCATCAATAATAAGTGCTTTAGAAAAGAGCAGGATGGGAGGACAGCAGTGGTAAAAAAAAGGTGGGGTTACAGATTGTGGCATGAAATGGAGTTATCATCCCTTAAACCGCTTAGGTATTCTGGAATTTCACAATGATATAACTTGGTAAGGGTTTCTCATTCATTGTGTTGGACCCTAAATGTTCCCCTTCCACTTGGTGACCATTTTCTTCAGTTCTGGGGTATTTTATTTGACAGCTTAATTCCCTTTTCCCTACACTTTCATTCTGGGCTGCTGCTTTGGATAGTGTACTTCATTACTCATTAGAGTCATTCTTTAATTTTCTAATCTTTTCCCCTGTTTTCCTTCCCTTTTTTCCCCTAGGATGCTTTCTCAACTAGATTTCATTATTTTAAAATATATTTTAGAACAGTTTCAGATTTCTTGTATTATTACAAAGATAATACAGAGAATCCAGATAGACCCCACACCCATTTTCCCTATTGATACGTTTTACCTTAGTATGGTACATTTGTCCTGATTAACAACCAATATTGATACACTGTTAGTAACTAAAGGTTTGTACTTCAGTCACATTTCCTCACTTTTCCCCTAATGTCCTTTTTCTATTCCAGAATCTCATCCAAATAACACAGTACACTAAGTAATTTTGTTTCTTAGACTCCTCTTGGCTGTAACAATTCCTCCTTCTTTGTTTTTGAGCCTTTTTTGACAGTTTTGAAGATTATTAGTTAGATGTTTTGTAGAATGTCAGTTGGAATTTGTCTGATGTCTTCCTCATAATTAGATTGGGGTAGTATCTGACAACAGAGACAAGGTATCATTCTTCTCTTATAATATCAAGGGTACATACTAACCATATTACTTAATCACTATTGATGGTATAACTCTGATCCACTGGCTTGAGGTAGTAGTGTCTGTTACTATGGGGTGATTTTTTTTTTTTTTCCTTCTCTCTTTCCATACAGTACCCTTCAGAGGAAAGCCACAATATATGGCATACTCTTAAGTGAGGAGTTGAGTTCTACTTACTTGAAAGCAAAATATTCACAGAAATTACTTGGAATTTTTCTGGATGGGGGATTTGTCTTGCTCCCATTTTATTATTTAATCACTTATCTCATCATGAACTTAGATATTTTTATGCTTTGGATTATAATCAGTACCGCTTTGTTGTTCAAATTGTTCCAGCTTTGGCCTTTGAGAGATTTTCCAGTTGGTTCCTGTATCCCTTTGACATCCTTCTGTGTGTGTGTGTAGAGAAGGTTGTGGGGGGGAGTGTCTTTGAGGCATAAAATGCTCTATGCTCATCTTGTATATTTTCTATCCCAAACTTAGAATCAGCTGTTTATCCAAGGAGTCTTGGTTCCTTTTGATGGAGAAAACAATATCTAAGTGTGCTTATTGCTGTTGGGATGTCTTGCTTATGTACCCTTTCAGCTGATAGTACAAGAGAAATAATATATATTTTAAAGATTTATTTATTTATTCATACAAGAGCTGGGGTACAGGCCAGAGTTGTGGGGTGTGAGAGGATTCACCAGAGACAGAGTAGGGAACAGTACAGGCAGATGGACTGAAACACACTGCTCAGGGGAGCAGCAGGCAAGCCAGGACAGGTCTGCTGTACCATGTGGTAGCTCCCTGGCCGGGGATAGAATTCGTGCTGCAGTGGCTGTGGGTAGCTTCATAGGTTGCATCTTAACCCCTTGCGCCACCAGAGAGGTTTGAAATAGTGTATTTATTCTTGATATCTATAGATACTTAAAATAAAAAATTAGCACTATGTAGCCATCTGACTTAAGCTAAACATTACATATTTATTCTGATATCTCCATTGAGTACATGCATTACCACATGAATTATTTTAGCTTTCTTTCCTTCCTTACATATAACTTTCCCTTCCAACAGTGGGAAACCTGATTTCAGTTACCAGCCATCCATTTCAATGTCAGGTGGTTTCAGAATTGTTAACTGGTACCCCCACAGGAAACAGCTGTATCAACTAGAATACAATGCACATGGTCCTTTTGCCTTGAGTCTTACAGACTCTACTCTTTTCCAGAGGTAGTACTTTGTTCCTCCACGTACTTCAGTAAGGTTGGTTTATACATTTGTAATTTATTTAGACTCTTGCCACATTCCGCATTTCATTCTGAGATTCTCTAAATTTTTAGACCTTCTAAAATTTTTTTTTAATTTGCGTATGTTGAGGTTTATTTTTTGTTTTGTAAAGTTCTGTTGGTATTGACAAATGCTTAATGTCTTATATCACTGTTATGGTATCATACAAAATAGTTTCACCACACTAAACTATCCACTGGGCTTTATCTTTTCAACCCTTTGCACTCAAACCATGGGCAACCACTTATGTGTTTACTGTCTCTATAGTTTTACCATTTGCAGAATGTTATAGAATTAGATGGTAGATTGTTTTTTTCAGTTGGTAGATTTTTTTTTAAGACTTTTTTTTTTTTCACTTAGCACTATGCATTTATGATTTGCTCATGTCTTTTTGTACCTTGATAATTTATTTCTTTATATCACTGGGTAATACTCCATTGTTTGGATATATCACAGTTTACTTACTCATTCACTGACTGAAGGACAAAATTTGAGTGCTTCCAAATTTTGCCAGTTTTGAATGTGGTTGCTATAAATTTTCAATCTAAGTTCTTAGTGGATTTAAATCTTTAAATCAATGGGATAAATGGCTAGCAGTGTGATCATTGGATCATATGGTTAGACTAGTTTTGTAAGAAATTGTCAAACTCATTACAAAGTGACTATCATTTTGCATTCCCACCAGCAATAAATGGGAGTTCTTGCTGTTTAGCATCTTCATAGTGTATATTATTGTCAATATTTTGGATTTTAGTCATTGTAATAGATGTGAAGTGATACTTCATTGTCTTAATCTGCAATTCCCTAAACACAGATGATGTTGATTTTATTTTTATGTGCTTATTTGCTATGTTTATGTCGTCTTTGGTGAAGAGCTTCTTTTGTTCAGAGCTTTTGCCCTTTTAAAATTGCATGCTTTTTTAAAATTTTAAAAAAAATTTCTTTTTTAAAGATTTATTTATTCATCCATACAAGAACTGAGATACAGGTCAGATGTGCGGGAGGGTGAGAGGATCCACCAGAGACAGAGCGGGGAACAGAACAAGCAGACCGACCAAAATACACTGCTGAGGGGAGCAGCGAGCGAGACAGGAGAGGTCTGCTGCGCCATGTGGGTATCTCCCCAGCCGGCAGGGATTGAACCCATGCAGTAGAGGCTGAGGACAGCTTCATAGCGCTGCGCTCAACCACCTGTGCCACCAGGGAGGCCCCAGCATTGCTTATTTTTTAATTATTGAATGTTAAGAGTTTCTTGTAGATTTTGTTTTGTACATATGTGTTTTGCAAATACTACCTCTCAATTTTTGTCTTCTCAGTCTCTTAAAAGGGACTTTTTCAGAGCAGATAATTTTAATTTTAATAAAGTCGAACTTACTGATTTTTTTGTTTGAGGAATCAGTAAAGTCATCATATCTAAAGTTTGTGGAATCTCTCTTATGTTTTCTTCTGGACGTTTTATGAAATTATACTTTACATTTAGATCCATTAACAGTTTCAAATGCATTTTTATGTAAGCAATAAGATCTGTATCTAGGTTCCTATTTTTGTATGGAAGTGTTCAGTATTTTTGGCACCACTTGCTGAGAAGACTGTCCTTTCTCTTCAAATTGCCTTTGCCCCTTTGTCAAATATAAGTCGACTGTGCTTGAGTGGACCTGATTCTGGGCTGTCTCTTCTGTTCCATTGATCTGCTTGTTTCTTCTTGTGCCAGTACTACTTTCTGTTGACTACTGTAACTTTGTTGTAAGTCTTCAAATTAGAGGATGAGTCCTCCAACCTTGTTCTTTTTCACTTAGGTAGTGGTTGTTCTAGGGAAACTCTAGAATACTTTATGTGTACATTAGAATCAATTTCCTGTAACTTCTGTTCTTAGCTTATGAGTTTTCAGTCTTTTTTCCAGTTTAAGCATCTTAAGGCTCTAAGTAGCTGTTGAACTAACATTTTGCTGAATCCCACTAGTTTTTACAAAATTTTAACTGATGGTACCTATAACCATTTTTAGCTTTATGAATTCTTCTTTACCCATGAGCTATTCAGATAAATGATTTAAAATTTACAATGGGTTATCTATGTAATTATTGTTGAGTGTGTTTTTCATGTCATTTTTGTATATATAGTCAATTTCCCCATCTAAATTGTAGACCCCTCAAAGCAGTACTTTTAAATTTTATTTGTATCTACTTTCTAAATTTCTTGGCATGCAGTAGATGGCCTAATTATATATTAGACAGTTAAATGAATTATACTTTCTATTTTCTAGACATACAGGAATTAAATTCTGAATAGACCTAGAAGTAGAATGGACAGTTATTTTAAAGCAGCGGTCAGTGATTTGGACAGACTTCTTGATGATTTTGAACAGAATCCAGGTTTGTTGATTTTTCATTTTTATCGCTAATGGAATTTTGTTTATTTTTAATGAATGATTTATTTGCTATTGAAATAATGAAATTTTAATATGTTTGTAATTCACTTATCTCCAGTACAATGTACTCAACAAAATTTGCCTTCAATTCTGGTCACATGTTATCTTACATATAACTTTTTAATTTCATTTTAGTATATTAGTTTATTCTTATACTGAATGAACCAATAGCCAGAATACTAGAGGAAACTAGAATTTTCTCTCCAGTTACAATTTTAGCTAAAAGAAAAACCTTTGAAATAAATACGTGAGCTGACTAAAAGGAACTTGAAAACTTTAGGTAAATGGGCATTTTATTACTATAAGAAAGGGTATTTTTCTCATCTTAGAATGATGACTAGGAAACTGGAGTACAGAATAAAATAGATTGTTTTTTTAACTCTTCCTTAGTCAGGTTTTTGTAGTGCAAACTGAATTATTTTGAATGGAATTTCTATCACTACATGACATCTGTATTTAGAAACAAAAATCCCATGTACTTTAAATACAAATAAAGATGATTTTATAGCGTATTACCATTTTGTAAGAGATGAATTTATCTCTGCTCTTAATTTAGTTTGGAAATCTTAGCATCTTTGTAATAATATTGATTTGGGTCTCTTTAACATATATCTCTGTTTTAATTAGATGAACAAGATTATCTTCAAGAGGCACAATATGCATATGATTCTAATCATTGTTCAGTCTCTTCAGAATTGGCTTCCTCACAACTAACTACGTTGCTATCAAAGGATCAGCAATGCATTAATTGTGCCTCATCTGATACTTGCTATGAAACAAATAAGATTTCCCTGAATGAAAAAACTCTCGAGGGATTAACTTCTGTACAAAATGAAAAAAATGTTACAGGACTTGATCTTCTTTCTTCTGTGGATGGTGGCACTTCAGATGAAATCCAACCTTCATATATGGGACGATGTAGTAAACCTGTCTGTGATCTGATAAGTGACATGGGTAACTTAGTTCATGTAACTAATAGTGAAGAAGATATTAAAAAACTATTGCCAGATGATTTTAAGTCTAGTGCAGATTCTTTGATTGGATTGGATTTATCTTCAGTGTCAGAAACTCTTTGTGATTCTTCATTAGGCCATGGCGATAATACTGTCAGAGAGGAACAGAATGATACCAACTCTGAGTTGCAAAGTAGAGAAATCAAAGGAACTAAAAAATTGGATATAAAAGTAGATACAACACTTTCAGATTCATATAATTATGATGGAAAAGAAAATTTAAAAGATAAGTTTTCTAATCAGTTAGAACCAGTTGTTGATTTCAACATGCCATCTGCTTTGAGTCAACAAAGTTCCAAAACATTTGATGCCAAAGACCACCTACGGCCCAAGAACCAGCCTTGTGAAATAAAAGCTGATGGTTTTTTGGTAAAAGAGGAAGTAGATATGGCAGTCACAGCTGCCACAGAATACTTAAAAGAAGACAGCACAAGTGGTTTGCCTTACAGTCTTCCACAAAATGAAGGTTTGTGCTTTAATGAATCAAATTCAGGAGATGAATATACCAAATTATATGATTTTTCCTTTCAGGAAGATAGGACTGCTATATTTATAAAACAGTCTGCAAAAGAAGACTCAAGAAGTACCGATCTTAAAGATAATAAAGATATAGCCCAAGATTCCTCTTCAACTTTACATGTTCTAAGCGAAAATATTTATTCATCATTGTCTTGTCTTCCAGTGCCTGGGTCTTTGTGTGGATCATTAATTGAAAGTAAAGCTCATGGTGATTGTTTAACTCAAAATGACTCTAAAGATAATATACAAAATACAGTAACTGAGGATGAAGAAACACCGAAAAGTATTATTCTAGGTGGGGAGCAATTGAAGGAGGCTGATTTTTTGAGACAGGAAAAATGTGAAAAGATTCACGAGCCACTAAGTGAGAAGACAGGGGACAGAAAGTTAGATCCTGACGAGACAGTAGGCACAGTTGAATCTTTGGATTACCCAGATCGTATCAATTTTTCTACTGCTGCAGAAGCTCAAATGGAACTTTCTGGTGCAAATGACCCAGAATCTCCTGATCATTGTGAAGATATCACTTTTTCAAACAGTATTGATGGGCAAGACTTAGATTACTTTAATATTGATGAAGGCATTAAGAGTGGTGCATTAATTAGTGATGCTGAACTTGATGCTTTTTTGACAGAACAGTATCTTCAGACTGGTAACATGAAGTCTTTTGAACAAGATGTGAATGACTCAAAAACTCAGATGAATCAGATAGATATGAAAGGCTTAGATGATGGGAACATCAATAATATGTATTTCAATGCCAAAGCAGGAGCTACTGGGGAAAGTCCTGGTGTTAATATGATTTATGAGGCAGTTGATAAACAAAAAACAACAGAAAATGGTGACCTTTCTTTAGAGGAAAAAAGCTCAGTTCCAATTGAACAGTTATCTAGCAGTAAATCTGAAATTACAAATGAATTATCAGTCTCTGATATTAACAGCCAATCTGTTAATGTTGGAGGGGCTAGACCTAAGCAATTGTTTAGTATTCCATCAAGAACAAGAAGTTCAAAGGAACCAAATAAACCAGATGTTCCAAATATGCCAGAAAGTGAGCCCAGCATAGCAAATACTGTTGCTTCAACCACTTGTACTGCAAATTCTACAACTGATCATCAGGTTGGTTTCAACTCTAATTACATTGATATAGAAAGTAATTTTGAAGGTGGATCCAGTTTTGCAACTGAAGAATCCCGACCTGCAATCACTTGTAAAGAAGGCCTGGTTTTGGGCCAGAAACAACCTCCTTGGGTTCCTGATTCAGAAGCTCCAAACTGTATGAACTGCCAGGTCAAATTTACTTTTACAAAACGGCGACACCATTGCCGAGCCTGTGGGAAAGTAAGTTATAGTCTCTGAGTTTTTTATTTTGAAATGTTTTAAATAAAATTTAATGTAGCCACAAAAAACCCTGATGAATAGATGATTAAAGGATTTAACTATTTTAAAATCATTGTTTTTTACCTACATGGATATGTATAAAGCATTGTCATTTTATGGGTTGATTGAGGGTTGACATGGGTATTCTACACTGGGAAATGAGGCACATTAACTACAAATTTTTGGGAAATCTAATAATACTTGTTCTTGTCTCACTAATATGTCACAGATGTTCCAAATTCAAATGGATGCCCCTTTATCTTTAAATAATAGCAAGACATTCTGCAGCTAATACTTAGATAAGGGAAACACTCGAGGAAAAATATTGACTTGCATAAGGAAGCTGACCTTCTTTGCATTCTGATTCTTAGTTGTTTATGAACTTATTTATGAAGAGTTGCTTTTAGAAATAGCACTGCATTTTTTATCCAGTATTTTTCAGGTATAGGTTGGTTTCAAGTCAACCTCTCTCTCTGAAAAATAGTAACATTCTACTTTTAAAGGTTCTTTTTAATATCCAAAAAAGGTTATTAAAAGAAAGGAAGGGAGAAGAAGATGCTTGCATAGAAGCATGCAGGCAGAAAGAGCTGCCTGCTTTTTATAAGTTTTATATAAAGAGCCATAGAAAACTTTTTAAATTATAAACTTATTCACTAAAGAAAACTTTTTTTTTTTGAAGATTTATGTATACATACAAGCACTGGGGCACAGGCCAGAGGTGTGTGTGGGGGGGTCAGAGGATTCAGCAGAGACTAAGTGGGCAACAGAACAGGCAGACTGACTGAAACACACTGCTGAGGGGAACAGTGGGTGAGGTGGGAGAGGTCTGCTGTGCTGTGTGGGTAGCTCCCTGGGTGGCCAGGGATCAAACTCGTGCTGTAGAGGCTGCATATAGCTTCAGAGGCTGCGTCTTAACCCCTTGCACTACCAGGGAGACCCTCACAAAAGAAAATTTTTATTCCTTTCCATGGACAGGATTGATGTCAAGAAATTCTCCTTGTCAAAGATATGACTTTAAATTGCTGACCTAGTTAAAAAAAATCATTTTAATAACTACCTATAATTATGGTGATTAGACAAGTTATTTGTATAATAAGAAAAGTGTTTTTAGTTAATAAGATTTTAGGACTGTCCTTTCCCTGCCTCCAGTAAGTTTAAATATGCTTAAAAAATAAAATTAATTTTCTGTTTTATTCCTTATAGGTATTTTGTGGTGTCTGTTGTAATAGGAAGTGTAAATTACAGTATCTAGAAAAGGAAGCAAGAGTATGTGTAGTCTGCTATGAGACTATTAATAAAGGTGAGTATTAACCTGACATATTTTCTTCCAGTAATTGAATATATCTTAAAAACAATTGGATTGTGACAAAGATAAACTTCTTTATTTTCTTAAGGCGAGGACCTAGTGTTGACTTATCTGGCTTAGGTGGGACATCCCAAGGCTTGGTTTCTCTTCTTTTTGTTCCACTCTCACAATTAATACTACCAGTGTGGAAAGGAAGCATTCAGTTTCTGGAGTGGCAGTTCATTAACTTTGAACAGGTACCAAAGTCCCTAAATGCTGCATTTTTCCTGCCTATTTGTTTTTGTCATCATTATTGTCATCCTCATCATCTTAATGTAAACACTTGTAGAATACCTACCAGGAAGTAGCATTCAGCCTTATATATTGCCAGCATAAGGGAAGGTAATAGTTCCCACCCTTTAATTAATTACAGTCTAAAGTGGGAATAAAAGGTAGTAATGTTTATGAGTTTATAGACAAATTCATAGGACTGCCATGCTATTTGCATGTTTTTGTCTCATTTCTTTCCCTTCCTAATTTTAAAATTCTGTTTGTATGTGTTTCCCATTGTTTCTCTGGATCCCTAGCTAGCTATCCTTATCAGCAATAATCTTGAGAGTCTTACTTGAGTTCTTACAGTTGTGTGTATGTTACCTTTTTTTCCTCAAATACATGTTTGTTCTTTTGATTACTTCTTGGCATTTTCAAAGTTTTGTTGACCGTTTAATTCCCAGCAATCATTACTTGGGACTTTTTAAAACCAGGCCTGTGCACTAACTCAAGCACTGCTTCCTGTTAGCCAGGACAATACCTGATAATAATTTGTTTTTCTCTTTTGAGTGAAGATAAATTTTTTCAACAATTCTTCACAAAGCTCTGATGTGAGTCTGTTAGCCTCAGGTAAGCTGCTTTACTCTCTGCTGTTGCTCTCTGCTCTGGAAGGTAGTATACATCTTTGCAAACTGTACCTTTTTTTTGTATAAAAAGGTCAGTTTTAATGCTTGTAGTTTTGTTTTTTCCTTATGCTTTCTCAGTAGCCTAGAAGATAACTCTGGTGTTGTTAGAGCAAGCTTCCACATAAGTGTCTCTCCCCAATTCAAAAGTAAATGAAACAGTTATGAGGATTTTGAATAGTATTGAGTTGATAGGTCATCATTTCGAGTAAGCATTAAAACATTCTGACTGTAAGCATTCAGGAGGGTCATACTGAAGAGACTTACTTGGCATATTGAGATCAAGCTTTGGTTTATCAAAGTATTTTTTGAATGAATTTGTTCATTTACCTGTTTTATTCTGTAAGTTTTATTTTGGCTGTATCATTAGTTGATACACCACAAGAAAGCATAGTTATTTTAACATTAACTTTCAGGTTGAAAATGATAGGTGATCATTTAAACAGTGTTATTAAATAAGAGAAAGATAACTAAAGGGCTGTAAGACAAAGTCCTTGAAGGACTAGAAGACAGATTGATTAGAGAATTTGGATAATAAGGCAGGTGTGCTAAGGATGTGTAAGTTTTGAAGGAAGCATGTGTGTGAGTACCGTTAGGAGATTTGGAGCAAGTTGTAAATTACTTTGAAATCCAGAGTAGGATGTTTGGATTTCATTTGGTTAGTGGAAACCATTTCATGAGAGTGCTGTTATTCAGTGGCACTTGAGGAAGTTTATTTTAGCAGTGGCAGCATTTATAGGAGAAATGCCGAAAGAAGAACTGCCAGTGCTGTTCCATGTCATTTGAATGAAAAATCATTCAGCAGTATTCAGGCATGCTTCTGCAGTTTGGAGCTCTAGCTGAGAACAAAATAGAGTCCTTGTTCTCTTGGAACTTACGATTTAATGAATGTGGGGAGATTAGAAGAGCAAACAAGGAGACTATCAGATGGCAATAATATTCTAAAAAGAATGTAAGAGGAATAGATAGTAACAGATTGTTGGCAAAAGGTAGTATTAATGATGGTAAGAGAGTAAGGCTTTATATGGCATGTGAGCAGAGACTTGAAATGAGAGAATAAAATTATATGTGTACCTATGGAAAGAACATTCTATACAGAGAAAAGAATTAAGAGCGAAGATTCTAAACTAGAGGAGTACTTGCCTGACTTGAAGAACAAGGAGGCCTGGTAGCTGGCTCATAATTTGTGAGTGGGTTTGCAATGAGAGATGAGGTCAGACAGCTAACTGGGAAGGCAGAGGATATAGACTAGATAAGGTTATGTGGCATTGAAACACCTTAAATTTTCACTCCAGTTGGGAAGCCTTTAAAGGATTATTAAACAGAAATGGTGTGATAAGATACATGTCTTCAAAGATTCACTCTGAATTGTGTTGTAAATAGACTTAGGGTAGATATCAAACATATGCCAAATATAATACTGAAATAGCTAATTGGTAACTTATACTGAAGTGGAGGGCTGCCAGCTAAAGTAAAGATTTTATCTTTGCCAAGTGTTACTTCTTTTTCTTTCTTAGTCATTGATACTACAGTTTACATTAAAGTTCAAAAATGTGAGATTTTAATATTTTTTTCCCCTTTATAGCTCAGGCATTTGAACGGATGATGAGTCCAACTGGTTCTAATCTTAAATCCACTCATTCTGATGACTGTGCCACTAATCAGCCTCTTCAGGAGACTCAAACATCCGGTACACCTTCACCTACAACTTTACCGATCTCAGCACTTAAACAACCAAGTGTTGAAGGTAACTAGAAGGAATTGCTTTGTCTTAGACTAAAGATAACTTATTAAATAAGATAAGTATTTTCTAGTGTAGACAAGATCTAGTGAGGAACGAGAAACCAGACTAGATAGCAGAAGGAATGTAAACAGGGAAGAACAAAAAGGGCATTGGCATGCTCAAGTGCCTCAGATTAGTAAGTGCAAGAAGCAACCGCTACCCCTAGAGGATAGACATTGTTATTAGGGCTCAGCACAGGAACACCAGGAGGTACTTGGTTCCCAGATCTGGAATTCAGGAGTTAGGTGGAAGATGACTGGTGCTGTGACTTCTGGGGGAACACTATGTGGCACATACTAAAACCATCAAAGGGCTTCTTAGGGTTTGTGTTCAGATCACTGAAGGGAGTGTTCAGGGTGGGTTGGTTATTAGGAGTGTTGAAAATCATGGGCATGGAGCTTTATCTGGTGCTGCTGCTACTGCAAAGATCCTGGGAGGAACTAGAAACAGAATGAATTCATCCTCTTCCCACCTTCCAGTCTCCAACCAGGCTTACCACTGGCTGAACATTATCAAAAACCTGGGGGTTTGGGAGTTGTACTTTCCAAACAGCCAGCCTGACATCAAAGGGCACCACCATGTAAAAGGATGGACTTGGATTTGAGGGACAATAGGCAAACAATTGATTATCTCCCTCTCCTTAAATGTATATTTTACCATAATAAAAAATACTTTTTAAAAATCTTAGGGCTCCCTTTTCTTTTTCATATCTTGTAGTTTAGGATCTTAAGTAAAGCCCAAGTACATTTTTAAAAGATTTCCCCTACTCTCTGAAAGTAGAACATTACTATTTGGTATGATGTACTATATTATTTTTGGGGTCTGGGAATACCATTAATTCATATATAATTTTTTGAGCATTGCAGACCCTGAAAAGAACCTACCAAATTATACCAAGAAGGGATGTTATACTTTTGGATAGCAGGAGAAACCTGTAGTCTGGAACAGATTAGAAATAACTATCAATGCCAGTTGAAGGCACATTTGGACACATTTTGGACTTCAGTTTATCTTTCACTTAATAGCTATTTTCCATTTATTGTAACTTAAATAAGGAGATTCAGCATATATGGTTGTATACTAAAGCTCTACATATGAATAAATTTGTTTTTTTTTAAAGATTTTGTTTTATTTTTTAAAGATTTATTTATTTATTTATGCATACAAAAGCAGGGGTACAGGCCAGAGATGCGGTGGGGGGGGGGGGGGCGAGAGGATTCACCAGAGACAGAGTGGGGAACAGAACAGTCAGACTGACTGAAATACACTGCCGAGGGGAGCAGCGGGCAAGACAGGAAAGGTCTGCCTCGCCATGTGGGTTTCTCCCTGGCGGACTGGGGATCGTACTTGTGCTGCAGAGGCTGTGGATTGCTTCGTAGTGTGATGCTTAATGCCTTGCACCACCAGGGAGGCCTGAATAAATTTGTTTTAAAAATCATTTACATAATCTCTTATTAACATCCTAAATTATTATTTTATAAAAGTATTACAAATCCAAGAAAAGCAGCTTATTTAATGTCTATCCATATTGTAAAAATTACATATGATTACAATTTTTTCATTGTTATCTGTATTATGTTCTCAGATATCTGGCAGCAATTTTCATAACCTTCCTCTGAATCTTTGTAGTACAGGGGAACAAATTTTTAGTTATTTCCTCCAAATTTGGGAAGTATACTAGAGAGCAATGAAGTTTAGTGTCTACGTAAGAGCAATGTTATGCTTCTCTTGTTAAAGAAATTAAAAGAAATTAAAAGAAATGATGTCCAATGTATATGATTTTGTTTCCTTTTTTTTTTTTTTTTTAAGATTTATTTATTTATACAAGCACTGGGTACAGTCAGAAGTGCGGGAGGGTGAGAGAATTCACCAGAGACAGAGAGACAGAGCGGAGAGCAGAACAGGCAGACTGACAAAATACACTGCTGAGGGGAGCAGCGGGCGGCAGGAGAGGTCTGCGTGCCATGTGGGACCCTCACCCAGTGGCCGGGGATCAAACCGGCGCTGCAGAGGCTGTGGGCAGCCTCTTAACCGCTGTGCTCAACCAATGTGCCACTGGGGAGGCCCCCTTTTTAAAGATTTTTTATGCCTCTTTCTGTTTACATGTTTTTCCTTATGTGCCAAACTCTGGTCTGTTCCATCCTCCCCATTTCCTTAATGGATAATTTCTATCAGTTCATTTTGGTATGTGATTCCTAGAGCTACTCCTGCCTTCTCATGAGTTAAATGTATCTACAGTTAGATACATTTAGATGTATCACTAAAGATTTTGCAACACATTGGCAATGCACGCTTGCCAGTGAATAACAAAAAGCTTTTGAACTGTTTTCTGATTTATTTAGTATTAAAATCATTGCAATATTGCCACATTAAAATTGTTTTATTTTTATGCCAATTCTAGGATTATGCTCCAAAGAACAGAAGAGAGTATGGTTTGCAGATGGTATATTGCCCAATGGTGAAGTTGCAGATACAACGAAATTATCATCTGGAACTAAAAGATGTACAGAAGACTCTAGTCCTCTTTTACCTGATGTGCCCTTGGTAAGGAATATATAAAACGACTTGCTAATTTAGTGAAATTTGATTTTGTATATAATTCCTTGTGTGATTATTAAGAGTACATTTTTTTTAATGTTCTGAGCTTCCTAGGATAGGAAATGTATTAATGCAGTGAGTGTCTTTTAGATTTTAATGTTTTTAATGTCTTTAAGGCAATAGTTCTCAAATTTCTTGGTTTCAGAACCCCCTTGTACTATTAAGAGTTTAGAATCCCAATGAACTGTAGATTTTTGGGTTCTGCTTACTATATTAAAATTAAACTTTAGAAAATATTTTAATTAAAAATTAACTCATTGTCCTAATACAAGCCATATTTTTCTGACAAAAAATTTTAAAACAAACATTTAGCTTATGGTAAAGCTGAAACTTATGCTTCTGAATTTAAAGAAGCAAAAGGGTACCATTTCTTGACAAATTAGGCTTCATAAGAATTTCTGAGCCCATTTCGCTTTATTTATTCTTATTAAAAAGGTTTGTTTGCCTACAGAGATCAGCAGTTCATAATTCAACAGAGAATATGAACTGACCTTTTTTTATTCTATATTTTGCAGAAGGTAAACACACTGGATCATACCCATCCTGCTCCAGTGGAAAAACCAGACAATGAGATAGGAGATATTACAGGAAAAGAGATAATTCAGAGTCCTGTTTCTCAGGTTACATCTGTGGAAAAACTGCCTATAAACACAGGAACTGAGGAATTACCTACTTCTGCTTCTTTAACAACACTAGATGATAATGTATTTGCAGAAATTGAAGAATCATCTAGTTCTCCTAGTGTTTTAGTTAACAAGTTACCTGTTGTTAGTGCTTCAGATTATAGATTATTGTGTGGTGTTGACCAGCATGTTTGTAAGAAGATTAGTCTTCTACCTAATGATGAAGACGGCTTGCCGCCTCTTCTGGTTGCATCTGGAGAAAAGGGATCAGGTAGGATTGTAGTTACTTAAATTTAAAAAAGAATATTCTGATGAATTTTGTTTATGATGTATGAAATGCATTTTAAAAAAATTACGCAGTTTGGTTGAAATATGTACCATGGCTTGTAACTTTAGTTTATAAAAAAAAAATCTTAGTATTTAAAAACAATCTGGGCCTCCCTGGTGGCTCAAGGGGTTAAGACGCAACCTATGAAGCTGTTCGCAGCCTCTGCAGCACAAGTTCGATCCCCGGCCGGCCAGGGAGCAACATGGCACAGCAGACCTCTCCTGACTTGCCTGCTGCTCCCCTTAGGAGTGTACTTTGGTCAGTCTGCCTGTTCTGTTCCCCACTCTGTCTCTGATGAATCCTCTCACCCCCCACGCCTCTGGCCTGTACCTCAGCTCTTGTATGCATAAATAAATAAATCTTTAAAAAAAAAAATCTAAAACAATTTGAACATGTGAATTGAATTGACACATTTATTACACATAGGTCCCTAATTTAGAAAGTCTTTAATACTATTGAAACTCATAAACTTTTATTCCTGAGAAGTGTTTCCATTATATTAGAGTTTTGACTCCATGTCATTTTTTTTTTAAAGGAGCATAGTGCCTGAAGAAAATACTCTTGGATTCGCTGAGGAAACTAGATATTTAGTTCCTCTTCATTCTACTTATAACATGGGTGGCTTGAATCATGCTGTTTAATCTCTTTGAGCCTGTTTACTTTATAAAAGAACAGAAAATCTCTAAGGTCCTTTTCAAGCTAGAGATTCTGTGGCTAGCTTATACCTGAGAGTGGTTTCCTAGGATACATTCTGCCACTCCAGGCACTATGCTGTATTCTGTAACATGAAATCATCATTTCTCTTCATGATGATGTAGGGGAATAAAGTATAGGATCTGTTGGGCCTCCCTGGTGGCACAAGGGGTTAAGACGCAACCTATGAAGCTATCCCCAGCCACTGCAGCATGAGTTTGATCCCCAGCCAGGGAGCTACCCACATGGCGCATAAGCCCTCTCCTGACTTGCCCGCTGCTCCCCTCAGCAATGTATTTCAGTCAGTCTGCCTGTTCTGCTCCCCACTCTGTCCCTGGTGAATTCTCTCCCCCCTCCCCCCTGAACATCTCTGGCCTGTACCCCAGTTCTTGTATGCATAAATAAATAAATCTTTTTTTTTTAAAAGAAAGATTTATTTATACACGAGCTGGGGTATAGGCCAGATGCGCGGGAGGGTGAGAGAATTCACCAGAGACAGAGCGGGGAACAGAACAGGCAAACTGACAAAATACTCTGCTGAGGGGAGCAGTGGACGAGACATGAGAGGTCTGCTTGCCATGTGGGTTGCTCTGAGGCCAGAGGGGATTGAACCGGCACTGCAGAGGCTGCAGACAGCTTCACAGCACTGCGCTCAACCGCCTGCGCCACCATGGAGGCCCTAAATAAATAAATCTTAAAAAAAAATGCATAGTATCTGTTTTGTTAGTGGGAGCTAGTTCATGAACCTAGCAGTGACAAAAATACCTTAAGCCCAGTTCTTTGCATGTCAGTCATAATTTGATTATTATTTTTTTTTTCCTCTACATGTCACTGATAGAGGATGTATGACAGCAAACAGCATGTACAGCATGGGTCTAGATTACTTTCAGAGTCAGAATGGTACATTTTAGAATTTGTAATAGGAGCAGCTGGCAAACTAGATCCACTTCCTTTTTTTTAATTGTATTACTTGCATTGAGGTTATCTTGGTTTACAGTATTTGTATATAACTTGGGGGATATAGGTTCATACCTCTTCAGATGTTAGACTCCACTTTAAAGATTGCTTGTTTTGGGGCCTCCCTGGTGGCGCAGCGGTTGAGCGCTGGGTTGCGAAGCTGCCCGCGGCCTCTGTGGCGCCGGTTCGATCTCCGGCTGCTCCCCGGCCACTGGAGGAGGGTCCCACATGGCTCGCAGACTTCTGCCGCCCGCTGCTCCCCTCAGCAGTGTACTTTGGTCCTTCTGCCTGCTCTGCTCCCCTTTCTTGCTCTGGTGAATTCTCTCACCCTCCCACGCTTCTGACTCTACCCAGTGCATGTACAGACAAACAAACAAACAAATAAATAAATAAATAAAAATACATGCCTCTTTAAAAAAAAAAATAAAGATTGCTTGTTTTAACATTTTAAAGTTGCTAAAATGGTGTAAGTGTGCTATTTAATCAACATGCTTGCATGTCTACTATAATTTATATGTATTACGTATTAATATCTTTATGTAAATAGTAAAGTTAAATGAGTAGTGGTGGTTTAGGGTATCGAGTTTATAAAATACGCTTTTTAAAAAGATTTGATCAATGTAGTGGATTTATAAATCTTTTTTATTGAAAGAGAAAGGAAATCACATTTATTTAATTAATATTAGAATATTAACATAGCAGGAAGTCACATATATTCTAATACATTGTTTTCATGGTTTAGTACCTGTAGTTGAAGAACACCCATCTCATGAGCAAATCCTTTCCCTTTTTGAAGATGAAGGTTTTGGTCCTGTTACATTTGTCCTAAATGCTAATCTGCTTGTGAATGTCAAGTTAGCATTTTGTAAGTATGATTCACCTTACTTTACCTAATTGGTGAGCAGGGTTTCTGAATTATTTACATCTTCAGGTTAGGTTTTGACTGACACCTATGAGAAATAAACAGTGTTGGATATTGGTTGTTTTTAAGCCAGGTATAACTGTAAATAAGTTTTGCAAATTTATATTCACTGGGATTTGAAATATAAGCTTAACAGATTTTTTTTTTTTTTTGGTAAGCTTACAGATTTAAACTAGTGTCCCTAGTGAATCCTTGATTAAGGTTATTAACTAATAGCTAATCTGAATTTTGATGCTAATGATATAGTTGATTGTGTTTCATAAAGCTTTTAGATAATTTTTAAAAGCAAGAATCCTGATTTAGTTACAATAAGACAGTTTTAAAGTAAATGACATAGGACCTACCTAATTGGAAGTAGAGAATAATCCTTAATAATAAACAAACATCAGTACTCAACAATGAATCTATACCAACTTTTCATTCTCTTTGAAACTGACCTGATTCTTACTCCACTACATTTCAGCATATTGGTGTATCTTTTACTTTAAAGTTATTTATTAATTGACACCATAAGGGTCTTTCATTGTTTCCCTTTTTTTCTTTAATTGTATACAAGTCAAGTTAAAGTTCTTGGGAAAATAGGAATTTGAAAAGCTCTGCCTCATGCAAAAGACAATTATATTTAGTTTTTTTGGTTAGTCCACATTATAGTTGTATGCTTTTATCATTTAAGATTCCTCAGACAGATATTGGTACTTCTCAACCAACGGATTGCATGGCTTGGGACAGGCAGAAATTATTATTCTGTTGTTATGTTTGCCAAATGAAGATACTATTCCTAAGGACATCTTCAGACTGTTTATCACCATATATAAGGATGCTGTAAAAGGTACAGCATTTTATTTTGAATTTTTCAGCTAGGGGACAGCTATATTAATTAAGGTGTTTATACTTTCAGCTCTAAGTATCATACTAAAGATTCATTTTGTGATGAGATTATTGATTTCTTAAAAGATGTAGTCATCGTTTTTAGTCTCTTTAAAGCTAGTATTTCATGTAATTTGTGTCTTTACTCAGGGTTTTTTTTTTTTTAATTAAAAAAAGTGAATATATTTTCTTCTTGACTTTTTTCCTAACATGTCTACATTCTTTTCTTACCATCTATAAAAGATTGGAGGGATATGACAATTTTTCACTTAACTGTGTAGTAAGAAGAAAAATTTAAAAATACCTGTGGTTGGAAACATTTTTAAATTTTTGTTCACTGTCCTCATTCTTAAGAATAACTGAGCTATGTGCACAGAAGGTATTTAATAGGTGCTTTATCAAGAGTAGAAATAAGAAACATAATATACCACATTGCTTTTTTCTTAGGAAAGTTTATAATGGGACATTTAAACTCAGTATTTCTCTTCAAAACAACTTAAGGCCTTTTTTATTAATGATTTTATTTCCAGGAAAATACATAGAAAATTTGAACAATATTACCTTTACTGAGAGTTTTCTCAACAGCAAGGATCATGGAGGATTCCTGTTTATTACACCTACTTTTCAGAAACTTGATGATCTGCCATTACCAAGTAATCCTTTTCTTTGTGGAATTCTTATCCAGAAGCTAGAGATTCCTTGGGCAAAGGTTTTTCCTATGCGTTTAATGTTAAGACTGGGTGCAGAATATAAAGGTAAGTTTTATAATAATAAGGTATGTAGGCTAAATTTGTTGAATGTAAAGTTAGATTTTCATTGATCATTAGAATCAGTTTTTGATGGATTAATGGCACTACTTTTATTTTATTGTACTTAAAAATTCCAAAACAACTTCCCTCTACTACCAAATTAGTCTAGACAACTTTGGAATAGCAAGAAGGGTCTAGATGCTCATAATTATATTAACTTATCATAAATTTTTTTTTAAATTTTAGAACAAAATACAGAAAATCCTGAAAAGTTTTCATATAATTGTGTACTATAGGGGCTTCATTTTGTTATATTGCCTATTATTAGAAAGGCAAATTAGGCAAGTTATTGTCTCTTCTCAATATATGTATATTATAGAAGCAAACATGAGGATTTTTGGATTATCACGTGAAATTGCTTTCATTTACTGACTATAATCATCAAGATTTTAGTATTTTTAGGAAGAGAAATAATTTGATAGCATCTTTGATAAGCTTGAAGTTTTTTTTCGTAGTTTTCTGTTCCTGACATTTAGTTTATCATCCGGAAGTGATGTATGCTATCATTTGTGTATTTGTATATATGTGTTTTTGTTTGTGTATATTTACATAGTGTATATTTACTATGACTATTTACATAGTCATAGTGACACAGCTAGATATACTAAAGTTGTGACATGACCCAGGTTAATGTTTGTTATTCTTTCTAAGTTGAAGTCATTTGTATTATTAACATTTTTTGAATTCTCACACTTTATTTCTGACTTTTTTCAGGAAGTAATTTATTGCATTTATTGAGGTACAGCACATCTAATAAAATTTTATTCATTTGATTTTAATATAATAGTTTCTTAGAGGAAAATTAAATGTAGGGAAGTTATAGAAGTGACTGTTATTGTGAACAAATTAAGTGAAAGAGATAATTTCATTTAAATATCTCTATTTGGCAACTTTTATTATTAAACCCTGGTGAGGTTGGTGGGTACTCACCATTGGGACCTAACTATGCAATGCTATTAAATTTTGCAAAAGGTCACCTAAGAAATTTCATTTTGAGTCAGTATTTCATCCCTTCAGCTTAATATTCAAATGCTATTTGTATGGTAGTTTAGGTGAATATACTAGCTAATCTTAAGTTATCATAGAGCATGTGGTCTGTAAATTTGGCCAGTAGCACTGTGGAGACCAAGGCTGTTTTTCTCTCAAGATCACAGGGGTTGGAACTACACAGCTATCCTAATTATTTAGTGGTAATGAGGGCAAATCACCTGTGATAGTTAGAAATTAACTAGTTTGAGCTGTTTTCTAAGTTCTTTATGTTTAATGGATTTTAGACTAGCAGTTTGATGTTACAGGTGCTCATGCCTCTTTATACATGAACTTGAAAATGTAATATGTGTGTATACTTTGTTATAGAGATAATTTACACTGGGCAAAAGTAGAATCCCACGGTTAAATCCTGAAATAACTGTCTGAAATTAGTAACTTTAAATGGGGATTATCTACCCTTTTATGTTTTTATAATTTGTCTCATTAGAAACAACACATCATTATATTAGAATATCACTGAATGTTGATTTGTGAGGTCCCTTTGTAATTCTGACAGAATGTCATTCTAACCCATTACCTTTAAAAAGTGTTTTTAAATAAAATTATCAGGTTGCAAATGATGCTCCCTCATTCATAAATTGATGAAGTAAAAAACATTAGCATTTACCTTAACCATATCCTTCATCATTTTAATATCTTTTAACACTAGTGTCTTACTAAAGTATTCCCATTCTGTGCCCTCTCTTCTCCAAATAACTTAGTTTCCTTTTTAAAACTACAAAATATGTGTGTAATAACAAAGATGTGAGTTACTCTGACTTAAGTTCTTAAAATAGATAACTTCAAGTGTTTTCTTAGAATTTTTAGGAAGTATAGTTGTATAACAGGTATTAGAGAGTTTTGTTTGCATGTGATCTAAAATGATAACTGAACGTTTAAAAATGTAATCTTATCATAGGAATGGTCTTACCTCCTTTTTCTTTCAGAGACTCTGCTGCATTGTCAGTAGGGTATCTTTTCCCTGTTTGTACACAATATTTATAGTACCCTAGAAAAAGAGTAGTTTGCCAAATGACACAGAAATATTAATTCCAAAGGGCACCTGTGCCCCTATGTTTATAGCAGCACTATTTACAATAGCTAAGTTATGGAAACAACCCAAATGCCCAAAAATAGATGACTGGATCAAGAAGATGTGGTACATATACACCATGGAATATTACTCAGCAATCAAAAAAGATAAACGCATGCAATTTGCAGCAACATGGATGGAGCTAGAAGGGATCATGCTCAGGGAAATAAGTCAGAAAGAAAAAGAAAAGTACCGGATGATCTCACTGAGCAGGAATTTAGAAAACCTAAATAAGGGACCAAAATACAAAATACTTTGTATTTTAATACAAAGTAAAAATCAGAATCAACAAGCAGCTGTAAACTAGAGACACACTATGGCAGAGGGAGGGGGCAGGGAGAGGAAGGATTAGGGTCATAATAAGGGAGGGTGCAATTGTATGGGGAATATAACAAAAATGAAAATGCATACATTGTGCAAAAATGATATAAGAATTATATAAAATAAAATATTTTTAAAAAAAATAAACAGTAGTTTGGTGACAGGTTGATTCTATGTTCTTTCTCTGCTTTGATGTCTTTGACTCCCAATACTTCTTTTAATCATATTAACTTAAACACTGTAAGTTTTCTACTACTCATAAACTAGCACAATTGAACATTAATTACTAATGCCTTAGAAATCTAAGTCTTCATGCTTCTCTTTTTTTTAAAAAAAAGATTTATTTATTTATACAAGCACTGGGGTACAGGCCAGAGGCGTGGGAGGGTGAGAGAATTCATCAGAGACAGAGCAGGGAGCAGAACAGGCAGAAGGACGGAAGTGCACTGCTGAAGGGAGCAACAGGTGAGACAGGAGAGGTCTGCCGCCCATTTGGGAATCTCCCTGGCTGGCAGGGGATCAAACCCATGGTGGGGAAGCTGTGGACAGCTTCACAGTGCTGCGCTCAACCCGCTGTGCCACTGGGGAGGCCCCATGCTTTTCTTTTAACTGACATAATTTTATAAAGGGGTTTAGCTAATCACTGTTATTTTCCTGCTGTCAGAATTTTGTGGAAATACATATAATGAAGAGATTAAATGCTTTAGAATCAGAGAAGTCCAGTTTCAAATCTGTTTCACTAGGATTAACTTAATCACTACAAGCAAGTTTATTGTGTTTCTACTTTCCCATTTGTAAAGTAGGCATAGACATAAAAGTAGGCATAGACTTAAAAATGGGGTTTAAATAAAATAGTGTATGTAAAGTTTGCAGTTTAGTGTAGCATCTAGTAGATGCACTATATTATTCTCATTTCTCAGTTTCTCCAAAGTACTGGCTGGGTGGTATATATCCGTAATGTTTGAAAACTGAGAATTAAAGATAATTAATTAAAATATATATTTTTTGTTGTTGTTGACAGTAATCCATTTTCTTTTCTTATATATATAGCATATCCTGCTCCTTTAACAAGTGTCAGAGGCCGAAAACCCCTTTTTGGAGAAATAGGACACACTATTATGAACTTACTTGTTGTGAGTAATTGGATTATTTTATTGCGTGTTCTTATATTGTTACTGCTTTTTAGTGTTTTGCAAGGACCAGTTTCAACCAGGGTTTATTGAGGTAGGGGTCTCTGAAAATTCACCTCAATTTTGACATTATCTAACCAGATTCTGCAGGTTATGGGCTCAGTCTCCCAATACTGCCCTTCACTTTAAGCCCCAGGTGTTTGCCTGTGCTTCTGTCCAGGTAGCTAGAGACCTAATGTTCCAGTAATCTCCTCCTCACACTTCAGGTGCCAGTTGCAAGCACAGATTATTATTTGTGCTTTTCTGACTGGCTATAAATCAGAGATTCCCAGGACACTCGTCTCAAGTTGCATTAATTTACTAGAATCATAAACAACACTCAGGAAGCCCATTTACTGACCAGGTAAGCCCATTTACTGACCATTGATTTATTACAAAGGATACTACAAATCAACAGCCAGATGGAATAGGGCAAGGTATGGAGAAGAAGCTGGGAGCTCCCGTACCTTCTCCAGGCATAACATTCTTCCCAAATCTCCATTTGTTGGCGAACTGGATAGCTCTCCATAGTCCCTCTTTTTTTTTTTTAAAGATTTATTTTTTTATGCATACAAGAGCTGGGATACAGGCCAGAGATTGGGGGGGGTGTGAGAGGATTCATCAGAGACAGAGTGGGGAACAGAACAGGCAGATTGACCGAAATACACTGCTGAGGGGAGCAACAGGCGAGAGAGGAGAAGTCTGCTGCGCCATGTGGGTTTCTCCCTGGCCGGCTGGGGATTGGACTCGTGCTGCAGAGGCTGTGGATTGCTTCATAGTGCGGTGCTTAACCCCTTGAGCCACCAGGGAGGCCCCATAGTCCCTCTTTTTGGGCTTTAGGAATACT
Organism: Talpa europaea; assembly: GCF_964194135.1. Classification (NCBI taxonomy): domain Eukaryota; kingdom Metazoa; phylum Chordata; class Mammalia; order Eulipotyphla; family Talpidae; genus Talpa; species Talpa europaea. Next base: position 45,098,155 of record NC_140071.1, on the reverse strand, counting down.
TCATTAGGTAGGCATGATTGATTAACTCATTGGCTATTGGCAATTGAACGCAATCTCCAGCCCCTCCCCTTAGAGCTGGTATGGCCGGGGAGGATTGGAAGTTCCAATCTTTATTCAAGTTATTTTCAAGTTACTTTCCCTGGTAACCAACCCTTGACTTCGGGAGTTTCCCAAAAGTTACCTTCATTAGCATAACAATAAGTACCTTTTTATCAACCACAGCACTTAAGAAATTCTAACACTTTGGGAACTTTGAGCCTGGTACTGTGGATGAAAGCCAAATATGTATGAGAAATAGATACTTTGGTCATCTAAATTACCAAACTACATTATTTTATCTAAATCACAGTATTACAGTTATTTTTTAAATTTTTTATAGCAAATTTTATGCACTTGTATTTTTGTTTTAATTTAGTAATTCATATTAATGAGCTCTGTTTTGCTGAATTTCTTTTTAGAACATCGTATCATACTTTATGTGTTCTTGATTTTAATTGTTTTTAATTCTGCAGTTCTTATACTTTTAGTTAATATGAGATCTGCACAATTGGTGGAGCTTTGGAAATTTTAGTAGAAGCACCCCAAAGTCATTCAGATGGTAATTTTTGACAAATTGAACCTAAATTTCCTCATTTATAATAGGAATGATTAGATTAGATGATTTATCAGGTTCCCTTTCACCTCCAATTTCTGTATTTTTGTCTTTACCTGTTACCACAGAAACTTACTTCAATGGACTCACTATTAATTTTACTCATGTTTGTTTCAAGACCTTGTCTGTTTTGGACAAGCTATAGCTAAAAAGAGAATGCCCCCAAATACTGCAGCGTTCTTCCTAAGAATGATTTTCCTCTCAACGTGAAATAGCTGGAAGGATTAGTTAGTTTATTAAGTTCGTTCTACTTTCTCAATGGCATTTTGATAGTTATATATCAGAAGTCTTAAAATGTTGAATATTCTTAAAGATATAACAAATGTTCATGGATAGTAATATAAGGTTTTTGGAAATGTCATTTTTATGTAGGACCTTAGAAATTACCAGTATACCTTGCATAATATAGATCAACTGTTGATTCATATGGAAATGGGGAAAAGCTGCATAAAAATACCTCGGAAAAAATACAATGATGTAAGTCTAATTGCTTTATTTAACTTTTTAAGATGTTTATTAAACATTAGATTTCCTTAGCAGATGTCAGATTAAATCTGTTTCATTTATTTTGAATCAGACATCTAGATAGCAAAATACACTATTTTTGAAATTTTAAATGTTTCCTAGCAAGTGATTCATTTAATCCTATTCTTTTTTCTTTACTATCTTACTATTAACTGAGATAATTTTGTCTTAAAATAATTGGTTTCTGTCACATTCTCGGGGATAATTATGAAGCTGTTCAGAAATATGACTGAATTATTGTAACTAATAAAAGCATAAAATGTTAGAAGTGTTTCTAAATGACTGTTGTTTTTTTCCCAGGTAATGAAAGTAATAAATTCTTCTAATGAACATGTCATTAGCATTGGGGCTAGTTTTAGCACAGAAGCAGATTCTCATCTAGTCTGTGTACAGAATGATGGAGGTTATCAAACACAGGCCAACAGCGCCACTGGCCATCCTAGAAAAGGTGAGTTTTTGGTGTTGATCCATAAAGCTGACTCACTAAATAGAATTCTCAAAAGGGAAACACACACACACACACACACATACACACACCTCATTTGCTAAATTGATGGTGATAAAAAACAATGCTTTAGATTTACAGCTATATAAACATTAAAAAATTGCTTCTTAATTTGTTTTTCTCTTGGACTACCTTAGGTTTTAAGACCTAGAACACTGTATGCAATTTGATATTTTCAGGCCTACTTTATCCCATGTAATGGGAGTCTTATTTTCACTAATTTCCCTCTGGGATGAGGTGTTTTTTTACCTTTGCTTCAGTTCCTCATAGGGGGCCACAGGATGGGTAAGGATGAAGAATGATTTATAAAACTGTGACTAGGGGTGGAGTGAGTAGCACATATAAATGATAATACTCTAAGTTTTTGCTAAATTACCTGAATGACTACTGTGATTACAAATCTTTGCAATAGAAGGCCTAACAAATTTAAAGTTAAGTGGGAGAGTTAATAAAATTAACACATCATTATAAAATATAATCTATTTTAAATAGTCTGACATTCTGGCCACTAACTTTTTTCCCTCTGATTATAAAAGTAATATATATTCATTTTTAATAAACTTGGAAAATAGGTTTTCAAAAGTAGTGAAAAGAGAAAAGTGCCAAGATGTGGCCGCTGTTGACATCTTATATTAATATGTTAACTAGATGGGTTTATACTAGATCTTTATGCATTTGTGTTGCTTTTTACTTTTTAATGTCATTGACATTTTTGTCATTAAAATTTAACTATTTAGTATTTATTTTTGAATATATATTTATGTAGTGTAAAATTCAAGATGTAGTGCAAAATCTCTTCCTCCCTTCACTCCCAAGCTTCTCTCTCCCTCTTCACAGACAACCAAACCATTGTTACCAGTTTCCTGCATATCCTTTCAGAGACATTTGTGTGTGTGTGTGTGTACAATTAAGTAAACACATAAACATACATCTTCTTTCTTTAGTTTTTTAAAACCAATCATAACATTTGTTCCATTCTATACCTTGCCTTTTCTTTTGTTAACGTACCTTATAGATTATTCTATGTTAGTTTATTTAAAAAGTTTTACATTCCATATAACTTTGTACTTTACATGTGTACATTGTTTAATTTTTCCTTATTAATGGACATTGTTGCTAACAAACTGTGACTATTGATAAAAAATAACTTTGAACACATGCCATCAGTTCCAGTAAGTGGTGTGGTGCATCAAAATATATGTGTATTTGTAATTTTAATGTATAATTATCAAGTTCTCCTTAGAGAGTGTTCTGATTTAAGCTTTCACCAGTAGTGGATATTTGATTTCCCACACCCTTACTAACACAGACACAGGTATTTAAAATAGTACAATAACCCATTGATTATTAATATAAACATTTGAGATACATTTTTGCAATTCTTTGATTTGTTTTTGAATAAGTTCTCTACTGCCATCATTTACCTTATACATTTAATAAATATTATATAACAAATAGAAATCAGGTTAAAACATAAATAATTGTTGTGTTTTTTTAAATCAGTGACAGGTGCAAGTTTTGTAGTATTCAATGGCGCTCTAAAGACTTCTTCAGGATTTCTTGCTAAGTCTAGCATAGTTGAAGGTAAGAGTTGCATCTATAAGATTATTTTAATGTTAAGATGTTTTTCACTTCCTTTTAAAAAAGTATTTGATATTGGGCCTCCCTGGTGGCGCAAGGGGTTAAGCACCGCACTGAGAAGCAATCCGCAGCCTCTGCAGCATGAGTTCGATCCCTGACTGGCCAGGGAGCAACCCACATGGCGCAGCGGACCTCTCCTGACTGGCCCGCTGCTTCCTTCAGCAGTGTACTTCGGTCTGTCTGCCTGTTCTGTTTCCTACTCTGTCTCTGGTGAATCCTCTCACCCCCTGCATCTCTGGCCTGTACTCCACCTCTTGTATGCATAAATAAATAAATCTTTAAAAAAATGTATTTGAAACTCATAAAAGAGTATATGTAAGTTATAAAGTCTAGAACTGTAAACTTATGTGACATCACCACCCAGCCCAGGATGTAGAACATGACTAATATTTGGGTCTATATATGCTGTTATTGCCAGCAACTGTAGTCATTTTCATTACTATTAAGTATTTTCTTTTGTGAATGTATAATTTATCCATCTTTTGGTTATGGCCAGCTAGATTGTTTCCTATTTTTTGCTCTTGGGAAAAGTGGTGCTAATAATTTACTTACTGGTATGTGTGGACCCTGAGCATATGTCTGAGATTTTCTCTAGAATATGTACATGGAGTGGAATTTCTTGGTCAGTAGATTAGTAAATGTACAACTTTGTAAGATATTGCCAAGTTGTTTGGTTTGTACCCATTTATTAACATTACCATCAGAATATATAAAATTTCCCATTAATCTACATCTTCTCCAAATGTAGTATTAGATTGCTTAAATTGTATCAGTTTGGTAGGTAACTCTGAATATGTCAGTATTATCATGCCATGATAAGTAGAGCATTTTTTGTGACATATATCTTGGACAAATATATTGCCTTTTCTATGAAATGCATATTTACACATCTTTTGCCCATTTTTCTGTTGTGTTTTATCTTTTTCTTGTTTATAGTTAGCTTTACATACTGTCTTTTTTTTTAAAGATTTATTTTTATTTATTTATGCATATAAGAACTGGGGTATAGGCCAGAGGTGTGGGGGGTAAGAGGTTTCACCAGAGACAGAGTGGGGAGTAGAACAGTTGGATCTGCTGAAATACATTGCTGAGGGGAGCAGCAGGCAAGACAAGAGAGGTCTGCTGCGCCATGTGGGTGAGCTTCCTGGCCCAGTATCAAACTCATGCTGCAGTGGCTGGTGATAGCTTGATAGTCCTGAGACTTTAACCCCTGCGCCACCAGAAAGTCCCCTTATCATGTCTTTCTAATGGAAGGTCTTTATTTTAATGTAATTTATTGATATTTTATTTAAAAACCTTTCCTGTGGCTCAATAGCTATTCTCCGGTTGAGCCTAAAATTTTAGAACTTAGCCTTTAGCACTGAAGTCCTTGACTTACCTGGAAATATTTTTAGGTATTGTGTACAGTAAGGGTCCAGTGACATTTTTCTGTATTTGAATAGGAATTAATCCAGGCCAATAGGAGAGATTTTCTTTACTCACATCACTTTGGACATCAGATGTATGGATTTTTTCCTGTTTACCAAACAGTTCTCCAGTGCTCTGACACCAACTGGGTGTCCAAAAATTCAATACAGTGTTGACATTAATTTCCCATATTTTACACATACCCCACAGGTTAAGGGCTCAGTCCCATAAGATTGCCCTTCATGTCAGGTGACAGTCAAGTCTGGGACCTCTCATTCTGATCAACTGGCTATAAATCAGGGGTTTCCACCACCTCTTCTTCAAGCATAATAATGTGCTAGAATGGCTCACAGAACTCAGAAAACATTTTACTTTTTTTTTTTTTAAACTTTTATTATAAAGGAACCACTGTATATGTCAAGGCATGGGAGAGAATCATGCAGATTACGTGCCGTCTCTGGGCCTACTACTCTTCCAGCACCAATGAGGATGCTTCCTGAACTTCAGTGATTGGGAGTTTGATTACATAGGCATGATTAATTAAATCATTGGCCATTGTTGGTTGACCTTAACTTCTAGTTTCTTTCCCCTTGCCAGGTGTCCAGGTTGGGAGGTGTGAAGGGTAAGGGGATGGAAGTTCAGACTTCTCTGTTAGGCCTTACTCTCACCCTATTAATGTGAACCCAGTTCTAGTCCAAGAATTCAAAAGGACATTGATACATACAATCTTCTGGTGTCCCATTAATCTTGACACTAGATTCCAGGTTTGCCCAAACTATTGTCATTGACCCCTCAGTCCAGAAGAGCTTGTATAGGCTTAATGGGTCAGTATCAGTTATCTAAACCAGAAAGCATAGACAATTGTGGGCTCAGCTGTTGAGTTTTCCTTTAGGGATCCTGGTATTGCAGTTCTTGGTAGTGTCCAAAGCAACTATCTTATATATTTTGAATAGCTTTATGGTTGGTTGGTATAACAGGGCTAGTTTGGAATTAATTACCTCATCATAGTCAGAAGTAGAAGTTTTCACCTTTATTTTCTTAAACAGTTAAAATCTGTTAAAGAAATTAAGTTAAGTTCTTAACCTTGTGAATTTTTTCTTATTTTCTAGTAGTAAACAACCATTGGGATGATTTAACAGATGATTTAAAACATGTATCTTGTTTTGTTGGTTTTTTTTTAAGATTTATTTATGCACACAAGAGCTGGGATACAGGCCAGAAGTGGGGGGGGGGGCGGTGAGAGGATTCATCAGAGACAGAGTGGGGAACAGAACAGGCAGCTCGACCGAAGTACACTGCTGAGGGGAGTAGCAGGTGAGTCAGGAGAGGTCTGCTGTGCCATGTGGGTTGCTCCCTGGCTGGCCTGGGATCGAACTCCTGCTGCAGAGGCTGCGGACAGCTTCACAGGCTGTGTCTTAACCCCTTGCGCCACCAGGGAGGCCTCAAAACATGAATGTTTGTTACATGAGGTGCTTTTCATAATGGATATATAGGTTCATTTTGATAACAGATTTTATGACTTAGAGATACAAATTGATACTTAGTAAAATAAACGTGAAAAACTCTTCTTTTCAGATGGCTTAATGGTACAAATAACTCCTGAGACCATGGATGGCTTGCGGCTAGCTCTGCGAGAACAAAAAGACTTTAAAATTACATGTGGAAAAGTGGATGCTGTAGACCTCAGAGAATATGTGGATATATGCTGGGTAGATTCTGAAGAAAAAGGAAACAAAGGGTAGGAATTTTTTGTTACTGAAATATAATTGGGATGGGTATGGGAGGGGGTAAAAATATCCTGTTAATAAAATTAATATTTATGAATAAATGTAGAACTACACCATTAACTTAAATGTCTATATTCCAGTTAATGAATACAGTCTGTTTTTTCAGACATGTTCCTAAATAGCTTCATGTGTATTTTTCCGGCCAGGATCCTGTAAATTATTAAATGGTGGTCATTTGGGGAGGGGGCCAATGATAAAATATCCTTTGTGTAGAAGTATGGGCTGGATGTAAAGCTGAGAAAGGCAAGACACTTTCTGTCATTTGGTACCTATTTTTGTCAAGTAAGATTTCCGTTGGGTGTTTATTCTGTATTGTATTGATTCACTAGAAATACAAGCAACCGATTTAATATTACATACATTAGAGGACTTACAGAATATTACTGCCACTCCTTCCTCTTTTCAGTTACCCATTTTTTTTTTTTTTTCTTTTTTGGAGATTGGCTAAGGGGTCTGGAGCAAAGAAGGAAGAAGAGGGCTAATGCTGAAGGATTCCAAAATAGAATTTTTGAAATTCATGAGACAGCTTTTCTGTTAGGAGACTATTTAAGGTATTTTAAACCTCAGGTCTAAATTGGGCATATGAAAAAATAGATATAATTTGCTACACAATCAAGAAATCTTGGCAAATGAATATAGTTTTAATTGTTTTGAATGTAATTGAGTTCTCTTACTGCTGCTTTTAATTTATAACTTCATAATTTTTCTCCTTACTCAATTTATTCATTTAATAATTCACTTCATAGATTTGGTACTAATAATTCTACTGTATTGTGTTTTATTCTATAGTGTTATTAGTTCGGTGGATGGAATATCATTGCAAGGATTTCCAAGTGAAAAAATGAAACTGGAAGCAGATTTTGAAAATGATGAAAAGATTGTAAAATGTACTGAGGTAATTGAGAAAGATTTCTTCCCTTTACATGCTATGTCTGGATATGGGTGTTTTGTTTTTTTTTTTTTTAATTTGGAGATTTCATAGTATTCAACCTCAGAATGTTTAATACACAGATGTTTTTTACACTTTTTCCACTGTACCTTCAACACATTTCTGTACCAATCTGCCTTTCATACACTGGATTTGGATTTCCATAGGCTGATTTCAAGCCACTGTGTTGTGGTCCTGCCTGATAGCCGATAGTTAAGTTTTGGCAGCTGCCATCTTTGTACACTAGTAGGCTGTTTGACTATATTATTTTCATTTGTCTCCTATTTAAAAAAAATAAAATATTGACATCAGTTTATAATCTGAGGTGAGAAAGTTACTTCTACAAGTTCCTTTTTTTTTAACACACATATATATATATATATATAAGTTGATACGTAACTATAGATTGGTAGATTCCCGACCTCCTGGTTCACCTCCATACTCCCTCTCATTGTTCCTCCTGGACAGCAGTAAATATTATCTGTTTTTAATGTATTTTTTATGATTTTTTTGCATATAAGATAGAAACCGTATAGGATATAGAAATTGTAGAACATTATTTCTTTGCTCGAGCTTAACTTTTTAAAGGATGGTGATCTTATAGGGTGGACAAATTGTTATCTTCTAAACTGAGCTAACTAGGCTTTCATTGATATAGGTTAGGTTAATTTTAGGCAAAAAATTGGCTGTCTGCCATGTTCCGTAGCCTTTGGTTTAAAATTTTTAACTTAAAGCATAAAGCAAGCTATATATGCTCTTAACTAGTGAATTTCATGGCAGAAACACTGAATTTTATTGATAAAGTTGAAAGCTGTTACCATATTTTTAAAGCTATTTTAAATTTAAATTTTGCCTTGTTTCCTAATTAAATACATTTCAGGTGTTCTACTTTCTAAAGGACCAAGATTTATCTGTTTCAGCAACTCCTTATCAGTTCGCAAAAGAAATAGCCATGGCTTGTAGTGCTGCACTGTGCCCTCACCTGAAAACTCTAAAGAATAATGGAATGAATAAAATTGGCCTCAGAGTTTCCATTGACACTGATATGGTGAGCCATATTTTTGTGGTTTGTTTTTGAAATGAATATTATGTTAAAATACTGAAAATGTTTTCTCTAACCTTTTATTTTCAGATGAATGAAGAGAACAGAAATTTGTTGCCTATTAATGTGTACTACACACTACATATATATTATTTCGTTTAATTTCCTCAATAGGGGTCAGCAAACTTTTGTGGTAAAAGGCTAGACAGAAACTATATTAACCTTTGTGGGCTAAATGATATTTTTTTAAGATTTATTTATTTATGCATACAAGAGCTAGGGTACAGGCCAGAGATGCAGAGGGGTAAGAGGATTCACCAGAGACAGAGTGGGGAACAGAACAGGCAGATTGTCCGAAGTACACTGCTGAGGGGAACAACGGGTGAGTCAGGAGATGTCTGCTGCCCCAGGTGGGTTGCTCCTGGCGGGCCAGAGGATCAAACTCGTGCTGCACTGGCTGCAGACAGCTTCCTAGGTTGCATCTTAATCCCTTATGTCACCAGGGAGGCCCTAAATGATTTTTTTTTTTTTTTAAACTGTTCAACTCAAAAGCAGCCATCGATACCATAAACCGTAAATTAATAAACTCATCTGAGTTCCAGTGAATCTTTGTTTACAGAAATAATTGGTGGGCCACATAGGCCCACAGGCCATAGTGTTCTGACCCTTGCCCCACAACAATCTGTTCGATAAGTAAGTTTTAAAATTTATTTACTCTTGATTAGATTCTATATTCATGTGATTTAAAAGTACCAAAGATCATATATATATATAAAAGACAAGACTTGTTCTCTGGACGTATTCAGAGAGCAGTTTTCATTTTCATCTGTATAATTGGTGGCCCTGGAGATACTAACTCCAGGCTAGAATGTAAATGGTTCCCCATAGACTAGCCATGGCTTGTAGTGCTGCACTGTGTATAAAGTAACAGCCCTAGAAAGATCTCCTTTTTACCCTTGATTTCCAATTCTACAGTCTATCTCCATACTCACCCCTCATCTTCCTTTCCTGGTCAGGCAGTCATGTTTTTATATATTCTTTGTGGCTTTAGGCATGTGTAAAACAAATAATGTGTATGTCATTTTCCCCTTCCTTTACATTTTGCCATGTTTTTTAAAGATACCTTATTAAGATAGTATACATTTGTATTCTTTTTTACTGTTGCATAGGAATAATTGTGTACATAAATATACCATAATTTATTTAACTAGTCTTATGTGTATTTGGTATGTATTGATTGGCATCCAGCTGTTTAGGTTGTCCAAAGTGTTTTGCTTTTGGATGTGAGGGCGATCTGGCTGCGACATCTGTCACCCCATTGATCGCCAGGGTTGATTCGGCTGATTTGGCTGGCTAGGCGGGTGTCCCCTTCCTCCCTCACCGCTCCATGTGCATCCCTCCCAAAGCTGCGCGCTCGGTCGAAGAGGACGGCCTTCCCCGAATAGAGACGGACCGGTCTTCAGTTCAGGGTATATGAGTAGCTGCGCTCCCCTGCTAGAACCTCCAAAGTGTTTTGCTTTTGCCTAAATATGAGTTTACAAAAAGTATGTCCTGGGAGAGAATTGCCAGGTCCACATATGTATTCAATAGATATTCTATTGTCTCAGAGATTTATTTTTATCACATTTTGTGAAAGAGTTTTCCCCCACATTCCATCAGGATGGTATGTGATCAAACTTTTTAAAAAAGATTTATTTATTTATACATACATGAACTGGGGTACAGACCAGAGTTGTGAGGGGTGAGAGGATTCATCAGAGACAGAGTGGGGAACAGAACAGGCAGACTGACTGAAATACCTGCTGAGGAGAGCAGTGGGTGAGTCAGGGAGAGGTCTGCTGCTCTATGTGGGCAGCTCCCTGGCCTGGAATTGAACTTGTGCTGCAGTGGCTGCAGCGAGCTTCATAAGGTTTCGTCTTAACTTGGAACTTTGCCAATTTGACTGGTGAAAATGGTACTCCAACATTATTTTAATGTGTACTTTTCTTATAGCAAGTGATGATCATTTTACATCTAAGAACCATTTGTTTTTCTTTGAACTTTCAATTCATATCTGATAGTTTTATATATTTTGTAATTGTTTATACATCCAGTATAATAGACTTCAAAGCAATTCTTCGTAAGAATGGTTAAATGGGGCCTCCCCGGTGGTGCAGCGGTTGAGCGCTGTGTTGCGAAGCTGCCCGCAGCGAAGCTGCCCGCAGCCGGCCACCAGAGGAGGGTCCCACATGGCGCGCAGACCTCTCGTGCCGCCCGCTGCTCCCCTCAGCAGTGTACTTCGTTAGTCTGCCTGCTCTACTCTCCGCTCTGACTCTGGTGAATTCTCTCACCCTCCTGTGCTTCTGACTGTACCCAATGCTTGTATAAAATAAAAATAAATAAATCTTTAAAAAAAAAAAAAAAAAGAATGGTTAAATGTAAGTGAGTGCATGTGCTGGAAGTTTGTTTTTCTCCAGCCAGTACATGTTATATTGCAACCCCCCCATTCTGACCCCAATCTCTCCCCTCCCGCCCCCCACCCCCCAAAAAATGTCTCTGGTTCATAGTTTTTTGTTGATTTTGATTTTCACTTTCTTATAGTTATTCATTTTCCTGGTCCCTTATTTAAATTTTCTAGATTCCTGCTATGAGTGAGACTATCCGGTATTTTTCTTTTTCTTTCTGGCTTATTTCGCTGAGCATGATCCCTTCCAGCGCCATCCATGTTGCTGCAAATTGCATGTGTTTTGGATAACACAGTTCTTGTTGGATAGAAGAACTTACATTTTCATCTCATTTAAAAAAACTTCTTTTCCAAGGAACCATCTATCATTTGTTATTTAAGAAAACACTGTTAATATCTTTCAGTCAAATGTGTTAAAAATAGAATTTTCACCAGCAACATTAACTTTAAATATTAAGTATTACAAAAACTATTTCAAACTTTTTAAATAGATTTGTCTTAGTACCATGTGTATACTTGGGAGAAATATCAGGGTGAGGCCAGAGGTGCAGGGGTGAAAGAATTCACCAGAGATGGAATGCATCAAAGAAAAGGTGGATTTATTGAAATAAAGTGCTAAGAGAAACAGTAGGTGAGGCAAAGTCTGCTTACAAAGGAAGACTTGAGGCTTTCTTTCATACTTTGTTTTTATGGGCTTTCTTATTTGAGGTGCCAGTGTGTATCAGTTATCTGCTGGGATGTCTGGTCTTGGGGCCCCACCCTTTGACATGTCCTTGCCTCTGCTACTGCATTTCTAAAGCTGAGCTGGTTTTTCTGGTCATGGTGGTCTGTCTTACGGTTTTGTCCCCAAGGCAACCTTAAATTCTCTTATCTAGTCAAGCTCTCCACCTGCCCCCCCCCCCAAAAAAAAAAAAAAACTGCCTGCTGGGCCAGGAGGGGGGACTTAGTTTTTAACCTTATTAAATTGTACCCGGACAAAGGGTTTTTATTTAAGTCATATTGGTAATTATTCAAAACTTCTCCCCTCCAGTGGTTTCCATGTTCATTGAGAGGAACCTAAGCTAGGAATTAGTGGCAATTTTCAATTTTTATATTTGGAAGAGAGAGAATTATTTTATAGTAGATGGATAGAAGAAATATAGAATGGAAAATGTTTTATTAAAAAAAATCAAGATTTTCTTAATATGCCTAAACTGAATGTTTTTTAATAGTTTATATTTATCTGCTGAACTAAACGAGATTACTCACTTTTAAGATTGGCTTAACAAGATTTTTTTTTTTTTTTTTGGCAGGTTGAATTTCAGGCAGGATCTGAAGGCCAACTTCTGCCTCAGCATTATCTAAATGATCTTGATAATGCTCTAATTCCTGTGATCCATGGTGGGACCTCCAACTCTACTAATTTACCGCTAGAAATAGAATTAGTATTTTTCATTATAGAAAATCTTTTTTAGTGAAAGGACATGAGTTATATATTGCAAACTAATTTGTTAAAACTAACCCCAGCACTAAAGCTGAAATGCCACAAACACTAAAAGTAAGTATGTTTAATGTCCAAAACACCTTAAGCTTTGCTTTTTAGGTAGGAATGTTTTTTATTTTAGTCACTAACAATATTCAAATCTCTAAAAATTTAAGATATTTACAGTTTTTGAAGCTTTATACTTCAAAAATTCTAAAAAGATAAATTCCTCAGTAAGAAACTTGTAGCATTTACTGTGTTATTTAAATGCTAAGCCAAAGTATCTGCATTTTAGGTATACCTCTTTATTCCAAGAATGATTTTAATGAAGGCTCTTTTCAGATGTAATCTTATGCAGGAAATATTTGCTTTATGTTAAATTGTTTTTCAGTGGCACAGACCTGTTTCCAAATCTTGGACTTACATGATTTTTTGAATAAGGCAGATAACTTACTTGTATAATTGGAGTGGAGATCTACCTCCATGATTAGATAAACACTGATTGTTTGAATTAAAATCAGAATTTTGCCTTTTTCTCCTCAAATTATTATTATATATATGATTTTCTTGATTAAATGGGCATTCTTAAAATAATTGGTGGTGCTTCAAGATTTTGTGCTTCTATATTTAAGTATATTGTTTTTATAGTGAGACCATATGATTCAGTATGTGTTTTATAAACCTTTAATAATTTATAAATAGGTAATATTTTTGTATCACAGTGCATTATTTTTCTTCCTTCTAATGTATACCACTGTATTTATCACTTTTAAGAGTGATTGATGACAGGCCAGATGACCTTTGAAGTAGTCATTATGTAGCAATAAATAAAGCCTACAACAGTTGTTTTTTTTTTTTTTTCATTTTCCCTTAGAAGTGTCTCGCAACTGCATATTTTCATTGACATCTATGTATTCAGTATAAATTTTAATGGGTGACTTTTGCATATTTAAGATTCTTTATATGGCAGATATTTTTTATAACAGGGTATTAACATAAGTTATATTCTGCGTATTTGAAACTTAAGAGAGCTTTCCTCTTCAGCAAAATACAAAAAGGTGTGTTATGTAGGAAAAAAAAGTAAAGGACATATTTTCGTTAGTCCTGTCATTTAAATTATATAAAATGTAGTCATTATTTTGATGGCTTTTTTACTCTGTGGATTACATGTTTTTGTATCACAAACACGTATCTCAAGAAAAATAAACTACACTAAATAGTCCTGTTTCAAGAAAAATATTTATAAACATCTCAATTTGAAGATCATGTGAGAGTTCTGTCTAAGGCTAGGAGAGACTGACAAATTTCACCATTTGGGCATATAGTTCCTTCTGAGTTACATCTATAGTATAGCCAGAGATAGTATGGACGAGAATATCAACTTTTTGGAAATAGGTATTTCATAAGTAGTGTAAAATGTCACAGATATTAAATACTTTAAGTGACAACATGTAATAACTTGTGAAATTTATTGAAGTGGTATAAGATAAAGAAGACTTGCATATCAAACTCACTGTTCTTTATGTAGTGTGTTTATTTTGCACTATAAGTAACAGTATAACCTGTGAATATTGAACTCACCTTCAGATAACCAAACGGTGGAGAGCTCTTTATTGGATACATTTGGATTTGTTTGCATTTAATAAAAATGTAAATTATTATGTGCCTGAAATTTAGAGGCACATTTTAAAGTATTATTTATAGATACATTTCTGAAAACATTTGTTACTGTACGGTCATGTTCTTGTTGGTAATTATTTAAATTTTAAATTGTTTTAAAGGTGAAGAAAAAGAACAGTTCTTTGTACTCAGTCTGTATTGATCTACTTTTGGTCTTAGGTCTTTTAATACTATTTTCTTTCTCTGAATTTTTGAAATAGGTAGTAAAATCTAGCCCATTTGTATTATGCAGCCATCCAGCAAGTTTTGTCTTTATACCTGCTCTGTGCAGAGCACTTTACTAGGCTTCATTGCTTGGAAGAGGAATGAAATAGCTCTTTCCCTCTTGCAGCTGAAGTGGATGTGTGAAGTGGATGGTTAACAAAGTAAAAGTGTTTGCTGTAATAGAGCTATGAATCATGACTAGGTCGTTGAAAACCAACACAGGATAGTCATGCCAAGAATGAGAGGGAAACCTAAAATCCTGCTATAGGAAGTAAGCATTAAACTTGTCTAGGCAAGAGTTGAAAATCTGACAAGTAGATAATACATGGAAAGACTGAACTTTGCTTTTTAAGGAGGTTTATTTTAAAGAATCTTCTGTGTCGTATGAATAGCTCACCTTATAATTTAATCAGAAAAGTAGTAGACTGTGAACTGCTTAAGTTTATAATAGCCTAGATTTAGATACTGTTTCTCAAGTGAAGACCAGAAAGTTGTTTCTATCAAACTGAACTTTTTTAATAACAAGCATAACTTTGATAACTTGACTTAAAATTTAAAGAGACTATCTTGAAATAAACCACAAACTTCCTAACCATCCTTGGGTTTTTATTTCTTCGTGATTTAGTGATTTGATATATATGATATACACATAATTAAAAAATCAGAAATTATTTATCTCCTGATCCTTTTTAAAAAAGGTTTATTTTTATTTATTTATGCATGTAAGAACTGGGGTATAGGCCAGAGGTGCAGGGGAGGGTGGGGGGGGTGAGAAGATTCACCAGAGACAGAGTAGGGAGCAGAACAGGTGGATCTGCTGAAATACATTGCTGAGGGGAGCAGTGGGGCAAGACAGGAGAGTTCTGCTGTGCCACGTGGGTTAGCTCCTGGCTTGGGATCAAACTTAGGCAGTAGTGGCCTGCAAGAGCTTGATAGTGCTGAGACTTAACCCCTTGTGCCACGCCACTGGGGAGGTCCAACCTCCCATCTTATATGCATCTACCTGTCTTCCCACTCTACGATCTCAAGAAGTAATCATTTATATTTCTTTTTGTGCATCTTCCCAAGATTTAGGTGCAAAATAGCAGTAATTACTAATACATAATTTTATTTTCTCCCCTCATGTTTTTATATAAAAGAACACAATGGTACCTCCTCAGTTACTTTTTGTTCTTTATACTTATTATAGAATCTTAAAGGTTTCCTTGTTTCTGTCAAAGTTCTTTTATCAGTGTTTGATAAAAGCATCTTAATTCCAGAAAGGCAAGAAGAAAATCCATTACAAGAATTATGACCATATGTTTTAGTAGGAGGACTGTTTTTCCCATAACAACATTATTACTAAAAACACTTGAAGGATTTCTTTTTCAATTTGGGCTTTATTTAATGCCTTTATTTTTTTCCTTCCAGACATGAAATCTTGCTATCTAAATTTATCTTTTTCTCACTTGATACATTGATATTTTTTTTTCACATCAGATTCTTAGGAATTTGAAATATTTTATTTTCTATGATTTGTATTTAGTATGGAATGATAGGCAAATTTTAAAATTTAACATTTTGGGGGAAATATTTTCTGCATTTGCATTGGTAAAATTACAACCATATTTTTATGCTTTTTGCAAGTGAAGAGCTAGGTTTCATTCAAGTGCTTTATTATGAACTTATAATAAATAAATGTTTATTTTTCCTTTTTGGAGGGTAAGTTGCTAGCCAGCCTCCAAGACAGTCCACAATGAACTCCGTATCTTGGTATTCACATCATTGTAGATCTCCTTCCACATTGTACCATTGTTGGTCTTTTTGATCAATATAATACAGCAAAAGGGATGGAATGTCATTTCAAAGATGATATTATAAAAGGCAGGCATCCATCTTTGGTGCCTTTCGTCCCTCCCATGTCATCCTTCCCCCTCTACTGTTCTCTGTCTCTCTGCCCTTCTCTTTCTCTCCTCCTACTTCCCCTCTTTCAGAGGAGCCAGCAGCCACAAGTAGGCAATCCCACAAAGAAGTCCATTTGGTGACAAACTTAAATCTCTTGCCAAAAGCCATAGGTGTGGAAGTGGATTCTTTTTAACCCCAGTTAAGCTTTCCAATTGTAGTCTGAGCCAAGAGTTTGACTGCAGTTTCACAAGAACCACTCAACTAAGCTACTCTCAGATTCTAAATCTCAGAAAATGTATAAGATAATAAGTACTTGTTATTTTAAGCTGTTCAGTTTTCTGGTGATTTGTAAAATGCAACAATATGTACTAGATAACTAATCCAAGGTACCTATACCTTTGAGCAGTTTAAGTGAAAATTGCTAAAAGGCCTCCCTGGTGGTGCAGCGGTTAGGCGCTGGGCTGCAAAGCTGCCCGCAGCCTCTGCAGTGCTGGTTCGATCCCCGGCCACCGGTGAAGGGCCCACATGGCGCACAGACCTCTCCTGCCGCACCTGCTGCTCCCCTCAGCAGTGTTTCGGTTCTTCTGCCTGTTCTGCTCCCCGCTCTGGCTCTGGTGAATTCTCTCACCCTCCCGCGCTTCTGACTGTACCCAGTGCTTGTATAAATAAATAAATAAATCTTTTTTAAAAATTGCTAAAAATAATTGGACAGGGCCTCCCCTGGTGGCGCAGTGGTTGAGCGCTGGGCTGCGAGGCTGCCCGCAACCTCTGCGGCGCCAGTTCATTCCCTGGCCTCAGGCGAGGGTCCCACACACACAAAATAATAATAATTGGACAGAATTAAGCATATTTCTTAACATTTATAGATTAACATTTAAAGATTTTGTGCCACAAGTATTATGTGCTAAGTGTAGGAAAACAAGAGAAAGAGTAGGATTTGGCCATGTAGGAACAACTATGCAATTGTGGGAAACTTCCTGTTTCTAGAAATTGCATGTTGGGATATTTAAATACATGTTCCTGCTGAAAACAATAGCTGATTAAAAAAACATTTTAAAACAAATGGAATTCGAGAAATATGGAATGTCCAACTTAAATATAAAGAGAAGTTAAGAGAACATGGAGCCTTACTGTGACAACCTTACAAGATGAAGAGGACAAATCAAGGTCAAGCTCCACACAAGGTGGTGAATCTACCAGGCAATGTCTGTTTAACAGAACTTCCCCAGAATAGGATGATGACTCTCTCCCACCCCTCCAAGTATTTAACCTTTAGGATGAGTATGAACTAAAAATATAAAGTTATGTAAAATTATAGGTACAGTTTGAATTGCCTACATAATCCAAAGAAACCACTTAACTTGCTTTAAAGTGCGCCCCTACTGATACCTCTAGGTGCTGAGAAAAATAAAATGTAAAATCCTTTCCATAGAAAAAACTTAATTTTAGACATCAAATTACTTTTAAAATTCAACGTCTAGTAACAGTAAAAAATAAGTGAGTACTTAAGGAAACTCATCCATAAGCAAGAGTAGAAAAAATGAAAATGAATAAAGACTTAGGCATCCAATTTGTGTGTTCTGTGCCTAAAGAAAGGCTCAAAGGTACTTCTAGACAATGGGAAACCTTAAGAAGTGATGGGAGCTAATTTGGGAAAGAACTGAATACAAACATTGCAAGAATATAAGAAGCAGTTTAAAACTTAGTAAATGATTTTTATGACAGAATAGGATATAGCCTGCAGTGGGAATTACATACTGAAATATAAATCAGGAGAAAATATGCAGAGGACGGTATAGAAAGACAAAAAGCTGGAGTGGATGGAAAGATCAGGAGATAGGATATCTAAGAAGTAGATACAATGTAGAAGTTTCAAAACTAATTGATAGACATGATGCCACATATTCAGAAACAAGACACTAATTAGAAAACACGAACTTGCAAGTGATGCAAGGATTTGGATTCAAGGATTTGAGGATTTGGATCCTTGTTTTGGATGCCTTGTTTTAAAAATACACTGAATTGCAGAACAAATTTGAGATAAGAATTAAAGTAAGTTGAAGCCATCAATGTAGGCATATTTAAAAAGAAGTTGGAGACAACCAGATTGTACAAGTAGATAACTTTTTAGTTAGGTGATAGTTATTGGGCTTGCAGAAAACTTTCCATAACAAAATAAAGGCCAGGAGGCTTAATATATGCGGCTTGGAATAAACTGTAAGGTCAACTACACTTATTCAAGAGTGAGTTATGGGCCTCCCTGGTGGCGCAGGCGGTTGAGCATCCCACTGTGAAGCTGTTCACAGCCTCTGCAGCGCAGGTTCGACCCTAGCCAGCTGGGAAGAAACCCAGATGGCCAGCAGACCTTTCCCGTCTCGCTGCTGCTCCCCTCAGCAGTGTATTTTGTCAGTCTGCCTGTTCTGTTCCCCGCTCTGTCTCTGGTGAACCCTCTCACCCTCTTGCACATCTGTCCTGACCCCGGTTCTTGTATAAATAAATAAATTTTTTTTTAATTTTTTTTTTAAGATTTATTTATTCAAGCATACAAGAACTGGGATACAGGCCAGAGGTGTGGAGGGTGAGAGGACTCACCAGAGACAGAGCAGGGAACAGACAGCCAGATTGACTGAAATACACTGCTGAGGGGAGCAGCGGGCGAGTCAGGAGAGGTCTGACGCCCTGTGGGTAACTCCCTGGCCAGGGATTGAACTCATGCTACAGTGGCTGCAGATAGCTTCATAGGTTTCTCTTAACCTCTTGAGCCACCAGGGAGGCCCCAAAATAAATAAATCTTAAAAAAAAAAAAAAAAAGAATGCCTGAGACCCAGGCACAGGTTTAAAAAAAAAAAAAAGTTATGTATATTGAATCAAAGGTCACATTTCCACAGATGACCACCAGTTGGCTTCAAGTTAGTTTAGGGACTGATGGAAAGGATGAACTGCACATTTTCAAGCTGAAGCAATGAATTATGAAATTATTCGTATTAAAGTTAACACTGACAACTTTGAAAATGCCGTACAGCCAGCAGCCCTTGGGGGCTTTGAAATCATACCACCTGTAGTCTTAAGGTTGAAGTGTGATTCAGGGCCTGTGCATATTAGTGGACAGTACTTAGTAGCTATGGAGGAAGATGCAAAGTCAGAAGATGAAGAGGAGTATGTGAAACTCCTAAGTATACCTGGAAAACATTCTGCACCTGGAAGTGGTAGCAAAGTTCCACAGAAAAAGAGTAAAACTTGCTGCTGCTGAAGATGATGATGATGAGAAAGCTGAAGAAAAAGCACCAGAAATCTATATGAAAAACTCCAGAAGTCAAACCAGAATGGAAATGACTCAAAACCATCAACACCTAGATAAAAAGGTTAATAATCTTTCAAAAAAAAAAAACTCCAAAAACACCAAAAGAACCCAGTTCTGTAGAAGATACTAAAGAAAAAATTCAAGCAAGCATAGAAAAAAGGTAGTTTTCTTTCCAAAGTGAAAGCTGAGTTCATCAGTTTTGTCTTCACAAAACTTCCAGATCACTGATCAGGAGGCTAGTCAAGATATCTGGTAGTGGAGGAAGTCTTTTTAAGAAAATAGTGCAGTTTGTTAAAATTATCTGTCTTACTTCATTTATCTAACAGTTGGTATCGGTTGTTCTTTTTATGATGTAGGGTGACAGCTTTCCCATGTCTTATAAATGTCCAGGTTTCATTGCCAGGAATGTGTTGTCCAAGATGCCTGTTTAGTTTTTAAAGATGGAACTCCACCCTTTACTGGGCTTTAAGTATGTATGGAATGTTACACTAGGGCATAGTAGTAGTGATGGTCAGACAAATGGAAAAGGGAAGACAAAAATATCTGTGTGAAATAAACTCAGTATTTTAATAAAGTGAAAACATACAATTCTTATAATTTAAAAAAGTCCACAAATAACCCAGTTTAAACATGAGCAAATGATTTGCATTTTTCCAAAGAAAATATGCAGATAGCCAATAAACACTTGAAAATATGATCAACTTTATTAGTCACTAGGGAAATGTAAATTAAAATCACGAGATACTTCATATCCATTAGGATGGCATAATTAAAAATAAATAGCATAATAAGTGTTGGTGAGGGTACAGAGAAAGTGAAACCCTCATTGCTGGTGAGAACGTAAAATGGTGTGGCTGCTTTGCAAAATTGGTGGTTCCTCAAAAAACGGTGGTTTTAAGATGGTTCCTTAAAAAAGTTGACATACGAAACAACTCCATTCCTATGTGTATATGCCCAGGAGGAATTCATCCACATACTCCAGACATAACTTACCCATGAATGTTGACAGTGCTGTGAAAAATGAATGTTCAATACAGACTCCACCTTGCTGAATTTTTAGCTTTTGAAAAGTATTTGCTGACTGGTTCTCTGATTAGCATAGACTTCTCCATGAACTATAGAACAGCAATTTTTTTTTAAAGATTTATTTTATTTATGCATACAAGAACTGGGATACAGGCCAGATGTGCGGGAGGGTAAGAGGATTCACCAGAGACAGAGCAGGGAACAGAACAGGCAGACTGACAAACTGCTGAGGGGAGCAGCAGGTTAGACAGGAGAGATCTGCCGCACCATGTGGGCATCTCCCTGGCCACCTGGGATAGAACCTGCGCTGCAGAGGGTGCAGATGCCTTCACAGCACTGTGCTCAACCGCCTGCGCCACCAGGGAGGCCTGGAAAAGGAATTTTTTTCTTTCTCTCCCTAGCAACTAAGGCCAATTTGACTAAACACCAACAAACAAGGATGAATATAGTCAATCACAATTTTTTGTAAACTATTTATGCAGTCCTATCCTTCCCTCATCTTTCTGCGTTTAAAATCTTCTTGCACCAAGACTGCAGCAGAACATAGCTGGCTGAATTTGTGCTCCCTGATAATACAAATCTGATACGGTTCCCCAAATAAATGCTGTTGTTTTATTTTAGACCTGTCATGTTTTTTCCCCACTAGCCAAAAAAGTGGAAACAACCCAAATGTCCTCACATTAATGAACAGATAAAATGTATATGCAAACAATGGAATCTTACATTGGGCACTGATACTACAATATGGATAACCTTAAAAACATTTTACTAAGTGAAAAAAGGCAGTCACAAAAGCCGATATATTGTGTGATTCACTTGTATGAAATGTCCAGAATAGGCAAATCCATAGAAACAGATTAGTGGCTGCAGATGTTGAGAAAATGGTGAATGACTGTTATGATGAAAATGTTCTAAAATTGACTGTAGTACTGTTTTCACAAATTTATGAATACTGTAAATGTTTATCATCAGGTAATTACAAATCAAATATAAATCAATCATACATCAATAACGCCTTTAAAAAAAACCCATTGAGGTCATTGCTTTCTGAAACTCAAGATCAAGGATTATTCTTGATTGTACCAGAGAACACAAAAGCCTGGCAGAGGGTTGATTGAAATAATTACAACTCAAGTCTGGAAAGAGTAAAATAATATTAAAATCTGACATGTTGGGTGAGGAGAGTTGCCATTTGTATAAAGTCAGGTGATGTACTGTCATCCTAATTTTACAACTGGCAAGTCGAGCTGTGTTAATCTGAGAACCAGAAAATGGTAGTGCTATGTTGTTAATTCAGATCAATCTCACTCCACCAGCACTCTTTTTCCTGCCCCAGTTTAGCTGTGGAAAGTGGGCGAATATTCAAGGAGTGCAATATTCAAGTGGGTGCAAGTCAATATTCAATATTCAATATTCAAGTGGGTGCAAGTCCCGCTACTATGTGTATTTTGTTAGCAAACACCGGTAGAAAGCAAAAGGCAGAATCCTCGTGCGGAAACATTCATTTTGATAAAGATGTTAAGGATGATCAAAATACACAATCATTGTTTTTAAATTTATGCATACAAGAACCGGGGTACAGGCCAGAGGTGGGGTGTGTGTGAGAGGATTCACCAGAGACAGAGTGGGGAACAGAACAGGCAGACTGAATGAAATACACTGTTGAGGGGAGCAGTGGGCGAGACAGGAGAGGTCTGCTGCATCTTGTGGGTTGCTCCCTGGCCGGCCAGGAATCGAACGTGTGCTAGTGTGGCTGCGGATTGCTTCATAGCGCGGTGCTTAACCCCTTGCGCCACCAGGGAGGCCCATGATCATTATTGGAGGTAATGAACTATATCAAACTTTAGAAATTCGCACCCCATACCAACAACTGCTTTCAATTCTGGGGTTTCATCCTCTGCCTCTAACGTAGCCTTCAGGACTGTTTTCTGAGGTATCTTTCAAAACAGCACCGTGCTCCCTCCGGCCCGAGGGTAACAGCCCCGCAGACGGCGAGCGAGCGAGTTAAGTTCATCCGCTCCTGCGCGCAGGCGGCTTCCGCTTCCGCTTCCACTTCCGCTCCCACTTCCGCTTCGGAGCTCCTCCCAGGCGGCCCTCGAAGGCGTCTGCAGTGGCCCTGGTCTGCAGTGGTTTGTGAGTGGGACTTTCACGCCATCTGTGACCCGTCAGAGGCGGCGCCCGTGGTTTGGCGCCTGCGCGGTCCGCGGGCGTCCGTTACCATGACAGCAGCCGCTGGGGACCCTGGTAAGTCTTGGTCCTGAGGCTCTGGGTCTGGAGCCTACCTCCCCATGATTGGTTCGCAGCCCGCTACTTTTCTACGGCGGTGCGGATAGTTGGGGGCCGCTTAGAGAGACTCTAGCAGCACCCCTCTCTTGTTTGGGTGGTCGAGTCCGCATTCTCACCGCGCACCCATTATCTGCTGGCCTAAAACCTTGGTTCCTGGCATGAGTGTTAAGGGAAAAGCGTTTGGGGTGGCCAAAAAGGGCAAGAATATTGTGCTTTTTTTTTTTTTTTTTTTTTTTTTTTTTTTTTTTAATAAAAAAGGACCTAGTTTTTAGGAGCTGTTTGAGGTTCATGGGTAAATTGAGGGAAAGACACAGAGAACCTCCGTATTCCCCAAACCCCACTCAATTTCCCCTTGTCAAAATTCCCCACCAAAGTAGTGCAATTGTTAGAATGATGAGCCTATAGCGACATATCATAGTAATCTAAAGACCACAGTTTACCCTAGGGTCCACTTTTGGTGGTGTACATTCTATGGAGTTAGACAAATGGAGAATGACATATCCATTACTGTGGTATCCGAATGGTTTTGCTAGCATAAAAATTCAAAATTATGTGGTCCATTACTTACTCATCACTTCCCTTGTTCCCATTCCAGACCAACAGTGTTATTGCTGTGTACACAGTTTTGCCTTTTGCTAATGTCATATAATTGAGATCATATAGTACGTAGTCTTTTTAGATTAGCTTCTTTCACTTGGTAATATGTATTTAAGTTTCTTCTCTGTCTTTCATGACTTGATGGCTCATTTCTTTTTAGTGTTGAATAATATTCCATTGGTGGTATCACAGTTTATCCATTCACCTGCTGAAGACAGATATTTTGGTTGTGTCCAGGTTTTGGCAATTATGAATAAAGCTGCTATGAGCATCTGTGTGCAGATTTTTGTAAGGACATGTTTTTAATTCCTTTGGTTAAATACTAGTGAGCGTTATTTCTGGATTGCATGAGAGTATGTATAAATAAGTAGGAAATTGTCAAATGTATCCAAAAGTGGTGATCATTAGCAATCCCACTTGCATGAATTGAGAATACCTGTTGTCCCACATACTCAGCAGCATTTGGTGTTACCAGAATTCCAGATTTTGGTCATCTAATAGATGTGAAGTGGTACCTGATTGTTGTTTTAATTTGCATTTCCCTATGCTTTTCATATGCTTATTTGCCACTTGTATATTTCTTTTGGTGAGTTATCTCTTCAGGTGTTTGGCCCATTTTTCAATTAGATCGTTTTCTCATTGTTGAGCCTTGAGAATTCTTTGTATACTTTGAACCACAACCTCTTATCAGTGTGTATTTTTGCAACTGTTTTCTTCCAATCTGTGTCTTGTCTTTTCATTTTCTTTTTTTTTTTCTTTTCATTTTCTTGACACTGTCTTTAGCAGAGAAGAAGTTTTCCACTTAATGAAATTCAGCTTGTTCATTATTTCTTTCATGGATAGTGTATTTTGTGTTGAATCTAAGAAGTTACATCCATACCCAAAGATATCTAATTTCCCACCCTATATTCTAGCCTTTTCTTTTTTAATACATCATTGTTCATTTCGTATAATGTTTGCTTTTTTCTCTCAAGTGTAGTCCCCATAAAATCCCGACCACCAATTCACCTGTGAACTGTCACCATAGTCCCTGTGCTCTTCCCTCCTCTGTTTTGATCCCTCTGCCTCCCCCTCCCTTGCAGAATGTCTTTGATTTATAAATGCCTGCTAATTTTGTTTTTTTTTTATTTATTATTTATTTTTCCTGATCCCTTATTTGGTTCCCCTATATTCCTCCTATAAGTGAAACCATCCGATATTTTCTTATTCCTCCCAGCTGATTTCACTGAGCATAATCTCTTCTAGCTCCATCCATATTGCTGTGAATGGCATGAGTTTATCTTTTTTGATTGCTGAATGGTATTCCATTGTGGAATGGATACCACATCTTGATCCAGTCAAAATGCCCATTTGGGGGCATTTTATAGTTTTGCATTTTACATTTAGGTCTATGATCCATTTTGATTAATTTTTGTGAAAGTTGTAAGGTCTGTGTCTAGATTCATGTGAATTCATTTTTTCACATGAATGTTCAATTGCTCCAGCACTATTTCTTCCAAATGCCGTCTTTATCCCATTGTATTGCTTTTGTTTCTTTGTCAAAGATCAGTTGATTCTATTTAGAGGGGTCTATTTCTAAGCTCTTTCTTCTGTTCCATTGATCTATTTGTCTATTCTTTCAGCAATACTGTTCTGTTGATCACTGTAGCTTTACAGTAAGTCTTGGTCTTGGGTTGTGTCTTCACTTTGTTCTTCTTCATTATTGTGTCTACTATCCTAGGTTTTTGCCCACCATTTAGATTTTAAAATCAGTTGGTTGATAACCACAAAATAATTTGGTAAGAATTTTGATTGGGATTACTTGAGTCTGCAGATCAAGTTAGGAAGAACTAACATCTTGACAATATTGAGTTTTTCTATCCATAACATGGTATGTCTGTACATTATTTGGTTCTTTGATTTCAATTATCATGTTAGTGCTGTCTGAGGTCACCGAGGAACTCTAAACAAACAGGTGGCGTATGCTCTAAAGCAGGGTTTAGCCCATCTGCCACAAAAAAAACAAAGGCAGACTCTTAGTGTCCTAGATCTCTATTAGAATTAGTGTGTATAGACAGGGAAAAGAAGTTTTTTCTTATTTATTTCCCCATTCTGTGGAGGTTCATACTATCCTATATGTTTGCTAGCCACGACTTACACAGTAGCATGTTTATGTATATCTGCCATATAATATTTGCTCTTAATTTTTAAAATTTTCAGTGTTTTCCCAGTTTATTATTCTCCATCAATGAAATTTACCCCATAAGGGGCCTCCCTGGTGGTGCAGGGGTTAAAGACAGAGCTAACAACCTATCCCCAGCCACTGCAGCACAGGTTCAGTCCCCAGTCGGCAAGGGAGCTGACCCACATGGCACAGCAGACCTTTCCTGTCTCACCTGCACCTGCTGCTCCCCTCAGCAGTGTATTTCAGTAGATCTGCCTGTTCTGCTCCCCAATCTCTCTAGTGAATCCTTTCACCCCCAGCACCTCTGGCTTACCCCTCAGTTCTTGTATGCATAAATAAATAAATCTTTAAAAAAAATTTTCCTCATAAGAACCAGTCTATTCTTTTCAGTGCAAATGCTGTTATTTTAGGATCTTGGAGTGAAAATATTTTGGAATATTTTCTGAGGAATAAGCAGATCACAACAGAAGATGGAGCCCAGATCACCTGGTATCATGCAGCTAACCACAAGGCACAAATGAACGAGGCACTGAAAAGTAAGTCAGTATAGTTACTTGTGTGTACATTGAATAGTAGATGAATTCAACTCTTTTTTTATCTTGGCTTATCTGCAAGTATCGAAGAGTTAGATGATCCAAGTATAAATTCTAGGCTGACATAAACATTTTTATAAATGATCTCATTGTTTACAAAATGAACACATTTCCATTAATTTTTCCTTTTCTGTACCTTATTTGAAACTGTCATATTATTATTACACTTGCTCATATATTGTATTTGAATAAAATTTTAAATATCAGGATCATCTATCAGCATATTTTTGTCTTTCATGGCTACTAAGGCATGACTCAATAAATATTTATTGAATGGATTTCTGAAGCCATTGTATACTGGCTTTTAATTAATTGCCTTAGGCAGTGTATCTGTGCCTTTTGGTTTATAGATTCAGTCTATAATCATGTATGTATAACCCTTCATTATCTGGATGAGTACTTCTTGAGGAGTTGCCAAGCTTTTCTAGAGCACTTGCACATTTTTATATTCCCAGGAATAGAGTGAACGGGGCACGCAATTTCTCCATGTCTTTGTCAACACTTATTATTGTCTGTCTTTTCTAGTATAGTGCTTCACTGGGATATGGATTGTTATCTCATTGTGGTTTAAATTTTCATTTCCCTAAAGATTAATTATGTTGAACATCTCTTCATGTGTTTATTGAAAAATGATCCATCTTTGCAGCTGAGTAGCTTTTTTAGCCTGTTTCCTGTATGTAGAAATTTCAGAGTCCACATACCTCTTTTCATTTTGAATTTCTCTCTTTCTTTGAGCTACATTTCTATTAAAAACGTAGTGGACTTTCTACTTATCAAATTAGAAAGTGTTTCTTGAATCAAAAGGCTCACTCCCAATCTCTTTGAGATAGGTTTTTCTTTATTGATCTGCTAGGGAGGGTCCTGTGGGACAATACTCTTATGGTTCTAGAAGTTCTTTTGTCTCATAGTGTGGGCACAACAGGCAAGATCATTTTGCTTTTTTAGCAGAGTTTTATAGTTCCACCTTTGATTTCATCTTGACCCTGAGTTTACTGGCAGTATCCGGGATTTGACTTCTGGCTTGAGGCTGTGACTTATTTTCAGACTCCTTTACCAACTGAAGGGTAGGTTTTATTTTTTTAACTCAGGACAAGTTCTGAAGTGGAAATATATCCTCTTTGTGCTACTTAAACTATGAATAGTTAATTATTTTACCCAGTTCTCTCTTCCCATTTTTTATTATAAGCAACTGAAAGCAGCTAGTTGGCACTTTCAGCATTCTGCCTGGAAACCTCCTTAGCCAAATCCCAAATTCTTCAGGTACTCTTCTATCTTCTACCAATTGTTACAAGTGGCAATGTTGCCAAAAAGTTTCACCACTATATTGACTGTTCTCAAGCCTCCAATTAGAAATTCCTTGCTGTTTTCCAACTTCCATTAGTATGCACTCTCTATCTTTCTAGAATCCTCCATACCACAAACCCAGCTTCGCATGTTTCAGGCTATTGTTAAGGCAGTGACCCACTTCCAGGGAACTATTTCTTTTTGTTTTCTGTTGCTCTGTAATATATTACCCCTAGAACTCAGTGATTTAAAATAACAACATGTGATTATTTTTCTTCATTTTGTGGGTCAGCTGGTGGTTCTTCCTTCTGTGTGCTAAAGATTGGGCATACTCAAGTTGCTGCATTCAGTTGGGAGCTCAGCTTACCTAGAAATTCTAAAATGTCCTCACATGTCAGAGACCTTAATACTGTCAGTCAGGCAGGAAGTCTTAGTTCTCCTTCATATGACTTCTCTCTCTCCATGCAGTCTCTGAGTCTTCAGTAGTTTTGCCTGAACTTCTTTATAGGGTCACTGGCTTTCAAGAGGATGAAAGCAGAAGCTGCTAAGGCTATGCCTAGAACTGACTGTTTTACTTCTACTACCTTCTGTTGGTCATAGCAAATCACAAGACCAGCCCAGACTCAGGGGAAGAGAAAGAAATGAGAAAAGAATTATATGTGTATGGGAGGAATTGCTGTCAACTATTTTTGGAGTCAGTCTGCCACAGCTTGCTAAACACATTCACACTAAGTGACTGCTGAAGCTTATTACCCATTCCTGGGATGTGTGCTTTTAAACAGTAGCTAAGCTGTAACTTGAAGTAACAAATCTGTAACACAGGATTGCAAGCATAAGTAATATATATTTATAGTTTCAAATTTGAAGAGTGAAAAGATAAAAGTGCTATTTTTATTCTTAAAAACTATACTTTATATACTTTTATTCTTACTTCAGCAAATTCTTTGTATACTCACTTTGCTCTGTACTGGGAAGAAATTAGTTAACATGAGAACAGTTTAAGAGCTGTGTGACCTAGGAAAAGGCATTTAATTCCTATCACCTTTCTGCTCATCTGTAAAATATAAGGACAACATGTAAAGGCCTAGCAGGAAGTAACTATGCAATAAATGTTACTTTTCTTTCCTTCTCTTATCTTCCTCGAAAGGATACTGGATATGGAATCTCCTTGTTAAATTAGCTTTAACTTATTTTGTTTGGATAGGTACTGCTCATATGATAGAGGCTGATGTCCTCCTTCCTAGTGATGAGTCAGAATATGGACAGCCTATCATGGCCCATCCTCCTGAAACAACCAGCGATAATACTTTACAGGAATGGCTGACTGAAGTTATGAAAAGCAGTAAAGGCATCAAGCTGGATTTCAAGAGGTATTTTGTATAAACATGTTCAATCTTCTAGTTGATGTAGAATACCAATGGGAAAAACAGTTGATAGCTTTACATAATATCTGTGTCTAACTTTATACTTTTTCTAAACTGAAGATGAAAGTCCAAGCTAACACGTTTCAAAATGGACCTAAGGCCCACCAAGTAGTTTGCAAAGACTGTTTTTTGGGAAGCCCTTGAGGCTAAAATTAAGCTATTTTTTTTTAATAGAGGCATGTTTTATTTATTTGTTTGTTTGTTTTTGTTTATACATGCACTGGGTACAGTCAGAAGCTCAGGAGGGTGAGAGAATTCACAAGAGCCAGAGCGGGGAGCAGAGCAGGCAGAAGGACCGAAGTACACTGCTGAGGGGAGCAGCGGGCGGCAGGAGAGGTCTGCGCGCCATGTGGGACCCTCCTCTGCCGGCTGGGGAGCAGCCGGGGATCAAACCGGCACCGCAGAGACTGCGGACAACTTCGCAACCCAGCACTCAACCACTGCGCCACCGGGGAGGCCCAAATTAAGCTAATTTTTATAAAGGGACATAAGTGACTGTTGTAATAATAAGAATGGTAAAATTAAAACTCTGCTCTTGTTAAAAAGTAACCTGGGGAGAGAGATAGTTGGCAATACTTGGATAGTTCATGCATAGCCTGCTTGATTTGTGTTATCTCATTTTTGTACAGGGAATTAGCTAGAATTCTTCAGTAACATCAGTGTTCCTTAATAATAAAAATAATACATTGAAAGCATTGATAATGAGGAGCAAGATTGTCATTTGCTTCCCTAAGGCTGTCATGGAAATTTTACTTCTGTGTTATTTTGGCAGTGTAAAAATTATAGCTAAAACCAGGACAAACCCCATGAAGGCAACTGTGAGGAAGATCTGAGATATTTGTAGTGAACTTAGGTCATTTTTATTTTTTTTAAGTATTTTTAAAGGACAGGTTTATTAGGAAAGGGAGAAAGATAAAGAGAGACACCTGCATAGTCACAGAGGAATAGGAAAGTGAGCAAGTATAATTACTATTTCTTTTTTTTTTTATATCGTTGTTCATTTTTAAACAATATTTGCTTCCCCCCTCTCCCTCAGGTGTGGTGCCCATGGAATTTCCTTCACCAGTGCACCTGTGTACCATCACCTCAGTCCCCTGTGCCCCTCCCTGCCTCCCTCTGATCCCTCTCCTTCCTCCCCTGCAGTATGTCTCTGATTTATAATTATCTGTTTTTGCTTTGTTGTGTTTTGTACTGTTACTATATTTTTTACACTAATGTCTTTTTTGGTTCCCTATATTCCCGCTATAAGTGAAACCATCCGATATTTTTCTTTTTCCTTCTGGTTTATTTCACTGAGCATAATTCCTTCTAGCTCCATCCACATTGCTGTGAATGGCATGAGTTTATCTTTTTGATTGCTGAATAATATTTCATTGTGTATATATGCCACATCTTCTCGATCCAGTCATCTATTTTTGGACATTTGGGTTGTTTCCAGGTTTTACCTATTGTAAATAGTGCTGCAATAAACATAGGGGTGCAGGTGTTCTTTTGAATTAATGTTTTTGTGTCCTTTGGGTAGATCCCTAGGAGTGGAATTGCTGGGTCTTATGGTAGCTCCATTTTTAGTAGACTGAGGAACCTCCAGACAGCTTTCCATAGTGGTTGGACCAGTTTGCACTCCCACCAGCAATGTAAGAGAGCTCCTTTTTCACCACATCCTCACCAAACATTTGTTGTTGCTAGTTTTTTTAATATGTGCCATTCTTACTGGTGTAAAGTGGTATCTCAATGTTGTTTTTGATTTGCATTTCCCTGATGATAAGGAATGTTGAACATTTTTTCATATGCCTGTTGGCTATTTGCATTTCCTCTTTGGAGAACTACCTTTTAAGTTCTTTTGCCCATTTCTTGGCTGGATTGTTTACTTTGCTTTTGTTGAGTTGTGTGAGTTCTTTGTATATCTTTGTGGTCAGTCCCTTATCATTTGTATGGAGTGCAAAATTTTTTCCCAATCAGTGGGGTGTCTCTCTGTTTTGATTAATGTCTCTTTTGCTGTACAGAAGCTTTTCAGTTTGATGTAATCCCAGGTGTTTATTTTTACCTTGACTTTCTTTGCTTTGGGTGATGAGTCTTTAAAGATGTTACTGAGATGTATGCTTTGTAGTGTTTTGCCTGTATTTTCTTCTATATATTTTATGGTTTCAGGTCTTATGTCCAGGTCTTTTATCCATTTTGAGTTGATTTTTGTGCCTGGTAAGAGGTGGTAGTCTAGTTTCTTTTCTTTTTTTTTTTTTTTTGCATGTGGTGGTCCAGTTTTCCCAGCACCATTTATTGAACAAACTGTCCAATGTTCCATTGCATATTCTTTGCAAAGTGAGCTTTCTTTTTAAATTGAATTATTTCAAGATTAATAAGGGTTTGGAAAACTTACTCATAGGGTTAAGGTCATTCTCAGGTGAATGAAAAAGCTATTTTGAGATTTTAAAGCTTTTAAGGTGTTGAATGGCTCAATTCCATTTTATTGAAAAAGAAACTTAGTCTAGAGCTGTTAAGTGATTTACCGAAGTAAACAGAAAAGCTTGACAGCTGAACTAGGACCAGATTACAGGTTTCCTGGAGCCAGTTCAGTGTTCTCTGTACCATGAAAGAAAGCATTTGCTCTATAATGCGTGGTGACTCAAAGTTTTAGATACCTCTGCCTTTTCATGTGCTCAGTTTTTCATATGTTTACTATTGCCAGTTGAATTAATCCCTGTGATATATTCTTTGGCTCCTCACCAGTCAGATCAGCTTATTCATTTTAAATGCTAGCAGCTACCACAAAAGGACCGAGTTACTAAAAAAAACATTTTGCAGGTTTTTTGGTCATAGCATATTTGAAGGGGAATGAATTTGACTAACAGTTATATAAACACTTATTGTGTGTCAGACGCTGTTCTAAAAACATTGAAAGTGTTATTTCATTTACTCCTTATAGCAATCCCAAGAGGGAGGTTATTGCTATTATCCTCATTTTTTTCAGCTGAGGGAACAGAGGCAGAGTGGGTAAATGGCTGTTAGGCTAGCTGCCAGCCAGGCTTGAGTGTGCACATTTGCATAGGACTTTGCACCACCCTATATAAGTAGCTGAATGACCTATTAGTCATATTTTATTAGTTTGTACCTCTATAAGGTACTTACTTTAGTATATAAATAGTAACTAGATAATATGTGGTTGTTTTAAAATTTTATCCAAGTTTTCCCTTAGAATAAATGGCTGAGCATTCATTTTAAGAATGATTTTTATTTTGTAATTCCCAATTTCTAAATGAAATTAGTAGAAAAGTGGTATGATACTCAGAAGTTTGAAGTGCAAGTAACGTTTTTAGGAAAAAAAGTCTATTCTATCAGAACTGTTTATATTCTTTCCCAGGAATTTGAATAAGTACTATCAAAGAGAAATTGTAGGTAGCATACTGATCAGAGCTTTCCTCTTCAAATGATCATCTTGGCAAACCTTTTCTTGGTTCTTTATGGGAAACTTGAAAATATTGGACTCTGGTATTTTTAATTAGAATTACATGGAATTTATAGGTTCATTGGGAGGGATGTGTTATTTTGTAATATTTACAATATTTAGTTTTCCAGACTAGGAACGTGATATATTATTCTTTAATAATATATATTATATTTTGCTGTTGGGCTAAGTTCACACTCTATTGTGTTTTGTTTCTTCCCCCACCAAACATATTATAGATTTTTCTCCACATTGACTTTTCCAAAAGAATCATATTTTCAAGTTTCAGAAAATAAAAACTACAACAAGTGCTTTATTTTCTTTAGTTTAAGGTTGGATGATTTTCTTTCTTTCTTTCTTTTTTTTAAAGATTCATCTATTTATTTATACAAGCACTGTGTACAGTCAGAAGTGCAGGAGGGTGAGAGAATTCACTAGAGCCAGAGGGGGGGGGCAGAACAGGCAGAGTGATGAAGTACACTGCTGAGGGGAGCAGCGGATGGCAGGAGAGGTCTGCACACCATGTGGGACCCTCGCCGGTGGCTGGGGATCAAACTGGCACTGCAGAGGCTGTGGGCAGCTTTGCAGCCCAGCGTTCAACCCTCTGCACCACAAGGGGAGGCCCTGGTTGGATGATTTTCTTAAAATAGGTTTGTTTTTCTGGTATAGGAAAGTAGCATAATTGTAGTGTTTATTAGTGGTAATTAAAATATTAAAACAAAATATGTGTATTCAGTTCTTGCTTTGTTCTGTTCTGTATTGTAGCTCATTCTGTTCAACTACACAATTTCATGTAGTAGACACTTAATATATGCTGATGAAATTTCAATTTTGGGGAGAATATGCTATCTGAGACTTGTTATTATCAGATGGAGAATCATTGTTAAACAACCCTATCTCAGCTCACTAAATTGAGAAAGCCTAAGAAGTTCCCTCTTGACTTGTAAAAGTTTCAGAAGAGATCCAGAATTATAAGTAGTCTTACTTTTCCAGTGAAATTTGTGTGTGTACATTTTTAAAAAGTAAAAATTATGTAGACTGATTAAAACCTTATTGTTTCAAAATCTATAGGTGTCAGGATAGATATAGGTAAACAAAAAAGAATGAAGCTGCTTTTTTATTTTAGCAACTAAAATATAGTTGTGTCTAGTTTCCAGAAGTTTACAGTAAAGAAAAAAGATGAAATTTATAAATGCTTTAAGAAAACGTTACACTTTTAGAAATGTATTCATGCATCCAAACTCAACAAAAATACATGAAAGAAAAGAGACTTTATTTTCCAAGCTTGTGAACCAATATTAGAGAAATGCTATGTGGGTGCACTTTAGATATTTTCATAAATGTGAATTTGTAGGTTATGAGGACATCTGGTTTTCAAATCATGTTTATACCTTCTCTGATGAGTGGATATTTGTGTCTTAAGTTTGTTTTTTTTTGTTTTTTTTTTTTGCACAGAAGAACTGGAGTGTAGGCCAGAGGTATGGGGGTGATGGAGATGAGAGGATTCACCAGAGACAGAGTGGGGAGCAGAACAGGCAGGTTTACTGAAATACACTTCTGAGGGGAGCAGCGGGCGAGACAGGAGAGGTCTGCTGCGCCTTATGTTGGCTTCCTGTCTGGGGAGGGAACGAAGGCTGTGGTGGTGATAGCACTGAAACTTAACCACTAGGCCACTGGCGGGCAGCCCTCCTTAAGTTGTTTTCATACTGAGTGATCCTAATAAAACAGTATTTTGAAACCTCTGTCATTATTCATATTTTTATCGAATTTTCAAGCACCTTCATGAATAATAAATATAAGTCAACATTTTGAGATATGGCATATGTCAGTTTTCCCCTCCTGTGCAATATGAGACTTGATTTGATTTAACTTAGGCATTATTGTTTTTTAGTCAATGAATTTGAGAAAATTGAAACCACTAGTGTAAAAGAAGTTTTACTTTAGGAACATGTTTCATTGACAGCAACTACGTTTTCAGTTTGACAGCTGTAGAACCATCCATGATGCTCTTGGAAAATGTGAAGAAGCATCTGAAGCGTCCTGTGTGGATTAATGCTGATATTCTTCCTGGTCCAAATGGAAATAGCAGAGTAGTGGATGCAAAGCCTTTTATAGACACTGTGAAATCCTTCTTTCCAGATGTGACATTTTCCCTGGGTTGGACAACAGGATGGCATCCAGAGAAAGTCAATGAAGGTAATCACTTTTTAAATGTATTTCTTATTGGTCAAATTAAAATATACTCAATAATATAGTCCCCTCTTATTTTTAATTTTTTTCCCATAGTTTCAGATGCCCATAGTCAACTAAGGTCCAAAAATAACATGTGCAATAAGATATTTTGAGAGATGATATTCATATAATTTATACTACAAAGTTATTATTATTGTTCTATGTTATTATTGGTTACTGTTGTTAATCTCTTACTCTACCTAATTTGTAAATTAAACTTTTTCATAAGCATGCATACATATGTATAATATGTATATATGCATGGGGAAATATATATAGGAACTGATGCTAACTGAGGTTTTAGGCAACCACTGGGAATCTTGGGACATAGAGTAAACAAAGTGTCAAAATGTACTTTTATTACACTTGAGAGATCAGTGAAACCTTTTTAATGTCTTAATTTTTGTGAAATTTGCCCTAGCTCACTTGTGGCATAGTTTTAGATTTAAGTTTTTATCCACATTTACCACTCCAAAAATATCTTGCATTAAGTGGAATATTAATTCTCTCTAAATCCAAAGGGATAGTTTTATGAATTACTTTTGCATTTACTAATTCATATATAATATAGTTTTTTGTTTGATTGACTTTTAGGATTCCAGTTATATAATTTAAATTTCCTTTACTTCAGGTTACAACTGGACAATGGTGAAAGAGATGGAAAATATATGTAATGAACTAAATCAGCCTGTAACATTTCCTGTCAGAGCGGCATTAGTCGGGCAGTCTAGTTCTCAGTTACTCTGGCTGCTAAAGAAATCAGACAGGTATGTAATTTTAACAATTTAGTATATACATGTGAGTGTGTGTGTGAAAGAGATAAAAAGAGGATGAAAACTGTAAAGACAGTGTGAGAAGGGGCCTCCCCGGTGGCGCAGCGGTTGAGCGCTGGGTTGCGAAGCTGCCCGCGGCCTCTGCGGCGCCGGTTCGATCCCCGGCTGCTCCCTGGCCACCGGAGGAGGGTCCCACATGGCGTGCAGACCTCTCCTGCCGCCCGCTGCTCCCCTCAGCAGTGTACTTCGGTCCTTCTGCCTGCTCTGCTCCCCTCTCTGGCTCTGGTGAATTCTCTCACCCCTCCCTCGCGCTTCTGACTGTACCCAGTGCATGTATAAACAAAACAAACAAACAAACCAGCAAACAAATAAATAAAGCATGCCTCTATAAAAAAAAAAAAAAAGTGTGAGAAAAAGGGAATAAACAATGATTTTGTAAGCACACAGACGCCTTCACTGGAATGAAGCTTCTTGATGAACCTTAATTTATTTAATATACAGCTTTCATTTATATTCCCCAGAAAAGCTTATGCCCTTAGTAACTGGCCAGTAAATTTTTATTCTACTTTTCATTATTCTTACACATTTCCAAAAAGTTGTTAAGTTGATAAAAGTTTCTTTGAATTCTATCATAATTTCAAAAGTATAAAAATATAAAATTTTAATATGTAATAAAAATTAGTTGGATCACCTATTAAATATTAAAATATAAAGATGCAGATATTAAAATAGCTTGAATACTTTTTAATGATGAGTCAATAGAACAGGGGAAAAAGTGTAGAAATAAATGCAAATCTATCACAAAACTTCATATAGAAAAAAGTTGACATTTTAAATCATTGGAGCAAAAGTTCAATAATGGGGGTTAGGACATGTCAACTATGTAAGAAGAATAAAACTGGCACCTTTCCCTCATTCTTCCTCCAAAATAAGTTCCAGATGAATTAAAGATTAGAACATCAAATGTTAAATGCATAAAGAAAAAACAGTAGAGTTTAAAAATATAATGTCAGGGGCCTCCCCGGTGGCGCAGTGGTTGAGCGCTGGGTTGCGAAGCTGCCCGCAGCCTCTGCAGTGCTGGTTCGATCCCCGGCCGCCTGGTGAGGGTCCCACATGGCGCACAGACCTCTCCTGCCGCCTGCTGCTCCCCTCAGCAGTGTACTTCGTCAGTCTGTCTGTTCTGTTCCCTGCTCTGGCTCTGGTGAATTCTCTCACCCCCTGTGCTTCTGACTGTACCCAGTGCTTGTATAAATAAATAAATCATTAAAAAAAAAAAATTTCAGAATGGAGAAAACCTTCCTTAGTAAGCACAGAATCTAGAAGCTATAAAAGTAAAGATTGATACATTTGAATACCATTA
Source organism: Talpa europaea (assembly GCF_964194135.1). Taxonomy (NCBI): domain Eukaryota; kingdom Metazoa; phylum Chordata; class Mammalia; order Eulipotyphla; family Talpidae; genus Talpa; species Talpa europaea. The sequence goes on along the minus strand of NC_140071.1, from coordinate 45,061,516 downwards.
AAATAGAAAGGTTCTGATAGGGCCTCCCTGGTGGCGCAAGGGGTTAAGATGCAACCTATGAAGCTATCCACAGCCACTGCAGTATGAGTTCGATCCCCGCCAGCCAGGGAGCTGCCCACATGGTGCAGCAGACCTCTCCTGCCTTACCCGCTGCTCCCCTCAGCAGTGTACTTTATATATAAATTTATTTATATATAGATGATTAGTTTCTCATTTTTTTAGTTTTTTTTTCTAGGTCTTTAAAATAACTTTTTTTTTTTTTGTTTATCTGAGCTTTTGTCATATTTCTTCATTGAACTAGATTATGATTTTTTATTTATTTATACAAGAACCAGGGTACAGGCCAGATGTGCGGGAGGGTGAGAGGATTCACCAGAGACAGAGCGGGGAACAGAACAGGCAGACTGATGAAACACACTGATGAGGGGAGCAGCCAGTGAGACAGGAGAGGTCTGCCTTGCCATGTGGGTTGCTTCGCAGCCAGGGGGAGATCGAATCGGCACTGCAGAGGCTGCGGACAGCTCCATAGTGCGGTGCTCAACTGCCTGAGCCACCAGGGAGGCCCCTGATTTTTCTTTCTATTTTTTTTAAAGTACCAGCTCTTGGGAGTGATTTATTTTCTAGTTTATGAGTCATTAATGTCTCCCTTATATCTTTTAAACCTGCAGAGAAGTTGCAAAAAATGACTATATTTCCTTTGCCCAGATTCCCAAATTGTTAACATTTTTCCTGCCTTTATCCATTATCTCTCTCTACATATGTATTTTTTTCTGGCACTGTCTGCAATATTTTTTCTGGCAAAATGCCACATTATCCTTAAGTACTTCAATGTGTGGTCCCTAAAACAAGGGCACTCTTCTGTATTACTACTCTGCAGCCTCAAACACTGATGTAACACCGTCGTGCAGCCTGCAGACCCCATTCACATTTCACCAACCATTCCAACAGTGCTGTTTCTTTCTTGTCAGGAACATACATTTCATTAGTTGTTAAGTCTCATTAGTCTTTGTCCGTCTGGTGTAATCCTTCAATCTTTTCTAATCTCTCATATATTTGATAGTCCTTAAGAATGTAGTTTTTTTATTAATGTCCTCAATCTGGGTCAGTTTGCTGTTTCCTCATGACAAATCTCAGTTCTTGCGTTCTTGGTGTTCTTATCGTGTACTTTTCTCTCCTCCTCACTTCTCAAATTAGCCCCTTCTACAAGGACCCCTCCTTGATTATAGTAGTGGATGGTATTTAGAAAGCAAAATCAGGGAGTATAGCTCCGAGGATGTCATTGCTTCTAACACCTTTCAATAGACAAAGCTGGGAAATGTGTGTATAAACACATTCACCTATGCATACAGCCATGTATCAGTATCTCTCTCTCTCTCTCTCTCTCTCTCTCTCTCTCTCTCTCTCTCTCTTTCTCTCTCCCCGTGTGTGTGTGTGTGTGTGTGTGTGTGTGTATGTATAAAACATATATATTTTTTCTAAATAACCCATGAGTTCATACGGATACTTCCAATTTCAACTGATTTTCTTCAGGGTTCTTTTAGCCTGTCCCTTTCCATGTAAATTTCTCATGTTCAATAACTGGCTTCAATTAATTTAACAATTGCCTCTATTCAAAGAAGAGTTTATTTACATTTGTTTATAACACAGATATGTTAGGTGCTGTTTATCATTTTTTTAAAAATATTTTATTTTAAAAAGTTATTTTATAAGTTTAAAAACCATTTCACTGTAGCTGTTATATTTTATGAAGACCAGAGCTATGCGTGGCAGGACCAGAATAATATTGAGTTTTTTACTTGGAAGTTGTACTGACTTTGTCTTACCACATCCTCAATAGAGGTTTTGTACCTTTTTTTTTTTTTTTACTTTTTTTTTAGAGAGGCATGTTTTATTTATTTATTTGTTTGTTTGGTTGGTTGGTTGGTTGGTTTATACATGCACTGGGTACAGTCAGAAGTGCAGGAAGATGAGAGAATCCATCAGAGCCAGAGCGGGGAGCAGAGCAGGCAGAAGGACCGAAGTACACTGCTAAGGGGAGCAGCGGGTGGCAGAAGTGGTCTGCGGGCCATGTAGGACCCTCCCCCGGTGGCCAGGGAGCAGCTGGGGATTGAACCGGCGACGCTGAGGCCTTCGCAACCCAGCGCTCAACCGCTGCGCCACCGGGGAGGCCCGAGGTTTTGTACTTTTAAGTCTGATATTGGGGGAGTTAGCTTTATTCCCTGGTGGTTATTTATTACTCTGCTTACTCTAACTTCATATAATATATTAATTTACTTCTTTATAAGTACCCATTAATTTCTATGAGGAATAATAAAATTAGTGGATTCTTCTCCTCTCACATGATTTTACTTGACTGCATTCTCTTAATATCTTACTCTGAACTTTATATTCAATAATAGACTGGCTGGCTGTAAAATTCTTGGCTCATAGTGCATTTCATTTCCTTGAGGATTCTGAAAGCATTGCTCCTCTGCTTTCTAGTGTAAGCACAGATATGGAAAAGTGGAAGCCATCCTGATAATTTTTTGCCCTTATACATGACTTGATTTTACTCTGTGTGTGGGGTGTTGGGCGGGGGGGCAAGAGATGAAATGAATATGGAAAGGATTCTTTACCTTTGAGGCAAAGTAATTTTACTAGATTGTATCTTGATATGAACTTTTTTATACCAGTTTTGTCAGGGATATAGTGTTCTTTTCAATATATAGATTCAAATGTTCTGTAATATTTCTGTGAATTATATTTTTAAATACTTGTTCTCTTCCATTTGTAACACTCTGCTTTCTCTTTTGGAGACTCCAGTTATGAATATGTAGATCTTTGCCTATCTTTGGTGTCTGTTATTTTATCTTGAGTCTTTCTTTCCCTTTTATTTATTTGCATTTTCTTTTACTCAATTTTAGATCTTGTTTTCTCTGTCTCACAATTTCCCCCCCCCCAGTGTCTGTTTTCCTCTATATGCCTTCAGTTTTCATCTTATTCTGTAATACTATTAATTTTCCACTCCTTAAGATCTGCCAATTACTATTTCATTTTGTCTTTACCATTTTTTTCCCCAACCTCATCCATGAGCTCATATCTCTGCTTTGTGCACTTTCTTCAAAGACGCAAATGCATCATTTAAAAAATATTTGGTCATGCCTTTCATCTGCTTTGTGGCATTTTTTTTTTTTAAGTTTTCTGTCTCAGTTGGTAGTTTTTCTGCATTTACTATGTGTTTTTCCTCATATTTGCTTTTACTCTCATATAAAACATTTGCCATATTTATTTTGAATACCCTACTTTTAAAAAGTGGGTTTTCCTGGACCAGCTATTTACCAGCTATTTCCTTTTAAAAAGGAACTATGTTGCTTCTGGACCTAAAGAATCTTAGATGTGTTTGTTTAGCCTTTAACATCTCCTAGTCAATGGAGGTAGGCAGTTGTGATATCACTAAATAAACTCTTTCCTCTATCTGTTAAATTTTGTTTCTTAAAGTTTATTTTTAGATAAAGTATTTTTTTTTATTACATTGTGGTTAATTTTGGAAAGTTTTTGATGTCTCCCCTTAGGAAGAGTCCCCAAAGTTCTCCCCCCACCACAGCACCCCATAGTCTATCACTATAGTCCATTGTGCTCTTCCCTCCCCTGTTTTGACTTGACCCTGCCTTCCCTCCTGGATGCCTCAGATCTATGGTCAACTTGCAAGTTTTGTTTTTTCTGACCCTTTGTTTGGTTTCACTGTATTCTACATATAAGTGAAACCATCCCATATTTACCTTTTTCCTTCTGACTTATTTCACTTAGCATGATCCTTTCCATCTCTATCCATGTTGCTGCAGATGGCATAAGTTTATCTTTTTGCTGAATAGTATTCCATTGTATATATATACCACATTTTTTTTCTTTTTAGAAATCTTTTTTTTTTTTTAAAGATTTATTTATTTATTTATACAAGAACCAGGGTATAGCCCAGAAGCACGGGAGGGTGAGAGGATTCACCAGAGACAGAGCAGGGAGCAGAACAGGCAGACTGACAAAATACACTGCTGAGGGGAGCAGCGGACGAGACAGGAGAGGTCTGTTGGGCCATGTGGGACCCTCGCCGGCCGGGATCAAACTGGTGCTACAGAGGCTGCGGACAGCTTCACAGTGTGGCGCTCAACCGCCTGTGCCACCAGGGGAGGCCCTATACCACATCTTCTTGATCCAATCTTCTGTTTTAGGGCATTTAGGTTGTTTCCTTATCTTGGCTATTGTAAATAGTGCTGCAGTAAACATAGGAATGCAGATTTCTTTTGAGTTAGTGTTTTTGTATTCTTTTGGTAGATTCCTAGGAGTGTAATAGTTGGGTCTTGTGGTAGATCCATTTTTAATCTTTTGAGGAACCTCCACACAGCTTTCTTTAGTAGCTGGACCATTTTAGAGCCCTACCGGCAGTGTAAGAGGGTTCCTTATTCACCATATCCTTGTCAGTGTTTGTTGCTTCTGTTGTTTTTTTTTTTTTTTTTTTTTAAATTATGGGCCATTCTTACAGTTGTGAAGTGGTAGCTCATTGTGGTTTTGATTTGCCTTTCCCTGATAATAATAAATGATGAACATTTTTTCACATGCATGTTGGCCATTTGCATTTCTTCTTTGGAAAAGTGTCTCTTTAACTCTTTGAAACAGTAATTTAAACTCTTCTAAAAAACAAAAGCCCAGGACCAGACCAGATGGTTTCATAAGTAAGTCCTACCTAATGTTCAAAGGTACATTGAACAAACTCTTTCAAAAAATACCTACTCAAAGTCTTTCAAAAAATTGAGAAAGAAGGAATACTTTCAAATACATTTCATGAGGCTAATAGCACACTAATTCCAAAACCAAACAAAGACAACACACACAAAAAAAACTGCAGGCAAATCTCCCAAATGAGCAGGATGCTAAAATCCTCAATAAAAATCTTAACAAACTGAATGCAATAATGCATCAAAAGGATTATACACCATGACCAAGTGGGATTTATTCCAGGTACACAAGTGTGGTTCAATATCATTCAATGAAATTGACCACATCAACAAAAAGAAAAATAAAAGCCATATCAATAGGTGCCAAGAAAGCATTTAATAAAGTTCAACATCCATTTATGATGAAAGCCCTTAAAAAATTTGGCCTATCTATTGAATTTTGAGTTTTTAATATCCATTGGAACAGTCTAATTCCTACAACTATGCCTTTCCAATGTTAACTGTCTCCTTGTTTCCCTGCTTCTTGGAACCAAACTGAATTTAGGAATGCTTCCACTTGTAGCTTGGGGGACACTACAACCACTGTTGTGAAGTATTTATGTGGAATAGGCCCCTGATCTAAAAATGTCTTTCATAGACTTTCTCTATAATCTGCAGACCTGGGCAAACTCTCTCTACCTCCTTACATACCCATCTCACCTTAATCTCTATTGATAGCTATTTGAAACCTTTTTTTTTTTTTTAAAGATTTATTTATTTATGCATGTAAGAACTGAGATACATGCCAGAGATGCAGGGGGTGAGAGGATTCACCAGAGACAGAGTGGGGAGCAGAACAGGCAGACTGACTAAAATACACTGCTGAGGGGAGCAGCCGGTGAGACAGGAGAGGTCTGGTACCTACTTTGGGTTAGCTCCCAGATTGAACTCATGCTGGAGATTGAACTCATGCTGTAGTGGCTGGCGATAGCTTCATAGTGCTGAGACTTAACCCCTTGCGCCACCAGAGAGGCCCACAATTTATCTACTTTAATAGTGAATTGCATTTGGATTGTTTCATGGTTTTGCCTCTTAAAAATTGCTGCTGTGAACCTTCATACAAGCATCCTTGCGCACATGGGCCTGCATTTATAAAGGTTATATAGAAAGGGAATTGTTAGGGAGAGAATTTCTAGGCCATACATAGGCTATTCACATTTTCAACTTTAACAGACAGTGCTAAGCTATTTTCTAAAGACAATGAATAGACTGCAACTTCATCTTTTTTTTTTTTTTTTTTTTTGTGGGACCCTCGCCAGCGGCCGGGGAACAAACTGGCACTGCAGAGGCTGCGGGCAGCCTCGCAACCCAGCGCTCAACCGCTGAGCCACCAGGGGAGGCCCTGCAACTTCATCTTTTAACTGAATAAATTTCACAAAAAATATTGATTAAAAGAGGTAGAACAAAAATGTTATGTACCCTATGTTTCCATTTATATAAAGTTCATTAATAGATAAAAATCAAACTTGTTTAGGGTAGATTATAAGTAATCAATAATAATAATAAAAAAAAGCTAGCTACTATAAAAGGCAGTTTGATAAGGACTCAAGGTAAAGGGAGATGTTGTCTGGGGGCAGGCAATATTCTATTTCTTGATTTGTGTTTTGGTTACATGGGGGTTCATTTTATAATGATTTATTATACGTCCATTTATCTTTTATGCCTTTTTCCTGTATATGGTATTTCACAATAAAAAAGACTTGAGAATTAATTTAAGTACAATTTAAGATACCCTTAGGCAATTTTATTTTCCTATTTTAGTTTCAATGCAATAGAGGAATTAAAAGAGGCAAAATAACACTGGGAAATTCCTTTCTGTGTGTGTGAGAATTTTTAATTTATTTTTTAAATTTTATTTTCTTACATCATTGTTCTCCCATCACGTGTAGTCCCTGTAGTTCTCCCACCATCACAGCACCCATGAGCCATCACCATAGCCCCTTCCCTCTCCTCTTCTGACCTTTCTTCCTCCCCCTCCCATGCTGTTTGCCTCAAATCTATGGTCAGCTTTCAAGTTGTGTCTTTTTCCTAACTCTTTGTTGGGTTTTCCTGTGTTCCACCTATGTTCCTATGTTCCATTCCATATTTTTCTTTTTCCTTCTAACTTATTTTGCTTAGCACAGTCCCTTTTAGCTCCATCCATGTTGCTGCAAATCACATGAGGCATTTATCTTGTTTCCATATCTTAGCTATTGCAAATATTGTAATAAACATAGAGGCGCAGGTTTCCTTTTGAATTAGTGTTTTTGTGTCCTTTGGGTAGATTCCTAGTAATGGAATTGCTGGATATAAGGTAAATTCATTTTTATGGAAAACTCCTTTTTTTTTTAAAGATTTTATTTATTTATGCATACAAGAACTGGGGTACAGGCCAGAGGTGTGGGGGGTGAGAGGATTCACCAGAAACAGAGTGGGGAACAGAACAGGCAGATCGACTGAAATACACTGCTGAGGGGAGCAGGAGATGAGTCAAGAGAGGTCTGCACCATGTGGGTAGCTCCCTGGCTGGTGGGGATCGAACTCGTGCTGTAGTGGCTGTGGATAGCTTCATAAGTTGAGCCCCAACCCCTGTGCCACCAGGGAGACCAAGAAAACTCCTTCTTTTAACCTAAAAGCTCACATCTGTATCTTTTTATAAGGCTGTCACCATGGTGCCCTGATGAAGTGATAAAGGTGCCATTTTAGCAAAAAATACAGGTTTTAAAATTCTCATTTCTTCTGTTTTCTCTTCTTAGTTGTAGTTTAAGAATTCTTTTTGGCTTGTCACATAATATTGCTGTAGATAAAATACAAAGTAATTTCTTATACTTCCTTAAGGCAGAGATGTGTCAATATAACAAGAATATATATCTTGGTTATGCAGTTATTTCTTATCATTAGTTGAAGAAATGCTTTGAAGTTTTTTCCCTGGGTTTGACATGTTTGTGGGGGAAAATAAATAGGAAACTACTTAGCAGCTTTGCATTTCTCTAGACTCTAATGCAATGGGAATAATGTATTGGGAGGAATGTCATGGGAGGAATGAAAATGTACAATTTAAATAACATTTAAAGCCTGAGCATATTTGTACATCCATAATAGATACACACATGTTATTTATTTATTGTGCTTCAACTCCAGAAATGGATTTAAATTTATTCTGTTTGCATTCTTAGTGATATCTCATTACATTCTTGTACCTCATAAAAAAACTCCTGAAAGGGATCACAGGGCCACTTGTGAGTATGAATGTTGGGAATGTCAATGACATTTGTGTCTCTTCACAGTCCCTTCGTCATGCTTTGACCAGGCTGCTGAAGAAACTCATGCTAGAAACTGGTTTTGTGTTGAGAACAGATTCCTTGGTCAGTGTTATCTGTCTGAATATCTAAAATCACTTCTCATTCCTGTAATTCAGATATAGCAGCTACCTAATTTAGGCAATAGCAGAGTGATTTTTTTTCTCTAATCCTGTTAATATTAATGAAGGCATGAAACAGGAAAGTATAGTTCTGCTATTGTAATTATTTTTTCCATTTGTATGAATTTGGGTTAAAGACAAATGAGAGTATTTTTAGGCTCATTGGAATTCCTTAGCACTGTTTCTTATCTTTCACTTCTGACAATATAATTCTATTTTATTTTAATGCAGGTACAGCTTGACTATTTGGACTGGAAAAAATGATAACTACTCTGTTGAAGATTTACTTTATATTAGAGACCATTTTGATAAAAAACAAGTTTTCTATGACATCTTGGAACCACAAAACCACGAATTTAAACAAGCCATTGGAATCAAAGTTAATCATTAAGAGGATTCTTCTGAATTATTTCATATATTTTGGTTTTATAGTCCTTCTCTGCTTTGAATTAATTGCCATATAAATGGTGATGATTGATTAATACTCCAACTCTGGCAATCAGAAAATACATATTGCATACTTACTTTATTAGACATATGTCATTATAATCCTGTATTTACCTAAGAGATGTGGAAAGGAGATTTTAGTAAACCTAGTCTAGTAATTTAGGAAGATTATGCTTTATAGCCCTTTTAAAAATAATTTTGATATTGTTTCTATCATCATATCTTATCTCTAGTGAGAAAAATACTGTTGGGAGATAGAATTTTATCCTGGCAATATGCCATTTGATTTTCAAGTTTCTTATCAAGTACCTCCTTAGTTCAGGCCCTTGTTCTACTACTAGAATTTTGAAATTGGTTCTTCATGACTTCCTTCCTTTTATTCTACTCAGAGATACTCTGAGAATTTCTACTAAAGAAAACTTTTTTTTTAAATAAGGAACTATCAACTTTTTTTTTTTTTTAAGATTTATTTATTTATGCATACAAGAACTGGGGTAGAGGCCAGAGATGCACAGGGTAAGAGTATTCACCAGAGACAGAGTGGGGAACAAAATAGACAGACTGACTGAAATACACTGCTGAGGGGAGCAGTGGGTGAGGCAGGAGAGGTCTGCTGCACCATGTGGGTAGCTCCCTGGCCGGCGGGATCGAACTCATTCTGCAGAAGCTGTGGATAGCTTCACAGGGCTGTGCTTAACCACTTGCACCACCAGGGAGGCCCTAAAGAAAACTTTTTTTTTTTAAGAAAACTTTTTAAATATCCTTTTCTTAATGCCAAATCAAAAACCTCTAGGGGCTTCTTAAATTCAGCTTTATTGAATTTCACTCTTTCAAGAACCTTCATAATGTAATCCAACTCTAAAAGTCCTCCAACAGAGTCTTCATTTCAGAGTGCCTACAACCTCAGTGTTCTCTAAATTTTTCTTTAACAGTTAATTTTATACAGTTCACTGATTGTGTCATACATGTTAGTTATGTCTCAGCTAAATTATACAGTCCTTCATGGTAAGGGAGCATACTTAATTATCTTTTTTTTAAAATGATTTATTTATTTATGCACACAAGAACTGGGGTACAGGCCAGAGGTATGGGGGGGTGAGAGAATTCAGCAGAGACAGAGCGGGGAACAGAACAGGCAGATTAACTGAAATACACTGCTGAGGAGAGCAGCGGGCAAGTCAGGAGAGGTCTGCTGCGCTATGTGTGTAGCTCCCTGGCGGGGGATCGAACTTGTGCTGCAGCAGCTGCAGACAACCTCATAGGTTGCGTCCCAACCCCCTGTGCCACCAGGGAGGCCCCATACTTAATTATCTTTTACAATGCCTGGTACAGTCATGAGCAAATCATTCAGAAAAATGTGTTGCTACTTTGATTTATTGAAAAGCAATTTACTAGTGAATGTTCTGCGATATATAATTTGCCTTTTGTTTATCAGGCATTTTCTCAGGATAAAGTAGTTTTATATAGAGAAAAGAACTTGGGGATTTGAAACCAGAAAGATTTCCTTTACAGTCCTGTCTGTCCCTTACTGGCCATAAATTTTGGGAAATAGAAATATTTAACCTTGTTGAGTATTGGTTTTCTCATCTGTAAGAAGGGAGAAAATGAAGATTTTCTTGTAGAGTTGTGAAGATTAAGGCAGATTCATGTAATGGACACTTCTAGCTCAACATCTAGTGCATAGTAAGGGCTCAACAGCTGAAGTTTTTGATTTATCATCCGATTTATCATCCGATCCTATCCATGATATCCATAGATATGTAGAAAGGTAGGTAGGTAGGTAGGCAGACAAACACTAAGGCATATAACATGAAACACTGTAGAGATATATACTTGAAATAATTGTATTTCTATTTAAAATTTTAATTCTAATGGAATGCAATGTTATTTGTCAAATAAAACAACTTTTTATGGCTTGCCAAAAGTTAAAGGTACAATTTCATCATTATAAAGTTTTACAGTTGCAATAAAGAATAACTTAACATATAGAAAAATTAATATTTAATTTATAAATTTTCTAAAATGATCATGTATTACTCTATATAGCTGAATTTATTTTATTTCTTAAAAGATTATTTATGCATACAAGAACTGGGGTATAGACCAGAGGTGCAGGGGGTGAGAGGATTCACCAAAGACAGAGTGGGGAGCAGAACACGCAGATCTACTGAAATACACTGCTGAGGGGAGGAGCTGGCTAGACAGGAGAGGTCTGCTGTGCCATGTGGGTCAACTCCCTAGGATGGGATGGAACTCCAGCTGCAGTGGCTGTGGATAACTTCCATAGTGCTGAGACTTAACCCCTTGTGCCACCAGGGAGGCCCCTATATAGCAGAATTTATAATGAACTGTATTTTGTTGACATTTTAAATAAAATTCATTTATCCAGAAATTTATTTTACTACTTGATACCTCTCCATTGGTAAAATTTTAAAAATAGTACTTTTAGGGCAAAATTCTTCTCAGTAGAAACTTGGAAGGGAGTGATGGGGACATACAGCCAATCCATGTCTGATGTTCTAAAGCTCTGCAAAGAATTCACACAGGATTCCTACCCCCAGGGTCTTATGGTCTAGTATGGTGAGAGAGGCTTGTAAACAATAAGTTGGATATTTGCTGTAAGTCCTGTGATGGAACTGTACACAGGTTATAGTGAGAGACAGCCTTGTGTTCTAATTGAGAAAAAACACTTAAGTTTTGTCTTGAATAACGAGTAAGATTTACCAGGTAGACTTAAAGAGGGAAGGGTCTTTCAGACATAGGCAGAGATAAGAGCAAAAGAACTCAGGGAAGGAGCCTGATATGACCTGTTCAAAAAAATCAGTAAGCACACTGTGTAATGAGAGAGGGCCATTTATGGGCCTGGTACATTTTCTGCACCAAGGAGTTTGCTCCTTTTCTCATAGACTGTGGGAGTCAGGCTAAACAGGTAAGCATCAGTTTTGAATATTAGAAAGGTAATTACAATGACATGAAAAGAAGGAAATCTGTTAAAAGATTTGAAATTCTCAAAGTGAAATGAGATAAAGTCCTGAATTACAGTGTAGCCAAAGGGGATGAGAGGCTCAAGAAGTAGACCAAAGGTTAAGAAGGATGAACTTGTAAGAGTTTTTTTTTTTTTTTTTTTTTTTTTGTGGGACCCTCGCTGGTGGCCAGGAATCAAACTGGCGCTGCAGCCTTGCAACCCAGCGCTCAACCACTGCGCCACCAGGGGAGGCCCTGAACTTGTAAGTTTTTTAACTAGTTGAATGGGGAGAATGGAGAAGAGAGAAGGGCCTAACACAGGATGAGACAGGTCAGGTGTAGTTGATTTGTTGACATTGCTACTTTACACTAGTTAGAAAGAAAAATGAAAACTATATCTGCCTTCCCCCTAAACTCACCCACTTCTCTTAATTTTAGAAAAGATGCTGTTTTTAAAATTTAATTCTACCAGTTTCTTAACACCCCTCCCAAGTAATGGCTACTTCACTACATATTTTAAATTGTCATAACTTTAAACAATAAAACTGCTCCCAAAGTCACACCATTAAAGAGAAAGCAGGCAGACCTCCAAAGGAACTCTTCTAGGGAGGCTCTTGTGGTTTCTGTTCACAAAAGGGACCACTCTGACTAAATCTGGCGACTGAGCTGTTGTGGGTGTGGTGACTGCTGTAGAAGCTTCATTCATGTGGGTGCTTGTTCCGATCTTTAGCCCTTGCTTTTGGTGAAAGAATATAATAAGAATTCAAAAATATTAATGGGTTAAACTGTTGATGAATCATGTTCGTGACATCAACTAGCAGTCATATTCTTCAATGCCACAGATTAAAAAGGAAAAAAAAAAGACTTAAGAATGTCATTAATTATTGAGCAAGTAATACTAATTTTAGTAAGTCTTGACCCTGAGCACACTTTTAAATATTCTTTGTGACAAAATGGGAGGTAGAGATAGAGTAGTTCTGCTGAATTCTGAAATTTCAGCAGTTGTCTGAAAGAAAAGCACTTGTTGCAAATGGAATTAGCCATTTTTTTCCATGAAAAAATATTTACTTGAAAGAAAAACTGACAGACAGACTAGGCACTTAGTCTTGAATATTTGGCAGATATTTTCTCATAAATGAACAAAGCAAGCTTGTCTCTTCAAAGAAAACAGCTGACACTATCTGTTGCCAAGAATAAAACCTGAGCTTTTACTTGAAAAATTGGAATCCGAATAAACTTGTATCCATCATTGTGAGCTTAACAGTTTCCAATAAGAGATTTCTCTTCGATATCAGTGGTAATATTAATAATTTTTTTATATTATATGATGAAATTTGTCAACATTTGGAGATCTGCTTCACTCAAGTAATCAAAATTCTTCTAAATGACTAGTGCATACTACTATAAAAACTTGCATGGGTAAGGAATCCCTGGAAAGTGCAAGACAGAATGATAAGATTTAGTGTAGCAATATGAAAATTCATTAATGTGGTTTCAGCTTTCATATGATAACTTTTTTTTTATAGAGGCATTTTTATTTATTTATTTGTTTGTTTATACATGCACTGGGTACAGTCAGAAGCGCGGGACTGCTGAGGGGAGCAGTGGGCGGCAGGAGAGGTCTGCGCGCCATGTGGGACCCTCCTCCGGTGGCCGGGGAGCAAACCAGCGCCACAGAGGCCGGGGATCGAACTGGTGCCACAGAGGCCGCGGGCAGCTTCGCAACCCAGGGCTCAACTGCTGCGCCATCGGGGTGGCCCTCATATGATAACCTTTTAAGAGACTATCATTTACCAAGTTTGGGTGTAGTATCAAAGAAAACTATCCACAATTATCTGGAAAATCTACTGAAGAATTTTTTCCTTTTGTAATTACATATCTGTGTGAAGCCATCTTCATATACTTCAACTAAAACATTTTACAGCAGATTGCAGAAACAGCAGAATCCAGCTGTTTTCTATTAAGCCAAACATTAAAGATACTTGCAAAACTATAAAACAATCCCACTCTTTTCACTAAATATATTTTGGAAATGTAGCTATTTTTCATAAATTAGTTGTGCTAACATGTAATGGGCTTTTCAAAAAAAAAATGTTTCTACATTTCTCAGTTTTAATTTTAAGGTTAATGCCATTTCTGCTTTACTTATTCTAAACTCAAAGGTATAAAAAGAATGGTAACACATTAAAATGCATTTGTATCTAAATATAGTCAAGTCTTGAAAAAATAGTTTTATTAGTTCTTAAACTGAAAAAAAGCTATGCCAGTGGTTTAAAAAATTCAAACAGTACAAAAGTGTATTTTAAAAAGTATAAAAATCATATGTGGAATAGAAAGGAAAAAGCAACAACCACAAAGGAATTAACAAAACTAAAACAAACCCTGGAAATAGGAGTGCAGAATTAAGGCTTCTAGAGGGAAGAAGAAAGGTTAAGAATGGTTCTTAACCTTTGTTCCCTGTAAACAGAGGGAGGGGGAGAATGGCCTAGGGTAAAGGTCTGGGGTATGGGGGTAGGTATATGGGGGGTGGTGTGGTGGCACCTGGTGAGGTGTAAGCCTAGTCCCTTAAACCATGTACAGTGTTATAAATCGATGTTAACTCAATAAGGAAAAAAAAATGCTTTAAGTATAATAAATTCAGGTAGAGGGCCTCCTCGGTGGCGCAGCGGTTGAGCACTGGGTTGCGAAGCTGCCCACAGCCTCTGCAGCGCCAGGTCGATCCCTGGCTGCTCCCCGGCCACCGGAGGAGGGTCCCACATGGCGCACAGACCTCTCCTGCCGCCCGCTGCTCCCCTCAGTAGTGTACTTCGGTCCTTCTGCCTGCTCTGCTCCCTGCTCTGGCTCTGGTGAATTCTCTCACCCTCCCGTGCTTCTGACTGTACCCAGTGCTTGTATAAATAAATAAATAAATAAATCTTTAAGAAAAAGAAAAAGAAACTTTATCTTAAAAAAAAAATGAATGGCCCATTTAGAACTTTGTAAGGCAAAGAATATAATTATAACCATTTTTTTAACTAATCAAATGAATATTTTCTAGTTCCCCAAATTCCTTATCCTATATTTATGCTGATGATAACAAGCAATAAAATATTACAGTACACACTCTATGCCAGGCACTGTTCTAAAGAACCTCTGTGGGGTCTCCCTGGTGGCCTAAGGGTTAAGTCTCGGTGCTACCACCTTGAAGGGCCACCACAATGGCCTGAGTTCGATCCCAGGCCAAGGAGCTAACCCACATGGCACATCAGACCTCTCCCATTTCACCTGCTGCTCCCCTCAGCAGTTTATTTCATTTAGTCAGTCTGCCTATTCTATTCCCCACTCTGTCTCTAGTGAATCCTCTCACACACACCCACCTCTGGCCTATACCCCAGTTCTTCTATGTAAAATAAATTAACAAAAATAAAGAATAAAGGACCTCTGTGACTATACCATTGTTACTGATGAAGACATTGTCTCCTCATACTGTTCAAAGCTGAATTCCCAGGTGCCAAAGCTACCCTTATGAGTTGGAACTCTGTGTGTGGGCCATGCTGTCCTTGTTCTGGTAATAATTATTTCTGTACCATATTTTTCGTTTTGATCCAACTGACACTCCTTTAGGTAGTCTTTGTCAGAAACTTTTCTGATGCTATGATAGACTCCTACTCAAATGTCTCATAGGAGATTAGGGAAGATGTTATCATAAGGAGACATATCCAGCAAAGTTAGGGAAAAGATGAACATCTAAGCATCAGGAAGGAAGGTCATGCACACCAGAGCTCCACTGAACAAATTCAGATTATTGACAGCAAGTCCTGTCGACTCATCCCAGTTTGTGCCTTATCTCCCCAGGTCAGTTGTCCATTTTGGGTCGAATCACTGTTTATACCTTAGGCTTCCCCTTCCAATAGCAATGGGCAGAAATAGTCAAGGAAGTATCTGGTGGTGTGCCCTAATCCTTTATTTGTAGGGTTTCAGGACTCTCAATGGTCCTGTCCGTGTGGTATTGTGATAGCCTACATTTACCACTGGCTATGTTAAAGCAATGGGGTACTCTGATGAGTTCCTCAGAATCCACCCATGTTCCTTCTAGTTTCTTTTTGTAGTTCTGAGAATCACTTCAACCAATGTCATGACACCCTTTTCTCCTATGAAGGAACCTGGAATGACCAGATGGCTGTTTCCACTCCTATGGAATTACTTTTGTATCCTGTGGTGGAAGTTTTCTTCACTTAGATGTCAAATTCTTCACATTAAAGGACCCAAAGTTGCAGGCATACAATAACAATTTTTTTAATTGATGAGAAGATAGGTTTTGAAATGTTCTGACAATTTCGTGCCACTATGACCACCATTTAATGAATGTGAAAATAAAGCTTAGAAGTCATTCAGATGATTGAATTCCCAAAATAGGAAGGTGGGGTAAAGAGGTTTAAGATTGACTAGTTTGAATTTCAGTGGACTCGGGTGTAGGAGCTGTCTCTAGTTTTCCGGTACCCCACCCTGGAGTGATTAGGGCTAGGGTGAAGTGGCCCTAAATGAAAAGTCCTGGGAGTGTCTGATAAAGGAAGTAGATGGAAAATGGACCAGGAGTGGTTGATTTGCATATGGAAGCTGTTTTCTATCTCTAGGAACTAGCAAACTCTGGGAGGTTCGGTCCCTCTAATGTAAGTCCCCAAGATATGAAAGCATCAGAAAATATAAAAAGATAAAAAACATCATCAATACAATTATCATCATCCTGACAAGTTTGTTTTTTTCTTTTTGGGAATCAAATTAGCAGAAAGTGATGCAGTGAGTAGTTAATAAGGGTAGTTATCATCTGAGATTTAAAAATGTTCAGGTACTAGATGCCTAATGGGTGCATTTTCAGTGAGGAAGTAGGTGCCAAGTAGGTGTTCACCTTTCCAAGACTGCTTGGATGAGCCCTGTTTACATTTGCCTAAATGGACTTGTTCTATGTCCTCCACAAAATCATCCTTGCCATGACTCAGTATTAGCTCTTTGGAATCCTGGCCATAATAACTAAGAATGTCATCTGTGAAAGTAATGAATGAAGTGTCATCAGACCTTTAAGTTGAATAATATTTTTATATAGTTAAAATATAACATAGATGCACATATTAGATTCCTGTTACAAATATCTCTGACTTACCATTGGAATCCCAGTGATATATTCTACTTCATGAAGTGAAAAGCTGCACTGGATGGCATTCAACCAGGCTCAAACAGCTTCTGCTCTCTAGTGTCCTTAGGATTGAAAGAGGATTAAAATTCATCCAAATATGGCCAACAAAATTTTAATCCCATTAACTTTTTTTCCGCGTTGCGCGATTTCTCTTGAAATTATATGAAATATTATCATTAGTATTTGAGATAAATAAAAATCAGTGAAAATCAAAATGAGATTTAAAATCTTTATTGATGTCTATTTACATATATGTATTTACATATTCTTCAAACTGAATCCTTACAACTTAAAGCCAAACACTTTTCTCAAAATTAAATCTTGCAAAAGGGGTTTAATTACCTATTAGCATTACATACAATTCTAATTTGAGTCAAAGAATATTTCTAATGTAGTTAATATTATTGTTATTCAAAACATTAAATGAAAAACCTCCAATTATTTTTTCAAATCAAAGTCACAAGAAGTTAAATAATTACTATGTACATTACAATTTGCTTATATCAAATTACCAAGAAAAGCATCATGCCAATTACTAGGATCTCTTTTATGACAGAAAGCAAAGGCAGTTTTCATGTGACAATCATCAGCTCACTCAGGTTTTGTATAGTTTAATTTATTCTTTGTTTTAAACTGCTAGATTGAAATAAGGATTCATTGTATAAACACCATATTTTGAAATCATGTAGATAATATAGTCATTTTATAATCTCATGATAGTAGTGTGGTATTCATTTATTTTGCTAGGATTTATTCACAGGTCCTAAAATACTAGATGATTTGAATGTCACCTAAGGAACTTATCCTTTTATATATTATATCAGTGTCTAATAATTATATCAGAAATAAAAAGACATTTCATATTGACCAAATATTTAGTATATTTTATAATTAAGTTTCTACTGGTTTTCTTAATTTTAGCTAACCTAAAATAATCTAATGATACTTTTTCTTTTTTAAAATGAAGCAAGCACTTAGATTCTATTTGTGATAAATCTCAAACTTTTTTTAAATGTCCTTACAAAGGCAAGAATAATTTGATATAAGTAAAGAGGAATGCTTTATAACTTTTTCATTATCTTCGTACAGGGAACCTATAGGGTTCAAAAACCAGGAATTAAGAGATATGGAAAAAAAAGAATTACATATGACATTATAAAGTTTGTTTAAAATAAACAATCAAGACAAAAAATAGCATACAAACACTTGGCCATAGATTATTACTTGTAAAATTCTGATCTGCCATTTAGACACTGATTAAACTACTAATATTAGCTGCTCAGCCAACTATAATGGTTGTCTTTTTGAAATTTTAATTAGATTTTCACATACTTGCAGTCAACATTTTTTAAGAATTAGTCCATTCTTTCTTGAAGCTTAGGTTTATTGATCATAGAATATTTTATAGCTGTCGGTGTCTTATGTTTTGACATCATGGAAAATTACAATTATTTATTGACCTGGAATGCCAAAATAAATTTAATGACTTTACTCAATGTTTCTTAATAAAATATATGGCAAATCTAAAAAAAATTGAAATTTATCTCTGCTTATGTGAGATTCTTTCTTGGATTTTACTTAAATTAAAAACAGATGGTTAAATATTGGAGGTTTTGAGAAAAGCTGCCTTAATTTTGACAGAATTCCTTAGCAGAAACTATATATTATTTTTGTGTCCACAGTGTTTAGTACAATACACAGTATAACATTTATGATTTCTTCTCTAGTTCTAGATTTCTGATATAGAGATTTGAACAAAATGTATTTTCTACCATGTCTTAAAAATTGACTAATTGCTTAATTTGTTCTGTTTGCAATGACTGTCTCCTTAACAACATTTTTTTACTTTTGAATTCTTTAGGGAAAATAGGAACTGTTGGCATAAGCACTTTTTGACCACAAGAAAGAAGGTTGGAAATCTTGTTGTTGGCATTGATATCTGAGAAGGGAGGGTGAGGATTCACATTTAAGGGTGGCAGAAATCCTGGTCTGGTTTGCATGATATTGTGATCTAAAGAGAAAGCTCCAGAACCACGTCTTTCTAAAATTGCATGATTTCTCCTGCTCAGGGGACCTGGGGGAATATTCTCCAACACGTCTTTGGACCCTGACAACAAAGAAGATGCTGGTGAGAGGATCTTTTTCTTTCCTATAACTGCTTTGCCATCTTCTAAAGTTGTGGGGGTAAGGCCAGCTGAGAGCTGGGAATCAGAGCTGTAGTGATTTGCTCCTGAGTTTCTTTTTTGAATGATACTTTTTAAGGTAGAAACAAATATGGTCTGATTAGAGTCTGGGTCCTGGTCAACAGGGATATCAATACATTGCTGACTTCCTTCTGAAAAAAGAGATTGAAAATTTATTTCATCATATGACATCTTTCTTGAGCTGGCCTGATCAAAGGCTCTTAGCAAATGTGCAGTGTCTTTTACATCAATGCTTTGGTGTCTAGTGATGAATCGCTTGGAAAGTGCCAGCCCATTGGTTTTATAGGATAATTCTTCCTCTGGAGTGATATCCTGGAGCTCCTCTTGCAAGGAGGCCACTCTGTTCTGGTGCATTAATAAGGGGGGACTCTTGATCCAGGATGCAGCCTGGGGTAGCTTGGGTCCAGTAGGAGCCATAGACGGTTTCCTCACAGGGGAATCTGGGTCCCATGTATCATCACTGCTTCCTGAAGGTTCCAGATCTTTAAAGCTAAAAAGTGTCATATCAGTTTCAGAAGAATGTGAAAGGGGCGATGTGGCTGTTTTTATGTCTATTTCTGAAGGAGTAGCACAGGTGGCTGGGGAGCGACACCCATCTGGATCCACAGGAGGCATATTTAAATACTGTTTGGTAGTGTGCCTGCCAGAGGGTGATTTTGCTGTGGTTATGATAATGACTTCTTTCCCTTTGGCCTTGCAAGCACTAAGTAGAACTTTCAAGGTCTCGCTATCTTCTGAATTTATAGCATAAACGAGGGCTGAGTAACTAGAATGGTCTTGCAAGCTGAGGTCAGCTCCACTCTGTAGGAGCAAAGAAACAACTTCAGGACCAGCTTTTTCTAAGCAAGCATGCATCAGAGCAGTTTTCCCAGATTTGTCCTGTATGTTGGGATCAGCATTGTTCTCCAACAGGTATTTAACCATTTTGGCCTTACTGACACTCTGGTGATCGACGTGTTTGGTCTTACAAGCAATCATTAAAGGTGTTTCCCCGCGGTCATTGCTCTCGTTAATGTAGGCGCCCCCTTCTAGCAAGAGTCTTGTGAGGCGCAGCCGGCTCTGATGGACTGCTTTGATCAGGGAGTTTCCATCACTTGAAATTTCTAGACCTTCATCCATCTTCAAAAGTCAGAAATCAATACCTGGTTATCAAAGCTAATGAAGACCAACTGATTAGCCAGAATCAATATACTAATTTACATACATTTTGTTAGTCACAATTAATTTCTGAAATATGTAAAGATCTAAATGAGATTATAGTATTAATAACAACAGAGCAAACAAGTGCATTAAAATAAAAGAAATTTTAGAATATCAACAACCTTTAGAGAATTACAAACTAAAATTTACTATCAAAATCTTCATGGAATATTTATGATCTAATAACAACATAGCATTTCCCTAAATCTTACATTAATTAAAGAATAACCTGCTTGTTTTCTACTTGTGAAAATATGGTTAAATGCTAAAATACAGGGCCTCCCTGGTGGTGCAAGAGGTAAGCACCACACTATGAGGCGATCCACAGCCTCTGCAGCATGAGTTCAATCCCTAGCCGGCCAGGGAGAAACACACATGGCGCAGCAGACCTCTCCTGTCTTGCCCGCTGCTCCCCTCGGCAGTGTATTTCAGTCAGTTCCCCACTCTGCCTCTGGTGAATCCTCTCACTCCCTGAATCTCTGGCCTGTACCCCAGTTCTTATATTCACAAATAAATAAATCTTTAAAAAAATAAATAAATGCTGAAATACAAATTTAAACCCAAAATTCTGTGTTAATGCAATTAAATCAATTAAAATAGAACATGTTTATGGTAACTTGATGTAAAAAATTCTTAATGTGCTTTTCAATTAATAATACAATAATATTTAGATTCTCAATTTGAGGGGCATTCTGTTCATTTTAAAGGATGAAAAATTATTGGACCACAAGATATTAAAATAACTAACACAGTTCCTGGAATTCACACTGAGATAGGAAATGGTGAGCATGTGATTATGCATTTTTCTTGATTCCATTGCTTAGATCATACAACAACTAGATTATGGGGTTAACAGATAATGTTAGGTTAATTTTGACAGCCGTACATTTGCTCTGAAAAAGGAGTTTTCCAGGCTTGAAACTTGAATGAAGACATGTAACCTTTATAAGCATTTTATTTTTTATTATATAAGTTGAAAATTATCTATGTAATTTTTAAAATAGTTTGATTCAATCTCTCCCTACAGTCAGTACCATTAGGTGATAAAAATTGTATCTTTATCCAGAGCTGAGGAAGTGGATCTCTTTTAACAGTAGTTATGCTGGGTAGAAGAATCAAATGGAAGTTTATATAATGTTTAAATTTAGTACATTTTATTGGGTAGTTTTTTAGAAAGCAAGAATTATTATTTATTCTACTCACTTTTAAAATTAAGAAGATGGTACATGAATTTCTACTGGAAATAGAATCAATAACAAATATAATGACCTCTTAACAGAAAGAAGAGAGTACAAAGAAATTATATGAAAAAAGGAAAGACAGATATGCACATGAAATAAATCCAATCGTTAAACAACTATAAGTCCCTAATATGTGCTGGGACACTGGCTACAAAGGTATAAGCATCAGCTCTGGGACACTCACGCAGTTGTTTGGAAGAGATACTGCATAAGTGGCTGATTATAAGTTAAAGTCATGAGAATCCACAGGCTTTAATGGCCTAGGGACTCAAGGGGGTTTCATAGAGGCGAGCCATTGAACTGAATCTTGAAGACTGCATGCACTCGGTAGGCAGTCAAAGAAGGAAGAGAGAAGACAGAACACCTCTTGTGCAAAGACCTAGAGCTTAAAATAGCCGTTATTTATCACAAATCAGGCCCTACGTAGGCTGATATAATCAAACCTCAGGAAAATATTTTAGCAGGTAAAAACTTCTTATTACTAAAGAATTTTTTTTTAAAGACAAACTCTCAAAGATAGCTGGAAGAGGAGAGAAGGCTATAGCAACATTCTATAGAAGCTAGAAAGCAGAGGGTGCAATGGTAGCTGATTTAGCCAAACTGGAAAAGCTGGTGGTAGAGCTGAGAACTCAACCCAGTCATCTACACTTCAGAATCCTTGAACATGGCAAGAGGAAAGAGAGAGAGGGAGAGAGAGAGGGAGAGAGAGAAAGAAAGATGTGTGTGTGTGTGTGTGTGTGTGTGTGTGTGTGTAGTACAGCTAAAAGAAAGAGGACTAGGTAAAAGGCTTTTAGAGGGTAGTAAGATCCCTAAGACCTTGCTACTCCAAGTGTGATCCTTCATTGCACCAGGAGTAACAGCATTACCTGAAGCTTGTTAGAAATGTAGAATTTCAGGCTCCACCCCAGATGAATTAGAGCCAACATTCTAACTATCTATCTCCATATATACATATATGAATACAACAGAAGTGAATGCCATGCTCATGCTTTCTGTTCCCCTCTCTCCACCCCTCCACTCAAGCAACATTCTACAAAAGCTATTCATTTCAGAGTCAGCATACATACCTGCAACTCAGCAACTCAGAAATTTAGGAATTAAGAAATGGGTGACAGTTGGGTCCTAACTCAGAGGTCTATTGTGAAAACAGAGCATCTGAAAAGAGATCATGCGAGACAGTGATTATAAATGAATTTTCTATTAGCATTTTTCATATATAAATAGATTTAATAATGCAAAGAGGTTTTGAGAAATAAGCTGGAATACAATATCAAATATAGAAACCACTTAGTAACTGCAATTCCAGAAGAGATACAATGTCCATCATGTAAAAACACTTTTGACCAAAAGAAGCATCTGAGAAAGAGGCAGATGAGAACAAAATGCCAGATACCAGATTTCAATATTATATTCTTAGATAGTTTCTAGTATTGAGGTCATCTTGTTTTTTGGGGTTTTTTTTGTAATCTTGTAAGAATTGTCTGGAAAGACTTTTAAACCTTTTTATCTACCTTCACATAAAGGCCTTTTTCCACAACACTAAACCTGACCACTTCCTGTGATAACCTTCTCTCATCGAGGTTGGTATCAGAATGTTCTATAAGAAGGAACAATGAAGTATACTTCAGGATATCTGAAGAGGGGCTGGGGAAAGGGAAGTTGTGTGCTCCAGAGTCTCGGAGAAGCTGGGTGGCCCCACCAGGTTGTGGTAACTAGCAAATCCATCTGCGTTGTGGATGTAGCAGAGCCCTCAGTCCCAGTACTAGAGGATGGTCTAACAAAGACAACTCCATGAAGTTTACTCTTTTCATTGTAAAGCCATGCAAGACCATGGTATTGCTCAATTTTCAAACTGGTCACATTTATTAGAGTAATTTTGAATTGTGTAAATAACTTTTCTAGAAAAAAATGTCAGTTACTTTATTCTCTACATGTATACATGTTTTGCTTTCCAAGGATCTTGTCTTGCAATCTGTACCTTAACAGAATAATCCTCTTGTCTTTGTACCTTCTCCTCTTTTAATTGGTTCTTTTACCTTGCCTCATCCTGTTGCACTACAACAATGTTGATGTTGAAGTTGGACTTCACAGTCGTGAGCCCTACCTGTGATGAAGACACTTCACCTGCCTACAGGTATCCTAATCCCCAAATATTCTTTCCTCCAGTTTTCTCCCGTGAAACTTCCCCCTGAGGATCCAGGGCTGACCCCAAATTAACATTAGTCAGGCCCTTGGTTATAGTTTAGTTCATAAACGATCCCAAAGTTCAGTGCACCTCCCAAATAGCTAACAGTGAAGAAGGTTGGGGATCAGACAGACCCAGATTAATTCATCCTGACTCCCTACTTACTAGTTGAATGCCCTGGTCAAATCTCTTAGTCTCAGTCTCCTTGTCTGTGGAAGAAGAATCACAGGACATTCATGCCCTGAAGGTGAGGTAATGAAATCAGACACTCACTCACTGCATTCTTTTTTTCAATAATTTTATCTCGGAATTCAATCTGCTTTAATTTTAATCATGTCTTTAATCCACAGTCTATTTAAATAACATCAAATATTTGAATTTTTTTTTAAGATCTGTAACAATGTTTTGTAAACATAAATGGAATCTAATAAGTGAAATATAGTAAGAAGATGTCCTTTAAGTGCATTTCCTTATAATTTCCAAATATAATAATTTCAACATTATTATAAGATATTAATTGTTAAATAATGGGATAAATTTTTAAATTTTTTTCAAGAATTAAAAAATTATTTTATCTTTAGAATGTCTTTAACATCCTAGGGCATATTTACTATATACTCTATTAGTGTGTCTCTTTATTCCCAAGTCCTCACTAAAATTACAGTTTAGTTATTAAGATATTTGTAAAAGATACCTATACTGAAGAACAAAAAGTGGAGGAGAGATAGCAGATGAGTAATTTCCATCAGGCACTGGAAATGGGGATGGTGGTGTGGCAAACTGCTTCAGCACAGCAGAGGCCGGAACACAGAGCGCCCCAGACAGGGGACTGGGCGCGAAGGGAGATGACTTACCCGAAAGACCCATAAGGGTTATTAGGACTTGGAGGACCCAAGGGACACAGAAAACAGCAGTGAAGCACAGGTCTGACAAGGAGAGGATGGCAGAAAGTCTGGACAGAACAACTGGAGCCCCATGTACTTTACCCCACCCCAAGCAGCAGGCAGCCACATTCCTAGGCAGGAAAACGAAGATTTATTCTCTGACAAATTGATCAGACAGTCTCCAAACTGGTAGGCAGTGTGCTGAAAACAGGGATAAAATGAGAGTCTACAGAATGAGTGGTGAAATCCCTAACTCTCTGCCCTGCTTCCACAGGACTGGAAGCCAGGGAAAAGAAGTAAAAAACGCTAAATGTTAGAATTACAAGCCCTATTCAAAATACATGTTGATAAATGCAGCATTTCAAGCCATAACTATATTCACCCTTCCAGACACCCACTCTAAGTGGAAATAGAAAGTTACCTGAAAACACTATTCCAAATTTCATACTTCACTTAAGTCTTTTCTCTCCCTGGATGAGTTTTCTGTCAGCCAGCTGTCAGTTCCTAGTGAAGAAAATCAAAGCTATTCAAACTTACATAAATATCAATAATTTGCTCTACACATTGCTCTGATTTGGAGTCTAGATTTTTAATTCCCTGTTAAGACATTCCTACAGTTTTTGTTCAGTTAATTATATTTCACTGATTATGAGTCTGTAAAAGTGTCTGGAGAGGAACCTATGTAAACCTGTGTGTGTGTGTGTGTGTGTGTGCAGGGCACAGCCTGCCCTGTAAATAATGCTGGGGGCGGGGGAAAGGTGCAGCACTCCCTGCTCTGGCTCCCGTACTGTGCAGACCAGAAGGCTGAGGAAGCAGGGACGTTGGGAGAACTCTTACCAGCCTGTTCGCTAGAACTTAATTAGCTATTCCTGTGTCCTTTGTTTTAATATTGCCTTGCTACTCAGATAGAGGTACCTGCAGAATAGGGTTCTGTTTTGAGTACCAAACTCATGTGGTGTCTAGCACAGCAGGCTGAGGTGCTTTAAAAGCCATCTAGAGAAGACAGGCTTGGCCTTTTCTGTGACTTCTCCCTATGCCTACCCCAGTAGCTCTCTTTTCTCTTGGAGATAAATGTTACTTTCCTTTGAGCTTCTTTTACTACTTCTTAATAGGGTCCATGCATCATCCCTTAAAATTAGTTGTATGGCCATGGTGGGGAAGGGCAGCTAGGGGAACTAGAAATTGACAATGGGTTTCAACTTGAAATTCAGTCTCTCCACCTTACCCTAGTCCTTGCCCTTGTGCTGCCCACAATGGGATCAGAGTGGTTCAGAGGAGGCAGCAGCGTCAGTATCAGAGACCTGTGTTCTGTCTCCTCCAGACTTACCAACCCTCTGGGAACCTGTTCCCCAGAGCCTGTTTCTCCATCCCTAAAATGGGGATAATAGCTACTTTACAGTAGATAATTGTGAGGATTTAAGAAGATACTAATACATCTGCCATTTAGGAATTCAACAAATGTCATTTTCTAAACATGCATCACCAAAGGAGGTATTGTCCAGGTCTGGGCTGCTGGAGTCTGACAATGGGTAGCCAAGTTCCCTATTATCTATGGATTCTCCACCTTCCATGGGCAAAAGAATCATATGCAGACCTTGTTAAAAATAAGATTCTAGGTTCTACTTCCAGAACACTCCCAGGAGGTGTTATCCTCTGTATAGTTGAAGAAAATTTGCAGCAAACTCTTCATTCCTCCTTATAGTTGCACTTTCTGTATGCGAGGAAGCCCTGTCTAGACTCCTACCAGGCTGTCTCCGTCATCACCTTCAGGTGGGCTGATGCTCAACTCCCCTGCCTGAAAGGCTAGAGATGGCTGCCAGGCTTAGAGAGAGGAAAGGGGGGGACCCCATAGACTTGAGTCAGAATGGGCCAGGGACTGGACGTTTCTTGCCCTGCCCTTTCAGGAAAGGTCTGAAAAAACAGTGATAGGGAACAGCCCAAGGTGAGGATGTGGAAGCAGCTGTAGGTGGAATGAAGCCAGTCTGCCTGCCCCCTCCCCAGTAAGGGAAGGGGCAGTCAGAACAAAAGATGTATATGAGATTGTCCCAGAAAAGTGTTGCTCTCAGGCACTGACTTATAAGAAATATTCAGAAGCTGCCCAAGGGGAAGGGTGCTGATAAGGTTTGTTGCATTTCCCCATCCATACCCCAAAACGGTTGGTGTCTTCTAGTTATTTCAGCGGTCCCCCAGGCCTCCAGCGATGGGCACTGGGGCAGTTACACCCCCACCTCTCTCAGACGCCCATCCTCTCTCCAACACACACACACACACACACACACACACACACACACACACACACACACACACACACACACTTCTACCTCCAAGTGTCAGGGAACCAAGGTGATGGGATTTACACACACACCCCTCTACCTCCAAGTGTCAGGGAACCAAGGTGATGGGATTTACACACACACACACACACACACACACACCTCTACCTCCAAGTGTCAGGGAACCAAGGTGATGGGATTTCCAGGCTCTTGAGGATTCTGGCAGTCCGCTCCGGCTCCGGGAATCTGCTGTTTCCTCCGTCTTTTCCGAGAGCGGGAGGGAGAGAGCCCGAGGTGCTGTCGGAGAAGGGCAAAGGAAGGTGACTGGGGCGACGGCGCCGGGGCACCGATGGGGGCGGGGTGCATGTTTTGTCGCCACGTCTCTGAGACCAGGCTGGCGGCTGGAGGGCTGAGGCCATCGCCATCCACGAAAAAGGGTTCTGCCCAAAGCTGCTGCGGAGCGGTCCCCGCGCTGGGAGGACGCGGCCCTTCCTTGGGAAATGGCGCGCCAGAGGGGGGCAACCATCGCCCCTTCCTGGGGCAGGTGCACTTCTGGACCCCGGGTCTCCGAGAAGGGGCCGAGGGTCCTGGTGCCCGGGCTGGCGCGCCGAAGAGGCTCCGGACCCGGCTATCCGCCTGGCGTGACTGCCGTGCCCAGTCAGGGTCTGCAATGGCTCGGCAGCCCCCAGCCCGCACCGCCCGCCGCTTCCCAGCCCAGGCGCCTGCGGAGACGCGCGGGAGCCGGACCCCCGACCCGCGCGCCCTGCGGCCGTGCGCGCGCCGCTCCCGCTGCGGCGCCGACCCGCGCCCGCGAGGCCCCTGCCCCGAGCCTCGCAGACCCCACGTCGCCGGCGGCCCTCGCGGTCCCTCGGCTCGGCGGGGCCGGGAGAGGGGCGAGCCCCACATCCCGGCGGGGTCCACGCCTCAGCGGCCGCAAAGCCCGAGACGAGCGCTGAGGGACTGCGGGCGGCGCGAGAGCGGGCGCGGGAGGCGCGGCCCGGCGGAGCGGGGCAGAGTCTCCGTCAGGCCCCTGCTGCCCGCCGTTCCCCGCGGGCGCCGGCCCGCTCGTCGGGGCACTGCGGTGTCAGGGTGCGCCGGCGGCGCGGGCTCCCCGGGGCTGCGTGCACCAGGCAGGGCGCGCGGGAGGCCGCGGGGCCCCGCGCTGCGCCCTCGGTGCCCTCCTCGCGGCAGCTGGCAGAGCAAACCAAAGTTTCCCAAAGTGCACGGGCCGGGCGGCGTGCACACTGACCTGGGACGCGCTGTCGAGGCGAAGGCGGCGCCCCTCGCCTCCCCGGCTCGGATCCGACCCTCCGCGGCGCCGGAGCAGGGGCGCCGTCCGGGCGGGGTGGTGATCTTCGGCCGCCGCTCCGTGGCTCCAGTAGCCGAAGCCGGTAGGTGCCACCCGGTCCCCGCCCCTGCTCGTCAGAGAGGCGGCGGCGGGCTCCCAGCCTCGAGCGCGGGCGCGGGGGCCGAGAGGCGCGCACCTCGCCAGACGCCCGGCGGCGCGGCGTTCCCGTTAGGAGTGACGCGCCGGCTCCCCGCGGCGCTGCGGGTGGGGGCGGGGGGCCACGGTCCGGTCCTCGACGCTCTGCCTTCGGGCCCCCGTAAGTGCAACCCCCCGCCCCCCGCCCCGCGCCCCCGCCCCGCGCCCCCGCCCCGCGCCCCCGCCCCCCGCGGCGACTTGGCCCACAGCGAGGGGGGCAGGGTCTTCCTCTAGCAGGGAGAGGGCCGCCCCTGCTTCACAGCCCCGGGTCCCCCTGCGCTTGTCTGCGCGCCTTCTCCCCCCAGCTCACACCCATCGCCTCGCCCAAGTGTCCCTCAAGGGTCCCCTTCCCACTTCCCGCCCCTGTACTCCCTTTAGGTAGGACTTGGGGTGTTAGTGGGAGTAACCGCTGTTTTTTTAAAGTTAATAACTTTATTACACTATTTTTTTTTCAAATATTTATTTTTTTATGCATACAAGAGCTGGGGTACAGGCCAGAGGTGTGAGGGCTGAGAGGATTCACCACAGACAGGGGGGGAAACAAAAATGGCAGACTGACGAAACACACTGCTGAGGGGAGCAGCGGGTGAGACCGGAGAGGTCTGCTGCTCCGTGTGGGTTGCTCCCTGGCGGGCTGGGGATCGAACTGGTGCTGCAGTGGCTTCGGATTGCTTCATAGTGCGGTGCTTAACCCCTTGCGCCACCAGGGAGCCCCTATTATACTAATATTAAATAGTGTATTGTTAATATTCTTTCATAAAAATCTCACAAAATATATGTCATGAGTTAAATTCCACCGAGGGATGGACAGAGATGAAATTAAGCAGACGCAGTGGTTTTAACTCTTGGTCTACTAATTATCGGGACCATCTGGGGGAGAAAGGAGTGACCAGTTTTTCAGATGTCAATCAAAACTAGTTTGTAGTTTTGAGTCCTGGGAGGGTTCAGAAAATAGACTTATCTCTGGATAAACTTTTTTTTATTGGTCTTTTTAGTAAACAGATAGAAAGTAAGATCATAGGACACTTTAACCCAGAATTAGGCTCCAGGCAACTGGCTTCCTGGATCTGGGTTGTCCACACACTTATTTGAGGGAGTTTGGAGGTTCCCAGGGAGAGATTTATCAAATTTGAATGAAAGCGCAGATCTTTCCCCCATTTAATAAAAAAGATTTATTGCTGTATAGTATATATAAGTTTAATGATTTTCGTACGAACTTATTAAAAGACAGAACAATACTAGCTCCCCCAGAAGACTTCCTTATATCTGCCCTTTGGGTGGGAGGGAGTGGCTTCAAAGATCATGGATTGATTTTGCACTTTACTATTGGATCATACAGAATATGCTTTTGTCTGACCCCTTTCACTTGACCTTATATTTAAGACATGTGTACTGTCTGTGTCATTTATGCTCCAGCTGTGAAATATTTTTCATGTGATTGTATCTCAGACATTTTGGGTAATTCTCACATTTGGGGCATTACAAATAATGCTCCTGTGAACATATTAGTTAGTGCTTTGGTGAACATGTGTACACTTTTCCACCAGGGACATACCTAAAAGTGTAACTGTAAGTCATGAATCAGGTAATGTTCAACTCCTGTGGATTTTGCCAGAGTTTTTTATAGTAGATGATCTAATTTCACCCCTATTTTACATTTCCTCTATTTTAGAAATAGTTTTCTATTGCTGATTATAACAAATTACCACAAATTAAGTGGCTTAAAACAGCACAGATTTATTCTCTTACAGCTCTGGAGGTCAGAAATCCACACTGGGTTTTACATGACTAAAATCAAAGTGATATTAGGACTACATTACTTTCAGAAGCTCTAGGGGAGAATCAATTTCCTTGAATTTTCCAGATTCTGGAGACTGTACTGCATTCCTTACCTGGTGTGGTCCCTCACTCCATCATTAAATCTCAATAAATCTCTTTCCTCTTCCCTCCTCTCCTCTCCCATTACATTCCCTCTCTTCTCCTCCTCTCCCTTACTTCTTTTGTCACTTGGCTTTCTCTTCCTCTGCTTCCTTTCTCCTACTGACTTTTCTGCCTCACACTTAGACCTTTGTGATTATAGTGGATCCACTCAGATAACCCAAAATAATCTCCCATCTCAAGATCTTGAGATTTTGCAGATCCTTTAATCACATCTGCAAAGTTCCTTTTGCCATGTAAAATGTTCAAAGATTTCAGAGATTGGGGCATAAACCTCTTCGGGGAGACTTTATTTAACCTACTTGACATAGAGGCTGGAGTTAAAAACAAACAAAAATAATTGGGCGTGGGTGACAGTTTCAGTTCACCTGGAGACTGTTGACCTGAGTGTTATGCCAGGACCAGTAGGCAAGAGAGGGAGGCTAGGGCTGGGGCATCTCCTCTGGCCTTCACTTTCCTAGCAACATCATCATGTCTAGGGCCAAGGGTTTCGTGTAGCAAATGAGCTGATTTGGGCCTGCTGAGTTAAAGGTCAGTGAAGGTGCACCACCCTTTGTGGAGCTTGGGGACAGCAAGGAAACAAGGTAACAGCTCACATATTGTACTGGGAGCAAGGTGTGGTGGTCAGTGGACAGTGCCTCTGC
Organism: Talpa europaea; assembly: GCF_964194135.1. Taxonomy (NCBI): domain Eukaryota; kingdom Metazoa; phylum Chordata; class Mammalia; order Eulipotyphla; family Talpidae; genus Talpa; species Talpa europaea. The sequence continues at coordinate 45,030,735 of NC_140071.1, read as the reverse complement.
CCCATGCCAAGACTCTGTCAGGCTTTGAGCACTGACCTATTTCAGGGTTGGTAGTAGAATTGTGGGGACTGACTCCCTACAGTAGCAAAGGTATGGTGAAGATGATGAGATGCAATGAGGGTAGGAGAGGATATGACAGGCTAATCTAGGCAGGCATGCCCAGGCCTTCATTGTAACTTGAAGGTTAAAGGATAATTCAAGGCTTGTGGATGAGGACGTCGAGTTTCTACTCCCTTTGGTCTCATTTTAGTGCAGCAACCACACCCTTATAGGGGAAAGGATATATGGTAATTGCCCCCATTTACCTGTGAGGTCAGGGCTCTAACAGGCTCTGTAATGTACTCACATGACCTCAGGAATGGAACCAGGAACAGAATGAACCTCCCAGCTCCTTCTGCTGTCTTTGTGCTGCTCCCCTCCCCGTGGGTAGAATTCACTGATTCCTGAGGTTATGGGACTGAAGAGGCAGAACTATCCCAAGGGGGCAAATCAGATGGACACATCACACCTTTTGGGTGATAAAGTGAGCTTATCTAGAACATGAAACTTCCTGTCTTCATGATTTTATGCCATTAAAAATACATTTTAGAGGAGTTTAAGGAACAAGTAAAAGTAAATGCATGTGTTTATAAGCATCTTGATGAGCAATCCCTCCATCTACTTTATGCCTTTTAGAAATAAGCTGAAAGCTGGTCTGCTGATGGTACCTCTCCAGTTCTCTTCAAAATTACAACAATTTATCCCAGAGCAGCTGTGGTGCACAGGTGACATGATGAGGTAGGTTCTGAAAGCCTGGGATCCAGGGACCTCTGGCTCGGCAGCTCTGACCCCTCCCAGCCTGGGACCACTGAGCTACGGGGCTCTCTATTCCTGGTGGGCTGCAGGAGCCCTTGCCTGCAGGCCTCACTGTCCTTAGTTCTTTGTTATCTTTCAAAAATAGGACAATACTGCTTTCAGCTCTTGGGATGCAAATAGGTATTTTAAGGCTTTAGAGGATAGTATTATCTTTTTTGGGTGGGAGGGTTATTTTTAGGACAGGAAAGGCTATAGGAAAACATTCGATGGTAAACATCTTGCATGTTCAGCAAAACAGTGTGTTTTGCTTCCTGTATGGGTAAATTTCTTCCTCCTGGTTCCATTCTTTCCACTCACTTCATGTCTCTCATTCTCCACGTCCCAGTGTAAGGAAAGGCTGAGCTGTTCTCCCGTATTTTCTGACCCCTTAACAGCATGGAGTGGTGATCAGCTGCTGGTTTCAAGTTGCCAGCAGTTTTCTGATTCAGCTTTAGGAGAAAGATTGCTTTTCCATTCTGGGAAGGAAAACAAATGTTTTTAATGTGCTAGGAAGATGGAAAGTGAGGGCTAACACCTCTAGAGTCCATGCTTGAAATCATTGAGCCTTAGACATAGGTACACTCAGTCTCTTCAAAACCCCAGCTGTCCACACACAGGTCCCCACACACCATGCCCTTCCTGAAAGGAAGCAAGAAAAGTTGCCATGAAAGAAACTTCATGATAGCCTTTGAAGATTATCACAGGACAATAAAATATACTTTATTTCCAACCAATGGTCCTTAAGCCAACATGTCTTCCCTGGAGGTAGGAGCTGGGCTTCTGTATATACTCCCTATCAGAGCAGATGAATATTTAATAAAGCTCTTTAGGTTGAAAACTGAGTCTTTCATAGCTAAGAGGAACCTCTGCTTGTTTAACTTCTGTGACATTATGAAAAGGCTGATATTTTAACGAAACTTAAGATTTCTGTGATTCTTCTCTTGGTCTTTGTGAATGGCTTAACAAATCTAATTGCAAGGGTAGCGATAAAATCGGGTTAGCCAATTTCAGGTCTCCTTTCTCAGAAAATAAATGGGTAGATCCAAAATCCTGTTCTGGAATTCAGTAGTTCAAGACCAGGAGGCATTAGGCTGCTCTGCATTAATGGCAGGAAAGATAGACTTCATTAGGGCTAGAGTTGGCCCTGGGGCCTGATGCAGAGAGAATGAGAATTGGACTCAAAAGAAGGCACAGGCCCAACGAAGGAGAGGCCCATCGTGGTACTGTTACAGGGCCCCTGGAACTGGTCCTTGTTTTTATTATTGGGTCAACCTGATGTTTGTTTGTTACCTTCTTGTTAAAAAGCTAATCGACTGGGATATGCTTTCCTTCATAGTGAGGAGCTGGTGGGAGGGTGGTGAATGTGAAACCAGGTAAAGCACCTGTGGGTGCTTAAATGTTCTGAAACACAAGCTAGAAAACCTTTAAGTCCAGCCAGTACCCTGCTTAAAAATCCCTGGCCAGACAATACCCTGTTCCCTGGATACCCAGCCCTGGAGATCAACCCCATAAAACCAGGACCTCCCTTGCTCTCATCCAGGGAGTGTGGCTCATGGCAGTTGCCACCCCTCCCCTATTGTGTGATCTAAAATAAATGTCCTTGCTTGAAACCAGTTATTGACTCTTTCAAAATATGTGTGAGATTAATTGGTGAAAACCAAAAAAAGGACCCTTCAGAATCAATAACAGTAGCCCTAAAATAGGCTAATAGGCCTATGAACTTTGGGGCAGTCAGGACCAGGATCTAGATTTAAATATCAGTGAAGAGCTTTGGGTTCCATTCTAGTGTCTTAACCAAAAGGGACGATGTGCATATTTTTTTCCCAAAGAAGTCTAGGGCTGGTTCATTCTCTCTTCCTGTTCAACCATCCTTAGCTTTCATCTCATGGTCACAAAATGGCTACGTAGCTTCCAGGCTTCATGTCCACATTCTAGACCAGAAGAAGGGTAAAGATCAAAGAGCAAAAGAGGTCATCTGTGCCTCTCATGTTTTTATTTTAAGTAAAACTTATTTTCCTTGGTGCCTAACCTAATGATTTCCACTTAAATTCTTGATCTGATTTGGGCCACATGGCTACCCCTATCTGTAAGGAGACCAAGAATGTTTTTCTAAATTTTTTTTTACCAAGTTCATGGAAATTAAAATAAAATCAGGGTTCTTGCTGATTAAAAAAAAGATCGTAATAGCTGTGACCCTGGGCAATTACTTAATTTCTTTGTGCCTTGTTTCCTCCTCTGTAAACAGGGCACTGGATCATAACCATGCTTATCTCAAAGGGTAATTATGAAATTTAAATTAGTTAATTTTTTATGAAACTCACAACATAATACTATAACAGTGTTTGTTAAATAGATTAATAAAAGGGAAAGTATTCACTGGCTGGGCAGTTAGATGCTACCACTAAGTCTGGCAATTTTGCAGGGTAATTCTTTTCTGCAGTAACAATCTATTAAACATTATGAACAGATTTTAGCTTTCTTCAGGGTGCTAATGGAATGTCTGCTGCCCTCACATGGCAGGGGCACTGGCAGCAGCCCCCAAAAGTGTTGTAAAGTTATCTCTAGAGGGCCAGGGGCTAGCTCCTTAAAAACACAAGGCACAAGCACAAGAACAAGAGTGGTAGTGTTATAGGACAGGGAGAGGGGCAGCCCAAAACCCCGCAAACCTGCCTATTCTAAATGGGTTCTGCCATCCGCCGCATCAACACAAAAACATAGGAGACTTTAATGAAAAGGAACTTTAATAAAACTAGGAAACAATACAGGTAAGGCAAAGAATCTAGTTTCTAAATCAAGCACCCAAAGTTACCCATCCCCTCGTGGGTAAAAGTCCATCCAAATGGGATCGGCCCAGAGCAAGGCCCCAAAGCCTGCCACAAGTCTAAAGCATCTTCCAGTGGGGACCCACAGAAAAGGGTCACAAACAAGCAGACAAGCCTGGAAGGAAAAGAGCAAAATCAACATCCAGATAAAAGCTGCCATTGTCACCTCCCCACGGGTCTCACCCACATCTGTGTCACCCAGTCCACGACCAAAAGACAAGCGCAGTTTCTTCATGTGTCTCTAGGCTCCATGCGCCTCCTCCAGGTCTCCTGGCTCCATCCTGCTTCCTTCCTCAGTCTCTTCTTCAGCTTCTCCTCTTCCTGCTCAGCTCCACCCTCCCTTGGGTGGGGCAGGGAACCTCCCCCTTTCCTGGGGACCACCCTGTTGCAATCCCCCCTTTTAATTTTTATTCCACCATATCTATGGTGGCACAGATCTCATGGTGTAATCTTAGGAGACAGTCTTTTTTCAGGGTTACAATGTGTGTAAGAGAAGCAACAATTAGTCAGCAGCATTGTCCATGAATGTCCAGTATGAGTTTCATTACTTAAAATAGTCCATTATCTAAGCCAAAAGAAAAAAAATTTGGAGCATTGGCTAAAACAAGATAGCAAATATATCAAAATCACAGGGAAAAAATGTTAAAATGGTTCAACTTATGCAAAAACGAATTTTCTCAACATTGATCCCAAACTTTTTTACAGCATAGCAAAAGTTTGCAAATTAAATCTACTTTTAAACCATTTTTCCTATTTTTGCATAAGATCACAGGGTAGAAATAACTAACAGCAATTTTTAGCTGGCTTTGTTGAAATATTCCATACAGGATCAGAGCGAACCGGCGGCATCCAGTCGATGTATGCTTCAGGTATAAAGTTGGTCTCATTAGACTCCACCTGGGCTTTCCTCTTCTCGAGGGTACCAGGGCATTTTTCGTTGGCCAGGTTGTCCAGTCCTGCCAATGGAGGCAAGCTTTCTCACCTTCTTTGGAGGTCTTTGGAACCCTACAAACAAGGCAAACAGGTTCTCCTCTTCTTGGTTCAGCTCTTTTTTAACTTTCTGGAAGAACTCCACACAAAGCCACACAATCAAACTCACGTCCAATTTTTTTGTTAAAACAGACAAAATCCCTATGGAAGTTATGCAAAAACAGACTGTGAAATAAGTAGCAAAAATTACTACCACTATTTGTATGCTGTGTTGGTATCAAGGGGAGAGAAAATGTGACAAGTTAGCTTTGCTGGAAAAAAATTGCAACCTTTCTGCAGATCCTGGTTACTCAAAACAAAACAAAACAAAACAAAACAAAAAACTTCGTGGATTCAGGACAGAATGCATAAAAAAATTTCCAGTATTATGTCAAAGAAACCTTAGTAAATGTCAGGTGTATTTCCAGGTCTATTCAGTCCTTTGTAGGAAAGTTTTTTACTCTCAACAGTTCCATCAATAGGAATCTGTTGAGACCTTTTCTCCCTATATTTCCGGAAACAATTTCTGTAGGTGTGAAACAATTGAATTATACAATATTACAAGGTGACAGTCACCATTGACAATTTACATACATACCAGATACTACTGTTAACATTTTGTACATACCAAAGTTTTACCATTTTCCCAAGTGACAATGCTTCCCTTCCAGTTTTACTTCATTAGGTAAAAGCCAAATAGAACAAATTCATGTAATGCCTTCCCAGGAGGAAAAGGAGAAACTTCGTGGAGTGTCTCAGGAGCTCTACTGAGGTTCCACAAAATTTCCTTGCATCAGTCAAATGACAGGCTACCAAATTTGTACTTGAATTTAGATTTCTGGGAAGCTTTGCCGTAAATATCAGAAAAGTAACAGAAACAACAATATTCAATCTCTATGAAGGCACCGGCTTAGTTCAGTAGCACAATGTTGACAATCAAACCATAACTTTTAGTTTTTCTCATAACTGGAGACTCCTTTTTTTTTTTTTTTTAATGAAAAGGAACTTTAATAAAACTAGGAAACAATACAGGTAAGGCAAAGAATCTAGTTTCTAAATCAAGCACCCAAAGTTACCCATCCCCTCGTGAGTAAAAGTCCATCCAAATGGGATCGGCCCAGAGCAAGGCCCCAAAGCCTGCCACAAGTCTAAAGCATCTTCCAGTGGGGACCCACAGAAAAGGGTCACAAACAAGCAGACAAGCCCGGAAGGAAAAGAGCAAAATCAACATCCAGATAAAAGCTGCCATTGTCACCTCCCCACGGGTCTCACCCACATCTGTGTCACCCAGTCCACGACCAAAAGACAAGCGCAGTTTCTTCATGTGTCTCTAGGCTCCATGCGCCTCCTCCAGGTCTCCTGGCTCCATCCTGCTTCCTTCCTCAGTCTCTTCTTCAGCTTCTCCTCTTCCTGCTCAGCTCCACCCTCCCTTGGGTGGGGCAGGGAACCTCCCCCTTTCCTGGGGACCACCCTGTTGCAGTAGCACAGCTGAAGTTAACATACAGCTATATTTCCCAGTTTCCCTGCACCTAATCTAAACACATGGCCAAACTTTTGCCTATAGAGAGCGCAGAAGTGAAGTATACTTAAGAGAAAATCCCCAGCCTTTTGCACCTATCCCATCTGATGGCAAAAATGGCAATGACTAGAGTCATCTGACATCTGTAAAGATATCAGAGCTCCCAGGAAGCCTGGATCCCTGAATGAATGTATGGTACAGAGCCACCCACTGACATAAGACTCTTGCCCCTGTACTGCATTATATGACAAAGAAAGAAATTTCCATTTGTTTGAGTCACTCCATTTTGGAACTTAACACATTCCAGCCTTTTATCTTAATCAATACAACCACTTTTATAATTTAAACCACTATCATTTAAAAACATTTACTTATAAAAGTATTTCTGGAAGGATATTTATTTAATTTTTTAATTTTTTGGTTGTCCTAAATTGTTTGTTAAGTAAGAATTTTACAAACATTATTAGGAATAACAGTGGAGATGAAGATACTTGTGCTTTCTCTATCCCGTGCTTTGAGAACCCTGCTAGTGTGGTAGAGTTTGTGGCCCTTTCCAAGATCTTGGGTTTTGGCCTGTAGCTGTCAGCCTCCTTTTCCCCGTACTTGTGGACTGGATTGGGTATCAGGGTTTCTTCTGATAGCTTAATGGCATGGGTCAATGAGGATAACCTTAAAGAATTGTTTGAGGATTCTTCACTGACCCAGTAAGAATTCAGGACTCTCACAGCCTCAGGTGGTTTCCAGCTCACTTCCCAGCAAGATTTAGTGCAAACTTGAGCTGGCCAACACCATGATGCCAGAGGTATCTTTAGGAACTGGCTGCTTGCCAGATGGAAAGGAAAGAATTTTTTTATTTTTTAGAATATTGAAAGAGTTTGTTGATCAGATTTTTTTTTTTTTATTGCTGTAACATAACATTGGAACATTTAGTTTCATGTGGGCATCATTATGAATCAACATCTGTATATACCAAGTTACATTCATCACTGTAAGTCCAAGTCTGTCTGGAAGGATACTTAGGAATTTATAACTTGTAGGCTACCTGGAGAGAGGGGAACTGAAAGGTTGAGGAATAGTGGTAGAGGTGACAGAGCTTTGTTTTGTTTTTATCCATATCTTTTTATAATTTTTGAAATTAAAAATGTAATTCTCAAAATATTAAAATAAAAATCAATGTTAGAAATGTTGATGTTACACCACTGTAGTTTGGACAAATTCATTACTGATTGGCACTCAGCCCGCGCTTGAATCCACTAATCCCATGTCCAGGGAAAGGAGGGAAAAGGTGACGGCTCAAGCTGGCAAAAAGGAGCAGAAGGGTGAGTTCCTGAATGGAAGTATCTGCCCAAGACAAATTATTTGGGCACCAGCAATGGCCTCATTTCTCGTCAGATTGTGCAGTCAGCGTGAAGGAGGAGATCACTGCATGCAGATTAATGTCAGTTCCATTTCCTGAGCATTCTGGGTCCTGAGATGGTATCTTTTAATAGTAGGCACTCCAGAAGACTCACCTGAATTTTTGGTTGGGTGAGCAACGTGGCATTTTATAACCAATTGAAGGAGAATTCCATTTCCATCTTTGCAACTTAAGTTGATTTTTCCTGCTTCCTGTATTTTATATCCTTATGAAAGAATAATTTGTTATTTCCCTATTCTTGATTACCAGCAACACTCACATTTCAAAGTCAAAAGGAAAGGCAGAGGGTGATGTTGAGTAATTTTCTCCTCAAAGACAACATAGGGGTTTCTTATCTAATATGGAGAAAGGGAGGACATTGTGTTACTGATTGGCCAGAGTCTTCCTAAAATCTAATGGGTATTGAAAATTATCATTTTATTCTTGCTTCACATTTTCTTTTGCCATCCAATGGTTTCTTGGACAAACCCTGGCCCCTGGCCCTGACTCTCTTTGCTGGGGTGCGCTGGTGGCATTTTCCTCTTCTAGACTTCTTTGAACTTCTTGTATTTTCCCAGAAGAGCTTGTCAGTGAAATATTTGGTAAAATAGTAATAGAAAACAGAATTCAAGGGCCTCAGAAAAAAATCACTTTTCAATAGTTTGAGAGTTAGAATATTAAAAAACATCGCTGCATTGTTGGTACCAGCTTAGCGATTTCAGTGTCATCCTCCCCACTGGTTCCTTGTTGCTTCCCAGCCTGCACTTTATTCTGGCCCAGGAGGGTTTCTCGCACATCTTGATGCAGGATTCCTTGTGAAATTCATCTGGGACCACAGTCAGACTGAGTGCTGCTGTGCCCTGGTGGCCCCTGATTCACCTTTCAGATGCCACCTTGTCATGAGGTACTGCCCCCCTCAAAGGCAGCAAATTCAGTTTGTGATTCTCTGGGGGCACTTAATGCTACCAGCCTTATGTCACATTTTTTGGGTCCATGTCATTGCCTCTCTGAGTGCTGGGCACATAGTGAATGTGAATTGCAGCGCATGTTTCTTTAGAGGGGCTAAAGAAACAAACCAAATCTGGAGATTCCTTTCTGTCAAAAATTTGCTCTTCCGACAGATTGGCCAACCACAGACTATTGGCTAAGTTCAGCTACTGCCTTCTTTTGCAAAACTTATGAGCTACAAATGCTTTCGCATTTTTAAATGGTTGAAAACAATCAAAAGAAGACTATTTCAAGACACATAAAATGGATATGAAATTCAAATTTCAGTATTCATAAGTAAAGTTTTAGTGGAACCCAGCCATACCCATTAGTTTACATATTGTCTGTTGCTGCTCTTCCACTCCCACGGCAGAGTTGAGTGGTTACAACAGTGATCATATGGCCCACAGAGCCTAAAATATTTACCGTCACTTTTCAGAAAAAGTTTGCCAACCCCTGCTCTATAAGCTAAGGTTTTTTTCAAATGGAAATGTTTGTTCTGATACACTTCCAAATTTGCGTTTTTGTAGGGACATAAATGGCTCCTTTGTCACTGTGCAGGTATTTTATACTATTTATTGTTTTGAAATCTTCTGCAACATCCCTTTATGCTATCAACCAGAAGAATTCCATTTATTGCCACACTCAAGAACATGCAAATTTAAGTTTGTATATCAAAAAGTACCTGTGACGTGCAGATGGGAGGAGGTTCTTTAGAGATACCATGATGACTTAGAACAACACAGTCCCTACCCTTGTGTTGCTTATTCTATTGGGGGGAAATTAAACAATCCATAACACAAGGTATGATAATTATTTAGATTAGAAGTTAGAAGGTGTGCAGAGGATAGAGTAAGAGTACATTAACTTGTCTAGGTGGCATCAGGGAAAGCTTCTAAAATGAGGTGTCAGGGCCTCCCCGGTGGCGCAGCAGTTGAGCGCTGGGTTGCAAAGCTGCCAGCAGCCTCTGCAGCACTGGTTCGATCCCCGGCTGCTCCCCGGCCACTGGAGGAAGGTCCCACATGGCGCGCAGATCTCTCCTGCCGCCCGCTGCTCCCCTCAGCAGTGTACTTCCGTCTTTCTGCCTGCTCTGTTCCCTGCTCTGGCTCTGGTGAATTCTCTCACCCTCCCACGCTTCTGACTGTACCCAGTGCCTGTATAAATAAATAAATAAATCTTTAAAAAAAAAAAAAAAAAACTTTCTAAACCTGTAGATTTAAAAAAAAAAAAAATAATAAAACGAGGTGTCATTTCCAGTTAGACCTGAAGGACAATAGGTGTCATGTCAATGAAGAATCGGGGGACTTTTGCTCAGAGACAATCAGGCTTCGTCTTATTTAAGTCATTGTCTATGAAGATCTCTGCTACATGTGTACAAACCTATATCATCATGACTATATTCACTGTGTCAGAACTGACACTTCCTTAAGCAGATGGCAGGACATGCTTCTCTGGCAGACTGGTACCTGTGTGGAGAGGAGCTTTGTGTTCCAGGGCAGAGGATTCTGGGTTGCTGCTGCTAATTTCTCTTGGAGGTTTTCTGTGATTGGGCCCTGAATATCTTAAAAACAACAAAAACCGAAAAGTCTCTCTTGCTGATGATATCCCTGCAGTTCCTCAGACAAGTTCCTCTCGTGGGCTGTTTATTCTGGAAGTCTGTCTCAGTTCTTGACTTCTTTTCACTCTTCTATCTACTACCTTCATCTTGGGAAGCACCTACTGGCAGCAATCCCATGGGAGCCTTTTTGTACTTTTGCTTTCTGAGGGGAAGAATTGTTTGAGTGTTGGTTTTCTTTTTTTTTTTTTAAGATTTATTTTTATTTATTTATACAAGAACTGGGGTACAGGCCAGATGCGCGGGAGGGTGACAGGATTCACCAGAGACAGAGCGGGGGAAATACACTGACGAAATACACTGCTGAGGGGAGCAGCGGGCGAGACAGGAGAGGTCTGCCGCAGCATGTGGGACCCTCGCCGGCTGGCCGGGATCAAACCGGCTCTGTAGAGGCTGCAGACAGTTTCACAGCATGGCGCTCAACCTCCTGTGCCACCAGGGAGGCCCTTGAGTCTTGGTTTTCTTCTAGAAAGAGGCTGAGAGGATTTAGCTTTAGTTTCTCTTCTGACATCCATTACCTAATTACAGGTACCTCAGATGTCCCTGCCTATCTATAAAACCGGGACAACACAATGTCTTGGGGGAATTAATACCCGGTCTATGAAGAACTTTAGATCAGGATGAATACCAGACATTCCCTGCTTTTCAAAAATCTTTGTTATGCCACTTAGTACCTACATTAGTACTTGTTTTTGATGAAAGAAATCTGAAGATTCATTGGGATTCCAGGTCAGTGGAATGGGTAGGACGCATTTATGAACTTATCTCCCTCTTTTTCTCCCTGAGTTATTCATTTCCCCATTTCCCCTTCCTTTGTAAATAAACCTTTTATCAACCTTTTGTGTATGTCTTCAGTTTAGCATTAATAAGTCCCCTTAAAGCACGCGGATGATGACCCACAGTCAGGCAACCCGTTTTATATCAGGGTTTGTCCTGTAACATCTTGGGCCTCTGTGTGGACTTTTAACCAGGGCTCAGACAATTAGAGGCTCTTTCCTGAGACTTTGCATTTGCAAGGAGTGTTGATTTTCATGGAGTGAGAACAAGGTCAAAGACAGTCAGAGATCATTCAGTGATTGGATTGAATTGAAAGTTCAGTAGATGGCGACAAGCATATTGGACTGATGGCGCATCCTGTGCTGACTGACCCCTATGCCATGTGTCCTGTGTTCCTATTCCGAGGCTAATTTTCCAATTTTCCTGAACTTTTTTTGAGATAATCAATGTTTTTCCAATAGGTTGGTTTTTTTCTGTACAACTTAGCTGGTGTTGCTTTACTAATCGCAAAAGCATTAGCTGTTTCATATTCTATGTGAGAATAAGTCGCATGGTATTATTCTGTACCTGGTCCAATTCTAGACCAGGAAGAATTAATTTTAAAACTACTATTACATTAAGGATCCAACTGACAGGAAAGTATATCTTTTGCAAAGAATGTTGTGCTATAACTTGCTTGCTCAGTGTACTTACTTGCTACTCATCTTTTGAATGGATCAAAGTCTAATCAGGGACAGGCCACAGATCTTTGAAACCATCTCCTCCAAACCCCTCATCTTACAAATAAGAAGATCAAGGCTCAGGCAGACTAAGTGATTTACCCCAAATTGCATTAGTGGAAGAGGAGGGTTTATAGTCACACACAACTAATGGAGAATTGTGTCAATTGGCAGGAAAGACAGACAGTGTGAGGAGGGGATTGTCAAAGACAAATATCTATGTAATGCCAGGATGGGCCATTGAGCAGGTTTTCTATGATCTGAGCAGACGGGGGTGAAGGAGAGTTCTGGAGCCCTCGGTGGCTTTCTCAGGCTTTTATTGAGCTTTTACATGTAGTGCAGCAACCAGGTACACAGCAGGAAGGGGTTCCGGGGGGCCAGGAGGCCAGCAGCAGCCTCCAAGATTCTGGCAAGTCTTCACTCTGAGTTTCTTTCTCCCCTTCTCTCTCTCCTGCCTCTTCTGCTTCTGCTTCTCTTGGTGACTATCTCAGTACTGCTCCCCTGCAGGAACTTGTCACCTTTTTAAAACTCCTATGAATCTGACTAGAACTTCTGAACTTCTGAAACTTAGGTTCCCTCTTTTGGTCTGGATATTGACATACTTAGTGGAATTAGATTTGCTGCTGCAAGTCAGTGACACTTTCTGGTCATTAGGTAGAACTATTCCTTGATTTTGAGGTATTTGATTTATATGTTGGGCAGATATCAGTTAAATGGACTGTAGGGTAACTGGTTTTCAGGCTTTTCTGCCCTCTGCCATTAGGATTGTATGCCTGATAGGGTACCTACATTTGTTACATTGTTATAAGTTGTATTGTTTACTTCTGTGGGCCATGACTGTAGTGTTGAGCTATTCTGTAAGAGAAGCAAGAGAGAAAGAGGCAAGAGAGAAGCAGGAGAGAGAAGGGGAGAAAGAAGGCCAGAGAAACCCAGAGTGAAGACTAGCCAGAGGCTTGGAGGCCTACTGGCCTGCTGGCCCCTAGGAACCCCTGCCTGCTGTGTACCTGGTTGTTGCACTACATGTAAAAGCTCAGTAAAAGCCTGAGAAAGCCACCAAGGTCTCCAGGACTCCTCCTTTACTTGTCTGGTCTGCGCCAATCATAGATATCCTGCTCTGTGCCCTTCCTGGCACTACCTGGATCCTCCCAATAAGTCATTTGAAAGAATGAAAATTGACTCATTAGGCTTAAAAATAGATAGTTAAAATAATACTGCTTTCTCAGGCATCCCTACCACGCACTATGTTTTAATATTATTGACAGATGGGATTTGTTGAAAGCGCTGATGTGCTTCAGGATAACTCATCTCTTCTGCATTATTACTGCCTCTTAGAGTTGCTTTTTGTTTATCATTTGGTTTGTGCCCAATATAGATCTTCATACTATTTTTTAAAATATCATTGCTGGATGAGTACAGGAACTACTGGGGAAGAAAACTGTTTCCAGTCCCAGTTGGTGACAATGTAGGGAATGGGGATGTCCCAGGAAAGAAAAGACTGGTCAATCCAGGAAAAACTGGGACCACCCTTTGTGGAAAAAAAAGTCCAGAATATGAACTTATTTCTATGAAAAAGGAGTGTTCAAACAAGAACCACTACTTCAAGACTGAAGTTGTAGCTCCTACTTAACCAATATATAGAAGAAAGAAAAAAAAACTAAGAAACCATCACAAGGTTAAGAAACAATTTTAAATAATGTATATTTAAAGTTTTGAAAAATGTGCAGTGATTGTTTTTACAAACACCATGATGTAACTAATTGTTATATTTTGTGTTAAAGTAATAGTTAGGTGATGACAACTAATCATTGTAAAATAGGATGACTTGATCACTTGTGGATTTATGTCAACCTTACATTATTTCTTAGAGAACAGGAAGCTTAAGATATAAAAAAAAAAAAAATTAACAAGCAATAATGTTACAGGGCAACCCCATTCTAAAACGGGTTGCCTATGGGTCCTCACCCACATGCTTAACAGGGACATACACTGCAGGCACACACAAAAGGTTAACAAAGTTTTATTTACAAGGGAAGGGGAATGAGGAAATGTACAACTCAGGGAGTAAGGTGGGAGATAAATTCTTAAATGCATCCTACCCGTTCCGCCAACCTGGAATCCCAAGTGGCCTGCCGAGACCAAACCTGCCTGGCCAAGAGTAAGAGCCAAGTGAGCCCCGACCCTACTAGCATGGCTGGTTTTTATTTACAAACTGAGAAAATGGCTGCTTAACTCCGCCCTTAGGGCCTTGCAACTTCCCTTTAGGGATCATGGTATTTGTAGTTCCCAGCTGTCTTGATGGAGCGGGCGTGGCATCCACAAAGCCTCTATGGAATTCACTCAAGACATCCTTTCCCCCTAACAATAACACTTTCAGTTTTGCTTCCAACTCAAAAGAAATCATTTTAAGGATGAATATTAAAATGGTTTATTAGATGTTCATACAGATGTAATGTAATCTGTATCTTTTAAATGCCTATGGAAAAATTCCTGCGTGTCAAGGCTTCTTGGAAAAGAAAAACTGACTTTTGGGAGGGTCACATTTTTAGTGGTCAAATTTTAAGTGTTCCTTGATTGTTTAAGAGTGAATGATTATGATTGACCGTGCTTGCAATAGGGTAAGAGAGTTTATTCAGGGTATTCTGGGCAGAGAGTTTTCAAGATCTTATACAAGGTCCTTATCTGACTGAATTGTAGCTTAAAACAAAAAAACAGGAAGACATTTCCAGCTTCCTAATAGATCCTGGCAGAGCATCCTGACTAGCATGCTGTTTGGAGTTAATCGATGTAGCTGAAGTCACTGTGTGACCCTCTGGTCAAGTAATTTTTTGCAATTGAGCCAGGCTCATTACTTCTTCTGATCCTTTTTTTGTACACTTTATACTTTGCAGCCCTTTCTCCTCTCTGCTTTTCTAAATCTTACATCTCCCCAAGAAAGCTAGCCTTTGTTCACTACTACGACATGTTGATCTTTTGTGAGCTCCTATAATGTATATTGGTAGAAGTCATTTCGTCTTAATATATATGTAGATTATTCTTTTTAAAAATTTATTTATTTATTTATTTATTTATTTATTTACTCAGAGGTGCGGGGGATGAGAGGATTCACCAGAGACAAAGTCGGGAGCAGAACAGGCAGATCAACTGAAATACACTACTAAGGAGAGCAGTGGGCAAAACAGGAGAGGGCTGCTGTGCAGGCCTTTATGAAAGCTATTTGGGTTAGCTTCCTGGTTGGGGATCGAACTCAGGCTGCAGCAGTGATAATGTGATAGTGCTGAGACTTAACCCCTATGCCACCAGGGAGGCCCTGTAGATTATTCTTTATGTTTTGCCCTCTTGGCAAAATTAGCAGTTCTTTGAGGTCCAGGGTTGTGACACCCATCTTTGAATTGATGACAGCAACACCTCAGTACCAGTTAAGGCACTGAATTACTGATTGACAGCCCCACACAGTGTGGTGACTCATTTTAAAACTCTGTAGAGAGAGGAAATCAGAATGCAGAGAAGAGGACTGCTTCCAGATTTCCATGTCCAGATTCAGCTTAAGGCTCATGATGGGATTCTAGAGATATCCCAGGTTAAGCTAACATGAGCAGGTTTCTGTGACTTGTTACAAAGACATGTGGACCTGACAAAATGAAGTGAGCTGGAATGTAGTTGTGTAAGGAAATGTGCAATGTCTCAGATGAGCCTTTATGATATGACTGAGGCAGTGAACTGTGGGGACCGCTGAAATGCATTTAATAACTCTGAAAACTTTTACTGAGAGTCTTTTGAGCATAGGAAAAAATTCTAGGTTTGTGAGGATAGCAGCTACTTTTGGTGCCTCATGTAATATTCCCTTGGACACCTTTAATTTAGCTGGGCCCACATTACCTAATAATAAACTTGAGAATATACCCTCTAAAAACTTTCCTCCTTTTCTACTTTACTCCCTCATTTTTGCTTCATAGGATAATATCCCATATAAACTATTGGTTCACTGACCTTTCTAGGTTCTGTTCAAAAGGGAACTTGTGGTAAAACCAAGAGATATATAAGATATGATCTTTGCTCATTGGGGTGTTTTAAACTTACATGGAGCATTTGGACATAAATTCATGGACAACAGTGAAATGAAAACAAAAGTGAAATTTAAATTGAATAATACAGAGTAGTACAGATTCTAGTCTATTGGTTAGTATAGACTTTATTAAATTTTAGTGCTAATTCTTCCAGCTCTGATAACTCTTAACTAGAAAGATTTGGTTCTTCCAGAATTCTTTCTTTTGATATTTTATTAATCTCATATCTCACTGAAGCACTCTGTTCTCAGCTAAGTATGAAGAGGTGGGATTGGGTACATTTTGTACCATATCCTTAGTGATCTGTAATTATATCCTGTCATTCAAATGCTTTTCTATTCAACCTCACAGAGCTTAAACATCCCTTAACATTTTGCTTCTCCTAATACTAAATGGAACAGTTAGGTCTTCACAAAATTATCTTGGAACATTTCTTCAGAGTAAACAAAATGAATTAAAGTTATCATTTTGTACTTGGGGCCAATTATTTCAAGTAAAAAAAAGAAAAGAAACTTAATTTTTTAATTGCAAAGTTAATATAATAATATAAAGAAAATTTTTAGTGAGGAAAAACACCAATAGAAACATACCATCAAAATGTGTTATTTTCACTTTATGGAATTTTATAATTGGCTGCATTAAAAGTATTTCGAATACACAATTGTCAGCAGCATCTACTAGGCAGCTCAGAAGTGTAATAAAAGCTGATTTCTCAAGTAGTCTATTAAATGGACTAGGTTGCTGAGAATACTTAGACATGTGGCTGTGTTGTATGATATATATTGATCACTGATTTTTTTGGGGGGTGGTGAGAGCTATGCTATTTTTTTTAATTTCCAAAACTCTTTCTTGGTATTTAAATATTCTTTTTTCTAAAGCATCGTTCTCTGGTTTCATAGTTACATTTACCTTCTTTAATTTCTCTGATTAAAGATCACTTTGACATTTTCTTCTCTTCTTTTCATTATCTCTGAATTCATATTTTCCATGCCATGTTCTCACAATTTAAAATGTAAGCAAAATCCCAGAGTTTAATCTCATGGGCTCTGATTGACTCAACTCAAATTATTTGCTCATTTTTGAACCAGTCACTGTGTAGGAGACCGCAGTTTTCCAGTTGGTTAAGAGTGGATCAGCAGAGTGCAGTTTCAAAGACTAGAAAAAAGAGCAGAGGGTCTTTGCCAAAAAAAAAAAAAAAAAAAAGCAAGTATGCCTAAAATAGTGCCTTAGAGGTTTTAGAGGTTTCCTCCTCAAGAACCTGGTCAAAAAGACAATGACTGAATTCCCGAAGTGACCAGCCACTCACAATTTCAAGGAAACCCAGTTTACCCCCAGACAATCATGCTTTTTAGGAAAGTCTTATATAGGAAAGCCCAAATCCAACTCTTCCTTTAGCTGTCATCTATGACCCTAGTTCTGCCTTGCGTTGTGTAGGCAGCTCTTATGTTCCCAGGCCTTTCTTTTCAGTCTAAATATCACCCGTTGTCATAACTCTTCCTAATTTGACAGCATTTTGGATCTCTTCTTCCCCGTAGACGCTCTGTTTCCCCCCATAGAGTATATGCACTTTTTGTATAGCTTGTGCAATCCAGATTTTACAGTACCAGGATTTGGTATTTTCATATTGATTGTTGATTCAAATTGAAGTTGATTCAAGTTATTTTCTGAATATAATCTAAGAATATGTGGGGTTCATTTATTCACTCATATATTGAGCTTCTAGTATAATTCGCAAACATTTGTTACACATGAGAAGCATTGGGGAAACTTAAAAATCCTGATGCCCAGGTCACACCTCAGACCAAGATTGGACTATATGGGATGAAGAGATAAGGTTTCTGAACCAGTAACTTCCTAGGTGATTTTAGTGCTCAGCCAGAGCAGAGAACCCACTCACAGTAAGGAGGGCAATTTGCTTTACTTAGTCTATCTAAATGTTAATCACATCCAAAAATATCTTCACAGAAACATCTAGAATAATATTTGACTAACTATCTCAGTACTTTATGACCTAGCTGAGTTGACACATAAAATACAACACATCTTGTATTAGTTTTCTATTGCACTGCAAAAATATCATCACAAACTTGGCAGCTTAAAACAACACATATTTATTATATCACAGTATTTGTAAGCCAGGATCCTGCTTTACTATGTGAAAGAACCACCTTAAAAATATGATATCGGGCCTCTCCTGGTGGCGCAGGCGGTTGAGCGCCATGCTGGGAAGCTGTCTGCAGCCTCTGCAGCGCCAATTTGATCCCGGCTGGCCAGCGGGCGAGGGTCTCACATGGCAGGGCAGGAGTCTCCTGTCTTGCCTGTTGCTCCCTTCAGCAGTGTACTTCGTCAGTCTGCCTGTTCTATTCCCCTCTCTGTCTCTGGTGAATCCTCTCATCCTCCTGCGCATCTAGCCTGTACCCCAGTTCTTATATAAATACATAAATCTTAAAAAAAAAGAATTAAAAAAATATGATATCAATGGTTGTAGGTTTCCTTGAGTATGTTTCTTAGAAACTGAATTTCAGGCATAGCCTCTGGCTAATGTTAATCACTTTCTACATGAGATTATTCATGAAACCCCATCAGAGAAAGCAACCTGGAGCTACACAGCTATTTGGCCATCCAATTATTGAGGTTCCTGAAAAAAGTGGTTATATTAATGCTGGGTAAAAGTGTAGTTTTTTTGGGTAATTATCTCAGTTAGGTTGATAATTTCAGGAGAATTGTGTCTGAATTTATTTAACTGAACTCATACAGCATTAAAATGAGCGTCATGTTCTGGTGGGAACTTAAGAAGAGCTTTTGAAATTATTTTCAACCATGAAAGTGTAGTCTTGTCTTTTATGACTGTGAATTAGAGGCCATCTGTGAAGCTGCTGAGTTTTAAAGAAAAGCCTTCATTTAGACTGACATTTATCTTGTAATGTGGCAGTAGAAAAAATTCTGAAACATTTGCAGAACAAAGGTTAAGGCCACACTTTCTCAGGGTAATGTTTATAGAACATAAATCTTCACAAAATAAGAAGTTGGTTTATTGTTTATATTTAACTACAGTTTCTATCGTGTGTTTTCAAGAATCATATTAAATAAAGTAGATTCACTGAGGAAAGAAAGGAAAAGGATGAAGGTTGAGTTACTCTCAGCCTTTGTTAGGAGGGGAAAAATCTAATGAATCTTCATGGAAGCCTTTTTCAAACTGTCTCCTGATGCTTCCTGACTTTAGAACATTTCCTCCAATTTTTATTGTGAATATTTTCAAACACATAAAAAGTTGAAAGAATATTGTAATGACATTGGCATATCCTCTGTGAGTCCTGAGTACTGAAAGAACGGATGGTGTAGTTCTTGTTCAAAGGCTGGCAGACTTGAAACTTAGGAAGAACTGTTTTCATTTGAGTCTGAAAGCAGAAAAAAAAAACAATGTCCCAGTTCAAAGGCAGTTAGGCAAGAAGAATTTTCTCTTACTTGGGGGAAAGTTCAGCCTTTTGTTTTATTTAGGCCTTCAACTGATTGGATGAGGCCCACCCACATTAAGGAGGGCAATTTGTTTTATTCAGTCTATCTATTTAAATATTAATCTCACCCAAAATTATCCTCACAGAAACATCTAGAATAATCTTTGCCCAACTATCTGGGTACCTTATGACCCAGCTGAGTTGAAACAAAAATTTAACCATCACACCCAGTATTAGTTTTCTATTCCACTGCAAAAATATTATCACAAACTTAACAGCTTAAACAACACATAGTTATTAGTTCATAGTTCTGTGAGCCATGATCCTGAGCATGGCTGAGCTGGGTCCTGTTCTTAGGATCTCGTATGACTATAAGGTCTCACAAGGTGTCAACCAGGTCTGTGGTCTCATCTAATGCTTTACTGGGATCCACATAAAAGCTTATGCAGCTTGCTGCAGAATTCAGTTCTTTGAGAGCTTGAATTTCTTGCTGATTGAAAGCTGGGTGCCATTGTCACCTCCTAGAAACCACCACAATTTCTTTCCATGTAGGGCTTTCAAAAATGGTCAAAGCTAGCAAGGTAGAGAGACTTCACTAGGACAGAAACTGTGCAACTTAATCACATAATCAAGTATACATTATCACATATATCCTGTCATTTTGTCTAGAAGCAAGTCATAGATTCTGCTTACACTCAAAGATAGGAGGGTCATACAAGAGTACGAACACCAGGTGGTAGGGATCATAGGGGTCACCATTCTAAGTCTGTACATCACAAGTTTCTATTTAGATTCAAGAAATATTAACATTTTGCCACACCTGCTTTCTCTTTCTGTCTTATAGATACATATGTAGATACAAACATACATTTTGGGGAACTATTTCAAAAATGTGTCTCATGATTAATATTTCCCTCTTTAGATACTTATAACATTCATCTCCTAATAGTAATACATTGCTCATAATAACAACACTTATCAAGCTATTTTCAAGAAAATTAATAACCTATTCAATCACTTATATTGAGATCATGTTCGAATTTCCACAATTGTAAAAAACACACCTTTTATAAAATGTTTAAACCAAAACCTCAGTCAGGTTTCATGTATTATATTTGGTTATGTCACTTTATATTTGGTTATGTCTCTTTTGCTCAGTTATGTCTCTAAATGTAAAACATTTTTTGCTTATATTTTATACACATTAATGTACAAAAATCACTAGAGGTTATAGACAGCATTATAGGTAAGAAAAAGTAACAATAGATCTAAAGATTGGGAAGGAAAAAAGAAAACTGTCTTTATTTACAGATGACATGATGCATACAAAGAAAACCACAACTATTATAATAAATAAATTCAATGAGATCGTAAAATAAGGTCTTATGTAAAAATCATTTTTGTATACTGAGAAGAAAAAACTAAAATGAAGTTAAAAATATGTTAATTATGACAACATCAAAAACACTGCATTTACACAAAGAAACCTAACAGGAGTATGTAAGACTTCTCCTCTATGCTGAAAATTATAAAATGTTGATGAGAGAAATTAAAGAAGACCTAGATAAATAGAAATAAATTAATTCACAAAAATTAATCTTTCGAGTCATAGTTCCAATCAAAATCACAGAAGCTATTTTTGTAGAACTTGACAAGATAATGCTAAAATTTATGTGAAACTGCAAAGCACCTAGAGTAGTCAAGGCAATGAAAAAGAACACATTTGGAAGATTTATACTATAAGATTCTGAGACTTAGTATGGAGCTAGAATAATCAAGACAGTGTAGTTTTAGCTCATGGAAAGACAAATAGATCAATGGAACAAAGTGGAGGGTTCAGAAATATATGCTAGCATATATAGTCACTTGATATAGGATGACAGTACTACTACAATATAAAGGGGGAAAGTATAAACTTCTCAACTGATGACCTTGGAACAATGGAATATTTATGAAAAAAATGAAACAAACCTTACCTCATAGCATATATAAGAATTAATCTAAGGTATATTATTGATCTAGATGTGTGAGGTAAAACAATACAATTTCTGAAAGATGCAGATCTCAAGGAGGTAAATATTCCTAAAACAATAAACAAAAAACATTAACCATAAAAGAAAAATACTAATAAACTGGACTTCATTAGAATAAAAAATGGCTGTTCATGAGAAGACAAATTAAGAAAGTAAAAAGCTAGTCACAGATTGAGAAGATAGCTTCAGTGCATACATTTGGCAATATTTTCAGATTCAAGAATCTACAGAACTCTTATACTAAAAAAGAAAAAATCAACCCTTGTTTTAAAAAATGGGCAAAAGAATTACAAAAATTTCACAAAAAAAGATATCCAAATGACCAATGAACATTGAAAAGATGCTTGACACCATCAGTCATAATACATATTAAAAACCACAATGAAATTCCATTAAAAAGTCATCAGAGGGCCTCCCCGGTGGCGCAGCAGTTGAGCGCTGGGTTGCAAAGCTGCCCGCAGCCTCTGCGGCACCTGTTCGATCCCCATCTGCTCCCCAGCCACGGGAGGAGGGTCCCACATGGTGCACAGACCTCTCCTGCCGCCCGCTGCTCCCCTCAGCAGTGTACTTTGGTCCTTCTGCCTGCTCTGCTCCCTGCTCTGGCTCTGGTGAATTCTCTCACCCTCCCGCACTTCTGACTGTACCCAGTGCTTGTGTAAATAAATCAATCAATCAAAAAAAAAAAAAGTCATCAGAGTGGCTAAAATTGAAAAAAAGGCAAATCCAAGAGTTAATGAAGTTTGGAAATATTAGAACTCTCATCTATAGCTGCAGAGAGTAAAGTTGGTACAACCGCTTTGGAAAATGTTTAGCAGTATCTGTTAAAGTCAAACATATGACTAACCAGCAACTCACCAATTCACTCTTAGGTTTATAACCAAACAGAATGAGTGTCTATATCCACTGAAGGAGTTATTCATAATTCAAAATTGGAAACTCCTATACAGGAGTTATACGTAATTCAAAATTGGAAACAACCCAAATATCCATCAGTAGGAAGATAAGTAAACATAATGTGCTATATTTATATGATTACTCTACAACAACTTTTAAAAAAAACTATTGAGACATGCAATAGTAAGATTGACTTTCACATACACTGAGCAAAAAAGGGTCACACACCAAAAAGGTTAGACATAAGTTAGGTGAAGTTAAGGGCAGGGATAATAAATCAAATGTGATAGAAGTCAGAAGAGTAATAGTGTGTGTGTGTGTGTGTGTGTGTGTGTGTGTGTGTGAGAGAGAGAGAGAGAGAGAGAGAGAGAGAGAGAGAGAGAGAGAGAGACTGGCAGGGGTATCATGAAACTTTATGGGGTGCAGAGTATGTTTTAATTCTTGTTCTGGGTGATGATGACAGTGTACATATGAATGAAAACTCCACCTAAGTGTATATGTTGTGATTCATGTACTTTATGCACATCACTGTATGTGTTGTGCCACAATAAAAAAGTTTTAAAAGAAAGAAAAGAAATATAAACCATAGTCACAGGGATTTAAGCTCCATGTGTCAACTGTTTCTCTCTCCACATAAGACATCTTTCCCTTCATCTTCCTAGAAACTGGGCCACCCTCTAGCTTCCTTCCTTTTGCTATCTCCTCTCTGAGACCAGCCATTCAGCTCTGCTCTGGAGCCCTTGGAGGCCTCCTCCAACTCCATCACTCACCTCTCATTTTTATCTGCTTCGTGAATATTTTTCCCTTTAGCTAACCTGTAAGTACATGTTTTCCCTATTTTAATCCTTCTCTAGAACAAATGGTTCCCAGTATGGTTTCTTGTGTCCACAGTGAAGATAGCTAAGTACATTACTGGCAGAGCTGGGCAAGTTCTGGAAAGAGCCTCATGGAAAGTGTAAGAAAGATAGCCCATTCCAAAGTCTATCAGGGAACATCTATCCCTAACCACCATTCCCCCCACCTCCCACACACACACACAAAACTCTGAAATTGCAGTTTGTCTTTGTCCCTAGGCCAGAACAAATTCTTAGTTAAGGCAAACACCATTAGTCTTTGTCAGAAAATGATGATTTATTCTGTTTCTGTCCACCGCAGACTGCTAAACATGCTAGAAGGGATTGAGCAGCTAGCTAGTCTTCGGGGTGGTGGATTTTCTTCCAATTACAATGTGTGTCCCTATACAGGCATCACCCCTGCAGGGAGGTGTCTTCCCGCTGTGGCCACCATGGATCCTTTCACTCTCACAAGTTACCTTCTCTTGACCTATAATCTCAAATGCTTCCAGAGTTTGATGCTCCACAGAGAAACCTCCACCCTGGCCTCTTGTGTTGAGCAACAGGCTTATAAACCAGCTGCAGAGCCACTCAACATCTCCACCCCTCAAACTCTGCCTGTCCACATGGGAATGAGCATCTCCCCACATGCTTCCTTCCTGAGCTCCCTCTCTGGGGGGTAGCAGCCTTCTTCTCCCTAGTCTCTGAAGCTTGAAGCCTGGGAATTATCTTCTCATTCTTTCGCTTCCCTAATTCCAAAACAGCCACTGAGTTCTATCAATCCTGCCTTCTGGACTCTCGGGAGAGCCTCAGCTCCTCTCTTATACACTGTTGGTTCATCTGCTCAGGTCCTTATCATCTCTCTCTGAGATAGTCACAGATCTCTGTGCTGTCTCTCTGCCCTGTTTTGGCTCTCACCAAGTTCTGCCTTCCTCCACCCACCCAGGATACCCCCTATAAAAAGTCAATCTGAGATAATTCAATTAATTACTGAGATGAAGCCACTAGTCTGAATTTTTTCAGGACTCCCCAGGGGGCATGGAATAAAAAATTACTTAGGGGCCCCCCCTGGTGGCGCAGCTGTTGAGTACTGGGTTGCGAGGCTGCCTGCTGCTTCTGCAGTGCCAGTTCAATCCCCGGCCACTGGTGAGGGTCCCACACACACAAAAAAATAATAAATTACTTAGCAAGACATTCAGGTTCTATTTTTTTTTGAAGATTTATTTATTTATGCATACAAGAACTGGGATAAAGGCCAGATATGCGGAAGGGTGAGAGGATTTACCGGAGACAGAGCAGGGAACAGAACAGTGACTGAAATACACTGATGAGGGGAGCAGCAGGAGAGACAGAAGAGGTCTGCCGCACCATGTGGGTATCTCACCGGCCAGCCAGGATCGAACCCTCACTGCAGAGGCTGCAGACAGCTTCACAGTGCTGTGCTCAACCGTCTGCACCACCTGGGAGGCCCACATTCAGGTTCTACATGATACTTTAGCCTCTACTCCTTTCTGAGCTCTGTTTTGTCTTAAACTTTATGTTCCAGCAAATTCTAGAGTATTTCTGTTGCATGTAATTCCCTACAATCTCTTCAATTCTGTGTTTTGCATATTATTATTCTTTGCTCAGAGTGTCCATAGTCTTTCCTCACCCAACCCTCTTCCATGGCTTGAACACCTGACAAACTCCTCTTCATCCTTTCAATCTCAGTTCAGGTGTCACCTCCTGTTTTGATTTCTTCAGCCAATCCTAAGTTCCCTTTTCCTTATCTCATACTTTACCCACTAACTTGTGCTTTTACACCTTCACTCTATGCTTGCATGGTTGTTTTTCAAATAGATATGAGATCAGGAACCATGTTTAATTTAATTTTTAATTGCTACTGCCAATATGACTTATAGTAAAAGTTCAAGAAATCCTTGATGAATGAAAGAATGAGGACAGGAATCATAACATTGGGTCTGTCGGGGGTTGCAGTGTGGGGCGGGGGTTTAATTTCACAGATATAATATTGTTTGATCCTGGACTGTCAACTGCATGAGGCAGATTGTGCATCACTTATATTTACCTCAATATCCTCATTGCTGAGCACAGTGCTGGAAAGCATGCAATAGGAATATTTTGTATAGAAGCACAATGAATGATTTTTTTTAGAAGATTTATTTATTTATTTATACAAAAAACAGGGTACAGGCCAGATGCGCGGGAGTGTGAGAGGATTCACCAGAGACAGACGGGGAACAGAACAGGCAGACTGACTGAAAACACTGCTGAGGGGAGCAGTGGGCATGACAGGAGAGGTCTGCAGTGCCATGTGGGACTCTCGCCGGCTGGCCGGGATCGAACCAGTGCTGCAGAGGCTGCAGACCGCTTCACAGCATGGCACTCAACTGCCTGTGGTGCCACCAGGGGAGGCCCACAATGAATGATTTTTGAGTGTATGAACGGTAGTTTTGTGGGCTGGGGCAGGAGCAACTATCATAATAGTGGAGGAAAGGGGTCTGGGAGATGTTAGATAACCTTTTAGAGGTTAGATAACCTATGTGAACAAGCCCAGCATGAGGATGTCTGGCCTGGCACAAGATGGAGGAGAGGGTGGGAGGGTGCCTTCTTAGACCAACACTTTTCTGGACCAGGCAGTTGATTGTGTAGGGTAGGGTGGCCTCAAGCAGCAAATCCTTACTGGGGTATAATGTGATCTAACTTTAAAGGGTGAACTGGGACAATCAATTAAATGAAGAAAGAGAAAATGAGTTAGTGGTGTGGGGAGGTGGGTTATATTATAAGGGACACACAGGGGAAAAATAGACACAACCTTCCCCTTTACGTATGTGTGCATCTTTATGGTCAATACCCTGTCCCATCTAATGACATGAGTTGTTTCTTGTGAGGGTTTGTTCCTTGCACTGAAGGATTTCAATGACTTTTCCAAGGTGGACCCAAGATTTAAACCCAGGCCTTCTTTCCTTGAGTCCAGCTCCTTCCACTATTTTAGGACTAGGAACATTGTCTGTGCAGACCTTGACAGTGGGCTATGCAAAAAAAAAAAAAAAAAAAATGGTGCATATTAAGTGTATTTTAATGACACTGAGAAAAACTGCAATTGTGAATATGAGTGGGAGGAAACTACCAGTGAGGCAAACCAAATCCCCTCTCAATTTAAGCTAGACCAGTAGGAGGGTCCCATGAAACTGAAAATAGGCCCCATATCAGAGTGCTTATTTGTACCAGGCATCTGCTTTTTCTGCTGTCTTTTCATCCAAACCATCAGGAGTTCTGGTTCCCCCCTCCCACTACCTCCACCTGCCCCCCCCCCCCCCCCCGGACTGGGACAGGTAGACAGGCAGGCGGTCATCCAGGCACGTGGGCTTCTGTCCTTCAAGTCTCAAGGCTGCAGAGCGCAAAGAATGTCATTATCATGGTTTCTATCCACGTGTGGCCTTTTGACGCACAAGCTAATGAATATATTCCAGGTACAAAGCGTTCTTTCCCACTAGCTGTTCCCTGCAGGTCTCAAACGAGACAATTACCCGGTTCCACTTAACAGAGTGACTCAAGGACGGATCTGAGGGCTGGCTTGTGTTGAAGCCTGGCTGTTTTCTGCCCTCTTCCCCAGCTTTAGAATTTGTGTTGAAAAGTTAAAGTACAAAACGCTGAAGCTCCCGCCATCGCACCCCACGCATCGGCCTGTGGGGGCAGCAGGCTCGCCAATGCTCAGGGCGAGCGGCGCTCAGCTCTGCTTTTCAGACGCTGAATGGGCGGGTTCCTGACTCTGAGCAGTGACAATAGCGGCCTGGCGGGGTTTACTCACCCCTTCGTTTTTCTAAAAGGATGCCCCTACTTGATGATTACCAACCTGGGGGTCACCTTTTGAAATCAACTGAAAAGAGCTTATCTTATAATCAACATTTCCCAGAAATCACTCACAAGTCAGGCTAAGAAAAGAAATAGTTTTGACAAACTACATTCGATGTGCATTACAGGCAAAAGTTTGCAGAGCTGAAGGCCAGCTCTGAATATTTTCAGATTTGGTTTTCCAAAGGAATGCTGGCAGCACTGCTAAAAAGCAGCAGTGAGATGTCCCCTGTTTGAGCTGCATTTCTGGCACAGGGGAGACAATTTTAAGTTATTCACTTTCCCTTTTAAATTTAAGCTTGAAAAATTCACTGAACCATGTAGAAGAAGGTGACAGTTAATATCAAATCATAAACCAAAAATATCCAATGTGGTTGACATTCTGGTTAGTGGGAACCACAAACTCTTTCAGAAAAAACATCCTGATAGACTAACAAATGTGATGTTAGCACTTAAACTTCCCCCAAAAAGCTTTCTGATGTGAAAACGAAATAACTCCAAGGAGCCATATAGCACAATCACAATTTCAATTACATTGACTATTGTGATTGATAGCTTTTTGTGTTAATTTGGCTATAGACTAGGTGATTTAATCAGATACTAATCTCAGTGTTGCTATGAAGGTATTTTATAGATAAAGTTAACAACTATAATCAATTAACACAATGTGGGTGGGTCTAATGCAACCAGTTGAAGACTTTAAGAGCAAAAACAGGTTTTCTGGAGGAGAAATTTTGCCTTAAGCTTCCATCAACTCTTGGCTGATGTTCCAGCCTAATATATATTGATAGATACTATTAGTCCTGTTATGACCAATACATGTATATATATCCAGGTAATAGCCAGAGCTTTTATTTTTTTATTTTTTATATATATATTATTTTTTTACATCATCGTTCATTTTTAAACACTATTTGCTTCCCCCCTCCCCCTCAGGTGTAGTCCCCATGGAATTTCCTTCCCCAATGCACCCGTGCACCATCACCTCAGTCCCCTGTGTTCCTCCCTCCCTCCCTCTGGTCCCTCTCCCTCCTCCTCCCCTGCAGGATGTCTCTGATTTATAATTGTCTGTTTTTGCTTTGCTGTGTTTTGTACTGTTATTATTTGTTTATACTGATATCTTATTTGGTTCCGCTATATTCCTGCTATAAGTGAAACCATCTGATATTTTTCTTTGCTTTCTGGCTTATTTCGCTGAGCATAATTCCTTCTAGCTCCATCCACATTGCAGCGAATGGCATGAGTTTATCTTTTTTGATTGCTGAATAATATTCCATTGTGTATATATAACACATCTTCTCGATCCAGTCATCTATTTTTGGACATTTGGGTTGTTTCCAGGTTTTACCTATTGTAAATAGTGCTGCAATCAACATAGGGGTGCAGGTGTTCTTTTGAATTAATGTTTTTGTGTCCTTTGGGTAGATCCCTAGGAGTGGAATTGCTAGGTCCTATGGTAGTTCCATTTTTAGTAGACTGAGGAACCTCCAGACAGCTTTCCATAGTGGTTGGACCAGTCTGCACTCCCACCAGCAATGTAGGAGAGTTCCTTTTCACCACATCCTTGCCAACATTTGTTGTTGCTAGTTTTTTTTAATATGTGCCATTCTTACTGGTGTAAGGTGGTATCTTAGTGTGGTTTTGATTTGCATTTCCCTGATGATAAGGGATGTTGAACACTTTTTCATATGCCTGTTGGTCATTTGCATTTCCTCTTTGGAGAAAGGTCTTTTAAGTTCTTTTGCCCATTTCTTGGCTGGATTGTTTACTTTGTTTTTGTTGAGTTGTGTGAGTTCTTTGTATATCTTTGTGGTCAGTCCCTTATCATTTGTATGGAGGACAAAAATTTTTTCCCAGGGCCTCCCTGGTGGCGCAGCAGTTGAGCACTGGGTTGCGAAACTGCCTGCAGCTTCTGCAGCACCAGTTTTATCCCTGGCTGTTGGGCGAGGGTCCCATATGGCGCGCAGACCTCTCCTGCTGCCCGCTGCTCCCCTCAGCAGTGTGATTCATCAATCTGCCTGTTCTGTTCCCCGCTCTGGCTGTGGTGAATTCTCTCACCCTCCCATGCTTCTGACTGTACCCAGTGCTTGTATAAATAAATAAATCTTTAAAAAAAATTTTTTTTCCCTATCAGTGGGGTGTCTCTTTGTTTTGGTTAATGTCTCTTTTGCTGTACAGAAGCTTTTCAGTTTGATGTAATCCCAGGTGTTTATCTTTTCCTTGAGTTTCTTTGCTTTGGGTGATGAGTCTTTAAAGATATTACTGACATGTATGCTTTGTAGTGTTTTACCTATATTTTCTTCTATATATTTTATGGTTTCAGGTCTTATGTCCAGGTCTTTTATCCATTTTGAGTTAATTTTTGTGCAAGGTGAGAGGTAGTGGTCTAGTTCCATTTTTTTTTTTTTTTTGCATGTGGTGGTCCAGTTTTCCCGGCACAATTTATTGAACAAACTGTCCATGTTCCATTGCATATTATTTCCTCCTTTGTCAAAGATTAGTTGCCCATAAAAGTGTGGCTTTGTTTCTGGGCTCTCTATTCGGTTCTATTGGTCTGTGCGTCTGTTTTTGTTCCAGAACCAAACTGTTTTAATTATTATGGCTTTATAGAATAGTTTGAAGTTTGGAAGTGTGATACCTCCTTTCTCTTTTGTTTTCATCAGTAGGGCTTTGGCTATTCGTGGTTTTTTGTGGTTCCATATGAATTTCATCAGTATTTGTTCTATTTCTTTGAAGAATGTCATTGAGATTTTTATTGGAATAGTGTTGAATCTGTATATCGCTTTTGGTAGGATGGCCATTTTAATAATGTAATTCTTCCAATCCATGAGCAAGGGATGTCTTTCCATTTCTTTGTGTCTTCTTCTATTTCTTATAACAGTGTTTTGTAATTTTCTTTGTATTGGTCCTTTACCTATTTTGTTTGGTTTATTCCCAAGTATTTGATTTTTGTTGTTTCAATTACAAAAGGTTGGTTTTACTGATTTCTTCTTCAGATTGATTGTTTGTGTATAGGAAGGCCACTGATTTTTGTGTGTTGATTTTGTATCTTGCTACTTAACTAAACTGTCTGATTATTTTGAGTAATTTTTCTGTGGAGCTTTTAGGGTTCTCTATGTATACTATCTTATTGTCTGCAAATAGTGATAGTTTTACTTCTTTCCCGATTTGGATTCCTTGTAAGTCTTTCTCTTGTCTTATTGCTCTGACTAGGACCGCCAGTATTATATTGAAGAGCAGTGGTGAGAGAGGACATCCATGTCTTGTTCCTGATCTTAAAGGAAAGGCCTTCAGCTTTTCGCCATTGAGAGTAATATTGGTTGTGGGTTTGTCATATATGGCTTTTATCATGTTAAGGTATGTTCCTTCTATCCCGAGAATTTCAAGTGCCTTCATCATGTTGGATTTTGTTGAACGCTTTCTCAGCATCTATTGATATGATCATATGGTTTTTATTTTTCTTTTTGTTGATGTGTTGAATTACACTTATCGATTTTCGTATGTTGAACTGTCCTAGTGCCCCTGGGATGAATCCCACTTGATTGTGATGTATTATCCCTTTGATGCATTGTTGGATTCTGTTGACAAGGATTTTGTTGAGGATTTTTACATCAGTTTTCATTAGGGAGATTGACCTGTAATTTTCTTTTTTTGTGCTGTCTTTGGTTTTGGTATTAGTGTAATGTTGGCATTGTAGAACGTATTTGGTCGTATTCCTTCTTTTTCAATTTTTTGAAAGAGTTTGTGTAGGATAGGCACTAATTCACTGCTGATCGTTTGGTAGAATTCATTTGTGAAGCCGTCTGGGCCTGGGCTTTTGTTTTTGGGGTGTGCTTTGATTACTGCTTCAATTTTGCTCCTTGTAATTGGTCTGTTTAGGTGCTCTATTTCTTCTTTATCCAGCTTTGGATGATTATATCATTCTAGGAATTTGTCCATCTCTTCTAGATTGTTGAATTTGTTTGCATATGTGTTCATAGTAATCTCTGATGATTCTTTTGATTTCTACTGAGTCTGTTGTGATTTCTCCTCTTTCATTTATAATCCTATTTATAAGGGTTTTCTTCTGTTTTTTCTTTGTGAGCCTGGCTAAGGTTTGTCTATTTTGTTTATTTTTTCAAAGAACTAACTTTTGGTAATAGCCAGAGCTTTTAAACTAGAAATTCAGAACCTTTCTATTTGGATGAGCCTGCTTTCTGCCCATGTATGAGTTTGTATCAAATGAATTGACAGCATTATTAATTTCAAGCCAAATGGCCACAAAGTACCACAGAGGTGGGATGGGAGTAAGATACTTGGCTTGTCTGGCAGCCTGGGGATGTACAAGGGAGGACTCTGGTGGTTGGAGGACCAGAAGGGGGCATTCAGTAACTGAGGGTTTAGTCTTCCTTCCTCCTTACAGTCTGGAACAGACATTTCAGGACCAAATCTTGAGGTCAGAATGTTGAGATGTCTGTTGCTGATGATCACTAATGGAGAAAGGAAAGGCTTTCTAGTCTAGACAGGAAAGCCAAGCAAGAATATATCCCACAATGGAAGAACACTTTTTACCAAATATCAAGAAAAGGACAATGAGAATGTAGGTGATACATTGAGAATTTAGGTAATACAATGAGAATGTAGGTAACTTCCAAGACTAGTGTGTAATGTTAAAAAAAAAAAAAACAACCTCTATATGATAAAACTATTTCCACGTGCAAAGGATAGTGATGCTCATTCCATTCTTTACCAAAGAGTAAGTAATTCAGTGCCTAGTGTCTGCTCATGAAGGAGCTTCTTTCCCAAAATATGGAGTTCTTTCCTAAGAAGACCTGAGATCAGCTCATATTTCTCACAACCACTAAAGAAAAATTAGCATTAACTCTTTTTTTTTTAAGATTTATTTTTATTTTATTTATACAATACCTGGGGTACAGGCCAGATGTGCGGGAGGGTGAGAGGATTCACCAGAGACAGAGCGGGGAACAGAACAGGCAGAATGACCAAAATATATTGCTGAGGGGAGCAGCAGGCGAGACAGGAGGGGTCTGCCGTGCCATATGGGTCGCTCTGCAGCCGGCAAGGATTGAACCGGCACTGCAGAGACTGCGGACAGCCTCACAGTGCTGTGCTCAACTGCCTGCACCACCAGGGAGGCTCAGCATTAACTCTTCTTAATATTTTGATTACAAACACCTCAAGGACCCTTGCAGAAGAAAATACATTTCTGATTCATCCTCTCAAATCTCTTAGTCCTAGAACAAAGATTCAAAAAAATGGAAAAAATGGGGAGAAGTAGAAGTCAATTTGTAAGCCTGATATAACTCTCACTTTATGGGTGTGGCAGAGCCTGGTTAGCTGTCCATCAAAACCTCTCCTCCTGGTCCATAGCTAGCCTACATTTCCCAGCTTCTGGTATTTAGATGTGGTTATGTGGCACAGTTTTGACCAATGGAATGTGGGGAAAAGTGCCTCTTCCCACCCTGCCCTCCCTTGTAACCCTTTAGGCTCTCCTGCATGGTTTTTCCTTTTGGCAACAACCTTGGAAATCCCCAATTGAAGATAAAAGTCACAAGTTGGAAGGAACCTGGATCCCTGAATCACCATCTGGAGGGCCGCCTGCTGATCAGAAACGCCTAATTTCTATGATGTTAAGTCACTGAGATTTGGGATTTATCTGTTAAGGCAGCTAGTAAATATTTAATCAACAATGCATTGCTTTTTAATGAAAGGGAAAAAAGTGCACATCAAGTTTGTCTTAATTGTTAGTCGGGTGTGTAATCTATATCAGTGTGGCTAATATAATGAAAAAAATGCCAAACTAATCCCAAATGTGGATGCCACACAGAGTTTACAATAATAGATTGAATATATGATAGATAGAAATTAAGTATGACATTTCTTTTTTTTTTTTTATAGAGGCATGTTTTTCTTTATTTATTTGTTTGCTTGTTTGTTTTGTTTATACATGCACTGGGTACAGTCAGAAGCGCGGGAGGGTGAGAGAATTCACCAGAGCCAGAGGGGGGAGCAGAGCAGGCAGAAGGACCGAAGTACACTGCTGAGGGGAGCAGCGGGCGGCAGGAGAGGTCTGCGCGCCATGCGGGACCCTCCTCCGGTGGCCGGGGAGCAGCCGGGGATTGAACCGGCACTGCAGAGGCCGCGGGCAGCTTCGCAACCCAGCGCTGTACCGCTGCGCCACCGGGGAGGCCCTTAAGTATGACATTTCTATTTTAGATTGCAGGATTCCATTCCCCCCAACACTGTGTAATGAGCCTCCATGTGCTGCAAGGTCTGAAAATGTTTTATCAGCAGTAGAGAGTGGAGTTGCTGATAACCTGAGAGAAAAGTGCATGCAGGGTGACTGGGGGACATGAGGAGCTGATTATTTCCTCCCTAGGTGTTCTGCCTACACTTAGGACACATCCACCAGCACACTGAATAACAGAGAAGTTAGTGTGGTATTCTACTTGGTTCTCATAGAGTGAAACCAAGAACGCCTTTCTAAAAGTCAGGTATTGGTTGCTTCAAGATTTTTTTTTTTGCAATAGTTCATTTGAAGTTGGTTGTGTAAAACTTAAAGCTTGTTTTCCTGAATAGTTAGTGATATACCATTTATGAGATTCCAAAGATGATATAAAGTTCTATTTATTTTATTTTATTATTGATTGACACATAAATCTGTCATCTATGCCGCTATCTCAGTGTTGGCAAAGGCAGTCTCATATATGTCCCTTTCAATCCAAGCAGTTGTAAGGCATATATTTTGATCCACACTCAAGCACATTAAAATAAGTCTTGGGCCTGGAACACTTTCTTACCCACCTAGCCTGTGCAGGGCTTATCACCTTGTGTAGGAATCTTTCCCTGTTTCAGGCTCAATATATACACTTTGGCTTGAGTGTGTACATCAGTGACCTCAGGCCACCCTCACTTTTGGTATTTCAGACTCCCTCAGGGGGAGGTAGACGTCTTTCTACTGTGGCACAGGGGATGGCCAGTTACCTTGCTTCAGCTGCTGCAGGAACCCATTACTCATGGGGTACTGATTCATACTGTCGGAGCTGTTCTTGCTCTTTCTGTGAGTAAAGCATCATTCATTGTCCAGTGCTTGACTGTGCCATTTTCCTTGATGACACAGAGATCAAGATGCAGTGGGCAGAAGTGTTTGGACTTCTATTGCTGGTAGCTGGCATTGTGGTGACCTAGCCTCCCCAGGAATTGGCAAAGAGTATGTGGTGTTCTACTCAACAGTATCTCATGTCTATCTGTCTATCATCTATCTTTCTGTCTGTCTGTCTATCAATCCATCCATCTGTTTATCTATCTATCTATCTATCTATCTATCTATCTATCTATCTATCTATCTATCTATCAACATTTTTGAGATGCTACACATCTTGAGGGGAGACAAAAGTGAATAACATATAGTTTCTGCCTTGAAACAGATGGCTGTCTGGCAGAGTAGATGTAGTAAATACCATTAATTGTAGTCATATAACCACCCTTCTTTCTTCCTTGCCAAGAGACCTCTGATTTTGATGCGGTGGGGACAATATGACAGACTTGATAGATCAAGACTGGTTTTAAGCCAGTGATTACGTTCTAATTCTAGGAGATGGGGACAAGTTTTGCTTTTCTGATGAAAGGAAAACATGTGCCTGACACTGCTCCCTTTGTCTCTTTTTCCTGCTATGAGCATGGACTTGACTTCTAAAGCAGTAGTAATCATCTTGCAATCTTGGGGGAAATCTAAGAGAATAAGAATCAGAAAATCTCAGTATGTTTAAGCCACTGTCAATTAAATTTTCTGCAAGTGAAAATATTCCTAACTGGAAAAGTATGGGAAGATGAGAAGAACAAACAGCTGTAAAGCAAACCTCACTTAAGGACAGTAACAGATAGATCTTACTGGGTGGTTCAGAGGAGGATAAGAAGAAAGGTTTCATGAAAAAGGTAACATTTGAGATGTGGGCACAGCTTTGAGGTAAGTTCAGACTGGAGGATAGAGGGATTGTGACATTATGGGCAGAGAGAACTGCATAAGGAAGGGAATGTGTGGCAAAGATGGAGTCTATTTGGGGATTTGTGAGGAGCTGAAGGTGGCTTGTGTATAATATTTGTGAGGAGCTGAAGGTGGCTTGTGTAGGAAGGAGAAGTGGTTGGTGTTAAGTCTAGAGATATCATTTGTGGAGCACCCTAAAGACCAAGGTGTAATTTGTCTTTGGCCTCAGTGAGCATTAAGGAGGTGAGACAGTGACATAATCAAAAGTGCAATTCAGAAAGTTTGTCTTGCTGGCCATCATTATGATGGATTGTTGGGGAGGAGATCAAAGATTGAAAAACCACCGGTATAAGTCACTACAATATAGTCCAAGTGAAGGAATACAAAGACTTAAAGTAGATGTGGTGAAAAAGAGAACGGATTGAGAGGCACAGCCAAGGTAGAAAGGGCACGGCCTGATAACATCGCTCCTTCCTTGGAAAGCCTTGTCCTTGATTTTGGAATCAGGCGATGAGGTTTTCCCATGGCTTTCCCTCTTCTGTAGCATAGATCTGCCATCTCCTGACTCCCATTTAGATCCTTTAAGATCAGGCTCAATCCCTTAAGAGACCATATGTCCATCAAGATTAGAAAGGATAAACTGTGGTACAACCATATAATAGAATACTAATCAAAAATGAAAAAGGATAAAACAATGATACATGCAATTGCATGTCTGAAATGCAAATAAATTATGCTGAGTAAAATAAGCTGGGCCATAGGAGTATGTCCTGTATGATTCCATTCATATAAACAGGAACAGACAAAACTAATCTACCACCAGACAAAAATCCAGAATAGCAGTTGCTTTTGGGAGTTAGGAATTAACTAGGAAGGAGTAATGAGAGAATCTTCTGGGGTGACTGACAGACATTTGGATGACATAGGCGTATGTTTTGGTCAAAACCTGTAGAATGCTACACTTAAAGCCTATACTTCAGTGTGTAAATTTTACCAAAACAAACAAAAAATCCCAAAAGCAAACAAATTGAACTGTAATGGTATGCAGGCTGAGGAATCTAGGGATGAAGCATAATGATACCTACAACCAACTTGGAAATGTGTTGAAATATAAGATGGATAGATGAAAGGCTGGCTAAATATGTGATAAAAGGGATAGCAAAGTATTAACTGATAGAACCTATGGAATGGGTAAATGGGTGTTAAATATATAATTCTTTCAACTTTGCTCTGCTCTTGAAATGGTACATAATAAAATGCTGGAGGGTGGGGTGGAATTTGAGGTTTGCTAATTCATCTACTAAAGAGAACTGGCAATGAGAAACCAATAGGTCCTTTCAAGGGTACTCTGACCTGGGACTGAAAAAGGTTCAGTCAGTCTCATTCAGAGTCCCTTTCCAAAATGATTTTGTCAGGAAGGTGCAGTGGAAAACCTGTTCTCTCTCCAATTTTCCCCATGTCCTAGCATCATCAGTCTTCTCCTTGCAGATGAACACCCTTTATGCTTCCAAGGGTTGTTTTGTGTGTGTCCTACGGCCCTGGGCTAAAGAAGTATATAGAAGTCACCCTAAAATTTGTCTTCCATTATATATGTGTGTGTGTGTCACATTGATTTTGGTTATTAACTGTAAAGTTAACTGAAATACCACATAACAATGATCTGTTCCTTTTTTTCTTCCAAGAATGAAAAGATTCAACAGAAATGCCAATGTGTGTCAGATAAACTTCCTGGTCTACATGAGGCCTGCTGGGAAACAGATAGGGCAGGAGCAGATAATTAGAATGGTCACTAATGTAATTTCATCTTTGTCACAGGAGGACCACAATTTCATGTAGGTTGTAGGGTTTCCTTCCTATTTGGCCAGGGACCCTTTGACAAGCAATAGCTGTTCATTGAAGTGTCTCTAATTCTATTTCCAGTATTCATTTAACCATGTATTTCCTTTTTACTTTCAGCTGGAACATTTTTGATCACAAATTCTTTCAAAGATAATTATTTTTCTGAACCTTTTCAGCAGCTGGCAACCAACCTATCCCTCATGAAGTCATGTTGCTTAATTAGGTCATTTGCTTTATAGTTTTTAGTTATGAACTATTTTTAAAATCTTGTTATAGGACCTCTATTACAGCTTGCTTATTATGTATCTCTGCGATAATAAATACTTGTTTTTGTTACATATTTAAGAAATGAAAATCCTTAGTTCTTAAAATAAATCAGCAACATGTTAAATCTATACACTATTACCTTTTCTCATCTCCTGCATATTGATTCATCTATTATAATTTGCTGGATTTTCTGGTTTTCTTCACTTAGATGGCCTAGAGAGAGGCAATATTTCAATTTTCAATTTTGTTTTCTTTCTTAGAGTTCAAACTCACTCTAATTTAGTGATTTACAAACTTGAGTAGACTTCAGAATCATTTCAGGTGCTGGTTTAAAATGTAGACTCTAGGACCCATCCTGATACAGGTTTATTGAGGACAACTTTTTGAGAAAACACTGCCTATTAAGATGTGAGTGTGTTACTTAATTTTATTTATTTTTTAATTTAATTTTTTTTTTTTGTGGGACCCTTGCCGGTGGCCGGGGAACGAACTGGCGCTGCAGAGGCTGTGGGCAGCCTCGCAGCCCAGCGCTCAACTGCTGCGCCGCCAGGGGAGGCCCTGTTACTTAATTTTAATCTCACAGAAATATTTAGAACAAGAATATTTAGAACATATATGCATGATTTATTATTTCATTTACATTTTTGCCACAAATTCTTACCTTTCATAAGTCAAACTGGAAAAAGAGACTCATGTCCGTCTTGAAAGATCAACAAATCAGGCACCATCAAGTCTGATGCTTTCCTCACAACTGATCTTTAAAATTGTGTGTGACTTTGGGCTAATTAAAGAGTTGTCTTTCTAGGTCTTAAGCTGACTATGGAGATCAGTTGCCATATGTCTTTGAAATTTTATGTGAGGTGTTTAAAAACACTTATGAACTAATGCAACTTATTAAGAAATAATTGTTTTATTAAAGAAATACACAAAAATGATAAAAAAAAATGGCTTCTAAAGTTGAACAGAGAAATAGTTCCTTGCTCTCTCTCCCTAACCTCGATTGTCCTTTTTGGAAGCAAGAGTTTTCCATTATTTTTTTTTTTAAATAAATTTTATTTTTATATTCCCCATACAATTGCAACCCCCTTATTTTGACCCCAGTCCCTTCCCTCCCCACCCCCCACCTCCCACAGAGTGTCTCTGGTTCATAGTTGTTTGTTGATTTTG
Source organism: Talpa europaea (assembly GCF_964194135.1). Classification (NCBI taxonomy): domain Eukaryota; kingdom Metazoa; phylum Chordata; class Mammalia; order Eulipotyphla; family Talpidae; genus Talpa; species Talpa europaea. The sequence goes on along the minus strand of NC_140071.1, from coordinate 44,992,706 downwards.
ATTTTCACTTTCTTATAGTTATTCATTTTCCTGGTCCCTTATTTAAAGTTTTCTAGATTCCTGCACTGTTGGTGGGAGTGCAAACTGGTCCAACCACTATGGAGAGCTGTGTGGAGATTTCTTGACCTACTAAACATAGAGCTTCCATATGATCCAGCAATTCCACTCCTAGGTATTTACCCAAAGGACACAGAAACATCAATTCCAAAGAGCACCTGCACCCCCCCTATGTTTATAGCAGCTCTATTTACAATAGCTAAGCTTTGGAAACAGCCCAAATGCCCAAAAATAGATGACTGGATCAAGAAGATGTAGTACATATATACCATGGAATATTACTCAGCATTCAAAAAAGATAAACACATGCAATTTGCAGCAACATGGATGGCGCTGGAAGGGATCATGCTCAGTGAAATAAGCCAGAAAGAAAAAGTTTTCCATTCTTTTAGCTTTTCCATCTGGTAGTTATCTGCATGGTTTCCCCACCCACACCTCAATTAAGTTTTCCTTTAGTTTTTCAAATGAATGCATATGCCATGTATTTTTTTTAGCCCTTTAAAGCTTACAAAATTCTAGCGGTCTCCTGTCTTTCCTCTCCAGTTCTCCAGAGCAATGACTGAACTCTTAGAGCAGTTTTTCCCCCCCTCAAATAGTTATTTCATCATTTGTTACTTTACACATTATCTAGTCATTTCCTGGTATGATAAATGAGGATTTAGGTCTTACACCACAATCCTCGCTTTTCCTCTTACTGTCCCCAGAGAGTTATCAGACTTAGTGGTATCTTAGTCCACTTGGGTTGTTATAATACAGCATCAAAAACTAGGTGGCTCATTAACAACAAAGACTTATTTCTCATAGTTCTCCAGCCTGGGAAGTTCAAGATTGTGGTGATGGCAGATTGGGTCCTTGAATATATTTAATTTTAATTGATATTGTTCATTTACAATAGACTATACAATCTATAGGGCTTAGGTACCTAATAATCTAAAATTTTGCTAACATGATGGGTAAACATGTTTTAGTTTCTCACTTTGGTTTCTAACAACATCTATTCTCATTATTTCTTTGAATTTTTAATTTTAGCCATTACACTTATCATTACTCTTTTTTTAAAAATGAGTAACTGATTCTTCTACCATTGTAGTAGCATATGGAATCTCATTAAAGATCAGAAAGTTTTTAAAGGTCTCACACCTACTGTTTTAACCATCAAAAACGTAGTCTACTTTTACCACGCTTCTTTACTATCCCTACTGAATATATTGGAGTTCTCAACTTAGTGATTCTGAGCATAATTTTTTTCAGAAGTGTCACATGCACAGGGTAATTCAGAGTCCCTGTTTTGATCTAATTTTCTTTTAATACCTGAGTGCTAGCTCTTCTGTTTATAATCCATCTCTGACTTCTCAGCTATCTAGCTTCTATCTCTCTGGACCCTGGTTTCAGTTCATGTTATCTGTGGACTGACTCTCCCACTTGGGTCTGCCTTGGTAGATATGCAGTCCAGTCCTGTCCCCTTCATAGGCATCTAGACACTTATAGCAAGAAATGTTTCATAAGTGGTATGTGATATAGTCTTGTTAAGATTAATGGGGAGTAAACACACAATGCTTGGAAATAATTACACACAGATATAAAGTCAACATATTTTTAAAAAATATTAAAATACATAATTTTTAGAGGGGGGAAGTTGAAAAAAATCAGAAGATGCCTTCACATTAATCATTCTTTTCATATACTTCAAATTTGTACTTAATGCCTTTCTCTTCCTGGACATCAGAAAGAACACCTGGGTATCTGTAAAAGAAAAATATTTATAATTAAATAATGTATTAATTAAAAAGACAGCTTCCCTGACACTCAGCCAGAAGGCATCAGTGATATATAAAAGTAAGTTTTCTCTTCCTGTTTTCTTCACAAAGATAAGCTACTATTAAGCTGGATGACTATGACGCAAATATACTACATATATAAACGGTACAAGAAATTTCAAACTGTAGAGAGTTAGAAAATGAAAAGTATGGGCCTCCCCTGGTGGCGCAGTGGTTGATTGCCGCGCTGTGAAGCTGCCTGCAGCCTCTGCAGCGCCGGTTTGATCCTGGCTGGCCACCGGAGGGTCCCACATGGCGCGACAGACCTCTCCTGCCACGCCCGCTGCTCCCCTCAGCAGTGTATTTCTTCAGTCTGCCTGTTCTGTTCCTCACTCTGGCTCTGGTGAATTCTCTAACCCCCTGTGCTTCTGACTATACCCAGTGCTTGTATTAAAAAAAAAAAGAAAAGAAAAAAAAAAGAAAAGTGTGCGCCTCCCCTGGTGGCATAGGCGGTTGAGCGCAGCACTATGAAGCTGTCCGCAGCCTCTGCAGTGCTGGTTCGATTCCTGCTGGCTGGCAAGAAGCCCGCATGGCGCGGCAGACCTCTCCTGACTCGCCCCTCTGCTCCCCTCAGGAGTGTATTTCAGTCATTCTGCCTGTTCTGTTCCCCGCTCTGTCTCTGGTGAATCCTCTCACTCTCCCATGCATCTGGCCTGTACCCAGGTTCTTGTATGCATGAATAAATAAATCTTTAAAAAAAAAAAAGACAATGAAAAGTGTAATTCTTCCTCAGCTCCTTCTGACTCTGGATTCTTCTTCCCAAAACTAACCACTGTTAGTTTTCTTTTGTCTTTCTACTCTATAATCCAGGTCAAATGAACTTTCTTAAGACTTTTTGCACAATCTTACACTTGGTATTGGTTTTCTTAGGTGAGCAAAAGAAAAAGGAAGTACAACTTTTGGTTGGTTAGACCAGAATTAGTTATGTGCCTGGTGTGGTGATTCTTGATTACTATTTAATCAGTGGACTGTTGCTGCTCCCATCCCCCAGTGTGTGGGTTACTATATTCCTTTACAAGAATCACTGTTTGATCTGATCTTTTCTATTCTCTAAATGCTTACTGAAGCACATGTACATTCCAGCTTCAAAACCTAGGTCACCTTTGGGCATATATCAAGAAGGAGGATTGCTGGGTCATGTGATAATTCTATTTTTGTTCTTGAGGAACCATCACACTGTTTTCCATATTGGCTATGCCATTTTACATTTCCGCCAACAGTTTATAAGAATTTCAATTTCTTTACAGTCCTACCAACACTTGTTATTTCTTTTTTTTTTTTTAAACTGTGGTCAGAACCTTAAAGAGATAGATGCATTCCTATGTTCAATGCAGCATTATTCATAATAGTCAATATCCATGAACAGATTAATGGATTAAAAAAAGGTGACTTATACATACAATGGGATATTACTCAGTAATAAAAAGGAAATTCTGTCAGTGCTGTTCAGAGGGTATAGTTATGGTTAGGCAAGATGTCTAAGTTTTAGAGCTCTGCTGTGCAATACTGTGCCTAGAATTAAGAATCCTGTATTGTATACTGAAATTTTATTAAGAAAAGATCGTATGTTGTGTGGTGCTTTTTAACAACAAGAAACCAAAACCCAGATTCTCTGCTGAAGGCTGTTCTGACCACACCAAATCTTGGTGCACTTCCACACCACCTCAGTGTGGGTGAAAAGAACACCTTCTTTAATCAGACTTGTGTTGGGCTCTGGTTCTGCTGTGTGAAACCTGATTAGCAATAAACAATCTTTATCCTTATAAAGAATTCAGCATTGTGCCCATTACACTCAGCGCTCTACAAATGTTACCCATTAATATGGTTAGTCTGTTTTGTTTTAACTATTTTCTTAACTCACTGTGGGCAGGGTTAATCAGGAAAAAATTTAAAAATCTTATGATATCTAACACAATATTGACTAATAATAGGTATTAACTCTTTATGAATTAGAGATCAGCTATTCTGATAAAAATATAATTAGAAACCCGAAATAACAATAACATAATGTTTAAGAAAAAGAGAAAGGTGTTTTTTCTCTTGAATAATTTATATATCAGAGGAAGAAGCTAGGCTTCTATTTACTACTCATTTACTAAGCTCTTTCTGTTCACTGTTTTAGTAGCAGTATAACTTTTTTCTTTGAAGAAATAATTTTACTAAGCCTTAAAACCATTATTGTAGTTTCTTGGGAATAGGTTACCAAAAGCAACAATTTGAGTGTGTGTATGTGTGTGTGTGTAAAATTCTCAAGAGTATCAAGATTGTTGGTTAAGAAGATAAAAGCAAAGTTTAAAGCAGTTACTTCTAAAACCATGAATAATAACTTAGAAATAAGCTATTATATATGCTCAGTAAGCCAAGGTATTAATGCCTATCTTTTGTGAAACTAAAATGGAAATTTCTCAAAATTTAATTATAAAAAATATCTTTAAAAAAAGCTTCATTCTCTAATACTCACATACATATGCAGTCGTTTTAAGGATGATTATAACTGCCTCATAACCATAATCCTAAACTTTACTAAAGAGTAAACTCTCTAACAGTCATATTTGAACTCTGAGGTTAAATCTAACAGGATTTAGAAATACCCTCCATTTGTTATCAACCACCCAGGGACAAACTCCGTTTTAGAATCTTCAAGCATTAAGGAAGCCAATGAATATAAATAAACATAAGATTTGAAGAGACAAAGGATCATGAAAATAATACAGAGATAATTTGATGGAAGGTCTAAGGAAGAGGCAAACAGAGTTCTTGAAATATTATATATAAGAAGGAAATCACAAGTGAAATAAAATACTCTACAGAAGCCACAGACTCAGGAATAGGGGGATGTACAGGTGGACAAATATGCTAGGATCCTGTTGGACATCTGGAAGTAATGGGAACAGAAGAGGAAATGTCAGTCCATTTAAAACCTGCAAACCTGCTTCAAGTTGTCCCCTGGTAAGGGGCATCAGTCCCAGCTCTGGAGCCAACTACTACCTCAAAGGTTTCTTCTGGTCTTTCTCATTTTTGACTGCATGGTCACATATGGAAGGTTGTTAACTAGAAGGAGAAGTCTATTTGGGGCTCATTAAGTAGAAAACTGCTGGTGTAAAACAGTTTAGTTGAAGATTTAGTTTAGTTGAAGATTAGTATGAAAAGGTCTGAGATAAAGATATCTTCAAGCCAAGATGAATGAAAGCAGTATCTCAGAGGACAGGCTGTCTGGCATGGTGCCGTCAGAAGAATAACAGTATTGACAGGACTCATGGTGCAAAAAAGCAGACACAAAGTAACACCATCTTACTTTGTTAATATTATCTTTTGCTTTTAGGTTAACATTATTGGTGGCTTCATCTACATTCTAATTTTATTCTCTTGCTTCACTATAGTTCCCTTCAACTTTATTTCATTACACTAGTGCTCTTATGACCAGGAAATATGGTATTAATAAATGATATTATTTTTGAATTGAAATCTATATAACCCACAGAGGTCCACTGATAGGGAAAATGGGGGTGTAAACTAAGTGGTAGCTGTGGGAAATAAAGGAGAATAAAGAATGATCAGAGTTCATTTCTGGACAGTAGGGAGCAATACACAGAGGTTTTAATAATTGGGCCATTTTACAGATTTCTAGGGACAAAATATATTCTGCTTTCAGAGGTTTCCTTTTTCCCCATGAAAACCTATTCATGAAAAACTGACCTATTCTTAATCCTCCCCTAAGAGGATTTCCCCCATGACATTTTAAAGAGACTGTTATATTGGTACAGATTTGATCAAATGCTACAATGAAAAAAAGGACCTTTCATCATTTTCTTCTATATTGTTGTTCGGAATGTCCATTTTGGAGTAATATTCTTGGATTTTGGCTTTGGATAGCAATTTCCTATTCCAATATAGTCACTACAATTTTCTAAGACATTTAAAGAAGAATTACTACCAATCCTTCACAAATTCTTTCAGACAATAAGAGGAGGGACAATTTCTCAACTCATTCTGTAAGACTGGTATTATCCTGATACCAAAACAAGGTGAAGACATTACAAAAAAAGAAAAACTACAGACCAATATCCATTTTGAATATAAATACAAAAATCCTCAACTAAATAGTAGCAAATGGGATCCAAACATATAAAAAGGATTCTACATTATTACCAAGTGGATTTATCACAGAAAAGCAAAGTTAGTTTAACATAAAAATGGATGTAATATATAGCATATTAATCGTATATTAAGTATTAGTGTATTTTATCTTTTTAAAGGTAACAACTGCACCATCATCTCAATACTCAGTAAGAGCATTAGATAAAATCTAATACCACTTCACGATAAAAATGCAGTGAACTAGAAATAGAAGAGCTCTTCCTCAATATGATGAAGGGCATGTATGAAAATCCCCCAGTTAACATCTCGCTTAATGGTTAAATATTGAATACTTTACTTCTAAGGCCAGAAACAGGAAAAGGATGTCTGTTCTTGTTACTTCTATTCAGCACTGTATTGATGATTCTGACCAAGGCAATTAGGCAAGAAAAATAAATAAACATTCAGATTAGAAAGGAAGAAGTAAAACTACCTCTACTTGCAAATGATATGTCCTGTATATGGAAAATTGTAAGGAATCCACAATTAGAACTAGCAAATGAGTTCAGTAAGATCTCAGATACAAGATCAATAAGCAAAAATCAATTACTTTTATATGTATTATCAATAAACAGTCTGAACAGAAGACTACATAAATAAGAGCTTCATTTATATTAACAGCAAAATTACTTATGGAGAAATTTCACAATGAAGTACAAGACTCATATAGTGAAAGCTACACAACACTGTTGAAAGAAATTAAAAGACCAAAGTAAGAAGAAAGACATCACATGTTCATGGTTTAGAAGACTAATATTGCAAAGATGGTAATACCAAAGTAATTTACAGAGACAATATAATCCCTGTCAGAATCTTAACTTGATTTTTGGCAGAAATTAACAAGCTAATCATAAATTATAGAAATGTAAGGAGCCCAGAACAGCCAAACTATCTTGAAAAAGAACACCAAAGTTGGAGCACTTGTACTTCACGAAAACTTTCTGAAGAACAGGAATAACTCCATGAGCTCTGAGCAGGCAACAATTTCTTAGATATAACACCAAAAGGACAAGTGTCAAAAGAAAAAATAGGAAAACTCGATAATACTAAAATTAAAAACCTTTTTGTTGCAAATAATGTTAAGAAAATGAAAGGCGGGCCTCCCCGGTGGCGCAGCGGTTGAGCACTGGGTTGCGAAGCTGCCTGCGGCCTCTGCAGCGCCAGTTCGATCCCCGGCCGCAGGGTGAGGATCCCACATGGCGCGCAGACCTCTCCTGCCGCCCGCTGCTCCCCTCAGCAGTGTACTTCATCACTCTGCCTGTTCTACTCTCTGCTCTGGCTCTGGTGAATTCTCTCACCCTCCCGTACCTCTGACTGTACCCAGTGCTTGTATAAATAAATAAATAAATCTTAAAAAAAAAAAAAAAAAAAGAAAATGAAAGGCAATTCAGATAATGGGAGAAAATTTGTGACGCAAAAACTGATATATATTGCAATATGGACAAACTAAAAAATTGTATGCTACGTCAAAGAAGACAATTCCAAGAAAAACTACACATTATATGATTCTGCTTACATGAAATGTCCAGAATAGAAATAGCTATATATAGAGAAAAGGACTAATGTTTCTTAAGGGGAGGAGATTGGCTTCTTCCCATTTAGATCTCAGTGTAGACATTACTCTTCAGAGAGAAATTCTCAGAGTATACAGTATCTACCATGTCACAGTCCTTCAATTCTCCACACATCATTTCTTTTGATGTTTATCAATCATTCTCCACTCTCCTCTTTTTTTTTTTTTTAAAGATTTATTTATGCATACAAGAACTGGGATACAGGCCAGAGGTGCAGGGGGTGGGGTGAGAAGATTCACCAGAGACAGAGTGGGGAACAGAACAGATGGATCTACTGAAATACACTGCTGAGGGGAGCAGTGGGCAAGTCATGAGAGGTCTGCTGTGCCATGTGGGTAGCTCCCTGGCCAGGGATCGAACTCATGCTACAGTGGCTGTGGATAGCTTCATAGGTTGCGCCTTAACCCCTTGCGCCACCAGGGAGGCCCTCTCCACTCTCCTCTTCTACTACAAAAAATGTAATCTCCTGGTGACCTGTGACAAATGTCTTGGTAAACATGATTTCTTTAACGCTTAGGGCAGTATCTGATGCTAAATAAAAACTGCATACAATGAACTGATGACTACTCTCTGAATTTCAGTAAAATCATTAAAACCTGTATATTCCCAAGTCTGTTATTGCCCCAAATCCAAAGAGACATACTCTTTTCTATAATTTTTTTTTTTTTTTTGGTGGGACCCTCACCAGCGGCTGGGGAACGAACCGGCACTGCAGAGGCTGCGGGCAGCCTCACAGCCCAGCGCTCAACTGCTGCGCCACCAGGGGAGGCCCTTTTCTATAATCTTAAGTAAGGAATCAAAGAGTGTTCCAGATTAATAAATAAATTTTACTTACTCTGGGAGAAGTTTATATTTCTTCAAATCAATTTCTGGAAAAAATGTGTCACTTTCAAATTCTTGCATGATTCTTGTCACAAACAGTCTAACATGGCCTGGTTTATTCATGACTTCCTTTGAAATAAACAAAAGGCATCAATTTATTAGTTACATAGTCAAGTTTCTATTAAGTATAAAGATAAGCTATATCATGTATTACCTCCAAAGTATGCTATTTAAATATCCTATTCTTTAGTTTGGGTCCTGCAAAGTATGCCAAAGTATGCCTTAGTTATGTTCAGAATGGCAACACCAATCATTATCAATAATTATGAGAGTGCATTTAAATATAAGCCCTTGCTTCTAGTTTGCTTATCTGAACTCTCTTTTCATTTGTGCATGCCGATTTATCTTTTTTCTTTAGTTGTTATTTAAGAACTAAGAACCCCAAATTATTTGGTTATTATCCATAGAAAAATTTACATATGTACATATGGGTAAGACAGTATAATATCATAAAATCTTGACTACTGAAAATCCCAATGGCACATTTAGTACATTGACCTAAAATTTAGTAATGCTTTCATTTTTTAGGAATAGCTACAATGGTAGCAATTTATCTGCCTCTTGTTGCTAATGACTGTATTTGACATCATATTTTTAAAGATTTCTCAAACTATAGCTGATAAGAACAAATATCTTTAAAAAGATTTATTTTATTTATTTATGCATACAAGAACTGGGGTGCAGGCCAGAGGTGCAGAGGGTCAGAGGATTCACCAGAGACAGAGTGGGGAGCAGAACAGGCAGACTGATTGAAATACACTGCTGAGGGGAGCAGTGGGGAAGACAGGTCTGCTGTGCCATGTGGGTCACCTCCCTGGCTGGGGATTGAACTCATGCTGCAGTGGCTGCTGATACCTTCGTATTGCTGACACTTATGCCCTTGTGTCACCATGGAGGCCCAAATATCTTAAAATTCTAATAAAAATCATGAATCCTAAGTATCGCTCCAAGAACACAGTTAACTCTTGACTATCAAATATCTTATAGGAAACACATACATATATGATTTCAGATGTTTGTTATCATCAACATTTCAAATAAGGGCATGGAATAAAGTTCCATTTTTATTTTCAATACCACAATTTATATCAAATCCTTTATTCTCTTGCCCCAACCAAATAAATATTCTATTAATTCTTATTGTACCAAAAATGGATGGGACTAATCACAGCAGCATTTGAAGATCTGTATCAAAGTTAAAGACACATGGCAAGGCTTTTCTGTAAAAGGTCAGATGGTAAATATTTTAGGCTTTGTGGACCATACACAACATTAAACCAATGGGTGTGGCTGTGTTCCAGTGATACTTTATTTGCAAAAATAAGCTGGCAGGCCAATTTGGCAAAGGAAAAGATAAGCCTAAATGTTCTATAAGCTATGATATGAGGTAGATAATGCAAAGTTATCACCTAAAGGTGCTACTTCATTATTATATGCATATAAATATATCAAGTTGTAAAAATGACTTGTTTTTAAGTATTTAGACTGTTTAAAGAATACATTTTTATTTTTTATTTAGTTTTTAAAAACTTTATTTTTGCAGAGAAAAACAGGGGTATAGCATAGGCCAGAGGTGGGGTGGTGGTGAGAGGATTCTCCTGAGACTGAGTGGGGAGCAGAAGAAGCAGATCTACTAAACTATACTACTAAGGGGAGCAACGGGTGAGACAAAAAAGGTCTGCTAAGCCATGTGGGTTAGCTCCCTGGCCGTAATATCACAAGGTCACCACAGATGCCCTAAAGAAAACATTTTTGAATGCACATGGTATTGATCTTCAAAATGAATACTGAACCAAATAAAGAGCTGAATGTTTTCTTAAATATTCATACTTGGCTGAATGATCAAAAGAAGGTAACCATTTCTCCCCTATTACAAATGAGAAAAAAATAAAAGGTTGTAGAAATAGGAATCTAAGAAACAGAATTCTTTATGATCCCATCCGGGATCCTGGTATACCACTTTTTTAAAAATTAATTTTAATGTACCTATGTTACCACAATCCATCAAAGGATAGAGGCTGAACTTTTCATTCCCATAAATGTTAACTATTTATTAGTATTTCAGAAGAGTCAAAGAAAACTATTTACTATCCTCATTTTTTTGGGGGGGGGGTGTCAGTCATTTGGTACCCATAAAAAGGGAATATTTTCTCATTTACATACTATTTTCCCTTAGAAAAATCACATGACTGTTTTCCCAGTTCCCCATTTTAAATGAAAATTGTTGAGGCAAAGTTTTCTGCTAGTAAAAATTCATATGCCACTAGTCAGTGTATAGCAACTGAGAGCCCATCCCTTTCTTAATAAGACACATTTATCCTTAAAGAAAAGGGGCTAACTCGGTGTACCTAGGGCACATCCAGGAGTAGCAAACAGAACACTAAGGGAAGCAAAATTCTAAGGTATGGGCTTGAAATGTTTTTTAAATTGGAAACATCAAAAATTTTTAATTGAAAATAAGAGTTGTAAAACTTAAAGACTTACTTTTTGCATTTAATTTGCATAATAGTATCAATGAAACAAAGAATTCAAGTTGATAATATGTCTTACTCACAATAGGGATTATGTGGTTCCTTTACTTATGCTAAATTTTTTTAAAGTCCAGATGGCAGGGAAGCTAAAAGAAAGTAAGGTAGAATGTTTGTTTATATTTACAGATAAACTTTACTTACCTTATAAACAGAACTGCCTCCCACTATCCAAACCATGTCTACTTTGTTTGTTAATTCTGGTTGCTGGATAAGTTTTAAGGCATCATCCAGACTTTTGGCAAGATAATGAGCTCCTAGTGGAGGTTCCCTGAGGTTAAAAAAGAGAATTACAAATAACTTTATTAAAACTCATTCATATTAGTCAAATATTCTGAATAGGATGCAGTCATTATGAAGCTAAAATCATCATAAATAGGAATACTTTCACAAAAAGCACTTAACATGAGGATGGCCTATGAAAAATAGTTCAACCCATATTTGTATAGGTATGGTCGACAATGAAATAAAAAATAATGCTTTGGATACTTCATGATACATATGGTGGATGAAAACCAGATTCTAGAGGGATGGGGTAAACATTCATAAGGAAGGGTATAAAGGGAACTTTTGCTCGGTGATGGAATGTTCTGTATCTTTGACATGCGATTATATAGGTGTACCCATTTGTCAAAACCTAGCAAATGTACACTTAAGACTTGTAACATATCATTGGATATAATGTTTATGTCAAAGAAAAACTGTAAAGAAATACTGAACTCTAGTTAATGATATATGTGTTCAAGTATTTATGGAAAAATATACTAATGTCTGCAATTTATTTTGAAATGCTTAAAAAGAACAAGAATGATGATGGATGTATGATAAAACAAGCATAGTAAAATGATAATAGAAGAATCTGTGTAATAGCTATACAGGTATTTACTAAATAAAGTCACTCTATGTTAGAAGGTTTTCATGATAAAATGTGAGTAAAATAGTAATAGTTTGAATGATAATAGTTTGGTATGATACTCAAACTGTTACTATGTGGTTACCTTTGGGGGGTAGGGAAAGGATTTTTATGTTTCAAACAATATGGAAATGGATGATGTACTTAAAAATGAACGTTATTACTTGTGTAATTAAAAACCCAAAAGGGAGAACATTAATTAATTTGAGTGTTTACATTGACCAGCTCAATCTCTCCCAGCTCCAAAATTTTTTTGGGTGCGCAGGGAGAAGGGCTGCAAATCTCTTTATAAGTGAAGAAACATGCAGAATTAAGCTTTCACAGTAATTGGACAGAGAACATACAATTTAATGTCAAGTTCTTAGGCTGATGCTTTAAAAATCATATAATTGCCTTTGAACTATTAGTGATATCAATAATTAATCAAGAGCTAATGGGGACTTATTCATTCTCCTGGCTGCCTCTTCCCTCATCTCCTCAATATATATACTTATTTCACTATTTGTCATCTCTAAAGGGTTTAAGATAGTGCCAAGAATATATTTTGACTCAACGGTGAAAAAAGACAAGGAAGCCAGGATGATGTTAAGTGAGCCAAGAAAGGGATCTTTTAAGGTATCAGGGCAGCTGCTGTTCAGGGGAATAATTAAATACAGAAGAAACAGATTTGGAGTTTGTGGAGAAGGTAGCTTAGTTAATAAACAAAGTCCAGAGGGGGCCTCCCTGGTGGTACAAGGGGTTAAGACACAGCACTATGAAGCTATCCACAGCCACTGCAGCACTAGTTTGATCCCTGGCTAGGGAGGTGACCCACATGGTGCAGCAGACCTCTCTTGATCTACCCGGTGCTCCCCTCAGCACTATATTTCAATAGATCTGCCTGTTCTGTTCCCTACTCTGTCTCTGGTGAATCCTTTCAATCCCCGCACCGCTGACCTGTACCCCAGTTCTTGTATGCATAAATAAATCAATCTTAAAAAAACAAAACAAAACAAGACAAAGTCCAGAATAATTGAAACAGAGTGAAGGCAATTTTAGTAACTGAGGATGTTGAAGTGAGGAGGGTAAAATGGAAAATGGTGATTTAGGAACTGACATATGAAGAAAATTTAGAAGAGGTATCTTAGAAATTACTAAGGAAATATTTACTCCAAATGACTAGTATCTGGCAGCAATTTTGGGGTTACCTTGAGGATTCAGTTTCTTACATTGAGGGGTGGTAGGTAGAAAATTAGGTATCTCTAAAAGCTTTCACAAGCAATAGTAATTTAAATGTATAAATCTCTCCCTATTTATTTTGGATCTAGCAGTGCTTGGCATACAGCAGGTACTCAGGATATGTGTGGAATTGACCAGCAAGCAGAAAGACAAAAAATAAACTGTAAAATTTTTTCCTAACTATATTCCTAGTTCCTTTGCATGCTTGAAATAAAAACTTAAATTTTTCTATGCCTTGAAAAAAATGCAAACTACATCAACAAATGTCATATATAAATACATAAGAAACAACCAAACCCAATTATATTCACCACAGGGGGGTCATAAAGAAGAAATTAGACTCATCATTTGAGGAGATTTGCTGGCTCAACTAAATATCTTTCCCACTGAGATTTCTTTGTTTGTTTTAGCTCAAGCTAGCCATAAATAAACTTGAGTAGTATTCAAAAATATGTTATTAAAGAGTCTCTGAGAATGGCAATACAATCTCTGAATTTGGATCCCTTCAACTAAAAAGGTCATCAGAATATCCTAGCAACCAGGACAAAGTGAATAGTATGAAGATTGAGGCAGATGGTTAAGATACACATCAACATATTCACCATCACCCAAAGGGAATCAATCCAATATTCTGGTACTTTCTTCCAGGTTTTCACCTATTTCATTCTACAAGTGATTTGGGAGAAAAATCTAAGAAAGCCTGAATCCTCTTAGCCTATTTGTGTAATGTTTTTTCCTTCCCTCGTTTGGTGGTCTTTATTATGTTCATTTGGGTAGGATATAGCCCTTATTTAACCACTAATCTAGGTATTGTGAAGGTGTTTTGTAGATGTGATTAAAGTCAATAATTAGATAACTTTAATCAGGGTGGGCTTGATTCAATCAGTTGAAAGGCCTTAAGAGCAAATCTGAGGCTTGCCTGAAGAAAGTTGACCTTTGGACAAATAGCAGCTTCAGTCTCTGCCCTTCCTGATGATCTGCTCTACAGATTTTTGGGTTGTTTAGTAAGCCCCCACAATTGTGTACACCAATTTCTTGCAATAAAACGCATGCATGTGTGTACATACATGCTGCTGGTTCTGCTTCTCTGGTGAACCCTTACTATATACATGGCACTAATAGAACCAATGTTCTTAAGCAAGCAGTGCTCTAAGATACCACATTCTTTTTTTGGGTGATAACATTATCAGTTTAAGGAAGAGTGGTTACCATGCCATTCCCAAACTTTAAGGTCTAATTCACTTCAAATGTTCACCAATCCCCTGTAGATCCTGAGGTTTGGGAACTTATTTTAGGGGGTTCATATCAATGTAGACAACAATAACAAAAATAAAATAGAAGTCGGACACATCTTGTGTGGAATAAATGACATGGAAGCCATGGTGAAGGTTAAGCCACTGGAGTTCACTTCGTGGGCAGTCTTAATACTATTAACTACTCTTCCAGTCCACCTAAGACCCCAGGGCCTTTCTAGGCATCAGGAATTATCTACTCCAATGTTAGGTTGAAGGACAGGAAAATTTTTAGTAGTGTTTTGGTAAACGAGGAATTACAGGGCACAAGATTATGAACAATGTTTAGCCCATCATAAAGTTTTCATTTTAGGATTGGATCTAGAGAGGGGAGAGCCACTTAATTTTGCCAAGTCCTAAAACATATAAATTGATTTTATATGAAAATATGTAAAAGTTAGTTATTAGTTACATTGTACAAGTGATATTTGAGTCTATTGAACAATGGTACAAAGAAACATAAATGGGTTACCATAGTGAGACAATGTAACTTTTCAAGGTGATGAAATCAATTACTTAAGTAGCAGAGTAAGTGATATTGTCATGTGGCAATAACTTCCTATAATCATTTTTATGATATAAAGCAGCTTCATCAATAGCTATAGTCATACTATTTTATTTTGTCATACTTTGACCTCCATAGGACATGATTTTCTTGTGGAGAAATTACAGAATAGTACTTACTTGAGTTCTCTACTGAGAACTAAATTAATTCTGTCTTTTAAAGGCCGACTTTTCTCAGGAATGGAGAACCAAGTCTTCCTACCCATAATCACCAAATTCTGTTTACCTATAAAATCACAAAGAATAAGTATATTTGGGAATACACACACACACACACACACACACACACTTTCATGTATTCATGTATAGGCACAGAAATTTATGTCATAGTGACATCTACTGGACTGATTTTAACAAATTAAAATCTGAAAAAAATTAACACATTAAAACCTCCGCCAAATACAAAAAAGATTAAATAAAAAATTAAAATTTGAAATTTTACATTATCACTTATAACCGCAACATAGTATTTTTCCTTTAACCAATTTATAGCTAATATATAGTTTTAATGAATTGCAGTCATGTATACTACACAGTTAAAAGCAAAAACTGGGCTAAAGTGCTCAAATTGAATGTATTTTGTTTGTCATTTGTTAGAATGTCTTATAAAACTTCTAAACCTTATTTTTTCTTATCTATAAAATAGAGATAACAATAGTTTCTACTTCTAGGGTTGTTGTGTGTGGGTGGAAGACAGAACAGTGTTCAGCATGTAATAAGTATTATAGCTATTTGACAGTAATATTCGTATTTGTTTACTCTGTAGCTTTATGCTAAGTCATACTTTCAAAGATAGCTATGGTTCTACTTAATTAGCTTAAAATATTGTCAACTGTGCCCTCTCCTTCTAAGTATAATGCCTCTATAAAAACTTGGTATACAGCTTTCATTTTTCCAGTCCCTTAAGAGAAAATACCCTTGGGAGTGAGATATCTGCGTCAAAGGAATATACACATTTCTGATTCCTGATGTGTTCTGATTACCAAAAAGAGTGCATATATGTTTTCTTTTTTTTTTTTTTTTAAAGATTTTATTTATTTATTTATACATACAAGCACTGGGTACAGTCAGAAGTGCAGGAGGGTGAGAGAATTCACCAGAGCCAGAGCGGGAAGCAGAGCAGGCAGAAGGATCAAAGTACACTGCTAAGGGGAGCAGCGGGCAGCAGGAGAGGTCTGCGCGCCATGTGGGACCCTCCTCTGGTGGCTGGGGAGCAGCCGGGGATAGAACCGGCGCTGCAGAGGCTGTGGGCAGCTTCGCAACCCAGCAAGAGTGCATATATGTTTTCTTAAAGAATCATTAGTTTGATTTTGTTTAAACAAAACCACTAACACAAACTATAAGATTAAGCATTTTCTATATTGCCTGTAAATGTCAGAATTTCTTTTTCCCTCCAAGAATAAACGATGCCCCCTCCCCTTATAATACATAGTACTCTGAATACCACATGTACTGCATTTTCAAAGGCAGAGTTTTAGGTGTTCAATGAAGAGTTATCAATTATTAAAACTAAGAGTCAACAGGTGAGGAATTCTGATGAGGGAAATGGCATAGGTTTGGCCTAACAACTAAGTGGAGATCATGATAAAGATATAGGGTAGCTAAATATTTAAAAAAAAAAAAAAAAAAAAAAAAGCCAAGACACCAAGTGGGTCTTCCGGACCTACTCTTCCAAACCTACTTGGAACTCTTGAAAGTAGTTCCTATGAATTTTTGAGCTTCAGGCTCTTGCCATCTTGTCTTTCCAGTAGCCCAAATTCCAAATCCAAAGGCCTTGATCTGCCCTGTAAAATTACATTGCACTTACTATTTTCTGACTTATTGTTTCAGTTTCCTACGCTATTCTTCCTCCTATGACCAAATACATGTATTTCTTAGGTTTTAAATAGCTTATCTCCCCACTCCCAATTCTTTTCTTTGGTTATACTGTTCTGTCCAGTGGCTCAAATCATCAAGTTTTCTGCGCCTGAAATTATCCTGGATATCCTATAGGCACCTCAAAATCATCATCATTACAACTGCATACTATTCTCTACATCATCCAGACTCTCAAACTGAAAAACTTGAGAGTTCATCCTCGATGCCTTCCTGGATCTCCTTTCCGTTCCTGCTCTCCAAATCGATTATCATATAACCGCTTTTTAAAAAACTTTTATTCTTTCCTCTCCATTGTTCTCATCACTGCCATCAACTATTCCTAAGGGCTCCTCTGATCTTTCAGAAAACTAATCTCCACCAAATCCTCTAACTGCCAATTTTGCCCAATACATCAACTGTACCAGCACTCACAGGAAATGCCAAATAACTTAAAAACACACACACACACACACACACACACACAATAAAGGAGGTTCACTGAACCTTGGGAATTGCAAACAGATCAAAGGTAAAAGGTTCCAGCTTAACACAGAAAACTTTTTTTACTTAAGTAAAATTTGCACTGGCAAACTATAGCAAGTTCCTTCTCATTTAAAGACCCCACATTACCTTCCACTGAGGAAGTTGTGGTCATTCTTCGGAAATAATTGAATTCATTTCTACAAGTTAGAGAAACAAGGCGTTATTCAGGACGCGACCCCATGGGCTCAGGCTTTAAGGCGCCAGACAAACGGTGCACGGGGGAAATCTTAGGGCTGGGACTTCGCTCTGGGGCAGGGCATCGCGGGGAAGAGGCCTCGCCGGGCAGCGGCTCCTGACGCGCAATGAAGCCGAGGCCCAAGGCCCGTCCACTCATGTCCCGTCCCGTGTCCGATTCCGTCCGAGCGCGGAGAACAGGTCGGCGGCTGCACGGCTCAGCGCGGGGATCCCGGGAGCCGCGCCAGCCTCTGTCCTCCCAGGTACCTCCACCCCGGCCTGACAGGTACCTGAGCGGGGGCCAGGGCAGGTCCCCGTTCTTGCCGATGCCCATGTTCTGGGACACCGCGACGATGCAGTTGAGCGGACGAACCATGCCAGCGGCCGCAGGCACAGGGGAGCTCGCTGGAGACAGCCAGATTCCCCGCCACGCTCCGGGCGCGCTCGTGGCCTCCCCGCCCCCTGGCCCCATTGGCTCAGACGAGACTCCGCCCCCCCCGCGCCGGCGCACTGCAGGGTCGTGACGTGCTCGCGCGCGCAGACGCCCGGAGCTGCGGCCGTGGGCTCGTGCTCCCGTCTCGACCCCGGGCCCCGGCTCCTCTCCCTGCCTGCCATGTCAGGTCGGAAACCGGCCCATGGCGGCGCCGCAGCCCCCGGCCCTGCCTCCGGGAGTCAGGCGGTCTTGAGCAGATTCTTCCACTCCACGGGCATCCTGAAATCCAGCGCCTCCCCCACAGGTGCAGCTGAGGAGGCGCACCCCGCCTCTGACTCCACAGCGCCCCCTGCGTCCACTTTCCCGTCTCAGATGCCGCCGCGCGCGGTAGGTTTGGTCCAGGAAGGGGCGGGGCTAGTGGGGCGGGGCGGGGCTTGCGCCTGGTGAGGAAGGAGGCGGGGCGGCGCGCGAGAATCGGCGAGAGGACGCGGCCGAACGGGAAAGAGGCTGGACCCCGGGAGAAGGCGGGAAAAGCCGGGAGGGCCTCTGTCCTTGGTGTTGGTCAGAGTAAAGTTTCCATTGGGGAAATGGAGTTAAAGCCAAGGACACGGGTTTGTAATAACAGTCCTGAGATAGAAATTCACGGTTTTTTTTCTTTTAAGATTTTTTTAAATTTATACGTAGAAGAATTGGGGTACAGGCCAGAGATGTGGGGTGAGAGGATTCACCAGAGACAGAGTGGGGACCAGAACAGGCAGAACAGAATGAAATACACTGCTGAGGGGAGCAGCGGGCGAGACAGGAGAGGCCTGCTGCGCCATGTGGGTAGCTCCCTGGCCGGGGATCGAACTCATGCTGCAGTGGCTGCAGACAGCTTCATAGGTTATGTCTTACCCCCTTGCGCCACCAGGGAAACCCGAAATTCAGGTCTTTTGACTCCAGTTCTGTTGAGAATAGGAGCCCGAGGGCTTAGGGTACATCTTTTAACCTTCATCTCTTTTTTTCTTTCTGGTTTGAAGGTTGACGAGTTTTATTTGTGTTATAGATACGTGTTTGGTTAGGTTACTAGAAGAAAAAATGCCGCCTAATTTCTAGTCGTTAAGACGGGGGCAGCATTGCTCAGTATTTCAAGCTACTAAGCGTCAAGGCAGTTACTTTGTGTAGTTCTTCAGTGACTCGAGCCCTTGTAGTTCGGACGATAAAGTCTGATTCACAATTTGGCTGAGTAAAGTTTCTTTTTTTTTTTTTAAATTTTTTTTTTTTATAGAGGCATGTTTTATTTATTTATTTGTTTGTTTGTTTTGTTTATACATGCACTGGGTACAGTCAGATGTGATAGGCATCCGGTCCTTCCTTCCACTGAGTAAAATGAGTAGTTATTTTTACGTTTTTAAAATACATTTTGTAAAATCATGGACACTGCCATAAGGGAAATCTTGAGAATGACCCCACACTGTGCTGCTCTCGTAATGTATTTCCTTTTTTTTTTTTTTAATAGAGGCATGTTTTATTTATTTGTTTGTTTGTTTGTTTTGTTTATACAAGCACTGGGTACAGTCAGAAGCGCGGGAGGGTGAGAGAATTCACCAGAGCCAGAGCAGGGAGCAGAGCAGGCAGAAGGACCGAAGTACACTGCTGAGGGGAGCAGCGGGCGGCAGGAGAGGTCTGCGAGCCATGCGGGACCCTCCTCCGGTGGCCGGGGAGCAGCCGGGGATCGAACCTGCAGAGGTCGCCGGCAGCCTCGCAACCCAGCGCTCTACCACTGCGCCACCGGGGAGGCCCGTAATGTATTTCTTAAACTGAAGATGTGGGAGGAGATTGCAGATTGTCTTTTAGCCACCTGTCAAGTCTTAATACTTTTTTTTATTATTTATTTTTAATTATTATTTTACTTTATATAATTCTTTCATTATTTTTCATTTTTGCACAATGTATGCATTTTCATTTTAGTTATATTCCCCATACAATTTCCACCCCCTTTATTTTGACCCTAATCCCTCTTTTCTTCCCCCTGCCCCCAGTAGTATGTCTCTGGTCTACAGTTGCTTGTTGATTTTGATTTTTTCTTTATTATAATTAGTCTTTTTCCTGGTCCCTTATTTAGGTTTTCTAAATTCCTGCTATGAGTGAGACCATCCTGTATTTTTCTTTTTCTGGCTTATTTCGCTGAGCATGATCCCTTCCAGCTCCATGCATGTTGCTGCAAATTGCATGAGTTTATCTTTTTTGATTGCTGAGTAATATACCCTTGTATATATGTACCACATCTTCTTGATCCTGCACTGCTGGTGGGAGTGCACAATGGTCCAACCACTATGGAAAGCTGTGTGGAGATTTCTGGACCTACTAAACATAGAGCTTCCATATGATCCAGCAATTCCACTCCTAGGTATTTACCCAAAGGACACAGAAACAAAAGGGCACCTGCACCCTATGTTTATGGCAGCGCTATTTCCATAGCTAAGCTTTGGAAATGACCCAAATGCTCAAGTCTTAATACGTTTTCAGTGACAGCTTGACTGTTTCACAAATCTTGTTCCATTCATTTATGTTCATAAAGTGATTATATCTCTCCTGTCTTTGTACTTTTGACAATAACTTTTATTTCTGTGAATTCACCAGGATTTTATTTTATGCCCACCATTTTGAGGCTATTTGGTAAAGGACTTAAGTTTTTAACAGGTTCCTGCCAACAAGTACTTCATAATCTTGTGACATCTTCTGTGGTGAACATAAAATAGTTAACTTACAATTAACATTTCAAAAATGATGTATTTTCATTATTTATCTTAATTTTATTTTTTTCTAAATAAATTTTTTGTTTTTCTTAAAAGCATTTGATTTAACGTGAAAGTAGGATGATTCAGGTTTTGTAATTTGGAATAGGTATAGGTTGATTGAGTGAAACAAGGTAGCAACCCTGGTTCAAATTTATTCAAGCATGACTTGAGGTGCTGAGGTGTGTGACCTACCAGTGTCCACCATGTCTTTCATGGTGATAAAAAAATTTCACGCCTAGGATTTTAGATAGTTAAAAGTACCATAGATGCTTCTGTGAAGGGTGGATGACAAGGAATTGCTGTCATTCAGAGTTAAGATTTATTTCATATACATCAATTTTTGAGATTAGTGCTAACACATCATTTTCTATCCTTCCTGATACAGATTACAGAAATTGATAGAAGTAAAAAGAGACCACTGGACAGTGATGGACCTGTTAAAAAGAAAGCAAAAAAAGTCCAAGAAAAGGAAAGAGGAATTGATTTGCTGATGTCTGGGAAAACCGGTGAGTTATGGGGCAATGAATCTTTTTTCCTACCAACCATGGCTATGATATGCTTGTATTCTGTCATGTACAGAGGAGCCTAATGAAGAGTTAGGCCGTTTTTCATTTATGGATGAAGGGCGCCATTGTGTTTGAATAGAGTAGCCCCTTCATAAGTGGTGGTGGTATGTGTAGGAGGTTGGGGAATTGGAATTAAGAGCTAGATTCTGAAGTTTTGCTAGTTTTCCCATTTATTCTCTTTAGCTAATGTTTGTACTGATTATAAAAGTAGAATACTGTTATCAAAATTTCAAGCAATATTGAAATGTAGAAGGTGGACAGTGAAAGGCCCCTTAATCCCTTTCTTGAGGTCTGCTTTCAGTGAAGTGGAGGAAGGACAGCTGCCCTTAAGCTTGAAGTAGGAGAGGAGCTGACAGATCAGATTACTTTGAACTAGTCCTCTTTATTGTAGAATTTCCTGTCACTCCTTTTCCAGAGTACTGGTGCCCAAATTCCTGAGCCTTTAAAGCATTTTGTGTTGTAAAGGGTTGTTTCTTGTTTTTTTTTGTCACTGACTTAAGATTGTTGTTTGTCAATTTCTTTTTTCATATCACATTATAATTAGAATCATTGCTTTAGTAAGAAGCACCCTCTTTAACAACCCTGAGTTAGTTATGAATTGGCATGTGAAACCCAAATACCATTGTTGTATTTTCTTCTGATTTGCTAAGAATCAAAGAAATGTCTGAGGAGCAGGAGTGTTTTAAAGTCTCTGGAGAAACTGAAAGAATTCTGCTGTGATTCTGCCCTTCCTCAAAATCGAGTTCAGACAGAACCTCTTCAAGAGAGATTTCCAGTTCTGCCGAAATGCACAGATTTTGATGATATCAGTCTCTTACGTGCAAAGAATGCAGTTTCTTCTAAAGATGCCAAGTCTCAAGTCAGTCAGAAGGTATGTGACTATTTTATAGGAGAGTATCCAGCTACCTGTTAGGGTCTATGGGTTCACTCAGGCAGTGGTTCCCAAACTTGATTGACTATTCAAATTTAGTTTTGCTTTTTATTTTATGTTTTAAGTTCCTCAGGATTCATTTTTTTTTTTAAAAGATATATTTATTTTATTTATACAAGCACTGGGTAAAGTCAGAAGCGTGGGAGGGTGAGAGAATTCACCAGAGCCAGAGTGGGGAACAGAACAGGCAGATCGACGAAATACACTACTGAGGGGAGCAGCGGGTGCAGCAGGAGAGGTCTGCGCACCACGTGGGACCCGAAATGGTGCTGCGGAGGCTGCGGGCAGCTTCACAGCCCAGCGCTCAACCACTACGCCACCAGGGGAGGCCCTCTTCAAGATTCTTACTTACCATGTATTAAATAGGGAGGAATTGCTTTGTATTAAAACAAAACAAAACTTCTGAGGTGATTCTAATGTACATTCTGGGTTAGGGGCTGATGTTTTGGAGGAATTCTTTGTTGATAATTAATAAATGTAGTTTCTTAGTACTCTTTCATAGTTTCCATGATTAGCTGGGAAAATCACAAAAGGCAACTAACACAGGTATTTTGAGGTTTTCAGTTGAAAATCTGGCTGATATAAAGTAAATTCAAAGGTAAAACAAATGAATATGAACTCTTTATGTTTCTACTGTTTTGTGATTTATTGATGAATTTATTGATTTGTTGATGAATTTATTGATGAATTTATTGATTTATTCAGGTAATTTAACTCTTGTACCGTTGTTGAAATCTGCAATTCAAAGTAGTGGTTCACAGCCTACTTTTAAATTAGAATCTCCTGGAGAATGTTAAAAAAAATTACTGATAGCAAGGACCTTTTTTCAGAATTATATGTAATTGTTCTTCATTAAGAGCTGAATATAGGTAGTATTTAAAAGCTCTCATTTTAATGTATGATCTTGGTTGAAAACTATTAAATTAGAGAAATAATTTATATATATATTTGAGTCATTTAAATCTAATGAAAGCTATAGATTCTGCTCAAAGAAATACTCAAACTAGCACAGTTTTGTATGTAATTTTCAGACGTTCACACTCCTTTTTACAAACTCCAAATTCTTGAACTCCTTGAACTAGGTTAAGATTCATTGATTTTTTTTTTTTTTTTGATTATCAGAAAAAAAGGTTTTTGTTATTACTTTTACTGTCTTTAAATGTTTAGAAGTAATTCACCTTAATGAAGTGGTCTTAAAGTATAGGGTTCAAAAGGTTTGCCTATTTGAGCTTAGATTTTATTAATTAAAGAATTTTTCTTACGTCTTCATTAGAGCCCATTTTTTGTATTGTTTTATATGTAGAATAACCAGCCTGGCATTTCAGATTCACAGCAAATTGTAAGTAACCAATTGAAAGGGACACCTACCGTGGACATTATTTAAGTAATAGCTGACTAATGCTGTAGAAAGTTAGGGATGAATGGCAAGAAGTTACTGAATGAAATTTAGTTCCTGTGGTTCAAGACCATTAGTGTGGAGATTAATAACCTTGGAAGACTTGATCGGTCCTGAAATTCCCATTTAATATTCTGATCACCCTGCATTGTGATGACAGAATTAAATTGACAAAATTAAATTGTGTTCAGAATACTGTCTCTGGGAATATAAAAAGGAATATAATGTATCTGAGAAGTATTTCTACCCTGATAGGAGGATTATGGGTGCTTTGGTAGTGGGTATGGTAACATGCATCTGAAGAGGTGGAAGTGTGAACCTGTTGTCCTAAATCATATAGTGTAGTTAGCAGTGCCATCTCAAAAAATAAGATATAGACAAAAAATTGTAAGTAAATGCATCTTTAATCTGACATTGACTCACTTTTCTCATGCATATCTTTCCACTCCCTACCTTATTATTATTGGTAGCCTTTGGAGGTTTGTTGGGGTATATAATTCAGATAACTTGTAGCTCTACATACTTTCCCAGCTCAGTTCAATTTTTTAAACATTTAGCAACTGTAAAGTACATGTTCTGGTCTTTCTTTCTTACCTGGGTCCCCTTCTTGGGACATAGAGGACATTTCTTTATCCCTGCTGGTCATTAGTCTTTTACACTATATTTTTAGGTCAAGGGGTAGCTGGTAAATTTTCAGATGTTGACAGTGACACACTGACAATTAATTTGAAGTTGGATTTATTCTACTTATCTGTTTCATTTGACCTTTTATGTAAGTAAATCTCATAAGCCGGAAATTTGCTCTAAACTGTGAGTTGGGTTAAAAGTGGTTTCCGTATAGAATGGCAAGGAAAGCAGGAATATTACTGTTGAAAATGTGTAACCTGTATTTTCCAAAAGCTCTTTATTATTAATATCTTTACCCCCCAAATTGTGGTTCTTGGAATAAAGATTTATGTAGTATTGTCTTTTAGACTGTGCTTAGAAATTTAAAACATTAAGTGTAATTTAGCTACTTTCATGCTTATGGAAAGTGGTCTTGACTTACTGCTGAGAAAGACAGACAGACACTTATGCCTGCTAATCTTTTGTGCCTTACACACAAGGTCATTACTTATAAAAGGTCATATGTTACTTTTGGGAATAAATAAAAGAAAAATGATAATTATAATAGGTTTCAATAAGTCAAATTTAATGGGAAGTATATAAAACTTTAGATGCTTAGGCTTTCAATATTTGCTTAAATAATTATATAGTAGCTTAGTTTGGCTCATTTTTTTAGTCTTTTATTTATTTATTTTATTTTATTTATTTATTTATTTATTTATTTATTTATTTATTTATTTATTTATTTATTTTAAAGCTTTATTTATATATGCATACAAGAGCTGGTGCACAGGCCAGAGATGCAGGGGGTGAGAGGATTCACCAGAGACAGAGTGGGAAACAGAACAGGCAGACTACTTAAATACACTGCTGAGGGAAGCAGCGGGCAAGACAGGAGAGGTCTGCTGCACCATGTGGGTTGCTCCCTGGCAGGCCAGGGATTGAACTCGTGCTGCCGAGGCTTCGGATTGCTTCATAGTGCGGTGCTTAACCCCTTGTGCCGTCAGGGAGGCCCTAGTCTTTTACTTTAAAAAAAATTCAAGCCTACACAAAAATTTGCCTAACTACTGTGTATTTCTGTAGGTTCATCAGTTATTAGCTTTGTGCCTAATTTGCATTCTTTCTCACTGAGAACCGTGATTATGGTGAATACTTTTTAAACTATAAAAATCTTTTGGTTGCCAGGACAAGGCACTTTTGGATCTTAATCATTTTGAATCATCACATAGGAGTTATGAAAATTTACAGAAAACTGATTCTAAACCATCTAACAGACGAACCAAATGCATCTACACACCATTAGAGTTACAATACATAGAAATGAAGCAGCAGCAAAAAGATGCAATTTTATGTGTGGAATGTGGATATAAGTATAGATTCTTTGGTGAAGATGCAGAGGTAAGTTGTATTTTCAAATACTTCCATGTTTTTCTTAAATATTTTCCTGTATTTTTGTTTCATTTTCTGATCTTAGAAAAGTTAATATTTCCCTTTAAAAAATGTTGTCACTTAAAGTAAAAACTAAATAAAAACAAGCAAACTTAGTAGATGTTAGACTTGTGTGGAAACAAGTAAGGCATCATTCACCTCCTTGCTTACAAGCCCAGTGAGCCAAAGAAAATTAGAAAGTGGATTTTAGCATTTAATGCACAAGCATAGGGAAAACATTGCTGGTGATGCTTTATAGGAGTCATGATTGATTGTGATTATTACATAATTTTAGGTCTGGTTGGATCATATATCATCAGAGAGTGATGTGGTAGCCTGTTTGCTGCCTCATGATTGGGAAGTGAAGACTTTGTTAGCTTTTCTTCTTCCAGTTTCCTAAATCCTGTTGTTGCAGAAAAGTGGTGTTCTATACTCCAGATGGCATTGTACTATGTTCTGTATTATGAAATTAGACTTTGAAACAGAGTCTGTGTGTTTCCTAAGGATAGGAACAGGAACAAGTATGTAGTTGGCATCCTGTAGGCAAAGGGGTGAGAGGAAATGCTGTTGTCTGCCTTTTTCTTTAGATTGAGTGATGAGTTAAGGCTTAATCACAGTGAAAAGTAATGTTTTGCTCCCTTGAAATGATGAACTAATACAGGGCAGGGATGGAGGGGTAAGGGAGCAAGGGTGTTGAAATGAGGGTTCCATGGCTCCAGTGGATAATATCTGAGCTATGGTGCTTTCTAGGAGAAAAGCAGGGAGTCAGGCAGTGCTGCCTGGTTCTGCATTCCTGTCACACACATATCATTAACTAACCAGACCAGAGTTGTCTTCTCACTTCCCCAAAAATGCCATCTGTCCAAATAAGCTTATAGTATGTGTATACTCTGTAGTATCTCCTAGGTCTTGGTCATTTGCATGTGCCACGAAGCAAATTCTTTTTTTTTTTTTTTTAAGATTTATTTATTTATTTATACAAGCACTAGGTACAATCAGAAGCACGGGAGGGTGAGAGAATTCACCAGAGCCAGAGCAGGGAGCAGAACAGGCAGACTAACAAAGTACACTGCTGAAGGGAGCAGCGGGCGGCAGGAGAGGTCTGCATGCCATGTGGGACCCTCGCCTGGTGGCTGGGGATCAAACCGGCGCTGCAGAGGCTGTGGGCAGCTTTGCAACCCAGCGCTCAACCGCTGCACCACCAGGGGAGGCCCGCAAATTCTTATTTTATTACAGTTTCATTTCTTGTTGCATTGAGTAGTCCTTATATCCGGAAAACTCACCACTCGTGAGGATTTGATAGATCTAAAGATGTTGGAGACCTGTCTTGTTTTCTGAATTGTTTATGGCTACAGGTGTTGGCCCTTAGATAGGCCATGGGAGCCACCAAAAATAGGTTAAACCGTAGACTTCTGCACAGGAAATGTATTTTAAACCTTTTGTTGCTAGAACATAGAGAACACATCTATAACAAATTTTAACTATATGTGTTGATGGGTTTTTAATAAAGTGAACAAGCACCACATAGGGAATCTTGAAATATAAATTTACTGATATTCTCTTTTTTAAATTTTTAGATTGCAGCTCGGGAGCTCAATATTTATTGCCATTTAGATCACAACTTTATGACAGCAAGCATACCTACTCACAGATTGTTTGTTCATGTACGCCGCCTTGTGTCAAAAGGATATAAGGTCAGCTGTGGCTTTAACTTGTGGGAGAAGGGAATTGGATTCTTTTACATTAGAAACATATTATTAGGTGGTAGGCTATAGTTGGTTTTTGAATTTAGCATTTTGGGAAAATGAAGGTGTCATAATTGTTAGCATTGTATTTTCATGAATTTTAATGTAGTAGATTAAATTTAAAAACCTGGTAAATGTTTCAGTATTAATCTTAAAATTGAATTTTTTAAAATTTCCATCATATTTGATATTTGATATTTCTTATTTTGAAGGTGGGAGTTGTGAAGCAAACTGAAACAGCAGCATTAAAGGCCATCGGGGACAATAAAAGTTCACTCTTTACCCGAAAGTTGACTGCTCTTTATACAAAATCTACACTTATTGGAGAAGATATCCTCTTTCCTCTTAAATGTTACAAAGGCTTTGTTTTAAATCACAGTATTTTTAAACCTCTTCTGAATGGATGCCTTTTTGATGAGAGGAGGCAGGATGGTTTGTTTCTTTGACCTTTGATTAGTGCACTACTGAAGAGGGAAGGGTTTATAATGGCTGGAAACAAGCCTTTTTCAAATGCCATAGTAAAAGGTGAGTTCATTGTACTTTAAGAGCAAGAAAACTGCTAAAAGGTGAAGAAGGTAGATTAGCAATGACTGGGAATCACATCTTCTCTAGACTTTTGTGGGAGTGGTTAAGTGCTTATGGCCTACAACCACTTCCTAGAGTCCAAACCTAAGAAATTACTTATTAATTAATTACTTATTAATGTCAATATGAAAAGAAAGCTACAAAGTTAATAGTTAACTGCTTATAAAACCTAATAGTAGGACATCTTCATTTATTGTGTGTTTCATAAAATATTTCTGTTTTTGTTCATTACAAATATGCTAATATTGAGACCTTCTTAGTGTCTACCCAAATTGTAAAGACTGTTTTGCTCTATTAATGTCATGAATAGGTTATGACTATCACACTGAATGAATTCCAAACCATTAACAGCGTTTTGTTGTTCTAAGCTAATTAGGCTATAAGAACCTGGTAATTTTTGTTTCTTTTGCCTGAACTTGAGTCTCTTATTTGAATACTGCTTCTAAAATAATACCTACCCTGACTTTTGCTGCTGTCATAGATCTTATCTGCTGATGCCGAAATTGGATGTCTCTTCATCCAAAATAAGCGTTTATGCTGGTAATATACTTGCGACACTCTCTCTCTCTCTCTCTCTCTCTCTCTCTCTCTCTCTCTCTCTCTCACACACACACACACACACATGCGCGCGCACACACACACACACACTCCAACCGCACTATGTATCTTCTGGCCTGGTTTTCTTTTAAAAATTCTGCAATTTTGTGGAACTGTTAGTCACTTTAACAGAGGATAGTAATTTACACTATCTTAGTGTATTTAGCTTTGATTTATAGAATGGAACATTGTGGTATTGTTAAGGATTCAAGTCTCAGTAGCATTATCCAAATAAAGAAGGTAGTTAATATTTGGGCTTCCACAACATCTGAGGTACTCTCCTGGGCCTTAGAAAGTGAGAAGATGATAGTTATCTGTTCTTATGCGCCTTAAAACTTAGGAAAGATAATTATGTGACTATGATTAGAGTAAATCAGAAGAAGGAAGATTTTTGCACAAACCAAAAATGAGTAGGAAGAGGAATCATTGTTTTAAAAGAGAAAATAATTAACATAAGGGAATGTAGCTTTTATTTTTCCTTAATAGTTATTACATGTGAATCCTCTAATCAAGCTCGATGATAGTGTAAATGTTGATGAGATAATGACTGATACTTCTAACAGCTATCTTCTCTGTATCTGTGAAAATAAGGAACGCATTAAGGACAAAAAAAAGGGGGACATTTTCATTGGAATTGTGGTAAGTACTTTGTAGGTGAAGAATTAATGATAGATGTTCACAATATCTCTTGTGTGAGTAATAAATGGTTTATAATCAGGATATGTAATGAAGTGTGCCCTCCAGCAGTTGTGCTAGAAAAATGTTTCCTCATTGTATGTTAAATCAGTACTTACAAATTTCTGGTGTTCTAATACTATGGAGAGATTCACATAGTTCTGTTCATAAGCTCTATAAATTTAATAGTAAAGATACACATAGTGACAGGCATGCATGTGGACAACATACAGATAGCAGAATAAACATTAAGCCAACACATGTATGGATAGTAAAGGATTTTACAGATTTGCAGTTAAATACAAATGATTGTGGAATTGATGTATTAGATTAAAAGTAAAGGATAGTGGGCCTCCCCGGTGGCGCAGCGGTTGAGCGCTGGGTTGCGAAGCTGCCCCCAGCCTCAGCAGCACCGGTTCAATCCCCGGCTGCTCCCCGGCCACCGGAGGAGGGTCCCACATGGCGCACAGACCTCTTCTGCTGCCGCTGCTCCGCTCAGCAGTGTACTTCTGCTCTCTGTTCTGGCTCTGGTGAATTCTCCCACCCTCCCGTGCTTCTGACTGTACCCAGTGCTTGTATAAATAAATAAATCTTAAAAAAAAAAAAAAAAAAAAAAAAGTAAAGGATAGTTAAGAGAAAATGATAATTGGTCATTACAAAACTCCATACTTAGTGTTTGGAATATTTATAATAAGTCTTTCAGATAAATATAATTTGTGAATGATACTTTTATTGACCTTGCTTTCTTGCAATTTGTGAGTAAATTTGACTCTTTATAAGTACCCAACTTTACTTTGTAAAAATCTTACAAGCTTTAGGACCCTTCAGAGAGGGCCTTTGATGTCCTATTTCAATATCAACAAAAATTCTCACAATCCAAATGTCTCTGAAGTGCCTTTGAATAACTTATTCTGGCTGTGCTAACTTGACATTTGCTTAACCTGTAAGCCTTTCTCTCAGCATTTACATTACTGTTAGATGACTCTAAATGACTTTTGTATCCTTGCAAAGTACTTTTAATTAGCCATGGGCAATTCAATATATTTATAAATAGTAACTTTGTTTGCTTTTAAGCATTAACATATGTAAGGTCTATTTTACATTTATCTGAAAGTCAGTTTAAAGAACAGAGTTGGTAAGTATACAACTCCTCCTTAGTGCTTTTAGAAATAACGTCTGGCCTGCTGCCAAAGTTAACCTAGTGTATAAACTGGGATGTGAAAAAAGAGAAATGAAAATTTGCCAATAAAGTGTTTTCTTGGGACATGTTTGGACTGAAGACATCCAGTTCTCTAGGTCTAGACTGTGGGTCTCTCCTATCCCCCTGGCTCCTGGGTAAAATATATTGGACGGGGCACTCAGAATTTGCCCTGACTTCTCCAACTCAGTGTGGCAGCAGTATATCTCATCTTCTTTTGTCCTCAGTACTGTTCCTCCTGGATTATTTTTATTGTGATATATCACATGTTCTTTAGTTACTACCTAACAGTCACCTTTTCCAAGCTGATAGTCTGAAATCAAAGGCTTTATTGTTTTATTACTACTGTGATTAGATCCTCTACATTCAGTCAGAACAATGCAGTTTTGTATAGACTGACTTAGGGTTTCTCAGTGTCACATATCACACAGAGTAATAGGTATTGAAGGAATAACAATATAGGCCATTCTCTGGTTTAAAAAAAGCAAAGGGAATTTGGCTGACTCATAAATTGGTTATTTGAATTCTCTAAATAGCTCTTATAAGTTTGGGTTGCAGATTAGAAAATAAACTGTATGTATAGCAGTCCTCCCTTATTTGCAGTTTTGCTTTCTGCGATTTGTCCAACCTCAAACTCCATTCAAAAAAATATTACTCACAAGATAATTTTGAGAGGGTTAGGCCTCACTGGTAACACAAGGGGTTAATTGACAGCACTATGAAGCTATCTGCAGCCACTGCAGCATGAATTTGATCCCCAACTAGGGAGCTGACCCACATGGCATAGCAGACCTCTCCTGTCTCACCTGCTGCTTCCCTCAGCAGTGTATTCCAGACGATCTGCCTGTTCTGTTCCCCACTCTGTCTCTGGTGAATCCTCTCATCCCCCGCACCTCTGGCCTGTGCCCCAGTTCTTGTATGCATAAATAAATAAATCTTTGAAAAATAAATATATTGAGCGCCTCCCTGGTGGTGCAGTGGATTGAGCGCAGTGCTGTGAAGCTGTCTGCAGCCTCTGCAGTGCCCGTTCGATTCCCTGCTGGCCAG
Organism: Talpa europaea; assembly: GCF_964194135.1. Classification (NCBI taxonomy): domain Eukaryota; kingdom Metazoa; phylum Chordata; class Mammalia; order Eulipotyphla; family Talpidae; genus Talpa; species Talpa europaea. The sequence continues at coordinate 44,961,163 of NC_140071.1, read as the reverse complement.
GGAGAAACCCACATGGCGGGGCAGACCTCTCCTGTCTCGCCTGCTGCTCCCCTCAGCGATGTACTTCAGTTCGTCTGCTTTTCTGTTCCCCACTCTGTCTCTGGTGAATCGTCTCACCCTCCTGTACCTCTGGCCTATACCCCAGTTCTTGTATAAAAATAAATAAATCTTAAAAAAAAAACAACTATACTTTAAAAAAAAAATGAAGGTATTGAGAGGGAGATCACATTCATGTATCTTTTACTACAGTATAAATTTATAATTGTTTTATTAGCTATTGTTAATTACTGTGCTTAATTTGTAAATGAAACTTAATCATAGGTATGTATTTATAGGAAAAAGTAGTTTACATAGGAATCCAAACTACCATGGTTTTAGGCATCCAATGGAAGTCTTAGAACATATCATCCATGGGTAAGGGGCACTAATGTACCCACACTTTGGTCTGTTTGTGTTCACTAAATGTAGGCAGTGATTCTTTAAGATGAAAAAATGCCTCAAGTAAACATAAAAGTATATATATGTCATATATTTATGTTCTATATGGGCACTAGAGAGGACTTCTGGGCTTTAATTAAGAAAGTTCTGGCAGCATTCTTTGTATTCCCAAACTGGAAAGAACCCTGATGTCCATCAATAAAAGAATGAATAAATTGGAGATCACAAAAAGAAAATACAACATAGCAGTGACAGTGAAAGTACTACTTAAGTAACACACGTAAATAAATCTCACAGCAAAGTAGTAAAAAAAGAAGCGAGATCCAAAAGTATACATATGACATGTTTACATGTGTATAAAAAGTTTAAGTTGCTAAAACCAAGAAGAAAAGGAAATGATTATCTTAAAAGTCTGAATTACAGTTACCTCTGGAGAGAAGGGAGACATGAAATCCTTCTGTAGATAGTGTTGTATTTTATTGACTTGGGTGGTTGTTTTAATTAAGCCATAAATTTCTGTTTCATGCATTTTTTCCTCCTGAATATCTCATAATTTTTAGAAACCTCTACTTAATCACAAATCTATGTTATGAATCATCTGTGAATAAACAGTACTTACTATAAAAATAAAATGTTTGAACATATAGTTCATATAAATATTAAGATCTAATGTAGGTATTAGATGTTAGTGTTTATATTTTATAAATTATTAGAGTTTTTACTTAAGGCAAAAGAAAAGTATAATTTTCAGGGAGCTAGTAAACAGAAAAGAGTGAATAGCTGATGGAATAACTGAGAATGGGAGGTGAATGGAGGATGGCCTGTCCGTGTGCTCATGACTGAAGTCATACTGGGTCTGCTCAGTAAGTGACAGGACCTGGGTGAGCAGAAAGGTATCCTGACCTTTCTTTTAACAAATGATTAACAGGATGTTTGGGATGTCCTAAAGCTGGAGATTAAGACTTGGGAGTTTATATATTAAAACCAGAGAGAGCAGAGAAGGAGAAGAAAGGGTGGTTTGAAAGATGCTGCTAAATGCGGCTAAGTCTTTTTACTGTTTTCTGGTATACATGTGTCTGTGTATATACCTAGGGTAGGAAGAGTCCAGACCTAGCATAGGAATTGCTAAGTTAATCAGATATGAATACTAGTAGCATTGCTAGAAAATAAGCTTTTTTCTAAAGAGGCTGTGCCATTTGACTTTCCATCAGCAGCGATTGACTGTAGACATTGGTTGTTTTTCCTTCATTTAGTTAATAGAGTCTATAACTAGCCTCATGCATTTCTTTTCTTTTTTTTTTTTTTTTAGAGATTTATTATTATTTCTGCATACAGGAACTGGGGTGTAGACCAGAGGTGTGAGGGGTGAGAGGATTCACCAGAGATAGAGTGGGGAGCAGAACAGGTAGATCTACTGAAATACACTGCTGAAGGGAGCCTTGGGCGAGATAGGAGAGGTCTGCTGTGCCATGTGGATTAACTTCCTGGAGGGCGATTGAACTCATGCCACAGTGACTAGCAACAGCTTGATAGCACTGAGACTTTAACCCCTGCACCACCAGAGAGGCACACCCCACTGCATTTCTTAGGCATCAATAGTGAATAACAGTGTGCACTGTGGAGTCAGACTAAATGGGTTCGAATCTTGGCTCCACCACTTACTATCTTGTGACCTTGGGTGAGTTACTGACCTTTTTCACCTCTTCCAAACCATAAACTTTTCTAGTTTATATTTGCTATTTAGTTTAACTTTTCTAGCTTATCTAGTTTATCTTTGGTGTCACTTGCCATTGGTGATAGGAGGTTAATTTTGGTTACACCTGCATAGACTCTCTGCATGGGACTTACTCAGAATTTGTTATATGTTAATTTATTTTTGCAAAAATTATATTGTTAATTATTTACTACTCTGACTGTCAGGTTGCTAGGAATATATCACTACTTCAGTTATGGCAACAACTATTTGTACAGAACTTCATAGTTCTATACTTCACAGCATCCATATTTGTTTCTAACGTGATATGTATAATAACCCCATGAGGGAAGTAGGCTACCCACTTACAAAGTAAGGAAGCTGAGGCCTAGCAGAGTTTGGTTATTTGTCACAGATACTTCATCAAGACTTGGGACTTGTACTCAGAGTGTCTCTAAAATTCCATCTAGCGTAGTTTAGATATAGATGAATCTGGTTTCTTACATAAGAATATTGGAATTCACTAAAGTATTTTCAAATGCTTTAGAACTGGAGTACATACTAGGGAATGCCATTTTTACTATTTCCATTTTACTTATGCTGTTATATTTAGGAAAAGTATATAATATTTGGGACATTATATTTTGATTTGTTTTCAGGGAGTGCAGCCTGCCACAGGTGAGGTTGTGTTTGATAGTTTCCAGGACTCTGTTTCCCGTTCCGAGCTGGAAACTCGGATATTGTGCCTGCAGCCAGTGGAGTTGTTGCTTCCATCACACTTGTCAGAGCAAACAGAGATGCTCATCCACAGAACCACGGCTGTTAGGTAAGTGGGTACATCACTGGAGAAGAATGCTGATTCTGAAACTCAGATTTATTGCCAAATCTCCTATTTATTAAAGTTGGTGAAAAGTTTTTACTTTTAAAAATATTTTTACTCAAGTAGTGGAAAGATTGAAAAAGAAAATGAAATGACCCATAATATCACCTTAATATAGGCATTTAGAAGTTGGTGTTTTAGAAGAGACTTAATGATATTATTTAAAAATTGTCAGTTTCTAGGGATCATTTAGAATTCATTTCTTAGAAAGTTTATATAATTTTGAAAGTGCTTTATCTGTTCTACAAGTTTCAAGTTGTGGTTTTATTAGACTTAAAGTCATGTCTCTTATTAATGAAGCAGTGTGCCTCAGTGAGGCATTTCAAGGAAGAAGATATGTAGTTATGGTAGTATCTGAGAGAGTTCGTAATCAACAGAAAGAAGCAGAATTGCATTTAACTCATAAAGCATGATGTATTAAGTGAAGATGCCCAGTTGAAGGTTCTATACTTCCAGTTCCACTTGGAGGAAGGTGATGGGAAAGAGACGGGAAGGGCAATCAGGCTTAAGTGAAGAGGACTTTATATCTTGAGGAATTTGAAGGTTATGTGGGAAAGCCTGTGAAGATTTTTATTTAGTATGTTGGTTGAAATAAGTTGGAAAGTCAAGTTAAATGATTAATTGATATGTTTCTTAGTCCTTAAAATTAAGACTTTTCTCTTTCATTTGAATTGAACTTCTTTCAGAGTAGCTTTCATAATATATTTTTCTAATTATAACACTAATTCATGTTAATTTAGGGAAAGTTGGGAGTTATAAAATAATGTTAAGTCCTATAGTCCAGAGATAATTATATTGAAACTTCTTGGTATATTATTTCCATGTATGTATATTATCTTTCTACATTTATAAACTTGAATTCATGTTGTAAATTGGTTTTATAGTCCCTTTTTCCCCCCTTAAAATTCCCGATACATTTTTTTACTTTATTATGGAAAATTATAGAGAACATACTCAAAATATACAGGACAGTGTAGTGAATCTCCATGACTCCATCAACTAGCGTTAGCATTTTTCAGTTCACACAATCTCATTTTATCTGTACTCCATCCTTTCCCTCCCTGGATTATTTATTTGAAGCAAATCCTAGAAAATATCATTTCATCTGCTAATACTTCAGTGACTACTCATGAAAACAAAATTACTTCATAATATTTTGTCATAAAAATGGGTTATAATTATCCAGTTTTATTTAGTTAAGTTGCTTTTTTTAGTATTAAAAATATTGCTATGATGAATATTAACGCATAGAAATAGTTGCATGCATTGCTGATTATATCCTTAAGCTAAATTCCTAAAAATTGAATTACTGGGTCAGAGAGTATAACCTCTAATAATTGGAAACTCTTGATTGCCTGTGGTAATATCAATTTACATTTCGAGAACTATATTATTGGACGATTGTTTGAACTTTTGTTAACATTGGGGGTGATCTTTTTAATGATCTCTGCTAATTGGATGGATGAAAAATTCAACATCAAGTCCCTTTTGTTTTTAATCCTTTTTTGATAGTGTGTTCAAACTGGAATAATTAAAAGCCTTATGTAGACTTTAAGAATTACCGCTGTTAGAGAACTAAAAAATTAACAAAATCTCTGAAAGTTTTTTGAGTCTCCTAAAAGTTTATTTCCAATATCTCATGTCTTTGATATTATTCATTTTCTTCACAACTGAGTGTATATTTGATTAACTTAGATATAATTAAGACCAAAGTCGATTAATTGAATCAGTTTCATTTTTGATATCCATTTATATTTATTGAACAGTAAAGGAAAAATTCAATAAAATATCAAAATATTCCACAATGACATTGCCAAAACTGAATTTTTTGGCTGACAGTCAGCATTACTTGATAATATTCCTGAATGTTTATTTCTTAAATGAGATTCAACAGCCATTTGTCATGCCAAAGATAGCTTGAGTGTTATATGTGGGTTTTACATATTTGATGACTATCTTTGTCTTATTTTAATTTGAATTTCTCTTTATCATTGACAGTATGTAATTTTTTCTGTACTAATGATCAAGTATACTTTTTATTTTATTTTTATAGTGGGCTCCCATATCTGTGGAGTATCTAAAGCTAATCTATGGACAGAATGGAGTAGAGATTCAAAAGTCAAACAGTGTCGCTGTGTAACTTAGGGTTTGGGTTGGAAAACTGGATCTTTCCATTAGTGACTTTATGTGACTATTGCACTGTATTTGGTTTCCTTTTCTTTAAATTAGGGTAAGAGTACCTTACCCATAGAATTGTTGTGAGGATCAGGTTCATGTAAGATATGTGTGTGAAACAGTGCCTGGTATTGAAAGCTCTTTATAGATGGAAGCCATCATTACTATCACTCCAGTCAACCATGTTTTCTTTCAGCATTGCCTTTCCCCTATTCTCTTTTTCTCCATTTCCTGTCTGAAGTATGAGGGACTTAGTATACTCTATGTGTATGGCCCTTTCAGGTATCATTTCTCACATACAGCTATAGTTCTCATTGTTTTGGCTTTTGAGATTTCTTCTTTATTCTAAAACATTTTTGATTATGTTTTAATTCATTTTCTGAACATTATATGTTTTATTTATACTTAGAAAGATTGTCCTCTATTTCTGAAAACAGTTATCTATATTTTAGTGGATTTGTCTATTTTTAAATTTAATTTAATTTTTGGCATTTAGATTTTAGTTTAATCCTCTCCCCCCCCCATATTCTAGCAGATCCACTTTAATATCCATAAATCTTAACCATTATCATTCTGAGATACAACTGAAGCTATATGAGAAAAAGAAATGAAAACAAACCACAGGGATAGGGAATATTTTTAAATGGGCGTGAAGAACATAGCTTGCCAGAAATCTGTTCCATATTTACTATCAATAAACATAGCACTGTATTTTCAAAGCGAAAATTATTTTGTTTTTGGTAGTATCTTGTCTGTTTTAAACAGTGATAGGTGGTTTCTTGTGCCTCAGATTTGGAATCTTCTTTTTCTTTCACTGTGAATCTGAAGGTAAAAACAGCACTTGTTATCAGTTATTGGTTGATGTTTTATTAATATTGAAGAAATAATAAAGCCATGTGAGAAAAGGCAGAAGAATGGCTTGAAATTATAGAATGTCTGTTTTCAAGTATTGGGCATTCTTTTTTCTTTACTTCCCACAATTTTTTATTTTATTTTTTTTAACATTTATTTATTTTTGCATACAAGAGTTGGGGTACAGGCCAGAGATGCGGGGGGTGAGAGGATTCACCAGAGACAGAGTGGGGAACAGAACAGGCAGACTGACTGAAATACACTGTTGAGGGGAGCAGCGGGCGAGTCAGGAGAGGTCTGCTGCGTCATGTGGGTTATTCCCTGGCTGGCTGGGGATCACCCTTGTGCTGCAGAGGCTTCGGATTGCTTCATAGTGTGGTGCTTAAGCCCTTATGCCACCAGGGAGGCCCACAATTTTTTTTTTTAAGGTAACATTGGTTTACATAATTGTTTGTGTTTTCGAAGTATAGGATCTCCTCCTTCAGGTGTTACCACACAGTACCTACCACCAAGATACCTGTAGTTCACCACCATAGTCCCTTTTACATCCTTCTCCCCTTGCTCTCTCCCTTTCTCTCTAGTAAGCCTCAGTTCTATAGTCCACTTTCTGGGGTTTGTTCTTAGTTTGGCTTTATCTGATCCTTTGTTTGGTTTCTCTGTATTCCACATATAAATGGTGCCATCCAGTATTTTGTCTTTCTCCTTCTGACTTCAGTTAGTATAATTCCTGCCAGCTCCATCCATGTTGCCACAGTGGCAAGAGTTTATCTTTGTTGATAGCTGAGTAGTATTCCATTGTGGATATATATACTACATCTTCCTGATTCACTCAGTCTGTATTTGGGCATTTGGGTTGTTTCCATAGCTTGATTTTTGTAAATAGTGCTTCAGTGAAAATGGGAGTATATGTTTTCCTTTGAATTAGTGTTTTTGTAGTCTTCAGTTAGATAACTAGGAGTGGAATGTTTGGGTTGTATGGCAGATCTATTTTTAATCTTTTGAGAAACTTCTGTACTGTTTTCCATATGGATTGGACAGTCTAAAATCCCACCAGAAATATAAAAGAGTTCCTTTTCCTCCATATCATCAGTGGTACTTTTTGTTTTTGGTCTTTTTAATGGGTTATTCTCACAGATTATGAGATAGTATCTCATTGTGTCTTTGATTTGCATTTCCTTGGCAATAAGTGATGTTGAACATTTTTTCATGTGCCTGTTGCTCATGGGCCTGTCTTCTTTGGAGAAGTGACTGTTTAGCTCTTCTGTCCATTTTTTAATTGTTGAGTTAGCTGCATTCTTTGTAGATCTTTGCTACCAGACCTTTGTCAGATGTATAGTGGGCATGGAATATCTCCTTTTGAGTTATTCTTAGTGTTGACCACAAGAGGTCTCCCAAGGATCTTGTATTCTGTAAATTGTATTTCAAAACTACTAAAATCTTCGCTTTTATTTACTTTGTATCAGATGGTTACTTAGATAACTATTAGTCAAAGATAGTAGTAAGCTAAAATTATTTCTGATTAATGGTAAACTATCAGTTTTCAGTTTTTTATCTTTTTGTAAAGTGTCGTAAGACTTCAGTCTGGGACTCAGGAAATCAGTCTTACTATCTTATTTTTACCCCTTCTCTTTGATGTAAGAATATATGGAGAGAAACAAAGGAAAAACAGTGATTTTTAAGCTGTATTTAAGGTATGTTAGCTGTGGTTGAGATGGCTGTAGCTTAGAGATGTCATATGTTAATATGTTATATGTTAGTGAAACTGGTTGAGAAGTAAGCTGTAGAAAGCAATAAGCACATATTAGGTGATATTTACTAGCTCGCAAAGAAACTGATCTTTGAGGCAAGTCAGATGAACAGAGTACAGGATGCTCAGTTTTGTGTTCAGAGAGTAAGTGCTTCCTGGATTCCAGCATAGTCAAAGAAGACTTTGTGGAGGAGGTAGGCTGGACAGAGAACATTTGCGGGATGGGAGGATTTGAATTGGCAGTGGGGAGGAAGGAGAAGAGCATGTATTGTGTGTGTATATATACATACATATGTGTGAAATTAGAGGGGAGATTTCCCTGATTAGAGGGGGACTTTCATTTTGAGAACTGAGGAAGAAAGTTAGGTAGCATAAAAGCTAGCAAAGGTTTGTGGACCCCTAATGGAAGGTGGTAAGGTTTCTGGGCAAAAGTATGGGCCAGAAGAGGTGAGTCTGTTGCCTAGATGGGAGAGTTGAAAAATTTATTTAAATTGTATTTTTTAAGAATATGAATAGTTCCACTTGGGGCAGAGTATATAGAGAAAATAGATAGACCAAATAATTTGGAGAATGTCAATAGCTAGGATTAGGAGGAAGAAGAGTAGGAAGAAACAGAAATGGGGGGGATTATGAGCTAGTTAGAGAACCAGAACAAGGTAGTCATGTATATTTTTAATTTATTTATTGCAAATGGTATGGTCAATGGTATGTGTTAATTTCTTTTACAATGTTGGCTGTTAAAATTTTCTAAAGCTGCATGACATTTGGAAGGACATTTGGTTAAAAACTAACTATACCCACTTGATGTCATTCATCAAATACCTACAGAAGAATGTCCTATGGTACTACAGTGATTCAGTAATCTGATCTATGAAATAGATGCTTGAACATATTAGCACTTACTCAAAGATGCACATGTATACTATGGATTTGAAGAAAACAGTGAAACCCTAAAATTGGAGAATAACAAGAATAACAATAGATCTTGCTGTTGTTACTTTAGTGTTAAAAACAGGAATACATTATTATGCCTTTGAGTTCACAGAGAACCTTATGTCATCTAATATTTACCCCAAACCATGTTTTAACCTGATTCTTTGTAATGAAGATTTATATTATCTGAATGTCATTTATAGTGACAAATATTTGAAGTTATTGCAGTATTTTAATTTTGTGTTCACCTTTTAATTAATGTGTTATAGATTACTTACTGCTTTGTGGTATCTTGCTTTGATGTTTAAGTTTTTAGTGGAAAATAATTAATAGTTTCAGTATCGTGATGAAATTACCATGAGACTATACATAATTACCAGAGGAGTTGTCATATAAGCTATGTATCTGTGTTGTGGTTGAAGTCCAGTTTTTTTCTGGTGTCATTATTTGAATTTAGCATTGCTGAAAAGGTATCAAAGGATGAGAGGGGAAAATGTAGATAGGTATTACTGATTAACTTGGTTAAGAGGAAATGTTCTACATATATGAAGTGTTAAATGATCAGTATTAGATGGTGTGAATTTAGTGATCTCTCTCTTCCAGTTTGTTCTCTCAAACTTTAATAAGCTCAATTCTTTGGGTCACACAAAGTCATTTCAGTATGCTTTTTAGATATGAGCTGCCAAGTAAATGTGGAATCCTGCACCAAACACTGGGTGATGTACAGATGAAATCACAAAACCCCTAGATTTGGTAGGAAGGTAGGGCTGGGTGGAGTGAGCACAGAATGGGAAAAGGGATTTGTGAACATTGAGTTGACTGGAGGGTCAGGCATGTGTGGGTGGAGAGTGACTTGGGACAGAATCTAGCACATGAGAACTGCTTAGTGACTATTTGCTGAATGGCAATATGTTTAGGGCTAGAGATGAAGACTGAAGCTGTTTCATGGAGAATGCAGGGCACTAGTGGGAGGAATTTATACTTTATTCATGTTTTTTTTTTTTTAAAGATTTATTTATTTATTTATACAAGCACTGGGTACAGTCAGAAGCGCGGGAGGGTGAGAGAATTCACCAGAGCCAGAGCAGGGAGTAGAACAGGCAGAAGGACGGAAGCACACTGCTGAGGGGAGCAGCAGGCAGCAGGAGAGGTCTGCGCGCCATGTGGGACCCTCCTTCGGGTGGCTGGGGAGCAGCCGGGGATTGAACCTGTGCTGCAGAGGCTGCGTGCAGCTTCGCAACCCAGCACTCAACCGCTGCGCCTCCAGGGAGGACCTTTATTCATGTTTCTTAAATTTGGCCTACTCACTGCTTTTATTTATGTTTTTGTGTTAGAATTTTCTTTTTAAAAATTTGTTAAATGACAGAGGTACATGTTTACTGTAAAGGCAAAATTACCTGTTTTAAAGGAAAACAATTTCTTGTTAACGCTCCTACATAATTTGATTTAAATTTTTTATTACAGTGTGACTTAAATATTTATAAACTTAAAATTTGTTGCGTTAGCTTTCTACATTTTTTTACAGCAATTAAATGAAAACAAAATTTGAGATTAAAATCAAACAAATACAGTTAATGAAGGTTGATGTTCTTTTGCTGAAAATATACTTCTCCTCCCAATTTGAATGGGTTTGTCCCCCATTGAGGGCTGGGTTCTTTTCAATTTAACATTCTTATGATGGATGTAAGGGTTCAAATCTTTCCCACTGTTTTTCTCTCTTTGAACCAGTGTGACATAGTGATTTGCCCTTCACTGGTACCTTTGTGCCACTTCCATTTTATGACTGCTCCTTTTTTTTCTTCTTGTTAACCTTAACTTTTAAAGTGCTCCTCACTGCTAATGTGATCTTAAGTGTAAGTAGAAGGGGAGTAACTGAAGTATGTGGCTGCATTCACTTTAAAAGTTGACAGTTCAGTTGATTTAGAACAGAGCTTTTCAAACTGAAGGTTATAAAAACAGTTTGATAGGTTATGACTGCTATTGAAAAACACTGAGTAGAACTGATCTGAGTGCTTTACATGTACAAAGATAAGTTTTTCATGAAATGCTTTTTTTAGTTTTATCTGTATATATGCATAATCTGTCTATGCCTTCCAGTCCTCTTTCCATTCACTGTCATAATTCTCCAAGAAAGGAATTAAACCCCTTGTTTAACATATTAATGAGATATGTTATCTGCAGATTATCTCATATGTTTACCTAAAAGTGATTGGTGTGTGTTTATATATATACATATATACATACATATATATATACACACACACACACATATGTGTGTGTGTATATAATTAAAAAATTTATTTTTATTTATGCATACAAGAACTGGAGTGTAGTGCAGAGGTGTGTGTGGGGGTGGTGGTGAGAGGATTCACCAGAGACAGAGTGGGGAGCAGAACAGGCCGATCTACTGAAATGCACTGCTGAGGGGAGCGGCAGGTGAAACAGGAGAGGTCTGAAAGGTCTGCTGCACCATGTGGGTTTGCTCCCTGGCCAGGGATTGAACTCATGTCTCATGGCGATAGATAGCTTGATAGCGCTGAGACTTTAACTCCTGTGCCACGAGGGATTCCCTCTCCACTCCCTCCCACCCCCCCCCCCCGCCCAGGAGTATATTTTTAAATAGCACAACTGAAAGGTAGTTCATATTTGAAGACTGTATTAAAAATTCTAAAACTGACATGATTTATAGACCATATATTACCTATGTGGAAAATCCAGAAGTGACAAATTATTAAAAATAATAAGAATTCAGCAAGATCATTAAGTATAAGTCAGTATATAAAAATGAATAGTGTTTTAATACCGCAACAACAAATGAAAGTTAAAATAACCTCTTTTGGAATAATAACAAAAATACTGTTTAGAACTCTATTCAACAAAAAGAAGACCTTGTTGAAGAAAATTTCAAAACTTTACTGAAAGATATTAAAGAAGAACCAAATGATGGAAAGATATACCACATTCATGAATGGAAAGATTCAGCATAAAGATGTTAGTTTTTCCTATATTATGTATAAATTCAGTGTAATGTCGGTAAAAGTGGCAATAGGGGTTTTCACAGAAACTGTCAGGATGCTTCTAGAGAGGTAGCTTAGAGGACCAAGAATGAAAAGCACTAAAAAAAGCCAAAACTCAAGATTTTTTTTTATAAAATTATAGTAAGATAGTATGGAACTAGCATAAATAAAACTGGAACAATGGACTGGAAAGAAAGCTGGAGAAAGCGGGCCTCCCTGTGGCGCAGTGGTTGAGCGCTGGGTTGCGAAGCTGCCCTCAGCCTCTGAGGCATCGGTTCAATCCCCGGCTGCTCCCCGGCCACCAGAGGAGGGTCCCACATGGCGCGCAGACCTCTCCTGTCACCCGCCGCTCCCCTCAGCAGTGTCCTTCAGTCCTTCTGCCTGCTCTGCTCCCCGCTCTGGCTCTGGTGAATTCTCTCACCCTCCTGTGCTTCTGACTGTACCCAGTGCTTGTATAAATAAATAAATAAATAAACAAATCTTAAAAAAAAAAAAAAAAGAAAGAAAGCTGGAGAAAGCAACTCTATGCATACGTGGAAATTTCATCTGACAAGGTGGTGTTAGAAATCATGGGAAAGCTGTACTGTTCAATAGATGCTGCAGGGACAAACTGCTGTCTATCTTAAAAAACAGAGAGAAATGCTAATTAAAACCATACAGAAAACTCTCAGTTGAAAATATAGAATACATTCTTCATCTCATGATTTTAAAATATGAGACACACACACACACATGCACAGTGCATATCAGAGGAAATAATTGCTTAATCACTATAGCATTTTTACTGGTTATTCCAGCTTTTGCATTATATATATTAGGTCCTTGAATATTGTCATGTCACAGTTTCATTATAATATAAATGAGACAAAAACAATCCTGGCTGTTGAACAAAATGACCTACTTTAGTCATTTTGCTTGAATTTGAGTTTCTGCACATAGCTTACCACAGTCTACTTGTGTCATTCTTTTAACCTGTTCAAGTGAACTGTAGAAACCTTACCTTTGTTTGTTTACTCTCTCCCATGTCTAATTGTCTTTAAATATTTCCTTTGTATACAATTACAAATAAATCAAAAAGTGTTACAATTTTTGCTTCAACCGCCAAACAATTTAGAAAACTTAAAGTCTGATAAATATACCTGTATTTTTGTTGAATGTGTTCTTTCTCAATGTTGTAAGATTCCTTATTTTTATAGTTTCCTTTCTGCTTAGAGAACTTCCTTTAGCTATTCCATTTGGGTAGGTCTGTTGGTAACATACTGCTTTAGTTGTTCCCCCTCTAGATGCCTCAGATCTATGGTCAGCTATTAAGGGTTGATTTTCATGTTTATCTTTGACCCTTTTTTGGTTTTCTCTATGTTCCATACATAAATGACACTATCTGGTATTTATCTTTTCCTTCTGACTTACTTCTCTTGGCTTTTCTCTACCAATTTCATCCATGTTGCTGAGAATGGTATAAGTTTGTTTTTTGATCATGGAGTAGTATTCCATTGTATATATATATAGCACATCTTGATCTATTAATGTTTTTGGGCACTTAGGTTGTTTCTGTATCTTGGCTATTGTAAATAGTGCTACAATACATATAGTGCAGGTTTCCTTTTCAAATTAATGTTATTGTATTCTTTAGGTAGATACCTAGGAATTTAACTGCTGGATTGCATGGGAGATGAACTGTTAGTCTTGAGGAACCTTCACACTGCTTTCCATAGAATCTGGACCAGTCCGTATTGTCACCAGCAATGCAAAGGATTTCTTTTTCTCCACACAGTCACCAGCACTTATTTCTGGTTTTTAATGTGGGCCATTCTCACTGGTGTGAGGTGGTATCTCATTGTGGTTTAGATATGCATTTCCTTGATGATCAGTGATGATGAACATTTTTTCATTCATTCATTCTTAAAAACATTTATTGGGTGTTTGCTGTGTGCTAGTTATTACTAGATAGTGAATATACAAAACTGAGAGATTCTTAGCTTCTACTCTTAAGGTCAGTAGACATGGTTGTTATGGAAATGAACACTTACATGAAAGTGTTGATTATTAAGGTTTCATAGAGTCACTGGTTGCCTAAGAACATCTAGCTTTGCCTAAATGGTTTGTCTAAGGCATCTCCTTTGCCTTAGGTGCTAGGTGAGGCTTCTCAGAAAAGTATGCTGGAATTGAGGCATTGGAGAATGATAGCTCTGCAAAGGGAGGTGGGTGAGAGAGCTTTTGTATGGGAGCATAAATTAGTTTGTTTGACTTCCATGTCAAGGTGAGTATCCTGAGGATGGACTGATGTGGAATTTGGAGAGAAAGTTTGTGTAAAGTAAAAATGAGAATCAAGGATGAAACAGTGGAGAGAAAGCAATAGTTTGAAGAAATTGGATAAAGGGTTTCTTGAGAGAAAAACTGGATAGGAATGGCTACTGACCAAACTGCATCATCATGACCTTTTCTGTGCCAGCACTTACAGTAATTCAGTTATAGGTATTTAATCAGTGTTTGATGAATGACTGATTAAACAAGTGACTTTTGGAATAAAGAGAATACTCAGTATTTCCTATTTGTTTTTCTTAAGAGTAATGATTTGAATTTTATGGAAAAAAAGGGATTGTTATAGTAGTTGGAAATTCATACATGTATGATGATAAATGTATATTTAAATGCTATATAGTCATCTCATTTACTTCTTTTGGGAAGACCACATTAATTTCCTATTATTTTTTCCTCACGGTATTTATTCTTTATAAAATTTTTAAGAATAATATTCACTTTTTATAATAAAACATTTTAATTGTCCTTTAAATTATTTAAGCATCCTCATATTTCTTTGGACAGTAAATATTAATGAAAACTACATGGCTAATTTTCCTGGGTATTGAGTAACTATTTTAAAGATTGATGTTGATGATAACAAGGTCGTAACCTCATCTGTGGCACTTGAAACCTTTTCTTTGGTGATGTTCATAAGAAATCTCTTTTTCTCATTCTAGTCTGTCTTACTCATCTTCCTCATTTCTTGTTTCTGCAGTAGAAGATAAAAATAAAGTTGAATCCTTTGGCATTTTTCATTATGTATATTATATAATAATTTCACTTTGCTGTTTAGAAAAATACACCAGCAGAAAATTGATTGCAGTAGTTGAGATGGTAGTGGATTAAATAGCAGAAATAAATCTCTCAACCAGTACTAACCAGACTTGACCTTGCTTACCTTCAGAGATCAGGCACGTTTAGGGTGGTATGGCTGTGGACTCACAGAAATAAATCTCATGCAAAGTAGGAAAATGTCTGTAGGAAAAATTTAAAGAGGAAGTCTTAATAAAAATCTGTTTTATGTGGATTTCCTTTTACTATATTAATTCCTGCCCTGGTTGAAATGCCATTGTATTTTCATTTGTTTTCTTGATACATAGTTTTTATATATCTAGTTATCACTTTTAGTGGGTGTGCTTATGTATATGAAATTCCAGATTTTAAGACACAATTAATAGGTAATAATTATTTTATAAGAGTGTTTGTTATAGGATTTTCATTGACTGTTACTCAGGAATATCTCTACATGAAAAGCGTAAGTAGAATGTACACACAGTATGTTCGTTGATGCCTGAAAAAAGAAGAAACACTTGAGTAGTTTGGAGGGATGATCTTACTAATTTCTATAGAGAACTCCCAGGTTGGAGACATACTGCTTGAGCAGAAAGTTTGGGAGCAGTTTTATGAGATGCAGACTTGTTTTACTAATTCTGTTTGATTTTTGTAAATGCAACTGTTTATTGGAATTAAAGATTTAATTTCATAAAGTCTCCTAATTACCACAGTTTGTACTGAAGTACAGTTCAGTCTTGATTCTGGTAAGTCTACCTTCTACTATCATAAATACATAATAACTATAACAATATAAAATATAAAAACCTCCTTAACAGGGATTTTAATACAGTTAACCATCTATTTTCATTATCTGTTCAATTTTTTTTCTCACTTTTACCTCTTCATGGTTCAAAAAGAGATTATTTTCATTCCTTTCCTTCCTATCAAAGCTTCCTTTCACTATTTCTTTAAATCAAGAACTTGAGGCTACCTTGGTTTAGAGACCCTCGGGGATTGCTTATCTGTCTGAACCTTTGTTAACTTAGATTTATCCATTAGTCTTTTCAATGACTCCTTCCTGTCAAACCTCCCTGCTGCAGAGACTGCTTACTAATGTCCATTATTTTTCTTGATTACTTTGAGATTATTTTCTTATCTCTTGTTTTCAGGCTAGGACTTTCTTCTCCCTCCCATCCTTTTTTGTGGTTTCTTTGTAATCACTAGCCCATGTCTTGATCCTTGGAGCAGTGAAAGTCTCTGAAGTCCTGTATATCTTTTTCCTCTACCATATTTCTTCCCTTCCTTCCTCGCCCCCTCCCTTCACCTTCTTTAAGAAAACTACCTGTCTTGTATATGATACAATACACACTTTAGTTTAATAAACCTAATATAAGGTTGATGACATTTCTCCAAGTTTCCTTGCCCTCTCCCCAACCCCAGAACTTCAGAAAATTCTGACAAGACCCTGGGAGTCTTTCTGTCAGCACCCTTACGCATTTTCTCTTACTTTGTGCCTTTAGCTCTTATCAACTTTTCTTGGCCAGGCAGAGCTGGGCTTTGCATCTCATGAGAGTGTACATGAACCTTGAACACGTAGTGTGAGTATGCTAGATTGCCCAGCCCCCATAGGAACGCTGTTAGAAGAACATGTAGTATGCCTGCATGCCTTACTTAATGGCCATGTTGGGTCTTGCCCATCCCACAGGGTAAGACATTATTTGGTGGGTCATTGAGAGTAGCAGATATAAGCATCACATGGCAACTTTAAGATGGTTCGTGTCCAATTAGGAAGTCCTGCGCTTAATGCATCAAGGCTGTCTTTCTTGAACTATAGTCATAAATCATCAGTGGACAATGAAAAGAATTTTATGGGTTGCCTAAACTTTAAAAAAGAATTGTATGGATTCTAAGATAGATGATTAGACTGTATGTGATAAGTATTGTTTTATGAAATTTTGTTTTTTCATTTGCTGTGCATCCTAATTCTGTCTTTAACCCAAGAAAGAGCATCAGAATGACAGATTGACTTTTGGTCATTCTTGTCAATCAAATAGTATATACAAATCAAATAGTCAGTCAAATAGTATATACAAATAACACATTCCTTTTCCATTCAGCTTCACAGACATTTATTGTACAATTACTATGGATTTTATCGACTTTAGAAGATCCATAATCTTTGCCCTTAAGGGTTACCAGTCAGTTTGGAAAGCCAGCACATAAACAAATTACTCTAGTATAAAGCAGATTGCTAGAGCATATGATAGAAAAGCAAACTAAGTACTAAATTAGTCCATGAGAGCGAGAGAATAATTCTATCTAAAGCAGCTCTGCTCTGTAGATACGTAATATGATCCATGATATGATCCACATATCCACAATGTCATTTCAACATGTAATTCTTTTTAAGATACTAATTATTTATATTCTTTCTGATACACTAAATTTTCAAAGTCCAGTGTTTATTTTACACTGATACTACCTTTCAGTTCTGACTAATCATATTTCACCTGTTCAATGACATGTGTAATTAATAGGTACTAAATTAGACAATATAGCTTTATAGAACGTGGAGAAACATCATTCAAGAGAGGGCCTAGGAGGATAGGTCACACTTGACAGGTATTAGGGAAATACATTCCACAGTGAGAAAAATTTAAACTAAAAAGAAATAAAAATGTGTAAAAAATAATTAATGAAGCCCTTATTATATGTCATATATTTTATGACTGTTATATTAATTCTGTAATGTACATGACAACCCTTTGTAGTAGTTACTGTCCTTAGTAACTGCTATATAATATATGCATTTTTATAAATGAAAAATAGGCTTGTGTGGTCAGATAGCTTTAGTGTCTACACATTCATATCTGTACAGGGTTGGCAGAATGATGAGTCTTAGAAGGTGTGCCCGTCCCAGTTCCTGGAACCTATGACTAGTTAAATGGCAAAAGGGAATTAGAGTGGTTGTTGCTACTTAATTACCTTTAAGATAGAGAGAGAATCCTGAATTATCCAGTTGGGCACAGTTAATCAGAAGAGTACTTTAAATGTGAAAGAGGGAGGCAGAAAAGTGATATGATTTTGAATATTTGATCTACCAATACTTGCTTTGAAGATGGAGCAAGAGGTCAGAAGCCAAATATTGTTGTGTGCCTCTAAAAACTGGAAAAAGCAAGGAACCAGTGTTACTCTTACAACCTTCAGCAAGGAGCTTTGGCGACATTTTGGTTTTAGCTGGTTGACACCAGTTTTGGATTCTGACCTACCTATAGAATTGTAAGATAATAAATGTGTGTTCTTTTAAGCCATTAAGTTAGTGGTAATTTGTCATGGTAGCAATAAAAAATTAATATTCTATCAATATGTGTGGGCACTAGGTAATGTAAAAACATTTCTTAATGTAGATTAAGCCTTTAAAGAATCCATTGTTGATTGGTAACTAATGGAATTAAGTCAGACTGCTGTCTCTCTTCCTTGGATGCCTGGTTGCTTCTGCCTCATGTTTCACACTACTTGGAAAGTGACAGGTATATAATATTTTTAAATAGACATAACTTTTCTTGCAAATAGGCATGTAAATACTAATTGTGGTTCTGACCACAAGTATCGGGCAGTTTGGAAGTATTTGATAAAGTGAATACTACCCTTTTTAAGTATGAGCAGTTCCTGGTTGCCAAAGTAAGAGTATCATGTATGTGTGAATTGCCTTAGCAATAAGTATACTTTATAGTCTTTTATGTAACTCTTAACTATCAACCCCCAGATAGCACACAGTTTACTTGTGGGTGATTAATTTGAGTAAGACGAGAGATGCCCACCTATGCAAAATATAATCCTGTTTCTTCTACATTCTAGAGAACAGTAGGAACAGCCTGACCGATAGGTTGATTGTCATATTCTGCCTCCTTCCCACCTACTTACTGTGCCAGAGAGACACAGAGCCTAGCCTCTCATCACATTCTGCCTTTGTTTGGTGCTGCAGAGGGGAGGGGCTTCCTTAGATTATTTCTAAGGCACTGTATACATGAACATATAATGCTTCTAGGATGAGAGAACTTTTCTGCTTGCATATTTCCTTATACTTTATCTTTCTGTCTGCATTAGCAATACAAAAATTTTGCTTTAGGCATGTGGGTCTTATTCCTGTCATCTACTACTTTTATTAAAGTACTGATATGTTACAGTGCTCTATAAATACATAAAGACCTCTTTGCAGACGGGGTGGGGGGAGTGGGAGAGATGAACAAATTACAAATTTTTTGATTGAGCTTTTACTTTTTTTTTTTAAGGTAACAGCAGTCATTATTGAAAAAGGAAAAGTATAAGCAAATGTCTCCAGAAATGTGTAGAAAGGCACAAGTTTACCTAGTAGATTCTTACCTTAAGATGGTACCTCCCATGTTAGTCATCTGAGTGGCACAGCCACCATCCTTGCTGCTCTTGAGTATTCCTTAACCTCAGGCCTTTGTCTGAGGCCCCATGGAGTTCTCACAGTGAGTGAAGACACTCTCATTGCTCCCTTTCCCTCCCATACAAACCTATCTTCTAGGGTGTTTTTTTGGTTCATTTTTTAAACCATAACTCTTAGTCTGGCAGGAGACCTGCCCCTAGATTTGCTTTTAATTTCTGGTACCCATGGGTAACTTGACTAAGGTCCCTTCACCTCTGCTTGCTGGCCCTTTTAGGGAGGGTCCTGCTGGTCTCCAGAGTTTTCGACTTGTACTCTTGTCTCCCTGTTTGGTCTGAAGCAGACTCACTAGTTGAATTCAGGTCTTCCTGATCTTGGTTCACTATTGGCCAAGTGGATTTCAGTAAGTCTTGTCATCTTTCTCAGAAGCTGTTGTTGGATGTACTTCCACTCTGGAGATCCAAAGGCACCTAGAAAACCCCACACTGTCTGCCTCCCTGGTGGCATAGAGTTTAAAGTCTCAGTGCTATCAAGCTATCGCCAGCCTCTGTGGCATGAGTTTGATCCCCAGCCAGGGAGTCAGCAGACCTCTCCTGTCTCACTGGCTGCTCCCCTCAGCAGTGTATTTCAGTAGATCTACCTGTTCTGCTTCCCACTCTGTCTCTGGTGAACCCTCTCGTCCCCAAACTTCTGGCTTACACCCCAGTTCTTGTGTGCATAAATAAAAATTAAAAAAAAAAAAAGAAAACCACACACTGTCCAGTGAGTTCTTACTGAATTTTAATTTTTTTATTTTAAACACTATAATGCATGAGTTAAATAGCTAGCTGGACAAAGTAAGTTAATAACATCCTTTGATTTTTTTTTTTTTTTGATATGGCACAAAAGGGTTTTCTACTAATGGCTTTTTGACAGTAATCTCTTTTCAGCACCTTTTCCTGGAGCAACATGAAAACACAATATAAAAGTTTACTGTAATAGTGACTCCCAGCAGATGAAATTCAAAATCCCCGTGTTATACTGTCTTATGTTATTTTTCAAATTTCCACCCTGCCATATTCCCTTATAGTCTCTGTTCCTTTCTTCCTTCCCCCTTCATCTTAATGTCAGATCCCTCATAGTATTTATTAAAATCTGCTAGTTTTGTAAATATTTTATTTATCGATCATCCACTGAGTAAATGTATAGTATGCCTTTGTCATTCTGACTTGCTTTACTACATGCAATTCCCCCAAACGTTCCTGATTGTGAGTAAATGGCTTTATTTTAGTTTTTCTTACGACTTAATAGTATTCCATTTTGTGGATATATTAGATTTTCTTCATCCAGCTATTGACTGATGGACATTTAGGGTGCTTTATGTTCTAGGTGTTGTACACAGTGCTGCAATATTTATTAATTTTTAAAAGTTGAAAATGAATTTATTGACTCACATAACTGGAAAGCTCAAGTGTAGTCTAGAATCAGGTGTGGATGGATTTAGAAGCTTTTCATTGTCTCTTCACCTACTGTTCTCCTTCCTCGTAGTTCCACGAGGTGGCGGGAGGGCCCAAGCCACTCCTTCCTCAGGACTGCCAGCCTCCTGGTCTTCCAGGTTCAAGTCCAGGGAGGTGGAAGAACGTCTCCTCCTGGATTAATGCAAAATCTTATAATTCTTTCCTTTATTGCTCTTATTTTTTTGAGTAAGTAATATACTTTAATAATTTGAAAACCTAAAAGCATTTTTAAAATATTGGGTAAAAAGTTTTTCTAGTGTTCTTTTTTATGAAGCATCAATTTTTATCTTATGTAATTTTTTTGTCCTAATTTATATCTTGTCTGACAAATAAAATCTTGTTTTGTGCTTTTTTTTTCTTTGCATTTACTTACTGTATCCATCTGGGCATTTTTTTCAGTCATCCTTTTATTTTTAACTTTTCTGAGTTGCTTTAAGTTTTGTTCCTGCTTGTAGCATAGAGGTTTTTGGTTGCTTGTAATTCAGTCTAAAATTAAGTCTGTTTTAACAGGTGAATTTTCTTTTTTCTTTTGTGAACTCCATCTGGGTGGGTGATGGAGGGGGCCATGGGTCATTACCCCATCTGCTCTGGCTGGAATTGAGGGGTCATGGTGCCTTCCCAGAG
Organism: Talpa europaea; assembly: GCF_964194135.1. Taxonomy (NCBI): domain Eukaryota; kingdom Metazoa; phylum Chordata; class Mammalia; order Eulipotyphla; family Talpidae; genus Talpa; species Talpa europaea. Next base: position 44,939,819 of record NC_140071.1, on the reverse strand, counting down.
ATGGACCCAGACCTGCCCCTGCTCCAGCCCTGTAACAGGTGAATTTTAGTACATATACATTTTTTAATGTGGTAGATACTAGTTTGCTCATATTATTTTGTATTTTATTTTTTTTTAAAAGATTATTTATATATGCATCCAAGAGCTGGGGTACAGGCCAGAGATGTGGGGGTGGGGGTGGTGAAAGGATTCACCAGAGACAGAGTGGGGAACAGTACAGGCAGACTGACTGAAATACACTGCTGAGGGGAACAGTGGGTGAATCAGGAGAGGTCTGCTGTGCCATGCGAGTTCCTCCCTGGCTTGCCGGGGATTGAACTCATGCTGTGGAGGCTGCGAATTGCTTCATAGTGCAGTACTTAACCCTTTTGCCACCAGGGAGACCCCTTATTTTCTATTTTCATATCTTTTAGAGAATCTTTCACTGAGTGGTTTGCTTTTCTTGGCTTATTTTGATATTTTTTTTCTAATGGTTGTCTTTATAATTTCATGTCATATCTTTAAGAAGATTGTGATAATTCACTATTAGCAGTGATAAAATTAATGAATTTCATAATCCTAATATAGGGACATTGTGACTATGTTACATGGTATGTTTAATTCAGTCTAGAACTCCATTGCATTGTATCTTTAGGAGAACTTAATCACTTACCCAGGAAGCTTGGAACTCAGTATTAATAGTATCAGTAAATGTACTTTCAGAAGAGCCTTGTGAGCTTTCCCAGAATAGATTGTCAGCCTTTAAGAAGTCTCTTTTTATCTGTAAATTTAGTTTCTAAAGTCAGCATGATCATAAAAGTGGCAAACTGACACTTGTTTGTTCACAATTGAATATGGGTTCAAAAATCTTTGGGAAGGGACCTATTTATGTGACATCAGAGAGTCATAAATTTTTTTTTATTTTTTTGATTTTACCATTTATCATTTTTAGACAATATTTGCTTCCCCCCACCCCCTCAGATTGAGTCCCCATGGAATTTCCTTCCCCAAGGCACCCGTGCACCATCACCACAGAACCCTGTGCTCCTCCCTCCCTCCCTCCCACCTCTCTCCATCTTCCTCCCCTGCAGTATGTCTCTGGTTTACAATTGTCTGTTTTTGCTTTGTTGTATTTTGTACGGTTATTATTGTTTTTTTTACACTGATGTCTTATTTGGTTCACCTATATTCCTGTGAAACCATCTGATACTCTTCTTTTTCCTTCTGGCTTATCTCACTGAGCATAATTCCTTCAAGCTCCATCCACATTGCTGCAAATGGCATGAGTTTTTCTTTTTTGATTGCTGAATACTATTCCATTGTGTATATGTACCACATCTTCTTGATCCAGTCATCTATTTTTGGGCATTTGGGTTGTTTCCAGGTTTTACCTATTGTAAATAGTGCTGCAGTAAACATAGGTGTACGGGTGCTCTTTGAATCACTGTTTTTGTGTCCTTTGGGTAGATCCCTAGTAGTAGAATTGCCAGATCGTATGGTAGCTCCATTTTTAGTAGACTGAGGAACCTCCAGATAGCTTTCCACAATGGTTGGATGAGACTCATAAATTTTATGCCTAAGTTGATATTAAAAGATATGGTGTCTGAGGTCCCCCTTTTTTTTTAGTGTTGGCACCACACTTTTTGAGAGTATTATAACATTTAATATTTCAAAAGTTTTTTCAATAACAAAAAAAATTTGGCAACAAAGGAGTATGTTGAATATGAAAAGGATTTTTAGAAATTAGAACTCTTAAATAGTTTAGCTTAGCATCCCCTATGTAATGATGGGGACTCACAATCTGATGTCAGTCTTCTCACCATCATAGGAGGGGAGTCACCACTAGAGGCCCAGGCGGGAGCACAGCCTCTTTTTACCTCCTCTCCATTCAAGAAACTTCAACCCTGGGCCACAAACAACTTCTGTTAAGGGTGGTAAAAGGAAGGTGTTTTTCTATGTAGACGAAATCATGGGCTAAATACTCTTATGATGTTGGTTTCAGTGATGTCTTGGGGACTTAACTCCAATAGCAAGGGAAGCAAAAGCAAAATTAAACAAATGGGACTACATCAAACTAAATGTTTCTGCACAATGATAGTCGCTATATAAAAACTACAGGGCACCCTTCTGGGTGGTGAAACATATTTGCACATCATCTGTCCAACAAGGTGCTAATAAAATATCCAAGATCTAAAAATAAACAATGCTACAACTCATCAGTAAGAAAACAAACAGCCCAATTGAAAAATGGGCAGAGGAGCTAAGTAGACACTTCTCCAAAGAATACATATTAATTCCAGACATACAAATGCACATGAAAAAATGCTTGTCATCACTTATCATCAGGGAAATACAAATCAAACCACAATGAGATACCATTTCACTCCTGTGATAATGGCCCATGTCAAAAAAGACTAGCAACAAGTGGTGGCAAGGGTGTTGAGAAACGGGAACCCTTGTGCACTGTAGTGGGAATGTAGACTGGTCCAGCTCTCATGGAAATTAGTATGGTGGTTTTTCAAAATGTTAAAAATTGATTTATTTTATGACCCAGCAGCCCCACTCCTAGGTATCTACCCTGAAGATGCAAAAACCAATTTGAAGGGATATATGCACTCTTATGTTCATTGCAGTACTATTTATAACAGCCAAGTTATGGAAACAGCCTAAGTGCCCGAATATAGATGAGTGGGTCAAGAAGATGTATACACACACACACACACACACACACACACACAGCTATAATGGAATACCACTCAGCTATGAAAAAGGAAATCTGGCCAATTACAACACCATAAATGGACCTGGAGGAGATTATGCTAAGTGGAATAAGTCAGAAGAAGAAAGACAAAACTGGATGATTTCACTCATAGGATATAAAAAACTAAACAAAGGAATAGAAAATCAAAATGAAATCCCCCTAGAAATCTGACTGTAGAATTGAAGCTAATAGAAGGGGAGCATGGTTGGAGGAGAGCAAAGGGGGTAGGAGGGTCAAATGGACTGTGGTGGAGGATTATGGGTGTTTTGGTAGTGGATCTGGTGTGGTTATATACATATGAAGAGTTGTGAACCTCTATCCCCAATTCATTTTCCATGTCATAAACCACTGTTACTTCAATAAAAATGATAGAATAAAAAAAAAAAAGAAATGGAAGGTATTTTTATAGTTTCTTAGACTCAGGTCAATTATATAGCCATAAATGACTTCCTTAATTTTTCTGGTGAAAAGATACTTATTGCCCTCCCTTAATAGAGCAGCTGAAACATAGACTATCGTTAAAGAACTGTTATATTTTGCTTTCTTCTCTAGTTCTATAATGATGCCAATATTATTCATATAGACCAATATTTTCAGTATGCAATTTGCCTTTGAATATCCCTGAGAACCATGTAAAAAGTGAAAATACTTTCTCTCCCCTTTCTTCTTGCTGAATTCAGATAGAACAAACTTGGGGTATGAAATGTGCTTTAATATGTATTGCAAGTTGTTCTGATGCAGGTACTCCTTAGACTACATTTTGAGGCAGTGAAGATTGACAGTTCTTTGTTTAATGTAGAAATTTCGTTAAAATCAATAATTGAATAAAATTCTGGTTGGACAGTACTCAAGTATGCAATGTTTGAATAGGCTTCTATTACAGTGTATTGAATGTGCCATAACTTTTTTCAACTGAGAAATCTTAGAAACACAAATACGAGATTTTTTTAAAACTACAACTAATTCATGAAAAGGTGTCTGCATGAGGATTGCAGGAGGACACATTTAACACTCTTATTGTGCTTCCACAAAAGCCTCAAGAATAATTGACAAAGCCATTTTTTATCAAATTTTTATCAAATTTAATTTCTAAATCCTTATCTGCTTAGCAAACAAAATGTTAATTAGAACAGTAATTGAGTAACCAGCCACCTCTTGTGTTCTATTTAGGAACTTATATGAAAACATTGTGGAGCTAATGTAAGGTCACTCATTGCTTTATGAGTTACTGAATAATATCTTTGCTGCAGGCTTCTAAAAATCCAGGTATTAAGAGAGTGTACAGGAAGATAAAAAGAGATTTATAATAGTTTGATACTTTCCCTTCTGTAGATTAAGGTAGAAAAATCCTTCAGTACCACGGAAGGGAGAAAATCTTCCCTCAGATTTCTTTCTGAATCAGCTTATGCCTGCCTCATCTTGTAGTAGAGCAAAAAAAGCCTTTAGAGCTAGGTTTACTGGGTTTGAATAGAGATTAACCTGTCATCTTTGCAATCTTGGGCATTGTACTTAATCTTTCAAAACTCAGTTTACTGATTTTAAAATGGGGATAATACAGCCTACCGCAAGGGGAAATGTAGTTCAGGAAATAAGTATCTGTCCACTTATACATTTACATAGCAGTATTATAATAGATTGACTATTCTGTACCAGGCAGTGTACTCAGCATTAGGTTACACCAGAAGTAAAACTTTCCCATGATGGCAAAGTTTCTGTTCTCATGGATTTTGTAAAAGGATGTAACCTTATACAGAGTTATCAGGGAAAGTCTTGCTGAGATGACTTTTGAAAAAGATGGTAAGGTATATATCATATGAATAACTAGGGAAGAACATTTTGAACAAAAGAAAAAGTGGATGCAAAGATGATGGGGTGAAACCTGGCTGTGATATTTGGGAAACAGCATAAAGATCAGTGACTAGAGCAGAAGGTATGAGAGTGAAGATAGAAGAAAATGAGCTTAAAGAATTCTCTGGGGCCAGATCACCGTCTGAAAATTGTCGGTTAATTTTCTGCTTTGCTCTATTAGAATGTATTCTTTGAGAGCAGAGGTTTTCTTTTTTCTTTGTTTGTTTTAATCTGTTTTGTTACAGAATTTGAAATATGCTATGTGGGAATATTTTTTTTTAAATTTTTATATTCCCCATATACTTGCAACCCCCTGATTTTGACCCCAATCTCTCCTTTCCCTGCCCCGAAAGTGTGTCTCTGGTTCATAGTTGTTTGTTGATTTTGATTTTTTTCTTTCTTATAGTTATTCTTTTTCCTGGTCCCTTATTTAGGTTTTCTAGATTCCTGTTATGAGTGAGACCATCCGATATTTTTCTTTTTCTTTCTGGCTTATTTCGCTGAACATGATCCCTTCCAGCTCCATCCATGTTGCTGCAAATTGCATGTGTTTATCTTTTTTTGAATTCTGAGTAATATTCCATTGTGTATATGTACCACATCTTCTTGATCCAGTCATCTATTTTTAGGCATTTGGGTTGTTTCCAAAGCTTAGCTATTGTAAATTGTGCCGCTATAAACATAGGGGAACAGATGCTCTTTGGAATTAATGTTTTTGTGTCCTTTGGGTAAATACCTAGGAGTGGAATTGCTGTATCATATGGAAGCTCTATCTTTAGTAGGTTGAGGAATCTCCACACAGCTTTCCATAGTGGTTGGACCAGTTTACACTGCCACCAGCAGTGCAGGAGAGTTCCTTTCTCTCCTATGTGGGAATATTTTTATAGTTAGTAATGGGGAGCCTTTGAAAGAATAAGAAAAAGAAAGTGCAGTGTTTCTGTTCTTTGCTTTGTCTCTTTGTCTCATCTGTGCAGGGATAGATGAGGTAGAACATAGGTACTCCATAAATATCTTCTAAGTATTCTGTTATTTGATTATCTATTACCTTCCCTAAAAATCTCTAGGATTCCTATCAGTATTTAGATGTATTATGCAGACTGTTTTTCAGAATCATGTTGAGTAATGAAAAATACTAATTGTTTTCCCAGTCTATACCTGCTTTTCAACTGCTTTTATATTTACTTCCTTAGTGAAAATTCTTCAGTAAATTCAAGGGAGATTTCTTCTATATGATTTATTTCTGATACAAATTTAAAAGAAATTTAAGTTCTTAGTTTTATTTTTAAAATTTTAAAAAATAATTTATTCTTTTAATTGTGATAACATTAGGATTCCCCCTATCAGGCATTGCCACCATAGGGTACCTGTCACTAAATCACCCATAGTCCCATTAACATAGAGCACTGTGTTTCCTTTGCTCTTTGTTCCTGCTTCTCCCTCAAACCCCTTTACCCTTTGGATACTTCAGTTCTTTAGTCAGTTTTCAAGGATTTGCTTTTAAGGTTGTCTTTCTCTAGTTCTTAATTGGTTTTTCTATAGTCTTCATCTGAATAAGAAAATTTACCTTTTTTCATTGTTTTTGGGAGTTTTAAAATCTTGAATGGTATTGATTTTCATCAACTGTTTTTTCTGTATCTATTGAGATGATCATACGATTTTTCTTTTATTCTGTTAAGATGATAACTTACACTGCTCTCTTTTGTTTGTTTTCTTCTTTCTACTTAGCTTTTTGTTCTGTGCAGCTTTGTTAATTTTTTCTTAGGTAATTTTATTTCTAAAAGTGTACATTCTCTGCCATGTGAAGTGCTTTGGCACTACTCATATAGGAATGCCAATTCTAAAGACTTCACATTTCTCAAAGACTTCACATTTCTTCAAAGAGGAACTTTGATTCTGCTTTAGAAGTTTCATAAACATTAAAGTCTTCATCAAATATCAGTATAGAGGAAGGTGACACAAGATGCAACATATACAGTCAAATTACCTTTCTGTATATTTAGAAATTATTTCTTCAAGGTATTTGTACCAGAGAACTTATCCTGTCCTGCTTAATATTCAGCAGTATAGGTTTGAATCATCAGAATCTTGTTAAGACCTCAGTTATTTCAGAATTATTAACTGTTATCTCTAGGGGCAAGTCCTTATTACTAAATTATGACAGTTTTATTATAACAAACGTTAACAAATGTATCCAGCCATATTAGAAAGTGCCTGACTGCTGCTACTCAATATAGAAAAACTAAAACTACCTATGTTTATTATTATACAACAAATCCCATCTCTGCCCTCTAAAGTTTCATTCATTAGAAGGGGATTAAAAAAATAAAGACCTAAGGGCCCTTTATAGCAGCATTCAGCTTTCCTGTGAAATAGCATCTTAAAATATTATGTATACTTCTTTCTTTTAGTAAACTAGACATTGGCTTCAGAGTTTGTAGAACTGTAGGAAAAGTAACACATTCAAAATTATTCTAGAAATTGTCTTCTGGCAGAGTAGCAGGTGTCCAAGTTAAAACTAGGGTCATTTTGATGATTTGTTTTCTTTCCAAAATGCAAATCATGTTTCTTCCCCTTCTGTAAAGTCTGTCACAACTTCTGACTGGGGATGTGCAGAGAGGTTCCTGCCCCTGCACCTCTCACTTCTCAGCTGTTGCTTTTTTGTTGCTGCCGTAAGGCTTGAATGGATGCATGTTGATGAGGACTCCCCCTAAACAGACTTTACGGATAATCCCACAGTAGATTTTGTTTTTTCCAGTATGTGAGATCTAAAAAGGGGGAAAACTAGTGTTCTGTTTGGGCCAGAAGCCATCTCTGTATCTAAATTGTGACATTTAAATTTCTACTGCTATTTACTACCTAGGTGTTTTTTATCCTGTTTATAGGTAGAGTTTTCACTTTCTTTGATTTCAGTGTTGTCCTTAGATTGGATCTTGCCCTGAATCTCCCACTTTATTCTGGTTTTTCTTTTTGTTTTTTTAAATCCTGCTGGCAATTTCTCCCATTTTTTCACATACAGATTCCAGTAATTACAGATGTCTCCTGAGTAAGTCTCATGCAACCCAGAACAGCTCTTGAAGTCTTTTTTCTTTTTTATATAATTTAATAAATTTTTAAAAAGTTGTTTTAACCATATTATTTAAACAAACTAGTATGTAATCTTTTCTCTCTCTTGGTATTTGCATTGGAAAGTTCTTATCAATTCACTAAATTTATTTTAGCTTTTTATTTACTTGGAATCCATTAGTGATACTTTCTACTTGTTTAATGTTTATTTTCACACCTAAATAAGCCTGTCAAAAAAAGTAATTTTCAGAATTCTTCATACTTCCACTCTAAAAAATATAAATTCCCTTATATCACCATATTTCCTTAAATCAAATATTCTTTCTTTGTTTCTAAACCACTATTCTAATTTGTTATATTAGCAGAACTAAATAAGAACTAAGTCAATTATCTTTCCATTGTAAATAATAAATCCATGTGATAGTTTTTTTCTCATGGAAGTGTTTTTCATAGCATTTACTCAGTGAATTGAGAACGGGAGACAACTTTGCAAATCTGGCAGCCCTTTCTGTATGTCTTTGACTCATGAAAATCAAGTACCCTTTCCTTTGGGGGATAGTCTTCCAGAAGCCATAACTCCATGTGCCCTTCCCAAAGCAGGGAGTGCACTCTAGGCTGACTTCAAACTTTCCCTTCTCTCCACTGCTATGTCCTGTGGAGCTTTAAGTTCTGACAAATAATCTAGAGGTCACAACCACTGATAGCTGAATTTACTGTTCTGTGCTTTCCTTACCATGTAGATCTTATCTGGATTTTGGCAGTCCTCCTTCCATTGCAAAAAATTACTTATTATTCTGCTGCCTCCTCTATATCTTAGCATTGGCTTTCTGCCCAGATCCTCAGTTTCTTCCTCTGAGGATCATCAGAGAAGAGATGATCAGATGTCCACAGAGGAAAAGCAGAGCAGAGTGTTGGCTTTCATCTTTTCAGTGCTCTTCTTTGTGGTATCTTGGGCCCTTAATTTCTGACCTCCTCAGGTATTTTTCATACTTAAACTGACTCTTCTCATTCTTGATGGGAGTGATGGTCTGAATCAAGCAACTTCATTGAAGGTAGAGGTAGAAGTATGGCACGTTTATCTTAATAGGTCATATTGTTATATATTTTGGGGGGGGGATGAGGATATTTTTCTTTATATTTAACTTAAAATGTTTAAGAATCAATAGAAAATACAAATTAAAGATAGGTAAGATTCATTCTTTCTTTTGATGTACTATATAAGAACCTTACTATTTGTTTGGTACAATTTTTCATAAGAAACAGAAAACTCAAAAGGATATTTATAAATTTTCATATGAATGAAACTTGAGTAAATTAGATATTTTTGGTGTAGGGAAATGTGTGGAATAAGATTAGAGCCAGGTGTTAAAACCTATGGGTTAGTTTAGGAACTATAGAAGACTTAGCTATATAAGAAGGAAGTTTTTAGTTTTTTCAAAGAATACTCAGAGCAATCTTTTAATTAATATAAAAGTACACTGCTGTATTTGTAACTCATTTCAGTTTTTTCTAATTGGTTTGTGTTATCTTCCTACTCCAGACCATTTACAATCTCAAGGCATAGATATTACTAAATTTCGGATGGCCGTGTGAGTTATACCCAGTTTTTAGAAAATTTATTAATCATTTTTGTCTGACTCTTTTTCAGTTACTTTTCAACCTTTCTCATTTTCTGTTGATGTGTACAAGAGAAAGAAAAGCTCATTCTCATCATGAAACACCACATAAAAATATTCCTTGTAAGCTAGTCGTATTACTAGGTTAGTACTTCCAAATGTATTTGACAACAAAATACTTTTAAATTCAGAATGATGATGGAACATTGGTAGCTGCTTATGGAATAAAATGAACTCTTGATTAAAGTATAAAGCAAAAAATGGTTTCAGGAGTATGTCAGTTTTAGGTAATAGTGGAATCCTTTATGTTTTATTTCAAAAAAATTGATATAATGCAAATATGGGAAACAATATAACATAAAAATATAGAGAAAGGTCCCTGAAACCACTAGCATTGTAATTATTTACTTTGTAGCTTTGTCACCCAAGTGTGCATCCTTATAGTTTAATTTTACCAATTTCTTTTAAAAATATCCCCTTTAAAGAAAGCCTGTTTATATACAGCTTCCCTCTCCACCTCCCCCCACCCCCAACACACACCTATATTTGTTGAAAAAATTAAATTATTTTTCCTGGCCTGGACCTTGATCATCACATTTCTTTTCTTTCTTTTTTTTTTTTTTTATAAATTTTATTGTTATATTCCCCATACAATTGCAGCCCCCCCATTCTGACCCCAATCCCTCCCCTCCCGCCCCTGCCCCCCTAAAAGTGTCTCTGGTTCATAGTTTTTTTGTTGATTTTGATTTTCACTTTCTTATAGTTATTCATTTTCCTGGTCCCTTATTTAAGTTTTCTAGATTCCTGCTATGAGTGAGACCATCCGGTATTTTTCTTTTTCTTTTTGGCTTATTTCGCTGAGCATGATCCCTTCCAGCGCCATCCATGTTGCAGCAAATTGCATGTGTTTATCTTTTTTGAATGCTGAGTAATATTCCATGGTATATAGATCATCACATTTCTATAGAGTTTAACATGGTCCTCTTTATTTTCTCTAAATTGGTTGAATTGAGTTGTGTTGAGAAGCTTAAATACATTCAGAGGGTTTGTTGTTTTGGAGAAGAGAGAACAAAACTACTTCATAAATGGTATAATATTTTTTAGTAGGCACTGATTCCTTTCCATTTTTCTCCCGTTATTATTTGTTAAAGTAATTGACCATAATTTCTTTGAATTCTTGCTAATACACATGTAAAGTACTCACAATGTGCTAGGGGATATTAAATGCCAGTAGTAAAAATTATAATTCTTAATTTCATTCTGTGAAATGCACCTTTTGACAGCAAAACAGGTCTATATTTTTCTTCATTTTAGGAGAAAAATAAGGAATAAGTGTTTATTTATTGTTAATTTTGATCAAGACAAGGCCTAAATACAACTAGTTTAAGATTATGGATAGTTATGTTTGAAATCTCACTTTTTTCTTTCAGTGTGCGGGATGACAGAATTCGAGTAGAAAGAATGGATAACACGCATTTTGAATACAGTCATGCATTCCAAGTGGTTACAGAGTTTTATGCGAAAGATGTAGTTGACACCAAAGGTAAATGTTTTATACATGTTAGCCATGTGTACTTAACTAGTTGAGATTTGGATAAAGGTGTTAAGTTTGACTTTGAATTAAATGGAAACTGGCTTATTACTTAATAACTAAAGAAATAGAGGGAAGAGCTCATTATTCTTGTGTTCATCAAAAACACCACTACACTGCTTCCTTTTTACTTATGGCCTTTTAGTAACAGGATATTTTAACACGTTCATTGGATTGAAAAGAGTAAGTGACTGACCAGCTTTCCTTTCTGCTTCTTTTTAAAGATGGTCCATTATTTTCTTTGCAGTTTGTAGTGTGTTTGGATAAATGTCCTGATGAATACTAGCACTTCAATGATTGATTGCCTGAACTTAAATGCCATAGTATTAGTGAAAGGGTCTTAATATATTAGGGAGCCATTATTTGTCTAATTCACATTTCCTCAGCCAGGTATCTGTACCTTTTTTTTTTTTTTTTTAAAGATTTATTTATTTATTTATACAAGCACTGGGTACAGTCAAAGCGTGGGAGGGTGAGAGAATTCACCAGAGCCAGAGCGGGGAACAGAACAGGCAGACTGACGAAACACACTGCTGAGGGGAGCAGCGGGCGTGCCAGGAGAGGTCTGTCGCGCCTTGTGGGATGCTCTCCATTGGCCGGGGATCAAATCGGTGCTGCAGAGGCTGCGGGCAGCTTCACAGCCCAGTGCTCAACTGCTGCGCCACCAGGGGAGGCCCCCAGGTAGCTGTATTTGATTTGGTCTGTATGCTCCATTCTTGACAGTCCAGCTATGTTAAGGTCCATTTTTATCCTTTATCACGTGATATAGAGCTTTTATCATTAAACCACAGATTTAATGGTTCCTTCCCTGGCTCTACTCTACCTTCCAGGCATTATTGTCTTATTAACATTTCTCTCTCCATATCTTTTATATCATGGTTCTTTTACCAAATTGAAAGAAGTCTGTGACAATAATTCATTTCTGACACCAGTCTTGCTGTATCATCAGGGGATTGTCATCTGTAGCTCACCTGAATACTAAATCACAAGGCTATCATAAGCCACTCTTGGCATCAGATTTGCTTAGAAGGACATGGGACAGAGAACCCAGTTTCAGGGCACATGTTGTTAGGAAGAAGCCTCACAGCAGACATTGTAGCAGTCTGCAGAGCCTTTGGGAGTATGTTTCTCCTCCCCTAGTGACAATTTAGCTGCAAAGAAAGGAGATTCTGATCAGGTGAGTTCAGGACCTACCCTGGCTTAGAAGCCCCAGGTACCTTCAGGAACCCATGCTTCTTGTTGAGATTTCTACAAGAATTCACTGTACTGGTAGAATACTCCAGGGATGCCAAAATTCTGGAGTCAGGTATTTATCATTTTTCCCAGTTCTCATGAAATATACTGATATCAGGTCATTTTTAAAATTTTACAGTGCTACCACAGTAACACATTGGCTCTTCAGCTGACCAGGTTTCCTGGGGAACAGAGTAAGAAATTTAAAAGATGAGATTCTCACTAGAGGTGGAAAGTTTTTTGTTAACTCTTTATACCTTGGTTTTATTAAAAAAGCTAGTTAAAATTAAGATACTTTGTATTACTGATTGTAGATCATGTTTTGTTTTGTTTTTTTTTTTGAGGCATGTATTTTATTCATTTATTTATTTGTTTGTTTGTTTTGTTTATACATGCACTGGGTACAGTCAGAAGCACGGGAGGGTGAAAGAATTCACCAGAGCCAGAGTGGGAAGCAGAGCAGGCAGAAGGACTGAAGGACACTGCTGAGGGGAGCAGCGGGCGGCAGGAGAGGTCTACGCACCATGTGGGACCCTCCTCCGGTGGCCGGGGAGCAGCTGGGGATCGAATCGGCACCGCAGAGGCCGCGGGCAGCTTCGCAACCCAGCGCTCAACCGCTGTGCCACCGGGGAGGCCCTGTAGATCATATTTTGGAGTCTTCTTTTTAATAGTAATATATGCTTATTGTAAAAATGTAACAAAGCATAGGTGAGTATGGACAAAAAAGTAGAAGTCTGTCCCCTCCCCTCAAACTTGCTCCCTGCTCTTTCCACCTTAACTCTGAAAGGTAACCATTACCAGTTGATATATATCCTTAAGAATTCTTTATATACAAGTCCACACGTACATAACAACCATACAAATGTAATTCTGTTTGTTTAATGTAACTTTGATTTATTCCTTTAAGTAATTTTTACTGAGTATTTATTATGTGTGAGGCATTGCACATACAATAAGGAATAAAACACAGTTCCTCCTTTCTGGAGCTTACCCTCTAATAGGCGGAGAGGTACAATGAAATGAGTGCATTTGAAGGTAGTAAGTGCTGTGAAAAAAACAAGGCAGGGAATAGGGTGAATTTTAAATAGGGTGGCAAAGGAAGGCCTTTACTTGAACAAAGATTTCAACAAAAATTGAAGTAGTTAAGAGGGAAAGTCACACAGACTTGTGAAAGAACAGTGTTATAGGCAGAGTCAATAGAATAAATTATCTTAAGTGGGGCCTCCCTGGTGGCGCAAGGGGTTAAGATGCAACCTGTGAAGCAATCTGCAGCTACTGCAGCAGGAGTTCGATCCCTGACCAGGGAGCTACCCACATGGCGTAGCAGAACTCTCCTGTCTCGCCCGCTGCTCCCCTCAGCAGTGTCTTTCAGTCAATCTGCCTGTTCTGTTCCCCACTCTGTCTCTGGTGAATCCTCTCACCCCTCTCCCCTATCTCTGGCCTGTACCCCAGTTCTTGTATGCATAAATAAATAAATAAATATTTTAAAAAAGGTATCTTAAGTGCCTGGCATGTTTAAGAAATAGCAAGGAGCTGTGCACTGGAACAAAGTAACTAAGGGGGAGAATATTAGGAAGTGAACTCAGAGATGAAGAGGAGATATCAATAGTGGAAGGACTTCAGCTTTTTTTTCAGCAAGTTGGAGGATTTTAAGCAAAGTATTGTAATGATCTGAATTATATTTTAAAAAGGATTCCTTTGGCTGTCTGTTAACATTACACTATAGTGCACAAGGCTGAAGCTAGGAGACCAGATGGAAAGCTCTTGTAATATTCCTTGTGAGAGAAGAGAATGATTATACATTCTATATTTTATCAAGTTTTCCATATCAGTACAGATAATTGCTAGTCATTCCTCCTAGTAGTTGTGTAATAATCTGGACTTACCAAATTTATTTTGCTAATACCCTGTTGATGCTCAGTTAGGTTTTCTGTAGTTTTTTTTTTTTTTTAATTTATTACAAAAGATTTTTCAACTCACTTTCTTGCATGTACATCTTTACCTTGCATTTTGGAGTATTTTTGGGTCAAGGTTGATGAGCATTTCCATTTTTAAAAGCTGTGTCACTGCTCTCCAAAAAAGAGTCATTTCACCATCAGAAAATGTGCTTTTGTCCATGCCCTAGGTATTCATAATCTTCTACATTCTTTCAAAAGGCAGTTTTAGGAGGTATTGTCTAATATTTCAATAATCATAAAATACATTTTATTTAACTTAAATTTTGTATTCAGTGATGGTGAATAATTTTAATGAAAGTATATATTCTGATTTTTAGCATCTCAAAGTTTTTCTGGTATCATTAATTTGGAGAAACCTGTTATTTGCTCTTTGGCTGCCTTAATAAGATACCTCAAAGAATTTAACTTGGAAAAGATGCTTTCCAAACCCAAGTAAGTGATTTCTTAAATATTAGAAAAGAAGCACAGTTATAATGAAAATATTTCTTAAATTGATTTTGATAAGAACTGTATTCAGAAATGTACCTACTATTGATAGACTAGCCTATTCAGAGGCAAGCATGAACTATGTGGCATTGTTGCTGAAGAATATTAAAATTATTCTTAATATGTGATATAAAGTATTGATATAATCCTTAAGAATTCTCTCAGTTTGTGTTCATGATAACTAATATATTACAGTTTTGACTACAGTACAGTTAATTAGCAAGTAGTATTTAGAAGTGGAATTAGGAAGTAGTATTAAAGAGAATGCATAAAAGTTCACTGCCTTTCTTATTCTTAGTTTCATTTCTTATAGACCATAAAAAGTTGGAGAAAAAGTGGATAGCTATTAATATAGACAGATTTTTAAAAGAGCGATTAACTTTATAGAGTTCAGAGATTTAAAAGCTGGCAACTGACCTTATAGGAAATGACTGGTTTCAAAACCAGTGGAACAAAAAAAGGTAGTGAGAACATTTTCTCACCTTTCTTTCTATAGTTTATAAATGCCACAAAATTCCAGCTCAGTCTTTTTGCTCTTCTAACAGTGCTTTGCTTTAGGTGTTCACTTGAGGCATGGTAAAGAGCAGAATTTCTCTTTTAGTTGGAGTTAGGTGATGAAACCCTCAGGCAATTGGTGGAACTGGGGTTACTTTCAGATTCCTAAACGTAAGGCACCGTTCTTCCAGGGCTGGAATGTTGGGTTTACAAATTCTTGTGAAGGTGAAGGCAGCTGAGTGATATTTCTAGGCAGTCCACACATCTTAAATGCCAGTTATTTTTCTTGTTCTTCTGTTTGTTATGAGGAGTAAAAATAGATAGCTGAGATGATTTCTTAGGAAAGACTGCTGGATTGTGGGCTCTTGATTATTTTTTCTCTCATGTCAGCTAAGTAACACTTTAAAGTTTGTATCTGAACACGGTCTGAGGGGTTCGTTCCTGCTGCAAGGATTGAAATCATGGCAGGTGCAGAAAGTGATGCCCAGTTCCAGTTCACTGGCATTAAAAAATACTTCAACTCTTACACTCTCACAGGTAGAATGAATTGTGTGCTGGCCACATATGGAGGAATTGCTTTGCTGGTCTTATACTTCAAGTTAAGGTCTAAAAAAACCCCAGCTGTGAAAGCAACATAAAGGGATTCTAAACGCATCCCATCTGTTCAGTTTCCATGCCTGGAGAAGCTAGTGTCAACTCATTATGTGATAATTTGTACAATAAATTATGAACCTGGAAAAAAAAAATAAAGTTTGTATCTGATGAAAGTGCTCAAGTGTTAATTGTGTAGGTTAAATCTCTCAAAAACAGGGGAAGTAGGTGAGTTAGATCCAAGCACGTGAAAACTGGTTAAATATCAACTGAGAGTCCAAGCTATCAGCCCTTCCAGCTTGTATCTTTTACCATGAAACTATGAGTTCCTTTCCAGTAGCCAGTTGTTTCTTCCTGCAAATACTGTTTTGTATTTTATTATTGCCTTGAGTGTTTCACCGACCTTTCTAAGCTTTATGATCCAAAGAAACAAACAAGCCCAAACTGGCTTCATCCTAGGAAGATGGCAGACATTTACTGAACATCTACTTTATGCTAGATCTGTAGATGCTGCAAAATCTATGAGCTACAAATAGCCATTGCCTCTAAGGAGCTGAGCTCTATTAAAGAGAGTAGCAGAAGAACATAAATTGCTGTAATGCAAAGCAAATTACATTAATTGCTAAAAGAGGAGAAGGGGCTACCCATATCTGCTATAATACAGTTGGAATTGCTTTCCCTTGAAAATCATTAACAAGTTATTCTGTGGAAGCTAGGTCAAATCTTTGGCATATAAACTACACTGCCAAGTGACAGTGTTTAACTTCTAGGCAGTGATCTTAATATATGCAGTAAGTTATTCCTTTTTTAGGGTTCTGGAGCTTTGGTTGGAGGAGTCATCTAGAAGTAAAGGTATCCCTCATTGAACACTGCCTCTAGATTCCTAGATGAGAGCTTGTTTCCATAACTATCACAGGAAACTGTATTTTATTTAAAATTTATTACTGCCATGCTAAGTGTGACCAGGTTTATAATGCAAACACTCGTGCTTTCCCTCCAAGTAGCTTAGTGACTTGTCATTATTTTTCTTGCCTTAAAAAAATAAGCCATCGTCTGTAAATGCTATTAATATAAATCCTAAGAACTGGCTTATAAAGAAAATTGAATTACTGTATAAATTTATTTGTATGCATTACAATTAATGAATTGGATGCATTGATTAATATACTTATTAATGAAAGGCTAATAATCACAAAATTTATATTTTACATACATTTGTCAATCATGATGCAATTCAGTGCTCATATCTATTTGAAATTTATTGAACATTTATTCTAGTTTGGGATAGTTACAGGGATATAAGGAGAATGTGAGTTTTTTGAGCTTTAAGGGAATAATTTCTGCTACTTTTTCAGTTTTATACTCTACCAAAACATTAGCTTCATTAATGTGTTGTTAATTATAGAGTAATTTGTTCAAAAGCTTTGAAGTCTCTATCATGCGAAAGTATCTCATGCAGAAGAACAAGGAGGACATTTTTAAGTATTTGAACGTGTTTTTCTAGCTAATTGCATAGCTTTTCCTAAAGATACCACCACTTGATTTGCCAATGTTTGCTTCTGTTTCTAGAAACTAAAAAAAGAAAAAAATTGTTACCATTACTTCCCTTCCTTTTTCTTGTTTTTGGTGTGCAAGCAGCTATCCTTCTTCCACATCTGTCTGTCTAACAGCACCAAAGGATATAATAGCCTAGTGACTATTCCTTTTGCTCCTTTTGGTTTGATTTTCTTTTACAGACTAGCTTTTGATAGTTATTTGAATGTTATTTGAATATTTCTGGTGCTTAAATTAAAAAAATACATATATACACACACTTAATATCATGGTTCATATTTCATTCTCTTACAGAAATTTTAAACAGTTGTCAGGGGAAATGGAATTTATGACAGTTAATGGAACAACATTAAAGAATCTGGAAATCCTTCAGAATCAGGTCAGGTAAACATAAAGGCTAGCTGGTACAAAATGGTTTTGAAAGAAAAATTGAAATAAGGTAAGTATTCTTAGATATGCAGGTGAAAATAATATTTTATATGATGGCTCTGCCTGTTACCAATTTATTGATAACTGGAGCACTCACTTTTTTGAGAGTAAAATCTATAAACTCTTTCCAAATGGGGAATATTTTGGGAACCATAGAAACTAAACTTTTTAATGATTGAAGTGATTTGCCTATCCTGAAAATTTCTTTTATCAAATATTTCTTTAAAAAGGCATAATCTTCAAAAATTAATATGAAACAGATCTTATATGTCTGCTTGGTTACATATTTTTCTGCCTACCTTTAACTTTTTTTGTTGAAACGTCTGCAGTCTAATTTCATTATTCAGTATATAAAGCAAGTTATGTCATAATTCAGTTTTACTGTAGCGTAATATTCACTTCACAAACTTTCATCATTTTATTTGCCCTTTATTGAAGAATAGGAAGGTGATGAAAACATTAAAATTTTTGCCTTCATTTATTATCTCTTGAAAATGGGAAATAGTATGTTGTAAAACTAATGTTACTGTAACATAAGATCATAGAAATGAAAAGCATTTCCAAGTCATTTTAGTAATAGAAAGGCTAAACTGAGTTAAATAGTCTAAAACTTTTCAGAAATATTTATTACATCTGTGAATGAAAGTGAACACATTTAATTTTCCTGACTCCTCAATTTGTGTATTATCAACTTGTTTCTCTTCTCCTTCTCCCAGGCTATCCTTTTATACTATAGTTAGTCTTACTTTCATTCAGTAGCATTTTTATCCTGTTGTTCTATAATCCATAAGTTGAGAATCTTTCTTCTTTTTCTTTTTTTTTAAAAAAGATTTATTTATACAAGAAATGGGGTACAGGTAAGAGGCGCGGGAGGGTGAGAATTCACCAGAGAGAGTGGGGAGCAGAACAGGCAGACGGACCGCAGACACTGCTGAGGGGAGCAGCGGGTGAGGCAGGAGAAGTCTGCCACGCCATGTGGGTTTCTCCCTCGTGGCCGGGAATTGAACTGGCACTGCAGAGGCTGCAGACGGCTTCACAGCGCAGTGCTCACCCACTGAGCCACCGGGGAGGCCCTGAGAATCTTTCTTACAAGTATTTCTTGTTTTCCCTCTACATATCCATGTATTAGAAAATAAGGAGTAGAGTTAAAATGACTTTTCTTGGATAATGATGAACTTGCAGGGCCTGCAGGCACAGTGCTGGCCTTCTAAGTTTTCCTTACTTCTGCCACATACTCCCAGCTCAAATGCTGCTATGGGGGAGTCAGTTCTGAAATCAAATCCCTAAGACAAAAATCATATGTAACAGAAGTGTACCCTTTAAAATTCTTTTCATTATCAGAGCTTAGGCCCTTGTAAGAAAAAGAAGCTGAGAGTTAACATCTTTTGCTTTTATTTACCCATCATCTTTGGCTTCCCTTACATGGAGTAATGGAAAGGAATAATGAGGAGGGTGTTAGGGAGTAAATGGGTGTCAGGAGTAATGGGTGTCAGGGAACGCAAACGTATATAGGACTTAGTCTTCCCCACCTTTCCCTCTCTTGTGTGGGCCTGCCTCTTCAAGGATGCCAGGTAATTGGATAATGATTCCCCTTCGTTGGACCCTTATGAATCAAGTTTTAGGCTTTTGTCTCTGAATAGATGGTTTTGCTATAGATCTGAGCTGCCCTAGCTTGTTGGTGTGTTCTGCTTGTCCATTGCATCCTCAGAGGAGCCTTCTGTGACCATGCAGCTTCTGTGTGCACTTTGCTTTGAACTCCTAGAGCCTGGGGAACTTATATCACACCTTCTATGTATGATTTCTACCAGGTGGCATTTTGTTCCTAATTATTAGTCTCTTCTTCCCTACTTGGATGTAAGTATCCTGAGGGAGGGGTCATGTCTTACTAAATCTTTGACAGTCATACAGCTGAGCACATAGGTGTTAGGTAAAAACCTACTTGTTGGTTTGAAGGAAAAGAAAAAAGCTAAAAAATTCAGGTGAAGACTGCAATTTTATCTCCCATATAAGATCTAAATCTATTAACAGATTTTTTGTAATACAATGAAGTCTTGGTTGAAATTAATTGCCATTTTTTTAATGATTCAACTTTCAAGTAACAAAACATAATTATACAAACCTTTACTAGAATTTAATAAAAAAGTTAAAGTGAAACTTCCAGGGTAAACTGTTATAGAGTGCACTGCAGATACACTATCTCTAATTCTTGTTTAGGGTTATCATTAGAACTTCAGGCTTTAGAATGGGAACCCTTAGGCAGGGGCATGACTGAATTGCCAAAGTCATCTTCACTGTATTACCCAAGGCAGGAAAGTATACAAATATATTTTTTAAATGCTTAATACAAACCTGTATTTTAAAAGAAACATCTCAGTAATTTATTCTTAACCAAAAACTGAACATACACTATACCAAAAACTACAGTCTTTTTGTTCCTTTCTGTGCAAAATATCAATACACTTTATATTATGTAAATATGTACATGTATATATGTGTGTGTGCATGTATATATATATAATCAAGCATAAATGGGCACCTGTTATGAACTATAATTTATTTGCCATTTGAAATGGGGGTATGTGGAATAATTAGAACACATGAACAGCTAGTAATTTTGGTACACAGTCAATTGTCAAATTAATAAAACTTGTTTTCTGGTCTTTCTTAGACTGATATGAAAACCAAAGGGAGTTTATTTTGGGTTTTAGACCACACTAAAACTTCATTTGGGAGACGGAAGTTAAAGAAGTGGGTGATCCAACCACTCCTTAAATTAAGGTAAAATGAATTCTTTGCTTTTGTTTAGTCTGAAATTATATTAAATTTGTGAAATGTGTGTTAGCTTCCTTAAAGCTAAGGTTATCAAGTTTTATAAAAACTCATTTTTAAATTGGGGAAGATTTTATTTTGCATCTGGCAATAGACTGTCTAATATTGTGGGAATTTTTTTCTTATTCTCAAGGATGAGCCTGCTTGTAGATTGAAAGCGGAGTTATCCAGTTGGTTTGGGTCATCAGTAACATACTGGAGGGGGACTGTAGAGATGATGGTACTGTTTTTGGAAGAGGGCTAGGAAGGCTAAGCTGAGGAGTTGGTAGCCAGAGAAGGTTAAAACAATGATTCTGAGCATAAGAGTGACAGATCAGAGCTGGGGTGAGGGGATGACAAAGTGTTGGTGGGAGGCAGTTCGGCAAGTTTATGGAGAGCTTAGGAGGACCTGTGCTAAAGCAGTAACAGTAGAAATCTGAAAGAGATTCAATGTGAGACATTTAGAAAACCAAAGCGTAAATGAATTTTAAAAATGTGTTTGTTACCACACCTTCACTTCTGTCAGAATAGTAAGTGGTGATTTTCATGGGCTGAGAATGAGAAAACAGGAGAGAATGCAGAAGAAGAGATATGCTGGCTCTGCAAGCATCATTTTTCATGCCTTATTTGGTGAGGATTTTCAGACTATAGCCCCCTAAAATGGTGGGAAGACTTCATTTTCTGTGGCTTTACTGTCATAAAGATACTTTCTTACATGAAATAACTAGATATGCTGCACAAAGTTTAGCAAGCATCCTTTCAGAACATAGTTAAGCTTGTTTGGGGCAAAAATAAAATAAAAAGAAAAGATTGATAAAGGAGCTGAAAATGAAAGTGAGTTAATATTGACACTGCAGCTGCCACCAGGCCACTGCAAATGTTGGTAATCAAAAGGACTGGCATTTAAATAACCTGTGGGTAGCGGAGCCAAGGCCTTTTGTTCATTTTAGTTAGGGAAACTGTATAATAACATAAACCACTAAAAGGACAGTAATCTCAGTAAAGAGGGAAAATATGTCTGTCTTGGTCAAGTCTCATCGGGGGAAATATCCCCCTGAATTCTTAATCACATGCCCATCCTCAGTCAGGTTTGCTATTCCAATTTGTATGATCTGTGTGATCATTTCCAAGTTAGGAAATGCATTAAAAATATTATGCCCAGCATTCTTAGTGGAAGCAAAAGCATTTCTTCCTGAAGGAATATGCTCTCAGTCTAAGTTTCCTAGGAACCCCAAAGAAACAGTTCAACCATAGTCTCACAGGCTATGATTACAAAATACATGGGAACAAGGTAACCATGAGTGTGAATGAACAGAAGTTATATATAGCAGAATTAGAATCCTAGGATCTTGAGATAATGGGATTATCAAGATAAACATCAAATATTAAAAGAAATGCAAAAGAAAAAAAGAATGAGCACAGAAAAAAATGCCATCAAAAGAGATCAGATTTATTTTAAAAAGAACAGCATATAACTTTTACAAATAATGGGTGGACTAAACATAGATACTGTAACTGAAATGCAAGATAAGAGCTGAAGAAATTAATCTGGAGTGCAGCACAGAATGTGATAAAAGATATGAAAGAGTGAGAGACAGATTGGAAATTAGGTGTGCCAACATAACATTATCTGATTTCCAAAAGAAGAAAATTAGAGAAAAAGGGAAGAGAAACAATATTCAAAATGATAATAAAGAACAAGAATTTCTCATATTTCATGGAAGGTGTGAGTCCTAGGTTTAAAAAACAATGAATCCAACATGCAATAGGAAAAAACCAGGAAATCTAATGTTAACTAGTAGTGAAACTATATGTCACAAAGTCAGAGATAAAAATATTACCAAGAGCCAGGTCACCTGTAAAAGCAACAAACATTTACACAACTGTCTTGATTTCTAATTTTCCCACCCGTTCTATGCTTCATTTTATTGATTTCTTTTTGATTTCTTTAGTATTTTTTTGTAATTTTTTATAATTCAGTCTGTCCCCCAGTATGTCTGTCCATATTTTCTGCTGTCTCTGTTGATTCTGACTCAGTCTGGTTTCATTTTGTGCTTGATTATCTTGGTTATACTGGTTATATTATTTGGAAATTTTCTTTTAAGAATAATAGAGGGCTAAGATGAAGGTGTCTTTTCCCTGGGAAAATCTTTGTTTGAGTCTCTCAAGGTCTTGGTGACACTATCGAGTCTGAGATCATCTTAATTCAAGTTCATTGTTTGATATGTTTTAGTTCTTCCAAATGATTTTAACTTAAGCTGCAAGTTCACCCTTACACTGAGGCAAGCTTATTTTACAGCAGATTTTTCTGGCATATCTCTTCAGTGACTTGACTGCTGGATTATTTCTGAACATTCTTGCTTTGTATAGTTACTCCTTCCCAGTTTGTTCTTTGATGCTTTTATCAATGTGTTTTTGTTTCATTTGGCTTTTTATATTGCCCTCAGTGACAGGGTTTGTCTGAAAGTACCCATTCTTACCATTACCAAAAGCACAAGTCATATAAATGCTCTTTTTAAAGACTTACATTTGTGTTCTAAGTTGATAATGGAAAGAAGCTGTCAAAATTTGTACTATTTAATATTCTGAAAAGGGTAAATTTTTGTTGGTAAAATACTTCATTAGAACACAAGAAATACAAATCACTAAGCTATTGGGTGATTTACAATTTGCCACAAGGTAAATATTCAGAATAGTTCGTTACAATGTCATTTCATAAGAAAATTAAAACATTTCTTCATGATCTGTAAAGTTATGAACATCATATCTATGAATGGCACCATAGAGTTTTTCATTACCCAACTTATTCCTTTCCTGTCTCTTTCCATTATTTAATCTCAGTCACTACTCTAGTTAACTTTACCATCCTGATATTTCTTAAAACTGTGTGATCATTTCATCCCCATATCCTCTCCTCAAGTTGAGAACATTAGTGTCACTGTTCTGGATTACTGAATGGCCATCTAACCAGTCTTCCTCCCACTGGCCTTATTTCAAGCATTCGCTCTTGGTTCCAGTCATTCTCAATAAAGTCAAAACTCCTCAGTGACTTGCTAGTTCCCACTGTCACACTCTTACACTTTCGTTCTCCATCTCCCACTACCTCTGTGATTGGTACATTGTGAACACTTAGTAATTGTTCATTAAATGAATACACAAATGGTGTGTGTGAAGGGTGAAGCAGCAAAGATGCCAGTAATTGTAGGCCCTCTCCTATTTCCACTAGAAAGCTGTTTTGGTAGTTGGTCTAGCTATAATGTGTGACCAGTGTGTTAATATCTGAATTTAATTCACTCACTTTATATCATCTGTCTTTAGAGAAAATCTTTCAGTAAAAATGTAGGACAAGCAAGCAACTAAAATCAACCTCTCCCCGGCAGTTTGTATTTTAACTTTTTTCTTCCAAATAATGTTATGTTAGAATTATAGTGGCATCTCCACAAATAGCAACTGCAGGTACAGACTCAACCACATTTCCTTACAGTGGCAATAGCTATAGGTCATGCACTGTGTTTCTGAGTGGCAGCCACACACAACAGATACTTACGTCATCATCCAGTGCATCTTCAAATGTGAAGGACTCTTCTGACACCCACATTTAGTCCTTGGGTCTTAGGAGGTAAAGAAGAAACCTTGTCAACTAGGACCTCAATTCCAACATTTTTTTCTTTTGTCATATGGAAGGAAATGACTCAGGTGTCTTCTTTTCATTAACTTAAAATGTGTCATGTTGGTACTGGAATAAAAACAAACACGTAGACCAGTGGAATAGAATTGAGAGTCCAGCAATAAAACTACACATTTATGGACAACTAATGTATAAAGAGGAGCAAAGTATATGCTCTGAAATAAGGAAAACCTTTTAATAAGTGGCACTGGGAAAACGGACAGCCACATGCAAAAGAATGAAACTATTCAATAGACTATTATCTCTACTATACACAAAAATCAACTCAAAATGGATAAATGATTTGGATGTAAGGCTTGAAACAATAAAACACAGACAAAAACAGAGACACCACACTCCATGATTTAAACTTCAGAAACATCTTTGAGGACTAATCTCCAGTAGCAAGGAAAACAAAGGAAAAAATAAACAACTGGGACTGTATCAAACTATAAAAACTTCTGTACAGTGAAAGAGACAGTGACCAAAGCATAGCGACATGCTACTAAACAAGTGAAAATATTTGCATACCGTACTTTTAAAAAGGGATTGATATAGAAGATGTACAAAGAGCTTATGCACCTCAATAAAAAAACAAACAAGCCAATCAAAAAATGGGCAGAGAGCTAAAAAGCACTTCTCCAAAGAAGACATGCAAATGGCCAGCAGACATTATAAAATGTTCATTATTACTTTTAATCAGGGAAATGCAAAACTGAACCACAATGAGCTACCACCTCACACCTGTGAGAATGACCCATATTAAAAAAAACAAGTGTTGGTGAGAGTGTGGAGAAAAAGGAGCTGTATTACACTGTCGGTGGAAATGTAGACTGGTCCAATCCCTATGGAAAAAGTGTGGAGATTCCTCAAAAGAGTAAAAATGGATCTGCCGTATGACCCAACAATTCCACTCCTAAGAGCACATAAACACTATTTCAAAAGGAAACCTGCACTCCTGTGTTTATAGAAGAACTATTTACAATAGCAAAGATATGGAAACAACCTAAATGCTCCAAAAACAGATGAATAAGTCAAGAAGTGGTATATATACACAATGAAATACAACCCAGCAATCAAAAAAGATAAACTCTTGCCATTAGCGGCAATATTGATGGAACTGGAAAGCATTATTTTAAGTGAAGTGAGCCAGAATAAGAAAGAAAAATGCCAGATGGTTGCACTTTTATGTGGAATAGAGAAATCAAACAAAGGATAAGACAAAGACAAACTGAAAGACTGACTTTTGAAAGCTGACAATAGATTTAAGATATTTGGGAGGGTAGAAATATAACCCAAAATCTGAGCTTGGAAGTAACTATATGTAGATAAGCCTTAAGGGGTGGGAGAGGGGAGTGTAGGAAATAAGTGGAGGAGGAGAGCACCGTGGACTGAGGTGGAAGACTGTGGGTGCTTCGGTTGTGGGAAAATTATGGTGACCATACCTGAGCGGGGAAATCCTAAACTAAAAATAAACAAGATGTTTCAAAAAAAAGTAAAATTTTTAAAAATCTTAAAAAAAGTATCCTTTTGTAAGATCAACTGTAGAATGCTATAGGGCCTCTTGGAATGTCTTTATCATCA
Organism: Talpa europaea; assembly: GCF_964194135.1. NCBI lineage: Eukaryota > Metazoa > Chordata > Mammalia > Eulipotyphla > Talpidae > Talpa > Talpa europaea. The sequence goes on along the minus strand of NC_140071.1, from coordinate 44,914,156 downwards.
TTAATTGACAGTGCTACTTCATGTTTTCTTGGTCACAATCACCAACTCTCATGATTGCACCAACATAATTGTTCTTCTGGTGGCTTGACATACTGTTTCATTGCAGTTATCTTGTTACTGCTGCTAATTAAGAACAAGTATGCTAATTAAGTATGCAAACTTTTATTTAAAAAACTTAACTAAAAATTATTTTTATTCATTTGCATTCTGATCTGCATACAGGTGGAAAAAGTGAAATTGTGGCTGCCCCAGTGAAGAGGAATTTGTGATAAACAGTGCCACATACCTTTTACCTTTCCCTGCCGATGTTATAGATATGTCTATAATTGTTAATGACATTCTTTATCATTGCAGCCCACTAACCAATCTCAACACACTACTGCAGGTCACAATTACCAGTCAGATTTAGCATTTGTAATCCCAGGACTAGTTTCGTGTATATTCCTTCCTTGTTCACTTGCACAAAATATCTTTTTGCACATTTATAACTTAAGGCTTATCTATGTATAGTTATTTCCAAGCTCATATTTTTGGTTATATTTCTCCCTCCCCAGTGCTGTTATTTTGTTTTGTTTGTGATATCTGCCAAACAAATTTTATAAGCAAATAAAGATCACCATAATAATGAAACAACTAACATGTATTGTATAGTTACTATGTGCCAGGGACTATGCTAAGTGCTTAATATGTATGATTTCATTGAATACTTTTAACAACCCTATGAGGGACCATTATTATTCCCATTTTATAGATGGAAAAACTAGGGCAAGGCTAAATAATTGGTAAATGGTAGACTTGGATTTGCACTGATGTCACCTGCCTTTGCAACCTAAATTCTACCTAAAAAAATCAAGACTGGGTTAAAACCAAAATGATTCATTGCGACCATACCTTTCCCTTTACCTCACTAGGCTAAAAAAAAAAGACATCGTGTATTTCCAAGGAGTGCACACCAGTTTAGCACAACCTTTTCATTCTCTTTCTAAGAAATTCATAGTTTTATGTCTATTTAAGGAAATCTTCTAGTTGACTTTATAAATATGATTTAGGTTAATAAAATCCTCTTGTTTTTATCTTTTCATATCTTAAATAACCTTAGTAATTTTTGGAGAGTAGCTATTTTTGTAGGCTGTCTTATATGTTTGCAGATGGCATTATTTTATCTGTCCTCATACCATCTGTAGCATCAACTTAGTCTATTCCAAATGGTATCATCTTTCATTTATGCAGGAGTCAGTTATTAAAATAAAACTTTATATTTGTATAACATTTTGGTAAACGTTAGGATAAAACATTGATTCATTTTATCACAACAATCCTATGCAAAGAAAATTTAGCTTTTAATTTTTTTTACCTCTTCTTCATTTATATGTAATCTTTAGAAGTAAATTGAGTTGACATGATTTATTGAACATATATTATGATTACAAAAATGCTCCCTGTTCTCATTGAATGTATGGTCTAGTGGAAAACAAAGTGAGAAGTAAATACAATTATGATTTCTACTCTGAGAAAAAACTTAGGGTGGTATAGAAAGGCCTTACAAAGGATTAAATTGAATCTTGTGAGTTTAGAAAGCCCCTTTAAAAGCAGGGGAGAGTAGTTACTTGCCTAACAAAGCTGAGCTGGTAGGCAATAAGAGAAAAAAAAAGACTTAAGGAGGGATTAGCAGCAAATGAGGAAGCCCTGGTGTCAGATATTGAAGTAACTAAGATGTTGGAAGAGTTCAGTCTTGCTAGAACTTAGAGTGAGAGGAAGAGAGTGACAGGTGAGGTGAGACTTGAGGAGGTAAGTAGAAATCATTTGTCTAGTAGGTCAGCTTAGGATTGTAGATTTGAATGTAAGGTTAATGGCAAGTCACTGGTGAGCTGAACATAGAAGTATGACATGAGCAGATTTGGGTTCTAGGGAGACTACTCAGGCTACTTTGAGGAGAATGGATTGGGAAAAAGTGGCAAAAGTAGATGTGGGGAGGAAAGTTAGGAGACAGCTTTAGTAGTCTTCCTGAAAAATTATTTTTATTTAAATTAGTATAATGGTAGTAAAGAGAAAGAGAAGTTGAAAGATTTAGGAGGCCACACCAAAATGGAATAACCAGTCTATGTGCCTACAAAACTTTGGCATGTTATGCTAAACCAAGTACCTGTTCCACAGTGTAGACTGAACAGAGAAAAATGGAGCAAAGATGTTGGTACCTCAAGTTAGTGTGTGAATGATGAACAGACATGACTTCACCGGATAGTTATAGGGGCTGTAAAGATAATCAATTGCGAACTGCTCATTTTAACAGTCATCTAGGATTCTGATGTAAGGTTTGTCCATCACATTCATGTAAATGGAACTTTGATACACAAATGTATATTCAGTAGCTGATCTCTCTCTTTCTTCCAAAATTTCAGTTCATTTCTTCATTTGCTCCCTTGTTCATTTGTTCATTGACTCATTAAAAGAAAAAAAAAATTACCAGTGCCCTACTAATCGCTAACTGTGTTTATCACAGTCTTTAATATCACACATGACCTTTATAGCTAATGTAGGACTTGATTTTATAAGGTACTGGATAGGCCATATCTCGGAACAGGTCTCCATTTTAAGTTGCCAGTCTTACCATTTCTTCCCGAGTGATCTGTTCCTTAGGTGAAGTCATTGACGAAATCCTGCCATCCCAACTTTCCATGTTTCCTCATGCCCTATATTCTGGACTTTCTCGTACTATTCTCAGTCTTTTCTCAGGGTTCAGCACACCTAAGCCTGTTTCAGTGAAACAACTGATTAGTTCAACTCCCCTCATCTTCAGTATTGTAGCAGTTGGTTTACTGGAAGAATTGTTTTTTGATTACGAGTGTCAGTCACTCAGAAAATGTAATTGTCCATTGTAGAGCTATTGTAGCCAAAGGAATAGCTACAGTTTTAGCAAATCAATCCTTAATCTCAGTGGTTAAAATAAAATAAGAATTTATCTCTTCCTAAATATAAAGTCAAATTCATAGTAAATAAGGCAGTGGAGAGTTTTCTGCCTTACTCAAGGATCCAGACTGATAGATTCAACCTGTGACTTACAAGATATCAGAGAAGAACATATGTGAAACATAACACAGCAGGTTTTCATGGACAGGGCTAAGAGGGGCTTAATCATTCCTACCCAGATTTCATTGGCTGGAATTTGGGTATATTGCCATACTAAATTAGAGGGGAGGCTGGGAAAGGTAATGTGTGTTGCTTGAGAGGAAAGGAAAATCGAATTAGCCAATCTCTGCTTAACCTAACTGATGCTTTCTTCATGTGACCTACTCTTTTTTTTTAAAAGATTGATTGATTGATTTATACAAGCACTGGGTACAGTCAGAAGCGCGGGAGGGTGAGAGAATTCACCAGAGCCAGAGCGGGGAGCAGAGCAGGCAGAAGGACCGAAGTACACTGCTGAGGGGAGCAGCCGGCGGCAGGAGAGGTCTGCGCGCCGTGCGGGACCCTCCTCCAGTGGCCGGGGAGCAGCTGGGGATTGAACCGGTGCAGCAGAGGATGCGGGCAGCTTCGCAACCCAGCGCTCAACCGCTGCGCCACTGGGGAGGCCCATATGACCTACTCTTTTATACAAATGATAAAGGGCTGGGAACGACAGATGTGGAGAAGGAGTTTACTTTCTGTTTGCCTAAATGGCTATGGTCCCATTGCTGGGCTTCAGAGTGGAAAATGTTTATGCTCTGAATCCTATCATATCTGATAATTGCTCTGACTGTTCTCACAGGGAAATAAATGCTCGACTTGATGCTGTATCTGAAGTTCTCCACTCAGAAACCAGTGTGTTTATTCATATAGAAAATCATCTACGTAAATTGCCTGATATAGAAAGAGGACTTTGTAGCATTTATCACAAAAAAGTAAGTTTTATAGAAATTAAATGTATTAAAACTGATAATGTTTCTTATCATGTGGACACAGGGTACTGAAGGAAAACATCTCGGGACTTAATTACGTTATTTTTAAAAATCTTTCCGGTAACTCAAGCGAATTCTCAAAAATTTTAATTGCACAAATTATTTCAACTTTTTTAATTTTAAAAGTAAAATTTTTCCACTGCTATTAAACAGCAACATGTGGCGTTCTCACTCTTATAATACACAAGATATTTTCAGGTTTAATCCTTAAACTGCAGAGCATTATCAAAATAGAAAATTTACAACACTGTAAAGATTTATGGGTATAGATGCACTATTCTTCAGATGGTATATTGCCTCACCAAACTCAAACCCATCACCAAAGCACTGATAATCCTCCATTGTAGTCCACTGGACTCTTTCCACCTCTGGTCGCCTCAGTTCTGCAGTTAGATTTCTAGGGTTTGTTTTGGTTTTGTTTTGTTTTGTATTGCACAGGTGAGTGAAATAATCTGGTAGTTTGTTTCTTTCTGTTTCATTTTGCTTAGCATAATCTTTTCTATTTCTATCCATGTTATGCAAATAGGAAGATCTCACCTTTTTTTTGAAACCAAGTAGTGTTCACATGTGAGATATATACCTCATCTTCTTAATCCACTCGTTTTTCCTTGGGCATTTAGGTTAGTTCCATAACTTGCCTGTTATCAGTAGTGTTGCAGTGAACATAGGAGTGCATTTATTTTTTTGAATTAGTGTTTTTGCATTTTGCAGTAGATACCCAAGAGTGGGATTGCAGGTGTGATAGACTGAGAAACCCATTTTCCATAGTGGATGGATCAGCTTATGTTCCCACAGCAGTGCATGAGGGTTCTTTTGTCTCCATATTTCTCACCAGTGCTTCTTGTTTCTGGGCTTTTTTTTTTAAATGGCCCATTCTCATGGGTGTGAGATGGTATCTCATTATAGTTTTGATTTGCGTTTCCTTTATAAAAGTGATGAAAAGCATTTCTTTGTATGCCTGTTGGCCATCCATATTTCTTCTTTGAAGAAGTTTCTATTTAGCTCTTCTGCCCAGTTTTTGATTTAGGCTAATTCTTATGGTCAGTTGTATGAGTTCTTTGTAGATCTGGGATATTAGCCTCTTTGGATACATGATGTACAGATATTTTCTCCCATTTAGTAAGGTGTCTTTCTGTTCTAATGATAATTTCTTTTGCTGTGCAAAAGTTCTTAGCTTGATATAGTTCCATTTGTTTATTTTTGCTTTTATTTGACTTGCTGTAGAATTCAAGTCCCTGAAACCAATCTTTAATTCATTTTGAGTTGATTTTTGTATATGATGTGAGATAGTAGTGTAGTTTCTTCCTTTTGGATATATGGTTGTCCAATTTTCCTTATATCACTTGGAGGATGGGAGGATGGGAGGATGGGAGGATGGGAGGATGAGAGAATGGGAGGATGAGAGAATTCCCTAGAGACAGAGCGGGGAACAGAACAGGCAGGCGGACAGAAGACACTGCTGAGGAGAGCAGTGGGCAAGGCAGGGGAGGTCTGCCATGCCATGTGGGTTTCTCCCTGGCGGCCGGAAATCGAACCCGCACTGCAGAGGCTGTGGACAGCTTCACAGCGCTGTGCTCCACCCGCTGCACCACCAGGGAGGCCCATTCTTTGTATATTTTTAGTCTAATACGATACTGTTTTTCTTACTATAGTTTTAATCTGGGAGTTGTGATACCACTATTCATCCTCTTATTATTTTTAGAATTGCCTTGCTTTTGGGTGTCTTTAGTGGTTTCATATAAATTTTATTAGTGTTTCTCAGTGAAAAATGCCACTGAACCTTTGATAGAAATTGCATTGAATCTGTATATTGCTTTGGGTAGGAGGACCATTTTAACAATGTTAACTCCAATCCATGAACAGGGAATATCTTTCCATTTCTCTATGTCATCTTCTATTTCTTTTAACAATGCCAATCATGAAAGCTAGAAGACAACAACACTCTTCTGTTCATTGTGGCCAATGAGCAGGCCAGTGAGCACTGGGATCAGACAGGCTGTGAAGAGACTTTGTGACATTGACATGGTCAAAGTCAACACCTGATGAGAACTTTTGGAGAGATGGCATATGTTCAGCTGGCTCCTGAATATGATGCTTTGGATGTTGTCAGTAAAATTAGTGTCATCTAAACTGAGTCCAGTTGGCTAATTATAATTTTTTCATAATATTAAAAAAAGCCTAAAATTAATAATAGTTATGTATTTATATGTCTCAATTAATAAACATGTTATAATTTTTTACCTATTGCAGAAGTTATTCACATGCATTAGAACCTTTGTTTCCTCTAAAAACTTTTCTATACTGAGGGCCTCCCCTGGTGGCGCAGTGGTTGAGTGCTGGGCTGCGAAGCTGCCTGCAGACTCTGCAGCACCGGTTTGATCCCTGGCCGCTGGCAAGGGTCCCACATGGCATGCAGACCTCTCCTGCCGTGCCCGTTGCTCCCCTCAGCAGTGTGTTTCGTTGGTCTGCCTATTCTATCCCCCACTGTGGCTCTGGTGAATTCTCTCACCCTCCCGCTCTTCTGACTATACCCAGTGCTTGTATAAATAAATAATTAAATAAATAACAAAACCAAAAACTTTTCTATATTGAGAAGATACTATGTTTATCACCTTCTTACTGACAGGAAGTTTTTACCACACGCGCACACACACATGCTCATGCACACACACACACACACACAGTAGCTGTAATAGTGTGCAGTACCTTGCAGTTGATATGATAATGCTGAGAGAGATATAATATTTAAACCTGAGTCCTTGACTGTGTTTTTAGTCATTTTTTGGACACTATCGTTTTTGATGTAACATTTTGACTACCATTGCATTTTTCCCTCATCTCTACATAAGCAAATTTTATATTTTGCCCAAATATAAATTCCTGCCAATGTCATAATTTAATTATAGGATATATTTTATGTGCCTGAATTTTAGTTGTGACCAACTTTTCATTAGTTCTTACTTTTTTAGGTCTTTTCCCCCATAAAGCTATACCAGAATGATAAGTATTATTCTGAGCATACTTGCAGTGCTCAAGATGATTTATGTAAGATTTCCATATGTTTCAGCTAAAATTGAAAGCAAAGAACAAGCCAGAGTTGGGAATTCTAATCCTTAAAAAGGAAATTTGGGAGTTGCTTATGGAGTCTTTCTGACATTACTTGGATGCATTGTTTTGGTTTTTGGCAATAGTAGAGGCTGTGATGCCAGTTTTATGGTTGACTTTTTTGATGTTGCAGAGTGGGTAAGTCATTTGTTACTTTGTATCATTGACCCATCAGTGAAAGGTGATAAACAAAGTATCTTCTCAATATATTGAAGTTCTTATGAGAAACAAAGAGTTTAATGTATGTGAATGACTTCTGCAATTGGTAAAGGTTCATTTATTAATCAGTGTATAGTACCCTCCAATAAACAAATCTCCAAGCAATATGTCTTTACTGCTTGAAAGGATTAAATGACAAATGTCAGAGATCTTTGCTTTTCTCAAAAAGAAATAGGAACAAAGCTGAAAAAACTATTAATTGCTAATTAAAAGTAGAGTTAAAGTATCAATGACATAGGCTGACAGCTTCATTTCATACTGTGGTTTCTGTGATACCTTTCAGCTTCACATTCAGCTTTGCGTAAATGTTTGTATAAGGTTTGTGCATTTAAAAAGTTTACAATCTCATAAACAAATCTTACTCCTTTTAAAAAGATATAATTGGCATATCATTAGTTTCAGGAGTACAGCATGATTTGCTATGTATATATATGGTGAAGTGATCACATTATGTAAGTCGAGTTAACAGTCATTACTACACATAGTTGTTTTTTTCTTGTAATGAGAACTTTTAAGATCTGTTGTCTTAACAATTTTCAAATATACAATAGTGTTACTAACTGTGCTGTGCATTATCCCAAGACTTACTTGTTTATAACTAGAAGTTTGTCATGTTTGACCCACATTACTCTTTCCCTCCTGCCCTCGCTTCTGCAGCCATCTCACATATAAGTGAGATCATATGGTATAGAATCTAATTCATTTTATTTATTTATTTTTTTAAAGATTTATTTTTATTTATTTATACAAGCACTGGGTACAGTCAGAAGCGCGGGAAGGTGAGAGAATTCACCAGAGCCAGAGCGGGGAGCAGAGCAGGCAGACTGATGAAGTACACTGCTGAGGGGAGCAGTGGGCGGCAGGAGAGGTCTGCGCGCCACGTGGGACCCTCCATAAGTGGCCAGGGAGCAGCCGGGGATCAAACCGGCGCTGCAGAGGCTGCGGGCAGCTTCACAGTGCGGTGCTCAATCGCCTGCACCACCAGGGGAGGCCCAAGACTCAGTGCTTTAAACCAAATTTTATAGTTAACTGGCTTTTGAAGGACATCAAACACATGTCTGTTCTTTATCATTAGATTTCTCTAAATAAGCTTCTGCTGTATGCACCAAATGGTGAATGTTATCCTCGGTACAGTTTGTGCCAATTATAAAAAATTCATAATATGGTAAGGAACACTGGATGTTGTGAAAGTGGTAAGCTTATACCATATGGCTCTGTGGAAAGTGCCATGGAATAGGCACAAATTAGATATTTTTATGATGATAATAATAGAGACTACCAAGTGGGACTAGCCTGAAATAAAATCAACATTTCCTTTGATAGTAGAACTTTCATATCTTAGAAAATACTACTAATCACAGGAACTCATATTAATTTGGATAAAGAACTGTTTTGTGAGAAAGTAATACATAACTGCTAAGGTTGGTGAATACATGTAAAGGATAATAGCACTTGGTAAATGTTGAAAGGAGAGTGTTTCCAGAAATTTGTAGATGAGAATGATTCTTGTCTAGACTGTAGAAGCTCAAAGTTACATTTTTGCATGGAACTTAGGCTGGCTTCTACCAGTTCTGTGATGGCCTTACGCTGCCCTTGTGACTGTTCTAAACTTCCCTACCACAGAGAAGTTTGCTGTCAGAAATGGGACTGAATATGAGTGATTCCTTATCCTTATCCTTAGTTGTTTTGGTAGCTCCATTGACTTGTTTTGCTTAAGAAACTTGAGAACAACTTGCATTGGGCACTTAGAATTTGAATGCAAAGCACTTAGTTTTTGTTGTTTTTTTTTTTAAATAATAAATTTTATTTTTATATTCCCCATACAATTGCAGCCCCCCCATTCTGACCCCAATCCCTCCCCTCCCGCCCCCATAAAAGTGTCTCTGGTTCATAGTTTTTTGTTGATTTTGATTTTTACTTTCTTACAGTTATTCATTTTCCTGGTCCCTTATTTAAGTTTTCTAGATTCCTGCTATGAGTGAGACCATCCGGTATTTTTCTTTTTCTTTTTGGCTTATTTCGCTGAGCATGATCCCTTCCAGCGCCATCCATGTTGCTGCAAATTGCATGTGTTTATCTTTTTTGAATGCTGAGTAATATTCCATGGTATATATGTACCACATCTTCTTGATCCAGTCATCTATTTTTGGGCATTTGGGCTGTTTCCAAAGCTTAGCTATTGTAAACAGTGCTGCTATAAACATAGGGGTGCAGGTGTTCTTTGGAATTGATGTTTCTGTGTCCTTTGGGTAAATACCTAGGAGTGGAATTGCTGGATCATATGGAAGCTCTATGTTTAGTAGGTCCAGAAATCTCCACACAGCTCTCCACAGTGGTTGGACCAGTTTGCACTCCCACCAACAGTGCAGAAGAGTTCCTTTTTCTCCACACCCTCACCAACATTTGTTGTTGCTAGTTTTTTTTTTGTATGTGCCATTCTCACTGGTGTAAGATGGTATCTCATGGTAGTTTTGATTTGCATTTCCCGGATGACAAGTGATGTTGAACATTTTTTCATATGCCTGTTGGCCATTTGCATTTCCTCTTCAGAGAAGTTTCTTTTTAGCTCTTCTGCCCATTTTTTGACTGGATTATTTTCTTTGTTGTTGTTGAGTCTCATCAGCTCTTTGCAGATTTTTTTTTTTTAATATTAAATTTTATTTTTATATTCCCCCATACAATTGCAAACGCCCCATTCTGACCCCAATCCTTCCCCTCCCGCCCCCCACCCCCCAAAAAGTGTCTCTGATTCATAGTTTTTTGTTGATTTTGATTTTCACTTTCTTATATTCATTTTCCTGGTCCCTTATTTAAGTTTTCTAGATTCCTGCTATGAGTGAGACCATCCGGTATTTTTCTTTTTCTTTTTGGCTTATTTCACTGAGCATGATCCCTTCCAGCGCCATCCATGTTGCTGCAAATTGCATGTGTTTATCTTTTTTGAATGCTGAGTAATATTCCATGGTATATATGTACCACATCTTCTTGATCCAGTCATCTATTTTTGGGCATTTGGGCTGTTTCCAAAGCTTAGCTATTGTAAACAGTGCTGCTATAAACATAGGGGTGCAGGTGTTCTTTGGAATTGATGTTTCTGTGTCCTTTGGGTAAATACCTAGGAGTGGAATTGCTGGATCATATGGAAGCTCTATGTTTAGTAGGTCCAGAAATCTCCACACAGCTCTCCATAGTGGTTGGACCAGTTTGCACTCCCACCAACAGTGCAGAAGAGTTCCTTTTTCTCCACACCCTCGCCAACATTTGTTGTTGCTAGTTTTTTTAATATGTGCCATTCTCACTGGTGTGAAATGGTATCTCATGGTAGTTTTGATTTGCATTTCCCGGATGACAAGTGATGTTGAACATTTTTTCATATGCCTGTTGGCCATTTGCATTTCCTCTTCAGAGAAGTTTCTTTTTAGCTCCTCTGTCCATTTTTTGACTGGATTTTTTTCTTTGTTGTTGTTGAGTCTCATCAGATCTTTGCAGATTTTTGTGATCAGTCCTTTATCATTAGTGTTGGGTGCAAAAATGTTCTCCCAGTTGGTGGGGTTTCTCTTTGTTTTTGTTATTGTCTCTTTTGCTGTGCAGAAGCTCTTTAATTTGATGTAGTCCCAGCTGTTTATCTTTGTCTTCACTATCACTGCTTTGGGTGATGTGTCTGTAAAGATGTCTTTGATGTGCAAATCCCATAGTGTTTCGCCTATATTTCCTTCTATGTATTTTATGGTTTCAGGTCTTATGTCTAGTTCTTTAATCCATTTTGAGTTGATTTTTGTGTATGGTGTGAGGTAGTGGTCAAGCTTCATTCTTTTGCATGTAGCGACCCAGTTTTCCCAGCACCATTTATTGAACAAACTTTCTTTGCTCCAGTGCATAGTCTTTGCTCCTTTGTCAAATATTAGTTGACCATAGATCTGTGGGTTTATTTCTGGATTTTCTATTCGATTCCATTGGTCTGTATGTCTGTTCTTGTTCCAATACCATGCAGTTTTGATGATTATGGCTTTGTAGTATAGTTTGAAGTCTGGGAGTGTGATGCCTCCATTTCCTTCTTTTTTTTTCAGGAGAGCTTTGGCTATTCGGGGTTTTTTGTGATTCCATATGAATTTCATCAATAATTGTTCTATTTCTTTGAAGAATGCCATTGAGATTTTGATTGGAATAGCATTGAATCTGTATATTGCTTTTGGTAGGATGGCCATTTTAATAATGTTTATTCTTCCAATCCATGAGCAGGGGATGTCTTTCCATTTCTTTGTGTCTTCTTCTATTTCTTTTAACAGTGTTTTATAGTTTTCTTTGTATAGGTGCTTTACCTCTTTTGTTAGATTTATTCCCAAATATTTGATTTTTTTTGTTTCGATAATAAAAGGGGTGGTTTTTTTGATTTCTTCTTCTTCAGATTTATTGTTTGTGTATAGGAAGGCTACTGACTTTTGCGTGTTGATTTTGTATCCTGCCACTTTACTGAATTGATTGATGAGTTGAATTAGTTTTTCTGTGGAGATTTTGGGGTTCTCTATGTATATTATCATATCATCTGCAAATAGTGATAGTTTGACTTCTTCTTTTCCTATTTGGATTCCTTGGATGTCTTTCTCTTGTCTTATTGCTCTGGCTAGGACTTCCAGAGTGAAAGCAGTGGTGAGAAAAGCAGTGGTGAGAGTGGACATCCTTGTCTTGTTCCAGATCTTAATGGAATTGCTTTCAGCTTTTCACCATTGAGAATGATACTGGCTGTTGGCTTGTCATAGATGGCCTTTATGATGTTGTGGTATGTTCCTTGTATCCCAAGAATTTCAAGGGCTTTTATCATGAATGGGTGTTGCACTTTGTCGAAAGCTTTCTCAGCATCTATTGATATTATCATATGGTTTTTATATTTCTTTTTGTTGATGTGTTGGATAACGTTGATTGATTTTCGGATGTTAAGCCATCCTTGTGCCCCTGGAATGAATCCAACTTGGTCGTGGTGAATTATCTTATGGATACATTGTTGGATTCTGATAGCTAAAATTTTATTGAGGATTTTTGCATCAGTGTTCATTAGGGAGATTGGCCTATAGTTTTCCTTTTTTGTGTTGTCCTTATTCGGTTTTGGTATTAGTGTAATATTGGCTTCATAGAACGTGTTTGGTATTGTCCCTTCCTTCTCAATTTTTTGGAACAGTTTGTGAAGGATAGGCACTAATTCGTCTCTGAATGTTTGGTAGAATTCATTTGTAAATTCATCAGGTCCTGGGCTTTTGTTTTTGGGGAGGTTTTTGATTACCATTTCAATTTCGCTGCTTGTAATTGGTCTGTTTAGGTGTTCTATTTCTTCTTTATCTAGCTTTGGGTGATTGTAGAGTTGTATGAATTTGTCCATCTCCTCTAGATTGTTGAACTTGTTTCCATATAACTGTTCATAGTAGTTACTGATTATTCTTTTGATTTCTGCTGTGTCCGTTGTGATTTCTCCTCTTTCATTTATGATCCTGTGTATTTGTGCTTTCTCCCTTTTTTCCTTTGTGAGCCTGGCTAGGGGTTTGTCTGTTTTATTTATTTTTTCAAAGAACCAGCTCTTGGTTTCATTGATCTTTTGGATTGTTTTTTTAGTTTCAATTTCATTTATTTCTGCTTTGGTTTTTATTATTTCTTTTCTTCTGATGGTTTTGGGGTTTTTTGGTTGTTCTTTTTCTAGATCTTTGAGCTTCGAGATTAGGTTGTTTCTTTGAGTTCTTTCTTGTTTTTTGATGTGAGCTTCTATTGCTATATATTTTCCTCTTATTACTGCTTCTGCTGCATCCCATACATTTAGGAAATTGGTGTCCTCCTTGTCATTCAATTCAAAGAATTTTTTAATTTCTTCTTTGATCTCCTCGTTAGCCCAGTGGTCTTCCAGTAGTGTGGCTTTTAATCTCCATGAGGTAGGATAGTTCCTTGCCTTCTTTTTATGATTTATTTCTAGTTTGATGCCTTCGTGGTCAGAAAAGATGGTTGGTATGATTTCAATCTTGGTGTATCTGTTGATGTTTGTCTTGTGCCCTAGTATGTGATCGATCCTGGAGAATGATCCGTGTGCGCTTGAGAAAAATGTGTACTCCGTTTTTTTGGGGTTTAGTGTTTTATAGATGTCTGTTAAGCCCAAATGCTCTAGGTCCTTATTTAGAGCTTTAGTTTCTTTACTTATTTTTTGTCTTGTTGATCTATCCATTGTTGATAGTGGTGTGTTGAAGTCTCCCACTACGTATGTGTTTTCTCTGATGTCTGTTTTCAGAGAGGACAACAGTTGTCTGATATATTTTGGTGCTCTTTCGTTTGGTGAGTATATGTTAATGAGTGTTATTTCTTCTTGAAGTATTGTCCCCTTAATCATAATGTAGTGACCATTGGGGTCTCTTTTTATTTTTTTGAGTTTGAAGTCTGTTTTATCTGATATAAGTATAGCTGTTCCTGCTTTCTTTTTTGGCCCATTTGCTTGTAAGATTGTTTTCCATCCTTTGACTTTGAGCCTATTTTTATCTTTTGTAGTTAAATGTGTTTCCTGGAGACAGCAAAAGGTTGGGTTTTGTTTCTTAATCCAGGCTGCAACTCTGTGTCTTTTTATTGAAGAGTTTAGTCCATTTACATTTAGAGTTAATATTGATATGTTAGCATCTGTATTTGCCATTATGTTTGTCTTTCCTTTGATTTTATTTATTCTTTTAATAACTTTTTTTTTTTTTTTTTTGGTCTTCTTTCGTTGTTATTCGTCCCTCTGAGGTTCTGGTTTTAGGATTCCTTGTAGTATTTTTTGGAGTGGGGGTTTATTCGTAATGAAATTCCGGAGTTTCCCTTTGTCTGGGAAGGTCCATATTCTTTCTTCATGGAGGAAAGAGACCTTTGCTGGATAGAGTATTCTTGATTGGCATCTGTTTTCTTAGAGTCTGTTGACTATGTCCCTCCACTCTCTCCTTGCCCGTAGTGTTTCTTCAGAGAAGTCTGATGTCAGCCTGATTGGTTTTCCTTTGAATGTTATCTGTTTCTTCCCTCTTGTCAGCTTCATTATTTTTTCCTTGTCCTGGATTCTTGGGAGCTTTACTATTATGTGTCTTGCTGTGTTTTTCCTTTCGTCGTGGAAGTTTGGTGTTCTTCTTGCTTCTTGTATATCAATTTTCAGCTCCTTCTTCGCATTTGGGAAGTTCTCTTCAATTATCTCCTGGAATATTTTCTCTGTTCCTACATCTCTCTCCTCTCCTTCTGGGATTCCTATAACTCTTATATTTCTTTTCCTCATGGAGTCAGATAGTTCCCGAAGTCTTTCTTCATTCTTTTTCCTTCGTACTTCTCTTTCCTTTTCTGTTTTGGTTCTTTTTATTTCTGTGTCTTCAAGAGAACTTATTCGTTATTCCATTTCATCTATTCTGCTTTCCTTGCTTTTCCCGGAGTTCTTTAGTTCCTCCATTAATTCTTTGATCTCCTGCATTTCTTTTACTTCCCTCTTTAGGGACTCAATTTCATTCTTCTGACCATTGTTTTCCCTCTTTAGGGACTCAATTTCCTTCTTCTGATCTATCACTTTTTTAATCATGGCAATTTTTAATTCTCTTTCTGGAAGGCTCAGAAGTTCTTCCAAGTTGCTGTCGTTGCAATCTGGGAAGTGGTTTTCTTTTTGTGGTGTGCTTCTTTCCTGAGCAGTTGTTAGGTTGCGTGTGGTTCTTCTACTCCCTACTGTCTGTTTTCTAATTTGTCGTATGCGTTGGGACACTGTGTTGCTCGGACTGACTGGCCTCTTGGGTGAACTTCTCCGCTCCCCTCTGGCTCTTCCAGGAGCCATCTCTGTCTTCTGGGGGAGCTTTCTGCTGGTTTTAGGCAGTTTTTACTGAAGAAATGTCCCTGTTCCCAAATGGCGAAGCGGGATGCAGTCCCTGCGCCTCCGGTTTCAGGCACACTCTTCTGCGCACCCGGTCTGCCCCGGACGTGGGTGCCTGCTCCTTCTGTGGGCTCAGACTGCTGGTCGGAAGGGGCCTGGCGTGGAATAACTTCCCGGCTGGCCACTGGGTCCTCCAGAAGCCTTCTGCCCTTTTCAAGCAGTCTTAAGGAATTTCCTGTTCTATGGGGTGTTAGTGACTTTTTTTTTCCTGGTCTCTAGGTGGCGCCAGAGATCTCTCCTATTGTCCTTGGGGGGCTGTTTTTTGCCTCCCTCCACCCCGTGGGACAGGGAACAGAGCGGGAATGGTAGGGTACACCTCAACAGCTTTGGGGTGCTGTGTCTGCCTTGTGCCCCACCGTCGTGGTGAACCCACGCCCCGAGTTTTCGTGCCCCGGGTCTCAGTTCAAAGCCCTCAGTTCCAGGACGTGGGCTGTAGCCCAGTTCAGTGGCGCGGGAATGGCGCCTTTTGCTCCGCTCCCTTGCCTGGGCGCCTGGTTCCTGCTTACTCAGGGAGGGACCTTCACCTCAGTGAGGACCTCCGTGCGTCTCCCCTCAAGCCTAGGTCGTCTCCCCGCAAGCCTAGGTCGCAGGCGCGGGGACCTGGGCAGCCACAATCCCGGTCTGCACTTGCTTTTCAAGCGCGCAAGCTTACCGGCAGCCCGGGCTGTGTGCGTGTCTCCCGGGGTCTTTGTTCTTCTCTAATGGCGCCCGGAGCCGTTAGCTCACCGCCCTGGCGAATCCTGCAGGGTTCGCCTCAGCTCCCGTTCACGGGGTGTGGTGGCTGCAATAGTTCCTTTCCACTCACAGTCCCACTTGCTGCTTGCTGTGTCGTTTGTTCTTGTTGGCCATTTTGGTTTGTTGTTTTCCTCCTCTCTGCCGGTCGGAGAGTGCCGCCTCTGTGGGCGGGGGAGGGGAGCAGGGTTCTGCGCTTCCCTCCCTTCTAGTCCTCTTTTATGGCCACTTTCTTCTTCGGGTAGTTTGCTGGAGTCACCCGTTTATCTTCCGTGTCCCAGTTCTCACTGGGACCTGCCGCTTTTCCTCCCTATTAACTTTTTTTAATGGGCGATCTTACTCGCAGCACCTCCTCGTCGCCATGTTGCTCCGCCCCTCTCTTTGCAGATTTTTGTGATCAGTCCTTTATCATTAGTGTTGTGTGCAAAAACGTTCTCCCAGTTGGTGGGGTTTCTCTTTGTTTTTGTTATTGTCTCTTTTGCTGTGCAGAAGCTCTTTAATTTGATGTAGTCCCAGCTGTTTATTTTTGCCTTCACTATCACTGCTTTGGGTGAACTGTCTGTAAAGATGTCTTTGATGTGTAGATCACGTAGTGTTTCGCCTGTATTTCCTTCTATATACTTTATGGTTTCAGGTCTTATGTCTAGTTCTTTAATCCATTTTGAGTTGATTTTTGTGTATGGTGTGAGGTAGTGGTCAAGCTTCATTCTTTTGCATGTAGCGACCCAGTTTTCCCAGCACCATTTATTGAACAAACTTTCTTTGCTCCAATGCATAGTCTTTGCTCCTTTGTCAAAGATTAGTTGACCATAAATCTGTGGGTTTATTTCTGGATTTTCTATTCGATTCCATTGGTCTGTATGTCTGTTCTTGTTCCAATACCATGCAGTTTTGATGATTATGGCTTTGTAGTATAGTTTGAAGTCTCGGAGTGTGATGCCTCCATTCCCTTCTTTTTTATTCAGGAGAGCTTTGGCTATTCGGGGTTTTTTGTGATTCCATATGAATTTCATCAATAATTGTTCTATTTCTTTGAAGAATGACATTGAAATTTTGATTGGAATAGCATTGAATCTGTATATTGCTTTTGGAAGGATGGCCATTTTAATAATGTTTATTCTTCCAATCCATGAGCAGGGGATGTCTTTCCATTTCTTTGTGTCTTCTTCTATTTCTTTTAACAGTGTTTTATAGTTTTCTTTGTATAGGTCCTTTACCTCTTTTGTTAGGTTTATTCACAAATATTTGATTTTTTTTTGTTTCAATAAAAAAAGGGATGGTTTTTTTGATTTCTTCTTCTTCAGATTTATTGTTTGTGTATAGGAAGGCTACTGACTTTTGCGTGTTGATTTTGTATCCTGCCACTTTACCAACTGATTGATGAGTTGAATTAGTTTTTCTGTGGAGTTTTTGGGGTTCTGTATGTATATTATCATATCATCTGCAAATAGTGATAGTTTGACTTCTTCTTTTCCTATTTGGATTTCTTGTATGTCTTTCTCTTGTCTTATTGCTCTGGCTAGGACTTCTAGTATTATATCATTCTCAATGGTGAAAAGCTGAAAGCAATTCCATTAAGATCTGGAACAAGACAAGGATGTCCACTCTCACCACTGCTTTTCAAAGCACTTAGTTTTTCACTCTGCTTCTGTTGTTGAATTAAACTTTATGTCATATCTGAATATGAAAACTCAATTTTTCTTGCTTCTCAAATTACAGTAATTATAAGAGATTTTCTGAAATTTTGTTGAAAATGTTTATTTTTGGCTCTTCACTTTTGTTAGAATGTTTCAACTATTGGGCAACAATTTCCTAGACTTCAATTTTATTTATTTATTTATTTATGCATACAAGAGCTGGAGTACAGGCCAGAGGTGTGGGGGGGAGGGGGTGAGAGGATTCACCAGAGATAGAGTAGGAAACAGAACAAGCAGATTGACTGAAGTACACTGCTGAGGGGAGCAGCAGGGCGAGTCAGGAGAGGTCTGCTGCACCATGTAGGTTGCTCCCTGGCTGGCAGGGAATTGAACTTGTGCTGCAGTGGCTGAAGTTAGCTTCATAGGTTGTGTCTTAACTCTTGTGCCACCAAGGAGGCCCCATAGATTTCACTTTTATTTAAACAATCTAGCTTCATGTATACAGCTTTCCTGGCATACAGTAGACTTTCTGCAGAAGAGGTATTTTATGATACACTTTGAACTCAGCTTTTGTTCATTTGCATCTGAGTTTTATTTTCTGCATAATTAACTTCATTCCTTGTAGTTAATAATTGCTTTTGTAAGTATGTTAGCATTAATCTATTTTATATATACTAATTTTGTGTACTTATCATTAACTCAACCTTAAATAATCCACTCATGTCAAATTTATTTTCATCAACTATCCTATTAATTTTATTTTCTTGAACCTTATGGTAAAATCTGGTGTGAACTGGTTACCCTCTATAATTGTTATGTGACTACCTTTTGAGATTTCTTTTACTTCCTTTAAACCGAATCATGAGATTTCTGTATTTCATGTCTTCCTCCTGGTTTATTCAACTTCACTTTGGTGTAGAGTACATCTTCTAGAGGCATCCTGATATGGGTAATAGAAATAAATACTTTGAAACATTGATGTCTGGAAATGTCATTTTCCTCTTTCTTTCACATTTGGTTGATGGTTTACTGAATGTAAAATTCTAGTTACAAAATTATTTTCCTTCACAGCTTTGTGGTACTCAATTATCTTCTAGCTTCTATTGCTATTTTTTTTTTAAAGATTTATTTATTTATTTATACAAGCACTGGGTACAGTCAGAAGCGCGGGAGGGTAAGAGAATTCACCAGAGCCAGAGCTGGGAACAGAACAGGCAGAGTAATGAAATACACTGCTGAGGGGAGCAGCGGGCGCGGCAGGAGAGGTCTGCGCGCCATGTGAGACCCTCACCCAGCGGCCCAGGATCGAACCTGGGCTGCAGAGGCTGCGGGCAGCTTTGCAGCCCAGGCTCAACAACTGTGCCACCAGGGGAGGCCCTTCTATTGCTATTGTTAAGTAGTATGAAGTCATTCTGATTCCTCATCTTCATGTGACTTATTTTTCCTTGTCTTTCTCCCTCTCCACCTCTAATCTAAGTTGATTTTCTCTTTGTTCCCAATGTTCTAATATTTCATGATGATTCACCTTGATTGGGTTCTGTTTTCATGTGTTATACTGGGATATTTGAATCTGGCAAGGTAAATCCTAAAATTCTGTGAAATTCTTGTGATTTACATTTCGATGATTTTTTTTCTACAACTGTGTTATTGGAATTGATTGAAATCTCCTGGACTGATTAACTTTCTTCACTATTTTTTGTCTCTTCATTTTTGTTTTATCTTCTTGGAAATTTCATTACCTTTATCTTCCACTTACTCTGTTGGAGTTTTTCTATCAGTATAGTTTAATTTCCAAGAATCTGTTGCTTTTCTCTGACTTTTCCTTTTTTAAAAACACAGCATCCCATTTTGGTTTCATAGTTGCAATATTCTCTGTAAAAATGTAACAGGATATTATTATGCTTTTGGAAGTTTTCTTCTACCTGTAAAGGCTCTATTTCTGCTAGGGTGTGTGTATATATGTGTGTGTGTGTGTGTGATTAAGGTAAATTTTTATTGTGGCAATGTTGGCTTATAATTCCCTTCATTTTCTGTTGATTGATTGTTTTGGTCTGTGCATTTCATGTTAGAATTTTTTATCTGATGTTTGATTTTCTTTTTAAGTGTGAAAGCCTATAGTATGGTCTACATAGTGGAATGTGCCTTGCAAAATATGAGGTCAACTCTAGAGTGAACTAGCTGGTCCATTTGTTGGGAAAATTCCTGTTACAGTATGGCTAGAATTTTCCTCTTGGGCTTGTGAGATTCCCCATGGACTCTATCAGCCTCATGACTGGCTGACAATATTCTGGGGGCTGTATAGGAAAAAATGGGAATCTCAGCATTCGGTTTGCCAGCCTTTCCTTTAATTCCTTGTTTTTGGTGATACTCACTGTGCCAGAGAATAAAAATACTCTTTTGTAGGGTGGAAGAGTGGTGGTTGTTCAATGGTATGGAGAGGAATAGGGAGTTTTGAGGGATTTAGTTGCTTTTTAAATCATTTTCAAATAATCACTTTCTCTCCTCCCACCTAGCTTCTCCCTCCAAAGATAATGTATGCCACCAGTTCCTGAGTCTTTTAAGATTCTTTCTGTAATTCGAGTTGGGTCCTTGTTATCCTCACAGCTAGTTTAAGATGCAAGTATTTCTCTTTTTCTAAATCAGCTACAACTTTTACATTTACTTTATAACTTTTAAGATGTTGCCATTTTTTCCTCATTATTTTTGTGATTTTATGCTTTTTAAGACAGCCTTTGTAGTTTCAAAAAGAGCGAAGTTGTTCAGTGTACTCTCTTTATCAAAAGCTCCAATGTAAAAATTGTTCATGCTAAAAATTATAACAGTATAGAAGGGCATAAAAAAAAGAGTAAAAATGTCTGCATCTGCCACCCTTCTCTATACATACTATCCAGAGATAAACTTATATATTATGTACCCTTACAGAAATTTTGTTTTTATATTTTAATTTCTATGGAATAATGCATATAAACAATCACTAAATATATTGTATAAATACCTATATGTTTATCATATAAACATATGTATATTTAATATATATTGAAATTGTAGCATTCCATATCAGTCTATTCATGTCTTGGAGATATTTCCTTAGAATTATCCTGTGTAATTCTGACATTGTTTACTGTATTTTTGCTATGTTGTCAGTATATTTTTTAAAATGAAAACATATAGGACATGTATTGACTTTACTATCCCTGGCTGGAAGGATTTTCTTTATAGCTTTAATATAGTATTTTATGAAGTATTTAAACTGTTTACTTAATGTTTAGATGTTATCAACACTTTTAATTAGCTTGTTTGTAAAATAAATTAAAATCTAATTTTATTCTAATTCTAACTTTAAAAGAATACTAATTAAACTTCATTTTCATGTGTCTTATGCTATGTAACTAAAAAAAATTTCTATTTTCAGTGTTCTACCCAAGAGTTCTTCTTGATTGTCAAAACTCTTTGTCATGTGAAGTCAGAATTTCAAGCATTAGTACCTGCTGTTAATTCCCATGTCCAATCAGATGTGCTCCAGACATCGATTTTAGAAATTCCTGAATTTCTCAGTCCAGTGGAGCATTACTTAAAGATACTTAATGAACAGGCTGCCAAGTAAGTAGCAGACCTTTTGTTCTTTGCAGCAGTGAAAATCATCTAATAAAGTTGCCATTTGGTGTGTGGATTCTAGCTTCACTAGAAGTAGTGGCAGAATTTGCATGTGAAATTAGAAATGTGATTAGATATGGAAAGCTCTGTATTATAGCTGGAGGTAATACTGTTCTCTAAAATGTAGGCAGTTCCATCATTTAGGACAGATGTACTATTTTCCCAAGTATCAGATGATATAATGATAAAGTCAATGTGGTGTAAGAAGTAGTAGTTTATTATTTTAAAATGGGTGTCAGATGGTTGGTCTTAGAAACTGCAGGAGCAAATTTATAAAAGTTTTAAAAGATAGTTACTTATTTTGCAGTTCATTCCACAAAGAACTCTCAGAATTTATACTTGTGTTTATTTCAAATGGGCAAATAGCAAATAATTTTATCTCTTGGTTTCACTGCGAGAGTCATGACTCTGCAAAAGAAAATGATGTTAGAGTAATTTTGACTGTCTTCCAAGAGATTAAGAAGCTTACCCATAAATGCAGAGCTAAAATTAGAACTTTGTTTTCCTGACTTCCAACCCTTTGGTCTTCAATCATTCTGTGAAAACTATTTGATGACTGGTATAATTAATGTTCCAATTTATGTATTTGTACTTTTTATTTTTTAGAATTGGTGATAAAACTGAATTGTTCAAAGATCTTTCTGATTTCCCTTTAATAAAAAAGAGGAAAGATGAAATTAAAGAAGTTACTGACAAAATCCAAATACATTTGCAAGAAATACGAAAAATACTAAAAAATCCTTCTATCCAGTATGTGACAGTATCAGGACAGGAGGTAATGTCAAAGCTATATTGCATTAATTTTCCTCAAATAGAAAAAATATTTTAAAATGTAGATTAAAATTTGAGCGTAGGTTGAAATTACATTTTTAATTTTCCTTGGGAATATGTTGATTTACTCTGGGTAAGATCATTTTTAATAACTGTTTTGTTTATTTACTTTAATCTTACAATTTAATGTTACATGTGCTTTAATGTTGTTCAATGAAATTATATTATAAAAAAAGCATGACTATTATGAGTAATAATTTACAGAATTCATTTACCCTGAACCCCAGGAGAACGAAGTTGGTCTTACAGATAATGAAATGATACAAAGTGAATCATGTATGATTGTATCATACAGTGATGAAATGGCAGGGCTTCCTTCTAAAGTTAGGATTATAACTGCTAAAAAAAATGAAAAATTATAGTGAAGGCCTTAGTGAGTTTCCCCTAATGTATAATGCTCACACATAACTGTGGTGTCATATATTTGGTAAATTTTGGGGATGCTATCACTTTTTGGTGTTTGTACTTCTGTTTAAAGTTTTATATTAATATTGAATAGAAATCAAGAAGTATGCTTTTTAAATGTTCTTACACTTCTTGGTCCTATTCTGAGTCTTGAGGCATGCGTGCTACTTCTGCATCTGTGTATTAAAATACAGATTCCAACTGAAGAGACGTGGAATTCTACTTTATTAAAATAGCAAATTAAGAAGTTTATGAGTAATTTCTATAACAATAACATTTTATCAACTTTCCAACCCTTTGGTTGGAATTTTAAAAAGTAGATATTTTTCTAGTGGGGAAAAGTTTAATTTCAAATCAGACTTTTACATATTTACATATTTAGCCAAAAGAGTGACTTGCATGATTATTTGAAATATGAGACTGTAGTGAGCTATAATCTTTATGAAAATATTTATTAGTCTCCTGTCATATAGACCATTGATTAAGTCAGCCTGTCTTTTGATTAAAATTATTAAGATGTTATATTTACACAGACACTTCATGCTGTGTCCACATAGAGCTCTATAAAACAGAAAAATGATTGTTTTCCCCCAATAGGAAAACCAAATATTTACTTATATTTCAGTTTTACTATGCAATTATGATCTTGCAGTAGCACCACTATTTTAATTGTTGTGAATTAGATAATCAAAATTTCTTAATATAAAAGGTACATAATAAAAAAGTGGCTACCTGGCATTACAGTGTGGCAAGCCTAGTGTGAATGCCAGTTCTACCGCTTCCATACTGAATAACCAAGGACAACTCATTTCTGTCCTGATACTACTGTGAAGACCAGTCATCTTAAAATACATGAATCTACTGTCTAATCATAAAACACAAATGTTATTCATGTAATAGTAGTAGTAATATACTTACCACTTATTTTTTTTTTAAAGATTTATTTATTTATATAAGCACTGGGTACAGTCAGAAGTGTGGGAAGGTGAGAGAATTCACCAGAGTCAGAGCGGGGAGCAGAACAGGCAAACTGACAAAGTACACTGCTGAGGGGAGCAGCAGGCGACAGGAGAGGTCTGCCTGCCATGTGGGACCCTCGCCCGGCTCCGGGAATAGAACCGGCGCTGCAGAGGCCGCGGGCAGCCTCGCAGCCCAGCGCTCAACCGCTGCGCCACTGGGGAGGCCCAATATACTTACCACTTATAAAACATTTGTTAAAGTCCAGAACAATTCTAAATGCTTTGCTTATATTACCTAACTTAATCCTTATAACAACAAGGAGTTATTCCACTTTTTGCTGAGGAAGAAAACTGGTTATTCCACTTTTGCTGTTAGGTAAGTTACCCAAGTCAGAAGCCCAGTTTCAAACCAGGTCTACCTGGCTGTACTCTTTCTGCCAATCATTGTTTCACTTGACTCACATATATTAACACAAGAGATTATCAACATCATGAAATTTGTTTTATAAAATCCAGACAGTTTAGTGCTCATGCTATTCAAACTGAAAACAAAAACCAAAACCTTATTGGACTTCATTGGTAATTTTTAGTGAAAATGGGAAAAAAATCATCAGTAATTCATGTGGGATGTAGATTAATTATTCTTTATCAGTTGCATTGAAGCTTAAAAAAAAAAGCACCAAATAGAGATCAAATAATTGGATTATAAGTGATTGAGAAAGAAGAATTGTCTTATTATTCTTAACCTTTACTAGGTTAATGTGATGAGTTTGAGGCAAGAAATTTCTTAACTGTTAATGGTAGGATCATTTCTCATTAGTTTTTAAAAATCTTTAGATACTTAATAGTATCAAATTCATAACATTTTTTGAGAATTAGTGATTCTGTTTATTCAAACACCAAATGAATTCTAAATATCCAGCATTGTTATAAACAAATTATTTTATAAAATTACATTAAAGACATCAACATGATATTTAGAGATACTGGGAAATGACTTCATCAAATATGATTACTTCTTAGATGTAAGTGAAGAAGAAAGTAGCTTTGCTGACTCCCCACTAACTTTTTTGAGGCAGTTATAGTTCGTTTCAGAATTTCCATATTCCTTTGTCAGTCATTGTGGATTCAAATGTGTCCTTCCAAAATATTCGTGATACAGTGTGGCCCTAAATTTTGCTTTTTTTCATAGCTCTTTCTACAATTAATTCATTAAAAGATAAATATTTATTATCAGAACATTTTAAAATAACATATAAGTACTTTTTTTTATAACATAGTACAACTGTGTCCCATTAATGATACTTATTTTGTGAGTTTTTTGCTCAGTTGCTTTTTGTAGTCAAAGAAGACTTTTGGACCTTTCATTCTTTTAAGTATTTTTACTGGGTGTAGCAGATTTTAAATAATATTAATTCCTTTTACAAGAGGACACTGTTAAGTCTAAAAAATTTTAAAATTAATTGCTATTCTAATTAATGTAAAACCTTTACTATTTCTGTTAATAGAGAAATAAACTTAAGCTAGCTTGATACTACCAACAAATAGTATGTAAATTTTAAGTACCTGAAGTGTTACAAAACTGATAAATATTAAAAAGGTACCTGTAACCATCTTGAAATTAGTGGCAACCATGGAGCTTCTGGCCTCCATTCTGCACAAAATAAGTGTGTTTACTTAAATAAAATAGTGAATTTCATCGGGGTCTCCCCTTGTGGCACAGCAGTTGAGCGCTGGGCTCAAAGCTGCCCGCAGCTTCTGCAGCACCGGTTCGAGCCACTGGTGAGGGTCTCACATGGTGCGACAGACCTCTCCTGCCGCGCCCACTGCTCCCCTCAGCAGTGTATTTCGTTGGTCTGCCTGTTCTGTTCCCCGCTCTGGCTCTGGTGAATTCTCTCACCCTCCCGAGCTTCTAACTGTACCCAGTGCTTGCATAAATAAATAAATAAATCATTAAAATAAATAAATAAATAAAACAGTTCTAGAATTTAAAAAATATATATATTGAATTTCATTAACAGGAAAGAGATAATCTACATTATTACTAATGTTAAAAATGAAATGTGTGATAGAACTTGATTTCACTTGATTCCTGATTTCAGAAAATCTTGCTTGCAAAGCACAGTTGGAGCTATATGATGTGTCTCATATTGATGAAAACTTAAAACACTTGTGGAAGAAATATCTTCTTTCCTTAATGTGTGAAGAAATCAGTGATTTTTTTTTTCAACAGGATGCTTTTAGAGGACTTAACTCCTTGCATAAAATCTATTCTGACAAATCCTCTTCTGTTCAGAATAAGGAATGAGCCATATCTCAAACTCATGTGTCATCTAATAATCAAATATTTTAAAATTTTATGTACTTAGAAATTCAGTCTTATTCAGAGTAATAGAATTCTTAAAATTAGTGGGCACTAATAAATGAAAGCAGTCATTAATGAAAAATCACCATTCTCAGCATTCACATAGCAATATTAAAACATTGAAGTGTGAAGTTACAGCCTATATTACACTTTTTGCTCAGTAAAAATTGTCTTTTATCCCAAGTATTGAAATTCAATTTAATATTATTTGGTTTTGTAGTCTTATTTAAACTGCCTGGAGCAATATTGGATTTATTTTGAATGTTTAAAATGATATTTAGAAAACAGCTAACACAATTTTCAAAATAGTTAATCATTTAAATACCTAACTTTTATTTGTATCTACTTTAGTTTATGATTGAAATAAAGAATTCTGCTGTATCTTATATACCAACTGATTGGGTCAAGGTTGGAAGGTATGTTTAAAAGTACATTTTTTTTCTTATCAATGTGAATTATAATAACATCTGTATATCTGTATACTGCTAGACTGAACAACAGCCAAATCTACAACAACTAAAGCAGTTCTTCCCCTTCACCTTTCTTATGGAACTTTTAACCAACAGGATAATTACTTTAAAATTTTTTTGTCATTGATTTTAAAACAGTTTTTAGAAAGAGTATTTTATTTGTATGTATTTATTTTAGTATTTTGTAAATTGCTGGGTTTTTTTCTTACACCTGAGAGTATACTTAAAACACATGAAATAGAAAAGTTAAGGAACCTTCAATGACAAGATTAATTGCTTGAATTTCTTGATGAATGTAATATCTGACATTTCTTTTAAGAAGCTAAAATTTCATTTTCTACCTGACTGACTACCTGTATTTTTTTATTCTTAATGCTTTGTATGGCACATAATTACAATAGTTCTTTACATCCTTTATATAAATCATTTCATGAGTTAATGAAAATAAATTTATCAGAAAAAAAATTAGAGCACTATGTTGAGACACTGCCTTTTCTCATTGGCTAGATGTTAATCCCCAAGAGGTGAATCACTTAAAAAAGTGTAATTAGAGAGGTCCTATCCTTATTAAATATTTATTGCTACTATTGTTAATGTGTTTAAAGAACTTGAGATTTAAATGTTACATTACCTAAGATAGTAGAAGATCGACTTCTTAGTAGCTGGTTGTTCTATGAAGGAGCAAAGAAAATTTTGACATGATGTATGGATGATTATTTAGTATTTTTAAATTATTTTAAATTATTCTGTTGGCATAGGCAAAGGTTTCTTTAGTGCTAATACCATGTTTCTCTTTGCCCCCCATGCTACCACTAGCTGTTGGTTTGAGAAGATATTTTCTCTCTGTGTAGGCATTCATTCCATTATCTACTTTGCCCTTTACTACAACTAATAAATGGAAACCTGCCTATGAACAGAAGAAAACAAAAATCATTAGACTGAAACAATGATTGCAGTGTCTCACTAAATGTGTTGTGTCAGAAAAGGAAGCTCTAATAAAAATGTTTGCATAAGGGCCTTCCTGGTGGTGCAGCAGGTTGAGCGCATTGCTTTAAAGCTCTCCGCAGCCTCTGCAGTGCGGGTTCAATTCCCGGCCGGCCAGGGAGATACCCACATGGTGCGGCAGACCTCTCCTGTCTTCCTGCTGCTCCCCTCAGCTGTGTTTTCAGTCGTGTGCCTGTTCTGCTCCCCACTCTGTCTCTGTTGAATTCTCTAACCCTTCCGTGCCTCTGGCCTGTACCCCAATTCTTGTATAAATAAAAATAAATTTAAAAAAATGTTTGCATAGAAGTCTAGATGACATAATTTAAAAGTAGGCAGGGTACAAATCAGTACCAGTATCTTTTGAACATTCAATGATGTAAATTGGATGAGTAAATGAGATGGTTTGGGGAAGATTTCACTGTAATTTTTTATCTATTGTTTGGCCTTTGGAGCCTTGAGAAGGATAGATTTCAAATATCATCAGTCAGTTTTCAGATGTGCAAGGTCCTTAGCTTATATCTTGTTCAGTTACTTGCCAAACCAAAGATTATTGTGACAGTATTACAAGAGCGAGGAAGCAAAATTTAGTTTACTCTGTTATCACTTGCCTAATTATTAAACCATGATGTTTTCCTTTTGAAAGCCCCCTCCTGGTTATATAACATCAGTAGTGGTACCAATGACTACCACTACTATTGATTGACTCTTAATTTTGAGTACTAACGACAGACATAATCTATTGAGCATAGCTGTTAGATCATTACAATATTTACAAGGTTAGATAATATTGTTATCCCTATTTTGTAGAGAAGAGAGTGATATTTAGAGAAAGTAGTTAAATTTGCCCAAAGTCACATAGTGGCAAGTGACAGAGTTGCAGCCTTGGCTGGGTTTCTCACAATGGGAACAAGTCACCCCCATTGTGCTCTACCACTCCTTAATGAAGAAGCAGAGATTAGATGCAAGTACAGAAGAGCATGTAGTTTTTCCTCCCATCCAGGACTACTGTGATTCTACAGTTAGATAATGAAGAACTCTTATTCAGTTGTCTCCTGAATTAGTGCATTGTGATTATTTGTATGTAATACTCTAAATTTTTCTTTTTTTACTGATGTAGTTCAATTATATAGAAAAGTATTAGAGTAATATATATAACCTTCACCATGTATCTGCCTTCCGTCTTTGTCAGACTTACTTTGCCATATTTGCTTCCAATCTTTTTAAAACAGTAGTTGTTTCTACTTAATATAAAGAAAAGCTTTCTGCTTATGAAATTAAAGTTCTACATGTTGACTTTACTATATGGATAAAATTTGAAATGCATTTTAAAAGCTTCCTGAACAAAGGCCTTTGATCCCCAAGTACTTTTTTTTACAACAAAGATCTTTGGAATCAATAAAGTTCAGGACCATAATTAAAGAATGTTCTCTATTTACAGCTATTTATTTTCAAGGTTCATCAGAGAAAAATAAATAACGAATTTTCTGAAATGATGGCATTACTGATTTCTTAGTAACCTTGATTTTCTATTTATTTTTCCCTCCTCTCTTATAGCACAAAAGCTGTGAGCCGCTTTCACTCGCCTTTTATTGTAGAAAATTACAGACATCTGAATCAGCTTCGAGAGCAGCTAGTCCTTGACTGCAATTCTGAATGGCTTGATTTTCTGGAGTGAGTTTACAATGAAAAATATTATCTGACTTTTTGCTATGCGAATTAGACTGGAAAATCTTTCCATCTAAAAGAAAAGTAAAGATTACTTAACTGCTTGTAAGCTGCCATAAAATAGTTGACTACATGTGTTCTCTGATTTTATTTTTATCCATTGAAATGTAAACACAGCTCCATCTTTGGTGAGAGACAAATATACTTTATTGTTTTGTACTAACATTTTGTTTCTAAGGATGCTTAGTAGTCACTTTTTGAAATTTTACCTTGGACCTTTGTTTACTTGTTACATAAAGGCTTATTAGCATTGTCAGAGTTGGACAAGTTTGGGTTAGTTGTTTTTCTTATCTCCACTTAATTTTTCATTTTATTATATTTGGTGTGTTTTATCCCTTTTTTTTTTAAATTAAAAATCTGTGGGTAAGTTAAAATGAACATTTATACACCATTCACCTAGATTTATTAAGTGTTGACATTTTGCCACATTTTTTTATATCCCATTTTCCTGAACCATATAAAAGTAAGTTTTAAATATCCTAACATTTCACTACTACTTAAGCATACATCTTCTAAAAATGAAACTATTCTGCTATAAATATTAATATTATTGTGTCTAAGAAAAATCAAATATTAATTTAAAAATATATTGAATTTCCTTAATTTTCTCCCCTCAAATTTTTAAGTGTTTATTAGATATTTATTATTCCCATATTCCTCTTGTTTATTTGAATTGAGCATAGTCTAGAATAGTCCCCCACATTTTTTATTGGTTTTAACATAAGGTTTTTTTTTTTAAGAATACTTGTCTGGATTTATTAATAGTCATGTGTTTGTATTGCCAGATTTAAGTCAGTGGTCCAGATCTCTGGAAAAGGAGTAGTATTTGTAGTATTTGCTGATTTTTATAGTGTAAATCCTTCTACCATGACTGATTTCAAACAACCCTGAGTTGGAGTTGGGAAGAGATGTACACAGTTGACTTTCATGAGTCCAGAGGAGCTGGCTCCAGACCGTAACACATTTAAGCACTTTGTATATATTAGCTCATGTACCTTACAAGAGCCTTGTATCATTTCCAATTTACAGATGAATAAAGTAAAATGCAGAAGTGAGTAAGTAGTTCACATTAAGGAAAAGGATGGGAGGCCAGACCCCACCCGGGGTGTCTCTCAGTAGGGTGTGTGTCCTTTATCATCAGTCTCTAGTGCCTGCTCATAATGAAACCATAGGTATCATTCTCCACAGAAATCTCTGCTAGGCCTTTTCTTTAAAAACTTAAACAGTGGTGTGGCAGACCTCTCCTGTCACACCCGCTGCTCCCCTCAGCAGTTCTTTCAGGCTGTCTGCCTGTTCTGTTCCCCATTCTGTCTCTGGTGCATCCTCTCACCCTCCTGCGCCTCTGGCCTGTACTCCAGCTGTTGTATCAATAAAAAATAAATCTTTAATTAAAAAAAACTTAAACAGTAAATATTTAGTGAAATTCATCAGGGAACTTTATTTAAATTAGTCGATCATAGAAGTGAAAAGAAAAAGATATGAGAGCATTTTTAAAAAGTAGTGCCATCTCTTTTTGCTTAGAATCTTGAATTTTGAGATAAAAAAGAGATTCCAATTTTACTAAAGAATCTTTGAGATTATGTTACCTCAGAGTCCTGAATCCAGGGGTAGAAATTTGGGGTATTCAGCTCTTTTTCTAATTTACTTGTATTCCAATTTTAAGGGTTTTTAGAGCCCTTGAGTCTTTCAGTTCTTTTAACTTTTCTCTTAGTAGCATCACTGAGACCAAAAAACTATTAATAGATTAGAATGTCTTCCTTCAAAATTCAGGGGCTATATTTTAGAATGCTGGATTTGGTGAGGTAATTTCATAGTCACACTATTCATAGGTATGCATGAGTTTATGGATCTGGATTATGTTCTCCCTGTCATTATTCTGGATTAAAGAAAGTTCAGGTTTCCCAATCTATAAATTTTGGTATTCCCTGATTTTTTTTCCTTTTTGTTTGTTTGTTTGTTTTTTCTTTTACAATATAGCTTTGATTTACCCCTTTTGTTCTCTTCTGGCATCCCACATGCTAACATATTTTTTTTTCTTTTTTTTTTAAAGATTTATTTATTTATTTATACAGGCACTGGGTACAGTCAGAAGCACGGGAGGGTGAGAGAATTCACCAGAGCCAGAGCGGGGAGCAGAGCAGGCAGAAGGACCGAAGCACACTGCTGAGGGGAGCAGCGGGCGGCAGGAGAGGTCTGCGCGCCATGTGGGACCCTCCTCTGGTGGCCGGGGAGCAGCCAGGTATTGAACCAGCGCTGCAGAGGCTGCGGGCAGCTTCGCAACCCAGCGCTCAACCGCTGCGCCACCAGGGAGGCCCCTTTTTTTTTTTTTAAGATTTATTTATTTATACAAGCACTGGGTACAGTCAGAAGCACGGGAGGGTGAGAGAATTCACCAGAGCCAGAGCAGGGAGCAGAGCAGGCAGAAGGACCGAAGTACACTGCTGAGGGGAGCAACGGGCGGCAGGAGAGGTCTGCGCTCCATGCGGGACCCTCCTCCGGTGGCTGGGGAGTAGCTGGGGATCGAACCGGCACTACAGAGGCTGCGGGCAGCTTTGCAACCCAGCGCTCAACCGCTGTGCCACCGGGGAGGCCCCTAACATATTCTTACTGTAATCTGCCTAAGACCACCTACCAAATTAAGCTAGGAGAATTCTGCTTTCATCAGATCATTGCTTTGCTGTAGTTGAGAGTTGGTGAAAGTAAGCTTACAGTATATATATTACAGAAGAATATATTCATAATATGCTACCAAATGAAGAAGATGATGCTATAGTTCTGAATGTCTAAGTTTTCACACATGAATAGCATATAAATCTTTTTAAAGATTCAATTATATATGCTTACTAATAAGCTTACTGGCCATTTGTGTATCTTTAGAGAAATAACTGCTGATATAGACATATATGACATGATGTAGATATCATAAATAGATATAGTCTTAAATATTAACTGTTTCTAGATAGTGAGGTTACTAGAAATTTTACTTTACTTTGCAAATACATAATTTCAAAAGTTTCTATGTTTCAATGTAAAAAAGATTTTACTTAAATACTAAAGTTTTTATCTAAAAAAAGTATATTGGCTAA
Organism: Talpa europaea; assembly: GCF_964194135.1. Lineage (NCBI taxonomy): Eukaryota > Metazoa > Chordata > Mammalia > Eulipotyphla > Talpidae > Talpa > Talpa europaea. The sequence continues at coordinate 44,882,152 of NC_140071.1, read as the reverse complement.
GATTTAGATAGAGCATTTGCTGCAAGAGCCCCACTTGAGAACAGCATTGATTGTTATGCACACTGTTTTTTGAGGTGCCAGATGGTCGAATATGATGTAACTGAAAAAAAATTATTAACCTCAATGAACCTGACATCAGAAGATTGACTACTGACTATTCAAGTCTGTTTGTCCTTTACTGGGATGCTAACTGCTATGCATTAGTCATATTACTTTTGATCAAAATATTGTGAGAAATCAAGGCTGTTAAAAGGTTGGTGAATGGAACCCTCTCTTAAAGCTCATGTATCTTATGTTCTAGAAGACAGGCAGTGGCTGTCTCATTTGTAAATTCTTTTAAAAATTGCATTACAATACCTTTCATACAGTACAGATATTTTAGAAGTGTATTTGAAAATAAAAAAGAAAGTATTTTTTACTTGATTACCTTCATATCATTGAGTACCATGTGATGGTAAACTTCTCTGGCTGTTATAGCTTTAGAACCCTAGTGTCTTAGCCTGTTTTGCATGGACCCAACAATACCTTTTGGGCAGGATTTAAGCCATAGTACTCTTGCTTCATCCTTAAGTTGATTGGTGGCTTATGGATAAAGTTGCTTGTTGTTATGACATAAACCTAGTCTGTCAGATTGTTAACTGAATTACACATTTTCCAATATGTTATTGTTCTAAGTATGGATAATTTCTTTGAAACTTGACAAAATATAGCAATGGACAAAGACCAAGAAGTGAAACAATACTTTTATAGGAGTTATGATATTTAAGGACAATGAGTGTTTCTTATTTTGTTCACATGACTTGTTTATGATTGACATCAGAACATCTTATCTGTATCGAAATAATTACCTTACCCCTCCCTGATTTTTTAACTGATGTGGTATCCACTGAGAGTTATATCACTCATTTTCATCCTAGAAATAGAGAATTTTAGCCACACTTTAACCTCAACCCAAGACTGCTGAGTAGCAGCAAATAAGGGTCATGGTCACTTATACAGGGACTGAGAAGGAGGGAGTAAGAAAAAGAAAAATGGACTATTTTTAGTGCCAAAGGTGCTTAGACATATCTACAAAGGAAACAGTAAAAACACAAATATGGCTGGTCTCTGATAAAACAAAGTGCCAGTATAGGAAGATGGGTCAATAATTAGAATGGGAACAGCACAGACCTCAGTTCCAGAGGTAAGTGAATGGTTGGATAAAAATTGAAATCAGACCAGGAATGACTATCACTGGATAACCATTCAGGAGTCTTAGATCCATGAAGAATGTGGCATCTTCAAAACTAGGAAGCATTTTTAAACAACTGAGTGCCTGCTGCCTGTGTAATTCCAGGGGCCAGCTCCTTTGTGTATGGGATTTTGTGCAGACTCTTAACTCTGTTAGTGGTTTTTGTGTTGTTTCTTTTGATGAATAGTGAGAAATAGGTAAAGTATATTAATTATACTCTGTCTACTCAAGTATAAAATACACTGTAAATATATTTTTCAGTTCACAAATAGTTAACACAGAAATCTGTATACCTAAAATGTTTCTGGCATCTGAAAAAGCCATTTACATAGACTACCTTATTCTAATAATACTAGAAAATGTATATTACATTTTTAAAAAACTAATATAGTGATAATTTAGCAATACCTGAACAGTCATGTGTTAGTTAAGTCTAAGTATATTTATCTTGGTAGGAAGTACTCTGTAAACCTTTAGATTTAAGAAGAAAAAGATTGGGATATTTGGGGGGAGTGGAGCACTTGAAGAGAGATTGGAAATTCTATATCCTTTCCTCATATCTTGCTCTCTGCTTCTCTTCCTTCTGGCTGTTCCTGAGTTATGTCCTTTGTCATAAGCTGTTAAACTAGTTCAAAAAATAAAAGCAAACAGACTAAATCTCAAAATTTCTGAAAACCACAGTATAATAGGGAAATCTTTTTAAAGAGAAGTATTCAGTATAACGTTCTTTGGCAGGGGATCTACGTTAAAAGTCTGTAAGGGCTACATGTGGTGTAAAATAATAGAATAAGCTAAAAAGAAAAAAGGGAAAGGAAAACACCTGCATGCAATTGTATGCTTTTTCTGAGTAAATCTTTGAGTAAAAGAGTTTTTAAGCTTTCACATCACAGCTGTTTACATAGCCAAAGATTTGAGGTATTGCTTTTATCTTTTTAAAAACAAATGTAAAATGTTACTTCTGTTTATATTATTAATAAGATAATTAGAGATTACAGACAAAAGTACTTTTCTTCTTGCTTGTCTCTAACAAAAATAGTACAATGTCTAGTCAATGCCAAGGTTACTAAGTAGATGTTAGGACTATTAACTGATACTAACTGATGGGTAAGTCAGACAAGTGCCCTCCCATTGAGAAGTTCCAATTCAGTATGAGAGAAAGATATTAAAACTGTTTTTTTCTAGTTTGGATATGCTATGAAGGAGAAGCACAAAGGGAAGCTGACTCATCTGGGTAGTTCATGGTGTTCTTTAAGCTGAATGGAAATGTTCACCTCATTTGTGTTAATTATGTCTAAGTTGAAATGTCATGGTCAGATGAAATGTGCAATGTGGTATTAATAGTAGATATCTTTGTATAGAAGCTGTTTTAGATGTATATAATTCTATTCAAATGAAACAACAGAAGCTTCATTAATCAAGTTATTAAACAGAAAATCAGTAAAATTTCCATCTCCCTGAATTGCTGGTTATGCCTGGTTCTTTTATAGTGTGCTCACTGTAGCTGATAAAGTGATAACTTGTTATATAACTTTTACAGCTCTGAATAATCAATTTGATCACTTCTATGTTGTTACCGCTTCTGTAGGAATTTTGGTGAACATTATTACTCCCTGTGTAAAGCAGTACATCACCTGGCAACTCTTGACTGCATTTTCTCCCTGGCCAAGGTCGCTAAGCAAGGAAGTTACAGCAGGTAATTGATTTCTTTTACACCCTCCCCCATTGCTTGAGATCAGTTAACATTCTTCAATTAAGTTTAGTGTTTTTATTTTAAATATTCATGACTCAAATATGTTGAATTCTTAGTAAAGTTGGATGACCTACACATAGCTTGATATAAAATCGACAAATTATTTTCTTGCTTTCCCTTTAATAAGTGCAGTAAAAGCAGATGTTTGTTATTACTCTATTGGGGAATCTTACATACTTGAATTTCTAAGTTTATGTGGGTGACATTTTTATAAAGGAGTAGTCCTTTCATTTGTTAGCTTTGTAATTTTTTTTATATATATAATTATAAAAGCTTAATTAGGCAAGAAAAAATGGAGATCTTCTGTGATCTTTTCTGTTCTTCCTGCTGCGAGCCCAAATTTATCTCTTTATTCTTTACTGACTTCTTAAACATTGTATGTATGTTTCCTTTTCCTAGTGAACATTCATACAAACAGACCTCACTTTAAATCTTAACTCCAGCTTTTGGACAAATTGCTTGTTTTCCCAATGTCTAAAACATCCAACTTGCTATAAGAGAATACTCTAGACAAGGTGGCTTACAAACAACAGATATTTCTTTCTCACAGTTCTGGAGGCTGGAAAGTCCAAGGTCAGTGTGCCAGCAGATTCAGTGTCTGGTGAGGCCTGCTTCCTGTTTCCTAGATGATCATCTGTTTGTTTTGTTTTTTATATTGGTTTTCTTATATTGTTGTTAATTTTTGGACAGTATTTGATTTCTCCCCTCAGATGTAGTCCCCATAGTGGGACTACATCATAGCACACCATACATCTGATAAGGGACTGATATCAAAGATCTACAAAGAGGGCCTCCCCAGTGGCACAGCGGTTGAGCGCTGGATTGCGAAGCTGCCTGCAGCCTCTGCAGCGCCGGTTCGATCCCTGGCAACTCCCCGGCTACTGGAGGAGGGTCCCACATGGCGCGCAGACCTCTCCTGCCGCCCGCTGCTCCCCTCAGCAGTGTACTTCGGTCCTGCCTGCTCTGCTCCCTGCTCTGGCTCTGGTGAATTCTCTCACCCTCCCGCGCTTCTGACTGTACCCAGTGCTTGTATAAATAAATAAATAAATAATCTTTAAAAAAAAGTATTAAAAAAAAAGATCTACAAAGAACTTGCACAATTCAAGAAAAACAAAGCAAAAAACTCAATCAAAAAATGGAAAAAAGAGCTATGGTAGGAGCACCATAGTTTGTTTGACCCCTGTCACTCCCTTCCCCTGCTGTAAGCCTCAGATCTATGGTCAGCTTGCAAGTTTTGTGATTTTCCCTATCCTTTGTTTGGTTTCTCTGTGTTCCACATATAAATGAAACCATCAATATTTTTTTTTCCTTCTGCTTTATTTCACTTAGCATAACCCCTTCTAGCTCCATCCAAGTTGCCACAAATGGCATGAGTTTATCTTTTTTGATTACTGAATAGTATTCCATTGTGCATATACATAAATTCTTTTTTTTCCCCTTTTTTAATTTTTATATTTTTTATATTGCATGTAGGTTGTTTCCATATCTTGGCTATTGTAAGCAGAGCTGCAATAAACATAGGAGTGCAAGTTTCCTTTTGAATTAGTGTTTTTGTGTTGTTTGGGTAGATTCCTAGAATTGAAGTTGCTGGGTCATATAGTAGATCCATTTTTAGTGTTTTGAGGTACCTCCACACAGCTTTCCATGGTGATTGGACCAGTTTACATTACCACCAGCAGTGTAAGAGGGTTCTTTTTTCACCACATCCTTGCCAGCATTTCTTGTTTCTGTTTTTTGTTGATATGAACCATTCTCACAGATGTGAGGTGGCATCTCATTGTCATTTTGATTTGTATTTCCCTGATAATAAGTGATGTTGCACATTTTTTCATATGCTTGTTGGCTATTTGCATTTGTTCTCTGGAGACTGTCTTTTTAGCTCTTTAGCTTCAATTTTTGATTGAGTTGTTTATTTTTCTTGAATTGTGTGCAAGCTTTTGTAGATCTTTGATATCAGTCCCTTATCAGATGTATGGTGTGCAAATATTTTCTCCCATTCAATAGGGTATCTCTTTGTCTGGTTCCTGTCTCATTTGCTGTACAGAAGCATTTTAGTTTGATGTAATCCCAGTTGTTTATATTTATCTTTGTTTTCCTTGCTTCTAAAGATTAGTCCTCCTAGATGTTTCTAAAGTATATGTCATGGAGTGCTTTGCCTACTTTTTCTAGTGTATATCTCATGGTTTCCATCTTACCGCCAAGTCTTTTATCTACTTTTTTTCTACTTTAAAAAAAATTATATATTTTTACATTGTTCATTTTTGTACAAGTTTGATTTCTCCTCTCAAGTGTAATCCCCATAAAGTTAACACCACCAAGATATCTCTGAACTGTCACCATAGTCTCTTGTGCTCTTCCCTGTCCCTGTTTTGATTCCTCTCCCTCCACCTACCCTTCTGAATGTCTCTGATGTATAGTTTGACTGTTAGTTTTGTCTTTTTTTTTGATCCCTTGTTTTTGATCCCTTATCTTCCTCCTATAAGTGAAAACATCCAGTATTTTTCTTTTTTCCTACTGACTTACTTCACTGAGCATAATCCCTTCTAGCTCCATCCATGTTGCTGAAAATGACATGAGTATATCTTTTTTGATTGCTGAATAGTATTCCATTGTGTTGAGTTGATTTTTGTGTGTGATGTGAGATGGTGGTCTAATTTCATTTTTTTGCATGTGGCAGCCCATTTTTCCCAGCATCATTTATGAAAAATACTTTCCTTGTTCCAGTGTGTATTCTTTGTTCTTTTGTCATAAATTAGTTGACCATATATGTGTAAATTTATTTCTGGGTTTTCAATTCCACTGGCCTGTGCACATGTTTTTTGTTACAGTTCCATGCTGTTTTGTTATTACGGCTTTGTAGTATGGTATAGAGCCTCTGTTCTTCCCCTTTTCAGTCAGGAGTGCAAATTATCTTATTTTTGCCCATGATCTCAGATGGTGGGAAGGACCAGGGTTATTCCTGGACTCTCTTTATAAGACACTAGTCCCATCACTTTCCAAAGACTGCCTCCTACCATGTTTGGCATTAGGTTTAAACATTTCAACTTAGAGGGATCATAGGGACAGCATTCTGTCCCTGGCCTTTGAAAATTCATATCCTTTTCACATGCAAGATACACACCAGCCATTCCAAGAAACCCAAACTTCCTTGATTTGTTTGGTGGTTTCACTGCTGAAGCAAGTGAAAAAAAAAAGAGGACATGTTTGAGAGTTTAGTCTCAGGTATCCATATATAAAATTGTAAGAAGTTAACTTATGAATTAGAAAATGGGGTAAATTTTAAAGTTTTAGGAATTTGTTACTGACATAGGGTTTTGGTAAAAATGCTGAGGAGTAAAATGTATTCCTATTACATCACTGTAAAACTATATGATTAATTCCTAAACTCATCAGAGATTTAATAAATATTTTTAGAGTATCTACTATATGCAAGTTTGATTCTAAATTTTTAATTTTGGAACTCCTTATTTTTTTGGACATCTTCCATATTTACATAAGAAAGACACTCTTGAATAAATAAAATAGGAATTTCTTTTAGGTTTGTCCTTCAAGAGGACACTTTGGATCATGGAAGAATAGATTTGAATAGTAGCTAGGTTTTTTTAACAGCTAACCTTCAGTAGGTTACTTAGTCTCTCTGAATCTCAGTTTCTGCAGGGACAAAATAATACCTACCTCTCAGATGTTATACAGATTAAATGAGATAAAAATAGATGAAACTTCTAAGCAGTACCAGCCAGATGATAAGCACTTAGTGCATGACAGCTATGCTTATTCAAAGATACTTAACTATGGTTCTTGTGCAGCCTTTTGGTGCCTCAGTTCAGAGCAAAGCTGTCCATAGTGCTTGACCTCCTCAGCTATTCTTTTAGATAGCCACAAACACCATCCCTTCTTCTCTGCCTTACCCCAGGTCCTGGTCTGATTTGTCCTTAGTAGGACTGTCCAAACCATCTATTAGTAAGACAATTTCAGAAAGTATGTCACATGATAAAATATATTCCAAGTTGGAGATATATATATTATATAAAGAAAAATCCATCTTAAAAAAATGACAAATTATAAGTGTAAAAAGCCATGAAATAGGAAACATTAAAATGCATTTTAAGTTAGTACTTAATATCTGAAGTTTACACCATTTTCCTTTAGATTTTCCATTTGTTTAAAGATTTTAGTGCATTTGAGACATTGCAATTAGTTCTAATTGATTATTTGGTTTCATAATTGCTATATTTTCTTTCTAAGTGTTATTATGATACGTTAATCACTATACCCTAAACCTGTAGGCAAAAGTTCTTACTCTAAGCCTTCCCAGTCAACTTGTATTCTGGATATTTTACTATTATAGATTATGTTCTGTTTCTTTGGGACAGGTAAAGGAAAAAGAAGCAATTTCAAAAATATAAAATAATTAAATTTGTTCAAGTTCAATGTTTTATTCTTCCCAGGCACCATTCAGGTTTCCCCAATGTCATAAAACATTACCAACATGATCTTCATATATTTCTTGCTGTAACTGTCCTGTCACAGTATATCATCTATTTTCTGTGAATTATCATTTGCTTCTCACTCTCCCAAGAAGTACTTTGTCTTTATATTATTTTGATAGCAACAGAATAAGTGAGTATGGATTTCACAGCAGGAAAAATCATTCAAACTTTTATTCTAAAGTGAAAACCTTCCTGGAAAAGTCTTGATTATGATATATATGAATTTCTCTACAGAGCACTTGGATTTTAAAACTGACATCACTTATAGACATCTTCATTTTTTCTTTTCATCTAAATTCATAACACACCTAGATAAAATTACTATCTTTAGAATTATACTCTAAAATCCAAAACCTGTCGTTTTTCTATGTTTAAATGTTTTGCAAAAACATTGTTTACTCAGATTGTTTTGCCAAAACATTGTTTCCTCCGATTATTTCCTTAGAAGATACTTTTTTGAGAAAATGCAAGTGTTCATTATTGGGGTTTTGTTACCTAGATATAATTAAGTAGAAGAATTTCTTGATATTAGTGTAAGTTCAGAAATGTGTTCATTTGTGAGTGATTGATAAGATATTATGATGAAAAAAGATGAAAAAAGTCCAAGAAATTAATGGAAAGATTTTTAACCTTAATGAGTGCAAATCCAAAAAATGAGGCAACATGGCTCACCCACCACATTTTCAAAAATTAGTAAGTTTGATAATAACAACTTTAGATGTTGTTATCATCTTTCATATCCTGCTGGTGGGAGGGTAGGTTGATACAATGACTTTTCCCTATTAAAATAAAAAATATGCATACTCTATGACTCAGAAATTCCACTTCAGCACTTTACTCTAGCTAAGAGAAATACTTGGTCAGATGCACATGAACACATGTATAAGATTGTACATTGCAGCATTGTTTATGATAATGAAAATCTAGACAGTTTAAATGTTCAAAACTGAAGAATAACTAACTCATCTATGCAGCAGCATTCCAAAGAATGCTAAAGGATCTGCTAAGAATGATCCTTAATCTTCAGTATGCCATGCCATCAGAACCTAATCTTCAGTATACCATGCCATCAGTTTTTTAATTTAAGACCTTCCAAAGAACAAAAAGATCTCTTTTTTGAAAAAGGAGAATCAAACTCATCCTGTCTTGCATTTACCATATGGGACAATTGAATCCTTTTATAAATCTTAGATGCATTTTGGGATCTTTAATGTTCTCTCCTATATTTGGAACATTTTATAATTTTTCATCTTAGGAAGGTCATTGTTGCTTACCAGTTATTTCCACTTTACTATAAAAGTCCAAAATAAGAAAATTGGAGAAGGATGATACATAAGTGAGATAAAAATCACTATCACACCCTTCAATTTTTTAATTCTGTTACCTAAACTCTTTAATATCATATTTCTAGAAGGTATGATAGAAGACTAGAGATGCCACCATTGTAGTCTGCTTCATTTAATTGAATACATTTGAGAATTCAGAATTTCTCATTTTTTACAGAGAATAAGTTGGCAGATGACATTTCATAATCATTAGATTGGAATTTTTTGTATAAACAAAATCTCAGATTATGAGTATTCAGATGACAGTGTCCTAGATGAATTTTCTCAGACTCAAAAAGCAATATGTGAATATTTCTAAGGGCAAAATTGAAATGTATTCTCTCTAGTTAGCTGTTCCATAGGAAGCATACACATCATGCAGTATTTGGTGACAAGAACCTGGACTATCCTGTCGGCAGAATGAAAGGACATGTTGGCAGTATTCTTTTTCTTTTATGAGGTCTGTGTATCAAAATTTATTTATTTGATACTGTTTGTAGGTAGACAGATGCAAAATGTAGGAGATTGAAAGAAAATAGATGATGCAAAATAAAAATATTTATTGGATTTTTCTATTTGGCATTTATAAATATAAAAATGAAAATGTTCTATAGTATGGAGCAAAGAAGATTGCTTACCTTTCAATAAAATGATGAGTTTTAAAAAATTTCATAAAGCAGGCCTCCCTGGTGGCACAGCGGTTGAGCACTGGGTTGTGAAGCTGCCCGCAGCCTCTGCAGCACCGGTTCGATCCCCGGCCGCCTGGCGAGGGTCCCACATGGTGCGCAGACCTCTCCTGCTGCCCGCTGCTCCCCTCAGCAGTGTACTTCGTCACTCTGCCTGTTCTACCCTCCGCTCTGGCTCTGGTGAATTCTCTCACCCTCCCGTGTCTCTGACTGTACCCAGTGCTTGTATAAATAAACAAATAAATCTTTAAAAAAATATTCATAAAGCACAAGTACTGCATTTTTGTCAGTGCACATGAGAGAAGAACCAGAAATAATGGTAAGCTAGAGCCTCTTAGAAATGTATTGAAATCCAGAATTAGCATTTATAAAAGAATATAGTTCACATACATGCTTGAGAGCTGATGAGCCCTTACTTATGTTCAGAGTATGTTGGCCATTCCAGGGATACATACTTTCAAAGCTAGGAAAATATGGAATAAAAATTTGAGATTGGCCATGTTTGAATTCTTGCTAAAATTCACCATGAGGTATTTTGTTTTGTTGTTACTCCTTTGTTCTCAATTCTGCAAAATTTGTAAAATAACTTTAATTTTAATTTGTTAAAAAGAGAGGTTGAAAGGGGTGGGTGGAGTAGTTTAGAATGATATATTACAGTTTGAATCTGTTTTTTTGTCTTTTAAGAAATCACAAGCCAATGCTATGAATGTATATAAACCTAAATACATAGAAGAATGTTGGAAAGACACCAAAATGATCTCACTGGTAACCTCTGAAAAGAATGCGCATAGGGCATTACTCACAGATCTTTGGCAAATAGATAAAAGCAAAAACATAAACGCTCAAAACACAAAATCAGCGAGACAAAAAATTTTTTACCAAAAAAGTGGAACATACCAAAACCATAGAAACATGTTTAAAGAATATGAAAATTTTAAGTCTTAAATATCAACATATTTAATATATTTGAATGTAATAAATGTAGAAATAATTTTATGTAATGTCCTTCATTCTTTATTATTGAAAATGATTTGTAGCACAATCTAAATTGTATCTTTTACTAATGAAAATATTGATCCTTTCAAATTATCAACAATAATATAAGCTAATATTACCTCAATAAAGAAAGGGTAAATAAAATATTATAAAAAAAGGAAAATACTGGTCTTAGAGAATAGTAGAAAACTAAACAATAAGAAGAATCTTGTAAAGAGAGAACTGTTAAAAGTTTATTCTTCAAGCATCGTTATTATAGTTGTCTTCCCAATTCTTATTTTGTAAATAAAATTAAACTTTTATATTCAAAACCTTATTCTGGAGTGTGTTTTTTTTTTAAAATTTGTTTTTATTTATTTATGCATACAAGAACTGGGGTGTAGGCCAGAAATGCGAGGGTGGGGTGGGTGAGAGGATTTACCAGAGACAGAGCCGGGAGCAGAACAGGTGGATCTACTGAAATATATTGCTAAGGGGAGCGGGCAAAGCAGGAGAGTTCTGCTGCATCACATATGGGTTAGTCCCCTGGCTGGGGACTGAACTCATGCCCCAGTGGGTGATAGTACAGAGACTTTAACTCCTGCACCTGCACCACCAGGGAGGCCCTAGAGTTTGTTCTTTTTTTTTTTTTTTTTTAAAGATTTATTTCTTTATGCATACAAGAACTGGGGTAAAGGCAAGATATGTGGGAGGGTGAAAGGATTCACCAGAGACAGAGCGGGGAACAGAACAGGCAGACTGACTGAAATACACTGCTGAGGGGAGCAGCGGGTGAGACAGGAGAGGTCTGCTGCGCCATGTGGGTATCTCCACCACCGGCCGGGATCAAACCTGCGCTGCAGAGGCTTCACACAGCTTCACAGCGCTATGCTAAACCTGCTGCGCCACCAGGGAGGCCCTAGAGTGTGTTCTTAACGTCTGTTTTTAAAAGGGTATTTCCATGTCTACTAAATTGAAATTTGTTTCATTTTGCAGGCCAACTGTACAGGAAGAAAGAAAAATCATAATAAAAAATGGCCGGCACCCTGTGATTGACGTGTTGCTGGGAGAACAGGATCAGTATGTTCCCAACAGTACAAATTTATCAGTAAGTACCTCATTATGCCAAAAAATAAGATGATAGTATTCATTCTAAACTTTTAAATACCAAATAAAAATTTTTATAATTTGCCCACGTTTTAACTTTGTTAAAAGAATTAATCCCGGACTGAGAGTTGTATATTCACCATCGAATATGAACCGTGTCATTTCCAGTGAAAGATTATCCATAAGTGAAAAGATTTAGCAACTAAAGAATTAGTCTTAGTTATCAAAGGTAATTCAGAAAAGATATGTTTCATGTACAAATACCCAAGTACATTCATTTATTTATTTATATTTTACATCATTGTTCATTTTTAAACAATGTTTGCTTCCTCCCTTCCCCCTCAGGTATAGTCCCCATAGAATTTCCTTCACCAGTGCACCCATGCACCATCACCACAGTCCCCTGTACTCCTCTTTCCCTCCCTCTGATCCCTCTCCCTCCTCCTCCCCTGCAGGATGTCTCTGATTTATAATTGATTGTTTTTGTTCTGTTGGGTTTTGTAATACCCAAGTACTTTAATGATGGTAGACTCATATCACAGTTTTGCAAATTTTGCTTATAGCCTCATGTGCTTTATCCTGTGTTGCACTGTTTTCAAATGTTCTTGGAAAGAATTAGAGTTGCTTCAGTAGATTTCAGTGATGAAAACTTTTGTTGTATAGGCTACAGTTCTCTTACAGAATAATAAATATATATAATATAAAAAATACAGAATAGATAAATATATATTGTTTATTATATATATATATAAACACAAACTAAGGTCCTATTTAACTGTAGTTAGCAAAGTGAGTATTGGGACACAAAGTGGTAAGCAAGACAGAAATATTCTCTGCCCTCAAAGAGCTTGTAGTCTAACAGAGAAGATAGATAGGCTGTTAGAATACAGCTTGATAAGTGCCATGGTATAGGAAGCCAGGGTGTCATAGGAGCATGTAGCAGGTAGCCTAACCCAATGAAGGGGATGCATTTGGGAAGACTTCCTAGGGATAAGATAATGTTGAAGAAAACTGTAGGCCAGGGAAGTGGAGAAAAGTATTACAAGCCAAAGACTGAGGCAGAACAGGGTGAATTCAGGGAATTGAAAGATGCTGGAATATAGAGTATAAAGAAAAAAGTGGATGATCTGATGTTACAAAGAGAGAATGAAGGAGTAGGGAAGAGAAGTGGGGTTGGGGGTGGGGATGGGAGTGTATCTTGAGCAGATTCAAGGAAGTAGAAATTTATGAAAAGTGGAAGATTGATTAATGTGAAACCCATCTGGGTTTATTAACTGGCAGTTGACCCTTATACCTTCCACCGGTACTGGGAAGGAAAAGACTTATCTCCTTGATTGTTTGCGTTTCAGGGAGACTTGATAACATATCTTTGAGAATACTGTTCTTGGTAATAGAAGATTTATATCTCAAAGGAGTAGAGAATGGATTTATAATTGTGACCTTATTTTAGTAAGTGTCTATGAGGAAGTTCAGGGGATGTCTGTCTCCTTGAAGCATTGTGCTTTCTTAGACAGGCACACCAAGGGGGGCTGCAGTCATCCCAACCATACGGCCTTGAGTTGTTAGAAACTGTGATAGCTTTTGTTCATATCTCAGAGTAGAGAAGGTAAAAGGAATCATTTGTGCTGACAGGCTATTGTTTTTATAAGTAATGGTTGAGGTGCAGTCAAAAAGGGGAGAAGCCTAACTAGAGTTTGGTCAAGGAAAGTCTTTGTCAATATAGAATAAAATCATCTGATGATGAGATTAATAAATTTATATGTAGGGAGTATTTAAATGAGAGAGCTTATATCAAAAAATGAGATGCCTCACTTTAAAATTTCAAGTGATAGTGTTCTTGGTGACAGCAAGATCCTAGGTATAGTCAGAGAAGTTTCACAGAAATGGAGATGAGAAGGTCAAGGAACAGAATTTGGGAAAGAGTTGTCTATATGAATATTGAAATCCTCATCTAAGATAACAGCAGGATTTGTAGTGGAAGATGAAGCTGATAGAGTGGGGAGAGATTCCCTGGGATGGAGAGTGGTGGCAGAGGTTTGTAGATGCCTATAAGGACACACCGAGATGGTGAAGCTCTAAAGATGCAGATATGGGAGAACCTGTGAACCCTGAGATGTGTGTGGTAGGATGTAGCAGAAAGCTCATGGACCTCCAAATGAAAGGGCTGAAAGGGAATAACATCTAGGTTTCATTTTAAACTAGTGAATGAAAGAAATGTTAAGGAGGTTAAAAACACAGATGTATTTGGGATTTTTCAGAGGAAAGTAGAAGAATTGAATAGAGGGGAATGTTTAGAAATTAGGTCAGAGAAAAGAAAATCAGAAAAGCAAAGGATTTGGTAATACAACAGGGTATTTCAACTTGGACTGTGAGCAAGTACAACAAAAAATGTGGACTTGGTGGACATGGCCAGTCATAGGATGGTAAATGTAATGTTACATAATATCACTAAAGACTTGGTAGTATGTATAACCTGATCCCTGATGCCCATAAACTCATTCATTCTTCTTAGGGAATTTGTAAATGTTTTATATAATTTATTAAACAATTAACAAATACTAATGCTTTTATTATCTTTTAAAGGAAGACTGTGAACATAGAATTTATTTTTCAATTCCTATAGTACTATTATGGTATAAGTTTTCTTGAGGAAATAATATGACTGTAGCACTTAGTAATTAGCTTTATATTTTACTTAAACATCATTTCCTATTATTATTTTCATCCCCCACCACACTAATTAACTTGATTCCCAAGTATATTATTCTTGGCATTGATAGTTTGTTTCTTTGTTTCTTTTCTTTTTCATTCTTTTTTTGCTTTTTCTTTCTTTTAGATAGCTTAATATATTATTTCATGAAGTAAGACTTGAGAAACTAAAATAACATTCTGACAAATTACAAGAATTTTTAAAAAACATTAACAACAACAACAAAAATAAAATATATAAAATAAATGGAGTGACTTATTCTAGCAGGCACCTCAGAATATTCCAGAATTTTTTTTTTTTAAACAGGCTCTTTCTAACTTGTGTAGGAGTTGATATAGAACTGTTGCTATGGTGAAGTGCATTCTATTTTGCAGGGTATAACTTTATATATAGGGATGGTGTTGAAAAAGCAATTACTATGTAAAACTCAATTTAAAATGTTTTATAGGTGCTAATTATAAAATGTACTCTGAAAATAATTTCCTGAAAGTCAAATGATATTGTTGCTTTTGATGGTAATGTAATTTTAAGAAATGGTCTTCTGTACATTTAATTATAACTATACTTTTCTGGTTTCTGTATTAACTATAGTGCTTTTGAACAAGCCAACTTACCTACTGCTTACTTTTCCTCTCCTGTTTTTTTTTAAAGAAGATTTATTGGGTCTCCCCGGTGGCGCAGTGGTTGAGCGCTGGGCTGCGAAGCTGCCCGCAGCCTCTGCAGTGCCGGTTCGATCCCCGGCTGCCGGCGAGGGTCCCACATGGCGCGCAGACCTCTCCTGCCACCCGCTGCTCCCCTCAGCAGTGTGCTCCTTCGTCAGTCTGCCTGCTCTGCTCCCTGCTCTGGCTCTGGTGAATTCTCTCACCCACCCACGCTTCTGACTGTACCCAGTGCTTGTATAAATAAATAAATCTTAAAAAAAAAAAAAGATTTATTTATTTTTACAAGAACCGGGGTACAGGCCAGATGTGCGGGAGGGTGAGAGGATTCACCAGAGACAGACCATTGCCCACCCCATCCCACTCTGCAGCTCTTGTTTGTTCTTTAAGCTTTGCCTTGGATGTCACCTCTTAGAGTAAGCCTTCTGTAACCAAAGCTGAGATGGGTACCCCTTCACATACCCAAACACTGTTATTTATTTCCATTTGAGTATTTATCCTATTAAATTATAATTGCTTTGTGTGTGTGTGTGTGTGTGTGTGTGTGTTAGTGGACTATAAGCTTGAAGAGAACGGGCAATGTGCCTTTCTGTTTAGTTGTAATCCTAGTATCAGTCATAGTACTTTTGCACATAGTCGGGGCCCAGTCACATTTGTTAGGTTAAGTAAGGATTAGCTATATGCCTTGAGCAATCTTCAGGTCTCACTTAAATATTTTCTCCTCCCCCTCCCCCAAAGAATGTTATTTTTTCAGGATATTACAGGGGATTTCACACCTTACAGAATAATTATACTGCAGAATTAGATGGAAAAGTTAGGTTATTTAGTGTAACTACTTCTTCACACTTGTGGGTAAACTAAGCCCCAGAACACAACAAAACAAAAACAGACAATTATAAATCAGAGACATCCTGCAGGGGAGGAGGAGGGAGAGGGATCAGAAGGAGGGAGGGAGGAGCACAGGGGATTGAGGTGATGGTGCACGGGTGCATTGGTGAAGGAAATTCTATGGGGACTACACCTGAGGGGGGGGGGAGGTAAATATTGTTTAAAAATGAACGGTGATGTAAAAAATTAAAAAAAAAAAAACAACTCACATATAAAAACAAGCAAACAAAAAAGTAAGGCCCAGAAAAGGAAATTGACTAGCCAAAGGTTACCTAACTTGCATAGTCTTGAACTATTTCCCAAACATAAACGTATTCTACAGGAAAACAATTCTATACAACCTTTCTCATTTGCAGAACACAGAAAATAATAGTTTGATAGCAAACTAATCCCCCTTCCTCCCCATATTGAGTTTAATGGGAATATAGCAAAGAATGAAATAGAAACTGTGACTTGAAGATTAGGAGGTCAGCATCTTGGCACCCCTCTAACCTGTGAGGCAGGCCAAGGCATATGTGCCCAGACATACTGCATGGGAAATGCCACTGTAACACAGGAATGGATTTGGGGCAACAATTATAATTGGGGTTTTAGTTTCTTGTTTTTTAATATGTGTTTTTTTATTTTTAAGATTTATTTATTTATACAAGCACTGGGTACAGTCAGAAGCACGGGAGGGTGAGAGACTTCACTGGAGCCAAAGGGAAGAGCAGAGCAGAACAGAACAGACCGACGAAGTACACTGCTGAGGGGAGCAGCGGGCAGCAGGAGAGGTCTGCGTACCATGTGGGACACTCGCCTGGCGGCCGGGGATAGAACTGGCGCTGCAGAGGCTGCGGGCAGCTTCGCAACCCAGCGCTCAACCGCTGCGCCACTGGGGAGGCCCAATATCTGTATTTAATACAAATATAAATTCACTATATTGGGAAGGGGAAAGGGAGAATTGTGGTTGATGGCTTTACAGGTTATGGGAGGGAAGAAAATGAGTCAAATATGCAAAGCAGGAAGATTCCCAGAAAGCACTGGACTCCTCTGGATGTCTGTAGCCCAAGGGAAATCCACACACCGCCCAGGTTTTCTAGAGTAAGATGGAGGACACTGGACTTCTTACCACAGTACCTGCTCCTGAGATCAGGAGGGAGCCTTAGGTGCTTCTGTGCATAGCACTGTGTGTGGCACATAGTAGCTGTTCACATTTTTGTTACATGAATGATGATTAAAACCGGTAAAGATAAGGGATCATGGGAGGCTACCAAAGGACCACAAACTTCCCATTTTCTCCCTTCCCCCAGGGCAAATATTTCTAACTGCCCTCAGAAATGTTTGCTTTTGGCCATATCAAAATTAAAAGTAAAATGAATTTCAATATTTTTAAGCTTTTGACTCTGTACCTAATTACTAAACGAAACAACAGTGATGTATACCATCAACTGTATCTGAGTTTCTTTGTTTTTTTTTTTTTTAAAGATTTATTTATTTATTCATACAAGCACTGGGTACAGTCAGAAGCACGGGAGGGTGAGGGAATTCACCAGAGCCAGACCAGGAAACAGAACAGGCAGAAGGACCAAAGTACACTGCTGAGGGGAGCAGTGGGCGGCAGGAGAGGTCTGCGCGCCATGTGGGACCCTCCTCCGGTGGCCGGGGAGCAGCCTGGGATTGAACCGGCGCTGCAGAGGCTGCGGGCAGCTTTGCAACCCAGCGCTCAACCACTGCGCCACCAGGGGAGGCCCAAGTATCTGAGTTTTAAACTTAATTCTGTGGCTAGATTATTCTCACAGGTTTTACTTTAAATGTGTTTTCTGCATAATATAATCATTGGATCATATTGTTAAAGATTACACAAAATATTAATGACATTGTTTTCTGTCACTTTTATATCTTGTTGCCCTTTCTTCCTGCTTCTGAAACAGTGAGATAAAGAAGGCCATTTTGTATGATAAGCAATTACTTTTCAAAGATTTCTGATCTGTGCTGCTGCTCTGCACAATGTTGTTCTTCTGTTTTCCTGTCCCTTACCCATCACCGTGATTGAACTCCTACTTATCCTCGAAGGCCCCACTGCTTCCTCCTTGGAACCTTCACTCTGGCCAGAAATAATCTCTTTACGTATTCTTTGTTCTGCTTTTAAAATTCTTATGTGCTACCTTGGTACAGAAGTGTCAAAAGAAAGCACCTAACAATGATGGGAATGTAAGTTCAAATCCTGCTCTGCTGTCATTTTACTGTCATTTTGCATAGCTGGACCTTGGTCCATAGCATGAGGTGAACTGGGCTGTGTAATAGTTGACTCTCAGTGGAATATAAATTGGGTAGCATCCAAGCAACAGAAGGCTTTGAACTTTTACCCTGGCATCTCACCATACAGCCTGCACTCCTCTCCCCATTTCTGTTTGTAGTTCACCTTGGGTTAGAAGTGCAAGGATATGGCTGAGTGCTTGTCTGAAGGAATATTTTACTAGAGAGTCTCTTATTGTAACCTGCCATTGATTGACATTTTTAGGTAATAAAATACTTTGAAACTGCCAAACTTTTTCAGCAGTCTGTAGCTATTAAAAAATGGTTCTACCATGATTCTTTTTTTGAAGATCAATGTCAATATCTGTACCTGTCAAAGAAGAAAGTATTTTTTTACAGAAAAATAGCTGATACCCAAGTCATAAAATTAACATGTGGCAATTTTAGTTGTTTCTTTTTTTTTTTTTTTCCTCCTGTGCATCTCTTGCATTTAGGGATATTCTGACTGACCATTGTTCTGAATATCCACTGATGGACCCAAGATGCCTTGAGCCAGAACAGCTCTTCTATTTACCAAAAACTATGATTCCTTGTCATTGAGTAGAATCCTCTTCAAGACATAAGTTATAGGTCATTACCATTCCAGAGTTTTTTGAGGAATTGCTCTGTGCATGGCATTGTGGCATCATGCTTGTTGCCCAGCACAGATCTGGCCAGTCCGGTTTGATGCATTCCCAGTAGGCTCGAGTTTATAAAGAAGTGTTTATGGTTAATCTCAGTTTATGGTTATTTTGTTAGACTGCTTACTCATCCTGACTTTTAGATAGATTTAATGTGTTTTTCATATCTGGGGTTCTTTGGTATGTGGTACCTCAAACACATAGGAATCTTACTGAAAGATAGACAGTCATATGAAATTTCTTGGCCTTTTTTCTACTGTGTCGTTTTGGAAATGTAGAGGAAAGGGAGACACATATTCTTGGCCAGTATATATAGAAAATACAATTGATTTTTTTTTTTTTTTTTTTGAAATGTGAAGGTGGTGAATATCCTACTGTGGTACTTTTCACATACTAAATTTTATATTTAACCTATAGTTAGTTTTTCCTGTTCATTTTTCCCCAGCACTTCTTTAAGTGTTTTTTCGGTTTTTGTTTTTGAGGTAGTGTTACAGGGCAGGGAGAGGGGCAGCCCAGATCCCGCAAACCTGCCTGTTTTAAATAGGTTCTGCCATCCGCTGCATCAACACAAAACAGGAGACTTTAATGGGAAGGACCTTTTTTTTTTTTAATAATAAATTTTATTTTTATATTCCCCATACAATTGCAAACCCCCCCCATTCTGACCCCAATCCCTCCCCTCCCGCCCCCCACCCCCCAAAAAGTGTCTCTGGTTCATAGTTTTTTGTTGATTTTGATTTTCACTTTCTTATAGTTATTCATTTTCCTGGTCCCTTATTTAAGTTTTCTAGATTCCTGCTATGAGTGAGACCATCTGGTATTTTTCTTTTTCTTTTTGGCTTATTTCGCTGAGCATGATCCCTTCCAGCGCCATCCATGTTGCTGCAAATTGCATGTGTTTATCTTTTTTGAATGCTGAGTAATATTCCATGGTGTATATGTACCACATCTTCTTGATCCAGTCATCTATTTTGGGGCATTTGGGTTGTTTCCAAAGTTTAGCTATTGTAAACAGTGCTGCTATAAACATAGGGGTGCAGGTGTTCTTTGGAATTGATGTTTCTGTGTCCTTTGGGTAAATACCTAGGAGTGGAATTGCTGGATCATATGGAAGCTCTATGTTTAGTAGGTCCAGAAATCTCCACACAGCTCTCCATAGTGGTTGGACCAGTTTGCACTCCCACCAACAGTGCAGAAGAGTTCCTTTTTCTCCACACCCTCACCAACATTTGTTGTTGCTAGTTTTTTTTTGTATGTGCCATTCTCACTGGTGTAAGATGGTATCTCATGGTAGTTTTGATTTGCATTTCCCGGATGACAAGTGATGTTGAACATTTTTTCATATGCCTGTTGGCCATTTGCATTTCCTCTTCAGAGAAGTTTCTTTTTAGCTCTTCTGCCCATTTTTTGACTGGATTATTTTCTTTGTTGTTGTTGAGTCTCATCAGCTCTTTGCAGATTTTTGTGATCAGTCCTTTATCATTAGTGTTGTGTGCAAAAATGTTCTCCCAGTCGGTGGGATTTCTCTTTGTTTTTGTTATTGTCTCTTTTGCTGTGCAGAAGCTCTTTAATTTGATGTAGTCCCAGCTGTTTATCTTTGCCTTCACTATCACTGCTTTGGGTGATGTGTCTGTAAAGATGTCTTTGATGAGAATAGCCCGTAGTGTTTCGCCTATATTTCCTTCTATGTATTTTATGGTTTCAGGTCTTATGTCTAGTTCTTTAATCCATTTTGAGTTGATTTTTGTGTATGGTGTGAGGTAGTGGTCAAGCTTCATTCTTTTGCATGTAGCGACCCAGTTTTCCCAGCACCATTTATTGAACAAACTTTCTTTCTCCAATGCATAGTTTTTGCTCCTTTGTCAAAGATTAGTTGACCATAAATCTGTGGGTTTATTTCTGGATTTTCTATTCGATTCCATTGGTCTGTATGTCTGTTCTTGTTCCAGTACCATGCAGTCTTGATGATTATGGCTTTGTAGTATAGTTTGAAGTCTGGGAGTGTGATGCCTCCATTCCCTTTTTTTTCAGGAGAGCTTTGGCTATTCGGGGTTTTTTGTGATTCCATATGAATTTCATCAATAATTGTTCTATTTCTTTGAAGAATGCCATTGAAATTTTGATTGGAATAGCATTGAATCTGTATATTGCTTTTGGTAGGATGGCCATTTTAATAATGTTTATTCTTCCAATCCATGAGCAGGGGATGTCTTTCCATTTCTTTGTGTCTTCTTCTATTTCTTTTAACAGTGTTTTATAGTTTTCTTTGTATAGGTCCTTTACCTCTTTTGTTAGATTTATTCCCAAATATTTGATTTTTTTTTGTTTCGATAATAAAAGGGATGGTTTTTTTTATTTCTTCTTCAGATTTATTGTTTGTGTAAAGGAAGGCTACTGACTTTTGCGTGTTGATTTTGTATCCTGCCACTTTACTGAACTGATTGATGAGTTGAATTAGTTTTTCTGTGGAGTTTTTGGGGTTCTCTATGTATATTATTATATCGTCTGCAAATAGTGATAGTTTGACTTCTTCTTTTCCTATTTGGATTCCTTGTATGTCTTTTTCTTGTCTTATTGCTCTCGCTAGGACTTCCAGTATTATATTGAAAAGCAGTGGTGAGAGTGGACATCCTTGTCTTGTTCCAGATCTTAATGGAATTGCTTTCAGCTTTTCACCATTGAGAATGATACTGGCTGTTGGCTTGTCATATATGGCCTTTATGATGTTGAGGTATGTTCCTTGAATCCCAAGAATTTCAAGGGCTTTTATCATGAATGGGTGTTGCACTTTGTCGAAAGCTTTCTCAGCATCTATTGATATTATCATATGGTTTTTATATTTCTTGCGTCCCTAAAATGAATCCTACTTGGTCATGGTGAATTATCTTATGGATACATTGTTGGATTCTCATAGCTAAAATTTTATTGAGGATTTTTGCATCAGTGTTCATTAGGGAGATTGGCCTGTAGTTTTCCTTTTTTGTGTTGTCCTTGTTCGGTTTTGGTATTAGTGTAATGTTGGCTTCATAGAACGTGTTTGGTATTGTCCCTTCCTTCTCAATTTTTTGGAAGAGTTTGTGAAGGATAGGCACTAATTCGTCTCTGAATGTTTGGTAGAATTCATTTGTAAATCCATCAGGTCCTGGGCTTTTGTTTTTGGGGAGGTTTTTGATTACCATTTCAATTTCACTGCTGTAATTGGTCTGTTTAGGTGTTCTATTTCTTCTTTATCTAGCTTTGGGTGATTGTAGAGTTGTAGGAATTTGTCCATCTCCTCTAGATTCTTGAACTTGTTTCCATATAACTGTACATAGTAGTTACTGATTATTCTTTTGATTTCTGCTGTGTCCGTTGTGATTTCTCCTCTTTCATTTATGATCCTATTTATTTGTGCTTTCTCCTTTTTTTCCTTTGTGAGCCTGGCTAGGGGTTTGTCTATTTTATTGATTTTTTTCGAAGAACCAGCTCTTGGTTTCATTGATCTTTTGGATTGTTTTTTCAGTTTCAATTTTATTTATTTCTGCTTTGGTTTTTATTAGTTCTTTTCTTCTACTGGTTTTGGGTTTTTTTGTTGTTCTTTTTCTAGATCTTTGAGCTTCGAGATTAGGTTGTTTCTTTGAGTTCTTTCTTGTTTCTTGATGTGAGCTTCTATTGCTATATATTTTCCTCTTATTACTGCTTTTGCTGCATCCCATACATTTAGGATATTGGTGTCCTCCTTGTCATTCAATTCAAAGAATTTTTTAAGTTCTTCTTTGATCTCCTCATTAGTCCAGTGGTCTTCCAGTAGTGTGGTTTTTAATCTCCATGAGGTAGGAAAGTTCCTTGCCTTCTTTTTATGGTTTATTTCTAGTTTGATGCCTTCATGGTCAGAAAAGATGGTTGGTATGATTTCAATCTTGGTGTATCTGTTGATGTTTGTCTTGTGCCCTAGTATGTGATCGATCCTGGAGAATGATCCATGTGCGCTTGAGAAAAATGTGTACTCCGTTTTTTGGGGGTTTAGTGTTCTATAGATGTCTGTTAAGCCCAAATGCTCTAGGTCCTTATTTAGAGCTTTAGTTTTCTTTACTTATTTTTTGTTTTGTTGATCTATCCATTGTTGATAGTGGTGTGTTGAAGTCTAATGGGAAGGAACTTTAATACAACTAGGAAACAATACAGGAAAGGCACAGAATCTAGTTTCTAAATCAAGCACCCAAAGTTACCCATCCCCTCGTGGGTAAAAGTCCACCCAAGCAGGTTTGGCCTAGAGCAAGGCCCCAAAGCCTGCCACAAGTCTAAAGCATCTTCCAGTGGGGACCCACAGAAAAGCATCAGAAACAACCAGACAAGTCTGGAGGGAAAAGAGCAAAACCAAAATCAAGACAAAAACCGCCATTGTCACCTCCCCATGGGTCTCTCACCCACATCTGTGTCACTCAGTCCACGACCAAAAGGCAAGCGCAGTTTCTTCATGTGTCTCTTGGCTCCATGCGCCTCCTCCAGGACTCCTGGCTCTTCATCCTGCTTCCTTCTTCCCTCAGTCTCCTCTTCAGCTTCTTCTCTTCCCGCTCAGCCCCACCCTCCCTTGGGTGGTGCAGGGAACCTCCCTCTTTCCTGGGGACCACCCTGTTACAGTAGCATTCATTAGTTTACAGCACTGTGATTCAGAGGCATAGGAGCCGACCTCCTTAGGTGTATGCCACTAAATGTACCACCAAGACACCCTCAGTCCTCCACCACAGTCTGTTGTAGAATTTAGTGAGTCAAAAGCATTTTACTCCTTAAAAACTCAAAAGTAGTTCTTGTCTGAAACCTTTTCATTGCTGCAGAATGCATTTGCAAGTAAATTATGAACTGAGGTCTATGATCAATACATTGTACATATTCCATATATTATTTAAAAATCTTTTCTATGAAAAGTTTTAGTGATATCATAATATTAAATTTATTGGTTTCATAGTTTTTTTTAACATTCCAAATGTGTATCTAATTTTTGCTATTATAAACAATTCTACATGGTTTATTACAGAATTGATTCTTAGAAGTAGAACTGGAAATAGGGACCTTTGATTCAATCAAGACTGCTTGGAACTGGGAGAGGGCTTCCCCCGCAGCCAGAGGTGAGCTGGGAAGCCCCCTCACGCCAGGCCCATCTGGCCACCAGTTGGAACCCAGAGGGGCAACGGGCAGCAGCCACAGGGGCAGACTGCGGGCACAGGAAAGTATGCTTCCCACTCACCATTTTAGAATAGGGACCTTTGATTTAACTAAGACTGCTTGGAACTGGGAGAGGGCTGCCCCTGCAGCAAGAGGTGAGCTGGGAAGAACCCTCACATCAGGCCCCATCTGGCCACCAGTTGGACCCCAGAGGGGAATTGGGCAGCAGCCGCTGGGGCAGACCGCACCGCAGGCACAGGAAAATGCGCTTCCGACTCACCATTTTAGAATAGGGACCTCCAGGGCAGTCTGTGGGACTTCAAGACACACCTTTGGAATTAAACAAATGCAGAAGGAGGAGATATTCTGTGACAGTGCCCATTGACATATTCATAGTACCACTGCCCTACTGGACTGGCATAACAGTGTTTGACTCAATTGGGCCATCAGTTTCCGACATCCCAGAAAGAGCATACCAAAAGGATGCCAGCCAGTACCAGCGACACAGTGTCCCAATGCACAGGACAAATTAGAAAACAAGCAGCGGGGAAAAGAAAAACTACAAACAACCAAACAAATCCTCAGGGAAAAGACACACCACAGAATGAAAATCACCCACCAGATTGCAACATCAGTGACTTGGAAGAACTTCTGAGCCTTCCAGAAAGAGAATTTAAAATTGTCATCATTAAAAAACTGACAGAAGTCATAAAGGAAAATGATAAGGGAAAAATAATCAATGATCAGAAGAATGAAACTGAGTCCCTAAAGAGGGAAGTGAAAGAAATACAGGAGATCAAAGGATTGATGGAGGAGCTAAAGAACTCTGGGAAAAGCAGTGATAACAGAATAGATGAAATGGAAGAACAAATAAGTGCTCTTGAAGACACAGAAATAAAAAGAACCAAAACAGAAAAGGAAAGAGAAGTATGAATGAAAAAGAATGAAGAAAGATTTCAGGAACTATTTGATTCCATGAGGAAAGGAAATATGAGTTATAGGAATCCCAGAAGGAGAGGAGAGAGATGTAGGAACAGAGAAAATATTCATGGATATAATTGAAGAGAACTTCCCAAACGCGAAGAAGGATCTGA
Organism: Talpa europaea; assembly: GCF_964194135.1. NCBI lineage: Eukaryota > Metazoa > Chordata > Mammalia > Eulipotyphla > Talpidae > Talpa > Talpa europaea. The sequence continues at coordinate 44,857,177 of NC_140071.1, read as the reverse complement.
AAATTGATATACAAGAAGCAAGAAGAACACCAAACTTCCATGATGAAAGGAAAAATACAGCAAGACACATAATAGTAAAGCTCCCAAGAATCCAAGACAAGGAAAATAATAATGAAACTGACAAGAGGGAAGAAACAGATAACATACAAAGGAAAACCAATCATGCTGACATCACACTTCTCTGAAGAAACACTACGGGCAAGGAGAGAGTGGAGGGTCATAGTCAACAGACTCCATGACAACAAATGCTGACCAAGAATACTCTATCCAGCAAAGCTTTTCTTCCTCTATGAAGAAAGAATAAGGACCTTCCCAGGCAAACAGAAGCACCAGAATTTCATTACGACGAAATCCCTACTCCAAAAAATACTACAAGGAGGCCTAAAGCCAGAACTAACAGAGGGATGAATAAGAACAAAACAAGACTCACCCCCCAAAAAAAAATTATTTAAAAAAATAAGTAAATGAAACCAGAGAAAAGACAAACAAAATGGCAAATATAGATGCTAACATAGCAATATTAATCCTAAATGTAAACGGACTAAAAAGACACAGAGTCGCAGGCTGGCTTAAGAAACAAAACCCAACCTTTTGCTGTCTCCAGGAAACTCACTTAACTACAAAAGATAAAAATAGACTGAAAGTAAAAGTATGGAAAACAATCCTACAAGCAAATGGACAAAAAAAGAAGACAGGAACAGCTATACTTATATCAGATAAAACAGATTTCAACTCAAAAAGGTAAAAAGAGATGCAGATGGTCACTACATTATGATCAAGGGGACAATACTTCAAGAAGAAATAACACTTATTAACATATACTCACCAAATGAAGGAGCAGCAAAATGTATCAGACAACTATTGTCATCTCTGGAAAAGAAAATAATAAAAATCAAAGCAGAAATAAATGAAATAGAAACTTAAAAAAAAAATCCAAAAGATCAATGAAACCAAAAGTTGGTTCTTTGAAAAAATAAATAAAATAGACAAACCCCTAGCCAGGCTTACAAAGGAAAAACAGGAAAAAGCACAAATAAATAGAATCACAAATGAAAGAGGAGAAATCACAACAGACACAACAGAAACAGTAGAAATCAAAAAAATAATCAGAAACTACTATGAACAGTTATATGCAAACAGGCTCAACAATCTAGAAGAGATGGACAAATTCCTACAACTCTACAATCACCCAAAGCTTGATAAAAAAGACATAGGACACCAAAACAGACCAATTACAAGCAGTGAAAGTGAAATGGTAATCAAAACAAAAGCCCAGGACCAGATGGACTTACAAATGAATTCTACCAAACATTCAGAAACAAATTGGTGCCTATCCTTCACAAACTCTTTCAAAAATTGAGAAGGAAGCGATAATACCAAATACGTTCTATGAAGCCAACATTACACTAGTACCAAAACTGAGCAAGGACAACACAAATAAAGAAAACTACAGGCCAATCTCTCTAATGAACACTGATGCAAAAATCCGCAATAAAATTTTAGCTATCAGAATCCAACAATGTATCCATTAAGATAATTCACCATGACCAATTAGGATTTATTCCAGGGACAAAAGAATGGGTCAACATCTGAAAATCAGTCACTGTAATCCAACACATCAACAAAAAGGAAATGCAAAAAGCATATAATATCAATAGATGTTGAGAAAGCTTTTGACAAAGTACAACACCCATTTATGATAAAGGCCTTTGAAATTCTTGGGCTACAAGGAACATACATCAACATCATAAAGGCCATATATGACAAGCCCACAGCCAATATCATTCTCAATGGTGAAAAGCTGAAAGCATTTCCATTAAGATGTGGAACAAGAAAAGGATGTCCACTCTCACCAATGCTGTTCAATATAATACTGGAAGTCCTAGCCAGAGCAATAAAACAAGAGAAAGACATACAAGGAATCCAAATAGGAAAAGAAGAAGTCAAACTATCACTATTCGCAGATGATATGATAATATACATAGAGAACCCCAAAAACTCCACAGAAAAACTAATTCAAGTAATCAATCAGTTCAATAACAGGATACAAAATCAACACACAAAAGTCAGTAGCCTTCCTATACACAAACAATAAATCTGAAGAAGAAATTAAAAAAAAAAACCATCCCTTTTATTATCAAAACAAAAAAAAAAATCAAATGCTTGGGAATAAACCTAATAAAAGAAGTAAAGGACCTATACAAAGAAAACTATAAAACACTGTTAAAAGGAATAGAAGAAGACACAAAAAATGGAAAGACATCCCCTGCTCATGGATTGGAAGAATTAACATTCTCAAAATGGCCATCCTACCAAAAGCAATTTACAGATTCAGTGCTATGCCAATAAAAATTTCAATGACATTCTTCAAAGAAATAGAACAAATATTGATGAAATTCATATGGAGGAACCAAAAACCCCAAATAGCCAAAGCCCTCCTGAAAAAAAGAAGGGAATAGAAGCATCACACTCCCAGATTTCAAACTATACTACAAAGCCATAATAAAACTGCATGGTATTGGAACAAGAACAGACAAATGGACCAATGGAACTGAATAGAAAATCTAGAAATAAACCCACAGATTTACAGCCAACTAATCTTTGACAAAGGAGCAAATAATATGCAATGGAGCAAAGAAAGTTTGTTCAATAAATGGTGCCGGGAAAACTGGGTCGCTACATGCAAAAGAATGAAGCTGACTACTACCTCACACCATACACAAAAACAGACTCAAAATGGATTAAAGAACTAGACATAAGACCTGAAACCATAAAAGATATAGAAGAAAATACAGGCAAAACACTACATGACATGCACCTCAAAAATGACTTTACAGACACATCACCCAAAGCAGTGATAGTGAAGGCAAAGATCAACAGCTGGGACTGTATCAAATTAAAGAGTTTCTGCACAGCAAAAGAGACAATAACCAAAACAAAGAGAAACCCCACCGACTGGGGGAAAATTTTTGCATACAACACTAATGATAAAGGACTGATCACAAAAATCTACAAAGAGCTGATGAGACTCAACAATAACAAAGAAAATAATCCAGTCAAAAAATGGGCAGAAGAGCTAAAAAGAAACTTCTCCAAAAAAGAAATGCAAATGGCCAACAGGCATGTGAAAAAATGTTCAACATCACTTGTCATCCGGGAAATGCAAATCCAAACTACAATGAGAGACCATCTTACACCAGTGACACACGGCACATACAAAAAAAAAAAAAACTAGCAACAACAAATGTTGGTGAGGATGTGGAAAAAAGGAACTCTCCTGCACTACTGGTGGGAGTGCAAACTGGTCCAACCACTATGGAAAGCTGTATGGAGATTCCTCAACCTACTAATTTAGAGCTTCCATATGATCCAGCAACTCCATTCCTAGGTATTTACCCAAAGGACATAGAAACATTAATTCAAAAGGACACCTTCACCCCTATGTTTATAGCGGCACTATTTACAATAGCTAAGCTATGGAAACAACCCAAATGCCCAAAAATAGATGACTGGATCAAGAAGATGTGGTATATAGACACCATGGAATATTATTCAGCAATCAAAAAAGGTAAACAACTTCAATTTGCAGCATCATGGATGGAGCTGGCAGGGATCATGCTCAGTGAAATAAGCTAGAAAGAAAAAGAAATACCGGATGGTGTCACTCATAGCAGGAATTTAGAAATCCTAAATAAGGGACCAGGAAAAAGACTAATTATAATAAAGAAAAAATCAAAATCAACAAGCGGCTATAAGCCAGAGAGACACCACGGGGGGTGGGGGATTGTATGGGGAATATAACCGAAATGAAAATGCATACATTGTGCAAAAATTAAAATTGATGTAAAAATTATATAAAATAAAATATTTTAAACATTAAAAAAAAGAAGTAGAACTGGTTGCTCAAAAAGCTCATGGTAGAAAATTTGGAGAGCTAGAAAATAAAATGCTCATAGAGAAAACAAGTCATCAATAGTATCATAATTTAGTGCTAACTACCAATAATTTTGGATTTTCCTTTTTATTCATGATATTTATTGTTGTTCATTGAGTAAATAATTTCTTTTAAAATTATTTATTCGAGTGGCATGTTTAATTAGACCAAACCTAATTTTTCAGACAATACAGATGTTGTTTGTTAAAAATATAGACCCCTACTAAGTTTTAAGTCATCTTTCTGGTCCATAGAACTTTAAAGTGATAATGAATCTATACTTTAGTGTTAGGAGACTGCTTAGAGTAATTTTGTCTTTTTTCAATTTCAGTTTGATGACTTTGATAACCAAAGAGTCTTAATTTTAATGAAGTTGAATGTATCTGTCTATTCCATATGAATGGTGCCTTACTTAGGAAATTCTTTTCTGTCTCCAAGGATATAAAGATATTCATATATAATTTTTTATAAATATTTTAAAGCTTTACTTTAGACTGAGATCTTTCATGAAGTAACTCAAAACTTATTTTTATATATGGTGTGAGGTGGAATTCTAATACCATCTTTCCTATGGGTAATCAGTTGTCTAGCTCCATTTCAAATCTTTCCTTTTCCCTTCAGAATTATTTCTACCACATTATTTCTGCAGAATTATTTCTACCTCATGCTAAGTTTCCATATTTTAACAGAACTATTTTGGACTTTTGTTATTTTTTACTATGCAGGCTTTTTTTGTCCCTGAGCCAAAATCACATAGTCTTATTTACTATGATTCTTTATATCTGATAGAGAAAATTCTCCTCATTTATTCTTCTAATCAAACTGAGTTCTTTAGTTTGAAATTGAGCCTTGAATTTTCTTTAGCATTTGTTGTTCTATTTCATTTTATTATCAACTTATTCTGGCCTTTGAGAGGTGGAACTAGGATTTTCATTTGATTTGATTGACCCTGTATATCAGTTTGAGGGAAAATTGACATCTTTATGATTGTTTATGACACATAAATTTTTCCTGCATAAATACCTGTTTTGGTTTGCTTTAAGTCGTAAGAAAAAATTTAGATTTCCATAAAGGGTTTTTACATCTCTTACCATCTTTATTAGTCAGTGTTCTTTTTTTGTTACGTAGATCATGCCAATTTTATAATTATATTTCTAAATTATTTGTTGTTCTTATAGAAAATTGATTTCTTAGAAGTCCTTTATAAAACTAAATACTGATCTTTTATTGATTAAACAATCTGTTGTTGATTAAATATAATGCAAATTTCTTTATTTCTTTTTCCCTTTTATGGCTTGTCTTCACTCTTTATATCTTTTGTTTTACAGAAGTTTTAATTTTTATATGGTTGAATATTTGAATATTTGTATTTGAGGATTACGAACTTTGTATTTCTCAAGCACTCTAAATGTTTGTATATCATTGGATTGATTTATCAATATTTTTAAAGTATCATGTATATATTTATAGGTGAAATTGCCTTTAGTGTTTCTTGTCAGGGTTTGATATGTAGATTATATTGGCCTTCTGAAATAATCTGGGAAGAGTTTCTTTTGTTTTCTGGGAAGTTTTTTTTGTTTTTGTTTTTTTTTAAAGATTGATGCTATATCTTATATGTGTGAAAGAATTCAGTGGGGAATTTATCTGTGTTTGAAGTTTCTCTTGTGAAAGGGTTTTTAATTGCAAATTTAACTTCTTTAATAGAAATAAGATTTTGATTTTCTATTTTTGACTCATCTTTGCCATTTTTCTAAAAAGAAATTTGTTCACTTTATTTAAATTTCAAAGTATTTAGTCATGCTAAATTTTTGGTTGTTTATAATAGGCTTATTATTTCTAAGTCTGTAGGAAAATTAGTTTTGATTATTAGTATTATCATTCTATTTTCCCACATTTCTTTCCTTGCTCTTACTCTGCTGGGCTGGTTTTTGTGTTTCCAAGAAACACAGGTTCATGTAAGTTCTTACAAGTAATGGAGATTCATTAGGCTCATTACAGAGCCACATGTGACCATTAGAAAAAGGAATCACACAGGAAGAACAAGATCTTTAGCACAGCTTGGCCTTTGGGAAACTGGAAATGTTTGCTTAATTAGGATGTGAGACTGCTTTAGAGATGGAGCAGATTTCTTTATTCCTCAGTAGTAACACTTTAAAATGTTTTATTTTGATAGCTCATTGTTTGCTTGAAGTTTTCAACTCCTATTTTTTTTTTTTATAAATTTTATTGTTATATTCCCCATACAATTGCAGCCCCCCATTCTGACCCCAATCCCTCCCCTCCCGCCCCCGCCCCCGCCCCCCTAAAAGTGTCTCTGGTTCATAGTTTTTTGTTGATTTTGATTTTCACTTTCTTATAGTTATTCATTTTCCTGGTCCCTTATTTAAGTTTTCTAGATTCCTGCTATGAGTGAGACCATCCGGTATTTTTCTTTTTCTTTTTGGCTTATTTCGCTGAGCATGATCCCTTCCAGCGCCATCCATGTTGCAGCAAATTGCATGTGTTTATCTTTTTTGAATGCTGAGTAATATTCCATGGTATATATGTACCACATCTTCTTGATCCAGTCATCTATTTTTGGGCATTTGGGTTGTTTCCAAAGCTTAGCTATTGTAAACAGTGCTGCTATAAACATAGGGGTGCAGGTGTTCTTTGGAATTGATGTTTCTGTGTCCTTTGGGTAAATACCTAGGTCAACTCCTATTTTTTCTTTTCCTTCATTACTAACCACCCTCTTTTCTTGTTCTGTATAACTTTTCTTCATACCTTTTGTTTCCTTGTAACTTCTTAACTTATGGTTCCTATTACCCTGTGGCTTTGTTCAGTTTTTTATTTATTTATGCATACAAGAACTGGGGTGTAGGCCAGAGGTGCAGGTGGTAAGAGGATTTACCAGAGACAGAATGGGGAGCAGAACAGGTGGATCTACTGAAATACACTGCTGAGGGGACAAATAGGCAAGACAGGAGAGGTCTGTTGTTCCAGGGGGGTTAGCTCCCTGGCCAGGGATTGAACTCATGCTGCAGTGGCTGGCGATAGCTTGATAGTACTGAGACTGAACCCCTGCACCACCAGAAAGGCCCTCAAAAGAGCTTTTATCTGGAGCCTCCTCCTAGATCATTGTTTAATAATGAGGTGGCTACTCTTGACTGTTCAGGTATTGCCAATGTTGTGGGTTCACACAGTACCCACATTGAGCCCTCTATAGAGGGCTGTAGTTGGGCAGTTACCTAGGACGAGTCTGTGCATGGCAAGTACTATAAGTGATTAATACAGGCAAGTTATAGAAATTGTCATTACCAGTTTTTTTTTTAACTCTTCTGCCTCCTTCACATTCTCTGGTGAAATGCCTGTGAATAACTTAGTGTTGATAAAACTGTTTGGGGGAAAGGATGTTTGTTCTGAATAAACTCACCGGTAGATTTTATGGACCCCACCCCCAGCCAGACCAGAGATCCAAGACACCAGGCACTACAGATTCCATAATGTCATTGCTACCAAAGGGAGGATTGCTGGAAACTGAGGGTGGAGTTAAGCTGCCAGGTTTGTTATATGTAGGCCTTGGGGGTCCTTGGTTTTTCTGCTGGCTTTCAGCATGCTATTGTGGTTCCAGCTGAAGCAAACTGGGAAGATGCATTCACCAATTTATCTCTCTCTCTTTCTCCCTTGAGTCACTCATTTCTTCATTTCCCCTTTTTGTAAATAAAGTCTTTATTAACCTTTTTGTGTATGCCTACAGTTGAGTCTCGTTATAAGTCCCTGTTAAGCACGTGGGTGAGAACCCAGAGTCAGGCCAACCCATTTCACATTGGGGTTGCCCTGTAACAAAACCAGTATCTAGAATTTGCATTCTAACTTTCTTTAGCTTTCACCCATCTCTAACTGAAAAAAATTCATGTGCTGCCAACTCAAATTAGGGCCTTGGGCAATTAGCTATACTAATCTGTACCTCTATAGCTTAAGGTAGACAGATGGAAATTGATAGTAGCTATCTTGTTCAGGTTGTTTCTTTTTTCCTTTTTTATATCCTAAAACAGTCATGTGTGCTGCTAAGAATTCACTTTTATGCAATTGTATAGCTCAAATTGAATACAGAGGTTTTCTTTCCTCTCTGATGCTTAATTAGTGATATATTTGAGTATCACAAATCAATTTTTTCCTAATGAATTTCCATTTGTGTAATAAATTTTAGATGCTATATAAAAGCCCTTCTGGGATCATGCTCAGCGAAATAAGCCAGAAAGAAAAAGAAAAATACCGGATGGTCTCACTCATAGCAGGAATTTTAGAAAACCTAAATAAGGGACCAGGAAAAAGACTAATTATAATAAAGAAAAAAATCAAAATCAACAAGCAACTATAAACGAGAGACACACTACGGGGGAAAGGGGGAGAGGAAGGATTAGGGTCAAAATAAGGGGGGGTAGGAATTGTATGGGGAATATAACCAAAATGAAAATGCATACATTGTGCAAAAATGAAAAATGAGGTAAGAATTATACAAAATAAAATAAATTAAAAAAAAATAAAAGCCCTTCTGGTACAGTAAGTGACATTGCTTTTTAATTTTTAGGGAGACTCAGAAAGAGTAATGATAATTACTGGACCAAACATGGGTGGAAAGAGCTCTTATATAAAACAAGTTGCATTGATTACTATCATGGCTCAGATTGGCTCCTATGTTCCTGCAGAGGAAGCAACAATTGGAATTGTGGATGGCATTTTCACAAGGTAAAACTTAGTTCTATTTGAATATATTTCAGGAAATAAGTGCACATTTTTATTTTATATACATATTTAGGTGGATAGTTCTGCTTTTAAAATATTTAGAGCTTGGGAGCTTAAGGTATATTTATATCAGTGTATTGTGATATACTCATCAGTGAAATATCTAGATGCATATTTACAAGGATCATTAACATCTTTGAATATGTATCATTGAAATAAGATCTATTGTTTGTTCTCCTGATAAATGCAAAATAAACCTCATTCAACTTTTTAGACTCAGTAATTTTTAGAAAAGCGATGAATTATTTAGTCTGGTCTAAAAAAAAAAAGTTGGCTTCTAGGCATAATTTATTTCTATTTAGGTCAACTGCATATTTACTTTTGGTGGTCCCTGGTTAATTTTCATGCTGTGCTACCCATGTAAGTGCTGTCTTATAGCACCCAGCTTCAGGGATGTTGTGCACTCAGAATGGCGCCAGTTGTTTATTTGAGAGGGAGTTGGATGATAATAGCCATTCAAATGCTCAAATTAAATTATTTTATTTATTTGCTTTTGATTGTGTGGGATGATAACTGACTTGTTGCCCACTTTAACTCAGGAAATTGAGCACCTACTGTGGAATATTTATATTCTATTTAAATATGTCTATATATGTATATATGTGTGTGTACATACTCATATATACACACACATATACACACATATTTCTTGATCAGGAAAAAAAAATTTGAATCAGTGCTTATCTTCTACTTGGTAGTAAATACTAAAACCACGTGATAACGATGTTTTACTGAATGAGTAGGCTATTTGAAATCCTTTTGACATCAGCAATGTTGCCTTATGATTCCGTGGTTTATTTATCGATGGAACCGTGCCTAGCAATTAAAGGAAATATCTTGTTTCATCTTTTTTTTGAAGATTTATTTATTTATACAAAAACTGGGGTACAGGCCAGATGTGCAGGAGGGTGAGAGGATTCACCAGAGACAGAGTGGGGAACAGAACAGGCAGGCTGACTGAAATACACTGCTGAGGGGAGCAGCAGGCGAGACAGGAGAAGTCTGCCATGCCATGTGGCATTCTCACCAGCCAGCTGGGATCGAACCAGTTGCGGACAGCTTCACAGCGTGGTGCTTAACCACCTGAGAGGCCTTCATTTCATCTTTTTTATGGAAAAGTAGTGGTGTGAATTTAACCTTACACAGTCATCTGAGGGTTTAGTTTGGTTTAAAGTGTAGATCCCGGGCAGAGTCCCTGAGTGTACCGACCCTGGAGAAACCATTATAATAGATATAATGAACAGGATCCTTGGATTCCATATTTAAGAGCTTCTGCAAGTGGGCCTCCTTGGTGGTGTAGGGGTTAAGTCTCAGTGCTGTCATACTATCACCTGTGCCGCCTGAGTTCCATCTCTCCCTTAACTCTCCCACTCCCCACCCCAAGCTGACCTACATGGCACGGAAGACTCACCTGCCTCACCTGCTGCTCCCCTCAGCCATTTTATTTCAATAGACCTGCAAATCTGCCTGTTCTGCTCCCACGCTGTCTCTGGCGAATCCTCTCATCCCCTGCACCTCTGGCCTATATCCCAGTTATTATATGCATAAATAAATAAAAATAAATCTTTAAAAAAAAAAGAATCTCTGCAAGTGACTCTGAAGCATGTCTAGATTTAGGATCCATTGTTCAGTTTCAACTCCTGTCATTTTATAGAAGGAAAAACAGAATCAGAGAAACCGAGATTTCTCCTGGTTCATATTTACTGCCCAAGTTCAATTATAAGGATGTGCCATCTAGTTGTGTTGAGTTCCTCTCTATTAATCTGATTAATTTTATCCCTGATGACTGATTAATCTTATTTTTCCTTTGACAACTTGCATTATTTGTAGTTTACACAGTTATAATTAAGGTTAAGAAAGAACATTTGGGGCCTCCCCGGTGGTGCAGCGCCGGGTCCATCCCCGGTTCGATCCCCGGCTGCCAGGTGAGGGTCCCATATGGCACGCAGACCTTTCCTGCCACCCCCTGCTCCCCTCAGCAGTGTATTTCGTCACTCTGCCTGTTCTGTCTCCTCTGGCTCTGGTGAATTCTCTCACCCTCCCGCACTTCTGCTGTACCCAGTGCTTGTATAAATAAATCTAAAAAAAAAAAAAAGAAGAAAGAACATTTGTCTGTTAATTATTTTCCTTTCAAATTCATGGGACTTTTCAACTGAGTGGACCAGTAGATGTGTGAATGATTTGCACAGTCAGCACATCTACCAAAGGATTTCTTTTGGTACAACACCTCTGTCTTTCACAGTGGTCTGCATGTGCTTTCTAGGTGGGTTTAGTTTACATGGTTTCATGTGAGCCAGTTGAAGTTTGTCTTGTCCCTAAATTGCTGTCTTGATTCTCAGCAATGTTCCCATTGAAATCAAAAGGTTGCTGTAGTATTTTTCACTTGGTTGTATTTGCAGCTAAGTGTTATAGCTTTTATAAATTGATTATAATACTGTTCTCTGATCTGATTGCAACTGGTGTAAAAAAAAAAAACAATTATACAGGAGAAAGAAACCTTTTTCTTGTCTATTATATAATTTCATTCCTGCTAGTTTATATATACACTATAGATAGGAGAAAGCTGGTTTATTTAAACTGGTAATTACCATTATTTTGCTTTGTTTCAATGTAATGATACAATAAAATATTCTTCAATATATCATTGGTGGTTTTTCAAATTAGTGTGTTTTTTAATTTGCACAGTAATGCTTTTTCATTGTGCAGAATATGAAACTATGTTGTTGTGCAAAATATAAACCTACAGAAAAGCTCAAAAAAGGAAAAAAGATTAAACCGTTCGTAATTCCACCACCTGGATGTCATTGTTGTTTATGTATATAACCTTCTAGGCTTTTTTAAAAAATGCACACATGTGGTGCTAAATTAAATCACTTGTAATTTCAGTCCATTTCCAGTCAACATTTATGTTTAATTACATTCAGCACATGTCTACTGCTTCACATTTTTATGCCTTTTAATGAAGTATTTATATCTTTTAATAACTTTTAATAACTGATAATTCTTTTGCAGCTTTTTCTTTTCTTGTACTTTAATTTTTTTGTTTTTTTTCTTCCTTACACTAACCTTCTCACAAGTTGTTATTTTTTTTGTAAAATTTATATAATACACAAAAAGCCATAAAACCTGGACATCCACACTGGACAGAATTCTGCAAACGTTTTAGCAAAGTGAAGTGAATAAGAACAACTTTAACTTCAAAAAGAAGGCAAAATAAGACCCCTCCTATGCAAAGACCTTAAATGGCAGATATGGTATAATTCTGCTTATATGAGAAGCCTAGAACAGCCAAATTCATAGAAACGGTAAAATGGTAAAATAGAAGTTACAATGTAAAAGAGAGAATTGGGCGTTGGTTCAAATGGGTACAGAGTTTCTGATTTGAAAGATGAAAAAGTTCTGGTAATTGATGATAATGATGACTGCACAGCATTTTTTGAGCATGCTACTGAATTGTATACCCAAAAGATGTAAATGGTAAATTTTTACATTTTGCCACATTTTTTAAAGCATTCAAAGATGTCAAAACATAATGTCACTTAATAATTGCCTCTATTAACAATTTTGCTACTTAAGCAACAGTTATTTATTCAAATGAAACACCCTTGCAGTATTCTCCCTCATGCTAGTATTTTCTGTGCTTAAATAAAGTCCAGGGATTATGATTTAAGCAACAGATTTAGAAACATTTGTGATTTAGGAACACCTACAATGTTACCTCAGAATAACAAGATCTCATAAAAACAAACTCTTGTTCAAATTCTGGTGAAAGTGTTCTTGATTTTATAAACTGACTGAAAAACCTAATTTTTTTTCCCTTCAGTAATGTTTTATTAAGCTTCATTGACCTATGTAAGGGTCATAAGCAAGGAGGAGTAGGGGGATTAGAAGGATTAGTCAATTGCCACTCCTAAAAATATCTGAGTGATTTTGTCTTCTTAATCATGTAACTGTAACCTGTCTACCCAGAGCAAACTAAGATGAAACCTAAAGAATGTATTTTACATTTTTTACTACATTTGAATGTATATGCAGACAGAATAATAATGGCATGTGTTCTGGAATTTCTTAAGTCTCTAGCTTGTTAATGATAGAAAATTTTGTAATCATTCTCCAGTACAGTGTCTTACAAATACTTGTTAAGATAATAAAGCATAAACTTTTTGTTGGCTTATGCCCTGCCTAGCTTCTAAAACTTACAGGCAGTTTCCTAGGATATATTCCATATCGTAGGATAATAGAAGAGTATTAAGCTTTCTAAAGACATTGGATCAAAGGGAAATAAGGATGAAAACATAAGGTAAAGTCAGGTTGCTAACTGTATTATAAGGTGTTAATCAGTTGTAACCAAGATGAAAAGGAAAAGTTGTTTGGTGATAAAATTCTGTGTCCATCAGAATCATACAAAGTCATTATTTTGCTGTTATTCGTTGGAAAAGTAAATCATATATTTTAAAGAAATTGACACAAAATATTTTTATCATTAAACAGTTCCCATGTTTACATTTCATACTTACCTAGTAGCCTCAATGACTCAAATGTACCATTATTTCTTTACTGGGCAACATTGCTACTTGATCATCAGGTGCCACAGTAAAATGGAATTGTTACAGAAAACGTGTTGGTTCCTAATACAGTAACATTCAAAATGTTCCAATTATCCCCCTCTGGATGGGGAAAGGGGCCCGACCAAATCAACATTCTTTAATCTGCGGAGTTAAGTTTCCTTGTAAACTTTTATTTGAACAAACGATTGAACAGTTAAAATATACAGAAAAAAAATTAAGGGAAAAGAGAGTAACTCTGTGTAGACGGATCACCTCTTGGTGTCTGCAGCTCATCTCTTTCAGACAATTCTGTAGGAAAGGTTGACTTGGTAGTCACCAGTGATAAAATCTGAGTTGGGAAGTGCGTGGTCTGTCAGTCTTGTCAGTTAAGAAGGCCTTGACACCATTAACTAGAGCAGGTTGAATAAGCAAAAAGACAATAGCATATAAAAACAATTATACTGCACTAGTCTGAATTTGACTCAACCAGTAATAATGTAAGTAGGTTATTGTGAACAATAAAAATTGGAATTTTTAAACTGCAGTGTTTTTAACTGGAATATACAAAGAAATATTGATGAGATTGTATCAGTTTTTAATTGTCAGGTATCACATGAAGCTATAAAAAGATAAGTTTTGATATCCCATTAAAATTAAGCTTTTCTCTTAAAACTGTATATTTTATATTTTTAGGATAAACTCAGCAACAATGTGCAAGGTAACCCTAGTTATATGGAAGTGCAAAGGAAAACATTGTATAAGTCCTTCTATTCCTTGCAACTTTCCCCATAAATGATAGTTCAGTTCTTTAAAACAACATGACTTTATTTAATATCAGATATTTACAAAATTGAGTCATTTGTGTTGGGTAACTTGTATTACAACCCTGGAACCAAATCATTTCAGCAGCTGAACATGATTCAGTCATCAAATTCAGGATGTATTGAACATCTTATGAACAAGACACTCTGCTTAGCATTTGAAGTAAATACAAAGGTAAATCAGTCAACCTGTTCTCAAAGACCACTTACTTCTACAAAAAAGACAGTGAAAAATATCTTCAGGTCAGTTCTACGTGGGAGGTGCAGGGACAGTTACACAGAAGTAGCTTAAGGAAGATGAGGATTTCAGTCTGCAGACTAAAGAGAGGAGAATATTCCAGGCTAACAGAATGAGGAAAAGCACAGAGGGGTAACGGTGTGTGGTATCAACTCTGAATATACTAAAACCCTCTGAGTTAAGTACTTTAGAAGAAGTTTTATGGGGACCTCCCTGGTGGCGCAAGGGATTAAGACACAACCTATGAAGTGATCCGCAGCCACTACAGCACGAGTTCACACAAGTTCAATCCCCAGCGAGGGAGCTGCCCACATGGCACAGCAGACTTCTACTGACCTGTCTGCTGCTCCCCTCTGCAGTGTGTTTCAGTTGGTCTGCCTGTTCTGTTCCCCACTCTGTCTCTGGTGAATCCTCTCCCCCCCCCCATACCTTTGGCCTGTACCCCAGTTCTTGAATGCATATATAAATCTTAAAAAAAAGTTTTATGATAATGTGAATTATATCTTAATAAAGCTTAAAGTATGTGGCATGTGTCAGCAGTGACAATGATAAGTTGTCATGCAAGGACATTGATCTGGGGGTAGTGCAGAAGAAGAGATTGGAAAGAGATTTAAGGACAAAATACACCATACTAGTAATTTTGTTTTTTATTTCCTAGGCATTAAGAAACCCTTTAAAGTATTTAATTATAAATATTAGCTTGCTTATTCTTTATGACAACCATAAAAAGTACAAAGTAGGCACTATTATCATTACTTTACAGGTGAGGAGACAAGAACGGGTAGTGTTGTGTCACGGATTTGAACATCCCAGTTAATTTTCTTCCATTTTACACTTAACCATTATGTTCTCCTGCCTCTTGGATTGATTCAATGTGTGTATTTATGCAACCATTGTCAATTATGAAATTCAGTAGTAATATTGAGAAAAAAAGAGTATACCATTTTAAACTCATTACATGCAGTATTAACTATTAACTGGTATTGTTTAAAGAGTTGTTGACCAATTTGAGACATGCTATTTTTTATTTTATTGATATAATTTTATTTGAGATTTTTTTATTTATACAAGAACTGGGGTATAGGCCAGAGGCGCGGGAAGGTGAGAGAATTCACCAGAGACAGAGCGGGGAGCAGAACAGGCAGATGGATCGAGGTACACTGCTGAGGGCAGCAGCAGGCAAGGCAGGAGAGGTCTGCCATGCCAGGTGGGTTTCTTCCTGATAGGCTGGGAATTGAACCAGCACTGCAGAGGCTGCAGACAGCTTCACAGCGCGGCGTTCAACCCGCCACCGGGGAGGCCCCTATTGATACAAATTTTAAGAAATTTAAAATTCTGTTATTATAAGAACACAATGTGAGATCTACTTTCTTAAATTTTTCAGTGTATAGTACATATTGTTGACTCTTGGTACAATCTTTTGCAGTAAATTTCTAATATTCACCTTGCATAATCGAAACTTTATGCCCATTATTTAGCTACTCCCTATATTCCCCTCCCCTTGGTCCTTGGCAGTCATCATTCAACTCGCTTTTTCTGTGTGTTTGTCTGTTTTAGGTATTTTGTATAAGTGGAATCATGCATATTTGTCCTTTTGTGACTGACATTTCTTTTAGCTTAGTGTTGTCAAGTTATCTATATTATTGCAAATGGCAGAATTCCTTCTTTTTAAAGACTGAGTAATATTTAATTGCATGTATAGACATTTCATTTGTTCACTTTACCATCAATGGACATTTATGTTATTACCCTATCTTAGCTATTTTAAATAGTGCTGCAATGAACAACAGAGCATAGATAACTCTTTAAGATTCTGATTTCTTTCTTTTGGGGTCATTATCCAGAAGTAAGATTGCTGAGTCAAATGGTGGCTCCATTTTTAATTTTTTGAGGAACCTCCATGCTGTTTTTAAACATAGAAATAAAGATGACTCAATTTTAAAACTTTACTAGAAAGGTGAAATATTGTTTGTTAGAGAAAATTAGGGCAGAGAGAACACGTTATATTATTGAAATAGCTCAGACAAAGTAACATAAAGTAGGGGCACATCAGTGAGACTGAAAGAGAGTGTTTGGCAATGAAATACTACTCAGCTATTAAAAAGATGAAATATGCCTTTTGCATCAAAATAAACTGGACATTGAGGTGATTCTGCTAAGTAAAATGATTCAGAAAGTCAGAGACAGTTTTGGTTTCATTCACCTATAGAATATAATTAAAACAAGCTGACAAAACATAGCAAAAATAATTCTCAGCTTCTGGAAGCCACTCACAGATCCTTTTCACATGGTTGTCTCACAATATGGCAGTGTATTTCTTCAAAGCCAGCTTGGTCTTATTTAACATCATATAATCATGGGAGTAATAGCCCATTACTTTTGCCATATATTATTGATTACAAGCAAGGCATAAGTCCCACCCATACTCAAGGGGGATGGGACAACACAAGAGACTGAACATCATAATGCAGAAGTCACTGGGGTCGTTTTAGGGTATGTCCACCACAGATACTTCTTAGTTTCTTGTTGAGACAGCAGGGTGATTAGAGTGTAGGATATGGTTTTGGACTAACTGGGTTTGAATCCTGACTCTATGATTGACTAGCCTTTTGAGCACTAAGCCTCATCTGTAAATGGGGGCAGTGTAGTAAATGAGAAATTATGTAAAACACTGAGGTCAGTACACAGGACCCAATAATGCTCATGCAGGATCACATTTGAGCTTCAGGCACTGTAAGAAAACTAATGGAAGGTAATTTTCAACTAAGTTAAATTTGTTCAAGATTTTCAGGGTTTGAAACTTAATCTAATGTGCTTTCTGTCATATTAGTGAGAACATAAAGTAATACATTCACAAAGATCTTGGCATTTGAAAAGGATAGCTCCTTTGAGGTTTTCTATTCCATGCTTCCCATTTTACAGATGAGGAAGCTGAGACCACACAAAAAAGTTACGAAATTTGGCAAGATGACACGAGCCAGGACTAGAGGGCTTGTTGGTTCCTTCACTCCAGTTACTGCCTTTTCAGTACTGTATTTCGCTAGATGACATAATTTATAAATGGCATAACTCTTTAAAAGTTTTCACTCCGTCTTATAGACTAGACCCTCCTTTTCCAATGTGACAACTTTTTAATGCCAAGGAATAGATACATAATAAAGTTCATTCAAGGCCTAGACCCAAAATAAGAACTTGCCCATTTCTAATGACTAAAACACAGCCATTGTGAACATCTCAATGGCATGAAACATGATTTGCTGCTTTAAAATTAAATTAAGCTAAATTGTTTGCTTATATGTAGATAAACCTATTTTTATTATCTCTATATTTTATTTGAACTGATTCCTAAGAATACCTCAATGATAGTAATGAATACTTAAGCAGTATAGAATCATGTTAGCAGCCATGTTAGACCAGTATTTCCTTTAAGTTTTAATCAGCTGGAGTAAAGAGAAAAAGACTCTTTTTTTCATGTTGTTTTCATTTAATATCCATTTATCAGTCTCCATCATGGTGCCAGATGTTTTACTGGGTACTTAGGAGAGGAAAAAGCATCATTAATCCCTGTATCCAGACAAGATTACTCTAAACATGTTGATAACCTTCTATATTTTTTCTACAATAATTACATAATATTTTTTAAAAATTATAATTACAGAAGCAGGGGCATGATAGAAAGAAACTCAGGCAATACAGAAGGCAGAAAATTGAAACTGAAAGTGCTTCTTTATCTCCCCACGACCCCCCAAGCACCACCAGCACCAGACCCTTCTATTTTTTTAAAACTGTTTCTTACTTTTATATCTCCAGTGTCACAAAATTTATACTGCTGCAGTATCTCTTGTTCTTTTTCATAGGGTAGTTTAAAAATGAAAAGAACCCAGTAATCAGCATTTATATTACTATGGTTTATGTGTTTGTCACATACATATTCACTTGAGAACTTTGAAAGTATGTAATCTTTAAGATGATTTGTTGCTCATAGAGGAATTGTCTAAGCTTCTTGGTCTAAAAACGCTTCTCATTTCTTTCTAGATTTATTCACTCCTTCTATTACTCTTTATATTTCATGTCATTCTTCTTTGAATACTTTTTTCTTTTTCATCTGCCTGTCTTTGATTAGTTTTTTCATGTAGAATTCATGATAGCAAAATTATCTAAGTTTTTTAAAGTCATAAATAGCTTTATTTTGTCATTATATCAAGTTTGAAAGTTTATTTTTTTAAGATTTATTTATTTTTATACAAGAACTGAGGTACAGGCTAGAGGCACGGGAGGGTGAGAGGATTCACCAGAGACAGAGCGGGGAGCAGAACAGGCAGACGGACCAAAGTACACTGCTGAGGGAGGAGAGCAGCGGGCGAGACAGGAGAGGTCTGCCCTGCCATGTGGGTATCTCCCTGGCTGGCCAGGAATCGAACTGGCACTGCAGAGGCTGCAGACAGCTTCACAGAACTGCACTCAACCTGCTCTGCCACCAGGGGGGCCCGAGTTTGAAAGTTTAGATGAATATAAACTTAAGAACTTAAAAATTCAGGACTTTGTTTTGTTATTGTACAGTCTTGCATTCATTGTAAATAAAAAGTCTGATAGTATGATTTGCTTTCCCTTCATTATTGATAATTCATTCTCTCTCTCTCTCTCTCTCTCAAGTCTGGGGTTCTTAAAAACATTTCTTGTTTTTTCACCAGAATGTTTCTGGGTGGGAGCCTTTTTTACTTGGCATTTTGTGAACCTTGCCATTTGAAGATGCATTTCTTATTTAAGCGTCACAGTGTTCTATTTTATCATTGCCTTTGTTGTTTCTCTCCTCTGCACTTCCTATTAGACAGACTTTAAACCTCAGTACTGACCTCCCTGTGTTAAAATTATTTCCATTTTCCTTTCCTTGATCTGTTGCTGTACTCAGAGATTTCTTTGAGTTTATCTTTTAGATTTTAAAAACCTGATCCTCCCTGGTATCTAATTTGAACCTTGCCTGTATGGTGATTTTTTTCAGTCATCTTATTTTTAATTTCCAAGATATTTTCTTCACCAGCTATTCCCTTTTTGGTAGGTTGTTCTTATTTTAAATCTGCAATTTTTTTTTAAAGATTTATTTATTTATGTATACAAGAATTGGGATACAGGCTAGAGGCGTGAGAGGGTGAGAGAATTCACCAGAGACAGAGCGGGGAGCAGAACAGGCAGAATGATCGAAAACATTGCTGAGGTGAGCAGCAGGCGAGACAGGAGAGGTCTGTCATGCCATGTGGTTTTCTCCCTGGCTGACTGGGAATTGAACCCGTGCTGCAGAGGCTGTGGACAGCTTCACAGCGCTGCGCTCAACACTCTGCGCCACAGGGGATGCTCTAAATCTGCAATTTCTTAATCTCAATAAGGATACCAAGTGGAGGTTTTGTTTGATTTAATTGTGTTCAATTGTATTTTTGCCCATTTCCTCTGTGGTAGTTGTTTTGTTGGATGTTCTCAGTACTTCTTTTTCATATTGTCAGTTATCTTTAATTGTCCTCCATTTTTCTTTAATTCTGGTTGCTGCCCATTTATCTGATTAGAACCCTACTTCATTTATTACATTCCCTGGCCTGACTTCCTCAGGTGTCGGGTTCTCTCTTTCCCTGGCCGAGCCCCCTGTCCCACTCACTGAATCAGATGACTTTGGGTTTGGGTCACTTAGGTAACCCAGTGTTTTTACATAAAGTCTTTTGTAACTGTTTTCCCATGCCACACGTTCTAACTGCTCGATTTTATTGGTTACATACTTTTCCATTATTTATTACTGCTTTTACTCTTTTTTCTTAGGCATTTGGTTTTTCCATAAATCTCTAATAATTTTCACACTTATTAATTTCTAGAACGAAATTTATGGGTCATGAAAGGTATCTGATAGATGTTGACAAATTGCCTTTGGCAAGTTATAACAATTCTCATTTTTGTAAGAATACTCTTTCCCCTTGGGCCTCCCTGGTGGCGCAGTGGTTGAGCGCTGGGTTGCGAAGCTGCCCGCAGCCTCTGCAGCTCCGGTTTGATCCCTGGCCACCAGGTGAGGGTCCCACATGGTGTGCAGACCTCTCCTGCCGCTCCCGCTGCTCCCCTCAGCAGTGTATTTCATTGGTCTGTCTGTTCTGCTCCCTGCTCTGGCTCTGGTGAATTCTCTCACCCTCCTGCACTTCTGACTGTACCCAGTGCTTGTATAAATAAATAAATAAATCTTTAAAAAGATTTATTTCCCCATTCTCTTGTTAAATTATACAGAGGCTGAATAATTATATATATTATAAATTATATATATAATATATAATATTTCCTGTTTGGATTTAATGTGGAAATATTTTTGGGAGCTTCTATGGTGCTTCTATGGTATGTGAGAATTGACTGTCTTTTGCCTTTCTATTGGAACGTTCACCATTTTGTGTTTCTTTGTGAGAGTTTATTAACCCTCTGTCATGAGTTAAAATATTTTTCTCAGTGCGTGATTTGCTTTTTAGCTTTCTCTTACATGGTTTTTGTTGTAGACATGTTTTAGTGCTACGTATGCAAGACCAACCATCCACATTCGGTGATTAAATTTCAACATTACTCTTAGGAATGTTTATGGTTTCTATTTTTATGTTTAACTCTTAAATCCATGTAAATTTATTTTGGAATATGGTTTGATTAGGGACACATAGATGCCAATGCATGACTGGTTGGGTACAGCCAAAATTATTTATTTTAACATTGCTGCATGTCTCCATGGTTTTAAATAAGTAAAAGTGTTTGAATTTAAATAGGTGCAATGCACTTGGATTAAAATCTTAACTTCAGGGCCTCCCTGGTGGCACCAGTGGTTGAACAAAGCGCTGTGAAGCTGTCCGCAGCCTCTGCAGTGCTGGTTGGCTCCTAGCCGGCTGGCTCGAGAATCCCACATGGCGTGGCAGACCTCTCCTCTCTCCCTGCTGCTCCCCTCAGCAGTGTATTTCATCACTCTGCCTGTTCTGTTCCCCATTCTGTCCCTGTGAATCCTCTCACCCTCCAGCGCATCTGGCCTATACCCCGGTTCTTGTATAAATAAAAATAAATGTTAAAAAAATAAAATAAAATAAAATCTTGTCACCTTCATCATGGGTATAGTTTATTACAATTTCTAAATGTCCTCATTTATTACTGGAGCAGTGGGGAAAACACTACAGTCCCAGAGCTCTAGCCACAGAGATTTCACCATGAGTTTTCCCAGAAATAAAAGGTATACTATGCTTCTGTAGGTCACATAAAAACTATTGTAGCAAAATGAAGTTGACAAAGTTATTTGCTGAGAAAATAGTTATAGCACTCAAAGCACTGGCTAGAGGGTTTTGAAAACCTAAGGTCTAGGTTTTGCTATTAACAGCATAACTTTGAATGTTGCCTAATTATTACTTTTTTCCCCCCCAGATTCTTTATGTGCTAAATAGTCATTTTTCCCCAATCTGTTGTGTGGTCCATTATTGTCACAGGTGGTCATGGAGAAGTTTCAGGAGTCAGTGGTTAAAGGAGTTAGAGAAATAAGATGTATTAATTCCTTCTCTGTGAAATGCACAATGTGGAATATTAAAGACTCAAGGAGATATTATAGGAAAGAAACCCTTATATCTTTGGACCCATTTCTTGGTATCACTAAGAGCTGCATTCCATGAAATCCATCTTGGAAACCTGTGTTAGGTGTCTAAATATACTAAGCATCTATAATCCTAGTAAAAAAAAAATTATCTTAGGTGAATAAGTTCTTTCAATATGGTATTTTAACTTATAATATCAGTGTGGAATCTTCTTTAGGAAACACTAGAAAAAGCCTTTTAATTTTGCACTATCCCAACATCATGGATTTTAAACATAGGAATACCTGTTTTCTCCGCTGAGGACCAAACTTCGGTCAGAAAAAAGGCAGGAGCAAAGACTTTCCTACTTTCAGGAACTTTGTCGAATAAAGAAATACCTTAGATTCTGTCCAGAATGCTTCTACAAGGTACAGTTTGATGTTAGGCATTCACTTTTATGTCCAGCATATCTTTTACTTAATTTCAGCTATTTTTGGCTCAAAGCATACTCACTCTTGGGGATCCTTTATATTTATTGTTCATGAAATAATGCCTTATTTCCTAGTAATAAAATTAAGAGGAAAATTAAGGTGCCTTCATCTTACTTGTAGGATGGGTGCTGCAGATAACATATATAAAGGGCAGAGTACCTTTATGGAAGAACTGACTGACACAGCAGAAATAATAAGAAAGGCAACGTCACAGTCCTTGGTTATCTTGGATGAACTGGGAAGAGGGACAAGTACCCATGATGGAATTGCCATTGCTTATGCGACACTTGAGCATTTTATTCGTGATGTAAGTATATGGCACACTTTTTCGTACATGAATGGCACATCTGATACAAATTGTTTTCTTGACCTAAGTTTCCAAATATTCAAGATTATCTTTAATTGTTATATTTTGACCCTATTCCTGCAACTATTCATTGGAATGCTGTCCATGGAACTCAAATTAGAAGGACCCTAAAAATTGTTTGTAATTCTTTCATGTGTCTTCCTTTCTTTTGCTGAAGCAAACTAAGCCTGGTCAGTAGGAGAAAGACCTCCCTGGCAGTATTTCCTCCCAGAAACTCTCTTATTATCCCATTCAAAACTCTAAATCAAGTGCCTAGTCCATAACTAAGGAGATAGTGTAAATTTTGCTCTGTGCAAAACTTTCTTCAGCAGTATCCTGTAAGATCTCGATATAAGGCCTTTTATCGCATCCCTTTATGTTATGTTTTCTGTTTCAGTAACATTACTACTCCTTTAGTTCACATCTTTTTTTGTTTGTTTTGGTGACTTTCTCAGTGTGAAATTTTGTGTTAAACTTTTCAACTCTAATTCCATCAAATTTAATTTTTGCCAAAAAAAACTATGTTGCAAAAATTAAATCCCTTTTCCTTAAAGCTTTTGTAACCCTTAGTTTTTGGTTTAAACATTTAGTTAGGTTACATAGTTAATAATGATATATCTTACACTTTAAATACTTTTAACTTTTCTTTAAGTAGAAATTCTTTTTTTCCTATCAGTATTTTATTGGCTTGTCATTTCTTTACCAAACTATATAATTTGGGGCATACACCTCACACGTTACTGATTTAATACAAAGAATTAGAGTATCATCACAATGAAGAAATTTGGTGGATATCCACTTAGACCAGATGATCAAACTCAGCATCCTCTCTAATGGGCCACACTGAATCATATGCCTCCTGATGTGATGTACTAGAAAGAGTATGTGACTTACATGTATGTGTTCTTTGCCAAATTAATACATTTTTACAAGTAATATTCCTGGCTATAATTTTTAATCTGGATGTGATCAGTAAGAAACAATCAACCAAATCCAAATTGGGAAACATTATGCAAAACAACGCTACTGGATATTTAAAAAATGTTAATGTCATAAAAGAAAAAAAAGTAAAACCTGGGGAATGTTTCTAGATTAATGGAAAATACAGAGACATGACTAAGTACACCATATAATCCTTAATTTTTTTTTTTTAAGAACATGTATTATTACTGGTACGCTTTAGGAATATTAATTGATTATATATTTTAAATAGTGATAACCTGTCAATGGTAGCTTTCTGAAGTGTAATAATTTTATTCTGATTATATAGGGTACTGTTTTTTTTCTTAGAAGACAGAATTGTAAGTATTTAGGCATGCAGTGTCATGGTGTCTGCAATTCTCAAGAGGTTCAAGAAAACGTGTGTGTGTGTGTGTGTGTGTGTGTGTACTCATCCGCAAGTGCACACCATCCTTACAGAAGAAGGAGGAAGGGGAATTACAGCAAAATATTATAACTGATTGCCTAGATAAAGAGTATATGAATATTCATTGTACTTGCAAGTTTGAAATTTTTCAAAACAAAATTGGAGAATAGTTTTCATTAAAATAAAAATAAAATAACATTTTTTATATGTCTCATTGCTTTAGGTGAAATCCTTAACTCTGTTTGTCACCCATTATCCTCCAGTTTGTGAATTAGAGAAAAGTTATTCACAGCAGGTAGGGAATTACCACATGGGATTCTTGGTCAATGAGGATGAAAGCAAACATAATCCAGGTACGAAATTTTCCTACAGTACGCACAACTAAAATGTTAGTTTCCATGCTTGAAAACTTGAAGTTTATAGGAACATGAAATTATTTGTTAATAAAAGCTGTGAACGTTCATTGTAAACGACTTTTGTTCAAATTCATTTTTTCTAGGCCTGGATAAAATATAGTTTGTATTTATCCTCACCATAATTGAGTTTTTCTCTCTAGTATTTCATCTCATTTTTTCTAAGAAGAAGGTAGAATCAGGCTGGGGTGGGGAGGACATATAGATTTTCCTCTTATATTCATCTCAGAAAAAAAGCCCTACCAGTCAACTACAGAATAGTGTTGGTCATCCTAATATTTTCCCCAAAATAACACTTAACATTAAGTACTTACTAAAAGCCATATGCTATACTATACATAAGTTTAGATTAATTTGACAAGGAAACTGGATCTCAGGTGAAGTGACCTCCTCATGCTGGCCACCTGTATGGGCCCTAAACTGAGACTAGAATCCATGTCCTCTGCTTGCAGGTTCTCTTCTGTCTACTAAAACTGCATGAGGATCTACAATATTTTTTCCTAGCCTTTCCACTTACTACTCAAGTCACAGAAATAAGACAGTTCATCAAAGAGAATGCCATTGGCCAGTAGAGAGAAATTCAAGCACTAAATAATGTCATAGATTTAGTATCCTTTTTTTTTCTCTGTTCAGTAGTAATTTTTTTAAGCTACCAATTTGTGGACCAGTAATAGTTTATGCATTTGGTATGCTGCATTGGAAAATCCATTATCCAAGAGCTCCAGAGTCCAAAGTTTATTTTGGAAAGGTAACAAGGATGGATCTGAAAATGAAATCAAACAACTGGCCCAAATTAAACGAAGTACTGAACCTAAGATAAATGTAATGTTAGGCAATTCTTGTTTTTCACCACCATGCAGTCTTGAAGAACACACCATAAATTCTCTCATGGAAGTAGTTTCATATCCATTAATCTGCATTCAGCGTATCAGGAGATGCTAAACTCAGTGGGATAAACAAAGTAGAGTTCACAAACAGGGAAGGTTCAGTGGTAAGCATTTGTGAACTAATCCAAGGCCTCACGGCTTAAATGTTCTGGCATTTTATTTTATTGATTTAAATTTGTGTGCATGAACATAAATTCAGAATTAAATGAGGCTAGAAGGCTCATGCTAACAGGCAGCAGTCATTTGCTGCTTCCCTCCACTCCATGTCCCCTACGTAGTCCAGTCCCAAGGCAGCCGCTTTCAACTTTTTCATCCATTTCTTCCACATTTCAAAATAATATGCCTATTTTCCTGCCTCCTTGTATCTTGACACGGTATTGATTAACTTCTCACTGTGTTAGATGGGAGTTTTCAGCCTTCCATCTTCTGTCCTCCCAGCACAGTCATTTTGCATTTTTCTGGTCATGGATATTCTTCATTTTCACCATCATTGCCTGTAAGTGTTGCTTACTTATGTATCAGATATGGAGACAATGCATTTTGTTTCTAAGTTTTTCTGTGTTCTTGAATGTAATAATGCCTTGTTTTTATTTTTTTAGTTTTAGTTTATAGCTAAATCTTCTTACACCCTATCCTATGCCTTCCATAGCTATATAAAATGCCCTTTTTAAAAAAATTTTATTTTTTTTATTAGGTACTGGTTTATAACACTCTATGTGATCTAGGGGTATAGGTTCATACCTCTTCAGATGTATGTCACCACACCACACCCATCATCAAAGCACACTCATAATCCTCCACCATAAGCCACTGGGCCCTCTCCCTCCCTTTACTCTCTACCCTACCCTCCCTTTGGTAGTCTCAGTTCTACAGTCAGAAATCACTACTTAGGTCATCAGTAAAATGCTCGAAAGGCCTTTTAGGGTAGCTTCCAAGATACTGTGCTTATCTATTGATAGGATAGATAAGGAATTGGACCAGCAGTAAAGAAATCTGTTTTAGTCTATTACTGCCTGTAAAATCTTAGACAAATCACCTGGCCTTATCCACCCTTAAATTTTTGATGAATCTTTCCTAAAAGTTACTTCAGACAGTATTTGATTGGTATGGGCTACATGGATGCGTAGATAATGAATGGACAGATGAAAGAATCTTTGTTTTAGAAAAACTGGTATGGAGGTTAGATTATAGAGACTGGAGGTAGTAGGAAGATCAGTTAGAATTAATCAAGTTGAAATGATGAAGATGATTTTTCTGTTTTAAAGATGAAAAGCAAGCATTTTGTTTTCTATTACTTGTTCACTTTTGGTCTTGTGAGCACTGAAGAGTAACAAAAAATTATCCTGGTTAGCAGACACTGGTTCCTACATACTTCTTTCCTAACCTAATCCCACCCACTTCCTCATTTGTTCTTAGTGTTCTTTAAGGGTTTTTTTTTGTTTGTTTTTTTGGTTTTTTGTGGTAAAAGGTGTTACCAATGCTTTGTAGTGTTAAGTTTTTGTCTGTGTATTCCAGAGTGTCAGCATTCTTTTTACCCCCCCACTTTCAGCACTCACACTTTAAAAGATATAATTTGTCTATTGCTGACTTCTTTGAGGAGGTTAAGGAAATTTCCATTATCCTTTTACTCTGTTGTGCTCAGTCTTTGGGTTTTTTATTTTTTACCTAATAAAAGAATAAAACATGCACATTATCAAATGAAATAATGCATGAAAAAAAGCTCTTGATAAACTTAAAGTAGTATACTGGCGACTCAGAAATCATTCCATATATGGTTCACCTTGGACATTTTTACAGCACAATACAATTATATTGCATTTAATAATAAGAGCATAGTTCTGAGGTACTTTAGATTTGTAAAAGATTATAAAGTCTCTGCAGCATTGTCCTAGATTACTTTACTTCATCATACCCCCATTCTTTAAAAGCTTTTAATTCATGTATGTGTATGGGTGGCAGACTGGATTTGCTGGAAAGCAGATCTGAGGTTTCCATACTAGCGTTTATTGAGGAATGTTCCTCTGATCAACACCTGAGGGTAGGACTGGCTGGTATTAGATGATGTTACAGAGATAGGGCTTGAGTCAGCCCTGCAGAGATCTTTGAGTCCAAGCTGGTTCTTCAGAGTTATCTTGGCTAGAGGTGAGGGAGCCAGACTTTATATTCTTTATTATCTTTAATTGCATAACAGATTACTGTAAGACATAGCAGTTTAAATGAATAAATATTTATTATCGTAATTCCTAAGATTCAGGAATCCAGGGGCAGCTTAGTTGAACTTTATGCATCAAAATCTCACTGGCGACAAAGTATTGATTGGGGCAATAGTCAAGTCAAGGATTGACCAGAGCAATCCACTTCTCAGCCCTCTCTCAGGCTGTTGGCAAGCTCCAGAAAATCTGCTTCCAAGCTCATTCACATGGCTGTTGGCAGGCCTCCAGGCCCTTGCTGCCTGTTGGCGGGAGACATCAGTTTCTCTCCATGTGGGCCTCTCTCTAGGGCAGTCTACAACATGGAAACTGGCTTCCCACAGAGCAAGCAGGAGTACTCAAGACAGAGGCCAATCCTTTGTAATCTAAACTCAGAACTGGCATTCCTTAATTTTTGCCAGATACTGTTCATTAGAAGCAAGTCACTGTGTCCATCCCACACTCCAAGGGAGGGAGTACCATCCAACAGGATCTCTTTTTTTGGTATAAACACCTGGAGGCAGGCCTCTTGGTGGCCATCTTAGAGACTGCCTGCTAAACCCAGTGCAACCCGTCACTGCATGTGGGCTCCCCAAGACAGGGTGCTGACTGTGGGAAAAGCAGCTCTCCTCAGCTGAAACATTTCCCAAAGAGGCATACAGATAAGGGTATAGGCTAACAATTTTCCTGATAGCTGGGGCAATAAGCCCTTCATTCCTGAGTGGGATTTGGGTAGACTGAACATCATCCACTTTCATATCTTAACTGTTAGTTCACTGGTATATTTAATAAACCAGAAATTTATCACTCATGGATGCACATATTAAGAAGTTACTGTTCAAATATTGGATGATCTCACTCATGTGGAATATAAAGAAACAGAACAGGGTCAAAACAAACCGTATCAAACCAATCCCTAAAAACAACCATAGACTTGAAATCACCAGAGGGGGAAGAGAGAGTGGAGAGCAAAGGGAATGGGGGCCCAGTGCACCATGGTGGAGGACCACAGGTGCCCTGGCAGTGGGCATGGGCTGGTAACACATAACTGAAGAGGTGTGAGCCGACATTTCCAAACCACACAGTGCTGCAAATCACTGCCACTCAACAACAACAAAAAAAGTTATTTAAAAAACACCAAAAAGGCCTCCCTGGTGGCGCAAGAGGTTAAACACAGCACTGTCAAGCTATCCTATCCACAGCCTCTACAGCATGAGTTCAATCCCTAGTCAGCCAGGGAGCAACTCACAGGGCTAAGCAGAGCTCTCCTGTCTCTCCCGCTGCTCCCCTCAGCAGTGTATTTCATTCAGGCTGCCTGTTCTGTTCCTCTTTCTGTCTCTGGTGAATCCTCTCCACCCCCCACCCCCTTACCCCCCTCCCCGTGCCTCTAGACTTACCCCAGTTCTTGTATGCATAAAAATAAATGAATCTTTAAAAAAAACAAACCAACAAACAAAAAAGTTATTGTTAAACACTCTAAGAGGAGCATTACTTTGAAAAGGTCTAATAGTTATTTATTGAGGAAACTATACTAGTCTCTTCTAGTATTTGATATGTGGTTCTGGGTGGAGAACAGGAATAAAAGCTTACCTGGTTGCTCTTAATGAAGTCAAAGGAACAGAGAGCATAATATGGCATATCATTGCTTTTGCCCACAAAAGGCCACCAACCAGTCTCATTTTTCTTTATTATTTTTGGTATTGAAACACATTCCAGATTTTAAAACATGTATCTTTTTAAAATAATGTTACCGGTTTGAACACATTTGAAATACATATTTTCAGGGCTGAGAACCATTATCAGGACACATTTTTGAAATTTAAGTTGGAATTAAAATCTAAAGTTTTAATATATCTCAAACTTTTATAAGTCAAAGATGAGTTAAAGTCTGGATGGTTGATCATTTGGTTCTTGAGATTGAAGCTCATCTCAAATATTTCAGAAATGGCATTCATCTGTGTCTTAGCTTATAAGCAGTCATTGTTAAAAATTTAAGTGAGAGGAAGAATTAGAGTCAAAATAGGAGGGGGTGCAATTGTATGGGGAATATAACCAAAATGAAAATGTATATATTGTGCAAAAATGAAAAATGATATAAGAATTATATAAAATAAAATATTAGAAAAAGAATCATATATGATTTCCACATAGTAAGAAAAAATAATGATCTAAAAGAGAGATTCTAACTGCAAAAGTGTATTCAAAACTGTATTTACCCTCTTTTTAGACATGTAAAATTGGTAAAAGGAACTAACTGGTGATTAATTAGAACCAGTGGATTTGTTTTTTTAAGCTAATTTTATTAGAGTCAAGTTACAAAAACTTACGTATTTTCTTGAATGCTCTAGTTTCTTTCAAATATAATTTTCTTTCTCTCTCTTTTATTTTTTTCATGTTGTAGACAGAGAAGAAGTCCCCGATTTTGTTACTTTTCTCTATCAAATAACCAGAGGAATTGCAGCAAGGAGCTATGGATTAAATGTGGCTAAATTAGCAGATGTTCCTGGAGAAGTTTTAAAGAAAGCCGCTAGCAAGTCAAAAGAGCTGGAAGCAGTAGTAAATATGAAAAGGTCAGAATGACTGCACTGCATTTTTTTGGTTTATAATAAATCCTCCAAGTTGTCCAAGGAAGAAGATTGTCCTGTAAATGAACATTGTGTCTAGCTTTAAGCACCTCTTCAACTATTCTGAAACATTTAACTACAATTAAAATGAAAACAGTTCTTGGCAAAGCTCATGTGCTTGCAGTCCATCTTCTCTAGTCCATCATCTCTAATCCATCTTCTCTAGCCAAATCTTTATCAAGGTGCTAAATTGGTTTTTAGATCACTTTCTACAGAATTAAGTTAACTTTTTAATGTACATGAGCATATTCATTATTTAACATCTTTAGTTATACAAAAAAAATTCTTAGAAGAAACTTTAATATTTAAAACTTTTAGAGTACTACTTTTATTCTTATGTTGCCTTTAGAGATATTTAGTGATTACATTCAGAAATTAAGAATTCCTCCAGGACAGGAATGAACACAACGTCACTGTATGTTAATATAACTATCATCAGTCACCATAGGTCGCTTTCTTTGTGGATTTTGACAAATCTTTCATTTTAAACTGGTTTTTCTGTGTTGTCTAGAATGCCATATTTCATCCGTGATATACAGCGAGTATGTAGTCAGTGTAAACTAATCTTTATGTAAATCTGAGATACACTTTGGAAAGGTCTTCCTAGAAAAACGTATCATATTAACAACTAATAAATTACAGCCTTTATTTCCCATATAAAAGTTTACATTATAAAGCACCATAAGCTCTTCCCCTCCTTCTGCTCTACTTGGTGATCTGAGCTGCCCTGGCTAATAACTGTGTAACCATGATGGAACACATTGTTGGTCAAAGAGAAATATTGACTGGCCCAAACTATACAAATGTATTTGAGTTCTTGAAATCATTACTAAATTTGAATATGAAAATATTAGTAGCTCATACTAAAGAAATAGTTGTCAGCCTGTATACCACCTTCTTTTTCTCTGCTTCCTTCTTCTTGTGGTTCTGCCTTACATTTCACATCTTACAGTGGTACATTGTGTTTGACCAAATCCAAAGTGCTAGAATACAACAAATGATGTATAGTGTACTCTGTTGACATTCTCTTCTGGATCATTTCCACAATGCCAAATTAGGAGCAGATTATGTACTCAGAAACAGATTATTTCTAAGTATTTGTTATAAGACAGATTAATACAAAATTTTTCCAGAGAAAAGTAATTATGAGAGTTTAAAAATAAGCTTAGGGCCTCCCCTGGTGGCGCAGCGGTTGAGCGCTGGGTTGCAAAGCTGCCCGCAGCCTCTGCAGCACCAGTTCGATCCCAGGCCACTGGCGAGGGTCCCACATGGCGCGCAGACCTCTCCTGCCACCTGCTGCTCCCCTCAGCCGTGTATTTCATCACTCTGCCTGTTCTGTCCCCTGCTCTGTCTCTGGTGAATCCTCTCACCCTCCCCTGCTTCTGACTGTACCCAGTGCTTGTATAAAAAAATAAATAAATCTTTACCAAAAAAAAAAAATAAGCTTAGAGCCTCCCCGGTGGCGCAGCGGTTGAGCGCTGGGTTGTGAAGCTGCCCGCAGCCTCTGCAGCGCCGGTTCTATCCTGGCTGCTCCCCGGCCACTGGAGGAGGGTCCCACATGGCGCTCAGACCTCTCCTGCCGCCCGCTGCGCCCCTCAGCAGTGTGCTTCGGTCCTTCTGCCGCTCTGCTCCCCACTCTGGCTCTGGTGAATTCTCTCACCCTCCTGCGCTTCTGACTGTACCCAGTGCTTGTATAATAAAATAAAATAAATCTTTTAAAAAAATAAAAAAAAATAAGCTTAGCTCTTTGTTCTTTGGAAAGTCCAAAGAGAAATTTAAGTCCTCTTTTGTTGTCTTAGTCTTCCTTTTTCCCTAAAGAAACTAGAACAAAAAATACATATGCAAAATGACAATAAAATATAATAGTGTATACTTGGTGTTATATAACCTATAAAGCAAGAGCAATAACATTTAGATTATTTATAAATAGTTTAACTCCTCCAACTAATGTGTGACTTTTTTAAATCTTAAAAAGTTTTGTTGACTAGACAGAGAATGGTAGGAAGAGGTTTCATTAAAATGAAACCTGGCGATTTATCAGGATATAGTATTCATCATTTTACATTTTTACTAAGTGTTTATCATATCACTTCCACTGACCAGATCAAAGAAACCAAACAAAATCTCCTGCATTCATTGGGGTTCTAATAGCTGAGCATTAGCCACATAGCTTCCTAACCATAGCACCCTGCCTAGTATCCTAATATCATAGACTTTTCATTGTTTTCAATGAGATGTCCCAAAATTTTATTTATAAAATAAATGGTATTTTATTTTTTCTTCAGGAACAGACGAAAGTGTTTTGCAGAATTATGGATGATAAATGATGCAAAAGACCTGCAGAAATGGACAGAAGAGTTTCAAATGGAAGAAATTACAGACTTCTCTTCCTGATTAAAATGAAGACAACATTTTTGAACAAAAAAATGAAGAATTTAAATCACTAACTGTATAAAACAACTCTCTAGTAACCACCTATTATTGTGTGTCCTGAACATAAAATCATGCTGTGGTTTAATTACAGTTGGAACTAGGACTTTCTGTAGAAAGTTTGTTTCAGGTTCCTGATATCCAGACTTTTAAAAGTATAAACACTTTTGAATATTAAGACTTCTGTTATATAATTAGAAAATTTCATGGATGGTAAGCTTCACATAAAATTAAAACCTTCTAAAGAAAGCCTAAAGTGGTAGAAAATAATTTGTGAACTTTTACAGGGATATAAATATTAAATTCATATTTTTATTTGTTGCTACTGGGTAAAATGTCTAGCAGGGATACAGCCTTTTCATTTGAATAAAATGATTTTATAGGGCCTTCCTGGTGGCGCAGCGGTTGAGTGCTGGGTTGCAAAGCTGCCCACAGTCTCTGTAGCACCAGTTCAATCCCCAGCTGCCAGGTGAGGGTCCCACATGGTGTGCAGACCCTCCTGCCGCCCGCTGCTCCCTTCAGCAGTGTACTTCATCAGTCTGCCTGTTCTGTTTCCCGCTCTGGCTCTGGTGAATTCTCTCACCCTCCCGTGCTTCTGACTGTACCCAGTGGTTGTATAAATAAATAAATAAAATCTTAAAAAAAAAAAGATTTTATAATGCCACCAATTTATGAACTATGATAAGTATTTGGTGGGAAATAGGATTATCAGACTTTTAGACATTAGGACACAGAAGGAATAGGATCATATGAAATTTGAAAAGTTAAATATTGTCACATTTTTAAGCAGTATATTGTCAGATGAAATTCTTTGTCATTCATTCAAGCAATAAACATTTAATGAATGCTTGTTACAAATTATGATTTTTCCTATTTTATTTAAGTGTTATAATCTAATGGTAGTTATAACCTCTTCAAGATAACTTATTTTCAACTATCTGGCTGTTGTTATTTTTTAGGTTGATTATAGAGCTAAGGTTGCTGCTTCTACTCAATACGTGGAACTGAACTTAATCATTTTGGGCATTTCCATTAACTGATATGATATAGCAAATGTTTGATCATCCCAGTATTGAACTTTACAGCTTTGTTGATTGATAACAGTGCTCCTCCTTCCCTGAATGTTTAGGGTTAGATGTGCTCAGCTGTGTCCCTGAGTTTTTTGTACCACACTTAAAGCCTGGCTTCTCAGATCTGTGTGATTTTTCTTCTAAACATGATCTTGCATGAAGACTTTCCTATTTCTCATCTTTTGTTATTCCCTGTTAGATCACATTCCCACATTTGATGAACATGTTTCTAATTCCCTTTTAGATTATTTGCTACAGTTACCTGAACAGTGACCTCTGGACTCAAGAGTTAATATAGTCTCCCAAAGATGATGATGAATGCTTGGTTATTCAAGTCACTCACACTTTAACCCTCTGAGCACAACCCTTCGGGAGGTAGAATATGGTATAGTTTGATTGATTCCACTATTCATCCCTCCAAAAATAACTAACATGTAGTGAAGTGCTCAAAAATGTCTCAAAAAGCATTGGTTTGGAATTTACTCTAAAATTTAAAAGGAACAATACTTTTTCAACAGTATTTACTCTCTGTAATTGGAAATATTTCATATTCTTTCTAACAAGCTTTTAAAGGTAATGCTGTAACCTTACTGGCAGCCCAGCAAGTTGATGAATCCAGGAATCTTATGCCCATTCCAGAGAGCACTGCAGGAACCAGCTGTTACTGGTAATGTCTTATGTTTCTTGGCTAGGCCAATATCAGCATTTAGGCTATTGTTGGGTATGGGTTTCTGGATCAGTAGTCCAGAGAGTGGCAATACAGTGTCTGGCAAGTGACAACATGGACCATTACAAGGTTGATTCTCTAACATGAAGCAAGGTGTCAGCCAGCCAGTTTGCAGGAAGTCAGATGTGCCCCAAATTTGGGAGAATTTCAGCACTGCTAAACTGCATTTCTGAGTGAGACTTATTCCCAGTCAGGTTACTGAGTGTTTGTAGGGAAAGTTGTAGCAGAGTCCCAGTCAAGGTTCAGAAAAATGCCATGGAGATTGGCAGGAAAGATGCAGGTGATTGGGCATATATTGCAGATATCAAACTTAGGGCTACATTATACCATTAGGTGTAATGTTTTTGAAATAACTCATCTCATTTTCTTTGAATATGTCTACCCAGAAGTAGTATGAGATCATATGGTAGTTATATTTTTAATTTTTTGAGGTACGCTTATTGTGCTTTCCATAGTGATTGTACCATTTACATTCC
This sequence comes from Talpa europaea, assembly GCF_964194135.1. Taxonomy (NCBI): domain Eukaryota; kingdom Metazoa; phylum Chordata; class Mammalia; order Eulipotyphla; family Talpidae; genus Talpa; species Talpa europaea. The sequence goes on along the minus strand of NC_140071.1, from coordinate 44,822,274 downwards.
CATCAACCATGCACAGGATTCTCTTATCTCCACAACCTACCGACACTTGTTACTTCTTGTCTTTTTGATAATAGCTATACCAACAGGTATGAGATATGTCAAGGTGATTTTTTGGTTTCTCTGATGATTACAATCAATTTTAGAACATTTTGCTCACCCTGAAAATGAAACCTTCTACCCATTAGAAGTCACTACATTCCTGCCCTCGAATCCAGCAACTATGGGTCTTCTTTCTATCTCTATAGATTCGCTTGTTTGGAACAATTCATATGAATGAAATCATACAATATGTGTTCTTTTGTATGACTTTCTTCATATTTCTCATACTGTTTGCAAGGTTCATCCATGTTTTAACAGCTCTTCAAGTTTTTATTGATGAAAATTATTCTTACATAGATAACATTATATGCATTCATCAGCTTGATGCAGTTGTATTGATTCCACTTTGGGGCTGTTGTGAATGATTCTGCTGTAAACCTTCACGTGCACTTTTTTATGTGGTAGGCGCCAGGATTTTTTTTTTCTTAAGCTTCCCCGCCCCCCCCCCAGATAATTCTCATGTGCATTCAGGTTTCTGAATTGCTGGTCTCAAAGATTACAAATGACTAGACAATATTTTTCCTTGAAATCATGATCATATGGTCCATATCTCCTCTGCTTTATGTAAACTGCCACTTACAAAAAAGCATAGCATACTGTTGATATCCCCTCCCCTGTAAATCTTAATTGAAATAGAAAAAGAAAAACCAAATTGTAGAAACCCCAATGACCATATTTTTTTCATAATCAAGACACCACTAAGGATTCAATTTCCATGTAGAGGCATACTATATCTTAAAACAGGAAAAAATAAAACTTCTGACAGTTTGTCCAAGTTTGAGCCCATTGCCATGGTCATAGAGGTAGTGGGACTGATGTAACAATGGCCACTGCATGAATTCCAGAGTAAAGACTAGATTGAATCCAATGTGGTCTACAAATTAACATTGATTTTTACTAAGTTCCAAGATCAATATTCATTACTGCTCTACTATGTAATTATAAAAGTGCTACTTGATGTTCCACACCAAGACTATGGCTGGAGAGAGAGAAGAACTTGAATAAATCAATCTATGGTTTCTAACTTTATAATTAAAGTCTGTTCCTCTTTGGATTCTTGTAGTTAGTATATGTGATTGTTGTTAGGTTTGTTATGTCCAGAATATTATTGTTGGGGGGTTATGTGTTCTAGTTTGCTTGCAACAGGCTGGACTACACCTGTTTTCTTGGCATTTTTGTTAAAAAGCCTCATTTATTCAAAAGTGTCCTGTTTTGGATAATAAATTATATGGTTACCCCAGTTATAGGTACTATTTCATGAGCATATTAACTGACATGATTGATTTTGAATGCCATCATTAAAAATCCATTTTTTCCTTACCCATTGAATGAACTGGTTTTATCCCAAAGATCTGCCAATTGTTTTGCCTGTTAATAGTTAATGTTTTATGTTGTGGCATTTAGAAACCAAACTCTCTCCTAATTTCCATATTAAAGCTTCACTGCCTAATCTAATTTTGAGTCTGAATCCCCAATGGTAATGTCATCTGTCTTGTTTCCATGAAATCATGGTAGATAACGTGCACCTCCATGACTTCATGAGACATATAACACATAGCAGAACAGTCTTATAGGATAATTACTGAGCTCTGGAGGAAGAATCCTCTATTTTTTCCTTTTTTTCAAACCATTATCTTTGACTGTATCTTTTTTTTTTTTTACATTGATATATATCTCTTTTTCCTCCTTTATTGCAGTAACATTGGTTTACAACACTGTATATGGTTTAGGGGAACAGGTAGACACCTCCTCAGATGTATATTACCACACCCACCATGAAGCACCCAGCTGGGCCACCTCCCCATTTTGTTCCTATTCCCACCCTCCCTCTCCCTCTAGTATCCTCAGTTCTGCAGTCACATTTCTAGGAGTGTTATGGTTTAGTTTTGCCAGTTCCTTTATTTTGTTTCTCTTTAATCCACATATGAGTTAAATCATCCAGTATTTGACATTAGTATTTCTATATGAGAAATGCTTTGTCTTTTTAATCTTTTCAGTTTCAAGCTACTTAAAAAAAAGAAAAGGAAAAATCTCCTTCCCTGAAGATCCCTCACTGAATTAGGGACATCATTCCCTCAGAATCATTTTAGGAAGTTTTAAACTGAGATCTATTCCAGCTCTGCCTAACCCGTCTCTGAGGCTGGTACACAGAGCTCCTCAGTGAGTGTTCATTTCTGTCCTCATCTCCATTTTCCTGTTTTCTCTCCCCCTCTCTCAACTCTCTTTAGATTAATGATCCTGACTCCAAAGAAATTGCTAAAAATCATTTTCCTTAGATTATAACCCTTTTGCAAGATGCTTTCTGATTCAGTTGGTCTGTTGTAAAGCCCAGGAAACATTTAATTTTTTTAAATAAACTTTACATTTTAAAGCAGTTTTACATTCACAGAAAAATTGAGCAGAAAGTACAGGGGTTATATGAAAGTTCCAATATACCTGTCTGCCTATGTACAGTCTCACCCAAAATCAGTATTCCCTTACCAGGGTCATAAGTTTATTACAACTGCTTACCCTACATGACGTAACATTACCACTCAAGACACATATATTTTAGGGTTCTTCTTGATATTGTATATTCTGTGTGTTTGAACAAGTGTTAATAATATAGCTACCACTCTAGTATCATACAGACTAGTTTGCAGCCTTAAAAATATTTTGTGCTCTGCTTATTCATCCTTTCCTCTATCCCCTAGACACCGCTGACCTTTCGCAATCTTCATAGTTTTGTCTTTTCCAGAATGTCACATTATTTGAATTATATAGTATATAGCCTCTTCATATTGGGATATTTCACTTAGTAGCAGCACTTACGTTTTCTCCGTGTTTTTATGGTTTGATAGCTCACTACTTCTTAGCACTGAATAATAATCCATTGTCTGGATCTACCATTTTATCCATTCATCAACACATGGACATTTTACTTCTAAGTTTGGGCAATTGTGAATAAAGCTACTATAAAAATCTTTGTAGAGGGTTTTGTGTGGATATAGTTTTAAATTCATTTCATAAAGGAACATGATTGATGGGTCTTATAATGAAAGTATGTTTAGTTTTGTAAAAAACTGTCAAACCGTCTTTCAAAGTGGCTGTGCCATTTTGCATTCCTACCAACAATGAATAAGAGTTCATGTTGTTCCACAACCATCATTTGCTGGTGTCACTATTTTGAATTTTGTCACTATTTTGGATTTGGTTAGTATGTATGTAGTAGTATCTTCTTTTAATTTGTAGTTTCTTTTTTTTTAAGATTAATTTATTTTATACAAGAACTGGGTACAGGTCAGAAGCGTGGGAGGGTGAGAGAATTCACCAGAGCCAGAGCGGGATGCAGAACAGGCAGATGGACCAAAGACATTGCTGAGGGGAGCAGCGGGCAAGGCAGGAGAGGTCTGTCGCGCCATGTGTGACCCTCGCTGGCATCTGGGGATGGAACCGGCACCGCAGAGGCTGAGGGCAGCTTCGCAGCCCAGCACTCAACTGCTGCGCCACCAGGGGAGGCCCCTCATTTTTTTTAAAATAGACTTTATTTTTTGAGCAGGTTTTAGTTTCCAGAAAAATTAAGCGTAAATTCCAGAGAGAAAACTATTTTTAATCTGAACATCCTCCGTGATCCTGATGCAGGTAGTTAAAGAATCTGCTTCTGAGAAGCATGGTCATAATGCCACAAATTTTAGATTAAAAAGAAAAGGTGTTAGGATGATAGTTAAAAGTCCTTTCTGCATTTAGACTTTCCCTAAGGTCAGTTTTACACAAGTTCCTTTTCTTTCCTTGATAACAGAATCCCAACTTCATTCTAGCTGCAATGCATCTAATTGATTCATCTAAGCCAGTCATAGCAACTTGGTTCCTCCTCAAAAGTTATTAGTGTAGGGCCTCCCTAGTGGCGCAATGGGTTAAGCGCAGTGTTGTGAAGCCATCGGCAGCCTCTGTAGCAGGGGTTCGATTCCCGGCCGGCCAGGGAGATACCCACATGGCACGGCAGACCTCTCTTGTCTTGCCTGCTGCTCCCCTCAGCAGAGTGTTTTCGTCAGTCTGCCTGTTCTGTTCCCCACTCTGTCTGGTGAGTCCTCTTGCTCTCCCGCACATCTGGCCTGTGCCCTGGTTCTTGTCTAAATAAATAAATCTTTTTTTAAAATTTTGAAAGTGATTAAGGATGAATATGAGACCTGGTTCTGAGCAAAGAGATTGAAAAAAATATGTTGGAAAATTCAGGGGAATGTTTCCTTTTTGATGAGAGCAGCAAAAAGAAAGTCAACTTTGTCCACTTGTATCTTTGAAAGCTATAATGTGAAAATGTGGTATCTGGAAAAAATGTAACAATGAAGATTAACACCAATTTCACTGAGAGCAGTGAAATTAAGGATGGAAAATGCTAGGGTTCTTGATGACATAATTGAACCACCTGAATCAATCATCATGAATTTCCTAGTGAACTATTAATAGCCTTATAGTTTAGCTGTAAGTCTGATTTTTCTATTGCTTGCTAAAAAGATTTTAGCTATTGCTATTGCTTTTTTAAAAAGATTTATTTATTTATACAAGAACCTGGATATAGGGCCTCCCCTGGTGGCACAGCGGTTGAGCGCTGCGCTGCGAAGCTGCTCGCAGCCTCTGCAGCGCCGGTTCATTCCCCAGCAGCCGGTGAGGGTCCCACCAAAAAAAAAAAAAAAGAACTGGGGTATAGGCCAGATGCACTGCAGAGGCTGCGGACAGCTTCTTAATGTGGCCCTCAACCGCCTGCACCACCAGGTAGGCCTCTACTGCTTGCTATTAAAAGCATCTTGGGCCTCCCCGGTGGCGCAGCGGTTGAGCGCCACACTGAGAAGCTGTCCGCAGCCTCTGCAGTGCCCATTCGATCCCTGGCCACTGGGTGAGGGTCCCACGTGACGCGCAGACCTCTCCTGCCGCCCGCTGCTACCCTCAGCAGTGTGCTTCCTCAGTCTGCCTGCTCTGCTCTCCGCTCTGGCTCTGGTGAATTCTCTCACCCTCCCATGCTTCTGACTGTACCCAGTGCTTGCATAAATAAATAAATAAATAAATAAATAAATAAATAAATAAATAAATAAATAAATAATTTTTTTTAATTAATAGATTTTATTTTTATATTCCCCATACAATTGCAATCCCCCCATTCTGACCCCAATCCCTCCCCTCCCGCACCCCACCCCCCAAAAAGTGTCTCTGATTCATAGTTTTTGTTGATTTTGATTTTCACTTTCTTACAGTTATTAATTTTCCTGGTCCCTTATTTAAGTATTCTAGATTCCTGCTATGAGTGAGACCATCCGGTGTTTTTCTTTTTCTTTTTGGCTTATTTCACTGAGCATGATCCCTTCCAGCGCCATCCATGTTGCTGCAAATTGCATGTGTTTATCTTTTTTGAATGCTGAGTAATATTCCATGGTATATATGTACCACATCTTCTTGATCCAGTCATCTATTTTTGGGCATTTGGGCTGTTTCCAAAGCTTAGCTATTGTAAACAGTGCTGCTATAAACATAGGGATGCAGGTGCTCTTTGGAATTGATGTTTCTGTGTCCTTTGGGTAAATACCTAGGAGTGGAATTGCTGGATCCTGTGGAAGCTCTATGTTTAGTAGGTCCAGAAATCTCCACACAGCTCTCCATAGTGGTTGGACCAGTTTGCACTCCCACCAACAGTGCAGAAGAGTTCCTTTTTCTCCACAACTTCGCCAACATTTGTTGTTGCTAGTTTTTTTAATATGTGCCATTCTCACTGGTGTAAGATGGTATCTCATGGTAGTTTTGATTTGCATTTCCCTGATTGCAAGTGATAGTGAACATTTTTTCATATGCCTGTTGGCCATTCGCATTTCCTCTTCAGAGAAGTTTCTTTTTAGCTCCTCTGTCCATTTTTTGACTGGATTATTTTCTTTGTTGTTGTTGAGTCTCATCAGCTCTTTGCAGATTTTTGTGATCAGTCCTTTATCATTAGTGTTGTGTGCAAAAATGTTCTCCCAGTTGGTGGGGTTTCTCTTTGTTTTTGTTATTGTCTCTTTTGCTGTGCAGAAGCTCTTTAATTTGATGTAGTCCCAGCTGTTGATCTTTGTCGTCACTATCACTGCTTTGGGTGATGTGTCTGTAAAGATGTCTTTGATATGCAAATCATGTAGTGTTTCGCCTGTATTTCCTTCTATGTATTTTATGGTTTCAGGTCTTATGTCTAGTTCTTTAATCCATTTTGAGTTGATTTTTGTATATGGTGTGAGGTAGTGGTCAAGCTTCATTCTTTTGCATGTAGCAACCCAGTTTTCCCAGCACCATTTATTGAACAAACTTTCTTTGCTCCAATGCATAGTCTTTGCTCCTTTGTCAAATATTAGTTGACCATAAATCTGTGGGTTTATTTCTGGATTTTCTATTCGATTCCATTGGTCTGTATGTCTGTTCTTGTTCCAATACCATGCAGTGTTGATGATTATGGCCTTGTAGTAGAGTTTGAAGTCTGGGAGTGTGATGCCTCCATTCCCTTCTTTTTTTTTCAGGAGAGCTTTGGCTATTCGGGGTTTTTTTGTGATTCCATATGAATTTCATCAATAATTGTTCTATTTCTTTGAAGAATGACATTGAAATTTTGATTGGAATAGCATTGAATCTGTATATTGCTTTTGGTAGGATGGCCATTTTAATAATGTTTATTCTCCCAATCCATGAGCAGGGGATGTTTTTCCATTTCTTTGTGTCTTCTTCTATTTCTTTTAACAGTGTTTTATAGTTTTCTTTGTATAGGTCCTTTACCTCTTTTGTTAGATTTATTCCCAAATATTTGATTTTTTTTGTTTCAATAATAAAAGGGATGTTTTTTTTATTTCTTCTTCTTCAGATTTATTGTTTGTATATAGGAAGGCTACTGACTTTTGCATGTTGATTTTGTATCCTGCCACTTTACTGAACTGATTGATGAGTTGAATTAGTTTTTCTGTGGAGTTTTTGGGGTTCTCTATGTATATTATCATATCATCTGCAAAGAGTGATAGTTTGACTTCTTCTTTTCCTATTTGGATTCCTTGTATGTCTTTCTCTTGTCTTATTGCTCTGGCTAGGACTTCCAGTATTATATTGAAAAGCAGTGGTGAAAGTGTACATCCTTGTCTTGTTCCAGATCTTAATGGAATTGCTTTCAGCTTTTCACCATTGAGAATGATACTGGCTGTTGGCTTGTCATATATGGCCTTTATGATGTTGAGGTACGTTCCTTGTATCCCAAGAATTTCAAGGGCTTTTATCATGAATGGGTGTTGCACTTTGTCGAAAGCTTTCTCAGCATCTATTGATATTATCATATGGTTTTTATATTTCTTTTTGTTGATGTGTTGGATACCGTTGATTGATTTTCGGATGTTAAACCATCCTTGTGTCCCTGGAATGAATCCTACTTGGTCGTGGTGAATTACCTTATGGATACACTGTTGGATTCTGATAGCTAAAATTTTATTGAGGATTTTTGCATCCGTGTTCATTAGGGAGATTGGCCTATAGTTTTCTTTTTTTGTGTTGTCCTTGTTCGGTTTTGGTATTAGTGTAATGTTGGCTTCATAGAACGTGTTAGGTATTATACCTTCCTTCTCAATTTTTTGGAAGAGTTTGTGAAGGATAGGCACCAATACGTCTCTGAATGTTTGGTAGAATTCATTTGTAAATCCTTCAGGTCCTGGGCTTTTGTTGTTGGGGAGGTTTTTGATTACCATTTCAATTTCGCTAATTGTAATTGGTCTGTTTAGGTGTTCTATTTCTTCTTTATCTAGCTTTGGGTGATTGTAGAGTTGTAGGAATTAGTCCATCTCCTCTAGATTGTTGAACTTGTTTCCATATAACTGTTCATAGTAGTTATTAATTATTCTTTTGATTTCTGCTGTGTCCGTTGTGATTTCTCCTCTTTCATTTATTATCCTATTTATTTGTGCTTTCTCCCTTTTTGCCCTTGTGAGCCTGGCTAGGGGTTTATCTATTTTATTTATTTTTTCAAAGAACCAGCTCTTGGTTTCATTGATCTTTTGGATTGTTTTTTTAGTTTCAATTTCATTTATTTCTGCTTTGGTTTTTATTATTTCTTCTGCTGGTTTTGGGGTTTTTTTTGTTGTTCTTTTTCTAGATCTTTGAGCTTCGAGATTAAGATGTTTCTTTGAGTTCTTTCTTGTTTTTTGATGTGAGCATCTATTGCTATATATTTTCCTCTTATTACTGCTTTTGCTGCATCCCATACATTTAGGAAATTGGTGTCCTCCTTGTCATTCAATTCAAAGAATTTTTTAATTTCTTCTTTTATCTCCTCGTTAGTCCAGTGGACTTCCAGTAGTGTGGGTTTCAATCTCCACGAGGTAGGAGAGTACCTTGCCTTCTTTTTATGGTTTATTTCTAGTTTGATGCCTTCATGGTCAGAAAAGATGGTTGGTATGATTTCAATCTTGGTGTATCTGTTGATGTTTGTCTTGTGCCACAGTATATGATCGATCCTAGAGAATGATCCGTGTGCGCTTGAGAAAAATGTACACTCAGATTTTTTGGGGTTTAGTGTTCTATATATGTCTGTTAAGCCCAAGCACTCTAGATCCTTATTTAGAGCTTTAGTGTCTTTACTTATTTTTTGTCTTGTTGATCTATCCATTGTTGATAGTGGTGTGTTGAAGTCTCCCACTACGTATGTGTTTTCTCTGATGTCTGTTTTCAGAGATGCCAATAGTTGCCTGATATATTTTGGTGCTCCTTCGTTTGGTGAATATATGTTAATGAGTGTTATTTCTTCTTGAAGTATTGTCCCCTTGATCATAATGACCACTGGGGTCTCTTTTTATCTTTTTAAGTTTGAAATCTGTTTTATCTGATATGAGTATAGCTGTTCCTGCCTTCTTTTTTGGTCCATTTGCTTGTAGAATTGTTTTCCATCCTTTAACTTTGAGTCTATTTTTATCTTTTGCAGCTAAATGTGTTTCCTGGAGACAGCAAAAGGTTGGGTTTTGTTTCTTTTTTTTTTTTTTAATTTTTTAAATTTTTTTTTTTAACATTTTATTGTTATAGTCCCCATACAATTGCAGCCCCCCCCATTCTGACCCCAATCCCTCCCCTCCCGCCCCCGCCCCCCTAAAAGTGTCTCTGGTTCATAGTTTTTTGTTGATTTTGATTTTCACTTTCTTATATTCATTTTCCTGGTCCCTTATTTAAGTTTTCTAGATTCCTGCTATGAGTGAGACCATCCGGTATTTTTCTTTTTCTTTTTGGCTTATTTCGCTGAGCATGATCCCTTCCAGCGCCATCCATGTTGCTGCAAATTGCATGTGTTTATCTTTTTTGAATGCTGAGTAATATTCCATGGTATATATGTACCACATCTTCTTGATCCAGTCATCTATTTTTGGGCATTTGGGCTGTTTCCAAAGCTTAGCTATTGTAAACAGTGCTGCTATAAACATAGGGGTGCAGGTGTTCTTTGGAATTGATGTTTCTGTGTCCTTTGGGTAAATACCTAGGAGTGGAATTGCTGGATCATATGGAAGCTCTATGTTTAGTAGGTCCAGAAATCTCCACACAGCTTTCCACAGTGGTTGGACCAGTTTGCACTCCCACCCATCCTGCAACTCTGTGTCTTTTTATTGGAGTTTAGTCCATTTACATTTAGAGTTAGTATTGATATGTTAGCATCTGTATTTGCCATTGTGTTTGTCTTTCCTTTGATTTTATTTATTTATTCTTTTTTGTTTGTTTGTTTTGTTTTTTTTAATTAATAAATTTTATTTTTATATTCCCCATACAATTGCAATCCCCCCATTCTGACCCCAATCTCTCCCCTCCCGCCCCCCACCCCCCAAAAAGTGTCTCTGATTCATAGTTTTTGTTGATTTTGATTTTCACTTTCTTACAGTTATTCATTTTCCTGGTCCCTTATTTAAGTATTCTAGATTCCTGCTATGAGTGAGACCATCCGGTATTTTTCTTTTTCTTTTTGGCTTATTTCACTGAGCATGATCCCTTATTCTTTTAATAACTTTCTTTGGCCTTCTTTTGTTGTTATTCCTCCCTCTGAGGTTCTGGCTTTAGGACTCCTTATAGTATTTTTTGGAGTGGGGGTTTAGTCGTAATAAAATTCCAGAGTTTCTGTTTGTCTGGGAAGGTCCTTATTCTTTCTTCAAAGAAGAAGGAGAGCTTTGCGGGATAGAGTATTCTTGGTTGGCATCTGTTTTCTTGGAGTCTGTTGACTATGTCCCTCCACTCTCTCCTTGCCCGTAGTGTTTCTTCAGAGAAGTCTGATGTCAGTTTGATTGGTTTCCCTTTGAATGTTATCTGTTTCTTCCCTCTTGTTAGTTTCATTATTTTTTCCTTGTCTTGGATTCTTGGGAGCTTTACTATTATGTGTCTTGCTGTATTTTTCCTTTCATCATGGAAGTTTGGTGTTCTTCTTGCTTCTTGTATATCAATTTTCAGATCCTTCTTCGCGTTTGGGAAGTTCTCTTCAATTATATCCATGAATATTTTCTCTGTTCCTACATCTCTCTCCTCTCCTTCTGGGATTCCTATAACTCTTATATTTCTTTTCCTCATGGAGTCAGATAGTTCCCGAAGTCTTTCTTCGGTCTTTTTCCTTCGTACTTCTCCTTCCTTTTCTGTTTTAGTTCTTTTTATTTCTGTGTCTTCAAGAGTACTTATTCGTTCTTCCATTTCATCTATTCTGCTTTCATTGCTTTTCCCAGAGTTCTTTAGTGTCTCCATTATTTCTTTGATCTCCTGCATTTCTTTTACTTCCCTCTTTAGGGACTCAATTTCATTCTTCTGGTCATTAATTATTTTCCCCTTATCATTGTTTTCCTTTATGACTTCTGTCAGTTTTTTAATCACAGCAATTTTAAATTCTCTATCTGGAAGGCTCAGAAGTTCTTCCAAGTTACTGTCGTTGCAATCTGGTAGATGGTTTTCTTTTTGCGGTGTGCTTTTTTGCTGAGGAGTTGCTGGGTTGCATGTGGTTTTTCTACTCCCTACTGCCTGTTTTCTAATTTGCCGTATTCCTTGTGACACTGTGTTGCTGGGCTGGCCGGCATCTTGGGCTACCTTCCCAGCTCACCACTGGCTCCTCTGGGGAATTTCTGCTGGGTTCACAAGTCTCCAGCAAAGAAAGGTCCCTGCTGCAAAATGGCGATGCGGGAACGCGCTCCCCTGCACGCCCGGTCTGCCCCAGTGGTGGGTGCTGCTCCCCTCTGGGCTGGAACTGCAGGCTAGAAGGTGCCTGGCATGGGCAAGCCTCCCAGCTTACCTCTGTCTCCACGGTGAGCCTTCTGCTGGGTTCACACAGTCTCCAGCAAGAAAGGTCCCTGCTGCAAAATGCCGGTGCCGGGGACGCGCTCCCCTGCACAATATTTTTTTTTTAATATTTATTTTTTTAAAGCGTCTAAAATGGGGACCTCCCTTGTGGCACAGGTGGTTGAGCACAGTGCTGTGAAGCTGTCCTCAGCCTCTGCAGTGCCGGTTCGATCCCCACTGGCCTTGGAGCAACCCACATGGCGAGCAGACCTCTCCTGTCTTGCCCTCTGCTCCCCTCAGCAGTGTATATTGTCAGTCTGCCTGTTCTTCTCCCTGCTTTGTCTCTGGTGAATCCTCTCACCCTCCTACACATCTAGCCTGTACCCTGCTTCTTGTATAAATAAAATAAATCTTAAAAAAAAAAAACACCATTTTTTTTAAACAAAGCATCTTAACTGATATGACATGTATGGGCAAAACATTGTTCAGTCGGCCTGTTGCACTAGGGATTCATCCTTATGATTGCTCTAGATAGAAGTTATTGATTATTGAGGAAAAAAACTACAGTAGAAGTTAAAGGAATTTGGGGTTTTTACGTAGTATTGTTACCCTTATGGAGCTCTAACCTTTAAGTCTTCTTTGGTGTATGAACTGAATGAAGCTCTCTGCTACCTGTGGCCATTTGGTATAGACTCCTGTATTTTAGGTAGCCCTACATATTACTGGTTTTTTTTTTCCCCAAAGGAAAAATAAGTTTTCTACCATCAAACCCCAATATGAAATTTCTCCAACAAATTTCAAGTCAGAAGAGCTGTCAATACCATTGTCTTGAGCTCTCTTTGTGTTGTATCATATGCTCAAACTACAACATTAATGAGTGCAGAGGGGCCTAATGACTCAAGGAGTCCTCTGTGTGTCACTCCTCTGAAGTAAGGATATTCCCCACCCATTTTTGCTGCGATGGGCAGCAGCAACCACCACAGGGTGGAGCATATATTTAAATAAGTATTCTTGTATCTAAATGCTCAATCTAAGTTTCGTCTTTTCATAGTTTATTCAAATGTCCTCCATCTTGGCATTCTGTTTTCATCCATTATTTCCAGATGTTCCATGCTTTCTAGTTTTCTATTTCACAGACCATGTTTTGTTGGTTTTAATCTTTTTCTTATGCCTGTATTTGTGGATCCTTGAAACAGTCTCAGAAATGAAGTCATTCTTTAATTTTTCTAGGTATCTGTTGGGGAAAGCTATCAAGAGAATGTGACCGCCTGCTGACCTGCCAGCTGGACCTGGGCAATTGGAGGCTTCTTACCCCTCCCCTCTTCTTGGAATGTGTATTCCACTTGCCTTCCCTGCTCCCAGTGTTGAGACCATCTGGTGTGCACGTGATTAAATCCAGTTAAAACCTCTTTATAAACTTTTAAGATTTGGCATGCAGGTATGGAAAACTCTCTTGTTTGGGGGCCACCCAAGACAAGGCCTCTTGCTATTAAATCAACCACCTCCCAATGTGGTGTAGTCATCGTTCTTCATTGTCTCTCCCAGCTCTCTGTGTTTCAGATCACATTTGGGACATTCCTGAAGTTGCCACCCAACAGTATCTTTTGGGGTAACTAAGTGTGGCTTTTAGAAACCAATAGGAGCATTACTTTAATTTCAGGTTTCTGGAAAAACGTTAACAGTCATTCTTGCACTACTTTTATCTCTGTTTTACATTTATTTCACTTTTGGCCAAAAATGTTTTTGATACTTGGTATCCTTCTTTATTGGTTATGCTATCATGTACATACTTCTTTTACCTTATATAAATAAGAGGGAAATATATGAAACTTGTCTTGAACAAATATTTATATCAATCCTGGTAACTCATTGGAAAATTCCTCTAGGAACAGTTAAGTTGCTATTAAAGTTTCCCCCCCTAAATCATCCATGTTATATATTCATCCTAATAACTTCATTTGTTTTAGTTTTTATTATCCCATTTTAATCTGCTTAGGGTAACTTAGATAGTAATGGGCTTTAGTTGCTATTTTTCTCCACTTTCTATTCCATTTTGTAGTTAGATTGCCTTTAGGTCAAGTTTTGTTGTTACTCAGCTCCTGTGAATTCTTAGCATTCTTTTATAGAGTTATGCCTTGTGTCAGAAAAAATTTATAAAAAAATCTGTTTTTTCATATTGTCCCATAAAATTTTCTTTGGATGGACTGAGGCACCAAAGTTCTTAAGGAATTTAATGACTATTTCACCTTGTTGATTTATTGTGACTTTTTGGTTATTGGAGAATTTCCATTCTTCCATCAGCTCATCGGTGTGGTCACATGGAATTGAAAAGCATATTTAACTGCTTCATTGCTCCATATTGTGTGACAAAAGTCACAGGTCCTTGACATTCCAGACAACCAATGATGTACAAATGGCTTGTGTTTTCAGAGCCTGAATATCAGCTGGTTATTTGATATGCATTTCCCCATGGAAACAAAGTTAAGAGAAGCACTTATGTTTCTAGGTATTTCATAAAAGCCGTGTCACACGGAAAATAATGCAAGTTCTGTACATTGCAATGAATAAGAACAGAATATTCTAATACCGGTAACTCTTACATAGCCAGAAAAGCAACACAATTGAATAAGAAGCTTTTTAAAATGTATGTCAAATGCCAAATGTCAAGGAAAAACAAATTTAAATAGATGAGGATATAGGTGAATACTCTAATTGATTCAAGCAGGAGCAATGGAAGGACAAATGGCACTCATTATATCTATTTCCCTTTAAAATCATCAGTTTGACACTTTGAAAAAATATTTCAATAAGCATAATTTTTAATCAGGTAAAAAATTGTTAATGCTGATTTAATAAGAAAGTTTTAATAAATGGACATCATACTTCTTTTTTCCTCTTGAGATAGTTGTATGAAAGATACTTTTGACTTTATCACGACTTTAGTTCCCTTCAGTTCTCATCAATTGAACAGACGAGTATTGATTGTCTACTCAGTTGTAGGTGCTGCTCTAAACTCTGGGGTTACAGCAGCAAAAAAGAGAAGAAAAACATTTTGTTGACTGGTTTATAAGCAGACTGAAGAACATCTATGGGATGGATTTTCCTGTGGAAAAAGGAGAAGGAAGAAAATTACCGGAGACATGAATGTGAGATAGATTTCTTTATCTTTTTTGCTATAATACTAATTTTTTTTAGATTGAGGTAATAGTGTGTATTAGAAGTATAGAATCTACCCCCTCAGGTGTTTTTACCACACTGCACTCAATACCAAGATACCCATGTCCACCACCAAAATCCATTTTTCCCATCCCTACCTTGCTCTTGCTTCTTCAGTTCAACATTAGTAGAGGTAAGGGGCCATTTTGGAAGACTGAATTTAGAAACTATAGCAAGATAACTATAGGAAAATGATGGACTGATTTGGCAGAATTTTCAATCAGATAAATTCCGTGGTTTCAAAATGTAAATTATAAGGGATAATTTGACAAATGTCCAGAGGTTACAATTCAGATCTAATTCTTTACACTAAAATGCTATTATAAATTTTATAATGTGATAATTTGTGATTACAAGTTGTCTAGTATATCTGGAGGGCAGAATTGGAGAGTTATGTAACTGCACTCCAGAACAGTAAGTGAATAAAGAAGAGGCAACTCTGAAGGCGGGAGAGCAGTACTTTACAAACTGACAGCTTGCTTACCCCATTGCTTTGAGTTTCATTTATCTTTATTGACATAATCCTATTTTTTAAAAAAGATTTATTCATCTATGCATATAAGAGCTGGGGTACAGGCCAGAGATTGGGGGGGATGAGAGGATTCACCAGAGATAGTGGGGGGACAGAACAGGCAGACCAACTGAAACACACTGCTGAGGGGAGCAGCAAGTGAGATAGGAGAGGTGGGAATCTCTCTGGCTGGCCGGGTATCGAACTTGTGCTGCAGAGGCTGCGGATTGTCTCACAGTGTGGTGCTTAACCCCTTGCGCCGCCAGAGAGGCCCTATTCCTACCTATTTTTACTTTAAGGAGTCACTGACATCTGTTTTAAATGTATTTAAAAGAATGAAGATTCCCAGTTCCTCCACCCCTAGAAAGAAGGTTACACTACACATAATTCTTTTTAAAAATCAGAAGGGGGCCCAGGGGTTAAAAGCAGAGTCTGGTGGGACAACATTGTAAAGAACACAGTCACTTCTTAGCTGTGTTGTGTGACTTTGGGCAAGTTACTTAATTTTTCTGGGCCCCAAAATTCTTCACATGTTAAAAGGCATAATAATAGTATCTAGATAATTGGGTTACTTTGGAAATTGAACAAGTTAATATTTGTATAACTCTTAGAAAATGCCTGGTTTCAAGCAGTGTTAGCATTAAAAAGGAAAACAAAATTAAATTTTATAAAAATTCCTGCAATATTTAATTAAATTAAGGAAAATAGTAGCAAACGTTGCTGCAGACATTTACCTTCAGAAAAATTCTTGTAACTGCTTGTGTTCATGTAAATAGTTAGAAGCTGGCTCAGCCACTGAGGGGGCTCCATCCACCCTCAGCACCCACTGTTAGAGGAGCTCAAAGCCTGTTGCAGCTGAACCTGGCTTCCCTTCAGCACCTGGGGGAGGCCAAATTTGTTGATAGCATGTTACTATAAAACCATGTTAGAAATGCTATTATCAGCACTCTCAGTCTTCCTCAAAGATGGCGATGATTTTATGTCTGTGTGGATTGAACTGAATTTATTTTAAGTAGGTCCATAGAGGGAAAAAAAAACTTAGAATATTTCCTTACTTCTTTGGAGGGCTTCTTTCTAGCAGTTTGTCAGGAACACAAAAACCATCCATCTCTTTAGCCAGATCTGGCCTCATGTAAGTCAGTAATGGAGACGAAGTTCATCCCTGGGGCATTTCCCACCTGGGTTTTAAACCCCCAGTCAGAGTCCCGTCGCCACACATGCCCCATCCTCAGCTTTGGTTTCAGGAATTTGTATTTGAACTTATTTTAAACAGATAAATGTCAGATGCCCAATGTACAGCCCTCCCCTCCCCCACATGTGAAAAGTCTTCCTCTGTCTGCACTTAGATAAAATATGACACCAGCTCTAAAGTGATTTAGCAAGAAGGCCACTAATTATGAAATGGACAACAAATGTGATTTTTAAAAATCATAGTTGGAGGAGGAGAAGTGAATAAAAATAAGAGCAACAAAATAGTAGGCATCTAAAGCATTAAAGACATAGGGAAAGAATGGGAATAGATAAGAAAGTTAACTACTTTTGTAGTCAGTGTCATGAGAAGCGAGTTGAAAGGGGTCAGATTTAAGGAAGAAGAATCCAATGACTGATTTAGGAAGTCATTTGAGTTGGGGGAGTTCTAAATGGCCTTAGTCATTAGCCACATTGAGATGACAACATGCTCAGTCATCCTGGGGGTGTAGCAGAGTCATTAATCAGTACAGGATGTGTCTCACATTGTTGGTCAGGCAGGCTCTGCCTACTTAGCCAGTTAGGCAAAGGTCAGCACCATGGATAGTCAAAAATGATGCTTACTGCATGGACTTCAGAGAGAAGCAAAATGAACCTAGGTGTTTAGAGATGGACTGAAGTTTATTTTTCCAGCCTTGACTCTAAGACTAAGTCTTTTTGATTCTGTCTATATTCAAAAAACAGCAGAACATTGTTGAGCATCTCCCATGTGCCAGTCACATTTATTAGTACTGGAAAATGACAAAGGAGTAAGAAATTTCTTTGTCCTCAAGAAATTTGCTACCCTCTGGATAAACTAGAAATTTTAAAAAAAACAATAGTAGTTAATACTTACTGCTTAATTGCTATGTGTTAAACTCCTAATATTAATTGCTATGTATATAAGTCATTTTTTTAGTTCTCTAAACATCTTTATGTAAGAGGGATTATTATATCATCAATGAAGAGGCTGAGGCATACAAAACTTTAGAAACTTAAAGTCATATAACTTATAAGAAATAAAGCCAGAACTTATATCCAGTCTGTACTGATTACAGAGATATGCATAAAGTAAAGGAGGAACATGTGGGAGATACATCTGAATCAAATGTAGGATTGAAAAGGGGGAGACATTCAGGGACATTGTATAGCAGAGGTGGTATTTGACAACTTTTTTTTTAAAGATTTATTTATTTATGCGTACAAGAACTGGGGTACAGGCCAGAGGTGTGGGGGGTGAGAGGATTTACCAGAGACAGAGCGGGGAGCAGAACTGGCAGACTGACTGAAATACACTGCTGAGGGGAGCAGCAGGCGAGCCAGGAGAGGTCTGCTGCACCATGTGGGTTGTTCCCTGGCCAGGGATCCAACTCGTGCTGCAGTGGCTGCGGACAGCTTCGTAAGTCACGTCTTAACCCCTTGCGCCACCAGGGAGGCCTGCATTTGACAACTCTTGAAGAACAAAGAGAAATCAGTCATGGAGACTGTGCAGTGAAGGCAAAGTATATTTAATCTTACAGTGCTGGGCCTGTTGGAAGTCTAAACCCATCAACTGTCCTTCCCATTCTTCAGATTCTAAATAGTGGGTAGTAGATTCAAGGAACTCAATGAGGATCAAAGTGTGAGGTTTACCTAATTCCTTCCAACGGACAGGGCTCCCTGGTAAAGGCTTGGAAAACATGAGTAGAACCAGAGAGTATGGGAGACAGCTTATGTTGCTTTTGCATTCCTGTACCTCAAGGAACAAAGTGGGAAAGGAGCACAATGGCTGCGGGGGGTGGACTGTAGGTGTTTTGGTTGTGGGTGTGAGGTGGTAACAACACCTGAAGAGTAGATCCTACACCTCTAAAACACAGTGATGTCAACCAGAGTTACCTGAATAAAAAAAATTAAAAATTTCTATTCCAGTGTAGTTTCTGGATATAAGGTCAATATTCTATAAGAAATACATTTAATACTAAAAATCCTCACTGAAATATTAACAAAATAAAATTTGGTAATATATATCTAAGAGGAGGGAAAAAGTAGTGAAACCAGGTATCTTTTCATGTGCTTATTGGCCTTTGTATAACTTCTTTGGGAAAATATCTATTCAAATCCTTTGCCTATTTTTCATTTTGGGTGTCTTTTTGTTGTTTGTATGTGTTTATATATTCTGGACACTAGACCTTTATCATATGTATAATTTTGTATAATGAAGAATTGGACTGGCCTTTCTCCCAACTTCCTACAGGTCACTTCTAAACTCTTGGGATTTCACATTGACAGTGGTGTCTTTTTTAAACATGGTGGGTCACTCAGACTCACTCAGTAGTTTGTGCTAATGAGGGGCTCACAAGGGATCGGGGCTCCATATACTTCATGAACCACTTTGACAGGAAGTATTGGATCTCATATGTCTGTTATTGACTTAGTGAGATTATTTTCCTTTCCCAATTATACATTCAAGTTTAGAGATATAAAAATTACATTTAATAACAATGAGTTAGCAATTAGTTAATATGGTAGCTTCACCACAATTCCTCAAACTTGCATTCAATTAATTAAACAAGGAGACCATTAGACTGAGCTGGTGCTAATAGCTTAGCAACCTACGTAAGCAAAACAAAACCTAAGTGAGTAAATGTCAAGGTAAAGAAATCATAAACCTAAGGACAATCAATCACAAATAACCAATGAGGCTTTCCTAAACAATGCAACCACTTAAACTATAGTCAAATAATTCCCTTGTTTTGCTTCTATCTCCCTGACTTGAATCTACTTTTGGTTAATTGAAATCTTAAAATTTTAAATATGCTTCAGTTTTTCTTTTAGCAGTTCCCCTTTATTCAGTTTTTGTCACCTCTGAGCTTTCTCAATACAGATAAAAAAACTCAAACTTTAAAAGCTCTTTCGATTTTTAAGGTAACTCTGGAATACATTTTTTGTATGCTTGTGTGATCTACCCTTTTAAATTATAAAGTTGGACTTCAATTTCTGTTATATAGTAATTCCTTATTATAGAACATTATGACAAGTAATATACACCTCTTTTTTTCATGTAACATATTGGTTGAATCACAGATGCAGTCAGCCTGTAACCTAAGTAGAATATATTTTATCTCTTTTTGCTTCTTAGATCCTTGATATTCAACAGCATCAAATTTCTCTATAAAAAAAATAAAGCCTCTGTTTATTAGGAGAAAAGATGACTTCATTGGGTTTAGAAGGACAGCGTTTTCTACCTTGAACTGACATTTAGAGCTGTGCTCCTTGCCCTGATGTGTCCTGTTCCTTTTGGTAAGCTACTCAATACAATGATAATATTTTGAACACTGAGTCTTCTCAGTACAAAGTTAGAAACTGTCAGTTTAGGTGCACAAAGCAGTTTAGACTGAAGATTGCAATGGATTTGTGTGAATTTGCCAGTCATCTCTCAAAGATGGAGGAAATTAAAATAAAAATACTGCAACAAACTGGCCATAAGAAAATCCCAACATTCATATTTAACATTTCTGAGAGATCACTAGAACCAAGGCAATGTAGAGGAACTTAAACTTTTAAAAGAACCCTCTATTATTAATCAGTTATTCCTATAGGAGATGATTGCTAGTGACTTTTATTCTTCATTATTTTGATACTAACTTTTTGTTTGCTTTTTTGTTTTTTGTTTGCTTATATAATGAACATCTACTTTTATAATTAGAAAACTTAAGCTATTTCCATTTTAGAAGAACTGAAACATTTATCAATGGGAAAATTCCTTGCTGTGATTTCCATAATACAAGTTCATATGAGGCATAATGGAGTAAACAAATGCTTATTACTGACAATATGATTTAGTGGCTGTGCATTTTAAAATGGGTATGAAATAGTGTTTGCCTGCTAAAAGACCATGTATAGTATCACTCTCCTCACATGCATTATCTTGGGCTAGTCACCCAATCTCTATGAGTGTCAACGACCTAGCTCATAAAATGGAAAATCCTTACTTTGTAAGGAGGTTTAAAGCACTCAGTAAAATGCCTAACTTTTAGAAGCTATTTTAAAAATGGACTTACTTCATTCTGACTGGGAAAGAAGAAATGTTTTGTTTGTTTACTTATATGACATAATGTAGAATTTCACCCAACATTTGGATCCGGACACTACTTCTTCCTTTATTTAATGTTACAGGTTTTCTAGACAATATTTTTTTCTCATGAAATTCTTGACAAGCATTGTAAAGAAAAAAAGTTAAACTGTATCACTGATGACATGGAGCTGCTCCTTCAGTAGAGATTTACAGTGACATATCTGGGTTGTGCATTGATCCAGTTTGCATGGAGAGAATAGCAAGTTTCCAAATGGTGATGCATCTGTCATAGGGCTGCCTAGTGCCTGGTTTTTTTGTTTTTTTTTTTTTCTTTCTATTGTTCCTGAGGCTGGAAGATCTGAGCATCATCAGACCTGGAGTGGAGCAAGACTGTGCTAGATGGAGAAGATGATGAGGAGGCAACTGATGTGGGAAAGAGACAATAACAGCAGAGTAAAGGGTCAACCCATACACATAAATTGTGTCTAAGATACTGGTGCTCGCTGCTTTGGGAACTACAGAAGAAAAATAAAGAGAATGCTCTTCAAAGAACTTAGTCAGGATGGGCAAGAGGATAAGGTGCATGAATTAAGTTGAGGTCAGAGTTAAATATCATCACTAAGTAGTAGTTGATAATTAAAACAGATTGAATACAGTTGGTTTATAGAAACAGCTAGGGAGAGCAAGAGGAAAGAGAGAGAACTGTGGACTAGAGGGCTTGGCAAAGCTTCACAGAAGAGATGGAGTTGGATGAATGGTGTATGTTCAAGCAGCCAAAGGAGAGCTTTTGCATGAGAGCAGGGTTGTCAGAGTGTGTGGGGTAAAGATGTCAGAAGCTCTGTGAGAGGAAGCAGTGGGATATGAGGTTACAGAGATATTAGGAGCATGAAACTTTGTGTGAATCATGGATCTCAGTTTTCTCATCTTGAAAGGATGGGGCATATGCCTCTCATACTCCAGAGAGTTCTAACTTTCTACGATCCTGACTGCTGACCTGAGGATAACAACTCATTGGACAAAAAGGAGATTTATTAGCTCATGTAACTGAAAAGGATGAGAGTGCATCTAGGGAAGCTTTGATAGAACTTACCCTATCTTCTGTCCGTCTATCTTGAAAGGTAGGTGTGATGAGGTGGCTAAGACTATAGGCTCCTCCCAGACTGCCAGGGTTCACTATTAGCTGTTATTTTTAGCTCTGTGTCAGTTTTCCCTCTAGACAAATGAATACAGCATTAATAGTACCTGAGTCCCAGGGTTCATGAGTGGAAGTCTTTGCAACAGTGTCTGGTATATAGTGGGGGCAAAAAAATGTTACCCGTTAGTCTTGACTCTGGTGGCTTACTCCCTCAGGATCTAACTTCATGGGGGCTTTTATACACAGAGAAGAGAGTGGCTGCTGGCCCCATGCTCCTTACTGTGAGGGGTTGGGGGGACACTGTAATTGGCTTCCTGAGAATTGTACGTTGGGATCCAGAGAGGAGCTTGGAGTGGGTCAAAACAGAGTGCTAGGCAAAGAGTTCCCACTACACCCATATCTGATACAAACAAGCCCATGGATAGCAAAGCTAAGGGGGCAAGGAAGAGAAGCTACCAAAAACTTAAGAGGCTTGTGGGAAAGTGACAAACCAGAATCCACCTAGTCCCTCCTCAGCCCTTTCATTCTGTGTCACTGTTAAAACCACATCTCAGAATATTCTGCGACCATTAAATAAAGGCTGTCATCTATTCCCCTTGGTGATGTTTTCATAGCAAATGGAGGTTGCTTCACAGTTAACAAATATGAAGCATCCACTGTATGCAAAGTGCCAGGCGCTGTAAGGGAAGCAAAACACAAAGAGAAGTGAAACGTGGTTCCTGTACATACAAACTTCTTTTCTTTATTTTTTTTTTTCCAACATAAGAGGTTTTTATTTGTTTAATTTTTTAAGATTTTTTTTTTTTAATGCTGGTAATGTTGGTTAACAAGACTGTATTTGTTTTAGGGGGTAGAGGTTGACACCTCTACCAATGTATGTTTTAATACCATGCTCACCACCAAAGCCCCAATAACCTTTGACCATGTTCCACTGGGCCCCCTGCCTCATTTCCCTCCACCCCACTACCCCTCTGGTTGCCTCAGTTTTTCAGTCGTATGTCGGGGGTTTATTTGGTTTTGTCTTACCCTTTGTTTTGTTTCCCTCTATTTCATATATGAGTGAAACCATCAGTATTTATCTTTCTCCTTCTGACTTATTTTGCTATATATCTTCAGTTTTGCATTATACCTTCAGTTCCACCCATGGTGTCACGAATGGCAAGGGTTCACCCTAATTTTTTTTTAAAGCTGAATAGTATTCCGTTGGGTAGATATACTAAGGTTCTTAAATACCCAAAGTTACTTGGATACAGTGTAGCTTGTGAAAAGCACAATCAGTGGATCCAGATATTCTTTTTAAGGGACGTACGTTAGAGAGGAAAGGACAATTTGGGTTGTCAGTTTTTCATTTTGAGAATAGTATTTTTATTAACCTAATATCTACAGTCACTATCATTTTATATGAAAAGTATATTATAATTCCTAAAATAAAAAGGGGAAATTTTTTGGAGTAAAGGACAGACCTTTACTTTTTTTTAAAGATTTATTTTTTTTCTCTTGATAAACAGGATTATTTATTTACTATTTTTTTAATTTAAATATTTTATTTTATATAATTCTTACATCTTTTTTCATCTTTGCACAATGTTTTCTTTTTCATTTTGGTTATATTCCCCATGCAATTGCACCCCCCCCCTTATTTTGACTCTAATCCTTCCTTTCTCCGCCCCTCCCTCCCTCCCCCCCTCCCCCCATAGTGTGTCTCTGGTTTATAGTTGCTTGTTGATTTTGATTTTTACTTTGTATTGATTAGTTTTTTCCTGGTCTCTTATTTAGGTTTTCTAAATTCCTGCTATGAGTGAGACCATCCGGTATTTTTCTTTTATTTATACAAGAACTGGGGTATAGGGCCTCCCCGGTGGCGCAGTGGTTGAGCGCTGGGTTGCGAGGCTGCCCGCGGCCTCTGCAGCGCTGGTTCGATCCCCGGCTGCTCCCCGGCCACCAGAGGAGGGTCCCACATGGCGCGCAGACCTCTCCTGCCGCCCGCTGCTCCCCTCAGCAGTGTACTTCGGTCCTTCTGCCTGCTCTGCTCCCCGCTCTGTCTCTGGTGAATTCTCTCACCCTCCCGCGCTTCTGACTGTACCCAGTGCATGTATAAACAAACAAACAAGCAAACAAACAAATAAATAAAGCATGCCTCTATAAAAAAAAAAATTAAAAAAAAAAAAGAACTGGGGTATAGTCAGCGGCACAGGAGGGTGAGAGAATTCACCAGAGACAGAGCGGGGAGCAGAACAGGCAGACCGACCAAAGAGACTGCTGAGGGGAGCAGCAGGCGAGGCAGGAGGTCTGCCACGCCATGTGGGTTTCTCTCTGGCGCTGCAGAGGCTGTGGACAGCTTCACAAGGTGGCGCTCAACCCGCTGCGCCACCAGAGAGGCCCCCTTTACTTTTTAATAAAGGCAATGGCACCACAAGCTAACGACATTTCAAAGAGGACCAATGAAACTCTTTATAAACCAAATGTTTTGAAGACCATGGTCTAAATGACTTCCTGAATGCCATTACTGCTGGATAACATATAGGCACATTTTTGCATTTTAAAAATAAAAGCCTGGCACAAATATAGGGATGTGCTATTGTTTCATTCCACTGCCAGAACAGCATCCTGCCAGTTCTTCTAATAGGAATACTCAGTGTGCCATGGCTCTTCAGGATAAGCTTACCATGGTGCCACTGAAGGAACTGCATGTGGCTCAGGAGAGGTGTTGCTGCTTCCTGTGGGACCAGCCCAGAGTTAATCAGAGAAGATCTTTTGATAAAGGACTTTGAAAAATAATAGTTTCCTTTTCTTGTCCATTGCAATGATCTGGAATGGAAAATGCTCAAAGGATACTGTTACTATGCCACATAGCAAAATTAGTAATAACGTTTCAGTGGGATCTCAATGATTAGAAATTAAGAATTTTGTGTACTGTCTCAGTATCTCTTCAATTGTATTAATTCTAGTCAGCAAAACTCTTCAAATACACTGAAGTCCATTTTGTGTAAATTTGCACAAGTATAGTTTATTCTGCATCTTAATTTCAAAGCAATTTCAACATTTATCATAATCATTAAGACAACTGAGTACATTTTTAAAGTTTCTGTGATCCTTCAATTTTATTACCACAGTAATCTGACAAATTACAGTAATGACACATGGAATGAAACCAAGAGATCATGAGTTGAAATTCAGCTTTTTAACTTCCAAAATGGCATAAAAAATCAGGGGTGGGGTTATCTTCAGAGTTGGTACAATTTTTCAATTTTCTGATGCTATTAAAAAATAAGGTTTAAAGTATCTCCAGGGATAGTTCCTGTTCCCAGTCTATAACCTAGCTTCCTTGTTCTCTCCTCCAATTATGGCCTGTGCCAATTTGTATTTGAGATTAAAATAACATAAATATAGATGTACTCTGAGTGAAAGCCTGCTATGCTTACCAACAAGAGCTAATTTTGTCATAAATAATGATCACAGTGATAGATATCAACAACCACAACACCAGAAGAGTCATATAAATAAACGCATTGACAGTAACTTCACACAACGTATGCAAGCAAAGGCAAATAAAAGTAAATGAAAACACATAAGCAACACAGTATAAAAACTCACAGCCTCGAGTATTCTAAAGTTATTTCTTTTACCAGTCTAGGGCCTAAGGATTTTTGAGGCTTTTTTGTTGGTTCACACTACAGATTGCTACTACATAGAGACCACAATTTTATAAAATGAGTGTGCATTTCAGGGCTAATTTTCATATTTGATGCCAGCACTCAAGGAGACCAGAGCTGTAATTTGAATGAAATATGACTATTGAATCCTACAAGAGAAAATGAAACTCCTGTGCCAACTGCCAGGCTCCAAAGTACAGCCTGGGGCAATGCCAGATGGTCCTTCCCAGGAAACTGAGCCTGTCCCCAACCTCGGAAGTCTTAATGAGTCTATCCCAGAGGAAATGCTTTATTATACACTACCATAAACGTTGTTAGAAATAATAAGGGTGGCAATGACTGGAGATTGATCAAAGGAAGGAGGCTGTTAAGATATAATTGAACTTCTGCTGTTTTTTTGGCATTTTGGTTAAGACCAGGGAATAATAGGGCAGAATTACGTGGATAGACGAATAATAGCTAACTAATGAATACATAGTATTTTCCCAGCACTGTGCTAAAATGTTCCATATGTTAATCCATATGATAACCGTATGTCATTATCATTGTCATCATCCCTGTTACAGGTGTGGGAATGAGTGGACACAATGCTGATGGGTTCTCAGGTATCAGCTCATAGTGTTGCCTGAAACCTTGATGAATGGCAGTGCCAGGATTTGAACCTTTTGTTTGATGTTAAAATCTGGGACTGAGATTATGAATTATCACATCATGATCATCCCTCGTTATTGTAGACAAAAGCACTATCTCAGATGTGCCTTCTTATTCAACATTAGTGAATAACATTAGGGAACTTCTCAACCTTGCTTTTGCTCCCCAGGTCCTTACTGGGTCTCATTCAGGCTTGCCTTCTTCAACTAAAATTACATATGCTGTGGTCTCAGCTAAAAACAGGATTATGTCCATGAATCTTTTAAAAAAAATGGCTTTAATGGTGATATATCTCTCTACCAAAAGAGACTTGTAACTTTTGTGCAGCTGTGGATGCATGACATCTAAACCTGGCAAAAATTAAAACCTAAAGTAAGCCAGGCCCTACAAATTCTAATATTATTTGGACAATTGAATTCCTACATACATTCTAAAAGGTGACAGGCAGGGTCAGATTAATAACACTGCTCAATGTAGGGCCTAGAGTCCACAGGATAGTTCTGAACATGAACTTATTAGCTTCGTCTTCCTTGATTCAATCTTTTTTTTTAAACTTTTTTTTAAAAGATTGATTGATTGATTGATTTATACAAGCACTGGGTACAGTCAGAAGTGCGGGAGGGTGAGAGAATTCACCAGAGCCAGAGCGGGGAACAGAACAGGCAGACTGACGAAATACGCTGCTGAGGGGAGCAGCGGGAGGCAGGAGAGGTCTGCTGTGCCATGCGGGACCCTCTTCTGGTGGCCGGGGAGCAGCCAGGGATCGAACTGGCACTACAGAGGTTGCAGGCAGCTTTGAAACCCAGCGCTCAACTGCTGCGCCACCGGGGAGGCCCTTCCTTGATTCAATCTTTCCCTGGCAAAGCTCCTCCTCAAAGTCAGGCTCCTTCTCTTTATGTTCTGGAACTACTAGAATTCTAGAGTGAAAAACAAGAACAAAAAGGATATTATTAAATATTCAAATCTTTTTAAATTTAACAATATTTAATAATACAGCTAACATGCATGGTGCACTTAGTCTGCAGACTAAGCATATGTAAATTATTGTTAATGACCTTTTCAAGGAAGTCTGAGATCTTGAGCAATTAATTCCATTGACTCATAGCCAGCAAGTGGCAGAGTTAGGAGTTGAACTTTGAACCTTGAACATGAATTTTTTTTACCCCCAGAATCCATGAGTCTAAAAGTTACCAAAGAGAGTCAACCTGGACCAGGCCCTATGCAACACCTTGTGAAGAAAATAAATGAATCAGCCACGATAGATCTTCAAAGACTCCATAATCTAACCTGTGATAAATATAAATACATGAAAGTTACAGACCACAAAATAGTTGATTCATATTTTAAGAGATGTTGCTTGGAATACAAAAGGGACCTACAGGTACATTTTTATCAATCCTAATTACAACAGGAGTTCAGAGGTTGAGGGAACTTTTGGCTCAGGCTAGGAGGCCTTAGGGAGAAGGCAGATTTCAATTGACCCTGCAGAAAGGATTGGGGTTACCAAGGAGTGGGGCTTTCCAGGTGAGAAAGGGCCAACCAGAGAGTTTAGATGAGTTCAACCCAGGCTGAACCCAGGGTTGAGGCCTGATTGGAAAAACTCTTGCCTGGCAGTTTAAGGAGCTTAGGTGTTATTCTCCACCTATAAGGTTTTGAGCAGCATATGGATACAAACACAATGATTCATTCATTTGCTTGATACTTAACAGAACGGCAACAGGACAATTGGTGAGATTTATCACTTATGTAGCGGCCCTGCATGTTTGTAAGTAAGCTTTTATTGAAGTATAACACACGTACAGAAAAATACACCCACTATAAGCACATAGGTTTTTTTTTTTAGAGGTTACATTGGTTTACAACACTGTATATGCTCTAGGGGACTATGTTCACACATCTTCAGGTGTATGTTACCATACCTACCACCAAAGCACCCATAACACTCCCCATAGCCCATTATTCCCCGCCCCATCCTCCCCCTCCACTCTCCCCATTAGGGAGCCTCAATTCCACAGTCAGAATTCTAGGGTGTGTTTGGTTTAGTTTTTTGTCTGTTCCTTTGTTTTGTTTCTTTATATTCCACACGAGTGAGGTCATTGGATATTTGTCATTCTCCTGACTTATTTTGCTTAGCATAAGCCCCTCCAATTCCATCTTTATTGTTGCAAATGGCAAGATTTCATTTCTTTTTAATACATCTTCTTTATCTACATATCTTTTGATGGGCACTTAGGTCGTTTCCATAAGCTAACTACTGTAAATAGTGCCACAATGAACATAGGAGTGTACATATCTTTTTATAATTGTGTTTTTGGAAACTGTGCAACCAGCAACCACATCATGATTCAGAAAATTGCCTATACTCTAGAAGGCTCTGTCATATCCACTTCCAATTAGTAGTTCCCCAAAGGTTACCACTCCCTTGATTTTTCTCACCATATACCAGTTTTGCCTACTCTTCAATTTCATGTAAATGGTATCATATACTACCTATTTTTCAGTGTTGAACTTCTTTCCACATCATGTTTGTAAAATGCATCCATGTTGTTTCCTATAGCTGTTCTTCATTTCATTGCTGTACACTATTCCATTGTATGAATATATCACAATTGAGCTATCTGTCCTAATATTGAGGGGTATTTTTGGTTGCTTCTAGTATGGGACTATCATGAATAATGTTGGTGTGGCACATTTGCCCTGGCACATTTTGCAAACATTTGACATTGAGGAGAGTCCCAGGTTATGAGTTCTGCCTCTCCAAAGTCGAAATCAGAATTGCTCAATTTTCTTGGCAGGATCAGTATGTGACTTAGACTTCACCAACTAGACATGCCCATCCATGACTTCAATGTGAGGAGAAAATCATGAGGAAGCTCCTGGTAAGACTGGCCAGGAGACTCTGAGCTTCCAGCCAGGGGGTAGTGGTGGTGCCTATGGGCAATACCTGCGATACTAGCACCAGATGTGACATATCCTGCCTCTGGGAAGTCCTGGGATGCCCCCAGATATTACCTGGCATCACACCCCAGACGGCGGGTCCCACCTCCAGGGGGTTAAAGGCTCACGGTGCTCCTTACCACTCCTTTCTCTTCATCTCTGTTCTCAATACTAGGATCTGTTTTCTCTACATGAAATCAAGTGTGTTTTTCTCAGTAGATTTTCATCTGTGAGAAGAGATATCCCTTATTTTGTAGGGTAAGTCGGGCTTGCAGTTGGAAAAACAAGAGAAAATGTCAGAGACCCCTCTGGAGAGCCAGGGCATGGCATGGCAGGCTCAAGGACCGCACAGCAAATTTTGCCAGAGGCAAATCAGAGCAAGGGTCCAGACCTGGGATTGGGCTGGGGGTGCACGCTCCCTTCTCAGAGTTCCTCAGTTGGAGGTAGACCAACTGCTCTGAGCATCTGAGTAATGGGCATAACCCTTCTTGGTGACCAGGAATGTGTCAACTTCAAATAGTCCACACTGATTTCCCCAAGAGTAACCACCTTTTCATTGCAATATCCTGATTTCTGCTTCTGGAAATGTGATCAACACAGGTATGAGGGATCACTCAGAGGGCAGGAAAAGGGAAGGTGGTTTTCTCCTGAGCTATTCTGGGGTGTGAGCTGCATGGCAATCTGTGCAATAGTAGGGGTGGGGCTTGTGCTTGGCAAAAGCTCTGGGGTGTCCCACTGCTAGTCACAAGAGCAGGTTCTGTCCCTAGAAGTCCAGACGCTCCTTCAACTCTATTTGAGCCACTCACCCTTGAGGCCAGACTCACCCCTGAGGCCAGGGGTGTCAGAAGTGAGTGCAGACAAAGCCTCATCTTATGAGAATTTATACTCTGAGGAAAAGATTGGGCAAGCACACAAAGAACTATCATATAAAGGAGAAAACGGAGAGTGATGTGCCCCAACAGGGCAGGGTTAGTGATTGCAAATTCTCTTACTTATATGTAAGAATCACATAGTTTCTTTGATGCTGTCGTTCACTATTAGCTGATTCTGAGCTTACCTCAGAGATATTGATCTTTTCCTATTGTATCACTCAAACATTATGATAGATAGAAAACTGAGAATGGAGACATCACACCTTGTTTAATCCAGAGGTTTGACAATGTCATCAACCTCCCCAGTCCCTTCTAAAACAAGTCTTTCCATTCTATTTTCTGTAGCATCAGCCTCAAGTCTGGCTCTCTTTGTGGTTACAAGATGACTACTGAGAGTCCAAAGGCTACTTGGTCCAGTGGGACTCGAAGGAATGTAGCTAGAACACCAGGTCCATCTCTGGACAGGAAAGTCAACTCAGAACACGTGTTTTGCTAGTGGTAGGTGAGTGGTGTCTTTTTCAAATATAAAATACACATTGTTATTCTTTGTATTTTTTTTAATTTGTACCAAAGCCTGCACAAATAATAATAACGCACACTTTAAAATTAGCTTTCCATACTACTTGAGAACTAAGCCAAGCAGTTACAGAATCTCATTTTATTTGCCTTAGGCAAACATATGCTACTCTATGTGTGTTTTTGACTCCGGCACATTTACTGTCTCAGAACATGAAAATTTTACTATTTAAAATAAAGTATGGAAATTTAACTGCCTAAAGATTTGATAATAAGCTGCAGCACGGTAAGCCTTCAGTCACCTGGTAACTTGCTGCTTCCACCCTTGGTACTCAAATGGACCTGAACCTTGAATGGGCTTGAGAACTGCTTTTGGGAACAAAAATTCATGTATTGGCACCCAGATTAGAGTGGGATAATGGGATTAATTAATCTCATTTCTGGGACTACGGGGTTTTTCAGAATGGAGGACTTTCAATGCCAAAACCAGGAAAGCCCTGGGCAACCCAGATGAGGCGGTAAAATTATAAAGACCAGACTGCAGGGGACAGGCAAAACTGAACCTCACAGACCATGTGCTCTGGCCCACCAGCTGCCATCTAGAAGGAGGGCAGGTTTAGCCAGAAGGAAAATGCCTCTCTGATTGGTTAGACTGGTGTTGGCTTTTTAGCCCACAGAGCTACAGGGTACAGATGAAATAACCAAATAGAAGAAGGAGATTGAGAATGAATAGGAAAGGTGAGAGTAGTGAGGACATGTTGGAAGAACACACACAAAAAAGGAAAGATATTCCCTGCTCATGGATTGGAGTAACAAACATTGTTAAAATGGTCCTCCTACCCAAAACAATATATAGATTCAAGCCTCCTCAAATTTGGCATTCCTCAAATAGAAAAAAACAATTCTGAAATTTACATGAAATCTCAAGACATCAAATAACCAAAGCAATCCCAACCACCCCCCCAAAAAAAAAGGAGGGCAGTATCATACTCCCAGATTTCAAATGATACTACAAAGCTATAGAAACCAAGCCAGAATGGTACTGGAACAAAAAACAGACACACAAACCAATAGAATTGAGAGCCCAGAAATATTAACCTGTGTATCCATGCATTCCCGTATATGTGTGTGGATGTAGATGCATATACATACATAGATCTGTGTGTGTATATATATATATATATATATATATATATTCCTATGTTTATTTCAGTCCTATTTACAGTAGCTAAATTATGGGAAAAGACAGAGGATTGGGTTCGAAAAATGTGTGTGTGTGTATACACACACTCAATGGATGGAAATGGAGTCGATAATACTAAGTAAAATAAGGAGAAACACAAATACCAGGTGGTCTCACTTATATGTGGAATATAGAGAAACCTAACAAAGGGTCAGTTAAAACCAAATCAATAATAAATTCTTGACATTTGGCTTCAGAATTGTGGCAACCAGAAGAGAAGTTTGGTGGAGTGGGAGTGGGGGGAAGGGTGGGACCCAATGAAACATGGTGGAGGATTATGGGGCACTGATGGTGGGCAGGGTGTGAAAATATCCATTTGTAGAGGTTTCACTTATAATCCCCAAAGTAGATACAATGATGTAAACCAACTTTACCTCAATAAAGATAATTTGGATAAAATTAAAATAAAAGTAAATAAATAACACACCTCAGGTAGACAGGACATCTATAGTCCATTTCGTGGTAACTGCCTGCTGAGATTAGTGCAACTCCTTTCCATTCTCTCCTAACCTGGATTTAAACTCCTACCTGTTGTTCAGTTTATAGATATTACAGCAATATTAACTCTTCAACATGTGTGAGCAACTATCAAATAACTTCTCAAGAACAAAGATAGAATTCCTACTTCTTTCCTTAAGCAACCGAAAAATAGGACAAGTGTGTCAGACAGTAGTTTCCTGACTTAAACAATAGGTAGTACAGGACTGTGATCCTTGAGTGAAGAAAGCATCTCATTTGATTAGCTTTACCAGTGCCCCAGCTCCATGCCTGAAGA
Organism: Talpa europaea; assembly: GCF_964194135.1. NCBI lineage: Eukaryota > Metazoa > Chordata > Mammalia > Eulipotyphla > Talpidae > Talpa > Talpa europaea. The sequence goes on along the minus strand of NC_140071.1, from coordinate 44,790,138 downwards.
GAGCTGTCAGCACTGAGAACACAAAAGAGGACTGGTAGCCTCACTGAGTTGAAGAGATGAGATTTCTGTGAAGCCAATGACTAAAATACACATGACAGATTGCTGGAGAGCAGACAGTTGCATAAAAAGAGAGCACTAAATCTGCAGAAGGGTCTCCTCCAGTCTGTAGCTTAGGCCTGATTAGCTCATGCATATGAGAATATGATGAAAACCAGGAAAAGAATATCCAGAAAGAAGCAGGAGAAAAAATCCCCCAAGTTGACACCGCTTGTTAGTAGTCAGAATGGTAAGACCTCCTAGCACATAAGGCATGAAGCAGAGTCCTCAGGTGGGTGGATGATATTAACCGTACACTGTTCAATCAGAAAACTGGCTGTTCTGAACCTACCTTTAAAAGCATAAAAGCAAATCTTATGGATCAAACCATTTTCAAGTTACTTACCTGAGTTCCAGAACAAAGTCAAAAATATTTAAAGGACTGTTATAGCAACCGACCAACTGACTAAACAAACAACAAGAATGACAGAACCCAAAAGGTAAAATTCACTGTATCTGGCTCTTAATCAAAAATGGCAAAGGAGAAGGCAAATGCAGCTCATAGGAAGGAAAAAATACCATCAACAAGGCAGACCCAGAAATGACATAATTTGTCCCACAAATTATGACAAATGACAAGATTAGTAGACAAGGACATTGAAACAGCTATTATAAACATACCCCATATGCTCAAGAAAGTAGAAGAAAGCATGAGCATGAGAAGAGGGAAAATGGAAGACAAAAATACCCAACCAAATCTTAGAAATGAAAAATACAATGTTGAGAGGAAAAATAGATGGGATGGGATTAACAGCAGTTAATACATATGAAGTAAAGTTTACAGCAGGAATGCAAGGTTTATTTTACACTGAAAAATAAGCTATTACCTCACCACAATGAAGAATTAAAAGAAAAACCATAAAAATACAAGAAAAAATCTGTTAAAATATAACATCAAGCAAAGTTAAAATAAAATCTGTCAATAAATTAGAAATAGCTGAAAATTTGTTCAGCTTGATAAAGGGCATCTGTGAAAAACCCACAGCTAACATTATAATCAATGGTGAAAAAAATGGGAAACAAACAAGGATGTGCCTCCTCACCACTTGTCTATTTAACAGTTTTTTCTGTAGGTCTTTGCCATAACAAAAGGGAAAGCATATCATATTGATATGAAAGGAAAAATAAAACTATCTTATTAACAGGTGACTTGACTATGGAAAAAATTTTGAATAATCTATTGAATGGTTTCAAAAACTCATAAATGAATGTAGCAAGGTTGCAGGATACAAGATCAATATTTCAACATCAATTTTATTTCTATATACTATCAATGAACAACCAGAAAAATAAAATATGTCATTTACTATTTGTTAAGGACTGAATGTTTGTATCTCCCTCTCTCCCCATTTGATACTATTTGGAGTGGGGCCTTCGGGTGGTAATGAGGTCATGGAGGTGGAGCACTCCATGGGATTGGGATGGGTGCACTCCTAACCTCCAGAACTATAGGAAATAAATTTCTGTCATTGACAGGCTGCCCAGTTTATGATATTGAGTTACAGCAACCCAAGCTAAGACACCATTACATTAAAAATATGACACTTTAAATAACATAAGACTGTGCAAGACCGGTATACTGAAAACTATAAAACTCTGCTGAGAGAAATTAAAGAAGACCAAAACAAATGGAGAGAGATACTATACTCATGGATTGTAGGACTTAGTATTGTTAGGACACCAGTTTTCCCTAACTGAGCTGTACATTCAACCCAATCCCAATCTAAATTCCAGCAAGATTTATTTTTTGTATAAATTTACAAATCTGAGTCTAAAATGTATATGAAAATGCAAGAGAATTAGACTATCCAAAATGATTTTTGGAAATGGAGAACAAAGCTAAAAATCTTAAACTACTTGACTTTGAAACTTTTTAGAAGGTTAAAATAATCAAGATTGTAATGCTGGTGGAAAGATATGTATCAATGTAGATTTTTGTATATGTATGTATGTATATATGGTGTGTGTGTGTGTGTGTGTATATATATATATATCTATCTCATATATATATATCTCAATATGTATATATGTATTGAATATATCAAAGACCAGAATGGAATCCAGAAATAGAACAATTCATGTATATCCAATTGTTTTTTGATAATGGTGTCAAGGCAGTTCTACAGGGAAAGAATAATTTTTTCAACAAATGTTGCTGGAACAGCTGAACAGTCATATGCAAAAATATGAACCTCAGCTTTTACCTCATATCATAGGCCTAAATGTAAGAGCCAGCACCTGAAAACTTCTAAAACAAAATAAAGGAGACAATCTTAGTGTCATTGGATTAATCCAAAGGACAACCCAATGCCCATTAACAGGTAAATGGATAAGCAAATGTGGTGCTCTATAATAAATTCTGCATACAATAGAATACTACTCCACAATATAAAGAAACAAACTACTGATATGCTTATCAAAATGGATAAATCTCAAAATCATGTTGAATGAAAGATGCCAAATAAAAAGGTACACATAGTATGAGTCCATTTATATAAGATTCTAGAAAATGTAAACTAGTTTACTGTGACAAAGTACACTAGTGGTTGTATGGCAGTGGAGGAAGAGGGGTGGGAAGGAAGGGATTTAGAAAGGGAATGAAGAGACTGTGTGTGTGTGTGTGTGTGTTAGAATGTTTGTCATTTTGATTGTGGCTTTGGTTTCAGAGGTATACAAATAAGTCAAAACTTTTCACAGTATTCTTTATATATATGCAGTATATTTTAAGTCAATTATACCACAATAAGCCCTTTTTTTTTAAAGATTTATTTATTTATGCATACAAGAGCTGGGGTACGGCCAGAAATACAGGGAGGTGAGAGGATTCACCAGAGACAGAGTGGGGAACAGAACAGTAAGATTGACTGAAATACACTGCTGAGGGATGCAGCGGGTGAGGCAGGAGAGGTCTGCTGCGCCGTGTGGGTTGCTCCCTGGCTGGCTGGGGATAGAACTCGTGCTGCAGAGGCTGTGGATTGCTTCATAGTGTGGTGCTTAACCCCTTGTGCCACCAGGGAGGCCCCACAATAGGCCCATTTTTTAAAAGATATAAAGGGCCTCCCTGGTGTTGCAAGGGATTAAGACACAACCTATGGAGCTGTCTGCAGACACTGCAGCACCAGTTCAATCTCCGGGCCAGGAAGCTACCCACATGGCACAGCAGACCTCTCCTGCCCCACCTGCTGCTCCCCACAGCAGTATAGTTCAGTCAGTCTGCCTGTTCTGCTTCCCACTCTGTCTCTGGTGAATCCTCTCACTCCCTGCACCTCTGGCCTGTACCCTGCTCTTATCTGTGTAAATGAATAAAGCTTTAAAAAAATTAAAAATACAAAGAACAGTTTTTGGTATTGTGAACTTTAAATCCATAGAGAAATGTAGCAGGGAAATTAACACCAGTTGTTGTAACAAGATATCCAGTTTCTCAGTGGCTTACTATACCACGATTTTATGTTTTGCTTGTGTCAAAATCTCATGTGTCCCTGAACATTCCACACCAAGCAGTGACTCAGGGACTTGGCTCTCTTAGAAGCTCTCCTACTGGCTGGTGCAGGGATTAGAGGGACAGCCTTGCCTTGGAGAAACAGATAATCAGCTGAGAAGCAACTAAACATTAAATCCTGTTCCAATAGTTTGGGTCTAGAAGGAGGTGCCCATCGTACCTGCCTGTATCCCCTCATCCAAACCCAGTGACGTGGCAGTTTAAGAAATGAGTCGTCTCCATGCCAGGAAAGAAGAATCATGCTTTTATTTATAAATGTTGCCAGTCTCTGCCAGAAGAAAAAGGAATGCCTCTTCCCAGAGACACAATAGCACCTATTACAAAAGAACACTGAGCTTCTGAGCCAAAATACCTACATTCATATTCCTTCTCAGTTTTCTACAAAATGATGAGAGGTCATTTGCTTTAGATTTCTGAACTAAGGAGCCTATTCAAGAGTTTCTTATGAAGAAACAATTTCTGCACCAAAGGAGAATTCAAGTCTCCAATTCCTAGGAGACAGAAAATTGGTCGTAGTTTTCAAATCACTCCCACAGACTCCTCCACTCCTTTCCCACTTCTGCCTCCAAGCTTTCAAAACTTTCAGAGCCCAGTCTAAGCAAAGGCTTGCAGCTTGAGCCTTCCACCATCTGCATCTTCTCCTACAGCACTGGGGAAACCCAATTCAGCGTGATGACACAGAGCCACCAAGAAAACCTGCTCACAGTCTTTGGTGCTATCAGCAGGATATAGGATTCCTGACCTCTGAAGCCAAGATGGCCTTATTGTGACCACATGGACAGGCAAAGGCAGTGATAAGATGTTGCTTCAAGGGCTTATACTGCTACAGGGCAGGGAGAGGAGCACCCCAGACCCCACAAATCTGCCTGCTCTTAATAGGTTCTGCCATCCGCTGCATCAACACAAAAACATGAGACTTTGTTTTTTTTAAAGATGTATCTATTCATGCATACAAGAACCAGGGTATAGGCCAGATGCGCAGGAGGGTGAGAGGATTCACCAGAGACAGAGCGGGGAACAGAATAGGCAGACTGACGAAATACATTGCTGAGGGGAGCAGCGGGCGAGATAGGAGAGGTCTGCTGCGCCATGTGGAATTTGCATGGGCCGGCAGGAATGGAACCCACGCTGCAGAGGCTGTGGACAGCTTCACAATGTGGTGCTAAAACACCTGCGCCACCAGGGGAGGCCCAAAAAACATGAGACTTTAATGAAAAGGAACTTTAATACAATTAGTAAACAATACAGGAAAGGCAAAGGCATGTAGTTTCTAAATCAAGCACCCAAAGTTACTCGTCCCCTCGTGGGTAAAAGTCCACCCAAACAGGATTGGCCCAGAGCAAGGCCCCAAATCCTGCCACAAGTCTAAAGCACCTTCCAGTGGGGACCCACAGAAAAGGATCAGAAACAATCAGACAAGTCTGGAAGGAAAAGAGCAAAATCAAAATCAAGATAAAAGATACCATTGTTATCCTCCCCACCGGTCTTTCACCCACATCTGTTTCAGGACCAAAAGGCAAGCGTAGTTTCTTCACAAGTCTCTCTGCTCCATGTGCATCCTTCAGGTCTCCTTCTGACTCTCCATCCTGCTTCCTTTCTTCCCAGTCTCTGCAGCTTCTTCTCTCCCTACTCAGCTCCACCCTCCCTTGGGTGGGGCAGGAAACCTGGAATCTCCCCCCACCCCCTCCACCTCTGGGGACCACCCTGTTACAATACTACCAGTTGTATGACCTTGCCAATATTTATCTAAGGGTCTTTCTCAGTACCAAATTCTCCTGCAGCAGTGGGTCTTCCCCAAATTCAGGGATTTTGAAAAGTATAGATTAGATTTTACACTGTAGAATGTGTTCCCTGCCTCCACCGCCCCAACTGTAATAGCTTTAGACAACTTAGAAAAAAATTTTCCCTCCCATCGCCCTGCCTCCCTCCCCTTTCTTTGGTCAAATTGTCTGGATAACTTCTTCTACAAGTAGTAATTAGGGTTTCCAGATATGAGAATTTGTTGCTGTTTTTCTTTCTCTTAAAATGCTTGGAAAATAGCCTAGAGGATACTTTTGCTGTTATCAGTGAGAAACACTTTGATGTCCTCAAAGATCAACTTAAACTGAGCCTCTCAAGAAAGACTTCATGTAGGAGAGAAAACAATGAATTCACAGAATTTGTCCCATATACTTGGAACACAGTCCCTTTTGCTAACCTGTTTGATAAGTTGGGAAATAAGCACCCTCATTTACATAACCTCCTTGCCCTTTGTGTTTCCAGATGGCACTGCTCCAGGGATGCAGGTTCCATAAGAATGGAGGCAAAGCCCACAAATAAACACCAGAGACTTACTGGATATAGCTTCTTTAGATTGTCCAGGGGGTTTTGGTTTTCTCATCTCTTACAAACTTGCAAAATGATCTAATATTTGCAAATGTGTGTTCCTTTTTTGGCAATTCAACAGCATTCAGTTAATTTAGAAAACATTTATGAATTACTTGTACTTCTACTGCCTAGATGCTCTCCTATTGGCTGGTGCAGGGATTAGAGGGACAGCTCTGCCTTGGAGAAGAAGCAACTAAACATTAAATCCTGTTCCTAATAGGTTGAGCACACCAGGTTCAGTGACACTGTCTTTTCTGTATCTCCTTTACATCTCTTTAATACAGGGTTGAGGACATAAATAGGTGATCAATAAGTAGTCTCACCATGGTTTTCTACAGTTAAAACTCCCAATGATCACCAGCCAAAGTCTGAAGGAAACCAGAGCTCATTTCTGTCACTATGAGGATGACGCCTTACATGGTAGGAAGTACATGGTAGGAAGTGACGACAGAAAAAAAGCTGAGAATACTTTGGGTGGTTGTGATCAAAAGGATATTTGAATAGCCAGAAACAATAAATAAATCGGCACTGAGTTGTTTTTTTTTTAATCTGAAAAAACACAAATAATTAGGAGATTTGAATATCATTGAAAATAGTTTTTGTGTTGAATTCACATCCTTAATAGTTTTCACTCAAAAATGATGCTCATCAGCTACATAGGTATCAACTCATTAGTTCTTGGAGTTGGGACAGGACCACAGAGAAGGAAATAAAAGGCCTTCTGAGGCAGTTGCCATTTTCTTTGCATATAGAATCTGACTCAAAACCTGGCCCACAATTATTTATTGTCTCTGTAGTTAGGGATCACCTCTCAAGAACAAGGCAAATTCCCAACTGGGTTAAACCCAAATTAGCACAGCTCTGCCCCTAAGATATTTAAAAGTATGCAAAGAGAAATGACCACTGTCCTCATGCTGTAATTTCAAATGGCAAATACTTTTTACTATATAGAGTTTTTAATGAAAAATTTTTTTAAGGCAAAATGGAAAAAAAAAACAACTGCTTAGTGAGGCAGAGTTAAAATATTCTGCTAAACAGCACTGATGGAATAGATAGAACATTTGGGCTACCAGTTTATGAACACACAACTAGTGGCACAAGACAGGTGTATTGTCCCAGATTCATGGCCCAGAAAAGGATTTTATATTTAACAATAAACACTTTATGGAAAATCATTTTTACAATATGTGACTAAGGGGAATAAAAAATTGTATATAGCAGAATCTAACACAGACACTCCTTGGGACTTTCACTAGCTTTCTCACCGATGCTGGCACACCATTTCTTTCCCACTTACATTTTATAGTAGGGGTCTTGGTTTTCTGGCTGAAGCTTTCAGATTTGTTTATCAAATGAATTCCAGTCCTAGCAAGGACATCTGGTGAACCTGACAGTATGACTTCTGGAGACAGATTCTTCCAGGAATAGCAGTCTTATTTGGGTATTTTTTTTTTTTCTGGTTGAAAACTTCATGCTTAAAATTTAGTTTCTTTTATCTTAATCCTGGTTAATCACAGTCAGTTGAGAGGAAACTGACAGTATCTGACACCTTTCTGGGAACAGTGGGGTCGCAGTCCTTAACCTACATGTAGTGTTTTACACACACAACCATGCAAGCACAGTAGAAAAGTCAAGGTTGTCCTTTATGCAAAGCCATCCTGTGTCTCCACCCACTGCCATGGAAACACATTAGCTGGTGAGTGCCAGTGAGTGCTGTGGTGGGTGAGTGTGTTGTGAGTATGTGTGAGTAGGTTTGTGAAAGTGTTGAACTTGCATTAACGTATATATGTATAGTTGTATATTTGTGAGTGCTTGGGTATGAGTATGTATTTACGTATGCTGTGTGTGTAGAAATGCGTGTTTGGCTGAGCGTATCAGTGTGTGTTTAGTTGCCTGTGTATTTGTACATGGGTTTGCAATTGTGTGTGCAGGAGTGCAGATTGTGGTCGTATTTGTATGTATGTTAAGGTGCATTTTTGTGTCTATGTGCGTTGTGTGTGTATTGGTGCAAATGTCTTTGTGCGCACGCTGTGTGTTGGGACGACATCTGTGTCTGTTTTTGATTGTATGGGTGTGAGCGCTGTGGGCATTTGTTCAAATGTGCGCATCGGTGTGCTGTGAGTGCGTGTCGGGTGCATCTGGGAGCGTCTACATGTGTGTGTGTGCGCGCCGCGTGCGAGCGCGCGTGTGAGCGGGTGTGTGCTGCCGCCGCGCGCCTGCAGCCACCTCCCTGCGACCCGCCCCAGCGCGGCGCGGGAGCCCAGCCGGCCGCGGGTCCCGGGCGGGCGAGGAGCGGCGCGCGCGGAGGAGAGCGGGCTGCGCCGCCGCGCCGACTTTGCCCTTTAAATCGGTCCCCAAGCCGCTCGCTGCTGACCGCCCACGTGACGCGTTACCTTCTGTCTCCCGGAGCGGGCGGCCCGAGGACAGTCCTCCTCAGGCTGCCGCGCGCCGCGCCGCCTCAGCCCGACGCGGGGGCCCGGGTCCCCGCAACTTTGGGACGAAGCAGCGGGCGGCCGGGGCGCGCTCGCTGGGCCGCGCTCCGCTCCCGCGTCGGGCTGCAGGGCCTCGCTCGGCCAGGAGGGCGGCGGTCGGCCGGGAGGACGTTCCCTGGCCGCAGCCCGGAGCCCCTCGCCCTCGCGCGGCGCGGCGCGGTCGGGCCGGCGGGGGGCCCTGCACGCTGCGTCGGGAGAGAGGGCGCCCTTCGCCAGACCAGACCGGAGCGCGAGCGCCCTCGGGGAAGTCGGCCCAGAGATGGCCGAGAGGCTGGGGTGAGCCCCCCGCGCCCTCGCCATGCAGAAGAGCGTGCGCTACAACGAGGGGCATGCCCTGTACCTGGCCTTCCTGGCCCGCAAGGAGGGCACCAAGCGCGGCTTCCTGAGCAAGAAGGCAGCCGAGGCGAGCCGCTGGCACGAGAAGTGGTTCGCTCTCTACCAGAATGTGCTCTTCTACTTCGAGGGCGAGCAGAGCGGCCGCCCGGCGGGCATGTACCTTCTGGAGGGCTGCAGCTGCGAGCGGGCGCCCACGCCGCCCAGAGGTGGTGCCGGGCCTGGTGGCTCCCGGGACGCGCTGGACAAGCAGGTACCACACGCCCGCCCTCCCTCCCGGGCTTCCGAGTCTCCCGTCGCAGTTCTGTCCTGCGCTCCTAACCCCAGTAGGGCTAGGGTTCGAACCCCCGCAGGAACCTGGCCCCCAGGTCGATGTTTACCTGCCGTGTCAGTGGCAGGACGTCCTCGCAGGCTCCCCACCTCCACCCCTCCCTCCGCCCACACCTCCCAGGTGATGAATTGAAATAGGTGTTCGGTTTTATTCCTTTCACCACCCTGCAAGCGGCCAGGTCGTTTCCGCTTCTTTGCTAACCTTTGCTTTGCTTCTCTAGACCTTGTTCGGAAGGATTTAGTGTGGTGACGTGTGCTGACACCTGTTGGGTTTAGATTGGCAAGACGGAACTTATTTAGAAAAGTTTGGTTTCTCCCTTCCCAGGCTGGTGCGCGGAGGTTTCTTTGCCTGCAGATGTTTGATGCCTGGCCGTGCAGGGAACCAGCAGGGCTACCAAGACTGGCAGGCACTTTCTGGTGATCATTTTCAATCTGTCTTTGTGGTTTATGTCAATTTACTTTACTAACGTGTAACCTGTTGGGTCTAATTATGAAGGTAAAAGTGTATCCATTACCCTCATGATTAATGTTTGGTAGCCACATTCCTGCTATGTTTAAATTTGTGGGCATTTAAAAAGAACACTTGTGTGTGTTTAAAAATGGATACTTTGAAAATGAATGTGACCTTTTAATTCTGGGCCATAATTTTATTACTTTCGCTGTGCGCACACTAGCACAGAGATGTAGTAACCCCTCCCCACCCTTCCCCCCTCCCCCCTCGCATTCCTGCAAATGAGAAGTCTGTATTTTTTCAATCACCGTTTGGTTATTAAAGTTAAAGCGGACTAATTTTGTGCTCCCAAATGTTCTCACTTCGTTTCTAGACCTCCACCTTTAGAAAAAATAGGCTGATTGTCTTTGCTGTTGCATAAAAATATTTTGCAGCTGAATTTTCCGTGCAACTCAGACCAAACATCTTCCATTGCGAACCACTGAGGGCGGCTGTGGGAGGCGCTAGGGATGTAATGATGAATAAGTCTTCATAAGCCCCGGGGGCTTATAAAACAATGTGTAAAATTAAGAGGAGTTAAAACTAGATCAACTAGAAGTTTGATTTTTTTTAAACTCTGTTTCACTATAAATCATTAGCAGACTTTACTGATTAAATCTGTTCTGTGAAGATTAAATCTGTCTGTGAAGCTGAAATTTTAAAAAATGCCTTTTGGTATGTGCGCTTGTTAAATGTCATTTGAAAAACTGACTTTCAATTTTGTAGATTTAGATTCTGGGAATATAAGTTTAAATTTCAAGTCATCCATTTTAGACTTCAAATTGAGAAGAACAAGTATTTTGTAGGATCAATTTTTAAAAAATCATTTCTATCGGTGAGATTTTTAAAATAGGTATTTGTTCCAAGGCTGCACAGGAACCACAACTAATAGATGTTTAAGAGCTGTTATGTCCAAAGTCTATAATAAAATAGGGTACTTTAAATTACTCTGAAAATATGTCATTGATTAATTCCAAATTATTTTTTCTCTCTATTTATACCGATATCAGGAGATAGCCTTTTTTTTTTTTTTTTTAATTGGGGAAGTTGTTACCTCTTGCAACTTATTTGGCTGTCTGACCAGTTAACCTATGAAAACCAACATTTTCTACTTGGAAAACATTCAGACTCTCGTCTTCAGGACAGTCTTCTTTAAACCACATTTATTCTCTAAACCATCACGAAATATAACTGCCAAATAGGTGTATTATTTTTTCCCCTCTGTTTATCAACATACAAATTCTGAGTACTTCTCAGTTATTTTAATATACCTCTGTGAAGTTAGAAATGAGAATCTTTGGTATTTGTAGATAACACTGAGATATAGAGAAGCAAGCATCCCCGAATGGGTTGGGAGTTGAATTGGGAAACTTTTCAAATTTTGTCTCTCTCTCTTTTTTTTTTTAACATTTGTTTATTCATGCATACAAGAACGGGGGTACAGTCCAGATGTGAGGGAGGGTGAGAGGATTCACCAGAGACAGAGTGGGGAGCAGAACAGGCAGACTGACGAAATACACTGCTGAGGCGAGCAGTGGGCGAGGCAGGAGAGGTCTGCTGGGCCAAGTGGGATTCTCGCAGGCTGGCCAGCTGGGATTGAACCGGCTGCGGACAGCTTCACCGTGTGGTGCTCAACCGCCTGCGCCACCAGGGGAGGCCCTCAAATTTTGTCTGGTGTTAAATATACTTCTGTGATTTGTGTTAGCTTAGCAGATTGATACTTTTCTCCAGCCTTGCCTGTCTGGTTGTGATTGAAGAATTAAGAAGAAAGTTTGACTATAAGAACAAGAAACAAGGTTTATTCTACTTAAAAAAAAGATTATTTGTCTATCTATCTATCTATCTATCTATCTATCTATCTATCTATCTATGCATAGAAGAACTGGGGTGTAGGCCAGAGGTGCAGTGGGTTGAGAGGACCCACTGGAGACAGAGTGGAGAGCAGAACAGGCGGATCTCTTGAAAGACACTGCTAAGGGTAGCAGCAGGCCGGACAGGAGAGGTTTGCTGCATCACATGTGGGCCAGCTCCATGGTGGAGGATTGAACCCAGGCCTCAGGTATGATAATGTGATAGCGCTGAGACCTAACCCCTATGCCACCAGGGAGGCCCAGATTTATTCTACTTTGAATCTATAGTTTTTGCAGTAGGTCTGCTTTAGTCCCTTTGTGTTGTGAAGGTAAACTCAAATTACCTCAAGCCCCAAAACATTCTTGACCTGTAAAACTGGTGAGGTAGAGAGCAATACAAGGCACTGACTGGGAACCATCTTAACATCTGCTTGTCCAAGTATACTTCTGGAACTTTCCTCATGTATGTATCCATTAGCCCCATAAACATAATTGAAGGGCTTGAAACAGGACTTAGGGTGGCAGAGTGTGTTTCCTCCACCGTGTTTCTGTGTGGTATCTTTACCCAAATCTTTTAACATTTCCTCAACTTTTGTCTTTTTTTCCTCTAATAAACTATTTCTTAACATGTAAAAATTAAGTGTGGCTAAGATGATTTCCAAGTTGCCTTCCAATAATGACATCTGTTTCTAAGGTTATAAATGCTGAGAGGAGTATGTGAAAGACAATTTCACAAGATTTAAATATTACCTGTCTCTGAGAAACTAAACAAGCAGGTGATTGATGTGGACATTCTGTTAAGTCAGTTAGGTGAGCAGATAAGAAAAGCCTATGATAACAAGATTAATATGTGAGAGACATTTTTATCATTCACCTGGAGGGCATCACATTGTAATGTTACCATACAATAGTTGATGTAATTGTCCCTGTATAATGCCTCTAATTGTTCTATCTCTCCTTCAAATAATTGTAAATACACTTTAAAATTATGATTTTAGGTAATTTATAAGAAGGAAAACCTCACTGGTTTAATCTATATATAATTCAAGTTCAGTTGATTGACAAAAGAAAAAAATTAAGCTTGTTTTTTTTTTTTTTAACTTTCTCTTAAACTGTTTCCAGTTAAGACTAAAAAGAAAGGTGTTTTTCACTTTCTCAGTGTGCCTACTTAGGCATACTTAGATGGAAGGACTATTTGCAATCCTTCATTTTTTTCAATTGTGTCCCAGAATTTCAGTTTGGTAAATCATGTGAGATTGCTAAACTCTCTTATCAGTCTTTCCTAGCAGCTACTATTAGGGATAATAGTGGTGATATAATAAGTTCAGTTAAAAATGTAAGTGGTGTTGCTTTTCTTAAAAATGTGTGTGGTGGCACTTCTTTCTTAAGCTGTTCCAATCCTAGAAAATGAGAAACTTTTCATTCCAAGAGAAGGTGTTTAAGGGGGAAGGGATTTGCATTTAGCATCTTCTGTGTGTCAGGTTGTGTTATCCTACAGAATCTTATTTAATTTAAACTTCACTTCAACTTTTGCAAATTGGTAGCATTTTTTTTTTCATTTTTACCTATGCTAGCACTGAAGCTCAAAGAAGTCTAAGGATATGATCAAAACCCCACTGTCCTTATGAAGACAATAATTTTGAAGAGTACCTTATTAAGGACACTATTTAAATCTACTGAGTTTCAGGAAATTTCAAATCAGAACCTCTGTTTCATTGTTTATTCTTGTTTCCCTTTAAAGCCTATTTAAAGTACAATTGTGATTCTTGAGAAATGTGATTACATTTTCAAAGAAAAATGATGTATATATATATGTATGTATATATATACATATATATATATACACACATACATATATACGCAATTATACATGGCATTTATTTATTTTAGCTAGGGATTTTTAAAAATGCATGCACGTAGAGTGAAAGCATACCTCCCAGTTAGTCTGGCTATTTAAGTGGCTGTACCCGTCTTGCCTGCTGGCAGGAGAGCCTTATTCTTATTTTCCTTATTATTTTAAGTGGTCTGTTTAGCCTGATTTCAGATACTTTGAGGGGATATGTCTCCTTAGTTTTGGAGGCTTGAAGGACTACATACTTGTCATATTTATTAAACATAGGATTAAAGATTATTTGAAGTCCCCCATCACCTTATTACTAGCTACTCATTTTAGCCTTATTAACTTGACCACAGAGGATTTTAATTGTTTTATTGAATTAGGCAGAGTTTCTAGAGTTTCTTGCAAGCTCTGAAAAATTTTTGGAGGGTGGGGAGTATGGAGGGTGGACTTTTCAGTTGAGATCATGTTGTTTGATTGATTATAACAACCAACTCATTTTCTTTTCAACCTTTGTTTATTGAACACAGAGAGGAAATGGGATAAAAATATTTGCTAAATCTTATAAAAAGCTGAAAATATAATTTAGGTAAGAAAAATGATTTATTACTTGAATTTATAATTGTTAATTTATAATTGTTTTTATAATTGAATTTATATTAATTGAATTTATATTAAATTATAATATAATTTATATTAATTGAATTTGTAATTGTTCTTTCACTTAAAGTTAAATGAAGGAAAAATGTATGAATTAGCAAAATTTAGTAATTTTAATTTTGGCTATTAAAACTTACACTTAATATTAGGTCCTTATCATTAAGAATTCAACAGATGAAAACCCATTTTTGATGTGATGGATGTACATATAAATGCATTTTTATTGACAAGTGTTTTTATGTGTGTTTTAAAAGCCATGATAAATCCTAAATGCATGTGTGATAACCAAATGTTTCTGGATTTAGCAAGCAAGTGATAGTTTTGTTAAAATGTTGATATTAGTTTGTTTAATGAAGTTTATATTTTTAAAGTTGATTTTGCCTGCATTTTCCAGTTAATATGCATGCTGATACAACATTAATTTAGTGGACTAGAGAAATTTAGTCTTTATTTTGTAATGAAATAGGTCAGACTGATGAACAATATGGGTTTACTGAGCTCTTACATCCTGATTTTCAGTTTTAAAGTAGCTTTGTGTTTTTATGTCTGTTCATTTGTCCTATAAGGGATGTGTATGTATGTTTGCTGTTTCTTATCTCCTATTAGTAAATATTAAACACTTGTTATGTGGTTTATAGGTTGGAATTTATAGAATTTATTTTTGGCATTAACATTTCAAAATGTGAGTTGTAAATCCAATTTGTCTACAACCCGGAGAGCTTAATTTTTCATGACTAAGGATGTGTGGTACTCTGTAAAAGTAATCGCAGTAGAAATTCTCTGAAATTAGTCTACCTTAATTTAAGACTGTAGTAAATTTTAACTTAACGTTTAAATAAACTAGAAATGGTATTTGCTAGGGATCATATGAAACTGTAGTAAATGTTTGGTTACTTTTTAATAGTTGGCCATTATTCTAAATATTAACCATTATTCCAAAATTACTCATTCCATTTCAGTTGATGTTATTCTCAACTATTAGTTGATTGAGAAGTTATAAATACATTATTTTGCTTCACCAAAATGTATATTTTAGCATTTTTGCATAAGGAATTCAAATGATTGTTTGTATATTTAGGAAAAACAAATAAGTAGCAGGTTTTCCTTTTTATTTGCAGAAACATTGATATCAGTAGGTGGAACAGAAATGTGAAAAAGCACATGTTCTCAGTTTTCCTTCTTGCTGGGTCTGGGAAAACATACTTTAATGAAAAAAATTTATGTAATTTTTCCTGACTTTATAGTAAATGCAAAATACTTTCAGGGAGAAGGCAGAAAAAAAAAAGACATTTGAGTTTATCTAAATATTTCTTTTTGCACTGTGAAGTAGACAGAAAGTTGGGGACATGTATATAAGCATAAATGAAATAAAATTCTCATAAGATCTGAGAAAACACAAATAAAATGGTGCGTTGGGAAATCTGTGCTGAAAAATAAAATTTATTGATCCTTTAGAATTTTATTTTATAAATTGCGGGCCTTTTCTTAGCTTATCCCATACCTACCAAAGTGATCTTTCTGAGACCTGTGGTGGTAGAAACAGCAGGAATCTGGGGGACTCCAGTTACTGAGATTTTGCATTCTTTTCAGGTTCCTGAAATGTCTTATTTTGTCATTGTTTGATTAAATTTGGACAATGCCTGATTCATTTCCTGAACAGTATTTATGAGTCCATGCCATTTGTGTGACTAATGCAAACAGTGGGGTTAATTTTTTCAAATAGAGGGATGGTTGGTTAGCAATGGGAATGGGGGTAGACAGGGTAATCTGGCCAAAAGCTCAATATGTATCATCATAACTTATTACAGAAGTCTTGATGAGAAAATGTTGATAATGCACAGAAATAATAATAGGAAGTTTATGTCTAATATGAACTTGCTTTCTTTAAGTTAAAGTTTCTAGTTCAGACTGTGCTATAGTGTATGTTTCAGTTCAGGAGTTAAACAGTGGGGATTTCAGGGTTGACTCCACTACTTAGCAGATATAAGATCTTGAGCAATTTCTTATCCTAAGCTAGCCTATAAAATAAGGGTATTGATAGTACCTGAATCATCAGGTAGTTGTGAAACTCACATAGCAAACAGCTGGCACATTTATCAGTTGTTTTTATTATTCCCTTTCTAATGTGATTCTTCTTTAATGTTCCTCTTTTTGTTTTCATTACTGGGGTTACTTAGGTATTTTTTTTCCTTCTGGTTTCTTTAATAAATACCTTTACTTTAGCACACATAAAATAGAATCATTCAGGGAACACCAATTACCCATCATCCAGCTTTAACAATCTTCACCTTTCTGCCATTTCTTCTTTTCTGTTTTCCTCCATGCTTGCTCTCTTCCCCCAGGCTATTTTAAAGCACATCCCAGACATCATGTTATTTCATTTGTAAATAAGGAAGTTTTTTTCCTTTTTGGCATAGCACGCATTTGGCACTGACAATTGAACTACATCTTTTATCATGTATGTTATTGTAATGGCAAGTATCTTTTTGAATCTTTGATATCATTATGAAAGAAAAGGCGTTCAGGTGGTAGTTGTGAAGAAATAAAGGTGGGGAGTCAGCTTTTGAGTAAATTTTGGTATATTAAATGCTAATGAAAAGAAATTTGAAATCCCATTTTTAACCATGATCATGGTGCGAAGGTATTTTCATGATTTGACCTCGCTGTTGGGGAAGTTAATAGTATTTCTCTTACTGAGGGAGCCTTTTGTTTTCATTCAGTACATTAACCAAACACTTCCAGCTGTGCAGTGATCTTGCCTAGAGGCAAAAAGGGCAACTTCCTTCTCTGATGCCATAAATACTCCTTCTCACTCAATATTTTGCATAGTTTGCAACAGTCAGGATGTCATCCATAAACCAATATTTCAAAATCCATCCATAAACCCACTTTTCAAAATCAATTCTGGGGCCAGCTAATCAATGTTATTTTAAGCAATGACTAAGTTTTCATCGATTAAGTGTGTAGTTTGCTTCTTCTAGTGTTGCTAAACTTTTCTATTTGCTTTTCATTGCAAGGGAGAGATATGAACTTAAGTTGTCTTGAATAATGATTGCATCTTTATGTATTTGTATGTGGGGACTGGGGGTTGATTTGGGGCAGTGGCAATATTGTAAGGCAATACAAGGAAGACTTGCTCTATTTTTATCTTGATCTTGCTATTTGGATGTTCCTACTGGCTGACCTGCTTTTCAGCATGTTATACCTTTTTGGTTCCTTATTGCTTCTGTTTTCTTGTAGCTTCTGCCTCCCCTAACTACATGTGGCCACACCCCTCAAGCTACTGACTCGAAGTATTTTGGTCCCCTTCTGCTTGAATTCTTAGTACAGCATTTCTTATTCACTCAGCATTTTCAGACTTGTATTCTTTTCAGAGAGAAACTGATAGATTCAGTTTGTATTTTGGGGCTAGACAAAGTCATCAGGCTCTGATCAGTTCATAGAGTGGCTATCAAATGGGCGGAGCCTTACATAAGGGAGATTCATAGAGTTTGGTAGGTGTGATAGACATTGTTATAGAGACTTGCAGTGTGTTCATCAAGCTCTTTTATATTATTTTTTTAAAGATTTATTTATTTATGCATACAAGAGCTGGGGTACAGGCCAGAGGTGCGGGGAGTGAGAAGATTCACCAGAGACAGAGTGGGGAACAGAACAGAAAGACTGAAATGCACTGCTGAGGGGAGCAGTGGGTGAAGCAGGAGAGGTCTGCTGCACCGTGTGGGTGGCTCCCTGGCCGGCCGGGGATCGAACTCATGCTACAGAGGCTGCGGATTGCTTCATAGTGCGGTGCTTAACCCCTTGTGCCCCCAGGGAGGTCCCATGTTGTTGAATGTTGCAGTTCATCTCTTAGTAGTATTCTGCAGTGTGGGGATACAACAATTTCTTTATTCATTCTTTCCCAGTTGTTGATGGACATTTGGATTGTTTCCAATCTGAGTGATAAAAATAACATGGCAATGAAAATTTTCATCTTTTGTGCCGTTATATGTATATATTCCTATTGGCTATATATTCAGGAATAAAATTGTTTGTTATTGGAACATATATACATATATCCAGCTTCAATAATCACTGCTCAACAGTTTTCCAAAGTAGTTAATATTAATTAATATTGCTACCAGCATAGTATAAGAATTCCTGTTGTTTTCTCTCCTTGACAATGCTTGGTATTATCAGTCTTTTTAGTCTTAAGAATTCAGTGGGTATATAGTGGTATGTCATTTTTTTAAAAGACATTCATTTATGCATACAAGAACTGGGGTAAAGACCAGAGGTGTGGGGGGTGAGACGACCCACCAGAGACAGAGTGGGGAACAGAACAGGCAGATTGACTGAAGTACACTGCCGAGGGGAGCAGCAGGTAAGACAGGAGAGGTCTGCTGCATCATGTGGGCTGCTCCCTGCCTGGCCAGGTATCGAACTCGTGCTGCAGTGGCTGCAGATAGCTTCATAGGTTGCGTCTTAACCCCTGTGCCACCAGGCAGGCCACAGTGGTATCTCATTTTGATTTTCATTTTTCTGATAAAGAATGACGTTGAGTAGCTTTTCAGGTAATTATTGATCATTTGATTATACTCTGATTTGAAATGCTTAGTGAAGCTTTTGACCATTTTTAATGAGTAATTATGTCTTATCTGTAGAAATATTTTTATATTAATTTGAATTATATGCATTGCCATTTTCATATGTCAAAATGATTGAATATCAGAATTTCATATTGCTTATCTTAATGTATGAAGAAACAAGTCCTTGGTCAGTTACATGTTTTATAAATATTTTCTCTAACTCTGGCTTGCCTTTCTGTTTTCTTAAAGATGTGTTTGGGGCCTCCCCGGTGGCGCAGCGGTTGAGCACTGGCTTGGGAAGCTGCCCGCAGCCTCTGTGGTGCCGGTTCGATCCCCGGCTGCTCCCCAGCCACCGGAGGAGGGTCCCACATGGCGTGCAGATCACTCCTGCTGCCCGCTGCTCCCCTCAGCAGTGTACTTCGGTCCTTCTGCCTGCTCTGCTCCCTGCTCTGGCTTTGGTGAATTCTCTCACCCTCCTGCAATTCTGACTGTTTCCAGTGCTTGTGTAAATAAATAAATAAATCTTAAAGAAAAAAAAAAGCATGTACATTAAAAAAAAAAAAAGATGTGTTTGATGAATAGACGCTTAAAATTTTAATGTGGTATAAGCTATCTATCTTTATGGCGTTTGTCTGCCCTTGAAATTAATGTGTAGGGATGAGGAGATAGGATCTGTGGTTCTGCTGCTATGTGGTCAAAACAGTCAGGTGCATCAGAAAAGATGTAGTAGTTAAATAAGTACACTGGCATCAGCTAAGTGTGCTGATATTCCAAAATTGCCATTCCTTCTTTTTTTTTTTTTTTTTTTTTTTTAATTTTATAGAGGCATGTTTATTTATTTCTTTATTTTATTTGTTTGTTTGTTTTGTTTATACATGCACTGGGTACAGTCAGAAGTGCGGGAGGGTGAGAGAATTCACCAGAGCCAGAGCGGGGAGCAGAGCAGGCAGAGGGATCGAAGTACACTGCTGAGGGGAGCAGCGGGCGGCAGGAGAGGTCTGCGCGCCATGTGGGACCCTCCTCCGGAGCCGGGGAGCAGCCGGGGATCGAACCGGCATCGCAGAGGCTGCGGGCAGCTTCGCAACCCAGCGCTCAACCGCTGCGCCACCGGGGAGGCCCCAAAATTGCCATTCCTTCTCATTTGAGATAGTCTATCAGGTTAGAATGGTTATGTTTCAATCCTAGAAACCTCTCAATTGAAGGCACAGGAACTTCCTCTGCACACTTGACCATCATGTTTGGTATGTTCCACTGAGAAATTCATACATCTTTCCCCCCCTTTTCTTTGACCTCTTATATTAGTATTCTCCCCTTCATCCCCAGTTTTATTGAGAAATAATTGACATATATCATGGTATAAATTTAAGGCATAGGGCATGATGATTTGATTTACATGTATTGTGAAATGGTCATCACAGTATCTTTAGTTGATTTCATTTTCTCATACAGATGCAATAAAAGCAGAAGAAAGAAGAATAGAAAAAAGTGGAAAACTTTCTACTTGTGATGAGAACTCTTAGATTTATTCTTTTTTAAAAAGATTTATTTATTTATTTATACATACAGGAATTGAGGTGTAGGCCAGAGGTGTCGGGTGGGGATGACAGGATTCACCAGAGACAGAGTGGGGAGCAGAACAGGTAGAGCTACTGAAATACACTGCTGAGGGGAGCTGTGGGCGAGACAGAAGCGATCTGCTGCACCATGTGGGTTAGTTCCCTGGCTGGGTTCGAACTCATGCTGGCGACATCTTGATAGTTCTGAGACTTTAACCCCTGTGCCACCAGAGAGGCTCCCCTTTTTTGCCCTCTCATTTCTTCTTTGGAAAAATGTCAGGCCCTTTGCTGATTTAAAAATTGGGTTATTTGGGGCCTCCTCTGGTGGCACAGCGGTTGAGCGCTGGGCTGCAATGCTACCAGCAGCCTCTGCAGCACCGGTTCAATCCCCAGATGCCGGCAAGTGTCCCACATGGCGCGCAGACCTCTCCTGCCATGCCCGCTGCTCCCCTCAGCAGTGTACTTCGTCGGTCTGTCTGTTCTGCTCCCCGCTCTGGCTCTGGTGAATTCTCTCACCCTCCCGCACTTCTGACTGTACCCAGTGCTTGTATAAATAAATAAATCTTAAAAAAAGAGAAACCAATATTATTTAAAAAAATAAAATAAAAATTGGGTTATTTGAATTTTTGCTATGAGTTGTATGAGTTTTTTTAAAATATATTTTAGTTGTTAACCACTTATCAGATATACGGCTTGAAAATATTTTTTCCTATTCTATAGATTGTTTTTTCACTTTTTTGATTATGTTTTTTTTAATTGTGCAGAAACTTAGTTCAATGTAGTTTTACTTGTTTATTTCTGATTCTTTTGTTTGTGCTTTAGTTGTCATATGTAAAAAAAATCATTAACAAGACCCATGTTAAGGAGCTTTTTTCCTGTGACTTATTGTAGGAGTTTCATGGTTTCAGGTTGTACAGTCAAGTCTTTAATCCAGTTCAAGTTAAGTTTTTGTAAGTGCTAAGATGTGGGTCCTGTTTCATTCTTTTATCTGTGAATATTCAATTATACCAGCACCATTTATTTTTTATTTTTTATTTTTTTAAGATTTATTTATTTGTTCATTCAAGAACTGGTGTACAGGCCAGATTCGCGGGAGGGTGAGAGGATTCACCAGAGACAGAACAGGGAACAGAACAGGCAGACTAATGAAATACACTGCTGAGGGGAGCAGCGGGCGAGACAGGAGAGTTCTGCCACGCCATATGGGACCCTCGCTGGCCGGCCGGGATTGATCTGGCACTGCAGAGGCTGCAGGCAGCCTCACAGTGTGGCTCTCAACCGCCTGCACTGCCAGTGGAGGCCCCCAGCACCATTTATTAAAGAGATTGCCATGTCTCCATTGGATAATCTTTGTTCCCTTGTCAAATATCAGTAGAACTATTTGATTTTTTGCTGTGTTATTTGTGTTTTCTTATAATTTCTAACATTTTATGACATATTAAATTTCCAATTCATTCTCAAAAGAGTATTAGTTATTGTGTAACATTTGAAAAATCACAGAAAACTATAAAATAAGAAAGTGAAAATCTCCTGAAATCCTATCCCTCATACGCGGGATGGAGCATTTCCTTCAAGTGGTTTTTCTGTGGATGCACATAATGGACATCTTTAACAGGGACATATTTGGGAATATATTGTATGTAAAGTTTTGGGTCTTGATTTTTTAAATAAACATTATATTGTGAGCACTTTGTCAGTAAATATTCTATGAAAACATTTTTTTTTTTTAATGACTGCACCGTTCTTTCAATCCCACAGATGTAGAATAAGCATTCTCCTACTGTTGTATATTTAGGGTATTTAAATATTATAAATTTTCACTTTGCTATTGCAACTAATATTTACATCAGGATGGCATTTGTGAATAAATTGGCAGGGCAGGTAGAGGCACATGCAAACAAATGAACAAATAAAAAATAGATGATCATCTTTTTAATTAACTATCAGGATGAAAGTAGTTTCTCCAACTTCTCCATTTTAAAGAAAAGCTGTTCTCTCTAGTAAACACCCCACTTGTATTTCAAGGTGATTTTTCAATTGGTTGAAAACACAGCCCAAAACGCAAATTTCTGGACCTAAAGTGCCATCTCATCTGTGAATAAAATACAGAAATAAATATGACCAAATATGGTCCTCTGATTGCTGCAAATGAAACTAGACTATAAATGGTTTTTGGTGAAATTTACTTTCCCTAGGGGTAAAATTTGTTATAATTAGAGCAAGGGGGACAATAATGCTCCATTTGAATACACAAAGTAGAAATGCCTAAAATTACTATATTCCATTGAGTGTAAGCATACTTGCATTATAGTATCTTACACATCCTGAAACTAGGATATTTTCAATCAATATGGGTATTTGACTAAATGGTAACTTTTATAAACATGTTGCATTTTTACAATACTATGATAGAAACAAAGAAAAGTGTTAGCTTCCAGAGTAACATACTTGTTATTTACTTGTATTTTCAAAACTTTGCTGAATGAGTATTTGCAGGAGCACACAGGCATACAGATATCCAAATTGCATCATATACTGTGGGCCTTTGCTCTTTTGATACAAATTAAATATAAACATAGGAATTATTATAACCATTTGAAAAAGCGGGAAAGTTAAAGTAGTCTGAAAATGTACCTGGACAGATGATGATCTTAGCCCTGACTGATCTTTACCTTGTGATTTCTTTTTTTTTTAATAAATTTTTAAAAAAGATTTATTTATTTATGCATACAAGAGCTGGGGTACAGGCCAGAGGTGTGGGGGGTGAGAGAGGATTAATCAGAGACAGAGTGGGGAGCAGAACAGGTGGACCTACTGAAACACACTGCTGAGAGGAGCAGCAGGCGAGTCAGGAGAGGTCTGCTGCACCATGTGGGTAGCTCCCTGGTCAGGGATCAAACTCCTGCTGCAGTGGCTGGGGATAGCTTCATAGGTAGCATCTTAACCCCTTGCGCCACCAGGGAGGCCCTACATTGTGATTTCTATGTCTTGCTGCAGCCCTGTTGGGCCACAAATCTTCAGTCATTAAAATTCGAGATGCTGCTTCTTCATCCAATCACAATATTGTCTACTTTTTGGCTGTGGATTTTCATTTTTCATATTCTTTCCTTGTGGTTAGAGAATGGCAAATCTGACTGGTAATTTTAGCCCGTCCTTAAATTTGATTGTATTACCTTTTGTGATTTAAAAGGATCAAAACAAAACAATTAAACCCTCCTGGGTTAAGATACTCATTCTTTCCTGCTTTTAATGTTGCTAACAGCTGCCTTGTCTCCTTGGACTTTTTTGTTATGCTTTCCATGGAGAGTGTTGAGAACACTGTGTCCCCGGGGCCCCTACCAGCCCTCACAGTCAGGACTCTTCCTGGCCACAGACAGAACTCCTGAAAGAATACCCCTGAACTTCTTGTGTCCTCATTTTATTTTAAAGCTCACCCCATTCTGATTTTCAATGAACATACTTTCTAAGTTTAATGCTTAGACACAACATTTCATTTGAAGATCATTTGAGGGTTCTGGAAAGCAGGTTTGTTTGGAGACTGACACTTTTAGTATGAAAGGAGGATTCAAGGGCTTGTCCTGGCAGCCTTGTTGGCTAGTGAATGGAGTGCTTCCCAATCCACTTGTCACGCCCTCTGTGTGCCCCAGTCCCAGATTCCTGGGGGTTGCTGCTAATGTAAAATATAGGCAAACATTTTTTAGATAAATTTATAATCTCTTTCGCATATTTGTCTGAAAGTTATATAAAGTTTTAGAGCCCTGAATTTATATATGAATGGTGTTACTGTACTTCCAATATTCCAAGCTAGTTACTTATATAGATTCCCTTAAGAAATGAAACCTTTCATTTTAGATTTAATTAAGATTTCATGTTGTTATTAATATTATTTGGCTTTTCAGTGTTTAATGGACACCACAGCATACATTCCTCATTTTCCAGAACAATCTTGATATAAAATATTCCCTCTCATATGATTTCATGTGTTTGGGTTTTTAGGTCATGGGGTCATGATTTGCATTGGGAATTATGGTACCTGTACTTCCTGATAGCTTTGAAAAAATTTACAAAACAATGTTAGATTCTTTTTTAAAATTTCTTTTTTTAAAGATTTCTTTTTATTTACATGTGTGTACAAGAACTGGTGTGTAGGCCAGAGGTGCTGAGGGTGAGAGGATTCACCAGAGACAGAATAGGGAACAGAATAGGCAGATATATTGAAATACACTGCTGAGGGGAGCAACAGGTGAGGCAGGAGAGAAGTCTGCTGTGCCATGTGTTGTTTGTTATTGCTGAGGCTTATGAGTGTGTGTGTGTCTGTGTAATATTCTGAACAGTTCCTTTTCTAACTAAAAGCTACTTTTTAAAAGCAAAGCATCTAGTTTCAGTGGGGAAATTACAATGTATTAAATTATCTTTAGAGAACAATTATGTATAGGATAGAGTGCATTATAAAGGAAAATAGGAATTTGACATTGATTTAATTCACTAGCAGTGGAACATTACAGTGATAGATCAGCATGAGTTATTTGTGTGGTTTATCTGCCCATGAAATTGAATGTATATCTTTTTTTTTTAAGATTTATTTTATTTATACATGTAAGAACTGGGGTATAGCCAGAGGTGTGGGGGATGAGAGGATTCACCAGACACAGAGTGGGGGAACAGAACAGGCAGACTGAAATACACTGCTGAGGAGAGCAACGGGCGAGCTAGGAGAGGTCTGCCACACTATGTGGGTTAGCTCCCTGACTGAAGATCCACCTCGTGCTGCAGTGACTGTGGACAGCTTCATAGGTTATGTCTTAACCCCTTGCACCCTTTGCCACCAGGGAGGCTCTAAATGTATATCTTCACCTCTGGTGGCTCTTAGAGGGCCTGAATGTGCTCACAATCCAGATACAACTTTTTTAGGACCCAGGCATTTTATTTCTTCATTTATTCATTAAATAGGTTTTGAGCATTTGCTACAAAGCTCTGTATTGAGACTTATGAAAGAAATTTATTGTTTTATTTCTGTGGTCCTGAAAGTGGTTGTCTTTGGAAGAGATGAGCTCAGTACTTGAAGGAGTTCAGTGATGATATGTGAGGTTTCATAAAGGTCATGCATGTTCAGGGATGAGAAAGCTCTTTCTGGCTTTGTGGCCAGGGAGGTTTGCAGGAACATCTGAGGTCTTTTGTGCTTGACAGAGGAACCAAGTTTAACTGGTAGGAAGAAGGAAGACTGGAGTTCATTTTGGCTTAAGTAGGGGATCTTTAGGTACAAGATGGAAGTAACATTTGGGCAAGATGGGAAAGGCAGACAGGGCTGATCATAGTTGTTGGAGTGCTTTGGTGGGACACCTGTTGGAGGAAGTGGAGAGGTAGTGGGGGGAGTAGTGAGGGCGGGAGCCGGAGAAATAACCTAGGAATTTTTTTTTTTTTTAAGATTTATTTATTTATTTATACAAGCACTGGGTACAGTCAGAAGCGTGGGAGGGTGAGAGAATTCACCAGAGCCAGAGCAGGGAGCAGAGCAGGCAGAAGGACCGAAGTACACTGCTGAGGGGAGCAGCGGGCGTGGCTGGACAGGTCTGTGCGCCATGTGGGACCCTTGCTGGCTGGTTGGGATCGAACCGGTGCTGTAGAGGCTGCGGGCAGCTTGACAGCCCAGCGCTCAACCTCTGAGCCACCAGGAGAGGCCCCCTTAGGAATTTTGTTCTATGATTTCTAGATGTGCTATGAGACATTTTTATTTATCAGGGTTCCGCAAAATTAACTTGAAGTAGTGAGCCATGTTATGAAGAATATCCACTTATTTGCTTTAGTGTTTGTTACTTGTTAAAATGGGTTCATACTAAAAAAGTGTGGGAGAAAGCTGCATCACCCAAAGTGAAGCGTTTATGATGGGATTTCTCAGAAACTTGACTATGCAAATGGCTATGCTAATCCTCCCTTATTTGAGAGTCTCTTCTAGAACCAGGTGAGCCTGGCACTGGGAGCTGCAGAGAACAAGCACCTGCACCACCTCTTCTGGCCTCTGCCACCCACTACTCCCAAGGCCTGACCCTCAGCAGCTGCCACTCCTCGCTGCTATCCAGGGCCCACTCTAGTTGCCATCAACACTTTCTGGTCTTTCATGGATCATCTGGAGGGAACTCTGTCTGGGAATCTGTTGCTGAGTCTCCTCTTTTCTGGCCACCTGTCAATTTGCAATGACCTGGATTCTTAGGAGAAGGCAGCAGCCTGGATTTTGGGGATCTAGACAGCAGCAGCCCTGCCTACCCTTGGCCAGTTGCTGTCTGGCCTGGGATTGTCTCCAATCAAGGGGAATTTGGGCACAAAGATACCACTGCCCTGGAGAGCCCACCACAGGCAAAGGTGCTATTTCAGTACCTGGAACATCTTTGGTTTGGCCCACTGACCTGCAGAACCTAAAATAATTACTCTTTGGCCCTTCATAGAAAGTTTACTGACCTCTGCTGTAATCCCGCAGTGTCCGTTGTGGTAGCGCCCTGTGTATGTGGCTTTTGAACACTTAGGAGGTGAGTCTAAATTGAGATACACTATTTACACTTACATATGCTGGGATTTGATGATTTGATATAAACACACACACACACTCTCAAAACATAAAATATCTCACTAGTTTTTCATATTTAGTTAGATGTTGAAAGGATATTTTGGATACACCAGGTCAAATAAAATGTATAATTTAAATTAATCATACCTGTTTCTCTTTACTTTTTTCAATATGACCACTAGCAAATTTAAAATTACACATGTAGCTTGCATTTGTGGTGCATGTTATACTTACGCAGTGGAGGTAATGGTATAACATCCATGTTTATTACTCAGAGTTCTTTCTTCAAGGAACTTTTTTTTTATTTGTATATATTTTTTTACATCTTTGTTCATTCTCCTCTCTGGTGTAATCCCCACAAAATTACCACTATGGAGACACCCATGTCTCTTGTACTCTTCCCTCCCCTGTTTTGATCCCTCTCCCTCCTCCACCCAGCTGAATGTCTCCATTTATAGTTTGCATGCTAGTTTTGTCATTTTTTTTCTGATCCCTTGTTTGATTTCCCTATGTTCCTCCTATAAATGAAATTCAAGGAACTTCTTTTTTTATTTAATATATTTTATAGAATTCTTATATCCCATTTTTCATTTTTGTACAATGTATGCATTTTCATTTTGGTTATATTCCCCATACAATTCCATCCCCTCCCCCCCCTTATTTGACCCTGATCCCTCCCCTCCGCCCTTTCCCCCCCCCCCCCCGTCAGTGCATCTCTGGTTCATAGTTGCTTGTTGATTTTCATTTTTTCTTTATTATAATTAGTCTTTTTCCTGGTCCCTTATTTAGGTTTTCTAAATTCCTGCTATGAATGAGACCATCTGGTATTTTTCTTTTTCTTTCTGGCTTATTTCGCTGAGCATGGTCCCTTCCAACTCCATCCATGTTGCTGCAAATGGCATGAGTTTATCTTTTTGATTGCTGAATAATATTCCACTGTGTATATATACCACATCTTCTTCTTCTTTTTTTTTTTAAAGATTTATTTATTTATTTATACAAGCACTGGGTACAGTCAGAAGTGCGGGAGGGTGAGAGAATTCACCAGAGCAGAACAAGCAGACTGACAAAGTACACTGCTGAGGGGAGCAGCGGGCACGGCAAGAGAGGTCTGTGCACCATGTGGGACCCTCACCAGTGGCTGGGGATTGAACTGACACTGCAGAGGCTGTGGGCAGCTGCACCACCGGGGGGGGGCCCTACCACATCTTCTTGATCCAGTCATCTATTTTTGGGCATTTGGGTTGTTTCCATAGCTTAGCTATTTAAATAGTGTGCTATAAACATAGGGGTGCAGGGCCTCCCCAGTGGCGCAGCGGTTGAGCGCTGGGTTGCGAAGCTGCCCGTGGCCTCTGCAGCGCCGGTTCGATCCCCGGCTGCTCCCCGGCCACCGGAGGAGGGTCCCACATGGCGCGCAGACCTCTCCTGCCGCCCGCTGCTCCCCTCAGCAGTGTACTTCGGTCCTTCTGCCTGCTCTGCTCCCCGCTCTGGCTCTGGTGAATTCTCTCACCCTCCCGCGCTTCTGACTGTACCCAGTGCTTGTATAAACGAACAAGCAAACAAACAAACAAATAAATAAATAAAACATGCCTCTATTAAAAAAAAAATAAACATAGGGGTGCAGGTGCCCTTTTGAATTAATGATTCTGTGTCCTTTGGGTAAATACCTAAGAGTGGAGTTGCTGGATCATATGGAAGCTCTATCTTTAGTAGGTTGAGGAATCTTCATACAGCTTAAGAAAACTTTCTTCAAGGAACTTTCCTGGGGACACAAGTTTAGAAAACATGACAAAGCTCTGCACATATTATAGTTTGAGGATTTGTGTTTTGTCGACAGCTAAGCTCTAGTTTAATGGATGTAAACTCTTACCTTAAAATAAAGATATGTATTCACCTTTGTGTTTTTCAAATACAGAAACATTTATTATTTTAATGTTTTATTTTAAATGAGATAGTTCTTCTCGTGTATGTTTTAAGCTTTGTATTTCCTGTGATATAAAAGTCATTACTTACCAAGTCTCCCTAATGTAGCAGCTCCTCTTCTAGGATTCAAAGATGTGTGTATTACTATGTTCATTGTAATATTGCCTTTAATTACTAAAAATTACAAACAACCCCCATGCCAACTATGAAGATTAACTACTTAATGCAAAACAATTGCATAATTATATTGCCAGTATAAATGATGGCATTAGTTATTACAAGAATTTTTTGAAAATCAATGTTTGTATTTTAAAATTCAGGAAGAGAACAACAGACTAACCATTCATAGTGATTCTTTTTGAGTTGGGAATTTGGGTTATTTTAATTTTCTTCATGCTTATTTTGATGGTCTAGTGTTTTTTTTTTAAAGATTCATTTATTTATTTATTTATTTATTTATTTATTTATTTATTTATTTATTTATGCAAGCACTGGGTACAGTCAGAAACAAACATGGGAGGGCAAGAGAATTCACCAGAGTCAGAGTTGGGGCAGCTTCGCAACCCAGTGCTCAACCACTGCACCACTAGGGACGCCCTGATCTAGTTTTTTATAATAGACTTGTATATGTTAAAAACCTAATTCATTAATTATTTAGCTCCTTAGTAATTAATATATGAAATAGTTCTTGTAAACAAGAAAACTTTAAAATTCCAAAATGGTATATGGTATGGGGATTCACAAAAGTAGATTTTATTGTCACATAATGAGGAAGATTAGATACAAAGCAATTCCCTGCATATGTCACATACTGCAAAGAAATTTGTTCTAATAATATGTAGAGAGTCATTAATAGAGAATAAAGGGATCTATGTAAATGATACATTTCTTACAAAAAAAAAACCTTCTGAGAGCTACCTGGACTCTCCACCTCACCACAATTGTAATAGCCAGTGATTTTTCCAGTAAAATAACTTCCTGAAATTTTAAATGCGCCATGGCTAGTTATTTTTAAGTGACCCAACACAGGAAGGATGTGGAGGGGGTGGAGTACTAGGAACTCTCATCAGTTAATGGAAAAATTGTATGAAAATGAACGAAGGCTTTCCAAAGCAGTCTAAACAATTGCTATGCAAAAAGCAAAATGTTATTTATTCTAACAGGTAAATACAGAGTGTATGCTTGACTCTAACAGGTGTTTGGCTATTTTCTGGCATTTCTTTACTTCCATGGTTGAACTGCAATGTTAAGAATCAGTTTAGCAGTTGAAACTTAAAAAGGTCAGAAAATGACTTGCATCCTAGGAGTTTATAGGTGAACCCAAGCTCTCAAGCAGAGCTCTAAGTGAGATTCACCTTTAACACTCACAATATTAAACACAATTTCATAGGCTCCATTATTTAGTCTATATCTGAAATTACCTATTTCAGATAATTTGTGAATAACTTCAGCTCAGTTAATGGGAAACACCATTAGTCTCATTTATATAATTGAAAAATGATTAAAAATTTAAAAAATTGCACTAATTCTTTCAGCTTATTAAAACATTTATGAAGTCAAACATTACTTTCTCTGTCCTGACCAGAAAGTTTATGATTCTCTGTGCATCATACACTCTTCTTACAGTGATGGTATCTGTGTGCTTATAGCTATGTCCATCCGTGTTCTATTAAGCTCTGAGCCCCTTGACCACCCCAACTGTGTATGGTTGTTTCTGTATCCCTAACTACCTCTGTAGGACATGTAGTTAGTGCTTAAATGTTTTCTGAAGAAAAGTAGAAGAGCATCTGGATTGTAGAATTATTATTATTATTATTATTATTTTAAATACTGTGGGTTTTTTTTTAAAGATTTATTTATTTATTTAAACAAGCACTGGGTATAGTCACAAGTGCGGGAGGGTGAAAGAATTCACCAGAGCCAGAGCAGAGAGCAGAACAGGCAGACTGACAAAGTACACTGCTGAGGGGAGCAGTGGGCGGCAGGAGGGGTCTGTGCGCCATGTGGGACCCTCACCAAGCGGCCAGTGGCCGGGGATCGAACTGGCGCTGCAGAGGCTGTGGGCAGCCTCACAACCCAGTGCTCAACCGCTGCGCCACCAGGGAGGCTCTGGATTGTAGAATTATTAATGACCTCTGTATTCCAAAGGCAGTAGTCTGAATTGCTCCACACTAGGTGCTTTTGGGACACAAGAAAATCCAATAGTCATTGATTTGGGACAGTAAGATACATTCTGGAGGGAGAAATCTACTATTATTATCTGTTAAAGTCCATCTTTCATCATTGCTGAATTCAGACCCTCATCTTACCTCAGTTGAACTTCTTCTTTTGGGGGGAAATTTCCACTCAACAAACATTTTTTCCCCACCACCTAGATCAAAGGACCCTTTCTCCCACTCCCAGCCTCTCTTAACCTCAGAAATCTATGGGTGATTGTGTAGTGACATCATGCCTTTACTCTGCTTGTTTGTTTTTGAGCAAATCATTGCACACTGCTGAGAAGCAGACCAAGGAGGAAACATAGGGGAAAGGTTTTCATTTAACACTCAGAAGATTGCCCTGGAACACTGAGACAGTAAAACCAGAATAGACAATAAAGATAGATAATTGTAAACTATAGTTTCTTGGTTAAAGGAAAACCACTGTGCTCATCACACTTCATATGACTTGAAATACTTTTTGACATACATTCTGTTTTCCAACTGCAACCTCCATCTCTCCTATTACTTTTTTTTTTCTCCTGTTACTTTTGGTTGTGTTTTTCATCATGTGAAATTCATTCTCTCATCATTCTGTCAGTCTATACAGTAATTTCTTAGAAAGCTATGCAAGAGAGCTCCTCCACAACACTTGCTGTTATATTTATTACCTTTGTCTATATTTTACTTAAATCACATTATGATCTCTACTTAAAAGTAGTTTTTAAATAAAGAAATTATTTTTGTGTATGTATTTTCTGTCTCTAAATTCCAAAGTCCTTGTAACCAAGTGCAATATTTCATTTTTCTTTTAGTTAAGCTAGAAGTCTTAGAATCATTCCTTGAAGGTTATTATTAAATATTAGAGTCTTCTTAAACTAAGTGATGGCTAAGTACTTAAATCAGTTGATACCTACTGTTTGCATTTATTTGATTGTAATTGAGAGAGAAATATCCTGTGGTTTCAGATACTGACTTTGCTGTATTTTAGTGGTCTAATCTATCTTTGCTTCATGTTACTAAAAGTAACATCTACCTCATAGGTTTGATACAGGGGTAACATGTTGAGAAATGTTTTGCACATAGTAAGTGCCTAATATATATTCGCCATTATGTATATATAATAAAAGCATAACAAAATGTGTGTAATTTGTGCATACATAATTTACCCCAATGATTGTACAATTCACTTATTGCACGCTTTTAAAGATAATAAGGTGATAGTGTGAGTAAGAAAATTGGGGCCTCCATGGTGGCACAAGGGATTGAGATGCAACCTATGAGGCTATCCACAGCCACTGCAGCACAAGTTCTATCTCCAGCCAGGGAGCTACCCACATAGCACAGCAGACCTCTCCTGACTCACCCGCTGCTCCCCTCAGCAGTGTATTTCAGTCAGTCTGCCTGTTCTGTTCCCCAATCTGTCTCTGGTGAATGCTCTCACCCCCACACCTCTGTCCTGTACCCCAGTTCTTGTATGCATAAATAAATAAATTTTTAAAAAATTTCAAAAAAGAAAATTGAACACTGTTACTATAACTTTTTTTAAAGATTTATTTTTATTTACACAAGAACTGGTGTACAGACCAGAGGCATGGGAGGGTGAGAGAATTCACCAGAGACAGAGCAGGGAGCAGAATAGGCAGATGACCGAAGACACTGCTGAGGCGAGCAGTGGGTGAGGGAGAAGAGGTCTGCTGTGCCATGTGGGTATCTCCCTGGCAGGTGGGGAAACGATCCCGCACTGCTGAGGCTGAGGACAGCTTCACAGCATGGAGCTCAACCTGCTGCACCACTGGGGAGGCCCTACTATAATTTTTTTTAAGAAAGAACTCCCTTGCTGTGTGTTGATACTCAAAATTAGATTGTCACTCAAAATCAGATTAAGTCTGCTGTATAAAGTCTAGTTTAAAGACACCAGTGTTAAAAGAATTGGGCAAAAGCATGCTTCTGGAAATGTTTTTCATGATTTTCCCCATTTCTGTCCAGCCATTTTCAGTTTAGACATTTTGCTGTAGTGAAGTTTCCTTAAAGACTCCTCTGTGTGAAATTCTGTGTTGGAGCAAAGTTTATCATTACAACAACTAATAATGTTGTTGCAGTTTGGAGCTATTACTGTATAGTGGTGAAAAAAATGTTTTCACAAAGTACCCCCATTGTGTTAGCAAATGAGAACTGGAGGAGGGAGGTGGACCATAGCAGAACACTTACCCTCAAATGCTGAAATAAACCGCTCCATTTTTTAAAGCATGGACTTCATTATGTTTTTGCATTTTGTAATGTATTCTATTACTGCCAGCATAACAGTATAGTTATCCTGTAGTTAATCATGCCATCAGTCAATTTATGAAACTCAATAGAATCATTTTGTGGTAAAATGCAATTACAATAAGGGCTATAATGAGATGAGAGGGATGGATGAGTCCTCTGGGAACTCTCCCTTGACTTCTGGAATACTCTTCTTTGGCCTGTTTATTGGAATCTGGGATTCCTAAGCTCATGTACTCCCCTTCCTTGCCTTTCCCATACCCCCTTAGAGTCTGCCAGGGTGGTGGGCAGATGGCCCTGTTTATAAATGTTGTATACATGTTTATAGTGGGGGGGGGGTGAGTGGGAGCTGTGTTCCCTGGAGGAAGGAGGACCATTTTCTTAGCACATGGGTGTGTTCCATTTGCCCAGCCCAGTGCTTCATTACCCAAAGGGAAGTCCTTTTACTAATTTGCCTGCCAGCGAGTATTTTTCCCCCTGCTTAGCTCAACCTTGGTTTTCTAAGTTGCACAAAGGCACAATGTATTGTCTATTGGTGGCTTGATTTCCAGGTTCTATGGGAAGTAGGTAAAAAACCCCTCAGGCCCACAGTTTCATTGCTAACCCAGAGTCCATTCTTAGAGTCCTGAAAACCCTTTGGACCACTCCTGTAGCCTTATTGCCCCTCGAGGGCATGAGGAAGGAGCTCCAGCCAGAAGCAATCAGGACCTCCATTGCTCGCTGAAGGAGTTTAAGGTCGGGGCTTCCAGTCAGCTGGGGCTGTTTTTCATTCTTTGATGGCTTGCACTAAGAGTTCTTGATGGTAGTGGCCCCTGTTTTATTGGGCAGGGCTGTGGGTCCAGGTGAAAGTCTGGAGAGACTGGGGTAAGGGCTTGTCTGTGGACTGCTGTGCTCCCCAGCTTTGTGATGGTCCTGACGCCAGTGACAAGAGTTAGCACCTGAGGGCTCTCAGCAACCCCTTTAACCATCCCCCTTCTTTGCCCCCACCCCACCTCTGAGCTTCCACGCACTCTGGATTCCTGTTCGTAATGTCCCTTCCTACTTCTCAGCTAGACTTCCTTCCCATGGGTTGATTTGCTTTGTCTGTCAGTTATTCTCATACTGGTGGGTTCTAACCTCTATTTTGTGGGAATTCCTAGCTATGACTGGGGAAAAGCAGAGTTCAAATTGTCTCTGTACATTGAAAATACTGACTTCTTAGTTCATCAAGGTTCACACTGGGTGGGCTGCCTAAGGTCAGATTATTGTGTTTTTATGGGTGGTAGGAGTTTATAAATAAGACTAAAGCAGGACAATTATTCACTTTGGAAATGTCAAAACCTTTAACACAGATTTCTATCAGCACCTCCTAATTTTATGTGTTCACTGATGAAATATCTGAACTTTAGCAACCTTGGAGCAAGGCTTCTTAAACCTTACCAAGGGTCTATATCTCATCGGGGTTTTCTCTTAAATGCACACTGAGATCAGTATTACCTTGGGCAAGGCCAAAGCTGTGCATTTCTAACAAGCTCCGGGAGGACTGAAGCAACCTTCTCTCACTCGGTAGGACCTTGTTCACCTGTTGCAGGTGTTACCTCAAAATTGTATTTTATTTTATTAATAAGGCTATTTCTGATGTGTCTGTTTTCATATCACTAAGATGCATATTGATGTATGGATGAAGAACCTTCTGACTATTGAATGTATTCCCAAGATGGTATATGTGTGTGTGTGTGTGTGTATGAAAGAAAAATAGTTGATTTTACTTTTTGAAGATTTTCCTTTTATATTTATATAAATATATTTACATTTTACAGAAATATCTTAAGCACCTGTAGTTTACACAGCTACTTTACCAGGAAAATTGTCTTTTAACGTAACTGACGACATTGACATGAATTCTCGGGGCACAAGATAAGTAAGTGCTGCCATGGTGCGTAAATTCAGCAGGCTGATGGACTATTGGACAAGAGAATGAACTCTTTGGATGGTATATCCTAGGGAGAACTTCCCATGCCCATAATGCAGACAGTCTTCCATATCAGTGTTGTGGGCTAATTGCCATAGGCTGTAAGGACACCTTGAGGACTCAAGACACTCAATGGAGGCAAGAGCTATAGGGGTTATTAAAAGTGGTAGAGAAAGAGACAGAGCTCCAGGGAGATCCTTTAGGAGAAGGCTTCCTGATTAAAGCCTTAGCTTAATTTTTGTAGCGCTCAGGGTCTTTTAGCAAGAAGCAAACAAGACAATGCCATAGCTGGGGGTTCTCTTCTTGATAGTCAGGTGTTTTTCTGACATCTTGTATAGTTGCTGTACATGCTTCATCAGAGGTGTTATGTTCAGAAAGTGGAGGACAAATCCCATCCAGAGGTGGGGATTTTAGTTTTATAACAGGTCCCTGATTACAGTGGGTCACTTTTGGTCATTCTGTGCATGCCTCATTATCCAACTCTGATCACTTTGAGATCTGGGTCCTGTAGCTTCTTTCTTCCATCTGCACGCGGACATGATTAGCTATAAAAATAGCTAAGTAATGCATATATTGCAAAAAGTGATTGATAGAAAAAATGGGTCAAAGCAGTTTATGAAAGGGGCTTTTTGGACTGGAAACTACTCCTGTCTCAGCAGTACCTGCCACTTTGCTGCCTCTGCTCTCCTGGCCTCAAGATCCTCATGTTCCCTATGGTGTTGAGGGTGCAGGAGGAAATGTCTCTCAGTCCCACTCAGGGGCTTCAGTGGCCTTCACTTGCTTTTCAGAAGCATGTCACAGGGCACTGATTTTCTTAAGGGTTTCTGTAAGTCTAGTATCTGTTCAACTTTTTTTTCTGTTTAATATAGTATAAAATAAGTGTTCTCATTTGCAGAAGAGAATAGGAGAGATAGAGCCAGGGACTTATTTATGAAAGGGAGAAAAAACTTCAGCACATAGGAGGAAATAGCTCCAGGATAAGCTTCAGGGTGAGTTATAAAATTTATCATCCCAATGGACTTCTTTATTGCTTTAATGGAGTTTTAAAGTATAGATTAAGTTTCATGAGGAAATTTAAATGCATTTATTTTCAGCATATTTTGAAAGTTTGTTCTGAATTGTCTTCATCTCTGCCTCATTTCAAAATGGATTTGATACAGTCTATCTTAGTCTGCTTCTATACCCAAAATGCCACAGACTAGATAGCTTACAAAGAACTTTTTTTTATCATAGTTCTGGAAGAGAAGATGTCTAAGATCAAGGCACCAGTAAATTCTGTAACTGGTGAGAACCTAATTCAAAATATAATAACTTTATAAAGTAAGTTAAATTGGCATTTATAAACAAGGAAAGTGACATATAGTTGTATCACTTGTCCAAGCATTAGTCAGCAAATGGAGCTGGGATTCCATCTCAGCCTACTTAATGTGGTGGGTTAGTCACTAAACTCCAGTCTGCCATAATTTCTGCATCTGAAAGATAATAATAATAATGTGTACCATAAGAATTATTGTGAGGATTAAATGAGATTATGCATGTCAAAGCATTTAGCATAGAGCTTTGTGCACTGAAGACTCAAGAAAGTTTTGCATGGATAATATTTCTGTTATCAATTTATCATGGCTGTTGTGTTGTGATACCATCTGGACCCAAAACATGACTCCTTAACCAGTTCTTTATTACTTTATTGCCTCTGGTCTAGTTTCCTGTCCTTTCTACTTAATCAGTGTATGTATAGAACTGATTAAAAGCCTAGAAAATGCTTCTTTTCATAGGGAAAAGATCAACTTTAATAACCTTTATTCCTCTGGACTAAGAAGGGGATAGGACATTTCTGATAGGTTCACTACTGAGGGGTTATTTATTACACACTCAGATTAGAAACAGACATGTCTAAAGGGAAGAATCAGCTACATTTAAAAAAGTGAGCTATACTGGGACTACATCAAATTAAAGAGCTTTTGTACAGCAAAAGAGACAGTAACCACTGATTGGGAGAAAATTTTTGCACACAACATTAATGATAAAGGACTGATCACAAAAATATACAAAGAGCTGATGAGACTCAACAAAAACAAAGTAAATAACCCAGTCGAAAAATGGGCAGAAGAGCTAAAAAGAAACATCTCCAAAGAGGAAATGCAAATGGCCAACAGGCATATGAAAAAATGTTCAACATCACTTGTAATCAGGGAAATGCAAATCAAAACTACAATGAGATACCATCTTACACCAGTGAGAATGGCACATATTAAAAATACTAGCAGCAACAAATGTTGGTGAGGATGTGGAGAAAAATGAACTCTCCTGCACTGTTGGTGGGAGTGCAAACTGGTCGAACTACTATGGAGAGCTGTGTGGAGGTTCCTCAATCTGCTAAAAATTGGAGCTTCGGTATGATCCAGCAGTTCCACTTGTAGGTATTTACCCAAAGGACACAGAAACATTAATTCAAAAGGACACCTGCACCCCTATGTTTATTGCAGCACTATTTACAATAGGCAAGCTATGGAAATGACCCAAATGCCCAAAAATAGATGACTGGATCAAGAAAATGTGGTACATATACACCATGGACTATTACTTACCAATCAAAAAGATAAACACATGC
Organism: Talpa europaea; assembly: GCF_964194135.1. Lineage (NCBI taxonomy): Eukaryota > Metazoa > Chordata > Mammalia > Eulipotyphla > Talpidae > Talpa > Talpa europaea. The sequence goes on along the minus strand of NC_140071.1, from coordinate 44,752,550 downwards.
CATTTGCAGCAACATGAATGGAGCTGGAAGGGATCATGCTCAGTGAAATAAGCCAGAAAGAAAAAGAAAAATACTGGATGGTCTCATTCATAGAAGGAATTTAGAAAACCTAAATAAGGAATCAGGAAAAAGACTAATTATAATAACATAAAAATCAAAATCAGCAGGCAACTATAAACCACAGGCACACTACAGGGGGGAGGCTGGGGTAGGATCAAAACAAGGGGGGCTGGGAATTATAAGGGGATGATAACCAGGAAGAAAATGCATGCATTGTACAAAAATGAAAAATGATGTAAAAAATATATAAAATAAAAATTTTTAAAAATCATTAAAAAAATGAGCTATAAATTTAGCTGAGTGTCCAGTTTCCCTGAGTCAGTGAGAGGATCCATGATGACCCTAAGGCTAAGAATGCAGCAGTGCTGAGAGGTGAGATGAGTTCTTGAGCTAAGAGTTGCAAGAAATATAAAGGGAATGCTATGTATCATAATAAACTACATCTTCGGCAACATTCCTCAAATAAATGGTCGAGTGTTTGAGGGGCTTATTTTTCAAAAGGTACATTGATATAGGCTGATGACATATGTAGCATAATTTAGTGAAGACCTTTTTACAAGTATCCCAAATGATGCAGTCTGAGTATACAGCTCTCTGCTTCCAGGGATAAAATTACAATGTCTGCAGGAATGGATGGACACCTCATCTATGAGTAGTGTTTTGCACAACTGAGCTATATTTTGAAACATGTTAAGTCAAATTGCTTTAAAAATGAAGATTTGTGACTAAAACCATCTTTATTTTTGTATCCAAAAGGAAAGAAGACATTTGCATAGACACAAGTGTGCAGAAAGAGCTGCCCCTGAAAGGAACAAGTTTGTTACATCCCTGCCTAGACTCAGGTGGACAGTATTGGGATGAGAGCTGCCTAAAGCTTTCTTTAGCAGAAAGTCACCACCTTTAATTTCTGGCAAAGTAAATACAAAATAGATTAAATCCATTGGCTGCTACTGAATGCTCAGTTTCCTGATTTGTACTGTGAACCAGTTTAAATGTATACATGAAGTCTTTTTGTCTCTAAAGTCCTCTGTGTTGACAGGAATTGATAATGTGAATCAATTAGTTGAGGTGCTTTCAATAGTCTACAAAGGTGAGCTCAGGGTTTTGAGATCCAATAGAGGATAGCAGTGGCCAGAGTTAGCAAGAATAGGGAGCCATTACATTGTCTGAACTTGAAGGCATGAGGGGAGGAAGTGGTTATAGCAACTGGAAAGATTTGTTATAAGGAACTATTTGACAGATGCTATAGAGGGATTCGGCCAATCCTGGTAGGGAGTTGAGCTTAGGGATGGCTACCTCATCTCTTTTCCTTATTCACCTCCTGATGGTGCCCTCTATGGGCCAAACTTAGTAGAACACTAGAGGGTTTCCACACACCTCAGCCTCCAGGGGCCACAGGACAGGGTGGAGAAAAGTGGAGAGGATGAATGGGCAAATGGAACACATGCAGTGCTTTCCCTAATTTCATGTTCCTTAAACTCCATGACTTTTTCTCAAGATGAAGACATTCTGTTTTCCTGTTAGATTCACTAAAGACCTTATCTGAGATTATCACTGTAACTTCTGGGCTTAACACAGGACTAGTCTCTGCTAGCGTTCAGTGAATAAGGACCACTGCAGTGAAGTCACTTTCAGAAGGGGCAGTAAGTGCAGAAGACATAAAACAGAAATGGTGAGCTAATGGCTTCGTCAGGTTTCTGTAGTTTTCTTAGTCCTAATGAAATCTATGAGAGACTACTTTCCTAATTGCAAGACAAAAATAAAACCTTCATAACATTTCATTTGCTGCTTTCATCTTTGTAGTGTTGGAGGGAACTCATCTTCTGATCTGTAAATCTCACAGGTTAATGACAAGACAATCCGGTGGCCTTGTGTCTAACTGACAGGCTCTGTAGGGAAGGACCACACTCTTAGGTTGGGTTCACTGACTTGCTAGCTGGAATCAAAGCTGACTGTGCCACAAAAATATTGTGATTTGAAATCAAGTATAGAAATACACTCTTCAGCTTCCCAAACAAATTGGTACATCTTTCCAAAAGTTCAACTGGAGATAGTTTATATATATAATAAAACTCCTCCATTTTAAGTATATAGTTTCATGCGTTTGGGAACTTGTATACAGTTGTGCAAACACTGCCACAATCAAAATCTAGAATGTTGTGGCTGATTTCTCCCTCAATCCTTGGTGCCAGCCAATCTCTAATCTAATTTTTGGCATGATAAATGGAATCATACATAAAGAATACTATTTAAATTTTAAAATCAACTTTTCAGTTTCAAAAGAGTTTTCTGTGGTTTTATTGTATATTTGCATTCATATGTTTATACAAGTTAATGATATTTATTCAAGTACATATACATGGTAAAAGTGATCTCGGTAGGATGGAGGGGTTTAGAATGAAAAAGACAGGTTTGCCGCCTACTCTTTCTCATTTCTAATCCCACTTATGAGAGGCAACAGCATTTATCTGTCTCTGCTGTTAGTTCTATTGGAGATTTTAATTAATATGAAAACTACTGTTTATTGACAGTGTCTATTGACATTGTGCAGTGAGAGGTGATGATTTTGCTCATTCATTACCTCCTCTACTCCCACCCCTTCGTCCTCCCAATAGTTATTAGTTAAATCACTTTTTGATATTGCCCCTATTACTTACCTTTGAACCTCACTTTAAATGCTTAAGGATAAGGTTTTTATATTGTAAATTAAGCTAGCCCTTTGAAAAAGAAAATAATTATAATTTTTCTTATAATTAGAATTCTATAATTTTTATAATTCTCAACATGATATCCTTTATGAAAAATAGTTACATAAATCATACTCTTCAGGGATGGGAAAAGTTACTTTGCCTTTGTGTGTGTTTGTGTTAATTGATATGATTTACTTTATTTCATTCATTAAATTTATTATAAAACAGCTAAGTTAGACCTCTTATGTTAAAAACTTAATTTTTGTTAACATAAAGAAAATTTAGAAGGAAGTTGCAGGTAACCTGAACAGTTATAAGTTGTTGGTTTTGCTTTTGTTCGTGCACATTGGTTCAGTAAAATGAAGTGAGAGAGAAGTTACATCTTTCCAGAAAGAACATTAAATTTAAAAGCTTGAGACACATGATAAATATTTGCTGCAATAAAGCTGTTACAAATAAAGATTCCTTATATTGGCAATTAGCTGAGTTCAAACATTGTCAGTGTTTTACACACACCCCCACACACATACACACACCCACACCCACACACACCCATTCAGAGTTGGGTTTATGAGCACAAGCATACTTTTTTATACTTCTGTAAACAATCATCTTTGAGAAGTTTAAAGTGGAATCTGACTGTGTTTTTCCCTCAGTAAGAGGAGCTGTAGGTACAGACAGAATGGTTTAATACTTTACTTTCTCAAAATCTTCTGTGGAAGACATCAGATTTATCTTCACCATTTGGCAATTGTGTCCAGATTTTGGGTCAGACTCCTTCATGGACATGCAAACTAGAATATCCTTACCAGACAGAGGGTCTTTTCAGTGCTCAAGGATAGTATCTCAAATGCTTGACATGGCAAGGCAAGTACGAAGAGGCACCTACAATCTCAAGAGATTAGTTAAGTTTAAAAACAACAAAAATATGATATTAAAAATTATTTTCTTTTTTAAATATTAAAGTTTATTGATTTACTGTTTACAATGCTGTATATAATCTGTGTGACTACAGCTTCACACCTTGTATGCATATAATCTTCATTCCAACCATCACCAAATTACTAATGCCATCCCTACTGTCAGAATGACCCCCTCTAACCTTCTTCATTCTATTCTTTCCTCCCACCCCTTTACCATCCCCTTCTGGCAACCATCATAGTTTTTACAAAGTCTAAGATTTGTTAGCTTACCTGCTTTGCCCATTTATATTCCACATCGGAATGAACCCATCTGGTAATTGTCTTTCACTTTCTGACATTTGCTTAGCATAGTCACTTCAAGTTCCATCCATGTTGTTGCAAAGGCAAGATTTCATCTTTTTAAATAGCTGAGTACTATTCCATTGAATATATATACCACAACTTCTTTAACCAGTCCTCTGTCATTGGGCATTTAGGTGGTTTCCATGTTTTGGCTATTGTGAATAATGCTGCTATGAACATAGGGATTCATATCTTTTTGAATAAGTATTTTCACGTCCTTTGGATAAATATGTAGAAGTATATTAATGGATTATACAGTGCTTATATTTTTAATATTTAAAGGAATCTCCATACAGTTAAATGTATGATCAGTGTTTTTAAACATTTATTTATTTATGCAGTCAAGAACTGGGGTGTAGGCCAGAGGTGTGGGGTATCAGGGTATTCACCAGAGACAGAGTGGGGAGCAGAACAGGCAGCTCTACTGAAATACACTGCTGAGGGGAGCACTGGGTGAGTCAGGAGAGGTCTGCTGCGCCATGTGTGTATCTCCCTGGCCGGGTATCAAACTCGTGCTGCAGTGGCTGCAGACAGCTTCGTTGCATCTTAACCCCTTGCGCCACCAGGGAGGCCCAATGTATGATCAATCTTAACGAGGCCCAAATAGTCATTTTTTATTTCTTGGTGTATTCTCCACAAAAGATGGCTAAAATGGAAATTCACTGAAAGAGCAATAGCTTCAAAGCTCATAGCATGAAACTCATTTTGTCACAAAATGCACTTTCAATAATATCTGTAAACTCTTTTTTTTTAATCAACTTTCAGCAGTATTTTCTGATTCTCTCCTTCCTGCCTTTCCTTTCCCCACCATTACTGTGAAATTGTTGTGACTGACACCATCCATTCTGAAATTTGAGTAGTGATCTTTGGTTTATCTGTAGGTTGATTTTTTTTTAAGATAAAAGCTAAAAGTAGGTTTTATTGCAGCATCCAGGGTACATTATGATTAGATTTCTTTCCTTGTTGTTCCAGTACATTTTAGTGGGTGTCATACCCATTAAATGGCTTTATTAAATGACACCCATGCCATGACTTTATTTTGCAATTTCCCCTCCCTGGAGTTCTTTATTGCCTTTCGTTTTTCTCATTGAGAGACATGCCTTCTACTATGCCCTTGCATACCCATTCTCTACCATTCTTTACTCTTTGCCTCTGTGGATTACATCAGCAGGCTACCCTGCTTAGTGGCTTCTAGTTGAGTCCAGTGAATAAGGAACCCACCAGGAGATGAGCAGGAGTGGGGAGAGTGAGGTCAGTGTATTTATTTGGCTGGACCCCACTCTATGAGGTTGCCTCTTTCTTCTGTGCATTTCTACTGAGGATCACTTTTCATCTCAAGATAGCATTTCTTTTTTTTTTTTTTTTTTTTTTTTTTAAATAAATTTTATTGTTATATTCCCCATACAATTGCAGCCCCCCCATTCTGACCCCAATCCCTCCCCTCCCGCCCCCCTAAAAGTGTCTCTGGTTCATAGTTTTTTGTTGATTTTGATTTTCACTATCTTATAGTTATTCATTTTCCTGGTCCCTTATTTAAGTTTTCTAGATTCCTGCTATGAGTGAGACCATCCGGTATTTTTCTTTTTCTTTTTGGCTTATTTCGCTGAGCATGATCCCTTCCAGCGCCATCCATGTTGCTGCAAATTGCATGTGTTTATCTTTTTTGAATGCTGAGTAATATTCCATGGTATATATGTACCACATCTTCTTGATCCAGTCATCTATTTTTGGGCATTTGGGTTGTTTCCAAAGCTTAGCTATTGTAAACAGTGCTGCTATAAACATAGGGGTGCAGGTGTTCTTTGGAATTGATGTTTCTGTGTCCTTTGGGTAAATACCTAGGAGTGGAATTGCTGGATCATATGGAAGCTCTATGTTTAGTAGGTCCAGAAATCTCCACACAGCTTTCCACAGTGGTTGGACCAGTTTGCACTCCCACCAACAGTGCAGAAGAGTTCCTTTTTCTCCACACCCTCGCCAACATTTGTTGTTGCTAGTTTTTTTAATATGTGCCATTCTCACTGGTGTAAGATGGTATCTCATGGTAGTTTTGATTTGCATTTCCCTGATGACAAGTGATGTTGAACATTTTTTCATATGCCTGTTGGCCATTTGCATTTCCTCTTCAGAGAAGTTTCTTTTAAGCTCTTCTGCCCATTTTTTGACTGGATTATTTTCTTTGTTGTTGTTGAGTCTCATCAGCTCTTTGCAGATTTTTGTGATCAGTCCTTTATCATTAGTGTTGGGTGCAAAAATGTTCTCCCAGTTGGTGGGGTTTCTCTTTGTTTTTGTTATTGTCTCTTTTGCTGTGCAAAAGCTCTTTAATTTGATGTAGTCCCAGCTGTTTATCTTTGCCTTCACTATCACTGCTTTGGGTGATGTGTCTGTAAAGATGTCTTTGATGTGCAAATCACGTAGTGTTTCGCCTATATTTCCTTCTATATATTTTATGGTTTCAGGTCTTATGTCTAGTTCTTTAATCCATTTTGAGTTGATTTTTGTGTATGGTGTGAGGTGGTGGTCAAGCTTCATTCTTTTGCATGTAGCGACCCAGTTTTCCCAGCACCATTTATTGAACAAACTTTCTTTGCTCCAATGCATATTCTTTGCTCCTTTGTCAAAGATTAGTTGACCATAAATCTGTGGGTTTATTTCTGGATTTTCTATTCGATTCCATTGGTCTGTATGTCTGTTCTTGTTCCAATACCATGCAGTTTTGATGATTATGGCTTTGTAGTATAGTTTGAAGTCTGGGAGTCTGATGCCTCCATTCCCTTCTTTTTTTTTCAGGAGAGCTTTGGCTATTCGGGGTTTTTTGTGATTCCATATGAATTTCATCAATAATTGTTCTATTTCTTTGAAGAATGACATTGAAATTTTGATTGGAATAGCATTGAATCTGTATATTGCTTTTGGAAGGATGGCCATTTTAATAATGTTTATTCTTCCAATCCATGAGCAGGGGATGTCTCTCCATTTCTTTGTGTCTTCTTCTATTTCTTTTAACAGTGTTTTATAGTTTTCTTTGTATAGGTCCTTTACCTCTTTTGTTAGATTTATTCCCAAATATTTGATTTTTTTTGTTTCAATAACAAAAGGGATGGTCTTTTTGATTTCTTCTTCTTCGGATTTATTGTTTGTGTATAGGAAGGCTACTGACTTTTGCGTGTTGATTTTGTATCCTGCCACTTTACTGAACTGATTGATGAGTTGAATTAGCTTTTCTGTGGAGTTTTTGGGGTTCTCTATATATAATATCATATCGTCTGCAAATAGTGATAGTTTGACTTCTTCTTTTCCTATTTGGATTCCTTGGATGTCTTTCTCTTGTCTTATTGCCCTGGCTAGGACTTCCAGTATTATATTGAAAAGCAATGGTGAGAGTGGACATCCTTGTCTTGTTCCAGATCTTAATGGAATTGCTTTCAGCTTTTCACCATTGAGAATGATACTGGCTGTTGGCTTGTCATAGATGGCCTTTATGATGTTGAGGTATGTTCCTTGTATCCCAAGAATTTCAAGGGCTTTTATCATGAATGGGTGTTGCACTTTGTCGAAAGCTTTCTCAGCATCTATTGATATTATCATATGGTTTTTATATTTCTTTTTGTTGATGTGTTGGATAACGTTGATTGATTTTCGGATGTTAAACCATCCTTGTGCCCCTGGAATGAATCCAACTTGGTCGTGGTGAATTATCTTATGGATACATTGTTGGATTCTGATAGCTAAAATTTTATTGAGGATTTTTGCATCAGTGTTCATTAGGGAGATTGGCCTGTAGTTTTCCTTTTTTGTGTTGTCCTTGTTCGGTTTTGGTATTAGTGTAATGTTGGCTTCATAAAACGTGTTTGGTATTGTCCCTTCCTTCTCAATTTTTTGGAAGAGTTTGTGAAGGATAGGCACTAATTCGTCTCTGAATGTTTGGTAGAATTCATTTGTAAATCCATCAGGTCCTGGGCTTTTGTTTTTGGGGAGGTTTTTTATTACCATTTCAATTTCGCTAATTGTAATTGGTCTGTTTAGGTGTTCTATTTCTTCTTTATCTAGCTTTGGGTGATTGTAGAGTTGTAGGAATTTGTCCATCTCCTCTAGATTGTTGAACTTGTTTCCATATAACTGTTCATAGTAGTTACTGATTATTCTTTTGATTTCTGCTGTGTCCGTTGTGATTTCTCCTCTTTCATTGATGATCCTGTTTATTTGTGCTTTCTCCCTTTTTTCCTTTGTGAGCCTGGCTAGGGGTTTGTCTATTTTATTGATTTTTTCAAAGAACCAGCTCTTGGTTTCATTGATCTTTTGGATTGTTTTTTTAGTTTCAATTTCATTTATTTCTGCTTTGGTTTTTATTATTTCTTTTCTTCTACTGGTTTTGGGGTTTTTTTGTTGTTCTTTTTCTAGATCTTTGAGCTTCGAGATTAGGTTGTTTCTTTGCGTTCTTTCTTGTTTCTTGATGTGAGCTTCTATTGCTATATATTTTCCTCTTATTACTGCTTTTGCTGCATCCCATACATTTAGGATATTGGTGTCCTCCTTGTCGTTCAATTCAAAAAATTTTTTAATTTCTTCTTTGATCTCCTCATTAGTCCAATGGTCTTCCAGTAGTGTGGTTTTTAATCTCCATGAGGTAGGAAAGTTCCTTGCCTTCTTTTTATGGTTTATTTCTAGTTTGATGCCTTCATGGTCAGAAAAGATGGTTGATATGATTTCAATCTTGGTGTATCTGTTGATGTTTGTCTTGTGCCCCAGTATGTGATCGATCCTGGAGAATGATCCGTGTGCGCTTGAGAAAAATGTGTACTCCGTTTTTTTGGGGTTTAGTGTTCTATAGATGTCTGTTAAGCCCAATTGCTCTAGGTCCTTATTTAGAGCTTTAGTTTCTTTACTTATTTTTTGTCTTGTTGATCTATCCATTGTTGATAGTGGTGTGTTGAAGTCTCCCACTACGTATGTGTTTTCTCTGATGTCTGTTTTCAGAGAGGACAACAGTTGTCTGATATATTTTGGTGCTCCTTCGTTTGGTGAGTATATGTTAATGAGTGTTATTTCTTCTTGAAGTATTGTCCCCTTGATCATAATGTAGTGACCCTTGGGGTCTCTTTTTATCTTTTTGAGTTTGAAATCTGTTTTATCTGATATAAGTATAGCTGTTCCTGCTTTCTTTTTTGGTCCATTTGCTTGTAGGATTGTTTTCCATCCTTTAACTTTGAGCCTATTTTTATCTTTTGTAGCTAAATGTGTTTCCTGGAGACAGCAAAAGGTTGGGTTTTGTTTCTTAATCCAGGCTGCAACTCTGTGTCTTTTTATTGAAGAGTTTAGTCCATTTACATTCAGAGTTATTATTGATATGTTAACATCTGTATTTGCCATTGTGTTTGTCTTTCCTTTGATTTTATTTATTTATTCTTTTAATAACTTTTTTTTTTTTGGCCTTCTTTCATTGTTATTCGTCCCTCTGAGGTTCTGGCTTTAGGACTCCTTGTAGTATTTTTTGGAGTGGGGGTTTAGTTGCATTGAAATTCCGGAGTTTCTGTTTGTCTGGAAAGGTCCATATTCTTTCTTCAAAGAGGAAGGAGAGCTTTGCGGGATAGAGTATTCTTGGTTGGCATCTGTTTTCTTGGAGTCTGTTGACTATGTCCCTCCACTCTCTCCTTGCCCGTAGTGTTTCTTCGGAGAAGTCTGATGTCAGCCTGATTGGTTTTCCTTTGAATGTTATCTGTTTCTTCCCTCTTGCCAGCTTCATTATTTTTTCCTTGTCCTGGATTCTTGGGAGCTTTACTATTATGTGTCTTGCTGTATTTTTCCTTTCGTCGTGGAAGTTTGGTGTTCTTCTTGCTTCTTGTATATCAATTTTCAGCTCCTTCTTCACATTTGGGAAGTTCTCTTCAATTATCTCTTTGAATATTTTCTCTGTTCCTACATCTCTCTCCTCTCCTTCTGGTATTCCTATAACTCTTATATTTCCTTTCCTCATGGAGTCAGATAGTTCCCGAAGTCTTTCTTCGTTCTTTTTCCTTCGTACTTCTCTTTCCTTTTCTGTTTTGGTTCTTTTTATTTCTATGTCTTCAAGATTACTTATTCGTTCTTCCATTTCATCTATTCTGCTTTCATTGCTTTTCCCAGAATTCTTTAGTTCTTCCATTAATTCTTTGATCTCCTGCATTTCTTTTACTTCCCTCTTTAGGGACTCAATTTCTTTCTTCTGACCATTGTTTTCCCTCTCTAGGGACTCAATTGCATTCTTCTGATCGTTGATTATTTTTCCCTTATCATTGTTTTCCTTTATGACTTCTGTTAGTTTTTTAATCACGGCAATTTTAAATTCTCTTTCTGGAAGGCTCAGAAATTCTTCCAAGTTATTGTCTTTGCAATCTGGGGGCTGGCTTTCTTTTTGTGGTGTGCTTTTTCTCTGGAGAGTTGCTAGGTTGCGTGTGGTTCTTCTCTTCCCTACTGTCTGTTTTCTAATTTGCCGTATGCGTTGGGACACTGTGTAGTTGGGACTGGCCGGCATCTTGGGTGGGCTTCTCTGTTCCCCTCTGGTTCTTCCAGGAGTCATCTGTCAGTTTCAAGCAGTCTTTACTGGAGAAAGGTCCCTGTTCTAAAATGCCGATGTAGGGACACACTCCCCTGTGCGCCTGGTCTGCCCCGGCGGTGGGTCCTGCTCCCCTCTGGGCTTGGACTGCAGGCCAGAGGGGGTCTGGCGTGGGCGAACTTCCCCCGCTCACCTCTGGCTCCTGAGGAAGCCTTCTGCAGGTAGTCTTTACTGAAGAAATGTCCCTGTTCTAAAATGGTGATGTGGGACACACTCCCTGCGTGTCTGGTCTCAGGCACACTCTTCTGCGCACCTGGTCTGCCCCGGCTGTGGGTGTTCGCTCTCCCTGTGGGCTCAGACTACTTGTTCGGAAGGGGCCCGGTGTGGGCAAACTCCCCAGCTGGCCACTAGCTCCTTCAGGAGCCTCTGCTGGCTTCAAGTCGCTAGGTGGTGCCAGAGATCTCTCCTAGAGCCCTTGGGGAGCTGATTTTCCACCCCGTGGGACAGGGAGCAGAGCGGGGATGGTAGGGTACACCTCAACGGCTTTGGGGTGCTGTGTCTGCCTTGTGCCCCACCGTCGTGGGGAACCCACGCCCCTAATTTCGTGCCCCGGGTCTCTGTTCCAAAGCCCTCAGTTCCAGGACGCGGGCTGTAGCCCAGATCAGTGGGGCGGGAATGGCGCCTTTTGAATCCTGCTCCCCTGCCTGGGCGCCTTGTTCCTGCTCACTCAGGATGGGCCTCCGCTGTCTCCCCCTAATTTCGTGCCCAGGTCTCAGTTCCAAAGCCCTCAGTTCCAGGATGCGGGCTGTAGCCCAGATCAGTGGCGCGGGAATGGCGCCTTTTGAGTCCAGCTCCCTTGCCTGGGCGCCTTGTTCCTGCTCACTCAGGGAGGGCCTCCGCAGTCTCCCCCTAATTTCGTGCCCCGGGTCTCAGTTCCAAAGCCCTCAGTTCCAGGACGCAGGCTGTAGCCCAGATCAGTGGCGCGGGAATGGCGCCTTTTGAATCCAGCTCCCTTGCCTGGGCGCCTTGTTCCTGCTCACTCAGGGAGGGCCTCCGCCGTCTCCCCCTAATTTCGTGCCCCGGGTCTCAGTTCCAAAGCCCTCAGTTCCAGGACGCAGGCTGTAGCCCAGATCAGTGGCGCGGGAATGGCGCCTTTTGAATCCCGCTCCCCTGCCTGGGCGCCTTGTTCCTGCTCACTCAGGGAGGGCCTCCGCAGTCTCCCCCTAATTTCGTGCCCCGGGTCTCAGTTCCAAAGCCCTCAGTTCCAGGACGTGGGCTGTAGCCCAGATCAGTGGCGCGGGAATGGCGCCTTTTGAATCCCGCTCCCCTGCCTGGGCGCCTTGTTCCTGCTCACTCAGGGAGGGCCTCCGCCGTCTCCCCGCAAGCCTAGGTCGCAGGCGCGGGGACCTGGGCAGCTGCGATCCGGTCCGGATCCGCGCCGCTTTCCTTACGCAACCTTACCGGGCGGCCGGGGCTGTGTGCTGGTGCTGGTCTCCTCCTGGGGGGCGTGGCTCTCTTTAATGGCGCCTGGAGCTCACCTCCGCGGCGGATCCTGCAGGGTTCGCCTCTCCCGTTCACGGGGTGTGGTGGCTGCAATAGTTCCTTTCCACTCACAGTCCCACTTGCTGCGTCCGTTTTTCTTGTTGGCCGTTTTGGTTTGTTGTTTCCCTCCTTTCTGCCGGTCGGAGAGTGCCGACTTTGTGGGCGGGGGAGGGGAGCAGGGTTCTGCGCTTCCCTCCCTTCTCGTCCTCTTTTATGGCAACTTTCTTCTTCGGGCAGTTTGCTGGCGTCGTCCGTTTATCTTCCGTGTCCCGGTTCTCACTGGGACCTGCCGCTTTTCCTCCCTATTAACTTTTTTTAATGGGAGATCTTACTCGCAGCGTCTCCTCGCCGCCATGTTGCTCCGCCCCTCCGCTCAAGATAGCATTTCTGCAGGCTGACCATTATTTTCACTTGGGTAAATACTTCTCATCTCTCTTTGGACTTGGAGAGGGATAACCCCTAGTTACCATTTTTTGTTTTTCTCAGTTTTATATAGATCCTAAATTATCCTAATCTAAGGGTGCCTCTGGTTTCCTGTTGGATCTTAACTGATGCAGTGGGGCTTCAGGAAGAAGAAAACTATCCAGAGATTGATGTTTGTTCACCCCAAGTTCATTCTTATGAAAAAGGAAGAACCAAGAAGGCAGATTAGGATCTCTTTTTACTTTGTTGGGCAATCTTCACTTTTTGTTGACCAGATGAATCTGTCTACTGCACACTGCATACTATCCTCAAAGTCCTCTGCCCTCATAGCCAAAAAGGTAATAGGCTTCATTCTGGGAGTACTTCCATGTCCATATCAGCTGCTTCAGTTCTCCTCTGTTCAACTTATTCAAAGAAGAGCCTGACATATTTTTATTTTGTTTTATTTTGTTTGCGCTTGGGTTTGCCAATAAACTGCCTGAGCTCTGTGCCTTGGGGTAGGAAAAACAGAGAAGGGTTGTTTTATAACACCGTCTTCCCCAAATCTTAGCAGAATAAAACATCAATCATTTTATTACCTCCACAGAATCTGTGGATCGGGAATTCAGAAATGAAATAGTGGAGACTACTCTTTTCTGTTCCATGATGTTTGGGGGTCTCTACTGGAACAGGTGGGGACTGCAACCCAGTCCTACCTGATTTTAACAGGTAAGACTGTTAAAATCAGGTAGGACTGGAGGAGCTACTATCAAGATGGCTTCTCAGTCAAGTGTCTGGTGGCTGGGCTGGAGAGGCTAAAGAAAGACTCACTTTTATAACCACCATGTCAGAAATACACTTACTCTGCTAATACCATCCTGGAGAGGCTACTTGTCCCTCCTTTGTTTGAAAGTAGTAACTGAGTCCTGACCTTATTTTAAACTCTTTTCCTTATGGAAAAAGGCAGGATTTAGCTCTTTCTAACTACCTCTTTAAAAAAAAAATAATGATGATGTTAGTAATTTGGGCTGACATATTAAGTCATTAGCAATAGTTGATGATCTTTTCTCAGTAAAAGTTAAAGTGTCCAGGGCATATCTGACTTTACCCTAAGGCTGGTTTGTCAAAGCAATGCAGAGAACTCAGGTAGAATGGGATGGTGTTTGTATACTGAATGTTTCATAGGGTACTTTATCTTGCTTGTATTTTGTGTGCTGCTGTATGCTTGGGATGCAACAAAGAAAGACTTCCTTCAGTACAACTACAACCAGTAATGTGGGCCCATTGAATCCAAGTAGAGATACAGTCCCAATACTGAATCATCTGAACACCCATCAGGAAGACCACAGATGAAGCCAGGACAACATGTGTAACTGGACATCTGTCACTTGCTGCTGCACTTAACTTCTATAAAACAAGAAACCATGAGTGAGTTGTACAGCTGAGTTGTATACCAGTGAGTGTTATCACATAATTGTTTATTTTTCTCAGTTATTGTTTAGATGGACCTAGCATGTCTGCCAGACTAGAGGAGGCGTGCAGCCTTAGTTCAGAAACACCTTTCTAAGAGCTTGAGATATTTGTGGTGAATAGGCTTTTTTCTTGCTCTGTTGTTATCCATGCTAACAATAGCCTTCCAGCAGCAGTCCTTTTTTTTTTTAATTAAATTTACAAATGAAGTTAGTTTTTATTATGTGGGCCTTCTCTAGGATAATTTTAATCAAGAGTAGGATACTCTGAGCCAATGACAGGTTTAAGCCATGAGTTACTTGCCTTTGTTGAGCTTCTTTGCAGTTGAATTTTGGATTTGTTACAGGGCAGCCCCGTTATAAAACGGGTTGCCTGGCTGTGGGTCCCCACCCACGCGCTTAAAAGGGACTTATTAATACTCCACTGCAGGCACACACAAAAGGTTAATAAAAGGTTTATTTACAAAGGAAGGGGAAATGAGGAAATGTACAACTCAGGAAGAAAATAGGGAAATAAAGTCTTAAATGCATCCTACCCGATCTGCCAACCTGGAAACCCAATGGCTCTCCGAGAGCTGGCAGAGAGCCGTAAGCTGGCAGAGAGCCGCGAGCTGGCGGAGAGCCTAAAGGGCTCCCCTAAAGCCCTCGTGTCTGGTTTTATACCAAACCTGGCTGCTTAACTCCACCCTCAGGTTCCAGCCACCTTCCCTTTGGTGGTGATGGGATTTGTCTTTCCCATTGTGCTGATGACTTTGGTCTGGAGTGGGGGTGGAGTCCACAAAGCCTGTATGGGATTAGCTTAGGACATCCTTTTCCCCCTAACAGATTCACTAAAGTAGCCCACAGATTTCAGGTGTACTATTTGGTATTCCTGCAAAATGTGTCCCTGTAGTCTTGGTATATTTTATTCTTTTTACACATATGCATTTCGGTTTTCACTGCCATTTTTAGGCCTTCCTGTCAATTAGTTTGGGTTGCTGTAACAAAATGCTACAGATGTATGGCTTATATGCATGAGATGTATGGCTTTTATCCATGAGAGAATTTATTTCTCATGGTTCCAGAGACTGCGGAGTTCAATATTTCTCACAGTTCCAGAAACTGGGAAGGTCCTGGCAGACTGGGTGACTGTTGAGAGTCTGTGTCCTGGTTCCTAGGTATCTATTTTCTTGCTATGTCCCTGCATGGTGGAAGGAGGGAAAGAAGCTCTCTGGGGCCTCTTTTATAAGGTCACTAATCACCTCCCAAAGGCCCTGCCTCCTAATATTTTCACATTGGGAGTTAGGATTTAATGTGAATTTTGGTGGGAACAGAATCATTTAGTCTGTAGCATCTTTAGGCCTCATTACTTTCCTTTGGGACCATGAAGATGTTTCCACAGTACTTTGAGAGTCAGATTCCTCCTTTCGTGAGCACAGATGCTACTGCTGGGTGATTTTAGAGTCTGATGTGGATGGATATTTGATACCAAAGGATTTTCTCACAGATAAACAGATGTACTGTTCTCCTCTTTTGAAAATCCAGAGCAACTTTTTCATAGTACCTAATTTTACCCTGACTTTTTTTTTTTTTTATTTACTTGCCATCTTGTTTTGCAATAGGATTGTAAGCTCCCTAAGAGCTGAGAGGAAGAGTTTCTCATTTTGATAGAAAAACAGTGCCGAGCATAGTTTTAGCCATGTGGTACTTAGAAATCTGTGTTTCATGGAAGGGAAATCTGGGCTTCCTCCCATGCATTGGATTGAACAAGCTTTAAAGTCTTCAGTTTCATTTTGAAAGTGACAGAATTGCTGGCTTCTGAGAAAGGGAGGAAACAGTACATTTTATTTAGAAATGGGTTCAGTTCTTCAGTTTACCTGTGAAGAGCTATCTGGAATTAGATAACTAATTTTGTTATTGCTCTAGTTTAGCAATGATTTTGCATCTGTAGTCAGTTTATAAATTACCATATACATTGAGGGAAAGTCTATTTTTTTGGTATTTACTTATTTATTTTAAAGATTTATTTATCCATGCATACAAGAACTGGGGCACAGGCCAGTGGTGTGGATGGTGAGAGGATTCACCAGAGACAGAGCTGGGAACAGAACAGGCAGATTGACTGAAATACACTGCTGAGGAGAGCAGTGGGCTAGTCAGGAGAGGTCTGCTGCACCATGTGGGTTGTCCCCTGGCCAGCTGGGGATTGAACTCGTGTTGCAGTGGCTGCGGACTGCTTCATAGGTTGTGTCTTAACCCCTTATGCCACTAGGGAGGCCCCAGGAAAGTCTATTTTTAAAAGTAGTATCAACCAACTTTTCCTTTTGATTTTATTTCACTGGAGGAAGTGATGTGGCATGTTTACCTTTTAACATTCATTCTCATTTATAGAGAAAATAGTTATCTAACTTGTCAACTTCATTTTCAGGGTTATTCTCTGCAATATTCCAGTTATTTATTAGCTTTTCTTTCATGCATACATATTCTGGATACTGGATTTACTGCTATATTTTGATGAAAATATTTACTAAAAGAACTAGAAGGTGCTAAAATGCCATCCATTTGCTACATGTTTTAAGTGATTGATGATGGGGAAAAAAACCTCTCAGGAATAGTTATAGAACATTTGGACAATAACTTGTTGTGACATACATTTTTAATATTATCTGTAGTTCAGAGGATGCAATTTTGTCATTGTAAATAAGTGATTATATAATATCAAAATGAAGGAACTTTAATTAATATTGGATAAATTTGCATCTTTGAAAGAAATAAAAAAGAAAAACCCCTCTTCACTGTACCTTAGTTAGGAAGTAGATTTTATTTATTTATTTTTATTTTTTATTTTTAAGATTTATTTTTTCTTATTTTATTTTATTTTTTAAATTTTATTTATACAAGCACTGGGTACAGTCAGAAGCGCGGGAGGGTGAGAGAATTCACCAGAGCCAGAGCGGGGAGCAGAGCAGGAAGAAGGACCGAAGTACACTGCTGAGCAGTGGGCGGCAGGAGAGGTCTGCGTGCCATGTGGGACCCTCCTCTGGTGGCCAGGAGCAGCTGGGGATTGAACCGGCGCTGCAGAGGCTGCGGGCAGCTTCGCAAACCAGCCCTCAACCGCTGTGCCACCGGGGAGGCCCAGGAAGTAGATTTTAAAATGTATTTGTGCTTGTGGGATACCAAGATCAGATAAAAGAGTGCATCGTGTAGATCTGGAAGTTTTGTAATTAGGTCTTCATTTTCCAGAATATTATAAGATGTTAACTCAGTAGACAGAGTAAAATGGAATATTTGATAAGAGGATTATCAATAAATTAGCAGCAGTATGTCATTTTTATTATGACAGGTTTGGCAAGCGAAAGGAGAGGCGTTCATCATTGGGCCTTTTATACAAAAATTTCTTAAAGCCAGACAGAAACTGTCAAAGAGAGTCCCTTGAACTCCTTTGTCCAGTTGATGTGAATTTGACTGAAGTAATTGACTACTAGAGGAGAGTAATTGTGAAATCTTAATTAAAATTTTTTTTTATCTCATGAAATGTAAGACTTTTTTTTAACAAAGGACAAGTAAACTGCTTTGTAGTTTAAGGTTTTCTTTTTCTTTTTTTTTTATAAAACCAAATACTTGGGTGTGATTTGGAGCTTCAGAGAGAAATCTGTGTAACAGAGGGTCAGTGCTGAGGCTGAAGCATCGATCTAAACAAGGAGAATGTCTACTTTTTCTGAGTTGCTTTAGGGAAAAGAAGCCTACATTTTCCTCTCCAAACTGAGGAAAGTGCTGCCTTAGGGCATCTTTACCACTGTATTAGGTCTTTGACTAGTTAGGTTTGGGGGCTTGCATAAAGAGGAGATAGATTAAATTAACATCAATGATGCTGACAAGGATGCTAGTCAGTTGAACACATATCCAGCCTCCTGTTTAAAAATTCATGCCTTACAAAGATAAACAGCTGGGACTACATCAAATTAAAGAGCTTCTGCACAGCAAAAGAGACAATAACAAAAACAAAGAGAAACCCCACCAACTGGGAGAACATTTTTGCACCCAACACTAATGATAAAGGACTGATCACAAAAATCTGCAAAGAGCTGATGAGACTCAACAACAACAAAGAAAATAATCCAGTCAAAAAATGGGCAGAAGAGCTAAAAAGAAACTTCTCTGAAGAGGAAATGCAAATGGCCAACAGGCATATGAAAAAATGTTCAACATCACTTGTCATCAGGGAAATGCAAATCAAAACTACCATGAGATACCATCTTACACCAGTGAGAATGGCACATATTAAAAAAACTAGGAACAACAAATGTTGGCGAGGGTGTGGAGAAAAAGGAACTCTTCTTCACTGTTGGTGGGAGTGCAAACTGGTCCAACCACTGTGGAAAGCTGTGTGGAGATTTCTGGACCTACTAAACATAGAGCTTCCATATGATCCAGCAATTCCACTCCTAGGTATTTACCCAAAGGACACAGAAACATCAATTCCAAAGAGCACCTGCACACCTATGTTTATAGCAGCACTGTTTACAATAGCTAAGCTTTGGAAACAACCCAAATGCCCCAAAATAGATGACTGGATCAAGAAGATGTGGTACATATATACCATGGAATATTACTCAACATTCAAAAAAGATAAACACATGCAATTTGCAGCAACATGGATGGCGCTGGAAGGGATCATGCTCAGCGAAATAAGCCAAAAAGAAAAAGAAAAATACCGGATGGTCTCACTCATAGCAGGAATCTAGAAAACTTAAATAAGGGACCAGGAAAATGAATAACTATAAGAAAGTGAAAATCAAAATCAACAAAAAACTATGAACCAGAGACACTTTTAGGGGGGCGGGGGTGGGAGGGGAGGGATTGGGGTCAGAATGGGGGGCTGCAATTGTATGGGGAATATAACAATAAAATTTATTAAAAAAAATAAATAAAAATAAAAATTCATGCCTTAAAGCAGGGTCCTAGCCCCAGAGCCGTTGGTGAGATGAGAGCTGGGAGTTAACTTGTGTGCCTCCTGTTTGTGTTAATGTTGGCAGGCAGGCCTGTCACAGCCTGGAGCATTTAAGGTTTTCTGGAATGAATTGAGGCCTAAGCAGAACTCTAAACACAATGAGCAGTTTCCTGTCATTTAACAAGGGAAAAAGAATAATGCTCAGCTGCTGAGTTTTAATTTGATTTATAGGTCTCCTCCTTGATTTGAAATGCAGTAGGGTGTGGCGCACAACTTCTTACATACCCTTTGATTTAGGGTTGTGGTCCATTTACTGGTCATAAAGTAGAATTTCTTTACCTGAGTTCATGGACTCTGGATGAGAAGTGGGACTTCTTAAGAGGCTGTTTGGGTTTGGTGTTAGTCTGTGCAGCTGCAGGATCAGTAGCAACATTCTACTGGTTACTTCATCAAACTATTTAAAGCAAATAATTTCTTACATCATACTGTACCATTCTTTTTTTTTTTTTAAGATTTATTTATTTATTTAAACAAGCACTGGGTACAGTCAGAAGCATGGGAGGGTGAGAGAATTCACCAGAGCCAGAGCGGGGAACAGAACAGGAAGACAGATGAAGTACACTGCTGAGGGGAGCAGCGGGTGACAGGAGAGGTCTGCACGCCATGTGGTACCCTCACCGGTGGCCGGGGATCCAACTGGTGCTGCAGAGGCTGCGGCAGCTTCGCAGCCCAGCGCTCAACTGCTGCGCCACCAGGGGAGGCCCAATGTACCATTCTTTAAAGTGGGTGGCTCAATTGCATGTGTTTATCTTTTTTTTTTGAATGCTGAGTAATATTCCATGGTGTATATGTACCACATCTTCTTGATCCAGTCATCTATTTTTGGGCATTTGGGTTGTTTCCAAAGCTTAGCTATTGTAAATAGTGCTGCTATAAACATAGGGGTGCAGGTGCTCTTTGGAATTAATGTTTTTGTGTCCTTTGAGTAAATACCTAGGAGTGGAATTGCTGGATCATATGGAAGCTCTATCTTTAGTAGGTCCAGAAATCTCCACACAGCTCTCCATAGTGGATGCACCAGTTTGCACTCCCACCAACAGTGCAGGAGAGTTCCTTTTTCTCCACAACTTCGCCAACATTTGTTGTTGCTAGTTTTTTTTTAATATGTGCCATTCTCACTGGTGTAAGATGGTATCTCATTGTAGTTTTGATTTGCAGTTCCCTGATTACAAGTGATGTTGAACATTTTTTCATATGCCTGGTGGCCATTTGCATTTCCTCTTCAGAGAAGTTTCTTTTCAGCTCTTTTGCCCATTTTTTGACTGGATTATTTTCTTTGCTTTTGTTGAGTCTCATCAACTCTTTGTAGATTTTTGTGATCAGTCCTTTATCATTAGTGTTATGTGCAAAAATGTTCTCCCAGTCGGTGGGGTTTCTCTTTGTTTTGGTTATTATCTCTTTTGCAGTGCAGAAGCTCTTTACTTAGATGTAGTCCCAGCTGTTTATCTTTGCCTTCACTATCACTGCTTTGGGTAATGTGTCTGTAAAGATGTCATTGATGTGCATATCATGTAGTGTTTTGTCTATATTTCCTTCTATGTATTTTATAGGACCTGATGGATTTACAATTGAATTCTACCAAACCTTCAGAAACGAATTAGTGCCTATCCTTCACAAACTCTTCCAAAAATTGAGAAGGAAGGGAAAATACCAAACACGTTCTATGAAGCCAACATTACACTAATACCAAAACCGAACAAGGACAACACAAAAAAGAAAACTACAGGCAAGTCTCCCTAATGAACACTGATGCAAAAATCCTCAATAAAATTTTAGCTATCAGAATCCAACAATATATCCATAAGATAATTCACCAAGACCAAGTAGGATTCATTCCAGGAACACAAGGATGGTTCAATATCTGAAAATCAATCAACATTATCCAACACATCAACAAAAAGAAATATAAAAACTATATGATAATATCAATAGATGCCAAGAAAGCTTTCGACAAAATGCAACACCCATTCATGATAAAAACCCTTGAAATTCTTGGACTACAAGGAACATACCTCAACATCATAAAGTCCATATATGACAAGCCAACAGCCAGTATCATTCTCAATGGCAAAAAGCTGAAAGCATTCCCATTAAGATCTGGAACAAGACAAGGATGTCCACTCTCGTCACTGCTTTTCAATATAATACTGGAAGTCCTAGCCAGAGCAATAAGACAAGAGAAAGACATACAAGGTATCCAAATAGGAAAAGAAGAAATCAAACTATCACTATTTGCAGATTATATGATAATATACATAGAGAACCCCAAAAACTCCACAGAAAAACTAATTCAAGTAATCAATCAGTTCAGTAAAGTGGCAGGATACAAAATCAACACGCAAAAGTCAGTAGCATTCCTATACACAAACAATAAATCTGAAGAAGAAATTAAAAAAAAAAAACATCCCTTTTACTATTGAAACAAAAAAATCAAATACTTGGGAATAAATCTAACAAAAGAGGTAAAGGACCTATACAAAGAAAACTATAAAACACTGTTCAAAGAAATAGAAGAAGACACAAAGAAATGGAAAGACATCCCCTGCTCATGGATTGGACGAATAAACATTATTAAAATGGCCATCCTACCAAAAGCAATATACAGATTCAATGCTATTCCAATCAAAATTTCAATGTCATTCTTCAAAGAAATAGAACAATTATTGATGAAATTCATATGGAATCACCAAAAACCCCGAATAGCCAAAGCTCTCCTGAAAAAAAAAAGAAGGGAATGGAGGCATCACACTCCCAGACTTCAAACTACACTACAAAGCCATAATCATCAAAACTGCTTGGTATTGGAACAAGAACAGACACACAGACCAATGGAATTGACTAGAAAATCCATAAATAAACCCAAAGATTTATGGTCAACTAATCTTTGACAAAGGAGCAAAGAATATGCATTGGAGCAAAAAAAGTTTGTTCAATAAATGGTGCTGGGAAAACTGGGTCGCTACATGCAAAAGAATGAAGCTTGACTAACACCATGCAGAAAAACTAACTCAAAGTGGATTAAAGAACTAGACATAAGACCTGAAACAATATGTAGTCTTTTTGATTGGCTTCTTTCACTTAACATAATAGTTTCAAGGCTTATCCATGTTGCATTATGTATCAGAACATCATTCCTCTTTATGATTGTATAATATTCTATTTTGTGGTCATACCACATAATTTATACATTCATCAATTGATCTATATTTGGATTCTTTGCACATTTGAGCTATTATGAAAAATGCTGCTGTGAATATTCATATGCAATTTTTTGTGTGGACATATGTTTTCATTTCTCTTAAGTATATAATCAGGAGAGGGGAGACCATATATTTTGCAATGATATTTTCTTTCTGTCTGGAAAATGGAAGGAATGTTTTCTTGGTGATATGGGATCAGTATTGGAGAGAAAAGAGAATTGATTAGGAGGCAGGAAATGTGGGTCATAGTTCCAGGTTTCCCCACTACTGGCCATGTGTGGGGAATTCACCCTGTTTCTTTAGCTCTAGAATGAGGTGGTTTTTATCAATCTTTAAAGTCTTTTAAAAATAAAATATTTTAAGTGATAATAAAAATAATTCAAAATACAAAGGAAACACCTTCCAGTGAGGTCTAAATTATTTACCATAACCCCCTACCCCCAAGTTCCTAGATGTTGTGGTTTTTTTCCTAGTTACAAAATAACTTGGACCTCAATATTTATTTTGTTCAATGTTTGTATACTTTTCAATAAAAAATAAATGCTCCTTTAAAAGATTGGACAAATGTAGAGCCAAAATTACTCAAATTTGTGATATCCCAAGACAGGTACTTTAATATTTTGGTGTATTTCCTCTCAGTTTTTTCCACTTTAGATTGTTTGGTTATTGAGTTGTAATCATACTCAGTTCACAGTTTTCTGTCTGGATACTGTTTTGATTGCCCTTCAGACTTGTCTTGATTTCACTTTGATGTTTTTTACTTTGATTGAAGGATGGTTGAAAGTGCAAAGTCTTTTGATTTAAATGGCTTTGGGAAAAGCCATAACAGTTTGAAAGTATAAAGGTGTTTTCCAAAAGTGTGACCTTGTTAGTCAGTAGGGAGAGTTCAACACTGTAGGCAGAAATGAGGCTGTAAATGAGTAAAAATCAGTAGTTTAATATCATTGAGCATTTGTTCAGCCTGAGCATCTGTTTCTTCTTCCTGTACTTTGACTGACTTAGATGCCATCAAAATCATGTGCTTATTCTTTTCACAATGTAATCTGTTAAAAAGTTTCTGATTGTGGTTTCAAATTGACCAAGTCTTCCCAGAAAACACACTTCCAAGATTCTTTCCTATGTTGAAAGGAAAGTTGAACTTGAGTTTCCTTTTGCTTATTTGCTGGTTTTCAAACTCAGTAATTTGAGAATTTATATTGGCCCTTTGTGGCTCCTGAGAGGCCACTCTGTGCAATAAAGCAAACCCTTTCTGGGTCAGCGGGCCCCACGCTTTCCTGGGACCTTTATCAGCTGGGTTCTGTGGCTTAATTGTCTCCATTCATTGGCACCAAGGCATCAGAAGTGCCAATGTGGCTTTCCAGAATGCCTTTACTTCTCAGAGAGGTTTGAGTTAGCAGGGTATAAGCTCCCTTACTCTTTATTTTTTTCCACTTTTTTAAAAAAAGGATAGATTGATTAGGAAGAGGAGAAAGAAAAAGAGAGACACTTGTATAGTTATAGGTGGACAGGAGAGCTATTATTTTTTTCCTTTTTTTAAACTTATGCCATCAAAGCCAACTTTCCCAAGGTGGCCCTTTTGGTATAGTAAATATTGTTTTTATTTATTCAACCAACATTGTAGAGCATCTACAATATTACAGGCACTGGTAAGCACTGGGATTATAGAGATCAAGGTCACAGTTCTTGCTTTGATGAAAGTCAGTATAATCTGTAGCATCCTTAAAATTCTGGCTAGAAAATGTGAATAAGAAAGTGTGAGGTCTGGCAATTCCACTCCTAGGGATCTACCCAAAGGACACAAAAACAGTGATTCAAATGAGCACTTGCATCCCTATGTTTATTGCAGCACTATTTACAATAGGTGAAACCTGAAAACAACCCAAATGCCCAAAAATAGATGACTGGATCAAGAAGATGTGGCATATACACACAATGGAATATTATTCAGCAATCAAAAAAGAATAAACTCATGCCATTTGCAGCAATGTGGATGGAGCTAGAAGGAATTACGCTCAGTGAAATAAGCCAGAAGGAAAAAGAAAAATATCGGATGGTTTCATTTATAACAGGAATATAGGGGAACCAAATAAGACATCAGTGTAAAAAAAAAATAACAATACAAAACACAACAAAGCAAAACCAGACAATTACAAACCAGAGACATACTGCAGGGGAGGAGGAGGGAGAAGGGTGAGAGGAAGGGAGGGAGGAGCACAGGGGACTGTGGTGATGGTGCATGGGTGCCTTGGGGAAGGAGATTCTACGGGGACTCAATCTGAGGGTGTGGGGGGAAGCAAATATTGTCTAAAAAGTAAAGAAAGCATGAGCTCTGGATTTTTTTTTAACCCTTAAAAATCCATGATTGAATGGATGCAATGACTTCTTACAGAAGCTGTTGTGTGCCTGCCAGGCTAATGCTTTTATTTAATTTAATTTAATTAATTTATTTATTTTTGTGGGACCCTTACCTGGTGGCTGGGGAATGAATCGGCACTGCAGAGGCTACAGGCAGCCTCGCAGCCCAGCGCTCAACCGCTGTGCCACCAGGGGCAGCCCCAGGCTAATGCTTTTAAATCATAGCTTAGGTTATCTCATCGTTTCAGCTGAAGAAACTATAATAATAAATTACTATTGCCTATAGAATAAAGTTACATTATTTTCTAATAATTTCTGTGACTTTTTATAATTTGATAAATGAGTTGAGGCAATCTTATATTCCTTCTGTTCAGGAATTGAGGTTCCTTTTCTTTTCTAGTGCTCTTGCCAATGACTAGCTGTAAAAGAATGTCCAATCAGGGCCTCCCCTGGTGGTGCAGGCAGTTGAGCGCCGTGCTGTGAAGCTGTCCGCAGCCTCTGCAGCGCTGGTTCGATCCCTGCCTGCCTGCGAGGGTCCCACATGGCACGGCAGACCTCTCCTGTCTCGCCCACTGCTCCCCTCAGCAGTGTATTTTGTCAGTCTGCCTGTTCTGCTCCCCGCTCTGTCTCTGGTGAATCCTCTCACCCTCCTGCGAATCTGGCCTGTACCCCAGTTCTTGTATAAATAAATAAATCTAAAAAAAAAAAAAAGAGGAGAATAGCCAATCAATGAGAAAGTCTAGTTTATTAATCTGGGCATTTTATCCTCCAACTATGTAGGAGAATGTAACTTATACTGGTCTTTGAAAGATGAACTTCCTTTTCCACTTGAATCTGTATCTTTAAATCTGCAAATAAAAAGTGAGGCAAATCCAAGTTTGTTAGTGAAAACAGCTCCATGTACATAAGTGACTGTAACAACTCATTTAATCCTTACAATAACACTATAAGTGTGACAATTACAACATTTTTTTAGAGGAGAAAGTTGACATATAGGGGTTGAAATGTAGAGAAAGTTGAAATATTGAACAACCTCCCCAAAGATAGGTAAGTTAATAAGGACATTGAATGGGCCTTGAACCCAAGGAAATTTACATTAAGACCAGCAAAATCAACCATCGGGACTGGCTGCCTCTCCATGATGACTGCTTGACTTGCTCACCTATTTGTAGGTACAACTGAGAATGGTGACCACCGTTCTTTAGTCTTCAAAGCTGTGACCAACTCCACTGAATGTGAAATGCCAAGCAAGCACATCAGATATGGCTCCTCCTATGGGAGGGAATGCAGGGGATGGAGACATAAGTGAGAAGAGGAACAGAAATGTCCATATCCCTGGGCATTGACAGTAATGAAGAGGGTCTAGGGCCCCGAGTATCCTCAGTACTATCCTGCAAGAGAATTCTGCCTCATATTTGCCAGTCTGCTCACATTTACTCTTTCCAATTCTGGACTCTCCTTATCTGGGAATTCTCCAATCAATCCTCTGGGACTTAGCCTTTGGGGACAACTCAGATAGAATTTGAAATGTTTATATGATGAACTCCTCTAGCATATATTGTGTTCATCTATAGTGAATTTTCTCATAATTGGACAAAATCAGGATCTTGGGCTGATGCACAGGACTAACAATTTCAAATGTGTAGTAATCTGAAAACTGAACAACGATGGTTGCCATTTTCTTATAGTCTGTGTAGCACTTTACATATCTTGTACTGTTATTTAATCTTATATTGTTAAATTGCTTCATGATAGCCTGATTTAGCTCTTGAAATTGTGATTGTAAGACCAGATATATATATAGCTATCACTATATATATATCTGTATCTATTTATATAATTCATACCAATATGGCACTTTAAAAAATAAAGTGGCCAATAAATATTTAATGGATTTCTTTCTCCTTTCTTTCTCTTCTTTCTTCTTGTCCTTTTAAAAAAAAAAAGATTTATTTTTATTTATTTATACATACAAGAACTGGGGTGTAGACCAGAGGTACAGGGGTGGGGGTGGGTAAGAGGATTCACCAGAGACAGAGTGGGGAGCAGAACAGGCAGATCTACTGAAACACACTGCTGAGGGGAGCAGTGGGAGAGACTGGAGAGGTCTGCTGTGCCATGTGGGTAGCTCCCTGGTGGGAATCAAACTCAGGCCCCAGTGGCTGCCAATAGCCTGATAGAGCTGAGACTAACCCTTGTGCCACCAGGGAGGCCCATCTCTCTCCTTTCTTTTTTGTAATACTTCTACCTCTTAGACAGTTGATGTAAGGGTTAGAAATGAGGATTGAAAAGGCTTGGGCAGCAGATAGGAGCATTATAAAATTCAAGAGTAGAATGGAATTGTGGCCTCAATGATTTTTGAAATTTTTTTTCTGTGTGTACTGTCAAGGTTTCAGCCCATCTGTGTTTTCTTTCTCATGTTGTCCATCCTTTTGTGGTTGGCTGGCTCGGCAGAGTAGACTTCTGTGTTAGAGTCCTGGGTTTCGGACTCGTATGACCTGGTTAACTTTGCCATGTACAAAAATTTCATAACAAACACTAGGGGATGAAGTTTGGTTGGGTGAGTGTGAGTCCATTGCTTCTCAGTCTAGGGCACATGCGCCGGTGGATTAAGGATGACCATTGTGCTTTATTAAGTCGATTTTCTCACTTGTAGAGTGGGAATAATTTATGGGGTCATTGTGAGAATTGAGTGAGAAAATGCAGGATGAATTCCTGGCATATGTTAAATGAATAAATATTAGTTGATATTATCATGCCCAGACATGTAGGTATGAAACATCATAGTCCTGCCCAGGTCTGAGGAGCTTCCCTGACAGAGTAAGCTCTTAGTGGGTAGAAGTGCTTACAATTTCCAGTTATAGTAGCACATAAGGGTCACTCAAATGCTGAAATTGTGGTATAAGCGTCGTTCAGTAGCTTATTATCATGCCTCGCAGACACAGCCTCACATGAACCTTGCCAAACATGCAGAGCAAAGATTCAGGAGGAAAATCTAAAAACAAGTTAAAAAAAATCCCCATATTATTTATATCTTTATCCCACTCTTGAGAATCTCAATCAATGAACTAACTCAGAATACAAATAAAAATCTTTATGTACTAAGATGTTATGAGGAATCATTGAAAACTTTCTTAATGTTTTAAAAATAGGCAAATACGTTTGGATACTTGATTGTGTATCCTCTCTATGCATCACTATATAGACGTTATAAATGTTTACCATATTTTAAACAACATGGAAAAATACTAAGATTATTATGTGGCAGAAAAAACCCTGGAGTCACATTGTATATGCCATGAACTCAACTACATTAAACAGGCTTTAGAAAATAGAATGGGTTGAAATTCATAAAAATTTAACAGTGGTTGTCATTGAATGATGAGATTATGGATAAATGACCCTTCTAATTTTGCTTCTTTTTATTTTCTGTATTTATATGATATATGTCTTTCTTTTCTTGAACAAAATATAAATGCTGTCATGAGGAGTATATAATAGATGTGGTGATAGACAAGTGTTTGGCTTGTATTTTCACAGTGAAAGAAAATCAAATGTATGAAACATACATTGAATTATTTTTTATGTCCTCATTAAAGAGAAATTAGAGTGTGGCTAAGTGAAATTAAAGACATGCTGTATTGAGGGATTTGAGAGAGGTTTAACTTTTTGAGGGTTTTTTTGAGAAGCAGAAATAATATAAAGGTCTAGCTAGAGCACATGTGCTTGTGTCAATTTTCTTTTCCAGCACTGAAGCTTGGTATTCTTAGCCAGTCGGATTGTTGGAGATTTGAGACTGTCATTTTCTTCTAAATGTCTGACAGCTATATGCTTTCAGCTATTAGCAAATGAGGAGGAAATGTATTTTTAATATTAAAAGTCTTTTTAGGGAAAGAGGCCCAGCAGAGCCATCATTAATAGTTCACATTCAGCCCACATTTTAAGCTTCTTTCCTAATCCTGCTCTTATGGTATTTAATAGCCAGGCTTGTCTACCAGATGTGCGCTAAGTCCTTTCACTTACATAACTGTTTCTAGCAATTAATTGTATATTTTTCTACTTAGAAATAAATGCGTACCAAATAGCTCTTTCTCATACTGCTATGCTTCAGCATATTTGTTTGTTTTAAGGCAGGAAAATGTCTAATAGGCCTTGAGTGTTTTTCACATTTTACTACACAAGGGGCTATTTATATCTTGAAAATGTATATGACCATTATAGCTAATTTAAAATGTATAAAATGGGGGGCTTCCCTGGTGGTGCAAGGGGTTAAGACGCAACCTATGAAGATGTTTGCAGCCTCAGCAGCACGAATTCGATCCCCGGCTGGCCAGGGAGCAACCCACATGGGCAGCAGACCTCTCCTGACTGGCCCGCTGCTCCTCTCAGTAGTGTATTTTAGTCAATCTGCCTGTTCTGTTCCCCACTCTGTCTTCGGTGAATCCTTTCACCCTCCCCACTCCTCTGTCTTGTACCCCAGCTCTTGCATGCATAGAATACATAAATCTTTAAAAAAATAGATAAAATGTATGAATAAGAAGATAATTATTAAGGGGGTAACTACGGTAAGCATTTTGTTATGTTTTCCTCTACTTATTTTTATTAATACTTTTCCATATATGCTATCAATTTTAAATTTATTTACTAGCTTAATGTTATTGCCTATACTATTTATCTTGGTACACTTAAAGCTAATTTATCCATTTAACTCCTTTTTACCCTAATACACTATAGTTTTTTTTAGCTATTCCTTTATTGATAGACATTTAGATTGTTGTCTTTTTTTTTTTTTTTCTATTGAAAAATATTGCAACGAACATCCTTTTCAAGCACTTGAGTTTCTCTAGGAAGAATGGTTTGGTGATGGGGTCATCAATTCTTCATTTGGTATATATTTTCAGTATATTTCTTTATCTATAAACACACATTATAAATAAGTAGATCTTATATATATTTACTTTTTCTTTTAGAGTAAAGCATTAGTTTTGCTACCTCTGTTGCTTGAAATCTTGCTTTTTTGACTTTCTAACTTGATATTAACCTCTTTCCATGCTAGTGTAAATGTTACAATGATTCTGTGTTATAAGTCATCTGACCTTTCATAGCAGATCCCCATATACCTGGAGACATGTCTGTGAATTTGTTTTCTAGCAACCTCACTTTTAAAAAACTATGTCTCCTCTGCTGGCAGCAACTATAATGTGTCAATGTGCTGTTCTACAATATGCTTTTAAGCTTATTGTGTAATACAAGTAATGTTTTTAGGAGTGTTACTGAACATATTCTTAGGGTGCATGATCTTGGGGTGTTCCAGTTTAAAAGTTCATAATTTCTTTAACTTGTTGCCTGCTAGTGGATATCTTTATTGTTTTAATGATGTTATAAACATTCTTGAACATAAGTCTTTGTATACATTTCTAATTATTTTCTGGGTATAGACTCATATAAAAATAGGAGAATATTTAAAAATCTGTGATATGAGTTGCCAGTCACCTGCACAAAGGTTGTAACTGTTTTTATTTCAAACAAGCATAGCACACTATACTTCCCAACTCTGGATTTTATTATTTAAAAATGCAATTTGAGAAAATGTTCTCATATTAGTATATCTTTTAAATATTTTCATGTGTATATGTCATTTTCATGTGTTTGTGGTCAGGTGAATATTCTTTACCTTTTCACATTTCTATTAGGATATTTGGCCTTTTCTCAATGATTCAGAAACTTCTTTATATTTTAAGTACATTAATTAATCCTTCCATATTATCCAACTTTTGCTTCATGAGCATATGCTATTTTGGATACATATGATAACCTGATCTTTATTATTTCATGATTTGATTGTTATTGGGCTTCCATCTTAAAGGTTTGCTCAGTGAATTTAGTGCTGATAATTATTGATGAGTAATCAGCACTTAGAAGGAAACAGTAAACCAACATTTAATTAATTAATTATTATTACTGAGAGTTCTTTTTTCTTTTTTTCCCCCAACACCATCCCTGTATCTCCTTTTATCCTTTCTCCTACTTTCCCTCCCTCTTAACCTCAGATGTCTGCTAGTTCTTATAAGTATTTTATTTTGTTGAATCAGCAACTATGTAAATGTCAAATACTTGTCTTTGTCATTCTGACTTGTTTCACTACAAATAATTATCTAAAACTCCTTCCATTTTTTTAAAAACTATTTCTTTATTTTGATTTTTTCACATTTTTATTAAAATTTTATTTTTTATATTCCCCATACAATTACAACCCCGTTATTTTGACCCCAAGCCCTCCTTTCCCCACCCCCCACCTCCCCATAGAGTGTCTTGGTTCATAGTTGTTCGTTGATTTTGATATTTTCTTTCTTATAGTTATTCTTTTTCCTGGTCCCTTATTTAAGTTTTCTAGATTCCTGCTATGAGTGAGCCCATCCGGTATTTTTCTTTTTCTTTCTGGCTTATTTTGCTGAGCATGATCCCTTCTAGCGCCATCCATGTTGCTGCAAATTGCATGGTTTATCTTTTTTGAATGCTGAGTAATATTCCATGGTGTATATGTACCACATCTTCTTGATCCAGTCATCTATTTTTGGGCATTTGGGTTGTTTCCAAAGCTTAGCTATTGTAAATAGTGCTGCTATAAACATAGGGGTACAGGTGCTCTTTGGAATTGATGTAAAACTCCTTCCATTTTGCTATAAATGGCATCTCTTCATTTTTCCATATGACTGGATAGTATTCCATAGTGTGGCTATGCTGCTTTTTCTTGATCCACTCTTCTGTCAGTAGGCATTCAGGTTGTCTCCATGGCCTAACTATTGTAAATAAGTTGAAATTAACATTGGAGAGCATATAGTTTTTTGAGTTGCTGATATAAAACAAAATTTTATAGGATTTTTTTTTGTCACCACCAAGGCAATGCTTCTGATTAAAAATCATCATTGCAACAGTAGTTTCCTAATTCATCTGATAAGTGTAATTAATGATTATCAGTATAAATTAGGCACAATGTCATAAAGGACTTACTCTTTTAAAGACACTGATTATTTCTTTACTTAGCTATGTATTTTTTTCTTTTATTCCCATTTTGGTAAATTTCCATACAATCAAAATTGAGATAGTGAACAGCAAAGTATGAACAGAGGTTTAATTGTTGCTTACATGCATCATCAATTGCATACTTACTGCTAAAATTCTAGATTACATGTTAAAAGTGCTAAGAGATTGTGGTATGTGGTATCTTCTGGTTTCTAAAGACAGGAATCTCTTTTTAAACACCAACGAGAGAAGGTCAACTGGCTGCCTGTCTCAGGCTATTTTTAGAAAGGTCTTCCAAATCTCTCACTTTTACCCATTATTTCTGTTTTTGCCGTTGGAGCCACAGAAGTTAAGTCTTAAGTTCTGCCGCATCTTCTACATCTCCTCTGCACATTGTTTTGGCAGAACCACATACCTCTTTGACACAGTACCTCAGTGATTTGCTGATAGCAAGGGAGGAAGTTTTAGCTTTCAAGTCTCTATGTCTTCGTATTCTCCTCTCTGAGTAGTACTAACTATTCCAGGTGTTAATAGCATACATTTTCAGTGAGTGTACTTTCTGCACAAATGAGACTATATTTTACAAATGGAAAACAAATAAAACCAACAATTGAAAGGAGAAAGTGATGATGGCCCGAACCGCAAAGGTTTTGGAGGTTTTATTCATCTGACCAGTGAAATTAGAGGTCCAGATTAGCTCAGGAGTGACCGGGATAGAATGCACATTGGAATGTTAATAAAAGTTGTCATCCTATATAGAGAAGGCTGTGACAATGGTGACAGAAGTCACAGGTGTGTTGAATCTGTGTCTGAAGCTGACCAGTGTTCAATCTCTCTTTAAAGATAATGAGTAAATGGGAGGATTGGCATGGGGTGAAGCCAATCAATTGCATATATTAGACCTTATCTTCAACAATATCCATCCCTGTCCAGAATGACAATACAAGAGGAACATAGGAACTTGTATGAGAATTTAATGAAACATAGAAATTGTTGCCTTTCTCTTTGATTTGGGGTTATGATTTCAGCCATCGTACATCTTCGTGCTTCCCTTTTCATAAATTTCACTGTACTGAGTGATTAATGTCATCTCAGATTCCTTGGTCTGTTAAAATTTCTCTTTTCCAATTTTGTATGATAGCTTTTTCCCATATTTGAGGGGAAACCAAATATATCAAATTATTTTGCCTGTTCTTAAAATGACAGCTTTTTTTACCCATTGTCCTTAACACTCTCCAAAAGGCAAAGTTTAATTTGACTCAATTCTTTGTGTAATTCGGAAGCCATACACTTTTTTTTTCTCCTATTGTGGTAGAAAACCACAGTCAGAGACAGTTAAACTTTACTCTGTGAGCTATATTGTCAATTAAATTCTTGTTCATATTATATATGTGTCTGTAATAGAGGAAATATTGAGGCAGTTCTTAAAAGCCAGTATTGTAGCATAGTGTGTATTTTATGCATTTTAATCCTTTGCTTTATTCATATTTTCAAATATGCAATACAAGCGTTGCTTTCTGTTGTAACAAATCATTCAGCAAACTCTTGCATGTCACTGAAACTTCAAAATACAGCTCTTCTCTAAACATTTGGGAAAATTAGAAATTTTTTCATCATGAACACCAAACAATTACAAAAAATCCACAAAAACAAAACAACTAACAAACAACTACCACAAACAAAACAAAATAAAACAAAACAACCCACCATGACCTCTTCTTAATGATAAAGTACCCAGTATGCTGGTTCTTAATTTTAATACTTTTTTTCTTTTCCCCATGCACTTTTATATGAGGAAAAGTGGGCAGGGGAGGGAGGGTGTAAGGAATTCTCAAATTACCTGGTTTTTCTAATCTGGAATGAGTCCAGTGTCCTACGCAGGCTGGAGGTGTCTGGTTTTGGGGTGCTAGCTAGCAATCCCACCACTGCAGTAATGACAAGACACAGTTCATGCTTGTCGAGGTACTTTCATGTGTGTTATTGCATTTCATCTTCACTCATGGGGTGAGCAGGAGAAGTGGTCTTGTCTTTTACCTGATTCAAGAACAAACAGAACTGAAGGAACTTGTTCGAGTTCATACTATGTCCCTTGAGGTAGGATGAAATACGGATGTGTCTTGCCTTCTAGATTGGGGTACCTTCTGCTTAACTGCACAGCTCACCGAGATGCTGGTGTGAATCTGTAAATATTGTTTGTACTGAAGCAAGACTTGTGAGTCTCTGAGTTGAAAGAAAGTGAACTAATAGGGCAGGAAAAAGCCTTCAGCATCTTAGGTCTTTGTTCCTAGGATGATCTAGAGAAGGTTATTCAATTTAACATGTTTTATCAATAAAGAATGAGCTTCAGCATATAACCATGATATAAAAGATGGGGTCTATGAAGTGTTGGAAAATAAGTCTTTACACAGAATAACAGAATATTCCTTTTTAAAAAAGATTTATTATTTATGCATATAAGAACTGGGGTACAGGCCAGAGGTATGGGGGGTGAGAGGATTCACCAGAGACAGGGTGGGAAACAGAACAGGCAGATTGACTGAAATACACTGCTGAGGGGAGCAGCAGATGAGTCAGGAGAGGTCTGGTGCGCCACTTGGATAGCTTCCTGGCTGGGGATCGATCTCGGTGCTGCAGTGATGTGGACAGCCTCATAGATTGCATCTTAACCCCTTGCGCCACCAGGGAGACCCGTTACAGAGTATTCTTTAGAGCTGAAATTGTTCATTAAATAGAACCGTGGCAAAGAAATGATCTCAGTATTTA
Source organism: Talpa europaea (assembly GCF_964194135.1). Classification (NCBI taxonomy): domain Eukaryota; kingdom Metazoa; phylum Chordata; class Mammalia; order Eulipotyphla; family Talpidae; genus Talpa; species Talpa europaea. Next base: position 44,718,259 of record NC_140071.1, on the reverse strand, counting down.
AAAATAGTCACTAAGGCAGGAGAGTAAAATGTTTTCTCTCTAAGATACCAGTGAAGCTGGATCAAAGTTATAAATAATGCTTTAGAGTTTTCTTCTTCAGTTAGTGGCTCACCCAACTGGTACGTTATTGACCAGATCCAAGGGGCAGAGAAATCCCTTGCAAGTAACAATTCAATGACAGGAAGTACAAAAGAGTAAGAATTCAGGTAATGGAGGGAATAGTATCAAAAAACATTAAAGGTTTCACTGCCTTTTATGCCCATTCTACTGCTATTTTCAGCTTGTCTTCTCTTATTTCTCTCTCACAGGTGAGGACAGTGGCAGCAAATCAGATGTAGCACAATGTGTCTGTGCCTCTGGAGCTTGGTAATGGGACAATTTTCTGTCCCAGGCACTCAATTTTGCACCAGGATAACTGTCATTGCAGTTACCACGAATGTGAAAGATAGCTCAGTTGTCAGTTGGGTGAAGTTAAACTCCTCAGAGTCAAATTAGTATAAGGTTACATAAAACTCCATTTCATCAGTATATCAAATGTTTAAATGTATTTCATTTCCACTTTACAAGTAATTACAGAAAGATAAAAGAGAAAAAAGGGAGAATGAGGTGGAGGTAATGAATCATTGGAAGAACAGCTTGACCACTTAGTTTATTAAGCTTTTGAACTGACCTGCACTGGAGACTTGCCATCCACAGTTTTACGCTTCTTCACACCTGAAACACTTGGAGTCTCCCTTCTGACTAGAATCGATGGTCATAGCAATCCGTAGGACTGTGAGAGGAGAAAATATGCTCTGGACCACTGAACAGTGTGGTTCACTCTGAGTAGGAAGTCCAGACCCCAAGGCTGGTGGGGATAGAGACCTCAGCCCCAAGTTAGAACAAGACCCAGATGCCAGAGGCACTGCTATCCCAGGCTACAATGTTGTCATGATCACTCACTCTATGAGTGTAAGTCACCAAGCCAGGAATAGTTTGAAAGGCATCCATTTCTTGATCCATCCAGCATCTGACTTGCACTGGAAATCTGACAGCCTGAGAGAAGACCGTGGCTCCGTGGTTCCCATGGGGTCTTCCTGTGGGGTGCCTCTTTCCCTTCCCAGACAGGAGCCACACTCAGAAAGGAGGACTTTTTACCAGTATGGCTGCTGGAAGGGTTGATTTTAGTTCCTGATTCCACAACTGAAGAATTCCAAGAACATATGTAGTAATTAAAATCCTACGGGATGATCCAAATAATAACATGGTGCAGAATTTTTAATAAAAGAGATTGCTTTTCTGCTGTATACTTAAAAAAAAAAAAAACCTCATAGTGGTTTTTAATCTTCCTTTGAGCATCACTGATTCAACCAGGATCATTTATACTCTCTAGGTGTATAAGTAGTATTATGGAGACCTGGAAATGGTTTTGAAGATGAATTAATATATTTATTGCTGATTACATAATATGTATGTTTATTGGAAATGATTCAAACAATTTGAAAGTGGAACAAGCATATTTTTTATTGGCTATATAGCCATAGATGTTTATTGTAAATGATTCAGATGATATAGAAATGTAGAAAGTAGATGTGGCCTTCCCCTAGAAGTTGCCATGGTTAGCTATAAACTTGTTTCTAACTTGCAGAAGTTTGAGGCCCAGAGTTTTAAGTGAGATTGTATTCTCATATTGGGTTACATTTGTTCTCTCTCCAAAAACATATAGCTTACACAGTAGCAAACCCATTGTGAGGAAAACCAGAAGGCTACAATAGATATCAGTAAGACTGAATTATTTAAGTTTCCTAGATCTGTTCATTATGTTGTCCTGCTAGCATTTTATGGTCATTGTAGGTAAGGATCTTTGGTGAATTTCTCTACCTATAATATTGTTACATGAGATCATTGTAATGCTTTTATGTGTTTATGAGATCATTGTAATATTCTGGTTTTCCATTATATGATAAAATATCTATTTGGTAGTTTAAGGAGTCTTTTTCCCTCCTGAGAACAAATTACCTATACTATTTTAAAGATCTGTGTAAAAATCCCTTTTCTGTATGGCTACCTAGGACTGTATAGCAACAAAATTGATTGTCATATGTCAGTGAAGGAAATTTGTTGCATTAATTATACCTCATTTTTTTACTGATGATTGTTTACTCACAAAACAGTATCTAGGGCTTTCTGTGTGCCTGGAACAGTACTAGAATCGAGGGTACAAGAGAAGAAGGCTGGCGGGGAAGAGAGGTATATGTCTGGACAACTCAAAGGCAAAGTGAGAGAAGAGGATGATGGAGTCACTGAAACCCAGCAGGAGAGTGACTGTTGTTTTTTTGCTAGAGGTGCCAGGAAAGGATTTTGATAGGAGTTGACATTGTAGTGACATGAGTCATGAAAGTCCAATAAGTATTTGTAGGTAGAGGCAGAACTGGGAGTGAAAAATGAATATAAAGACAAAAAATACCCTGATAAAGAAGGGAATTAATATTTGTTAAGTGTGTACTCAGTGCCAGGCACTTGGTGTCAGCTGATTTAATATGTAAGGACTGTGTCATTGTCCTCCTTTTGTCCATGAAGAAATTCAGGCTCATAAAGTTTACATGACTTGTCCAAGGTCTCATAAGTTGAGTTGCCTCTTGGAGGAGTCAGGATTCATACCTAGGTGTGAGGACTCTAGGGGTGCAACTCTGTCAGTAGCATGAGGCTGAAGAAAGAGCTTGTCTTCTTGTGGAAGTGACATGTTGAGATGACCGAAGTAGGGTGATCATTGAAGGAAATAGGTAAAAGTGAGGTTAAAAATGGAGAATGGTTGGGCCTCCCCAGTGGCGCAGCGGTTGAGCACTGGGTTGCGAAGCTGCCTGCGGCCTCTGCGGCGCCGGTTCGATCCCCGGCTGCTCCCCGGCCACCGGAGGAGGGTCCCACATGGCGCGCAGACCTTTCCTGCCGCCCGCTGCTCCCCTCAGCAGTGTACTTCGGTCCTTCTGCCTGCTCTGCCTCCCGCTCTGGCTCTGGTGAATTCTCCCGTGCTTCTGACTGTACCCAGTGCATGTATAAACAAACAAAACAAACAAATAAATAAATAAAAACATGCCTCTATTAAAAAAAAAAATGGAGAATGGAACTAATTTTTGATGATCATGAGATTTGCTCTTAGAGTTTGCAAATACCACTGAGGTTTTGTAAGTAGACATGAAAGCTCAGAGTTATCTTTTAGAAAGAGAATGCAGGCCCTCTTGTTTGGGATGGTGGGAACTGGTTGAAGCTGAATGGATGTTGAGTCACTACATTTAGATGTGCAGAGAAAATATTATTCTACATCTGACTTAACATTCTCTTTAAGAATCCCTCCCCACTTACTAAGTAGAACAAACAGAAGCTGTGTTTAGTTGAGAGAAGTAAACTCAATCTGCTCCATCATGTGAAAGGTCTCTTGGTAATCCATTCTTCCCTCTGTGCGTCACTAAGTGATGTCTCAGTAGACGGAACTCACATATCTGAGGGTGTGTGTGTGTGTGTGTGTGTTTGTGTGTGTATCAGAGGGTTGGGGAAGGTCCTTGCTGGTGCCAACTGGGGTCTGATATTGTTCTGGCTCTGTCTTGAGCATCTGCTATTGCTGAAATGTGTGGCTGCTGTAATTTGTGATTCATTCTCTCTCAGGTTGTTAAGAGCCTGGTTGTCCATTTTGCTTACCTGGTCCCACCTTGGTTCTGACTGGGGCTGCATATTGCCACTGTCACTCCCCCTCCCCCCAAGAGGTTTGTTTTGATACTGCTCTTCCCCACTTGATCCTCCACAGTACACTCAGGAACATCAGCACCACTTAGAAGCTAGGAAAGCTCAGGAAAACAGCTTAAAATGGTTTTAGTCTCTACCTCACTGCCATGATACCAGTTTTACTGATTTATATGACATGGTTACCACCTCATGTTGTAAGACTATTCTGTGGGATGATATCCTCTAGAACCCACAGGAAAGTGGTGCAGAAGCTCCTCAGCTTTGACTTTGTTGTCAACCCTTACAAGTCAGTCTTTTCTGGGACTTCAACTCTGAGTGGGGAGAAGCTGTATCTTATGTGTCCCTGCCTTCTGCTTTCTCTGTCTACCTTGATCACTTCTCTCCATACTTTTTCCTTGAATGGAGGAAAAAGATTCCAAGTTACTAGGGCTTCTCCTAGATTATTGTGCCCTCCTTTGGAGGCCATTAACCTTCCACTTTGTGCTGCAGTGACAGCCAGATATAAGGAGGCAGAGCGAACAGCTATGAGAAATAGAATCTCAGTTGGGAAGTATATATGTCATCTGTGATAAAGCTGCTACTATAGTCTAGGTGAGGAGTAATAAAAGTCAGAAGAAATCCTAGAAGAGAGCACTGGTGAAACCAAATGTGGGGTTGATGAGAGGGAGGTGAGTGTGATTTTGGCAGGGGGCGGGCCCTAGTTAGAGCAAGCCTTGGATAAAGATGCTCTTGACCGAGAAAAGATGAGAGAAGGTGTGAAGATGTTAAGGCAGGGAGTAGGAGGAGGAACATTAGCAGTGGAAAGGAGTGAGTTCAGTTCATGATTGAAATGATGTCTAATAGGAGAAATAGGGCTGGCTCCTGGCAGAGGGTCTGGCTGGAGAAATAGAATCAGGAACAGCTGAGAATATACAGTGAGCTAAAGAGGTTTTCACTGTCATTGTTGAATTTAAAAACATACACAAGCTCATCACTCTGACATAATTCTCCTTACATTTCGCAATGACCCAGAGCTTTGAAACTTTTCCTCCAAGTTCCTGCAGTGGGACAAGTCAGAGGTCACAGATTAGCTGCAAGAGTGTCTGCTGCTACTCTTCATCCCCAAGCAGACTGCTAAAGACCCAGGTTTGATACAGAGATCCATGGTACACTGAGTTCATATACGAACGAGCCCAGAATATTCAAAGAGAACTTTCTGATGAGATACTGAAAAGGATTTGCATGTACATACAGAGGGCGGTGTTTAATTTTTTTTTTTGATTGAGCTGAATTTGTTAATGTAACTCCTGGGAAGGTAACTTGTAATTCTCAAAACTCTTTCCATCATTGTTATGCCTGAGACATGGTCTAACCTTTGGATGTACTGTGCTAATATAATTGCCTTGCTGACTTTTAAAGGTGGCTTTTAATTAGGTTACCAGGCAGCAGCTGCCATTGAGGTGCAGGTTGCAGCTTTTTAATGGCTTGGGCCGGTATATTAAGTGTTACCTCTCCCTGACCTGGACATCTGGGCTTGGATGGTAGCTAGCAGGTACTAAAATGTCAGCACCTATAGGATCGCCCTTTAAGCCATTGATTGGTTATTTTATTGAGTTTCAACTCTTTTCCTATCAAATTTAAATGGAGCTTTATTGAATACAGTGCTAAACTCAATTCTTCCATTCTCAGTGGCCTTTTCATCATGTTATTTCCCCATAGTTTATGACATTTAGTCCTCTGGCTGGACGGAGGTTTAGGAACTAAAGACAGCTTGTCCTTGTTGGGACTCAGACAGTTCACGGGCAAGTAGGGTGGATTATTTCTCAGGCATGACCCAGACCCCTCAATTGGTTGATGATTTTTGTGCAGGCAACTGGAAGTTTGTTAGCTAGGTTTTTTTCTTTTGATAACGTTGTGCTGAAAATTCTTTTCCAAAAAATATTCTCGAAGTACTATTGCTTTACATCTTTGTCTCCCATGACCAAAGCACCCAGAGTCCTCCGCCATAGTCCATTGAGCTGCCACCCCTCCCCTGTTCTTATCTCTAGGATTATTGCCAGATGATTTTATATTTGCTCGAAGAAAATGAATGTGTAACTGTCACAGTGAGTAAGCAAAACTTTGGGGGGTGAGGTGAGGTGTCTCTCCCTTATTATTTTTCAAAGTGATTTTACTATTTTGACTTTTTGTTATTCTATGTAGACTTTAGATTCAGTTTGGAAAATTCTACCAAAAACATCTAATAATATTTTTATTGCATACACTGAAATTATAGCCAAATTTACTTAAAAAATTTGTTTTTATATTGAAGTGACATTGGTTTACAATGTTGTTTGTGATTTAGAGGTATAGACTCTTTCCCTTCAGGTGTATGTTATCACACCACACCCACCACCAAAATACCCATAATCCTCCACCACAGTCCATTGGGTTTCTTCCCAGCTCTGTTCTCTCCCCTCCCTCTGGTAGCCTTAGTTCTACTTTTTAGAGGTAATAAACATATTTAATCTTAAGTTGTTCATTTTTCTTTGCTATTACAAATGTTTTCAAATTAAATTTTGTGCTTGTTGATTTATCAAAGTGCAATAAATGTTTATTGACTTTATATCCAAAGGCTTATCATTTGTTCTTAATCTAATCATTTTCAATGAATTTTTAATGTAGACAATTATATCACCTGTGAAAAATTATCTTTCCCTTGCTTTTCATTACTTGTGCCTTTTTTCTTAAATTTTTTATATTTCCCTGAAGATAGAATTAGTAAATAGAGGTAGTGATAATTGCCACATTTTAAAATTTCTGTTTTTAGAATGGTTGCTTCTAATAATTCATCATTTAGTAAAATGTTAACAGTAAACTTTTGGTAAATAGCCTTTTTTTGGTTCAGAAATTTCACTTTCTAGTTTGCAAGGAATTTAAATCATGTGTTTGTATAGAATTTTATCAAATACCTTTTCCATAGCTAATGAGATGTTATGGGTTGAATTTTATTGAGGGGTGTTAAGATGCAACCTACGGTATCTTCTAGATGCAAAGTTAATGCCTCTTTGATGGGAGTTTTGTCTTGAAATAGGATTTACATAATGCCAGTGTATTTTGTAGACATAAACCCTTTGTAGGGAAATACCATGTTATAATCTCATGCTTGAAAACAAAACTGAATTTTGTTTACTTCTCTTTCTAGTACTACTTTACTGTTCTGTTTGGCCACGAAGGTCAGAAGCCACTGGAGTTACGTTGTGAGGAGGAGCAGGATGGTAAAGAGTGGATGGAGGCCATTCACCAAGCCAGGTATGGGTTTAAATCCTCTGTGTGATACTTAGGATACTGAGTAGTTCTTGCATTTGGGGTAGTTTTAAAATAACTTATAATTTCAGGAGGATTTCTCCTTGTCATGTCCCTCTTAGTCTCGTGTTAGATGATTCTTTGAGTTTTCTCTGACTATATTCTAGCTTAAGATTAACGGTAGTAGCATAATAACAGTGATAATAGGTGACTTTGTGGATTTATTCCTCTATATCCCCAAACACTGTTTTAAGTGCTTCTCAATTAAAATATTTATTAGATGCATTGATTTACTTATCCTCTCAATAATCTGAAAGAGGGATAATAATGCCCTTCTTTTAAAAATAAGGAGATGGAAATCTGGAAGGGGAGTTTGCCTGCCTGAGGTCATATAGCTAGTGAGGCAGAGCTGGGGTATGGACCAAGCCCAACCCCACATTTGCAAACTTTATCTTGTGTAACCTGGTTATGAGGAAGATGACACCAAACTCTATTTAGGAAATAGAGGCGTGTGAAAGAAAGAAACATACTTATCCTTAAATGGGAATGAGAAAACTGAAAAAGATACAGAAAAAGAGATCTTTCTCTTTATTTTTCATACCTAGATCTGAAGTCCAGTTTATTTTTTGCTTTAAAAAAGCTCTTATGCTCACTGCTTTTCACCTGCCCCACTCTAATCAGGCTCTTGTCATTCCACATCTCCCTATCATATCTCTCAGCTTTTGGTGTTTCAGTAAAAATGCTCCAGCTTGGGCACATTTTCTTTTTCTTCACCTGATATGTCACTCCAATATGTCCACTCTTGTCGCTATGATCCTTACCCCGAATCTTTCCCTTACAAGTTAGCTTTCACTGGTCTCTTCTCCAGATTTTGGCAGCACTTGCATTACTGCATGCAGAACTTTTAACAATTTAATACAGTCTAGGTAGCTTCTTTATGTAACATGTGTGATTTCTATTTATTGAGCTGGACTGTACATGCCTTGAAATTGAAGAGGAGAATGAGGGCACATTCATTTCTGAATGAAGCACAGTGCTAATATGTAGTAGGTGATCACGAAATATTTCCAGGTGGACTAAACAGAGATAGAGGTATTTGCTCTGAGTGAGTTTAGACTGTTCTTCAACCCTGGAGACTTTTTCTCTGAAAATTTCCTTCCTTCTTTTTTCTTCAACTCCTTTATACTGGCTGCCTCCCCTGTGGCAGGTGCATGCTAAATGCTTTACATACTTATTCCCAACCTATTTTACAGATGGAAAAACAAAGGTCCAAAATGATTAATCAGATTGGCCAAGATATAACACAGAATTGTTAAGCTGAAGATCTGGGGTTGTAGTTTAGGTTAATCTTAATCCATATTTTAACTACTTTTCTACATTACACATCTCTTTGTTATCTTCTCTTTTTCTCTTCAAAATTTCTCTCTTATATTTCCTTTTGTCTTATTTTATTAAAAGTGAGCCCAGGATCAAAATTAAAAGATGTTATTTGCAAAATATTTAGTTCCTTTTCTTTTCACCCCTCCAAAACATTCTCTGAGATGTATACTCTCTAAGTGGGCCCTGGGGACAGCTTGCAGACATCATGATTCAAGCACACTGCTCAGCTGTTTTTGTTCTTGGAGCTGTCTGTTTGAGGATTTTGTTCTAGACTTAGGGCTTATGTAGAATGATTTACTGTAGAAAGGTCAGGTCTTCAAAGGTGAAAGAAGTATCAATTTGGCAAGGTAGACCCCTTGGGTCATTTCCAGACACAATCTGGAATGACCACTTCTGGAATGACACAATCTGGAATGACCACTTCTATTTCTTTCTACCTGGGAGTTAAAATGAAGTAATTAAAACATGTAAATTTTCCTGCCTTTTGCATTCTGTAAAAGCCAGGTACAATTAGTAGCAAAGCAAATATCTTGCTGAAACATATACAGAGTATTAATTACTTTAAAAATAGTTATATTTCCAATAAGAGTTTTTTTTGACCATAAAAGCCCTCATATATCAGTAATCACCCTTAATATAAGTGGACTGAACTCCCCAATCAAAAGGCATATTATAGTCTGATGGGTTAAAATACAACACCCAGCTATGTGCTCCTTATAAGAGAATCACTTAAGCTATAAAGACAAACAGACTTAAAATGAAAGGATGGAAATTGGTACTCCAAGCCAATCAAAAATTTAAAAGCAGGGACCTCTATACTTATATTAGATAAATAGACTTCCACAGAAAAAAGATAGCAAGAGATAAGGATGGATATTATAAAATGATAAGAGGATCAATACAACAGGAAGACATAGCAATTATCAATATGTATGTGCCCATCATTGCAGCACTAATATATAATATAGCAAACATTAACAGGCCTAAAGGGAGACATTGACAACAACACAATAATGGGGGGAACTTTTACATCAATGGACAGATCATTCAGATGGAAAAATCACTAAGGAAATAGTGGTCTTAAATAAAATTTGAACAAGATGGACATAATAGTCATTTACAGAGCACTCCATCCCCAACACCAGTACACATTCTTCTCAAGTGCTCATGGAATATTTTCACAGATAAACTATATGTGGGAACACAAAATAAAATAATATATTATGAAGACTGAAATAATATTGTGTCTTTTGGATAATAATGGTATGAAACTAGAAATCAACCACAAAAGAATGAGAAAAAAATGTATATTTGTAGAGAAGAAATAGCCTGCTAATGAAAAATTATTGTATCAATGAGGAAATAAAAGGTGAAACAATGATACCTCGAGATGAATGAAAACGAAGACATAACATCAGGACCCATGGAATGCAAGAAGAGGATGCTTATAGTAAATTTCCATAAATATAAGTAAATTTCTGGTAAACTTCCTGAGACCTACCTCAGGAAACCAGGAGAATCACAAATAAAATATCTAAGCTCACACCTACATGAACTAGAGTAGGAAGTAGAAGCAAAACCAAAAGTAAGGAGATGGAAGGAAATAATAAAAATGAGAGAAGAAATTGGTGAACTAGAGATCAAAAAAAATCCAAAAGATCAGTAAAACCAAGATATGATTCTTTGAAATGAGTAACAAACATCATTTTAGCCAGGCTCACAAAAAGAGATTAACCACAAATAAATAAAATCAGAAATGAAAGAGATGTTATAACAGATACTACAGAAATACAAAACATTGTAAGAGAGTACTATGAACAATTATATAACAATAAATTAGGTAACATAAAAGAAATAGATAAATTCTTAGAAATATCTCACATTCCAAGACTGAATGAGAAAGAAATAGAATACCTGATGACACCCACATGATTAAGAAAATGGAAGCTGTAATCAAAAACCTCCTGAAGGATTTAATGCCGACTGTTCTCATTTCATTCCTTTGCATGTGGTGGTCTAGTTTTCCCAGCACCATTTATTGAACGAACTGTCCATGTTCAATTGCATATTCTTTGTTCCTTTGTCAAAGATTAGTTGTCCATATAAGTGTGGCTTTACTTCTGGGCTCTCTATTCAGTTCCATTGGTTTATGTGTCTGTTTCTCTTCCAATACCAAACTGTTTTAATTATTATGGCTTTGCAGTATAGCTTGAAGTTTAGAAGTGTGATACCTCCTTTCTCCTTTGTTTTCATCAGTAGGGCTTTGGCTCTTCACAGCTTCTTGTGGTTCCATATGAATTTCATCAGTATTTGTTCTATTTCTTTGAAGAATGTCATTGAGATTTTTATTGAAATAGTGTTCAATCTGTATATTGCTTTTGGTAGGATGGCCATTTAAATAATGTTAATTCTTCCAATCCATGAACAGGGGAAAAGTATTGGATGGTTTCACTTACAGCAGTAATATAGGGGAACCAAATAAGACATCAGTGTAAAAAAATAATAACAGTACAAAACACAACAAAGCAAAAACAGACAATAATAAATCAGAGACATACTGCAGGAAAGGAGGAAGGAGAGGGTTCAGAGGGAGGGAGAGAGGAGTAAAGGAGACTGTGGTGATGATGCTCAGGTGCATTGGTGAAGGAAATTCTATGGGGACTATACCTGAGGGGGTGGGGGCAATCAAATATTGTTTAAAAATGAACAATGATGTAAAAAACAAAAAATTAAAATAAAAAAGTAAGAATAAAAAAATAATGCCTACTTTTCTCAAACTCTTCTGTAATAAAAAGGTGGGAGATCCCTTCTAGCGCTATCCATGTTGCTACGAATGGCATGAGTTTATCTTTTTTGATTGCTGAATAGTATTCCATTATGGGGAATACACAATGATGTAAAAGATATAAAAAAAAAAAAAGAAAGAAAAGGTGGGAGAACTTCTAACTTCATTCTATGAAGCTAACATTATTACCCTGATCCTATCCTGGACAAGGACATCATAAGAAAGAAAACTTCAAATCTGTATCTCTGATGAACACAAATGCAAAAATCCTCAATAATACTAACACACTAAATTCAACAGTATATTAAAGGGATCATACACCATGATCAAGTAGAATTTATTTCTTCAATATATGCAAATCAATAAACATGATATACCCTCTCAACAAAAAAAAGGGCAAAAATAATATGATCATCTCAATAGACTAAGAAAAAGCTTTTGAGATGATTCAATATCCTTTTATGTTAGACACCCACAAAAAAGTGGACATAGAGGGAAAGTATTTCAACATTACAAAGGTTTATGTGACAAATCTATGGTCAACATCATACTGAGTGACTAAAAACTGAAAGTTTTTCCTCTAAGATCAGGAACATGTCAAGGATGTCCACTCTCACCACAACTGATCAATATAGTGGGGGAAGTCTACTAGGAAAGAATATAAAAATATAGAAACTAGAAAGGAAGAGGTAAAGCTATCACTATTTGTAGATGTCTTGGCAATATACATAGAAAATCTCAAATACTTCAGTAAAAAGTTATTAAAAATAATAAATGAGTACAGTAAAATATTAGGCTACAAAACTAATATACAAAAATATATTGTTTCTATATGCAAATTGTGAGAGAGCAGAAACAGAAGTTAGGTAAACAACCCCATTTATAATTGTATTAAAAACTTAGATCTTTTGGGACCTCTCTGTTTGCACAAGGGGTTAAGCACAGCACTATGAGGTAATCTGGAAGCCTCTGCAGCACGAGTTTGATCCCCAGCCAGGCAGGGAGCAACCCACATAGCGCAGCAGACCTCTCCTGACTCACCTGCTGCTCCCTTCAGCAGTGATTTTTAGTCAGTCTGCCTGTTCTGCTCCCCACTCTGTCTCTGGTGAAACCTCTCACATTCCCACACCTCTGGCCTGTACCCCAGTTCTTGTATGCATAAATAAATAAATCTTTAAAAAAACTTAGATTTTTTCTGAGAACATTTTATTTCTTTTCTTTTCTTTTTCTTTTTTTACTTTTTACATCATTGTTCATTTTTAAACAATATTTGCTTCCCCCACCTCCCCAAGTGTAGTCCCCATAGTTTCCTTCACCAGTGCACCTGTGCACCATCACCTCAGTCCCCTGTGTTCCTCCCTCCCTCCCTCTGATCCTTCTTCCACCTCCTCCCCAGCAGTATGTCTCTGATTTATAATTGTCTGTTTTTGCTTTGTTAAAACTTAGATACCTTGAAATAAATTTAACCAAAGAAGTCGTGAAAGGCATGTATACTGAAAACTTTTAAGGCATTACTGGAAAAGGCACAAAGAGATGGAGAAGTATTCTGTGTTCATGAATTGAAAGAATTAACATTGTTTAAATTACTATGTTATTTAAAGTAACAGATTCAATGTGATCCCAGGGTCAACATCTCAGTATCATAGAACAAAATATCATTGTCTATTTGGAACAACAAACAATCCCCAAAAGCAAAAACATTTCTGAGAAAAAAAAGAACAAAAATATATATAACATTCCCAATTTCAAACTGTATATACAAAACAATAGAAATTAAAACAGCTTCACAACTGAAATAAAAACAGACACACATCAGTGAAACAGAAATGAGAGCCCAAAATAAAACAATATATACATGGACAACTAATTTATTGCAAAGGGACAAAGAGCTTACAATGGAAGAAGGACAGTCTCTTCAATAAATGATAGGGGAAAACTGGACAGCCATATACAAAAGAGTGAACACTATCTAACATCATACATAAACAATTATTAAAAATTGATTGTAAGACCCGAAACCATAAAGTATATAGAAGAAAACAGGCAATGCACTCCTTGACATCAGCCTTAGAGATCCTTTTTGCTACTCCTACTCTAATGGGAAACATAAGCAAAAATAAACAAATGGGACTAAAAAGCTCTGTGCAATGAAAGAAACTTGCATAAATTGAAAAGACTTCCCACTGAGTGGGTGAAAATAGTTTCACTTCAAGGTTAATATCCAAAATGTGCAAAGAACTTATAAACTTAATAAATTAAAAAATGAAAAACTTAGTTTAAAAATGGACAGAGGATCTGAATGGACACTTCTCCAAAGAAGACATACAGATAGCTGACAGGTAGATGAAAAGATCTTCATCATCTCTTATTGTTAAAGAAATGCAGAGGAAAGCAAAGAGATGTCTCCTCACACCTGTCAGAATGGTAGTAAGTGTTAGAAAGGATGTGGAGAGAAGGTACCCTTACACACTTTGGTGGGAATGTAAATTGGTGCAGTCTTTATGGAAAGCAGTATAGAAATTCTACAAAAAATTAAAAATAGAAATTGTATACATTCTAGTTATCCCACTTGTGGGTATTTACCCAAAGAATATAAAAACACTAATTTGAAAAGATATAACCCCAAGTCATTGCAGCATTACCTCAGTATCCTAGAGCTGGAAACACCCTAAGTGTTCATTGGACACATTATTGAATTTAGAAGATGTAGTATACACAATGAAATATTACTCAGCAACGAAAAATGATAAAATACTGACATTTGCAACAACATGGATGGACCTAGAGGATATTACACTTAGCCAAACAGGGAGTGTTATAAAAGCCAAACAGGAAAAGACAAACAGTTTCATTTCACTCATATATGGTACATAGAAAAAAACAAAACAAACTAGCAATTAAATATTATAAAACTAACTCTTGAATTATAACAACAATTCGTGATTACCGGAAGGGTAGGATAGGTAAAATGGGAGAAAAGGGGCAAATGGTATGGTAAAGGATAGAACTGGACTTCCAGTGGTAAACTTAATGTAGTATATACATGTGCTGATTTTCATTGATGTACACATGAAACCCAATGTTAGCAGTGTTACTTTAACCAGAAGTTAATTAAATTAAAAATAAAAAATAAAATAGATATTTTGGAAAACTTTGTTATATATGTTGAAGTGGCTGAGTCAGTAATTGGTATTGATTTATGTGTGATCAATATCAGGGCATGTGTGATATTGTCAGAAAAAATACACTTTAGAAACCACTTTAGTGGTTTAGGTGATCTAATGGTAAAAGTTCTGTACTCTTTACATTTAAAGATTTGCTTAATGATTAAACATTTTTTTTGATGTCCTGTCTTTTTGGTCCAACATATTTGATTTTCCTTTAACTTGAGATCCAGAACTGGGTACTTGATCACTTTCTTTTAACCTGCCTGTGTTATTTGAATTTTTGCTTTGAGATGTTTCCTAAATTTTTGTTTTCTAAATTTTCGGGGAAAATAATAACTTTTTCTTTTTTTTTGATTTTTAAAAAAATTTATACAAGAGCTGGGGTACAGGCCAGAGGCACAGGCGGGTGAGAGGATTCACCAGAGACAGAGTGGGAGCAGAACAGGCAGACAGACCAAAAGCACTGCTGAAGGGAGCAGCAGGCGAGACAGGAGAGGTCTGCTGCACCATGTGGGATTCTCCCTGGCTGGCCGGGAGTTGACCCTGCACTGCAGAGGCTGTGGACAACTTAACAGCGCTGCGCTCAACCTGCTGCACCACTAGGGAGGCCCCAACTTTTTAATTTAAGTTTTATTAAGTTGAATTTTTGGTGTAATCTTGGATCTGTGAAATTCACCCTTTGTTCATACTTGGGCAAAGCCAGAAAGTTAATGAAGCATATTCAGAGAAAGAAATTGTCTGCCATTTTTGCTTTGCATTGTGCTAATTAAACGACTGATTGGTTGACTAAACATTTCACCAGAAGACAGTCTGGGATTATTAACTTGGTACTGCTGCCTTTTCAAGAGAAAAATTTTAAATGCTCAATAATTTTGCTTTCTTGATCCCTCTTTTTAAAAGATTTAGTGTTTGGTTAACTGATGACTATTTTAGTATAAGACTGGTTCTTTATGAGCTACAAATTCTCCTGCAGATACACACAGGAATGGGGACTTCTCAGAATCCTGTCTTGGTCACTGCTGTTTTCCTGAGATGGCATCTGAGGACCAGTGTGGGCGCTGCCTTTGTGTGCCATGAAAATCATATTCTTGGTGCTGCTTTTTGTTCTTCAGAACTGAGTTTATTTTCCCAATTTACCCTCAGAGTATCGTTGGGCCATCTTATAGGATGTTGAGGGTACCTGTATTCTTCATAAGACTTGAGTCAGTTAAAGATCTTTTTGGAAATTAGCATTCTCATTTTGAAACTTTGACCGAGTACGGGAAGCTTGTTTGACAATTTTTCTTGAAGCTGGGTGACATTACATTTCTAAAACACTGGCACATTTAAAATATCAATCATTACACCTTATTGGCATCAGTTCATGGGAAATAGCGAGCGAGACAGTCTTTATTTTTGTCTGGATAAAATGAAACAAGAACATCTTAATAGCACCAAGGTCTACGTTTATTACATAAGTGGTTTGTTAGATGGGTATGGAACTTTGGACATCCCAGGAACCTGTTATTTCTGTTTTGTTTTCTTGGCTTATCTATACTGTGGTTGATTTAGTTGTGGCTCATGCATCAAAGCAAAACCACAGGACTAGCAAATCAGAAATGGGTGGTGATGTCAAATGCAATCATGAAGCCATATCTCATATTCTTCTCGTAACCCTGAGACTATCATAACTATAGAGTTGAGAATGTAGATTTTGTTCATTTGAAATATTATATTTTTTTACTAGGAATTTCTGACAGACCTTTACTTCCAGATTTGGCACAATGAAAAAAAAAAAAAGCAACATTTTTCTTTCCTTAGAGCCTGCAAAGTGTAATATGAAAGAAAGGGAGGAGTATGTTTGTGAGCTGTGAGAGCTGATCAGATGGTAGAACCTGTTTTCTATAGGGGAAAGTGGTGCTTGAATTTAACTTTCAATCCTTTACTACTTTTCCTTGTGAGTTATTTTTCATAATCCTTGCAGTGTTTTCGCTTTAAAGGCTTGTCTCCTTTCTTACACATCCCACTTACACTGTAGTTGGACCTGTGTCAGAGCAGACACTCCGTCCTCATGTGCTCCTACTCACGGACTCCCTTCCCTCACCCCAGGGGGCGCATTTCTGTTTCAGGGCATATCTGTGTTGTGAGCCTCTTTGCTCTGATTTTTTGGCTCCATTAGTTCCATTTCTTGTTTATAGTAACAGTCTGTCTCACCCACCTCCCTTGGCTTTTTCCTGTATATGTTAATTCTCCTTAAATGTCTCCCACCTTAGAGCAAAATATTAAAAACCCTTCCTTGGTGCTGCATCCTCCTCTGGCAGCCTTCCCTCTTACATGCAATCCCAGGCTGCTGGGAGAGACGGTTTGCCTGTACTCTTTGTGTGAGCTGCTCTAGCCCTTCTTGATGGGTTTCAGCTCCTACCCCACTGAAACTGTTAGCAACTTGGGTCAACAATGACTTTCCAAAGCTTCTCTTTCCTTGTCTAACTACACTTTCTGTTCATATTTAATATTTACTTCTTGAATAATATGCCTAACATATAAACAAACTCTCTAAAATGAAAAAATTCAAGGAACACAAAAGTATATAGAGTCAAAAGTTACAGTTTCCTTTCATATTCCTCCCTGTCCACCCTTCCAGTCATTCCTGAAACCTGCTTATTTCCTGAAAGGCATTTACTGGTACCAATCTGGTGTTCAGTTTTTCAATACACTTGCATATGTATAGAAAAATAGATTATAAAATTACATACTCTTTTTAATTTACATTCACATTATTCTCAATTTTCCTCATATAATAATTTGAAAGTTGCCTTTTTTTAAACAATTGTGTATTGAGACCTACATCTTTTGAAATTGCCTCTCCTTTTTCTTTCATTCACTACTGATGCTTCTTCAGCATCTTTCTAATTTCTTTTCATCTTCTTCTACTTCTTATGCTTTGTTTCTTTAATGTCACTGCTCTTAATGGCTCCACCCTTGTACCTTTCTCCCTTCCTTTGGCATCCACTTTCAAGTCCTCCACCATGTAGACATGCTTTTTCTATGCTGGGTACCATGCTAAGTCAAGATGTGCTCTGTTTAATAGTCAGGTCAGCTCATGAAGCATATTACCGTAAAATCTGAGGTCTTAGAACAATAACATGACTTCCTTCCAGTCTTGCAAGAAATTCTACCAGTACCTATTAATGTACACTTATAAAGAAATAAATAGCTTGTGAGGAAGCTTGTGTGAGGAAAGGCTCATTAATATCAATTATGATATAACATTTTTCTCAGTTTTGTTTTATAGTATTATAAAATATAATTACTTTTATAGCATTCCTTAACATTTTTGGTCTCAAAGTAATAACTTTACCATTATTAGCTATTATATTTTCTTATTATAATATTTTGCTTATTTTTATATTTGTGTTTTAGAAATAATTATTGACAAATTTCTATATGCCCTAAAGTCAAACATGTTTAAGTAATAAACTATAACTGTGTCTGGAAAGAAGAAGCAATTTTTAAAAATAATTTTTTGAAGTGACTGTATTATGTATTACATGTTTCAGGTGAGCATCTGTAAATCAACATCTATATATACTATATTGAGTTCATCACTGAAAGTCCAGCTATCATTTACCATACATTTGATCTTTTTTTCTTGATTTATCTGTATCTCCTTTTCGTTTTCATCTGGTAACCACTAATTTGGTCATACATTATTAAATTTTATTTTAGTTTTATTTATTCATTTGGGTTTTTTTCTCTGTGTCATGTATGACTAAAACCATATGGTATTTGTCTTTGTCAGTATTTCACTTAGTATAATACCTTCAAGACCATCCATGCTATTTCAAATGGCAAAATTTCATCTTTTTTTCATAGTGGAGAAGTATAGAGATATATACATATATGTAATCTTTGTCCAATCATTCCTCTGTCAGTGGACACTTAGGTTGTTTCTAGGTTGGTTTTGGTAAATAATGCTACAGTGAACATGGGGTGCATATCTCTTTTAGAATTAGTGTTTTTATATTCTCTGGGTAAATATCCAGAAGTGGGATAAGTGGATCATATGGGATTTCTATTTTGAATTTATTGAGGAATCTCCATACTGCTTTCTATAATGGTTGCACCAATTTACATTTCTACCAACAGTATACAAGGGTTCCTTACAAGGGTTCCCATCTCATCTGTTAACATCCTGAAGGACCAATGTTCAGAAAAGGGATTTTAGTCTTAACATTTTATCTTCCTTTGAATCTCTAACAGATGTTTGAGTTTCTATTCACTTCAAAAGGGACAGTTTAGGAGAAAACAGCCCATTGGTAGAGAGAGATTAGTGAGGATGACATAGCCATAGAACCTGAAGTAATGTGACAGCTAAAAAATATTGATTAGCCAGTGGAGTGGAGATATTGATGTAAAAGAATTTGACAGTCAGAATAAGTGGAAGGTATTAGTGCTAATATTGCCCTGAGTAATGCTAGGGAGGTCATGTTGTTTAGAAGAGGGCCTTGCTGCTAATGCTTAAACGTTACCTACCTGCTGTCATGCAGGGTTGAATAATCCCAATTTCCAAAAACAGCTGATGTCCCTGGTATGATGAATGCTGATTCTGAAGTCTTCTCTATGAAACTGAGCATAATCCTGGAGCTAGATGGAGTTTTTCCTGCATAACTTCTCATTTGGGTTTACTATAGTTCTCATTATATATATATACTGGCTTTCTAGATCTACATCTATATTAACATCAAAAATATGTTCAATCAAATTTACTAGAATGAGGGTCTAGCCCACTTAGCAGTTTCTTCCTAAGCTAATAAAAAAATTACCCTTCTATGAAACTAATTAAGTCTTATGTTTTTGTACTGTGCCTCTTCTCTGGACCCCTCAGGATTCTGTTGGAATGTTTTCTTCTGTAGGAATGGTGGTTGTTTAGTTTTGATTATAAATATTACACATGAATATTTTACTACCAATTATATGCCTCAAACTTGCCATCTGTTGGTACTCGACAGATGATTTTGGCTTTCATCCTGTTGATTTATATGGTTTAATTTTATTATTTCCCTTAGCAGTGAGAAGTTATTCACCACCACCCCACCCCAGTAGAAGTTAAACTAAATAACAAAAGCATCAAAAACCCAAATCAAATAATGAATAGATTAGGCAAAAATTCTTAAATTTGATCACTCTCTAGCAACTTGAAATTTAATCAGCTACAACATACTTTGGAAATATAGCAGAATAGAAATACTAATGTTCTGAAAGTTTGTTATACTGAAAGAAAAGCCATACATGTAGTTTCAGCTGATTTGATGCCATCCTGGAGTAGACATTGAACTACTAGTGGGATACATAAAGATAGCTTTGCGATATAAAGTTGAAAAGATAATCGCAGTAAGAGCAGTAAACTAAGGAGACCCAATGAAATAAAATGATAACCAAAAAAATCATGAGGAAGGAAAGTTACTATGTGAAGAAGAGTGAACACAAAATAGATCATATTTGATGACATCACAGCAGCAAATGTAATCCTATTAAAAGGTCAGACCTTGTGTTGCCTGATCAAAGCTTGCTTTCTCATACTGGGTGAAGGCATGAGACTCTATATAGGAGCCCTGCTTTAGAATACTGTTCCCTCTTCGACCTCTCACTCCCCTCCAGTAAACTGGCCACTTTGCCATCCCTTGGGCAGACCAGGCTTGCTCCCACCACAGGCCTTTTACACCTGCTCTTCCTTGTACCTGGAAGAGTACCAGTACCTTGTACCAGTTGCTCTACCAACTGGCCACATGGTTCATTTCTCAGGTCATTACTCCAGAACCAACTTCTCAGTAAGACCCTCTCTCACACTCTGGTGAAATTGTAACCCTTCTCCCCTAATTCCTACCCTACTTACTTCTTTTTCCTGTAAGGTACTAATTATCAGGATACATGCTATGTATTTTTCTTAGTTATTGTATTATCTTTTTTCTCCTTACTATTATGTAAACTACTTGAAGGCACAGATTTATTTATTTTTTTAATTTGGTTCACTCTTGCATCCAGTGCTTTGAACAGTCATGGTTACATAATGATATCCAATGAATATTAAATGAAAGAGTGAATTTAGAGTCACAGGAACACAGAAAGAAGGAAATAAACATCACTCATAATTTGCTCTAGCCAAGAAAACTTTTTTTCTGTATTTTAATATGTGTCTTTCACTGAGTACTTATCTTTTTCCCTTCTCCCTATTCCATTTATGTGTATATATACATAGTTTTTTTTTCCTGTCTGTGTACTTTAACTCCTGGGGGTTGTTCATTTATTAATAGATCTTGGGTACTCTATCTCTTGGGGGTTGTTTATTTATTAATAGGTCTTGGGTGTGTTCCCTTATGTTACCTATTTTTGAAAATATGATTTTTACTGGTCCAACCACTATGGAAAGCTTTCTGGAGGGTTTTCAAATTAGTAAAAATGGATTTTCCATATGACCCAGCAACTCCATTCCTAGGAATCTACCCAAAGGACACAAAAACAGTAATTTGAAAGGAAACCTGCACTCCTTGGGTGATGCAGTGGTGGGAGATTTATGGGGGCTACACCTGAGGGGAGAAATCAAATATTTCACAAAAATGAACAATAGTGTAAGAAAATAAAAAGTCTAAAAAATATGATATTTAATAGCACAGATAATTCTATGGTATATATTACTATTGCTCATTTAACCACTTCCTTATTATCTATACAATGTATAGATTGGCTCAATTTTCTTGTATTTGTTTTAACAAATGAGTATCTTATTTCATTGAACATATTTTTGTAAGTTTCTGATTCTCTTCAGTTAGATTTTCAGAAGTGAAATTACTATAACAAAATATATGACCTCCTTAACTGGTCTTGATATATTTTATGATATTGTCTTCTAGAATGATTCATTCCAGTAGAGACAGTGAAGGTACTCACATAACTGTATCTTTGCTGGTGCTGAGTATTATTGTTTTCTAAAACTCTTGACCAAATTTGATAAACAATTTTTAGTTCTTCAATTAAGTAGAAACTTTTCCCTGTGTTTATTAGTCATTCATATATTCTATAAAATTGTTTTGTATTTTTCGTGACCAGCTAATTTTAGTCAGTATTATTGGCCCCCTGCTATAGTATGAAGAATTTAATACCCATACAATTTCTTTCTGTCCCTTTTGTTTATGTTACTTACATATTCTTACTTGTTAAATTGATTGCTATATGCCTCAAAGTAATGTAATTAAGCCTCTATTAATTCATTGACTTTAGACAGCATATCTCTGCTGAAGGATAAGTAAATTAAGACATATAATGTGTTTTTATTGTTCTTTCTCTATTCTCTAACCCCATTCCTCTAATCCTGAGCTTTTATCACTTCACTATTATTTAATCTCTCTTGTTTGCTTTTAAACATTTATCTTTTGCTCTCCAAATTTAATTAAGCCTCTGTTGATCCTGAAAATTAAAAAACAATTTGGGATGTTAACATCATGGTTATGTAAATATAGTATACCAAAGTATCAAGGTTCCTAAACATAGTTCTGCAGGTTTCCTTTCAAATTTAAGTGTTTGGTTCCATGAGAAATGAAAGGTCATCATATGCTTCTTGATAGAAATCTTGCATGTGTTAACTTCTAATTTCTAGTTTCCTTTACTTCATCTGGCTTGTATTCTTGCATTTTTTGCCATCTGATGTCTTTGTTTTCTGTTTTGTTTATTTGAAAAATGCCCTCATAAATTGTCTTCTACAGTAAATGTGGTGGTTAGTGAATAGTTTCTGTGCTTAATTTGTTGAATGGCTGCTCAGAATTTAGGTTCAAAATATCTCTCCTTCATTTCTCCTGGAATCAAGCATCCCAGATTATTGATAAGGAGTATGGCAGCTTAATTCTCTCACTTTGTTTATACAACCCATGATTTCTCTTTAGAAGCATTTATAACTTTATCCTTAGAGTGCTGATATTTTACCAGGGTGTGGTATGGTATGAAGTGGTTTCATTTATCCTCTCTGGCATTTAATTTATACTTTCTGTTTGAACTGCGCTATGTTATAGTTTGGGGGTAGGTTAATAAATAAACTTATGTTTATTTCTCTCTTCTGGAACTCCTCTAAATAGGTACTAAACCTCTTGAATCTGTTCTCCATGTTGCTCAATTTTTCTTTCATGTTTCCAATTTCTTTTTTATTTTTTTCAGTGTTCTTTATCTCTCTATCCGCCCAGCTTTGTTTTCAATCTTGTCTGGTTAATAATTTTTTTTTGCTCCTAAGGACTCTTTTTGTTATCTGATTCCCTCTTTTCTATGGCAGTCTCTTTTTTGCCTTGTAGCTATAATAGCTTTCTATAGCTCTCTGAAGATAATAAATCTCTGTTGGCTAAATTAACCTTATTTCTCTGGTTTATTTTCTGTTTCTTCATTTGGGAATGTGTTTATTATCTATTGATGTTTAATCATTTATCCCACAATGCTTAAAATAATAAACATCTTGTTGTCCTCGACAGTTTCCATGGGCATGATTTAGCTGGGTGCCTCTATCTTTCATGAGGCAATAATCAAGTTGTTTGCCAGGTCTGCAGTCTCATCTGAAGGCTCAATAGTAGAAGGGTCTGCTTCCAAGTTTACTTCTGGGTTGTTGGCTGGATTAACTTACCAAGCCTGAGGGTATGTCACTGCTGCCAGTTGTGCATCTTATTTCTTTTATTTGGGAATAGGAAGAGGAGAAACCTATCTTTCAGATGTTCTGAAGGCATGTATTTTAATGAAATAGCCTAACAGTCCTCCCATTGCCTACTCCTATTTGTATTTATTGGTTCTAAGCTTGAAACTTCTTTGGCTACTCTTGGTGGGAACCATGCTTATGTAAAATGTCTGCACATTAGGTTTCCTCTTCTCAAATTTCCCCATCTGATTCTACTTGATTTTTTTTTTATGGTTTGTTGATGCCATACTTTTCTGTTTTATAGTGCTGTTGTTGTAGTTTAATTCTTTAAACATAAAACAATTTTTCTAGCATTTCAGTGACACCTTAAAAGTGAATGGAGGCAGATGTTGATGAGGAGTTTCCATGAATTCAGTCTCACATCCTAGACTGAGCTTTTTATTAGAGAAAGTAAAATGTTGTTTTGTTACCTAACATTGATCTAATATATTTGGGATATATTTGGCATATTTCTAATAAAATTGATGAGAAAGAGCAGAATATTTATTATAATAGTGAATTTTTTCATGCTCTATTATTTCTTCTCTTTGCAGTTCCCCAAAACATATTTCTATGAAGACTCTTATCTTTTTTTCTTTTCCTCTTCTACAACTTAAACTTAGTCAGCTTTTCTTTCTATTCTCTTGGGAGTAGTTTCTTAGAACAAGTCACTTAAAAATATTGCTGACACTGTGTTTTCTTTTCTTTTCTTTTTTAAAAATTTTTTAAAGATTTTTTTATTTATACAATAGCTGAGGCCAGGGGTGCAGGAGGGTGAGAGGATTCACCAGAGACAGAGTGGGGAGCAGAACAGGCAGACAGACCAAAAGCACTGCTGAGGGGGGAGCAGAGGGCGCCACAGGAGAGGTCTGCCACACCATGTGGGAATCTCCCTGGCCAGCTAGGATCGAATCCATGCTGCTGATATAAGTGCTGAGGATGTTGAGATAATTGAACTAAAATTGTGATAGTAGGATAGGTTTAAAATTCTTTTATTTCTAAGTAAAACAAACCTGTTTTAAACTAGTTTAGGTTAAAAAGAGAGTTTGTTAGACAGAAACTGCAACGCTCCTCTGAACCCCAAGGTAAGAATTGTATTTGGATATCATTAGGGTCTGTGACCTTAAACTAGAAAGCTTATAGGAACCCAGCTAGCTAATACCTTTGTCTCAGACTTTCTGTCTCTCATGTCTCTATTTTTCTGGACATCTGCTTATTCTTTTCTTTCTTAGCAGACTCAGTGTGTTTTGGCATGGTCAAATAGTGGTTGCCCACCAATAGCAACCTGATTTTCTAAGTCCATGTCCTCTCAGCTCAAGCAAGTAGGTAAGAGGCAGAACCCTGGATTTGAATGAGAAAGAATCAATTGATTTAATGTGGCCAGTCTTTCTTTTTAGATTGGTTTAATGTGGTCATATTTTATGGTATAAATATGAGTACCAAGAAAGAGTCAAGTGAGTAGAAGATATCTCAAAACATGTCAGCTACAATATTCTTGCTTATATCCAATGTGTAAGTCCTTATTAGAGACGTAGCTTAGCTTGTAGTTAAGAACATGGACTTAGTTCAGACAGACCATGATTTGAATCTCAGTCCTGCCACCAATTTGCTGTGTGATCTTTCTAAGGATCAAATTCTTTCTCTATACAATTGGGATGTTAAAGTCTATCTCCTGGAGTTACTGGGAGGGTAAGAGGAGAACACAAATGGCACACCCTACACACTCATAAACTGTAATTATTATTAATTACTACTATTATCATACAATTTTGGAAAATTATGTTAATGGAGGGACATGCATTTTACCACTTTGAACAATGCAAGAAGATCTGGAAGCATAATTCCAAATGCCTCAGAATTGCATAATCAGTAGGTATGAAAGAGAGTTTTACTTTTACCATTTTTGACCAAAGAAATAACACAGATTAGGCTGTTGGAGTTAGGACCCATATGATCTATATTTATTTCCAGAATGTAACCTTTGCTGTTGCTTATTTAGAAAGAGAGCTCTTAGTGGTCTTACAATCCTAAACAAAGCCAAACAGGACTAGTGGACACTAGTTACAAACATCATAGTTCTTTCCAGACATACTCTGTGAATCCTGTGAGGGGTTTTCTCCTCTTGTTGCCTGTGTATGTCACCTCTGGTGGACAGATCGTAGGTATAAGTCTGCCTGTTCTGATGGTCACTGACTCATTCTATTTGGTGAAAGGTCTATTCTTATTGGCTAGTGCTTTACCTGGTGAGATATTTTGAATATCATCCCTGAAAACCAAGTATGTGCCATCAACTCAAAGACCTCCACTTTTTTGCTTAAGGAGATGCACTGTTTTCTTTATAAGATAATAGGTTTTCTTTGCACTTTCTCACATGTGGATAAAATTGTGGGTGGTAACCATCAATAAATGAACTCTGGTAAAGAATATGTAAAATGTTATTGATTCAAATTCTATCTGGTTGAAGGATATAAAATTTTGCAAGCTGAAAGTTAATATTTATATAGTTTGCCAAACAAGCTATCTTCATTGCTTCTTTTAAAATTGTAGTATATGCTGTTTTATATGGATCTATGGTAGAACAATAGCTCAGTGACTAATTGTATAATTTTCTCTCAAGTTATGCAGACATTTTGATTGAGAGGGAAGTGTTAATGCAGAAGTATATTCATCTAGTTCAGATTGTGGAGACAGAAAAAATTGCAGCCAACCAACTCCGGCATCAACTTGAAGATCAAGATACAGAGATCGAAAGGCTTAAATCTGAGGTATTTCCTGACTGGCATTTCTTTGCATTGTTTCATGTTTAATGTCATCTTCTTATGATTACTTAAGATCTATCAGAACAAAATTTTAATCCCAAACTGAGTTCCTCTGCTATTAATGCATACCTGACTGGGCTACTGATAAATACTTGAAACGAGTCTAATGTTTCTGTTAGCGTTAAGTAAATGTGCTGCAATAAAGAATCAAGATAATATACTACTTTTCAATTATTTGTTCTCCTAATGGCCACCATTTGATCAGATGTTCAAGAGCTGACTGTGATATTTAACTGTTTCAGACTGACACTTATAGTTATGACAATTTTGAGTTCTGTCATGAATTCAGTTAAAGTGACAGTTAAATGACAATGACTGTTAAGAAAGGACCAGGAATGAGTTCAGAAAGATGTTTTTTAGATCTAAGGAGTCCATCCTTCTTCCTTCCAGAATTTTGAAAAGCACATTTGAGTTGAAGACATTTAAAAATGTTAGGGTACATTTTTTCCTGAAAAGGTAAGTGAGGGAAGAATCCCTGTCTTCCCTCACTTTTCCTTCTACCCTCCCAAGTGTGAACTAATCAAGCCCTAGGCCTACAGACAGTTGGAATGACTCCAGGTGAGAGCCGAAGTGGTCATGGAGTCTGCAGCCATGGTGTGGGCCTGGGTCTTCCCTTCTCTCAGGTGCTGCTGTCTGCATATAGAGACCTGGGTGTGCTTTTCCTTTCTGTCTTGTCATTCCTCATGGGAAGTGGTCAGTAATCGAAGAATTGAAGAGGAATGTAGAGATTGGGATTTTCCCTTTTTTTCAGACTAGAGGTTCACTAGC
This sequence comes from Talpa europaea, assembly GCF_964194135.1. Classification (NCBI taxonomy): domain Eukaryota; kingdom Metazoa; phylum Chordata; class Mammalia; order Eulipotyphla; family Talpidae; genus Talpa; species Talpa europaea. Next base: position 44,691,676 of record NC_140071.1, on the reverse strand, counting down.
ATCTTCTTAGCTACAAAGGAAGAAGAGAACAGAATGAAACCCATTACTAATTGTATCCTTGTTGACAGAAATGATTCTGTTAAGGTGACTTGGCAACCTTCTTGTCACTTAAACTGCCATTGGGCAATGTTTCCTCTGTGTTTCCTCGCACCTTCCTCCCAGATGTACTCTGGGAGACTGGTGATGGGTTTTCACCTCCTTTTTTTTGTCACCTCTAGTGGACAGAGCATGAGTATAAGATAATTTCAGCTGGAGTCTAATTGCTTCTCTGGTGATGATAAGTTGCAGACTGTGTTCACCATATTATTAGTGTTGTTAACTTCTTGATTCAACCCTGAAATCTGATATAGTGAAAACAACAACAGAAGACTTAAAAAACCTGCATTTTAAAAGACTATATCAGGCACTGTAATTTAAAACAAAATTATTGTGTTCTTTCTTTGTCTCAGTAAGCTAGTGCAGAAGCTTGTCTGATAAGTGAAAGAGGTTGGCATTTACTCTATGAGAGAAACTCAGCACCAAGCGATGTTCCCCAATATTTGTGTGTGCTTCTCTGACTTCACTATGTTCTATTTTAGTCTGAATATAGATTGCAGTTAAAAACTGTCAGTAGCAGGTATGTCTTGTGTGGTTGCATGACAGGAGCCATAATTTGTTTCCTACTCTTTTGTTTTCTCACCTCCCTGCCAGAAAATGGCAGAAGAGTGTATTTGGTGTTAGGAACAAAGTGCAAAGACAGGTTAGAGAGGGAAATTGTGATTTCTTTAAACTTTTTCAGTGTTCACTTGTTAGTAAAATCAGTATAAAATATTGGATTTGTAAGAGTGTGCAACTGAGGTTTTTATTCCTAAGTGTAGTTGAGAAGCCATCTGGTCTTGACTTACCTTTCACACGTCACTGATCTGAGTTGGAGATATAAAGAGATCCTAGATTATTTCAATCCTTTTTACCTTCTCTTGACTGATTTGGACCAACCCAGGGCTCCCAGCTTCCCTTGTGCAGTAACCATTTACCTAAGGGATCGTCTATGCTTAGAAGACCACAGGCTAATTAAGGGAAACACAAACTTTGAACTGATTGTTACTGCATTTGAAGACCACAGGGCATTATAGTTATCTGCCTTTGGGCAAGATGGTTGACATGTTACTAGTTCCTGAGAAGGCCTTGGCCTGGTCATCTCTTAGTAATTAGGGCTGAATTTTGGGGTAGCATTTCTTCTAACGCAGATCCCAATTCACAATTTCCATAGTCATTTCTTATAAGCATGTTTGTTAGTAATATAATAAAATAGATTTGGATGAAATTCATGCTTCCCCTGTCTCATCACCAAAAGAAGAGAGGGGACATAAAAGGTGAATGTTTCCTATGGGTCTCATAAGCTGCCTTGTAAAAATAACTTCTATGGGCTAGGGCTGTAATCCAGTATGTCCAAAATCATGAAAAGGACCTTTTTTGTTGTTATAGATAATTGCTCTTAATAAGACCAAGGAACGAATGCGACCATACCAAAGCAATCAAGAAGACGAGGATCCAGACATCAAGAAGATTAAAAAGGTAGGAAGCTTTTGGGGGCTTTCAGCTTTCAGCAGGTATGGAAGTCATTTGTCTTTTATGCGGGGATGTATTTGTCACTCTGCCCCTGAGTTGAGATAAGCCACCGTATTTCTGTTTCCATGGAACAGTCTTGTGCTTCAGAGTGATCCAGACATGGCTGCTGTGGAGAAGTCTCTGTGATTTCTTTCCAGTTCTAGGAACCCCCTTTTGGACTGTGTGAAAAGGATGCCCAATTGGACATTAAGACAGTAGTGTTCTCCAGCTGGATTAATTAGGTGCTCTTAAACCTCCTAATTTTGTGCTGCTTTCATGTTTGGGGGGAATCTTTTTTAAATTACATTTCAAAAAAAACTTCTTTTAGTTTTAGTCTTCACTGCTTATTTAGAAAAGATTTTTTTGAACTGTGAAAAGATTAAGTATGTCAATACATCTGCTCAGATTTGTTTTATTAATGTTGTTTCTCTCTTGTTTAACATCCACATAATTGGCAGATCTTTCCATCTTACTGTCATTTAAAACTATACAACTTTTGCAATTAACCAGGCACTGGCACTCACTCTAGTCTACTGTGTTTGATTTATGTCATCTAGTTTTCTAATTTCATGATCTTAATTGTCTTGTGTAAAGTACTTACTCAACTTTGTGAACATTATGTGAAAAGCTTCACAGTTAAAGAAATTTTCTTGGCTATACATCTTCAAGTCCTTATTCTTCTCAGTTTTTCCTTAGTCCTGTTTCTCTGTGCTAACTATTCCCCTTCAGATGTAACACAACTTTAACTAAATATAGTTCAGATTTTGAAATACAAATGATCCTCAAGACTAAGTTGCAATGTTTTATTTTTTTTAAGATTTATTTTATTTATTTATTTATGCAAACAAGAACTGGGGTGTAGGCCAGAGGTGTTGGGCATGAGAGGATTCACCAGAGACACAGTGGGGAACAGAACAGGCAGATGTACTGAAATACACTGCTGAGGGGAGCAGTGAGCAAGGCAGGAGAGGTCTTGCGCCATGAGGGTTAACTCTCTGGCTAGGGATGGAACTCATGCCACAGTGGGGAGAGCGCTGAGACTTTACCCCTGTGCCACCAGGGAGGCCCTAAGTTGCAATGTTTATTTAAAAATTTTAAAGTTAAGTTTAAGTAATGCTGTTACCTTTCTTTTAATAGTATGCAGTTGCATGTAAACAAAGATAGCAGTAAAAAAAAAAAAAAAAGTACAACTTTCAATCCAGCTGTAGAAACTTGTCTATTAGTAAGTAAATTACTTACAATAATGTTTTAATATTAATACCTAATAAGTACTTAACCTATTAGTAAGTCAACCAGCATTTGCTTATCAAGCAATACATCTGATAATGCTGATCACATCAGTAGGTAACAGAGAATTTAAAATGTTGAAAGGAAGAGTAGTTAAATACAAGACCAGGGCCTCCCTGGTGGCACAAGGGTTAAGACACAACCTATGAAGCTGTCCATAGCCACTGTAGCGTAAGTTCAATTCCCAGCCAGCCAGGGAGCAACTCACATGGTATAGCAGACCTCTCCTGGCTCGCTCGCTGCTCCCCTCAGCAGTGTACTTTGGTCAGTCTGCCTGTTCTGTTCCCCACTCTGTCTCTGGTGAATCCTCTCACACACACCCCACCCCACATCTCTGGTCAGTACCCCAGCTTTGGTATGCATAAATAAATAAATATTTAAAAAAATACAAGACCATATGGGTGAAATAGTATGGAAAAAATAAAATGTGTGAGAGTGTATTGATAACAATGGTCCTAAAAAAAGATTTGGTAGTGATATCTGCTTAGTACCCAGCATTTACCTGGGCATTTAAAAGATGTGCAGTAAATGTTTGTTGGATAAAACATGACGTTCCAGTGCACTTTCTCAGGTTTGCTTGTTATTTTTCAAATCGTACCTGGGACCACATTGATAGAAGTGATCACATTTTCCACAAAATAGATTTTTAATTATATTTCATGCTTCTTTTCACAAAATAATCACCATTGCAAATTGTTAATATGTATTTTACCCACGTGGCTGGGGAAGAGAGTCTTTATAACTAACAATAAACAGGTCAAAGAATACTAAGACTGATTATAGCTTTCCTGTGTGACTTACCATGACATTTAGTTTACTCATTTGTAGATGGAATGGGTCAGATGAGCTGATGTCTAACACCAATTTTTTTAAGTTAAAGAAAAAACTCACCAAGGGCAAAGGACTTGAATAGATGTTACTCCGAAGATGTTATGCAAATAACATCTTATCTTTGAAGAAATGATAGACACATGAAAAATACCATCCCTAAGCATCAGAAAAATACAAATTAAAAAAAGACATTGCAATATGACCTCCCATGTATTAGGATGACTGCTATAAAACAAACAAACAGGGCTTCTCTGGTGGTGCAGGCAGTTGAGTGCAGTGCTGTGAAGCTGTCTGTTGCTTCTGCAGTGCCGGTTCGATCCCCGCCAGCGTCAGAGCAACCCACATGGCGGGCAGACCTCTCCTGTCTCGCCCGCTGCTCCCCTCAGCAGTGTATTTCATCAGTCTGCCTGTTCTGTTCCCCGCTCTGTCTCTGGTTAATCCTCTCACCCTCTCACTCATCTGGCATGTACCCCAGTTCTTGTGTAAATAAAAATATATCTTTAAAAAAAAAAATTAAAAAAAAAAACCACCAGAAAATAGCAAGTACTGATGAAGATGTGGAGAAATTGGAACCCTGGGCACTGTTGTTGAGATTATACAGTGGTTCAACTCCTATGGAAAACAGTCTGGCAATTCCTCAAAAAATTAAAAATAGAATTACTATATGATTCAGCAATTCTATATCTGGGTGTATATACAAAAGAGTTGAAAGCAGGATCTTTTTTTTTTTTTTAAAGATTTATTTATTTATGCATACAAGAGCTGGGAGTACAGGCCAGAGGTGTGGGGAATGAGAGGATTCACCAGATACAGAGCAGGGAACAGAACAGGCAGATTGATAGAAGTACATTGCTGAGTGGAGCAGCAGGCAAGTCAGGAGAGGTCTGCTGCACCATGTGGGTTGCTCCCTGGCTGGCCGGGGATCGAACTCGTGCTACAGAGGCTGTGGATTGCTTCATAGTGCGGTGCTTAACCCCTTGCGCCACCAGGGAGGCCCGAAAGCAGGATCTCGAAAAGAGATTTGTACTTCCATATTCATTGCGGTGATATTCACAGTAATAAAGAGATAGAAACTACCCAAATGCCCATCAACAGATGAATGCACAAACCAAATATGGCACTTGCTACACCGTGGATGAAAGTTGTGGTCATTACAGAGAGCAAGTGAAATAAGACATTCACAAAAGAATAGATACTTTAGAATTCCACTTATGTGAGGTATCTAAAGTAGTCAAATTCACAGACCCAGAAAGTAGAGTGGTGGTTACCAGGGACTGGAGGGGCAAGGGGGAAATGGGGAGTTATTATTTAATACGTGCAGAGTTTCTTTCTCCAGATGGAAAGGTTCTGGAGGTTTATTGTACAATAATATAAATATATTAACACTTCTGAAATATACACTTAAAAATACACTGAAATATTCACTTAAATATACACTTAAAAATAAGGTGGCAAATTTTATGTTTTTTAAATATCTAATTTTATATTATTAAAGAATGAACCTTTAATATTTTTCTCTCCTGAAATGTCAATAAGTGAATCAGCAATATTGTTGTTATGTTCTAGTGTCCATACAGGTGGGCAGGTCTAAAGAGCTTAAGGTATGGAAGAAACTTGTGAAACTGAGGGAAAAAAAAATATTTTAAAATCATCTTTGTTTTTGCCATCTGGGAAAAAACTGCCATTGTTGATTCTTGTGGTGGGATCATTGCTGCATGATTGAAAGGGCAGTGTTTTATGTGACACAGGGGAACCAACCTTACTGACTTAACAGTCAGTTTCTCCCCTTCCTGACATTCTTTGTTTTGTTCTGTAGGTCCAGAGCTTCATGCGAGGATGGTTGTGTAGAAGGAAATGGAAGACCATCGTGCAGGATTATATTTGTTCTCCTCATGCTGAGAGTATGAGGAAGAGAAACCAGATTGTGTTCACCATGGTTGAGGCTGAGTCAGAGTATGTTCACCAACTCTACATCCTGGTCAACGGCTTCCTCCGGCCACTCCGAATGGCCGCCAGCTCCAAGAAGCCACCTATCAGCCATGATGATGTCAGCAGTATTTTTCTCAACAGGTTTGTTTTTTTTTTTTTAAAGATTTATTTATTTTTATTCAAGAGCTGGGGTACAGGCCAGAGGCTCGGGAGGGTGAGAGGATTCACAGAGACAGAGCAGGGAACAGAACAGGCAGACGACCAAAATACACTGTTGAGGGGAGCAGTGGGCATAACAGGAGAGGTCTGCCACGCCATGTGGGTATCTCCCTGGCTGGCCAGGAATCGAACCCTCTCTGCAGAGGCTGTGGATAGCTTCACAGAGCTGTGCTCAACCCACTGTGCCACCAGGGAGGCCTTCAACAGGTTTGTTTTGACATAAGTCAAATAGTCATGTGAAAAACCCATTTCTTAAAAGAACTTTTAGAATAGGTATCATCAGTTCACTTTTATGAGCTTATGGTATTGAAAATAAAAAAACTTTCATTTGTGTTTTATTATTAGTCCATATTTTTGCATATTTTTAAAAAGATTTATTTGTTTATACATACAAGAGCTGGGGTACAGGCCAGAGGTTTGGGAGGTGAGAGGATTCACCAAAGACAAAGTGGGGAACAGAACAGGCAGATTGAGCATGGTATACTGCTGAGGGGAGCAGCAGGAGAGACAGGAGAGGTCTGCTGTGCCATGTGGGTTGCTCCCTGGCCAGCCGGGGATCAAACTCGTGCTGCAGAGGCTGTGGACAGCTTCATAGGTTGCATCTAAACCCCTTGCGCCACCAGGGAGGCACTATTTTTGCATATCTTTATTTTGAATCTTGGCATCTAACTTTCCATTTCCATTGTGTGTGTGGTGGGGGAAGGCAATCTACCATATAAACTTATATACAAAAATGTTTTAGAAAGAGCAAAACTAACAGAATCTGAAAATTTCTAGTAAATTTATTTGCTCAATAAATCATGAGAGTTCATCAGTGAACAAAGCAGAAGATCCTTGCTGTCATGAAACTTAAATTTTGATGTGGTAAGACTTATAGTGAATAGGGAATGAGTAAAATATGTAGAATGTGGTGATGAGTACTGTGAAAAAAATAAAGAAGGGAAGAAAAGGGAAAGAGAAAATGCTTCAGTGTTTTACTTAAAATTTTTATTTTTTGGGTAGATAATAAATTTATATGGTCAAATCAACATGAAAACATCAACAAATAAGAACTAGAAGTCACACTCTTACCTTACGTCTGCCCACTTCACTTTCCTGTTTTCTACATGTAGCGATTTTCATTAGTATCCTGTATGCGATATCCTCCACAGGTTCTTGGGAGCCACATATAATGAAACAAGGTCCTTGAGCAATGTTGTTTTGCTTAATGTTGGCTGTGAATTTTTTTCTCAGTTATGTTACAGCAAAATGATCTTGAATGAAATGACATTATTTGAGGAACTGCTGTGTATCCTTCCAGTGTTTCTGGATATGGATCCAATCAAATGTGCATTTTGAGGCTTATTTCCCCCTTTTTACACAAAAAGACAATGTACTTTAATTATATACTTGCTTTTTTTACTTAAAAATGCATCCTCACCATCTTTACATACGGACAGCTAAAGAGCATTCTGTTTTCTTAAAAATCACTACATAGTACTACATTATGTGAATGTGCCAGAATTTATTTTGTATCATGTATATTATATATATTTATAATATAATATATATATTTATGAGAACCTACTAGCATATTAGGTTACTGGTGTGACATATTACATTAGTGATGAGACATTACAGTGAGACTAGCTAGGATGGCTAATGTGTTTTTCTTTAGTTACTTTCAACTACATGGGTGTGGGTGCAAAGTGGATAGAGGTTTGAATTTAACTGGGATTAATATTGTTTGAAGCTACTATGATGAAAAAAATGAGAAAAGAATAAGGGAATTGAAGGTGTATGCAGGAAGAGATTATAAAAATAAGTCATGGAATCTGAACTGGTTAGAAAGGGAAATGATAGTGTCAGGGCATTTAGTCAGTGCTGAGGTAGTAGAATCAATAGTTTCAAGTCCCAATTATGAGAAGGTTTTTGGAGTCAGGGTTCTAAATGGAGTGAACTGAGATAAATGTGGTAGTTAGAGAATAGTGTGCTTGTATGTGAGTTAGGTAAGGATGCAGTGATTGACAAAGACAAGATTCAGAGTAACATCAAGGAAGAGTTGACTGAGGTTAATTGCCGGGCAAGATCTTTGGGAGAGAGGAAGTCAAAGGCCCAAGAAACCAAGAAATTGGAATGTTGCTTGTGTGCATATTGCAATCGCTAAGAGAGAGGAGTAGGGTTGGAGAAAGGACTGATAATGAGCTGTTTGCTAGAGCTTAAGGCATTAATGGAATGACAGAGGGTTGTGGATGACTGCAAGAAGGGTGCTCCATCAGTGGAATTCTGATAACATTAGCTTGAAAGCTAGTCTTTTTGTTTTTCTGTTTCAAGGAAGGAGGGAGATTTCCCCACATTTGGGTGGCAATGGCCCCACTGAAGTGTGTGATACACCCTGAGAGACCTGGGGTTAGCTCTTGATCTTCAGGTAATATTGTCAGCTTTCTGATGGATATGCCAGTCACCCACATATTCAGGTTCAACAGTCTTGTGGCAATGGATGGGACTGTGAACTGTGCTCTGATAGTGATGCCATCAAAACCTGCATCACATTGCTTCTAGGTTGCACCTGGGTATTTGTTTCCATTGAACTGCTTGATCTGCAACCCAGTAGCTAGGTCTGTCATATTGTTTAAATTTGGAGTCAAGAGATGTATCTCTTTTTAAAATGTGAAGTCATAAACTCTTCATGCAGCCTAGAAATTGTTTACTACACCTAGTCCTACATGGAGATTTGAAAAGAAATGTTTTTGAATGTGAGGTTTACAGTATTTGTTGCCATTGCTATCATTTAACTAGATTTCTTTTCATTACCTTTTAAAATGAAGTTCTTTGCAGATCAATTATTTTGAATTTGAACAGTTTATACTTTAAAAATATAATTTATTTAGCTATGTTCAGAATTGTTCCATTTGTTTTCTAGCCATTCAGTTATTAAGATATGAAGGTAGATGTATCAGTAAATTTTCAGTGTACAAGGCAGAAACCATTCTCTGAAAAGAAATTCATGGCTTATAGAATACTGTGGAAGGACTGGAGGAATTAAGTAAGGAAGCTGTCCCTACCATTGAGTTCAAGGGCACACGCCATAAATATGATCCAAAGATTAGGAAACTACAGCCACTATCATTATCACCATGTCTGCCTCTCAGGACGATGAAGCTGGTGCCTAGAAATTAGAATACTGGGATGGGTACTGAAATTGCCCCCCAAACACTCCTGTCATCGTAACTGACTTCCAGCAACAGGAGATAGCCTTTACTTCTGCCTTTCATGTCTTACCAAGTGCATTTACTCATGGAGCTGAATTTATATCCAGAAACATATCTGCAAGGGATTATGGGAATTGTAGTTTTAGCTCTATCATCTCTGCCTAGTTAAAGGATGGCATGGAGATTGAAAGAGTAGTTAACTACAATATCTACTAACCTAGATTTGGTTGAAATTCTTGAATAACAAATACTGCCTAGTTAAAATGTCAATAAAAGAAAAATTGCTATCTTTAAGCCATGTCTATTTTGTATCACAAATCAATTGGAAATAGTAAGGACTTCCTCTTATGGTAACATATCTGAAAGGTGTGATACTATACGTCTAAATCAAATACAGTGTCATAAACCAATGTTACCATAATAAAAAATAAAAATAATGAAACCAAATTATCTCACTAGTGTGAATAATTTTGTATTTGATGGTGCCCGTGTGTTAACCTTTGAAGTCTCAATCCATTAAATTAATTCTAGGGGTGAAAAAACAAAAGATACTTTCTTGAAACTTTTAGGACTTTAAATTCCTTTTATTCATAGTTCTCATTTTAGTGTGTCTGTGGAGGTGCCTGCCGTTCTTTTCAGAAGACTTTTTTACATTTTTGGCTTCTGTGTCTTAAGCATTATTATACTAATAGAGTTCTATACTTTGCCTTGGGTTTTTTTTCCCCTTTCCTTCTGTCAAAACTCATTTTAGTGAAAGAGACCTTTCCCTGAGTTATCATCTAGAATCAAATTTGAAGAGAAAAAAGATCATAACTAATTTTCTGATTATCAGTTAAAGTGGTACATTTTAACAATAGAACTGTTTTTATTATAAATTGATAAAGAGGATTATATGAAAGTTATTTGTCTTCCAATAATTGAAGCTTTGTTTAGAATTTTATTTGAGTTTTTGATGTTGTCTGAAAGATAAATTACTTTATGGGGAGAGGATAATCCATATTATCATTGGGTATACACTTTAGAGATCCCAGGAGGCATGTAGATCATGTATTTAATTAAGGCTCTAGGGATTCACTGAAGTTCTTTAAAAAATAGACACCTATAATGACTAAGTTATATTATTTATCAATTTTTATAGTGAAACAATCATGTTTCTTCATGAAATATTTCATCAAGGACTGAAGGCAAGGATAGCAAACTGGCCTACTTTAATATTAGGTAAGTACCTGCTTTAGCGATATAAGATTTTCTCTTAATAGGGCTACAAGTAGAGCAAAGTAACACCCACATTATTCAGTTGAAGCTATCTGAATTTTCCTGTTGACCATTGTGACTCTATGACCACTAAGAATCTGTCTCATTACTCTTTGAGACCTGCCTCAGTAGTTCCCTTTTGGACCTTTTCCCTGACCTGTCATGGTTGGTTTGGGGATGAGCTGGGCTCTGCCCCATGGTGCATTCTACAGATCATTGAGGCATTCAGACTGGGACCCCATGCATGCATGACACCTGGTGCTGGGATCCACTCTCTGTCATTACAAGGAGTGAACACAATCTCTCCCTGTACCTTAGAAAATTTAATAAGCACAAAGAGAACTGCCATGTTTACTTCTTCTTTCCAGCTGATCTGTTTGATATTTTGCTTCCTATGCTGAACATTTATCAAGAATTTGTGCGTAATCACCAGTACAGCCTTCAAGTGCTTGCTAATTGTAAGCAAAACAGAGATTTTGACAAACTCTTAAAACAGTATGAAGCCAACCCTGCCTGTGAGGGGAGGATGCTGGAAACATTCCTGACCTATCCGATGTTTCAGGTGAGTCATCTGGGATCCGTGCTATAAGTTACTGGTTCCATCTTGATATTATGGTACCTAGTTTGATGAGAGGGAGATGTAAAAGGATTTCCTGTGAGGAATTGAGTCACATAAGCATCATCTATCATCTTAGCTTGACCCTGAGATAAACAAGTTTAGGCCACTCAATCCCTCTCTGTCTAGTATAGGTAAGAAAAGCAGACATTTTGAAGCAAATAAACCGGGAATGATTTTTTGAAAAGCAGCACAATTTTCTCTTACAAAAAGTTTCCACACAGACCTCTTCCATGGCGTCTCCTCCTCCAGCATGTTTAAAAATATTATTAGGTTTACGGAAATAGGATGCTGTGCAAATGTTCCAGTGTATGCTTGTTGCATAAAAGGTTCCCAGGGAGTGGAGTGAGTGCTGGGAAGGTCTTTGTTCCTGCCCATCCTCCTGCCTGTTGTCCTTGCTGTTGCGTTCCCTGTGACTGGAGCTCTGGAGAGCAAAGGAAGGACATCCCCAGTCACAGAGGCTGTGGAGACTTTGGAGCCAGAGACATTGTTTGGACCAGGGGCTCTTGGCTCCTGATTAGGTTGCTGTGGTGAGGCTGGGGCTTGTCCTGTTGTTTACTTTTTGGGATTAGAGCAACCCAGAGATCAAGTACACTTGAGTTTTCTCCTGTAGGCTTTACCCTTAGAGCTCTTCGGTGAAAACTGTGGAAGCCAAAATGTTCATTGAATCTCCTGTTCTTTTGAAAAGTGTGTCAATTCTGTTCTTTTGGAAAGGCATGAATGTTCCCATTTATGTAATTTATGGGGCTTCCAAATAGACCTTTAAATTGTCATGTGGTAAACAGGTTCTCCTAATTGTGTGTGTTAGGGTTTCTGTGGAGAGGCATGTTTCCTTGAACAGGCATCTCTGACTCTGACTGTTTTGTAATCTCATAAAGAAATGTTGCTCTGGTTCCTAATTGCTTGTCTAAAAGTCAGATCCTGCTCAAATCCCAGGAGGTCACTGTAGAAGTTCAGTTAAGACTTTTAAAAACCAAAAGGATGCATTTGAAACAACTTAAGTATAGTGAAACTTTATAATGTTACTGTGTTTTTTCATGGAACTGAATTGTTTAAACACTTTGTCTCTGAGGAAATATTTCACAAGAAAAACTTCAAAAAATGTTTGCCTTATACAAAATTATAATTTAAGATTTAACTTAGAGTGAAACAAATTTTATATAATGCATTGTTCTGGATTCTTATTTGAATCTTCAACATGTACCTCTAGGTTACAGTTAAATATTCTAAATGGTGTATGTTCAGCGGCCCCAATACAGGTGAATATGTAAAGGGAGAGTTGTGAAAGTCACATAGGACGTTCAGGGAGGCACCTGGCTCCCTTTCTGATAGCCCACTGTTGTACTGTTTAATACCCCTTGGTGTAATTCTCTCTGTGTTTCAAAGTAGTGAATTTCATTTGCATTTTGGGTGAGATGTCCAAACACAGTTAATATAGGTTCTCAGATAAGCCTTTGGATTTATATATTCTTCTGTTACCCTTCCACCTGCATCTCCTTCTGCTACTCCCAAGGTTTAAGCCACTAACAACTTGGCATTTTGATTCACCCCCAAGGAATTTCCATAATATCAGTAAAGGATCATTGGACTGAGAGTATCATTGGGGAAAAACCAATATCAATCTTCATTTATAAATCTCTAAACTGGGGCAACTGAGCTCTGTTACCATCTAAGCTTCTGGTTGTCTGGCTCTCTGATTCCAGGGGGACAAGCCTCGTTTTGAAAGTTTGAATTGGGTAACTTAGTGGTGTTGCCAAGAATCTGGTCTTCATCTTTGGTCGCCACCCCAAGATTGTGGTGGTCAGCAACCCTAGACTTCCGCTGAAGAGCCGAATGTTGACATTCTCTGGATTCTTCCAGGCCTCAGTTTATGAGAATTATTGTTCTGGGAGAAGACTCAAACTTAAAGAATTTAGCCAGAATTGATCCAACTGCAAGAAATCGCAAATCGAAAGTACACTGAACTGTGCTTTTATTTATTTGCTTTCCCATAACTATTTCCAATAGACCAAGAGGGGAAATCACCAAAACTTACTGTGAAAGGGCCTCATTCTCCTGTGTCTTCCTTCTCTTATTTACTTGGCATCTCTTCCTCCTGCCTTCTCTGTAAAGCTGACCATTTGAAACAGTTGTAGTGGAGAGGGGAGGGGAATGACCCTTTCTAGAACTTGTAGGTTTTTTCCTTACTAGGTTCATTCTGTCCTTCTTTCCTTTGGTCCTTTAGCAAGTGGGGTGTGACAGTCATGAAGGCTTCCTTGGATTTCCAAGCGTAGCATGCAGTGAATTACAGTGGTACTTCTGCACTTCTCTTTTGCCTTAGTGTGGTCTGGATGCCTCAGGATGAGACTGGTATGCCCTGCGTTTTTGCTGTAGGGCAACAGTAGAAAAGGTGACCCCAGTTCATACTGTCAAGGGGCCCTGATCCAGACTTTTTGTTGAGCTTTTATGGGGGCAGAAGTTGGAGTAGGGGGAGAGGGAGTAAGAGAGGTGATTGGCAGCTTCTAAACTATGTACATGTAAAAGAGAGAAGTGGGGCCTCCCCGGTGGTGCAACGGGTTGAGTGCCACCCCGTGAAGCTGTCTGCAGCTTCTGCAGCACAGGTTCGATTCCCAGCCAGCCAGGGAGAAACTCACATGGCGTGGCAGACCTCTCCTGCCTTGCCCGCTGTTCCCCTCAACAGTGTCTTCGGTCCGTCTGCCTGTTCTGCTCCCAGCTCTGTCTCTGGTGAATTCTCTCACCCTCCCGTGCCTCTGACCTGTACTCTGGTTCTTGTATAAATAAATAAATCTTTAAAAAAAAAGAATAAATCAGAATCAAGTGGGTTAATATTTAAAAAAAAATAAAAGAGAGAAGTGTTCTACACTTCCTGTACCCTTTGTCGAATAGTCAAATGCTGTGATTAATGAACTGTGTTGAACTATGGGAACATGGAGGAATTGTAGAATTGAATGAAACAGTAAATTTATCCTCAATTGAACTGACAAGTAAGTACAGTATTGCCAGGAAATTTGTTTTGGAAAATAATGTAGTCATTAACATCATTTTTATTTAGCAAAGACAGTGGCTTGGCTGGGACTGTTTAAATTGGCTTCAGCTGCTCATAAGTCCATAGGTGAACCAACCATGAAACCTCCTCCTGACAAGAACAGCACTGTTAGAGTTCTCCAGAAAGTAACTGCTTGCTGCTCTATTCACCTATTTACTCTAATTGGAGAACAAACTAATTAATGTCTATAAAGTGACAAGTATTGTTCCATAATTGAAAGCAGACTTATGATTCATCTAGACTATACTTACTATGATTTTTGAGTTTTGGGGGGAACAGATTTACAATCAGTTTTTAAGTATACAGATGAGCTCTTTGGAGAGATGTCCACTTCTCTGCAGAATGTCCTTTGCCAGCTTTTTGGCAGTCTTGGGCTTATTTATACTTTCACCAGAAATGGGAAGGGCTAGTTACTGAATTTCAAATCCATCCACTTGAATCTTTGCCAAGGAGCTCTCTAAAATAGATTTAATTAATGGGGGAGGATCATGAAGCTATTGACTAAACTTAGTTTTGTGGGTTTTCAGTGCATTATAAGTAGTCATGCTCTCCCACTCCTGCCCTCTTTGTTATGAAAAATTGGGTACATTAGCTATTGATTGCCTTGATTTTCTTGTAGAATTATTAACTTAGAGGCAAACTTTTATCCATCATGGCATTGTGCAAAAGGAATATTTGAAAGCATACCTATGCTTTCTTCACCAAATGGAACAGCCCTAAAGACTGTCTTAGTGAGAAATTTATGTAGAGGAGAGGCAGTAGGCTTCCTCCAGATGTCCCTCTGAGGGAGAAGTCTCCCATATCCTTCCCTCCTATGATGAATCTCCTCTGTCCTTCCAAAAACTCACTTGAGGACATTCCCTAGGACATTCCTGGGGCTACACATCCATGTCTTTACTGGGGGTATTATGCATAAATGTAGGCACATAGTAAAATCTAATAAGTAACCTCAGGAAAACCACTATTTGCTTGAGAATGAAAGTAGATCCATAGATAAAGCTACCAACATCTCAGGTCAGAATAGAGAGGACCCTGGGACCCTGGGAAGCTGTTTTATCTTCTTCATTCTCAGAAGTTCTTCTATTTATTTATTTTTTTAATAAGTAATTTTTTAAAAAGATTTATTTATTTATACAAGCACTGGGTACAGTCAGAAGCACAGGAGGGTGAGAGAATTCACCACAGCCAAAGCGGAGAACAGAACAGGCAGACCGATGAAGTACACTGCTGAGGGGAGCAGCAGGCGGCAGGAGAGGTCTGTGCACCATGTGGGACCCTCGCCCGGTGGCCAGGGATCGAACTGGTGCTGCAGAGGCTGTGGGCAGCTTCGCAACCCAGCGCTCAACCGCTGCGCCACAGGGGAGGCCCTCAGAAGTTCTTTTAAATTCTGAGTGGACACTGGTCCCCATAGAAGGGACCCTCTAGATTAGCGCACTGGTCAGAGCTGGGTTCATGACAGGTTCTGCATTTACTATGATGTCACCTCGGATGAGTTACTGAACTTCTTCATACTTTGTTTTCTTTTTTTAAAAAAACATTTATTTATTTATGCATACAAGAACTGGGGTGTAAGCCAGAGGTGCAGGGGGGTGAGAGGATCCACCAGAGACAGAGTGGGGAGCAGAACAGGCAGGTCTACTGAAATACACTGCTGAGGGGAGCAGTGGGTGAGGCAGGAGAGGTCTGCTGTGCCATGTGGGTTAGCTCCCTGGCAGGCCAGGAGTCTGGGGATCAAACTCATGCTGCAGTGGCTGGCAATAGCTTGATAGCACTGTCTTTAACTCCTGTGCCACCAGGGAGGCCCCCATACTTTGTTTTCTTATCTGTAAAGTGAGGAAGTAATTCTTATGGTGCTATACACACAGACCAATGGAATCAAATTGAATACCCAGAAATAAAATCACACATATGTAAACAACTAACCTATGACAAAGGCACAAAGAATATGCAATGGAACAAGGATAGTCTGTTCAATAAATAATGCTGGGAAAACTGGGCCACCACATGCAAAAGAATGAAACTAGACTATTACCTCACACCATGCATAAAAAACAACTCAAAATACATAAAAGACTTGGACATAAGACCTGAAATCATAAAATATATGGAAGAAAATATAGGCAAAACATTCCATAATTTACATCTCAGAAACATCTTTAAATACTCATTCCCTGAAACAAAGGAAGTTCAGGAAAAGATAAACAGCTTGGATTACATCAAACTGAAAAGCTTCCGTACAACAAAAGAAACAATAACTAAAACAAAGAGACTCACCTTACTGATTGGGAGAAAATATCTATACTCTCTGCAACTGATAAGGGACTGATCACAAAGATCTGCAAAGAGCTCACACTATTCAACAAAACAAAGCAAACAATCCAGACAAAAAATGGGCAAGGGAGCTAAAAAGACAATTCTCCAAAGAGGAAATGCAAATGGTGAACAGGTATATGAAAAAAAAAATGTTCAACATGACTTAGAATCAGGGAAATGCAAATCAAAACCACAATGAGATGCCACCTCATGCCAGTGAGACTGGCACATATTAAAAAAAAAAAAACAGCAACAATAAATGCTGGCAAAGATGTAGAGAGCAAGAAACTCTCTTACACTGCTGGTGGAAATGCATACTGGTCCAGACACTATGGAAAGCCTTGTGGAGGACCCTCAAACTACTAAAAATGGAGCTACCATATGACCCAGCAATTCTACTCCTAGGAATCTACCCAAAGGATACAAAAACATTAATTCAAAAGGAAACTTGCTCTCTTATTGGCTATTCACAATAACTAACATATGGAAGCAATCTAAAGGCCCAAAATCAGATGAATGGATCAAGAACTGGTATATATACACAATGGAATACTATTCAGTAATCAAAAAAGATAAACTCATGTCATTCGCAGCAACATGGATGGAGCTATCAGGGATTATGCTCAGTGAAATAAGTCTGAAGGAAAAAGAAAAGTATTGGATGGTTTCACTTATAGGAGGAATATAGGGTAACTAAACAAGGGATCAAGGAAAAAAAGACAAAACTAGCAGGCAAACTGTAAGTTGGAGACACTCAGCAGGGGAGGGGGAGGGAGAGGGATTAAAACGGGTGGGAAGAGCAGAAGAAACTATAGTGATGGTTCATGGGTGACTTGGTGGTGGAAATTTTATGGGGACTACACCGGAGAGAAGGAATTAAACATTGTACAAAAATGAACAATGATGTAAAATATATATGTAAGTATATTAAACGATAATAATTTTTATGGTGCTAGTGCATTGGCAGATCCAGGAAAGCACATGCTCAAGCCTCTGACCTGACCCACAGCTGGCAGTTTTATGGTAGTTGTTGTTTATACTTGTTATTATTAAAACCAAGCCCACTGTTCCTGCTTTCTAAAGAATTTTAGTTTGTAAGCCAGAAGAAAAATATGCTGAATCACTGTAACTTGAGTTAAATCTCTATTGTGGTCTGTTAAGAACCTTCAAAGGATTGGCGGTGTTTCTACAAAAGACAGCATCCAAGCAAATAGTCTGTTCATCAACAAAAACACAAGTAAATAATACAATAAAACAATACTATTTACTGCTGGAAGGATGAATTGAGATAAACTAGGCCCAGACCGTCATGAGAATGAATGTGTCTTTTCCTAAGTTTTAATTCTACATTCTAGGACCATTGCCAATTGAAAAAAAAACATAAACAAGCAAATATGTCTAAATACATGTGTTTCTCTATAAACTAATTTTCAAAATTTATGGTTAAATATATATGATTATATTAAGAAATCTAAAGAAACACTTTTTTCTACCATTATACTTTATTACTCTTTTCATGTGTTCTTGAATTTTTTCTGTTTTTGTGAAGTTTGAAGTGTAATTGATTTTAATGTATTCCTTTGAAAGTGTGTTTGTGAAACAAAACTGTTAGAGATGAGCTAACAGAAGTGATAATGGCACAGTAGAGAATGTCCCAGTGGAACATATCCTGACCTCTTACTCATGCTTGCCTTTCTCTTTAGATCCCCAGGTACATCATCACACTCCATGAACTCCTAGCCCATACACCCCATGAGCATGTAGAGAGGAAAAGTCTGGAGTTTGCTAAATCAAAACTAGAGGAACTGTCCAGGTATGCAGAAAACTTACAATAAAGTCTTGATCTGGGAATGCAGTAAGTGAGCCTCTGGAAACCTAACACTTAAGTCCAGGGAACAGGAAGCAAACCAGTTTGATTTCTCATATTGACCTGAATATGAAATGCTAGCTCCTGAGAGGTGGTACTGAATCAGAATGCCCATTAATTTAACAACAAAAATCCTTGAAGATGTGTATATAGCATGTGAATTTGTAGAATTGAGATTTGGTGTTTTTTTGTATTCAGTTTGGAAATGTTCACATTGCCTTCAGCATAATAAAAACTAATTTTAGGTGCATTTTTATTCATATTTGGCAAGAAACTAGAGGTTATATATTTTGGACTTAGCAGTAATTATTTACATCTGTATTTATCTTGCTTCTATAGGATAAGTGGTATCAATTTCTCTAATTTATCTTACCATAAGAAATGGCAACTTAATTTCAGTGAGGGACCTGCTCATAAAAGAGCAGGTTGCTTTCCTGTGACATTGACAAGCAACATTTGACCCACTTACATTTGGTACATTGGCCTTGCTTTGGGTCATGCTGAAGCATGGAGGTCTAGTCTACCTCCCTCCAAAACCTAGTCACATTGATACAAGTTCAAAACCAAACTTCTCAGGTGGAGCTTTTCTTTGCATACTGCTAGGTCAATAGAAAACACCTCTTACTGTGCCCTGCCTGTGTTGTGTTCGACAGGGTAATGCATGATGAAGTGAGCGACACTGAGAACATTAGGAAAAACCTTGCCATAGAAAGAATGATAGTAGAGGGCTGTGATATTTTGCTGGACACCAGCCAAACTTTCATCCGCCAAGGTAAGTCCTTGTTTAATGGACCCACTGTCTAGTCATCTCTGTGACTGTTCCATTGTCACTGGCAGATCGTTTTGGAGCAGGTTTGATTTAGCTGTGTGAGTGATGCTGTTCATGCAGGACATCCTTGTGGCCTTGACCAAGGCTGTGGTTGAGGCCCACCTTTGTGCTGTTTCTTTTCAGGGGCCATGAAAAACAGCAACACAATAATAGTAAAGCACGAGTGGGACAGTAAGTTACATTCTGACTGGACTCTCCTCCTCAGTGGACCGGACATTCTCTACAGCTCCAAGGAGTGCAGATCTGTTTGGCCGATTGAAGTGGCAATGCCAGGTGGTGACAACATCCAGGCAAAGACCCAAGAGAAACTTGCATTACTCAAAGCCCTTTCACATAGCAGCGGAGACACTGTCCGCAGTGAAAACAGCTGTCTTTTGTTCCCATTTTTCATCAGCACTTCTGGATCGGTCCCACAAGATATGATTTGATTTGATCAGTCACTTCAGTTACCATATGAAATGTCTCACTCTTTGGTAATGGCAAAGGTATCATGTTTGTGGGAGGTAATTTGGGCCATTACCCAGTAAGTTAAGCTTCTGAAGAGTTGAAGATATTTGTGCTGGAACTGGAGAAGCAACAGCTTAACAGTGCATATTCCTACCTGGCTCTGATTCCCAAGTGCATGAAGTAAACCACATCCCGAGTTCTTTTTAAGTGCTTATATCTTCTGAGGGAGGGCAGCATGCTCCATGGAATTGATTTGAGATGATATATGGTGCACATTTATGATTTTGAACTTGGTGGCACTTGCACATATGTTTGGAACTAAGATTAACCTTTAATGTAGTTTCTGTTCGTGATGTCCCAGTATCACTTGAAGATAATTGCGTTCTGTTGCCTACCAAAATGTGCTGCTTAAAAATATTTTTTAACCTCATCAAACAAGACATTATTTGTACTGTGCATCTTAATTTTTGCACAGCATACTTAAAAAATTTAACACATGCTGTTCTATTTTCCATTATTTATTTATAAGGAGAGAAATCACATGTGAAAATTTGGAGGCATATTTTAAGAAATGATACCTTTTTCATTTTTGGCTTTCCATATTAATACTTCTTTAAATATTAGTGAACTAGAAGGCCTATCAAAGGTCTGCTTGTCCTACTAGGCTCAGGTCAGTTACCTTTAAGGAGCCTTTTAATATTTTGTCCTCATCTTCCCCTTACCTCCCCTCCAGTTAGAATGAATTTACCTTCCTCTTCATTTAAGACCCTTTGCTCCTGCTGCATGTATTTCATGCTCTTGTACACTATAGGTACATGTTTGCATGCCTGTCTCTCCCAGTAATTGAAATTCAGAAAGGCAGCATTTTTATGAATTCTTTCTTCTCTATTATGATGCTTTCTGTTATAAATACCTGGAAAATAGGCATTGGATTAAATTTAATTGCCCGTTGAATTGCAGCTTTGATAGTAAAATGTCATATTTTGTATTTTTCTTGTATTTGGAGTACATTGAAAATTGATTATTAATCACTTGAACTTTATAGTGTGAGAATAAAAACAAAATTTCTATAATTAGTATTCAATTTCTGAAAGGATTTTGATTGAAAAGTATTATTGCACATGAACATTTAATATTTTTACAAATAGACTTTCAATCTAAGTTTGAAAAAAATCTATAATGAAAAATGTTGGAAGATTGGCTATATTGAGTAAGTCATTTTTTTTTCATTGCATGTAGAGGAAAAACAGTCGTTAACCACCTCTTTCTGTGATTCATGTCCAGATGTTATTTATTCCTTGTTCTGTGTTTAAGTCATTTCTGTCAGCTATGAATATTTCTGATGTTATTGTATTGATATTGATATAATGATTTCAGCAGTATTTTTCTGTATTGTTTGGTTTGGTTAGTCTGGTTAGAAATTATTCAATAAAGGTGGCTTTAAAAAAAATCAATCCTTATTCTGAAAGTAGAAAGTATTCCAAATATGACAATTGGGAAATTTTGCATTATTTTGGCTTGGTTGCTCCTACTATCACTTTTACTAAATCCTCTTAACAGACTTTAACATCTATTGAGGTGGATTTTTTTTTATTATTTAAAACTTTGAGAATTTCATATTCTACGAAATGGATTTATCACTATAATTGTGTGCTAGTATTTGTGTTATTTACTTTAATAGATAATATGAGGTCTCCGTGTGTGTGTGTGTGTGTGTGTGTGTGTGTGTGTGTGTGTGTTTGCATGAATTTTTATTCTGAGGACTAGGGAAGATATGTTATCTTAGTTCAGGCCATCTGAAAGGCCTCCTTATTCAGCTATCTTGAATATCAATCAATCCATGGATAGTTAGTGATTGAAATAGCAGAAGTTTTTTAAAAAATAATTTTTATTGCATTAATACTGGTTTACATCATTGTTTCTATTATGGAAGTGTAGGATCCCCCTGCAGGCACTGTTGCCATAGTGTGCCCACCACCAAAAACACCATAGTCCACCACCATAGACCCTTGTTCCCTCCCTTCTGTGTTTTCATCCTTCCCCTTTCCTTCCCACACTCTCTCGTTGCCCCCATTCTACAGTCAGCTTTCAAGGGTTAACTTCTTAGTTTGGCTTTATTGACCATTTTGTTTTTCTCTATTTCTATATTCCACATGTAAGTGACACCATCCGGTGTGTGTCTTTCTCCTTCTGACTGATTTCACTTAGCATTATTCTTTCCAGCTCTATCCATGTTGCAGTGAATGGCAAGAGTTCATTTTTTCTGATAGCTAAGTAGTATTCCATTGTGTGTGTCTGTGTGTCTCTGTGTGTGTATGCACAATACCTTAATCCATTTGTCTGGTTTTGGGCATTTAGGCTGTTTCTGTGTCTTAGCTATTGTAAATAGTGCTGGAATGAACTTGGAAGTGCAAGTTTCCTTTTGAATTAAGTGTTTTTGTATTTTTCAGGTCAATATCTAGGAGTGGAATTGATGGGTCATATGGCAGATCCATATTGTAAATAAATTCCAATTGTTAGACAGCTGATAAGAAATGCAAAGGATAGCGGTGGTCTGATATTGCCATTTATTTTTTAAAAGTCTATTAAAAATTTGTTGAACAAATGTATAAGTGAGGCACTAATAGAAAGACAGGGCCTCCCTGGTGGCTCAGGGGTTAAAATCCCAGCACTATCAAGCTGTCACCAGCCACTGCAGCATGAATTTGATCCCTGGCTATGTAGATGACCCACATGGTGCAGCAGACCTCTCCTGTCTCGCCCGCTGCTCCCCTCAGCAGCGTATTTCAGTAGATCTACCTGTTCTGCTCCCCACTCTATCTCTGGTGAATCCTCTCACCCCCTTGCACCTTTGGCCTATACCCCTGTTCTTGTATGCATAAATAAAAAAAAATCTCTTAAAAAAACCATAATAGAAATACAGCCTAGCCATGATACTGGAGGTCACATCCTGTCACCTCCACTTGCTTGCAGTGTGATATTCGACAAGTAACACTCTTTGCTTCAGTTTCTCCTTCCTAAGTGGGAGTTAATAGTCATACTTGTCTTTTATAGTTGTCAAGATTAAATGAACTAATGCTTACAGTTGCATCTCAACCAGTGCAACCTGTGAGATTATGACATAAATTAAAAAAATAAAACCCAGGGTTTGGAATGAGTTTCTATTTTCAATAATATAAAATATATGTGAATATTTATTAAAAGATATAAGTACTTTAATTGACATTTTGATCAAAACTGTTATTCATAGCCAATGTTTTCTTATGGAAATATGAACCAGGACAATTAAATAAAGGTGACTGAATTCAGAGCAAAATGCATTGAGAATGAGATGTGGATGTCTCTGGTATCTTAATCATTCCCAGGCTCTAAATCATGTACTTTCAGTATACCTAGTTCTTTGGAATTGTAACATGGGGTTTAGAAATAGTTATACCTTCTTAAATGTTAACCCAAAAACTTGGAAATTGCTCTTCATTCTTTTTACTACTGAGTAGAATTAAGAATAAGGGCATTAATCAGTCTTGAATGCCTCTCTCTGGAATTTAGTGATTGAAATAACAGAAGTTTTATTTTAAGATCACCTCAATTATTAAGTATACTGATGACTGAGATGCAAAGGACTGTGTTATAGCAGTGGTCTGATACTGAGGACTTAGGAATTTAATACTAATTTTTCTCTAATTAGTATTAACTGGAGAAGACTTTCCTAGGCTTAAGGCTGTGTTACAACACCATAGATTATTTTTAAACAAGAATCCAGTTAGCATTTTTTCCCAAATATGATTACTTATAAACCAAACAATAGTGCTGAAATTGCTCATTTTTTATTAGATGTATAGATTTCCATTCATACCTAATGTACATATAGTCTTAGTTGGATATGAGTGAACAGTTATAGGTTAAGCATGTTAGTGTGTAATTACTAAGGAAATATAATTTTTTTTTTGTTTTTGTGAGACCCTTGCCGGCGGCTGGGGAATGAACCGACGTTGCAGAGGCTGCGGGCAGCCTCGCAGCCCAGTGCTCAACTGCTGCACCACCAGGGGAGGCCCAGGAAATATAATTTTTTAACCTCAGAGCTGAAATTCATAGTAATCACTAATATATGATCTGACATGTATTTTGTATTTTTTGATTTGCAAAAATCATTAAACGCTAGAAACATTTACCACTGAAACACTATTATCAAGTATTCATAGCCTTGTTTATATCCTCATATCCTTTCTGAAAATGACTCTTAAACCAATTTGTCTGTCAAGATATTTGCCTAAGCCCAGTCTTTCACTCTATCTTAATGGATCTGCTTAATTGTTGACTTATGATCATTCATGGCAAAGCTGGAACTTACTGTCTTCCCATCCATTCGTTCCCCAACTTTCAGTTTTTATTTAGCGGAATCCACGTCTGTCTTCTGGCTGTGTCACTCAAATAAGGGTGACCTTAGGAAAACTGTTAGGCCTCTCAGGCCTCAATTTCCCTTTCTGCGAAGTGAGGGGATAATCAAGGTCCTCTGAAAGATCTCCCTTGGCTTCGATTCCACTCCATGAATCCCATGAGTATAATCCTTCTGCTGGCATTACCTGCCCATCTACCCCCTAAGCATTACCTTCTGCTTCCCCATCTTCCCTTACTCTTCAAACAGTTGTTCCTGTCCTCTGTCAGTTTGCTTTTCCCCCTGTTACCCCTTAGTTCACTTCCTCTTGTCTATTCCTTTCAGAGGAATTAAGCCTTTACCCTGTCCCACACCCTTCCTCAGGATTGCTTCCCTGCTATTCTTTAGGCCCCAGTAGCTGACCACTCTGCCTCCATCAAGCTGTTCCACCTAAACTGAGATGGAATCTGGGCATCTTCATCCCCTATACACCTGTAGATCTCTGTTAAAAAGCAGATTCTATTTCAGATATTTGTATGTTAATATGAAGGTTTTGTGATCCATAATCATAGTTTTATTGTTTCACATATATAAAGAACTTCAGTGTTCTTCCTACTTACAGATGTAATTTGTGCCCGTAATAATAAAAAAACAAGACAGGAAACCCAGAAAATGTATGCAGAGAAAAATAAGGCTGTTTGTAATCTCATCTCTTAGTGATGATCGCTGTTAATAAATTTAAGTGTTGAATATACATTTGATGATTTTTAAGAGGCTAATAAGAGCCCTTGTAAGGCTGCACTTGGGGTAGCTGGTGGATTAAATAAATAGTAGAAATATTACAGGCTTGGGGCATTTCACAAGTCAAAGGCAAGATATTTGCAAGAATCTTTCTTAGTACTTTTTATTTTAATGTCTAACCTTGGTAGGAATTTTGTTTTTTGAGTGATGGGGTCACTCTTACGGTGAAATTATATAACCTTACATCTATTTCAACTATGTATAACCTTACATTGAATGAAGCATAGTTTTGTTAACAGGAATGCTCTTAGATTTTATTTGGCTTAATATCTATTTAGAGTCCACAAAGAGCTAGCTGCCCTCTAAAAATTGTCCTTACTAGCATTGAATTGTGAATTGTACAAATTTATTTTTTAAAATATGCATGTATAGTATTCTCTACTTTTAAGATACAAAGTAAACTATATTAATATACTTTTTGTCTACCTTCAGTGCTTCAGGAAGAATAAATTCCATTTGCTTTTTATTTTGTTATTTTATTACTATATGGAATTATACAATATGTACCTTATTCTTTAGTAAATAATTTGATTGAGATCAGTCAGTTAGGCACAGATGGCAAAAATGCATAGCTATTTGAATTCAATTTGGCTTTCTTTTAAACTTATTTTTCCAGCTTATACATGAATAATCAAGACTAGAGTGTTTTACAAATATTTTACAAATTAGTTACAACTCTTAAAACACAGTGCTTTGTTCTGTTCAGTGTAGGGGATTTAATTGTTTCAATGGTGCATTAAATAAATCCTTGGTATCTTAGGAAACAAGCCATAGTGTTTATTGCATCAAGAACAGCTCTCACTTGACAGAATTTTAATTGCTGTGTATTCTTCACTTTTGTGATCACCAGGTTCTCTCATTCAAGTACCTTCTGTTGAGAAGGGGAAGCTTAGTAAAGTTCGCCTGGGTTCATTATCTTTGAAGAAGGAAGGAGAAAGACAATGCTTCTTATTTACAAAACACTTTTTAATTTGTACAAGAAGTTCAGGAGGAAAACTACATCTGCTCAAGGTACTGGTTTTATGTGAATATTCCATTTATGTTCCATGCACATTGAGATTAATTAAATTATGATTTTCCTATGCCAGTTATCATGAAACATTGTCACTATTGCATAGTGATGTACAGTTACTAACCTTGACATTTACTTGATTGTCACTAGGATTCTAAATAATAGAAATTTAAGTGAGTATTACTATAAAAAGGTACAATTAAAATCATAACCTGGGGCCTTCCCTGGTGGCACAGCAGTTGAGCACTGGGCTGCGAAGCTGCCCACAGCCTCTGCAGCGCCGGCTCAATCCCCAGCCGCCAGCGAGAGTCCCACAAGGTGCGCAGACCTCTCCTGCCACGCCCGCTGCTCCCCTCAGCAGTGTACTTCATCAGTCTGCCTGTTCTGTTCCCCTCTCTGGCTCTGGTGAATTCTCTTACCCTCCCACGCTTCTGACTGTACCCAATGCTTGTATAAATAAATAAATAAAATCTTTAAAAAAAATAAAATCATAACCTGGACAAATTTATTTCTAGTTGATGTCTACTGAGTTGATGACAAAAATCTTGTCAAATCACTATGGTGTACTGATAATATTCTCTAAATGCTATTTTATCTTGCTCTGTACCAAGGGTCAGCAAACTAAGACCCACAGCTTGCTATTTGTTTTTTGTTATTAAGATTTCATTGGAACACAACCATACTAATTTTCTATATATTGTCCATGGCTGCTTTCATGCTTTTTAAAGTGGCAGATTTGAGTAGTTGTGATGAGATCACATGGCTTGGAAAGTCTAAAAGACTTATTATCTAACCCTTTACAGAGAAAGTTTGCCTCTCTATACCTTGTGTATTAGTGCCTAAAAATATCCAACAGCATGACAACAACTTTCTACTGCTTAAACTTCTTTCTGGTTGGTGAGTTCAGACTTTTGCTGAGTTGCATTCACTCTCTAGGACTCTGAAGGTATCATCTATTCTTCCATAGGCTGACTTGCTACATTTTATAAACACAGGATGAGAGTGGGTTGGGGAAGAAAAATAATGAAAGTTAAATGAGTTCAATTACTGTTATACATCTAAGTTTAATTATGAATTCTATGAAAATTGTGATGTAGAATTGCAATGCTTCCTTCTGTGGTGTCTTGAATATAAGATTTACAGTGTAAGATTTACAAATCAGAACTTGCAAAAATCTAGTCTCTTAGTGAAATATTGTTTTCTTTCCAGA
Source organism: Talpa europaea (assembly GCF_964194135.1). Classification (NCBI taxonomy): domain Eukaryota; kingdom Metazoa; phylum Chordata; class Mammalia; order Eulipotyphla; family Talpidae; genus Talpa; species Talpa europaea. The sequence continues at coordinate 44,664,862 of NC_140071.1, read as the reverse complement.
CAGGTGGGGTTCTCTCTTTAATAGACTGTACATTGATTGAGGAGCCTGATGCAAGCGATGATGACTGTAAGTTACATTCTGTCATTTGGAAACAGTATAAAAATTATAATCATATGGTTTTGTTTATATCCAAGAAGATTGCTTAGATATAAGCAGAGATGCTGAGAATAAACTCTATAATGTCATTTACATATGAAAAAATCTGTAGAACCATTTAGCCTATGAGCCTTGTTAAACCACCTTTGGGAATTCACATTTTACTGAATTTGTGTCATGATAGTAACTTTCCAATAGCAGGCAGAGAAGAAAGAAAAATTGAATTAGAGTGTTGGAATTCTGTAGATTATGGAAAATTTTATTTCCCTGTTTGCATGATTTTATTATTTCTTGGTCTCCAATGAAACATGTGATTCGAAACAATACAAAACTAAATCAAATATTCCACTGCATTTTCTGACAGGCATTAAACACTCAGGGAATTTTCTTTGTAGGACGAATGATATAGTATGGTTTAAGATTGCTTTAAGAAGGAATATTTGGCATCTTGAATAACTTCTGAGAAGCTAGTACATATTTCCATATTTGCAAAAATTCTGTGTTGGAATCATTCACATTTATAAAGGGAAAATTCCTACTTTTTCCTTGATGGTATAGAAGGCAAGCTAGATCATGGAAATGCACTGAAATCAGTGATATAAATCTATAAATCTCAGGCTGCCAAGCAAAATGCTGTTTTCTTCCTACTGTTACTAAAGATCTCTGACCCTGCCTCCACTGCCCGGTCCCACCTGCCCATTATGGAAAATTTTAAGACATGAATTGAGGGGGAGATCAAGAACCTAGTCCTGAGTAAACCTTAATCTCAGTTTCTTTGCTTGCTTATGAGTTTAATAAAGCCTTCTCCATGTCCAAGAGATACCATATTGCTGAAATGACATTCTGGGCAAGCGTGTATAACAACCCTATCACGAGCACTGTGTGAAAGCCACCATCACTCGTATTTTCATATTCACATCTAATTATTTGGTTTGCATGTGTTGAAGCCAAAGGTTCTGGGCAAGTGTTTGGACAACTGGATTTTAAGATAGTGGTGGAGCCGCCTGATGCTGCCCCTTTCACTGTTGTCCTGTTAGCACCTTCACGCCAAGAGAAAGCTGCCTGGACAAGTGATATAAGTCAGGTGAGTGGCTTTTGCCATAAGTTCTTTCTTTCTTTTTTTTTTAATTTCACCACATAAACTTTGGGGGAGGATTTTTACAGTTATTTTGTTTTTATTAAAATACAACATCTGGTTACTGTGATCACTACCATCAGCACTATGTATCTTCATATGCTGGGATAATTTTTTGTTCCTCTAAAATTTTAAATTTCTCAAGGTTAAATTTTTTTATCTGATGCATGGGTGCATTGTTAAAGGAAATTCTATGGGAACTTCACCTAAGAGTGTCGGGGGAAGCAAATATTGTTTAAAAACGAACAATGATGTAAAAAATAAAAAAAATTATTAAAAAATAATTTAAATAACTTCATGATTATGTTTTAAGGGGAAAAGGTTTAGGACAATGTCTGGTGTGTAAATTCATCTATGTGTATACACATATGTTATAAAATAAACACTGATCCTTTGTTTACCCTAAAAAATATTTTTTTACCTGAAATGTAATAATTGCATTTTAGTTCCCGGGCATTTTCATTAAGTTATAAATGTAATCACTTATGTGGAACAGTGTTAACATTGCCCTATTAGTAATAGATGTTTTTTACTTGTTTCTGAAAAAGGTGAGATCTACAAAAAAATAGCCACCAAGGGCTATGGCAAGAAATCACAAATTAAGGAATCTCATTGAAAAAGAGATACTGTTTGTAGTTTGAAATCTGAAAATGAACACCTGTATTCTATATAGAAAATTAGGGAACAAATTTGTTTGCCTTTCTTTGATTAGCAATGACTAGTTAGAGAATTGCTGCATTCACTCAGGATTTAGAAATATGTCAAAACTAGTCTTTTAAATGGTTCTTGGACATTCCTAAATGGAAGCTCCACATTAATTTTGGCTCTGTTGGTCAATATAAGAGTATAATTGTATAAGAAAATATGAGAAGAAGACTTGGTAATTATCTTTAAAGTTATAAAGTCAAGGAAGATTGGTGCAAACAGAAAAAACAGGTACTATAGATTCCATTGTCTTCTTTTTCTAGAGACCTCATAATAATTGATATATAAGATATAGGTAAAATATGACCTGCATAATAGGGTTTCAGATATTTAATTTTTTTTTCTGGGTGAAAAAAAAACTAGGGTCAGATATAAAAAGGAAAAATGGCAAACATATTTTTGTATCTATGTCAAAGAAGTTTTACAGGTTTAATATCACTTGAGCCTTACAATAAATATTCTGAAATTAGAAATTTTTGTCCTGTTTCACAGGTGAGAAAACTGAGATTTGAAAGGCTAAATATGTGTCCAAATTACACAACTTCATTGAGTCAGGACTCAAACCTTATCAAGGTCTCTTATAGTGCTCTAAAGATCCATGAAAGGAATGGTGGAGCTTTGCTTATGTATCCTCAGGACTGTTTTGGTGGTGGACAAAATGCTAGAAGAGAAGGTACTTCTTTTCTGGCTAACAAAAGAATGAAAAGATGGAATCTTCTATATTTGCCTAATTATATCCTTGTGGTGATTTAGTGATACTCTCATTAGCTGAATTAGTACTTTAATTAAGTCTTTGCAATGCTTGTCTAACCTTACGAAATTCAGAATCACTCATTGAATCTATGAACATTTATTGAGTCATAATCACATGCAGCTCAGGTGTGGGGCAGGCACCAGAAGTGTGGCGTTGGTCACTCAAGAACACAGACATGCTTGCAGGTGATAAGGGGAAGTAAATAACTTAGAGTCCAACAACATTTTGTAGGTGTGAAGTCAAGCGAAAATAATGGGGAGAACAGGAATAGGAGAAGGTGTTTTTCTAGCTGCTTCTAGCTTCTACCTTATGATGTAACTGGGACTTCTAAGATACAGAATTATTAAAAGCTTTAGGTGACCTTCCTTAGGGTTCATGGTGAGACATTGTTAAGAGAGAGACCTTGGTGTCCATGGATGATTCTATGCTTGGTCTTTTAAAGAATGGTTCCTGTGCTTTGCCTGCCATAGACAACCAAGTGAGTCTCTCTACTTAGACTATACCTTGAAGAAAAAGTGTACAATTTCCTCCTACTTCTCCAAGATGCTATGGCCAATATATTAAATTGTATAAGATTATATCATAAAGTGAATCATAAAAAAGAAGCTAGCAGAAATTTATAGCTTTTTGAGTGGTATTGATTCTCATGATGTAAAGCTATATGTTTAGTCTTTCATAGTGTATAGTCTTAATACTTAAGATTTAATTCATTCAACAAATATACTTATGCACTGATACTATATTCCAGGTATTGTGTAGGCATGAACGAAAGAGACAAAAACAGCAGTGAAGTCCCTAATCTTACGAAGTTTACCTAATAGTTTAGGAGAGACAGAAAATAAGCAATTTTCATGATAAACACATATTATTCTATATTAAAGGTTGATAGGCCAAGGTAAAAAGTATCAAGCTACCTGAGATAGATGTGGGTCAGTACAGTATGGAAATTGTGGTTATATTATTCTGAACAGTACTACAAACAAATACTATAGTAGATGATAGAAATACCTTGTAGTTACGTGATGAAGTGAAAATCATTCCAAACAGAAGGAACAACCATTGCAAAGACTCAAAAGCAGGGGGCTATTGCATTTTTTGGAGAATAACATGAAGGTCAGTTTGGCTAGAGTTGCATGTGTGAGAGAGAGAATAGAAAAAGAAGAAATGAGAGAAATAACGGGTCAGATATGGGAGGGCCTCCTAAGCCAGTGAAAGAATTTTAGCTTGTACTCTAGATGAAAAGCTATGAAAGGATTTTGCAAAGGAATTCTATGATCTGCCTGAGTTTTTAAAAGCATCATTTTGCCTGCTGTATTGAGAATAGACAACAGATGTAGGACAAAAATGGAAGTGGCGATATGACTGAGAAGGCTACTGTAGTAATCCAGGCAAGAGATATTGAAGACTCGGACCATCATGGCAGGAATGAAGTTCATAATAAGAGTTTTGATTCTGGATTTATATTGAAGGTAGGGTCAACTCTATTTTATTGTAGATTAGATTTTGGATGTAAGAGGAAAGAAGAGTCAAGGATGACTCCAGAGTTTTTGGCCTGAGCAAATAGAAGAATGGTGGTGTCATTAGCAGAGATGCAGAGTTCTATTGGGGAAGGCAATTTTGGGATGAGTATCAGAAACTTGCTAAGGATATGTTGAGTTTCAGCAGTCTGTTAGACATTCATGTGGTGGTGTTAAATAGGTAATGCTCATAGATGTCCAAAGTTTAGAAGATAAATCAAGGAGAGATATTTTATGCCATTGAGATGGTATCTAAGGCTGTAAGATTATTGAGATCAGTGAAACAGTAAGTGTAGATAGAAATGAAAACAGAACGATAGTCTGAGTGAGCGGTCAAAGAGAACAGCAAAGAGAGCTGAGAAGGAACCATTAGTGTGGATGGGGACAGCCAAAGGAGCATGGTATTTGGAAGTCAAATGAAGAAAATGTTTCAAGAAGGAGGGACTATGAGGTCATTTGCCAACTGCTACCACAGGACTGAACAAGGTAGTGAGTGTTCTCAGAGTTAGTGATTTTGCTGCTGCTCGAGTTGAATGATGAGTGGTAGGGACAGAATGCATTGCTATTGATCAATCCTAGCCTGCTGCCCAGTAGCCTGTGTTTCAACTGGCTTCGCTCTCCACTTAACACATTTTCATTTTATGGGAGAAATTACGAGCTATGCATATATAGATGGAATTTGTCAGTGTCTCAAATATGTCTTGACATATTCATTATTAATAAGATGAGCCTACTGAATGCTTGAAAATGTACTGTTTAATATTTTATGTATATGCAAAAATATGAGCACAAAAATGAATAAAACTACTCCTAACACTGACTCTAAATAAATGTTTATCAAAGTACTTCCCACAGAAAAACTGTATTAGAATTACCTGAGGGCTTTTTTAAGCATACAGAGTCCTGAACCCATATTTAGATAACCTCCAGACTTAATAAGCTCTGTAGATCACTTTTGTACATCAAATTAAAGAAACTCTGCCCTGAAAATCACTGCCATCTCAACCTCCCCACAATCCTGCCACAGAAATAATTTTACAGTTTGGCTCTCACTGTACATGTGCATCATTTTACTTTTTACCTCAGAACATCTTTTTATTTTCCTCCAGATTTTTCATGTTGGTGTCTCCTGATAGCAATATATATAAAAATATATTTTTATATTTTTTATCTATATTTTTATGTTATATATGTGAGGTATATATATGTATATCTAACACATACTACCATATTAACAAAACTTTCTCTTAATAATTAGGTGAATATTTTACCATGAATATATAATGTGGTACTAAATATCTTTGTGCAAGTTTTTTTCTCCTTTCAAGATGCCTTATTTGTCTGCCTTCCCCACAACTGGTAAGGCTGGTGCAAAGGGTCTGACCATTTTCATGATTTCATAATTCTTGACTAAATAGGCTGCCAGAATGTCTGAGGAAATATAACTTATCATTTCACTGTACATCAGCAAGGTATCTCTGTAACTTCTTTTTAAGTCCTGCAAATGTTGGGTTTTGTCACATTATCACATTTTCCCATTTAATGGAAGAGTGGCATTGCTTTCTAGAAGATTTAATTTATATTCTTGTAATTATCAATGCAATTACATTTTCTAATATTTCTATTTCCTGTCTGTTTATACCAGATGGGCATTTATTCTTTGAAGCTTTTCTTACAGACTAGGGGAATTTTTTTCAATTCTAATCCATTTTCTTTCAGCCCAAATTATGAAAATATTCTTTTATTTGTACTCCTTATTATGCTTAATCTTAGTTTTTTGTGGCTTGATTTGAAGCCACCTTGCCATGCTACTGTATCGTGTTAGACTAATCATATGTGGCTCTTATTTAAGATAATGAAGTGTTCCTGAATATTGATACAATTCCAATTTCACATAAAGCACTCTATATAAAAATTAAGACTTTTGGCTTGCCAGGCCTCCTTTTCTGAAGCCGTAATTTTTAGAAGTAACAATTCTTGAATGATTAATTATACCTTTACTTATACCAGTAAGGCCATAATTAGCTGTTGGCACCCCAGCAAAAAGTGCTAGTGGCTAATGGTCTTGACCAGTAATTCTCTCCTTTTTTTATCTATTTATAGGGAAAAATTTGAGGCTGAAGATTTGAGCACTCATTTCAATATAGTGCATTCATTTGTGCTTATCTCACTGTCATGCATAATGGTGTAGTAAGCAGATTTTTCTGTAATTATGGGTATTAACTAAAATGTAGAATTAAAATTCATCTCTGAGCTCCTTGGTTTGGGCAGATGTGTCAAAATAAAGACCTTGTGTAGAAAAATTTGTAACATGCTGACCTGCTTTCTCCCTTAAAATAGCTTCTTTGGAATCAATAAAAAATATCTCCTTTACTATTAAAAAGTGAATTGAAAAAGAAAAAATGGAACCTAACCTTTGTCCCTGCTACCTAGAAGTATTTAGAAGGTAAAAAAAAAATACGATGACATAGTCGACCACTGGTCTTTGAACAGGTATTGCCTTAAGCCCCTCAGAAAAGTCTGATGGAGAAGTGATTCTCAATACTTTCCAAAGACCAGCAGCATCAAAATTACCTGCACTGTTGTGAACATACATATTCCCAGTCCTATCTTGGTCATAGTCATCACAAAGAGAACTAGCATATCAATGACACAGGAATCTGCTTTTGTTATGCTTTTTATTGCAAGATTTACTGTAGTTCACATAAATTCACAGTGATCTTTAAGATATGTGATACTGTTTATTTTCATGCATTAAATATGGGTGAACTGCATTCATTTCACAAGTACTCAATTGTGTCTTCCCAGTGCAACCAAGATACATGCTAGTATGATCACAAATGTACATCATACCTTCCAATATAGTCATGTATTCATAAATACAAAATTGATAATAGTTTAATTTCTGGAACAGAAGTCTTTCTCCAGTACAGCATTACTGAAAGTTCCAAATGGAAAGGAAAGAAAAGCAGAATGCCCTTGTTAAAGTTAGTGAATGCAGAGCCCCTACAAGTTCTGTTTGGTCACCCCATGTTGTCAATAAAGCCTGTACGTGGAGCCCTTAAGAAATGAGGAGCCAAGGAGAGAGATGGTTTCATGTATATGTGGAATCTAGAGAAACCAAAGGATCAGGCAAAGACAAACTCTAAGACTGACCATAGATCTGAGATATCCAGGAGAGGAGGAGGGGGAGAGAAAGGGAGAGCGTATAGAACAGGGAGGAAAGAGAGCCAGTGGAGTGCGGGCAACTGTGGTCACTTTGGTGTTGGAAAAACTATGATGACTGCAACTGAGGGGAGAAATCCTATATTGTGAAAAAAGCAAATAAGGATGTTTAAAAAATAAAAATAAAAGAAGAAATGAGGAGCCCATTTCAAAACCACTCCTCTACTATACTTAATATGTTGTATATATACATATATGTATGTTTGTATGTAATTAAAGGTTATATGTCAGTTAGATCTTTTTGTACAATTAAAATGTGATTTTTCATAACAAGATCTTTGAGCTACAGTTTAGATCACACATGTTTTATTTTCCTGAAACTTGAATGTAAGTGAAAATTTCCTTTTCTTCCTACTAAAAGTAATTTTAATGTTTCACATAATAAATTAGGAAGATTTATGAATGAGATCTGACACTGGACAATGAGATATTAAAAGTGGTCAAATAAATCTCTTTTGGATCTAAAGCATTTCTCTCAAGTTCTAATTCTGGCAATGTAAAAGACTGAACTGACTTAGATTCCTTCAGACTATCAAAACAGAAATGTTTAGCACATAGAATCAGTGTAATAAAACTTTTTAATACATTGGGAATGTTTATGGACATAAAGGAAAATTCTAGTTGCCAGAAATAATAAGGGATATTAAAGTCAGAGCAGAAAGCTTGAAAATTAAAGACATAGAGCCTTGAGAATGATTTTAGATTGCATATGGTTTCCAAACCTGCGTTTTATTTACAAAGGGAGTGAAGAGGTCTTGACCCTCTTAAGGAAATTGAGATCCCTGTTCAAAGGCTGAACATGGAAAGTCTGTTCTATCTGTGAAATTGGAACTAAAAAAAAAAAAAAAAACTACTTATTAGCCCAGGAAAAAAATAATAAAGTTTGTCTTTGTCTTGGATAGTTCATTTAACAAAATGTCCTTTGGGAAAAAAAGGGTATTTTTCTTGTCTACGGTTTTTAACTTCAAATTTATAGCATTCACATGATGTGAAAACTCCAAATTGAGAAATAAATGTAAAAACAAGTTTTGGATTGTTGAAATCCCAAGAATATTGGTAGAAGCAAACACAGAATTACCCCATTATCGATACTTTTATCATTCAGGACTCATGACAATGTGCACAAAATAAAACATTATATATATTATAAGTAAATTATCTATCATGAGCAAGAGTCGGAAGACCCAGTGAGCAGTATAATTAGTAATTTTAGAACCATGGATGATAAGGTGATAACTTGGAAAAGACCAAGAAAAAAAGTTAAAGGAAGGAGGGAAGGAGGCAGGGAAGAAGAGAGGAGAAAAGAATATATCTTTAAGTAAAAAGGACTAGGGTGATTTGTATCAAAGAAACAGAAAGTCTAAACTTAGAAACTATATTCCTAAATTGTCCTAAGACTGTGCAATTATGCCATTTACTTAGGATGTTAAAGGTAATTGAAGCAATATTGTTCATTTTCCATAATTCTCATCAAACGTCATCTCAGCCCTCCCATTTTCTGTTTTGGTTGGTTACCCAAAAAGCATCCTTATGGTGCTTCAGAAACATTGAGAGTGAAAAGTCTGAGGAATGACTGCAATGATTACTGTGACAAAGTATCACTCATGGGCTTCTTGTAGCCTTGTCTGTGTGCAACCCCTGTGCCCATAAAATGTGTCCCCCCATATTTTCATAGGGACAGGGATAGTATTATAATACCTTTGCCCCACTGGATATACAAAAGCAAATTTGAAGAAATTTGCCTTATTTATCTTTGAAGCTCTTTTAGAATCTTTCTCTATCCCAGCGCTCATCTCCTAGAATTTAGCCCAGTATCTGTCACAATAATAAGGACTTAATAAATACAGGCTCATTTACTAAAATCCCCAGTGACATATAATCAGTGCATCTTTTGATGCTCTTGAGAATTCAAAAGATAGACAGTTGTGGTTAAGTTCTGTCTTCTTCAAAAGACTTGGCTATGCTTTATTCTAGATATATATCAGAAAGCTCTGAAATTGCAAAATGGCAATTTTAAACTTTTACCTTGCTTTTTCTCTTGATTTTATTTGGAAACTCATCAGTTTCTATCATTTCTTCCTTTTAAACATTTATCTCCATCCCTTCCTCTTCACAGTCCTGATCTGCCTCAGAGGAGGCATGAATCATTTCATTAATGCATTCTGAAGATGGTTCTTATGGTCTCTTGGGCCATTTATACCTCTCTCTTTTTCCAATGAATACCTCCATGAAGCCAACTGTAGATCTCTCAACACAAATGGGCCACTTAGAAACCCTCAGTATTTCCCACCTGTCTACCAAATACAATCCAAATTCAAGATTCCTTACCCTGTGGCCTGACTCCAACTGACTTCATTAGGCCCCTTTCTTAATTTTTCTCCATTAATAACTCATGCACTAGCTAGCCCCATTTCTTTGTTTTTCCATGTATGTTCCCTTTTTTTCTTGTTACCATTTAAAAAAAATTATCCTTTTTTATTTTTTCTCACAACATACAATTTTTCCCCTCAGGTGTTCCCATTTTATTTTGTTTTATTTTTTAAAGATTTATTTATTTATACATACAAGAGCTGGGGTATAGGCCAGAGGAGTGGGGGGTGAGAGATTCACCAGAGACAGAGCGGGGAACAGAACAGGCAGATTGACCGAAGTGTACTGCTGAGGGGAACAGTAGGCTAGTCAGGAGAGGTCTGCTGCGCTATGTGGGTAGCTCCCTGGCTGCCAGGGATTGAACTCATGCTACAGAGGCTGCAGACAGCTTCATAGGTTGCGTCTTAACCCCTTGCACCCCCAGGGAGGCCCCAGGTGTTCCCATTTTAAATGGGCTCATTGGTGTCTGATTATATCTGGTCCTCACTGAGAGCTGGCCCTTGGAGGTAGTGTGGCCTTACTTAAGACCAGGAGCATACATACTATTGGGTCACTGGTGGAAATACTGTCTCCACATAGCTGGACACAGGATATGTCAGCTTAAGTTCTTTTGGAAGAATACCCTGGCCAGCTTCCTACTGTTCAAAATATACAAACTAGGGTATGAGTAGCTGCATTTATTTAGCCTGTCGAACAGTCCATACCCTGTTCTGAAGAGTGTGAAATCTGGGCTTGAAATTAGAACCAGCCGAGACAGGAGGGGCCTTTGTATCTCACTCTTTGAGGTTCACACAGAGTGGCTTCTTTGGAATTGTATTTATCAGCCAGTGTTGAGGGAGCTTATAAACAGCAGTTTAGAAAATTTGTCAGCATACAGTTGAGGATATTGTCCGTTACATTATTTGGTTTTTCTTTACGAGTATCCATGAGCTAGTTCTCTGGTCTCAGACTAGACTGTGCATTTTATAGTTGGTCATGTGTCCCCTGTGTGTGGGCTGCTCCATAGCACAGCTATGTCTGAGGCCCACCTCTGATAAGTTTTTGGGACTTCTGAACATAAAGTTGTATGGTGGTTTCATTTCCAGGCTTCATATTATTGCTTCAACCCTTCTCCCAAATTTCTGATTTTGTCATTCATCTTGATTTTTGTCTTATTCGTATTTGTAATCTAATTTGTGGGGATAAAATGGAATATAAATTCACATATAAGCCATATTAGATAATAATAATTATTCATGTAAAAACACATCTTCAAATTATTCCCAAGTGATAGAGTTTAAGAAAATGAACTGAAGGGGAGAAGTTTAAAATAGTCCACTTTATTTTCAGATAAATGGATCCTCTTGGAAGATTGGATCCTTTATTCCTAGTCACTGCAATAATGGCATGAAACATAAAGGGATGAGTTTTTAAGGGAAAAAAAGTGTGATAATAGCTGATATACTAAGTATACTGAATAGACAGGGGATAATAATGACACAAAGTATGTCTGTCTGTCTGTCTATCTGCATATTGACTCTTTCATATTTATCTATCTGGATATTCACTCAGGGGAGATCATGAGTTCAGGACCTAAATGAGATCATTTAGCAATAAGCTTCTTCACACCATTTTGTCACAGTCACAAAGCACTACATGTTATCCTAGTAACTAGAAGTAATTTCTGATTTTAAGAATTGTGTAATTTAAAAAAAATTTCTGCTTTACTCAAAGGGATTATGTATAATTCAAAATAAATCTTTCTCTAACTCAAAGTAATTGCAAGGGAAAATTTTAAATTTTTATGGCATAGATACAAAGAAGGTCAAGGAAATTAGCAAAATTTCCCAAGTTTTCCTCTTATGAAGAAAAGGGCTTTTTGCATGCCAGAAACAGTGCATCCTCACCAGACCAACATGGTGTCAATGGAAACTGCTAATAAAATATGGGAATTCATCAGAACAAAAACAAAAACACCTGGGAAGCAAAGAGCTGGAAAGCGAGAAAGATAATATTCCATCCAAGGAAATTACCATTTCTACTCTGACTGCCCCTACTACCCGCTACTGACTGGTGATAAATATAGGTGATCAATCACCTAATCCTGTATAGTGTTAGGACTGCCAGAGAATTAATACAGTGTGATACTGTAGTCAGAAATCTTGGGAAACACATTCCAGAAGAAAAAAAAATCTATATGTATCCTCAGGTATTTGGTTGATAGACAGTTTTGGTATTTGAATATTAAATCTGTTGATCAATGTGTAATATTTACACATTGCTTCTGCTACTGTGTGTGTGTGTGTGTGTGAAAGTAAAATTGTTTGCATTAACAGTTTTGGAAATATGTGATATTTTTAGGTTTTCACATGGGTTGTAATTGCCTATTTTTTAATTTCACAGTGTGTGGACAATATACGGTGTAATGGTTTAATGACTATAGTGTTTGAAGAGAATTCCAAAGTTTCTGTGCCACATATGATTAAGTAAGTGCAATAATCCTTTCCCTTACAATTCAATGAAGATCACATTGGTAGAGAATGTAAAATCTTGAATAAAAGATTGCTTCAGTAGGATTCTGTTTCATATTGACAATGTTTCTTGACAGTAATGCAGTAACTCATCCTGTGTTATTATAAATAACAAGACTATCAAAATGGTCTTAGTTTCATTTTATTTTATTGACTCACAGCATAGAAAAACTGTTTTTCATGATGTTACATATGTTTCCACTCAGAACATAAACCTATCTAATTTTCAGGTTAAGTATAAAAAGTCACAGCCACATTTGTCCAAAGTCAGATTGGCCAAAGAGTCAGATTGACCAAAGAGCTGGCCAAAGAGCAGATTCATGTAGGGTCGTCCCAGTGATTGTGAATAATATAACTCAGACTTGGTTATGGAGATACATTTAAATTTTGAAGACATTCAACATGAATTAACTGACTTTTCATGATACCATCTATTCACTAAGTACATTTGTTTCAGAGTCTATTGCCCAGAACTGCCATTCTGCTTTCTCTGTTTTGATAACAAAGCAAATTAGATAAGTGATTACTAACAAAATAGTAGTATAAAATGAGAAGTTATGTTAGTACAGAGTAGTGAAAAAAGTTTAATACTAAGATTAAAACCAGATACCTATGGGAATTAAGTCAAAATATCCATATTACTATTTTTTAAATTCACGTCATTTGGTTAGTTTTCTTATTAATTTCTTCCTTAGGATTCTTATTCTAACATTTCACAAAATAATAATCTATTACTTTTACTCATTTTTAAATGTACTTTCTTGAAGGTTAGATAGCTATGAAAATCCAAATTGCTTTAAAATGAAAATGTATAAGTCAGACATTACCGCCAAGTTATAAGATACTGAACCCTAGGGTAGGGCAACTACACACATTCTGTGGACTTTAAAACCTAATATGGATAAAATCTTTAGTTTTGTGGCTGACCGGTTATGGCCAACACCAGATTTTGTCCCTTCCTTGGTAGTTTATCCAGTATCCATGCCAATTATCTACATAACTAACTCATGCACAGACCTGTGCTCTCCTGATTTTTTGCATAAACACTTAAATGAGCAGGACCCTCTCCCCTGCTACAACAGAAACCAGTATCTTAGGCTCTAAGGACTTTCTGTAAGAGTCACACATGTTTTGGTGCCCATCTATACTGCATTAAATGTATTCCCAAATCAGAGTAAAGTTTCATATAATTCTTCCCTGTTTTCCCAAGTATCACCAATAAAAGGAAAGATTTTGCAATCACTGTTCCTTCTGATAGTCCCCTCCATGACCCTTTTCTACCTTAAATTCTTGTTTTTTTTTTTTTTTTTTTTTTTTTGTCTCCTACACATCTCCTTGGTTATCAGTTAAAAAAAAAAAATCCAGATATTTTAAAGTGTTAAAAAAAATTATTCTGTCTTAACTGTGTCTTGTTACTAACATGGCATCACTTTGTAGGCACTGTCTTCCTTTTAAAAATTACTAATTATGATAGGTGGATCTGTGTTAATAACTCAAGATGGCTTAAGTGTTTACTGAAAAGGAGTTGTTATTATTACAGGAGACTGAGGGACTTTCTTGTGGGTCCCTTAGGAAATATAGTTCCTGTTCAATGTAATAAAAGAAAATTAAATAATTTCATAAGTTTAATTTTTTCTTAAATGCAGATGCAAATCACAATTTGAAGGACAGTGGTATAATTAGTTTTATTTTAATTTCATATTGGCTATAACATATTTTTTTCCTGTTAGAGTTTTGATTAAGATAATTACAGTAAAAATATACAAAACTCAAACTGTGGTAAGTATGCCAAATCATGACATTTATTAGGTGGAAATATGTCCTTATATGTCATTTTACATTTTATATATATAGATTAAGGTTTGCTTTCTTTTGTTGATCTTTGACTTGAACTTCCTTAAAAAAAGTATAGATTTTTGGTGGGAAAATGGTGTGAGAAATAGTGGTTACCTCTTGTTTAGTTATCTTCTACATAGAATGACAGATACATAAAAATTTCTAAGGTCTTTTGACAAATGAGAAAATAAAAAATCAGAAAAGTAAATTGGTTTTGTGGATAAAAGAGTGAGTGGGATGTTATTTTCAAGAATCTCAGAAGACACATTTGTGTATTTTTGAGACCAGTAATATGACTAAAACTAACAGGTCCCCCTTAGCTAGTTTCCAGGCATGGATAAGCTGCTCATTTAAAATGCCCTTTCAGATCTACACATGAATTCTTTCCACCCACACTAAGCAAACTTTGGGGTGGGAGATATCCAAGAACAAGCTAAGACAGCTATTGATTCTTTTATATCCAGAAGAAAATAAATATATAATTTAAAATCTCTCAAAGCATGAAAGGACTAATTAAGGGCACTTATAATAGCACAACTTATTCCTAGCAAGCAATTGCCTGACTGAGCATCATTGGTCCTATAGTATGTTCTTTAATCACCTGGTGAAATCCAGAACTTCATGGATTGCCTGTTATGAGATGCTGCCATGAATTGGGGCAAGAACTCTCAGAAGGGAATATAAAACCTTTTGAAGTCTGTGCTTTTCTTTGAGCCCCACTGGATTCAGTCTGTGCCTCTAAGCTTTTCTTCTTACTCCACTGGCCTCTTTTGCCCTTTTTAACAAATGTGCTCCAGGGGCTGAAGGTTCTGAGTTCAGCCAAGGATTGTGAAGGCTGCGAGGTGAAATTTATCCCCGGTTTCCTCTCCAGCTGAAGAAGCTGTCTCCATCTTCCAGTGCAAGGATGTGTGTCTGATTGTGTTTGTTGGGGTTTTGGGGTGAGGAGTCACCAAATGGCTTTTACAGATTGGGAAAAGCAGAGTACGAGCTGCAGGGGGCAGTAGTGGGTACTATTCAAAGGGAACTTCTGGAAGGGTCCACTGCTTGTTTTTCATGCATCATTTTTTATTTTTATGAAGACATTTTTAATACTGCAGAATATTGGAAACAACATTTTACTCAACTTACGGATTCAACCGCAATTAAAAAAGGATTGCCTTAAATGCACTAATAAGCCAGGAAGAATGAAATGAACCAAACATTCATTTCGAGAAGTTAAAAAATAATGACCAAATAAACTATAGGGTGTTATAAGAAGGAGATTATTAAGTGAAGAAATAAGAACAGATATTAGTAAATTAAAATGTAGAAAAACAGTAGAATCGACTAATCCAAGAGCTGGTTCTAGAGGGGAAAATACCTAATAATGTAATTTATTAGTCTGTGTAATCTTGAAAAAAGAGGGGAAGCACAAATGTACAAAATTAGAAATGAGGACAAAGAAATAACCCCAGATATGGTCATGAAAATCTGTGTATCTCTCTCCTTTCCACCCTTCTGAGGCGAGAATGTCACCATTAATTTTTAATGCATATTTCTGATATTCTCATTTAAGAGCATAAGCAATGCCTCTCTTAAATAGGACTTTTTGTTTCATTTCCCTAGTAAAACATGACTGAACTAGGGAGTGCAGTGAAGGGTAGCAGAATTAAGTAACCCCAAATTATGCCACTGGGCTTATTGATTATTTTGAGTAGTAGGCACTTGAAAAATAAGAAGTATATGGTGAGACTACCTGTGAATTTCCTGCCTAAAGACAGATCTTGCAAAAGGAACTCAGTTGTCACACATCTCCTCCCTGGGAGTTTCATCAACCGTGGAAGACTGACACTGATCCCGGAAGAGGAGACGAGAAATTGGCACCACATCCAGACAAACGTCACGAACTATCACAGCTCCATTCTATGCTTCCAAAGGCACATTCATCTTTCCTAAAAATCCCTCTCCCTTTTCCTATTAAGGTGGTATTTAAACCTGAATTCTAAGTCATCTTGGGGAGTTACTTATTTTCCACTGGGTATCTCCCGTGTATACAAAAGATATATATATGTTAATTAACTTCTGTTTGTCTTTCTCTTGCTAATATCTTTTATTAGAGGGATCTCAGTCATGAACTGAGAAGGGTAGAGGCAAAATTATTTTTCCTCCCTACAGAAGGAATACATAGGGTAAAATGAATTAATATTGTCCTCTCTACATTAATTCAAATTTTCCTAAATTATAATGGCGTATTTGATGTTCTTGCAGCCTTACCTTGTTGGATATAATATGTCATAAAACATCTTTTATCAAATGCAATAGGAAGCTCACATGTGTGTTTGTTTGCAAACTGAAATACTCAGTGGCTGAGAGGAAATCACTCCCTGGTTTTGTCCTCATGCTCCTGTTTTATGTGTAGGTCTGATGCTCGTCTTCATAAAGATGACACCGACATTTGCTTTAGTAAAACGCTGAACTCTTGCAAAGTGCCCCAAATCCGTTATGCCACTGTGGAGCGTCTCTTGGAACGATTGACAGACTTGCGGTTTCTTAGTATCGATTTCCTCAACACCTTTCTGCACACCTACCGTATTTTCACTACGGCAGCTGTGGTGCTGGCGAAGCTTTCCGACATATACAAGAGGCCTTTCACCTCCATCCCGGTCAGGTAGGCCGGGATTTGCCTGTCAGGAAAGTGCGGCCCTCCTGGTCCCTAGGTCTCCATGCAGGTGAGCAGCCCCACACTGGGGCTTTTGACTAGGCTGTGGCTTGCCTTTGAACCTACATGCCCCACCAGTAGAAGGGAGGCAATAATATAGAGGGAGGGAAGAAGTTGAGGACCCTGAAGTCTCCATGTGGGCTTTGCTTGCTCTGTGGTTATTTGGGAGCTAATTCCATTATTTTAGACTTTCTATTTTATTATTGTTTTTGTAATTGGGTTTTTCAAACTTTACTAGGCATAAGAATCACTTGGGGCCTTGGTTAAATTGCAGCCTTCTGATTCAGTAGATCTGGAGTGGAGCCCAAGATCTACATTTCTAACAAGCACTCCAGAGGCACCAATGCTTCTAGTCTTTCGGTCACAGTTTGTAGCAAGGTATTAGACAAGGCCTACAATGTGTCTGTGTTCCTTTGTGTGGGATACATGTAGCATTTAAGGGAAGAAGATTTGAGCAACAGACATGCAATGATATAATGGCCTTTAAATGTAAAAGAGCATGTTCTCGATGACATGGGGAGATCATTTTTATTGGCTGCAGCCATTAATAGTTTTTGCTTTTATTTTTAGGTCATTGGAATTGTTTTTTGCTACCAGCCAGAACAACAGGGGTGAACATTTGGTGGATGGCAAATCTCCACGTTTGTGTCGCAAATTCTCTTCCCCACCACCGCTGGCCGTATCCAGAACATCCTCCCCGGTGAGGGCCAGAAAGCTGTCCTTGACTTCGCCCTTGAACTCAAGGATAGGCGTGTTGGACCTGAGCACTTCCTCAGCATCTAGCAGTCCTACGACCACCCACAGCCCTGCTGCATCCCCACCACCGCACACGGGTAAAGTACCGTTGGATCTTAGCAGAGGCCTTTCTTCTCCAGAACAAAGCCCAGGATCAATAGAAGAGCATGTAGATAACCCCCGCGTGGATCTGTGTAACAAGCTAAAACGAAGTATTCAAAGAGGTATTCAGCTGCCACACCCATATTTATTGGTGGTCTGTTTCCCACCTTCTGGGACTCTAGTTCCCTTTCTTTACAAATTTCTCACTTTTGTATAGGAAGCAGAATGAACATAATGGTAAGTTAGAAGAAGAAATTTCTGTTGTTCCCTCTAGGCTTTGTGGAATGGAGAGCAAGGTTAGTTGTCCTTAGGTTTTCTATAGCAAAAGTTAAATTTCAGTCAGTTGTTTATGGAAGAATAGCTTTATCTGAATGGTATTATTGGAAGGTTCTTTATAGAAATTGATTAAGGGTGGTTGACTAAAGAACCTAGCACAATACTTTTCATAGAAGCAGATTGTGGGCACCTTTATCCATGAGCTTGGCCTCAGAACCTTCTCCAGTGTCTGCCTTAAGCACTGTATTGCTTCCAGCCTTCCCTGCTGAGGATGACCGAGCCTGGAAGCATTTAGATGACTTTTCAGTTTATTACCAAGGCAATGCTCAATCTTTCAAAAAGGGGAGAAAAGTAAAAATTTATAGGGAGAAAAATAAAATTTAAGAACTGATTTTGAGGTGTGTTTGTTGTCCATGATATAGCCAAAGTGGTTTCTCCCTTTGTAACCTCTGCTCTGCCATGCTCCCTCCTCTCCTAGACTATAGTCAATTTGATTTCCTTCCTATATCTTTAAAAAACCTTGGTCATTTCTTCCTCAAGTCCTTTGCACTTGTTCTTCTCTCTGCCTGGACAGTCTTTCCCCATGTAGGCACTACAAGATCAGCCACCTTGTCTGTCTTGTTCACCTCTACCCTCAATGCCTTGGTCATTTGCCTTAAGGTAGTAAATTTTTGTTGAATGAATGAACAAAACTCCCAGTGAACTAATTGATAGTTCTATGGCATGTCACCTTACTTTCCTCAGCATGGAACAAAATAGGGGTTGGAGGAGGTGAACCTTCTCGCTTTTATAATCCAGGGTTTCTTTGATAACTATAACTAAAGTTTTCATAGCCAAGCTAGCAATCAGCCTTTTCTTGGGTGGAGGAAGGGATTTTAGTAACTGATTTATTTAGTGATTACCTAATAAAATTGGGCAATAAATCAAAGTGTCCAAATTTCAAAGAGGATCACCCCAGTGGAAGAATAAACTCCTGCTTTTCTACCTACTCAAATCTTCTTTGTACTTTCTATCTTAGATCATTTAAATAAGCTTCCTGAGTGAAGTACTTAATGGAATTTTAACTGGAGTGGTTGTCATTATCAAAAGTAGCACCCTTTTAAACAAGAAATTCTATAAATTGACAAGTTAGCAACTAAGGGGGAGGAAAGAAAGAAGATAATTAAAAAGTCATTAGAACAACAAGCTGCAGCAGAATCATGATGGATTCTTGGGAATAATGAGGCAGTGCACAAGCTGACAAGTGCATCTGGGTTCAATCCAGTGCTGGTGCTTGGGAACACCTCAGAGGGAATGACTTAGACTTGTCTCAGACCTCCCCTCTGGGACAGGGTGCCTTGGGATGTACAGGAGTTTCCAAAAAAAAAAAAAAAAAGGGAAGTTCTTTCCCCTCCTTTACTGGATTGCAGTAAACAGGAGAGGAGAAATTTGGGGATACATCTGGATTCTTGTGTTATTTTGAGTTAGGTTAGCTTGAGGAATAATATTTTATTTTTTTAAAGATTTATTTATTTAGGCATACAAAAACTGGGGTACAGGTCAGAGGTGCGGGGACTAAGGATGATTCACCAGAGACAGAGTGGGGAGCAGAACAGGCAGACTGACTGAAATACACTGCTGAGGGAAGCAGTGGGCTAGTCAGGAGAGGTCTGCTGCACCATGTAGGTTGCTCCCTGGCCAGCCGGGGATCAAATTTGTGCTGCAGGGGCTTCGGACAGCTTCACAGGTTGCATCTTAGTCCCTTGCCCCCCCAGGGAGGCCCTAGGAATAATATTTTAATACAGACATTTGTGGCTCCCAGGCTTTGGTTTGCTTGCCCTTGCCTGAAGCTGGAATGAGAACACAAGAAGGTCTGCTTCAGAGTCATTGTAGCACCTTCTCTGTGCAGGTTGCTGTACTATAGGATTCATAATGATAAATAAGACAGTGCCCCGGGCCCTTGTACTATGTGGAGAAGGTAGAAACAACATAACTATAAGAGGAGGTGGCACAAGAGGTACAGACAGTGTGCCCTGGAGGGTGAAAAGCAAGAGATATCATTCCTGCTTGGGCAGAGTCAGAGTGTTGTTGACATGAGCCAAGAGGAATGGAGAGGTTCGAAGGAAGAGACAGGTGAATTTTTGGGTAAAGAGAACATATGAGCAAAGAGCTCGTGTTAATTCCCAGCGGTGAAAGCCATTTCTGAAAGCAAGACACATAATTGCTTCTGAAGGGATACCTTCCAGTTCTGATGCCACCAGCAGCCCTATAGACTATACCTGTTCCTAGTCATCCTAAACCTTTCTAGTATCAAGTGAATGCTTTTTCACAAAGCTCTCCTAAAGAGTCTTTTTTCTTTTCTTCCTCTGCCTCTTTGCCTGTGTTCTCCTCCCTCCTCCCCCCACCACTCCGTCTTAACCATTTTTAAGTGTGCAATTTAATAGTATTAAGTATATTTACCTTGTTGTTCAGCTTGTCTCAAAATTTTTTTTTGTGTTGCAAAACTGAAACCTGTACCTGTTAAACAAATCCCCATTTCTCCTCCCCACCCCCAACCTCTTGAAACAACCATTATTCTATTCTCTACTTTTTTTTTTTTAAAGATTTATTTATTTATTTATTCAAGCACTGGGTACAGTTAGAAGTGTGGGAGGGTGAGAGAATTCACCAGAGCCAGAGCGGGGAACAGAACAGGCAGAATGATGAAGTACACTCCTGAGGGGAGCAGCGGGTGGCAGGAGAGGTCTGCGCGCCATGTGGGACCCTCACAGGTGGCCAGGGATCGAACCGGCACTGCAGAGGCTTCAGGCAGCCTCACAACCCAGTGCTCAACCGCTGCATCTCCAGGGGAGACCCTCTATTCTCTATTTCTATAAATTTGACAACTCTAGATGCTTCATCTAAGTAGAATGATACATTATTTGTTTTCTTATTACTGTCTTACTTCACTTAGCAGGTTTCAAATTTCATCAATGTTGTAGCATGTGCCAGGATTTCCTTCTCTTAAAAGACTGAAATACGTTTCATTATAGATGCAAGCATGCATGTATACATGTATGTATGTATGTATGTTTGCATGTACGTATTCTTTAGCCATTCATCCACAGGTAGACATTTAAGTTTCTTCTCTTTCTTAGCTATTGTGAATAATGCTTCAGTGAATAAGGAAGTATAAATATCTCTTTGAGATCCTGCTTTCAATCCTTTTGGATATGTACTCAGAAGGAAAATTCCTTGCTCATCTGGTAATTGTATTTTGAATTTTGTGAGGAACTCCCATGCATTTTTTTTTTAGTGGATATACCATTTTACATTTGCACTGTGTTTTAATTCTCTTCATCCTTTTGATAGTGGTCATCCTAATGAATGTGAGGTGAGACTCTTCCTTTTTGCATTTTCCCAGAGATTGCATTTTAACTTGACTCAGGCCTAGTGGTATGGATATTAATTTTTCTTCAACAAAGAACCATAAGAAAAATCTGTTTCTCTCTGCATTATTGTCTAAATATGTGGCATAGTTCTAAAGGTCCTCAATCAAGCTGCCCATTCCTACCATAATTAATTCTCCCACTTCCTCTTACACATTGCTTTACAAAAGTTTTCTAGTGCTAGTCTTCAAAGCCCAAGCCCAGTGTATATACTGATGGTCCAGTGCAATCTCATACAATCTGCTTGGCCTGCTATCCAGGATGCCAGTGTGGTCACTGGGAGGAATCAGTAGTTTTGTCTCCTGAAGCAAACTTATAGTTGAGGAGACCAAGATGTATGAGAAAGAACTTGATCAAGCTCCCAGGGAAGGATAGTTACAAAGATTGCAAAGACCTGTCAGTGCAGAAGTTGGATAGAGATGGGATCTTTGTGGTCATACGTAGGGGAGTCTGGAAAGCAGCATTATTAATTGACCAGGGGCCAACAGAAGGCGAGGGCCCATGAGTAGTGGTATGGCAGAAACATTAGTTTCTCCTTCTCTGAAGAGGAAATGCAAATGGCCAACTGGCATATGAAAAAATGTTCAACATCACTTGTAATCAGGGAAATGCAAATCAAAACTACCATGAGATACCATCTTACACCAGTGAGAATGGCACATATTAAAAAAACTAGCAACAACAAATGTTGGCGAGGATGTGGAGAAAAAGGAACTCTCCTGCACTGTTGGTGGGAGTGCAAACTAGTCCAACCACTATGGAGAGCTGTGTGGAGATTTCTGGACCTACTAAACATAGAGCTTCCATATGATCCAGCAATTCCACTCCTAGGTATTTACCTAAAGGACACAGAAACATCAATTCCAAAGAGCACCTGCACCCCTATGTTTATAGCAGCACTGTTTACAATAGGTAAGCTTTGGAAACAACCCAAATGCCCAAAACTAGATGACTGGATCAAGAAGATGTGGTACATATACACCATGGACTATTACTCAACATTCAAAAAAGATAAACACATGCAATTTGCAGCAACATGGATGGCGCTGGAAGGGATCAAATAAGCCAGAAAGAAAAAAAAAAAATACCGGATGGTTTCTCTCATAGCAGTTATCTAGAAAACTTAAATAAGGGACCAGGAAAATGAATAACTATAAGAAAGTGAAAATCAAAATCAACAAAAAACTATGAACCAGCAACACTCTATGGGGGGTGGGGGGCGGGGAGGGGAGGGCTTGGGGTCAAAATAAGGGGGTTGCAATTGTATGGGGAATATAAAAATAAAAATTATTAATAAAAAAAGAGAAAGTGAGAGACAGAGCTAAGTATGAGGGCCTAATGCCTTTGTTTCTCATTGGGTTTCCCCAAATTAAATAATATGCAGTTAGATTCTCAATGGTTATTTTATCCACATATTCATGGGTTAGAAATATCACTTTGTGATTCTGGATCATGGTTAAATACAGAATTTCTCTCATTTTTGGTGATGGGAAGTCCAGGTGGACTTCATGGTATTTGGTGAAGCCCATTAAAGCCAACCTCTCCACCAGATACAGCTCCTCTACCATCTGTGTTTCTCAGTCACATCCACCCACTGATGTGCCCCTCTCATCTCTCATTTTTGTAAATGCCCCTCTTAATCCTTCCATTAAACACTTTTTTCCAGGCCATTATTCCTGGCCACTTTGTCGCACCTTTCTTTCCCCTGTCTGTAGCTATCTTCTGATTACTTTGAATGTATTTACTTCCCAATTTGTTCTTAAAAATGTTTAATGTGATAGCTCAAGGGGACATGTGGTACAACTAGATTAAAAATAAAATCGATGAGGAGGCCAAGCAATGAAGACAAATTCTGTGAGGCTGAGGGAATGGCTAATGAATGCTGTGTGGTCCTCTTCAGTTTGAGAGTCACTCTGATTTGGGTGATTTCATGATTCATATAGAAAACTAAGAATAATTGATGTGGAGGCACATCTTTCCCTGTTACTGAGACCTGAGAACAAGTTATCCTGTGGATCCTCATTAAGAAAACCGTGTGTAGAAATCTTAGAATCAATAGTGGAATCTAAAAAGTTCTTTTGTGTTTTTCTGAATAGATGAAGCATATGGGCCACAGAATTAGTTTCTTTTATTTTTCATTGGTATATGGGGAATATTGGTCATATGTACTCTTAGGAAAGTCAGGCATGAAACTTCAACATCTGCTGACAAGTGCAGTGTGTATGCGTGTACACGTGTGTGCACGTGTCTATAGAAGCCAAGAGTACTGCTGTGTTAACTCTGCTGTCTAGTCTTGAAAATTTCAATTGGCAAAGAAAAGGGAGACACTGATCTGTCTTTAATTTGAAAGATGTTTTCCTGCGCTTTGCATAATGTTAACACTTAAAACAGTTGGCGAACTTGAATAAGATTCTTGTGCCAAGAGTTGATACATTTTCTGCTTTTTCACTTTAAGATACAACTGCATACAACCTCATGGCATAATACTAGCTTCAGTCAGTAGTTCCATTCTGAGACTAGAGGTCTCTCTCATTGCTGCCCTGCTAGACAGTTTCAGGGTATATTCTGAAAAATATCAGCGACCTATGTCCAGTTGTGTTGTTATTGCATTTATATCGCCAACCTGTAATATTTCCTGGCAAGGGAACTTCAAATGACATGAGGGGAAAGAAGGAAAATAGGACATGTCCTTTGAAATGAACAAGACCATGAATTTCTTAGGGAAAAAATAATGCAGTTTTCCCCCCAGATCTGTTCCATGCTTATCTAACATTAATTAGTACCCTTCTTTCTTCCTGCCACGTAGTACCATCTTTTTCTTCCCAGAATTCTCTAAAAAACACGAATATTAGCCCAACTCACATCCAGATTCTACCCAATAGTGTGTTCTCAACAAAAATCAAACCTATGGCAAGCCAGAAAGGAGAGTCGCAGGGTGCTCACTGTATTTGGGGTCCTGACCCAATCAGGGTTCACCAGGACCACGACTATGCAATCCAGCCTAAGCACTGTTGCACAGCCCAAATCACTAGTATCTGTTTCTGTGTTCTTAGTTTGAAAATTGCCTGCCTGTGGGCTGAAAGTGCTCCCAATTTTAGCATTTGTTTTGAGCCCACATCTGCCCACTCGTCCTGTAGGCAAAGCTGTTTGCATGGAACTTGATTGAAACTGAACATGCCAGAAGGAAGTGCTTCTTTCCCCACCACGTTGCTGACATGGCTTCTTCTCTCTGTGCCTATTTGATTACAGTGTTAATACTTTGTTTTCCAGTTCTTTCAGTGGACATTTGGGGCCTGTCCAGCTTTCTCACTGGGAAGTTTTTTGGGTTCAGTGTAATTGCTGACTAAATGATTTTTTCATTTGCCTCAGAGAGATGAATGGTTGAATCAGCCCCTAGGATATGTATTTGATATTCTGCTTGCTCTTACAGAACAGATGCCTCCCATTACTGAATTTTGAGGGAGTTATTTAGAAAATAATAAAACTAACAGCTAAGCACTGATTTTTTTTTGTCTGCCTCTTGCATCATTGCCAGCTTTGCTGTAATTATGTCATTCAAGGAAAGATTCCAACCATTTCCTCTCCCTGGCCTTCTTGTGCTTCAAAAAGGCAGAATTGTGGCCATATTTCTAAGGGAGAACTTATATGCAAGTGTAAAAATGTATTTATATGAAATTATTAGGGATTTTGTAAAGTTTGAGTGATCTTCAATGGAATGCAAAAGGAATTAAGTTGGGAGTAGTTCTGTTGAGAGTGGTAGTACAAAATTTGTGGAGGTAACCCAGTTTTGATAAGTTAATGAAAAACCCAAGGAAAGGGAAATGCATAAGTTATTGGAAATTTATGAAACTTTTGTAGTGTTTTTCCTTGAAAGAATACTCAGGATGTTGTAGTTTTACCTAGTCAACAATCCAGTCAGAGAAATATCGGAAACATCATCAATAAAAACCTAAATGTGATCCCAAAATAATGTGTCTTTTATTCATGGGATCTTAAAGGCTCTCGGGTGTTCATGGTGAAAATAAATACTTGCCTCTTGCTGATCTGTAGTTCATGATCAGAGCTATCCTATAGAACTTTCCAGGAGGATGGAGATGTACTATATCAGTGCTGTCCACTACATACGTGTGACTCCTGAGCACTTGCAATTGGCAAGTGCAGGTGTGGAATTGACTTGTTAGTTTGACTTTGATTTTAATTTAAATTGACATAACCACATTTAGTTTATGCTACCATTTGGGGCAATATAACTCTAGATCCTTAGAAGTCTCAGAGCTTCTTGGGATGCCACATTGGTAGAGACTCAAACTTTAGTTAACTTACAGGGACAACCCAAGTAAAGAAATAGTGAAGTACCAATTTTGATCCCAGTCTGATTTACAGTCTGGAAATGTCCCATTCAACTAACTCCAAATTCTAGAAAGTGGGGAGTCTATTGCATGCCTCTTAACCCTTTTTCACATTTGTTGTTGTGTTGGACAGAAGGTACTTGGTAGGGCAGCCAGGCTCAGCAAGATCTTGGAGACAAAACTAGAAAAGAAAAATATTTAGATTTAGTGTCATGAGCATTCTGCTTCCCAGGAATGACTTGATCCCATATTAAACCCCTTTAAAAATATACACTACTGGTTTATATCTTTGTTAGTTTTTTGGAAGTATAGGATTTCCCCCCTCAGGTGTAGTTACCATAGCACACCAACCATTGGTGCACCCATAGTCCTTTGCCACAGTCCATTTCATTCTCAATACAACCCTTGAAAGCTGACCAGAGAACTGAGATATTGAGGAAGGGCTGGAAGGAGAGGGGAGAGAACACAGTGGACTATGGTGGAGGATGATGGGTCCATCGGTGGTGGGGGTTCTCTAAGGTGACTACACCTGAAGGATTCTCTAAGGTGACTACACCTGAAGGATGAAATCCTATACTTCCAAAACACCAACAAAGATATAAATCAGCTGCACTTAAATAATAATTAAAAAGAATATATATGATTAAATGGTCACAATATAATCTAAAATAATTGAAAGTGTCCCTGTGCAAGAGTGAGACGTTAGGTTTTATTTGAACCTTTGAAGTATTATTTCACATTTTTAAATTAATATATATATATAAATAGATATCTATATATAAACTGATATGAAATGCTTATTATCCATAGTGAACATTTTTGTTTCCATGTATAATACTGCAAGAAGCTCCTGAATTCATGCTCTGGGTGTTAAAATTCATATTTTCAAGCAGCCATCGTAGAATCTGCACCAGTGGACCGAGCAGTAGCTGAGAGCTCATCGGCAGCAGACACCACAGAACTGTCACCTTGCAGATCTCCCTCAACTCCACGACACCTCCGCTATCGCCAGCCTGGAGGTGAGGGCTCAGGAATGGAGTCAGAAAAGTGGAAGATGATTTCTAGTTTCTGAATCTTGCTTTCATACCTTTTCATTTCTTTTTTTTTATTGACTTTATATTTTTAATTTTTTTTAAATAATAAATTTTATTTTTATATTCCCCATACAATTGCAACCCCCCCATTCTGATCCCAATCCCTCCCCTCCCGCCCCCCACCCCCCAAAAAGTGTCTCTGGTTCATAGTTTTTTGTTGATTCTGATTTTCATTTTCTTGTAGTTATTCATTTTCCTGGTCCCTTATTTAAGTTTTCTAGATTCCTGCTATGAGTGAGACCATCCGGTATTTTTCTTTTTCTTTCTGGCTTATTTCGCTGAGCATGATCCCTTCCAGCGCCATCCATGTTGCTGCAAATTGCATGTGTTTATCTTTTTTGAATGCTGAGTAATATTCCATGGTGTATATGTACCACATCTTCTTGATCCAGTCATCTGTTTTTGGGCATTTGGGTTGTTTCCAAAGCTTAGCTATTGTAAACAGTGCTGCTATAAACATAGGGGTGCAGGTGTTCTTTGGAATTGATGTTTCTGTGTCCTTTGGGTAAATACCTAGGAGTGGAATTGCTGGATCATATGGAAGCTCTATGTTTAGTAGGTCCAGAAATCTCCACACAGCTCTCCATAGTGGTTGGACCAGTTTGCACTCCCACCAACAGTGCAGAAGAGTTCCTTTTTCTCCACACCCTCGCCAACATTTGTTGTTGCTAGTTTTTTTAATATGTGCCATTCTCACTGGTGTAAGATGGTATCTCATGGTAGTTTTGATTTGCATTTCCCTGATGACAAGTGATGTTGAACATTTTTTCATATGCCAGTTGGCCATTTGCATTTCTTCTTCAGAGAAGTTTCTTTTTAGCTCTTCTGCCCATTTTTTGACTGGATTATTTTCTTTGTTGTTGTTGAGTCTCATCAGCTCTTTGCAGATTTTTGTGATCAGTCCTTTATCATTAGTGTTGTGTGCAAAAATGTTCTCCCAGTTGGTGGCGTTTCTCTTTGTTTTTGTTATTGTCTCTTTTGCTGTGCAGAAGCTCTTTAATTTGATGTAGTCCCAGCTGTTGATCTTTGCCTTCACTATCACTGCTTTGGGTGATGTGTCTGTAAAGATGTCTTTGATGTGCAAATCCCGTAGTGTTTCGCCTATATTTCCTTCTATGTATTTTATGGTTTCAGGTCTTATGTCTAGTTCTTTAATCCATTTTGAGTTGATTTTTGTGTATGGTGTGAGGTAGTGGTCAAGCTTCATTCTTTTGCATGTAGCGAAACTATAAAACACTGTTCAAAGAAATAGAAGAAGACACAAAGAAATGGAAAGACATCCCCTGCTCATGGATTGGAAGAATAAACATTATTAAAATGGCCATCCTACCAAAAGCAATATACAGATTCAGTGCTATTCCAATCAAAATTTCAATGTCATTCTTCAAAGAAATAGAACAATTATTGATGAAATTCATATGGAATCACAAAAAACCCTGAATAGCCAAAGCTCTCCTGAAAAAAAAAGGGAATGGAGGCATCACACTCCCAGACTTCAAACTCTACTACAAAGCCATAATCATCAAAACTGCATGGTATTGGAACAAGAACAGACATACCGACCAATGGAATCGAATAGAAAATCCAGAAATAAACCCACAGATTTATGGTCAACTAATCTTTGACAAAGGAGCAAAGACTATGCAATGGAGCAAAGAAAGTTTGTTCAATAAATGGTGCTGGGAAAACTGGGTCGCTACATACCTTTTCATTTCTAAATATTTTCTAGACTCAGTTACGAAAATTAGTTGTAAGCAAATAGTGTTATTTTATGGCTAAGTAGTGGAAAAATAAATGATTAGAGAACATACCATTTGTATCACCAATATATATATTTTTTTTAATTTTTGGAGAGTTTTTTACTTTTTTAAAAAAATTAATTAATTAATTTATTTATTTATACAAGCACTGGGTACAGTCAGAAGTGCAGGAGGGTGAGAGAATTCACCAGAGCCAGAGCGGGGAGCAGAGCAGGCAGATTGAGTGACATACACTACTAAGGGAAGCAGCGGGTGAGACAGGAGAGGTCTGCTGCACGATGTGGGTCACCTTCCTGGTCAGGGATCGAACTCGTGCTGCAGTGACTTCGAATAGCTTCATAGTGCTATGCTTAACCCCTTGCGCCACAACAGAGGCCCTGTATCACCACTATTTATTGATTACATCACTGCACTGCACTTTGTGTGGAGTAATGTGAATCAAAGGGCCTGTTTGTAGATGATAGCTAATTGAAGAGTCTCAGAGCTGGTTTTTCCAGAATGTCCCCTTACGCTAATACCTTATGAATCCCAGTGTTGTCTATAATAAGTAAGCTTATTTGGGCGGCCACAATTTTTGTGGAGGACTTTATTAAGAACATAATTTCATCTAAAATAAATTCTGGTTGCATGGGACCCCCATTATCATCATAGCTAGTGCTAAAAACTGGTGTATTTCCTACAGTTATGAAAATTATAAGGTATTACATCATAATTTGCTTTAGAATATATCAAATTCCCTCTAATTGGAGGAAAAAACATCAATGCAAAAGGTAGAAATCCTTGATCTCCCATTTTTCTCTCTGTGCAAAGAAATATTTCCAAATAGCACTTGGTTTTTATTTTTTTCTTTTTCTTGTGAGGCCAATTATTTCAAGTCAGAGGGGAAAATTATACAGTTTTAAAACCAGATTCTTCCCAAGTCATCCAACTAAAATGTGAAGACATTTCTTGACTCTCATACTGGTGCTTCAAATAGAACAATTCAACAAAAGCTAGAAATGGTCATTTTATTTGTAGCTTTTGCTACATGGTACACACTGTTGTCATTGCCATCAGCCCCAGGCACAGTAAGCCTGGATCAGGATGTTGTCTGAAGATTTGCCTTTGGGGATATTAACCCTTGGGGAAGGGACTGACCTCAGGTTTCAGGTCACCCAGGTGTTTCGGTGATTCTGATAAAGATGACAAGCTAGCCTTTGCTGGCTTGTTATAGAACTATTATAGAATAAGCCAAATATCTTTACTATTTTTAGAGCCTTGGTCAGTCCAGGCCTTGGCAACTTGCTTGACCATTACCACATGGGACAAATTCTCTAGAGTCCTCTGTGACCTGGGAGAATTTGAGCCACAACCTGTGGAAGCAAGAGTTAAGTGCTGCTCACTTGTTACTATTATTATGATTGTCTTTTAGTGTCTTTTCATATATTTATCTTCATATGTAAATTTTTAAATTTATATAAGCATTATTTAGAGATTCTTTTCCTGTTTAAGGATTAAGAAAGTTTTTTTTCTTCCCTAATATAACTAAACCACGTTCTTTGTAGGAACGTAGGAAGAAGCTGAAATCTATGATAATAGGATCCAAATAGGGATAGAATCACACATATTTCACTGTTTAGCTGAAATTTTGCCTGTTCATCTGTCTCCTTGCCACCTAGTTCCACTCATGTTTTGAGGCTACTGCTCTGTACTTTTGTACTTGGCCATGTTAACCAGCTCTTTGCTTCCTCTCTATTTTAAACCTGTCTATGTAATTTCAGGGGCAAACTGATAAGAACCCTTTGGGTCAGAATCACAGCAAACTATTTTCACCAAAAAACTTATGTGAGGAAAAATAGTGAGGTTGGCATGAATACTGTCAACTGCTGTGCATAAAATATATGGGGAGTAAAGGGACTTCCAAAAGGTCCCCAGTGCTTCCTTTCACTTTTAGAACCCAGTTCCACCTTCAAATGTATCTAAAAAAGAAAATGGGTGACATGATGTAGAATATTTTTAAAAAATATTTTTGTATTGTGATATAATTCAAATACCATTGAATATACCATTTAGAAGTTTATAGTTCAGGGGTTTTTATATTTTAATAGGAATGGGCAGCCATAACTACTATCTAATTCCAGAACATTTCATCACTTCAGAAAGAAACCCTGTATCCATTAGCAACCCCCTCTCCCCTCAAACCCTGGCAATCTTAAATTTTTTCCTGCCTCTGAGTTTGTCTATTCTGAATTTTCATATAAATGGAATCACACAATATATGTCCTTTTGTACTGATTTCTTTCACTCAGCATAATATTTTCTTTTTTGTGAAATTTCATATTTATTTATTTTTAATTGAGGTAACATTTGGATCCCCCCATCAGGTATTACCATGGTAGTGTACCCACCACCCAGTCACCCACAGTCCATGACCATGTCCGTTGTGCTTCCTTCCCTCTTTGTTTTTACCCCTCACCCACCCTCTTGATGCTTCATTTCTGAAGTCAGCTATCAAGGATTAGTTTTTAAGCTTGTCTTTACCTGACTCTTAATTTAGTTATGTTATATTCTACATATTAATAATACTGTCTGGTATTTGTCTTTCTCCTTATAACTTATTTCATTTAACATTAACCTTCCAGCTCTATCCAAGTTGCCACAAATGACATGAGTTTATCTTTTTTGACCACTGAGTAGTATTCCTTTGTGTTTATTTACCGTATACCATATGCGGTATATATCACACACTTATATATCACACACACACATATATATTATGTGTGTGTGATATATATATAATATATATATAAACCATATATATCATGTCTTCTTGATCCATTTATCTGTTCTGGGGCACTTAGGTTCTTTCCATAATTTAGCTATAGAAAATAGCTAAAAGTTTCCTTTTGAATTAATGTTTTTGAATTTGGGGGTAGATGCTTAGGAGTGGAATTACTGGGTTGAATGCCAGATCCATTTTAATGTTTTGAGACACTTCTATACCACTTTCCATCAAGGTTACCCAAATTCTCATATCCACCAGCAGTGTAGGAGGGTTCACTTTTTCCTCCTCATCCTCCCCAGCATTTGTTGTTTCTGGTCTTTTCAATATGGGTCATTCTCACAGGTATGAGATGGTGTCTCATTGTGCTCTTGGTTGCATTTCCTTAATGATAAATGATGATGAACATTTTTTCATGTGCCTATTTGCAGCCTGTATAGCATAATTTTTTCCGAATTCCCACCACCAAGTCACCCATGAACCATCACCATAGTCTCTTGTGCTCTTCCCTCCCTTGTTCTGATCCCTCTCCCTCCCCGTCCCCTGCTAAATACCTCCAATTTATCTTTTGCCTGCTAGTTTTGTTTTTTCCTGATCCTTTGTTTGGTTTCCCTATATTCCTCCTATAGGTGAAACCATTCAATGTTTTTCTTTTTCCTTCTGACTTATTTCACTGAGCACGATTCCTTCCAGCTCCATTCATGTTGCTGCAAATGGCATCAGTTTATCATTTTTGACTACTGAATAGTATTGCATTTTGTATGTTGTATAGCATAATATTTTCAAGATTCATTCATGATGTAATATGTATCAGTACTTCATTCTTTTTTGTGGCTTTTTTGTGGCTGTACGGATATGCCACTTTTGATATATCCATTAATCATTTAAAGTGTATCTGGTTGTTTTTACTCTTTGGTTATTATAAATAACACTGTTGCAGATATTCATGCATAAATTTTTATGTGGATGTATGTATTCATTTCTCTTGTGTGTATACCTAGAGTGGAATTGCTGATGTAGAATGCAAGGCATATAGGGCATTTAGCCCAACCCTTCATCCAGTGCAAGAATGAAAATGAGAATTTTTATTACAAATATTATCCATCTGCCTCACCCTGCCATTTCCATTCTTTTCAAATAACCAGGACAGACGGCTGACAACTCCCACTGCTCCGTTTCACCTGCTTCTGCTTTTGCTATTGCCACAGCTGCAGCAGGACATGGCAGTCCACCTGGTGAGTAGGGGCAAGCAGTTAAGTGTGGACCATAGACATTTATATTGAATAAGTGGGCCTTGCCTGCCAGTGTCTTGATGATAAGGTGGGCAGCTTATTAAGAATGCAGGTTTCCAGTTTTCCTTTCTAAGCCAGTGGTTTTTAGCATGAAAGTGTCTTTTAAATAAGCACCTTCAGGTGAGTCTACCATAAGTGCTTTGTGGGTTCTTTGAAGATCTTCTGTATCAGAGAAAGTTGTATCCTTTCTCCCATGTTACTTTATGGAGTTTTAGAAACATTTTTAATCAAATTACTCAGCACATGTGTTTCCCTTTTAATTGAGTGCAATGCTAAAAGCATATGAAAGGTGGGAGGGAAGGCTTGTGGAGTGGGGAGGAAGGAGGGAACTATTGCTTTAGCTGACTCACAATTCATTTCCAGTAGCTCCACGATGCTTTCTGAGTTGCTGTCATTTAATTTTCAGGGTAAAGAAGTAGTACTTAGAATAAAAGCACAGTATTTTAATAGATGAAAATTGTATTCATTATCTCTGTCCACTTCTTTCACATCAAGAAGGACATAGTGTTAAAATAAATCTATATGTGGTTTAAACAGCCTTGTTGCTGTGAGTCTTCACCTAAACTAATCCTATGGCTTCTGATCATCTGCTTTGTTGAACTGTGTGTGGTGATATATTTTGTTGAATAGCTATTGTTCACTCACCACAAAGGTGCCCATTGCCAAAGCCTATGAACTGATATTCAACAATGGTAACTCATAGAACTATGTGAGTGCTTTCTAAATTGAAACAAGAACAAATAGAGATGTTCTATAATAAGCATGGACCACCATGGTCATTATGGACATCCCGTCTGAATGGAAATTTTTGCAGAATGATTACATTCACCTTCTTCAATATTGTGCATATTAGCTGTATTGGATGTTGTCGGGCAAATCTGAGTGTTTTTTGCCCCAAATATTTTCAAACTGCCAACATCACAACACAAAACAGCCTGTAATGGTATAGTATTGGTGTTCTGTCAATCCTGTTGACTGCTATTATTAATTGCATTCTATAATAATGAACATTTCTTTGGTGAAATAATAAAGGAATCTTTATTATGTTCCTAGCAGTTAGTTATCAGCTGTGATTTGCTAAGGCTTTCTGTTTTTCGTTTTCACAAATTAGTCTGTGGAAAAATTGAAATATAGAACTTCCTCACAGGTTTCATAATTTAAATGTAGTTTGTGAAAGAAAATCATTTTAAGGTTAATTTGGGTTTAGTTGAGTCTATTGCCACAAGTGCTGGAGGCTAGGTTGGGCAAGGCCCTTTATTTCACCCGAGTTTCCAGCAAAGCTCCAGTGAGCTTTAGAGAATAGCTTTCTGACTTTGACTTGTTTATGAATAATGTGCCAGAAGGATAAAGTAACCAAACAGCCATATCTTCCCACATCTAAACACTGCTGCTCTGGCTGCCCTTCTTCTTAATTCTCCCCTGTAACTGAAATAGCCTTGGGAAGAAAGCCCTCTTTAATGAATCAACTGAGGGGAGCTGACATGCCGATTGACCACAGCCTGTGTTTCAAGGCGCAGTGCGGCCTGATCCCAGGAGAGCAGACTGCTTTTTTATTACAGTGCTTTATTTATGCAGTCAGGAGTCACCTTATTCAATTTTAGAAATAAAGAAAATAAAGGATTGAATTTGGCAGTGTCGGGGGTCCAAAATGATTGAATAAAGGCAGCAAGTTGCACACGGGTCAGTTTCATTAACTAGTGGAAGCAAGAAAAGGGGTCTCTTTTGGAGTGGAGACCAGTGCATTCCTGAAGTTCAGCCACTCAGCAGAGCTGGCCCTGCCTGGGAGAACTTGGCAGAAGAATTCAGGTTCAAAAGTCACCGAGGGAGGTGAGCTTGGAGCAGAACCAGGGAGTTGTTCAGAAGATTGTTGTGGGAAAATTGGGGTGTTTTCCAGAGGCACAGGGGTGAAAAAATTCACCAGAGACAGAATGAGGGACAGAAAGGACAGATTTATTGAATAGCTTGCAAGGGAGCAGGGGGTGAGATGGGAGAGTTAGTCTTCGTGGAAAGAAGGGCTTGGGGTGCTCCTTTATAACCTGTTTTGTGGGCTCATTAGTAACTTGGGGATTGAGTCTTTGTGGTTTAGTTGCTGTTTGCTGGGACATCTTGTGCTTCGGCACAAGAGGGTCTGACCTGATTCTGTTTGCCATTTCCACATTCCTTGGAGTTCTCTATAGCCTCTTACTGGTCTTGTGGACCTACGGCCAGGTTCCCATGGCAACTCCATTGATTACCCTTTCTTATCTATTTTATGTCGCCCAGCATTATTTAGCTGAGCAAAGTGCAGAGACTAAATTTTATCTCTATTAAATGATACACTGACAAAGATGATCTGGATTTTTTGGCTAACCAGTTGCTGAAAGGGAGGGAGTGCTAGATCAAACGGTTAACTCCCACACTGGATTTTGTTTCTGTTCGGAATCAGGAGTAACTGACTAACTGCACCCTATAACCTGGAAAGTTGCAAAGTGAGCAGAAGGGAAGCTGGTGTGAGTGAGCACCTTATTCTTGCTTCAGTTTGCGTGCTTGTGCTGGTGCAATATGGGCTCACCTGGTGGTGCTGCTTCCCTGTTTGCTTGCCCATTGCAGGAAATGAGGAACCGGTCAGGCTATGAGGTCTGCAGAATGTGTTTCCATGTTTCAGGCTCCTCTTCAGCTTCCCTTCTGCCTTAATACCCTCTCACCTTCCTATCCCCACCAAAATACACAGGAATCTGACAACTTTGGGTTATAACTTTTTTTTTTAAGAGGCATGTATTATTTATTTTATTTGTTTGTTTGTTTGTTTGTTTGTTTATACATGCACTGGGTACAGTCAGAAGCGCGGGAGGGTGAGAGAATTCACCAGAGCTAGAGCGGGGAGCAGAGCAGGCAGAAGGACCGAAGTACACTGCTGAGGGGAGCAGCGGGCGGCAGGAGAGGTCTGCGCGCCATGTGGGACCCTCCACCGGTGGCTGGGAAGCAGCCGGGGATCGAACTTTTCTTTGCAAAGAGACCTGCCAAGATATTCATATTTGTCCCTGAAGGCAGAGAAAACAGGTTTTATTTGTAGAAGGTTGTCTAGGATCTGCTAAAGAATCAAAGCTTGCCTCACCCCCCCCTACCCTCTCCATTTCCTTGAGGGCTTAAAGCCTGCCTTTGTCAAAGATAATTAAGTCTCTTCCTTCCATACCATGCCTTTGTTGCTTGTAGATCAACAATAATACCTGTTGGAGAGGAAAGAAAGCTAGATTCTATGGGTATGATGAAAGCCCTAAACCAGTTCTTGTTAATTTTGCATTAATGCAGATATGCAGTTTATTCAGTACTTACCTTCTGAACAGCAACCAAGTTACATTAGCCCCACTTCTAACACATACAGTTTGCTTCAAGGCAAAGAATGTAAAATGACAGATACAAACCTTAAGTACCATCCAGGACTTTAGAAGTGGCCCATATACCTTGAGAGGGTCTGAAACTTCACCTTCATTGGCTTCCTGGTAAATCTGCTTAGAGTCCAGTCCAGGTGATTCTTGGAATCCCAGCAACTACAGAAAATTGTATTCACTGTGAATGGGGTGGGAGTGGGACCTGTGATCATCGCTCAGTCTAGAAAGAGCTCTTTCCTGTGGTGGAGCTTTAACTCTATACAAGATTTGAGATAAAAGAGTCAGTGGGGGCTTGTGTGCCACCACGCTGGTTGCAATGTGTTTTCAAGCCTCTGCTTAAATTTAGGATCTCTCCATTAGAGTAGAAATTAAAATGTGTTCATTTCAGGTGGCTGCTGATACAGGGAATGTGCAGGTGCATTTGGATACAGTTATGATATGAATAGAAATGCAAATCCAATGAATACACGTATCAGGGCACATCATGGTCCTTCCTTGAAGCTCTAGGATTAATTATATAGCTTATGAAATGATCTAAAATGAAAAATGAAAGTGTGAGGTGGGTTATTTTTATGAGAGTAGAAACAATGGCAGTGGAGATATTGCAAGCAGCTCCTGATTCCCCTGATTATCTGTGAGCAGATTACATGTTTTACCATTCTATGCAAGTCAAAGTAAATTAACAAAATATAGAAATGGTTGAATATACTTATAGGAAAATTAATGGCACAGTTACAATTGCCTATAGAAACAGTGATTTCTTTATTGGTGATTACTTAATACTTATAAAGTAGATAATTCATAACCTGTTCACTCAACTGTCAAACCACTCAGATCCAGGTAGTCAAGAGTATATCTGAGAACTTGGTGTGAATTGGGCTTTGACCCATTTTAAAAAAACTAATACCTGGTCCCATCCCCAGAGATTCTGACTTCATTGGACTGAGTTCATCCTGGCCGTCAGGGCTTTTTAAAGTTCCCCAGGCGATTCTAATGTGGAGCCAAGGTGGGGGACCACTGGACTGGATGGAGGTATTTGCTTCTTTGGTTGCAGCATTTGCAAGTTAATTCCTTAAAGTTCTGACCCTTATCCCCTCTTCCAAGAGGAGGCTGGAGAGGAAGATATGCCCTTCCCCAGGGGTACTTAAGGGTCATTAAGTCGCTGGTTTTTATCCCTGGGGAGTAGATCTTTGTCATGGTGAAGGTTCTGGGGATATTTTACAGCATTGGTACTCTTCCCCTTCCCCTGCAAGCTTCATGAAGAGATCTTTTGCTGTCTTTCCTGTGAGAACCTGGTATGGCTGCTAGGTAAAGCTCAAAGGGTATGGTGCCACCTAAGAATGCGGCCCTAGGGAATTTTCTGCTGTCACACTAGTCCACACACAGCCTCCAGCAATTTATCAGATTATCCATTTAAGTGTTGTTAACAGTTTATGACTCCAGTGACACTTGCTCCTGGTAAGCAGATCTCAGACGTCCCTTCAGATGCACGGGATTTGCCAGATTTTGGTTGTTTACCCTGCAACCTCAATATTCATATCTGTTCAAGAAAAGAAATTGATTTTCAATTGGTCCAACTTTTTCATGTATCAACTTCCAAGTTCTTTACCAGATGTCACAGCTGAAACTGAAAGTCTTCCTTGGTGGGATTTTTATATTGACTCTATATGTAAATTTGGGGGAGAATTATCTATCTAAACAATATTTAGCCTTTCATTAAATGAGATTAGAATGTCTCTTTGTTTATTTAGAACCATTCTCATTTCTTTCAGTGATGTTTCTTATTTTCAGCATGTAAGTCTTCCATTTGTTTTATTTCATTTATTGCTAAGTATCTTTTTGTTTGTCAGTTTTTCCCCCTTAAGGGAGTTATTCTAGTTTGGGATTTTCTATTGGCATTTTCTATTTGGCATTTCCGTTTTCTATTTGGCATTTTCTATTGTTTATTTTCAAAATATATGAAAACCATTTTTTTCATTATTTTAGCAAAGATAACTATCTCAAGCTTTGGGGTAGGCTATATCTAATCTGTATTTTTAAATAAAATATATCACTATTATTAATGAAAAAATAAGAGCTCTGGCAAACAAAAATTAACAAAGATTCCAAGTCTTATTTTTTGAACGCACATACATATTGCTTGGAATTTGGATTTTGGGACTGAAAAGCTACATCTTTAACTGAATTGAGTGAAAAGCTACATCTTTAGCAGGTGTGAGCCCTGCAAAGCAGTGCAGGATGCTCTGTCAGGTGATCGTTGCATTCTTTGCCTGGAAAGATGTCACACGGCTGGCTAGATCCCATGGCACGTCTTCTCTGCTCATCTTCTCTGCCTTTGATATGCCTTCTGAACAGACTCAGATTCTTGTTCCAGCTGCTGTGTGCACCCTTTTTCCCAACCATGTTGTACTGTACCTTCTCTTTCTTTGTGTTCCCCTTTCTCGGCTCTATTACCCTTTCTCCTTGGCAAAAGTGCAATACAGTTGATTGTGCTTCTTCATTTTCTTTGATTCATTCCATTGCTTAACTGTGAGTTGATTGCATGACAGTTTCATCCATTTCTGGGCCAGGCAGGTAACTGAAAGGGAGGATGGAGAACCGAAACTATGTGTAAGGGCACAGTCTCTGATCAGGCTCCCCCGGATTTTGTCATGACAGAATACAGACTGGGGCTTTTTGATCTTTTTTCTTCCTTTTTTTTCTTCTTTAAAGGAAACCCAGGAATCTGGATATTTAAATGAAATCTTGGCTTTAATAGAAATGAATTTGTATTCTTTTAATTCTAAGGCACACCTCAATAATAGCAATGGGCTCCTGAGTCTTCTCAGTGTCTACACCCCTACTATTTCCTATTCCTTTGGCTGAGCTGTGTACAGAAGTCCATCCCCTTTCATCCACTGTGGCTTGAGAAATTTTGCTTTCAGGGGTAATCTTTTTTTTTCAGTTTTATGTTTTTATTAACACATTACATGTGTACCCAAACTGTATGTACATTTTCTCCTCGGTGCAACCTGGCGTTAGGATTGGTGATTCGGACAGCCAACTGCCCCACTCTTTCCACAATGGCTTTGTGGTTCTTGGAGGAGACAGTCTGAGCTATCTCAGCACAGTAAAATTTGTTGCCCATCAGTAGCAGCTCCAGCTCCTTGACAGGCACCACGAACTTCCAGAATCTCTGTTGAGCATCAAGATCTGGCCCTTGAGCCTTGTGTGCACCCTGTTATCAATGCTTAGAGGTTCCCACCAGTTACACTTAATTTTGACATATCAGTCTGAGAAGTGCCAGATGAACTTCTGTGACTTCTTTTTGAGGATCTAGGACTTGCTGAAAGATCTGAGGGCAACCATGATGCTGAATGAGTGATGTATAATCAGAGGGTAACCTCATCTTAAAATCTTGAAGATTACTCATTGTCACCTCCTCTTCACATCAGTGGGAACCATCTTTCTTCAACTTATTTTGTAGATTCTGGAGCAAGTGTGGGACCCAGAGACCCAGAGTAGAGAAGGGAATAGCATAGGTTCTTGCAGTTACTGAGAATTAAGCTCGGATCTGTCAATTACTAAACTTCTGTTTTTTTTTGCTTTGATATTACCTCAATCCCTTGTTCAAAAAGAACAAGATCTTAGGAAACTTAAATTGCTTACTTGTTACCAAGTCTTGATTCTGTCATAGCACGCCTTTCTTTCCATCTTCCTCCCAACTCTGTGTCCACCTGGCCCTCACCTGAGAGAGACAATAGCATGGTAACTCCAGAGAGATGAGCTTAGGTGAAATTCGTTATCTGTGGATAGATTCTTACTTGACTAACAGTTGGCATTGATTTATTTCATAGAATTACAGAAATGAGGACTTTGTTACAATGTTATAGTCTTGTCAGAAGCATTTATTTCTATATTCAGAACTGGATTAAATTTGCGGTAATATTCATCACCATGAATAAAGTTAATATCATGTTTATATCCTGCTGTCTGTAGTCTCTTACAGAATTTCTGAAAGCACTTAGCACAATTTAAATAGCTTGTCTATTTATTGAGTGAACTGATAGACAGAATATGGACTTTATTCAATGTCTGTGTAACCAGCTAGATTGTAACTTCAGATAGAAATCATAAATTGATTTTCCACTTCAAATTCAGAAGCTTGATATCATATAAATGCTTTCCTGCAGTGATTCTCAATGGGGAGTGAGGAACATGGAATAAGAATAGCCAGGGGTTCTTCAAAGAACCCCTCTTCCTCTGGGGACTCTGAGCAGCCTGCTCCCCCAAGCAGGTATGTCCAAAGATAGATGTTATTCATGGAAATATGCAGCATTTGTGAGTGGTGTGAAAACAAAAATAAGACTAAGAATCAATGATACCCATGGAAAGACTCTTCACTTTCTCAATCTAATTCTTGGTTTCCTATTTCCTGTTAGTCAGGAAGTAGCATATAATAGGCTATCCCTCTAACCCATGTCAGCAGTGGCATTTTGAAGTCTAAGGTCAAAATGTTGGTTCTATGCAGTGTTTCTTGTCTAGGGCCCTCACATCATTTCATTTGCTGTCTTATTTCTTATTCTTCCCTTTCCATGTGTCCTGTTGCCTCCCCCACCGCCCCAATTTTCCCCCTCATCTTTTCTAATTTTGTAATTATTTTGTAAAGTCCTCCTGCCAGAACTGGCTGCATACTTTGTAGGACCCAATGCAATGAAAACATGTAGGCCCTCTTATTGACAATATTTTAACAACTTTAGGATAATGAGCCTTCTAAGGGTGGAGTCCCCAGAGGCCATATCCTGAGCACAACTTGAAGTCAGCCCTGCCTCCTCCAGCTTAGTCCAGAGCCCAGGAGTTTCCTAATGCTGCCCTCTGGGTCAGGTAATAAGTTGTGCTCAGGATACGTCTTTCAGTGTGTTTCTAGGATCATCTCCTGGTTCTGTAGAACTTTTCCATGATGAAAAATACACTAATATAAGGCTGGCCCCCTTATTTTAAAAATGAGAAGTCTCAGGCTGGTGGAGACTAATTAGAAAAATGTGGTATACATACATACAATGGAATATTACCCAGCAATCAAAAAAAATAAACTCATGCGCCCCATTCACAGCAACATGGATATAGCTGGACGAGATTATGCTCAGTAAAATAAGCCAGAAAGAAAAAGAAAAATACTGGATATAGACGAAAATATATTCTGGTTTCTTAGTCTGTTTGGTGATATAAATATTTATAATAAATGTAGTAAGGGAAATAAAACAATAGGCATATCAACCCTACAACAAACTGAAAATGAGGATTCTGGAAAGTTAGAAATAGTAGATAGTCCTAACAATATGTAATGAAAAGTAAAATTTCTCTGTGAATTTTCTTTTGGGAGATATAAACAATGATATGCTGTGACTT
Organism: Talpa europaea; assembly: GCF_964194135.1. Lineage (NCBI taxonomy): Eukaryota > Metazoa > Chordata > Mammalia > Eulipotyphla > Talpidae > Talpa > Talpa europaea. The sequence continues at coordinate 44,623,484 of NC_140071.1, read as the reverse complement.
TATAACATTGCATCAGCTTCATAATAATTTAGAAAGGAGGAGACAAGCTTCATGAGAAACTCTGAGCCAGGCACCCAGCTCAGCCATTTCACAGTGAATTGTGAGATAATAAATTTTGTTTCAAATCTCGAAGTTTTAGGGATTTTTCATGTTAATAGTAGATAGCTACTGCAGGGCGTATGATGGTAACCAGCCAAACTTCGCCAAATCATGCGTAATCAAATTGAATTTAAGGAACATATTTTCATTTTGCAAAGAAGGTATCTGTGCTGTTCTCTCTGGGACAGAACACCCTGGATTTATTCCCCACCAAACATTTTGAAATCGAGGGAATATACTAAAATTAACATTTAACTTACATCTACTTTATATTTCAAGATCTCTGAACAGTTTTTCTCTTCTCCTTTTAGCTGTAGTGCTTGCTCTGAATTGAATAGACCAAATTTTCTGCTGCTGGAGAGCTGAGAGCAGTTTGATTTTAACACAACTGTTGCTTAGCAATAGGAAGGACTTAATGACTCTACTCTCTTCTGCAAACTGAGAGAAGCCTTGCTGTGTAGCTATTGTCTGTCTGCAATGCTAAATTTGAAATTGTAATTATCATTTGAAGATAAAATCAATGCTGGCCTATATGACACATTATGCTTTAGCCTGGCATCTCAGCAGGCCAGGGGTTTGGACTGCCCCAGTTTGAGGCACCTTTATAGAAAAGCTGGTCTCTTGGAATTACAGGGAATTTAAAAGTCTGTGACAAAGCTCTGAAGATGCTAGTAAGTCCCTTACTGGTTGGTGGTTTGTATTCCCTGTATAGTGACTTTGTGATTCTGGGACCAAATACTTGGCTCTTGAGATGCTGTGATTAGAAACTGGGCCAACAGTGATAGTGGGGAAGAGTAGGGATTCCAAAGAAGTTTTAGGCAGTGGGAGAAGTAGGCAGTCTAATTGCTGCTGACCTCATTACCCTGCTGTGTTGGAAAGACTTCCAGAAATGTCAGTCACTTTAAAAGTTTAAACACAGGTCTAAATCCTACTGTTCTTCAGAGAGGTTGGCATTGACATCAGAAATCTCTACCTGAATTAAAAGTATTATTCTTTATCCTTGGATTAAATGATGCATAGGTTTATTTGATGTTGTTTAATTTTTAATTAGCCATATAGGTCTTTCCATGAAGACCCACTGCTTTATCAGGTAGTGTAAAAAGATGAAAATGACATAGGAGACATTGCCTGTCCTCTTTCTGAATTGACATTCCAGTTAAGGAGATTAGATGAACAAGCATAACATAGATCTTGAAGTATTAAGATGTAAACTCCAGGATATTGATAATAATCAGTATAATTACCAGCCATGTTGTTAAACTCTGGAATTGAAGACCAAGGAAAAATGTCACATTAGCAAAGTAACAAGGCTTCAGTGCATGACCCTGAATGAAAAGGTTAATATAGTTTCAGAGTATTCACACACTCTTCAATTATTCAGTTTTCCTTGGCAGCAGATCTTTTGTTGGTGTTTAGAGATTTTTTTTCCTCCTCTGGATCTACAAGTTATTCTTTATGGGTGCACACTTCCTGGTCTATGTAGTAACCTTAGGTATTAGAGTAAATGGAAGCAGCATCTGTTATACTTGATTAAATTAATATTGCCAAGATTTCTACACGTATGTAATAATGAGAAGTGATGGAAGACTTACACAGTGATCCTGTACATAATTCAGAACCAATTCAAAATGGGAGAGCATCTTTGAATAAAACCATCCAGCTAATAATTTCACATTGCCAGAGTTCTACTCATTCCTGTGGACTGTGCATAAAAAGTCACAGTCCTCCTTAGAGGCACCCAAATGCAAGCTTTGCAAAGGCGAGCACCTCCTGCCTCTATCTTACCAACCTTCCTCACTGCATTTAAATCTTTGTAACTGATGCTTTTTCCTTAATCCTGTAGTAGTGCTATGGAATTTTCAAGACCTGATCCTATACTTTTTGTTTTATATAATGCCTTACAATTCCATAGTCCTTTAATACAGAATGGTCCATGTGTCTGTCACAATAAGCCTAGGAACTGGAATGCCAGCTATTATCTTATTCCTCTAATGTACCAATATAAAAAAGCCGACTCAGTGAGATATAGCTAATTGCTTAAGGGCCTTATAAATTGAAAATATAGGACCTGATTCTGCATATTGGTACTTCTGTCCATTTCTATCTATTAAGCTAGGTAACCTTCCTATTAAATCAGTGGTATTTCAGGGCTATCTACTTCTGAAAAATTGACTGATATGTAATTAATTGGTTCAGTTAATTAATTGGTCTAAAGTGGTTTTAATTATCAATCATATTTAACTATGGCTCTCAGCTTCCTTCTCTCTCAGATTCAGTCCCCTCCTGTGCATAAGGACGTTTCAAGGAGTGTATTTTATTCCTGGTTTTCCTTTTTTGTTTTGTATTTTGCATTTAATTTCTCACAAGACATATTTAGGAATTTAAACATATTTCTTTGTTCTCCTAAACATTTCTTCAGATCAACATGTAATAGCGTCACTATGGCAAATAGAAGAAATCCCTGAACTCACAAACCAGATTTTGTTTTGTCATTTACTTTGTATTTTCTTTGTCATTATAAAATCTACTTACCATATGTTTCTTTGGAATACCTTCTGCTCATTTAACTACTTATAATGGAGTCTTAGAGACAGAAGTCTCTAATTCTCAAAGATTAACTGCCCTGTCATATAAAAAAAATTAAACATTTTTATTGAGATACATTTACTACATCATACAACTCACTCATTTATAGCATACATTCAGTGGCTTTTAGTATTGCATTGACATCTTTGGGAATTTCAGTTGTAGTTTTGAAAACTCATTCTGCCCACTGTGGAAAACAGTTCAGTTGGGATGGATGACAAACTCAGGGTGTCTGGTCTTGTCTTGGCACTATGGGTGAGTGGAGGATGCAGTTGACGAGCTCCCTTACCTTCTTGGGAATTACAGTTCTCAGGATTTGAGCTTCTGTTCTTAACAGTGAGAGTGGGAAAGAAATTGTGTGCTCCTTCTTGAAGACAGTGTTTGTTGGGAAAGTGATCTTCGGTTGCTAATGTCTGGTGATATAGCCGTGGGAGGAAGTTATTCAGGGAGCAGACTCCATATGTGAACTGGAGAGATGGGCTATTGGTGAGGACAGTTAAGAACCGATCTCAAGGTATCAGGACTGAAGAATGGCCAGAGAGTGAATTTGGGTGTTACATAAACCTGCATTTGAATTTGGCCATTTGTCCAGTTATGTGATCTGGGGAAGTCTCTGTAATTCTAATTTTTCTCAGCTTTAAAGTAAGGATAATGATTATACCTAAATCATGGATTTGTCATGAGGATTAAATAAGATGATCTATGTGCCATTCTTAGCTCCAAAATTGAAACTGATTAAGTGCTTAACGACTATTTCCTGCTGTTATTAGTTATTGTTTCCTGCTTATGATTTATAAGTTTCTTAAAAACAGGACTGTTGTGTTCTCCATTAGATCTCTGGCCCTTATCATCATGATAAACCAGAGTGTTGAACTGAAATGAATGCATCCTCTAGTTACCCATTTATTTCCTCTATCACTTCCTGCCTCACTTATGTCCACTTGTATGTGTACACACATGCATACACACATACACATGCATGTGTGCACCCTACCCCCTACTGTTACAAGGACAAGAATTAGTAAATTAATTGCAAACAAGTTTGTGTGCCATCCCGTGATCATCTGATGAAAGGAGTATAACTTCTGGGAACATTCAAGAGATCAAGAAATAACTCTGTTAAATGAATCTATGCTATAGGATGGTACTCACCATAGCAGACTCTAATACATGATAGGTAACTGGGGAGAGAAGAGGTGAAAGGCTCTCAGTGTGTTTTTGTAGTAGGAATGGATGAAAAAGCTTAGGTTTTGCTCTGGATTGTTCTGGAAGGAGAAAGAGCCTGAGAAATGTTAATGTAGACACTGTTGATGAACTATATTTAGGACATAGTGAAAAAGAGAGAAACAATACAATTAAATTGTGAAATGGATTAAGTCCCTTTTCTTGGTGCCCAGGGAATATCTGTGGTTGTTTCCTGCCCATAGACTTTCCTTCTTTTTGGTTGACCTGCAACAAAAAGAGATGGCTCTTTGGGTATCAAGAATTCTGGGTATAAAGGCAGGAAGGCTGAGATCAAGGAAATCTCCAAAAACTACTGAATAGCTTCCTAAAGCTTTATTTCACCTGTTATCTTCAGTTTTTGTATTTTCTCATGTTAGGGTTCATTGTGACTTCCCTTGACACTGCCCCACATATGCTGGTGTATCACAGTTGCTAGGACTGACATTCCTACAGATGATTTTCATAGCCACTATATTGGACCATATCCAGGTTTTGATTCAGCCATAATGGCAAAGTGATCTTACAGATGCTCCAGAGTAGTTTCCAATGTAGGCCAGTTCAGTTTTTGATTTTTTCCGATCCTCATCAAGTTTTATGCATAATGATTATGACACGTCATTCATTTATGATGAATTACTGGATATAAGGGATTTTTCTATAGCCTGAAGTATCTTCTTTAGAATACTAAATCTATGGAACAAAGGAATATTTTTATCAAATTCAAGTAAAGATTATGAATACTTTGGACAGTTATTACTAAAAATTTGAAGCTGTTGCTAAAGTTTGAAATATATCAAAAAGAAAACAGGATATCCAAATTTAGTTTATCCTTTTTTCCCTTCCAGGCTTTTAGGAGATGTATAACTGCCTTCCCACTGGAAATCTATCAGACTGAGAAATGGGGTGACTTTACTCCAGATGAAAATTTCGTGATTTATTATTTGTCAGAATGATAAGTGTTTAATGATAAGTGTTTAATGATAAGTTTAAGTGTTTAAGTGTTTAATGATAGTGTTTATGTTTCTAAAGGCATCAACAAAATTGATAAATTCTATACTGATCAATAAAAGGGAGGATACTACTAAAATAGCAGGATTAAAATCAATCCTACAGAAATTAAAATAATCATAAGGAAATATAATCAAGTTTTAGTCAACACTTAAGATGAAATAGATACATTTCTTATAAACACAAATGACTAGAAACAAAATAGAGTATCGTATAGAACTGAAAATTAGTTTTTCTGATGACAAATTGGTCATACTAAAAGAAAGAGAGCCAGGGGTGGCTGGTGTGGTAGTCTCCTGATTTGGTTTCATATCCTTCATCAAAGAGCATTTCCAAGGTGTGATCTTGAAAGAAAATAGCCTTTTCTCTGAGTTTATGATGCAAAATAAATCCTAATGAATGACTTCACTGCATAATTGATATGCTATTAAATCTTCACCTTTAAACCTCAGCATAAGAGCCAGCCCTTAGAATCTCAAAAGTTAGAGGCAAAACTTTCAAGAGGATTTGCTATGTGACAGACATCGAGATTTTATAATTTGCTGAGCCCAATGAGCTTTATTATATAGGTGGAGAGGATATCTTGGACAAAATATAAATATTGTTTTGTCCCTATTGTAGCTTTTCTTTGTCTTATATACAAAGATTCCCATGTGTGAATTTTTAGTGCTCAAATGATTTGCTATCTTATCTAATCCTTGTAATGAAGCTATTCCCATAAGATTTATTGGCATCAACGAACTTATTGCTGTGTGTTAGTCCAATATGCATTTTCACCTTCTGTTTGAATTCTTTCATTTTGCCAGTCATCTCTTTTTCTGAATCTAGAACCATCCTTTGCAATGGTTGGATTTCATTTAAATAAGAAATCAGTTCTGCCAGGCAGATGCAAGGATAGGCTTTGAAAACTCTCACAGGCTGTCATCTAAGGATGTCATCTCAGGAGTGCACAATTCACCAAGGACTGTTCTCAAGTTAAGAGAGAAGCTTTTTGTGTCTTTTTGTTGTTGTTGTTCAGTAGAAATTATGCAGGGTGTTAAAGGCAATACTGCAGTCCCCACCCCTCTCCCCCGGGTGGTACCTCTGAAGGGCAAAGTGCTATGTTCCCTGAATTCCAAGACTTGTTCTGCCCTCTCCCCATCAACTAACTCTGACATCAGATGGGAACGGCAGCTAGCTCCTAGTTTTTACTGCAAATACCATGTGTCATGAGCTAATTCCTGGATGTTTGTTCTTGGACACTTGCTGTATATTATCAGTGTTTGGTGGTGGGAAACAGATTAGCTATTTTCTATGGGAAAAGGTTTATTTTAGGGAACTGGGTACACAGGAAGGACTGAAAGAGTAGACTCAGGCTGGCCTTCCAGCAATCATTTCTGGGACATGTTGTAGAACTTACAATACCAGGGAGTGAGTTGAGGGGTGTAGGGAAGGGGCTGCCTCTGCTGTCCATGGAAGGTGGGCATGCTGGAAATGTTGACCTAAAAGCCATCGACTTCACTGCCTCAGCAATCAGGTAATCACTGTGCCACAGAGGCTGCCTCTGTGGGCTGCAGCATTGCAGAGCTGTTGCAGAGGAGTCCTGGCCTCCATGGCCATGCCTGTCAGCAGAAATGATTGCTGCAGAGGAAAGTAGCCTCCATCTCATGTCTACCTCTGAGACCTGGAGCAGACACTCTAATTTGCATTCAGAATCTGAGCTGCAGGAGAGACTGAGAAATACAATTTTTAGCATTTGAGCCTTGAGACCCACTGCACAGAAAGGAGTTTTTCTTCCTCTTAGCCTTTTACATGATATCAGTTATGCTTATAAAAGAACATGTTTATAAATGTTCTATAAAAGCGATTCTTTAACCATCTTACAGCAAATGCAGATGTGAATATATTGGAAGAATGTGCAACAATGAGATAGTCAAGTAGACAAGTAAGACATTCTAACAAATTTAAATGCACCTTTATTGAGGAGACCTTCAGGCTCAAGGGACTGGGGTCAGAATGGGGGGGCTGAAATTGTATGGGGAATATAAAAATAAAATTTATTATTAACTAAAAAACCCAAAAAAAACAAAAAACAAAAAAAAAAACAACTATATTCAGGCAAAGCAGAGTCTGTGCAATCTGTGGTCTAGCTACAAAAGAAACATGCAATTAGAGGGTTCCTGTGGGATACCAGTTTATGTGCATACGAGTGTACGTCAAATCCTGTACTTAGAATAAATGGTCCCTTTATCCCCCCCAATCTGGAGAAAATACAGATGTGATGTGTACTTCTGCAGGAGATGCTGTATAATCAGAAAGGTCGACGGACTGCACTAGGAGGTGTTTGTTCATTTAATAATACTTGTAAGATAGGAAAATTCGAACCTATGACTGCTGCAGTGTCATCTGTAGTTGATGGAAGTGGTGTCAGATGACAGTGTGCCATGCAAAGCTCTGCTGCCCCATGAGATCATCATGGTGGTTAAATGAGTTAATGTATGCAAAGTGCTTAGAATGGTGCCTGGAATATAATAAACACATAGGAATAATTGATATTATTATTACCACTACTATTTGCTGCAGAATGGGAATAACTCTGACTTAAAAGATTGTTTTACAATTTAAATGAGTTTAGTTCCTGGCATAAGTAAGCACTGAATTATTATCTACAGACTGATAATGATCATAATGCTTTAACTTTTCAAATGATGCTTTCACTGTAGTCTTTCCCAAGAATTTAATCCCAAAGATCTACCTCTGACAAGTAAAACAGTGTTACTGGCGTGAGTTTGAGAGAACACAAGGGCCAATTTCATTTCTTCAAAATGGGACATTTTTCTCAGAAATGTGCACATTTATTCCATGGGTTTAATGTACTTTACAAAAGTTTACTTTTGGAAAGTTATTTTTCTAAGCAAAATGACTTTGACCACATTTATTCACTATGTAAATTAAGATCTCTCCCTTTAAAATTGGACCAAGAGTGATAAAAAAATAGGTTTGCCTGCTTAAAGTTTATAATTTAATATTGTTCATTAATTCATATTTATGTTAACCAAATAGTTTTATTTGATTTGGTAGAAAATATTTTTTGACAAGTATCTAGTAGACTATTGAATCATTTCTAGACTGTTGAATCATTTCTTGGGAGGTTAATAGAAAATTCTTTAAGAATTTGTGGTTTTAAGAAAGGATTTTCTCTAGCATGATGAATAGCATCAAGTAACACAGACTTAAGGAATAGGATTCTTGAGGAGCTTCTGGTACCTTCTGGCAGCTATAACTTTGCTAGTTTGATCAGTAAAGTATGAATTCTAACGGGAAGAATGATGAACTTTCTGTATGGGAATTAAAATCCATGCAGATGAGGTGAGAGTGTCTGGGTAGGGCAAGGAGGAACTTTGGAGCTTCCAAACAACTTTAAGAATTTTTGTGGTCTATGTTGAAAGTTGTCAACATTGAGCAATGAGCAACCAACTTCCATTGAAATGATATAAATAGACTTTAGCTTAAACACTCTGCTGAAACATGAAAGAGGGGAGGCTAATCCCCTGCCAGGATGCAGGGAACCCTAAGGATGGAACCCAGTGACACCCTGTCCTCCTGAAGGTGACATTTTCCTGACACTGAATGTTTCACAACTGTGTGCAAGCCTTCCTTCTGAGTCCTCAGTTGCTAAACTGAAAGTACTTTATGATACCTCAAGTCTTGTGGTTATGGTCCCTGGGGAGGATGGGATGGAATGGGAGGAGAAGTGTGGTAAATTCCAAGGCAGGGAGTTTCAGGAACATCCTGACTCAGGAAATACCAAGGTCTTTCAATAAATGGAACCAGTTTGTGTTAGTGTATTTATTCACCAGTGATAAAGTGGATAAAAGAGCTTGGATTTAAAAAAAGTATAAGCAATTGAACAGATGAGCACCCACTCCTTGTAAGGTTTTTTGTGTGAAGGAAGACATAAATGCAACCCTGTGTCCCAGGTTGCTAGCATGGGGCCTCAAAGTGGCATCTAATTTCTTCTTTCCTGCTTTGCATCCAATAGGGATCATCATTGGAAAGCCCCTCTTTCAAAGAATTTCTTGGGAATATTTCCCAGAAATTTCCAGTGCTGATTTTCCCTGCCTTTGCTTGCCCACTGGTGCTCCCTAAGCTAGATGTTTTGTCTTAACTAAGCAAAGCCTCACCTTCTGGTGCTAGGTGCCTCTGCTGCTGAGATGGAAGCTTTGGCTGATCCTCTAAACCCCACTCATTATTGCTACTACTGGGACTGGGCAGATCTCTGCTAGCTGCCTAGACCATCTTCCCTAAGCCCTGGGACTTATTCCAGGTCAGCAGGTCAGCTTCCTGTATCCTTCTGGTGACTTGACTCTTAGGAATCCCCATCATCCTTTCCTATAGTCTGGCCTGGTTCTGTCTATTTCAAATGGATCCACTTGGTGCATCTCAGTGTCACTGAGCCCCAAAGAAAAGAGATGAGGTTGTGGTTTATTTCTACTCGGGAGCCTGAGGTGAAATCATGGGTCAGTCAGATATATGGAATTAATGTTGCCTGAGTTTCCCAAGAAACAACCAAGACTTAAAGCACAAGTGGATTATTAGAGCAAGGGTAACATTTTATTCCTCTTTCTGAAAGCCCTTGTGTGCTCTTTTACAAATACACAACCTCTTTGGGACATGTGAGGGAATGGCAGCATTGAGGAAAGACCTTGTTGGTAGTGGGGAGGTTCCTGGGGTTATGGAGGTGCTAGTGGAAAGATGGGGCCAGCGGTGGGTAGCAGGTCATTGACTATGCCAGGGAAGGGAAGGTGTCAGGAATACAGTGGGAGACCTGAGCTCTGTCCAAGGAGATACTGAGGCAGGAACTTTAGAGTCATCTTGACGCATTCCTCGTCTTACCAAAGAGGAAATGGAGATCCTTAGATATTAAGTGACTTTTCCAAGGCACTCAGTGAGATAAGCCCATTAAAAATCCCCAGTGCATTTTTCCTTTCTTCACATCTTACCGCTCTTTACAGGGGTGAAGGCAGAGAGTAAGGATGGAATTGCAGAGAATTTGAAAGAAAAGGAAGTTAGGGTGTCTTTTGATCTCCCACATGAGGTGACTGCAATCTTCACGTCACAGGTGGTGAGGTGTGCCGAGAGTGGAAGAGCAGGAGGACCCCAGCACTGCTGTCACTATTGCGAGTCAGTTTATGTCACCCTCAATGGCTAAGATGTTGGATCCACATGAGAGTCCTGAGTAGCAAACCATCCATCAGACAGCATTGCTAAACTAATTCATCAGAGTAGAATTATATAGCGAGCTGCTCAGAATCTGTCTGAAATCCTGGGAGGACCTTTAAACTGCACAGTTCAGTACACAATCAGATGACAGTGATATTCTCCTCCCTGTGTTTTCTTTAAGTTTCAAAGCAGGCACAGAATTTAAAATGAAAGGCCACAAGAGCAGCTGCAGGCATGAATGCCTGCATTCTGACCCCTCTGCCCTCTGCGGCTGCCTCCAGGCATGAGGAAAAGCAGAAGCCTCGCCTGACAAGTTCTGATGGTGTGATCAAAGACATGGAGTAGGGAGCAAGGGAACATAACTGAACATTGTGGGAATCACATGGACTCGGTCTTCAGACAGAGTGGAGACTTCTCTGGAGAGAATCCCAGAGCTGTGCTGCCTGGATTCACTATATGACTTCAGATCTCAACTGGGAATTCAGGTGCTGACTTGGGCAGCAGACACTCAATTGAAACGATACAGAGATTAGCATGGCCCCTGCACAAGAAAGACTTGCAGATGAGTGATGCATTCTCTATTTGTACACGTTATTGTTAAATATTACACAGTACAAATATTCTTTTCTGAACACCAACATTCTGCACCACCACAAATTTGAGTAAACCACTTTACTAATACGTCAGGATGAGTATTTCCTGTCTTTCTTTAGATTGCCATGCCCCTCTCCCTACTTGGATGATGATGATCTTGTCTCCTATTCAAAGTAAAAACAGACACAAGTGGTCAAGGGTGACCTTTTTCCTCCACTAATTTCATCAGCCCACTGAGCTTGGACTCATCTTCTGCCTTCTCCCCGTGGAATAATCATTCCTGTACTGTTCTTGGGTCAACCCTCCCCCTTTGCACCTTCCCATCTTTCTCATCTCCTGGAGAACTTTTCTCATGCAGTTACTCTTCCCTCCCTTATCATGGTCATCAGTTTCTCCCTCTAGTCTGATCCCCATCAGCATACCAACATGTCATTGCATCACCCATTTCACCAGCTACTATCCTTTTCTCTGTTTTCAAAGCAACATGAAAGAAAAATTAATTGAAATAATTACCATACTTAATGTCTCTACTTCATCATCTCTGTTTTCCTCAACTATTCCCTGGACTTTCACTCTGAAATGACTCTTACCCAGTCACTACATCTTGCCGAAGCCAAAGCCCTCATCTTAATCAACCTCTCAGCAGCATTTGACACACCTGATCACTCCCTCCTTGTCCTACCACCTTTTCCTTTTTGGCTCCATGAACCCACCCATGCCTGGTTTTTCTTTTATCTTCCTCTCCTCTCCTTTTGGATCTTCTTTGCGTGCACTTCCTTTATCAAATCTTCAAAAGATGCTGCCTGATCTTATTCCCAGTCTATACTCTCTACTTAAGTGAGCTCCCCCGTCTTATGATGTTGAGTCCTATTTAAATGCTTGAAGCTCTCAAATTTACATTTCTAGTCTGCGCTTTTCTACTTGAATTTCAGTAGAGTGTTATGTTAAATAGCCCCATTGATATCACCACTAAGATGTATGAAAGAGACCTCTTTCAGTTTAAATCCAAACTCTTGATTTTCTCCCAAAATCTACCCCTTCCCATTTCAGGAAATAACATCACCATCTATCTATTTGTTGGGCCTCAAACAGTGAAGGTATTCTTGATTCTTCTCTTTCTCTCCGTCCTAATATTAACTTTCATGGACTGCCTCAATTAATAAATTGCCTCAAATTAGGTGACTACAAATAGCATAAATGTATTGCTTCACAGTTCTAGAAACTAGAAATCTGAAATCAAGATGGCAGCAGGGCCATATCCACTGAAGACCCTAGGGAAAGAGTTGACCTTACCTCTTCCAGTTTCTGGTGATTGCTGGCAATCCTTGGTATTCCTTGGCTTATGTCATCATAATTCCACCGACATTATCACATGGCCTTCCCTCTGAGTATGTGTCTAAAAATCTTTCTTATACCCATGCAAGTCATTGGATTGAGGGACCACACTAGTGCAGTTTGACATCTTAACCTGATTACATCCCAACGTCCCTATTTTCAAATAAAATGACATTCACAGATTCTGAGTGGACATAAATTTTGAGAGAACAGTACAGACCTCACTTTTTATCTATCAGCAAACTTTCACCTCTTCATCTCCAACAATTCTTAGCATCCTAGCCACAACCTTTGTCCAAATCTGCATCACCTGGATTACTACCTCCTACCTGGGCTCTCTCACTCTACCCTCACCTGCTGCAGTTCACTCTACACATACAGCCAGAGTAACCTGTCTAAAGTGTAAATGTGGTTATGATTCTCTAGCACAAAGCCCTCTAATTATTGCCAGGGAATAAGATGCAGCTCTTTAATTTGTTTTTTTTTTAAGATTTATTTTATTTTATTTTATTTATTTATTTATTTATTTATTTATTTATTTATTTATTTATTTATTTATACAAGCACTGGGTACAGTCAGAAGCGTGGGAGGGTGAGAGAATTCATCAGAGCCAGAGCAGGAAGCAGAGCAGGCAGAAGGACCGAAGTACACTGCTGAGGGGAGCAGCAGGCAGCAGGAGAGGTCTGCGCGCCATGTGGGACTCTCCTCCGGTCTTCGCAACCTAGCGCTCAACCGCTGCGCCACCGCGCCACTGGGGAGGCCCTCTTTAATTTGTTTTGAATGATGTATAGTGATCTTGCTTACTCTTGAACTTACTTCATCTCCCATTTCTGGGCCCCAAATTTTTTGGACTCATCCCCAGGGCTGCTTTCTGTCCTTTGATTGTGGGAAGCTGTCTCAGGGCCTTTTCATGGACTTTTCTGTTTTTAAGGCTTTTCCCCTCAGTCTTCTTATGACCACTGCTCTTTTATCACTCAGTGCACAGATTTCCTCAACCCAGCCTAGTGGGTGTGTTTTCTGTCTCCTGTTTCCCTCTCCCTTTCCCCCTCATCAGCCTATTTACACTCCATGTAGCTCTTCTTTTCAATATCTGAATTTTCTTTTTTTGTTTATGATTATAATATCACTGACATTATGTATTATTATCTGCTAATAGAATCTAGGTTCCTATGAGCAGTTAATAGGTTTTCCTTGTGTACCATGGACCTCAGCTCCTACAAAGGTAATGGCCACAAAGATGCTTAAAATTTTTTCTGACTAAAATCGGTTACCGTTGAGTTCTGTATCTCCTATCTCCCTCCTAAGATATGTGTTATTTTCTAGCATAATCTGCTATTTTGATACATTGAAACTTTCTAAATGAATTCTTTTATTTACTTATTTTTTAATTTAATAGAATTTTTCTTACATTGTTGTAGTCCCCAGAGTTCTCCCACCACCATATCACCCATAAACCATCGCCATATTCCCTTGTGTTCATCCCTCCCCTGTTTCCCCCACCCTTACACCTACCCTCTCCTTTGCTATATGCCTTAATTCTGTGGTCTACTTGCTAATTTTGACTTTCTTGACATTTGTTTGGTTTTTCTATATTCCACATATAGGTGAGACGTATAAGTGAGGAAAACAAAGTATCTTTTTCCTTCTGACTAATTTTGGCTAGCATGATTCCTTCTGGTTCCATCCATGTTGCTGCAAATGGCACGAGTTTGTCTTTTTTGATTGTTGAGTAATATTCCATTGTATTAATATACCAAAACTTTTTGATCCCTTTGTCTCATTTGGGGCATTTGGGTTATTTCCACATCTTAGCTTTTGTAACTAGTGCTGCAATAAACATAGGAGTGCAGGTTTCTTTTCCAGTTAATATTTTTGTGTCCTTTGGGTAGATTCCTAGGAGTAGCATTGTTGGATCATATGGCAGATCCATTTTTTTGTGTTCTGAGGCGCCTCCACACAGCTTTCCATAGTGCAGCCACCAGCAGAGTAAGAGCGTTCCTTTATCTCCACATCCTCTCTGGAATTTGTTGTTTCCATTTTTTTTTTTTTTAATGTGGGCCATTCTTACTGGGGTGAGCTGCTGTCTCATTGTAGTTTTGATTTGCGTTTGCCTAATAACTAGTGATGTTAAACGTTTTTTCATATGCCTGTTGGCCATTTGCATTTTTTCTTTAGATAAGTTTCTTTTTAGTTCTTTTGCCCTTTTTTTGATGGGGTTGTTTGTTTTTGTTGACTTGTTAACTTCTTTGTAGATTTTTGATGTCAGTCCCTTATCTGTCACATGATGTGCAAATATTTTCTCCCACTCAGTAGGATGTCTCTTTGTTTTGCTTATTGTCTCTTTTGCTGTACAGAAGTTTGTTAGTTTGATATATTCCCAGCTGTTTATCTTCTCCATTGTTTTCCTTGCTTCTGGGGAAGAATCCTCAAAGATGTTTCTGAGGTTTATGTCATGGAGTGTTTTGCCTATTTTCTTCTATATATTTGATGGTGTCAGGAATTACATTCAAGTCTTTTATCCATTTTGAATAAATGTGAACAATTGAGGAAAGAAAATGATCTGTTTTCGTACCCATTCCCAACTATCCCTAAAATGCTGTGCTTTGATGTCTTCAAAATATGTCATATACTGTGTGAGTCCTCTCCCCCCTTCCACACACACCTGAATACACAGGTGCAGGCTTATCACAACTTTATATGCCCTTTATACACGCCCCCACCTAGAAAAGAAGCCATCCACTCATTTCCTCACCCCCTTCTTCATGGGGAAGTATTTCTAGATGTATGTGAAAAAAATCCATAGAAATACAGAGGGTTTTTGAAAGTACAAATATTCCTTGGCTTCTGATGGGGTGATATCCTAAACCTGTCATAAGTTGAAACTATCATAAGCCAAAAATGATGACTAGGAGCTGTTGCTTGCTTCTTCTGCCCAGCATAATAAGACAGTAGCCTCCCATGGTTTCTACCAAATGCACGCTGCTCTCACACCATCATAGTCAGAAAATCGTAAATCAAACCATTGTAAGTCAGGTCTATCTATTTTATTGTTTTGGTTTGTGGGGAAAGTCTACCAGGTGCCAATAATATGAATATTGTTCCCCATCAGATGGATAAATTAAATGTTACCTAAAAAAGAGGTTGCAAGCGCCCGTTATCAATTTCACAAATGCAAAGAAAAATCTTTCTCCTTCCCCTTTTCAGATAGTCATTTTCTTATCCTGTATTTTCAAAGGCCTCTCTGGGTCACACTGGTTTTGCTGTCAAGAAATTCTGCTCAGAGCATTATAGACCTTGATTTTTTTTTTTTTTAGATTGCTGTATTTTAGTTTTCAAATGGGTTCCAGTTATTGTGTCTCACAAATCTGTGTCACCTTTCATTTTATAACCTTGTCTCCTTGCTTCTCAACTCAGCAATTTTCTTGAGAAGTCATTTACACTTGCTTAATCTGCGACCTTTCTTCTCACCAACTCCACAGATACCCCCATTCTGCTTTGGCAGAAATCACTGTCACATAATTTGCTGGCAAGGTGTTTCTGTGGCATTTCTATACCAGCATAAAAGCTAATGACCGCAGTGATGGTTCCAGATTACACAGCAATAAGCAGGGCATGAGCTGGCCTATGTATCAGCACTTGGGCAGTGTGTTTCAGTGGGAAGAAATTGTTAGTATAGGAAAATCCAGCCATAATTCCTGGCTCTGATTTTTACCATCTGTGAGTTTAGGTGGTAATTGGACTTCCCTGAGCTTCAGTTTCCTCATCTGTGGAAATAAGAAATATGTCTTATGTAACTGTGAAAATTATGAAGAATTAATACACAAAGATTCTCAATACATTTTATTCTAAACTCAGTATGTAATCATTCCTGTAAGATTCTAAACAGCACACAGTTTTAAAAATCCGTTAGAACAATTTAGCTGACAAGTTTAGTTGCTGATTTCCATGAAAGATGAAAGCAAAAATCATTGATTTTTGTCATTCTTCATGGGTTTTTTTCTTCATCACAAATAATGATGAAAAAAGGAAACTGCTGCAGTTTTTCTTTGGATATATTTTTCTTCATTTTTACAGTAAATTGTGCTTAGAAAAGAATCTCAGGCTAACCCGAGAAAGGAGAAGAGCTTAAAAATGGAAGGATAAGAACACATAAAAAAAGGAAAGAAAACAAAACAAAGCAACATAAACCTGTGCAGCGTTGTTCATTCCTGTTGAGTAATGTTGCAAAGAGCACCTTTGAGAAACTGCCCCACTGGGCATGTCCTTTGAGAGGGAGGTTAACTCCCAGCCTTAAGCATTTGCCTAGTCTCAAATTACACATTTTTGGTAACTTACTTGTTTGGGGACTAGCTCTTCCTCACTTAAAGAACAGACAACACATCTCTTTGGTTTATCCAGCTCCTACAGTACCAGGGGCTTCAAAGACACTTACTGGATAAATGAATTAAATTGAATTATAGAGGGTGAAGAATAGAAAGAAAGATGGAGAAAGGCAATAGCTATAATACATTTGTAACATAGGTTTACGGCAGAAGAAGTAAAAAAGAAACTACCAAGAAGTTAAAAGCACTTTTAGATTGAATGGGAAAAACTAAGGAGAGACAAGGAAGAGTGAGTTTTCCCACGGAGAAGCTGAAACCATGATTGTCTCATTAACTCGTAAGTTTGATCTTGATTCCATTATTATGTTTCTTAACAAAGCACAATGTGTCATTAATATAGAGATGTCTCATAAAAAGCTTCAAATGAGGGATTTGGGGAAATGTTGAAACTGGAGTTTTCAGGTAGAAGGACGTAGAAGTGCCGTGAGAGAGACTTATGTCCGCAGGGGAATGAGAACTTTGTGCAGTCAGCTCAAGAACAGATCAGGAGCAAAGGAATGAGGCAGAGGTGGACATGCTCGAGGACTGAGTGCAGAGTGCAGATAGCATTTGGTGACAGAAGCACTGGGGAATAATAAGAGGAGAATTATCCTCTGCTTGTTCCTCCAGATATGTTTCAGACTAAAGAATGGGGTTAATGGCCCAAGGTTTCTGGGAAATTAATGCAGATTTTTTAAACATAGTGCTAATAAGATAGTCTATATCAACCACTTTCAGACTTTTTATTACAAACAACTCTAAGAAATACATTTTATATTTTGACCCAGGACAGACACACACACACACACACACACACACACACACAACTGAAACAAAGATTTCCTTACAGAATATTCCCACTATGTACAATCTGCTCAGATAGTTTTTTAATCTATTTTGTACTTTTAATGTTAGTAACAACCCACCACATTGATTTTACTCCCCATTAATAGGTCATGACAGGAGGTGTAAAAACCATTGGTGTATATAATGGTAACAGATAAAACATAATAAATTTGGAGAGAGTGCATTTTGAAAAGAAATTAAATGCTACTTAGATAAGGGTTTTTGTTTAAAATCCATTACAATATGAAACACATCTTTGTTTAATGGTACCATGTTTTCATCACATTTCAAAATTTAGAAGTAGAGTTAAAAGGAAAGTGCTTACTTCCCTAAAATATTCAAATAGCATCTTCTCTTGTAGCTTTAAGTGTTGGTTTACCAACTTTCAAGAGAAACTTAAAGTGTAAAGTTTGGATTCAGAAAGTGAGAAAAAATGAAAAACACATTGAGAGTTTGGAAAACAAAAGCACTGACCTCAAGTCCTGGTTCTTGCACTTATTAACACTTTGACCTTTGCCAAGTTTCTTAACCAGTTTTATTTTCTATTTCTTTATCCATAAAAATGGCAGCATTTATCCTACTTGGTTGCTGTTGTTCTTGAAGAAGCCACCTTATTCTTGGTACTTTACTGAGGACTTTATAGATATGTGACAAATGACAATTGATATTATTGTCTTTGGCTGGGAGAATTGAGTGTTAGACCACTGATAAAGGTGTTAGCACAATACCTAGCACAAGGCAACAATAAATATTAATAATATTTCCATCCCAGCAACTGAAGAGTAGAATCACAGTTGTAATCCAAGTGCATAGAAACATAAAAACCAATTATATGGTTTGTATTGAGCATGTTTTTTTCCCCCCAGAAGATATGTACTGGATAACATTGGCAACATTGACAGATTGTATCCTGTTTGTATAAAGTGACAAGTGACACATTACTGAAGTAGCATTATTCTTAATTTCCCCACTGATACCACTATTAAAGTTATCATGACTTATTCTTTCAATAAACCTAATTTTATTAAGTACCTAGGATTAGGATTCTAGGTACTGAGGATGAAAACAGTTTCTAGAAGTACAATCAAAGTAATCAATAGTTAATTTGTATTTCCCCTCCCACCCACTGGCAGCACATCATCATGGACCACTGAAATTTAAATTACCCCTATGCTTTGTCTTGATTATATTCTAACTTTGCTCAGTAAGACAGAAGGAATGTTTAAAGATGCTCTGTTGTCATTAATAACAGCTCCCTGAACCACTTCTTGGTGATCTACTGTTAGTATTAAAATAGTTGACTATGTTCAAGAATTTGTTATCTTTTATACTTTGGCCTCAGTAGTTCTAACTGGACTAACCCATTATCCATCTATGTGTAATCTTAATTCTATCTCACCATTATTTATACTTGCCTCTTACAAAGTAGGCAGTGAAAGTTTATTTAGTATTACATCATTTGAAGAACAAAATGAAAATATTCCTCCCAGCTGTTCTTCATTTTTCAAATTTCTTGTCTCCCTCCCTACTGCTTTCTTATATGTTCTTCTCATATTTCCAATACGTTGTCATCATTGGTAAGGTGGTAAAAGAATGATCTTGATTTAGATATATAGCACTGCAGATACTTTCAAATAGTTCCCTTTGACAGTGATGCAGTTTTTGTTCAGAAAAATACCTGTTGAATGCCTGTGTGCAAAACCAAAGGGCCTACAAAGATGCTTCAGGTAAAACCCCTTCACCAAGGGGTGTATGAGAGAGATGTCAAGTTTAATGAGAGAGATGTCATGATACTAGTGGCCCTAAGGAGTGGACTGACTCACAAGTGTCTGGGGGGAGGGGGGGAAGGGAGGGGACCGTAAAGCTGAATCTCATTCTTAAATTCACAAGTATGGTGATGTGGTTCTTGTCACTTTTCCAGATGGCTTTTGTTGTCCAAATTGGCCAATTTGACCAGTACCTACAATGGAAAAGGAATATGCATAAATTGGAAAGACAGGAATTTCAGGTGATCATATTTCAGACATGTGATATTAAGAAAATAGACTCTCCTAGTATATATAGAGTTTGGTTTTGCTTGACAAATGTAAGATGTTTAAAGCCCTGCAAAGATTTGCTATTTCAAATTAAGGCACAGGAAACTCTTGGGGTGGATATATGATTCTGGGATAGAATGAAGTTACGTGCATATTGTCACCCACTAGCTATGGAGTTCACCTTCACAATCAGGAATAATTGTTGCCTCAGTAGTCCCCTATTTAGTTTTTTTTTAATTTATTTATTTATTTATTTATTTATTGATACAAGCACTGATATTGGTACAGTCAGAAGCGCGGGAGGGTGAGAGAATTCACCAGAGCCAGAGCGGGGAGCAGAGCAGGCAGAAGGACCGAAGTACACTGCTGAGGGGAGCAGCGGGAGGCAGGAGAGGTCTGCGCGCCATGTGGGACCCTCCTCTGGTGGCCGGGGAGCAGCCGGGGATCGAACTGGCGCTGCAGAGGCTGTGGGCAGCTTCGCAACCCAGCGCTCAACCGCTGCGCCACCGGGGAGGCCCAGTAGTCCCCTATTTAGATAGTGGCTTGTCATAAGGAGAAGATCCAGCATGTTGTGAAAATTGTTGCTTTAATTACATGGCTTTAAATATGTGAGAAATGGAGAGACAGGCATCTCTGATCAGGAACATAAACCATGTCTATATTATAGCAAGAACGCATATATCAGCTGAGCACATCAGAGAACAATTAGGCAATTTCAATTAATAAGTAAGCAGTTGCCCCTTTTGTAAAACTTGATCTATCAGGTTTTGCTGCAGGTATAACCCCCCATATACATAGTTCATATATCCGGTGAAATTGTTAATGGTTTTAAACAGAATTGAGAGAGTATTTCTCTCTAAGATCAAAGACCTCCATCTGTTTTTCAAGCAGCGAAAAAGCTTTCAGGAAGAAATGAAGAGCTTGGTGTCCACCAAATCTTTACTATTTTCACCTATCCTTATAATGAGCATAGGGTCAAAAGTTTGTAATGGGGATCATTGGGCCCAAGGAATGGATGGGTGAAGTCAACTATGATTGAGGACATGATTATAGTAAATATTGTTTTGTTAAGTGCCCTGGGCTGATATCTGTTACAGAAATTTTTTAATCCTTAAAACGACTTTCTGTGGTACCAATCTTTGTCACATTTTATGACTGAAGAAATCAAGCCATGGAAAGTGTAAATTAATTGACCCTCGATGTAACTTCTGATCCATCCTAGACACATATTAAGGGGAACCTGTCATTTAGAGGATACAGTGGAAGGTGTCTTTGGAGATTTCTCTCCCTAGTTCTCAATGTTCTTGGAAGGCTCAGTTAATACTCTACTCTGGCCATCTCTATCATTAGCTTGGATTGTTCTGGCTGCTGAGTGGGAATTATGGAAGATCATTCAATTGGCCAATTTTCAAGAGAATTTGAGCCCTAAAAGTGGCAGAAAGTGATGATATCTGAGCAGCAAAGAGATGTGAACTTTCCAAACTGTGATCTACACATAACAGTTCGGTGACATGCTATTTGAAGCTATAAAGAACCATCAAGTAGTATAATCAAGTCCTAACCTAAATGGTAATAAAGGCTGGGATTTGAATTTATGGAAATATTGAAAATTTAATAAAGAAAACCTCTTAAATGGTCTTTCAATATGAGATACTAAATAATTTGGAGGACAGAAGAAAGTCTCTTCTACTTTTTTTGCCTGTCTTTCAAGGTAAATGCCCCTGTCAACCCACCCTGATATAGATGCAAATAGATCAGATGAAGTAGATACTTTTTCTCAAAAGGAGTACATTGAAGGAATAACAGCTTTTTAAAAGTTGCTTGTTTAATTTTTCACTTCAATTTCCTTCTTCTACCCCTTCCTCACCAGATAGCACTAGCATTCTAGTGCTCTCATCTATTCTGATCTCAACTCTCTGATTAGCCGTAGTTATAAGTACTTATATAAGTGGGTGGCAAATTCTGCTTCATCCAGCAAAATGCTAACATTATTCTGCAGCTTTCACTCTTATTGAAGCCTCTCTTCTAATTGGATTAATGGACGTTTTCTAACCTTCTTTCCCCAGATCCCATTCTCTTCTTCTGCCTTTTTTTTTTTAAAGGTAACATTTATATTCTCATAAGTTTCTTCAAAGATATTTTTGTCTTGGAATTCTGCCATTTCAGTTTGTGAAAGTGTGGTTTTCATTTTATTTATCAGGCTTGAAATTCATTGCAGTTTTTGTACTTGAAGATTCATGTCCTTCATTAAATCTGAAAAATCCTTTTCCTATATTGCCTCTCTCTGATTTGTTTCTCTTCTTCTGACACATTACTAGACAAATGTTGAAATTCTAATTCTTTCTTCCAGGTTTTTAAACTTTTTTTTTAACTCCTGTTTTCTATCACTTTAGCTCTTTGTATTGCATTTGGGTAATTTTCTCCGATTTATTTTTCAGAGCATTTTCCAGCTTACTCTTTATTAAAATGGGTCTAATTTGTGTTTATTCAACTTATCTGTGTTTTAAATTTTAACTTGTCTATTTTTCAGTGATAATTGAAAGAATAATTCTATTACTAAAAGAAGTTTTATGTGAATCTTATAAAATCTCACTTTCAAAATACTTTATTATTCTGTTTTCAATTCCCACTTCTAGTCCTTGTAAACATCCTAGTTTTAAGATGTTTAAACCATAGCTATCTAGTACTCTAGTACCTAAAGTTCTGGGTGGCAATGGAGGGGTAGAGTGGGAAGTTCCTTAAACCTGAATCTGCTAACCCTTATTTATGGTGGATAGTTTGTGTGTTTTGTAATTTTGGATTGTGAATTTTTCTTCCTCAGTGGTAATCTAGTACAAACTGAAGTTGAATGTGTGTCCCTCTGAGAGGTTTGTATGTGCTTTATTGGGGAGGTGCCCTGTGTTATCACTAGCCTGAGGCACTTTTTAAGTTCTCTTCTCTAGGGGCAGATCATAGTAGTGGCTCAATTTGAGCTCCCAATCTATGTCAGGTAGGCCTTTGGTTATTAATTCTCAGAAAGATTTCTTTCACTCCTCACTGTAATATAGGCTGAGACAGACAAGTTTATTAACTCCCTCAAATAGACTGAAGAATTTCTTTCCTAGTCCACTTTTTTAAAATAAGAGGATGTTCTTTTGAGGATCCCAACCTTAGGTGGTAGTTTCAGTTCCCATCACCTCACCTGCACTCATGAAAACCCACTCATGAGGTTTCTTCTCTTGAACTGAATGGATTTACAGCCCATATCTCCTGTTACCAAGACTGGTACCTCCCCTCCTCTTCGGACGGCAAGCTTCAGTTGAAGGCTTGTTTCTGTTTTGCACATCTCTCTTATGTTTTCTTGAGAACTCAGCTATACATTTGAAAATATGTTTATTATATTTTACCTAAACTTCTAAGCTTTTAATAGTAAAAGTTCTTTTCAAGATATCCTTTCTACCAAAAATATGTCATCATCCACAAATAGTGTCAACTAGTGGGAGGAAGATGCCTCTCTATATTCAAAGAGGAATATGGAGAAGGGGGCTCTGCCCTTTTTTTTTTTTTTTTGCCTAATCCATTCATAAACTCTGAGGACTGTTTTTGTCATTTCATCTTCATTACATTCATGTCACATTCAACTATACAGGTTTTTATTCATCATTCAGCAAATCTATATTGTGTCCACCATCTGCTGTATACCAAAAATATGCTCATGTGCAGTAAAAATATACCTGATCCTTGTTTTCAGAGAGGACACAGATATTAATCAGGTAATTTCATAAATAAATGTAAAATTGCAAATATAACAAATGGCAGGCGATAAATGTGCAAGATATTGTGAGATGTGTAATGAGTGATTTGTCCAATTCAATCCAGGGAAGGTTTATTTGGGGAAGTGAAATAAGAAGCTAGAGAAGCAATAATTGTTTCAAGTAAGGAGCAGTGTGTGCAAAAGTGCTGGGGTGAAGATGCAGCCTTAAAAAAAAAGGTGTTGAGATGAAAGAGGAAATATTGAGATTTTGGTTCCAGAGAAGGCTGAGAGAGTACTAGGGACTAAACAAGGAAGACCTTCTAGGCCTGATGAGTTTTGTATTTATTCTAAGAGCCATTGATGGGTTTTAAATAGGGGACTAATACCTCTAATTTGACCTTTGAAAATATTTTTCTGACTTCAAAGAAGAGAACTGATTTGAGGAGGAAAGAATGACAATGGAAACCAGTTGGGAGGCTACTGCAGAAGACTAGATGAGGGTTGCTGAAAGTGTAACTCATTTTTTTTTGAAGATTTATTTTTATTTATACAAGAACTGGGTACAGGCCATATGTGCGGGAGGGTGAGAGAATTCACCAGAGACAGAGCGGGGAACAGAACAGGCAGACTGGTGAAATACACTGCTGAGGGGAGCAGCGGGCGAGACAGGAGGAGAGGTCTGCCTGCCATGTGGGTTGCTCCGAGGCCAGCGGGGATCGAACCGGTACTGCAGAGGCTGCAGACAGCTTCACAGCACTGAGCTCAACTGCCTGCGCCACCAGGGAGGCCCTTTGACTTTGTAAATAGGAAGGTATGGACATATTTGAGCTTTATTTAGCAGGTAAAATAATAAGATAGGAACAAAGAGATGGATTAAGAATAACTCCAATATTTCAGACTTATATAACTGGTTGAGTGGTAGTGTTCCTTTGCTGAGATAGGTAACAGTTCAAGAGGACACATTTTGGTGGAAAGGCTATGGGTTTTTCTTTTGGACATACTGAGTTTGAGGTATTAAAAAGACCTAAGAAGAAAATATCAAGAGGAAGTTAGAAATATAGATATGGAGCTTGGAGAGGAGATCTGTAGATAGAAATATGTGAGCAATTTGCTTTCAGGTGACATTAGGTGAGATTTTTATAGAGGAACATGGATGTAATTGGTGATCTTAATGAGTGCTCCTTTGGTGGTAGGATGGGATGAGAAGCTCTAAGTAGGATGTAAAGGGAGTAGGAGATGAGGAAATCGAACTAGTGAATTTAGGCAATTTTTAGGGAAAATTTGACAGTGAAGTTATGTAAGGCTTGAATTAATTTTGAAAGGAAATGTGTCAATTATGATTGGAAAGCAAAACCTTTTAAAATAGAAAGTCAGTAGAAAAATACTAAAATAGGGCCTACCCAGTGGCGCAGCGATTGAGCGCTGGACTGCGAAGCTGCGCGCAGCCTCTGCAGCACCGGTTCGATCCCCGGCTGCTCCCCGGCCACTGGAGGAGGGTCCCACATGGCGTGCAGACCTCTCCTGCCACCCGCTGCTCCCCTCAGCAGTGTGCTTCGGTCCTTCTGCCTGCTCTGCTCCTTCTGCCTGCTTCTTCTCGCTTTGGCTCTGGTGAATTCTCTCACCCTCCCGCGCTTCTGACTGTACCCAGTGCTTGTATAAATAAATAAATAAATATTTAAAAAAAAATACTAAAATAGTTTATTGATAGTGAAATTGTGACCAAGATAGAGATATAGGCTAATATAGAAAGGACTTGAAGTCTCTGAACCAATATACCAAAGTGTAATAACAGCTAACATTTATGGAACTCTCCCCATTTTCCAGTTACCATTCTAAATGCTTAATGTGTGTCAATATTTTATAAGATAGGTATGTTTATTTTCCCATGCAGGACATGAATTGGCCACTGGATACATGAAATAACTTACCAGGATAGTTTGGCTGAGGAGCTCATATTTTTAACTATGATGCTATACTGCTTCTCAGTTTATGGGCTCACACTACAGTACAGATATACTCAGAGATATTCTGATTGTGGTTTCAGACCACTGCAATAAAGCAAATATTGCCATAAGCAACTCACAGGAATGTGTTGTTTTCTCAGTGCATATAAAAAATTATATTTATATGATACTATATTCTGTTGTGTTTGAAATAAGTTTGAAATATTGTAAGAATTACTAAAATGTGGCATGAAGACACAAAGTGAACATGTACTATTGGAAAAAAGCATCGATAGACTTGCTCAATGCAGGATTGCCACAAACTTTCAATTTGTAGAAAAACCAAAAATACTGTGATGCACAATCAAACAAGGTTTGCCTGCATATGTATCATCAGTGGGCCACAACATGGGCTCATCCATCTGTAAAGACTGAAAATGTTATTGGTTATAAAATCACTTTGGGACAAAAATATAAATTTTTATAATTTGCTGACTCAGTTTGTTAAAACTCCTTGGTTAAAGTGCCAAGGCATAAGGCAGGTGTCAATAGACCAGCTTTGGCTTTAATCCGTGGTCCTCAGTAAATATGCACACATTATTTGACTGCATCTGTAACCACACCGTGAAGCCACAGCTGAGAGTATAGGTAATCAGTATAGGTAATCAGAGCGCTTCACAACAGTCTGAAGCCCCTGATACCTCCTTGTGTGATTTGTGAGTTTCATTGATGAATGTCCTGAAGTGAGTGTCCATTTTTGGCTCCTTGGGGTCTGGCTTTAACTACAACATGTGTGTGTTTTCTTTTCCTCCTAAGGATTTAACAACACAGAGAGAACGTGTGATAAAGAGTTTATTATACGGAGAACAGCCACCAACAGAGTGCTGAATGTCCTCCGTCACTGGGTCTCCAAGCACGCACAGGTAACTCAGTGCCCTTGTGAATGACTTTCAAGGATTTTTTAAAAATCAATTTTTTTGGTTGTTAATTGTCTTTCAAATTGTGTTTATTGAGGCAAATTTGGTAATATTTTATCTTTGGAGATTATAGGTTTATGCCTCTACAAATGTATATTTTTACATGGTGGAGAATAGTCAACATTTTAGGTCATTACACATATAAATCATGTCCTGACTCTTTCAAGTTAGAGCTTGAAGACTTGAATTGGAACATAAGAAGGGGAAAAATAGGAGTGTATGCATACAAATCAAAGTAAATGCACATGTATTGCCAATACCCACTGTTTCAGATCTACAAATGACATAACATGGGGCGGGGGAGGGTGATACAGGATTCCCCCTTCCCTCAGCTCCCAAAGCACCCACCTGTGGGCACAGGATCCATAACAGGGCCACCGAACTGTGCCATCCAGGAGCATCCTCCCTAGAACTCTGTCTGTAAGTGCAATGCTGCCAGCTGCAGGGATGTCCCCTAGAGGTAAGCAGCAGATAACCCTGGAGGTGACCAGCACTCTATTCTCAGACATTCTGATAACCGGTCAGGGGGTGTTTTCTCAACCTGATTCAGTAGATATTTACTGTATGCGCTTTGATGAATTCGACTTTTTAACTTTACCTTGTCTCTCATTGATGGAACACCTACCTATATGTTATCTGTGTATTTTCAGTGTAAATTTGCTCAATTTTTACCCATTTCACAATTCAAAGCAATGCCCTTTTGCCTCATTGCTTTGAAGCATGAGTGTGCTCTTCTCACCTGCTGCAGGTAACAGGCAGAGTACCGGACTTGTGTCTGGCTAGCACCCTACAGGGAGAGTTTTAAAGAGACAAAAGGGGGTGGGTCCTATGTGGCTCAGATCAGATGTAAAATATGAAATGTGAGTTAGCTAATGAGTAGAGAAACAGGCAAGGCATTCTGGTTTCACTTCATTACATTCTCAGAAGTCAGCATGGGCTGCCACAATGCTTTTGGTAATTACAGTCTATCAGATAGGCTCACAGAGGGCCAGGCCCTTGAAATCCCTGTGAGAACAGAATTCACTAATTGGAAATGGTGGGTTATGGGTTGGATCACTAGCAAGCTCATAAGAAAGTTTAGATATTAATTTTAATGGAACAGTAAATATAGCACATTAAATACAGGATGCAAAATTTTTATCTTATACATCTTAAATAAAATTGGATCAATATGACTCAGGTTCCGAGAAATATCCTGAATGTATTGGAAATGACTAGTCCCACTTCTCTGTTTGTTCAGCAAACTGCCTGTAAGTACCTTTTGCCATCTGCAAATAGAATATGATAATAAGATTTCTCCCATATTTGACCATTCATCCCATTCCTCTCTGGCGTTTTGACTTGGGGCCTTGACTTATAATTTCTGGGGCCCACAGTGGCTTCGGAAATGCAGCGTAGCTTTGAGAGAGAGACCAGGCTGAGCAGATGCTGCTCCACTTTCCCCCCAATATCAGCTTGGTTGGTGCAAATTCATGCCCAGACTCGTGTAGTCATGCTGTGAATCAGAGGCCTGGTTTAGCTGCCTCAGCTTCCCTCCTTCTTCTAAATCTTCCCTCCAAAACCCTCTAGCCTTTCTTCCTTATTTGCCCCACTTCCCTTTTCTCCATGCCCAGAGCCCTTTTTTTCTAATGATTTCAAACAGGAATCCCAACTCATTTATGAATCTTATCGTAGTGAGAGAAGTACCACAAATGCATCTTACAATATGCTGGAAAAGCACTATCATCTGACCAATAGCTGCATTGCAGGCATCAGTGCATCCAGCAATATTAGGTTGAATAGCACCACACTGCTGCAATAGAAAATGGATGGATGTGAAGATAAGGATCTCTTTATTAAGACTA
Organism: Talpa europaea; assembly: GCF_964194135.1. Classification (NCBI taxonomy): domain Eukaryota; kingdom Metazoa; phylum Chordata; class Mammalia; order Eulipotyphla; family Talpidae; genus Talpa; species Talpa europaea. The sequence goes on along the minus strand of NC_140071.1, from coordinate 44,595,695 downwards.
TATTTTGGCAACCTTTCATTCGAATCCCTAAAGCACCCTGTTAGCTTTTGTTCAAATAGTTCAGATACTTTGCAACCTGTTACTTCAGATGTGCTCAGACGTGGGAGAGCATGGTCCTCAGTTCCAGTTCGAGTGGCCACGCTGGGAATCTCCACTTGTTGACCTTTGTTGGACTGGGAGTGTATATTGGTGGTCCAGAGTGCTCCGGTATTCAGTCTTTTTTCCTGACACGGCTGTTAGGTAAAATTTAGACCCTGATATGCCAAAGGAAGTTCTTCCCACTTACTCATTTATCTTTTATACCTTCCCTGACATCAGTGAGGAAATCATGGTTGGCTTCCAGTTGTTCTGGTATAAACTCATCCTTGTACATCCTGCCCCTTCCTCATCCCGGTGATCTCTCCCTCACCCTCTGAGTAAGCTCTTGACCTGCAGGACATTTCTGCAATGCTTCCACTTATGGTCAATTGTTAGGCCTTTTTTTTTCCTGGTTTCCCTTCTTTTTACTGACATCCATTTTAACTAAGACATTTGGGTTCCAAGATGAGCAGTGCGAGCAAGTCCAGGTATGCTCTTGGTAAGGGGCTGGGGAACAGTTGGGGTACACAGAGTTGGTTTCAGCTTATGGTGCTGGAGACCATGGCATGTGCCTGCCACCTCTTCTCACTGATGGGACATAGACTGAGATGCTTGAGTGCAGAAGAGGTGTGAGTGTTACCTGGATTCAATGGACTCTATGCAAGTGACTATTGTGGTGACTAAAGGAGGAGTAACAACTCTTCTTGCAGTCTTTATTCAAGTTTACCTAAAGGTACTCTTTTGGCATATGGCATTAATAAAAATATTAAAAGCCAGAATTAAAAACGGACTCTTCCCAACCTTTCTTTTTCCCTCTAGTCTTCATCATTGTCTTGAAAGGTACAATCCATGTTATTAGCGACCTATATAGAAATCATGGAAAACACAGAATCTGTAAAAATTACCACTTTTTTTTTTCCTGAGAAATACTTTTTACCCCCTGTGGTACTTCTTTCATTTTAAAAAGTATTTTTTATTGAGTTAATATTATTTACATCATTTTTTTGCATTTTGTGAGTGTAGGAGCTCCCCCTTCAGATGTTGCCCACCACCAAAGACCCCACAGTCCACCTCCACAGACCTTTGTGCTCCCTCCCCTTCTTTTTTTCAAATTTTTTAAAATTTTATGTATTTTTTTTACATCATTTTTCATTTTTGCACAATGTATGCATTTTCATCTTGGTTATAGTCCCCATACAATTCCCACCCCCCTTGTTTTGATCCTACTCCCTCCTCCCCCTCTGTAGTGTGTCTCTGGTTTATTCTTGTTCTCATCCCTTCTCCCTCCCACCTCCCCGCCTCTTGTTCCCCCACCTCTGTTGCCTGGATTCCACAGTCAGCTTTCAAGGGTTAATTTTTTGGTTTGACTTTATTTCACCCTTTGTTTTGAGAAATGTGATTTAAACTAACTCATTCTCTTTTGAAACTGAGACATATAAACTTGGGATCTATCTAATTTCAAGGTTACAGGGTATTATTTAAAATTCTCACAAGCCCAGCTGTTCAGGTTTAGAGGCTGTTTTAGCAAGTCATTCAAATGCACAGTCATTCGTTAGAAAATGATAGAACAAATTATTTCATGCATGGCTTTTTTCCTTCTCACTGAGTTGGTGTCATTCATTGCCATTTGCCTCTTCCCAGTTATTTTTGTTCTAACGTATCTTCCACATTTTACATTGTGCCTTCTCCCAGTAGCCTCCCACTTCACATCTGCTAAATTAATTTCCCAAACTGCCAGTTTTAGAAGAATTGGATACTTATTACCACTTTTCTCAAAGTCTTGTACCCTCCCAGGAACTTTTGTCCATTCATTCATTTTTAAGGACCCACCAGGATTACTTCTTCTTACCCAATACGGGATTTAATTATATCTGGTATTACTAGCCTTTTTCTGATGCATAAGAACCTATGTGATCGATAGGTATGTATTTCCTATAGATTCTCTTCCTCTTTGAATTTTCTAGAACCTTATTATTGTTCAACACAGTTATGTGTTGAACACATAACTGAAAGTTTAGATTATTATAATATGGCTTTTTTAGGGCTCGATTCCATTCTTAATGCTCTTTCCCTGTTTTCAATTGGGTTGTTCTTTTTGTAGTACAAATGAAAATTCTTTTAAACTATTTTTGTAGTCGATGATGGGAAATGCTGAAAAACCCTGCCTTTCACTTTTGCAATGTGAGAAACCCTGATTCAGAGTCCTGGTGCCCAGAAAAGGCGCATAGGCAGCAGATCAGGGTGGTGGTGGGTAGACAAGGCCGAGCAGGTGCTGTGCACAGCCTCCCATGCAAGCTTATTTAGCCAGCACAGTCTCCTCTGGGATCCGGTGTCAATATTCAAGTTCACAACAAAGGCCCCCACCCTCAAAAGAGCTGCAAGCTACACTGGTTTAGATGCTTGCTGTCTGTCATTCATTAAAATGACAACTCCAGACCTGTTGAGGTTGACTTGCATTGATCTTAGGAAGGTCATTCAGGTCCTTGCATCTGTTTCCCTAGACAAAATGGTCCATAGCTAACCTAAATCTACCTCTCAACGTAAATTAATTTCTTCATCTTCTGTAATCAAAGAAATCAGAAAACAGTAGCATGCTTTTCCTTTTCTCGAATATTATTAAGTCAAACCTTGGACTCTTATTTTTGAGCCTGGCATATCCTAAACCCCTTATTTATGAGCCCTTTGGTCCAGGTTTTAAAATTACTGATGTACTTTTACACCACTTCTGCGGTATTTCCACCTTCCTTTTAAAAGCAATGACCACTGCTAGGAATACACTGTACTTATTACAGTGAGAAAATTACTGTCATAATTCTCTTTACCCTCAAATTGTGTTTATTGAATCAGATTTTCCCGATGTCCTAGAGTCCACTTGGCCAGACGTAGTATATTACTAATCATTACCCTGCTCTCCTGAAAGAATGAATGTAATTTCTGAAATGCCTAAGCCATCAATAGGGATTACATTTAAAGTGTTGGAGACTGATTTACTGCCTCATATTTTTTTTTTTTTGGTTGCTTGATCTAGTCTTATTAATACAAACTAGTTTATTTGGCCTTGAAACCCAAGTCTCAAGATGATTCTCAAACAGTTGTCAGTATTGGTGGGAAATAGTTCCAGATTCAGCACCATTTAATGCATCATATTTGATGCCCAAGACACCAGTACTAACTCCCTGGTCACCACTCTTTCTGGAGTGTTTGTGTGGTATAGCAGTTAAAAACTCAGGCTTCAGCCAACATTGCCTGGGTTCAAGGTCTCCAATTGCCACTTGCTACCTGTGTGGCTTTGCACAAGATGATTAGATTCTCTGTATTATATAACCAATTATGCAATAAAGCGTTTAAACCATCACCTAGCATGTGGCAAACTCTTACCAGATGATAATTAGCTCAGGAGTTCTTCACTCACCTAGGGAAAACATTGGCTTTTTTAATCATTTATGAATGTCTGAGTCAACAAAATCTTGGTCAATTATTTTCATTTTACACATCTCTCCAGAAGGATTTCACTGGTTGCTTATTTTTTTCTTCCTAAGCATTTGCTGTGTGCCACTCTACATTCTAGACACACAGTTTGCACTGTCTCCTCCTGGCTGGTGGTTCCCTGATCTGCATTTCCAGTCCCAGCCCATCTCCTAAGACTCAAGTGGGCACTAACCGACTTTCATCTGTGTTTAGGTATCCCCACCCCAACCAGGTCTCTGTCCCTGCATTTCTTTGGTTGATGTTTCCTTTACTGCTCTACCTCTCCCCTGGAGCCATGTATGTTGAGGTTCTCAATAATTGTTAAAAGATTAAGACCGATGGTCTCATTTTAGAGGTTGAAATGTCAACGTCTCACATTTTCTGGGCTCTCTGTGAAAGCAGGCTGATGTCTTTTTTCTAATCTGTCTCCTCACCTCTGCTTCATGAATTGGAAAACAAAGGCTAAACTAAATAAGCTGCTTCTGTGATAACCTCAGTGAATGTCTCAGGTACTCTTGGGTGCTCCAGTTGAGACACTCAAGGTTCTCTCAAGTGGAGCATGAAGCTTCAGCACACAGCCTTGCATAATAACCTTCCGCACACAACCCTCCACACCAGCAGGCCAGGTCCAACCTAAAGGAGCTGCTGACTCCCTAGGATCCGAACGACCCAGGAGCGCCATCTTGTGGGCGCCCGATTGCTGTCTCTGAAAGGAGAGATTCTGCCACCATCTAGCACTCTCCTTTTTCCATTTCAGGGCCTGGGGAAATGTAGCCCAAAATTAGGTTCTAGATAATTATAAAATGACTGTCAGCCAAATTTATTCTGGATTTAAACAGGACAATTGTCTTTTAACTGCTTCAGATTTCTTTTTATTGAATTGTGACTGTGTTTTTAATAAGAATTTTTCGATGGCCAAGTCTGCATTTTTACATGCATTGTTAAAAAAATAAAATTTTACAGTAGGTAATAAAGCAAAGGATTCAGATTTTTGAGTCAGATATTGAGGAGTTGTTTTCTACACGAGAAAAAATTTTAATGAACAATGAGTGTAAAGTGTGAGCTACTCCAAGTGTAAAATCATGGGACCATTAGCATTAGCATCAGCAGTAGAAAAGCAGAATCTCAATCCCCATCCCAGACTGGCTGCATCACTCTCTGCAGTAATTTCTGGGTACATGATAGTCTGATGTAAAGATGTAAAGAACTCTTACTGGGGCCAGACGGAATACCTGTGCACTGGTCCCCATGCTACCGTCTCTTTAACCATCTCATCTCATCTCAGCTCATATAATCACAACTGTTTGGTCTCAGTGGCTAATGTATGAAAAGAAAACTTGGTTCTGACCTTGTCAGAACCAGAGGAAGCAGATGTCAGCAGAGGAAGAACTGAAATCCTATATAGGAAGTCATTTTGAGCATTGTAAAAACCTGTGCAAGAGTTAAGGAAAATTACAAGGGAGAATTCTGACATTTCACACTCAGCTACCGTGAGCAATTCTGCTTTATGTTCAACTACGTCATCAGTAGAGTGAACATTCTCCATTACCATTCAGCACACATTTAATAGTGTCTGGGTTGTTTCACCAAGTATTCCAAAGGATGGTCTTCCCAGAGCTGAGTATAATAAAATTACATTCTGTTTTCCTTAACAAGACCTTTCAAACAACTTGCTTCCTGAGGTCTTAGAAGCCCCCCTGTGGAGCCCAGTATGGGGCACAGTAGGTGCTCAATGATGCTTGTTGATTAAACTACTAATTAGTCCTCAGCTATGTCGACACACTGACACACTGGCCTGATGTCCTTCACACTAATCCATTTATGATAATCAGATTATTTGCATCATTAGAGACTCAACACAGATACAGAAGGACCAAGTTGTCTAATAAATATCAACTATTCATTAAGAAAACAGTCAAACATGTGGCTGACAAACATGTGGTAGTATATTAATATATAGGTGAGATTGGAACTGTTTCCAAATATCATTCTCTTTACCTTGCAATGGGTAGAAGGTAGGACAAATAAAAAAAAAAAACTGTACTGAGATATTTCTCTCTTCTTGCATACATTTGAAAAAGAAAAATTAGCCAAGAAGTTGTTGGGTAGGTGAAATTTTAGGAAGACATAATCTTCTAAAGCCCTACAACTGATAAAATATAGTATGTGAGTTGCTGTAGGTCCCATTGGGTCCTGTTCCCAAAGAAATGGTACTGATTGTCAGAGAGTGAAATACGAAGAAAATTTATTACACACATCTCCTCCAAACTGAGCACAAAAATACTTAATCAAATTAGATTAGAGTTTTCTACTGTCTACAATTTGTGAAATTATGAACATTTTTGCTTCTAATCTAAATGTAGTAATGATGTGCTGTTTCCTTTTTATAGAATTCATTGCAATTAACAATGTTCTCTCCAATTGTTTAAAAAAATCAGAAATGTCAATGCTTCAGAATTACTTAAAATTAAAATGTAGTTTAAGTAACTTTATACAGGAGGGAAAATAAACACTTCTGCGTGTACATACGAAGATAAAGTCTATTAGAATAAGGTCCTTGAAAGCAGAACTTTGAAGCATGCATTTCACTTTTGAATACCTAACAATCTCAGGATGTTTTATATGAATACATTTAATAAAAGAGTGTGAGAAATGCTGCTTTATCTTTTGATTCTTTTTTTACCTTGAGAGTTTTTAAATCGGGAGGATAAAAAAATGATATACATTCAAGTTGCTAATAGTTAACATGTTTATCATGTTTGTTTTCTCCTCTACACCGGAAGAACAAGGACCTACTCTTAGGTCAGTAAAATGACCAAATTCAGGACACTCTAACTTAATACAATGCTCTCAGCTCGTACATAATCCTAGCTCTTTTATTCCCTTGCATTTATTAGTTGGAGAGCCACTATAAGGAATAATTTTCTCTTCTACCCTCTTTATGGATGTATCTATTCATGTATTTATTTGTAAACATCAGTAGAGACTTGCAGGTTCTTTTATTTCAGTTGGTTATTACACATCCCCAACATCCATTTTGATGCCCATATTGTCCAAACTTTGCTCAGTGGATGTTCCTCAAATCTCACTCCTGTGTGTTTTTTTCATGGCCCCATCAGTTGTGGGCATCATTTATTCTTTAACTTTTAGCATATCTATATTGAAGTTCTTCATTCAAGTCACTGCCCAAATGACAGATTTTATTCTTGCAAAAATCTTTTTTTGCTTTGTTGTTACCTCTGTGCCTGATCTTAGTTATGGTCCAGAGGAAAACCAGATAATTTGATTATCTCCTATAATACAGTTAGTTATGACAGGGGGAATGATAGGGGCACCAAGGTAAAGCTCCTTCCTCCACTGGGTCAACTAAGAAAGGCTCCTTGAAGAATGTATATCACCTTCTGTATCTGCAAGATGAGTAGAAATAAATATGGGCATAACAGTGTACTGTTCTAGGCTAAGAGAGGCACATATCTCTTTGAGGAAGTCTCATTCCCCAAGGAGCCTGTTGGAAATACCAACAACCAGGCCCCATCCCAAGCAAATTAAATCAAGATCTCTGGGATGGGTGGGAGAAGCATCTAGGTTCCATGAGGAATGCTGTTACATGTTACGGAGCTAAACCCTTCAAAACTAAATTTTAAAAAGATTCATTTTATTTTGTAGGATTTTGAACTCAACAATGAACTAAAGATGAATGTCCTAAATTTACTAGAGGAAGTTTTGAGAGATCCAGATCTTCTTCCCCAAGAAAGGAAAGCCACAGCGAATATCCTGAGGTAACGGCAACTGTTGATGCCTACGAATGATGTTGTTGATTTGTGCTGTGTTCATAGAAAATAAGGTTCCACCAATCCAGAGGGGGATACATTTTTGATGCCGGTGGGCAGCAGGGATTCTGTTTTCACTGGTAAAGTGATGCTCATAATCTTCTATTTCCTGGGGCAAGAAGGGATCTGCTGGTTTAGGAAAACTCGGACTGGGTGATGTAACTTGTGTGGAATGCAATTGGTTCTGTTTTTGTGGGCAGACAAATGTGTGTGGTTTATTGTAGAACCAACACTGAAAGGAAGAAGTTCTGATCTTCTGAGAGTTCAGCAGGCATTGCAGAGAGATTTTTTTTTTTCCTCTTGTGGTTTCTAATTGTTTATCAAGCACTCATGTTTACGAGCAACTAGTATTTCTGTGAGAGTCTTATGCTAGATCTGTCTTTGGTCTAGAAACCGCTTTGGATTGAACTGTTTCCCCCCAAACCCTCAAAAATATTCAAGTCCTGGGCCTCCCCAGTGGCGCAGCGGTTGAGCACTGGGCTGTGAAGCTGCCCGCAGCCTCTGCAGCTCTGGTTCGATCCCTGGCCGCCTGCGAGGGTCCCACATGGTGCGCAGACCTCTCCTGCCATACCCGCTGCTCCCCTCAGCAGTGTACTTCGTCAGTCTGACTGTTCCGCTTCCCACTCTGGCTCTGGTGGATTCTCTCACCCTCCCATGCTTCTAACTGTACCCAGTGCTTGTATAAATAAATAAATTAATTTAAAAAAATTTAAGTCCTAACTTGCAGGACTGGTAAATGAGATCTCATTTGGAAATAAGGCCATTGCTAATGTAATTGGTTAAGATGAGGTCATTGTCTTGACAAGGGAAGAATTCAAAGTGGAGATCAGAGTTAGGCAGAAAAAACAAGAGATTTATTAACACATGAATTAGGACAGGAGAGGTTTCTGAGAAGAGAGGGGTCCGAAGTGGTTAGCCACTGAGGGGGCAAGAAGCAGGTGTTTATGAGTATAGTGGGCAAGGAATGGGATTATGGCCATTGGATGTCTTGGCGTTGTGTCCCTTGCTGATTGGCTGTGGCCCGTCAGGTTTCCTAGGTTACTGAGGCCTAGTGGGTCTCCCAGGTTTCCTGGCCTGCTTTCTCGAAATCAGCTTTGGTCTATAGTTGGGTCAAATCAGCTTTGGTCTGTAGCGTTAGCACTGTGATACTGTGTTGGTGTTCTGAACATTCAGTTTTTACTGGGTTGAGGGCACCTTGACTTCAACCAATTTTCCCTATTCAGATTGATAAATGGGGCTTAGTGCACTTTGGCTTTGGGAGGGGTACCTGGTTCCAACCGATTGTTCCTTATTTATTTGGATAAATGGGCTTAGGACACCTGGGCTTGGGTTTCCCCCTGATTCTAGCTAAGTTCCTGTACCCATTTCCTAACTTCCTCATTCACTAGAGTAGGATGGGCCCTCAATCCAACATAATGATCTCCTTATAAGAAGTTGGTTCTTTCTATTAAAACATAGATATTTAAAAACTACATTTGACTGAATAGCAGGCAGGGAAGTTTAGCTGTTCAGACTGGGAAAGACTGTTAGGATCGAGCAATATGAGGTCTTCAAGTTGTCCTTCTCCCTTAAAACACCCATGCCAGAAATTATCAATCAATTCTGAGAACTTTGCTTGCCAGTAGGTGAGCTCAGAACTCAATTGACTGGCATGACCAGTGAAGTGAAGTTGGTATTTAAGATGAATCCTATTTGCCAAAATACTAATTAGTGATGATTCTTCACAGAGCATTATGATTCTTCACAGAGCATATGTAAGATTTACTTAAAGACTATCTCAGATCTTTATAATTTGACAGACTTAAGATGCACTGATTCTCTTTGCTGAATAAATAACTGGGAATTAGATATATAAGGCCTATATGGAATAGAAATTTCAGAAGATGGTGCAGCCTGGGAGCATAACACCAAGCAGTGTCTGATTTTAGCTTATGCAGGAATTCATAGGTTTAAATCTTGGATCAACCCCTTTCAACTGTCAAGTGTCTTAACTCTCTAAACCTCAGCATCTTTATTTATAAAATGGGGTTGATAGTAATAATACCTACCTCTTTAGGCTGTTGTGAAGATCACTTGATGTAATATGTGAAAGGTGGCTAACCTTTATGCTTCATACAATGCCTAAAACATAAATAGGCATTTATGATATTACTGATAGCTGTTGTTGTTATATTATTGCTGTTATTATTATGAAGCACTGATGCTAGCTCATGGGAAGTTTTCAGCCATCGAGGAACTATGGCCCAAGTGAAGCCAGGCTAGATGTTAAAATCTCAACTCCATCATATACAAAAATATTATAACACTGTAATCTTTAAAACCCTAATAATGATATTAAAACTCACTTCAATGTTGAATAAAAATGTACACAATATTATAAAAATCATTCAAATGTACACTTTAAGTGGGTGAATTGTTTGGCATGTGATCACTTCTCAGCCTTTGGCTAGGATCATCTATGATATGTGAATACATCACAATAAAACACTCCATCGTCATACCCCACTTACTGCTTTTTTGCTAAAAAACAAAAAAAAAAGTCAAAACAAAAAACCAGTTGCACTGATAGGTTGCCCCTTGTACCCATTTAGAGATCTGTTCCCTTGCAACCTCTCCCCAAAGTGTTCTAAATGTTTCAAACTTGTGCTCAGGAACAAACCCAGTCATTTTTTGCTTTAGTATCTTTATTCAAGCTCACTACTCCCAGGCCACTGGCGAGAGAACAAGAGAGAGACCTTGTCAGTCCCACCTGTGAACACCACAGTTTGTCAAGAATGCTGCCTGACACTCTTCTAAAGTTACCATTTCCCTACCAAAAAACAGAGAGAGATGTCACTTCCCCCTCCCCTGTGCCACCTGGGCCCCAGAGCAGTCTCATTCAACCCAGAGTTGTGCAAACAGCTCCTTTGGCTCCTGGTTCCATGCATTTCACAGAGAATTCAAAGTCCACCCACAGAGGCAACCAGAGAATAGATGTAACACTATTCCACCCATTTTGCCATCTTAACAATCTTTCTTCCCATGAGGCCAAAAAAAAAAAACAAAAAAAAACACCCAAAAAAAAGTCTTTGTCTAGCCCTGAGTATATGAACTAAGATAGATATCAGTGGAATCACTAGCCCATCAGCTGTGCACTCAGACCTTGAATTCTAGTTTGGGTCATCTGGGTATGTGGGTCGTTGACTTTACTATCCAACAAGCACTGAATAGATTTGTGCCAAAAATAATCTTGGTGCATGTAAGCTACTGATCCTTGATTGAATTTCCCCTGAGTAGTAATTAATTCCACTTGGGGCTTAAAGGGCTCCTGCCTGCTTCATGAGGTTGTAGTAGATGGAATAAATGATATATTAATGATATATTAATATACCTTACCATATCAAATATTTATGTTAATATATGTTAAATGTATATGTTTATATTTTTAAATATATGTCAGAATGATAAGAAAGTAAAATAGGAAGTATGTCCTAGATTCACTGTCAACATAAAGGAATACCATCATCCATTCATAGTCTAAAACTGACCTCAAAAACTATGTAACATAGTTTTTTGTAGACAACCGGGATGACAAACTGAAAAGAAAGAGAGATTGACTTCTTGAGTGGTCAACTAGAATGGGCTCAAATCATGAAAAGGTGACATCACAAAGCCCAAATAGCATCAATAGGCTCCTGTGAAGAAAGAAAATCTTAGATAATGGGACAAGACTGTACCATGGAACATTAGAGTAAGATGATTCAGAAGAGGAACATTTGAACATTTGATAGAAGCTAATTAACTTCTTGACTATCTTTCCAAGTGAAGGCTATTGCTCAGCCTCATAAAAAAGATCTTTCCCACAGGTACAATATTATGTGGCCACTCATCTTTCTCCAAGTAACTAGATGACAAGTGGAAAGAATGGCCTACGTTTGGGGAAAAAAAGTCACTTTATCCCTTATGTGTAACCCTTAAGTGTGACTTGATCACTGTTGAAAAGAGAGCTGTATTTGTTCTTTTTTTAATATTTATTTATTTATACAAGCACTGGGTACGGTCAGAAGCATGGGAGGGTGAGAGAATTCACCAGAGCCAGAGCGGGGAACAGAACAGGCAGACTGAAGAAACAAACTGCTGAGGGGAGCAGCAGGTGCGGCAGGAGAGGTCTGCGTGCCATGTGGCACCCTTGCCGGCAGCCAGGGATTGAACCGGCACTGCAGAGGCTGCGGGCAGCCTCGCAGCCCAGGGCTCAACCACCGTGCCACCAGGGGAGGCCCAAGCTGTATTTGTTTTTTTTCTCACCTTAATCTGCCCTTTATCATATGATGACTAGTTCTTTCTGTTCCCAAATGGTATGGCTAATTGCTGAGAAGAGGATAGCCAGTCATATAATGTAGAAGGATTCTCCTCCTTGGCAAACTGCCAAAAACATTGGTAAAAGAGGAAGACAGAAGAAAGGAAATTGACATTTTTTGATGTGTGCTTTATGCTGGACCGTGGAAGAGATGTCTTCCAAACACACGCTTAAGATGTCTTCCAAACACAGGACAACAAGCAATGGGATTGATCCTGGACAACTTAGTCCATTTTCTTAGAGCTTTTGTTTTCTCATCTGTAAAATGAAAATAACAATGCTTAATCAAGGTATTTCTTGTGGTCCAGGAGAGAGTGTATGTCAGATGCTTAGACATCTCTGTTACATAGTAGGCAGACAGTAACCAATCTTGGTTGATTATGTATTTTTGAGAGGGGCAGTTTTGTTTTAATCCATTTAAAATACAACAGAACATCACGTCATTATTTCTTTTAAAATTAGCTTCCACCAGGAGACAGGCTGGTTTGGAGCTGTTTAATACTTTTAATATGTAATTTGCCTTCATTTTGGAAAACATAAAATGCTTCTTGGCCCAGATGGTAAGCTATATTTGCAGTATAATCCTCTTGGACTCTGAACTTGTGTTGGGCATGAAGTATCACTCCTACTCTGAAACCAGGACCCACTTCATTATTAATTAACTTAGGTATGTATTTATTCATTCATCCCTCACTTATCAAAACAAATATTTATGGCTAGCCAAATAACACCATGTGTGAGGAGAGAAAAGCAAATGTGTCTCAGGGAAGACCATCTGGGAAGCAAGAGGGAAGAGTGTGTACTTGCTGTCTTCTGCCTGGTGTTACTCAAATTTTTGCTCGCTGGGACTTCCCTGTGCTTTTGCTCTCTGTCTCTGGGGGAGGAGGTGACTCTGCAGCTTCTGCCTCAGCATTTGCAGGGAAGAGCTAAGAAGGGGTTAGAGAGCATGAATGGGCATTCCAGCCCACTAGGTTCCCTGACTGATGATATTGCAAGATGCCCAAATTCACAGGATCCTCTTGGTAATGAGTCCACCCAGTAACCCTCATGTTCATGTTGATGGTAGCTATTTTTTTTACAACCTGCTATGTAACAAGTTGGCTTCTTGTTATAATTCAGCTCTCTGAATGACTCTCTTGTGTGTTTAATGTGTGATTTTTCTGCCTCCGTTACTGCCGGTCTCCAACTCACCACTCCACAGCCTCCAGCTGGTGGCACAGCCCTGGACCGGACCGTTCAACTGTCCACCCAGGGAAAACCAAACTGCATTTTGTTATTTCATTCCTGGAATGTCTATTTTCTTCACATGGAGGAATTATGATTTTTTTTTAGGGTTCTCTCACAAGATGATCAAGATGACATCCATCTAAAATTAGAGGATATAATTCAACTGGTAAGTTCAGCTTTTCCAGCAGCACAATTATGTGCAAACTATTGTATTTCTCAAAGGCAGGCAATATGCCTATAACTGAGTGTTTGACCCTAAGTTCTATCAACAAAGCTCTATGAGATGAACCAAACTTAGCTTGGAGTGTAGCAGTCAAGGCATGATATTAAAGTTGGCTGATATTTCTGAGCTTTCTGCATGTTCTTTCATAGCCAGACTATGACAGACTTAATATTTCAGCGGCTGCAGTAAGTTGATGGGATCTTTCTCTCTACCCTCATTTCTTACAGATGGACTATTCAAAGGCTGAGTGTTTTGAGTCCTTGTCAGCCATGGAGCTGGCTGAGCAGATCACGCTGCTGGACCACATCATTTTCAGAAGCATTCCCTATGAGTGAGTGCCGCTCTCCCAGCTGCAGGCCCCTCGCAGGCATGACTAGCTGGCTTAGACTTGTCTTAATTTGTAAGGCAGATGCATGTGTGAGGTGTGAGTCTTAATCTTAAGATGTTTGGCCCCATTTGAATGTCTTTTGGTTCCAGCTGGTGTTGGAAATATTGATTTGGAATTATTGAAGGCTTACAAGACGGTTATGTTTATAATTCTCTATGTATTACCATTACCAAAGAATGTGAATTTGTGTTCACATATCTTCACATTACATAAATCTCAGTATATATAGTGTTTTTTTAATATATGTGTGTGTGCATGCATGTGTGTGTTTCTCAAACTCTTGTGGGCCAAAATCACTTGGGAAACTTGTTAAAATATACATTCCTAGAAACCTGCCTCAGAGATCCTGATTTCAGTAGGTTTGAGGCCCAAGAAACTGTATTTTCATTGAGAATTCAGATAATTCTGGAATTTTTATTATTTTATTAATATTTTATAATTATACTTATGATTTTATAATAATAATTTTTTATTATTTTCAAGGTTTCATTTTGAAAAATACTGATGGTGGGTAAAACCATAAATTCCACTACAATCGCCCACTTACAAAAATCAGCAAGTATTGCCAAGCTGTGAGAGTGTGGGCTCATCACACAGACTTTTAATGTCCTTGTATGTAGAGTAAGGGGAGGCACTTTAAGCCCCCTCCCTGCTACCATACTTGGTCACCTGACAAACATAGCCTTTGTTTGGACAAGTGGCAACTGTTGGCACAGGTCCTGTGTGAATCAGTAACTCAATTGAAAGTAAGGAAGGAGCTAAGTGAGAGATATGAATGTGACCCATGTATGTAGAGAAGAGGCCATTTGTAGTGATGGAGGGTCCAGCAGGGTGGGTGGTCAGAGCTACAGCTATACTGGAGAGACACAGGGGCAGTGCCAGAGGATGCAACAACAGATTTTTCTTTTATGCATTTTATCTTCTTTCCCTCCTCTTCCTTAAGTAGGCTTCGCCATGAAGATGAAGTGGGGAAAAAAATGAATGTGAATGAATCCAGTGGCTATTTGAAGACTGGAATTAGGAATCACAGTGACTGTCCCCTCCCCCACCTCCATAGCTGCCCCCCGCCCCCTCGCCTCCTGACTACCCTCCAGAGTAGAGAGAAGTCAGGAGGGAGAAGAGTACAACCTCTATAGGAAAAAGAGCAAGGCCCCAATTTTCGTGGCTGCCCATGGTGTGGGCTCTTCTTGGGACCTTCCTCTCCATTCCCCTTCCTTATTTCCCTCTGTGTCAGTGTGAACATCTACCAATTATTCTCCTTCATGGCACTGGCACAACTTGGTGTCCAACAGTTCTGCAGAATGGGAGTAGCACCACGGACATTCAGGGATGAAGAATTTGGCACAGGGATTCAGTCAACATGTCTGGGTTAGGCATGTTTCAGAGTAATTTCATTTCAAGATTTTGTTTTTTAAATAATTTTATAATTTCTGTGTGGTCTATCTTGATTATGTATTGCTTGCAGTGATCTGATGACCTGCCCATGAGTGAAGTGATGGGGCAGGGATGTTATTGGGAAGGCAGAGCTTCTACCAGGTTCAGTTTTCACTGCTGTCCCTGCCTTCCTCAGATGAACCAGCTCTACAGTGCTAACTAGGAGTTTGCTTATTAAATGCTTATTTTTCTAACTCTGGGGAGAACAAAGGAAACACTCTGCTCATGGAATTGTGATGTTTCTGGAGAATATCAGAACAAAGTGGAGGAAAATATCCTGTTCTTGATTAACATTTTTGGTTGAGCTGGTGTTTTTGGGCCTTCTGTAAAGGTTTAATTTTTTTTTAAGTTGATCCAGGGAAAATAGTCTTGGTTTCTGAATTAGTACTTAACCTCTTTATTCCTTTTGTGTTGGTCATTGTTTTCCAACTACTGAGAAACCCTTATAATGATCTTAATAGAGACAAAATTCCAAACATTTATAAGACAAAGCTGGATACTGAAAAGTCTTTTTCTTTGTGCCATTGTGCGGTGAAATGCTAGCGTCAAGCTAAAGTTCATTTGAGGTGGTCAGTAGTAGTAGGTACTGGACAATGTCAGGCTTAACATATATGACATTTATAATAATCATTCAGGGCTATAGCTGTCATTTTAAAAAATCCTTAATTTGTTTTATATTCTGTTTTGAACTTTCAGAGAATTTCTTGGGCAGGGATGGATGAAAATGGATAAAAATGAAAGAACACCGTACATTATGAAAACCAGCCAACATTTCAATGATGTGAGTAACCATAAAATAAAACCTTGTACATATTAAAGGAAGAGGAATATCAAGGTCTTAAGATTCCTGTAAAATAAAGCAACTTGGCCACCCACTTATAAACAGAACTGATAGAAGGTTAAAGGCAAGGTTAGGTCTCTAAGACTCACAGCAACGTAATAACTTCCAGTGACTTTCCAGACATTAAAAAGTTTGCCCAAGTCTG
The DNA here is from genome assembly GCF_964194135.1 of Talpa europaea. Lineage (NCBI taxonomy): Eukaryota > Metazoa > Chordata > Mammalia > Eulipotyphla > Talpidae > Talpa > Talpa europaea. The sequence continues at coordinate 44,579,725 of NC_140071.1, read as the reverse complement.
GTAAGATTTCACAAATGTATATAGTTCAATGTTGCTATTCTAATCACAATCATCATTACTTCCTGGTCATAGTTTGGTTCTAAGGGAATAAACATCACATGTGTCGCTGGCCCCTGGGGGAGCCCATAAGGTTGGATTGATGCACTTTCTCTTCATCATTACTGAACCTGCAACTCACATTCCAGTGTTGGAAGGGGCCTCTCTGAGCATCATTACTGAATTGCTGTGGCTGTATGCAATGGTAATCGGCCCATTTCACCACTCCATTTCTCCAGCAGTAAGATGGAGTTATTTTTATGCCCACCAACTCTTAGTTGGCTGAATTCTTAGTCCTGTGGTGGAATCTCAATTGTGGGAATGTCTTTGGGCCTCTGCAAAGGGAAGGTTCCCTTTGCAATTCAGTACAGTAAAACAATGATAATGTAAAAAAAAAAATAATATTAGGAACCCCTTAGATCAATTAGTACATCATTCAGAATCAAAATATAAAACAACAGTACTGATTCCCAAAACAGTCCTCTGCACAGGGCACAGGCATAGTACAAATGCACTGAGTGAACACTGGCACATGAGCATCAGTGTCACTGCTACCTAATCTAAGCCACTCTCTGAGAAGCGAGCCCCTGCTGTGGAAATAGACCTCTATAGCCTGCACTGGACAATCCTTGTGATGTATGAGATGTAATGAACAATCAAATGAGAAGTTCAACCCCAGATTTGAGACCACGTGTCTCCATTTGCATGGCCACTTGCATTGTGCCCTCAGCAGATTGCAAGTGGAAATTATCATCCACACTTCCAGACCAAGGCTGCTTCTTCATCTTGTTCTCTGTTCTTGGTCTTAGTGATGACCTCATTATACTCGGATCCAATCTAGACATCATTTTTGACTCCCTCTTCTCCCTTACCCATTCCACCCACATACACCCAACATGTTAATGAACCCCAAATGTACCTATGTCTTCTTTTCCTCTCCTTCCCCCCCATAGCCTTGATTTGACCTTTTATCCTTTCTCTCAGGAGCTCCTACTCCACTCTTTCCACCACCATCTCACTGCCCAATAGCCCATTCCTCATGTAGTGTCACAGGAACAAATTCTTGGAGATACCAATCTAATCATATCACTTTCTTGGACAAAAATTAGCCAGTGGCTTCCCCTCATCTTCAGGATGTAGTCTCAACTGCTCAGGGTAGCCTATGACAGCCACGTGTCATCCTTGTCTCTGATAACCCCGATGCTACTTAAGGACTGCCGTGTCCTCCATCACAACCTGCCTTCTGCTTCTGTCCTTGTGCACACGCTCTTATTTTTTGGTGGAAAGTAGTGGCTAACTCCTGCTTATCTTTTTGGACTCAGTGCAGGGAATGCCCCTTTCCAGAAGCCTTCTCTGTGCTGTCATATGTCCATGCTGCCTCCATGTTCTCACAGTCCTTTACTCAGACTGTTCTGCATTGTGCTGTGTGGCCTTTACTTGCTTAGGTCTGCCTCCCTATAACTTCCTGCCCCAATAGGATCAGAGTATCTTCCAGACAGGGACACCATTTGTCTTTCTATTCCCAGCACCTGAAAGAATATTAGGTGTTCAATACGAAACAATTTCTTGGGAATGAATATTCATATTGATAATCCTGAGGCCCTGTGAAATCTAAAGTACCTATGGATCCAATTCTGTATGGATATCAGATTACAGACTACATTTCCCTTTGTTAGCAACCCTATTCTACCCCTTTTCTTTCCCTATTATAAGTGTTGAGCTTTTTAAACCACTTCTTTATCTTTCAGCTTTAATTAAAGGAATTATATACATAGCCTTTTCATTGTTGGTTGGGAGAAATCAGCAAGGAGAGAATGTTTCCTCTTCCCCTTCACCTAAGTGTTTCTGGGGTTGAGAGTTGATCAGGTAGAATTTGATTTGCTTGGGGATAAATGTGTTTTCTTTCTCTGTCATAGCTGAGACTTTCTAGAATGATTATCTCCACACTGTTGGGAGCCAACGAACCTGTGGAGAGGCCCCAAATAGTGAAACCCATGATCTGCAAAGGTTGCCATTCCTCAGGGGTTAGCTTTTTCTAAAGCATTTCCTTAATAATTGTTGGAAATAATTTTCTCATCAAAATTACTGATTAACAAAAGCACCTCTTTCCCCAACAAGCTGATTCCAAACAGCCTCTTTCTTTGAGCTAAGAATGAACAGGTGCTTATTAGTTTGTTATTATTACTACAGACTTTAGTCTCTTTAGAAAGTGGATACCTAAATACAGACTAGCATTCTTGCAGAAAATTCCGGTATTTTGCCTGCATGATGCACTGCCTTGGCTCTTAGCTGCCTCCCTTGGCTTTTTCCTTGTCTCAGATGAGTAACCTGGTAGCCTCCCAGATAATGAATTATGCCGACATCAGCTCCCGCGCCAACGCCATTGAGAAGTGGGTGGCAGTGGCGGACATTTGCCGGTGTCTACACAACTACAATGGCGTACTGGAGATCACCTCAGCCTTAAACAGAAGTGCCATCTATAGGCTGAAGAAAACCTGGGCCAAAGTGTCCAAGCAGGTGAGCATTAGCCCATGGCACATCCCGCTGCGGAGGGAGGAGAGATTGGGCGACCAGAGCCAAGATGAACATTACTAATTAGGAAATAATTAACTAAAATGAGCAGCTCAGTTGCCAAAGGAAGGTGCCAATGTGGGTAATTACTGTGTTCTTACCACCTAATTGATTCCACTCATGTGCATTTCTAAATGGTTAATTTAGAAAGAAAACATAACCAAAACATTCATTATAATATTTTTTGGGACAACTGCAAACAATGTGGTTTACAGTCCGTTGTTTCCTGAATTAAATATTTATAGACAGCACATTAATTCCAAATGTACACAGGATGTCAATGGATCAGTTTTTTCTCTACCAAAGTAGGGCTACAAATACCTTAGGGCCAAAAACTAGGGACAAAGGCCTCAATCTTGACCTTTTTCTTTATCAAGCTTGTAATAGATTTAAAATTTTGGCATAATGGCTTATATGTGCAGAAAGATGGCTTTCTAAATTTTGTTTTGATTGGACTCGGATTGTTTATGCCTATGTTTTCGTTCAGATAATTTTAAGCTGCAAATTAAATAGCAATTTTCCCCTGCCTTCTCCTCTGACCTTCTCACTGGGTGTCAGTGTGTGTTTGAAGTGAGGGGAGGGGTGACTTCTCCAGCCTTATAGGAGGCTGTTTGCACCTCTGGTTTCCATTTGTAACCTATTGTTGATTGGTCACTGGGCACAAGTGTAGGTGTGGTCAGTGGCCAGTGGTGACTGCACCAGGGAGCTTGGCTGATCTCACCTCCTTCTGCTCTCACTGATTGTGCTGATCCTCTAACATGGGGTGTGTCTCTCTCCCTAATACAGGTCACCTTGGCCCTTGGCAATGCCTGTGCACAGACTGGCCATTCACTAAGAGATAAAGACCTGGGCCTTCTCAAAGGGTTTTGAGGAATTTTCTAGGTTCCTTGAAGTCCCATTGGTGCCAGAGGCTAGAGGATCTATGATAAGCCCCAATTTTCCTCCACTGACCACTATGCCTGCCTTGTGACCACCCATAGTTGGTGAAGGGCATCTGTAGGAGGTCCACCTCTAAGGTTCCAGGTGGAAAGAACAGACATTATGTTGACATTTCATCAGAACTATCTGGTTTCTACTTCCCCCTCTGAGCCACAGCTCTCTCCCTCCCTAACTCCTGGCAACCACTAATGTGTTTTCCATCTCTATAATTTTTAACTTTGTTAATCAGGAATGTTATATAAATAGAATAATAGAGTACAAACATTTTAAGATCACCTTTTTAAAAAACTCAGCATAAGGGCCTCTCCTGGTGGTGCAGGCAGTTGAGGGCAGTGCTGCGAAGCTGTCCACAGACTCTGCAGCGCTGGTTCGATCCTGGCCTGCCAGCGAGGGTCCCACATGGTGCGGCAGACCTCTCCTGTTGTGCCTGCTGCTCCCCTCAGCAGTGTATCTCATCAGTCTGCCTGTTCTGTTCCCCACTCTGTCTCTGGTGAGAGGAATCCCGTGAATCTGTCCTTACCCCGGTTCTTATATAAATAAATAAATAAATCTTTTAAAAAAAAACTCTGCATAATTCCCATAAAAGCCATTCAAGTTGTTACATTTATCAATACTTAGTTCCTTGCTATTGCCAAGTAATACTCCATGGTAGAGATATACCACCTTTTCTTTAACCTTCACCTCCTAAGGACATCTAGGTTGTTTCTGATTTAGAGCTATTACAAGTAAATCTTCTATGAACACTCATGTATAGGTTTTGTGTGAACGTAAGTTTTCATTTCTCTGGAATAAATGCTCAAGAATGCAATTGCTGGGTCATATGATAAATTTGTGTTTAATTTTATAGGAAACCTGCCAACTCTTTTCCAGAGTAGCTGTACCATTTCACATTCCTATCAGCAATGCATGAGTGAACCAGTTCCCTTACATTCTTGGCATTGTCACTGGTTTTCATTTTAGCCATTTTGATATCTCATTGTGACTCTAAATTGTATTTGAAGATAGTGATGTTAAATATATTTTATGTGCTTGTTTGCCATCTTCAATGAAATGTCTGCTTATTATTTCTGCTAATTTTTAATTAGATTGTTTGGTATTTAACCTGAGATTTGAGAGTTCTTTCTATATTCCTCCTACTTTATTCTTCTGTTCAAGATGATGTTAGCTACTGTAGATGCTGTGACTTTCCATATAATCTTAGATTAAAAACTGTGTCTAAAAACACTTCACTGAGATTTTCATTGTAATTAATCAAACATTAATTAATTAAATGTTAGTTAAACACTAATTAAACAAATCAATTTGGGGAGAATTGGCATCTCTACTATGTGGAGTCATACACAGAGTATATGTCACCATTTCTTTAGATTTTCTCTGAATTATTAAATCAACATTTTGAAATTTTCAGCATGTAGGTCCTTTATATGTTTTGTTACATTTATTCCTAAGCATTTAATATTCTTTGGAGAAATTTTAAATGTTATTGTGATTTTAATTTTGGTTTCTGTTGTTCGTACATGCAAGTAATAGTGATTTTTTTGTACTGGTCTTGTATCTGCCATCTTGCTAAGTTCACTTATTAGTTCTGGATTTTTTTTTATAGGTTCCTTGGGATTTTTTGCAGACAACTATGTCATGAGTAAATAGATACAATCATTTCTTTATTTGCACCTTATATCCCTTTTCTTTTCTTTTCTTGCTGTACTGCTCTAGCTGGACCTTCCAATACTGTGTTGAATAAGAGTGGTAAGAAAGAACATTCTTACCTTGTTCTTGATCTTGTGAGGTAAAGCATTCAGTCTTTCACCATAAAGGATGGCATTAACTGTAGTTGTTTGCAAATGCTTTTGACAAAGTGAAGGAGTTACCTTCACTTCCTAGTTTTCCAAAAGTTTTTAAGATGAATGGGTGTTGGAATATTGTTTTTAAAACAATTTAAAGAGCTATATCAGAATTCAAGGGCTAGCTCCCTTTGATATGGCTGTTTTGCCTCCTGATAGAGCAGTGGTGGCCACAGCCATGGGCACTGGATATAATCCTGTCACATACTTCTTTTTCTATTGTCTTCACCTCTTTCTTTTTTACCTCTGAAGTTGACATCAAGGAATTCTTAAATCTTCTTTAAGAAAATGTTGTACCTTCTCTGTAGTTAAGTGATATGATGCACTTAACAGGATAATTGAAATTATTTTCAAGTTTTAAATATATTACCAGTAGAGGTAATAAATGGATTAGACAGTTTAAGCTGCATTGTGGATCACTCCAATTAGTTTTAGCACTGATGATAGACTTTCTTCCAGGGCCCTGTACTTACTTCATCATGGTAGGTCGAGTTGGTTGCAGATATGCCCTGTTTCAGACACTTTGGACAAGTCTTTCTGCTCTGGAGCCATTCCTTCTCCAGACTGAGTCCAGTCTGGGAGACATCCAGAAGTCTGATAGGATATGTATTTGGGAGCCCACCAAATTTAGTCTGTACAGATTGTATTTCTTTTTTTTTTTTAATATTAAATTTTATTTTTATATTCCCCCATACAATTGCAAACGCCCCATTCTGACCCCAATCCTTCCCCTCCCGCCCCCCACCCCCCAAAAAGTGTCTCTGGTTCATAGTTTTTTGTTGATTTTGATTTTCACTTTCTTATATTCATTTTCCTGGTCCCTTATTTAAGTTTTCTAGATTCCTGCTATGAGTGAGACCATCCGGTATTTTTCTTTTTCTTTTTGGCTTATTTCGCTGAGCATGATCCCTTCCAGCGCCATCCATGTTGCTGCAAATTGCATGTGTTTATCTTTTTTGAATGCTGAGTAATATTCCATGGTATATATGTACCACATCTTCTTGATCCAGTCATCTATTTTTGGGCATTTGGGCTGTTTCCAAAGCTTAGCTATTGTAAACAGTGCTGCTATAAACATAGGGGTGCAGGTGCTCTTTGGAATTGATGTTTCTGTGTCCTTTGGGTAAATACCTAGGAGTGGAATTGCTGGATCATATGGAAGCTCTATGTTTAGTAGGTCCAGAAATCTCCACACAGCTCTCCATAGTGGTTGGACCAGTTTGCACTCCCACCAACAGTGCAGAAGAGTTCCTTTTTCTCCACACCCTCGCCAACATTTGTTGTTGCTAGTTTTTTTTAATATGTGCCATTCTCACTGGTGTAAGATGGTATCTCATGGTAGTTTTGATTTGCATTTCCCTGATTACAAGTGATGTTGAACATTTTTTCATATGTCTGTTACAGATTGTATTTCTATAGCTTTCTTGAGCCAAGACCATTCCTGGGCCAGGAGAGGCCTGCCTACCCCCTACCTTTCCCCTCCAAATCTCTATCCCTTTGAGTCATTCTGACAGCTCTCATGAGGTTGTGCAGTACCTCTCCAGGCTGAGACAGAGTAGTCTGTAGACCTTATTCAAGGGCTTCTCCTAGGGTGTGGATATTATTGAAAGTGGGTTGTCATCTCCAAGGGTCACCCTACCTTTCCTCTTATGTCATTGTAAGAAACTCCAAACCGATTTCAACATTTTCATTTCTTGGTAACTATCAGTTATCCTTTCTAAACAAATTGATGAAGATCATAAAAGAAAGGATTTGGAGTAGAGGATATTGGTTGGTCAATGGTGAAGCAACTATATCTGTGCTTTGAAAACTTCACATTAACACTCATAAAGACTGATAATGAGAACTCTAACATGAAGCCCCTTCTTCAAGATTCTGCATCTGAAATGCACTTTTCAGTTCTTTAAGTTCTCAAGTTTCCTGGAATTATGATTTTTCTAATCTTTACATTTTTTTCCCTCTGTTTGGCTAAATGAGTAATGTAGTCATTTTCTCTTCTTTACATGTTCCTCATTTTTAAAAACTAATGCAAGCATAATACCCCAAGTCTACACTTTGAAAATCATATCACATCACAACTATGTGGCAAACTTACCAGCATCTGCCACTGAGAAGAGAATTGAACATCTTTTGGCAACTTACTTTCTTATCAAACCACAGGAGAATTTTAATGACATACTAAGTTATTTGTTTCTTTCCAGACAAAAGCACTAATGGACAAGCTTCAGAAGACTGTTTCATCTGAAGGAAGATTTAAAAACCTCAGAGAAACCCTTAAAAAGTATGTCTATCTTAATTATTAAATTACTCTTGAATCACAAATTGATTTAAATAATTTGAATAGCACCTATCTCCTTTTCTTTGAAAAGAAAAACAAATGGGAAATAGCTTCATCACCAAGGTCTTTTTCTGATTTCCCTTTTCATTTGGAATACTGTGCATGTAGTGTTTTATGGGCATGGTCATGCAGAGTATTCAAAATAAGAAAGCATCTCCACAATTAATCAACTATTTATTATAAAAAAGTTTCCTGATTCATATTTCATAATCTAAGTACAATGATTTCATGTGATTTTTTTAATTTGAATATCCTAATACCAATTGATAATTGTTATCTATTTGGGAATTTTATTATTTACTATTATTATTATTGGATCATTCTCTCTCTTTACACACACACCTATAAACACAGAGATTGAAAGAAAAACAGAGAGTGACTAGACTGTTCTCCTACAACTGGTTTTCATATGATCTATCATATGGACTTGACATTTACTCTGAAAAGCTTTAATTCTGTGATGCTGTGAGTGAAAAACTCATAGTAATAATAACAATAGCAATAACAACAATAATTTACAAAAACTATGCACTAAATAGTTACACTAAATGACACACTTCATACTGAGTGCTTGATGTGTCTTATCTAAACTTCACAACAATCTAAAGAAATAGAGATGTTGTCTCCATTTACAGAGGAGGAAACTGCAGTTGAGTTTGCCCCTTATCAGTAACTTGGTCGGTGGGACTCAAACTCAGCTCTCTCTGGATCAAAAGCCTATGTTCCCCTATCCAGACTCCAAGAAGACCAGGTGTGCTGCCCCCTCCAAAACACATGCACACACACAAAAAAACACCAAAGGTTTCATTTCAGTGTGCATTTGCAATGTTAAGTCTACAGTTTCTAGAACATTTTAATACTAAAATAAAATTTACAAACTCTAATCACATTGATTTTCCCACCCAGTTCTTTAAAGTTGAACATTTACACTTTAATGAGGTGAAGACATAGGGGTTTCCCTACATGTTTTTGCCCTTCAGAGAAGTGTGGCCAATTTACAAATTTTGCAGAATAAGTATTGCTAGCAAATATTTTGGTTTGTCTATAAGAATTCTGTTGTTTGAAAATGCCGTTGTCTCAAACACATACTAAAGCATGGGCTGTAATTTGGTATTATGAGATGTATTTAAGACTGCATATTATGAGTGTGTTTCTGAAAATGGAATTAAAATACTTTAATTTTTAGGGTAGAAGCAGTATAGTTGCTTCCTATTTAAACTGGGGAATGGGAGGGAAATCAACATTTGTTTGAATGAATATGAGAACAGTGCCTCTTGGTCTTGCAGCTGTAACCCCCCAGCTGTTCCTTATCTGGGCATGTACCTGACAGACTTGGCATTTATTGAAGAAGGAACACCTAACTTTACTGAGGAAGGCCTTGTCAATTTCTCCAAGATGAGGATGGTAGGTCATAACTTCATAATCACCTTGTGTGAATGACATCAGTGGCTTATAAAGAAGGGGCTATCATGAAAGTTATAGTTTGCTTTTTAATCTTGAGATGGAAGAATTGGTGGACACTGATTCTAATAGCTGATGTTAGCAGATTGCAGAGATTACTGGCAGTGCCATTTCAGCTTGCAGTTTGGACAATGTGGATGGGTAATGAAGCCTCAGGGATGACATTTTAAGACTGACAAATGATAGACAGATGCCATAGTTTTCTTGCTGGGTTTTCAGCATCAAGTTAGAAGCAAGGAGACCATCAACAATAGCATCCAGAACTTGCCACTCCTGAACCTGAGGCCACCCAGAGGCAGTTGTTCCCCTGATTGTGAATTCAGTGGCTTTTTGCTATTACCATTTTGCCAGTTCAATGATGGGCAAGAAAGCCCTGAGCATAGAGAATGAACTGGCAAGGCTTCACATCCCTCATGAAACTACCTACCTACCTCCTGTGGGATGGGCCCCCCAGAAGAACATGCTAAAGGACAAAAAAAATACTTTTATTGTTATTTCTCTAGATATCACACATCATCAGAGAGATACGCCAGTTCCAGCAGACTTCCTATCGAATAGACCATCAGCCAAAGGTAATATTGATTGTGCAGTTGTAAGGATATTAATAAAGAAAAAAGTGGAAATTAATGAATAAGAAACAGTTGTAGAGTTGATCAATAATACCAAAAGCTGACTCACATAAAGACCAATAAAACAGATAAATCTTTGGCCACTCTCATTGAGAAAGGAAATAAAAAGAACAACAATTTCTCATAAAGTTCTGTTGATTTTACACCATGTATTTCTCATCAATCTATTGATTCACCACCAGCTCTTCTAGTCCAAGCTCCCTGGTCTACTTGCATTCACTCTAGAATCCAAAATGCACTCTACCAATTACAGGCAGAGAGATACCTCTGAAACACAAGGTGGAGTATGTCTCCCCCTTTTTGCATAAAGTATTTTATTGGCTTCCTATTACTATTGGAATACAGAAAAAAATCTTTTTTATAATATACAAAAAACATGTTTATTACAAAAAGGGGGAGAAGAATAAAGGACACTTACATAGACTCAAGTGGGCAGAAAGAGCTGTCCCTGAAAGGGACAGGTTTGCTAAAAGAGAGGCCTGTATAGCCATAAGTGGGCAGCCTTAGGAGGAGAGCTGTCCCTGCTACAGGGAAAAAAAAATTCTTGATGTATCCAGAAGTCTTATATTATGTGGTCTCATATTATCTCTCAAAATTCATCTTATGCCATATACCCCCTTCCATTCTCTATTTCAACTGGCCTTTTTAAAGATCTTTTTTTTTCCTGGTCTCTTATTTAGGTTTTCTAAATTCCTGCTATGAGTGAGACCATCCAGTATTTTTCTTTTTCTTTCTGACTTATTTCGCTGAGCATGATCCCTTCTAGCTCCATCCATGTTGTTGCAAACTGCATGTGTTTATCTTTTTTGATTGCTGAGTAATATTCCATTATGTATATGTACCACATCTTCTTGATCCAGTCATCTATTTGGGGGCATTTGGGTTGCTTCCATAGCATAGTTATTGTAAATAGTGCTCCTATAAACATAGGGGTGCGGGTGCCCTTTGGAATTACTGTTTCTGTGTCATTTGGGTAAATACCTAGGAGTGGGATTGCTGGATCATATGGAAGCTCTATGTTTAGTAGTTCAAGAAATCACCACACAGCTCTAATCAATACAAAGTAAAAATCAAAATCAACAAGCAACCATAAACCAGAGACACACTAGGTGGGGGGGAGGGCAGGATGGGGAAAGGAAGGACTAGTGTCAAAATAAGGGGGAGGTGCAATTGTATGGGGAATATAACCAAAATGAAAATGCATACATTGTGCAAAGATGAAAAAAGATGTAAGAATTATATAAAATAAAATATTTAAATAAAAAAAATACATGACAGATGAAAACGGCTCAAAAAAAAAAAAAAAGAAAGAAAGAAATTAGCACTTCATATCTGAAACCTGAAGTAGACTTCTAATTGGTCATTTAAGAAAATAAAATTTTGGCTGATTTTATCAGAGACTCTTGAAAAAAAAAAGATCTTTTTTTGCTTTACAGAAATATTGAGATGGTAGTACAGAAGAATCCCCTAATATTGTTCCCTATTATCAACATCCTACATTAGTATGATGTATTTGTTACAAGTAACAAACAAATATTCATACATTATTATTAACTAAAGATCAAAGCTTATTTATATTTCCTTAATTTTCAGCTAATGTCCTTTTCATGTTCCAGGATTGCATTCAGGATATCACATGACGTTAGTTTCAAGGTTCCTGTTGGCTGTGACAATACTTTAAACTTTCCTTATTTTTGATAACTTTGAAAGTTTTGAGGTATACTGATCATATATTTTATAGGATCACTTACTGTTGGGATTTGTCTGTTGATTTTCTAATGATTATATTGTATTATGGGTCTTTGGGAGGAAGATCACAAGTAAAGTGCCATTCTCCTCTCATCACATCAAGGGTGCATTCTAGTAACAGAGTTTGTGACTGCAATTGTGACTGCTGATTAAACCTGGATCACATGACTGAGGCGGTGTTTGTCATCTTCTCCATTGTAAGATTACTCTGATTTTCTCCTTTCCTATACCGTGCTCTTTGGAAAGAAGTTAACATGTGCAGTCCACACCTAAGGAGTGAGGATTTATGCTCCCCACTCCTTGAGGGAAAAATATCTATATAAATTATTTGAAATAATTCTGTTTAAGAGATTTGTGTCTACTTAGTCATTTATATCCGTATGAACGGTTGGATATTTATTTTATGCTTTGGACTTTAACCCAATAATACTTTATTTTGTTGCTGCAGGTATCATGTGGACCACTAGATACTCTTTCCATTGATTCTCTGACAAACCTCTGTCAATATGGGGTTTTTCCTTCCTCCCTCCTCCCCTTCCTCCCTCCTTTTCCACCTTTATCTTTAGTTATTTTCAGCCATTATAAGATGCTCTGGACCCATCTTGTAAATTTTTGGCCTAGTTTCCTAGTTCTCGAATCAGTTATTTCTTCCAGAAGCCCTAGTTCCTATTATTGGAGATTTGTGTTAGAATCCAGCAATGGATACTAGATGTGTTCTTTGCTACTAGGTATTGTTTCTGTTAGACCCTGTCAACAGATTGCATACAAAAATATATATGTATTTACTAAGCTATGCATTTACACATATTTATAAATATATCTATATAACTATATTTGCATTAAGCGAAACACCAGTGCATATTGATGCCTCTAATTCCATCCCATCACCACAGATTATTCTAGCCTCTCTTCCTTCCACATATACATGTTTGTATGCAATTTCCTACTCCAATACTAAGAGACATCCTCTTCTTTAATAGCCTCTTGTTTTTGTCCTATTTCTTTCAGCCACAAGGCCTTTATATGTATGTTCCCTATGTCTGGGGTGCCTTTCCTTCCTCATTATGGTTAACTGGTACACAGCTTAAATATGACTTTCTCAGGAATATCTTCCCTAACTTTCCCCACCCCCTCCCTATAAACTTTTATTGCACTATGTACTTCTCCTAGTAGCAATTACTGGAGTTACAATCTTACATTTATTTATGTGATAGTGTACATATTCATACCACAGATGAGAGCCAAAATCCTGTCTGTTTTGTTATAACCCCGGCAGCATCATGTACAGTGCCTGGATCAGACTCAGTAATAAATATTTCTTGAATTAACTAAAGTCAAGAATAAGACAAGTTTGTCCCAGTCACTGTTAATAATCAGGGTTGACTGGGGAAAAAAACTAGCTATGTATAAGGCAAAAAAGAAGTTAAATTATAAATTGTGAAAGGTAAAGATTAAGTGCTATTATCCACAGATGATTTGATTAGCTACCTACAAAATCAAAGGAAAAACTGCAAAATCTTTAAGGAAATGTGGCAACGTGACATCTAATAGCCAACAGTATTCAACATGGTAAGAATTTATTGAAATGTGATAGAAAAAAATCTCACCCAAATAGCAACAAAATCTATAATACCTACCATTAAGTAGAACAAGAAATAAATAAGGTCTTGGGCCTCCCCAGTGGCGCAGCGGTTGAGCCCTGGGTTGCGAAGCTGCCTGCAGCCTCTGCAACGCTGGTTCGATCCCCGGCCACCGGGTGAGGGTCCCATATGGTGCGCAGACCTCTCCTGCCCTCCGCTGCTCCCCTCAGCAGTGTACTTCGTCAGTCTGCCTGCTCTGCTCTTCTCTCACCCTCCCGCGCTTCTGACTGTACCCAGTACTTGTATAAATGAATAAATAAATCTTAAAAAAAGTCTTACATATTAAAAAAAAGAAATAAATAAGGTCTTTATAAGCTGTAAGACAAAAGAAGTACTAATCAGAGATACATAATATTCATGAATCAGAAAACTTGATATTATAAAGCTATCATATTGTCCTCAATCTATAAATTCATTGAGATTTTACTGAAATATCATTAGGGTCTTTCATGGAGCTTGACAAATTTATCTGAAATGCATAAGTGAACAAAGGCCAAAAACAGATGAAGCCTTTTTGAAAAATGAAGACTAAGGAAAAGCTTTTACACCAGATACAGAAACATCTTAAAGCTATAATGAATAAAACAGAACCATATTGGCACAGAAATATATTCTGTAGAACAGAATGAAGTCCAGATACAGATTTCATCTATCAGAAAATTGGATATGGGATAAGGAAAGCATTTAAAGACTGTGCCAAACACTGACCATTCAACAAATTGCATAGGAACTCCGGCTCTCTATCTTATACCATTCACAGAAATAAATTTCAGATGAATCCATTATCTAAATATAAAAAGAAATATTCACATTATTTGAATAAAATATTCATGAATTTTGGATTTGAAAGACTTTGTCAAGCACAGAATAGAAAATCTGTGAAAGAAAAATTTGTAAACGGAAAATAACATTCTATATCAAAATCAAAGCCTTCTGTATGACAAAGGGTAATTATTTTAAAAGGCAAAATAACAAGCAATAGAGTAAGAAAGAATATTTGTAACATGTAAAACAAAGAGAAAGATAAAAATTTTCCTTTAAATTGATAATAGAAGCATAAACAACTCAGTAGAAAACCTGAAAAATTACAAACAGGTAATTCACCTAAGACGAAATAAAAATGGCCAATTAAATATGCATCTATGTTATGACTCAGCAATTGCTCACCTAGGTATTTATCCAAGGTAGAAATAATAACATGCTTAATAAAAATCTTGCACAAATGTTCATAGCATTTTTAAATAATGGCCAAAAATTGGAAATATCCTATGTGTTAATCAACAGATGAATATATAAACAAATTGTGGCATATCTGGACAATGGAATACTACTCAACAACAAAAAGGGACAAATTACAGATACATGCCACAACATGGATGAATCTCAAAACCTATCGAGTGAAAGGAGCTGACACCAAAGAATATATACTTTCTGACTCCATTCATATGAATTTCTAAAATAGACAAAAGCAATATTTAATGCAAGAAATCAGAAAAGTGATTACGCCTAGAATCAGATTGACTGAGAGAGAACTTCTGGAGTAACAAAGTCATTCTATAGGGTGACATATGTAAATTACATGGGTATATACATTTGCCAAAACTCATCAAACTATTACTTTGTTAATGTTTCAATGAAAGTGTTGAATTATGGCAGATTCCATTCAGAATATATATAACCTTGTGTTCTGAAAGAACTAAAAGCTAGGATTTCCTTTTTCCTCCAGGTCACTCAGTACTTACTTGACAAAGCCCTCATCATAGATGAAGATACGCTGTATGAGCTGTCACTAAAAATTGAACCCCGACTCCCTGCTTGAAGATCTGACTTTACCCCTGAGTCCATGGAGTTTTCATGGAAAGCAGGATGGATAGTACTGTGCATGTCATGCCTCCCACAGTGTCGCCAGGATGGAGGGAAATGAAGCCAGTCTCCTTTGTCCACCAAAGAGGACAGAACTGAACTTGAATTCTGTCTCCAGCCAGGGAAGCCCAGCTTTTGGGGCATCAAAAACAGAAGCTTCAGGCTTGGGTGGGAAGGTGAAAAGATGCATATTTAATCAAGCAGATGACACATTTTGCCTAAGGGAATGTAAGATGGTAGATGCTGGTGACCATGTTAATGAAGCAGGTAAGAAGTGATATTTCAAACCCTGCCCCACGTTCTGTTAGACTTAGGGGCAAAGAATCCATGGACAAGACCTTCTTCGATGTTTCTCTGGCACTTTACTGGCCTGGGTGCACCTACCAGAACTGAACTGCTTCTGTGACATTCCTTCCTGACAAGCTTCACAGAAAAGCCGAGGCTTCTTTCATAGGGATATGTTGACACATAGGCGATTTCAGTCTACAGCATGTGCATGGTCTTCAGTGCATTATACATATTTATACTGGAGGAATGGCATGTTCTGAAGCTGCTTTTTTTACTGTTTAGGTGACAGGACAGAATAGAAATGAACTTGATGAAAATGAACTTGTATGAAACATTTCCTTAATTAAAAACTCAGTAGACTTTGCCCCCAAAGGATTCCAACCAGTGGCTGCTTAAGGTGGGTGGGGTGGAGGCTTCTTCCTGAAGTTTGTGGTGCGCCAGAAGCCAGCACCCTTGGAGAGGTAGGTGCAGCGTTTTGGAAAAGGTGCCTGTACACCTCACCGACAAAACTGTGGAATAAGACAGAAAGTCACAAAGTGCTGTTGGGAAGAGTGGTTTCAATACTTAGTGAACAGATAGACTTAAAAATCATCTCTGCACCTTGTTATGGTTGCTCTCTTCTTCCCCCTCCTAGTACTGTGAGAATCCGTTCTGATTTACACAAACCATTTTTAGGCTCTCTATTAACATTGGATGTATTTTTTTAAATTATCTAGTGGAATTTTCTTTGTTAGAACCCATGCTTCCATGTACTGTTGGTAGACAGTTCTTCCCCAATCCTCTTTGCTTAAAAAATGATTTTGAGATATTTCTGAGTGAAAATTTTTTAAGCGTATGAAAAATGGGCCCAATCACTCAATAGCTCTCACATCACAAACCAAATGCAGGGGTTAGTCTTGGTACCTTGGGTTGGGAAAGTGACAGGGCTTTCCCCAGGATTGTCAGTTGTTGAAAAAATAGGGCTAGTTCATGTTTACCTCCCTCTTATCTTCTCAGGGAGACCTCTGCTTTAAAAAAAAGGAAGAGAAAATATTGTTATTTTTACCCCAACCTATTGCACCTATTGACATTTTCTCTTAGAGGCATGAAATGTATTGATGCTGACAATGAAAAAATGACCTGTGTGTTTTCCCTTTCTTTGCACTTTAATTATGTTGTTTAAGCTAATGGCTGACTAATGACTTCAACTTGCTGGCGCATAAGACCCAGTGGGAGCACTGACATTGATAATTACCAAGAGGTGGAGAATGTATGTTTTCCCTGCATGGTAAGGGCCATCTCTGTACATAACTACATAGTGAAATATCCTATAAGTAAAAGAAAATATTTGTCATATTTGAAGGCCAATCAAAAATATTTTCAATAGCTCATGTTAGCCAACAGTGTAGCACTAAACCCCAAAAGGGTTACTGATGGATGCTTAATTTCTTTTTTAAAAAAAGTTGCTTGTTCTCTTTAATTTCACCTAAGAGGTTGATGCATCTTAATGCATGATATGAAGCATGGGTTGCTTGGATCCTAACCATGCATAGCTTACAATTTATTTCTCGGTGTTCAGAAATTGAGGGTTTGAACTGATACATGTCAACTGCACCTAGCACTTCAAGGTCTTACAGAAGAAAAGGAAAGGTTAACCTTCTCATCTCCAAAACATAGTTTTGGTTGTTGAACTAAAAACAACAAATTTAATGAAAAGGCCACATACGTAACAGTTTCAGGCAAAACAACACGTGGAAAGCTCAGTATATTCAACTCTGCTTTGGAGCCCCCAGTCTTCTGGAATGAGAGGGTGGCTCTGAATGTACCTTCCCTGGAAGCTTAGACTCTTAGTTTTAACCCAAATGCTCCAGTCATTCTTATTAAAGAAAAATAGGAAGTAAAGATATTTACAAATGCTCTTCCTCTTTTGGAGGGAAGATTTTCCTCAACTGTTGACAAAGCTCTCACACCTGTTTTCTGCAGAATGTTGGAAGTGCCCCCCAGTGGTCAGCTATGACACTATCAATTGCTATGTTGATCTTTAGTGTTTTATTGTTATATGCCCTTCTTGCTTCTCAGAGTCTGAAGCCTAACAGGAGCTGCGAGAAAAGAGAACTCTGCCTACAAAGGCGTTCCTTTTGATGACCTGTGTCATTTCAGGGGCAATTGAGATAGGAACACACATTTAAAAAAAAACAAAAACAAAAAACAACCTCAGTTTAGTCACATTTAAAATCCCCAAAAGTATTTGTGGTGTCTCTTCTGATTATTGAAGCACCTGTCCTCTTCTGCCTTGCAAGTTTGTGTGTATTGTTGGGATGTGCACACCCAGCTGCATCTGCCCATGTTCCATTATTTGAGACCCATTTATAAGAGTCGATGGAAGATTAGCCTCTAACAGCCAAGTAGCAAATACTTACATTACTGCAAAATCAGCCTAGAAAATCAGAAGTAAATCCAATTTCATGCTTTCAGATGAATACCCACATTTTGTACTGTCAATGAAATTATTTTGGGACTTTTTTGGGGGGGAGCTTTGGCTAATAACTAAGGCAACCCATTTTGCTACTGAGACAAATTCCTTAAGTCAATATTTTATATGAGAGATTTGGGCGTTTTATTTTAAAACAAAGAATTTTAAATTATTTTGCTTTGCTTTTAAAATTTGATTTTATTACCCCTGAAAAAAATCTTTCTCGTTGCCTTCAAGTATAACAATTTGTAATCCAAACTGTAAAATTTATTACTTTTACTACTATTAAAATGGGATAAAAGATACCATATTATTTATAACTAAAAAATAGAGCCAGGCTAATGTCCACTGTCAAAAGGAATAAATAAGTAAGAGTCATTATTATTTCAGCAAGATAATAGATTATAAGTTTAAATAATGACTTGATTATAGATGTTATAGATGCCACTATATGAACCCTGGTAATAAGACTTGGGTCCATGAAATCTAATCAGAGTATCATTTCTCTGTGTCTGTTAGGTGGGACAGAGTAAAGTAGAAAACAACTATTTTATTGTAGGCATAAAAAACATGAATAAATTCAGAAAATTATTCATCCTGGCTGCCATACAGCATGATATTAACATTAGGGTTGATTGTACTTGATCTCACCTGTTCAAGAAAAATAATAGTTCTACTTTATGAGGCTGAACCATTATCTTTTACACACTCATTTCATATTGCCTAGAAAAGCAGTTTTTATAAAGGACTGAACTAGACTTCCCAGCCCTGTGCCCTGGGGTCAGATCTGCATCAACAAGCTGGGAAAGGATAACCCAGTGATAAAACCTCTCTAAACCTCAGTTTCCTCATCTGCAAAATGGAGTTAATAGTAATTCTTGTGCTCCGCATCTCATAGGGCTGTCATGAGGACTAGATGTGAACCATAAAGTGTTATCCAACTGTGAGGTAACATGATTACCAACCTCATCTTTCTTTTGTAGAGGATTTAAATGTAGTTCTTTGTTATTTGTGTGTGTGATGAACAAACCCTGTGTTTTTCTGAGAAGTATATTGTTTGTGTGTAATTACTTTGTAAATCTAACATTTGGGACTCTAAGAGGAGTTCGTGCTGTGGCCTAACACTTGCTGGATGAGGTGTGGTTTATGCCTATATGAAAATTAAACATTGCCTTTCTTGAATCTCAGACATTTCATTGGTCTCTTCAGTTACTTCTTTTTGCATTTTTCTACACTGTCTTCTTCATAGCAATGGGCTCATTCAGATATATATATATATATATATATTTTATTTCTAGAGTTCAAGGGCTAAGAAGTTTAGTAGAAACCATGTTGCAGGTACTTAAACATCATAGAATTTGCTGAAATTCTAAAATTTGATAAAATTCTAAAATTCTCAGAAAAAAGATACTAAGGATTATCTAGTTCTGCTCTTTCCAATGCTCAAATCTCCTGTGATGTCCTCAGCTTATGTTTGAGTACCTCCAGGCATAGAGAGCTCTCTATTATTACCCAAGGAGTTCTGATCCTGTAATAGCAGCTCAATCCTTGTGAACAGACTGTAGAGAGAAGAAAAGACATTGAAGGGGACAGCTAGTCCAGCCAGCGCTAGCTCTGACCTTGGATGGTCACTGGAGTAATCTGAGATGAAGTTCCTCATCTATAAAATAAGACTCATATCTGCCCCCTAGAATTGACTACAAGGAATAATATATCTGAAAATACTTTAACGTTTGTTAAGCAGATGAAGTCATAACATTTTGAACCGAAGAAATCACAGTGCATGTAGCTGTTGAGCACAGAAGAGGACTGAGGAAAGGAAGAAAGTGGGTCCTTCCTATCCCATGAGCTTCCTTTCCCAACTGAACAATCAGGCTGATGGGGTTCTCAGGAACCCAGATTCCTTTGACCTTATTACTTGTTCATCTCATGAGAGACTGCCCTTGCTGATGGTCATATCTGGTTCCTCCACACCCAGGCTCCAGTTGGATTCAGGAATGGATAAGAGAGTAAGGTAAGTCTAAGAATAAGAGATTTCTTTATGATAAACAAGTGATATGGCAGTTGTGTTTCTGGCCCTATGGCAAGAGCCAGTTGTGTGGTCACTCTAGCCAGTAGATAAGGGTGGAGTCCCCAGACTTTGAAGGGAGTTGAGCATACTGAGAAGGGAAGAAATAGCATAGGACAGGGATGGAGTCTGAAAGACTTTCAGAAATCTGGCATTTCTGCTGTAGTCATTTGTAGAGGTTCCCACCCCTATCATGCCACCTTTATAATATGCTTGAAGATGACCAGGTCCCCAAAAGAAGAGTGGCACAACCTTTTCAC
The DNA here is from genome assembly GCF_964194135.1 of Talpa europaea. NCBI lineage: Eukaryota > Metazoa > Chordata > Mammalia > Eulipotyphla > Talpidae > Talpa > Talpa europaea. Next base: position 44,559,590 of record NC_140071.1, on the reverse strand, counting down.
AACAATGTCCTAACTTACCAGCTTTTCTAACCTTAGCTCACTGTAAAAGATGAGGGTTTAAGGTAAGATGTGTGAAGGTTTGTGAAGTGTGTATTAGGGAAGGAGCTGAGTATCCATTAGTAGGGAATTGGGAAAAAAGAAAATGAAGTTTGTTTTGCTATGCTTTAGTCTGCATTTCCATGCTGGTGAAAACCTTATGGTTTTATGGATCTAGAATCTGGACTATTTCAGGGTCACTGGACTTATTTCACTAGGTGTCTGAACTGACTTGAAAATGTGTGTTCAGAGCTATTTTGGAAGAAATGAGCCTAGACTCCTTCTCCCAACCCCCAATCTGCAGAGCCGCCAGCTGGCACCTGTCAGCCCACATACCCCACTTAACTGCCTGTTCCACTAGGGGAGCCCCCTAGAGGCTCAAGAGACCATAGTCCACCAAACTGGGACTCCTTATAGAGGAGTCCTTATAGATTGGTTGGTCCAATCTATAATTTAACAAAATAGAAGAAAAAGCTAGAAAATAAGTATATCATATGTAGAAAGGATGCCACTTTGTAAAAATTCCAATTCAATATAAGCTAGGCCATAATGATGGCATACGTATTAACTGAAGTATGACCAATATACAATCAAGTGCTTGTATCTTAAATGTAAATTTGAGAAATCTCTACACATCTGTGCACCCATACAATCATCCCCAAATCAGAAACCTTTCCAGCCCCCAGCAGTCTCCCTCATGCACTCTCTCAGTTAGACCCCACAAAAGGAAAAAATATTTTTTGCTTTGGGTTGTGATCTAAAAAGTAGGATACTCTGAAAGAGAATTACTTTGGCTGGGAAGTTATTCCTGACCTCCACTCCCACCCACCCACTCACCAAACCCCATCATCCCTTCTGAGGGAAGGCTGGGCTCTGACAAGGAAGGGAAAGGAATCAGCGGGTGAAGTGCATGTAGCCATACAATTGGGTACGTGACTTCACCAGCGACTTCACCAGCAGCTTCGGCAGCACACTCTGAAGACAGGGCTGCTGTCCAAAGTCCTGGTGGGTCATTGCTATTTACAGCCAACCTTTCCGGTTTGCCGTGGATGTCCCAAGGAGGGCTATTTTTAAGCAATGATATGGCCTGCCAGGCCTTTTGGATGGTATATTAAGCTGGTGTGGAATAGAAAGTGAGATTGTCTAGCTACCACTGACGGCCTGATCTAGACGAAAAATGTGACTGATTTTGTCCTACCCAGACCCAAGACAAGTTAGAAGGAGGTTCTCCCCAAGTCCCTGGCTCGGAATCCCATTAGTTTGAAGACATCTTCTCATATCTTAGATCGGTGAGAAGGGATGGAAGCCATCCTTTAGAGCTAACCAGGACCTAGGGATGGTCCCCCGAGGGAATGTAGAAATAAATCTAAACGTGCTGAAGTTTTCCCAGGGAACTCCACTCCAAGGCCTGGCCCTGAAAGCTGGGCAGCATCAGCGGGCTCTATGCCCAAGAACCCCTCCAGAGCCCTGGGAGAGGCAACCTCCAGGACTGGACTTGGGGGCAAGAAACGTTTCAGAGAAAGGGGAAGTGCTAGCAAGAGCCCGGGGTCCAGAGAGAAAAGTCGGCTGCAGGCTTTCAAGGACACCCCCGGGGAAGCAGGCGCAGCCCGAGGGAGATACGGGATTGGCTGCGAAGGTCCTGGCCCCGCCCCCTGTCAGCCCCGCCCCGCCCCGCCCCGCCCCGAGGCCTTTTCAAGGCCCGAGCCGCGCTGCTCCGCGGCACTTCTTGGCGTGGTGCTTGCGGCGGGACGCGCGAGGCTCCGGCTTCAAGGTCAGTGAGACCATTATTCCTCCAAATGCCCGGCGGTGCTAAAGCTAGTGTGAGGGGACTTTCGAGCACAGGACGTAGGGCCGGCGTTTGGGACCACGCGCGGAAGTTAGTTATCAGGCGCAGCCCCTGCCTGTGGAATTTGTAGTAACTCTCTCAAGAAGCCCTCAGGGGGCTGCCCTTGGCTGAAGCCTCCCTTGCCTTTGCACACCGGCACAGGTGAACTTTCTGCGGTATAGCTTCGCAGAAGGGGCTAGAACCCATGTCTGCAGCCTGCTTGAAGTGCCTGTTTCTCACAGCGAAACAGGATTTTTTTCTTAATGGGGGAAAACATTGGAAATGCCACAGAATTTGTGACTTTAACCTTCAACTCTCTTGCCCTTGTCATTTGCAGAGACTAATCCATTCCTTTCTGGAAATTTTACCTGCACCATCTCAAATGGGTGCAAATCACTGACTTGGGATGAACTAACCTATAGAGAAACTTTTTGAGGCCCTCAAAATGAGCTAATTACTAGTAGATTTAAAAACTGGACCCTATCCAAACTGGGTGTTATTATTGCTAGAGATTAAATTTTGAAATTACTAACACATTATTAATGAGTCAACTAACATTTTCCCCCCACCTGAAGGTAAAAATGCTGCAGCATTAGCCTAAATGTGTTTCATCTCAGCAATGACTTGTTCTTTGCTTGCTCAGTTGACTGACTGGATTAGTGTTACTGTCAACCCTGTTCTTGTGCCTTGATTGGGTGACATTTCTGCCTTCGAATGTTCTGGTGTGTATGGAGAGAGACATTTGCCAAAACAAGCCAAACTCATTCTGCTCTCCACAGCACTGCCTTCTTTCCTAAGTCTCCCTGGCTCTTGGACACCCCCTACTTACCCCCCCAACAGGGTCAGCTGGAATCACGTGAGGTGGCAGTTAATGCCCACTTGACAAGGCTACACTAGTTCATCTGGTGTACTGTTTCCAGGAGTGCTGCTGCTCCTGTCCACAGCTCTCACACTTGTGTTTCTGAACTAGTGTCCTTGGTCTCTTCTTTCATGGAGGACACAACCATCACCAGAACTTGGCAAGCAGACTTCCTGACTAAGCAGGTTCTTGAGGACACCTGAGTAGCATTAGGCTGTTAAGTGTTCACTTCTTCTTCTGCTTCAATAGATGCCTCTTCCAAATACCCCAACCTTTAAAGTGAACCCTTCTGTGCGTTAAACACTGTTTCAGGAAAGCGAGCAAGTGCCACATGAGCTCATGAACTCTGCTAGCTTCATACACAGATCACATCCTTAGAGAATGGGCTATATGTACATGTCTGGTCAGTTTCCTAAAGGAGTGACTGAAGAAGGTCCAGGAAATTGTAGGTTGAAGGGTGAGATAAAGAATGGGGAATTCTGGGGGTTCAGATGTTAGAGGGGGATTAGTTTTGAGACAGACTTTGGTTTTAGTTCAGAGACTCTTGGTCTTCATCTGTGTCACAACCCAAGAAGGATCCATTTGTCTTCTCAGAGGAAACCACATAGACCCTTGTGTCAGCATTCTAGAAATCACTGATCCAGGAATCCAGAAAGAGAGCCAGTTTGGAATGTGATTGATGAAGGTCACACCCATCCCTGTGTGGGAAGCCACAGAGAATTCTTCCCTTGGTCAGGAAGGAGCACCCATCCTTTACAGCACTTCAAAGGATTGGATGTTTCCTAACTTCCTATTTTCTTGACAATAATTTGCCCCTAGGAAATGAGTCTGGTAACAGTCCTATGTCTTCCTCACAAGGAGCCTTGGAAAGGCCTATTTTACAGGGAAGGATTGTAAATATCCCCTGCCTATGCAGGGGTGTAAATATCCCCTGCCTATTCTACTTGCTGCCTAGAACAGAAATGCCCAAGGGTGCCTATAAGGGTGTCTGTATATCCAGCGGCAGTGAAGTAACTTGAACCCTTTGCTCTCTTAGAACTTGGAGAGAACAGCCATTCTCCGCTGGCCTAGGAGACTGGCATCATGGGAGTTTGCTCAGTGTTCTGTGGAGCTGGTCCAATCCCAAGGACGTCCTCTGTTTTGGGGTGACTCTCTGGATGGAAAACTGACACATGGTCCTCCTCCTGGCCTGCAGCTGCGCTCCTAGCCCAAGGAGCTCAGACACATGGACGCCGTGTACAGCTGGGACTAGAAATAACTCTGAGTCAGCAGAAAGGCACTCATGGTGTCTCCATCCAGAATATTCAGGACAACCAGGAGGCTCAGAATTGAGACAGTTACAGAATCCAAGGCCTTCATATCCCACGATGTCACAGAACCAGACAAAGCCCTTAAACTAGGAGCCAGGCTCCCAGTATATCTGCCTGAGATAGAGAAATATATAGCTCTTGAGCACTCGGACTAAAGGGCCTAATGTAGATATTGTTTTTCAATGGAGAGAGCAAGTATAGGAATAGTCACAATGATACTATTCATTGGCTTTGGCTTTGATTTTGCACCTTACATAGAAATTTCTCTGGTTTGGAGCCCAGAAATTCGGACAGATTTTAAACCTGATGCTGTAAACAGTGCTTTTCAAATCAGGAGGTATTCCAGATTAGGGCAACTGAGGCAGATAATATCTATGGATTGAGGGCTATGAACAATCTCCTTTCCCACCCCTGCATTCCATACTTCTGTAATAGGGAAGAGCCAGGAGTGAAGAAGAGAGAATATAAGCTTATGAGCATTTCCTCAGAGAAAGGTGGCTTGGCCCAACATCCCCAGCATGACTGTTAGCCGCACTGGGCACCTAGTCAGAGTGCAGTGGATGGAGTACCCTTGGCATCCAGGTCACTTCAGAAGAAGCCTCAGTGTAAGGAAAGAGAATAGGTTTCTATATGCTGGACTCTGAGTAAGTCTCATGCTCTGAGGCAACAATGCTGTGCCTAGGAGTAGTAAATGCCTTTCTGTGGGCTTAGGGTTCTAACAGGGTAGAGTGCTCTGTGGCATACACTACAATGGTTCTTGCTCTCCAGGTCAACAGGGCTACCTGTGGGGGAACTGCGATCTGCAACGAGACTGAATCCAGAGCCAAAGACTGGGTTCAAATCCCAGATTTTCAACTTGCTGGTCCCAGGCCTAGAATGAGTCATTTATCTTCTCTAGATTCTCAGTTACCCATCCACAGAATAATGCTCGCTTGGCAGGAATACTGCATGCACCTCGCATGGCTTGATAGGAGTTCAATGTTAGTTTTTTAAAAAAGCTAGTAAGTTTTAACTTGGTATGCATGATTGGAAAGGACATCCAGGTGGAAAAGGCCTGTGCAAAGGGGCAAAGGTGGATGAAACCTGTCTGGTGAAGCCTATAGATGAAGGATTTTCTTTGGAGATGCTGATAAGAAGGATCTAGAAAGAGAACCTGGGTGTCCAAACTGGTTAGGCCTATTTTGTGAATCCTGAGGTTTGGTTTCATTGGATCTGAAGGTACATGACTTCTGAAATGAACTTTTGTCCACAGGGAGATTACAAAATAAAAGCATTTAGTGAAACACTTCAAAACATAAAACATATAAGCTAAAATCAACAAACATTCAGAAGAGGGCGTACCTGTGCTGACCGGGGAATTCAGAGGTGGCTTTGATAACCATTTCACAGGGTCTTTAGGAAAAGTGACTCACGTTTATTCAATGCCGACTGCAAACTGACACTTAATCCTCACAACCACCCAGGAAGAGGTTGCATGGCGCCCACTACACAGAGGAGATTGTAGAAGTTCAAGTAGGCAATACCTGGGTTTCCAGATCCAGCTGGCTTTAGGGACACCTGTGAAATTGTCTCATAATACACAAGTGACTCCCCACCCTTGTAGAAACTCATTTAAAAGATGGAGTCTAGAAATCTATATCTTTTAACATACAGTTGATTTATTTTTAGCTTTTAACTTTTTTTTATTATAAAGGTAACATATAGTGATTTTTGCAGGTGAGACAACACAGAGTTCTGTTAAGAAAAAATTAATAATCTGCCTCCTCTAAGCCCCCTTCTATGAAGTAACCCTTTTAGCAGTTTGATGAATAATCTTCAATACTTTTCTCTGTGTTCATTCAAATATATGCAAATGCATATATACATACATAGATATGTCATTGTTACAAAATTAGTGCCACTTGTACTCATTACTATGCAGCTTTTCCCCCTTTTAACCTAAGAATAGTGCATAGACATTCATCCAGGTAAGTGGATTTAACAGTTTAAAATCTATTTAACAATTAAATAGCTACAGAATATTCTATCATCTAAATGTACCACACTTTATACCACCTTTTCCCCTCTGATGGGTGGGTTACTTCCAGTTATTTTGCCACTACAGATGCTTCCTTAATCTTCTGATGTCTCTCTCCTTTACACTGGCAGTTTCATTTCTCCAGAATGAATTTCCAAAGTGTGATGCTAGACCAGTGGGGTGCACATTTCTAATGTTAATAAATGTTTCCTGGTTCACTTTCCAAAATGATTATACTAGCTCACAGAGCAGTCCTGTGATTCTGATCACAGCCAGGTGGGAGGCCATGTGGGCTGCCCCAGCAACAGCGTGTGTAAGTACAGAGTTGCACCTCCTCTTACCTCTGCCCCCTGACTCTCCTCAGCATTACTCAGCAAGAACCTTTTTTTTTTTAAGATTTATTTATTTAGGGCCTCCCCTGGTGGTAAAGGTAGTTGAGCGCAACGCTGTGAAGCTGTCCTCAGCCTCTAGTACTGATTCGATCCTGGCCAGCCGGCGAGGGTCCCACATGGCTTGGCAGACCTCTCCTGTGGCACCTGCTGCTCCCCTCAGCAGTGTATTTCATCAGTCTGCCTGTTCTGTTCCTCGCACTGTCTCTGGCGAATATTCTCACTCTCCTGCACATCTGGCCTGTACCCTGGTTCTTGTGTAAATGAATAAATAAATCTTAAAAAAAAAGATTTATTTATTTATACAAGAACTGGGGTACAGGCCAGAGGCACGGGAGGGTGAGAAGATTCACCAGGGACAGAGCGGGGAACAGAACAGGCAGACTGAAGAAATACACTGCTGAGGGGAACAGCGGGCGAGACAGGAGAGGTCTGCTTCGCTATGTGGGATTCTCACCGGCAGGCCGGGATTGAACCCGCGCTGCAGAGGCTGCGGACAGCTTCACAGTGTGGTGCTCAACTGCCTGCACTACCAGGGATGCCCAGCAAGAAGCTTTTAAAACCAAAAGAAGACCCCACTTTGGCCTCTAGCATGGACCTTTCTTTAGCTGCCTCCATAGAAGCAGAATTCCTGACTTAGAGCAGCTATGTGTCTTTAGAGCTCTGGAGCTCTCAAGTACCTTGGGCAGGCAGCAGGCCTGAGAAGTCCTGTGGATGAGGGCTCAGGAGAGAAAACATCAAAGCTGACTGAAGAAAGGGAAGTGCCCTGGAGCAAGCTGCAATCATAGGGGGTTGTGGTCTAGGAGACAGAAAGAGGAATACTCAGCCCTGGGGGACCAGGAGGACCAGGTGCCCCTGCCTGGCCAAGTGTGACATTCAGCACCAGGAGCCACCCTACATCCTTAGGAGAGATTGGAGCTTAGGGGAAAGGATCTGTCTTGGCTGAGGAGACCCAGGGAGCCACTAGGAGAAGGCCTGGCTCAGGAAGTGACTTGATTAAGAGTCAGGATAGATGGTCCCAGACAAAAGGATCCCAGGAAGAACCTGATGTGACTCCAGAAAGGCTCTACAGTAGCCCATCTGGGACCTTCCTGAGTTTTCTGTTTGCTGAGTTGCACTGTTTGCTGAGTTGCACCCAGCTGTTTGCTGGGCAGCACCAAGAGGTGACCTCTCAAAAGTAATGCAAATGAGAGTAACAGATATGAATGCCTAGTTAGCAATTAGTAAGTGGCAGCTACTGTAAGCACCATATGGATTTTCTCTTTAATCCTCAGAATAATAATAATTATAGGACATATTATTTGAGAAAACTAAAACTTAGAAAGTGAAGTAACCTTCTCAAAGCAATAGAGAATCATAAGTGACTTTCTGGCTTCAGCGCCTCTGGGCATGGGGCTACACCTGTTCTTGTCTTACTCCCTGTCATTGCCTATGTCTGCCTTGGGGCGGGGTGAACCCAGGCTGCCCTGAAGAGATTCAGAAACAAGGTGGAATTTGGACTGCTTCCAAGTCACACATCCTTGGTGAGAGAAGTCTCTGGTAGCCTCCATAATCATAACAGAAGACCTTCCTTCTTCAGCTGACTCCTCCCTCCCAACCTGCCTGCTCAGTGTGAGACAACCCTGGAAGGAAGGGCCTGCACATTTATGCTCTGGCCTCTGCTGGAAGGCCTCATCTGTTAACTGTGGGACAGTCTCTGCTGGGTCACCCCTTGAAAGCCCTGAGGATGGGCTCAGGGATCCCAGGGATCAGACGTCCTATTGTGGTAAGAGGTCAGAAGCCTGTGCAGGGCTGCTGTAGCTCAGGGACAGCTTGCAAAGGCTGGGAACCTGAGCAGGGAAATACTGAAAACCAGTCAACCAGCCTCACCTGGCGGCTTTTTATAAGATCTCAAAATCAGTGGCTGTAAGGGATGCATTTAGTAAGTAGATTTTTATCTTGAGTTTTGATCTGAGAAGCTAGCTCCCAAAATTAATTATAAATTAGCTTGGATACCAGACATAGGGCCTCATTGCAGACTGAAAGTAAAAAATAAAAAGTCAGGCTAGGGGGTAGGCACCTGGGGGAATGACCCAGGTAAGAGACCCAGGGTTGAGACATGCATTACCTGAAAAGGAGATAAAGAGGAGGCTGGTAAGATGACTTCCCGCTCGAAATTCCTGCTGCCTGCCCAAGGTACTTGAGAGCTCCAGAGCAGGAGTCTTTAGCTCTAAAGACACTTAGCTGCTCTAAGTGATAAAGGAGATAAAGAGGAGGCTGGTAAGATGTCTTCCCGCTCGAAATTAGGCAAAGCACTGTTCAACTAATGATATGAAGTTAGGGGAAAAAATGTTTATTGAGCAGCTACCCTGATTTGCCATCAGCTGGGAATAAAATCCAAACATAGCTGGCAGTTCCTCGGTGTGACAGCAGATGCATGACAGTTGAGTTCACTGGATGTCAGAAACCACACAGCTCATGTGCAAATGAATGAGCAGTCAGAGAGAGAGAGAGAGCAGTCATATTGAGCTCAGAGAGCACAGAGAGATTTTGCAGAGACAGGTGAGACACAGTGTATTAGCAGCCTGTCCTCAAGCTCTCTCATCTCCTCCCCCTTCCACCTACTGGGTTCCCCTAACTCTTAAAAAGCTCAACCTCAAGACAGAGCCACAAAAGCTGTCACTCTGTGACAGTGCTCTAGGAAACGGTTTGGGAGTCTTCATGTCATGATTCTTTACGTGGATGTTTTCATGGAAAGCCACCTGCTTCTTTTCTGCCTCATCTCTCACTTTTGGGCAATGTGCTGCTTACATACTACACCTGCCCCCTACCAGTCCACCTATGGCCATGAGGAAAGTTCTCCCTTCTTCCGTGGCATAAGAACAAGAATTCCAGTGTCAGGTATGGCCTCTCTGACCTCAGTGAATTGTGGGGATCTGAGGAGCACCTGTGCCAAGGCTCTCCTGTCAGCAACCTGTGGGCTTTGCCAGCCTGGTAGGCTCAGAACCACTTGTAAAGATCCAGAATTGGAGGTGGAAGGGGCACCTCACCAAGGCTGGGAGAATGGAGGTTGCTCATACATGAGAAGAACATGTGATGTGGACTCAGAGAGCTGTCCCTTCAAATTCCTTCTCTGCCACTCACTGTCACTAGCAGCATGACCCCAACAAAGTCATTAATCTTGCTAGCAGAATGTCCATCTTCATCTACAAAATGGGGACGATAGCATATGATGTGCCTATTATAGCAGACACACAGCGATTCCCATTTCTTTCTTCTTTTCTCCTTCTAGTGAAAATACTGTTTGAGTAGAAACACACAGCACAAGTCTGTGAGAGCAACTACCTCTGAGCTTCTCTGGAGGTTAAGCGGGATCCAAGGAAGACCTTAGGGTACAAAGTTACCTGCATTTTCAGCAGGCTCTATGGTGGTGCTCTGCAGAAATGAGGGGCCCTGTGACTAGACCTTACCTCTAGGCCTTATGAAGACCCTGAGTCACAGGGGCCAGCATGGAAGGGAAAGTTGAGGCAGTCAGTTTGGAGGGAAGAGCAACCTTAAGAATGGGCAGCTGGTAAGCAGGAAGGGAATCCTCCAGGTCAAGACCCAGTGATAAGTTTAACCAACAGGCTATTAAACAACTCACGTCTACCTCTGCCTACATCATCTATCCTTGAGACTTCCCCACATACCTGTTTCTCCCCCATGTAGTGACCTTACCATCTATCCAGTTGTTCAGCCCAGAAATTTCAGTCATCCTTGATTTTTTTCCTTATCTTACACTACCACACCATGAACATACTCAGTTCCAGACCAGGATAGATTGCAAGGTCATTGTCCTTCCTTAGCCTCACTGATAATTCCCACTGCTTGAAAACCCTCTGGCTGCAGGAATGGCGCCCATAGTGAGAGTGTTTGTAGTCTCAAGTCTTTGTATCAGGGAGAAACATGACAGCTCCTTAGCCCCTCATCCAGTGATCTCTTAGCACAACAGTTCAGTATATTATGCTAATGCTCAAGACATAGAGAGAATGCACAAAATTAAGACATTTTGCTGGGGAGACTCATATTTCTTATTGCCCCAAACTTCTGTCCCACAGGCTTCACAGGATATAATGGCTTATAAAATCACTGTGGTTGGAGAGTAGACAAAACCAAATACTACATTAGTGGACACAGCTTACCTCTTCTAGAAAATCTCTATCCAGCTTGACTTATTTACATGCTATCATAAAGCAAATAGCAAATTGAACCTCCTCTCAGCATGGGTTGCAGCTGCGGATAGGACCTATGTAATAATACCTGTATGTCTTACCGAGAAATCGCTAAGACAGAGAAATCTGTAAGACATTGCAAAGCTCTACCTGTGCACATTTTCAAAGACTAACTTTGAACATACAACCACGATTTAGGGAGTCATGAGGAAGTATGATTTCATTGCCAACCTAGCTCTGGTCTTTGGAGACTGTGATATAGTTTCCAGGGTCACTAGCCTTTCAATGAAACCCTTGTTTCAATCTCATACCCAAGTTTATCTTTTGGGACATCATTAGTGAAATCCAGTGTCTCTGTGTATCTTAGAGATAGAGAAAAAAAGCATAGAGTCAAAGAAGCAATAATTTTTGAGTCTGTGTCAAATCTGTACAAGGAATCAAAGCAGGGTAGTAAAAAAATTCAGTTCCAGACTGCATGACTCCACAGGATTATTGGCATGAATCCTACATCAGTGCTCTGACACCAGTGCAAGTTGGAAATCTTCGATGTAAATTATTATTTTCAGAGACTAAAATATAGATATCATGACTTTTCAAGTATTAATGTTTTGAGTCAGACACCCACCCATAGCTCATCCTCCCAGGGAAGACCTTTGAAGACCCCACAGAAGCTGTTGGCAGGCTACACACAGCCACCATTTCCTCCTCTTCCTCCTAACTCTGCGTCTTAAGGTTTACTACCTCAAAGAGATTCTGATATGACCTCATGTCAGTGCTTAAGCAAATTTCAGAAATAAAAATAAAGATCAAGACATTTGAGGCAACCTCAGAAATTAATGCACTTCATGCTGATTTAGGAAAGTTGAGTCCTGGCTTTATTTGTGGGCTATACAGCCTGGAAAGATTTTGGGCAATGCTTCTTTTACAATGGTGAGTTTTATGATGAGACTCCAAGATGACAGCATTGACTCTCTGTTCGGGAAGTTTGTGGCAACAAAACAGTGGCTTGAAAGATGTACGCTAGTGTCATCTGCTGCATGTGAGGGCCAGGAAGCATGGCTGGTGTGCTTTGAGGATCACTCACCTACTGTTATAAGGAGATGGACCACAACTCAAAGTCATGTCATGTGATTTATGTTGGGTCATTACAAGTCCCTGGACAACTTTAAGTAATGGCCCATTTATCTTACCTGCTTATTACTAAAGTAATCCCTGTTGTCTTTAGAATTAAGGGAATTGCTCTTAGATATTAGCATAGATGATGAAGTAGACTGACTCCAGCTCCCAAACACAATCAAGGAAGAAATGAACCCCTAAAGGCCTCTGTTAGAATAGTGTGTAAGACCATGCCAACATCACCTTACTAGGGTAGTTCAGGTTTTCAACCACAACCATATACACCAATGGGCGCTTTACAACCATCCAACCCACCTAAGCGTGTAGCAGTTTCCTGGAACCTTCTAAACTTTAGGGGGGAAAATTCTACCCTCTCTTTATTTGGGCATCACAGAAACAAACATAATGAGAGAATACTTAGAGGTACCTGTTCTTTTGTTCTCCACACAATACCTCACATAAATAACTCCCTCCTAGGTGATGCTGTAAATTAATTGACCATTCTGATCTCTGAGCAGCAGCAAACACAGAAGCTATCTGTCAGGGCTTATCCTTATTTTCATCCTCTGTTGATATTATATAAATACTTATTTTGATTTACAGATGTTTTCTCCATTTTATCTGCATTTCAGGCTATCCTGCTTCCAACTTTCTAAAGTATATATTAAATATATAATTTATATATACTTTATAGCTCCTTTTTTATTAATCTACTTTTTATTTTACATTGTCTTTTTCGTTATCATTGTTGAAAGATAGTTTGACTAAGTTCCCAATTCTAAATGATAATTATTGTCTTAGCCCCTTAAAGACTTCATTTCTCTGGCTTCCATTGTTCAATGTTGAAATAAAATTGGCTGACTTTATTTTATTTTTTTGTAGATGAACCACCTTTACTCTCATCTCTTGATATCTTGTCAATGTCACCAACATTCTGTAGTTAATTATTTATCTAGGTGAAGATTTATCTTAAATTTCCTTAGTCTGTGTTGTCTCTCTTGAATTGTAGATTTTTGTCTTTCATAACTTTGGTAAATTCTCTGTCATTTCTCTTAAAAGATGGCCTCTCTATTTTCTCTCTATATAGTTTCTATATGGACCATATATTTTTCTATAGATAGTCTCCCTTCTGAAGCTTCAATAAAATGTATATTTGACCTTTTCATTCTATCCTACATGGCTCTTATATCTTATATTTTATTTTCCCATCCCCCTCTCCATGTTGCATTCTGTGTAATTTCTTAAGACATACCTTCCAGTTCATTTATTCTGTTTTCAACTGTGTTGTATCCAGTAGTTCAATTTGGACTTCTTTCAAATCAGCTTGGTGATCCTTAATAGTCTTTTATTGCTTGCTCATCCTTTCGAGTCCATCACTTCCTTAAACATTCCACACAGCATTCATCTACATTCTTACCTGACAAATCATTGGGAATCTAAAGCTATGGGCATTTCTCCCATTGACTCTGATTCCTACTTCCTTGTGTGCTTGGGGATTGTTGACTGAGATCTTATTGCTTGACCTTAATGAGTAGGAAACCAGGGTCTAAATGGAGTGTGCTCTCCCCAAAGAGAGGATTTGGCTCTGCTTTTTCTAGGAGCCAGATTTGGGGAGATGCTGAACTTGGACTACTTCAGCCCCTATCAAGGATCCTATTTCACTAGGGGGAACACCTCACTGCTGTTTTCCTGACCTTAGTGCTCAATAAGCATCCAGGTTCAAGATACCTCAACTGCTTAGTCTGTTACCCTGAGCTCTGGCATCAACTCATTTTGGAGAACAGAGTAGGAGAGTGGTCCTTGAGACGTGCTCTAACCATCATATGCCCTACAATCCATCCTATGCAGGGTCTAGTTGTTGCACAGTGACAGGGTCTCAAAGGGCACCTGGTCTGTCAAAGAGCCAGAAGAACAAGTCCTCTGTTTCTGTTTATTTTTCCTGTATATCATATCACTGGAGAAAATGGCATGTTTGGGCAGTTTGACATGCAGAATGTCTGAATCTATCCAGATTTCCTCAAGCAATATGAAAGGGGTGCAGGAGAAAGGAAGGAAGAAAACAAAACTGCTTCTGCAGTTCTTTCTTTTGCCTGTTGATATCTAAGCAGTGCTTCAGAGCCCTCCTTGAAGCTATCTAATCCAGTTTCTCTGCTTTTCAGGCACTCACCCAAGAGGAAGCATGGCCAGTGCCTTCTCTAAGTTGCTAACTGGCCGCAATGCCTCTCTACTATTTGCCACCCTGGGCACCAGTGCCCTAACCACTGGGTATGTGCTGAACCGGCAGAAAGTATGTGCTGAGACCCAGGGGCAGCACAAGATGTTCCCTGCAAGGTAGGTCCGTTAGGCTTTCAAATAACTCCAAATGCCAGCCAGAAATGTACTCTTTTCTACTGGAAATAGGTAGCAAGATTCACTGTTTTTGCCTTGGAGCCTAAGTTGGCTTGACAATAATTTTTGAGACTCATTAAGCACAGTGACCTGTGGTGAGCACAAGACGCTGCAGCAGCATCATGCCTGCCCAGAGCCTGCAGTCTATTTGTATAGTAGTAATAGTCATTGTTAACATTTGTTGAGCACTTTTATGTGTGTTAAGCATTTTCATGGAGTATCTATTTTATTCACCTTAACACTCCTTGATAATGAAATGAAGGCTTAGAAAAATTAAGTCATGCCCAAGTTCACACAACTCATGCAGCCAAATGCATATCTAGAGACCCTAATTCCAGACTCATCCTCCTGGAAAATGCCATGTTATAGTACTGATTTTAGGTATCAGCTTTAAAGGACAATGCAGATGGGAAATGGAGAAGTGGTGTGAAGATGGATGTGTTTTCTCAGCCCTTGAAACCTTGCCATGGATGTGATAGCGCACATTAAATAGAGCTGGAGTGCAGTGCTGATATTAAGGGATTCTATGAATTCAGGTGTGAATGGAAGAGATGAGGAAAACCTGTAGCTGACTTTTGTGGGACTCAGGATCTCTGAGAGAATTACTGCTATGCACCTCAGCAATTTCTGAGGTGAGATCATCTGTGTTTGAGCCTATGGTAGTCCTAAATCCTTACCTTCAAGCAATACATATCTCATGGAAAAAATAGCACCTCATTTGATTTCTCTCTGTGTTATTCCAACAGATACTTACTGAATGTCTGTTTCAAGAGCTAGGCACTTTGCTCTACAGAGCTGATGGAATCATGGCATTAACATCATAAAAGTTCAGATAAATAAATGAATTTCAATGTAGTTACAACCTCTAGGTTCCCCAACATGTACCCAAGTGACCAAAACATGCTGTTGTATTTTACTAGAGCTTCTAGGTTAAGAAAAAAAGAATTCTGCATGTGATTTCATTTCCTTTTCTAATTATTTTCACTCTGTCTTCTCTTTACATGAACAAGAGGCACATCTGTGTGCTCTGCAGCCAATATCAGGGGTTCCTTAGGCAGGGCCACATCCCTTTGAGGGGACTTATTTATTTATTTATTTTTTAATAATCTGGCTTACTTGAGTCATGAATCCTGGGCATGATTTCTAGCCAAGTGTCCCTGAAGAGAACCTGGTGGGAGGATGACTAGAAACTTAAGTCCTTTCTTAGGCCCCTTCCCTCTGGGACTGCTCGCTGAAAGTCCCTCTCCTGATTGCAGTGCAGACTACCCAGATCTGCGCAAGCACAACAACTGCATGGCGGAGTGCCTCACCCCGTCCATCTACGCCAAGCTACGTAACAAAGCAACACCCAATGGCTACACGCTGGACCAGTGTATCCAGACTGGAGTGGACAACCCTGGCCACCCCTTCATAAAGACTGTGGGCATGGTGGCTGGTGACGAAGAATCCTATGAGGTAAAGCTATGGACTACTGGGTCCTGGGTGGGAGAATGTGCCTGGGCCCAATATTTTTCTCTGTTCTCAGGGGCCAGGTTTTTGCCTTCTTGGGAAGCATTTCCAGAAGGGAAGCAATTGCTATAGAACATCTGGAATGCTTGAGGTCTGCAACTTCCCAGGGGAAGGACTTCCTTTGCTGCTGCTCTAGTAACCCTCTTCATCAAGGAATGAACTTCATGACAGAACTCTTTTAGATGGTCAAAGGGATAAATTGGTACAGAAAAAAAAATTTTTTTTTATGTTTTGTGGTAATGTGCATTTGCCAGGAAGCATTAGGAGGCAATATGCTTATGGCTGGACTTTACTGAAGGGAGTGGATGCTTCTGTCATTAGACAATGACAGGGGCCCTTTGCCCTGTCCAGGGGCCCTTTGCCCTGATCCCATATTCCCACAACTCTCTCAGATAAGCTGGGTGGGAACTAGGTGCTGTCCACTGTTCCACCTGCTGGAAATCAGAGGGATAAGCAGAGAGATCCTGCTCCCAAGTCAAACAAAGGGCTCCTAAGCTCCTCTAGTTGAGACTGGAAAAGGGAATCCACACACACATCAGAGAGGTCAGGCAAGGAGTCAGGGTTTATTGATTAGTATGAGAGTGAGGAAAGAACACTCTGGAGAGATGTCTCTAGTCATGAGAGAGACCCTCCAAGGTGCTGGGCATAGGGTCTATTTAGGTTTTAGGAAGGGAGTTTGGGAACAGAGGAATTAAATTTTACTGCCTAAGAAAGCAAGAAGCATGGACTTGGGGAAGTCCATTTGTTGTTGCTAATTGTGGGCCCCCATCAGCTGCAGTTGAGTGGTGGTGGTG
Organism: Talpa europaea; assembly: GCF_964194135.1. NCBI lineage: Eukaryota > Metazoa > Chordata > Mammalia > Eulipotyphla > Talpidae > Talpa > Talpa europaea. The sequence continues at coordinate 44,543,157 of NC_140071.1, read as the reverse complement.
GCCTGGTGACTGTCTCTAAGATGGCCATCTTGTGGGGGCTTTCTGCATGCAGCTCCAGTATGAACCAGTCTGGTCTCAAGTCTGTGACTCTTTTCTTCTGGGCCTGTAACTCCTTTTTCCCCATAGCAGCCAGCTTGAGAAGCTGTAGAAAGGAATACATAGCCTGAGGAAAATTTAGTAAAAAGACACAATAGGCCATGGAAATTTCTGTCAGCAGGTGTGCAGGCCTAGAGTCATTAGCCTTGTTTAACCTCTTGTTTACCAGTGTGTAGGAAAAGCAAAATTTTGTCCTTGAGTCCCATTCCTACCCTTTCCTGTCTCCATTCCATGTATTTTCGGTTTGAGAATTGCTGATTATACAGCCATTATAGACCAGACTGCTGAATTCACCACATCTCTTGTGGGAAATCCCATAATCCCCTGCATCTCCCCAGTACAGAAACATAGGGTGGTCTTCTGCTAGCATAGCTCAGCTCCTATGGCACCTTTCCTGGAGCATTCTCTAGTCATGGCAAACACTTCCATCTCCCAACCCCCTCAGGTCCGTTCTTTGTGTTCTTCTGATGCAGGGAACTGAAGGCAATTGTCTGGGAAGGCAGCCATCAAAAGGAGGGAGGGAACCATCTTGGTAGCTCATTCACTTACAGTCATGAGCAACTCAGGGTTCCCAGAGTCCCCAACTAGAGCTGGCTTCCTGACCCAACACCCCCCATCCCCACTCTCAGACTTCCTCTAGGCTGCAGAGGTGCTCTGTTATGACTTCTTTTAATATTATTTTACCTGGGGCCTCCCTGATGGCGCAGGCAGTTGAGTGCCACACTATGAAGCTGTTCTCAGCCTCTACAGTGCCCTTTCGATCCCGGCCAGCTGGCGAGAATCCCACATGGTGTGGCAGACCTCTCCTGTCTCACCCACTGCTCCCCTCAGCAATGTATTTCATCAGTCTGCCTGTCCTGTTCCCCACTGTCTGGTGAATCCTCTCACCCTCCCATGCATCTGGCCTGTACCCCAGCACTTGTATAAATAAAAAATAAATCTTTAAATTAAAAAATATATATTATTTTACCTGGATATTACTGGCACTTTTGTTTTTTAAAAAATATAGTTTGCACAAGATTGTTGGGCTAGGGAAGCTCCTCAAGGGTGAGGGGGTCTAGCTTCGCCCTAGCTGCTGCTGTACACTTTTCTTTTGGTGTAGTTGACTTTCCACAAATTTATTAAGTTGCTTAAACTCAAAAACTTGACTTGCCCTTTTGACCACAAAACTATTTAGCCTCTGATCTGCCAACTTCTTTTATGCCACAAAGATAAGAACTTCTGAAGAAAACCCTCCAGTCCTTAAACAAGATTTTCTTGCTTAGTAAGAAAATCAAGTAAGCTTAGCAGATTCAATAAGTAAGATGTTTAAGATCTTAAAGATGTTTAAGTTCTGCAGCCCTGCCCTCTCCCAAGTGGCAAGGTTCCTCAACGAGATTTTTCTCTGGTATAGCCTATCACCATCAGCAGCAGCATCACCATCCACCAATCCACTCTCACACCCACTTCCTACATGTTAGCACTGAGAATTTCAGAGAAATATGTCATCTGATTTGATCCTCAAGAATAAAAAAGGCAAGTGAATGATCTTTTAGTAATAGATGAACCAAATAAAGAGTAAAAAGAGCACCTTCCCTCTCTCAGGTGTTTGCTGAGCTTTTTGACCCCGTCATCAAGCTCAGGCACAATGGCTATGACCCCAAGGTGATGAAGCACCCCACTGATCTGGATGCATCCAAGGTAAGCTCCAGCCCTCTCTCTCCCTTCCCATGAAGTTGGTACTCCAAAGCTCAAGGTGAGGAACACCTGGGAAAAGGGTCCCACCCAGATGCCTCTGAAAACACAGCATACTCCCTGGAGGGCCACTGAGGTCAGGAAGGCCCCCTTAATAAGTACCACCAGAGTGATGCTAGTGACTAATAACTTAGTCTTCCCTAAAGCAATTCTTTTTTTCAACTGAAATCTAGTGGGAGGAAAGGACTCCAGATGGTACTGTGTAAAGTAGCTCTGCCCTTATCACTAAGGTTCCCCCCTCCCAATTCTACACTGTGCTCATCATGTTGGTTATGCAAACATGCACAGTACCCAAGAATTTCCTGCAGGCGATACTGCATATTAGCAGGTTGGAACCCATGGTGGCTTAGGTGGTTGAGGCAGGACCATGGTCTGAGGCTGACTGACTGTGACCCTGAGCTCTGCTTGACAGATCACTCACGGGCTGTTTGATGAGCGTTATGTGCTGTCATCTCGGGTGCGCACAGGCCGCAGCATCCGCGGATTGAGCCTGCCACCGGCCTGCTCCCGGGCTGAGCGCCGGGAGGTGGAGAATGTAGCCATCACGGCCCTGGAAGGCCTCAAGGGGGACCTGGCCGGCCGCTACTACAAGCTGTCGGAGATGACAGAGCAGGATCAGCAGAGGCTCATCGATGTGAGTGGGGACCCTTGAATGACCGGCGGGGGCTGCCGGTAGTAGGGCTGCATACACAACTTCTTAGTTTGTAAACTGTGAGCTGCAAGGGCAGCCTGTTCTGCCAGGTTCAGACTTCAACTCTTTCAATATAAGGAAAGAAGATGAGGCCTTAAAACTTTACTTTAAAGCCACACAAATAGTCTTTGGATAAAATATGCAGGGGTAACTCCAATATGGAGTGGGTGGGCTGGGGATCAGTGTATTTGGGGTGGTCCAAATGGAGGATCTGCTTGCTTGATATAGAAACCCTATCTGTACTTGGGGAAGTTCTCCATTACCACACCCAAAGAAGTCCTGGAAGCTAGGAAAATCTGGAAAGGAAATGCCAGGGAGAAAATCTGTCCAACTCATAGTGGAGGCAGTCTCTGGAATTCCTGCTGCTTCTATGTGTCCTCCACGGCTTCACTCCAACACTAGGATAGACAAAACCTAAGTCTGTTACTAATTTTCTCCACCGCAGAGCTAAAACAGGATGGCATTTTCGAAAGTAACTTCTATTAAACTCAAGCAAACAAATTTCTCTCATTTCAGAAGATGCAATGCCACAAAATAGGCCTCATTTCCAAACCATACAGGGCAGCTATATATTCTGTGGACCTCAGTTTCTTCATCTTTGCATTCATCAGGCTAGGGGGTGTTAGAACAAGTCCCCTCCTTCTCTGACCTTACCCATCCCCACCTCAAGCAGCCATTTTAGCTATTTCTGTCATCCTTGACAGTGACAGTTCACAACCTGTTCTGACTCAAGTCTTGATCCTCTTCAACTTCTTAGTTTGTAAAAAGACTCCTCTCCCCATTTCCTCCTGATTTTCTTACTTCATATGACTATATGGTGTCCCTATTCATATTTTTACTGTGCACATACAAATTAAAAAAAAAATATTGTCTCTTAATACTGATTTTGATAAGCAGAGTATATGTTGTAGTGGTTAAAGCACAAGCTTGAGAGTCAAACAGGTCTAGCTTTGAGTCTAGGCTCTCTCACTTCCTAGCTCTGTGATAGGTTTTTTTTTTTTATCTCTCTGAATCCCAGTTCTCATCATCTGTGAAACAGAATGATTATATTTATCTAAAAGTGTTGTTAATGAGAATAAAAGGAAGTAGAAGTATGTAGCATAGAACCTAGAATATAGGAAACTTTAATGGTGACTTTTTATATATCATTATTTTACATCTCTATTATTTTTTAATGGAAGGAATGATGATAATAAACCAGTAATGCTAGAAATAGAGAAGGGCAGCTATGTGGAACAGACTTTGTAAAATAGCGTCTCTCACTGTTTGCTCTGCTTTTGCAGAGCATCCTGCTAGTGGGGTATATACAGTCCATGCAGTTACCACCATCTGGACCAAGCCAGTGCTTTTCACCTTAGCTGTACAACGGAATCACCTAAAGAGCTTTTAAAAATGACAATGTCTAGGCCACACCCATCATAATTAAGTCAGAAGCTCTGAGGGATAAGAGATAGACATTAGTTTGATTTTTTTTTTTAATAATCAAAAGTATATTTTAGTGGGTAGTCAATACTGAGGCCCACTGCCCAAAAGATCTCAGCCATTATTAGCAAGTTGAAACTTGACCACTTGGCACTTGCTATTATGTCTGGTCTCATCAGTTTTTCTTTCTGCTTTGTCCCTTTGGCCTGCAGGACCACTTTCTGTTTGATAAGCCAGTATCCCCTTTACTAACATGTGCTGGAATGGCCCGTGACTGGCCAGATGCCAGGGGAATCTGGTATGGACATAGCGTTTTCAAATTTGCCATGTGTGCAGAGGATCTGCTTCAGATGTTCTGCTTATCCTAACTTGAAGTTGCTGTGGCCTGCACTTGACAGCATGTTCAGCTTGAGCTAACTAGAGAAGAGAGAGTACTTAGAAATTTTGTGTGTGTGTGTGTGTGTGAGTGTGTGTGTGTGTGTGATGTTTCTAAGATGTGTAGGAATGTTCACCGGTTTGCATGAATTATGCATGAGAGAAAAGACTATCTTTTAAGAAAAATTAGCTTTATATTACTTGACCTTGTAGAGCATCTGCTTCATGACATTTACAGAGCAGAAAATGGAAAATAAACATTGAGGATTTAAGCACAGCCTATAAGGAAGAATGGATATCAAGTGTAAACATATTTTGTCTTGGCTAACAGTCCTCAGTCCACTTTGATTCCTTTATGTTGGTAGGTTATTATGACACTACCTGAAGGAGCTGGGATAAAAATATTCTGGAACAGCTGCTCAGAGCGGGTGGATAGGCAGACTTTATATAGCAAACATATGTAAAATCTCCTGTAACTCAAACATCTAGGAATGTGGGTACAATCTTTTTTTTTGTTTGTTTTTAAGCACAACAAGATTTTGGTTAAAATTATTAAAAAACTAAATACTTCTGTTAGAGTTGAATTAATGTCATCCCAGTTCTCCCAGTCTGAGGAATAAGAGAAGTTATATTCTTGTTGGGCAAAAACATGACATTTTTTATGGCCTGAAGTTATCTTACTCTTCATTCTGTCAAGTTAATATTATTTTGTAGTACTTGTTCAAGCACAATTAAGAGATTAGGGCCATCCAGAAAATGAGGAAGGTGAAATGAAGCAATCAAGCTACAGAAGTAATGGGAATTTTCATGTGTTGAAGTAAATGTAATTAACACTCAATACCATATTTCTCTCTTCATTAGGCATAATTATGACAAGACATTTCTCATCTGGATAAATGAAGAAGACCACACCAGGGTAATCTCTATGGAAAAGGGAGGCAATATGAAAAGAGTATTTGAGCGGTTCTGTCGTGGACTAAAAGAAGTAAGATATTATCAGAGATTTCTGAATATTCACTAAATAACATCTATTTTCCATTCTTGAAAAAATACACTATGGTGACTTACAAGGTAGAGCTGATATTTTCTAGAGATCATTGTATCTTTTGGGTGGCACTTCCATGGCAGTACTTCAAAAACTAGGTGACTTTTGTTATTAGCAAGATCTTATGCTTCCTTTTCCAATTCAGAATGGTTTGGGAGGGGCCTCCCTAGTCACACAGGGGTTAAAAACAGCGCTATCAAGGTATTGCCAGCCACTGCAGCACGCATTCGATTCCCCAGACAACCTCGGAGGTGACCCACAAGGCGCAGCAGACCTCTCCTGTCTCATCTGCTGCTCCCCTCAACAGTGTATATCAGTAGATCTGCCTGTTCTACTCACTTTGTCTCTGGTGAATTCTCTCACCACCCCTACCCCTGCCCCTCGCACCTCTGGCCCACACCCCAGCTTTTGTATGCATACATAAATAAATCTTAAAAAAAAAAAACAGAATGGCTTGGGAAAATTTGTGTATAATCATTTATTTTCTAGCTTCTTTAACATTGCTCTTGGCTCTTCTAAGCACAGGGACAATATAGAATGTGACTAAAGACTAAAATGTTCTTCAATAACTTGAGCACAGATTTACAGGCTGAGAATTTCTATAATGTCCTACTCTCCTGTTATGAAAAATAATAATAGCAACCAACACTTACTAACTATTTAATATTTGCTAGTACTGTATTCAGTGATTTACATGGTTCACCTAATTTAATCTTAATATTCTGATAGGTGTTATTTTCTATTGAAGGAGAACTATAAATTTGCCTAAATTTCATCCATAGTAAACATGTGATTCACATTTATCTCCCTGATGTTTGGGTTGCTGAATGAATGGATATTTGAGAACTCTGTCATTTGTTCACTGTTGTAGGTAGAACGGTTAATCCAAGAACGAGGCTGGGAGTTCATGTGGAATGAACGCCTAGGATACATTCTTACCTGTCCTTCGAACCTTGGCACAGGATTACGGGCTGGTGTCCACGTTAAGATCCCAAAGCTCAGCAAGGTAACATTATGTAGCTGGCATCCCTGTTGGGTTCAGCCAGGATCAGCTCAGATTGACTGCTTTGTGGAAGGAGAAAATGTCACTGCCATTCCTTAATGCTTATTTTCAGCATTTGTAATAGAAAATAGTGAGAAAGGGTTAGGTTTGCCTCTAAAGTATTTGTATCAGTTAGGATCAAAAGTTCAGGGTTGTAAGAAAAGGATGCAACTTCAAGAACAAGAAGTTTAAATTCTCCATCGTATAACAAATTCAGATAGGAAGGCAAACTCTGTGCCCTGGAGTTCCTCCCATCTCCTTTCTCTGTTTCTCCTGGTGCAGGGGTTCTCAGACTTGAACTTGCATCAGAATCCCTGGAGGCTTGAAAAACACAGATCGCTAGGCCCACCTCCAGAATTTGCATTTCTGACAAGGTCCCAGATGCCAAGACTGCTGATTGGGGAATCACACCTAGAGGACCCCTCTCATAGGACATATTCCCCTTATATAGTCACAGCGAGGTCCCATATTCCAGCTTGGCAGAAGGGGAGAGACTCTGCAGATGGATCCATTTAAAGATTTGAGCTCTAGGCCTGGAAGTGGCACCCGTCACTTCTGCTCATTGCATCAGTAAGAACTTAGTGGTCATTTCTCAGCTCCACCTGTGGTTGATATAGAAAAAGGATTCTGGTGCATAAGAGTTTCTGCCACAGCACAGCAGAACCAAATATTATAAAGGCAATTTAAGAAAATATACTTTTTGCCCAAAATAAAACTCAAATTTAACTTTTTGCTATTCAGTGCTAACGTGATTTATTTGATGTGATTTAATGTTGTGATTTTAACTATATCAATTACAGTTGTTATACAGATGATACAAACTCACCCAAACTAGTATCTGAATGCAAACAAACAAACAAACAAACAAACAAAACAAAACAGTATAGCAGTATAGCTCTTTTGCCTTCTATCTATCTAGCTCTCTGACATTGGGCAAGTTAATTCCTTTGAGCCTTAGTTTCCTATTTCATGGAATTGTAAGGTTTAAAAGTTCCAACAGTGTCCTGGTACATAGTAAATATATGCTTAATAAATATTAACTGTTATTTCTTCTCATTATACATCTTTTCTAAGTGAATGTAAAGATGATGGTGAAATTGATTTTGCTTCTTACAACATTCAGTATTATCCCTTGTCCCAGGATCCGCGCTTTTCTAAGATCCTGGAGAACTTAAGGCTCCAGAAGCGTGGCACAGGTGGTGTGGACACCGCAGCAGTGGCTGATATCTACGATATTTCCAACATAGATCGAATTGGTCGATCTGAGGTAATAGCTTCCTCACTTTCCAAGCATGAACTAATTGTCAGTCTTAGAGAACTAGTCTAAATAGTCTTATCTTGTTTATAATATTCAAGACTTCGTTTTCCCCCATTGAATCCTGAGTCATATTAGCCTTTCATTCAGTAGTACTGTCATGCATCACTTAACAATGAAGGTACGTTCTGAGAAATGCATCATTAGGTGTTTTCTTTGTTGTGTGAACATTGTAGAATATAGTGACAACCGAGGTGGTATAGCCTTTTACATACCTAGGCATATGGAGTAGCCTGTTGGGATCAGCATCATATACGCGGCCTTGTTGACTGAACCGTCGTTAAGTGATGCATGATTACACTGCTTCTCCATGGGAAATAACTACATCGGGGAAAGGGCCAAGTGAGCTGAGGATGTCTAGGCAAGTAAAAGAATTCACAGTGGGACCATTGTCACCATCCTGCCCCCTCGAGCATTCCAGAGACCTTCAGCAGCAGGAGCTCCATGATGCTAACAGCGGTACTTTACAACTGTAAAGTCAGAGAACATGTGTAATATTTCTCTAAAGGTGGTAAAATAGTGGAATTTTCTCTTGATTCTGAATTTCTTTTGGTGAAGGTCACATACTTTTATCTTCTCTTCCATACTTTTAGATATTTGATAGTTTCTAAAATTATATTGTTAGGGCTAAGGATGGCAAGCATAATATGGGCATGTATACATAAGTTTGTGCTCATAAAAGAATCCTTAGGATACTATGAATACTGTACATAGGATGTATAGGATTCATGAACTATACATATAGACCTGTAGCCATGTGTGAGATGAAGTACAAAGAACTCACTCAAGGAACAGGCTGTCGAATCCCATCAAATATAATTTTCTGGGTGTGGTCCCAGTGAACATATTATGCCCATTGTTAATTTAATATATAGTTCTTAATAACTTAGTTGCTTATTATAAATCTGTTGATTATAGATGCTCTCTCTTACCCGCCTACATTTGGATATTTCACTGCCTGTTAGTATCTGTGCCAATAAAGGAAAGGCAAAAACATTCTCAGCTTGTATGTTAGCAGCCTTAGTAAAGCACTTGAAAAGTGTCTATAAATACCACAAAATACCACAAAAAAACTTCTGAAATATACTGACTAATGTGCAGTGTAGTGATTAAAGAAAATCTCGGACCTAGCCCTGTTTTCTTCTAATATTACTAGATTTTTATTACTGAAAATTGAAGTAGTTACCTCTAAAAATGTTTTTAAAGTCTAACTATAAGTTAATAGTTAAACATTATAAAGGCTAGAAAAATGCCCAAAATAGTAAATAACAAAACTACTTATTTAATCTAACAATCCTGAGATTACGATTGTGAACATTATTCTAATTGCCTTCCATTCATAAAATGATTTAAAAAACTCTTAAAACAAAATTTAGTGTTATATATTTGATATTATTACACATCTTTTCCCCAATACATTCTATCATGAACATTCCCCCACAACATTAGATATTCTTCAAAAACATGATATTTAATAACAGCACAGTGAAGCTAGTTCATTATCTATTTAACATTTCTCCTTACATAACTCTGACCATCTCTATACATAACTCTAATCACAACTCTGATTAGTTAGGATATACTTCTAGGAAAGGAATTCTGTGATGAGATGAGGGTTTCTTACTTATGATTAAATTTCCTACCAGACAATTTATACCAAAATAGAGTCTCACTGGCAGTGAGTGAGAAACCCATCTCACCACACCCTCACAAATACTTGGATGAATAAATCCAGACATTGAAAATAGGTTTTTTTTGACTAGTAATGACTAGCTTTCTGAACCAAGCCTTTCTCAGGGAGGGACCTGGGCTCCATCGTGCCTAAGGTATGTTCACCAGTAACACTAAACAATCCCTTTTCTCCCTGCTTTTCATTCTTGAGTTATATCATGTATTTTAATGCTATTGGAAATTAACTAATCACTTACTTATTTTGTTTTTTTTTCAGGAGTAGTGCAAATAATTTATTTGGAGGTGATTCCAGGAAAAGAAATTCATAGGCAGATGTGTTTTAGTTTAAGCAGAAAAAAATATTTGTAAACCAAAATTCTAACCTATTTTTAAAAAGCGAGAATTTTAAAAATGTTCATCTTAATATAATTCACAAAGTTTCCTTTAAGTGGCAAACTTGCCTTTACAGTAAAAATGTTATTTAATCACCAGTTGATTGTGAATAATTTTCCAGAAAGACATTCATTGTGTAAATAGTAACTCAACTATAGTATATTCAGTGTCCAGATAGTTTAGCACAGGTCAAAACTGGAATTCAGGCCAAATAATAACACAGGAGTGTCACTGTGTAGTTACTTTTTGAACAAACTTTGTTGTTTTTTAGCAAAGACTGATGAGGAAAAAGTGTCTGGAATTCAAGTTAATGAAGTTAACTTGAAGTTCTTACATACATAAAGTTCTCACACACAGAGTAGTAACCCTGTCTTAACTAAAGAAAGTTTGAAAGTAACCCTGTAATTTCTGTGTTTCCCATCTCTGACAATTACTATCAGATACCTCTCCTTCTAAAACCTTTAGGGAAATAATGAGAAGGAAAAATTTGTTATAAAGTTCATCTAATGTTGCAAGTTCTCTTTTGTCCCAGTATTGTTACTATTGATCAATCAATGCTTTGCATGTCTCTTCTGTGCAAATTAATCATCTTTTTCATTATCGAAGGTTGAGCTTGTTCAGATAGTCATCGATGGAGTCAATTACCTGGTGGATTGTGAAAAGAAGTTGGAGAAAGGTCAAGATATTAAGGTGCCACCGCCTCTTCCTCAGTTTGGCAGGAAGTAAACTTTCCCTTTCTCAATTTAAAATGTCTGCTGGTATGACAGACATAAAGATACCTTTACTCTGAGAGTTTTTGTAGACTTGAAGAATAGAAGTAAAATTGTAGGTCCTATCTATCTTAACAATAAAACTCTCCTTAATATCATTGGTTTGTTTCCCTCATTTTTGCACACTACTCAGAAGGGCAAATGCAGCCAATTACAAGTAGCAGGAGGCAAAAATATTTTAAGGCAGTGATAAAACTAATATTTATGAGACCACTTACAATTGTAGAAACCTTCAAACTAATTCTACTATAATCAACCCTTAAACACGTCCCTATGAACACCATTGAAAAATGAGGAACTAATAAAGTAATCAATTTTTTGGCAAATAGAGCAAGAGGACATTCATTTCCCTTGAGAATGTGGAAATAAAGACTACAAAAATGAGGACAGAGGCTATTTATTCAGGGTTGCCATAGCAGGTGAGTCAGCCACCATCACTTGAATGTGGCAGAAACTCAAAGGTAAGCATAGGATAGCTTTATTGTGGGAGAAAAAGGGAAGGCTTCCATGATATAACTGGGGATGTAGGGCTGGGGGAATTAGGCAGGTTAACTAGAAGCAGGGCATCCTGTGAGCTATACTGTGATTTGGATGAAATGTATATAGCATGCATTTTTGGTCTTCATCCACACTTCCTTGCTCATAGCTGCCAAAAGCCCTAGAATTTCCCAAGTGTTGAAAAGTGATCAAAGTGTCCCAAGTTAATGGGGTGACTTTTGTGGAAGCCTAAAGATGGAGGCTGGTTTCCCCGGAGAACCAACCAAGTAAACAGTGTTGGAACTTCATTTCCATACCCTGATATCTGGGGAGGGAAGAGTGGATGAAGATTGGGTTCATCACCAGTGGCCAGTGAGTTAATCAGCCATGTCTTTGTAATGAAGCCTCCACAGAGGCACAGAAGGAGGAACTTCAGAGTTTCTGGGTTGATGAAAATGTAAGGATTTGGGGAGAATGGCTCACCTGGAAAGTACATGGTCACTCTGACATTTTCCCTCATGCTTGGCCCTATGCATCTCTTCCATCTTGCTATTTTTAAGATTCATCCCGTGTAACAAATCTGTGATCCAGAAAGTAAATGCATTTCCTGGATTATTAATTATTATTATTATTAATTAATTATTAATAATTATTATTAATTTGGTGAAAAATTTTACCAAATTAATTGAGCCTGAGAAGGGACTTCTAGGAACCTCTTATTTATAGTAATTTAGTCAGAAGCACAGGTAACAACCTGGGCTTGTGACTGACATCTGAAGTGGAGGGTGGTCTTAGAAGATTGAACCCTTGCCTGTGAAAGCTGATGCTATCTTTGGATAGATAGTTTCAGAATTGAATTAAATTCTTTGATATGCTGCTGGTGTTGAAAATTGATTATTCTTGTGGGGAAGTCTACACATATTCAAGTTGGAATTGGGTCTAGGAACCTGTACCCTATATAAAAATCATACGGGGGAGCATATTTGGCTTTCTCTGGTCAGTCCTGAGTTGAAAGCAGGGGAAAAAACTAGAGAAGTTGACAGTCTCTGATAAATCTCTTCCCTGACTGATGCAGAGATGTGGTCTGACTTTTTGTACAGGTTACTGCAGAGGTTATGGTCAGATTTCTATTGTCATGTAAGGTCTGGCCATTGTTTTTTGTTTGCATATTCAGTCTCTCAAAAGCAATCCAAATTTTGATGTATGAAATACTGGAAATGGCTTTAGTGTAATTCTAAAGCTGGATCCTTTCCTCAGTATATAGATCCATATCTGAACCTTACTATTCTTTCCCTTCATTTTGTGATGTCTGTAATATGAAGGAGCATGATAGAAGTGGAAACAACTAATTCTGTAACAGCTTATAAAATTGCTCCACGTACAAAAGAAAATTATTGTTAGCTTGAACAACAGGAATGAGATCAAGTTCTGCATTCCATAAGTAAGTAAGCACAATTAAGGGACTATAGTTAAAATAAATCACCGCTATATGGAGGAAAAATGAAATATAAAAATAATGCATTTGTATTGGTGTTGATTGGCACCACACAAACTTTTGAGTGATAAATTGGTTTGGAAGAAATTTAGAAGAGGAATCATACCCAATATAATTCAGTACAGTGTGCTAAACACCTTGAAAGCATAGGGGTGGAGAGATGTTCTTCCCACCTTTTAACTGTAGACAAAAGAGGAGTCAGAACCTTGGAGTAACTGACATTCTGGAGACAGAGGGATAAATGCTGGAGAAGACTAGTGTCAGGGTCAGACATATTGAGTCTACAGCTCTATTACTGGGATACAACGCTCCCATTATATGATGTTAAATGATTTACTTCATCTCTAGATTCTGCTTTTGTATGAAATGAGAGCAATGATTATGACTGTCTTACAGAGTTGTTGCAAGGATATCAATACTTGTAAAGTTCACTTAGAAGTATTCAACACATTGTGAGTACCATGTAAATGTTTGCTGAATAATAACAAAGAAGTCACTATTATAATGTTACAATAATCTATTGCTGATTATTCCCTAAAACCATCATTTAGGGCAAACCAAAAGACCTGATATTCTCACTTCTGAAAGATCTTATGAAATAAGTGGTAAATGAATGCAAATTAAGTTATAAGCATAAATGAACCAAAGAGAGTAGATAAAGATATACCAACATTTCATTTTTTAGAAGGAAAACTGAAAAGCAAGCACTGGCATAAAAATATATGGCTATTGATATGAAAAGAAAGCAAGCCTTGAGATCTGTGGTACACCACCAGAAGTCACATAATCGATCATTAACAACATGAATTAACTGAACATCTCAGATACAGAGTCAAATAACATCTCTCTTCTTTTTTTTTGCATTTTTACCTAATTCATTTCTTATCTTCAAGCAGTTAGTTCTTATCAAAAACCACACTCACATTTGTATTCCTTATTAGCTTGCCAACAGATTGTTAGAACTAAATCTTCATTTTTTAAAATAAATTTTATTTTTATATTCCCCATACAATTGCAACCCCCCCATTTTGACCCCAATCCCTCCCCTCCCGCCCCCCACCCCCCAAAAAGTGTCTCTGGTTCATAGTTTTTTGTTGATTTTGATTTTCACTTTCTTATAGTTATTCATTTTCCTGGTCCCTTATTTAAGTTTTCTAGATTCCTGCTATGAGTGAGACTATCCGATATTTTTCTTTTTCTTTCTGGCTTATTTGCTGAGCATGATCCCTTCCAGCGCCATCCATGTTGCTGCAAATTGCATGTGTTTATCTTTTTTGAATGCTGAGTAATATTCCATGGTGTATATGTACCACATCTTCTTGATCCAGTCATCTATTTTTGGGCATTTGGGCTGTTTCCAAAACTCAGCTATTGTAAACAGTGCTGCTATAAACATAGGGGTGCAGGTGTTCTTTGGAATTGATGTTTCTGTGTCCTTTGGGTAAATACCTAGGAGTGGAATTGCTGGATCATATGGAAGCTCTATGTTTAGTAGGTCCAGAAATCTCCACACAGCTCTCCATAGTGGTTGGACCAGTTTGCACTCCCACCAACAGTGCAGAAGAGTTCCTTTTTCTTCACACCCTCGCCAACATTTGTTGTTGCTAGTTTTTTTAATATGTGCCATTCTCACTGGTGTAAGATGGTATCTCATGGTAGTTTTGATTTGCATTTCCCTGATGACAAGTGATGTTGAACATTTTTTCATATGCCTGTTGGCCATTTGCATTTCCTCTTCAGAGAAGTTTCTTTTTAGCTCTTCTGCCCATTTTTTGACTGGATTATTTTCTTTGTTGTAGAACTAAATCTTTAAATTATTTGTATCTATATTTGAATTTCTTGACTTGTGGGGCTATTTGAGGTTTACTATGTTACCAGGAATTTCCTCATGTGTGAATTCACTTTTTAGGAATAAAATATTCATAACCAATTTAATCCAAATCTATGATAGATTTATAAACAATCTAGCATCTCATTTTTCTTGAAATTCTCCATATTTATCAAATATCCTGTCCTCACATCTCTTCAGGCAATTTTCAGCTTTTGTATCAGTCCTTAAATTAAATACAAGAATATCCTTTCTCAAGCATTGCCAAGTACTTGACTGATATGATCTGTTTTCAGAAGTTAAGTTATTTTGTTGCCACAAGAAACAAGCACACTGGTAATGTTATAATGAAGACAAAAGATATTTTATGTGAAAGATAAGTTAATTGGGAGAGATAAAGAGAATTCTATTAATTAAAATTCTAATTAAATGCCTTATCTTTTAGCCAAAGTAGTCAAAACATGCAAATAGTTTGTTTAATAAGGTCTATTTCAATCAGTATTCTGAAGCAATGAGGTGAATAGGGCATGTTTTTGAGTCATGGGACTTTTAAAATGTACTACATCTCTTCTATCTGAGGGAGAATGCAGCTACAGTAGCCTTTGATGGTTTGGGAAATCGTTCTAGGTCTCTTTCATGCGCGAAGGGAAACTTAGGTCCTCCTCCTTGACTTCTAAGCTTCCATAGTGTATCTGCTTATGGGATATTCCTGCTCTTCCTCAGGCCAAAAGTCACAGATGAGCATATTTTGAAAGCAGCCAAAAGAAGTTGTATAGAGATCAACAGATTTGCTTTAAATTTCAGTTCAGGTACTTACAAGCAAAATGACCAAGTGCAAATCATTTAACTTAAACAGAGTTTTGGTTTCATTTGTAAAATGGAAATAATTCCTGTTTTGCAAAGTTTTTATGATGATAAATAATATGGAGCAGTGACTTACAGGTTTTCCCTTTTACTATAACCTATGGGGAGAAATGTATTTTATATTAGAACACAGTATCCATATGTAAGTGTGCAAGTGAGTGTGTGTATATAAAACCTAAATAAAAGTTTCATGTAACAATATTTAACCTTATTATTTGAGAGGCACCCTGATAATTTTCTATTCTATACTATCCTATTCTCTTTCAGTTTTAAAATGTTCTGATTGTGACCCACTACACCAATTTCATAGCACGATAATGGTATGAAATTCACATTTGGAGAAAACACAGACCTAATTATCTGGCTCAATAAACATTCAATTTTCTCCTTCCTCTTTTCCCTTCTTTCATCTCTTTAAATATTTTGTTACATTGACTTCTGGTTTCCATGCTTTTGATGATGTTCATGGTTATGCAAATAGTTGTTGTATATGTTATGTGTCATTTTTCTCTAGCTGCTTATAAGAACTTATCACAGTCTGCCTCTGATATGCCTGGGTGATCTTCTTTATATTTATCCTATTTGAGGTTCTCTGAGCTGATTGAAAAAAAGTATGTGTGTATGTGTATACATACACACACACATATATATGTGTATATATATGTATATATATGTGTGTATATATATATGCATATATATATGTCTTTTACCAAACTTGGTAAGTTTTTTACACCATTTCTTCAAATGCTTTTTCTGTCTCATTCTATCTTCTCTTTCTGCAACTCCAGTTGGCAGTATGTTGAACATTTTGCTGTTGATCCACAGGACCTCAAGTATCCATTTTTTTAAAAGAACCCTTTTCTTCTTCAATTTGCTCATTTTCTCTCTTTTCTTAGATTGGATTATTTCTATTGATCTATGTTTATCTTCACTAATTCTTTATTCTCTCCTCTCCATTCTGCTATTGAGTTCAATGAACTTTTCATTTCAGATGTTTTATTTTTTCATTTCTCATATTGTCATTTAGTTTTTTTATACTTCCATTTATCTGTGAGATATTCTATTTTTACATTTATTATAACATAATATCCTTTATTCATTGAACAATTAAAATAACTGCTTTTTAAAAAATTTTATCCAATACCATTGATTTACACAGTTGATAGTATTTTGTAAGTATATGACCCACCACCCTCCTCCACCAGCTGCAGTGACTGTAGCACACCTGCCACCAAAACTGCTATAGTTTGCTGCCATAGTCCATTTGTTCTCTGCCCAATTTGCCTTATGCTGCTCCCACCACTCCCTCTTTGGATGCCTCAGTTCTATGGCCTGCTTTTAAGGCTTAGTTTTTAAGTTTGATTTTATCTCACTCACTATTTGGTTTCTCTATATTCCACGTCTGGAGATATCTGGAAATACCTTCTTTTAAACTCCCTGTTTTATAATTCCAGGGTCAGCCCAGGATAAATAAGCCTCTGTTGACTGTCTGTTTCATGTCATATTTTCTTAGTTCTTTGCATATCAAATAATTTTGAATTGTATCCTGGAGATAGTGAATGTACAGTCATGTGTTGCTTAATGATGTTTTAGTCAATGATGGACCACATATACAAGAGTGGTCCCATTTAACCTAGGTGTGTAGTATGCTACACCATAGAGGTTTGTGTAATTACCCTGTAATATTGGCACAACAATGGAGTCACCCAATGACACATTTCTCAGAACTTATCCCTGTTGTTAAGTGGCACATGATTGTAATGTATTGTCGAGTCTGGGTTTTGTTGTATATCTCCAAAGAGTGCTGATATTTCATTTTAGCAGGTACTTAACTGGGTTAGCTTCAAACTTGGTCCATAAGTCACTTACTGTAGAGCTATGAAAATTCCCATGTTAGAGACCAAGTATTAAAGAAGTGCACCATAATCAATTAAGTATTCATTCTGTATATTTTCTTAGTTTTACCCAAGAGAATTAGTATATAATTATAATTCATATAAGTATTTTTTTTAAAGATTTATTTATACAAGCACTGGGTACAGTCAGAAGTGTGAGAGGGAGAGAGAATTCACCAGAGCCAGAGCAGGGAGCAGAACAGGCAGAGGGACCGAAGTACACTGCTGAGGGGAGCAGCGGGCGGCAGGAGGGGTCTGCGTGCCATGTGGGACCCTCACCCGTCGGCCTGGGATCGAGCCGGTGCTGCAGAGGCTGTGGGCAGCTTTGCAACCCAGCGCTCAACCGCTGCGCCACTGGGGAGGCCCCATATATAAGTATTACCATTCATAACTAATTAGAAAGCTTTGGAGCATAAGATGTTTTGACAGTGAGGAAGTTTGAGAAATGTATTAATATTATGAAATTGTAAAGGTAGAATTTAAGAAGAGGGTTTTCTAAAAACTTTGTTTCAAGGGCCCTAGAGTTACAGTGGAAATGCAATGAACAAATATTGCCTTTTAATTTTTAACACATACCAAGCTCCCTACTTTTCAAAAATGCATTTGACTCACATAGCTTACATGTATATTCAGTCTGAAGATTGACTATTTTGGCATCTCTGCAAAATCTTTATGTTTGTACAAAATTCAGCTGTTAGTGTAAAAACAGCTCTGAAAATAGAATCCTTTCAAAATAACGTAGGTGATGGGAGATTGGACGACACTAGGCTCCTAGAATGTAAAAGTTGTGCTGCTGAAGACATGTGTAAACATGCACAGAGTAGATGTAAATAGAGACACATAATTTGTGATCTCTCAGCAGACATGGCCTGAATTACTTGGAAGTCATCAGTACTGATGAGGCACTAACTGCATTCAGGTGCACTTCAATCAGAACTAGATTATACCATTAAAATTAATGAAGCATTAGAAGACTTTAATGAGTAAAAGAGGGTTGGTTTTAAAGTCTTTTATGCATTTTATTCATTTGAAAACAATTTGGTTGACAGTGTAATCACACCTCTCTCCTGTAGACAGGTAAAAAGTTTTGGTTATTAAGGGTTTTAAATAACACATTATGTTCAGCACACTCCCTGGCACATCTCTTCAACATTTAACTTAAGTGATCTCTTGGTTTAGCTTAATTTAAACAGAGATCAATGTATCTGCCTTTTACCATACTGTTTTGTTTTAATAAAAACAAAACAATTGTTTTCTCTCAGATCCCAGATTTTCTCATTATACTTCTGAGATGTTGATTTTTCCTCTTTTAAGCTGCTCAGTGTTCTCAGCAATAAGGTCCCCCCTGTTTAATCCAACTGCTTCCATATAAGTCTTCACTATGAGATCCAGCAGGATACTGAATTGGGAAGGAAAAATGAATTTTTCAATATACATTTTAGCATTAGCCAACAAATAATAGAATCAAATATTGGGCAACCACAAAAAGATGGCCATATCTCTGAGCACGGATATTTTATTTTATGGATCCAGAAAAATTTAATGTTAGACTCTCCACATCTTATTTTTCCCCCAAGTGTGAATGAGTATTACTGTTCAAGGGTATTAGTATATAATTATAGTTAATATATAAGAATTAACGCTCATTACTATTTGGAAAGCTTTAAGCATAAGATGCTTAATAGTTAGTGGCCATTATTTTAAAAATGCTTTGTGTTTCACTAATAGTAGTTTATAAATTCAAGTCAATAACTGATTTCATGATGAGAAAGGGAAATTATACATGGATATCAAGTTGATTCTTAAATTTGAGAACACCTCCTTAAATTTAAATAAAGCAAAGATGAAAATACTACCCATAAAATATAAACTATCAGTTTTTTTTCTATTTTTAAAATTGCTAGAATACATACATAAAATCAAACATTTTAACCATTTTAAGTGTACAGTTCAGTGGCACATGGCACAAAGCACACTCACATTGATGTGTAACCACCACCATCCTAACTATATTTTTAATACAAATACTCAAAACAGGAAAAGCAACAACATATAGATGGATGTGTTATACTCTTAAAACAAGTCCCTCTGTCTGGTTTGTTCTTCTGCTCCCAGACACCCTTTGAGATAGCTAAAAAGCAACCTATGTGATGTTGCTAATATTCTATTTGAAAACATGCTAATGAATTCCATATTGAACTGCTCTGGGTGCACCTAGGTACAACCCCAAATTTGCCATTCTTGATTTATCCTTCGGGGTATTATTGGCATATCTGTCTGTCTCCACTTGACTACAGATCCCTCTGGGTGTGGTCTGTGCCCAGTTCATCTCCATAGAGTTTACCATCACATACTTCTGGAACATACAAATTTGATTTGTACATTTTCCTGGTTTATAAATGTTTCTTAAAATATTAGTGGGAGCCCTTTTCCCATGATTGCTTTGATTCCTTGTAAAGTATGATCATAAATTATCTACCCAACTGCTCTCCCTTCCTCACCTGTGTGTGTGTGTGCACACAAGTGCAAATATACCTCATATACACAAAACATCTTATTAGAGAGAATGGTTCAATTGGGCTTTTTTGACTCCTCCCATCACCTCCCTAATCCTTCTGCCCAGTTGTCTGTAACATTTTCTATTATGAAGTTTTCCTCTCCCAGGAAGAATGAATCTATCTATAATATGTACCTCCAATGTAATCCCTTCACTTACAGCTTCAGTAGTGGTTTACAAATCTGTATATCTTAACCTCACAGGCTGTTGGTTGCTAAAAGGCAAAGGCTCTGTCATTTGTATATATCTAGCATTAACTAGCAAGCAGATATCAAAAATGTTTTTACCTCATCTTCTCTGTTTACTAGAATTCCATTTATAATAACAGGCTTCCCATTCTTCCCTTTGAAGGGACAGTCTAAGATCCATGTGAGGTAGCATTTCCTCAAATATGCAGAGGAGGGGAGGAAGTACTCATTTCAGAGAAGAGAACTTGCAAATCTTACCACTTACTTGTAATTTAGGTTTAAGTATTCATTTGAAGCACTTGACACTCTAACAACTAAAAGCCTGATTAGGAACTTGAATTTGAGAGACACATCAGAAGAGGGTGAGATGAGAATCACAAGATCATATTGTTTTATGATGAATGTTTCCAATGCTATTATTCCCCATGTTTAAGTAAAGAATATAAAAATCATTCAAGTTTTTTCATGGGAGAACACAAACTTCATATTATTCCTACTTTATTGCTTAGCAATCTCAAGCAACTTCTGTTAATGACAGTCTCCTCTTAGATATGTCAGAAGCCATTTTCTTTCACTTCTGAATAAGCACTATTGCTTGTAACTTTGTTATTAAGAAAACCAACATGACAAATGAAAATAGACAGCCATCTCCATGCCCATGACAGGTAATTACGCTGTCATTAGTATTTTATATAGTGTCAAATGACAACCATTTGACCTCTCTGACACTTTATTTATTGACCTGTAAAATTAGATTATAGATTTTTTAAAAAATGTGCATTTATATGAATCTACATATACTGGCAAATTCTCATGGTTATCTAAAAACTCCCATATATTAAAAAACTCTTTAGGGAGATTCTAAATGTAATTCATACTTATTAAAGAGCATTTAAGGGGGAAAAGGAACTTAATTCCATTGCTGCTGGCCCTACTGTAAGAGTCCCAAAGCAGCTTAAAGAAATCACTGATAGATTTTTTTTTTAAGAAAGAGGTTCTTAGAATGTCAGTGATCTGGATCTTATTTTATTTCCAAGAGCAGGGCTATTTGTTTTTTACTCTTTCTTCTCCTCTAGTTTTCTATTCTAATGAATTTCTACAAGTGTCCAGAGGGTTCTTAGCACTGCAATGGGCACACTTTTCTATACACTATACTCTTCATCTATTTTATGAGATATACTATATGATCTAAACAACTATATAGAGTTCTTCATTGCTTAAGATATAAAGGATAAAATGCAAACACATTAATTTAGCATTAAAAACATTTTAATTTGGCAAAATCTGGCCCCAGCCTTCCTTTCTAGATTCACAGTGCTCCATTACACATTACTCTCCAGCTAAGCAGGTTATTTTGAAGCTTCACATATTAGTGTTTGGACTCAGCTAAAAGGTGGGCTCACCCAGGTTGGACCTTGGCACTCCTAGTTTTGCTGCACCCACAGTCACTTTAGCCAGGTTGGCCAAGCACCTCTTTGTTCTCTGCTCTTCGTTCAAATCCTGATTTATTTCTTACTGGATAAATTACTTCAGTTTTCTGAACTTATCTATTCATTGTAAAATGTATAAAACAATAGCACCTAACTCTCATATACTGGGTATATTAATTTGGTAATGAAAGTATTCACTGCATACTCAATGAGAGTTAACTATTATTAGGAGTAATATTTTCTTCATAATACCAAAGGATTTCTATAACCTCAATTTCCATAACTCAATTACTAATCTTTATTTGATGCACTTCCAGAAAATTAAATTGAGAGTAAGTCCTTCACTTCCAAGATTGAACAGCTTACTAATACTTTGAAGAACAAGTTTTAGTTGAATGCCTCTCTATAGTGCCCTCTAGTGGTATATGTTGTGTGCAAGTGTCTGGCTTCTGTGAAAGAAACCCTATTTATGAAATGTCACTACACTATATTGGTGCTTAGAACCCAAAGTCAGCTGGTTGAAAACATTATGGTAAGAGGAGCACTATCATACATTTTTATTTTCTAGAATTCTCTTTCTTTAAGGGTTAGGGCATATATATTTTTTTCATGTAAAACCTTCCCCATAAGACTATAAGACATAGGATATTTCTCAGATTAACCACTCTGAATCCCAATACAGTCATATTGTGGGTCTGGTTTGAAACCATTGCAATAAAGCAAATATCACAATAATGCAAGTTGTATAAATTTTTATGTTTCTTAGTGCATATAAAAGCTATGTTTATACTATGAGTGTAAATATACTATTAATTGTGTAATAAGTTTGAAATATTGTGAGAATTATGAAAATGTGACATAGACACATGACGTAAGCACATATTTTTAGAAAAATGGCACTGACAGACTAGCTTATTACAGGGTTTCCACAAGCCTTCAATTTGTAAAAACAAACAAACATAGTATCTATGAAGCATAATAAAGCAACATGCCATAAAATGAACCTGCATTCTTACAACATTGACTTTAATATTTCCTCTTAAAGAAAATTGGGACATGTTCTAGTTTGCTTTAACAAGCATTGTAATATTGTGTTGAGCATCAACAGTACCAGGCAACGGAGATATAATAAAGAACATATACAAATTACTTTGCAATTACAGATTTAAAAAGTGCTATGAGGAATTATATAATGCCATGAGATTACAACAGGGGATTGGCTTAATTTAGGGAAAGGGACTTTGGAAGGTTTACTTGAAGATAAATTGTTGAAAACCTTGAAGGGTGAGAAAAAATTAATTGAAAGAAAAGAAGGAACCACATAGAAAGAGAACAGCACGTGTAAAGGTGTGAGATACATGTGGCATTGAGAAACTGAAGGAAGGCTCTATGCATGTAACTCCAAGGAGAGATTGAAATTTTACAAGTGAAGCTAGTGAAGTAGGAAGGGACTTAATACCATGTTAAGGAACTTCTTCATAAGAACTTCATTATAAGAACAATGGGAAACTATGAAATGGTATAAATCAGGTGTGCAACAATCTGCTTTACATCTTCAAAATTCACTTGGTGAAGGTATGGAAAACAGGTCCAAGAAAGTGGAGCAAGAACAGATGCCCAAACTAGCTGCCAGTAATTCAGGACAAGGGAGGTAGCAGAGAAGTGGACAGATATATTAAGAGGTAAAGTGAATCAGCACACAAATGGGAATGGAAGTAGTGGTCCTGGTGAACTGTGGATGTGATAGTGCCATCTTTTCCACTAAGAACAGTTGTTTGGGAGGTTTTGTTGAGTTGTTAATAGACTAGGATTTTCCTCTTAAAAAGATATTTTCTTTGACTACAAGTATAGTATTTCATTGAATGATAAAGTAGCATCAAGCAGGAGTACCATGAGGCACTGCCCATTACTCAACAGGGCTCCAAATAACTTTTTAAGGGCACATTGGATTATAACATTGGGTAAATGTACATTATAATCCAGCATCTATATATGCTTTGAGGTCACCACCAAATGTCTAGTTGCTATCATCACCATATAATTGAACCCCTTTATCCTTTTTACCCTCTCCCAACCTCCCTTTCTTTTTGGTAACCATTGATGTTTTCTTTGTATCTTAGAGTTTGCTTTTGTCATTGTTTAATATTTCACAAATGAAGACAAGATATTTGTCTTTTTCCATTTGACTTATTTCACTTAATATAATATTCTTAAGTTCCATACATGTTGTCAAAAATAACAAAATTTCATTCTTTTTATGACTGAGTAGTATTCCTCTCTATGTATCATTATTTCTTTATCCGTTCATCCACAGATGGGCACTTAGGTAGTTTCAGTATGTTGGCTATTATAAATAACTGCAAAGAACACAGAGCTTTTCAAATTTGTGTTTCTATTGTCTTTGAATAAATAACCATCATATGGTAGATCTATCCCTAACTTTTTGGGCAATCTCCATATTGTTTTCCATGGTGGGTGTGCCAACTTACATTTCATCAAAGGTGCTTTTTAGATTTTTCTAACAGTGACAAACTCCCACTGTGCTAATATATTTACTTTACCTGAACCTGGAAAACCCTTAACAACCTGCCTTATTTACGTTCACGGTATTTTTATTTGAAATCAAAGATCATCTTTTCGAGGACACCGCTCTAGTGTTTCCCACTCCATTCATCTCCCTTTCTAAGCTTTGAGTTTTAAATCGTAGGCCTTGAGTACTCTCCATCTTTGCGTTCCCGCGGCCAGAGAAGCGCGTTTCAAGCACGAGCGCTCCACAAGCATTTATTTACCCACATTTTACCAGCCCCGCGAGACGCTAACACCCCGCTGCCAAACCAACTCTAGCCACCCACGACCCGGCTCGCCGGAAGTGACGCGTTTCAGGGACGCCGCGCTTCCGGCCGCAGGAGCTGACGCCACCTCCAGAGGCCTGGGCTTCTCTAGTTCGCCGACTTTGCTGTACGGGGAGATTCGTGCGTGGTAAGAAGCCCCGGACGGGTGAGAGACGTGAGTCCTCGGGTAGCTCAGAGACGTAGGGATCTCGGGCGTGTTCCCTGGGTAGTTGCGGGAGGGCGGACGGACTGGCTGCGAGGGCCCTGAGTCCCCAAACGCAGTGGAGTGGCGGGGTTAGGAGGCTTGTCCAAGGCGGCGCCGCTGTCGGCGTCTTGATACCCAGAGCGTAGCCTTCCCCCGGACCCGGGCGAAGGATAACATACCTGTTGAACAGCTCGGGTCTCCGCTGTGACAGTCGCGGGGTTTGGGGTGACGAGTTTTGCACGAGTATTCCTAGACTCCGCCCTTCAGCTTGTCTTGAAGGGGTGTTTCGGATGGTAGGAGCTGAGAATTTAACCCTGGCTGGTGCCCCGATGCTGCCCTAAAAAGGGCGACTTAATAATAATGATTGAAGATTTGAAATCATTGGAATGAAAGTAATTTACACTCTGGTTAGTAAAGAGAGGAAGAATCCTTATCAAGTGAACTGTAACACTGGTTTTGTATTTTACCAGTCTGCCGGTAAGAGTTGTGATGACTATCTTCACATCAGAAGACAAGGTTTCTATGTGTTGCTTTCTAGATTATTTGCTTTGCATTGGTAGACTAAGCGACAAGATTGGGAGAAAGTATCCCAGGTATTTAAAGACAGGAAAATAAACGACCAGGAAAACTGCAGAATTTGGGAAGAGTTAGCTTCGTTCACTGAATTACTATGTGATTTAAATTTTGCAAAATAAATGGTTTAGATTTAAGCAATAAATATGCCCGCATTTATGTTGTTTTACTGGTGTAGTAGCTTGACTGGTATGGGCTAGATTTACACACAGACTTATCTGTGCAGCATATTATCTAGTTAAATATAAATGTCTAAAGTAAAAAAAGTTGCAATAATTAATACTTTTAGCAATGGGCATATGTTGTATAGCACATATCTTTAGATTATGTTTTTTTCTTAATGATGACTAACCAGCCATATTTGTCTTAAAGATTGATAAGGTACCTCTGATGAAACATGACCAGGTGGGCACGAGTTACTACCACAAATAACAAGAGACCCTTACCTGCAACATCATGGGAGGACATGAAGAAGGGCTCCCCTGAGGGAAAAAGCCAAAGTTCACCAAAGAATAAACAGTTTGAAGCCAATAAGCTGTCCCTGAAAAATGCACCCCAAGCAAAACACAAAAAGAACAAAAAGAAAAAGGAATACTTAAATGAAGATGTAAATGGATTTATGGAATACCTAAGAGAGAACTCACAGCTGGTTCACAACGGTGAGATGACAGCAGCAGACAGTCAGGAAGTAAGGGAAGAAATAGCAGTTGCTTTAAAGAAAGACAGTCGTCGGGAAGGAAGACGATTAAAAAGACAAGCAGCAAAGAAAAATGCAATGGTAAGCTTATCACTTCTACCAAAACATTACTTTAATGGCTAAAAATAAATTTATAGACTCACATGTATATCTTTTATTTCAGCAGAGTGATTAATTTATGTACTAGACTTAGGAAGTATCTTTTTGAGGGCTAGTATTAACAGTGGGACTCTTTAGCACCTCCTTTATGCTAGGCACTTGTTCTACTGACTAATTACAACATGACAAAGATGGTGGTGTTATCCCCATATTATAGATAGAAAACACTGAAGTGCAGACAGGTTAAGTGTCTTGCTGGAAGCTACTTAGGTAGTAGCAGAAGTTAAATTTAAATCTAGTGTCTGACTGTAAAACATATGTTCTCACTCCTGCCTTCCAATAGCCTTTTTCAAACAGCCATTTAAAAAAGAACAAAATAAAGAAGATGGTTAATTATGTGCGGGTCTTTTTACTTGGAAAGGATATTCTTTTGTTTTTCTCCATGAAAAACTGAGGTACAGAAGGAGGTCTAATAAGGATCACATCAATTAGTAACAGAGCAGAATAATAGAGTTTAAATTCCCTGTGACTCTAACCATTGCTCCCTGCCTCCTGATATTGTACTTAGGAATGTCTAGGTGCTACAGGTTTATTTCTGTATTGCTGAGCCCTAGATTTTGAGCTGTCAAAAGCAAGAATGAATTAGTGTAATTAGTATAATTCTTTCCCAAGTCTTCTAGCTGGATATTACAGAAAAATCAGGATTTATTGCCAGTTATTACACCTTTTTTTCAATTAGAACTACTAATCGTAGAATACTGTGTGCCACAGGGAAGGCTTAAAAACTTTATAACTTTCTAAAATGTGGCTTCTATTTATAGAATTAGTTCTATGTAGCGTCATATTTAAAGATAATCATTTAGAGATAATGATGAAACATTTCTTATGGGTAAATTTGGGTAGAAAAGATAGTCATTTATATTTGTATAAGGTTGAACTTTTTAAGTTATGTAATTATTTAAAAACATTTTAAAGTCAGGTTAATTTAACAAAGAACTTAAGTTAGTTTAACTTAAAGATAATTTCACATAGTATGGTGAATTGTAAACTCTTGAAAAAGTTTAGTATTGTGACCTTTTGAGAAAGATTTATTTTTGCAGTTAAGTGGGAAAGGCTTTTTTTTTTTAAGACAATGTTTTATATTAAAGCATATACCTTAAATGGGTACGTGGCTTGTGACCTACCTTCACTTCCTGTTTTTGCTATGTAACCAAAAATTAAGATATAGCATTCCAGTCTGCTCTCCATAATCCCATCTACATTAATTTTAAGACTTATTCAAGTTTGGTAAAGATTAGGTTTCAACTGTCAGTTTACCGGAGACCAGCTTCACTTCAGCAAGAATCTAAGACTTATGTGGCGATCCAGTTTTTAACAGTAGCTTTTCCTGAAGTTGTAGAATAAATGCATTTTCTTTGTTTGGATTGGCTTATTCTGAATGTAAATGTTACTGAAGATAATGGAACTTACTCTTTTCTAACATGTTACTAAATATGAAAAAATAAAGAAATAATTGCAAATATATGTTCTGTTTTGCCCATTAAATTTGCTTTTTTAAGAAAACCATTATTATTTTGAAAAAAGAAAAGAATTTAAAATGTCATCCAAGAAATACATATGCCATTTCCATTTTATTTTTTTTATTTTATTTTTTTTTTTTTTTGTATAGAGGCATGCTTTATTTATTTGTTTGCTGGTCTGTTTGTTTGTTTTGTTTATACATGCACTGGGTACAGTCAGAAGCGCGGGAGGGTGAGAGAATTCACCAGAGCCAGAGCGGGGAGCAGAGCAGGCAGAAGGACCGAAGTACACTGCTGAGGGGAGCAGCGGGCGGCAGGAGAGGTCTGCGCGCCATGTGGGACCCTCCTCCGGTGGCCGGGGAGCAGCCGGGGATCGAACCGGCGCCGCAGAGGCCGCGGGCAGCTTCGCAACCCAGCGCTCAACCGCTGCGCCACCGGGAAGGCCCGCCATTTCCATTTTAAAGAAAATAGCTTAAATGTCTACCCACTTGGATTATTAAACTGAGTTCTGATTCATTGTTAAAAAAAAAGAAAGAAAGAAACAAAGAAATTCTAGATAGTTGGAAAGCACCAAGCCATTATTCAGTTTTACATTGGAGCTAAATCATCTCAAAATAAATTTTTCCTCTAAAATGTACTTTGTAGGGCCTCCCAGGCAGCCCAGTGGGTTGAGCGCAGCACTGTGAAACTGTCAGCAGCCTCTTCAGTGCAGGTTCGATTCCCGGCTGGCCAGGGAGATTCCCACTTGGTGAGGCAGACCTCTCCTGTAGCGCCCATTGCTCCCCGTAGCAGTGCTTTAGGTCCATCTGCCTGTTCTGCTCCCCACTCTGTCTCTGGTGAATCCTCTCACTCTCCGGTGCCTCTCGTCTGTACCCCACCTATTGTATAAATAAAAAAATAAATCTTTTAAAAAAATTGTTATTTAAAAAAATAAATGAATAAATGTGTATATGTTTTAAAAGTGAAACCTATTTTTGAATATTAAGGAAGATATAATAAGAAAATACTTTTTCTTGGTATGAACTACTTTGTTTATGTTATGTATGATTGAAATCATAGTTTAAGTGAAATTATATGACCCAAATCCATTCAATTATATGAACTTTGAAGGTAAAATGATTACTCCATATTTGCTTCATTCTTTTAAGCAGTTAACTTCTACAAAGCCATATTATGACTTTATTTCTAAGATTAAGAGTCTTTAAAGGCACTGAGACCCACTAATGGGAATGACATTTTTCATTGTTTAGGAATGTGTGAAACATTTTTTTCTACAGATAAAATATTGAGAGTTGAAAAGAAGAGCTAGGAACCTTTAAAATGAGAAATGTTTAAAGGATTTTTGATAATAAGAATAAAGCTTGTGTACCTTTGCATTGTTGAAACTCATATTTTGTTTTCCCAGTTGTGTTTCCATTGTAGAAAACCCGGCCATGGGATTGCAGATTGCCCAGCTGCCCTTGAGAATCAAGAGATGGGCACTGGAATATGTTATCGGTGTGGATCCACAGAGCACGAAATAACCAAGTGCAAGGCTAAAGTAGACCCCGCTCTTGGTATGTTGTTTTCCTATCAGTTTTTGGTTTGGTTAGTGGGGAAAATGGTCAGTGAGGAGCAACTGGGTTTTTTTTTTTTTGTTGATAGAATTTGTTTATGTATATGCTGCGTAATGTTTTGAAAGCATATGAGATTAAATTTTAAGTTATATAAACACAAATATATTTCTATCCAGAATACTTTAAAATAGTATGAATTACCTCATTTGTAATATGTGTAACTAACTGAACGGGAATTGTTGGTCTTATAGGTGAATTTCCTTTTGCAAAATGTTTTGTTTGTGGGGAGATGGGACATCTGTCCAGATCTTGTCCTGAGAATTCCAAAGGACTTTATGCTGATGGTGAGTACTGTTACCCACATACATCAAAAATATGAGTTACGCAGTTATTTAATTTACAGTCTTTAATCAGTTCTGGAATAAATTCTCGAACAAGTAGCAAAATCTTAAAAGAGTTTTGTTATTTTTATCAAATGCTATTCTATGTACTAGACTTTTTGTATAATAAGAGTTGATATCAGATTATAATATATATATAAAATAAGACAATAAATTGGAAAAACTAAACTGCATTTCAAACATTTTGTGCTTCAGCATCTTTTGTGAGACTATGTTATAAATACCTACTTTTAACTATAACTGATATTTAACTGTAAATATCTACTTTTAACTGTAACTATAAAATATGTACTTTTAACTTTCAACTACAACACATATTGGTTACATCTCAAACCAATACTAGATTTTAAAAATAGTGTTATACTTGAAGGGAGCTATCCTATACCTCTAAAATACAAACAATATTATAAACTGGTGTTACTTCAATTAGAATAAAATAGTTTTGTGATGATAATCTCAGTCTAGTATACCATTTTGGCCTTCAGGGCTAATACACGCTATTCAATGTTTGTAGTAGTTTTTGTTTTTGAATGTTTTCCTTAGTTAAATATAGCATGGGATCATGTAATTTTCTCATTTTTAGCTCAGCTAATGTCTTTAAGTCCCCACAGTGAAGTCTGTGACATCCAAAACTTTAAGGGGGAGACTGCTATCTGTTTATATGAGTCATCTATTAACATGATGACTTTTACCATCAGGTTCTAGCCAGCTCTGTGTCATCTCCTAGAGTCTCTTGGAGAAGTCTAGTGAAAAAGTATAGCTTTTGCAATCAGTCAGTTCAGCACCACCACTTACTAGCTGTGGGGCTTTGGTCAAGTTATTTAACTTCTCTTGTTTCATTTCCTCACCTTAAAATGGAGATTTAAAAAAAAAAACAAACTATTTCATTCATTGATTCTGAGATGCACATTTTTTCACAGTTTAGTGTCACTGATCTCCAACTGGATCCTACCCTTGCTATGTTCCACATAATTGGAAATTTTTCTTTTTTCCTGAAAGGTGTATAAAATAATGATGCATCTTATAATCAGTGGTATCTTAAATTTGACAAATTAGATTTATCTTGAAGAGTTACGAGGATTAAAATATATTCAAATGCCTCTTGTATTTCACTATGGCATATACAACAGTAAAGAAGCCTGGGCCTGAAAAGTGTTCAAAAAATTTAATGAGATAGGTCAATAGATCAGATAGCATAACTAATGGGCTTTGGATGGTCGACCTAACCGACAAGATACTTTTTAAAAAATTGCTGCAAGGGGAGTAGTTCAAAGATCTATATCCTGTGGAATCATTTTTCTTTCTTTTTTTTTTTGGAGTCATTTTTCTAAGTCACTTTATGAGCATGGTCTAATAATGCTTGACCACTGAACAATAGTGTTTGACCATTAAGCAAACAACTCATTTTAGAAAGCGTATGTTTTAACTCATAATCTTGGAATGTTCGTCAGTAGGCATTTACTGTTAGCGTGCCTGGCAGACATAAGGCACTAAACTAAAAGTTAATTTCATTCTTCTCCTAACTGCTCACCCTTACCTGACATGTACAGCAGACTAGTGATTCATAACCCTTTTTTTTAGCCATTGACCAACCTCCTCAGAAAAATGCATCTGCACACAAATTTTGCTTACAGGTCCAAGAGTTCATAGATTCTTTTCTATCTAACTATACTTAAGATCCAGGCTTCTGTGTGGTGCCCTTTGGATACTCCGGGGCACAAGTACCTTCCATCTCTCTCCTCTTTCCCACTTCTTCCACATAGGCAAGATTGTTAGAATCAAATAAGATATTTTAAAGAAACATTAAAAGTTCTTTGTTAAGTATGAGAAATTTTCAGTGCCTTTTCCTTTTAATAGGTGGTGGTTGCAGATTTTGTGGCTCTGTGGAACATTTTAAGAAAGATTGCCCTGAAAGTCAGAATTCAGGTAATATATTTGGATTTCCACTTAGAGGGATTTCTCCATGCTGTGCTTTTTGCTGCATTTTGTGATTAACTATTCACTGAATTACTATTGATTTTAAGGCACTCTGGTCTCATACTACAGTGATGACTTAACTCATTTCTGTCAGCAGTAGATACAGTGCTGAGTAACTGAGCACTGAATCTTGCTGGTCAGCCAGGATTGAACCTGTGCTGCAGAGGCTGAGGACAGCTTCACAGTGCTGCCCTCAACCGCCTGCGCCATCAGGGAGGCCCTAAAATATTGATTTCTTAAGCGATAATAAATATGAAAATAACTTTCAGTATTCCTATGAGTACATACTTTGCATCTGAAAAATTCAGAATTAATTTCAAAACTGCTAAAAGTATTAACAATGTATTTCCTATGCAGTATCCGACCAGTAATATTTTCTTCCTAGTGGAATACTACCCTTGGTCATAAAAAATTTCACAAATGTCCTATATTATGGCAGACTTTTTTGGGAAGTGGTGACCATAATTATATTAGTTACCTAGATGAAATGATGATAATCCTGCATGAGAGAAAGTAAGACAGTAGAATAGCCCAGTAGTGCTTTTTATGGGAAAAACACATTTCTTTTTATTTTTTATAGTTATATTATTACATAAGTAAGTTTGCCTATTTTTATTTCCTACCGCTAATATTTAAATTGAAACCCAAGAATTCTCATTTACAATCTTGTGTAAAAGGTAGTCTTCACTGTAGGCAGAGAAGTTGAAATGATGAAGTGGAATTTGAATTCTCCCTCCTGGGAGGATTGCCACTTCCCAAATGACAAGACTGACAAGCAGATGTTGTATAATTCACAGGTGGATTCTTACGCATTTAAAACTGATGCTTCATAAGTCTTGCAGTTTACAGACTCTTGGAATTCATTTACTCTATAATGATGAACTCTGGAAAGAATGAAGGAGTTTTCTCATCAATTTGTGCATTGCAAAGCAGTTGCTGCATTTCTTTAATTGGGATGAGAAATTGCCTGTGGTACTCTGAAATCAAGGGTTATAATCAATTAAAGAAAGGCCCCTTTTCCTTTACTGATGGAGTCATCTCTTCTTGTGATTATTCGTGTCACTCTTTGCTAAACCAGTACCACTGTAGGTGGATGTGTTTGATTACTGTTTTTCTTATATCTGACTGCTCTGTTTATTTACAGATCGAAAGGTCACAGTTGGTCGCTGGGCACAAGGAATGAGTGCAGATTATGAAGAAGTTTTGGATTTGCCTAAACCACAGAAACCCAAAACTAAAACACCTAAAGTTGTTAACTTTTGAACATTAGTACTATTGCTAGTTATCATGTCATTGTTACATTCTGAACTATGCCTACTTCACAAGTTGGAGCTGGCCTCCCTTGGCCTAGATTGTTGATAACAGTATGATCTGGGTGTGGTCAAATAGTTTCTTGAGTTCCTTGTCCATTAGGAGTACTTTACCACTGTTTAGAGAAAATCACTGAAGGAAAATAGAACATATTTAAATTGGATTCTCTGAAAGAACTTTTTTTTAACAGAACTTAGGTGTGACTAAGTGTTTATAAACCTGATTGTAACAATCATCTTTTCTTAACAGAATTATGTATTAATATGAACTACCCCTAAACTAAGAGTAACTGCTTTGCAGTTGGAAATGAATTTTTGGTTATATTGTTTTCTTTGTTCAAAGTATCGATTTATTATTATAATAGAAATTTATTTATAAATGACAAAATCTGTATTTTTGAAATATTGAATAAAGACTCATTTGTATTTTTCTGAATACCTAATTCTGATTTGAACTAGACATTGTTCACTAGTGTCCATGTGACAGTCCCTTTGGAAACACTGCTTCTGTGAATCTTTGTTGAAGATAATACAGGAATTTGGTAAATTTTTGTTTTCAGTTTTAACATGAAAACTTGCAAAATAATTATGGTTAAAATTGAAGAGTACCGTAACTTATAAGAACTTTTTCTTGCTCTTGATTTTCAAGAGAATATTCTAACTAAAATTCAGTTAGCCAGAATAATGGCCCATAACTGATTGTATATCAGACTTAGCTTTTTGTTCATGTTTTAGCTGAATTCGGGTAAGAAGCAAATATCACCATAATAGAGTTAGAACACTAATCAGATATCCATTAGTTTTTTTGTTTGATTTGACGAATACATGCATTCTTTATATATAATTTTAACGACATTAAAGCTTCCATTGTGTGTATAATGGAATGACTTGTGGATTGTGTATTTCCTTTGGAATTTTACCTGATTGGACAGATTTGAAAGTGAAGGAAACAGCTGTGATTAGTTACTGAGCTGTCAGAAGCAAAATATTTACCAAATAAGAAAAAAAGCACTTCTCTGCACAATTCCACTTCTAGTCTTAATAGGAGCTGTTCTTTTATTTTCAGTGAGAGAGGAAAACATGACAGAATCCTGCTCAGTCTGTTTAAATGGAGTTACACAAATCATCTGGAAGAGAACAGCAGTACTGCTTTGGTCATTTAGTCCAAACATACCCAGATTCATTTCACCTGTCCTATTAGAAGCAAAAGGTTCTGGAGAATTTAGAACTTGTCAACAGCAAGATAAGTCTAATTTTTTAATACACTCTTTGATGCAGAACTGTTAGTGCCACTCTTCTTGGGGTTCCTTTGTTCATATTTTTTCAAGTAATTTTTTTTTCTACTGTGGTAAAATACAACATAAAATTTCCTGCTTTAGCCATTTTTAAGTGTATAGTGGTGGCATTAAGTAAAATTCACGTTACTGCATAACCATTATCACTTTCCATTTTCAGAACTTTATCATCCCATACTGAAACTCTGTGCCCATTAAACAGTAACTGCTCATTCTCTACCTCCCTACCATCACTCTTGATACAAAGATAAAACATTTATCTCTATGGAATCATACAATAGCTGTCCTTTTGTATTTGGCTTATTTTAGTTAGCATAGTATCTTTAAGGTTAACCCTAATCCTAGCATATATCAAAAATTCATTCCTTTTTAAGGATGAAAAATATGCCGCCGACCGGCGCAGCGGTAGATTAGCAAGGCTGACCCAGGGATGAGAGACTGAGCAGGGTGGTCAAGGATTCGGTGCAAAAATGACAGACAGACACGCTTCAGGAGTGAACATCTGACTGTAATGCACTCAAAATCAACGTACATTTTTATACATTTCTAAAAGCATTACATCATACAATTTTTTATCACAAAAATGATTGACATGACACGATATATCATAAGACATGCTTAGGATTACAACAAGTTATATTTTAACTAATGATTGGTCACAGATTACATATTTTCATGGTTAAAGTGTAAGTCCTACCTACCTATACTTGTTTAACTTGTTTTTTAATTTAAACCTATATTTAAACCTATAATTATAAGTATTGTTTTGAAACTGGCCACCTTTTTTATCTGCTTTTTCAGGTTAATATTTTATTTATAATGATTGGGTTTAATTAAAAGCTTGCAAGCTTGGATTTTTTTAGTCAAGACCACCTTGAAGTGGTTGTCAAGGAATGTTTTTTATTTATGACTTGTACTGAGAAATGTTTTGACTGTTGGAGGAAGTTACTATATTATTTTTCATATATAATTGTTAACTTGTTTGTTAACTGGATCTTGTGTTGCTGAATTTTCGAGGTTATGTATTAAAGAGTAACATTTGACTCATTACACCATTATATTGTCACTAGGAAGATTAAAGCAATACAGGAAAGAAAAAAATTCATAGTAACAGAGGTCAACAAAAAGGGTATGCAGAAACACAGGAGAAAATTGTTGCTATGGCAGGAACAGCAGGTACATTGTGTTTATGGCAGTCAATCTTCTTAGAATTTGGTATGTCATCTGCGGCAATCTTCTTGGGGAGCAGGTGCAGCGTGTCCCCCTCCGCGTGCTCGGCGCCTTGACCGTGCTGAACATCAAGGACCAGATTGGTATCACTTGAGTTCTTCCGCGGGAGGGGGCCCCGCAAAAATACATGCATTTTTTATATATTTTAGTGCCACTTACAGAATACAAAATATAAAACTTGACACTTGAATGACACATGAATGCCCTGGACAACTGGAGATAAATATTTACGTCATCCAGGAAAATAAAAATAATCCCGCCCACACCCCTTCCTCCCAAAAATTCTTTCTCTGAACTTCCCTGAAATCTTAAGATTTTCAGAACCTTCCTCCTGCAAAATCTACAAACAACTACAGCTCTAAGGGCCTTGAGGGCATTCCGCAAGGGCCCAGAAATCCCAGTGCCAGGTACAGAGCTGGTATTTCCCCAGTGGTCCCTCGAGGTACATCTCAGCTGGGCTTTAGTTACCCACAGACCTTTGCAGTTCCCAGCCTAGGGCTGTTCACTAAGGAGGGATTAGAACTAATATTTCTGGGGCAGAACCCGGAGGTGTGGCCTGGGGCTCTTTAGTTAAAGCAACAAGTACTGTTGCAAGACAGTAATGTAAGCCGCAGGATTGCTCAGGGCCCTCAGGTACCTGTAAGGAAAGGTTGGGACTGGGGGCCTGGGCTAGTTTGTAGGGGTGGGCCCAAGAAGCCAGAAACCATAATTAGTTTTGTTTTTTTTTAATTTATTTATTTATTTATTTATACAAGAACCGGGATACAGGCCAGATGTGTGGGAGGGTGAGAGGATTCACCGGAGACAGAGCGGGAAACGGAACAGGCAGACTGATGAAATACACTGCTGAGGGGAGCAGCGGCGAGACAGGAGAGGTCTGCTGTGCCATGTGGGACCCTCATTGGTCGGCTGGGATTGATCCAGTGCTGCAGAGGCTGTGGACAGCTTTATAGCGCGGTGCTCAACCGCCTGCGCCACCAGGGGAGACCCATAAATCATAGTTTTAAAGCATTTTCATCACCCCAAAAGAAACCTGTTCACTATTAGCAGTCAGTGCTTCCTCCTTCCAACCCTCATGAACACCCTACCTGCCCCAGCCCGTGGAATCATTAATTTATTTTCATTCTCTATAGATTTGCCTGTTTTTCTCATTGGGAAGTTTAAAGCAGATAAGTGACATATTCCTACAAAATTGACAAAAATATTCTTCATTCTAGAAGTGCTCTGCTGGCAACTGGCAGAAACTTATAATAATCTGTTCTGCAACTTTAACCTATTCCTCAAAGAAATCACAAAGTTCGAGGGGCCAGACTTCAGTGAAACAAAATTACACTAGATAAGTAGATATCATGAATAAGAGCAGTAGCAACAACAGGAAAATCAGCCCTACAAACATTTTGGAATGACCAAATATCAAATGTAAATAAGTAAGCTTGACATATTTAAAGAAATCAGGAACACATTGAAAAATTGAGCAAGGAACAGGAGACTATTAAAATAGCAACCACCAGATTTGAAAAGTAACCAATTGAAACTTCTAGAACTGAAAATGTAATTATTGAAATGACAAGGCAGGCGAACGGAATCAGTGAACTGGAAAATAAATCCAAATATGTCACAGAAGGACATGGACATATATACATACTCTCCTATCCTCCTGAACAATGAATGAGATGACCTTGAAAATTTAGAATAAGAAGCGATATTTTCAAAAAGGGCCAAGAATTTTCCTATATCATTGAGGATTTGTTAATTTTCCTTCAGGAAACTTAACATATTCCAAGAAGGTTAAATAAAAAGGCAGACACAATTAGGCATGACAGCGTACTGTAAAACCCTTAAAGGTCAGGGTCTTACTATTCCATGGTAACCTCTATTTTTACTACCTTGCTTTGGTGCAGAGTTCTTTCTGTCGGTTTTCTCATAAATAATAACATTGCAGGAATATCAGAGAAACCAATACTTGTATTAGTGATTTATAAACAGCAACAGAGTGTCAACATCTATTACTAAAAGTCAACTCATGAGAATTTAAGACTTCTGAAGTTTACCATGGTCCTCTTGTGTCCTACTTTGGGGTTACTGGAAAGTTTTGGAAAGCACAGGTTTTTTGTCTTTGGTCACATTTTGCCTTCTGTGATCTAGAGAGTGCCAGCTATTTCTCTCTGTGTGGCCTCTATTACACCTGAGAAGGCAATTAATAAAACTATTGAAATATTTTGCTGTTTGCTACATTGCATTGGTAAATAAGGTTTCTTTGTCTTTTGTACTTAGAAGTTCTTAGGGTAGTGGTATCTTTGCATTGAGCACCCATTATGGTATGTAACCCTATGATTGAATCTGTTTAATGTGTATAAGGACTAAAATGTCAACAAAAATGAAAATGGTGGAATTTCTATAATTTGTTAAACATCTTTTCAATAAAACTATTACATGTACTTTAAAAGCAAAAAATAAAGAGATTTAAAAGCATTGATACAGAAAAGACATTACCTATAAGGAAAGAAAAAATTCACTGTTTCACTAATGTAACAGTGAAAACAAGGAGAACTCTTCAATATGCAAAGAGAAAATAATTTTTAATATAGAAGTATATGAAACTATTTAAAGAATGAGAAAAAAAAGAATGAGGACAGATAAAGTAATTAGAAAGTAAAAAAATAGAATCTACTACCAAAAACTACTTACTAAAAAATTTCTAAATGTTATACTTTGGGCAAAAGTAAAGTCTTATCAGATATAAGATCTAAGATGCAAGGAAGAATAGAAAGTACATATACTGTCAGGTATGTAGATAAAGATTGTTAATATTAAAAATAATGTAACTTGTGGGTAACAGTCTATAACCTAGGAGAGTGGATTAAATATTACAACTTCTAGTCTTGTGAAGACAAGATACACATAACAAATTTTAACTTTAAAATGGGGAAGACATTAAAAGAAAATTTATTGAATACATATTACATGCCAGGCAATAGACTAATATTGAGCATCTAACAATGAATATAACAGAAATCGTGGCTCTCACAAAGCTTTCATTCTAGTTAGGGATGACAGGCAAAAAAAAAAATAGATAAAATATATGTTAGGTTATAAGTATTAAAAAAGAAAAAAGAGTGGAAAGGAAGCTCTTGGGGTAGCGGGGAGAAGATTTCCATTTTAAGAAGGGGCCTTAGAAACGGTTTCTTTTAGAAGGTGACATTTGAGTAAAAACCAGATAGAGTTAAAGGAGTAAACCCTTGCCATCTTAATGTGAGATGCAATTGTAAGCGCAGTTAGTGAGAAAGGAGCATGCCAGATGTAGTTGAAAAACAAACAAAAGGCTAATATGGCTGGAAAAGAATGAGGGAGAAACTTGTAGAAGATCAGTTAGTTAGCAGGGGTCATATCTTGTACGCTCTACTAGTTAATTTCTACTGTGTAGCAGTGAAAGTATCTTGGAAGCATACAATAATAAGCACTTCTTTAGCTCATGCTAGTGAATCAGAGGCTAGACTTACCTGAATAGCTCTGCTAATTTCAGTTGGGTCTGTTCACACATCCATACGAAGTTTGGATTGAAATTGGTAGAGCTAAGCTAATCAAGCTAAGCTGGATTCAGATTAAGGAGTTCTGGGTCCATATGTCTCTCTGGGGCCAGCAGGCTGATCTTGACATATTTTTCTCATGACAGCAGCATAGATGTAAAAGGGCATGTCCATTTGCAAAATCACTTTTCAAGTCTATGGTTGCATTATGTCTGCTAATATTCCACTGATGAATCACACAGTCAAACTCAGACAAGGAGTAGAATAGTACACTCCATTCATGGACATGGGGATGATGGTGGGGGAGTGAACATTTCTGAAAAATAATGTACCATACAGCCTCATGGAACATTATGAAGCATGGCTTTACTTTATGTGATACTAAATTACTCATGGCTTTTGAGGCGAAATAAGACATGAGATGATTATTGGGCTAAGTGTAGAGTAAAGGGAGGAGCAAGAACAAAAAATGTTACAAACCAGATGAGAGATGGTTCAGATTAGGGTCGTGGTGGTAAAGGTGGCTCAAAGGGGCCAGGTTCCAATTCTGTTTAGCGTAGAGCTGATCAGATATCCTGAAGGGGCAGGTGGGGAGGGGGGAATTGGGGAAAGAAATATGGCAGAATTTTGGAAATATTTACTTTGAAATGAATATTAGTGGAGATAACTAGGTAGTTGGAGAGGTTTGGGCGAAAGACATAGATTTGGGAGTTATTGTCAGGTAGATGGCTTTGAAAACCTGGAGACTGCACTCAACAGAAGAGTGGAAATAGAAGAGAAGAGGCCAAGAACAGAGCCCTAAGTTAGTGTAATCATGGTTATGGAAACATTCCAGTGGAGGCAAAGAAATTCCTGAAGCAAAGGAGGGCAGCCCTAGAGAAAGTAAGAGAAATTGTTCTTTGCCAGGAACAGGGATATTTCATCCATTATAATGATAGAGCTGGCAGGAATGTGGAAGATGCAGAGATGAGAATGTGAAGATTCCTAGCTAGTCATCTATATTTTGTCAATTAAGTATTTCCTGAGATTCCTGAGCTGATGGGAGGGAAGGAGACATGAGAAGTTGAAAGAAGAGGAAACTGAATAGCAAATCTGTAAGAAAATAGAGTCGGATTATCAGAGTCCTGAATGCCACGTTGAAATTTATGGTAATAAATTTTAAGTGAGAAGAGTGTGAAATTTAAGTGAGAACAGTATACAATTTTCAGGTGTTCCATTCACATGGATGAGACATTTTGAATAATTTAACCATGTTTGTGATTTTGCAGACCAGCTGAATGAAAGGTGAGAGAGATGGGTGTTTTCCAGGGAGTGATTATATAATGATGGACCATGGAATCAAAGGCTGGTAAGGAAAGAAGGGAAGGCCTAAAGGGGTAATGAGCTACATTACATACATACAAATCATACAAATATTAATTTCCAATCTATTTTCAAATGGCCCTAAAAAGGTCATAAAATGAGGAAAGGAAAGGTGGCAGCAATAATTTTTATATCGTATAAACTGTATAAAATGAAGAAGACATTTGTCACCTGTTATTTTTCTGACTTTTGAATCTGAAGGTGGGTTACTGTCAAGAACTGTGAAGGGTCTGAGATTCTTATGAAACCAATGAGTTAAGCTTGCTACTGTTTCATGGATGTTGATAGAAGAATTAAGATTCCTGGTTTTGAAACAAAGGACTGTTATTCAAAGCACAGCAAGCAATAATATTTGTTGCTTCTCTTTTCTTCCCAAGTCCCAGAAGGTGGCATGATGACCCCTGTGGATGCTGTTGACTTAGTGGGTTTGTGTCAGTGCTGAGGAACCCAGAACTGAGCACTCTTTGAGGGAGTTGGAAATACTATAGCAAGCAGCAATCCAGTTAAGTCCCCTCTCCCTACCTCTCCCAGAAGTGAGTAGTTACAGCAGAGTGTGGTCACCTTGAACTTCTAATTGCCTATGGAACTAGGTACAAAAATGCTCAGGATCAGGAGATGGGTATGTCTTGTGTTCTGGCATATATACAAGTATGTGCAGCCCATAAGACCCCATGAAACTGCCTGCCCCAAGATTTTATTACCTTTAAATGGGTGAAGTAAATAATAAAGAGACTTAATAGTTTCCATTTTAATAATTTATAATCACAAAATTTATTCCTTAACATACACTTTTCAACATATATTTTCAAAGCTACTCCTATAAATTTACCAATAAAATTTTTCAAGTTTAATCTTTGAGATATGCCATAAAAAATATGAACAGAACAATGAGAGAGGACATATATGAGATATTTGAGTAAAAGAGTAAATATTCTGCTCATTTTTCATATTTGCCCTCTATATTCTTTTAAAAGATGATAGAAAGCTGAATACAGATTAGAAACCCAGTTACACTGAAACCAGGAAGAATTAATAGAAATCACTTTCTTTCCATAATCAAAAAGTTTTAGTTCTGCTACAAGCACTTGAAAACTCTTATCATCAAGAAA
Organism: Talpa europaea; assembly: GCF_964194135.1. Lineage (NCBI taxonomy): Eukaryota > Metazoa > Chordata > Mammalia > Eulipotyphla > Talpidae > Talpa > Talpa europaea. Next base: position 44,502,177 of record NC_140071.1, on the reverse strand, counting down.
GGCATGAAATCTTGAGTGTTCTTTAAGATATTTTGATACCCCAAAGGAAAAAAGAAGCTTGACTATAATTTTATGTTTTCTCTGTCCTTCTCAAAGAGTTTGCAGGTGACTACTGATGCGCCAGCCTAGTTTCTTACCCTTGGACCAATCATATTTGCTTAAAGCTTGATCACCACAGAGAGCAGAAAAAGGCTAGCTTTAATTCAGTCCCCTTAATTATACCTCTATTCTGGCATCTCTATTTTCTCTGTTTTTTTTTTTTTTTCCCCAGAAAGTACCAGAAACATTCCCATAAGGGTCTTTGTTAGTCCGTCTGCAGGAAATATACTACATCTAGAGATCACCATGGCTCAGCCTTGCCTACAGGGATTTTCTCAAATGTCCCTTTAGGAAGCCTTCTGGAAAGTATGGTCAGCTATATTTCCAGTAAGAAAGGAAATGCAAAACTAAGGGTCATTGCTGAATTTGTAACATGAATGTCTAGTCAGTTGTGTTAAGGGCAATAGGTTTTTAGCTTCTTGGGATGCCCTAAGTAGAACTTGAGTGTATTGCTGTCTTTTCCTGTGTCACATCTTTTTGAAACTTCTTTATTCCAATAGTGAGCACTTCAATTTAGACCATGCTGACTGAGCCAAGAAAGCCAGATGGGTGAGCCCTGTGTCTTTGTTCATAAGCACTTTAGATAAGATAGGAGGGGCTGTTTGATATGAAGATGGTTGAAAATGGGAAAATAATAGGTCCTTTTTCTTTAGCTCAACACTAAAGAATCTTCTGTGATGATAGTAATGATCTATATCTGCACTATCCAATATAGTAGCCACTTAACCACATGTGACCTGAAGAACTGATTTTTAAATTTTATTTAATTTAAGTTAATTGTAACATCCACATGTGGCTGGTGATTCCCAGATTGATCTGTGCAGGTATAGACTTTGCCTTTATTATAAATTACAGCAGGCAACAAACATCCTTTTGTCTAAAAGTCATCCAGCTAGAATGACTCTTTTCAATCAATCTCACAATGTTTCTATTACTATTCAGGAAAATATTTTAAAAATATAAAATAAAAAATCTAGGACAGACAGCTGTTGAAAATGTCTCAATTATAAGAGAGCTCTGAAATTTTAGCTTACACAATTTTAGCGTACTCTAATCCCTTTACTACCCATTTTTTCACCATTTTAAAAAACTTAAAAATAGACTCAAAAATCTTTCTACTTCTGGAATGTAGTGGATTTTATCTAAATGTCCACGATTATTATTATATATAAAGGTTAATTCATAAAATTGGGGCACAGTTCACAAATAAAAGTTCACAAATGCATAACTGCTGAGAGTCTAATGAAAATGATTACAACTAGACCTAGACTGGGTCAGTGGTTGGGGTGAGTGGACAGGCAGTGGGAACAAAGTTAGAGATCTGAGAAACTAACAGCAGAATGTGCCCAGCCTCTTAAATGCTTTAAACACAAATGAAGAAGTCCTTCAATATTTTAAGCATGTCCTGCAGATGAGGCTAACTTGACATATACTGTTTTATCGTATGAGTCAAGACAAATCACAGAGTACAGTAATGAATGTTGAAGTCTAAGGAATAAAGTGCTACTGTAATGACTGTGAAAGAAGAGCTCAGTTAATATTCTCTTTCCCTGCAATATCACATTTTGCAGATACTTTGTGTGTGTATATATAGCAATAGATACTAAATTGCTCAGCCACCTTGAATATATGTTAAATGACACTAGCAAAGTAATTCCTATTATTAAAATTGATTGGGCCCCATTATATTTTAATGTCTTCCTATTCCTAATTTAAAGCTGTAAAACATGTAATATATCTTGTCAGATGCTCCTGACATATAGATACCTGCTGGACAGGGAACAATCCTACAGCATTAATCAACTACCCAACTTATATATTTTTTAAAAGATTTATTTTATTTATTTATGCATACAAGAGCTGGGGTGTAGGCCAGAGGTGTCAGGGGTGGGGGTAAGAAGATTCACCAGTGACAGAGTGGGGAGCAGAACAGGTAGATCTACTGGAATAAACAGCTGAGGGGAGCAGCTGGTGAGACAGGAGAGGTCTGCTGTGCTATGTGGGCTAGCTCCCTGGCTAGGGATAGCTTCACAGTGCTGAGACTTAACCCTTTGCACCACCAGGGAGGTCCCCAACTTACATTTTTTATTTTATTAAATTTTACAAAATTTTGAACAGAGCACATTTTACTTCTGCAACCTCAAAATGTTTATGATCATTTAAACTAAATTTCTACCATTTTACAGAATACAAAATATTGCATATGGGCAATTTTCTATTGCCTGTGCCCCTAGGAGATGATCAAAAATAGTTTTAAGCTCTTTAATTCCAGCCCAAATCACTTGTTATTTGACTTGAGATGCCATTTGTTTCTTAACCTCTTCCTAACTGTATTTCGCTTAGGCTGATCAAATTATTTTGTGTCCCAAAAGCTTGCAAACGTCATCGCTAAGGGTTCTTTTTGGAAAAAGTGGGAAATTAAATTATGGCAGTTGGAAGTTTATCATTTAATGTTCTTATCAACCCATCATTCTCTATAAATTGTATACAGGAGGCTGCTGTCTCTTCAATGGACTTTGACCAGCCACCAAGATTTCCAGCAAAGTAAGGAAAGAGGCTAGCAGAAATCTGGTTAAAGTAAGACACCTGTTTCAAAAAGAAAATACAATATTTTAATTTCTTATTGACTCGGAGCTTTTTGAAAGGGGGATCTGAATCTTGTAAGGGAGGCTATGACCCTGATCTCCTGGGCACCTTCTGGAATGGCTCTGAAAGGATGACCTTAGGATTCCCAATGTGTGAACACACATTATAGATTTACAGTTAATTAGGAAATTGGGGTAAATGAATTTTCAATCTCTGTAGGAGCAAATTAATCTGCAGATGTTTCATCAAACTTACAGTGCATGAACTGCTGTCAATAGCGTGGATGAGAAATCCAGCACATATGATTTCACTTCTGATGTACTGTGGAGAAGGTGGGACTGATGGCAGAATAATTGACTTCATTGCCACTGTGAAAATGTTCCTAAAAGATAAAAGGATATTTTCTAAGTTCTTTTTGAGAAGTGAAGAAGAGTTGTTAAAAAACAGGTTCCTAGATTTAAAACGATGTATCTATGTAAGCGGAAGTGAAACTATGGAGACCCATTCATCTTCTAGATGAGTAGTTTGCATTAGAAAATAATCCCTATATTCAGGCAGAGGAAATAAAAAGCCATGGGTGTGTTCTGCCTGAGATTTAATACACTTGGCATAATTACACAAAGATGCAGTCAAACTGGTTTCATTGTACCCTAATGTGTCATAATTTCAGTCTCTTCTCGTTTTTTGATTTAAAAACATACCCGTTGTCTTACCAACTATAGAGAATCCTACAGACTAACAATAGAAGTCTTCTTCAGTCTACCGTAACCACAAACCACTTCTATCCTAGGATGATTACTTTTAACATTTTGTTCTATATTGTTCCATACCTTTACCTTCTGTGAACGAATATAAGAAAATACATATATATTGACTTCCACAGAAATATTGTCATTTTATGAATATTGGGCCTACATTTTGATTTTTCATCTAACATTAATTCCTTGGAAGTATTTCTATATTAGTACCTCTATAGTGCTCTTATCCTTTTTATTATTTATTTATTTATTTATTTTTACAGTTTTCATAAAGGTCTATTTCATTATTGGTGGGTAGCGCATTTAACAGTTAAATACATTTAAATAATGTATAGGTGACTGCTCTTCTGCAGCATTGGTAACTAGATACCCAATCCAACTAGAAACCAGCTAACAAGTAACTGTCTAAATATTTAAAATACAGCTCTTGTTTGTAGATCATCCTTTGTTTCTGATCACCTTCATGGAGGGTGGGGGCAGGAAAGTGGAGAGGGGAGAGCGCCTGCTGGTCACACCGGAAATATATTAAGGCCAAATCTTCTGATATAAAATCTCAGAGGTTTCTTTTAGCTGGATTAAGCCTCCAACTCCAGGGCAAGGCCAAGTTTGTGGCCTCCAGCATTAATGCTCTTCCCATCTACCAGAGCAGACAGTGTAAGCTTCACACCAGGCCTCAGAGTCTGAGTGTAGCCCACTCCAATTAAACTAGAATTGTTGACTTTTGCAGAAATAGAAGCAGTGGGATCCAGCTGATATTAGCTGCAATACCAAAGTGAGTGCAGTTGGTACCTGATGTCCAAGCAAGGTTTACTGAAGTATCAAGATCTTCACATACTTTCTGATAAATTGATCCTCCAAATTCTGTCCCATCATTGACATTAGTGTGTAGCTGGAAGTCCCCAGTCCTGTAGCCTACTGCAAAGTTATTCCTTGTCAGCTTCAATTTGGCACTATCAAAGGTCATCTGGTACCCAGAAAGCCAGCCCTCATAACCAAAGACAGCTGAACCATGGATTGCAGGTCCAGCAAAATCAAAGTCAACATCACAACCAAGGTTTATACACTCTCTCTTGTAAGAAGACTTGATTTTACCACTTTTCTTTCCTGTGTTTAGTGAAAAAGTGGTATCAAATGTCAACTTCAAACCTTGACAGATCTGGTCTTCAATAGCAATTTCTGTTCCCAGAGTGTTATCAGTGTTCCATTTCTCTGTGAAAGTCAGACCATACTCACACCACTTATATTTGGTCTCCAACGTCCCAGTAACTTTACCAGTGTCTGTATTAGATGAACCAGATGTTGAGAATTCCTCACCACTGCATGACTTTGTTTTCACATCCAGTTTCACCAACCCAAAACCAAATTCTTTGTTGAAAATATCTCTGGCAGCTTTGCCAAGGTCAGCATATGATGGAGGAATACACATTGTCCGCGGGCAGCTCGATCTGTAGGATGCCATAGCGAGGCCGTGGGAAGAGGTGATCTGTTGGTCTTCTGAGGGTGGCGGCCGCCGCCGTTCCGCTGGTAGCTGAGGCCGGTCGTCTAGCTTGAGGTCCAGCTGCAGCTGCCGCAGCTGGAGGGCAAAGGGAAGGTCTTATCCTTTTTAATGATGGCACAGCTGTATTATTGGCTCTACCATAATTTATAAGATGGCCCTTCAATTTATTTCTAGTATCTTTTGCCATAATAAATGGTAGGACCCTGAAGATCCAAGTGTGTTAATATTCATGTATGTGAGTGATTACGTCTATGGACCAGCTTTGACATAGTAACTACTACTAGCCAGTTCCAGGTGTAGACCTCAGCTATCCTGGCAGCCTCCACTTCTTGTCTCTTTGAAGACTTATTCTTGGGATACTTCCCCTTAGAACCTAGACATTGTGCCCCAAGAAGTCCAGTGCCCATAGAGAAGTCATGGACAGATGCTGATCCACAGCCCTAACTGACAGCCAGCTATTTTGTATGTCTAGTACAGTCAAGCCTTTGCATTTTCTCAACCTATTCCTGGTGTTTTATTCAACTTTCACCACATTTTCACTAATAATGGGCATAGAGTAAAAGACAAGGGAACTGCTTTTGGCATCTTTGGCTGTTTGTGCATGGCTGGCACTTAACAGATGATTGTTGATACTTTTTTATTTTATTTTATATATTTTTTACATCATTTTTCATTTTTGCACAATGTAGTCATTTACATCTTGGTTATATTCCCCATACAATTCCCACCCCCCCTTATTTTGACCCTCATCCCTCCTCCTTTTCCCCCACCTCCCCGCAGTGTGTCTCTGGTTTATAGTGCTTGTTGATTTTGATTTTTACTTTGCTATAATTAGTCTTTTTCCTGGTCCCTTACTTAGGTTTTCTAAATTCTTGCTATGAGTGAGACCATCCAGTATTTTTCTTTTTCTTTCTGGCTTATTTTGCTGAGCATAATCCCTTCCAGCTCCATCCATGTTGCTGAAAATTGCATGAGTTTATCTATTTTGCTTGCTGAGTAATATTCCATTGTGTATATATACCACATCTTCTTGATCTAGTCATCTGTGTTTTTGGTTATTTGGGTTGTTTCCATAGCATAGCTATTGTAAATAGTGCTGCTGTAAACATAGGGATGCAGGTGCCCTTTTGAATTAATGTTTCTGTGTCCTTTGGGTAAATACCTAGGAGTGGAATTGCTGGATCTTATGGAAGCTCCATCTTTAGCAGGTTGAGGAAACTCCACACAGCTTTCCATAGTTTGCACTCCCACCAGCAGTGCAGGAGAGTTCCTTTCTCTCCACATTCTTGCCAACATTTGTTGTACCTAGTTTTTTTAATATGTGCCATTCTCATTGGTGTAGTTTTGATTTGCATTTCCCTGATTACAAGTGAAGCTGAGCATTTTTTCATATGCCTGTTGGCCATTTGCATTTCCTCTTTGGAGAACTTCCTTTTTAGCTCTTCTGCCCATTTTTTTGACTGGATTATTCACTTTGTTTTTGTTGAGTCTCGTCAGCTCTTTGTAGATTTTTGTGATCAGTCCTTTATCATTGGTGTTGTGTGCAATTTTTTTTTCCCAGTCAGTGGGGTGTCTCTTTGTTTTGGTTACTCTCTTTTGCTGTACAGAAGCTCTTTAATTTGATGTAGTCCCAGCTGTTTATCTTTGCCTTAGCTATCACTGCTTAAGGTGATGAGTCTTTAAAGATGTTGCTGAGGTGTATGTCATGTAGTGTTTCGTCTATATTTTCTTCTATGTATTTTATGGCTTCAGGTCTTATGTCTAGCTCTTTAATCCATTTTGAGTTGGTTTTTGTGCATGGTATGAGGTGGTAGGCAAGCTTCATTCTTTTGCATGTAGCGACCCAGTTTTCCCAGCACCATTTATTGAACAAACTTTCTTTGCTCCATTGCATATTCTTTGCTCCTTTGCCAAAGATTAGTTCACCATAAATCTGTGGGTTTATTTCTGGATTTTTTATTCAGTTCCATTGGTCCGTGTGTCTATTCTTGTTCCAATACCATGCAGTTTTGATTATTATGGCTTTGTAGTATAGTTGAAATCTGGGATTTCCTTTTTTTTCAGGAGAGCTTTGGTTATTTGGGTTTTTGGTGGCTCCATATGAATTTCATCAATATTTGTTCTATTTCTTTGAAGAAAGTCATTGAAATTTTTATTGGAATAGCATTGAATCTGTAAATTGCTTTTGGTAGGTTGGCCATTTTGATAATATTAATTCTTCCAATCCATGAGCAGGGGATGTCTTTCCATTTCTTTGTGTCTTCTTCTATTTCTTTTAACAGTGTTTTATAGTTTTTTGTATAGGTCCTTCTCCTCTTTTGTTAGATTTATTTCCAAGTATTTGATTTTTTTTTGTTTCAATAATAAAAGGGATTTTTTTAATTTCTTCTTCTTCAGATTTATTGTTTGTGTATAGGAAGGCTACTGATTTTTGTGTGTTGATTTTGTATCCTGCTACTTTACTAAACTGATTGATTAAAAATATGAATGCTTCATGAATTTGTGTGTCATCTTTGCTCAGGGGCCATGCAAATCTCTGTATCGGTCCAATTTTGGCATATGTACTGCCGAAGCAAACACTGATCTTTTTTTTTTTTTAATGATAACTAAAGGTCCGTGCAAAACAAATTCAGATGAACATCATTCAAGACCAGAAATGCCTACATTGACTTCCTTATTTTCTTAACTTTTTTCCCCCATTCTGTATTATAAAACATTGCTATAATACTTGGATTGCATATACTCACCCATCTTTGATAGGTCTTCGTTGTGATACAAGTATTACCAAGTCTTTGGGTTTTTCATCATTCACATTCGGACATGTGATATAATATATCTGATCATCTTCACTCACCCAGTCTATGACCTCACAGGACCTAAGTAAACAGAACAGTGAAAGAAAGGCTGCACCTTTTCACATGCTAAAATAAGGCACTTAATACTTTTGTTTTCTTAACTTCATTATTGGTGTCCACATTCACCCTTCTGCTCACATAACCATCCCCCTAAGGCTAGCATTGTTTCTCAGGCTGTTTTTAGAAAGAGTTGTTTGGTCCGAAGGAATATTTCAGCCTGTGATGGTGAGAACAGTAACTATCTGATTCAAAGATCATCGTCCTCAACACTTCACAGAAAAGTACTTATTTTCCACAAAATTGTTTTTCTCTAGAATCAAGTAATATTTTGAAGACAAGTGAATTAGATGAAGAACTCCAAAAAGGATTCTTAGGAAAATGAATATGATATGTTGGCAAGAGCACTAAGTTTGGAGTCAAATAACTTGAATTTGAATCCCAGATTACCACTTAGCAGCTATGTTATGTTGGGCAAGTCACTTATTTTTTCATCTGTAAAATGTAGATAATAATACCTATGGGGTTATTGTGAGTGTTAAGTGAAACATTTACCATACTGCCTAAGCCATAGTACATGCACAGGAAAAGAAAGTTCAGTAGAATTTACTCATTCATTCAATTTGGCTGGAATGTCAGGTGATAGAAAAAGTAGTGGAAAAAAAATTTTTAAAAGAATTAATACCAAAGTTTAGGCATTGTTCTTGCTTAAAAGCTTTATACTTAAATAATAACTACAAATATTGATGCGAGAAAATCATGAAGTGTTTTCTGTTCTTGGAGTGTTTTATTGTGATAGTGTTAACTAGGACTTTTCATTCTAATATCTATACAAATGTAACACATGACCCCAAAGATGCCACACTTGAGTGGTATTAAATTGTTTATTATGTTATATTAACCATGTGAGGTTTAAATGTTTTAAAGTGGAACCTGTACCTCAATAAGAAGTAAATAGTAATGCTTAATATAATAGGAAGCTTATCTTACCAATCCTTTTCTTTTAGCAAGATGTCTAGAGGCCATGAGTGCTGTAGCCCAGGAGTTGGGATTCCTTGGAGGAAGGGGTGTAGCCTGAGTGCAGTCAGTCCCTGTCAGGGCAGTTGACAAAGTGCATAGCTCAGAATTCTAGGAAATGAGGGGATTTGGGGGAGATTGAATTAGGGATGCAGGAGACGGGAAGTAATGGAAGTAAGAGAGTGGACGTGATCATGGAGAAAGGGAAGGCTGCCTTTCACCTCAGTATTCATACAGCTTCCTCTCAAAGCTTCTCATCAGGGAGTGCTGCTTCACAGAAAAAAAAGGATCTGCTAATTAAATGTCAAGGATGGGAAGTGGGAAGAACAATTAGATAGTCACTTCCTCAAGGGCAATGGGATTGTTATTGCAGTATGGGAGTGTGGAATTAAGAGACTGGCAGACCTGGGTTCCAGTTCTATTACTTTACTGTTTGTACAAATTTTGTCAATTTTGGAACCTCTCTTTTGTTAAACTGGAATAATATCAGGTTTGAAAAGTTATTGGTAGGCTGACAGATATGGGTAACCTATCAACCAAGTTTGTCCACTCAATACAGTTGATAAATTATTATAATGGTTGTTATTATGTTGCAAATAGTACCTGATACAGTTCCTATGTAGAGCAAGTTTTAAAAATATTCTTTAATTAATTAAAAAAATCAGTCATATGGTACAGTGGAGATGGACTGAAATGCAGAGGTAATCTTTTACTTGATGTAAGGGTTGGTTAAGAAAAAAATCAAATTTGTCTTACACATAGTGGGGGTCCCACAAAGGTCTCTTCGTAAAGTCAGATAAGAGATGATAAGCCAAGTGTGCTGGTTTTTCCACATGCTTTTCAACCCAAATGGATAAAATATCGTGTTCTTCCAGAGTATATATTTTTATCTAAAAGGTAATAAAAAAATTACCTAAGAATTGATGTTTACTTTAAAAACCATAAATATATATGTTGATAGGTTGATAACAATGAAGTGAAATGATGATAGTAATTTCACTTCAAATACTTGCACATCTAGAGCTCTGGCCAGGATGCTAAACCCCTGTGTCCTCCAAAAAAAACCTGATATAAGAGTAGCTTATTTAATTATTATGCTGTAGTTTTTCTCATAACAAATGAAGAACATAGCTTTTCTATTTCTTTTTATGATATTTCCCTGACTCTCCCCAGGAGCAACAGAAGATATCACCAGGCTGCTAGGCAAGTCAGTGCCTCATCTCTCCGCAGAGCTCTTGGAGTCAGGCTGTATACCTTAGGGCATTTTCCTAGGATGTCAGGCATGCCTTCAAGTAGCCCAGGGGGAGCCAGCAAGCAAGCCAACCACCTCCAGAACCAACTCACACCCTCAACAGGGTCCCTGAAGCACCATATTTCTTCAGCACAAAGCATTCTTCCATTTGTGAATCACAAGGGCTCATCCTTCTGGGAGGCCAATGCCTATATTCTAATGCTTATTCCTTAGATAAGACCTGTTTTAGGAACCATTTGACATATACTTAAATATTTATGTATCCCTCTTTCCTCTGAACTCTCCTTCTCCTTTGCTTTTGCTAGTAATAGGAGATAAGTGTTTAGCTAAAAGCACATTTCTATCCTGTCCATTTTCTCACTGTCTTTCAGGATGCTTTGAAAGTAGTATTGAAATTTGCTCTCTTCTAACCATTCCCATAGCAACAAGCTATGAGAAGACAAACAAACATAGGGTTAAGACTTCACTGCAGTAATCAAGCAGATGGAAAAATCAGACTGTTAGGGAGAAAGTCTTCATATCTTTAAGAAGAGAATGCAGAAATGAGAAACTGACTAAAACCAGTGTCATAGTGACACTTTGCTTATGCAGTTTTGCCTCTTCAACTGATCTTAGTAACAAGCCTATCTTTAAATCCAGTCTGCAAAGGAGGATATGAGTTAAACTGGGTATTTAGCAAACAGAAAGAAAATCATCAGTGGGGCTCTGGATAGTTGCTGAGTCTCACCCCAGCATGGCCATGCCTGACTTTTCCTCCTCGATAGCAGGAGTAGAAGCAATCCATGGGTATAAGTCCAAAGGGAGGTCACCTTAGTAAAGTTTGGTGGCCTTGTGACTCTAACTCAGCCTACTGGTGCTCCATAATGTCAGAGCAGGCAAGGAAAGGTGGCCAGGGTGAATTCCATAACCTTGGTCAGATTCTGGCCAAGGGGCAGTCATGGTCATCCATGGGTAGAGTGGGATATAATATTGGGCTGAGCAGTTGTTAAGGGCAGAATTATAGGTACCTTGGTGGTGGGGGTGGTATGGTAACATATATCTGAAGAGGTAGAATCCTATACCTCTGAATCATATACAGTAATATAAACCCATGTTACTTCAATAAAACAAACAAACCCCAAGAGCTAGGTTACCATAAGACTCTTAACAACATTAAACCGAGATTTTCTGGGGAAAAAAGAGAGTTGAATTGTGTATCCCACCTCTTCCATTCGTAAGTTAAAATCCTAAACTTCATAACCTCAGAATATGACCTTAGTTGGAAATCAGGTCATTGTTGATATTAAGTTAAGATGAAAGGCCTCTAATTCAATATGGCCTGTATCATTATATAAAGGGGAAATTTGGACATAGACATACACACTGGAAGAACACCACATGAAGATGAGGGCAGAGACCACATGATGCATCTACAACCCAAGGAATGTCAAAACTTGCCAGCAAACCACCAGAAGCTAGAAGAGAGGCCTGGCACAGATTCTCTCATACTGCCTCCAAAGGAACCAGGTCTGTCAACACCTTGATCTCAGACTTCCACTTTCCTAACACAGAGACCATACATATCTGTTATTTAAGCCACCTAATTTGTCGGATTGCTGTGGCAGCCCTAGGAAATTATCACAGCTCTTCTCCAGGAAGCTGTTCCCCATCCTAGAGCCAGAGCAAACATTAAGTTCAGTAGCTACAGCTAGATTCTGCCCTTACAAACCACTAGGTTTATTTATCCAATGCCCTATGTAGTATTGGATGAGTGAATGATATTTTGATTCTTCCCCCAGAAGATGAAGGTAGCAGAAATTCCTCATTGCTCTGCCATCAGAATCAATGCTATTGATGCAGACAAAGCAGATGAGGAGACAGTGGTTGTTCTTGGCTCTCTTTAAATCCAACGGGTTTAGAAAATCCCAGCTTTTTTTAGTGAAAATTTCTCTAAGACTAATTCTCCAAGAAAATGAGTTCCCTTTCATAGAAGAATATAAGTTAAATCCCATTTGTAACCAACTCAAATGCTGCTTATGAATGCTCAGATACCAGCAGTGATGCAAGAGGCATATTTCATCTTAGTAAAAGAAAACAGTCTTGAAGAAGCAGATTTCATCTTAGTAAAAGAAAACAGTCTTGAAGCATCTTTTATGAGGGATGAAGAGAAACAGACTTGGTTATGTTATGTTAAATCTGGGTGTCTGCATCTCTAAACCAAGTAAAGATGAAACTGACTGGATCCAGAGAGGGTAAAGAGGACCCTGAAAAGATTCAAAAATGATGACAAGACATAATAAAAGCTAACAACCTAAAACAAAGCAGAGGAGGTCAAAATTGAAGAGAACTGATGAAGTAGCATCTGAATTTGATTTCAGGGCAAGGTGACCAAACTGCAACACTGAGGATCTGTTAGTAAGTACAATGGGACTACCAGTAATGATGGGACAACTAGGCCTGTCCCAAGAAAACCAGGACATATGTTCACCCTATTTTAGAGGTTGCTGCTTCGTTGATGATGAAAAACAGTTCTCAATGAACTGTGAACATATATTTCTGGCATTGCTGTGCATGTCCTTAATGCCAGGCGCTGCTGTGGTCTGGGACTAGAGTAGTGAGCGAAATGGCTTTCAGAGAGTTTGCAGTCTAGTTAGTGTGGGCGTCAGCTTCAAAGAGTTTCCTAATACACCTCTGAAACAAAATTAAAATCCAAATGATATACACTGACTTAAATTTGGTGACAGGCAAACCTTGTAAAAGGTGCTACGGGAATTCTATGGGCACTACACCTGAGGCGGGGCGGGGTTGGGAGGAGAAGCAAACATTGTTTAAAAATGAACAATGATGTAAAAAAAAATATTAAAAAACAAAAAATTAAAAAAAGGTGCTAAGATACAAAACAGGACAAGCTGTTTTTTCGCAAGAATTTATAATGTTAGAGAATAAGACTGTTTTGTATTATGTAGGAATTAAATACTAGTTCCACATAGTTGTGGAAGAAATGGCACAAAACAGTGTATAATTAATTGAAAAAATGGCTTTAAAGAAGTAATTGCTATAGGAGTTCCTGAAGGGAGAAGTTCCTTTAGCCAGGGGTGATTAAGAGTGTCTTCATGGAGAAGCATTTGTCCTGGGTCTTGAATACCAGGTAGCACTAGAGCAGATGGTGGGGAGGAGAGAGAGGTGGAATATGAGAACTAAGGTCAGAGGTAGGAATATGAGAGTGTGTTTGAAGAACCCCAAGTCAGCATGGAGTATAGAGACAGGAGTGGAAAAATATTGGACGCTTAGAAAGTTTCCCAGAAAGATTTTTCACCTTGAAAAGATCAGTAGAAACAGGACCACCACCAACCATCACAGCAACTTCCAATTACGAAGACAATGGATTGTTGCCTACCTTTTCCCCAGGGCTGGTAACCTCCCAACCACTTTTGGCTGCTAACTTTTTGAGAGCTTCCACGTTGCTATTACTCAGGAATTCCTAAAATAGAAATATTTTGTAAGCTCTGAGTTCAGTGCATAGATGTGTGATCAAATGTTTTCTACTTAGAAAATGGGTGCTGTTACAGCGGAAGTGAACTAGGCTACAGGTAACATAATTTCTTTTTTCTTCTTTTTTAAAGATTTATTTATTTTTATACAAGAACTGGGGTACAGGTCAGATGCGCAGGAGGGTGAGAATATTCACTGGAGACAGAGCTGGGAACACAACAGGCAGACTGAAGAAATACACTGCTGAGAGGAGGAGCAGCGGGCGAGACAGGAGAGGTCTGCTTCGCCTTGTGGGAATCTTGCCAGCCGGCTGGGATTGAACCCGCGCTGCAGAGGCTGTGGACAGCTTCACAGTGCGGCACCCAACTGCTTGCACCACCAGGGAGGCCCCTACAGGTAACATAATTTCTGTCTTGAATGTGTGATTCAAAATTCAGACTAGGTGATGGGAGGCCTAGATGCTTATTAGCAAATTAGTATTACTTTCAGTGGTGTACTGAGTAAAGACAAGATTATCCTTCATTATGACTTGTAATCCACATGTAATAAGTAAACTTGGATTTCTCTTTATGTTTTAGGGTGTAAAACATTAACATGTCTATACTTTGTTGTGTTGAAAAATGCAAACTAGTGGGTATGTCATTGTGCACAACCAGCTTTTAACTTGGTTTTGTCTCGTCTTGGAATGACTGGTGATGGAATGCACCTTTCACCTAGTGTATGTAGGCACAACTCACAGCAGGTAAACAAGGGGATTTTTGTTTTCGTGATAATGTGATCTTTACAGGAAGAGCTCCAAGACATAAAACTCACCTGGTTGCTTACATCCCAGTGTACACAGAGTGGAACCACTTCTTTGTGGGAAATAAAATATTTTCTGGAAAAAAAATCAAAAATGTTAAAATAACAGTTTTCTTTCCTGCATTAAATATACAACAGTAACCATGGCACTTTCTTGAACTGAAATCTGTTTTAAAAAGATGCTTTTACTGGTGGAACAATCAAGAAGAACAATTTCCATCACAGTAGCCTCCACAATCAGAAAACATCAGACCTTCTCTTTGAACTCTGTGGGAATGAAGACCCAGAGAGAGGCTCTTTGTTATGTAGTTGATCAGATAAGAGTTGGTTCTACAAAATCTTTACACCTATGTCCCTTACCTGCCTAGGCGAATTCTTTTGCGTGCAATAGCTCCACGGTATCGTCTAAAATCATCCTTTAATGAAAAACAAAGTAAAATCAATGAAAGTCTTATTTTAATGCTACAGTCTTCAAGTCTCTCTCTTCTAAGTCAGTTGAAGGTGCTAATTGGGACATGGTATCTCTGCGTGAACAATCCTCATCACCCACAGGGGCAGGTACATGGATAAAAGCACAGCCTTTACAGATCTCTTTTCTTTTCTTTTCTTTTTTCAAAGTAGTCATTGTGGTCATTTCTGACACAAGAATTATCCAAATATCTCACTATCTTGTTTTTAGACAAGATGAAAGTTTGCCATAAGGCAACCTCAGGACAAGGGGAAAGACATCGTTTAATGATTGTGGAGCAGCTTGGAGAACTGGATGTAAAGGGACATATGACATGCACCAAATAACTCCTTGAGGTTGGGCAGAAGTGAGGTCTTTGAAACCTCCACCAAATGAATGGTGATTTGGAAAAAAAGAGAAAAAGCCAATCTCATGTTGTAATGCAGGGTTTCAGAGGTCGCTGCTGGTGAGAGGATTCAGGGTAGAGCTCAGTACCCACAGCCTCCCCCAGGTTCCATGGTCTGATCCCAAACCTCACATGCTAATAACTGACCTTTGAGGTGGGCTTGATTCTGGGAAATGTGACCAGTTCTTCCTTATCATTGACAGCACGGTAAATGAGAAAAGCACTGTTGATGTGTCTACCTCGGCCCTCAGACCACTCCTGACAGTCAAAGGCCTCCACTCGCACACCCACCTCCACACTGCAGAAGAGGACACAGGCCGTGAGCAGAGAGAGCAGAGCACACGCCGCTTCCACAGCAGCCATCACCCCTTCCTCCAGGCGAGGAGCGAAGGAGGGCCCTCAGCAGATCTATGCCAACGTGCAAATCTACTTCACTGGGCCTGAGGGTGTGATATATAAGCACTTGGGAGTATTTCCAATTCCAAGTGGGAAAAAGGCCAGTTGGGACTTTATATACATTCATGAATATTTTCTCGTAATGGGGAAGTAGGGTTTGTGCCAAAATCTTTCTTTCCCCTGAAAACAATAGTTCAGTAATTAAAAAGAATCAAACACTGGAATTCTATAGGAAATATAAGTACTCTTTTCACATTTAAAAAGCAAAGGTACTAAATTAAATCTTCTCATTCATTTTCATCAATAATAATAGAAATAACTGAAGGGTTTTGGACATAATGATGATAAATGACAGGTCCATTTGAGTCAGTTGACCATGTAGTCACTGGAACTCTTTTGCAAGTGAAAGGAAGAGTTAATGATCATGACAAGTATAAACTAAGACCATTCAGGCCAGCTGGGACATAGCTTATATTTATGAGACAGAAACCAACCCATCACAATTTACTCAGAATTTATAAGCAGAACAGAGGGATAAAGTGTGTTTTCAGACTTTGAAGATTAAGTGAAGTTTAAAAAAAATTAGAAGGAACTCAGTTACTTTGAAGTAGTTCCCATGTCACCTTCAAACTGAAATAAAAACAAAAATTTATGAGCGAGTTTAAATTTGCTTATAGTATCCTAGAGGCACTAGGTATGCTTTACCAGTTATGAAATGTGTTGTTGACAATGGCATTGAAGACAAGCCGGTCCCCAACTGTAGATGGTCCCCGAAACTTAAACATGTCCACAGACTTCAGAAAGGGATGTGCCCTACACAGGCGGCTGGAAAGCAAAGGGGATGAGAGAAAAGGGATCATTTTCCAAAATACTTTCATGAACCGCTGATTTGTTTAATGAATACAACAGACAGTCAATGTGCTTTCTAAAGAAACATCTCTTTGAACTCCAGTAAAATAAATAGCCATACGGTGTATGTTGAGAGTGGCTCTGAATGCTACTAGTAAATATTTTGGGAAATACCATGGGATCTTTGCTAAGATATTGGTACTTTTGCTTTTGCGGTACAGTCTTGTTCTTTTTTTGACCTTCAGAAAATCAATCCAGTGTCTCTGGTTCTAATTTGAGGGCTATAGTCACCCTGAGAGTTCATGACTACAATCCTAATAGGGAACTGTGACTGGGGGGTGTGAGTGGGGGGCCAGGAAGGGACTTGCCTGCTGAAGCCACTCACACTAGTTCCTTAGTGTCATAGTTAGCTGCATTCACCTACATACCAACAGATAAGTTTTTTTTCCCACACAGAAAATTACCTGGTTAGCGGCACAAAATCTTGAAGGCTATAAGGTACACATTTTCCGATTTTTTGGTGTGTAAAATTTTGAATTATTTATAAAGAATATTTAATCTCAGTAAGTCACTTCCATAATTTTTACATTTTCAGCTCCTGCTCTAGTCACTGAATTACTCTGATGAATTGTACAGATAAGTGAACAGGCTGCCAATTAATTATATTGTGAGCCTTTATAAGACAACTGATTCAAATGCTTTATTGTGATTAAGAATTACAGTATCATTTTAAAAACAAGCTCTCTTTTTTGTGCATAGTTATAGGAAGGATAACTACAGGTTTCTAACTATAGTAATAACTATAGACATATTAATAATAAAATTAATTTTGGTAGAATGAAACCTTAACAATTTTCAGTAGTTACAAAAATTGTCAGAAGGGCAGATCCTGTCCAAATGTGCTTCAGAGCACACAGTGTTCCTTGATGCTGCTGAACTACCTACATGCTTCCATTAAGAATAAAATAACCATTTTGAAATTGAGGAGCATTTAAAAGTATTCTTCTTCCTCTTTTTATTTTGCAGTTAATCCTTTGGCCATAGCAGTTCTAACTAAAACTTTCAAAAGTCAGATCTAGTGACAAATTGCCTTTTAAAAAGTTGTAACTTGCCTATTTCTAAGTATAAAGGCTGCCTTCTATTTCTATTATACATCTACTTTGTTGTAAGTATTGTTAAATGAGTTGGAGTGTTTACAAGATCAATATAATTCATAATTTAGAGTTAAGCCTTAGAACTGTCATTTCATTTTTATTTTTGAATGAAGAATTTAAACATTCACTTTCAAATATAAAGACAGATCCGTCCAAAGGGAAACAGACAAATGACTTATCATTTTCTCATTTTGATGAAAGGCGACATTGTCCTCTGTTCCCTTGATGAGCCTATAACTGAGTTTTGAACCTTTTCTATTCTCCCCACTGGTCCCAACATTGCATACTGAAGTTAAAATCAAGAACCTTGCAGAAATAGTCGCCACCGTCTCCATCCAAGCCATAATCTGGCCACCAAATGTATTTCCATGATGGTTTGCATGGGGTGGGAGGACAAGTTCAATGCTCTGAACAGAGGTTCCCCTTGTGGAAATCCTTCCTTCCTCTTCTTTGCAAGTGGGATCTGCAAGGTAGATGCAGATGTTAATGATGGTAGAATTCAACATGGAACCTGTGGCTTCAGCATTACCTTTCCAATAGCACCCACATCTCATGGGTTTTTAGAAAAATTAAATTATTCCTGAAGACTTAAAACTCCCAGGGACATAAGTAGGTATTTTTTTCCTACAAAGTGACTTTTATCAGAATGGGATATTTACAGTGAATTAGATATCAGATGAGAAAAGGCCTTTTAGAGATTGTATCTATCTAAAAATCTGGAAATTTTAATTAAAAGAATGGTTTTGTTTATTTAATAATCCATTTTATAGTGCATTTCTTTTCAAAAAAAATTTTATTTCAGAAACATTACATTATAACATTATATAGGTTTCAGTTTCACATCTTATTAATCAATGTATGTATTACTTTAAGTTCACCAGTAAAAATTCAATTCTGTCCTTTACTTTACAACTAACTCTTTTTACCTGATCTACCCATTTCCTTCTCATCTTCTGGTAACTACTAATTTGGTCTTATAGTCTAAAAATTTCATTTTATCTTATTTTGTTTTTTTCATTTGTTTTGTTTCTTTATATACCACTTATAAATGAAATCATATGATGCTTGTCATTCTCCATCTGACCTATTTCACCAAGCACAATACCCTTTAGGTATATGCGTGTTGTTGCAAATGATAGGGTTTCAAAGGGATTTTTTGGTTGTTGTTTATTTCTTTGTTTTTTTATAGCAGAGTATTATTTCATTGTGTATATATACCACATCTTTATTCAGTCATCCGTTAGTGGGCATTTAGGTTGTTTTTAATTTTTGGCTACTGTAAATGGTGCTGAAGTAAACATGCTGTGCATGTATCTCTTCAAGTTACTTTATGTATTCTTTGGGTAAATATCCAGAAGTGGGATAATTGGATTGTATAGAAAATCTATTTGTAATTTTTTAAGGGATCTCTGTATTTCTTTAAGTAATGGCTGCACAATTTACATTCCCAACAATGTGCAGGATTTCCTTCTGTCCACATCTTCTCCAGCACTTGATGTTTCTTGTCTTTTACATAATAGCTATTCCCACAGGTATGAGGTGCTATATCATTGTTTCGATTTGCATTTCCTTAGTAATAAGAGATGAGCATCATTATCACTTCATGTGTCTGTTGACCATCTGTGTATCTTCTTTGGAGAAGTTTCTATTTAGATCCTTTGCCCATTTTTTAAATTTGTTGTTTTCGCTGCAGATTTTTATGAATTTTTTATATATTTTGGATACTAATCCCTTGTTGGATATATGATTTGCAAATATCTTCCCCATCATTAGGATATATTTTCATTTGAAGTAGTTTCTTCATGGTGTAGAAACTTTTTAGTCTGATGTATTCTGTATTGTTTATTTTTGCTTTTGTTTCCCTTGCCTTTGGAGTAGAGTTCCCCAAAGACATCTCTAAGGTTGATGTCGAAGAACATGTTACCTGTACTTTCTTCTATTTATTTTGTGGTTTTAGGTCTTACATATAAGTCTTTAGTCCATTTTGAATTAATTTTTGAGTATGGTATGAGATAGTGACCTAGTTTCATTCTTTTGCATGTGGCTGTCCAGTTTTACCAACACCATTTATTGAAGAGATTTATCTTGCTATACGCTCTTGGCTTCTTTGATATAAGTTAGTTGTCTGTATTTGTGGGTTTCTTTATGGAATCTAAATTCTGTTCTATTTACCTGTGAATCTGTTTTTATTCCAATACCATGCTGTATTGACTACTATAACATTATTGTATAGTTATGAAATGAGGGCACTTGATACCTTCATCTTTGTTCTTTTTTCCTCAGGATTGTTTTTGCTTTTTGGTGTCTTTTGTAGTTATAAGTAAACTTCTTGACTTTTTAAATCTGTATCTGTGAGTAATACCATTGAAATATTGATCTGTGAATTACTTTAGGTAATGTAAGCATTTTAACAATGTTAATTCTTCCAATGCATGCACATTGACTCTTTCCATATATTTCTACCTTCTGTTCTTTTCAGCAATGTCCTGTAGGTTTCAGTGTATAAATCTTACATCTCTTTGGTTAAATTTAGTCCAAACTCTTTAAACTTGAGTTATATTTAAACTTGAGTCGTTTGGGGTGGAGGAAGAGCAGGTCATGGTGGGGAAGGGCAGAAAGAAATTTCGGGAGTGTGGATATGTCATTTTCTTTATTGTAGTGATAGTTTCAATGGTTATATACACTCAAAACTTACCAAATTATACACTTTAAATCTGGGCCATTTATGGCATGTAATTATAACTCAACAGAATTGTTGAAAATAAAGGAATTCAGCTACAAATGACAACAGACACTGAAAATCTGGAGTAGTTTACTGTCCTATACACTTTAGAATGTGGTCTCCTGTGGTTGCAGTTTTGTAATGAATTTAGTCACAAGCAGATAAGACATAACACATTGTACTTTTTTAGTGTCCTTCTGCTTCCTTTGAATCATATCTGCTTCATTTTTTGACAAATTGGTTTTTATACTCCACAATGGAGAAATCATTTACTCTGGCTGCAAAGCAGTAAAATGTATTCAATTATGCTTCCTGCATCATCAAGTGAATCACCAGTTAGACTTAAATGTCATGTGCTGTTGTTGAGAAAGTGCGGGTGGGGAGAGTTTTCAACTCAGGGGTACCATACTGGTTGTAGTGTCAGAGGCAGAGCTGAGCTTGCAGTGTAAGCACACACTACACCCAGCAGCTGTTGGTAACTGGGAATGGCACAGTCACATATAAGAGAGAGAAATGTGTTACAGAGATTTTAAACTTAATTTCTTAGTGGAATTCTTAGATTTAGAATGCATCGATGATCTTTTATTTTCTTCTCCTTACTTCCATCCATCATTTAATTCCTGTTTAAATACATGTAGGTTACTTCCTGTTGTTGAAGTCTAAAAACTCAAATCCTTGTTATGACTTACAAGCCCTTGTTAACTTGTCTCGCCCATGACTAACTGCTCAATCCCCGCCCCCCCTTGTATTCTCTCTCAATCTTGGTCTCTCTCTGTTCCAATGACCCTGACCTATATTTATTTACTGCAATTTAGTGCTGCGTTAAACATTAGGGCATTTGCACACATTCCCTGTCAGAAGCAATTCCTCTGGCCACTACCACCACCTTCTCCCACTTAACTCCTATTCTCTCATGGTTCAGCTCAGTCATTACCTCCTCAGGGAAGACTTCGCTGACCTCCATAGTTAATTCCCACTATTATGAGCCCTTATCCATAAGTACCTACATCATTATAGTTTTATGTCTGTGTGGTAATTGATTATCCAACCCACTCAATACTAAACTCCTTTGGGCTGTGATGTATTTGTTTTTACTCTAATATAATTACTGAATATGGGTGCTCAGTAAAAATGTTTTAAATGAATAAATTTAACTTTGTTGATTTT
Organism: Talpa europaea; assembly: GCF_964194135.1. Classification (NCBI taxonomy): domain Eukaryota; kingdom Metazoa; phylum Chordata; class Mammalia; order Eulipotyphla; family Talpidae; genus Talpa; species Talpa europaea. The sequence goes on along the minus strand of NC_140071.1, from coordinate 44,480,701 downwards.
TTTTTTAATTTTTAAAGATTTATTTTTATTTATTTATTTTATTTATTTATACAAGCACTGGGTACAGTGAGAAGCGCGGGAGGGTGAGAAAATTCACCAGAGCCAGAGCGGGGAGCAGAGCAGGCAGAAGGACGGAAGTACACTGCTGAGGGGAGCAGCGGGCGGCAGGAGAGGTCTGCGCGCCATGTGGGATCCGCCTCCGGTGGCCGGGGAGCAACCGGGGATCGAACTGGCGCTGCAGAGGCTGCAGGCAGCTTTGCAACCCAGTGCTCAACCGCTGCACCACCGGGGAGGCCCTAACTTTGTTGATTTATTCCACATTCAAAGTTCGTACTACCAACATTGTTTCCTTTGGGTTTTCTCATCATTTCTGGACTTCAAGATTTTTTCTTATTTTTTGCCTGCTGAGATGTGTTTGTTTGCAAAGATGTTTGTAAAATTTTATTTCAAAATATTAGTTTTTCCAGACACGGAGTCAACATATTTTTAGATGATTAGAAGATTTTGTTAGATGATGTTCTATAAACATCCCAAACTGGTATTGATTGAGTTTTTAAGGTTAATTTCTATTATTCAAGTGGTCCTTTGAAATTAATTCATATAAATTATCTCTGAAAAAGACTGTTAAATGAAAAAAGAAAGGTAGGTGTATAACTTAATATTGTTACCTCTTACTGAAATATCTATTTTATTTGCTTCAGATGTTATTAGTATCTGCTAATGTGTGCATGTATGTGTATGACAGTTGTCTCTGAGCATGGGAACTGGGTAACTGGGCAGCATGGATGCTAGGAATACTTGACCTTTTAATTGATTCTTCTCTTACCCTTTTGCATTATTCAGCCTGTACATATATTACCTATTGTTAAATAATTTTAAAATAAAAAATTGAGAGCCTTATAATACAAGTGATATTGTGAAAACTCAAATATAGGACAACTCTTTTTACTTTCAGGGTTAACTTCAAAGAAAAATCTACTCATTTCCTATGAAGACATATCTGGCAGACACTGGGACACGAGGAGGTGGGTCATAGGACAGGTCATATGTCACATGCATCAGCTGTGATTTGTGCAAAGACATACTAAGAATAGGTGGCTTCAGTGCAAAGAAGTATGTCTACTTGCAGGAAATTGCCAGCGAATGAAGAAATAGGCTCTCTCAGGTTCGGCTGTGTCCCCAGAGTTGAGGACAGTAAACAGACTTCATTCTTTATGTAGATTTCCAAATAGGGACATACTTGACCAGTGGTCAGTTTCACGGTTTGTACTTTGGATGTTCATTAAATATTGTGTCACCATTCTGCTTGGATAATTTTACATTCACCCCATATTTTCAGATCAGGAACTTAGACCTGAATTGAGGTTATTCCAGACCTACTTTTCTTTCTCATAACCAGAAAGGATTAACATACTGAAGATTTGATTTCTTACTAAACATAATTTAAATGCTCCTAATCTTAAGCCTGTATACATGCCAAGCTTCTAAACAATGACCCAGTGGTACAAGAGCTCCTTCCCAAAAAAGTACTGCTTTCACATAATCCAGTCTCCTTTTCTTTTTTCTTCTGAAAGCATGTGATTTGAATTCAAGTTTCTCATCTTTTAAAAACAGGGATTCAATCATACAACATCTAGAAAATGACTCCAATCTTTTATGTCTGATTTTACAACCAATGCAGAATGCTGGTTGTTTTGTTTTGTTTTTTTTTATCTAAAAATACAGCTCAATAACAAAGATGATCTAGCTGTCTTCCATTAGAACATATTGTCTAATTCAAAACAACTTCATCAGACTTGCAGGGCAGAAGGTGGACAAACTATACGCTCTGTGGCAACTTTAGGTTCTAGGGGTCTGACATTCTTAAGAGAAATTGCTTTTAAGTTCTATGATATCTTGGGTAGCATGGAAGCTAGTAAAGTTTCTCAAAAGAACAAATCAATAAAGTTAGGTTTAAGTTGTGCAAAGGAATGTAGAATAATCTGTGGTAGGGTGCACTAGATAAAACATAATAAAAACAGACTTTAAAAAATATATGATTACAAATTGAACCAACCATATAGATCTATCCTGTTCAACTTCCTATCTGAAGTGGAAGTCAATTGTAATCATTTTACCTCAATATTTGAATGACTATAGTATGTATGAACATCTCTAGTATGTAAAGTAATGTTGGTATTGTGGAGCGCACGCAACGATTGCTGCTGATTTTGTTTATTAGTATAATTTGTGTAACACAGAAGACCCCAATGTTGCCAGTCAAGTTCACCTGGCTCACTTTGCTATGAGTGGGGTGTGAAGGAGGTTTTAATCACTAGGCCTAGCAACACTTTCCAATGAACTGACATTTTTGAGAAAAGCCAGAGTAGCAGAGATCATCATAAATCCTTCCTAGGACAAAGAAATGATAATTTTATGTATTTGATGTATAGGTTTGATAACAATGATATTATCAACGTTTCCTCAATAATGATATTTTATTATCTAGTGTTAATCAGCCTGTAACAGTGACCAAATATTTTTCTCTTCTGAAAAACAATGCCTGTTGACCTTGAAGGCCCACTCTAGCTCCAGGCCATGTCTTCCACCTTCACAGTCAAGTTCTTTGTTAAGAATAGTCTTTAACTGTTGCCTGCAATCCTTCCTGTACATGGAAACCTCTCAAATAGCGATAACAATAACAATTTCTACATGTCCAGCACTGTTCTAAGCAATCTATGTTAACCCATTTAATCCTTACAAAAACCTACTAAGTAATCAGTACCTTTACTGTGCTTTTTATAGTTATGTGTACTTGCCTTTAATCTTGCCCCAGTGAATGGGGAAAACAGAGCAAAACTCAATGGTTTGAGTTTGGGCAATAGGTCCCTGGTAAGAAAATAAATATGCAGCTCCATGCCGGCTAGGAACTGGGGCTGCAAGTAGACGAGCCAATGAGTCTAGTGATCCAAGCTTAGGAGTAAGTAAGCCATAAGAGAAGTAAGTGGGCGACAGAAGCACCCCTATCCTGTGGAACTGGGTCCAAGGAACAGATTTGACCTCTAATGGTTGGAGTACAGGAAAACACCGTGAGAAAACTGAGTTCCTGTCAAATGCCAGCACTGCTGGGAGATACTTCTGGCTGGTTTAGATGACACTTAGAATTCAGTGCATCAGTTTCCCCTGAAAGAAAAGGCTTTGAAATCACCAAACAGCTCTAAGAGCTGTAATGGCCACTATTTCCTTACCTTAGCAAATTGTATTCAAAACATATTTTGGAACTGAGCTGTGATGTTATCTTCTGAGCACAGTGATTTAATTTTAACCCAATGCCGATAACAGGCATTGTCTTTTTTACAAGGTCAGTTATATGTAGAAGTCTTTGAAAAACTCGTTTCCAACCTGGAGATCTTCTGTGGGTTTGTCTCAGACCAGGATGATGTCACTTGGGGCAAGAAGGACTGGACCACACTAACTACACTTCCTTCTCTCCCCCACTTTGCTCGCCATCAGAGGTCATTTCTCCTGGGCTTCAGCAGGTAGGTCAGATATGAAGGAAAGACAGGGGAGAGACAGTGTGAGTCTCCTTTCTCTACTGTTCTAGTCCCACAACATTTCAAAGAGCTGGGGAAATCACAGCCAGATAAATAAGAAACTTTGGCTCATGAAGTCATTGGCAAGTTTCTTAACTGTTCAGTTTCACTTTCCTCCTTTATTAGGACTATATGCAGAGCATATAAAATAATGGATGAGAAACTGTTTAATAACCATGAAGCACCAGATTGATGTTTGGATTGTTGTTTCTTCAATCATTGATCATTATGAGTGCACACTTATTAATAAGGAGCTTCTGGTCTCTTTTGCCCTTCTTTCCTGTCTCCTTTCCTGGTGACCCTCTGATTTAAATGGTTCTTAGGTGTCAGAATTTTATTCTGAATAGCCAGATCCTTCTCTCCAGCCACTGGATTTGTTGGCAGAGATACCTAGCATCTCTATGATAGAATTGAAATGATAAGCTGAAAATAAGTGTGCTCCAAGAAAATATCCCATTCACCTGTCATAGTCATATAATTAAAACGTTCCTAAAGAGATTTACTGACCATCAAATTTGCTACTTTCCTTCATCAAGTTTTTAAAGGTATCTTCATGTTGTAATCGGACTTTCCTTCTTTCAGAAGCCAGATTATATTCCACATGATCTTGTTCACTTAGAAGTGTGACTGGTTTTAAATGAATCTAGGGAAAGAAAAACTTTCTTATTTCATTGCTTTCTTGAAGTATAAATGCACAATATGAGTTTTGCAAAAACAAGTAATATGCTACATCTTTTTCTAATTCAAAGTAAACATTCTAATTCTGGGTGTTTCTACTTACATTATTTTGACTAAATAAAAAGATAAATATAGGCTTGTTTCTTCATAAAATAAGATATATATGACTTTTTTTATTAATTTTTTAAATTTTTTACATCATTGTTCATGTTTAAACAATATTTGCTTCCCCTTACCCCCTCAGGTATATATATGAAATTTTAAAAAGCTTTCCAAATATTAATTTTTCTTGAATTTAAAAAAATTTCAACAGAACTACAAAACAAATTCTTCAATTTAATGAATCAGGAGAGGTAATGAGACCCAAGTGAATTCTTATCAAGAGATGTTTTCTACTTTTTCCACAAGTAAGACATCAAAGAGAAGGAATAAAAGTGTACCCTAGAAAACTATCCTGTGCCAAGAAATATTCCCAATTTGGAAATTTCATCACCTGGTAAAAACTTTAATTAGTAAGCAAACAAAGAATCTATGTCAGAATAAAGCTTTAACCAGCTTCTAGAAACCAGCATGAACTCAAGGGCTCAAACTCCGCCACAGATGTCTGACTGCTGACCTGTATGTATAGGGAATGTATACCATGCAACTTGGCTGGGGGAGCTGCCTACTTATTTCCAGGATACCCAAAGACCGGTGCTGACCCCTGGCCAAAAAAAGGATGAAATAGCTCTTGATTTATAACATGTTGCCTAAAGTCTAAAATTCCCCTGGACTGCCTGTCTAATTCAATTAGGAAGGTAGTATAGACTGATTGCTTGCACTGTTTTAACTTTTTACACAACTTTGTTTTAGTTGTGTGACCAGTAAATATAAAAGACCACATGGTAAACTTGTGCCTTAGCTCTCCAATCACAGATTGAAGTACATTCCTTTTGACTGAAAAGGACCCTGGGAGCCATGCCTCACAATCTTTTGTGTCTCCCTGGGAGTTTGCCTGTGCTTTCTTCTATTGTACCATCTCCTTTAGCTTCAAGGTCAGGCATGAATGTACCCTATGGAGTCTTGCAAGTCCTTCAATGATCTGACCTGTGCAGTTGTTGAACTAAGCCTAGTTAATCATTGCCCATCTCATCCTGGGATAAACTCACTTGGACAGAGATCCAGTGAGTCCTGTTGGTTCAAACCAAACCACTGATTTTTCATGGCTCATATTATGAAGTTCCACTGAACAAGAGTACATAAACTAGAAAAGTTAGTCTGGGAAAGGTGCTTTACAAAAAGGTTACTTGAGCCAACCCCTGATGGTAGCACTGTAAGGCACCTGACTCCCAGAAACACTTTTGGAAAACAGTTCTTTAGGCTCAGCAGTTACTGGACTGAAGTGTGACTACTTTATTCTTAGTCCATGAATCCCTGAAGTTGGAGTGAAAAGTTTGAAGTTGGAGGGCGAAAAGGATAGCCCTTGTTTGCTCTTCCTTGTGAAGGAATGGGCTGGAGAGGTGGATTCCTTTCTGTCACTTGCTCTCAGATATGGGAGCACCCATCCCCATATTTTCTGGTTTCCAAGAGTTTAGAGATTTTTGTGGTTCCAGGAAAAACAGAATAGTTGGCAAGACCTATCTCAATGTTTTACATTTTAATTTCTATGATGCGTTGTTCAACTACACCACCCCAACTCCTGTAGTAGTGATTCTGATTTAGCAGTTTTCAGATGAAACCCAGGAAGCTGCACTTTAATAATAAAGTTGGGTTGAACTTCAGTTTGAAAACCAATGTCTCGGGCACAGTGAATTTGCCTGTGGCCTGTTGGTATTGGGCACAGATTGTCCTGGTGTACAAAATTCTGCAGGACCACCATCATTAGGCACCCTGGTGAGCTAACTCTGCCTCCTGGTCCAAGTGAGAAGGAGCTGGGGTGTGCAACTCTGCTGTCATTTCTGTTGCAAACAATGAGATCTTTGCTTCGGTCTTGGCCTTAAAGTTGGAGGCAGTATGAGGAAGAACATTTTGCAGAGTGATAGGCACTGCTTAGTGGCTTCAAATGTGTAATTAGGAAAAAGCCAATTCTTGAGAATCCTTGGAGTAAAAGATTTAGATTTTAAATTGAATTATTACACTAAAAAAATGTTTAGACTCAATGTGAGCCTTCCCCCAGGCACCCTGACCTTAAAAAGGAAAGACAAGAAATTATAATGAATCATTATCATCCCAACAGCTTATGGACAAGCTGATCTGGGCCAATGGCCAGGCAAGCCCGCTGGGCATGCATATCCGGCCAATGTATTTCTTTTGAGGGTGTCTTTACCCCATATGTCCTGAAGCTTATTTTTAAACTTCAATAACTCAGCAACTTTGACATTCTTCCTTTAGGTGTAAAAAAATGATTGGACCACAACATGCAACTGCTTGCTAAATTGCTTTTGCTTTAAAAAATTTTTTATTTCAATTCAATTTTAACTTCTATAACCACAAAAGAACTAAACTTGTAGGCAATATTTTTAAGAAACTAATATGACCTCCAGATCATCTAAAACACAAATGTTTTCTTCCTCTTTCAGAAACTGGCTACATCCCCTTTGCTCTAAGCTGCTGAATATTACCACAGATTGATAACTTTCACAGTAAATACTGGTGAATAACAAGTCTTGGGAAACGGTATCACATGGTAAGAAGAAACGTGCCTTTTAAAATTAGAATTCTGATGCAATTGTTAATATGACCCCGCAGTAGATGTAAAACACCTCTTCACAGAGAAAATTTACCTTTTTTTCCCCAACTGGTTTGGCTACAAATGTAGAGAAAGCCACGCTTACAAGTTTCTCAATGCCAGTGAGCATGTCCTGTACTATGACCTTGATGCTGATCTAAAATGAAAAGAAAAATAAATAAGCTCTCAGCCATGCAGATAACAGATGAGAGTATAGTAATTAAAAATGCAGTTACATATTTCATTAGTCTTTTTTTTTAATGAAACTAGCATTTAAATTTATTTTTAAGCAGCACTGTCCTTTTAAGGATGTTCTATAATATTGGAAAAATATCTGTTTTTTCCTGATGATAGAAAAGTTTTTATTTACCATGGAAAATTTGGAAAGTAGGAAAAGTTGAGTGATAAAAATGGAAGCTCACAATTCAGGGTAAATACTACCAGTAATCTCACCCACTACTGAGATTAATATATATATTATATAAGTTATATATTATATTGTATATTTTATATGTTGTGCATTATTTGCATATTTTATATATATATATATATGAAATTTCTGTCATTTAAGCCAAATAGGCTGCTGTGGTTATGGCAGCCCTAGAAAATCAACACAAGTCTTTATAAAGGATGTTTTGTGTCTAGAAATCAAAGGGGCTGGGTAGGGAATGGTAAAAGTATCAGGCTTTTCTGCCCTCCCACCATTAGGATAGATGACGGATCTTTGGTCCTGAATGCATGCCTGATGGCGGGCACCTGGAATAGGGTGTGGGCATATGTACATGGGATTCACCTGGGCTAAGACTGGGCTTTTAAGAGCAGCGTAACAGGGACTCCAGGAGAAGCCAAGAAGCAGGAGAGAGAGAGAGAGAGAGAGAGAGAGACATAAGTTTCAAAGGGAACCTATTACCTCCATGCTTGTGCTGAATGCTCTGCTAACTTTTGCTTTGATGGTTATAACTTGTCCAACTCTATAAAAGAATAAAGGGGGGGGGGGACGAGAAACTCCGTAATCCTAGCACATCTCCTTTCAGACTTAAAACTTTACTTAAATGTATGTCCCACAGAGCAGATCCACCGTAAACATGCTGATAATGTTCATGCCTGAAAAACTTAGGTTAATGATAGCAGACAAAGACATTACTAAAAACAGATGTTGATCATTGTAAACCACACATATGTTAGTTAGCTGCTACCCTTTATTTAAACAGAAAAGGGCCTTTGCAAAGATATTATGCAAAATGATTTACAAATCTGCAACAGATAACTTTGACACTATGCAGATTTTTCCTTAAGGGAAGTTAACACAAGCACACCGGCAAACCAATACCACTGATATTTATTTTTAAATATTAGTTATTAAATAAGTGAATAAACATACATGCAAGCAAGCAAACAAATTGGTCCACTTCAATAAGTTCACATGGGCCTTCAATGATTCCAGATGATCTATTCATTCCTCGTTATTACTAGAACGCTGGCCATGGAACCGGAAGTTGTTCCACACCTTTGTGTTCATGCCCCCTCAGTTACCCGACCCCTTCACCATTGCAGATGGTAAGGGTCTACCCAAATGAGTATCCTCACTTTTCTTCCAGGCTTTCAAAGTGGAACTGTGTTCTCACTGCTCTTGCCCTTACTCTTCCTTTTCAGAGGAAGAAGGATACATATTTTCAAGATCTTTCTTTATCTGTGCCCCCAATCCCAAGCCCCCATTATTTCTCCTCTTTTATACCTGCAGTCTCTGCCTTTTTCCTAATCTCCTTACTGGTCTATTAAAATGTTCAAGTCTTCTTTTTACAAATCTTTCTCTCAGGTCAATTATATCAAGTTATTTTCCCCTAATTCTTTATATTCAGGCTTCCTAAAATATCAATAATTTCATTTTTTACTAATGCCTCATTTAACAAATATTTACTGAATTACAACTAGTTCTGGCATTAGATGAGCAAGATAAGTTTGAAGACTAGTCTTCACTTGGAACACCAAATGAAATGTAATGCCATGCAGTTTTTTGAAAATAAGTAAAGCATTGCAGAGTATAAACACTTTAACAAACATATAATCCCTAATTCTGTGCACTGAGAAGACTTAGACATTATGACCAGACCTGTATCAGTGAGTACCTCTCATGCTCAGTTTGTGATCTCTACTTATCATTTCTTTTGAAGAAATTTCTGGTTTAAGTTTGTGTGAGGAAATATAAATGATGAGCCTGTCTTGTCACATCAGAAAGCAAAGGAATTACTAAAGCCTTCTAAAGTTGCTTCATGATATGACAACATAGGCTTGGGAACCAAACTGCAGAAATTTCCACTGCTAAAAGATGGGGTAGTTTGAGCATCCATAAGGATAATCACATCAGAATTGAAACCATCAAACATGTTAAAGTTCATGGACTCCTAAGAATTAGGTCTGTCTTCCCTGGACAAACTTTACCTCATGGTAACTAAGTCACTAATGAGAGAAAGTATCTCCTTGAAAAGTATTTCAGGAAATAAATGAAGAAATGATACAATTAGCATGTTATTATTTTACCAATATCCAATGAAATAATGGTTCTAGGAAATTATCACTAGATACTATTGCTCTTAACAGGAAACCATTGGGAATGATAATTTCCATTAATGTTATTGTGATTTGATTTTTTTTAAAGAACCCTTACCTTAGAAATATATACTGAAATAGGTGTTCCTGGGATTTGCTTCAAAATAATTCAGATATGTGGGGGCTTATGGAGGGTGTACTGGTAAAAGACAAGTATGCATGACTTGATTATTGTTATACCTAGGTGATAGGTCCCCAGGGACAAACTGTACCATTCTCTCTATTTTGTGTATGTTTGAAATATTTATATATCTTTAAATTTTCTATAAGACATTAAAGCACATACACACTCACACATAAAATATTTTTCATAATTTACCATCTCTACTCAGATGAATTAGTGTTTACCCAACAACCTAATGGTGAAATTCACCATCACAGAGATACTTATTATCATTAATTATTCATCTAGTAAAGGAGGAGCCATTAAGAATCAGCTTGTGAAAATCCTGCTATGCCTTATACCAGAATGTATCCAATGCCGAGAGCTATTTCTCATCAAAATAGAATGTATTTACACTCAACAGTATAAATCACAGTATCTAAAAAGTTGGCCCTGCAATTATTTTAAACTGATTTACATTGGGTCAAATGCTATTTATTTTATTAACATTGGATCAATGATTCCAAATAAATTAGCTTGGTATCACAAATATGTGTCACAAATAAACCAATAAACCCAGGAGAAAGGCTTGACAGAGCAATGCCACTTACCTAGCCGTCTCCTCAAATTGTATGTCATCCACTGAGGCTGTAACACAGGAAACCCCAGCATGTTTTTCAGCTTCAAAAAATAGGTTAAAAATATGCTGCATGAGTAGTTATGTTTCAGCATAAGGGAAAAAGAATAAGACATCCTTTTGTTCAATATGGGACCTTTATGCCCACTCTTCTGGATGATCTGGATTCATAACAGTAACTGTGCTCTATAAGTTATATTTCTTCTGCATGTAAATTACTCCTGTTTTAATTTATACTATCTTTGATTTAAAATCTAATACCAATACCAGTATGCCTAGCTATTTAAATAATAATTCATTAAGTTGGTGCCAACTTTAAATATTTTGTGCTAAAAAAGAATGTATCAGTACCTTATTTGTTATCCCACATAACCAGTAACTGAATATCTTTAAACCACTTAAACAGTATAAACACTGAAAAGTATGGGAGACCCTGAAATCAAAGGGTCTCCCAGTCAAAGAGGAACTTCTCTGGGCAACAGAGAAATAGAAATAGGTATATCATAAATATTTAGCCATATATGTTACTGATTATTATCAAATTCACTCTTATATTGCATAGGGTGAAGAGAGATTTGGGAGGCGCTACAGTTACTTCTATGATCCATGTCTGCCTTTAATTTGTTGAGACTTTTTTTGATGGTTGTCTTTGCTTTAAAGAAAAATTTCAAAATTTATTCTCTTTGGGAAAATTTTTGACATAGTTTTCTGCCAGTGTTTGATTTTTGAGGAACAGTTAATTAAAACCCAAACAGATTGCTTTCACTTTTTTAAAGGACTATTTACTCCATTTTAATTTTGGATACTTCATTCCTGGTGCTACATTTGAAAAAGAAAATGACAGTGAATTTGTATTCTTTGTGTGTAGTACATTTGTATTCTTCGTGTGTAATGCATTATTTTAATGTTTAATATTATAATTAATTGATAAGTCCCAGATAAAAAGAGGTGAGAAAACATGCCAGAAAGCAAATATTTAAACCATTCCTTCTATGATCAAATTCTGTAGAAACTTGAACATTCTGGCTTTGCTAGTTTGAAATGACTGTCCTTCCAAATGCGCCATCACATAAACTGAATTACCATAAAAGGAACCACCGAAGAGCCCTGTGAGTGATGGAGCAGGGAGGGTGGGCTCCCAGCTGTAGATTTCAGTGAGCCTAAGGGATTGTAAAAGAAATACTCAAGATGGGCCCAGTTTAATTCAGTGTATCAAACATTTGTTAAGTTGCCACTGATTAACAGATACTGAGCTGAATCAGACCTATCTTTTAACAAGTGTACTCAGTGGCAGTTAAGTGATCCAGCCATAGTCAGTGCCCTTTTGGAACTTAAGTTTTCCAGAGAACTATTGGACTCTTGCAAATATGCCCTGTAAAACACTGACTAAAGGACACCTAATAGGTAGCCATTCCAGTTACCTAACACGAGAGAATGGGATATTTGGTTTATTAGACTATTTTTATTAATAAAATGTTCCCATATACACCAACAGGAGTTAGCGGGTTTTTTTTAAAGATTTATTTATTCATTTATACGAGCACTGGGTACAGTCAGAAGCACGGGAGGGTGAGAGAATTCACCAGAGCCAGAGTGGGGAAGAGAAACAGGCAGACTGACGAAATACACTGCTGAGGGGAGCAGCGGGCGGCAGGAGAGGTCTGCGCGCCATGTGGGACCCTCCCAGGCAGCCGGGGATGGAACCGGCGCTGCAGAGGCTACTGGCAGCTTCGCAGTCCAGGGCTCAAACGCTGCGCCACCAGGGGAGGCCCAGGAGTTAGCAATTTTGAATGATTTAAGTGATAACTGAAGTGCAATAACCAATAAATGACTAAAATTACTGTGTATATTGGATATCTAGTGAGGTATATATTGTACTACACTAGATTATGAAAGGGCTCAAGAAGAAATAAAATCATAATAGTTACCATTAATTAAGCATTTATTATTGGACAGGTTCTGAGCTAATAAGTATTTAAAGATGTCAACTACGTGAGTATTGTTAGTTCTATTTTACAAATAAGAAATTTAGGCTTAGTGAGATGAAATACATTTATTTTACCACTGATTTTTTTTTTTTAAACTATAGCAGCAATAGGAACTCTCAGAAAAGACCAACCAAGAAATTCTCCCTAGAGAAGTAGTTGGCTAAATATAGCATTCACAGGCACAACAGACATGGTTTACCCTATAGACTTTCAAAGACCATTAAATTAAAAGGGAAAAAAATGTGGGTCATAATTTTTATGTGTGATATTTATTGATATGATATAGTTTTCCTTTTACAAGTGTGTCTGTTATTCTGATTCTTGATTTTGATTGTCTTTCATACAGTAAGCCAAGAAAAATGAACCCTTAAACTACTTCCAAGAGAAGCTGAGAGCAGCTGAGGAATAGTAGACTAGCTAAGTGGCTATCACCCAGGTATGAGATGATGATTGGTAAAATTGGTGGTATCTCCATTTATTTATTAATATAACTGATTTTGACTGAACACCTGTACTATGCCAGCTTCTATGTAAAGTGTGGAAATATAAAACAGTCCTGATCCCAGTATTCATGGTGTCCAATAGAGGAGCCAGGGACTAAATGAATGAATACGTAATAACAAAAATGAGTTAAGTGCTCTGAAGAAAACATGGATTTTAGGAGGGTAAGAAACTAAAGAGCCAGACTTAGGTGGGATGTGGAGAGGATGTACTAAGATCTGAAGGATGAGTAGGAGTAAAATAGATGTTGAGAGAAAAAAAGAGCAAGGGGAGAGCATGCTGGACAGAAGAAATTGTGACTGTAAGGGCCCTAGTGAAGATCTTTGTGGCTATCATGAAGAAATCAAAAGGACGACTGGCTGATAAAAGGCTGAAGGGAAGACGAAGGACAGGTCATGCACAAGGCCTTGACGGTCTTGCTCGGTATGGTTACACTGTCTTCAGGTCTCCATTGTTTTTGGTGAGGCCAGATAATTTTAAACATTGTTTTCCTCTATATAATGTGTTTTTTCTGGCTGTTTTCAAGAATTTTTTTCTTCATCATAGTTTGCTTATGATGTGCCTTCATGTGATTTTCTTGTAATAATTTTGCTTAGTGTTTTGCTGTCTTAAAACTGTAAATGGGTGTGTTTTACCATGTCTAGGGTAATTGCAGCCACTATTTCTTAAAATATTTTGTTTTGCCCCATGTTATTTCTCATCTCCTTTAGGATTCCAGTGACATGTATTCTACACCTTTTGATTTTTTTTTTTTTTTCAGAAATCTCTGATACCTTGTTCATTTTTAACATTAATTTTCCCCCTCTGTTCTTTAGATGGGATAATTTCTACTGACCCATCTTTATGCTACTATTTCTTTTCTCAGTCTTGCTCCTTCTACTATTAATTCTGTCCAGTGAATTTTTGGGTCAGATACTATAATTTTCAGTTCTGGAATTTCTGTTTTGTTCTTTTTTTTTTTTAATAGTTTCTCTGCTATGATTTATTATCTTTTCATCACTTATGATTATATTTTCTTTTATTATATCCTTGAGCAAAGTTATAATTCACTGCTTTTAAATCCTTGAAGCTTAATTTGAATACCTAGGTCACCTATGTATTGGTCTCCATCCATTGTCTTTGTTTCTTCATTGTCTTTTAAGAATGGGTCATGTTTTTCTGTTTCTTTGTATATCAAGTAATTTTGAATTGTATCTAGCCATTGTGAGTGATAAGTTATAGAAACCAGGGGTTTTTATTTAATCTTCTGAGAGTATTTGTTTTTTACTTAAGTAGACAGTTAACTAAGTTGTCTTAGTTAAAGGATAAAGCTGTCTCCTTAGAGATGGGACTAGGCTTTGGGTAGGAAGTTTAGACTCTGTCCTATGCATATATGACTTAAGGTTCATCAGCGATTCAAGCAAAGACTATAGATGAGTTTTTGGGCTCTGCTTCTCTGGCTCTCTCTTTTCTTGAATTTGCCCATCACATTTTAGTGGCTGTGTTTCCCCCAAATTTTATGGCTCTTCAAATTAACAAGTCTGTGTGTTTTCTGAAAGAAATTTAGCTGGGAGAAAATAGGAGGTCCTTATTTAGGTGTAGTCTTTTTTTAAAAAGGACAAAATTAGCTATTACCATTCTTTTCTTCCAAGTGTTGACTTCCAAGTGTTCTAAGCCTACTTTTGTTCACTGATTATTTGCTTTTATATAAATGTGTTTTTTTCCCCCGAGTGTATAGTTGTTACATGAGAGAAAATTTTTCTTATACAACATACTGAGCATGCTATAAGAGGAGCCCTTGTATAGCCTTTGGTAAAGAAGTCTGTGGGGGAAGATGAGCAGAACATGTGACATGAGCAGATTAGCACCTTCAAAAGGCATTTTAAGTGCAATGTGGAGAGCAGAACAAAATAGATGGAGAATACCAGTTTGGAAACTTTTCTAAAGTACATGAAAGATGGTGGGAGCTTGGACTAGGTGTAGCAGTGGAAATTTAGCAAAGAGGTTGTATTGGAAAGGTTCCTTAAGGTAACATTGGTAATACTTGGTTCATAGATTGAATATGAAGGGAAAGCAAGATAGAGAGGTAGCAAGGATGAATGACTCCTGATTATAGACTTGCACAATGGGATGGATCTGGAGCCATTCTTAAGGGAATGAAGGCTGGAAAAGATTCCTAAGTGAAATAGAGAAGAAACTGTGAATATGGTATATTTATTTTTTATGGGATATTTTACAGTAAGAAATAGGGTATATGGATAATGACTCATGAATGGCTTTAAGCCTGTAAGCACAAGAAATTGGAGGAATAATAGGGCTACTGACAAATAGGTGATCTCACGCCAAAATTATAGTGAACATATTTAATCTTTCTTTAAACATTGAGAAGACATTTTGGACTTTGGCACTACCTGGAGGCCTTCTGTGATCATTCTTTATCGCAATAATGTGGCCATAGAAGTGCTAGTCAATATGGAACTGTGGTTGAAAAAAAGAATGCTAGAAAAACCAGTTTTTGTATTGCTCCCATTGTATAAAGTAAAGCACTAACGTAGAGCGTTTCTCTGTTACAGATTCAGTTACACTTTGGCTAAATAATGTCCCTTGTTTATGTGGTACCTCTTCTTACCCTAGTGAGTTTAACACAAGCATTATCCATGTTTCCAAAAACAACCTTACCATCAAGGTGTCTTTAATACTGTATTATTGATAATTATTAAGATCCAGAGTAATTGGTTATCAATTGAATCATTCTGTGGTCTGAATTTTCAAAGATGTGAAACAGAAATTCTTATGACAATTGCAGGCAGACAATTGTCTCTCCATCACAGGACAGAGGCATTAAGTGAGGTCACTTTAAAAGTCACTTGAAGTTTCCATTAATGTAATCAGTTGCCTTGGCGGTATGCAGTATTATTATTATTACAAGCAACCTCTGTGATTTATATACTTGTTTCTGCTATGTGTGAATTAATTTTATATTCATATTTTCATTATTATGTTATTATAACTGACCTTAAATCCTGATAAACACTGTTAAGACAAAAACCAAATATACCTACCAACAAATAAAAAGCCAAGAAACAGATTGGCATCAGATGTATGACTGAGTTTTGCAGGTGGTTAGCACACAGGGGATTAGGAACTCAACACTCATTGAGCAATGTTTCATAACCATCAGAGCTTTACTTTTGTCCTCTGAGTCCTAGGATACATGATCTTTAAAGTGCCTTCTGCTCTAATATTTTATCCTCACATGCTTTACTCTAAAATATACATTAAAATATACATTTGCCAAGTTCATTGATGGCCTTATGCAAAGCCTGGATTCCTTTTAAGAATGAGATTCCAAGCTCTGGCCCCATCATCTACTAACCATTCATATAAATCAGGTGTTTTTTTTTTTAACCTAGTGCTTATTAAGCCCTGAAGAACTAACTCTAGTTTACATGCTAATGGGCCAGACTGGAAATGAAGAGGTGAACAGATTAGTACCCACAATATTATAGATTGTGCTAAGTGTTATGAAGGAAGCTGGAAAGGGCATTGTGATAAAAGTGATGCAAGGGTACAAATGTGAACAGGTGGTCAGGAAAAACTTCTCTGGAAATGATATTAAGCTGAGATGAAATGCATGAAAAGGATCAAAGAAGAATATAAAGTTAAATAGAAAAGCATGTACAAAGGTCCTGAGCAGAGATTATTTAAGGGTACAACAGGCAACAAATTGGATGCAGAAGCAGATGTAAGAAGAAAATTATCTATTAAACCAAAAATTAAAGAGCTATGCACTTACTTCTGTGAGAATGGCCCATATCAAAAAACAAACAAAACAACAACAAAAATCCAAACAAACCAGCAACAACAAATGCTGCAAGGTTGTGGGAAAAAAGGAAATTTCACAAAAATCTACAAAGAGCTGATGAGACTCTACAAAAAAAAAAAAAAAAAGAAAAGAAAATAATCCTGTCAAAAAATGGGCAGAAGAGCTAAAAAGAAACTTCTCCAAAGAGAAAATGCAAATGGCCAACAGGCATATGAAAAAATGTTCAACATCACTTGTAATCAGGGAAATGCAAATCAAAACTACAATGAGATACTATTTACACCAGTGAGTATGGCACATATTAAAAAAACTAGCAACAACAAATGTTGGCAAGGTTGTGGAGAAAAAGGAACTCTCCTGCACTGTTGGTGGGAGTGCAAACTGGTCCAAACACTATGGAGAGCTGTGTGAAGATATCTTGACCTATTAAACATAGAGCTTCCATCTGATCCAGCAATTCCACTCCTAGGTATTTACCCAAAGGACACAGAAACATTAATTCAAAAGGGCATCTGCACCCCTATGTTTATAGCAAAACTATTTACAATAGCTAAGCTATGGAAACAACCCAAATGCCCAAAAATAGATGACTGTATCAAGAAGATGTGGTACATATACACAATGGAATATTACTCAGCAATCAAAAAAGATAAACTCATGCAATTTGCAGCAACATGGATGGAACTAGAAGGGATCATGTTCAGCGAAATAAGTCAGAAAGAAAAAGAAAAATACTGGATGGTCTCACTCATAGCAGGAGTTTAGAAAACCTAAGTAAGGGACCAGGAAAAAGACTAATTAATACAAAATAAAAATCAAAATCAACAAGCAACTATAAGCCAGAGACACACTGCGGGGGTGGGGAGAGTGGGGAGAGGAAGGATTAGGGTCAAAATAAGGGGGGGGGTATAATTGTATGGTGAATATAGCCAAAATGAAAATGCATACATTATGCAAAAATGAAAAATGATGTAAGAATTATATAAAATTTAAAAAAAGAAAAAAAGAAAAGGAAATTTCATACATTATTGGTGGGAAGGTAGACTGGTCCAGCCCCTGTGGAACCCCGTATGGAGATTCTCAAAATATTAAAAATAGATCTACCATGTGACCCAGCAATTCCACTCCAAAGAATACAAAACCTCTAAATCAAAGAGTTGTATCTAACTCCTATGCTCATTGTAGCACTATTTACAGTCATCAAGTTATGCAACAATCTTAAGTGTCCAACAGCAGCGGAGTGGATTAAGAAGATGTGGTATATATACACACAATGGAATATACCATTCAGCAATTTTTAAAAACGGATCAGCTCTTGCCATCTGTAGCAACATAGAACTGGAGGGAAGCATGCTAAAGTGAAATAAATCAGAGGGAGAAAGACAAGCATCAGATAATTTCACTCATATGAGGAATATAGAGACACGAAACAACGGACACAATTAAACCAAAATCAACCCTAGAAATATGACTGCAGAATTGAGGCTCTAAGAGAGGGAGGGAATATGGGGGCAGGAACAAAAAAGGGAGAGGCCCAATATTCTAGGGTAAAGGACTATGTGCTTTGGTGGTGGGGATGATGTGACATACCTCTGAGGAGACGTGAACCCTTCCCCCAAATCACGGAGGGAAGGAGGGTAGATAGGAAGGAAGGACAGGAGAGAGGGACGGAGGAAAAGAGGGAGGGAGGGATGTGAAGAAATGTAAACCAGTACCAAGCCTCTAAGTGCATTTTTATTATTATTGAAAATATGGTTATTTTTCAATAAACTATATAATTAAAATGTTAATTAAATCAAATCACTTTAAATTAATTTATTTAAAAAAGAAGTCGAATATGGTTAATATGGATTGCAAAAAATCTTCCTAGGGTCGTCCCTTATTAATGGGCTGAAGGCGTTCTGAGCCCCAAACATTTGAGAAGCGCTGATCTAGGTGTTCCCAAGGTGGAGGAGCCAACTGTTTCAGTCCTCACCCAGGGCGCACAGCTCCATGCTTTCCTGTCTCCTCACGCATTCCAGGTTCTGGACCAGCAGAGGCCCCAAATGTGGCTTCCACACTTGGGTTATCCCCAACTCTATCATGCTGGATTCTGCCATTGCTCGACCCCTGCTTCCATCCTGCACCCCGGCATTCCTGAGTCTCAGTTCAGATTCCCGTCCGGGGCTCTCCACACCGCCACCCCTGCAACCCCCGCTACCCAAGCTCCTCACATTTCGGACCCCGACACCCCACCCTCTCCCATCCCGTAAACCACTTCCAAACCCCCACCCCCACCCCCACCCCCACCCTACTGTGCGCTCCCACGGCCGCCCCCCGCCCGCCGCGCCCCTACCCGCCAGGCAGGCGGTGGCGTCGATCCACTTGAGCAACTGCCCTGCGCTCAGCT
Organism: Talpa europaea; assembly: GCF_964194135.1. Classification (NCBI taxonomy): domain Eukaryota; kingdom Metazoa; phylum Chordata; class Mammalia; order Eulipotyphla; family Talpidae; genus Talpa; species Talpa europaea. Next base: position 44,461,714 of record NC_140071.1, on the reverse strand, counting down.
CGCCGCGGGGGTTGGCATGCGCGGGCTGGATGGCCTGGCTCATGTGCACCTCGCGGGTCGCGGGAGGCTCCATGTTTGGGGCCGAGAGAGCAAAGCCGCTGGGCTCCAGGCGCCTGGGTTTTCTGGCTCCGCCGTGGGGCCCGCCCCCGCTCCAAAGGGCACAGTTACCGCTGCTGGTCCCGGCCGGGAATCCCGCTCGCTCCCTGCTGGCCGTCCGTAGCCTGGTGCATTGGCAGGAGAGATTTAGGGTGTCTTGAATAACGCCCCGGGAATAGCACGAGGAGGGAGAAGAAGAGCTCTCTTCTGTTTCAGAAGAAGCCACATCTGGGGTAACTGAGATTGACAAAGTAGGGTACTGATATTGAACTTGATCATGTGACTTGCTTTTGAACGGGATGTGGACAGGTAACAGTGTGCCAGTTATGAGCCTAGCATTTGTTATGAGCCCCACCCCACTTGTTCCTATTTTCCAGAACCTCTGACCTCTGCCATGAGCAGGTTGCCCAAGGCGCTGCTTCCTTGCATCTGGGTGCCAGTGTGAATTCATATATTGCATTGCTGACCCAGTCAACCTGCAGACTTATGCCTGGGAGCTGAGCCACTCATCAGACCTGCAGTTTTGTGAATGAGATATGACTCCTGTTGAATGTCATTGTGATTTTGGGATTATTCGTTACACAGCAATAATGGATGGTTACATGCACTAATTTCATTTATTAATATTTTAGGAAATGTACTAACCTAATGAAAATAAAATTTGTGCTTAGATTGAATTGTATTGTTTTGGGTAAACTACAGTGAGTATAGTGGTAATATTACATATAGGATTGTACACTTGGTTTCTTGTAAACTTGTTTCAAAAAGGTTTAAGCATAGGTGTGAGAAGGTAATTTTCCACAATAATTATCTGGAAGGGTCAAAGTTTATCTGTAAAGATATGTCTCGGGACATTTGATCAAAAAGCAAATGCAATACACAAACCCAGAATTGTGTTTTCTTATGTGTATTATCTCCTGTTTAGATGGATTTTGATTATGGTTCCAAATCTTTTGTTCATTTGGCACTGATTTTCATTTTAATAGCCTCTGCCTGAAATGACTCTTCTTATGTTTTCTGAATGTCTTTTTTCTCCATCACAATGAAAATGTCATCTGCATGTGTGAACATTTGCTGTATCTTTTATCTGTCAAGGATTTTTGCTATTATGCTTAAAGAAAAGGGCTCTATTTTCTATTTCTGTTTAGAGACATCTTTTGAAGAGCCCTCTGTGAAGGCAGCTCATTTTGAAAAGGTCATGTACATGAGCAGGAAAGTTGATCACAAAGAGTATGCAAAGTTTGATGATCACTAGAATAATGAGAATATCTCTAGAATGTTGCAATGGAAAGAAACATAGATGGTGTGGCCCCTCATTCTGGAAATGAGGAAGTGAAATGTTTGCCCTGTCACATTGCATGGTACTGATCTGGCTTTGAGAAAACAGAGAACAAGGAGCATGGACCATAAGAAGAGAGGGGAAAAATGCTTCCCTCAGAAGCAGACCCTCCAGCAAGAGTTTGAAGGCAAGCAGTTTACTTGGGAGGAAGTTGCAAAAAGCACTGGTAGAGGAGTCAAAGTTTGGTCTCCAGACGAGCAGCATTGGCTTCACCTGGGAGCTTGTTATAACTGCAGAATCTCAGATTCCACCATAGACCTGCTGAGTCAGAATTCAATTTTATGAAGATTCCCCGGTGAGTTATGAGCACATGAAAGTTTGTGTAAAACAGCCTGAGCTATCCCTTCACGAGACATGGAAGCTAGGGTTTTCTGCTTAGCTCCCACCCTTCATTGACTAAAATCTGCTCCCTCAAGCCCTTGCAGAATACGGGCAGAGCTACCATCCAGCGGGATGGACGATGCTGCTCAGTGGAGACCCCTAGCGGCCACAAGCACTGCTTGTCAATATGCTGGTGTAAATGAATTATTTTTAAGTATGTCAATAGAGCCAGCCTTGCAACCCTGGAATAAACCCCTCTCAGTGGTGGTGCATAATTCTCTTTATTTTATTTGCTAATTCTATTTGCTCATATTTTTGCTAGAGATTTTTATGTCTACATTTTTGAGATTTCTTGGTCTTTTTTTTCTTTCCTTTTTTTTAATTGTCTCTATCTGGTTTTGGTGTAAAGTTCATCAGATAAATAGGAAACACTCCCATCTATATTCTAGAAAATCTTGTATAGATTTAGTTCCTTCAAATTTTGGTAGAATGCTCCAGTGAAACCAAGTCCTGGAGAGGTTTTGTGTGTGTGTGTGTGTTTTGAGATTTAAAAATTCCTAATTCAATTTTTAAAGTGGTTATAGGGTTATACAATTTATATATTTCAGATTGGGTGCATTGTGGTAGCTTCTGATTTTAGAATAATTGTCCATTTCTTCTTAGAGAAGGGAGTTTGCCAAAGGTAAGAGTGAACTAAAGTTTGATCTGGCACTTCTATCCAGTGTGAACAGCCCTCCCATCTCCTCTTGGCCCCTGGAACTGACCTTCCTAGCCCTCTGTTTTCCCCCCACCCAGATATCTCCAAGTCTTTTGCCTAAAGTGTTTTCTTGTTCTCTAAGCTGGTTCTCAACTAATTCTCTCTTAAGACAGTGGTTATCAATTCTCTAGGCTTCCCAGAGTTACTGGGTCAGGCATTCTTGGGGTTAGGACAATAGCTTGTGTTTTAACACATTTTCCATGTGATTCTGTTGCACATTAATGTTTAAGAACCACATACAAGGCTCTTTCATCTAGGGGCTGTAACTTTCATCTCAATCTTTTCAAAATTGTGTTTAGTTTAACCGGAGGCCCTTTGAGATCACTGAAGGAATTAGTGCTATGGGAGAAAGAGCCACAGTTTTGGGTCCAAAAGAATATGTTTGTGTCTGGATGGACTCTCTTCTTGCTGGTGTTGATCTTGGATATATCATTCAGCCAAATTGTGTCTCATTAGGTTTTTCTTTTTATAAAATGAGGATGCTTTCCTTACTTCATAAGATTGTAATTAGGTAATAGAAATTTTTATCAAATGTAGTCAGGATAGATATTACTGAGGGCCCATTAATCTTCATAACATACCCAGTAATAATCCTTTCGTAGAGTTGAGAGATGAAATCCATACAAATTACGAACTCTAGTAACATGCCACACAGTCCTAGGAAGGGTGAGACTGTTACAAAACTCAATTTATAGATGAGACACTTGAGCAACTCACCTGAGACCACAAAACAAGGAAATAGCAGAGGCAGGATTTAAGCTGGGTGGAACTCACCCTGTTCTTTTCATCCTTATGGAACTAGGTGAAGAACAAAAGACCCAGAAGAGAACATGTGCTTGTCCAAACTAAAGTCATATGTCTGCCCATGATTCTAGGGGTGGGGAAGGGAAGGCACGGGAGTGGTAAAATCTGTGTCTCTTAGTTTTAGTAAAGATGAGAGACAGGTCTGTGGAATTATGTTCTAAATAAAATTAAAAATGGGGGGGGGGAGAATAATTCCCCAAAAGAAAACTGAGTCCTGATGAGAAAAGGAGAATGGAAGCTAGACATCTTTTAAATTATTAAAATTATTTGCAAGGGCATTCATGGGGAAGATAACGGGAAAAGGGAACAACTTTGTAATTTTGTTAAGCTGCTGAGTCACACCTCACTTGAAACCAGTTTTCTTTGGAACTTTCCAACTACACAAGCAAATGTCACCCTTATGGCTCCTCCATCTAATTTTTGCTCTAAGACCCTGTGAATTTGGTTATCTGTAAGGCCTAACAAAATATTTCTTAATTAACCACTCACATACAATGCTCTTATACAATTGCTAGTATAGGTGTTGTAATTTAGAAAAGATTTATAACATCAAAATTGGTTGATTGGTCCCATTTTACATTGAGATACATGCCGAGGAGAGAGTGTTAAGACAGAGATAGTATCAGAGAAGGTTGCCATTGCTGGGTCTATTCCTTCCAAGAAGCGGTGCATGGGATGGATCCAGGTCGCAGTGTTATTCCTGACTGCCCTTTTGTATTCTCTTGCTCCTGTCCAGGCTGGGTGAGTTGATGGCCCAGGGGAAAAGTAGATTAGTAGTTTCCTAAGCAATTATAAAGAATAAGTAGTTGTAAGCTAATTTTTGTCCGACGCACTCTAGAGTCTATTCCCAGACCCCTTGGCATTCCTAGTGTGCTCAGATACCAACACCTTTAATGACCAGAGTTATTATTTTTTTTGTTTGTTTTTTTTTAAACAGGAGTCTATTGATAAGTAACAAAGATGACTATTTAAATGGATTCCATTTTTATTATTAAAATAATAATAAAATATTTCCCCTTAATTATTTATTTATTTGTTTTTGTTTATACATGCACTGGGTACAGTCAGAAGCGCGGGAGGGTGAGAGAATTCACCAGAGCCAGAGTGGGGAGCAGAGCAGGCAGAAGGACCGAAGTACACTGCTGAGGGGAGCAGCGGGCGGCAGGAGAGGTCTGCGCGCCATGTGGGACCCTCCTCTGGTGGCCGGGGAGCAGCCGGGGAGCAGCCGGGGATCGAACCGGCGCCACAGAGGCCGCGGGCAGCTTCGCAACCCAGCGCTCAACCGCTGCGCCACCAGGGAGGCCCTCCCCGTAATTTTTCTAAATGACATTCAGACCAAGTTGCATCAGTAAGGTCATTGTTGATTTTGTACTGCATAGGTCTTTGATGATGCCCTCAAAAGCATTCTTTGTTTCTGTTACAGTGCTTTTTAATGCTAATATTTCTTTTCAGTTCTGTAATAAAGAACCCTAATAGGGTTTCCATCTTTCTGCTCACACTGTGGTCTGTTCTTGCATGCTGTCTGCTTTATCCGTTAGAGTCCTTAGTTTATTAATTATAGTTGTAAACTTCGGTTTGGTAATATCCCTGCCTTGTCTGGTTCTGACGTTCTATCTTTTCAAATTTTATATTTTTCTTTTTGTAAATCTTGTGATGGAGATGATGTACCACTAGGTAAAGGAACTACTGTAAACTGACCTTCAGTTATATGGTGGTGAGGTGTCTGGGGAGGGGAAGTGTTCTATAGTCCCAGATTAGGGCACCGATTTCTAGAGATTTCTAGCCTTTGGGCTGCAACTGCTGTTTTTCAGTTCCCTCCCCTTAGGTGGGACAGCATCGGAACTTTTTCAAAGGTTTTTTTTTTTTTTTTAATTTTTTAAACATAGTAATCTACTCACTAGTGGATGGGAGTTGGGTGTTTCTCTTCTTCCGGGTCAGGTAGGCGCAGGTGTGGCGCAGGTGTGGTCAATTTTTGGCCGCCGCTCTTATAAGCGGGAAGGCCCGAGTGGGCAGAGCAGCGTCTCCTCTGGAGAGTCCGCACGGAGCCTCCCGCGGTCCCTGGGTTACAGCTTTTCCCTTCGGCCACTGTTTCCTGTGGAAGTTCCTGCCCTCGAGACTCTGCCCCAGTAAGTGTGACTGCTTATTTATTTATTTATTTTTGCCTATTTTGCTGTTGGATTGCTTTGCGTCTTCCCCTTTTTGATTTTTCCGTCTGCTTAGCTTTTTTCTTGTGGCTTGGATGGAGTGGTGACGTCTAAGCGCCTTATATGCGGAACTGGAAATGTTTCTAGCACTTTTTGAAAGCTGGGAACTGGTTTTTAAATCTTCAAAACATTAGGGAGCAGATACTGAGATGAAGTTAGGTGTTCAGAAGGCTGGTTGTCGAGTCGCGCCTGTGAAAGGAGAGGGCCAAAAATAAAGTTGGGCAGTGGGAACTCGGAATGCCAGGCAGATTTGGGCGTCTGTTAGGCCGTTGGACAGGGGAGCAAGGATTGTCTGGTCTGAGCGCTCAGTTGGGGCGCTGTGTTGGCGTGCTTATACGGACTTGCTCAGTCCATGGTTGATGCTACGCTTTGAATATTGTGACCTTCCTCTAGAAGTTTTGAATTTTAATTTTGTTTTTGCATATAGTCTTTGTTCTGTTTGGGTTAGTCTTGTTTAGGGTGTGAGGTAAGGTAAGAGTTGAGTTTCTTTTGCTTATGGGCATTGAATTGCTCCAGTACCATTGTTGAAAATTGTATATGAATGTATATAGCTGTTTGATTTGCCTGTTTGTTGTTTGCAACTCTGACTGCTGGTGGTTAAGGATCCTCACCTGGCCTCAATTGTATCCACACTGCATTGCTGTCTGTGAGTTAAATTCTGTTAGTGTTTTTCTGTCCTGGACTCTGATCTGCAGAGGGGAACCACTATGAACAACTTCATAATGACCGTGTCCTGCCTCTTCTGGGTGTTCCTGATGATGGTGGTGAATAGAGTGCCTTCTGAGCCTTCTGGTGGTCTAGAATCCTCAGGTGGTTTGTCAGGCCTTCCCTGGTTTGCCAGAATAGCCACACCATACCTAATCCCCAAATCCTTTTATTCCTTTTCTATACAATCTGCTTTGACAATTCATGCCTGTCAGCCTTGCTCTGCAGGAGCCTCAATTTCTCCAGGCTTCTAGGAGCTAAGCCAGTGGTAAATTTACACTATCTCCTGGGGGCCCTTTCCAGAGTGTTAAACCATACCCAGAGACAAAAGAATCCTTACTTCATTTAACACTCAATAAATCCAAACTTATGGTCCAGCCTCCCTGATCAAACATCCTCCAAATCTAGTCAATAGATATTAACCTGGTCCCTGCATTCCCTTATTTTCTTTTTTCTTTTATCAGGCCTAGCTTGTCTGGGCTGGTTTATACAGCACTCAGCTGAGTGCTGCATAATCCCATCAATGGGGGCCTTGGATCAAGAGGAGGCGGGCAGCAGGGCAAGGACTTCGGCAGGCTGTTCTATGGGGGGAGTTTCTCAAATCTTAATGGGGCACTGCTGCAGGATTGAACTTAACAGTATTCTGGGGAAACAAACTGTTTAGAGGCTTCTACCCATATACTCCCTTCACATGTCCGGGCCCAGGTTTCCCCAATTAAGATTGTAACTTGGTGTCGCAGACTTACTTCAGCTGGGCATTCAGTCTTTGAAACTGGGAGACTCATACTATTAAATGCTAGGCGTGGTCTTGAGCTTTTCCTCGTCTCCCATTTAAGGAAAAAAGGGAATAAAGAATTTTTGTAAACTGCCAAATAGACCTTATGGCCTTTCCATTTTCCACTCAGTTGTTTAACTGTCCTCAGCTTGTACTCCCTGCCGGAGCCAGTGACTATACTAGCTATTAGCCAATTTACTTCATATGCTTTGTCCTCTATACTTTTCACCTCCCCTTACAACCATGTCACCAAGTTGCAGTAATTATATAGCCAGAACAATCTGGGCCCTGTAAGAGGAAAAGAAGCTGTATATACGTTATGCAAGAATCAGCATGTATTAGTAGGGAGCAGGATAATACCTGTTCACTTGATTTTCGAGGACCAGAGTGCTCTTCTTCATAGGTACATTTCTCCAAGTGTTAACCAATGCTTTGATAAGGGATCACCTGTGCCATTCATATCACCTGAGGTGGTTCCTTATCTCAGCCATACAGTAAGTGATCTAGTGCCCAATGCCTCATTTTACTGCCTCTAGTTGTCTGCTATTTAGATTCTCAGTGAAACAGTTGCTGAACCAGAGTTAAGATGTAAATTATTTGAGACTTACAACTGTGAAAGAAAAAAGGCAAAAACAGGGTGGGGTAGCAGGAAATAGGATTGTGATTTAGACCTGACCAAGTCTCCTGGCCTACTGGGAATCTGAAGCCAAGAACATTTGTCTTAGAGGACTCCAATATTGTATATTAAGTGACTGGCCCTGTTACCGTGGCCTATTCAGTCACTGACCAGTGCCCCCTGGGAGAAGAGCATGACTTTAGCACAAAAGCTGAGGCAGACAGCCCGTGATGACTGCTAACTACACTCTTCGGGGCTGAGTAAAGAGTGTCCTCTTGAAAGAGGGTGACGAGGGCCTTAGTGGCATACGTGCATGTCTCCAATAGGATGTCTTGGTGGCCCTGTGGTCTTTGGAACTCATTTTCATCCAGGATTCAAGATATTCTAGTTCAAATAATTCTGTTAATTGTAGTAATCATAAAATGGTTTAGTAGTGGGAAAGCACAATTATTGATAGTTAATATGACCTAGCAATTTTTAAATAATTGGAAAAATTTTGGTGCAACTAGATTCTTTATAACTACACTAAACTTCTATTTCCTATTCAATTTTTTTCCTCTGATATAAATTGTCGAATATGCTCCCTTTTGGAACTTAAATGAATCCCGACAAGTTATTCTTTGAGTAGATATTCCTGAACATTTTGCCTCGTTAGCTTGCCTTCCCTTTAATAAAGAACTTAATGATAATTTATATTTAATATATAACTTCTTTAATTGAATGTCAAGTTTTGTAACATTCAGTTTTTATATAGTTAACATTTAAAGCAATTATAACCTCTCCTAGAAAAATATTAAAGGAAATAAGCATTTTAATTTTTGGATTTCTTTAATTAAAAATTATGATTTTTGAAACTCTGAATTAATGATATCCTGTGACCAGAAAAGAGCTGCAAAGGCAATAGGGGACAATTCTGGATTTGGACAGAGGTTAGAAAGAATGGAAATACAAATTATAACATTCTAATTTTCTGTTTGCACATGGTTATTTTCTAAGACAATAAAAATGACTTCACAGTTAAGGGCAGAGTGTAATGCCAACTTGAGACATAAAAACAGGTGAGAGTTTTAAAATGGTAATAGAGAATATTAAAGGAACTGAGTAGAAAATTATGGGGTGTGTGTATTTAATGAAACCTTTGAGCCTTCATTTTAAAACTTATTAGAGAGTGTTTATTGCAGCTTTGGATTAGGTCATTGCAACTAATATATTTTTCTGTTTTCAGTCGCCATCATGTCAAAACAATTACTTTCTGACTTTTAAATTGCTTTTTAAAATGATTGGGAATAAAATTCTTTTTCATGTAAAAAGGTTGGTACGTATATCCTTAGTTCATAGCCAAGGGAAATAAAAAACAGATTAAGGGACTATACCAAAGAATTTATAGGAGATTGAGGATTAATAATCATAGTTCCCAAGTTTCTATTTTCTAAATAACCGCACTGCCCTTTTAAAGCTTTAATATTGTCATTAGATATTTCTAATTCTTTTTCAACAACTTCTGTTGCAGATATATTTTTTAAATACTCAATATAAATTTAATATAAATGCCCAATATAAATATTAACTTACTAGCATCGCTCGCTAAAGAAATAACTTATTTCATTCCTGTTTTTGAAAAAGGTTTTATTTAACCTATTTAGAATTTGTGTAAAAATGCCAAATAAAGATATATAAATTCTAATTGTAACTCTTAACCCCAGGCTTGACAGAATCCTTGTTATGTCATTGAAAATGTATTTTAATAGTTTATTCTAACTTCTAAGTATTGATCTTTAAATGTATACAACATGATCCACTTTTCCCCCACTTAAAGTGATCTAAAGTACATAGTTCTCTTCTAGACCTGGGAGAAAGGGGAAATGCTCTGAGAGATTTGGGAGCATTCCCATAGCTTTCATTGTATGCTGTTTTCTATTTACTAAGGAAGATTACCCTGTGCTTAGCATCCTGACAACCCTTCGTCCTTTATGCTGCATTTCTCAAAGCAATTATTGCTTTCTGAAGTTTTTATAGGAACACATAATCTCCTAAGATTAAAAAAAGACATCACTGCATTCCTTTTTACAACAATAATATATGCTGTGGTGATTTTTATTTTCTAGAGAATTGTTACATTTTTCCAGAATTTAAGGACAAGAGTTAGGTCATTTTTTTCCAAGCTGATTTATGTTTATTTCCTTCTTTTATTCAAAGAACATAGCATCTGGGGCAAGGTAGCAGAGGCTTTTTTAGTTTTTTGTTTGTTTTTTTGTTTTTTTATTTTCTTGCAGGGGTCTATCGGATATTTCATTTTATTGTTAAATGGTAGACTAAAGAAATGAATATTTTCTTTGAAAACTTTTGTCTAAAATTGTATGTAGGTGGTAAGAGTATTTCTGATTCTCAGTTTATTGTTGAAATTTGATAAGTTACACAACTCATAGTTTTTCACTGTTGCTGTGTCAGTACTGCATGGATTTTTGTGTAATTTTTGTGTAACAATTCTATCTGGGACTGTGAATTTCCTAGGAAAAAGGAATATAATATGTAAGAGGGTGGGACAATGGGGTATAATCTGTTTGTTTATATAGTGTAAAACATTTTCAAATAATTTTTAAAAAGTCTCTTTCCCTCAGTATTAACAAGAGTATCTGAAACAATGTCCCTGATTCTGTTGCAAGATTCTTATTGTTATATTGACAGCATTAAGAATCTATTTTGTTGTTCAATAAAACACAAAGGCAGTTTTTGCACAAACTGTCACTGCCTAATAAAAATACAAATATGATTCAACTTTGTGGAGCAATAATTGGTAAACTTTTGTTATAATCTCAGATACATGAGAGAAAAGAAAACCAAAGGTTTTAAAAGAACCTGCAATAAACAATACAACAAAGCTCACTGTATTAATATGGGTCTGTGCTTGTGCTACTGGTCTTCTCAGAGTTAGCAGGCTTTTTTGCTTTTGGTTATATTCCCTGATCTACAGTTACCTCTATAGCATTTGTCAAACAAAGAGACAAATCGGAGGATCTCTTTGTTTTGCTTTGTGACATAATTTTGCTCTCTGAATATCCCAATTTTGATTGGAAGGGATTTTGATAGGTTAAGTTCTTTTTATGTCACATAAGATAAAGTCATCAAATTAATGGAAAAATCCATTTTGCCAATATGGCTCAGAGTATGAAAGAAAATCAGTGTTTTTAAAGAATATGTAAGAGTTAAAGAATTCTGAGAATTCTGCTAGGGATGTAGCACTAGGTGTCTCATGTATGGTTGGATTGCCATAATGCAATAGGTAAGGCATTCTGTGACAAAGTATAACCTCTTCACCATTGGTGGTATTGTACTCTAACAGGATTCTTAAGGATAGACGTAGTTTATATGGAGATTTTATTTTATTTCAGGTATCTTTCTGCTGGCATTAATGTGTCTTGTTAAATATGCCAGTTGGCATGGTGGTAGGTGTATGCTTTGAATGGTATAGTGTTCCCATAGTTTTCATAGTAACTCGTCATCATGGGTCCCCAGCTCCTCCATGCAGAAATCCATTGCCCACAGCAAAATGATGTCCTCCTGGGAATGTTTCTAAATACCAGTCATGTGTCTCACTATGATTCTAAATGTATCATTAACATGTCTTTTGCCCTGCCAACTGATAACATGTATTTAGTGAGCAATGTAAACATTTGCTAGGATTCGCATCAAGTGAGCACATATAATCTCTCATTTGTCTATATTTAGCTTATCTGGTCATACTTCACCAGTGTGGCAAGTGAAAATTTCCTCTTCATGTGTAATTCTTTCAAACTAAATGGCAACATAAATTGTTGCTTATCCATTTCTTTCTATCATTGATCTAGGTATCTTTTAAAATAAATCCTTACTAGTATGTGTGAGGCAATATTGTCATTTGATGTAACCATGTTTAGTCTGCTGCTAAAGCCAAATATCTGCCTTTCTGTTGCATAAGATAGTAAATGGGAGAGCTGATAGGGCTAACTTGAGATGTTTTACTTGTCCATGAATAAGTGGAAGGTGTAATGATAGAACTGGGTGCTGAGTGTGCAGAATGAAATGGAGGTGTTTATACTATTATATAGGGTTTTTCCTAATAAACACAAAATAATGCTCAATGTAAGCACCCCACAACATTTAGGGATACCAAATGAGTCTCCAGATTTTGATGAGCAAGAGTGGAAAGCTGGCCTAATATCCGTATATGTGGTCACAGGGTTTGCCATGGGCCTTGGTTGCAGGTGTCTGAAATTGCCCATTCAGTACATTCTGCAGCTGCTCCTGTGCAATAGTGTAATAAAACATTTGCTAGAGCAGGAGTCAGATCTGGGTGATTTTTAGGGAGGCCCTGCAATGTGTATCGTGTACCTCCTAATTCAGAAAGACAAAGGAAGGGCAGGTATATGTGTCAGTCCCTGGTTGTCTTGGTAAATATGCTGGGTTATAGTGCCAACACTTCACAAAGTGGTGCCTGCCAATCCTTTTCCTCCAGTTCAGGGTTTACTAATGGTTGACGTTCTGGGTCTTCTGTAATTCTTTCTGTAATGTAAGTGGAGGCTTCTGCTTGTCTTCAGTGTCTCTCAGGACTCCTATCTCTCCATGATTTAAAAATTCCCTGGTATACAGATGGTGCTGATAGTGAAAGAGGTGGGTTGTGATACAAGTGAGTTGTCAGTTGCAAGTTGGTGTCCAGGTTGATGTTCCATAGGTGAAGTTGAGGGTATTAAGAGATTGTGGAGTTGTTTCTGGACCAGAAGGTAGCATTCCAGTTTGGAGTGCTGACACACTGCTGAGAATGGAACTGTCTTTGGAGCTTCCATAGCTGCAATGATTATGGTCTCCAACAATGAGAAATCAGCAAAACAGTGCTGTCGACAGACAACAGGCTGGCTTGACTCACTGAATATTAGCAGGATGTAAGATGCATAGCAGGTTCATGTTTGCAAAAGATAAGGCTGATGACTTTATTTACTTCTTCTTTTAATAAAGCAAGCCCCAGGATACAGGTATTGTACCCATTGAACAGGCAAGTAAAGGAAGTGGTGGAGAGGTTGAGTAACATATCTAGGTTCTCAAATAAAGCTGATGATTTCATAAATCTCAGAGCTTCCTTTGTTGTCCTTGACATTCAAGGAGATATATGCCAAGAATGATTATCACTCTTTATATTTCTCTCATCAGGAGTACCATGCAAATTGCTGTGCAGAACACCAGGCTCCCTATTACAATGTCTTGTGTGAATATCTCTGAGTGTTCTACAGTCATAGAGTCCAGATTCTATTGAGCTATACATTCAGATGTTGGGCACAATATTCTTCATGCCTATAAGTTTTATAGCAGCATTAAATTATTTTCTCTGGTATAACACATCTTTACTTCACTACTCAATAAGCTTTATTGGTAACTGGTAATTTCACTGATAGACATGTCATCTTGTTGCTTGAATTAGCACTTTCCCCTTTGATTTAGTATTTGGGATGCTATTTGGTGATACAATTTTCTGTGGGTAGTTGCAGTATTGCTATTGGTGCTTTACCCTTACTTGCATATCTATGGTTTAGGGACCTTGTCTCCACATTGCTTTAGGCTCAGCCTTTAGGCCTAGATTGTTAGTAAGCAGTCTAAGCTTTGGTTTCTTTTATGTCTTTCAGGTGATTCCCAAGGTAGTAGGATTTTATGGGAGATGAAGTTTCCTCATTATGCCTTTTTTCCTTAGTCCAATCTTGTACTGTCTTTCTCTTGAAACTACTGCCCTGATCTGATTCTGTGATTACTGACAGGCCATAATATTCATTCCACATTTCCTGTCTGCTTTTTGTCTTTTTCTAGTGCTTTGATTTTTCTTGTCTTTGGTAATTTTCTTACAAGGAAAGGATAATCCTGTTTCTAACTGTGTCTGTGATGGTGGAGAGCCATATTTTGTTTTTCTGACACTGTTAATGACCCTGTGTTGGCCTTAATTTTGTGTGGTATGTTGGTTAAAGATTTCCAAGCTTTAAATTTTTCATAAGTCCCATGTTTTAAAATGTACTATAGGTACTTGGTTCATATATGTTTGTTAGGTTTAAGTGCCATATGTGCTAGTGTCGTGTTTGGCAATGTACCCATGTAATTATTTGGCCTGTCTGTGCTTTCCTGTTTTTTCCCCATTGTTCTTTAGCTTATGCATATTTTGAAATAGGTCATCTTTTTTATCAATTAATTTTTTTTTGGAGATTTACAAATTCTAACTAATTTTTTTAGTGAGTTTGTCTACACATACTTAGCTCAACAGAGACATGTGTGATAATGTGGAGACATCAGCCTGTACTGTTTTCTTCCATATGTCCTTATTTTTAATTTTCCAGTCATTTCCCCACTGTGTTCCTGACCAAATAGCTGTTCTATTAACTACTGCCCATGAGCCTGAAAACAGCTTTACCTCATTCTCGTTTTCCTTAACAAATTGCTCATTGCCAGTTTTATGGCCTTTAGTTCAGCATTTTGTGCTGATTCTTCCAAGCCTGATCTGTCAGGGTTAGGCCATCAGTAGTCCTCAAGGCTGCATCCGGCAGCATCTTCCGGTGCTGTCAAGGAAGCGGAGCTGTCTGTGAAGCATGTATTGTTTAGTGTCTTGGACTAAGGCGTCTCTCCTGGCTAGCTGACTGATCTTGTGAGGGTTCACCCCTCAAACTCCAGCAAACCCAATATTGGCATGGCTTAGGTCCCTCCGCAGAAGGTCGATCATCTGCCCACATGTGCTGCTTAGAAATACCCCATTTCCATTTTAGGAATTTATGGTCGGGGTAATTCTCCCGACTTCTGTAATCCAGAATAGGCTATTAGAGTATAAATATAATTGGTTTAATTTCTGTTAGAGGCTCTGTATTTTGGGCCTCACAGTGTCCAGGTGAGCCGTTCAGTTGGTTAATATATATTCTTGGACCTTGGGAATTTCTTGGATAAAATTTGGGGTCCTGTGATGTCTTAGTCCATAATCACCATGTTGCAACCCTTGTGCTTATATTTAGAGTGCTTGTTAGCTGGGGCTAATATAAGTTCTGTTAGCATTTTCAAATATGTAAAGGCTGCCTCTTGGGTATTTATCTAAAGTCTCTATTCTGCTTATTTCATAGATGGGTTTTAATCACAGATCTTTGTAAATCTCAGAGCTCCCATTGTTACTGTTCTTGCCATTCAAGGAGGTGTATAGTTACTGCTCTTTATATTTTGCTCAGCAAGTGTGCCATGCAAAATGCTACTCAGAATGCCAAAGTTTTGATGTTATCCCTATATAGAGTATATGCTATTTCCAATATCCAAGCAGTCCCATCTGTTTCTGAACTACATCTATTGTGATGGGAGTCTGTGTGCAATCTGCCTTGTTTATGAGTAGATCTGATATTTGCTAACCTTTAGGAGAAATTTAATCGTAGTTTGGAGTTCTTGGACCTTACTTGAGTTGACCAAACATCCTCTGAGTGTATGAAATTCAGTCAACTCTACCTTGACCCTAGTCTGTCCTTCTCGATTATCACTAAAAATAACAATGTCATCAATATGGGAAATAATGATTTGGTTTATGAATGAGTTGTTTTCTGAAAGCTCAGAATGTCTTGTGTTCCAAAGTTGTAGGGCTAGTCCTGGACTGTTATGCTATCCTTATGGAAGCCTCATACACAAATACCATCTACATGTGAGTGCAGTCTTGGGATGGCTTTCCCTAACAATTGGTATAGCAAAGAAGATGCAGTCTATTCCCATATTATAAGTTCAGGATCCAGTGGTGATACTGTCTGAAGTATCTGGGAGTGCTCCTCAATTCTGGGAAATTATTTAAATGCCTATCACCTTTTTTTTTTTTTTAATAGAGGCATGTTTATTTATTTATTTTATTTGTTTGTTTGTTTTGTTTATACATGCACTGGGTACAGTCAGAAGCGTGGGAGGGTGAGAGAATTCACCAGAGCCAGAGCGGGGAGCAGAGCAGGCAGAAGGACCGAAGTACACTGCTGAGGGAAGCAGCGGGTGGCAGGAGAGGTCTGCGTGCCATGTGGGACCCTCCTCCAGTGGCTGGGGAGCAGCCGGGGATCAAACCGGTGCTGCAGAGGCCACGGGCAGCTTCGCAACCCAGCGCTCAACCGCTGCGCCACTGGGGAGGCCCGCCTATCACCTTCTATAAACACATATGATCAGTCTTTTCATTTTTGTAGTTTTATAACTTCATTTGACAGTGATTCATTCTTGTTCACATTAACTATAGATTTTTTTAAAGTAGTGAAGGATCAGTGTATACAGCTTGTTTGGTGAATCTTTACCACATTACATTTTTTGGACAACCATGTATGTATATGGTATGGGACATTCCTTCTTCCTTTGAACCAGATAGCTTTATGGAGCCTAGTGTCAACATGCACGTCTGGAGTGCCCATTTCCAGCACTGCAAATTTCCGGACTCCTTTTAGTGCTCAAAGAGCACACTTCTTGCAGCCCCCTCCATGGATGTGCTTGTGAGCGTTGCTGGTGTATTCTCTGGTCACTACCTCATTCATGGCAGAAGGCCCTTCTCCTCTGTGGGAGCCTTTCTGTCCACTGAAACTGGAAAGGAAGCTGAGCCAACTTTTTAAAAAGCCGAATTGGGTTATCACATAGTGAAATAGTAAACACAATTTATTCCTTTAAAAGCTCCTGAGCTTCCCCCCTTAATTTGAATAAGTCCTTAGGATCATATTGGGGTGTATTTGTCATTTTAGATGGAACAGGCAGTTTAGTCACAGTCCATTTTACGATAGCTAAGCTATTCCTTAGGATATTTTATGTACTTTTATTATTCATGTTGTCCTATTTACATCCATCCTCAGGATATCTTCTAAATCTGTTCCTGTAAGAAGACATTTATCTTTTACTGGTAATCTATCACCAATTACTAGGAATTTATATACCTACATTCCTGAGGGTTAATTTTCCTCCTAATCCTTTAATCTTATCCTGCTTTTAAATTTTTCTCTTACTGAGTTGTCCTGGATCATCATTACTTGGAACTGTGTGTCCAGTAGTGTAGTAGTATATGAAGTATTTTTATTATGAAATATTTATTTACAAATTCTATTAAAATCACCACTCTGACTTGGGCCAGCAGACTGCAGACATCCTATATGGGGTTCATGGGAGTTTCTCCCCCATTTGTCAATGATTTGTTTATTAATAGGATTAGGTTTTGTGAATGGATTATTTGTCATAAATGGATTAGTGGGTCTTTTTTATTTTAAGGTCTATTTCCTCTACAAAACTGATTACTTCCATTATTCTGCCACTGAAAATAGCTTTTTATTTTTTTATAACTTGGATTAAAGGATGGTGGTTTAAATGGGTTAGATGGTCAAAAGGTCTTACAGAGTTAGATCTATTTAATTAGATCTATTTGATTCATTCTATTTGGTTTAGTCCCATTTGTTTATATATATAATATTTGTGTTAAAGCTACAGCTGTATCTTGACAGTTCTTTAACTATTTTGGTCAAATCAGTCATTTCTCTTGTGTTTCTGGAACCCAGCAAATATTGTAAACCGTGCTCATCTGTCCTGTGAAGGTGCAGCTTTTACAATGACCTTTTAAAATTTGTTCTGTTGATTTCTTCATGTTGTGCCAAAGGTGTCTGTCCCATATAATGAATCACAGGCAATAGTCTTAATTTCATTATTACGTTAGTAGCTTCCCTGCTGTTTTTCATTGAGATGTTTTAAGGAATAATATATTAGACATGGGCCATTTTAATCTCCAGGCTGCTACTACTGTCAAACAAAGATCTTTGCATATTAGCATCATTTTCTCCAAAGGCTCTAAGGTGTTGATTAAATTTATCATTAGCCGTAATGGGTCTGAGTTGTACAATTTCTGTGCCTGTAAGGATCAGGTTTTGCCTTCTTTTGGACCACTGGGTTTCTGTATCCAAATCACTACATTGGAATTCCAGTCTAATTTTTTTTTTTTTTAAGATTTATTTATACAAGCACTGGGTACAGTGAGAAGTGCTGGAGGGTGAGAGAATTCACCAGAGCCAGAGAGGGGAGCAGAGCAGGCAGAAGGACCAAAGTACACTGCTGAGGGGAGCAGCGGGCGGCAGGAGAGGTCTGCGCGCGGAGAGGTCTGCGCGCCATGTGGGACCCTCCTCTGGTGGCTGGGGATCGAACTGGTGCTGCAGAGGCTGCGGGCAGCTTCGCAACCCAGTGCTCAACCATTGCGCCACCGGGGAGGCCTGGAATTCCAGTCTAATTTTTGTCAATTTTTCATCTAGTGTAGGCTTTCTTTTCAGTAACTTTGGTTCCATATTATCACTTGTTATACTTTTGTCTATTCTTGTGTAATTATCTTTTAATAGGTTACCATTATCAGTCAAAGTGTTACAGTAATCATCATCCCCAGGGTATTCACTGGTTCCCTTAGGAGCAAATGGATCTGGGTTTCCTTCTACTCTTGAGATAATACTTTTTAGGTTATAACCTATCCTTTGGTATGCATTTGTTTCATTAATTGCTCCTAATAAGAGCATTGGAATTTTTTCCTTATTAGCTCTTTTAACATAGTATATGACTTATCGGGTTGGGTGATCAGGCCAACCTCTGGGAGTTTCCCTTAATTTTGTTTTGTGCAAACTAAGTGTTCAATAGGTCACCAGGGGTTCTCAGAAATTAACATATAATCTACCACTAAGCCAATGCCTGAGTAATAATGATAGGGTTCATGAGGGAGGCATATTCTTTATTGTGTACTTTATTTGAAGAATCACATAGTGGGAAATGGTGGAGCCAGAGGGAGCTTAGGCAGTCTCACTTTAGAGTTAACACAATGTTTTAGATTCTGATACTTTTCTGGATGGAGATTTTATATTACTTCTAATTCTTTATAATATTGTCATGGTTATATTCTTATCTTCATAATCTGAAGTTGATTTCACTGTAGGTGTTTGAATTTCTTAAGTGATTACTTAAAAAATCAAGCATTTTATGTTTTTTAATAAAATGGAACTTTATTCTAAAACATATCCAAAATTGCAAGACATAAATATCATTGAAACAGGTGAATGTATATGTATAGAGAATGGCAAAACATAAAGAATATAATTTTAGCTTTTAAGAAGATTTTTCTGTTTCAAAATCATTTAAATGATATACATTAACTTTAGCATAATTCCAAAAACCTAGTCAAAATAAAATATAAAATTATACAAAACTGAATTCTAGTAAAACATTTATACATTTGATGAATCTGCAAATCTAGAGTGCATCAAATTATAGTCTAATGCAGAACAAATTGTACAATCAAGTAAAGAAAAATGTCCATAACAAATCACAGGCTAACTTGAAAAAGATTTTAGAAAATGTCTGTAAAAGAATTTATTCCAAAATCTCTATTTATGACCTGGCATCTCCTCTTCCTTTTCCCTATTTCCAAAATAATTAGATTCTGTCAAATTTGATGTTAACCACTTTGTGGCTTAGTAGACTTTGGGCATTTTAAGTCCTTTTAGTTAAATTTGCCTTCTTGTGACATCTTTCATCAATGTAGTCTAAATTCATATTGTAAACATTTCAGTACTGAACTTTCATTTCTATAGCAGTATATTATTATGGGGGCTTTCTTCCCTCAAGTGGACAGGGTTCTTTTCAACGAATGATAATAGCAAACAGTCTCCACAGGAACAAGGTGACTGCATAAAAAAATATACTTATTACTTCAATTCTTGAAACATTATTAATAACTCAGTTTCAGAGTTTAGACAAAAAAGTTGAGAATGTGGTCAGGAGAACAAAGGTTGATCCTATATAGATGTAGGCCTATTTTTGATACTTAAGTATGAATGGGCTTTACTGCATTTGGCTGATTATCTCTTAGTAGTGTTTTTATTTAAAAATTTTTTAGAATAATTAGAAAAATATTTGTTAACATCATTGTTTCCATAATAGAAGTATAGGTTCCCCCGCTTCAGGCATTGTTGCCATAATGCAACCACCATCAGAGAACCCATGGTCTACCACCATAGACCCGTGTGCCCCCTTCCTTCTGTGTTCTTGTCCCTTCTTCTTCACACTCCCTCTCAGGTTTCCTGCACCCCACAGTCAGTTTTCAAAGCTTAGTTCCTTTTTTCTTTAGAAACTTAGAGCTATCTGAAAAGATTGGTATTAGACAATTTTCTTGGCGTTCCCTATGCAAATTGACTGTTAACTGGAAATGAACTCAAAAGAGAGGTAAATTTTCAGAAAAATCAGGCCCTGAACTTGTATTAGCAGAAAAAAATATTTTCAGATTGTTTCTCTACAACAATACAAGTTTCTAGGTATTTTTAAAGATCTTGTCTTGATGTAAGTAGTGTTAGATACAGCATTATTATTGATATCTCTTCTTCATGCTATTGCATTTTGATAATATTATCATTGTTAATTTCTTAAAGTCTGTAGGGCTTAGAGATTTTTCAAATCAATATTATTGTAGAGCTAAACAAACTGAGGCATGAAAGAACACAAATAATTTGTTCAGTTATATAGTGTACCACATTGTCTGCTGATATTGTGACCTGTTACTGTAACACTATACTACAATACTTCTAAAAGAAGGCCTTACTTTTTAAAATTTTTTTAAATCAAAATGTATCTTGAATAAAAATAAAACTTAGGAAGTCAATATCTTGAGTTTTTTGGTTTGTTTTGCGGAAGGTTATGATTAGAATTACATTAGAAATGTATTTCCTATTTGGGGTGAGTTAAATTTTAATGTTCACTTAAATATAAAACCTGAAACCATAACACATCTAGATGAAAACAGAGGAAAAACCTTCTTGACAATTCATCTTGGCAATGAGTTTTCAGATATGAGAGTAAAAGCCATAAGCAATAAAGACAAAGTAAATAAGTGAGATTCTATCAAACTAAAAAGCTTTTGCACAGCAAAAGAAATCACTAAGTGAAAAAGCAACATACCAGGTGGGAGAAACTGTTTTCAAATCCTATAAGGAGTGAATATCCAAAATATATAAGGGATTTCTACAATTTAATAGCAAAAAAAAACCTGTTAACACAATTAAAAAATGGTCAAAAGACTGAAAAAAACATGTCTCCATGTTAATGGCCAACAAGTATATAAACAGGTGCTCAATGTCACTAATTATCAGGAAAATTGAAGTCAAAACTATCATGAAATAGCCTTTCCGTGCAAGATTTCATGGAAACAAGATAGCAAGTGTTGACAAGGATTAGGTGATAAGGGAACTCTTGTACACTATTGGTGAGCATGTGAATTTATATAGCCGTTACTGAGCAGTATTTAGGTTTCTCAAAATATTAAAAATGGAACTGCCATGTGGCCTATTACTTTTCTGGGTATTTAAAGGAACTGAAAGCAGGATTGCAAAGACATAGAAACAACCTGAGTGTCTATCTACAGATGAATTAAGACAGTACAGAACATATATCCAATGGACCTGGAAGACATTATGCGAAGTGAAGTGACGAGATACAGAAAGGCAAAACTGTATAATCGCATGTATAGGTGGAATCTAAAATAATTGTATTCAAAGAAACAGTGGAATTCATAGAAACGGTGAGTAGAGTGGTGGTTGTCAGGCTTGAGGCTCAGGAGAAATGGGGAGGTGATTTTGAAAGGTTAGAAAGTTTCAGTTTTGCTGCTAAGTTCTGGAGCCCTAATGTGCATCATAGTGCTTACAGCTAACAATACTGTTTTCTATACTTGAAGTGGTATCACACATAAAAATAATGAAGGGGGCAGGAGGTCACTTTCTGAGGTAATGGATATGCCTTGGGCCTTGATGATATTGATGGTTTTATCAGTGTGTTCTTATCCCCCCAAATTAGTTATATTTATGTTTAAAATCTTCAACTTTTCCCATAGCAATCATATCCTGGTAAAGTGGTTTAAACAAAACATGTGGACTTTAAAAATGAAAAATATAGCTGTTCTTTGATGTTAGCCATCTACAGGGAAAGTACTAGTGCTGAGATTGCTGGAGGCTCTCAACCACCATGTAGGCTGAGGGAAAGGAAGCTACCTCTGGAAAGGGAGGTGTGAACATGGTAGAACAATCAGCCATACTTTATCCATGTAGGGGTCAGTGATTAAAGACAAAGGGGCATGCTCTCTGCTTTCCAGTCTCCCCTGTTATTTAGAAACATTGAGTATTTTACTAAAAATACTTGAGTAAAGCTAATATATGAAATAGTAATAGACATTTGTCTCTGTTATAATATGCTGTGTAGCATAAAAAAAGAGCAAACTGAGGATCTTCATATGCCCATCTAGTATGACATGCCTAACACTTATCAGTAGAGACCAATGATCACATTAAATAAAATATAATCAGCTTATTTTTGAACTATCATTTTCCACCTGTCAGTGAACACGGTTTCTTTTCTTAAAAACTGCAGAGTGCCAGATAGGCAAGTTAAAAAAGAAAAAGAAAAGCCTTAAAAGAAACAAGCTCTCACACAATACAAACTGTAGAATTCCTAAAAAATCTTAATTATCTCAAGGGTCTCTATGGGAACTGACAGACTAGTGGGACTTGGTGCACGGGAGGCAGCAGTGGGGAGGTGGTTCATTGGAAGGCACAGCTTACCTTGCTACATTGACAAACACCTGCTGCTGATTCAGTGATAAATGTTGCTCCTATAATAGGGCTCCTGGGACGGATGGGAAGGGATACAAGTAGGAATAGACTGAGAGACATTACTGGCATCAGTATAAACAATGGGTCCTGTGGTAAAAATGAGGAGTATGGTTAGCCCCAAAGCAAAACACCTTGAAAAACTGCTTAATGAAGGAATGCAATTCTTTTATCAAAACGTAATCATTCATGGCAGGAAAGATTCTGGTAACTATGAGATGGTGGTACCACTTGCTACTATAGTTTAAGATCTGTATCGATTTGGTTTTTAGTTAATTATGTTTTCTTGGAGACTTTTTTTTGTCTTAATGGCCCAAAAAGATTGAACTCTGTTCTTACCAGGGTCTAATTTACTCCCTAAGGAATAAAGCAAGTGTTTCCAGTGCCACATTCATCCTTTTATGCTAATAGCTACTTAAGATGGTACATTAACTTTCCAATAATTCTAAATAGTACCTTAACTACACGGACTGACTGTAGGCACTAGAAATAACAAGGTGGGGTGGGGGGATCTAGGGCTGGTAGGGAATTTAATATAATTCTACTCACAAAACCTAAGTGAATTGCTTATAGAGCAAGTTAGATTTCAGTTGATCAAGAGATGCATGATTGGATAAGTAATTTCTTCATCAACCTTTAAGAGTATTTTCTATTATGAAAGGAAAATAGGCTTTTTTTTTTTTGGTCCCCCTTTTGGAAGCGCCCCTCCCCATCTTCCCACTTTAATTTACCCTCTTTGCCTTAAACATGGTTGGAGAAATGAGTGCTCACAATGTAGGCAGAGGTTGTCAAACTTCTAGCAGCAGGAAAGGGAACATAGTGCTTAGGTCAGGTAAGCAGATGAAATGCTTTCAAAGGAAGACAGGGGCCAGCCCTGCCGATCAATCCCTGCTCCTTTGTAGTAAGACTCCTCCTCTGGCCTCATCTAGTCTGGAATATAAAGGTCAAATGAAACTTTACAACTCAATGCCCTGGCTAAATG
This sequence comes from Talpa europaea, assembly GCF_964194135.1. Taxonomy (NCBI): domain Eukaryota; kingdom Metazoa; phylum Chordata; class Mammalia; order Eulipotyphla; family Talpidae; genus Talpa; species Talpa europaea. Next base: position 44,438,461 of record NC_140071.1, on the reverse strand, counting down.
TCTCAGGGGAGTAAAGATTTCCTATTAGGAAATTTATTTTATAATTCCGAGGTTGCATTCCAGAAAGATGTTTTCTGGCTGAAATAGTTCCACATACAAACATCCTTAGAACCAGTTCTTTTATTAAATTCCTGGGTGATGTCTTAAGTGAAAAGTCTGAAAACATTTTCAGTATATTAACATGATTACATGAAAATAAGAGTTGATAGTCAAAAAACTTACATAAGGAATGTCTTGAACTTAAGCACACTCTGAATATTTAAGTTGATACTTGACCTTTAAACAAGTGGTAAAATACACATTCTATCCATTGAAATTAGAAAAATTTACGCTAAAGAATTTGAAGAAACCCTTGTCACAAAGATGACACTGAATGCAAAGGAAGCCTTTACCCCTCCCAAAACAAAAGCCAAGCCAAAGCTTTTGAAGTCCATGAAAGAGGTGCTGAAGGCATCCATGGCCACAAAAAAAGATCTGCATGTCACTCACACTCCAAGCATCCAAACACATCTGGGCATCTCATATATCCTCAGAAGAGCACCCCCTATAAAAAGCTTGACTACAGTGAGTCACCACATGTAGTAGAAGACAATAGTTAGTTGGTTCATTGTGGATGTCAAGGCCAACAAGGACTAGACCAAACAGGCTATGAAGATGGCTCTATGACATGATGTGGCCAAGGTCACGGTCTGGTCAGACTTGCTGGACAAAAGGCCTATATTCCACTAGGCCTGACTATGATGCTTTGGATGTTGCCAACAAAATAGGATCATTTAAACTGAGTCTAGCTGGCTAATTCTAAATATAAATTTTCTCACCATAAAAAGTTTGGTAATCATTGTTTGCATACACACACACACACACACATGCAATTCCAAGGTCAAAATTACTTGGACATTTTGTCCCTAGTTTTCCAATTCTATATTTTGTTTATAGGTTTTTGTTATGTTGGCATTTGTATAATATATCTATATATAAATTTACATATATAATATATAATCTACATATTGCTGCATGAAATCATGTAGCTTATTTCTTGCAAACATAATCACAAATATAAAGCTTACAATATTCATTTTAATAGAAAGAAATCCACCACAAATGTTAGGAATGAACTGTTCGGCTTTAATTTCTAAAGTTTATATATCAGTTTAGAATTAATCATCTTGGTTAAAAACTAATTTTCTACTTATTAGGAATAAGAACATATATTTAAGCAACTCAAATGGAAAAATATTTGATTTAATCATTTGCTCAAATTCTTCAGTTGGATAAGCTTATACATGGCCAATGCTGCCTTTTAGTGTACAAGTAGGATGAGCAGAATGTTGGTTTTTGAGGTCCAGTGCAAGAGCTCAAATCATGGTAAACTTGGTGAAAAACAATACTGCCAATTAAGCCAGAAATACACTTTATTTTGAATATTCAAGTTTTTCTGGAATACACAGTTTATCTGTGTTGCATGTTTTCTGAAGTGCCTACTATTAGCAAAACAGAATATGTCTTATTACTTGAAGGAAAGTATTATTAGTTACTATTTTCTGCAAATAGTTTAGTCTCTTACACAGAAACATTATGCAGATCTTTCTAGACCTTGAAAATACAGTAAGTGTAATTTGGGAAGTAAAGAAACTAGACAGATTTCTAGTCACCTTAGACCATTCCTCTCTGAGACTATTTGCAAAACTCATTTTAGAAAAATGCACAGCCTAATTTCTATAGGGATTTGGACCCTGAATACTTTATATTCTAAGTTGAGCTTCACTGGACTGTGTAATTTTGCAACCAGAAATCTTTTAGCAAGATTACTATTTTTGAGAAGAGCCTGAGATTTTTGTGTCTTCTAATTCATGTGGTATTTTTGCTAAATGCACTGAATTTTAAACTCTGATGACTCAAAAATGAAAATTTGGTTATGGTCTGATTTTTGTGGAGATAGTTATCTGAGAATATTGGCAGTTTACTTTCTACTCCAACTTTGGTGCAAATTACATGGGCTTCTGTGTTGGTTTTGATTTATTTAGTTCAATGAATTTCTTAGAAACCATTATACTGAACATCCCAATCTTGAATTTGGATAGTAGTTTAACAACTTTCATGGTGAAAAAAGATCTGTAATTGCTAGTGCTTCTGTTTTCAATTAATACTTCCCTATCTGGCTTATGTTTTTAAAAGCAATTCTCAGGGATATATGCACTCCTATGTCCATTGCAGCACTATTTATAACAAGCAAGCTATAGAAACAACTTTAATGCCCAATGAAAGATGAGATAAATGCTATGTCTCACACACACACACACACACACACACACACAGGAATACTACTCAGCTATAAAAAAGATGAAATGCTGCCATTTGTTACAACATGGATGGTCCGACAGGGTATTATGCTTAGTGAAAAACAGAAAAAGACAAACACCGTATGATTTCATTCATATGTAGTACATAGAGAAACAAAGCCAAGGAACAGGCAAAACCAAAACAAATCTTTCAAATTCTCTGACCGCAGAACTGTGGCTACCAGAAGGGGAGGAGAGGCGAGGGGTAGATGCAAAGGGGAGAGGAGGCCCAGTGGACTATGGTGGACAATTATTGGGTCTTTGGTAGTGGGGATGGTGTCATAACATACATTTGTGGAGGTGTGAATCTATACCCCTAAAACATACAGTGTTGTAAACCAGTATTATCTTAAGTATAATTAAAATATATGTCCTATTCTGAAATTTGGAAAAAAAATGTGTAGCTAAGAACTTAACGATGAAAAAATACACACAAATTTTCCCAGTTTCATACTGCTTGTTGTAATAGCATGCTCATTTCTCAAAGTTAAAATTAATGTCACTTTCAATGATTAATACATGTGTTCTGTTAAAACAATTGTTACCATTAAGTATGCATAACATCCCTCAGTCAGAAGTGATTAATGACTAGATGACAAAACGGTGAGCAGCATAAAAGATACCGAGAATACATTTGACATAGAGATTACGTTTGATTTTTCAAATTTTAAACCATTTTTTCTCTGAAACAGTATTTACAAAAATATTGATGACTTTTCACCTATACTAGTTTGCATATAAGCAATAATTGGAAGTATATTATGAACACGTTCCATGTGCCAGAACTAGACATCAAGAGTTTTTTTTTCTTACTACCATCAAGAATTATGTGCTTCAAGATGCAAAGACATAATTTTGTAAGGGAAATCTGGGATTATTGTACCCTGAGAAATGCATCTGTAGCCAAGCAGAGCCTAACATAATCTCAAGGGAAACTTTGCAAACTGAATGACACAGCAAAACATTTATTGTACAATATCTATTTGCTCTAGGTGTTTCCAAAAAATGACACCATCTTGCACCAGAAAATCTATAGAGGAAATAAAACTTCTTGAAGTAACCTTTTTGCTTCTTTTGATGTAAATATTTTAAGTTTAAAAACTCATTGACTCTGTAGGAACTTGGGGAAGTCTTCCCTATTCTCATATAAATATGTTGCTTTTTTTCTTTGAATTTTTGTTACTTTCATTATGAAAATAACAAATATATTGTTATGGGAATAAACACTTGATTTCTCAGATTGTTTGGGTGTGGGTACAAAGACACCCTAACCCCCTTGTCTTCATTTTGGACTCTTCTCACTGTTTATCTCATTGACCAAGAGGGGCTGAGGGGCGCTGAAACTACTTCTGCTGGCGTTTGTTTATCCATGCTACTCTTGCCTGTGTCTCTGTAATGCTATTACCACTATTGAAAATTTGTTGCAGAATTAAAAATAGTTTACATCACTTCCAGGAAGGTTCTTAGTCATGTGACTTGGTTATATGACCCCTCTTTTAAATTTGGGGACCCTTCTTCATTTGTCTTGCTATTTATTCCCTGTCTCCCAGAAATCCTGACAGCTTGTAAAACTGGTTAAGTTACTCAAGGTAACTTTTGGTTTAACTAGTTATCTGACTGCAGGATTTATATAGTATTCTGCTTCCTAAATACTATGACAAATGTGCTATATCATTGAACTAGAGGATCATATTTGGATTGAAACAATAGTACTACAAATCTTTACCACTTAAACACCAATTCCATCTATTTAAGAGTATTTGAGAATTTATGGAAAAATTATTGCCATTTGATATCTGAGGATGAATTCTTAATTATAGACCACCTTCTCCTATGTTCTTATTTATAAAGTAGTGTGTAGAAACCTATTTCAAAATCTTTATTTGGGTAAATGTTCATGGTGAATTGAAGCATTCATTTGTACAATTCATCAGAAAGATGGATGTAATTGAGGAGCATGGTTTTGCTTGAATTATTTGCATAATTGCTTCAGATTTCCATAAAATACCAGTTTAATCCATTAGCAGATATGTACTTGCTAATATATTTTTGCATTCAGACTTTACTGGACAATAAGAGCCAGTCACTTACCATAGCCTTTACTTACACCATATATATTTTTTCATTTTAGAAACTCTTAGTTTTTATATAAGGCATGTCTAATTCAATTATATACACAGATGTCCACATTAGTTATTTTTTGATTTATCATTCAAAAAACATTTATGCTATCTTTATATGAACAAATTCTTTCATGCTTTCACTAAGTATAGAGTGTAGAATTGAAAGGGTAGAAACTATATATGAAAAGCTGTATTTTAAAAATTAAATGTTGAGAACATGTGCCAAATTATGGGGCTTTTATGTATATCTTTATGGCAACTTTTCCCATTACATGAATAGCTCAACTCTTTGTATAAAAAGGGATAAACCCATTTGAGTTTAGATGCAACCACGCACATGTGTCTACACACACATCACATGCTGAATTTATAAAATGTGTCAGATAGCTGGTGTTCATGATTGAATTAATAGACTACTGAGAGCATCCCAAATGCCAGTGGTATTTGTACATAAATGTGCATTTATAAAAATCTTACAAATGTATTTTTTTCCAGGAAGACATATAAGAAACACTTTCACACATCTTGAATTCTTAAAATCACAATTAAATTAATTCAATAGCTGATGGTTAAGAGTAAATATTTCTATTTATAAAGACTTCCATTTTTCATCTTTGAAACAACAGAATGTCTTATTAATTCTAACATACACTGTATTAAGTTACTGTCTTAATGAAAAGTAAAACATTTTGAAATATGGTTGGACAGGAAGTCATACACACATTTTTATCAGTAGTTTATATTAAAATTTCTACGGTGTTGCCAAATTTAAAGGATCTTTGTTTTAAAGTTATGTTAACTGGACAGATTATTTGGATTGTGGTTTCCTAATAAGTACATGGCTAATTACATATTACTGAACAAATTTTACCAGGACTTGATGGAAATTTCATTGACAACATGTTGTATTGTGTTCCAAGAACAGAGAGAAGAATCCAGATTTCACTCTCCTGGTGATGTACTAATGTCATTTGGTGCAAAAGAGAAAGCAGGATAAAACTTTAATGTTAACTGGGGATAAATCCTTTTTATCATTTTTTTTCCCTAGGAATAATACCTTTGTCAAATTAATTGCAAACCTCATTTTAAAAATGAAATGCTAAGTATTTTTAGGAACGTACATTTTAGTGACTAGGATAATCAAAATGAGTGCAAATTTATTCTAAGGATGGTAAATCTACAAAAGGGAAAGAAAAAAGCTGTAATTTTATATAAGAAAACACTTAGTTCCACTAAAAATGTCTACTTTATGTAGACAGTGCTTTATTTTATTTTTAAGAATGTAGACAGCAGAAATCTCTACAGTAAACTACTTCTATTCAGAAAGACTGAGACTAACAGGGAACTTAGCAGAGGAAATTCTCCTCGGGAGACTTGTTCAGCTAAGAATTCCTCTTTAGAATATAGTTTAGAAAATTAAAGGGGTCTCAAGTTTTTGATTTGCAGGTTCTGTTTTTCAATTCAAATTATAGTTCATGGGTACATTTGATAATTTTTGGTGAAATAAGATCATTTCAATTTATTGTAAACAAATGTGTACGTTAAAAAATTTATTGCATAACTGCTGGCAACATTAGTGATGTCACCAAGTATTAAGTGATCATCTGTACTCTTACCTTTAGATGCAGTACCTTCACAGTCAGGTCTGGCGTGCACAAGCTAGCGTGGGTATATAAAGATGGACGGGATATACGCAAGTGTTACACTGTCTCCATCCAAAATACTTTTATCAGTTATAATTTTGCCATTGAAATAAAAAGCAATGAAAGGAAAGAATTATGCATTCGCACAACTGGTAACTATGAAATGTAAATCAGTCAGGAGTGTTTTGTGAACATAGTTCATATGGCCACCCCTAAGACAGACGTACGTGCACACACACAGCTTAATATGCAGAATCAAATGTAGTAACAGTTTCATCACTTTCACTTCAATATTTTTCAAGGTATAGTTCAGAGACCCAGAGAGCCTCTTACATGCTGAAGACTGGATACCATGATTTTAAGCAAACACAGATACCTGCTCCTCCTGGCAAACAAGAAACTTAATTCCACCAGGAGGGGTTTACAAAAAAGAAGGCCAATCTACTTTTTGAAAAATGTGGGAATTCTCTCCAAATGCCCCTCCCCTCAGCAGTTTGGAGTCTTCTCCCTCCCACACTATACATGTACCCAGGTTACTTGCACCAATCAATCTTTTAGGGAAAGAGAGTTATAGTACATAAAGCATAAAAGTGAAGGGAAAACTAGTGTCAAAACACTATAATGTATTCTGAAGTCAAGTAGCTGTGATTTGTGGCACTGCTTCTAATGAACAGTCATAATCAAGACATGGAAATTTCATTGATTCCCTCTAGGAAGACTATTAGTACTATATACTGTATGAAGATGAAAACTGTAAAGGCTGAGGAGGTAAAAACAAAAAAACAAAACAAAACAAAAAAACAAGCCAAACCAAGTTCAGTCAGTATCTTATGTCTACTGGAGAACGTAGGAAATGGGAGGAAGCCTTGGGGAAAACAGTGGAAGAATTCAGTCAAACTTTCATAGTCTTTAGGACAGTGGAAAACTGCCGAGGAAGTGGAAGGCTTTGCCACACATTCTCCCAGAATATGACGAAGAAAAGGTATGGACAGATGTAGGGCCTCCTCTTGTTCCATACTGAACTTATTTTTCATTCACTGCCTTTTAAACAATAGCGAGTGTTAACCGAACAATCCTGTGAATTGCAGTGGAGTTCAGATTATTTCAGAGAATAACAGAAATTAAACTCTGTATTCCTGAAGGGAAAAGGAGTGTTTTGGGGCACTTTCAATGATTCAGGAAGCAGACTTGCTTTGTTAATCTTTTGGCAATGGAGAAATCTTAAACTCAGATTTCTCAGGTGTGCAATTCCTATTCATCAGCAACTGAGTCTAAACAGAAACATTGGTAAAGGAGCGCTAAGCTTCACCAATCAAATCTGGAAGGTGTTATCAGGTCGATGCATCCATAGGCTTTGTTCCTGGGGAAGCTTTGTCAGAAGAAAGGCAAGCAGTTAGGAATATACATACCTTAGAACGAATTGGACATGTATCTTCAACTAGAGTGAGTTAGACAAAGTACAAAGAGTAAGAAGAATGTTTTCAGCTATTTTCACATTTCAGAAATGTACATTTTCAATATAGCCAAGAATTGCTGATAATAATACTGTGAGGTGAAATGTGTAAAAGCTCAGGAGTAGGTCTAGATATGTTTAGACTAACAAAAATGCATGAATGAAGATAGAAAACAAAAGAGGCAAAAGGTCTCATAGGAGAAAAGGATAAAGCCTGAATGATTTAAAATGTAAACAAATATTAATATACAGATATACTCTCTTCCATGTGGTACATGAGAAAATTATTTGATATTAAAATTTTCTGAAAACTCGAATAGTTTTCTCCTAAAAACTTTTTTTAACTATTTTAAGAATTCCAAAAAAAATTGAAATAGCTATTTTTAATCTGCGTTCAAAGAGAAAGTTATTTTGATTTTATTTCTATGCCTTAAAAAACCAAAATTTTACTTTTGTTGACCAAATAGGTTAGAAATAATGGAACCCATATTGCCATTTATACTTCAATATTACCCCCGTAATGAGATCAAGTAAAATCAGGTTCTTGAATCCTGTGATAATAAAAAACAATACCTTCCTAGAAGGCAAATAAAATATAGTCAAAATCATTACAATGGAGGAAAGAGTCAACACATTTGAAAATGCTAACATAAGATTAAACTCAATCACAACTATCAGTGTTTGCACAATTGTCATAAAAAGTGAAAGTTAAAATTAATTCTTGGTAAATTCATGTGTCTGTACAGTGCCATCTTCAGGTTACCTGGGCTTGAACTGAAGATATTTTAGTTTGAATTTTTCATGAGAGGTTCTTTCCTGCAGCTCAAAATTTGCAGCTATTCTCCAGTGTGTAGTCCTGGGGCCCTGCATACTGTGTGATTAATGGTCACTCATTTGATTAGAGTTTAAATCTAGAACATAAATTTATTTCAGCTCTTCCCTCCCTCCCAACAGTTCTGCCCAGCACTGCTGTCATGCACAGCCAAAATCTTTACTTTCAGAAGGAATAAATCATTATGGATTTGAAAGAAATAAGTATCTGGGATCAAGAAGATAGAGTATATTTTGGCAAATACACTGCTAAATTTTCACTTTAGAGACCATAAGCCAAAGAGAAAGATGCCTCTTACCTGAGATTAAACAATGCTTTCACAGCCTCTGGAGTTTGGATAAATAATTGATGTTTATATCAATGGTACTTGTATCACAATTTTAACAAAAGATCACCAACTAAGCTTTTGGAGTCTAAAATTAAAGTCTTCATACTTTTCTATTATGATTTCAATGTTTGTTCATATTATTACACACAAAACCCACAAGGATCTGGAAAGTTCCATAGAGCAAGATGCTTTCATAAGGGAAGTGTTTTCTCAAACATTAACTCTCTGAACAGTGGCACAATGGAGATTTAGCCTTTGCAGTCAATGGCCACATGACACTAAGGTACAACAAATTATCTCCTCTACATAAAAACCCTAGATCCTGGATCTGCTGCCAGCGACAATGTGTGCACAGAAGGGCCAGGGCTGTCACCAGTCAATCGTGCGGGTAGTAAGCAAGATAACTGGATGAAAAAACTCCCCGGAGCCCCCCAGGGATTGTAAAAACTCTTTACTCCTGGTGAGGAAAAGTCTCAGTCATTCAAATGGATCCTCTTTTCAGTGGCTATGTGCAAATGTTCACAGGAAGTCTGAATGAAAAATCAGATACCATTTCAAATTAGTATGTTCTTAAAATTGGAGCTCTAGCACTGGTGAGAAGTGACAAGTTTCAAGCAAATGATTCTGTTATCACTTCTGGGCTTTATCATGTTAAAGAGAAAATATGTTGCTAAAAATATGACAACTTCTGTTACTTTATTGCTAAGGTCTAAGCAATGGGGGCAGATTTTCTGTATCATCTACGACAAATCAAGAACTCCATCTAAAGCAGTTATTGCAGAAATATACTGCATTAGGTTCCAGTTAAGCTTTTGCTGAAGTATTTTTCCTAAATAAAAAGTACAAAAATACTTTTCACTGAAGGTAACTGAGAAACTGATTTGACATAAAAATGAAGACACTTTTTTTAGACAGTACACTTTGTGATTCACAGGATAACTTGCATCAGACGCAATTTAATGAAAGCTCTCAAATAAGCGATTTTATTCCTATCCATGATTGCAGACATTTACAAAACCATAACATCTGAGTTCACCTTAAAAAATAACTTATATAAAGCAGTGATATACACAGCACAAAATAGTTCAGGGAGGGGCAGGAGCAACTTTTAATAATTAAAATGTAAACGTGAAAAAAAGGATGGAATAAAAGTCCCTACTTATTTCTACTTAAGATGTCATGTGATAATATTTTACAATGTCCTGTGGGTCAATGTATGTATGTGTATATGTCTGTCTAACATACACATATACAATACATTCTCTTTCCCACACATATACATACACAGATAATTATTTGCAGTTTGGTTTAGGGCAATTCTAATATGCCGTTCCGTACAGTTGTTTGAATCATGTTTGGACCCGCTTTCTTCACAAAATAGGGGAGAGAGCAGGAAATAAAAAGGTTGGTTTGGTGTGACTGAGATTCCTTTGTTTAACTGTACACTGTGATGAATAATTTTCTTCCGTAGTAGTTCTGTGAAGGGCTGACTCACTGTGGTTTTCATGAGGAGACTTGGTAATGGATCACACACTCATTGTCATGCTTGGGGAGTACTGGAAGGGAAGCAGAATCCGTATTTTAACAGCAAATCTTTTACAGACTGCTAATGATTTTCTTGGTAAACAACAGTAAGTGCACGCTAATGTCTTACAATCTTTCAAGCACAGTTTTTAACCTCATACAACAGAAAAGTAAAATACAGAAAAGTAACCGAGAATTGACTTAGTCCTGAACTTTCAGTACTTCCTCTGGAAAGCAGCCTCTCTCTCTCTCTCTCTCTCTCTCTCTCTCTCTCGACTTAGGAGGAGGCTGACAGGGTCGCTGTCACCACCTAACAGCCACATTCTCATTTGGTGGCCACTTGTAGCTATTTGGGTAAATTCAGGCCAAAGCTGAATCACCATAAAATAAGTATGAGGGGATAGTCTTTGCTACCTAGTAGCTCCGGAAACGTTGAGAGGTGACCTAACCTTTCTGTACTTCTTTCTTCACCTGTAAAATTTAATACCTATTTTAAAGTGGTTTTTGAGGATTACATATAGTAAACACCCAGATGGTCCTAAGATTACATAAAGCATTAAAAAAACTTGAGAGTCTGATTTTTACTTTAGCATATATAATAATGACTGTGCCTCATGGAAGGACAGTCAGTGATTGTTCCCAGGCCGTAGGGCCTTATTCAGGAATAGTGATAATCTCGGCGAGGGCAGCATGAACTTTAACAAAGGGAGGAGACAGAACAGAATGAAGTGTATTCCAGGTGGGTGGAGGTAACAGAGACCAGAAATGAAGTGTAAGCTGTGTATTGAAATAAGCACAGATTTATTAACAGAGAAAGCAGGATTCCCTGGAAAAGAGCATAGGTGATTTGGATCAGCAGGCAGAAGTCTGGTCTTGAAGTTATCAGAAGTAGAACTGGGGCTCAGACAAAACCCCCACACTGTGACTGAGTAAAGGTAGAGAATTAGGCCTGGAAAATGGGTCACTGAACCACAGTGGTGGGATCATTCACGCTCTAAACACAGGCCAAATCAAGGAAAACCTACTTGTTAATTACTTTTTAGCCTCAAGTTTCCTTTCAGTAGAGGAAAGCTAAATTATGTACTTGAACTGAGTCTGTCTTGGATTACAGTGAGTAAGGTGATAAAGAGGGCAGAGGCCGGGGAAGAGAAACGGGATTCCATTAGCAGAGAAACTTCTCCCTCTCTACCCTTAAGAATGGCAGCCAAAAAGCAAAGCAAAACAAAGCCAAACACCCAAAACAATCATAAGCAAGGACTGACAGAATGACAGAATTTCAGTGAACTATCCAGACTTTGACAAAACAGAGTCCTATTTTGGTATTTGACTTTGAATAAAGAAAACAAACCGTTATTAAAGGTTTATTAAAACTAGAAAAAATTAGAGAATGTGGCAAAACAGACACAAAACTTAAATCTATGCTTCTATACTTAGTATTATTTACATTGAGATTGGTGGTCTAATCAGTGCTGTCCAATGGAACTTTCTGGATGATGGATAAGTTCTGTGCTGTCTAATACAACAGCCATCACCACCAATGGCTCCTAAACATGTGGTCATGCAACTTGGGAACTGAAAACTTAGCTGTATGTACCGTAAATTTAAATAGCATAGCTAGACTTCCATTATTTTAAAACAAAAACTTTATTGGATGCACTGCATGATCTAAACACAGTAAAAGACACTAAAGCATTTAAGGACTTCAAAGGAAATGTCTGAAAAGATGTTTCTGGGCAAGTCGTAACTTGAGTGGTCATTTTTCTTAATGTGCATTCCCAATAACTGGATTTAAATATTCTTGAATTCTTTTTCCATGAATGTTATTTCTGTTCATTTATGTGACATAGGAAATGTAGTTAAAAATATAGCTGTCATTATATACATAGTTCAAAGTATGTAGGGGATACATGGGAAGGTATGTATGTACACGGACATTTACACACGTACATACTCTTATCTGTATATGCTTTTCCTGTTACAAAGCATGCTTGTTGGTTGCTACCATCTTTTGGCACTGGCAGTCATTAAGACAACTCAATAGTACATGTTAAAAAGCTTAAGTAAGTAAAGGGGCGGAGCAACATGGCGGCGAGGAGACGCTGTGAGTAAGATCTCCCATTAAAAAAAGTTAATAGGGAGGAAAAGCGGCAGGTCCCAGTGAGAACTGGGACACGGAAGATAAACGGACGACTCCAGCAAACTGCCCAAAGAAGAAAGTTGCCATAAAAGAGGACCAGAAGGGAGGGAAGCGCAGAACCCTGCTCCCCTCCCCCGCCCACAAAGTCGGCACTCTCCCACTGGCAGAGAGGAGGGAAACAAGATCCGCAGCGGAGGTGAGCTCCAGGTGCCATTAAAGACAGCCCCGCCCCCAGGAGGAGACCAGCACCAGCACACAGCCCCGGCCGCCCGGTAAGCTTGCACGGAAAGCAGCGCACTGAAAAAGCAGGCGCGGATCCGGATCGGATCGCAGCTGCCCAGGTCCCCGCGCCTGCGACCTAGGCTTGCGGGGAGGCCCTCCCTGAGTGAGCAGGAACAAGGCGCCCAGGCAGGGGAGCTGGATTCAAAAGGCGCCATTACCGCGCCACTGATCTGGGCTACAGCCCGCGTCCTGGAACTGAGGGCTTTGGAACTGAGACCCGGGGCACGAAATTAGGGGCGTGGGTTCCCCACGACGGTAGGGCACAAGGCAGACAAAGCCGTTGAGGTGTACCCTACCATCCCCGCTCTGCTCCCTGTCCCACGGGGTGGAAAATCAGCTCCCCAAGGGCTCTAGGAGAGATCTCTGGCGCAACCTAGCGACTTGAAGCCAGCAGAGGCTCCTGAAGGAGCTAGTGGCCAGCTGGGGAGTTAGCCCACACCGGGCCCCTTCTGAACAAGTAGTCTGAGCCCACAGGGAGAGCGAGCACCCACAGCCGGGGCAGACCAGGCGCGCAGAAGAGTGTGCCTGAGACCAGACGCGCAGGGAGTGTGTCCCACATCACCATTTTAGAACAGGGACATTTCTTCAGTAAAGACTACCTGCAGAAGGCTTCCTCAGGAGCCAGAGGTGAGCGGGGGAAGTTCGCCCACGCCAGACCCCCTCTGGCCTGCAGTCCAAGCCCAGAGGGGTAGCAGGAACCCAACGCCGGGGCAGACCAGGTGCACAGGGGAGTGTGTCCCCACATCGGCATTTTAGAACAGGGACCTTTCTCCAGTAAAGACTGCTTGAAACTGACAGATGACTCCTGGAGGAACCAGAGGGGAGCAGAGAAGCCCACCCAAGATGCCGGCCAGTCCCAACAACACAGTGTCCCAACGCATACGGCAAATTAGAAAACAGACAGTAGGGAGGAGAAGAACCACACGCAACCTAGCAACTCTCCAGAGAAAAAGCACACCACAAAAAGAAAACCAGCCCCCAGATTGCAACGACAATAACTTGGAAGAATTTCTGAGCCTTCCAGAAAGAGAATTTAAAATTGCCGTGATTAAAAAACTGACAGAAGTCATAAAGGAAAACAATGATAAGGGAAAAATAATCAACGATCAGAAGAATGCAATTGAGTCCCTAGAGAGGGAAAACAATGGTCAGAAGAAAGAAATTGAGTCCCTAAAGAGGGAAGTAAAAGAAATGCAGGAGATCAAAGAATTAATGGAAGAACTAAAGAATTCTGGGAAAAGCAATGAAAGCAGAATAGATGAAATGGAAGAACGAATAAGTAATCTTGAAGACACAGAAATAAAAAGAACCAAAACAGAAAAGGAGAGAGAAGTACGAAGGAAAAAGAACGAGGAAAGACTTCGGGAACTATCTGACTCCATGAGGAAAGGAAATATAAGAGTTATAGGAATCCCAGAAGGAGAGGAGAGAGATGTAGGAACAGAGAAAATATTCAAAGAGATAATTGAAGAGAACTTCCCAAATGTGAAGAAGGAGCTGAAAATTGATATACAAGAAGCAAGAAGAACACCAAACTTCCACGACGAAAGGAAAAATACAGCAAGACACATAATAGTAAAGCTCCCAAGAATCCAGGACAAGGAAAAAATAATGAAGCTGGCAAGAGGGAAGAAACAGATAACATTCAAAGGAAAACCAATCAGGCTGACATCAGACTTCTCCGAAGAAACACTACGGGCAAGGAGAGAGTGGAGGGACATAGTCAACAGACTCCAAGAAAACAGATGCCAACCAAGAATACTCTATCCCGCAAAGCTCTCCTTCCTCTTTGAAGAAAGAATATGGACCTTCCCAGACAAAGAGAAACTCCGGAATTTCATTGCAACTAAACCCCCACTCCAAAAAATACTACAAGGAGTCCTAAAGCCAGAACCTCAGAGGGACGAATAACAATGAAAGAAGGACAAAAAAAAAAGTTATTAAAAGAATAAATAAATAAAATCAAAGGAAAGACAAACACAATGGCAAATACAGATGTTAACATATCAATATTAACTTTAAATGTAAATGGACTAAACTCTTCAATAAAAAGACACAGAGTTGCAGCCTGGATTAAGAAACAAAACCCAACCTTTTGCTGTCTCCAGGAAACACATTTAGCTACAAAAGATAAAAATAGGCTCAAAGTTAAAGGATGGAAAACAATCCTACAAGCAAATGGACCAAAAAAGAAAGCAGGAACAGCTATACTTATATCAGATAAAACAGATTTCAAACTCAAAAAGATAAAGAGACCCCAATGGTCACTACATTATGATCAAGGGGACAATACTTCAAGAAGAAATAACACTCATTAACATATACTCACCAAACGAAGGAGCACCAAAATATATCAGACAACTGTTGTCCTCTCTGAAAACAGACATCAGAGAAAACACATACATAGTGGGAGACTTCAACACACCACTATCAACAATGGATAGATCAACAAGACAAAAAATAAGTAAAGAAACCAAAGCTCTAAATAAGGACCTAGAGCAATTGGGCTTAACAGATATCTATAGAACACTAAACCCCCAAAAAACGGAGTACACATTTTTCTCAAGCGCACACGGATCATTCTCCAGGATCGATCACATACTGGGGCACAAGACAAACATCAACAGATACACCAAGATTGAAATCATATCAACCATCTTTTCTGACCATGAAGGCATCAAACTAGAAATAAACCATAAAAAGAAGGCAAGGAACTTTCCTACCTCATGGAGATTAAAAACCACACTACTGGAAGACCATTGGACTAATGAGGAGATCAAAGAAGAAATTAAAAAATTTTTTGAATTGAACGACAAGGAGGACACCAATATCCTAAATGTATGGGATGCAGCAAAAGCAGTAATAAGAGGAAAATATATAGCAATAGAAGCTCACATCAAGAAACAAGAAAGAACGCAAAGAAACAACCTAATCTCGAAGCTCAAAGATCTAGAAAAAGAACAACAAAAAAACCCCAAAACCAGTAGAAGAAAAGAAATAATAAAAACCAAAGCAGAAATAAATGAAATTGAAACTAAAACAACAATCCAAAAGATCAATGAAACCAAGAGCTGGTTCTTTGAAAAAATCAATAAAAGAGACAAACCCCTAGCCAGGCTCACAAAGGAAAAAAGGGAGAAAGCACAAATAAACAAGATCATTAATGAAAGAG
The DNA here is from genome assembly GCF_964194135.1 of Talpa europaea. Lineage (NCBI taxonomy): Eukaryota > Metazoa > Chordata > Mammalia > Eulipotyphla > Talpidae > Talpa > Talpa europaea. Next base: position 44,422,628 of record NC_140071.1, on the reverse strand, counting down.
GAGAAATCACAACGGACACAGCAGAAATCAAAAGAATAATCAGTAACTACTATGAACAGTTATATGGAAACAAGTTTAACAATCTAGAGGAGATGGACAAATTCCTACAACTCTACAATCACCCAAAGCTAGATAAAGAAGAAATAGAACACCTAAACAGACCAATTACAATTAGCGAAATTGAAATGGTAATCAAAAACCTCCCCAATAACAAAAGCCCAGGGCCTGGTGGATTTACAAATGAATTCTACCAAACATTCAGAGACGAATTAGTGCCTATCCTTCACAAACTCTTCCAAAAAATTGAGAAGGAAGGGACAATACCAAACACGTTTTATGAAGCCAACATTACACTAATACCAAAACCGAACAAGGACAACACAAAAAAGGAAAACTACAGGCCAATCTCCCTAATGAACACTGATGCAAAAATCCTCAATAAAATTTTAGCTATCAGAATCCAACAATGTATCCATAAGATAATTCACCATGACCAAGTAGGATTCATTCCAGGGACACAAGGATGGTTTAACATCCGAAAATCAATCAACGTTATCCAACACATCAACAAAAAGAAATATAAAAACCATATGATAATATCAATAGATGCCGAGAAAGCTTTCGACAAAGTGCAACACCCATTCATGATAAAAGCCCTTGAAATTCTTGGGATACAAGGAACATACCTCAACATCATAAAGGCCATCTATGACAAGCCAACAGCCAGTATCATTCTCAATGGTGAAAAGTTGAAAGCAATTCCATTAAGATCTGGAACAAGACAAGGATGTCCACTCTCACCACTGCTTTTCAATATAATACTGGAAGTCCTAGCCAGAGCAATAAGACAAGAGAAAGACATCCAAGGAATCCAAATAGGAAAAGAAGTCAAACTATCACTATTTGCAGACGATATGATATTATACATAGAGAACCCCAAAAACTCCACAGAAAAGCTAATTCAACTCATCAATCAGTTCAGTAAAGTGGCAGGATACAAAATCAACACGCAAAAGTCAGTAGCCTTCCTATACACAAACAATAAATCTGAAGAAGAAGAAATAAAAAAAAACCATCCCTTTTGTTATTGAAACAAAAAAAATCAAATATTTGGGAATAAATCTAACAAAAGAGGTAAAGGACCTATACAAAGAAAACTATAAAACACCTTTAAAAGAAATAGAAGAAGACACAAAGAAATGGAGAGACATCCCCTGCTCATGGATTGGAAGAATAAACATTATTAAAATGGCCATCCTTCCAAAAGCAATATACAGATTCCATGCTATTCCAATCAAAATTTCAATGTCATTCTTCAAAGAAATAGAACAATTATTGATGAAATTCATATGGAATCACAAAAAACCCCGAATAGCCAAAGCTCTCCTGAAAAAAAAAGAAGGGAATGGAGGCATCAGACTCCCAGACTTCAAACTATACTACAAAGCCATAATCATCAAAACTGCATGGTACTGGAACAAGAATAGACATACAGACCAATGGAATAGAATAGAAAATCCAGAAATAAACCCACAGATTTATGGTCAACTAATCTTTGACAAAGGAGCAAAGAATATGCATTGGAGCAAAGAAAGTTTGTTCAATAAATGGTGCTGGGAAAACTGGGTCGCTACATGCAAAAGAATGAAGCTTGACCACTACCTCACACCATACACAAAAATCAACTCAAAATGGATTAAAGAACTAGACATAAGACCTGAAACCATAAAATATATAGAAGGAAATATAGGCAAAACACTACGTGATTTGCACATCAAAGACATCTTTACAGACACATCACCCAAGCAGTGATAGTGAAGGCAAAGATAAACAGCTGGGACTACATCAAATTAAAGAGCTTCTGCACAGCAAAAGAGACAATAACAAAAACAAAGAGAAACCCCACCAACTGGGAGAACATTTTTGCACCCAACCCTAATGATAAAGGACTGATCACAAAAATCTGCAAAGAGCTGATGAGACTCAACAACAACAAAGAAAATAATCCAGTCAAAAAATGGGCAGAAGAGCTAAAAAGAAACTTCTCTGAAGAGGAAATGCAAATGGCCAACAGGCATATGAAAAAATGTTCAACATCACTTGTCATCAGGGAAATGCAAATCAAAACTACCATGAGATACCATCTTACACCAGTGAGAATGGCACATATTAAAAAACCTAGCAACAACAAATGTTGGCGAGGGTGTGGAGAAAAAGGAACTCTTCTGCACTGTTGGTGGGAGTGCAAACTGGTCCAACCACTATGGAGAGCTGTGTGGAGATTTCTGGACCTACTAAACATAGAGCTTCCATATGATCCAGCAATTCCACTCCTAGGTATTTACCCAAAGGACACAGAAACATCAATTCCAAAGAGCACCTGCACCCCTATGTTTATAGCAGCACTGTTTACAATAGCTGAGTTTTGGAAACAGCCCAAATGCCCAAAAATAGATGACTGGATCAAGAAGATGTGGTACATATACACCATGGAATATTACTCAGCATTCAAAAAAGATAAACACATGCAATTTGCAGCAACATGGATGGCGCTGGAAGGGATCATGCTCAGCAAATAAGCCAGAAAGAAAAAGAAAAATACCGGATGGTCTCACTCATAGCAGGAATCTAGAAAACTTAAATAAGGGACCAGGAAAATGAATAACTATGAGAAAGTGAAAATCAAAATCAACAAAAAACTATGAACCAGAGACACTTTTAGGGGGGCGGGAGGGGAGGGATTGGGGTCAGAATGGGGGGGCTGCAATTGTATGGGGAATATAACAATAAAATTTATAAAAAAAAAAGTCTAAACAAGCAAGTTAAAAAAAAATAAAAAGCTTAAGTAAATCTTACAAAAAATAAACTTCATACAAATTTATTGGGAAGATATGAGCTAGATTGTCCAGTAAGGAAACGAGGTGGAAAGTAGTGTATAGCAAGAGAAAATAAGGACCAGCTTCAATCCAAAAGAGTGGACACATCAGCTCCAAGAAGTACAACTCAGAAAAACTAGTAAGCATCTAATAAAGTTTGTGAATACAGGCAACTGCAAAATGATGGTCTGGGCATACTTGGCACAGTAGACAGTACTGGCGTGTGGCTGTCACATAAGTGATGTGCTTTTTGCAACAAGACTGTAAACTGCTCATTTGCTGTTGCCTTTGTTGAAACTTTTCAACTTAGTAAAATTAAGGGGCGTCACAAAATTTCTAGGAAAACTCAGGATGTGCAAGTGAAAAGGAATTTTGCCACTGATTACTGTTCTTCAAAGTAGAAGAGCAGTGGCTGGTAGCTTTTCAGTAGTAAAGGAAGAGTAGGTGTTAAATAGGGTGTCAATTTAGAGACATAAAATATTCATGGCGAGCATCCCGAGAGCACTCCGCAATGTTTCTGTTGTCCTGCTGCATCAATATGTGATGACATATTGTAATGTTTGTGCCAAAATACTGTGATATCAGGTTGCCCTATTGCAAAACTCTTCTGTGAATTTGATTCTCCTTAATCAGATGACAAACTGGCTCTTACAAAGCTTTGGCGACATTACTGTTCGGGAAAATCTACAGGCATCGTTTTAGACACATACCAACATGTTACCTTTGTATTTAAAATGCATTTTGCCGTGGTATGTCTTGTTGTGAACTAGAGAATTTGTGATTTCCCTCTTATGTATTAAGTTCCTAGACCATGAAATCCATCAGATATTTATTAAATCTTTGAACAGTGTGCATAAATCCCTGTTTATATACTTTAATACTACAGATCTACATCTCACTAAATTTCTATTTCTAAGCATCTATGTAGTTTATTTCGCACTAAGAAATGTAGCTACTGTGAACTGAACTAAAGCAAATTTAGTGTTATGTGACTATGTAAAAATTTGTGTGCATGGGATTCTTTCCAATACAGACAATGACAAAGCACAGGGTATATAAGGGTATATAATAGGAGATAATCTACCACCTTGTTTAATATTCCTATTTAATGCCATGATTTTAATATCTTAAATGCCATAATTTTAGCGTTAAAAGTTGGTTATAGTTTAATGCCGTGGAGGAAATAGTCTGCTAAATTAATTCAAGAAGACTAACAGATTTCTCTAGACGCACCAAAAACTGTATTTTTGAACTAAGCCTTTCTGTAGTCTGTATTTTCAAAAACAAGCATTTTACAAAGTTTGAACACTAGGGGGCATCTCTGTTTCTTGAAATAAAGGCTTATGATTTTAAAAAAAAAGGCTGACTAGAGAAACATTTTTTTTGATTCACACTTTCCTGTGTAATGCGTGTTTGCATTGCAAGGTTTCTCTCTTGGTAGTGGGCATTTTTGTTTCTCTGTTAAGTGACTAGGAGCGTGTCTGGGACATAGTGAACACCTACTGAATGTTTATTATCGTCTCAAGCCTCCTGTTATTTAACTTCAAGTTAAAGACTGACAAATCCTCAAAAGGCAGACTGCTCAAAAACCTGATTTTCAGAGTTATGTGCTTTCAAACATTAGACTCTGCATGTTCATTTATTAGAAAATGTTTTCTTTTTGAACTCATCATTAGTTCTGCTTTTCCAGGATAGTAAAGCTAACGTACTGGAGGTACCTAGTCTATATACTTATTTCGAGCCTTACATTTGTCAGCACTGACTCTTGTTTGTCTTCCTTTGTCTCTTTTCTCATTTCTTTATCTGCATAAAAGGACTAAACGAAAACCTGTGTTGCTAGAGGGAGGCGACTACAACAAGGGCATCATTCAGATCCCCAAAGAACACAGCAGCCAGTGGGGACTGCTTGCGAGGCTCCCTAGCCCCTGTGGGGGATAACCACCCAGTTATCTCTCCTTTGCTGACTTTTCTGGTGGGGAAGGGAGAGCAGTGAAGAGTGGAGGGGGCTTTAGTTTGCTACTAACTCTGCATTTTCCCTCCCTCTTAGCTTAGAGGGCCTGTGAGACTGGGCCAGGAGTCAAGGCCGGGGGAAGCCCTGCTCCAGCCATTCGTTTCATACACACATTCACAAAAGGGTCTGCTGTTCTGCCTGGACACCCTCAGTTGGGGTTAAAGGCTGAGGATGGTGCTTACTCTGCACAAAGAAGTTTTTAAAGTCCTGCTGTGTATCCATCCCATGAAGGACTTTTTCTTCTTGAAATTTCCCACTATTATTGAGAAACAACTGACATAGCGCTGTATAAACTTAAGGCGCACAGCCTCCTTGCCTCTATGGTGAAATGATTGCCTTACTAGGTAAGCTGACATCCATCTTCTCACAGAGACAAAATAAAAATACTCCTTGTGCTGTGAACTCTTTTGACAACTTTCCTAATATCATACAGCAATGTTAGCTGTAGATACCACGTGGACATTACATCCCTAGACTTTATTTATAACATTTATATGAACACCTGGCTCGTATGTGTCATAGCACCTGTCAGCCTGACATGTCTCCGTTGCGTGAGCGTGTTTTCTTCTCAGATGCACCCTCAGCTGAAGTGTTGGATGCTCATCCCAGAAGACTCAGTCCTTAACCTACTGCTTTGCCTGTAGCAGGCCCAATAAATGCTGAGCTAACTGAATTGATTATCATATACTTCACTGAATTATACCATTTTATTGTTGGAAGAATTAGCTGAAAAGGAAATAAATACCTCTAATAAGAAAGGGTAAACATTAACTTATTGATTAATATTAACAAATTTGCAGTCCTTACCCAAACTATAGGAAAAAACAGAATCTAAAAAATAATTCCCATAATCCTAAGTATTAATGACTCTACTACCTAGTTTCACGTATTTTTTTGGTATTTCCTAATCACTGACAGGCTAATCTTTAGATTATATAAGTTTTTATATTCTTTATCCTCACATTCTTTATCCTCACTAATCACATTTATGATTATAAAACATGCAAATGAAGCAAACATACTAAAGATCAGCACAGTTTTATTTTTAGTTTTAGCAGAAGTCTAAAAAACAGGTCAATAGCAAGATGCAAAAGAATCCACAGAACAATCAGTCTCGGGTTCATTTTGGGAAGCAGTCATTCTGTGCCCAAGCAGATGTTACCACAAGTAGCCCCTGCTTCACATTCCAATGGCATCGCCTCTAGTGAAGGCTGAGTTAGGGCAGAATGAGGGTAGTTTTCTCTTCTATTTCTGTGTAGTTAGTAGCTCTCCCATCATAATTTTAATGATGGTGATATGTGTGGAGGCACTGATCTTATGAAGATGAAATTAGGTTGGGTTTTGAAATCCTTGATGCTGTATTCCAATTCAGTAGCTCTTAGCAGAGAATGTGCATCGGTGCCAGTGACAATGCTTTTTCACAGCCAAGTATGCTCAGCCCCACCCCTGGACATTCTCCTGATGCACTAGTTCTAGGGAGGATTCTGGGATAGTGAATTTTAAGTAATTCTATAGGTGCTTCTAATGTGAAATATTAGTTTTAAAAAATCACTATTACACAATAACTCTGAGAAAAGACACCATGTTTTTTTCTCATCTCTTCAGTGCCTACTAGATTGCTTTGGCCTGTGTAAGTGCCAAAGTGTAAATGAACTAATTTTATGTGTTCCTGTCTATCGCTAAGGAGAGGTAATACTGCCTTTGCCGAACACTCTTATCACACTCAAATAAACGACCTGGGTAGTCAGTTCAGGTTAAATGTCAACAACCGGTTAACAGATCACCAATAAACACTGGCCGTCAGTCCTGTGAGGTCTAGTGCACCAAGTGAGAACATTTAGAGATCATTTTCAGAGCCTCAAGGATAGTACTGAGAGCATACCTGGCTTTGTAAGTGACCCAAGACATTTTAGTATTATGAAAACTTGTAAAAACTATCAAGTATACAACCTGTTTCTAGTGTGTTCTTTTAGAGTGGATGGATGTTTTCTACTAGAAAATTGGTGGTGTCACTTTCATTTTTGTAACTGTGCACAAGAGTAAAAAGTTTACTCTTCACTTTTTGGAGATAATCCATGTAAAGGTTTTCCTAATTTTTAAAAGATCAACTTATTCAACTCTAGATAAATAGCCGCTTTATGCATTTATTCTAACAGAAGAGCTTTGGAAATAAATTCTGGATATAATGAAATAGATAAGGGAATACTTACACTCTCACTCTGAAAAGGATTTAAGAAATTTCCCCCCATTTCGCCATCATCCCTTGGAGTGCCCGGTTGATTACTCAGGCTCATATTATTGGGAGAATTCTGTAAATAAGATTTAGAAAACAAGGCATTGTTGAAGATTTTAATTTCCTTCTTACATTGTACTATTTCAAAAATGGAATCTATAGCAGAATCTCTAAGGACAAATCAGATTTAAAATTTTAATCTTAGGCTTCTACCATGTATTCCAGTTAATTTTTTGCACCTTGGCAGGTACCAACATGTTCCTAAAATTAAGGAAAAATCCAAAGTAACATGACACAACTATTTTCTTAGTCTCAGAATCAGTATTTATTCAATTTCGACTCTCAGTTTACAGAATTCCTAGAACTATAAAGAATTTAAAAACCTTCCCCAGCCGGGGCATGATGATGATGGACCGTAACTTCCCTTGGTAATTGTATTCATCAAAATTCAAAAGTCGCCATTCTAGTAAACAGTTCCCTTGAATTCTATATGTGATTTACAGAATAACACTGTTTCAAATATTTTTTGCTTTCTATGGCCCTTAAGGAATTAAGGAAGATAGTTAACAACTATAGTTAAGATCAAGAGCAATACCTCTGGGCAGGGAATTCTGTATGTACTTTTGGGAGGGGGGAGAAGGCTTGAGGGGAAACTGATTTAGAACCTTTTCCTATCATTAGCTTAAGATAGATTAACTTGAAACATTCCTTTGAGATGAAATAGCTAGTGTTAGTGATATAATCAAACTTGTTACCCACATTTTGCCTCACATTCTACTTAAATGTGCTAGTCTCCTTAGGACTGAATTTCAGCTGTGCAAGCTCATCTGCTACTCCACACCAACAGGAAATACACAATGGCAATGGTATATAAGGCAGATTCACATAATATTGCATTTGTGATGTGAGAGACTTTCAGAGTTCAATTTATTGACTTGTAAAAAATAAATTTCAAGGTTAAATAATTTTCTTTGTTATTTCAAATGAAAGATTTTAGATTTTTTCCTAAGGATTTCCATTTTATTTTTGAATACGTTTCTAAGGTTTCTTAAAGAAAATTGCTCTAAGGCTTTTTACTTAACTAAAAGCAAGTTATGTCATAAAATTAAAATTTCATGAATGAATCATTCCCAGAAGAATGCATGCTTTTTTAGAATATGGTTTAGCTGTAAAGCAGAGACAGGTAGATGAGCTGGTGAAAATACAGCTTGTATCTGGTCCTGCTGTGCACCCCACAGGGAGGATCTGAGAACAAGGATCTTCTGAAGTCCACAGGAGCTCCATTTGCCAACGAAGGCCAAGGGCTGGGGAATCTTAGTTTAATAGCATTAAAAAGATGCTATTTTTTGATAAATTTTTCTCTGAAAATGTTTCCCAAGCCTATAGAAATGCAAATATACTCTGAAAGGAATAGGGATGACTTTATTTCTGGGGGGGGGGGGGTGGAAATTAACAAAGTATTTTATTTGGCTCATTGACTATTAAAGTGGTTAATCAACTTCTGAAAACTGGAATGATAAATAATGCTGACTTAGCACAAAAAGAAAACTAAATTATAAAAATATTGTAAGATTTATCCCAAATCTTACACCCATCACCCTTTTGATGATGGCAGATTTTTGTCATTTTGTACATAAATGTTGGTAATCTCGGAATTAAAAATAATCTAACATAAAATTGTATGTATGTGAGGATGCAACTAAAGTTGCATACTGTTTACATATTAAACAAATACATGAAATGAGTCCTCACCATTCTTTTTTTTAACACTTTTTTTTTTAATAGAGGCATGCTTTTTATTTATTTATTTGTTTGTTTGTTTTTGTTTATACATGCACTGGGCACAGTCAGAAGCATTCTTATGTAACATTCACATCCCCGGTGGTAGAAGCGTCCTGAGGGGAACAACTTATCTCTTATTTATTTGGAGGTGGTCAGTCTCTGCTGCATTTATGCTGAGTAACATTTCTTGATTTATAATTCTGACAGTTTATCTAATTTCAAATCTGATTTTTGATTCAGAGTTGATTTTAAAATACTTAAAATGTAAAAGTAAAATTGCATTAATATTTAGATACAAAACAAAGCACTTTACTATTTGTTTTCCATGCAATTTTTTTCATTGCATGGTGCCTCAGCATGATACATTTATTTTAGGGCAGGGGATTTAATAACATTGAGAGGAAGGTTAAAGGATACACTCAACATGTACAACTGAGTTAATATCAGATCTCTGAAAGCTGTTCCTATCCAGTTTCCTATTTGGGAATCTTGAAACGATAGGACAGATAACATGTATTTTAAAACTGAAGTAATCTATGCTAAATGTTAGGAAGGCAATGAAAATTTTTTCATTGGAAGTTTCAGAGAAATTGTTGTCCACAACTGACATGATGAACATGCAGGTGAAAGATGCACTCAAAAATGGCATCTGAGGAACAAACAGCTAGGGCAGTGGTTTCAAACACAGCCCAGAGCAGGTTAGAAGGATGGAAATAAAGGTGTGCATGTTACATTGAACTGCAGCTCTGTGGGCAGTGTCCAGTAAATTTCATCAAGATAAGAATATAATGCATAAAAAGGGCATGGACTGGTTAAAACGGCACTCCAATTGCTTGAGCACATAATTAGAGAACAGGGAGCATGAAAGAATACAAAGATGACTTTTAGCTTAGCTACAGTAGGTGCTTTGGTTGCAGTTAGTGGGCGTGTGCTCTCAGAACTTTACCTTGAAAAAGTATAGTTAGGATTGTACTGACCCCATCTTCAATAGATTTTATTATTACATTCTCATTCACTCTTCCATCAAACTAGAATATTTTCCCATTAAGCTATGATGTCATACATGACTATCACACAAAAACACAATTTCCTATGACCTAACACATTTAATTCTCTTAGGCTCCTGTTTTCTGCTTTTATCTTGCAAGTAGTATTCCATATCACCTCTTAATTAGTAAGTTAGTGTCTGTATCCTCAGAAATTGTTCCACACCTCTTAACTGCTAGTAAGAGTGAACACTAGTAGAAATTTTGGTTCTGTCTGTAATTAGAATAAAGTAATATTTACAATATTTTAAGCCCTTTGGAAGTGGATTTTGAATTGATTTTTTTTTTTCACAGATAGCTAATAACGAGTTTTGCAGAGTGCTATTTGGAATCTGCCAGCCCCTCAAAAGAACAAGCTGCCAGTTGTGGTTCTCCCGGGGGGGGGACGGACAATTGAGCTAGAACTCAGGCCGCACACCTGAGATGATAGCAGAGATCTCTAATTGTCGATTAGCTCCCCTGTGAACGGTGTGGGATCTTTAAGTGGAACTACAGTTCTTGAGGTCAGAAGGCTTTAGTTGAAAAGACTCTTTGATAATTTATTAAACATATGATCAGATCCTTACCTTCTCTGATGTTTTTTTTTTTTTTTCAAAGTCCAAAATAGAGAAAGTATTGCAATGTAACTGAAGGATATATTTAAGTTTTTTCTTTCTTTTTTTTAAAAGATTTATTTATTTATTCATAGAAACACTGGGTACAGTCAGAAGCACAGGAGGGTGAGAGAATTCACCAGAGCCAGAGCGGGGAACAGAACAGGCAGACTGAAGAAGTACACTGCTGAGGGGAGCAGCGGGCTAGACAGGAGAGGTCTGCACGCCATGTGGGACCCTCGCCTGGCGGCCGGGGATCGAACTGGCGCTGCAGAGGCTGAGGGCAGCTTCACAGCCCAGCGCTCAACCGCTGCACCACTAGGGGAGGCCCCTAAGTTTTTTCTTTCTAAGAAAACCAGTTATGCTCACTCTCTAATCCCAACCCCTAAAACACCACCATGGGAAAATATTTTTATTTTCATTGATTAAATGGGTGCCTTCTCAGTGACAAAAGGGATGAAAAGAATGTCACACTTCATTTTAAAAATTACTTCTACAGGTGCATTCTGAGAAGCACCAATTTTGAGACATGTATCAGTTTCACTAAGCAGTCCTCCACTGAGAAAGAAATAATTTAAAGTCTTCATTTGGAGCTTTTAATTCATTTTGCCACTGCAGCCATGCTATGAAAGTCAGCAGTTGACAGTGTGAGTTCCTAGCCTTGCCCATGAATGATAATATAGCTAATAAGACAGTCTATATTGAGCTTCATAGGCCTTATCATATGTGCACACTTGATTTTCAACAATTTTATGAAATAGATAATGAATTGCAAACTCTATTTTATAGGTAACAAAACGAAGCCTTAAGAGAAATTCTTTGCCCACAACTTAGTAGTAGAACAGGGCTGCTTTTCAATTCAGTACTATTTATTTACCTTGCATGTAACTATACTCAGTTTTATCCACTTTATAATTTAAAAAGTAGAAAAATAATTGAAATAGTACTAATTATACTTGCGATGGAGTAGTAATGCTGGTGTTTTACAGTTTTAGTGGGAGAATTAGGAAGATGAAGCAGGAGATCTATGAGGGATTTTGAACAAAATTGATAACTAGAATGACTAGAAGAAAATAGATGAAAAGAAACCAATCCAGGAGACAAGAGAATAGGGAGGAGTTTCTTGAGATTGTTGCACATGGGCTGGAAAAGAAGGAAGGCAGGAAACAATTCATGAACATGTGGTTATCATGGAGTAATATAATGAAATAATTAGACTGCAGGGAAAGAAGCAGGTGCAACTAGTCATTTCTAATACACACTAAGTGGACTGTTTATTACTTGGAGAAAATTCTTAAACATATTTGAACTTTGCTTTGTAAATGTTTTTCCTTATTTGTATTTGTGTGGTCTCCTCAGTTACACTGAGCTGCTTGAGGGTAGAGACTGTATCTTGTTTATCCTTGGGTTTTCTGGGTCCCGCAGGATGCCTCGGTGCATTTGTTAACTGAATAAAGGAGCTCCTGCCCAAGTATAAGCCACTTAAGGACAGAGATTATGTTTAAAGAAGTGTTTTTTAATCTCCCCATAGCGTACAAGGCAATAATACTCAGTGCACAAAAGTACACAATGGGTGGCCAATTAATGCTCAGAGAATAAGCATTAGGTAAGAGAATATTATCAGCAGTAATCAGTGTTGTGGAAAAACGTGTCTCTGGTAAAAGAAAAGGGAAAGAAGCACAGAAGTATCAATAGATCTGATATGAGGGCAGCAGATTAGAAGATGGTATTTAACTTGTCATTATGGTTCTATTTAAAAATTTTAAATGCTCAATAAATTACAAAGTAATTTCTCATACAGAACTTTGTTTTATATTGATCAAATAATTATAAGGTTGATGGTGGGAATTTTAGGAAGATGGCTTAAGCAATCTGCGTGATCCCAACTATGATAATAAAGAACCACTTTAAGATACTAGAATATGCTCTCCTGTAACATTAGACTTTTTATAGTGATTGCAAAGCGCAATTCAGCCAACATCAGTTGTCGGATACCCAAGGTAGCCAATACAGTCACGGCCATCTGACTTGAGGGGTCTCAGCAAGAAGACTCTAATGGAATTACATAGTAAGTCTTATTTTGAAAACAGGATTTTTTAAGGTTTACTTAATACTGTTTCTTGCAGACGTGAGCTAGACTCCATTTGAATATTTATGTAATTTCAGAAAAGGAAAAGATAATTTCTAAACACAAAATACATGTAGAACTGCCAAGGCCACACAGTCAGCAATAAAGATATAATGTCAGGATGCTAATTAAACCTTTTTTCTTGTTTGATGTCTTAATTTTAAAGGTTTTGTAGCTCAATCAGTCTTTCCTTGGCATAAAGTATTTTTCATTATTATACAGGACTGTAAAATATAACTAGAATGAAAACTAGAAGTCATCCTTTACTGAATTTCTGTATTTGTTGATGTAAAGCATACTTCTAAGAGTTATTTTAGTAGTAGATAAGAATTAGTTCTTAATAGTCACTCTAAATATACTTTTGACTCACAGAACTATATGAAATTAGTCACTACTTAAAACATATTTAGTGTTCATTTTCAAAAAATGTAAGGCATCTTAGAGCAAAGGATTAATTTTAAATACTGGAGGAGAAAAAATATGTATACTACTGGAAGGCTTATTTTCCTACTTGTATTCATATACTTCTGTAATACTTTCTTGCTCTATTTTAAGGAACTATCAATGTAATAATGATTGAGATTATTCACATTACCAAAAATATCTAAGCTATGTTTATTTGCTTTACAAACATGTAGCATCAGAATGTGATTAACATGGCTATTACTTGGGTATCAATCATGTACAGTATATCCTGTAAATGAATCTTAGCATGTTAATAAATATTAAGACTCTTAACAGATTATATATAAATGTTTTCACCTAATTATCTGGCCTTCTACTTTCAAACACTTACAATTCATAAGGGTACTCTAATAATCTTAATGAGTGTTCCACAGAATACACAGCACTCACCTTGGAAATACTGTCCATATCTCCTGAGCCTGAAACAAAATATAAAAAGAAAACCTTTATTAGGTAATGAATTTCATTTATAAATTAAGTGCTCCTTTAATGTAAATTAAAGCAGTGCACAGTATGTATTTCCAGTATATATCAGCTGAATTTTTTAATCTTAAATACCTTTTTCTGTTGCATAGTAAGTACTGTTGATGCAAATGTGGAGAAGTTATTCCTCCAGTTCCCAATCACCTATTTATTTTGTAAAGGCTACCATAAATTCCTAATAGTGAAATATTGGCGAGCTCATTTATGTATCTTACTAAGTTCAAAATTTTAGAGTGTATGCATATGTAAATTATATAATTGATCAAATACAAAACCAAGCAAGAGATCTCTAAATGTTTTCTGAAATGATGCTTCTAAATTTGATGAAATATAAAATGGACATTTGCAATAATATCTGACAATCTGAGCCATAATTTACTATAATTACTAAAACCAAATAAAAATCTACAAATACAAATATAAAAATTTGACAGCAATCAATATTCATGGCAATTCACAAAAAATATTTTTAAAACAGTATTGTAGTTTTACTTTGATTCTTGGGAGAAATAAGCAATTCTAATTTCTTAAGAAAGGAATCATACTTAACAATGAACAATAATCAGATCTTTGCCATATTAGCTTAGTTTTAACTATTTTAACAATTTTCCTGACATAAAATTATTATAATTTAATATATCGCATTCAGTTCATAGTCACAAAAGTTAGAATTTATTAAGTTAACTTATAAATAGGCATAATAAATACTGAATATATGTCATATATGTAATTACATGTATATATAAATACATACAATAATGTTCAGTATAGAAAACAGTAAGCCATATGCCCAGCATACATGAAATTCTTCTGCAGATTCTATTCTAGTAAATACTATAACTGAGAATCTTCTTTGACCAAATGTCATCTTTTTGTGAATAATTTTTTTATTTTATATATTTTTTACATCATTTTTAATTTTTGTACAAAGTATGCATTTTCATCTTGGTTATAGTCCCTGTAAAATTCTCACCACCCTTGTTTTGATCCTACTCCCTTCTTCCCTCCTCTAGTGTGTGTCTGGTTTATAGCTGCTGTGAATAATTTTATAAATAAAAATATTGGAAAGTGACTATTTTGCAATAAGTTAGAAGATAAAGTTCCACAATGGTTGTGTCCAACAGAACTTTGTGTGATAATGGAAATCTTTCTGTGTCCATTATGGTGACCATTAGTTACACATGGCCCTGTGCACTTGATGTGTGGTGGTGAAAAGGAGGGTTAGAACTTGAAATTTTATTTAATTTAAAATTAAATATTCACACATGGTTATTAGCTACCACAGCTGGGCAGTGTAAATAAAGACTTTGAAATATTGGGAAAATAAGGATGGATCCTTAAAAAGAACAAAAATCTATCATGTTGCCAATAACCTCTTGATTATTGAAGTTACATAGTTTTTCAAAGCATCGGAGGGTAACATGTCTTGACCCTGGGTGGGGTTGTGAACTCTGTATAATTTAAATCGTGCGTGGATGTAATTTATCCAAACGAAGTAAAAGTCCCTTTTCAAAAGGAGAAAATTATCATAGATCTCTACCCACTTTGTCAACTCTTAGTTTATCATATTGCTACTTAATATTTTTATGAACATAAAGTAAATGTCTTTTTTTCTGGTTTTGCTTTTAGCCTGCATGCATATATATATACACACACATATACACACATATATATTTGCTGTGTGACCTCAATTTTGTACCACTTGTCTATTTCTCACTATTCTGAAAGTTTTCGTTTAACCTTGCAGACAACTGTCTTCATTAGTAAGAAGAAATTTCAACCACTAGTCATACTAAATACTACCTGAAATTAGGTTATCCGGAATACAGACATGGGGCAGTGTTCTCCCAAGAGAATCATTCAGAGTATTTGGAATATGATCATTAATTTTATTTAAACTAAGATGTTTTTACAAAGAACAAAAGTTTCTCTTTGGAGACTAGCCAACCAGTTGGAGGACACTGCAGCCCTGTAGGTAAGGCATATGTTACACATGCTCAAACAGGAGTGTTTCCACTTAACATAAAACATCCAGATTTTGAATGGTCAGAGTGAATACTTGTGAATATGCGTTAGGTTAGAGCAGTTCTCACAATTCTGATTTTAAAGTGATACTATAATCATACTGTCGATTAAACTATAAATTTGAGGTAAAAGTTGGAGCGTTTCAGAACGAGTTGTTGTATATGGAAGAACTGTTGTATATTATGCAAACCATAATACCCACCTGTATAGAATTAAGGTTTTTGTTTGAATTTATTTCTAAACATCAAACTTAATATCCTTACCTAAAGAGCCATTCATGTGATGTGACTCCATGCCTCCTAATCCACCCATAGGACCATCTGACCCAGGGCCCATTGGAAACTATTTAAAAAATGAAGAAAATGACTATGATCACATTGAAAACAATTCACTAAGTCAAAGTTACAACATCTGTGTTTACTAAGATACTAACACAACTTTTTATTTTCAACTTATGGGGATTATTTTTTCCTAGATTTTTTTTCTCATCCTAGAAGATTTCTCTAACTAGATTGCCCTGCTTCCCTGGTCACATCATTTATAAGTGCTGCATCTTCAGACTAATTGTCATTCATATCCAAATTTTTCCTCTTTATTATAGCCGCAACTAGAAAGCACATTTCGGTGCAAATAAGATAAGTATTCTCTTCTATGTTCTTGACAAATCTTGCTATTATAAAATCAGAGGCAATTCTTAAGCTTTTTAATAAGAAGATTTCAACATGAACTTTTCTTAGCAATCTACTTTTGTGCAGATGGACAGAGTAAATAATTTCATTTTGTAGGTTAAATACATCCAGTTCCTTGGGAATAGTAGAGTATAGCTTAACTCTTGGCAGTCTCAACAGTGTCAGTTCAATTTCAAGCAGACATTCAATAGCAGTTCTTGTAATGTTTTTAGAGTAGTGGCATTATTTTATTTTCAAGTGAAATTTTACATTGGAAGCCTCACATATAAAGCAGATATGAATAGATGGGCTGTGGTAGGCCTACTATTGGAGAGTTGTTGACCCACCTATTCAGTTTTCTTTCCCCTTATTTTCCTAGAATACTTCTGGGGAAACCTGGACCCCAGTTTGAAGACAAATTATAGATAATTATGCTTGTAGTTAAGACAGCCTACTGAAAACAGTTGTTCTTAAAATTTCCCATGTTTACAGCATTCCTTCCATGTTGTATGGTACAGAATATTGAAAGTGGTGTGTGAATACATGCGTATTTATGTGTGTAGATGGGGTAGTAATGGTGGTTACTAATCATACAGGTTTTTGTTTTGTTTTCTCAACACCATTTATTGGTTTTACTGGAAATTTAGGGACATACTTTCTGAAATGCATTTCACATTAGGACAGATGGTGGTCAAAACATTATAAAATTTAAATACATGGAACTTTATCTCATATATAGACAAAATGTATTCCTAAGGGTTTGCAAATATAAATGCAAAGAATAAAGCAATAAGTATAAAGGAAAACAAGGATATCTTTGGGATTTTGGATTATGCAACGTTTCTTATGTAGGATGAAAACTTCATAAATCATTAAAAGGATATATTGAACTATTTTACAACTAAGTTCTAAATCTTAGAATACATAAGGAAATTTATTAAGAAATATACAAAATATATTTTCTAATTTTTAAAAGATTTTTAAAAATTTATTTTATATATTTTTTGCATCATTTTTCATTTTCACACAATGTATAATCATACAGGTTTTTGGTAGGAAAATTGTCCTCAGCAGACAACCTGCATACCAGCAGCTATATGTGGAACTGAGTTGACTTTTCATCACTGAGTACACAAACTGCATGCTTATGAATTTTCTCAGGATAAAACACATGGATTGGTTTTTCAGTAAACAACTTGTAATATGTATGCCTCAAATGATAGGCCAAAGAAATTAATTTTGAATTTCTTTGTTACTAGGCTTTGGTCAACACCAGAATTTAGATCTGGCCTGAGGGGCTGGTGCTGATTAGGCGAGTAGCCTTGAACTTCTTTTGGTCCTATTACCTGCCTCTCCCCCTCCCCCCCGTCATGCCATATTATTTTTTAACAACACTAAGACTATAGGCTTCTGTGCTTATAGGACATAAAACTGTAGTCCCAGCCCTCAGTAGGCATTTGCTTTTACTACCTCAGGCTGAGATGAACAGCATTTGGAAAAGTGACATGTTCATCTACTTTTCTTGGATCTCTTATCTCTGTATCAAATTAGAGGACCAGAATGGAACATACTTGGAAGATAGCAAAGCTGCCTACAGAAATGTCTTCAGTACCATATGCTCTTGGTTTCCTCCCTTATTCTCTTCCTTTCAAATATCAAGTTTTAAGAAATAAAATTGCAATAGGAGGAGCTTTTCTATATCTTTGCTACATTTCTGAAATGAACATTGTATTTTATTCAGTGATCTTTAAGAGCTCCATGAAAACACCTTTTAGATACTGCACATAGGAAATTTTCTTCTTCCTGAAAAATAATTTGATTCCATAGAGAATTCTGTGATAACTGAAAGCAGTGCTGCTTAACAGAACTAATATGCATGCCACAAATGTGAACTAATAAGAAAATTTAGATTTACTAGTAGTCATGTTTTAAAATGAAAAGCAGGTGAAGTTAATTTGAATAAAATATTTTATTGACCTTCCATATAAACTGTTATTTCAACATATAGCCAATATAAACATTTTAATGAGATATTTCAGTTTTTATACTAAATTATCAAATGCCAGTAAATATTTTATACTTAAAGCACATCTCAATGTAGACTAGCCATAATGCAAATAACATATTGGGCAGAAATTAAAGTTTCTCTTTGTTATCACCAATAGGAAGTTCAATTGTAATAATTATTTCATTCCTGGTTTTCAGCATACTTAGGAAATTATTTATATGCCTTCTGATTTTCCTTTGATTTGAGCTACCTATATTCCTAACCTATCTATTATACTATTACACTTTTTTTAAATGTAGGTTTTATATGATAGATAAATGTTGTTTCCTGTTCATAGAGAAATCATAACCATGTACTTTATTAACCATGTACTGCCTCATGGCTCCATGGATTTCACATAAACTCCAGATTTCAAAAATCTAAAGAAAAGCATATTCAGCTTCCTATTTTATTTTCAAGATTGTAAGGAGAAGGTGAATGACCACAATGAAGAAATGAGTGATGCTCGACATGAGGTTAGTGTAACTGACTATATGTTACCAGTAATTCTCAAATAACTCATTAAGATTACAATCAAATATTTGATAAGTGATTAGGTTCAGGTTCAGTTTTACATTTACATTATATTGCTGTGAGATTTTTTTTTTTTTGTGGGACCCTTGCCGGTGGCCGGGGATCGAACCAGAGCTGCAGAGGCTGCAGGCAGCCTAGCAGCCCAGTGCTCAACTGCTGTGCCACCAGGGGAGGCCCTGCTGTGAGATCTTTTGCGATGTTTTGTATCACATTTTTCAACCTAGAGCACAGGAAGAATTTGATTTTTTTGATATCCAATAAGCTCATGGATAATACACACTTCAGCACTTGCCAGGAAATAAAATACATGGTTTTTGGGAGTATATTTGAAGACAAACTAACAAAATTTATATTTACATTAGGCCTGTTAGGTCCAGGAGGTACTGCATTCATTAAAGTGTACATGTTGTCTCCAGAGTTGGTTGAATCTGAAATAAAATATTAATTAAAATCTTTATTTATAATCATCAACCAAGTCATCACAAAGCAATATTTAAAGATGATCAGACAGATACACACGCATTAATAGCTATAAGCCTTTAAAAAGGCATTACTGATGTTCACTAATCATTCTGGGTTGTGTAGTAGGAACTTATTTAATCACTTGAATAACTGAGGTCAAAAGGAACATACTTAAAATTTTTTTTTAAAAAATCACATAGCAAAGTTTTTATTTTTAAAAAAACTGAACATTTTCTTTTGAAAAATATCTTTTGAAATACCATATTTTAAAGAACATGAACTCTAAGCAATATATATGTATACAGATAGCAAAATTTTCTTAAAATTTGGATTCTGTAGCTTTTCAATTGTCATTTCTATACGCACCAATTTAATAAAAAGTTTATTTAGCTAATAATAAAAGTTGGTAGACTGTTATGGTTTAATTCCAACAGGAAGGGATTAGAACAATACTATACAATTGAAATGAAAAGTTATCTAGCTTGAAGTAAAAGGCAGCTTCCTCCACTATATCTCATGATAAAAATTTTACATTCATTGTATTCTTGATCCATTATAACAATAATTAATATCAATTTAATAATATTTAAAAATTTTACATTTTGTGTCTATTAGCCAAATTTTAATTATCTGAATATATGTGATCTTATAATGTATAACCAAGAATGAAAGGCTAAATGTTTTATATTTAGAAAATATCAGTTGAAATGTTTTTCTATTTGAAGTATTTAGTTTTCTTAAATATAACAGCAGTTCTATTTTGAAAAAGGTGTGTTCCAGATTTTCAGTTCTGATTCAAGGCAGAAAATAATTTCTCATGGCAATAATCACAGAGGGGGAAAAGGATAATTATTTCTCTTTTTTGTGTATTTACTTATTAGGTATTAATAAGTTTATTATAATGTGTATCACATACAGCACAGATTAGATATTTATCGGTACCTTGTAAATTGATTTATATTTATTTTTCACATCTTGATTAAGACATCACACTGTCAAAAAAGTTGAAATGTCTGTCTCATTTGATCCTTATTTGTTTATACTAAACATGGTCCTTATTAACTTTTGTAGCCTTAACTGTTTTTAAATCCATATATTTGATTTACTCTGGGCAACCCAGGCTACTGTTCTTTCTTGCATATAATCAAACTTTCCCATCTCAATGGCAAACATCACCTCTTTCATGAATACTTTTTCTCATACTTCCAAGTGCCTGAGGGCTCCTCCTACCACCCACCCCCCATTGAATTCTGCTTTGCATTATAGTTAACATTTTGTCTTATTTTCTTCTGCTTCTTACTAGGTTATGGTAAGTTCCCTGACAGAAGGAAAGGAAGGGACCATATCTTAATCACGTTGTGTACAACAATATCTGCTAACTCAGATTTAACTAATGGAATAAACCCCAGCCCATAAAAAGTTACCTTCCGGAAATCTTGGATTGTTTTTTAAACACAGAAAACTTCAAATGTTTTTTTCACCCTAATTACTATTACTAATTTTACTAATTAATTTGAGTGGAAAGTGGGCTATATGTTTTAAATAAACAGAAAGAAAAATACCTATTTTTAAGACTAATCAAGAATACAGGAAAAAGGAAAAATATTGAGGGGAATGAAGCTGGAATTTCCTAGGAAAACTTTGATCTTCTAGCATCTATTTTGTGTTTGTGTATGTGCATGCATGTACACATGTGTGTATTGGCTTCATGGTAGAGGCATGACTGGTAAAGAATGAGTACATAAAAAAATGTGCAGAAGGCTAGGAAGTATACTGGTGGCAACTTCTGACTTGAAAGGAAGTAGTGGTCAGATTACTTATTATCTGCAAAGTTTAGCATTACTCCCCCAGTGTTTTTTGTTATTGTAGTGAAGTGTCTATTAATTACATGCTGCCTTCATAAATTAAACATTAACTTCTCCATACAAGAATGCAAATGTAAGCAAGATGTTCAATTCACATAATTCTATCTTTAATGAGTTTTGTTTCACTTTCAATGAAGAGGCTCTGAGGATAGAGATCTATGGAATATTTATGAATATATGCTGAAGCATTTGTGAAGCAAAGTAAAAATTTGTATTATCAAATTTATATTTTTCTAAATTAATCAAAACTTATTTGCTGATCAACAAGATTTAATTTCAAGTTTGCACATATCTTGGATTTCAACAAACCATATGAATTAAACAGTGCAAAATAATTTCTAAGTATAAAACATCTCTGTGTATTTCATTACCCAGTAACACTTTATCACTGATAAAGATTTAGCCTTTCTTCATGTTCTGCTTTATAGATTTCTATGTAATATATAATTTAAAATAAAATTATGATCATATTGTATTGAACTATGGACATTTCTCCATGTCATTAAAAATTCTTTGATAGTAATTTTAATGGTTACATTGTATTCCATCATGATTCATAAAATATTAATTTCACTTACACTGGATTAGGTATGAAGGTTGTGTCTACTATTTCACCACTGACTATAACAGATGAGAATCCTTCTCCATAAATTTTGGGTTTTATCCAATCAGTTCTAGTAGTACAGTGATAGGAGTCAGAGGATATGAATGTTTTCATGATCGATACATGTAACAGAGCATGGCCTAGGAGGGCTGTTAAACTGCCAGCATTATATTACGCACTTTACAACACTTTTCATAGTCTGTAATAGTCTCAAAAAGAAGGATAAAGCTATTTAAAAAAATTTATTCAATATTATAGTAATATTGAAGCATTTCAATTTAGGAGATTAGAAGAAAACTTTCCCCTCTACATAAGGATTTTGAGTTAATAAATATCTATGGATGTGTGGGATAAATAATACCATAAGCACATTTGCATCTGCCTTAGTAAGATGACAGATATGGTGGGTTGGATTTGCTATATTTAACCTAATGAGTCCATATATTTCACATGTTACTTATACAGAATCTAAGTGGTGAAAGTTGGATCTTTTCCTTAATCTCAAGAAATCTATCAGTTTTCTTGCTCATTAAATCTCTTACCCACTCAACAAATTTTCTATATGCTTAAAGTAATTGTCCATTAGATGTTTAAACATACTATTTCTTCCTACTTGTTACTTCTATTCTACTTCTATAAGTATCCCATCAATGTGATAATGAATATTTCTGTCACAAGAGTTTCATATTTTGTGATTTTATTCTAGTAATCAAATGCTCATGTGGCTTAAATTGATTACAATACCTGCTGGACTAGGCATGATGGGTGTTCCTGGTGGCCCTCCACCTCCTGGAGGACCCTAAATAATTACACAAAATTTCAGTAAAAATAAGGCATCTCATTATATATAACAAAACAGAAGAAACATGACTATAATCCAGTTGAAAATAACATTTAATATATTTTTCTGAGTGCACAATCATTTCTGTATTATGCAAAATATAATTTACCTTAAATAAGTTGAATTTTTTTTGATACGTTTCCAAAACAATGAGCCCGTAACACGGATTTGTTATTTATGACTTAATCACATCAGTTATAACGAGGTTAAGGACAAACCATTTAATGGGGCCTTTACAAATGCACAAAATATAAATAACCCATGTGTACTTGTGATTTAGTTTACTCTATATTATATACCACTGTCTTTTATAGGAAACTAAAAACAAGATATTCATATTAAAAAAGACATTGATGCTGCTTCTGTCAGTACTGACTGCAATGCTTCTGGAGGGCTGCACCTTCAGCTATCACATTAACTGAAAGGAAAGGCAATGATGATGAATGCTGTGGTTGCAGCTATACAATCATTCTAAAATGAAGATTAGGTAATTTTAAAGTTAATATAGTTATTCAGACAACCAAAATTGAAAATTCAGGCAGTGAGTCTTAGAATTTTTCAGATGTACCGTAACCAAATTTTTGCTTCATTCTGTGTGTGAAGATACAATACACTAATAATTTCAAATAATAAATGTATTTGAATTTGAATTTAATAAACAACTTGAAGTTCCTTTCAATCAAAGGAAATCATCTCATAATACCATATATCAGGTTTATTCTTAAGTGACTTTAATAAAAAAAAGAGTATTGCCCAAATTTTCTAATTTTCCTTTTTTCATAAAAAATGTGAAATAAGGGCCTCGGTGGCACAGTGGGTTGAGCGCAGCGCTGTGAAGCTGTCAGCAGCCTCTGTAGTGTGGGTTTGATTCCTGGTCGGCCAGAGAGCTACCCACATGGCGCAGACCTCTCCTGCCTAGCCCCCTGCTCCCCTCAGCAGTGTCTTCGGTCCGTTTGCCTGTTCTGCTCCCCACTCTGTCTCTGGTGAATCCTCTCACCCTCCCATGCATCTGGCCTTGTATAAATAAAAAAAAAAATCATTAAAAATATGTGAAATTAAGTTACATTCTTCGTTTGTATAGACTTAAGGGAGCATTGAGCACTAAGTTCCCAGGCCCAAAAGAGTGTAGGCTTTTCACTGTGTTCATAAATCACTGTTTCAGTGGATGGTAAAGTGCTCACTGAGCCTCTCAGGCACTCCTTTCTTCCCATTCAAATTAGCTACCACCTCTGAAAATTTCTAAAGAAATTTAGGAAGGATTTTCCTCATTACAATTTTATCCTTCTCTGCTAAGCATTTTCTCCTAATTATTACAAAATTTCTATGATGGCCTTGGGAAGGATTATAATGTGATAATGGTTGAAAGTTAATTTGTAAGTTCTAGAACTCATGTGACACCTGCAAATTTGATTTCAGTTTCTATGTGAAATAATAAAAAAAACCTTGTACTAAATAATGTTAAGAAAAATGTTTAATTCCTAAGAATGAAAAAAAAAACAACTTAAAAGGACCCCCAATTTAATAGTCATCATTCTGCAACCTGCTTCTTTTTGTGATTAAGAGAAAGTTTAAAGTTGTCTTAGACTTTGTGTATTGACAGTAGGGTGGCAGAGGAGGTTAGATTATTCTCCTGGAGAATTGCAAATTCAAGCATATTATTGTGTAACTGGGGATGGCTTTCTTCATGATTGGACAGAGTGTATTGTACTGGTTTACAGAGACATATGCTGAAGTAAAACACAGTACTCAGGGCAATTTGGCCAGATTGATAACTGTTTCACTAATGAACATCAACATATGTACTGAGGTTGGCAGATGAAACAACTCAATACAAATCAGATGTTCACTTCTTGCCCAATACACAGGGGCTCTTCTTAACATCTGGGCAACTATTTCATTGCCCAAATAAAATGTAACATCAATTCTTATGAGCAAACAAACCCAAATGTACTTACTACATAATTCCCAGGAGATGCTGAGGAGTATGGTATCTGGAACATGAACAGGACAAAAAGTACGTATTTAGACTGACCTAGAATGACTCTATATTCTCACTTTCATCAAGTTTTAAAATGTATTACAAAGGATGGTCAAGGATTGAGGCATTTATATCTGCCTGAGGGCCAGAAAGCAGAATAAATGTACATATTACCTTGAATTTACCAAAAAAAGTAAATTTTAGTCAGGAGATAGCTAGAATTAGTTTCAAGTTACACTTATTTCTGGGCAGTTATATTCATGGCTTGATACCAATGAAACTTACTCTGTAATTAGAAAGATAAATATTTGTGCAGCTAAAAATTAGGAACCAGAATTTTTAAAATTAGTAGCTTTTACAAATACAACTTCGAATTTATATACATTCTGGGATGCATTATTTTTGAAGGCATGTTTCAGGCTACTATATTCATGCAATATGGGTCAAAATTTGATATAAAGGCTCCACTTTCCCCCTCTTTTCTTTCTAATTCACTATTATAAAATAATACGTGTAAAAGATTTTGTTAATAGAAGTCTTGAAAAACTTGTTCAAAAACAAAAAAAATTTGTGGGAATCAAATCAGATAACAAATTCCTTCTTTCCCTTCAAATCAAACTCTTAACCAAGCTCTTTCCTGAGATTAGAAAGTATTGATATAACACTGCTATAATAAAGATATGAAAATTGGAAAACATATTTAAAAATAAGGCATCGAGTCTAAGGCAATAGAAAAGGTTAAGTCCAAATATTTTTTTTTCACATAAGCTAAGCTTTGAATGAAGACTGTACACATTTGGAAGAGATACTTTTGCCCTCCTTTGAAAAAAGCCAACAAATTACTGTCTTCTTGGAGTCAAACAGGGTCAGAATAGGAATTTTAAAGTAGTGAAGTTATGGTGCCTATACCCCAAATGCTTCTTCTACTCTAACATCTTCCATATAATTAAACATAAAAATAATATGAAACCATAAAAGCAGAACGAAGTATACAATGTTAGAATCTTCCTTTGATTTTAATTAATTATTGAAAGGTCCCTCTCTTCATTGTTGGGTGTTACTGGTTTGTCTTCAGCTCAGACCACATGTGTCTGAAGCTCCTGCTTGACCTACATACAGGTGTTGGAGCACTCATGTGGCCATTACCAAAATGCTAGGTACTACTGGTGATAAGGATGACTTTGCTATGAGTAATGGGATCCTCAGGGCAGTAAATATTTACTTCACTTGAAAATTAAATACAACTTTGCTCACTAGGCTTTATTTCCACTCATAATCTACCATCCTCTGTTGTTAATTTTAAATGTGCATCTACTTTTACCATCTCACCAACTCCTCCACTGTCCAGTTTTCATCTCCCCATATCCCTAGAGCTTCCTCTAGTTATGCCCAGTCTCTTTTTCCCACCATCATTCTTACGTATCTTCACGCTACAATCTAACCATCCTTTAGATATTTGACTTTTAAACTTCACTGCCTTCTTTTACAATATACTTCTTCTCTTCCATTTATGAGAATGGCTATAGCCTAGAACTCCTAAACAACTCACTTGCATGACATTCCTTATTCCTCAATTCACTCATGAAAACTGTTGTACATTCTAACCAGAATTTTCCCCATCACAATTCCTCCATGTTTACTAAGTCCATTAGCTTCCTACTATATTGCCTCTGTCCCTTTCCTGTGTCACTGCCAGTATTTTATTTTGCTCCAATATTTTAAATTTATTATCCTAAAGCATACTTTGTTAATTTCCATCTCCTTGTCTACTCTCCAGCCACTATTTCTGCTGTATAGGGGAGATTTCCTGGAGCGAAACACTGAGGTTGAAAAAGTCCAAAATATAATCATGTCTCCAACTTCAACCCAGCCTCACTAATAGATGGAAGCATTTTTGGCTCAGCCAAAATGATGAGGAAGAGAAGAAAAGCACCAACTTGTAGCATTTTCCAACCTCTGTAGTGTAAGCATTCCCAAAGATGGATTTTAAGCTACCAATTACTTAACAATTGGCTCCCCAAAATTCCTGAATATTTAAATTGGCCTTCATGGTGACTATGAAGTTGTATAGTCTGACTTGTCATTATTAAAGCCATCAAATTCTTGCTAAACCTTCATTTTCAGCTCAGCACTCCATTTGATTTTATCTTTCATCCACTCACCTCAGGTTACAAATAATCCCCTTTGTTTCTAAGGCTAGCCTGTTCTGACCATTTCATTCTTCCAAATCCTTACTCCTTTATATTTTAATTTCTTCTTATTCATGGCTCCTTTCATCACAGTAAAATATAATAAGCATTTTTAAATAGTTCAAAAAATTGTTACTTCATCTAGTTCAATTTTTCCACTTTTTTGACCTGTCAAACTCTTTAATTTTGGCTACAGCCACTCTTTCTACTAAACATTCTTTGATGCTCCCAATAAAAGAAAAGGAACATTTGGACTTTCACCCTTAGCACTTACTGAACCTGCACTTCTGGAAGTTACCAGCAGTATCTGACAGCAGAGTGTGAGAGACATGTAGAAGTACCATGTGTGTACAGAAGATATATTTGAGCTGGGCAGCTGGGACTTACAGAGAATAGGTGTACTCCAGAAAGACAAAGATAAGGATAAGCTTAAAAAAATGAGAAGATAGGGAAAAAAATGTAAAAGTATGTAGTCTATCAGGGAAATGGTATATAATTTTATATAGCTGGTGCAGTAGGGGACTCCAAGTGTGGTAAATGAGTAGACTTTGTGGGCAGACTGTGAATGAATTTTTGCTGTAGGGAATAGTCATCGGTTGTGGACTTTTCCAAATTTGTTTTAGTAAGATAACTCTGAAGGTGTCATGGAATATAAACACAAGTGAGGAAATTATTGCAAAAAGTCTAGGCAAGAGACTTAAGAGTGTTCTAGGCAATGCTGATTAAGATGAATAAGAATAAGAGAAGTTAAAAGACTTCTCATAATGTATTCACAAGCAGGATTTTGTGACAAACTGGGTGTGGAGGACAAAAGAAGAAAGAAAGAAGCTAAGGTAATTCCTGTGTTTCTAACGAGGTGACTGGGTGGATGATTGTGCCACTATTTAATTCATATTTAGGACATTCAGGAAGGGTACAAGTTTGGAGAAATGTCTGACTCTGAACAGGAAGACCTTAATAAATAATGAGTAGATTTCATCAACAGACATTTAGAAATATAGACCTGTAACTTAAAGAACAGGACTAGAGATACAATTTCAACTAAATTTCCATTTTGTAGTGGGCACAATATTTGACCTATTGTTTGATTAGATTTAGTAATAGTTGAAATTATAGGAGAACATTAAAGTGAAAATGAAGAAGCCCAGAATTGGAGTAGGAGTACATTACCCATGGAGAAAGACTAGATAATGTGACTAGAGGAAAATCAGAGAAAATATCTTATAAAAAGTCAAGCAAGTTAGACTTTTAAGAAGCAGACAGGGCAGCTGGCTGTGAAATGCCTAAACTGGGTTTATTAAGTCCTATCAGGCTCAAACCTTTCAAATTTCTGTGACATAGGCAAGAATAAATAATAAGGGACTATGTAATAAAAACAAAGTGAACAGATTAAGAGACCTTTAAAACAAAACCAAGAGTCAAATATTTCAGAGGTCAGGTATGATGAGAACAGACTGTAAGTCACTGGGTTGGGCTGGTAAGTAGAAGGTACTAGTAATCTTTAGAATAGGACTTTCATGGAATTTAAATAGATTGAGGGTTTAATTCAATAAACCTTCACTCATTACCTGTTTTTTGTTTTTTTTTTTTTTTATAAATTTTATTGTTATATTCCCCATACAATTGCAGCCCCCCATTCTGACCCCAATCAGGCATTGTGCTCTCCTATAGTGATGAAAAATACTGGAAGGTGAAGGGATTCACTTTCAGCAGAATGGTGGCAAGGGAGGGAAAGTGTGGGAGATAGGGATGATGGTTTGAGATTGAGGAAGGGTTGAGAGGAGATTTTTATCATGTAATTCTAAAAGAGTAGAGGAAGACTGGGGTTCAAGATTGTCTTGGGTTTTTTATTGTTAAAATGTTAGAGGGAAGTTCTAGCCAATTAAACAGGTTAGACTGAAGACTCCTTTGGCAGAATAACTGAGCAAGATATGAAAAGAAGCAACAAGAGGTGGAAAAAAGAACTTTTTGCTAGAAGGGTTAGCATTGAAAAGAAAAAAATTTCTAAGACAAGAGGAAAGAAAGATGAGTAAAGGTCTGATAATATTGGTGGTAAAGAGTAGAATCTGAAGAAATGTGAATCTTCAGAAAAGAACATGTGCTTTTCTTTGCTCTGTAAAGTGTGAGAATTTCAGCTGATAAAGAAGGGGCCAAAGACAAGGGAAACAGAGATTGCCGACTAAAGGAAGTGAAAAACACATGCTGGTCAAGCATGAATGAAGACTCAGCTGAGGTTGATGTTATAGATTTAAATTATAATAGTGTGTTAAGTAAATTATAGAAATATGTATTCGGCACTATAGAAGAGCCGAAGGTGGCAGTCTGCAAGTACTTCAAATGTAACATCCCAAAACAAAACGCAGTATCTACCTTCCAAAACCACGACTTCTATGTTCCTAGCTCTAGATCAGTTAGTGTTATTCCCATTCTTTCTGGTAAATGGACTCAAAGACTTGAAATCACCTTTAACTTTTTCCTTCTCTTTTCCCCCAAACCCAATGGGTCACTGAGATTTTTTGATTCTATGTGTGAAATGTTCGTCTACCATTCCTTTTACCACCACTCCACCTCAAGCTCTGATTTACTCAATTCATAAACTATTACCCGAAAACATAGCTTCCTTCCACAGAGATTATGAATTCCAGATTTCACACCACTCAAAGCCACGTACGCATCGTGGTCCCCTTTTGCTTCCTTATCAGCTTCATCACCCTTTATGCTTAGCCTCCCACTAGCCAATAAGAATCTAATTTATTTTTTCACAAACATTTCCCGCACTTCCCCTTCTCCTTATTTTTGCCCAAGCTTTTCTCTCTACCTCTAATACCTCGATTCTTCTCAATATAATTAACCTCTTTCCTTCTTTCTATCCCATACTGCATACAAAATAGCTATCGAAATGAAGGGGAAAATGAAAATACAGATGTACACGATCAGCACGTTTAGAGAGCTGGATGATCAGAGTCGGAGAACTGGAATATTTTGACAGATGAGAAAACTAAGAAACACACACACGGTCTGGTTAAGCTAGACACGTAATTCAGGATCTGTGAAGAGAATCCAAATATTCTGAAGTATTCTGACTTCTAATTTCCATGTGATGAGGGAAGAGCAGAGTAACTTGCTGTGCTTGGATTTTAAAAAATGATCAGTAACATTTTAGCTAATTTGCTTTCAACTATGAAATTTAAAACAACCTAATAATCACTGGTTTACTGTAAATCTGGAAGGGCAATATCAACACATTATGCTAGTGTGTGTATTTACTTTTTTTAAAAGAGTATTTGTGCAGGACAGAGCTTATTATTTGCAGTAAGATATCTGTTGCTCTTAGAATCAATGCCTATAATTGATCATTAATTTCCTTAAAGGAGTTTCATCTTTTTCCTGTCAAACTAGTAAGGTGTGAATACAATGACATGCGGAACATTTGTTGTTTCTACCTATTCCTCTTCTACTATTTTCTTGAGTTTTCTTTAGTGAACCTTATTTTTCCACAAGGCTTGATGAAGTCAGGGAGTGGGCAGGAGAGCAAGGACTGGCTGACAGAGCATCGTACTCCCCAGACATAACTGGTTTATGACTGAGCGTATGATCCAAGTTAAGCAATTTCTGTTTGGTTAGTTATTCCCATTGTATGTACTTTACAAAGAATTGTGCTCTTTTGTGCTCAACTGGGAACTGTGAGGATATCCTTCCAACAGTCTTGCCATAACAAGGGGAACAAAGGCAAGCAATTAGGACCTGACCCTGATGACAGTATTTGAATCTTGGAACCAATGTGTCCAAAACCAGTTTATATTTGGACTTTTTGGATACATGATTCAGTAATATTCTTTCAATATGAATTTCGGTGGGTTTTCTGTACATTGTAATCAAAAGAATTTCCAGACAAATATAATAATTATTTTTAGTAAAAGTGCTCACTACTTAATGATCAGAACTTCCTATATATAGCTAAATCCAAGTGTACAGTTACATGAGAAAAACATAAAAAAGGAAAAAAGTTAAGTTTGCAAATGGATTTCCAGTAAGAATGTGACACCAGTATTGTGATTCTTAGAGTGAGGAAGTTAAGAGTAAAAATCTTATTTTTATTCTGAATTAAAATAAGAATTTGTCTGTAAAAGTGTTCTACCAGCTGCCATATAAAAGGTCCTGAAAGTATTTTTGATTAAAACATTTTTGCATGACAAACTAGCAAATAAGGATTAAGTAAATAACTATATTGTGAATAATATGAAGCAGATTTCTCACTTTCAGAAAAGTGATTTTGAAGAGTGGAAGATTTAGAATGAGCTTCTTGATGCTGGACTGAAACTGAAGGACTGATGTGCACTTGTCACGTGAAATTGTAGAGCTAAGTGGAGACAAATATTGACTCATGCAGCCTTAGTCATCTGGTGGAGGGTCCAGAAGCCATATCACTCTGATGGGTTAGAAAAACCACTTTACATTTTAAAAAAACTGGCTGTTTTCAAGGCTAACATAAAATATAAGATGAACTTCACAGGGCTCACATAATAAGTTATAGCAAAAGAACAAATGATCCAACTTGAAGGGGTTTCTACTGGTCAAACCTAGAAGGATTTTAGCATCAAAACCTTCTGAAGAAGAATTCATGAAGACAGCTGATATATGTGAGTGAATGAATGAATGGAGAGAAAAGGAAAACTTTGTTCAAGTAGAAAGTTAACAAGTGCAGGAGGAAAGGCAGAATTAGAAATAGCCATTTGGGAATCAGCATAGTAAAATAACAATTTAGGCAAGAATAATCAATGAATGCTAAAAGTATCAATGAAAGGATGATGAGGAGGAAGAGGCTATTTACTGTAGTTTTAAAGTATGTTTCTACAGAATAATAATTAAAGGGAAAAACAGTAACTTCCTAGTGGAGAAACCTGACCGGCACCACTTCAACTAAGTGATCAAAGTTAACATTGTGAGTAATAGGACAAATCATCATCATCTGCCTCCTGAAATTCTGCACTGACAAAAACAGAATTACTTTGTGGTGCTCCACCTGATAGGCATAATTTGCATCCAAGCATGAGGAAACATCAGACCAAGCCAAGCTATGGACGGCACCCCAAAATAACTGGATGGCAGCCAACAAAACTATAAGGTTAAGAAAGACAAAGGTAGAAAAAAATTTTGTTCCACATTTAAGGAGACAGACATGACA
This sequence comes from Talpa europaea, assembly GCF_964194135.1. Classification (NCBI taxonomy): domain Eukaryota; kingdom Metazoa; phylum Chordata; class Mammalia; order Eulipotyphla; family Talpidae; genus Talpa; species Talpa europaea. The sequence continues at coordinate 44,390,613 of NC_140071.1, read as the reverse complement.
GAAAGTCAACAAGTGAACCAGGGTTTTCTTCTGTAGCAAAGGCCACTGGACAGTTGGTGAAATCTGAATAAAACATGCAGAATAGAAATAGCATTATGTCAATATTAGTGTTCATATTTTGATCTTACACTGTGGTCATGAAAGGGAATGTCTGTTTTTAGGAAACTCACTGCAGATAATGGTCACCATGTCTGAAACTAAAATGCAACTCAAAGGGTTCAGGGGGAAATCTGTATATAGAGAACAAATGTGGTCAAATTTTAATGCTTGGCAGTATGAGTAAAGAGTACGAGAATTCTTTGTACAATTTGTGCAACTTTTCTGTAAATCTAGTTTCTTTGAAGTAAACTTTTAAAAGAAAAAGTCAGTATATAAAACATATTTGAAAACATCAAAAACAAATGCTGCCCTGAGGAGTTGGAGACTTATTGTATTGATACAAAAATGAAAAGTGTTTATAATTTTAAGGATGGACAAGAAGTTTAAGGAGCTTGGAATTCAAAATAATATATAGGAGTTGTTACTATAGGATAACCCGTGGTATTTAGGGAGAAAAATCCAGTTTAATAATTTTTGCTTTGTTTCATGTAAGCCTTATATTTTTGCTGGAAAGTCATCAGTTTTCTATGATTTCTTATTGTCATAATCATTTCTAAGGAGCACGTTTCCTTTCTGTGCACAGGTTGATGACCCCTTTCTCTTTCTGACGAGGAAATTATATGCTTTTCCCCACTTATTTTCCCTATTCACATTCTTTGAGGGGAGATGTGTCCACATATATTAAAAGGGAAAGCTTTCAACTCTCCTGGCCCTGTCTATGTGTGTGCTGTCCAACTGAGTATTTCACATTGACCACTGGACAGCAGTGTGATGTGTGTACCTCCTAATTCCTAGTGCTTCTCAGGGTCTGAAATAATGCAGAGCAGTGAACCTGATATAGTATCCTATCCATTGTGCTTGCCTCTATGAAATCCTGAAAAGAGGAAAACCTAAACTAAAAATTGTCAAAATTCAGAATTCTTTGCTCAGCTTTCGCTTTATCATATACTCTTTACTTGGATATAAACCTGCTAGGTTCAATGCGTCATCCTCAGTATTAAATCCTGCCCACCTCCCTAAGTAGCTGCTGGGGACAGAATCTCCAGATGAGTGTATCAACAGAGGCAGAGTTGGGCGGTGGGGATGTGAGCTGCACTCTGCTGCCTGCAGTGGCTAAGAGGAATGGATGCTGATGGAGTGTACGGTGAGGAAAGAAAGAAAACCCTTCTTGCTTCTAGGTGGGACTGCTTAGCTTACATAGCTAAGGTGACCATCAATTACGCTTTTAATCTAGTTTCATCAGACACAGAGATAACAGAAGTCCCAGATTCTGGCAATAGGAAGATTGTCAGGGTTTTAGTATTATAAAAAAAAAGTTTATTTTTTCTCTTTATGGATAATTTAATAGGGAGTTGAAAGAAGTATATCTTGAGTTGTTAGCAGGTGCCATTTTAAAGTTGAATTTTTGAATGAATTTGGAAAGCATATATCAAGATGCAAATACAAATGCAAAAATTTAAAAGCATGAAAGCAAACTAAAAGAATTTTGGAGAAGTAAATACATTCACAATAACAACAAATCTGGTAGAACAGTGTCTTAGAAAGGTTTGTTGAGATTAAATAGTACAATGGACATCCAAATGGAAGTAACATCACTCACTCTTTCTACCTCTAATAATTTTAATTAGAAAATGCCATAGCTGTTGGAACTAAAAGACACAGTTAATATAAATTCTTTTTCTCTAAAAATATGATGGTTACTTGAGAAGTAAGCAATAGCAAGAATTTAGGATGATTATTGCTTTAGAATAGCAATGAATTTAGGATGATTTTTCATGTGCCACACATAACCTCACTTAAATTTTTCTGAACTTTTAAATTAAACTTACTCATTGGGTCAGGTTTATTTAGTGTTAGTCACTTCAAGCCAATGAAGGCACCAGTGTGCACATGAGCAAAATCCAGCCCCTCTGGGCAGATACCCACAGACTGCACAAACGGAACACAGCACCTACTGGTTCCGCTGACTTGGGCACCTTTGTGCAGTGGACAAACTACACAAATGTAAACTAGTAAAACTCTCAAGAACTCAAGGCTCACAATTTAGGAGGAAAAGCAGGATGATCAATTAAAAATCATAAATTTTAAGACGGAAAGCTTACTTTTCAACCCATTTATGTGACATCATTAAGAGAAAAATATTTGTGGAGTCAAACAACTACTATAAAACATGTAAGGAAAACCCCCCAAATAGCAGATACACAGATAGGTGTGTGAAGGTGGCACATTAGCCCTCTAATCAACAGGCACTAGGTAGAGGCACACTTGGTTCCTGAGTCAGCGAGACAGCAAACTTAGGTTTAATTAGTGCAGCAAATATAGTCATAAGAATGCTGATAGAGACTGATCCTGTCTAGCAACATAGTGATTTTATAGTTATTTTAGGAGATGAAATTACTTTATGCTAAATGTTATATGATAAACATAGGCTACTGTAGCATACTTAAGTCATACACTTTATTTTTGAGCCTGTTGATATAGAACTCGTGTTTACATGCCTATTTAAAATACACAAAGATTATTTTTTGAATGATTTGTTTTAAAAAATGGTTAATATAACCAATACAGGGCTTTCCAAAGCAGCAAGTGTTTGTTGATGTTGCTGTTAAATACCACACAGTGCAAAGAAAAACTGAAAGCATACTCACTGAATTGGCATTTGTTGGGTTTGGCCAAGGTCTACCACCACCTGGACCCCTACAAGGCAACAAGATAAATGAAATTTTAACACTTTGTTTCAGAATAAGCAACAACAAATCATAAAACACTAACATTTATAATTCCACCACTGTGCAATTCTAATCCACTGAAATTACTCTTTTTTTTTTTTTTTTAAAGATTTATTTATACAAGCACTGGGTACAGTCAGAAGCACGGGAGGGTGAGAGAATTCACCAGAGCCAGAGCGGGGAACAGAACAGGCAGACTGACGAAGTACACCGCTGAGGGGAGCAGCGGGCATGGCAGGTGAGGTCTGCCGCACCATGTGGGACCCTTGCCCATGGTCAGGGATTGAACCGGCGCTGTAGAGGCTACGGGCAGCTTCGCAGCCCAGCACTCAACCGCTGCGCCACCAGGGGATGCCCTACTCTTTATTTTTTACAACTTTATTTCTTAAAATTTTTTTCATTCTATAATGAAATTTTCTTCCCAAACCAACCTACTAGGTACAAGTTTATTTTGATACTAAGTTCAGTTACTGTTAGTTTAGCTACCACTAAAAAGTAGTGATAACTTATATTAGTAGCTAAATCTAAACCATTATACAATCAATTTGGGGGTGAAAGGCACAAATGAAAATAAAATTATAAACTATAAAATATTTAAAGGTATAATTTATATGCAAAATATAAAATATATAAAATTAAAAAATATTTTTATAAGAGCTACTTGTATCTCATTCAAAATAAAAATTAAGGTATTTGTGAAATAGCTATGAATTTTATCCATAAAATATCTATAATAAAATGATTATTCTTATGCTAAAATAACCATTAAAGAAGTTAAATTTGTCTCCTTTTCAAAAAATTGTACATTAGCATATATTATATATGATACATAGTTATATATCTTTCAGTGCTACTGACAATTAAGTTACTATCAAATAATGCAATCACATTTCTTGTTTTCAAAATTGTACTTCAGTATAGTGGTCAGAGTCTGTATCTTGGGAAAAAAAGGGGGTAACTGATGCCAATGTATATCAATATATTACTTCTATAACATACAAGGACATAAAGCGGTAGAACAAAATGATGCCTAATTAAATCAAAATCTCTTTCTCCTGTTTTAGTATTACTTGCTATTATTTAGTATCAAACATACCTGAGTAGATACTGCCTGATAAAGAGAACACTACTGGTTGCTGTTCCCTTCTAATTTGGGGTCCCTATTCCCTCTAATTGCAGGGAAAAGACAGTGAAACTTTTAATTGAAGGCACATGTCCCCCTGATTCTTATTCTAGGAACCTTAACCCTAGTTTATGAATCTGAAGCGCTATTATGCAGAGGCTGTCCAGGTCAGCTATCCTACCCATGTTTGCTCAGAACACTTAGTACTATTTTTAGTTTTATTTTGAGACTCCCCAGGGGTAGAAGTAGCAGGGGAAGGCATAAAAATCCTGTCATTGGGTTCCATGAGAATACCCAAATGCTATTTTTCTTGTCTCTGCTTGAGGAATTAAAGGGGAAAATAAGATGTTACAGGGGATTTTGTCAAAGTATTGTGCAAGGCAGGTGAAGTGCACTTGTATTGTCTCTGGAAATTGCCTCTCCAAGAGGATGATGATGATGATGATGATGAAGATAACTTTACAATGACTGGAACACTTTAGAGATGATTTTGCATATAGGATTCAATGTTCTAATGGATAGAATCTAAGGTAAAACATAATATATATGTTGATCAAGTCAAACATTTGTTTGATATTAAATAAGACAGCAAAAAATTGACAAATATTTACCTGAAGACTATAAAAAATACTATATCTAAATCATGGCAAAATTTGTATACAATGAATACTATATGATGACCTCCTAATTTTGAAACATTATATGTAACTAAAGACTGTGAATAAGAAATATAAATACAGCAAAATATTATATTACAAAATTTATTTAATGTTAAACACGTTAAATACAAAATAAACATTTAAACAAATTATGTTTAATTAAATGTTTAACATAAAATTCCATTTAAACATTTCATTTATTTAACAAATACTAACCTAATCTTAGCTTACTATGTATTTCAAATTGAACTTCATTTTAATATAAGAATTTATGTTCTAACTCATAAGGATAAGATAAATTTACTCAATTCCCATTGTGCTTGAAAATACTGTTTCAAAAATAGTACTAAATAAAGTGGGGGTTATAGTAAGTACTTGTAGTAGAATTACTTAAGCTCAGTAATTCCCCCTCTTTTTGAGGATATCATTATTATCAAGGAAGTAATATACAAACTACATTGTAGCTATTATCTTGGATGGAAATTTCTATATAAGTATAGTTGAAAATAAAAGGTTAGCCTCATTGAAGATAAGCAAAAAATGAATTTAAGAGAAGCCTGTGCTTTTGGGTAAGGATTATGTAATCAAAGCAACCATGACTTCCCAAGGAAAAATCCTCTTCTGTAATTCATAGTCATTTTATTTCAAGATAATAACTACACAAACTTTGTAAGTCTATGGGATATCTATAGCAAGAAGTTTCTTGAAATCCTTTATTTTTAGTTTCCACAAAATACCAAGACATACAAAATTAAATAAGAAATGGTTAATGTTGAGTCCTAAAGTCTTTGGAAGTTTTCTTTAGAAATAATCTATAATGCATTTAAAAACATTTACATTGTGGTTGTAGTTTGTAAAAATTTGTAAATTCTACTGTAAATTATGCTATTAGTAAGTGTTTACTTCTAAAGATAAAACATTATACACAGAAACTTTATTTTTTAATTTATATATTTTTACATCATTTTTCATTTTTGTACAATGTATGCATTTTCATCTTGGTTATAGCCCATGTGAAATACCCACCACCCATTCACCTATGAACTATCACCATGGTCCCTTGTGCTTTTCCTACCCTTGTTTTGATCCTACTCCTTTCTATACATAGAAACTTTAAAACATAAGTATAAAATAAACAGGTTTATTTTAAATGACAGAATGTATAATGTATCTTGAGTTTAGAATATGGAAATGCAAAGATTATAGCAGAATAACCATTTTCTTTTGAGATGGTCAATTTTTTTTAACAACAAAATTATGAAAACTTTTTCCCAAATAGATTTATTCTTCAAAAAAGAGATAAAGTAGATAAAGTTGCCAGTTATAATACAACAGCAATAACTTTACCAAGGTTGATTATTTTTCACTGTAATATTTTCATGGCAAATAGGAAAAGTGAGAAACTAAAAAAAAAATAATCTGGAGAGAATTCTCCAGTAGGTCCATTCTAACCACAAAACACAAATATTTTAGACTATTAAAGTTACTGCTTAAGATAAAACAATTCTAATGATTTTTCCTTCAATTTTTAACATGTGAAAAGAGGACAGCTTCACAAATACCAGTTAGAAATACTTGTTTGCCTTAACACAGTAAGACTCACTTTGATTTAAAGATAATAAATTATGAAGTGAATATTAGTAAAGACTACTCTATTGAGTACCATGGAAATGATGTGTTTTAATTTTAACTTCTCTTTAAATTCACTTTTTCTTTTGTTGTGACCTGAATAAATACAACAATCATTCTCTCTGGTTGCATCTTCCACATACAGAATTCTCCCTTTAGACAGAAATGTTTACAGAAATATTAACATCTATAAATATTAACATCTTCATTGTCTGTAAAGGAATCCTCATTTATGGAAAACCGAAACTAAGACTCCATATAAAATACAGTAACAAATGATGGAAATCTGAGTTTAAGGCTAAAAGGTCCTTTTAAAAGTAGAGTTTATGGGGCCTCCCCGGTGGCGCGGCGGTTGAGCGCTGGGTTGCGAAGCTGCCCGCGGCCTCTGCAGCGCCTGTTCGATCCCCGGCTGCTCCCCGGCCACCGGAGGAGGGTCCCGCATGGCGCGCAGACCTCTCCTGCCGCCCGCTGCTCCCCTCAGCAGTGTACTTCGGTCCTTCTGCCTGCTCTGCTCCCCGCTCTGGCTCTGGTGAATTCTCTCACCCTCCCGCACTTCTGACTGTACCCAGTGCTTGTATAAATAATAAATAAATAAATCTTTAAACAAACAAACAAAAAAAAACCTTTAAAAAAAAAAAGTAGAGTTTATGTAAACAGTAAAGTTAGGTAATAGAAAGTATAAGCATCTAGGTACATATCAGAAGTACCTAGGCATATTTAAATGAGAAACCCACATCCACATATCACCAAAAATAATTTTTAAAATTTCTATGATAATCTTAGTCTCCATAGTCCAGGGAATTAAGTGTATTTTATATATTTGCAATAAAGGAACTAGACATTTTAAACAGCTATTTGAATCTTGCAATGGTTACATGTAAATGTTTTTTTCTACTAGCAAAATCAAAAGTTGACCACATGGTTGATTATAATGAAAATTAATATACAAAATAGATAACCTTAATTAATAATTCTGGATTAATGACAGTATTCAGAATGTATACTTTTTGCATTTATATAGTTATTCAATATTCCTTAACTTACTGCATTTTAAAGTCAGAATGCTAAGTAGGTAAACTCTATGTATATCTAAAATCTGTAAGTTTCAGCTTTTGATATAAGCATAAAATATCATTCACTCCTTTTTGTAGCAACCATTAATAAAGGCCAAACCTTTGAGGAATTTAAGAGAAAAAGGGCTTCATGTCTATCATTTTTACTTTAAAAGTAAAAAGATGTGATAGGAAAATTTGACCTACTTTTTCTCCTGTTCTGTTAGTTTTGAGTCTGACCGGTACTCACCTATTAACCTATTTTCTATTTTAGGCAAAATTGCTTTCCATGAAAAGGGTTTCAGAAACTTAAAAAAAAAACACAAAAAAACCCCAAACCCAAAAACCTCATGTGTATCAGTAGAATTTATCTCACAGTATATTTTCAATGTGATTAAATGATATCACAGTTGTTTAATTTGATATATAAGTAACCAAAACATAGGCTGATGGGAAAAATCTCAGGAGATTCTTCATACACTATATGAACGCTTTCATTGTTTCTGGTAAGCTTTCTTTTGGCCAAATCATGGAATTGATCCACTCAGTGAATGAATGAAAAGTACTAACAAGCACCAGGTGTATATGGAATTTTGAAAGCAAATTGATGAAAAATAAAAATTGCCTAATGAATTGAATTATATTGGCTGATAGAAAGTTTATTCCCTTTGGGCTTGAAAGATGTTTTCAGTTAAAACCAAGTTAGTAACCAAGTTAGTTTATTTCTTATCTAAATACATGTTGAATTTTCAAGAGGAAATTTAACATAATAGATAACTTCCAGGGTTGGTAGTATTCCCAACAAAGCAACAGAAGAAGATATAAAAACTACATTGCTTATAATTACTGTATGTTCACTTCATTTTAACGATATTTAACTGTTTACTTCTATAGAATGAAATCACCGTTCTGCTGTCAGGATGTCTGTGTACTTCTGTATAGACTAGAGATTATGTGCTTATGTGTAAAAGACTCATTTTTGTGATAAACAAAACATGAAAATCAGACTAGCAGTTGGCATTTATGGCATTTAGAGAAACAAAAAAAGGATTTCATTCTTTGAGAATTCTGCTTAAATCCAATAGGAAATTTATTTCAATTATTAATATTAGGCTGTCAAAATTTAGTATGATAATGTGAACATCATCTGATATATTTATTATTAAATTAATGTTTAAAATCTGTGAAAAATAAAGATCCTTTACAATTAAAAAAAAGCACAAAGGAAGGAAGGAAAACAGACTAGGTTGTGAAAATGAAACAAACACTACAACTCATGTTTAGTTCATTTATACAAGTTTCATTTTATACTATACAGAAATTGAGGAGCTCAAACTGTGTTACACATTAATGTCACTTTAGAAGACAGAAGATAGAATACTTTACTGAACAGGATAATATAGCATTTTGCTTACATGTTCATTCCAGGCATCCCAGGACCACCTAAAGCATTCAGTGGGGGTCTCATTGCACCTCCATAGTTCTGTAATGATAACCAAGGGTCAGACTACCACAAAACAAAAAAACAAAACCAAAGAGGAGGGGGGAAAGAAAGGAGAGCAGGTTAATGATTTCCCTAGATAACTCCTGACTGGATAAGGCCTGTGAAATTCATTCTCTGAAGGGTCCACTCTTGTATTTGCTTCTATTTTTAATAATTACTTTCTTTTGTGACTTTTAAAAGCTATATAAATATGTAAAATCATTTGGAGCATGCTGAATGATTAAGGTCTAGTTACAGTTACAATAGTCAAAATATCTTTATTATTTTTTAGTATTTTTGTTATCAGTGAACTTTTTCAAATAAACATTTCAAAAATCCAAATCTGTTTCTAAAGACTCAGCACCATGTTTGAAATTGACAGACTCAGAACACTTATAAAGTCTAAAAAACCTAAACAGGTAAACTCAATATGAGAAAGGTGAATGTAAACTTCTGTTCACAATATAGAGAGAAATGTGGTCGTATACAAATACATGAAAATTAAGGCATACTCGAAATATGTATGGATGAATTAGATGACTCACTTGGCTTCTATCCATATCTATTATGTGCTTTAAAGACAAAAACATTTTAATGTTTTAACACACATAATGTTAGCTCACTTTAGTTTTCATGTTAATATAGTTTGACCCTGTCAACTACTTTAAATGCTTGGCTTTCTGACACCACTGTTTTCCAACTTCTGTCACTGTTTTTCAGTTTCCTTGTTGGCTCCTTTTATTTTGCTAACTCTTTGAATATTATTCTTCTCCAAGTTCTAGTCACAGTATTCTTTTCAATAAATATACATTATAGTAATTTTATCTGCTACTATTAGTTCAACAATTATTTTTAGGAATTCCTCTCCCCTAAGCTCCTAGATAACTTACACATTGAATTTCACATGGGTTTCCACCTGGTGACCACTTCATGTCAACATTTCAAAAACTTGGTATTCTCTTTTCTGTGTTCAAGTTCCTCATTCAGTTCTGAGGCATCACCTTCCACATAACAGTCTAGGCTAAGAACCTCCAGGAACTACACAATGTCTCTCCGTTTCTCTCAGTTTCTATATCCAGTCAGTTACCAAAGCCTATTGGTCCTACCCATGAAATAGCTCTTGAAATCTTTGTCATTCATTTACTGACAATACTGTTTTAATTTGCCTCTTTGACTTAGCCTTTCCTTCTCCCAGTTCTCTGTACTGCCTCCAAAAGCAACAGTTTTGTAACTCAGTACCATTTATGTCACTTAAAAGCCATGATGACCCACCGTGGCTATCCACGTCTGTAACCTCAACATGGCCCTATGTGGTTATTCACATTAGTCCCAGTCTATTTTTCCTACTCTCATTTGCTGTAATTCTTGCCTTCTTCCCTTATTCCCAGACTACTGGATTTCTTGAGGTGCAGAAACACAATACACATTTACACTCATGTTAACTTAGCTGCTTGGCCTTTCGTATAGTAGCTGCCAAGATGACAAGGAAACATTCACAGAGAGAAGGTCTGTTAACTCCAGAGTGTAGGTTACAATTTAAATTACCTAGTTACGTGCTCTTCTCATTGTTTACTTTTACTCTCAGGAAATCTTATTTAAACATACCAGTTTTGTGTGCTCTGGGACTGTAAAAGTGTTTCTACCCATACTTGAGTCATTGGTTAAAAGGTTAGCTGCTTTCCTCAACCTCCGGTTCAAGCATGATGGTGGGAGCAGCATTGTTATGAGGGGCTTCTGAGAAAAAAGTTACTCATTGGGAAAAAAATCTATATGGTAAAGCATAACAGAAATCTTCACAAGGAAAGTCTACCCCCATCTTTAGTCTTAGAAGATATGTGTTTCATTTTATTAGAAAATAGTTTTCCTTATAGCTCTGAACACAAAGACATTGAGTAAAATGTGTTGCCAATGCCCCATCTCCTCTGGCCCATTGTGAATCAATGGTTCTCCTAATTATCCATTGAACCTTAATTTTCTTATTAGCTTGTTGGAGTATAAAATGAAATCATAGAAAACACCTATCATAGTGCTTGGTGCATGATACTTGGGTCTGAAAAATTGTAGCTGCTAACTTTCTTAGCACAGTTATAAGGGGCAAACTTAATGAGTTCTCTTCTCATTAGCTTCTCTTGAGCGCTCTACCCTAACATACTTACTTGCTTGCCTATGTAATGACTCCCTGACAAGACTATGCATATTTCTTTTCCAGATTTTTTCCTGCTGTGTTTTTCTTTATGTAACTGCATCTCCAGCTAAACAATATGTACCTTGAGGATAAGAGTCTGTTTTACTCATTTTTGTATAACCCAGTGCTCAAGTATCATAGGGAATGAGTAAAACAAAATCACCTAATATATGACTTGATAGATTTTCAAAATATTTTCATTTGTGAAAAATCTGAAGTAAAAAGAAAATAGATAAGAAAAACAACTGGCTTTCCAAGTTGTAGTAACAAAGGCAGAATGGGAAGAGCTAATTTAGAATCAGTGAATTTTAAAGCTGATGGCAGCTATACAATTCCATCTGGTTTAATCTCTCTCCCAATGCAATGTTCCTGACAAAATGGCTGTTCAGACTCTGCTTGGAAAGTTTATAGAGAGTTTTTCCATGATTGGGCAGTTTAATTTCTAGAAAGTTCTGTATAATGAACTGAATTCTACTTCCCATCTTGGATTTAGAAAAAAGTCAGTGTACTCTTTTAACATCAGAGCCTATCATATTCCCATAATACCATTTCTCTACCCCAAGTATTTGATTTGGAAATCATGATATGTTCCATTTGCAGATAACTCATGTATCTAGGCTTCAGATTTCTAGAGGAATTAGAACTGGTTGGGTAGGCGTGGTGAATTTTTCTGTTAATCATAACACCTACTGAGCCTAAGAACACAAGTATATCTTATTCTGAAATCAAGGAGAAATAATACTTCAGATATGTATTAGGTAATCCTTTTTTATTATATAACTTTACTTTTCCATTGAAGGGATAATGATGTAAATTTAAATATCACATTACCACTGAACTTAGATTTATAGTAGATTATGGGGTAGAAAAAATATTCCACAATTTGGAGCAAAGTTTTGTCATTCATGCAATGAGTATTAATCACATGTTTATTCTAGGTGTACACTTTGCTTAAGTCAGCATTATCTAAGAATCATTAGATTATATAATCACTTTCTCTTTACACTTATTTTAACCTCAAAAATTCTTGGAAATAATATCTATGATAAAAATGTATTTGTGCATTAAGCTAGAGATACTTTCTATAATTCACCTATTAAAAAGCAGATGCATTTTAGACTTGGATAGCATCTGTATAATCAAATGTCGGTTATGAGAATTGTTCTCTATTTTTCAAGAAACACAGCTAATCTTTATTACAAGTTTCATAGTTTATAATGCATGTTTTATATACAGGTGTTCTGTGTAAATATCTCTCAAGATCCTCTCATTCCAAAGGACTTTATCTCACTTTTTATCAAGTATACCATTCATCTGAATGAATCCTGCTTTATTTGAAGTATATGATATATATAATTTCCTTTAATCTTTTATACTTTGTATACCATGATTTAAAAAAAGTTCTTGTATGTATTTTTGGTTTCTAAGGTAAATTCATACCAAAATACTTTGTATATCTCAAATTACATAGGAGAGGAGCAAGGATACCTATCCAAATGAAAGGAAGAAATTACTGAGTCTGAAAATGCAGAGAATTCACACTTATGATAGACTTAGTTATTGATATCTGTCAATAAGAGATTACTCACCAGAACTGTTTTACTCACCAGAAATGTTTTATTTCTGTTGTAATTTAACAATCATACAAAACATAAACATACAGCTACATATTTTAAAAACACAAACACTGGTATGCTTTTTTATTTTCAAATGAGATCTAGATGTTCATATAGGGCAGATAAGAATTGATATATACAGTCTAAGTACTGAAAAACTGGTTCTTAAATCAGACTGTAGTTATTGCAAGTATTAAAAATAATGGCCTGGAAATGACAAAAGCTTAAAGAGAAGCTAGCTGAAAAATAAACTGAATGAAGAATGATAACTGAATTATAGGCATGAAGTTTTTTATGTATATTTAAAATGTATTATGAACATTTTTGGGGGAATGGGGCCTTCAAGTTCTATAACAGCCAAAATAGTTGGCTTAGTTCATTAAAAAAAGATTAACAGTATATTCAGTCAATGAATTATCCTATGGATTTTATAAATTATAATTTCTGTTAATAGCTTAATGATAGTTGGTCACATATATCAACATCCCTAACATCACACAAAATGAGAAATTTTAAATATAAAAATCAGTTTTATAAGATCTTGGGAAAAACTGAGCCTAAATAGAAGTTGTTTTTTTCCCCCTGACTTTGAGGATGTCACATATTCATACAGTGGATTTTTTTCCCCATGTAATATGATATTTTTGAAAATTTTGGTTATATATTCCTCAATATAGTTAATATATACACCATTGCATGTATGTGGGTTAGAAACTCCTAGGTCACATTATCTGGGTGTTAGTCTTATTTTCTGACTCCTTTGGGCACACCACAAAGTATTAATTTTTAAAACGTAGCTATATGAAACAAGTTCCTAAGCTCTCACAAAGTAGTTTTTGGAAAGGATATATATATAAACATATATAATATATAAAATAGATAAAGAATTAATTTATTCTTTTAACCAGGTTTATAATATGCTAACCTCTGACCCATCAAGTAGAAATTTAACATTCTGGTTTTGGATTAGTTTCTTTGAAATACAACATTTAAAAAAAAATCATTGAGGTAACATTGGTTTTTAGCACTAGTGATTCAAAGGCATAGGATCACACCTCCTCAAATGCATGTCACCACACCATACAATTTTTCCAAGAGAGACAAAAATAGATTTTAGCTAAAATAAATGATAGCTGGTAACAGCATACTTTAAAGATGGCACTAACAGGAAAGGTTCAACCTCAGTGTATATTTTTGAGAAGTTTTGATAGAGAGGTAGGCTAACATCTGATACATACTGATAGTACTGTGTTTGATCAGTAAGACCTGTTTTAATGTTTATTTCTAAATGGTTCTAATTGTTTTTCATTTTCTATAAAGATACGGTTGTGAGACAATAAATTATCTCTGGCATTTAAAATACAGCAATGTGTTTATGCTGCTATTTTAATATTTTTGATCAATTAGGTTTTACTTAGTTATCTTTTATAATTACTGCAAATGTTTAATATTTTCTCAATATAACAAGTATTGTAAGTCACTTTAATAATTACAATGATGTATTTCTACACAATATACAAAATGAACTAAAGGCATTTCTGATTGCACCTGTTTAAAGATGGTTTGTTGTTATATCAACTTGGATGCATAACAGATACCATGTCCTCAAGAACCTAACAGTCCTTTTATATATCATGCTTTTAATGCACATAATAAAAGACAGCAAATAATGTAGTTTATATAAAATGAAAACAAAACCTCGGCATTTAGCTTTCTGCACAGATTATTTACCTGTGGTCCTAAGGGCACCATTCCTCTTGGAGGAGTCATTCTCTGCATTGGCCCACCCATATTTGGATGTCCTAAAAAAAAAAAAATTATTAGCAATGTTAATAGGCATGATTCTGAACCAGAGGTGAGTAGCCTCCTCTCTGCTTAGCATTTAATGTCTTATTTACTGAGGCACTGAGTTAGTAACATCTTATCTTGGTTCCCATCCATTTGTCTATCTCTTCCAGCACCTACCTCCCACCCACACTATTAATGACAGAGATTGAAAATTTCTTCCTATTCTATGTTGATTACATCTCTCTCTCCCCATTGCTGCCTCTTTTCTTGGTACAGGGCCATATCTGTAGTACCTAAATATTTTTATGGAAGGACTTGATTTGGGTTTATTAATCAAATCAGTTATTGTTTGGCATCTCTTGCCTCCTGCTTATCTTTCAGATGGACTACCATCTCTATCTGAAAAAGGAAGACAAAATTTTAAGTGATATAATTACTTTGATTCCTGTTTGCTAGAAATTATGTAAGGTTTTAAAGTTATTAGTTAAAATATAAATCTTTGGATATTATTCTATGTTAGCACTGCCCACACACCATAATGCATAATTAAGAGTAAGCTAAAAATGTAAATCACTTGACTGTGCTACCTGAAAAAAATGCAACTGGTATAATTATAGAAGATTTATACCAAAATTTTTCCTTAAAAATTAAAGGATCCCCTTTGAGATTGAGGACAGCAATTTCACTTTTTTTTTTTAAAGATTGATTTATTTATGCATATAAGAGCTAGGGTGAAGGCCAGAGGTGCAGGGGGTGAGAGGATTCACCAGAGTGACAGAGGCAGATTGACTGAAATACACTGCTGATAGGAGCAGTGGGCAAGACAGGAGAGGTCTGCTGCACGATGTGGGTCACCTCCCTAGGGACTGAACTCGTGCTGCTGATATAGCTTCATAGTGCTGAGACTTAACTTCTTGTGCCACCAGGGAGGCCCCCCAATTTCACTTCTAAGTAATCACCTTGTTGTCGAGTTGGGTCCATTCCACTGGGAAGTAATGGCTGACTTCCTGGGACTCCTCCAAGTGCCTAGCATATTTAATAAAACAAAAAACAATATTGTAAATATAAAACAAGGCCTTTATTCTCTTCTAAAAACGCTTACAATTACAAAATGCATTTGAGTATGTAACAAGATTTCTTGTATTTCACATTCACTTACAATACTAGACTTGCTTATGTACTTATGTGTACACCTAGTAAAAGTTTTAAGTTCTGAAAGGATTTTACTTTGCTAAATTTTGTGGCAAACAAAGTAAGTATTTTTTGGGGGACAAACATGTAGGCAAAAAATTGTCCTACTTCTACGTGAAAAGTATGCCTTTCCCCTTAATTTAGTAAGGGTACTGAAGTAACTAATTTTGCTTCTTAAATGTAAGCATTGTATTTCTATAGTTTTGCTCATTTGGGACTATAACAGCAGCACTAAAATGTAATTTTCTTTCTTGCTTGCTTACAAGCATATTTAGTACCAATTTACTGAGATACTACTGTGTGATCTTTTCTCTCCTTACTCTCCCAGCCTGGCTTCCTCTCACTGCCACACTAATATTGTAACTTCTAGCTGTAGGAGACTTCCAAATTTTTTTCAATTCATGCATTTGATTAATATCTAAATGACAACAATTTAAATTAAAACTAACCTACGCTCTCAAAGCAATCACAGTCCCTTAAGTGACTATTACTGACGTATTTTAGATTTCAGGATTTTTTTTTTTTAAAGATTTATTTTTTATACAAGAGCTGGGGTACAGACCAGGGGCACAAGAGGGTGCGAGGATTCACCAGAGACAGAGAGGGGAATGGAACAGGCAGATGACCATAATACACTGCTGAGGGGAGCAGTGGGCGGGACAGGAGAGGTCTGCTGTGCCATGTGGGAATTTCCCTGTTTGGCCGGGGATCGAACCCGCGCTACAGAGGCTGCGGACAGCTTCAAAGCACTGCGCTCAACCCTCTGCGCCACCGGGGAGGCCCGATTTCTTTCGTTGTTGTTTTAACATTGGTTGACAACACTGTGTATGATTCAGAGTTACAGGTTCACACCTCTTCAGATGTACCTTCCCACACCACTCGCATAGTCCTTCACCACAGTCCATTGAGCTCTTTCCCTACTGGGGATCAGTTCTTAAAATTCTTCCATATACCCCTCATCTGGGATAAGGTCTCCTATTTGTTTTATAAAATGTATACATTTTATAAAAAATTCAAACTTACAGAAAAGTTGTATAACCATTACAAAGCATTTCCATACATTCTGACCTGTTAACATTTTACCACATCTACCTCATCATGAAAATATATACTTGCTATCACCTTTCTCCTCCTCTATATAGAGACTTGTTATAAGTCTTTTTCAGAACTACTTGAGAGCAAGTTGTCGACATTATGGTCATCACCTGTAAGTACAGCAGAATAATATTGAATAGTTCCCTGAACAAGGATATTCTCCTGCATAGCCACAACACAACTTTTCAGCTTTGATCAACAGCCATACAACCTACCATCCACTACCATCACAGATATCATTCAAATTTTGTCATTTGTCTCAACAATGTTTCTTTTTTCTTTCTGGGGACCAGGATCTTGTGAAACACACACACACTGCATTTGGCTATCTCATATTCATACTCTTCCAAGCAGAAATATAATTATTTAGTACTTCTCTATCTAGCATGTCCTCAGCAGTTTTAGAGAATGGGTCTTAAATTCTATAGGATGATCTTCTGATGTCTCTTTTGACCCAAATCCAGGTCATATTTTCTTAGAAGGAATACCAGAAAAATGTTAAATTCAGTGTAACACAATAGAGGGTATGTGGTGCTTACTCATCCCACTATTTGGTGACAGTAGCCTTTGTCATGTGACTGTGCTAGTGTCTACCATAAGATCCCTACTGTTCCTAATGTAACTGATTATTTTAGTATTGTCATTGTATCAAGATTGTTGATATTGTATCCCTCATCAATCATCTAAAAGCCCATTAGCATTAGCATCCACTTATAACTCCAAAGAACTATGATAATTGTGAAAAGGATGTATTCCATGTCTCTCATTCTTTCTCTGCTTATTAGTTGGTATTCTGCTGTAAGGAAGAACATTTCTTTATTATTCAAGTATGGATTCCTACTTTTTTCAATGCACTGCAATCTATCAACATCATTTATTATAACATTTAAATTTTTTTTAAAAAAATTTATTTTTGCATACAAGAGCTGGGGCATAGGCCAGAGGTGTGGGGGGGGGGGGGTGAGAGAATTCACCAGAGATAGAGTGGGGAACAGAACAGGCAGACTGACTGAAATGCACTGCTGAGGGGAGCAGCGGGTGAGATGAGAGGTCTACTGTGCCATGTGGGTTGCTCCCTGGCAGGCCGGGGATCGAACTTGTGCTGCAGAGGCTGTGGAATGCTTCATAGTGCGGTGCTTAACCCTTTCCACCACCAGGGAGTTCCATATTATAACATTTAAATTATCAAGATTTTTGGGAGATCCTTCAAGCTGATTGTCCTTTTGACATGTCCCCATTATAGATGCAGCATTTCTTAACTGGCATAAGGTACTGCAGGTTCATCTCATACTTTTTCTGTATTAGCTCTGGAATCAGGTCTTCTGAAAGTCCTAACTCCTTAGTGGAGACAGTTATTTTGCAGCAAATTTGGGTTCTTAGGGTATTCACTGTTAGTTGTCTGCACTGCTTTTAGGAAATCTCAATAGATGCAAGCTCAAAAACCTATGTGTGTATATATGTGTATACATATACATTTAAGACTAATTCGGTGTATGTGTATGGTATTTACACATACCATAAATTCATACACTCCAACACCAATTCCAATACCAAGCCTTAGGACTATTTTTAGTCTTCATCCTTTCTATGTTTATATTTCCTCCAACAATTTTAGAATATTCAATATCTTTATTTCTGTATCTTTAACATCTTTTACTTTTTTGCTCAATAAGTGTACTTTTTCATATAACCAATCTCCCAAACACAATAGCCATTTCTTTCTGCTACCTCTGTGTGACTCCTCCCTGCTTCACTATATGTCTCAATGTGGAGGTAAGGGCTTCTGATGTACTTTTATAGGCTCTTGGATGTCATTTTCACAGAACTTAGGATTATGGCTTGTTTTCTTTATCTCCAACAGAGGTAAGCTCTGAGAGTGTGGCCACTATCTGTGCCTATGGGTTCCCAGAAATAATTATTGAAGGAATAAAAGAAATATGATTTAGACTGGATAGTTTTAAGAATTATAAATGATAAATCACATAAATGGAATGTAATTCAAAGAATGAAAAGGAAAAAGATCAAATATATAAATTTAAAGATACTAAGAATAAGTAGGAAAGGAAATTGAAACTGAATAGGTAAGAAATTAGGAGGGAGGAAGGGATCAAAACCAGCATTTCAGAAAGCATGAGGAGAGTTTCACTTTTGATGTGGTCAACACTGTCAAAAGTTACAAAGAGGAGAACTGAAAATATGTGACTAATTGACATTATCTTTAATTAAGAGTTTTAAGTTCTTGCTTTAAGTTCCCATGTTAAGATGAGAATTGTATACTCTGGACTTAGATTCTGAATTTCTAAATCTCACTGAAGACATTACATTTTACCACATTTTTCTTAATTTCATTTTCTTATTTATCCTAGTATATAACAGTTGATGAACCTTTGTTTTTATTGTCACTTAAATTAGTATAATGTTACAGAAATCTTGATTAATGTCAAACTGCTTTAAAAATGACTGTCATATAAATAACTCTTGAGTCATCAGTTTTTATCTTTTACAGTAAGTCAAATTTCTAACTTTAAAAACACTTATCAGTGCTGGGAAAACCAGATGCTTCAACACCAGATAGTACCCTAGTACACTGCTGGCAGTAATGTACACTGGAAAATGAACTGTATCCATATTAAAAAACTAAAAATGGATATGTCATATGATCCAGCAACCCCACTTTTTAGGTATATATCCAAAGTATAGGAAAATATCAACACAAAAAGATTGCATGCCCCACAATGCCTATCACAGTACTATTTACAATAGAATAAATACTCAATGATATAGGATATCTACAAAATGCAATACTATTCAGCTATAGGGAAAAAAAATGTTTTCATTTATAGCAAAATGGAAGGAGTTTGAGTAAATTATGTTTTGCAAAGCAAGTACAAAAGATAAAGGCAAATACTGAACAATTTTACATATAGGAATAAAGTAAGGCATCAAAGCACATAAATTGATAAAGCAAAATAATTATAAACTAGTAGACACTAATTGAAGGGAGATTTCTGAGGTTAAGAGGGAGGAAGGAGAAAAGGTAAAAGGGGTGGATGATAGGAGGAAAAAACTTTTTGCACTTAATTTCCATATTTCATATGTTAACACATATTCGTTGCCATCTTTCATATTTTTGTAATTTGATGCTCCTTTATTATCCTTCCTATATCTTTTCACATAGTGATATTATACCATATTCTAAATGTCAACTTCTACAATATGTAAACGGTACAAACCATTGTGAATTTAGTCTAGAACCATGAAAACCATCTTAGGAGAATTTAAAATCTATTGTCTAATTATTAGTAATTATAAATTCTGAAGGATCTGTTAATTTAACATATTCAAAATTATTAGTCAACACTAATTAAAAAGATTAATATTTCAGTTTACTTAGATATAATCTATCATAAAGACAAAATTTCATTAGCTTAAGATCATTTTAGATGAAAGCTAAATCAAATTACTTAACATATTTGTATTTTAATATATAGCATTTCAATTAATAACCAAAAATACCTTTGCAATTCTACTTTAATGATTAAAAAAACTGATGAACCATATTTGCTGTTTGAAAAGGGTGTGCTCCTATATAGTTTTAACAATGATTATACTACTACACAAATTGTCTAGAAAATTCTTTTGAAAAACAGTATAAATGTAAATCACAAGTCTGAAAGATAGATGTTTGAATTATTGAGGTTTGACTATATCAGTGGGAGAGGAGATTATAAAGAACCACAGTGAGCACAATTGTTTTAAAATGTGCTTATGTAAAGTCTGTTTGAAATTCTTGAGGAAAAGGAGTCTCTACCGTAACTATTACCTTTTAACTTAATTGCCGCTTTAAAAGATTAACAAGCATTATGAACTTGTTCCTAAAAAACTTCAGTCTAGTTTTATAGTTCTGTATCCTCAGTACCAACACATTCCTCTCCTAAAAGTCTTTCATTTTATTCTGTATAGATACGGAACCTAGCATTGTATTTAATACATAGCAGGCTGCACCAACAATGTGAAATGAATGAGACCCCAATAGTTCTTGGATTTTCACTGATACAGAATATATAGAGTAAAAAAATTCTAACATTTGTATAAGGAAGCCCCATTTTTGTAATTTAGATTTTCAGGAATCTCCTGTCTATATAAAATACAAAATTTTGGATAGGATGTCTGAAACACCAATATCATAACTTTCTGTCCTTCAAAACAAATTTAAGAAGTAAGATGGAGACACCCATGCAGACAGATCTGATTACAAATATAACCAGGTTCCCCCACAGATAATGCCCACATGTTGGAACACTTTGCTTATGTGCACCTCCCCATCCTGTTTATGCCGTGTACTTCTGGTCCTATGTACTGAATGCAGATTGAGTGTGATGGAGAAAACTCCAGCTGCTAGTGTGAGGACTGCTAGCACTGTAACCAGGAGGGGACCTGCCACTGCTGCAGACTTAAAGCTTTCCAGTAGAGGTGAATGTGGGTGCGGAATCTCTATACTGTACATACAAGCACAGAACACCAACAAATTGGGACACTACAAGAACACTGCATAAAGAGTTAGGAGAGAAGCAAAGCTTTGTTGCCATCAAATTTATTAGTAAGCATAACTTATTTTTCCACTTTTGCTCAGGAAGTGGAAACAGAATAGGAATGAAAAAAAAAAAAAGTTACCATGCTAACAGAGTTTACTTTAGATCTGGGAAAATGCTGAGGCATGCAAATAACAGCATGAAAGGAAGTGACAAAACAAGTATTTTAATAATAAATATTCCATACAATTAAGCTTTTAATTTTCCTTTGTTAAATACATGCACATTGATGTATCCTTAAAAAAAAAAAAAACTGAACTACTTGCAAGTAAAACTTGTGGACAAGTTTGGTACCTTAGACTTCTTGCAGGGAAATGGATGTTAGAACATTTATTATTAATAGATTTAACTACTCTAGAAGTACTTAATTACATGTCTCATAATACCTTTATAATTTGGGAAAATTAAAATGAATGTTATAGCCATGATGTAGAAAACATATGACATGAAATTTAACCAAGGTATATTTACAGAAAATTCTGTTGCCACTTTTTAAGTGAGCATTACATGTATTTAAAAAATCAGATTCAAAATATCCGGAAGACTCCAAAAGTTGGCAAATGTTTTCTGTTAAGATTCAGATTGTATTTTAGTATGAAGTCCACATTAGTCTCTGTCATGATTACTCAAATGGTAGCTGAGTGCATACTGCTCTGCTTCTGCAGTGTAAAGGAAGTCACAAGTAAGTCCAAAAAACAAATGTGATTACATTCCAACAAAACTTTATTTACAAAAATAACCAGCCTATAGGAGTATAGTTTGCCAACCCTTAAATAGATTATAAGGGGTAATGTAATATTTTTGTAGAATAAGAAAAATTTGTGACATTTTCAAGATATTTATCTTAAAATTGATTCTTTGGGGAAAAAACCAAAACCCTTAAGTAGCTCATAAATCTTACCTGGTTAGGTATCCTCAGTGGGGGCCTTGGACCTCCAGGGTACCGAGGTGACATAAAAGGCTATTGAAGTAAAACAAAACACCATAATGTGAAATACTGATATGAAAATAAACTGCTTTAAAATTTATAATTATATAAAACATAAATCAATTTACTTCCCTATACAGCAGCTTTTAGTAGAATACCTCTAAAGAAAATTACCATCCTATTTTTTATTTTGTAGAATATCCAGAAAATTTTTTAAAGAAAATGTTGATTCATCAAAGAAGATTAAAGTACAGTAAAAATATTTTTAATGCAAATTAAGAAAAAGATAACTAATTGGTAAAGATTAAGAAATTTAAGCAATTGAGTCTCAAGACTTAGAGAAGTAAAGTTTACTGGCAAGCTCCATTATTATACAAATTGGGTCCTTAGCATAAAATTCTGACAGGATT
This sequence comes from Talpa europaea, assembly GCF_964194135.1. Classification (NCBI taxonomy): domain Eukaryota; kingdom Metazoa; phylum Chordata; class Mammalia; order Eulipotyphla; family Talpidae; genus Talpa; species Talpa europaea. Next base: position 44,368,034 of record NC_140071.1, on the reverse strand, counting down.
ATTATGCAGTGTGATCATCTATTTTCTTTAATAATTTTAAAATTGTCAAAATTAATCTTTTTGTAGCTTTGTTTAAAATGGTAAAAAAATTTCTGAGAATCATTTGTGGCTAAAAGGACTTTGATTTCCCTTTGCCAAGCGCCTGTTACAATTTAAAATTGATAATAAACTTAAAAGTTGAAATTTCTTTGCATGTTTTGAGCCTCACTTTAACAAAGGCAAAAATGGTCCTATATTAAAACTCAAGTCAATTTATCTTATGAGTCACAAGTTGCTGAGCTATACTGACTCTTATCAGTGAAAAAAAAAATCCTAGAAATAGTTCAGTGATCAGGATTGAGTGGAAGAAGGATGATTTACATCACTTAGATTTAGACAGGAAATTTTAAGATCTCTTCTAAATTTATCCAAAATTCCATTCTTATTGTATTCTTCTAGAAACAGAAAATTTTATTTAATTACATCACAAGGCATAATTTGCTTAAATACATTACTTATTACATGTAATACAAGCAAATTATCAACTCTAATGGGTTGATTATTATGTAAACTAATAAGAATGAATTAATATATAAGTATAAAAGCTTGGGCAAGCCAAATCTGTATACTATATTACAGGAATTAAATTCCTCATTTATGGTGTGTATTCTACACACGTTTTTAGAAATCAGGCCTGCAGTTCAGTCACACAAAATTTTCAGGGCTATTTTAAAAGCAACATCTGAAAAATAAAAATTTTGACACATTTATGCTGTATAGACTTTTCTATATTTTTGGAGGGTCTGACAAACCAATAAGAGAACTAAGCAAGCCATTTGCCTTTCTGCTCACTGTGTTCTTACATTTAAAAAATCCTAGGTGTTCTTTTTAAATGGACAAAAACAGTGGATTATTTGGGTAATAATGTCACCTCCAGCTGCTAACATAAGTGGATTTTAAATTTTTTAGTTTTTACATATTTCATCAAAGTATTTTATAATTTCTGAACCTCTATTTTAAATTGGATTAGTTTACTAATCCAACTAGAAGCTTATCCCAATATTCACACACTTTCTGCTATATTCCTAACCACCTAGTTTCATTTATGAAATTGTCTTAAATTATGCTGTCATATCAATATTGTGTCACTGGTTTTGGAATGGCTGCCAGTCCAAAGCAATGTGTACCACATAGTCACCAATCCAAAATTAAGGTATCAATTTAGTTTTTGAAATGTGGAGAAATAAAAATAAGTTACTAATTCCTGTCTATAAGTTCAGTTTGAAATTGAATACAAGCTAGAAATTGTTTGTCTTAGCATTTGATATTTTAGCATTGATATATTTCTCACTTGAAATAGAGCATTTAGGGTTTGCATGTTCATCTGAATGTAAAATGTTATAGTATTAATTTAGTGGACTATTTGATGGCATGTGAATTTTAGAATTGTACTCTCCTATTTGACCCTGAGGTATGAGAAAGGGACTGCTGAAAGAAGCAGAGGGACACTGCAGGAGTCCACAGAATAAGACTGGGAGAGAGGTAGTTTCTTCCTCTAGTTAAATCTATTTCCTCTATATGCCCTCCTTCAAAGAGCTCAAATGCATTACACTGTATATTGCACTAACCTTAAATATAATGATTAGTATGTAGTAGGTAGCTGTATTATTGAGTGTGGGTATGGGATATAGGCATATATATGTTCATAAGGCACAGATCATCATTATCATGTTGGAGATACTTATTCCCATGCTTCTCTAGAGATAAGGGAAACCCCAAATTTAAGGAAAAATATTTCAACAAATATGTTCTTTGTTCAGGTCAAAGGTCAAATGAATGCAAGAGATTTTTCACTCAACAATTATTTAGTAAACACATAAATGTTCTGAGTGGCTGGAACGATCAGTGAACAAGGGGATAATTATCACTGGCTTCTGCTTAGGATTTTTCAAGGTTCAGTCTTGAAACTTAATAGGAAAAACAATTTCCTGGAAAAATTGTTTCTACATCAGTCCACTCATGTGAAATAGAATGTTCTCTTTACCAAATGGCACGTATCAATGAAAACAATTATTTCAATCTGGTGCCTCTCCCTCAAGTCTTATTACATCATCCCCATTTGACAGAACATGTACTATGAATGGCTGAAAATAAACCATGGTTTTAAAGTTTTCTAAAGTAAGTGAAACTCTCAATGTAAGGTTCTTTATAAGATAAATTGAGGGGCACAATTAGTACTTTGACAGGAAAACTACATTTATAGGCAATGATTCTCATTTCCATATGTTTCAGTTATCTGCCTAAAATGAATGGGATGAAAAGACAAAATGTGTAGGCAACTATAGATCTGAGGCTTAAAGCAGGGGAGGGGGAGAAAAAGGGATCAAAACAGACTGGAAAGAGCACAAGGGACCATGGTGATGGTTCACAGGTGATGTGGGGGCAGGATATTTATTACACCTGAGGGGAGAAGAAAAGAATGGATGGGATAAAGTAAAGGAATAAAAATATATACGACACAAGAAAATCAATAAATATGGGGCAACTAGTAGAAATACAAACCAACTGTCCAGTTCATTTTTTGAAGTAGTCTTTTAGCAAAAAGATTACACTATTAGAATCATAATTTATTTCAGCATGAATGTCATTAAATTTTAAAGGATTATTATTTTCCATTATATCAAGAATTATTCATGGAATTTTAAAATCTGCTTTCCTAAAAGACAGATTTTCTTTTATTCTTTACCCTTTCTTGCTAGTGGAAACTAGTAATCGCCTTCTTCTTATTTGATCTTTCATAAGCCCTTAGTGTTTTATCTCAATTCCCTAAGAATTAGAAAGAACCAGCTCACTCTTTCCTCACTGTAGTTGAAGATTGCTCAGTGCAATTCTTTCTCCCAGATACCCCGTCCACCCCCAATATGGGAATGTTATATAAATAATTTACCAGGAAAGAAATTACAGGTGATGAGAACCATTTTAAAGATACACATATTGTACATCTTAAATGACATTTTGCTCAAATGTTAACTTGCTTATATTTTCTACCATTTTAAATAGTATCAAAAAATATGATTTTTCAATACCAGAATAGTCTCTTGTTTTTGATATTACTCTGCACCTCTTTTCCATGCCAAGTAAATATGTATTAATCCTCCAAGGGCTAGTTTAAATGTCACTTCCTCTTTAAACAATCTATAGGCTTCTTTCCCTCTACTTCCTTAGCACTTTGTTCATACCATTATCAGGGGATTTAGGACACTGTGTGCCTAGATATGAAGGAAACCCACTTCAGAGAAAAAATACAAAACTGTATCAGAGCAAGTAATTATCTTAATGTCAAGGTAATTAATCCATAAAATAAAACTGGTATTTCTTAGAATCCTTTTAATGTAGCAATGCATAACTCACTTTAGATCTCATTTTAAATATTTCAACATGGATTTAGAAACTCTTTAAATCTTAGTGTTTAAGAATAAATTGCTAATAGGAACATTTTAAAATCATTTTTAAGTTTCTTTAAAATCCATTCATTTAAGCATTTTCTATAAACTATATTTTATGAGAACAATTTAGAATAAATGATGAATAGCACTAAGTTTAGAATGGATAAATGTAACATTGAGGACATTTTACACCTCTTAAAACAGACACCTGAGGTATGTTCTAAAATATACAAATCTACAGGCCTTATGTAATTTAAACTATCTGAATTTTTTGAGGATAAAATTATTCATTTGAAATTTGCTTCTAATTGTGAAAAAATATCTTCTTAAATGGAATGATATACACATTTCCCAAGGTTATGAAAGTATGAACTGACGAAACAAGTGAATTTTCATTTCAATTATTTCAAAAAAAAATCCTGTCCAGTATTGTGCATTTTAATATAATTTGACTTACAGAATTTTACTTGAATTACGTCTTTTTGATACATTCTTTAGAGAAGAAACTTTTACATTTTAGAGTTCACTAAGTCAACTCCATTTTATGTAAAATCCAAGACCAAATTTCTTGACTGTGTTTTTGGTTTCTTATGGCTATAGTAACCTGCTACAGTAGTATTTTTATAGGATTAAGGCCGGTACACATGCTTCATTTTTTAAGAATTGGCCATAAGGGGCCTCCCCTGGTGGCGCAGCGGTAGAGCACTGGGCTGCAAAGCTGCCCACAGCCTCTGCAGTGCCGGTTCCATCCCCGGCCGCCAGCGAGGGTCCCACATGGTGGCGCAGACCTCTCCTGCCCTGCCCGCTGCTCCCCTCAGCAGTGTATTTCGTCAGTCTGCCTTCTCTGTTCCCTGCTCTGGCTCTGGTGAATTCTCTCACTCTCCCGTGCTTCTGACTGTACCCAGTGCTGGTATAAATAAATAAATAAATAAATCTTAAAAAAAAAAAAAAAAAAAAGGCCATAAATAAATCTGCTGACTTGGCACATCCTCCTAGGCCCAATCAACTGTGCAACCATTTACTTAATGTGGAATTCTTTACCCTTCCTACTACTCAACCATGGAAAGCTGAAAAGGCAGTGGTATTTCAGGTAAAGCACTAATTAGCATGTGCTCTTGATTCACCCAACTAAAAGAAATTTGACAACTGAAATAAATTTAATAAGCTTTATCTCTTTCCTTGGAGCATTTTTGGTGGAGTTTTGATACTATATGTACTCTCTAGTCCATTTATTTGTGATTTTAAGTCAAATGCCAACATGGACTAGCAGAAGATGGATAATCAGTGTGCAGTATTCTGTGATAACTTATAAGGAAGTTCAGCACATTCTAAGAGAATTTACAAAGGAGCATTCAATAAATAGTTGGTTTGTTCCACAGCTGGCTCATTGACTAAGTGAATGAAAGACATAGATAGAAGACCCTAAAATCCAGCAAAAGATATAATAAAGCTTGAAACTCTTGTATAAAATCTCACCTAATTTTATTAAAAATAGGTAGTATCCACTGATATTGTAATGCATAAGCACTGATACTGGCATAATATATTGGAATCTCCAGTTAGTAAATGCTTATAAAATATGCATGGGGTAAATTATGCACACTTAACTAGGGCACATTGTATCTTATAGAGGATCTAATAAGTGCTAGAGACCTCAAAAAATATTAAATTATAATTGCAGTATCCCCATCAACAACACATAAAAAGTTAAAATTTAGATGACTGATAGCACATGTTATTCTTTCCTGCTGCTTTTGGGTTTCTCTTTCTGGGTTGTCACAGTGGAAGATAATGGTTCTTAGGCAGTTTTTAGTATCACTCTTTTGTCAGGTTAATTTATAATTTGGAAAAAAGTATGGTTACTTAGTGATCTTTTTCTGTAGTATATTGCTAACAATTCCATTATTTTGCTCAGTTGTTTGTTTCATTTAGTGCTGTTTATATACAGTTCCCTCCTCTTTTTGGACTGAAATATATTTGAAACTAACAAGTCTCAGAAACAATGTTTTTTTAGCTTACATGTTTTCTTTCCATTGAGAAAAGGCTCAGCATTTGAATAAGAACATTAAACACCTTGTTACTTAATATAATATTGTCTAGGACAAAAGTATCTATGTATTACAAAATAGTTATTTGCCAAATAAATTTGCTTCCATCAACTTTTAAGGAAAAACACAATGTAGAAAGTGATATGACCTGGAAAAATGTTATCTTTAGTAATTATTTTAATTACATAAAGATCTACCTTAATTGGCCCTGTGTTGGCATGGCTTCAGACAGATTTACTCTCTGTATTCTTTTAGTCAGATACAGGGAGCAAGATGCATAATAAGTGTTCTAGATTATTTCAAGGGCAAAACTTCTCCCACACTTTGTTTTAGAAATGATGAAAAAAGAAGTAGAATGTAATTATTTTCAGTCCTGGAAAGGTAAGGGAAATTGCTCACTATAAGAATTAAGCAATAGCCAATGTAAACGTTTTAAAAATTATACTTATGGTGTCCATTTTTAAATTCTTTACTATATGTTTCTATTCTGTTTTACAATCCTATTTACTTAGCAGTAAATCTCTTCTTAAATATGAACATTACTTTGAAAAAAAATGTTGATACCTGCATTTTATTTCAGCTGTTACATAGTAAAACATTATTTCTATAATTCCATGAGATGTGCCTTCATGATTTCTGTTAGAAAATCATAAATTATGTCAAATGAGTTTTGTCAGTTACTTGAAAATTCATATATGTTAATTTGTTTTTTCTTCCATGAAAATCTCTATCAGATATTACTGAAACTCCAGTGGATACTACATTTTCATTCAACTATTATTAAACTAATTTAGCTCACAAAATGAAACACTTCTACAGGCATATTCTGATATACATATATGGGTTTTTTTTTTTAAGTTTATTTGTTTGTTTGTTTGTTTATACATACATACATACATACAAGCACTGGGTACAGTCAGAAGCGCGGGAGGGTGAAAGAATTCACCAGAGTCAGAGCGGGGAGCAGAGCAGGCAGAAGGACGGAAATACACTGCTGAGGGGAGCAGCGGGCGGCAGGAGAGGTCTGCGCGCCATGTGGGACCCTCCTCCGGTGGCCGGGGAGCAGCCGGGGATCGAACTGGTACTGCAGAGGCCGCAGGCAGCCTCGCAACCCAGTGCTCAACCGCTGCGCCACCAGGGAGGCCCTACATATATGGTTTTATCTTCCATCATTATCAACATCATTATCAATTATTTTTTTTTTTAAAAAAAGCTATTTTGGTGATGCCAATCCATTTCAGCACAGAGTTATAAACAGTTTTATTCTTTTGGGCCTTTTCAAGAAGATGACTCTCAAGTTTTCACTACCATATGTTAGGTATAGTTGCTTGAAAACGGATTTGGTAGGTTGTGAATGGTAATAGTAAGTGTAAAAGTTGGGAATAAAAAATACACACTGATACACATTGTTTTGGTGTCTGTGAAACAAGTGAACTTGCATTACTGCATTAAAAATAACACTACCAATAAAGTATCAGGCTGACTCAGTCAAAGAACCTAAACCAGTAATTTTTAAAAATCACTCAATTTTTCACTAAGAATACAAAAGTATTACCTTCTTCATCCCTTTCCATGTAAACTTGTTCCCGATGAAAGAGTGAGAGAGGAGTACTTAAATTTAAATGATACTTTGTTCTTACCTGTCTATTATCTTGTTCTTTCAAATTTGTATAAAATGACTGGAACTTTTGATGCAAATTCTATTTTTACTTTCTTTAGAAATGATACTCATATTTACTTGGTTACTGACCAAGTAAATATGAGTTACTTGCTAAGTTACTCAGAGTTACTAAACTCATATCTGAATTTTATCAAATTGTCTTCTATAGAACAGATTTTCATGGAAATACTGATGCACCAAAAAGTCTACTTTGAAACTAGAGCTTACTATTTTGACTAATGCTGAAATGTATAAAAGTAAGCAAGATGAGAGAATTCAAATTGCAAACTTTTTCTGTATCATTTAAAATATACTTTTCAAAACACATTTTAAATAGATCCAGGTGCACAATAAAGTTAAGACAAAGTGAACAGGAAAAATATTACTGATGTCTAAGGTATTTGTAATGCCATATTACTAATGGAATATAAATTGACAGAAAACACATAATCACATTTATGGACATTCTAAATAATTCTATTTTACTTTTTTTGATAAGCCTCCTACTGTGCACAAAGTGTATCCGATTATTCCTTGGCATTACATTTTACACTCAAGATTATACCTGATTGCTGGGTGGATGGATGATACCTATCAACAGCCTATATTCTCTTCCCACAGGTACCAGCAGAAGTGTTTTCTTTGACTCTCTGCAGGGATGAGCAGTTTATCAGAGCCAATACTTCACTCCCAGCAGCATTTCTTTCACCTCCCCCTCTTACACCTGCAGCTGCCCTCTCATTTCTCACTTTCCTTTTAGAGAAAACTCTTCGAAAGAGTTGGACATATTCACTGCCTCCAATTTCTCTTTTCCAGTTTATAGTGAATCTACTTTTTTCAGGCTTTCCTGCCCATTACTCTATTGAAACTAGTCAAGGCTATCCATGATCATCAGTTTTCAAATATCAGCAGCATTTGACACAGATGATCATTCCTCTCCTCCTTGAAACATTTTCATTTGGCTTCTAAGATACCACACTTGGTGGTTTTCTTCCTATCTTATAGGTTACCCCTTCATTCTGCTTTGCTGGTTCTTCCTCATCTCCTTGACTTTTTTAAATTTCTATTTAAAAAAAAAATCTTCTTACATGGCTGTTAATTTTTGGAGAGCATTTGATTTCTCCCATCCAACTTAGTCCCCATAGTTCTCCCACCAACATAGCACTCATGATCCATCCCCACAGTCCCTTGTGCTCTTCCTTCGTTTTGATTACTCTCCTTCCGCCTCTCCTGCTCTGTGCCTCAGATCTATGGTCAGCTTGCAAGTTTTGTCTTTTTACTGATTTTTATCTTTTTCCTTCTGATTTGTTTCGCTTAGCATAGTCCCTTCCAGCTCCATTCATGTTGCTGCAAATGGCATGAATTTATCATAAAGGTGCCCTGGGGTCACTGTAGAGCTTGTTACTGTCAATACAATTACCCAGGCTCATAGCTTTAAATATTATCCATATGCTAACAATTCTCAAATCTGTATCTCTAGCCCAAACTTCAGTCATAAAAGGTCACCCTGCTATCTTGTTCCCCGTGTAATATCTCATGGCCCTCTTAATTTTGCTAAGTTTAAAACTAAGCTGATATTTCCCCTCATACCTGCTCTTGAGGTTTTATTAGTATTAGTAAATGTCAGCTCCATTTTTTCAAGATGGATCAGCCAAAAGTCTCGCACTTGTCCTTGATTTCTTTTTCCCTCATAGCACGTATCCAAACCATCACCAAAATCTGTTGTCTCTAGCTTTAAAATATATCTTAAATCTAATTACTTTTCACCATTCCTACCATCTCAGTCCAGCCATAATAATCTCTTGTCAAAATTTTGCAATGACATGGAAACTGCTCTCCCTTTTTCCGTGCTTCCCTCCTATGGCCTAATGTCAACATAGCAGCCAGAATGATTCTGTTAAAACTCTCCCCCAAACTCCCAATCCCTACAATGACCTACAGAGGTCTATGATGAGCTCTTTTCTGGCTACTCTGTCTAAAACTTCGACAACACAGCCCATTTTCCTTTTGTTTCATTTTTCTAACCCTTACAACTGTCCAACATGTCACATATTTAAATTTTGTTTACTGTTTCTTTAGTAGACTAAGCTCTGAGTGGGTATTGATTTCTGTTTATCGTGTTCACTGCAGGCAGTAACTCTGGTGTGGTGGTGAGGTATGTGGGTAATAAGTATTCGCTGCTGAAAATGGACAACAATCTTACTGGCTCTCAAATTTTACTTAGACATATCTGTTAAAAGCCAAAACCAGGGCCTCCCCTGGTGGCGCAGCGGTTGAGCGCTGGGCTGCGAAGTTGCTCACAGCCTCTGCAGCACGGGTTCCATCCCCCGCTGCCGGCGAGGGTCTCGGCAGTGTACTTCGGTCTATCTGCCTGTTCTGTTCCCTGCTCTGGTTCTGTTGAATTCTCTCACCTTCCCGCGCTTCTGACTGTACCCAGTGCTTGGATAAATAATTAATTTAAAAAAAAAAAAAAAGCCAAAACCAGCCAAAAAAGAATAATCAGTATTTTCCAGCCAAACTCTTCCATTCTCAAAAATTCTGATACACTAGGTGTTGGGTCACTCCCAGGACTCTGCCGTGTTAGTGTACAAGACACACTTGGAGAAACATTGTTTTTAGTCCTTAGTGTGTAGATTTCTTATCAGGTTCTAAATCTGTCTCACAAACTGTGTAAATACAAATTTACTGGAATAGCCACACTCATTAGTTTACAATGTCTATGGCTGTTTTAACATTACACCAGGAGTTGAATAGTTGTGATTTCAGAGTCTTTAAAGCTGAAAATATTTACTATATGGCTTTTTATAGGAGTAGCTTGTCAACTCCTGACATAGAATATAAAAAATTATTCCTAAACACCATTCAGAGATAAGGTATGTTTTAAAAAGAATGCTAATATATAATTAAGATAAATCAACACTTTTTTTGAAATTTGTAATAGATTTAATAACTAATTAGTTAGCTTTAATTCCCCAAAGAATGGTGACCATTTTTTATATAACCAGTATTAAAAAATTGTGTCATAAACTGCCTTTGCACATTTGGTATACACCCCTCCCTGCCCCACACACAAACATGCTTTTGTAAAAACTAAGGCACGCTGGGAAGAATTTTCAATAGAATATTTTCAAAAGAAAAGCTAACTTCAAATTATTACAGATGCAATTTTAAAAGGGTATTTTATTATTTCAACTATCTTGACACCTTTAGCTTGCAGAAGCATCATGAAAGTGAAAGGAAAACCAACTGGTCTAGGATGGCCAAGCTAACTTTTCCCTGAACACCCATTTTGACAAACTACAAAAAAGTATGGTTTCTAATTGGAAAATGCAAACACTCTGCACCCTGTCTCTCCCTTCTTTGCTCACTGTACATCCAGCCACTGCTATAGTGTCTTTAGTTGTTTGAAATGGCAATTTTTTAAAAAAAGCATACTTAGTTACTCAAGCTGAGCAGTTTTAATTTGTCCTAATAGTTGAGGCCAGGAAAACTATTACAACTGCAGGAAAGCATTATCAAAGCCAGCAGCTGTCAGGCACCTTAATTTTTTTTAGGCTGCTTTTATCTTTATATTACAGAAAGACTTGTTCCATTCTTCACACTTAGAATCTCTCTTCTTTAAATTTCTTAAAAATGTTATTTGGAGTCTTTAAACTTAATATGTATTTCTTGAACTTGGATAAACAAGCAACTTCTCCCACCACCACTCTCCAAATCCTGGTACATTTAATCATAAAACAATACTACTAATGTTTGAATTTTTAAGGTACAGATAATATAACATGTTATACTTCGGTATGTCAACTCTATTTGAAATTTTTAGTACCCTACTTATCCAAACTGAGAAAAGCTATCCTATCTAATCTTTTGGTTCATTAGCTAACGTCAAAGATGTTATTTACAACTTCTAGGGATAAGAGAGAATGTTGCTCATGGTTTAGTGTGTTATCCTAAGACTACTCACACAAAAAACCAAGGTGAGGAAGAATAAGAGGAAAGCAAGCCATTGGCAGTGAAGACAATAGGAAGATTATTAACAGAAGAGAGATGAAAATGTATATGACTATTTGATTATATGTACAAATACCAGGACAAAACAGGTGCTCCTGATAGTGAAATGGTTGGATGTTGGATGTCTGAATAGGAATAGCAAAAGGGCAACTTCAAAATATAGGACTTCTTTCCAGAAATCTGTTAAATAAATATCTACTTCCAGAAACATTTAACCAGGGCTTAGAAAAGCATGTCTTGTGTTTCCTTTTTAGTTTCAAGTGTTAGAATAATTACTCTTATTTTTGACTCATTTTGATTTTTTTCTTTTGAAATAACAAGAGTATTCTATCACCCTGAGCTTTGTTTTTGTCTTCACTGCTTTATGAATGTCATTTATATTGAAGCTTTTCCAGTCAATAACAATCCCATGGAGAGAAGGGGAGATTTTCTTCTATTTTTTGTTCTTATTGCGTTGTTACTATGTCAAAGCATTAGGTCAGCTAGCTACAGTGCAGTCTTGCTAAAAATAGATCCTTTGGAAAATAGACCCTGAACAAGCAGAGATATCTGCAAACCACCACTAGATGGCAAAGCAGCTTTACCATTGTTGACATTTTGCCTACAAACAAAATTTGACTAATTTCTACCATATCAGAATTTCGATCAATTCTGATTTTTAAAATACGGATGTCTTAGTTTGAAACTAAATTACCTGGTATACTGTATCTGTAGCAAGTATTTATAATCTAATGTCAAAACCTTAAATTTACAACCCAACATAAATGTTAGTTTTCAACAGTTTAGGAAAACTAGAGATCCAGTGACTAGAATTCAGTCAATACATCAAGATAAAAAAATCAAAACATAATGATGGTAAAAATTAACAAAAGGCTATAAACAGTTCAAAATTATTTACAAGTATCTCACATAAAATTGTAAACTCAAAGATACATTAAAAGACTATACTGTGTTTTTGGGCCTCCCCGGTGGCGCAGCGGTTGAGCGCTGGGTTGCGAAGCTGCCCGCGGCCTCTGCGGCGCCGGTTCGATCCCCGGCTGCTCCCCGGCCACCGGAGGAGGGTCCCACATGGCGCGCAGACCTCTCCTGCTGCCCGCTGCTCCCCTCAGCAGTGTACTTCGGTCTTTCTGCCTGCTCTGCTCCCCGCTCTGGCTCTGGTGAATTCTCTCACCCTCCCGCGCTTCTGACTGTACCCAGTGCATGTATAAACAAAAAAAACCAAACAAACAAATAAATAAATAAATAAAAACATGCCTCTAAAAAAAAAAAAAAAAAAAACTTAAAAAAAAAAAAAGACTATACTGTGTTTTTATATAGAAATTAGATATGTTTAGAGTAATTAAAAAAAAAGTGTAGTTTTCTTCCTAAAAAGTATTCTGAGGTAAGAAGCACAATAGAAGGAAAACAATATATAATATTTTTACTCCTTTCAATATTTTTTGTTGAAGTATGAACAATTTACTGTAACATAAAATTACAGTAAATTCACAAGAGAAGTTTTCTTGTTACTTCCTCAATTCCATAAAATCATAAAATTTCATAAGGTAATTAAGTCTGTTTTTTAAAACACAAAAGAATAAGTACTTCATTTTTATTTTATGCTTTTTTTTCTCAACTATTTCGTTTACTATACATGAATAAGAAGAAAATCGAATTAGGCTAAGAACCACTGATGCTTATTTCAATAAAATTGCAGGAGTCAAGCTTTGCCTAGTTTTTTTTTTTTTGGTAAGAATGTTGTGAAAATAAATAAGCAAATTGATATTTTAATATATAATTTGCATTTCTTAGCATACAATGAAACTATTAAGATTCAGGCATAGGAGTCAGAGTACAGACAGTTCTATATACCTGCTACATGTGCTCATACCACAATATTTTATTCCAAATGTGAATTCAGGCAATGGCAGCTTCTACTGTCTTTCCTCTAACTCCACTAGTAAGACTTCCCAAAATGAGAAAACTGCTTTAAAGTTCTTCATTAATTCCCCAGTAGGTCACTTGAAAGTTCTTATGGTTTTGTATACAAATTACTCCACTGGTAAGACTCCAAGTAAATACTATGTTTTACTTTAAATGATTTTATTCTCTAAATTGATAGCTCTTGTATGTCCAACTAATCCCACTGATTTTACTTAATGGTCTCTTACCTCAACAACAGGAGCTCTTCTATTTAAAAAAAAAAAGTCTTAAATTTAATATCTGTTGCAAATAGAAAGTCACTAAAGACTGCCTTCTGGGGTACATTTATTAAATGCATGAGGTATGTATCAATTATTTATTTTAGAGTATAAGTTAATTGCAATTTTTCAGATGCAGCTGTTATGAGAGTGTGTTATGATTCCTCTTGGTGATATATTAAATCTACAATTACAATGGAAAAAGGGTTTGTTTTGCAACATAAATAGGAATGAAAGGGGTGTCTATTTAGGAGAACTGTTTCTAATGTACCTTTTTATGGTATGATCACATAATGAGTAGAGCTCAGAACTATTTAAGTTTGTGCTTTATGTGCTTTTAACAAACTATACTTTCAGTTATTCATTAAAAAATTTCATAGGTTTGGGCCTCCCTGGTGGCGCAGCGGTTGAGCACCGGGTTGCGGAGCTGCCCGCAGTCTCTGCAGCGCCAGTTTGATCCCCGGCCGCTGGGTGAGGGTCCCACATGGCGCGCAGACCTCTCCTGCTGCCCACTGCTCCCCTCAGCAGTGTACTTCGGCAGTCTGCCTGTTCTGTTCCCCGCTCTGGTGAATTCTCGTACCCAGTGCTTGTATAAATAAATAAATAAATCTTTAGGGGGAAAAAAAAAGTTCCATAGTTTCAATACACTCAATTCTTACCTGGACTAGTCCCATTTCACCTGTCCTCAAATAAGCTTTGCATTTCCCCACTAAGAATTGAGATTCAAAACTATTCTCATACTCTGCTTAAAGGTCAAAGGCAAGGGGAGGTAACTACTCTCTATAATTTAGTAGTTGCAAGCAAACAGAGGCTGGAAAACCTGTTTAGCACCCTTCTAAATCTGTTTTGAACCAGGGATTCTCTGTCATCTGAGGGTCTGGCTTTTTGGAGAATCTGAGTCTTTCCCATCGAATCTTCTGGACGTTCCCACCAGAAGGAAACATTCAGCTCTTTCCACTTGGTACTAATCTTCCCAGTCTTGCCCTCACCTAATAATCAGGATTGTGCCTGATCTTAGGAGTCAGTGTGTTAGATTTTGATATTTCTTACAGTATCTCTTTGAACTGGATTAGAAACTGGAATTTGGACTTGAGTAGAGGTAGCAGAGACAATTATAATTAATGGAAGGCATTGCTATTTTTCCCCTACCAACTACTCTTCATTAGCAATAGGCAGTATGGTCACAATGACACTGAAGTACAACTTGGTCTCTGTAGTAAGAACATGCTAACATGTAGGGAATAACCTGTAGTCTGATCCCATATGGGCCCAAAGACAATAATACCCCATTCCTTTTGAAAAGAGTTGATAGCTTTAGCTTTTCAGTATGTCAGAGAGCCATTTCTAGGGAGACTGGGCATATTTAAAAGCCTGTTGAATAGTGGGAAATAGTATTTGGGATGAGTTGGAATGATCTAGGATAAAGAAAAATGGCAAGTATATGAAACTCAAACATAGCTAACACTTTTCACTTCCTATTTTTTAAATTTTATATATGTTTTACATCATTTTAACTCTCAAACAATTTTAAAATTATTCAGAGACCCAAAGTTGGAATTATTCTGATTCATCCAACCCTTTCTCTTCTATCCTTAATTTGGTTAATCAACTAAGGCTTATCAAATGTAAAACTCTGAGCAGCCACTTTTTCTGTCCTACTGTCACTACTCTTGCAAAGGTTTAGAAAGTCTCCCCCTAGTTACGATAATAGCCAACCAACTGCTACCTCTGCATCAGTCTCTTTAATGAGTTTTATTGCTTTTTTCCATCTTTTAAGTGTCAGTGTTTTTGGAGTTTTGTTGTATATGCTCTTATTTCTGATCCTGTGCTTTTTACCTAGTTAATTCACCTAATCCTGAGGATTTCAGTGCCCTTAATATAATGATGATCCTGCAATTTATCTCTACCCTAGATCACTGTTTTCAGGCTCAAACCTGTAGGCCATTAGCCTAAAGGACATCTCTAATAACAGAAAGTCCCCTAGGAACCTCTTATGTCCCACCTTGGACCTATTTTTCATTTTGTAGTTCCTATCTCAGAAAATGATAACTCCATCTGCTCAAGCTAGGGTCAGAAATCAGGATATTATTCTTGAATTAATTTACTCACACCCCGCACCCCATTTATTTGTCTCAAATCTGTTCATCTCATTCCATATCCACTGCCACTGCCTTAGTTCAGGCCATCATTAAATCTTAACTGAATTATTATGAGAGCCTCCTAAATAAGTCTCACAGCCTCCAGATGTATCCTTCTGTGGTCCAGGTTAGACACTGTCACTGAAGTGATGTTTCTAAAACTGCAAATATGAACATGCCTCTCTCATGCTTGAAATCCTTTAATAGCTTATGACTGTCCTTAAAATTAGGCTGAAGCTCTTAACTAACCTATAAACCTCCTCAAGGTTCCTCTAGAGCCTCATCATCAGCTCCTCTCCTTTAACTAATTAAGCTCCATTAAAAAATTTTTTTCTCTCCTTTACCCACTAGGTCTTTATAACTTTCCACCCTCTTGAAATATTCTTTCACACTCTCCCTGCCTCATTTGCCTGTTAAGTCATCTTTAGATGCCAATATGGATTTCACTGACTATTTTGAAAGTTCCCCCCTACTCCCACCCCAACAGTGCTCATCTCAAGATTGGATTTGGTGGCCTGATTTTCTCTAGGAGCACACTCTAACTTAATATAGCCATTTTCCTTCTACACTTTAATTACCTTTTCTCTCAACATACTGGAAGGTTTTTTTTTTTTTTTTTGATGGCAGGTATTTTGTATATAATTGTAACATTAATTCTATACCATCCATTCCATACTTTGTATCATCAACTCCATAGTTTGCATTCTGGTCATTTCCATTCTTAAAGATATCTGACAACTACAAGCCTACTGAATAATCAAGTCCTTACCATGGTAACATAAGGCCTTTCTCCTATAGTACATCTTTCCAACTTCATTTCCAGGAACTCCTGCCTACTTTCCCTCTGCTTTCTCTCTTTTTAGTATGAACACCTCTGCACATGTCACCTGGATGCTTCCACATTTTTACTGTTACTGTTCCCACTTTCTGGATTATTCCTTTGCTTATTTTCCTGGAAAACTTTTCTAGACTACTCTTATCTCCAATTTAGGCAGACTTTACCACTCTCTCTTCTAGGTCATCACAGAAGTTTACACTGTTAGAAGTCCAGGTGACATGTGCAGAGGTGTTCATACTAATAAGACAGAAAGCAGAGGGAAAGTAGGCAGGAGTTCCTAGAAATGAAGTTGGAAAGATGTACTATAGGAGAAAGGCCTTATGTTACCGTGGTAAGGACTTGATTATTCAGTAGACTTGTATAGCAGGCATGGATCCTGCTATATTATGGTTTTTTATTTTTAATGATGCCTCACTGGTGGGACAGTGAGCTACAGGAAGATAAATACTAATCAAATATTTATCACATTGGAATAATTAAGACAAACTTAACTGTTCTAGCTACTCTTAACAAGACTCAGGCAAAAGACAAAGTAAGGGGAGAATGGTTCACTCTATAAAAGTGAAAATAATATGTGGGTTTAAACATCTTTACTGAACTCTAGAAAGAATAAATTCCTTTCCAAGCCACCTCCTTTTTAAAAGTGCCACTTACGAGCTGTTACTCGTAAGTATATAAATTCCCTAATTTGTTCTTCCAACTTATATTTGGTAAGAGAAAAAAGATTACAAGCAGAAAAATTACCTAAAAATATTTTATGAATGATCAGCTATCAACTTGAAAAGCTAAATTCAATGACAAGTCTAGAATGCCTTGATTTGAATGTCAATTGTGTCACTTTCTAACTTTGTGCAAATCACTTATCTATGACAGCCTTGGTTTTTCCATCTATAATGGGAATAATATGTACTTCACATCAAGAGTTATTGTTGGGATTAAGAGTTTATATATGAAGCATTTAGAACAAAGCCTGTCACAGTAAACAGTGATTAAATGTTAGCTATTATCTTAATAATCAAAAATTATATCATGTTTTAGAGAAAAAGCATCTAAGACAGAATGAGCTGGAGATAACTGAATATTCCAGATCACTTGGGGATATAGAATAGCTGAACAAATAAGTATATCCTAAGGGACTTTATATTTCAGAGTTGGTAGTAGGTTCTAACTGAGACATTTGTATTTGATTGCTGTACTGTACTTTGTAACAATTTTATTTCTCCATTTTCACATTTATAAGTACATTGATCTCTATAATGATATGAATTAACTAACAAATAATTATCAAGGATTTGAAAATACAAAACACTGGAGTGACAAATCAGTAGCTATGTAATTCATTGACAATATAGCATATTTCATTAATTCCTGTAATGCTTTTCATGTCTAGTTCTTAACTCCTAAATTTCTCCCATTTTTTTAAGGGTATTATAAAATTAACTATGTAGTTTAAAAAAAATAACCTTTCAGAATCTGTTTTGATTAGAAAACCCTTATCATTGCTAAAGTAATTATCTTGTTGAAATTTTAAAATATTAACATTTATTTTTAAAAACTCCACTTTAAAAGCTGCTAAGATTCTCAAAAATGTTTTGATAGAGCCAATAATAATAAATGAATACATTATGATTTAGCTATATTTTGAAAGTACAGCCAAATCCTGATTATCTTTAGTCTTAGGGGAGATATGGATAGCTTGGATAGTTAAAATCGACATATTTCAGAATTTCATCTTGAGGCCTCTTCTCCCACACCAAATCTTTGCCACAATTAACTTAATGGGCTAGCTAATTTGCATTTCAACTCCCTCTTTTAATTGAACAATGAAATGACAAAATAAATAACTGAATAAAAATTTAACAACAAATGAAACATAGGAAGGGCTAATCTATACACCAAATAACCAGTCTCTGAATAATCAAGAGTTGGCTGCACAGTGTTATGTTTACCTTAAACATAAAAATTGCCTGTTCTCCTTTATAGATTTAAATATAATCAAGCAGGAGTTCCTATGCCTTAACATTCCTAGTCAGTTTCTCTGAGTACCTGAAAGAACCCTGGTGGTACAGGACCTACTGGCATGCCATCTCCTGGGGGAATGTTTCCTAGCACTGGACTGGGAGCTGCTGCAGCACTCTGCAAAGAACAAAGGAGAAACAAACCTATGTCATTATAGAGAAGGCACAAAACCAAAGACTAATGATAAAAAATTGTAGGAAGGGAAGCTTTTCAAGTCCAGAAACAAATATTGGTAATTTCCCCCACTCCAGAGGTAAACTAAGATACAACACTTACTTTAGCATATGACTGGCTAGATTATTTGTCTTAAACAGGTCTCTTTAAACTTTGTCATAAAACTTTAATAAGTTGGTAGTTTGAATGATATATAAAATGCAAATAGACAAAATAAAAAAATTTAAGTAAATGCTTTATTTTTAGGCATCTGAAATGGCAATATCACCAACAAATAAGTTTATAAATGGTGGCTCTAGAAGCTGCAAAAAATTTTTTTAGATTATGCTTTTGTCTTAAACAGGTGTAATTAATTGTCAGCCTAGAGGTACCAACAGTTACATAATTCACCTTCTGATACACAATTGTTAGCCAAAATATAATTGCAACAACAAAAAGCGTAGTGAGAAAAAATTAGACTGAATAAGAGAAAGTAACTAGATTTGTAGTTAGTATCAATATATAAAATAAATACATTTATGAAAAATGTCAGACTGAAAAATTCTAAGTCTAGTTCACTCACATTTTTAATGGAATCCTATGGCTTTATGATATCGGAGTATGAAAAAGTTTGAGTTAACCTCTTTTAATCAATCCAAGCTTTAGATTTAGTTCTTATATAGAAACAGTAATACATCTGTCCTACAACCATGGATTTCATTCTTCAACCTGCATAGTCATATTATGGACACTAAGAATAGTAAAAAAGGGACCAGAATATGCTGCAGACAGATTAGCAACAATCTGACAGTTCAGCTATAAAATGAACTTGATCATTTCTGGGTCTAATGTATATATGTTATACTGTCCTCATCTAATAGGTCAGTATATTCATTAGTGCATTAATATTCCATTAAAAGATATAATATCTCAGTATATTTGTACATAAATTGAAAAACACCAAACCATGTATTCTGTATTAATAATGAAGGCAAATTATTTTACTAATTTCTGAGGAAATCTAGATGTGATTACCTAAAATACTGTTCACATACAGACAACAAAAGCTAAACATTTGATAATGTCAGTATGAAAGGACAAATATCTTAGATATTAAGATGAAGCTTCAATCTATTATATTTAAGGAAAAATATGCAATTTCATTTAGTATACATTACTTGATAACAACCATTTGCCAGACATTGTTCTATTTTACTTTATCAACATTCATGTTTTTAAAAAATGGAAGGCAAATTGCTGTTTTAATTTTAGCTTGCGTAAAATTTTACATGATGCCAAAGTAAGGGAAATCTACCAGCAAACATTTGTTTTCCTGTAGTTTAAATATAATTACAGTCCATTTAGGAAGAAAGATTTGATCTACGCTCTTTGATAGTCTATTATTCTCATGTGGAAGTTGCTCTTACTACTAAAAGCTAGACATAGATTGTTACTGTTCTTCTAATTGCAGAATAGAAACCTGTTTTGCATTAAGATATATACAAAAAAAAAGTTTGTAAACCACACTGACATATATTGTTATAGAAATGTATACAAAACCCTAACATAATTGCTGCAACTTCTTAGGGTGGCTCAAAAATGCTGCATTCTGCTCAATTTTAGTTGCCTAAAATTTATATAGGAGATGCCTTTGCCTGCCTAAAGGAAAAAAAGTTAGAGAGAATTAAATTACATAAAGGTATTGCTAGTTCTTTTCTTCAGTTGTTCATTATAAGTTTTCTATGTTTTTCAGCTGTTATTTAAAAGTGAGATCAATGATATAGATTAAAATTTAAGCAAGTGAAATCTTAATTTAAAATGCTTTCTCATTTTTTATGACCTGAAATTTATTTAACAAATTCAATTAAAATACATATTGTCAAAGACCATTTTAGGCTCTGAAAAATGGCAGACAACATAACATGAGGGTAAAAAAAAATCCTTGGTTTGTGAAGTTAACATTCCAGTGAAGAACGAAAGACAGTTCTGGGGGCAGGGGGGTGGGGAAGAGTATGGAATAGGGTCTTCCCAGTAAAGGTGATAGTTTATAATTTTAAACAGGCTAGTCAAGGATGAATAAATCAGTTGAAAAAATAATTATCTGGGTTATCATGATTAGTAACTGATTTTAATTTGTCCCTTTCTCTGTTGAGATTGTCTTTCCTACATTTCAAGAGGTACCAAATTATTACAGTCTTCATCTTTTCCCTCTCAGAGGCACAAGAATTTTGTGGGAATTTTTCTCTCCTGATGATCAAACCTTGGGCATGAGAATGGAGATCTCTTAAAAGCTGAGTTTTATAGCCAGCTTGATGATTCAGTTTTAACATGTGATAGTAATTTCTAGCCCTTGCCTGAGGAAGTAAAGTGAACTGAATACTAATAATTACCCAACACACAGCACTAGTCCAGGTCATTTCAGCCCAAACAGCACTTTGGAAACCACATTTTGGAACTAAATATTCTATCCATTTTTCTGGGATTTTATTGGCAAGGGATAATTTCCCCATTTATTACTATGTGGACTCAAACTTAGAGCACATTTAAGTACACCCTTTGATCACTAACTAATACTGGTATGGCAATAAACACTACAGAGGTAAACTAAATGATACTTTCTAAGTACTATAAAAGAGTATACTTCTCCAACTGATTAATTTGCTAATTTGCTAATTTATATACAAGAGCAATAGAAATAATACATGCTTTTGAACTGTAGGTTAATTAAGAATCAGTTTTGTGTATTAAGGGCTTTATGTAAAAGAAAAAAATCCCAAATTTTTTGGTTTCATTGCTAGAATTTGAGCTTTGTCTCAAGTTTACTCCAACTCATAAGAAGGATTTATCTTTGGACCTAAGGATCCACAGAAAATTGTTGTAGCATCTAAGTCAGTAAATAGGTATTCCGGGAGCTTGACACTAAATCTCAAAAGGACAGTAGATAGCTTAATTATATTAAACTATTACAAAGTATTAGTTTCCCTGGATTTGTGTGAATTCCTGTTAGAATACCACAGAAAATTATTATGTAATATATCCATTATTACTTAGGGTTGACTTTGTTTTTTTTTTTTTTTTAGAGAGAAATTAATATAAATGATATGGCCTTTCAATATTTCTTATAAGTAAACTGAAAATATTAGATCAGGGTAGATGTAAGAATTTTAATCATTATAATTGTTTTGTTTCTACTAGATTAATTTGTATGCTTTCAAAAACATTTTCTAGCTATTCTTAAATTTTGTGATTGGGTGTTTTCAAATGACCTAAATTATGGAACAACTTCTTGCTTTCCCACAGATAAAATAAACTTTAAAAAGTCACTGTCAAATCCTCATGTTTACATATATTTTTGTTTTAGTCTGTGTGTCATTTCCTCTTGAAATTTTTTTTTTGTATTTATTATGCCTTCTTAGAGGGTAGGATGGTATAAGGTAGTTTGTGTCCCTTTTCTTTGGGACATTTTCTCCCTTGTAATATGTCTAGCGCCATTTTCCTTTCACTGAATTTTTAAAAATACATTATCTTCCCTAATTCTCTATTTAAGGAACAGAGACGTATTCTGCTATTTTTTTCTTCTTAAATAAAAATATGAAATAAAATCTGAAAGAGTTCTTATTTTAACCTTAATTGTTGTCACTAGTGATGTCTGGTAGAAAATCTACTTTCTGTAGGGAGGTTTCAAAGCAATAGACATAGTAAAATTTTTGTTTAATAATCAGCTGTATCATGGTATTTTAAAACATAACTGGCATTTAACAAGAGTCTATATACTAAATAACTATTCTTATTAACTAAGGATTTTACTAAGGCTGCTAGAAAAATGATTAACTTATATGTAAAATTATGAAGATAATAGAAGCAACATAATGATACAATAATTAGAAAGTAGAGGGAGGGCTAAAGGGACATGTGAGTATAAAGAGGGACATGTGAGTATAAAGAGGATGAGTAGAGAATTACTGATCTATTATTAAACTTTCCCAATGGTGTCTAGAAAAAAAATCCACTATACAATTTCTATATTTAGGAAATTTTTTGTGGTTTAGCCAGTGATCAAATTTCATATTTAACAAAATATCCATGTTCTTGATCTACATTTTTATCCATTTGCTCAATATCTTCATATCTCTAATTTTTGTCCCCTTGTTTTATCTAAATATATAATTGTATATATATTTAATAGTATATAAAATACAACTATTGTTTGTCCATTTTTCCTTGGGCTTCTATCAATATTTGCCTTACTTTCATTCTGTGTTCACTGCACATGCTTTGATAACCTCTGTGTCTTTATTGTGGATTCTATTTATTAAAAGTGACTTTCTTTGTCATATTTAATAATCATTGCCTTGAATCTATTTTGTCTGAAATTAATATTGCAAGCTCAGCTTTCCTTTTGTTTGTGTTCATATATTAAATCATCTCACATCCCTTTAAGTTATATTTTATTTAACTGCTTTACTTGTTAGCAGTAAAGTCCTCTAATAAGTAACAAATGAAAAGTCATTTAAAATTAGGAAAAAGGAAACAAATTTTCTTTATCCTAATATTTCCCTATATAAAATGAAGTAAACTTACACTTACTTTTCTTCTTCCATTTCCTAATCCTTATTATAACTGTAGAGTTTTAGGCATAAACTTTGTTTTCATGAATCTGTTCATTCACAAATAACTTTTACCCTCTACATTCCATTTTGTAATATACTTTCGGCATTCAAAATAACTCCAATTTACCTAGTTTTATTTCTTATCTTTTTTTTTAACACTACTCAAATTTAAATTCTATACATTTCCTAGTTGGCTAGAGAATATACGAATATTGTTTCTCAAAACTCCCACACAGGAAAATTTATGTTTGCTGACTCTCATCAGATTAGCTACCATTGTCGTTTGGTATTTTAGAACCTGGCTTGGTACTTGTTACAGAGAAGTCTGATAGTATGCTGATTTTTCGTCTATTGAGATACGTTTTTCTCTTCTAAAGATTTTAAGTGTGTTTTCTTGACTGTTATAATTCTCAAATATTTCAATTCCGCACATAGGTATTGTTTCTATATTACCTTCCTAGAATGATATGAAACTTTTCTATTTTTGTACCTGAATTATCTTTTTCCAATACTAGAAACAGGGGGAGATACTTTCAGTTAATAGGTGTAAAAGAAAGATCTGACAAACCTCAAAAGGGTATTCTTTGTAAATGTTATTAGCAACTAAGTAAACAGTTATGGTATTAGAACAGAATTTTTCTAAGTTACTGGTTTCCTGGGAAACGGATACACTTGCAGAAAGTACTTTACATATATATATATCTCATGTACTATAAAAATTAATAAATTGACTAAGCTTTCTTTTCAGGTACTATCCAGATAAAATTGTAAGCTATAAGAAAAACAATATACACAAAACGTTCATTGTAATATATTTGTAGTAAGAAATTTTCAAACCTCAAATTCAGCAATAATGTAATGCTTAAATGAACTACAGAGCATCTAAGTGATGGAACATGAATCATCAAAAATAATGGGCACAAATAGCATTTGGGTAATGTGGGAATTTGTTATACATGCCAAATATAGAACTTAGTGTAACAAATTATATAAAAGAAATTATGAAAGACCGTAGGTGATATAACTGATGTTTAAATAAAAGTTCTGTAAATGTCATTCTATTTTTTTTTAAAGATTTATTTATTTATTTATACAAGCACTGGGTACAGTCAGAAGAGCAAGAGGGTGAGAGAATTCACCAGAGCCACAGTGGGGAACAGAACAGGCAGACTGATGAAACACACTGCTGAGAGGAGCAGCAGGTGAGGTGTGTCGCGCCATGTGGGACCCTCGCCAGTGGCCGGGGATCAAACTGGTGCTGCAGAGGCTGCGGGCAGCTTCCCAGCCCAGCGCTCAACTGCTGCACCACCAGGGGAGGTCCTCATTCTATTTTTAATATAAATAAAAATTATAGGTTAAACACACGTGCACTGCCCATTTTACCCTTTTTTTGAGGGGGTTATATTTCACGGATGAAACCATCTGATATCTTTTACTCACTTTACCTCTTTCACTCACTTTCTGACATTATCACCGAGAGGTCCATCCATTTTTGTCTCAAAATACACTATTTGTCTATCAGTGGGTACTTAGGTTGGTTTCATGATTTGGCAACTATGGACAATGGTGCTGTGAACATAGGCATGCATTAAATCTTTTCATACTAGTGTTTTCAAATTTGTGGGATAAATACCAGAGGTGTTCCTGGATCATATGGGATTTCTACTTTAATTGTCTTAAGCACACCATCAATTTTGTCAATAACTATAAGACCAAATGCTAACTTAAGACAAACCTAACCCCTAAAATTTAAGGTTAAATGCAGATAGAATTCTTAGTTCAATAAAGCAGGATGTAAAACGTTTTCATATTCATACTATGAATACCACTTTTTCTTTGGAAATTTAAGTCCTAGAAATCTAAAAATCACATTATTCTTGGGCATTAGTTTGCACTGGTTATACAAGTTCATCTTAGCATCACATACTCTCCCCCAGTCCAACACCTCTTTCACCCACTTAAGAGTCTGGAGAACCATTATCACTGGCTGTTGTGCAACTTTTTAGGCCTGTTTTTAAATCACAAAACCCTAATTATCCAGAAAATAATATTCGAGCCCTCAAGATTCCAAAAGAGGGACACACCAGAAACATTTAAAACAAAAATCAAATAAACAATAAAGCAGTAAGAAGTAGAAGTATATATAGTAGCAAAGAGTTAGTGATTTAAATATTATTGCTGATGTTTGCCATGTAGAAGAAAAGTGCTGATTGGCTGATAATTTCTACAAACTTTTTCACGTACAAATGGAGAAGCAATGGTAAATAGGACAGATAAAAGGGAAGCAACACGTTTTGAGTGCAAGAGAAATGCAAAAAGACCCTTAGAAAGACAGCTATGCTTTCATTCCCAAAGAAAACCTTAGAGGATAACCCTTGATTTAGTTGTTGATTTCTGAACCACAAAACCTGGCTGCTGTTCTGAAAAATCCTCTGAATTCTGTATTCAGCTTTAATCACAAAAGGTAGATTACAAGTCTTCACATCTGTATATGTACCTCAAATATTATGTCTAGAGATGTTCTATGATGCACCAATTTTGATCATACAAAATTCTGAACTTAGTTTGACTTTCTCAAAATGATGGCTACGAGTCATTAAGAGAATTTGTGAATAGCAGATTAAGTGCGTCTGTTTAAAAATGAAATGTAGGTATTTATGACATCATTTTTAGCATTAATGTATTGCAAATTCAGCCCTCAATAGGTATTTTTCTTCCTATAAGTTTCAGAGGTTGGGTAAATTGTTATTAGAGCAATTGTTATTAGTGCACTATAACCACATGGTCAACTAGGCCTATCTGTGAGCTTTTCCATTAAATATCCCCGCCCCAATACCACAAACAAACATTTTAGTCAAATAATTATATTGAAACAGTATTTCAAACTACAGAAATTTAAAGAAAAAAACAAGGAAAGATGCTAGAAATATTAATATACTGTTTTTTACATGTTAGTCATTATAGATTCTGGGCTTTGCTCTATTTTTCCCTTTCAACCTTGAAGATGGAAGTTTTCATCTCTTCTATATTATTTGATTCATTATAAAAATTCCTGTGCTTCTACTTGAGAGTCTAGGTGTTTTAGCTTTTTACTAGCACATAGTAAGGAAAGTCAGATAATTAGAGTCATTCTTTGGAAACAATTTCTTCCCCTTGTGGTAGGTAGAAAGGTCCCCAAAGATACCCAGGCCAAAATCCCTATGCTTATGAGTGTGACAGCCACAAAGAGCTGAATCCTACCAAATAACCTACAAAAGCTCAATGGAAGATTCTCCCCATAGCCTGCTGATAAAAGCCCAGCTGGCCCGCACCTTGACTTCAGCCTGGTGAGACTTGAAACAGAAAAACCTTCCAGTGAAACCAGATTTCTGACCTACAGAACCGGAGATCACAAACTTAAGATGTTTTATGCTATTAAATTTGTTGCAATTTGTTATATCAGCAATAGAAAACAAATTACACACACTTCCCAGAATTACTTTCATTCTGAAGAACATTTTTCTGGAGTTTCAAGAAAGCAGGGAATTGGAGGTATTGTACTTGACCTTATGTATGGCGTGCACTTGCCAATATCATCCTTCTGATTAAATCAATTTTCCTGATTAAAGATTAAAAAAAACTCCCAGGTTTAACCAAGATTAGTTTTGTGGTTTTGCTAGACTTATTGTTCTTTCAGTAGCTTTGTATCATGTGAATCAGTTTTTTCTTTTCCAAGGTTAACAGTGGAGAAACAGAGGGGGGAGAAGAATAGCACATGTAGCATTCCTTCTTCAGTTATAAATGCCTGCCAGGCTCCTAACTTTCTTCCTCTTATCCAAAAGAAGCTTCTACCAATCCCATCTAGACACTAGCTGCATTAGTTTCTGGGGTAGGGAAATTATAAAGACAACTGAATCTTTACTTCAGGGGACAGTATCATGTCAAGTTTGCTAATGACTTCTGTTCTCATCTTGTATGTTAATTCAAAGTAACTAGAATACATCCTTGATTTTTGTGACCAAAAAAATCTGTTTATTGCTGGGCTTCCTATCTCAATTCACATCTTGCTAACAACTCAAAAACTGAGATGACAGCAAATCATTCTATTGAGCTTTTTTCCTCATATTAGTTTCGAGGGAGTATGTTTTGCTACCTGACTTCCATTTCTACAGCTGAGCCCTACGATTTGTTGTTGGATTCCCTTGTTATCAACAAATTCACCTGCCTAGATCACCACCCATTATTGCTTGCCATGCCTTCCCAGCTGGATAGCACTTTCCATCTGCAAGGCATTTCCATTATTCATTGTATACCACTCTAATGATGACCACTTGCAAAATAACCTCTGCTTATTGCCTTCTACCAGTCTGAGATCTCCAAGGCATATCAATTTTTTTTAAAGATTTATTTATTCAAGAGCTGGGATGCAGGGGGGTGAGAGGATTCACTGGAGAAAGAGTGGGGAACAAACAGGCAGATTGACCGAAGCACACTGCTGAGGGGAGCAGCAGGCCAGTCAGGAGAGGTTTGCTGCGCCACTAGGTTTCTCCCAAGCCAGCCAGGGATCAAACTCATGCTGCAGAGGCTGCCCATTGCTTCATAGTGTGGTGCTTAACCCCTTGCGCCACTGGGGAGGCCCCTCCAAGGCATACCTGTTAATCTGCCTTAACTTCCTCTCAATGATCTGCCCTGGGACCTATTTCATTTGTTTATTCTCCCATCCTATTGTAGACTGGCTTTGTCTTAGAATCCAAGGCATACTTGTTCTGATTGCACTACCATAGAATCTAAATTCAGTTGTTTTTTTTTTTAATGTTTGTCACAGAACAGACTACAGTTATTGCTTTGTAACAATAATATTAATCATTATAATTTGTATTTTTTATTTTTCCAGGAAGAAGGTACTAATTATACATCCTTTAGAAAGTATATCCTATATGAGTCAGATAAAATGTTTACACAAAAAGACGTATCATCTTTGAAATCTTTTTCATTTCAAATTTACATCTTTTACAGGAAGGAATTTAAATTCAATAATTCTGAGTTTTTTCTTTAATTAGCATGGATCTGAAACCATATGCATATAATTTTTTTAAAACTCTTAAATTTTATCTAGAATCATTAAATATGCCTAAACAGAAATTCTATTGGGATTTAAAATTTAGTTTTATTAAATCACAGAATTTTAAAATGATTCCAATTCTGAAAGCAATTTTTTAAAGCTTCAACACTTAATCTATCTTTAGCTATTTAAAAATATCTCGATCCTGGCCAACCAGGGAGATACTCACATGGCCCGGCACACCTCTCCTGCTGCTCCCTTCAGCATTGTATTTCAGTAGATCTGCCTGTTCCGTTCCCTGCTCTGTCTCTGGTGAATCCGCTCACCCTCCTGCACATCTGGACTGTACCCAGATTCTTGTATGTATAATCTTTAAAAAAAATTAAAATATCTTGTATCTCCGCTAAACTTTTTGTAGATTAGAGAAAACTAAAAATAACTTGAACAGAAATACTACTGTTCAGTTTTAAAAGATGTTACTGTTTTCTTAGAAGTGATATAATAGATGTATTATAAAAGGGACAAAATAAAAATACTTTTTTACATTAAGAATGGGTGCAGTGTCATATTTTCTAAATCTTTTTTATTAATATAGAGTATAGTTTTGCTTAGTTCTGCGACTGGGTTTTGAAACTTGCTGCTACAAGCCAAAACAAAACATCACTATATGTTGGCATATATAAACACACACAGATTAAAGAATCCCTGCAAAGGGTATTTTTATATCTGTGTAGTACTTTGGTGGAGAGTTCCAATCTATGCCTTTAAAATGATGCTAAAGATAGTACATATAAAACTAGGCCATAAACACGAGAAATTCAGCAAATAATTGGTCCTCTGTTGGAGCAAGGGTAAAGAAAGTATTCTAGAAATTTGTTTCAAAATTTTAAAAAAGTATACCTCATGGGACTGACACATTTGGTCAAACTTCATCCACTATTTTTTTCTAACTTTCAAGTACAGTTCTCTATAGCAGTCACTGATGTTCACTGTTAGGAAATCTGTAAGACATTTAGTCATCACGGAAACACAACTAACTTCTGTTTCAATATAATGAGTTACTGTGACTATATTTTCAATAAATATAATTTATAAAAATAAATTATAATTAAATGAATCATACTACAAAAGGAGTACAGGCCTCTAGAATATTCTATTACTCCTCCCAACACCTAAAACTCCCTTTTTTGGAAATATCTGCCTCAGACACTATACCATATTCTTTTGGATAGTCTAAAGATAAGAAATCTCTATCCTTCAACAGCTAATTTGTGTTTTGGAAGCAGGCAAAATTCATTAGGTTTATAATTTTGTAAATATTGGATAATTATGAAAGATAAAAAGATTTTAATTTTAAAAACTTTAATATGACAGTTCATATAAGATAGCTTTGAATTCAGTTGCAAAAAGTTAATGTTTTGGGATGGACTCAATATGTTTCAAAGTTCAACCTGTCAGGATTGATGAAGGAAAATGAAAAAGGAGTAGGGAAGAAGGACATGTCAGAGGTGGCGCCAAGATTTCTGGTATTAGCAATGCTCTGACTGAGAAGAGGTAACATTGGATGTGCATCAAGTTCATAGGAAACAGCGCAGGAAGGGCGGGAGAGAAGCCTAAGTTCAGTTTAGAATGGTCAAACATTCAGTAAGAAAATTTACTAACACTTCTGTCTTTGGAAAGTGTTTCCAGAAAGGAAATTCTACACCCCCAACTCTGATCTTGTACTTTGACCATCTTTTCTGTTTTTCCTATATGACAGAACAATTGACTACTATCTGAGTGTATAATTATAGCAATATAGAACATTGTCATTCAACCATGATTAAAAATTTATGGCTTCTGTAACTCTTATGTAAATTTATCATAGTACCAACCATATGATATTGATATTTTCTGTGTAGATTCTGACAATACTTAGTCCTTAAGGGTCAGGGCTTTGTATTTCTCCTTTGTAGATACTGTATTTAGAACACCTGGCATGAGGAGTTAGTAAAAGTTGACTGAGCAAAATCCTGGCTATTATGGTGACATGTTTCTGGCTAAAATAAATCTTATGTCAGCTATAGAATTTATAAGTATCTTAAATCTAAAGTAGCCTAGTGCTACTTTATGTTAACAAATAAATCAAGTTTCTGGAAGACTAACGGACAGAAGCCAATGTAGCCAGCATTTGCTGCACTATTTTTTCTAAGTAGGCTTGAATAGCTTTAAAGGACAGCAAAGAGGAATTAATTATGCAATCTTCATGTTAGCATTCACTGTAGGTGATGAACATGAATCAATAATACTACATATGAAATGTCAACTTATTTTTAGTATAATTTCATCTGAATAGTAATTTCACTACTATAATATAATTCATTTTTAAGATGAAGTTCTAATATATGGTTGTCAATCACATATAGCCATTAAGTTAACTTCATTTTAAACACTGTTTTGAAATTGGAGTGGTAAAATAATAACTTCTCTCTTTGGGAGATCACTAATGGTGATTATTCAACTAGATAAGGCCAGATGTTTTGGCTAACAAAATGTATTAGTAGATACAAAGAGTATCTTTATAACGAAAGGAATGTTTACAAGCAAATTCTAACCATCCATAATGCATCTAATATTATAACTTTAAAATACATTTAACAAAACTTACAAAATTACAAGAGAAATAAGTCCATAATCAGAGTAAGAGATTAAGAGACTTCTCAGAAACTGATGTATTAGCAGACTAAAAATTAGATTTGATCACAATTAAGAAGTCTGACTTAATGGACATTTACAAGATGCAGCACCCAGATTTATAAAATCCACATTTTTTCTCATTATCATTTATCAGGGAAATGCAAATCAAAACCACAGTGAGATACCATCTCACACCAGTGAGAATGGCTCACATCAAAATGAACAGAAATAAGTGCTGATGAGAGTGTGGAGAAAAAGAACAGTCTTGCACTATTGGTGGAAATGCAGACTAGTCCAACCCCTCCAACAGTATGGAGGTTTCTCAAAAGACTAAAGATAGATCGGCATCTATTACCTAGCAATCAAAAAAAGAAACTCATGTCCTCTGTAAGAAAAGGAGCTGGAAGAGATAATGCTAAGTGAAGTAAGAAGGAGAAAGATAAATACTGGATGGTGTCACTACTATATGAAATATAGAGAAATCAAACTGAGAACCAAAGAAAGAGAACCTTAAAAGCTGACTCTTGAAAAGTGACTATACAACTAAAGCATACAAAGGGAAGGTGGGCAGGAATAGGAAAGGAAGCATAATGGACTATGGTGGTGGACTATAGGTGATTTGGGGGTGGAATGCTATAGTGGTGATATCTAATGGGGAGAATCCTAATTTTACCATTAAAAGAATTATTTAAAGTAAAATTATGCAGATTGCACAGAAGAATGATAATCTACTTCTGTGATATTTCAAACCCTATTGCCGGCCAATTCTTGTTAGAAGACCGATTTTTGTTAAAAGAGGAGTGATGATACTAAGTTTTGGACTGTAAACTCCTAGAATTTACCTGGAATTTTCAAGTAGTATACAGCAACTTCCAAGCAATTTTAACCTAGTTTCACATTCATCTCTCAAGAACAGTTAAAATTGACTAATACCATATTATACATCATGCTTGAAATGAAATAGACGCTAATTGAGAGGCAAAGATTTGGCCTGCTGACTGGGATAAGTGGGTAAATTATGTCTAGGTTCCTTTTAGCAAGTCATTTTTCCAAAATAATTTTTTTAAACCACAGAAGAAAATAAACATTTTAACATTCTTAGAATATTTATAAAAATGATGAAAAATTAGCCCACAAAAGGATCAAAATAGCCAAAAATATGTGATGTGATTATATTCTTTAAAAATAAAACAATTCAAAACTGAGTATTTTCTGAAATTAAATATTCTAAATATATAAAATCATAGTAGAAAATTAATAAATTGGAACTACAAAAGAACTACATATTAAAACTTGTAAGGTACAACTAAAATAGTACTTAGAAAAGGTGCATAGCTTAAGTGCATATGTGAAATGATGCAAAATATTCAATGTTTGATTTACTCCTGTGTAGTATAAATATAGGGAATTTACTGTTGCTCCACTTAAATTTACAAACATATTTGTGTTTCTACCTTACACCTGGTCCTAGACAGGTATAGTTGAGTTAGGTGGAATTTAAGATTCTATTGTTTATTATAAAACAGAAAAAGTGAGAAATAAAACTCACAGGTAACATATATAATCAAATATAGAGAAGTAAAAACTTAGCAATAGGATAAAACCAGCTACATTGTGTGCTTTCTAACCCTTGAATTGCATTAAAGTAGAAAGCAAAGAAAAAAAAAAACCTTAGCAGGAAACAAACACCATTCATGTTGGGGGGAAATTATCAAAGTGCGGCGGATTTCTTTGCTTCATTAAGTATATTAGACAGTCTTGTGAGAAACTTGGGTATTGATGCCTAACCTAAAGCATTGCCAGCATCCTCCACATACAAATTTCCTGACTCAGCTCAGGTAAGGTGATGCCCAGCGCAGCCCAGCTCTCTCCACAATACTCACGAGAGCACAAGCCACCAAAGACAGATGTAATTCAGAACACAGCTTATTGAAAGTGCTAGGATCTCATATTAATGGGAAACCAACTGAACACTGGGGTTTACTTCACAGAAGACATTCCGTAGTTGAGCTGAATATTAAAGTAAAGTTAATGTGATGGAAAGGAAGAAATTTTTAAAAAATTCAGACCAGAAAAACATGGGAAAATGCACAAAGGAAGCATTGATGTAGAACAACAGAAAATAGAAAACTATTCCTTTCTTGGTCATCAGGGGAAACAGTTATATATATGAGAGAAGACCAGATGCTGGAAATTCCACAGCACAATATAAATCTAATGCAACGAGTGAGAGAGTTATGTATAGCTCCAAAATATGAAACAATTCGATTAACATTATGACAGGTATTTCTCTGACAGTAAAAAGAAGGGAATGAGGGAGAGAAAAGTATAGCACATTTAAAATAATCCAGGATTCAGGATGGCAAAGTGTATAGCAGAAATATACAGAGAATTAAAAACAACTAAGAGAGAAAGCAGGAGAGAAACAATCAATTCAGGGAAACAATCAAAACAGCACCATGGTTAAAAACAACAACAAAAACATGCCAATACGGACCCTATGTGGTGTATTAGTCGAGTTGCTGAAATGCTATGTGATGGTTCCTTCATAAAAAAAAAAAAATAATAATAATACTTACCTTATACAATTGTGGGAATAAATTAATTCAGATAAAGCAATTAGAATGCTATCTAATACAAAGTAAGGTGTCTTGAATAGTAGCTATTCTTATTATCATTTATTTTTCACTTTGAGTTGCTATACATATAGTGTTTGTCCAGATGGAAAGCACACCAATGAAACATAGATGAAAGGACAAGAATGGATATATATCTTTGGTATTTTTCCCATCCTTGTCCCTTTGCCATTGTCATAATCTATCATCTTCTTTTATAAGAAGACTAAAACAACCCCCTTTTTCTCTGTTTCCTTCCCCCTCAGGTCCACATTTAAGGCTGCCAATATTTATCTTTCTACAAGCACAAATATGTTCACATCACATATTACCTACTTGAAAACAAATGAAAACATCAACTTTCTAGAGTGGGAAATCCCAGACTACTAAGCAGAGTATAGTGTACACCTTATTATAATGATTTGAATGTTTTCCTCTCACTCAAGTCAATGAAGTTCTCAGTTGAAGTCACTTTGACTTGTTAATCACTGAATCTCCTGTGCCTAGGTTTAAGAGAGGTGTTAAAGGTATGTTTGCGGAAAGCTACATAAACACACATGATAATTTTATGGTGCCAAGCAAACATTTACAAATAGTACGTTCTAAAAAAAGAATTTTGAGGGAATAAACAATGAAGTTTTAGAAGAAAAACAATTTTAAGTAAAAGCTTAAAAATGTTGAATGACACTGATCAAAAAATTTTACAAAAAGTGTAATGACATTCAGTTCAGTTAAGAAAATTATTATGGGCTTATACGTTAGGCACTGCAAATATAAAGACATGCTTATAGCGCTAAAGAGTACATACAGTTTAATGTAGAATCTAAACACACAAACTAACATGCACAAGAGATCCATCCTGAAAGTTCAAAATGCTTCTTGGCAATGCTTTTTATGGAAATTCTTGAAATAAAAATTAACCAGGTACACAAATATAATTTCTGAGAGGTTTTATCTAGATTACAAGTATAAAGAAGTGAGTTGTTAGGAAATAGAGGTACTATTTATAGACTATTCAATATAAAATATTAACAAAAAAAGATAGTAAATAAATCTAAAGGTGGTTAAAAAATAAGGCAGATAAGTGGAGGTTTTGTTCAAATGGGGAAAGAATGTATGATGATGATAAATTATGAGAGAAGAGTGTCTAAGAGACAAAATATTCCGAACACAGTTTAGAGAGGTAAGATAAGCACCTCTTTTGAGACAATAAGGAAGGATGAGATTGTCATCAGTTATTGGGGAAAAAAAGTAGAAATTAGTTGAGATGAAAACAGTATATCATGCAGCTCATTCCAGATGGTTTTAGTCCTCCCTGTCAAAAAGATATGACATCATTAGCTGTTAATGAGAGGAATTGAAATTGAAAGCATTTGGAAAGATATTTGAAAAGTAAACTACTGAGTGAAAAGTAGTATTGTCAAGAGTATATAAACAAAGCCATGTTTATGTTGGGAATGTGCAACTGGAAGGACATGCTATTTGATGGAAAGAACATTCCTTTAATTCAAGAGAAGAAGTGATGATAAAATCAAAATAAAATCTAAACATTTAACAGGGTACTATACAAAGTAGTCCTCATTAATTTTTTACTTTATCAACTTCAAACAGAAATCTAAGTTTAGAATTCTGGTCACTGATGAATAAATACATGCACACAGTCCATGTTAGCAGTAATTTTCTGACTGAACTTTTTAAAAAAGGAAAAGTATGTTGCAAATATTGTAACCTCTAGAACAAACAAAAAAATTAAAGAAGTACACCTAATAGTAGAGAGAACACAGAATGTCAAAAAATGAAATGCTAAATCAAAATTAAAGGACAAAAATTAGGTGGGGCAAATAGAAAACAAGTTAATGGACAACCCCAAAATACAGATCATGACACTAAATATAAGTAGATTAAACATTAAATAAAAAGCCACAGATTTCAGAGTAATAAAACAAGTTCTAGAATGAATTGTGCCAAGAAATATAGAACTTAAAGGTATAGAAAAAGCTATATCATAAAGCTGGAGTACCTATATAATATCAGATACATTAAATTTTAGGGCAAGGAATATCAGAAAAAGGAACAGTTTTGTATTGTAAAAAGGGTCAACAAAAAGACATGACAATCCTAAATGTATATATTGCTGAGCTTTAAAATCCATGAAATAAAGCTGTCACAAGGGAAAGAATAGACAAAT
Organism: Talpa europaea; assembly: GCF_964194135.1. Taxonomy (NCBI): domain Eukaryota; kingdom Metazoa; phylum Chordata; class Mammalia; order Eulipotyphla; family Talpidae; genus Talpa; species Talpa europaea. The sequence goes on along the minus strand of NC_140071.1, from coordinate 44,332,432 downwards.
TAACAATTACTGAATGAGATTTTAAAGTTCCCTTTTAATGACTGATAGAACAAGTGCATTATAAAAAATCAGTAGGGATATGAGAGATCAGGACAAATCTAAAGATCAACTAGATTAACTGAATTTACCAATCATTGCACTGAACAATAACAGAATATACACATTCCTTTCAATGTTTATCTCTTTTCATTTTGAAATAATTATAGGTACACAGAAAATTGCAAAAGTAGTACAGAGGTCCTGGGTACCCTACCCCTCAGCTACTTTCCCTAATGGATATGTATGTGTAACTGTAATGTAATATCAAAATTAAGAAATCGGGCCTCCCTGGTGGCGCAAGGGGTTAAGCACTACACTATGAAGCAATCCCGCAGCCTTCACAGCACAAGTTCTGATCCCTGGCCGGCCACACGGTGCAGCAGACCTCTCCTGCCTCACCCACTGCTCCCCTCAGCAGTGTACTTCGGTCAATCTGCCTATTCTGTTCCCCACTCTGTCTATGGTGAATCCTCTCACCCTCCACATCTCTGGTCTGCATAAATAATTTTTTAAAAAATTAAACAAAATTAAGAAATCAACATATGTGTGTATAGTTCTGTATCACTATCACATGTAGAGGTTTTCTATAGTAATGACTACAGTGATCAAGATACACTACTACCCATCATCACAAAGATCTCTATAGTCACATTCACTTTGCTTCCCTCCTCCACCCCTAACACTTGACAACCATTAATGTGTTTTCCATCTCTTTAATTTCAACATTTCAAGGGTTATAAAATTGAAGTCATAGAGTATTTCACTTTGAATGACTTTTTTTCACTTAACATATGGCCCATGAGATATAACCACATTGTGTGTATTAGTAGTTTTTTCCTTTTTATTGCTGAGTACTATTTTACGGGATAGTTGTGCTACAGTTGGTTAAATCATTCATTTGGACTTCTGGGTACTTCCTGTTTAGGGTTATTATGAATAAATATTTTTGCACAGTATTTTTCCTGTAAACAAATTCTCAAACTGTCTGGGACAAATGCCTGGGGATATATAAAGAACTAGACTTTCCCATAGTAGTTTTATCATTTTACTCAATGTATATTCTTGAAGCATTTGCCCAAATAGAAAATAAGCTAGGCCATAAAAAGTCACAGCAATTTAAAAAGTTAACATACAATACGTTATCTGACCACAATGAAATTAGTATTTAAATATAAAAAATATATTTAAAAAATCCACAAGCATTTAGAAACTAAATACCCCAAACATATAGGTAAAAGAAGAAATTGCATAAGAAATTATAATAAAATATTTTGTACTGACTGAATATATCAAAATTTATGGGATGTAACAAACAGTGCCACAAGGAAAATACACAACATTAAATGATACATAAGATGTAAGTCAATGACCAAATTTCCACGTAAAAAGCTAAAGAGCAAATTAATGCCAAAATTAAAAAGTATACATACATAAAGATAAAAGCAGAAATGCAGAATTCAATAAAGCTGATAAAATGAACTGAAGAGAAAATACAGACTAATAAAATATAAAATTTACACACAAATATCTTTTTAAGTTAGGAAAACTAGAGAACAATAATATATAAAAGGATAATATATCATGACCAAGTGAAACTTGCTTAATAGTTTTAATATTTAAAAATTAGTATTAACAGAATAAAGGTGTAAGTCCATATGATCTGTTCAACAGGTACAAGGGAAAGTTGCATTTGAGAAAATTCAAGACCCAGTCATGATTTAAAAAAAAAAAAAAAGTCTTAGCAAAATGAAAAACGAAAGGAACTTCTATATATACTTTGTAGTTCTGTGAAAAACCTATGGCTAGAGTCATATGTAATAATGAAAGGCAGACTCCTTTCCCCTTAAAGTCAGAAACAAAATAAAGATGTTCACTGTTACGATTTCTACTTGACATTTTACTGGAGGTCCTAGCAAGTGAAATAAGAGACAGAAGTAAAAGGCATAGAAATAGGAAGAGAAGGAGTAAAGATGTCTTTATTCACAACAACATGTTTATGTATATAGGAATCTTCGAAAAAGTGCCCAGGAGTAATATGCGAATTTAGTATGATCAAAGGCTACAAGGTCAATACACAACAAGTTTGATTTTGTGTTTTGGTCCTGATTTCATGGAATTGTCTGTTTTCTTATAGATCACTCAAGTTTCCTTAAAATAGCTACTTTGAATTCTTTATCAGGTAAATTGTAGATTCCCATTCTTTGGTTGCCATTACTGGAAGATTATTGTGATCTTTTGGTAATATGTTTCCTTGCTATTTCATGTTCCTAAATGTTTTGCATTGCATTTTCCATTTTTTGTATTTGAAGTAGCACTCATCTCCTTCTATTTTTATCTACTGCCTTTGGGAAAGATATACCTTTTTCAATTCTACTACAGATTGGTAGTCGACCTGTCAGATGCAGTGATGAAGAAGGTTGTTTCCCGAGTCCTTTGGCCTATAATACTGTGTCCCAACACTTCTACAATGTCACTTGTTTATACACAGATCCAAATTTTTGTTATGAAAGGGAAAGCAAAAATGAGGTTGTTCTTATTCCTCCTGGGCATTGTATATTTTATTTGCTAATCTTACCCATACTAGCCTAAAATAAGAAATGAACTTTTATTTTATTAAGGTGGAAATTTGTTTACCTTGACTAATAAAATTAAGGTACAGTGATAGAAATAACTACTAGTAGTAGTACTACAGTCATAGAAATAATTAGGTCTGTGAATGGAGTCTGAATATATCACTACAATAGTGTCAGTTAATGATAGTGATTAATGATAGGGATATGCATGGTTAGATTATTTCATTTCTGTGCAAATATAATAGTTTGGTATAATATATATATTATACAAAATATATATATATATATAAATATATATATATATATTATACAAAAATCTAAATGGCATAGCCATCGGGACCACATATTATATGTGGTCCATTGTTGACCGAGCATGACTATGCTATGGTGGTATAGTAAAGGGCCAAGTACCTCACTCGACTCTCGGGCATAATATAATAATCAATAACAGATTCTGGGAATTCATTAATGATACTTGAGTATATATCAGGTGTGAAGTACCCTGGTTTATGTAACGGTGAATAAGACACATGCTTTCATGGGCACAGCAGGACAGTGTATGAAAGTGTTAAAACCACCCTCACATAATGAAAAAAGCAATATATGCCAAATTATAAGGGGGAAACAGTGTTAAAGAATTTGAATTAATTTTGACACCAAAAAGGTGTTACAGAAGTGGCATGAAGAGAAAAGCTGACTTATAAGGAGGCAGAAATAGTATTTTAATTTCTTTATCATGAACCTAGCCTCCCAGAATCTAATGTCCACTCTATTCTTGGTGAACAAAACAAATGAAATCTCCTGCCCTTCATTTTGCTTTAATAGTTTTAAAGGGAATGTTTAAATATAAGTTGAGTTTATCTTATTAAAAACAAGAATAATCACTACCATTTAGTGAAAACCTACTGGGTGTTAGGCATTGTACCAAATGCTTATATGATCTTGCTTAATCATTAAGAGAGACATGAATAACACTGGATTTTCCACTTTAAAAATAATAAACTATGCCACAAATATCCAGTTTATCTAGGTTACATGTTACTATTTAGAAAAATCACAATTTACATTTTAGTTCTGATTTCAAAGCTTGTTTCTTACTAAGCTAACCAGAATAATAATCCCTTCAGATAGGGTTGAGGTATAGAATAATCAATTCGTGTTATATAGTTTGAGTTATTATAGTGGTATAGAAGTCAACTTTTAGGTTCAATTTAAAATGTCTTTTCTCTATGTATGAGCACTAATTGGAAAAAGAATACAGCTACCACAAATGTATGAATATTTTCTCAGTGTCTTGAACCATAACTTAAGAGTGTGAGTCCTTTATAGGCTTAAGTTACAGTTATTATAGGTCTTTCAGGTTTAAGGGATAAAATTCTTATTAACAGAGTTTTCATATATGTTCTAAGTCAAAACCACTAGTATTTGTTTAAAAGGCTTTAATTTTCTTAAAACAAGTGTCAATTCCATTTCTCTTCTCCACTGATTCTAGTAAAATATTATGAATCCATGGTAACTGTTGGCCAGGCTACTGCAAAATAAAAAAAAAAAAAATCAGCAGATGTACTGATCAACTTTTATAAAAAATGGCTTTTCAAAAGAGATTCACTATGAACAAAATACCACTCCTATGAACCAAAAATTAAAATGTCACAGTTTATACGTCTGAATACATACATTTTTTCAAAAATCACAAAGATTTTTCCTAGAATTTATTGAATTAATTAGTAGGACTTTTTAGCAAGACTAATTACCACTCATAGTTTGGGCTTTTAGAATAAAGGGCAAAATATAACCCCCAAAAATGGAATATATCAAGAAATACATGTTTAGACAGCATTACATTGGACTAATGAGTTCTAAAAAAATGTTTTAACTATGGATCTAATGTACATACTTTCATGACATTTGTATGAATTGAAGGGAAGAATAAAAATAGATTCTTCCTGTGTCTTCCTCCATTATTAATTTGGGCCATAATATGTTTTAATATATATATTAGGAGGATAGGTTTTTTTTTTTTTAAAGGTTTATTCATGCATACAAGAGCTGGGGTACAGACCAGAGATGCAGGGGGTGAGAGGATTCACTAGAGACAGCAGGGAACAGAACTGGCAGACTGACGAAATACAGTGCTGAGAGGAGAAGCGGGAGAGTCAGGAGAGGTCTGCTGCGCCATGTGGGTAGCTCCCTGGCAGGCCAGGGATCTGTGGCTGTGGATTGCTTCAAAGTGCGGTGCTTAACCCCTGTGCCACCAGGGAGGCCCAGGATAGTGTTAACTTTTATAAACCAAAATTCTTAATTGGTATTATATTACCTTTTGTTTTTTTACTAAGATAACATTGATTTGCCACACTGTTTGCGAGGTCTAGGATCTCTCTCTTCAGCTCCCATATTCCACCACCATAGTCCGTTGTGCTTCTTCCTCACTTTGTTCTTGCCCTTTCCTCTGCCCCTCTGGTAGCCTCCATTCCTTAGTCAGATTTGTAAGGTTTATTATTAGTTATGTTTTATCTCACCCTTTGTTTTGTCTCTCTTTATTCCACATATAAGTGACACCGTCTAGTATTTGCTTTTCTCCTTCTGACTTATTTGCTTAGCAGCATCCCTCCAGTTTAATCCATGTTGTCACAAGTGGCAAGAGTTTATCTTTTTTGATAGTTGAGTTATAGTAACTTACTTTTATCTAGGAAAGAGCAGCCTAAATTCTTAATAAGCAAAGTACATCACGTTTTTGAATTATCAAAGTAAACTTCTGATGAGCTACTATCTGGCTTCAAGGCTTAAAAATTTTTAATTTCCACATTTTTTAAAATCATCTTTCTTTTCATCTGTAATGTTGAAGCTCCACTTTAGTCATTATCATACCTTAACCGTATCATTGAAATAAAAATGGCATTTGATCTGCCTTTCTGCCTTTATCTTTCTCTTCATCAGCCAGCCCCTCATTTTGCTCTGATAATGTTAGATCACATTGTCAATTATCTCTGTTATATCATATCACTGATATATTAAAATCTCTCCCATAAGTCCCATTTACCAATATTAATTCTACATTTTAAATCTAGGGTCTTCCATGCTCTGAATCTGAACTGGGCTTCCAGGTTTTATTTCTACTACATCCCTATACATATCCTACATTCTGTTATAGTTTTGTGTACTTATCTGCATCTACTCCACCATGCTAAAACTAAGTTCCTTGGAAAGAACAGTCCTACTTCAATGTCCTCTATATGCAATGGGGTTTGATAGTGTCAACTGAAAGAATGAGTGATTCATATGAAAATTATTTCAATTAAGGGGTTCTTATTATGATATTCATTTTACCCATGCTGCTACAATACATGATTTTTGAAAGTAACAAAAGAAGTCATAATCTTAAGGTCAGTTGGATTTTGATGTAACCAGTCTCTGTCTTTGTGCTGTCTTTTCTTAGAGAGCAAACTCCTCTGAGAGGATACCACATCCCCATCTCCTTATTTATGTTATACTTCCCCATGATCTTCCTCCCATGTTCCATCTTAAATGCAGGTGTCCAGATTCACAGCTCAAAGAAATATAATCCATTGATATATTTACTCCACCTACTGATGGATTGATTAAATGTCAGAATAAATAAATTTTAGCCTATGTTGTTGCACTTGAACATTAATTAGTACTTTTCTGTATTTTATACTCCAAATCCATTTGCTGATACTTGGAAAGCACAACTGTGCTTCTCATATTACATATTTTTCTGATATTACCTTTTTTCCCCTTAACTTTTCATATGTTTGGGTCTTGACTATCTAAATTGCAGATTCCTTGAAGACTACATTAATAAAGTTGTCTTCTGCACGCTAATGAAGTGTCATTTAGCACCATAGACTTAAAAGGTAGGAATTCAATAAATAGTGTCATAAAAACACAATATTAAATTACCCTTTTTTTTTTTTAAGATTGATTTATTTATACAAGAACTGGTGTACAGGTCAGAGGCACGGAAGGGTGAGTGAATTCACCAGAGACACAGCAGGAAGCAGAACAGGCAGACTGACTGAAATACACTGCTGAGGGGAGCAGCAGGCAGGGCAGGAGAGGTCTGCTGTGCCATGTGGGTTTCTCCCTGGCTGGCCGGGAATCGAACCCGTGCTGCAGAGGCTGCGGACAGCTTCACAGTGCGGTGCTCAACCCGCTGTGCCACCAGGGAGGCCCATACCCCTTTTTTTAAACCAAAGTAATTTTATAAATGAGAAAGTTAAAAGCACCAGTTTAAAGATTTTAAAAGGGGATTTAAAAAACATACTGATCCAGTATTTATTCTGTATTTTGAAATTGCACAAATGGTCTAAAACTGCAAAACAATGCTTAGTTTTGATTTTAACAGAGCTGAAAGGGACAATTTGATTCTCTACATAAATCTACAATAAATCACTACTTGACTTAACTAAGTAGATATAATTTCAGCAATTGGCTTCTTGTTTATATTCTATGGAATCATGAACTTATCACGCTAGTTCTAAGTTCCCAAGCATATTTTACCATAAGAGAAGTATAGTAACCATAGAAAAAGAAGGCTCATGTTATTATTAATATAAATGGGAAATCAAATTCTTTTTAAAACTATTAAACCCACTAATGAACTGACCTTTAAGAGTTTTCTCCTTCTGTACTCTCATTACATTATAAAATATATTGGTTTCAGGAATTAGAAAAACAGGACCTTATTTTTCATAACTATGTGTATCTTCTTCCTAACAATAAATGTGATGATTGTATTTTCAGAAGATATTTAACACATGTGTAAGCACAGGTTTCCTAATTAATGGTATTTCAAGTGAAGCACACTAGGTATCCAATTCTGGAGTTTTATTATACTCATAATTTTAAAACTGAGAAATGCAAATGCTATTTTACAACAGAGTTAACCTATAAAATTCTAGAAGTCTAAAATCAGTCTTTCTCAAATAGAAAGCTGGGACAAAAAATGATTCCCTAAGGGAAATTTTCTACTTACACTCAACTATTATTAAAAGAAATTTTTAACATAAAGGAATGTAAGTGAATTTCCTACAGTAAAGCTCTCAATTTAAATCTAGCTTAAAGTTTTTGATGATCACTTATCAAGTAAAGGAATTAGTACTTACAGTTCAGCTCTAAAATCTGTAGAAAACTTGTGTACTTTATCAAATTTAGAAAATTAGAATTTATGCTTAGGTTATGCCATTGTTCTGTTTTTATGTCTTAGGTGTTTTTAAAAATACCTGTAAGATTATACTCTTTTGAAATTTATCTCAAGTAATTACATTTTTATGCTACTTACACATTTCAGGGAATTTCTAAAAAGTTGGAGCAGGTTATTTTAAGAAAACAATTAATTGAGCACTAAAAAGTATTAAGTGTGTCAACTCATATTTCACTTACCACCTACTGTAAATGTTTTTGATCTTTCTCACACTCCTCTTCTAGTAATACTCATTTGAAATTAGGGGGGAAAATGGATACAGATTTATTTTGTTTTGTAGCACAAAGCTAATAACATTATCTGGGTAGTGTTGAATGTGTGAATATTTGTGTTAATTCTTGCATTAAAAGATACACAAGCAGACAAGAGTCTATAAAGCCTGTCTAGCACTTGTTGTCACATTCATATGACTCAGTTGGTTACACATGGTATATATTTAGACTAAATATTCATATTTAAGAAGCAGGCTAAACCAAATATTTAATTATAATCAAAATATTTAATTCTCTATGAAGAAACCAGAAATTTATACAGTCAAAACAAAGCAAAACAAGATTTATAGGGAAAAATGTAAAGGTTGCATGTGGAGGAGGAGGTAGAACAAATCACTACTTGGTATAGTTAATTTTTTAGTTAACCTATGACTCAAATGATGATAAATTTCAAGTATAAAAAGCATGAAAATGTGAAGTAGATTCAGAATTTATAAATTTTTCTTCACCCACTGTCACAGTAATGTGTAAGCTATAACATGGTATTATCTCCTCACCTGAAAAGACAACATTAAAAACAGGTCACGGCTTCTGACAGGATACAAACTGCCAGGAGGAGAACGGTGGGCACAGTAGGAATTTAAGAAAGAAATGATGAGCAGGAGACCATATGACTACTGAGAATCAGATAAGAAGGTATGAATTCTCATTCTAGCCCTGTCACCCATTCTCTATGAAAACTTGGTTCAGTCACTTAAGCTCTCAGTGATCTGATTAACAGAATACTGGATTTACTTTCCTCACAAATGTATTGAAGGTCAAACTGAGTCATGTTGAAATGTGCATATAAAACAGATGCCTTAACGCAGGACTCCAGTCTTTGAAACTACCTTTTATGCTTTCATTTCTCTAAGACAACTTTACAGCTATAAATAAATCACAAAGGCTGAGAGTTTAATTCTAAAAATATGGGAATCTTTCAGAAAAATGTATCTGATTTAGAAGGAACAGAAGAAAAAATACCCTCCAAAATGGGAGTTTTACTTTTTCTTCACTTCATGGGGGACAAAACTTGAAAACATAGTCATAAAAATGGACTAGAACTTGAACTTGACAAATGAAGAATGGAACACAACCTAATGTATGATTGTAAGAATGATGTATCATTAGAAAGTGTCATTTTAATGTCTCAGTGTTCATTCATTAAGCTTCTAAAATTCATCTCCCTATAGTACCTGTTATTCTCTTTCTTATATATCAGCTAGGATTTTGTTAAATTTTACCTTCTGTAGTTTTTAATATAAAATAGCTATATGAAATCTGTTTCAAAGACCTAAGCTCTCTTTCCTCAACAAAATGTTGATGCATTCTACTGATAGTGTACACTCAATATTCCAGCCATTCCCCAAATCCCACATTTGGACATGTATCTTCTTTACTCATAACTTTAAAAAAATTATTCTAAAGTATGCTTTGAAAGCTAGATATGAGATGGCTGTTTTCCCACAGTCATATGGAAATTTAAAGAAGTAGAACAATCTAAACTCAAAACAAGTAGAAATTTAATAACAGTGACATCATCACCAAAAATATCCACACTGCTTCATCCACTCATCTATGAATAAAATTACATCGTGGGTAGAAATGAGACTTTGACAGGATCTTCCTGTTTTAGAACACTTTACAATTTATTTATTTTAATACAAGTGAACAAAATGTTTTTATAGTTAACTTATTTTCTTTTTTTTTTTTTAGTTTTTCTTCTTTTCTTCCTATATCTTCCTCCCTACATCACCCCCTCTTGTCCATCCATCCTTTTCTGACTCCTTCCTTCCGTCCAACACTGATTTTTGGCTCAGACTACAATTGCAACAAGAAATAAAAACTACATTACTCAGGAAGGAAGCTAATAAGTTTCCCCTCCCTCAAATGCCATTAGAGACTTCCTGAATAAATGGGAAACACATTAATTAAAAAAAAAGAGGGTGCTTGCATAAGCAACAAAAACAGATTCCAGTCTACATTATGATTAAAATCATCTTGAATAATAAATGTCAGATATGGATAAGATCTATTAGGACACCTTGCACATCTATGACCAGTCAACAATAATGGGTGGTTTTTTACTAAACCCATTGCTGAAGAACAAGCAGTGGGACTTCTATCATTTCCTTTTAAGGAAATTAGTGATTAACAGGATAACTTAATTAACATGAAATTTCTTTTAAATGTATTTATTACTAAAGATTTTCATTCAAAATAATTCCACTATTCATTATCATAGTAGTCAGTGGAATGTATGAATATAATTATACACACAGATACATATGAATACACATATATAGTATGTGTCTGTTTAATTATAATTGAATTTAATTTCATAAATTATTTACTTATTTAGTTGACACATAGGTTCAAATTTTACATTTTCTTTAAATACGCTAATGTATATCTACATGTGTCCTTGTTCTAAGATTCGTTCTCCATTGATATCATTTTTTAGAAGGTCACAAAAAGATTCCTCTTACAAGTTATGTTTTAATTATAATTAATGAATCATTATCCTATATGATTAATATTTAAAGGACAAATTGAACATGGTGTTTTGGCTTGTTTCTATCCTTAGTTTTGTTTGTTTGTTTAGCATGACAGCTTATCAGCAAGTCAGTACTTTGTATCTTAAGCTTCAATCTTGAGATTGCTCTCAACTGATTTGGTCATTACAGAGATAATAAATACCATTCATGGTGATAATTTAAATAAAAAGTATGTTGAATTAAGAGATGAGATTTGGTAAAAGCTGATTGTTCTTCTATCTCAATGACTCCTAACATAGTACAGCCACTGAAATCAACTTAATGCTTGTCAAGATCCATTGAACTTTATAGTGAGCATCTGGATAGTGCCATGGTGCAGATGTTGGAATAGAATACCACAATAAAACTACTTCAAGTCTCATCTGGTTAATAACAGTACTTCATTGAAAAGATTACTTTCTGTAATTTCTGACTTATTTTGCTCAAATAAAAGCTGTTCACTTTTTTTAAAGGCATACTTGTGACTTGTTACAGAACAAATTTATAATATTACTAATATATAGACTTTATTTTTAGTTAAATAACTGAATTTAATTATTTGAATTAAAAATAAGTCACAAATAAAAAGTGTTATCTGGAAGTCACTTCAGAGTATCTCAATAAACTGAACTTGAAAATCTGTATCTTTGAAAATTAGAAACAAAGCCTGCCTGTACTTTGTAATTTATATAGTTCTCTTTTCTCTTATTTTCTATTTGGGGAACTGAGTTTATATCAGATGCTGGTAAGATATAATAAATTAAACAACCTTAAAGTGTTCTTGCAACTTCTTTAGTAACCAAGAAGAAGCGGAATCTTTATATATCTTCTAGAAGAACATCTCATCTTTCTCTGGCCCTGCCAAATTATCTAGTATTCAAGGTCTAATTTGCTTGCTTCTAATGTTTTCATCCTCATCTACTAGTTCATTTTATTAATAACAGAGTAATACATGTTCATTGTAGAAAAATCAAAAAACAGAAACATGTAATCTCACTATTTGGAATCAACTATTAACGTGTTTGTAAAAAAGATTAAAGTATAATCTATTAATTTATAATGATATTTTCATTTAGCAATAATAGATGCTAAGTATTTTTTGCTTTCTGAATCCCTTTATATTTTAGTATCTTAATTCTCTATTGTAGACATTTTTCCCAAGTCTTTATTGTTTTATTATTCTAGACAACAGGTGAACAAACTTTTTCTGAAAAGAGCCAGATAGTATTTTAGATTTTTCAGGCCACATAGTCTCTGCTGCAACCATTTACCTCTGATATTGTAGTTCAAAAGCAAAGAAATATGTAGATGCTCTATAGTCCCAAATAATATTTTATTTACAAAAATGGGTAGTGAGTTGTATTTTACCGAGCCCATATTTTCTAGAGAACTGCTTATAAAGAACTATCAAATATCATGATTACTACCACTTCTAGTCAAACATTTTACAGATTATCTTTACACTCAACCTTTTCTAACATTACTGATTTACCCCAGCACATAATAACAAGGATTAAGTTTACTTCCTGTGATAATTGCAAATGTGATTCTCCAAAAGTGGGAGAAAATCCTCCATGCTCAAAAGGTACCAGAAAGACTTCCCCAGTGCAGTCTGTACATTAGAAACCTGAATACAGCTAAGTAGAAGGATGTTCTTCCCTCACTCCTTTAGGCAATAGAAATCCAAGTTAAATGGGAAGTAAATTGCTGGCAGAGAGAATTCTCATCCCTGTTTCATATCTATGAAAGAGAGAAATTGAGATTGAAGGAGCTGGAGCAGCAGGTAATCTCCAGGTTTATATGCATCCACATCCTGCTTTCCTCCTTTCCCACTGTGACAATAAAATGTCTTTTTCCTCCTAGGGCCATTCTATTTATATTTGCTATGGATCCCTTTAGCTACTGCTTTTCATCATGGTTTAGAAGTCCTCTCTTTTCAATCTGTTTTTCTTGCTCTTTTATGTCTCTCAGTGCTCCCTCCCTCCTTGCTTGTTCTCGTGAAAATTAAACTTAAGATCTGCCTACCTTAAACCCTCAAACAGCACTCTCCTACTGACCCTCCTCTTCCTTTTCACACCCAGGTTTTATGAAAGAATTTTCTACACTTCCCTTTTATCATTTATTCGTCACCTCTCTCCAATCAGGTTTTTGCTCCCTTTGACCCACTAAAACTAAATTTATCAGTTAAAACATTTTTGTTAAAACATTTGTAACTTTTATCTTTTTCTAGTTGGTCAAAGCACAAATTATATAGCCCAAGTGCATGAGTTCAGATCTGGATTCCGTCACTTACTAGCTATCTGCATTTTCTTGCCAAGTCTCTCAGTACTTCATTTTCTCATCTGCAAAACTGGATTGTACCTAACTCAAAACTGAAAATTAATGAACACCAAATGATTGACAACAGCGTTCAGTCTATAGTAACCTCTGTGTAAGTGCTAGTTATTATTGACCTTTCAGCATTTGGGACTATTACCTCTTTACTCCTTTCAGAAAACATCTAATTCCATACACATTCTCTAGGATTTTATGTTACCTCTTTTGATTTATCCTTCCTAATCTCACCTTCATGTTCTTTTTTTTTTTCTTTTTTTTAAATAAGCTAGTTTCTCTCCCGAGCCCACTTCTCTGTTATACTCCAGGAAACTCTTCCAGTCCCAGGGCTTCAGTTACCACCTGTCTTCTAATCTACTATCTCAAAACTTCTCTCCTAAACTGGCTCCACTACATTATCTCTTGGCTGTTCATGGCAACACATTTCTGAAACTACGTCATCTTCCCAGCTTCCATCCCCAGCCTTACTCCTTCTCCCACTTTACCTATCTCAGTGAACAATGTCACTATCCATGCAGTGTGCCAAGCCTGACACAGACAACTATCACCATTCATCTATATTATTTCTAGAGACTTCTACTTGAAGTCTCCACTTCAAGTAGTCTACTACTTGAAGAAGTAGTACTTGAAGAAGTCTTCTACTTCAAGTAGAAGTCTCTGCTTTGAGTTTAAGGCACTCTCCAATATATTACCTATAATGCAATTGAAATATACTTTCTAATCACAAAATCTAATATAAAAAAGTTTAATGGTTATGCATTACCTATATGAAACTCTAGCACTCTTTATTGTATATTTAAAAAGTCTTCATGCAACAAAAACAAAGAAAATAATCCAGTCAAAAAATGGGCAGAAGAGCTAAAAAGAAACTTCTTCAAAGAGGAAATGCAAATTGCCAACAGGCATATGAAAAAATGTCCAACAGCACTTGAAATCAGGGAAATGCAAATCAAAACTACCATGAGATACCATCTTACATCAGTGAAAATGGTGCATTTAAAAAAAACTAGCAACAACAAATGTTGGTGAGGATGTGGAAAAGGAACTCTCCTGCACTGCTGGTGGGAGTGCAAACTGGTTCAACCTACTAAAGATAGAGCTTCCATATGATCCAGCAATTCCACTCCTAGGTATTTATCCAAAGGACACAAACATTAATTCCAAAGAGCACCTGCACCCCTATGTTTATAGCAACACTATTTACAATAGCTAAGCTTTGGAAACAACCCAAATGCCCAAAAGCAGATGACTGGATCAAGAAGATGTGGTACATATATACAATAGAATATTACTCAGCAATCAAAAAAGATAAACTCATGCAATTTGCAGCAACATGGATGGAGCTGGAAGGGATCATGCTCAGCGAAATGAGCCAGAAAGAAAAAGAAAAATACCGGATGGTCTCACTCATAGCAGGAATCTAGAAAACCTAAATAAGGGTCCAGGAAGAAGAATATAAGAAAGAAAAAAATCAAAATCAACAAACAACTATGAACCAGAGACACACTATGGTGGGGGCGGAGAAAGTAGGGATTGGGGTCAAAATAAGGGGGGTGCAATTGTATGGGGAATATAAAAATTTTAAAAAAAAGTCATGACTGCTGTTTACCTCTTAAGCTGTCACATCATTACTCTCCCCCCACGTCAGGTTTTCTACATAAGTGATCAAATTCATACATAAAGAGAGTTGCTTTTAATTAAAGCAACATCAAAATGTTAAGGTTTACTCAAAGGCTGCACAAACACTTCACAAAATGACTATTCTGATAGAGTGATATGTAAGGTATTAGAGGTCTACTTTTATTTAGCTGTAACTAAAAATTCTTAGAAGAGCTTTTATTATTATTAAAGCAAAATATCTTGGATAAGCTAATATCCACATATTTTAATTATTTTGTGATTTTAACACATACCATGTAATTCCAGCTGATTAGCAACTGAAAAACTATTCCCCTGAAAAATAAACCTTTCATAAGCCAAATAACAGAATATTGTAAGATGTCAAATGAGCCCTTTACTATGAGCCATGGATAATCATATACTTCCTATTTAATTAGAAAAAAATGAAAAATGTTGCTAGTAGATTCTATGTCATTTCTAATTTTTTTAAGATTATGTTTTAATTTCAAGAGTATGGATAATTTTCTGGGGTTTGAAACATCAACTCCCCAGAATACCAGTAAGAAAATCTCCATAAATTCTTTACTGTCAAAGAGTTGCAGAAAAAATATGGGTGGGGTTGGGGAGGACACCAGCAAGAGCTTAAGTTTTCCTGTAGAACAAAGGAAAATAATCCTTTGGAAGAATTTCAGAATTGACTTGTCTGGAAAGTGGGTGTTATGGATAGAAAGGCACCACAATACATATTTTTCTGTTGTTGGTATTCTCTATCCCTTACAATAGTCACACTCCATTCAGAGAGAAACAGCATTGGGAAGCCTAAGAATTCTTAATTTTATAAGGATACTTTTGACAGCTATGACTATGAAATTGTGTTCTACTAAGTTTTTTCTTTAAGCGTATCAGTGGGTAACAATATTTAGAGTAGAAAATGTGTGTAAGAAATTATAATACTTTCATGCCCAGCTACTCTTCCTACAGGACTGAAAAAATTCAAAACAGTCTGCCATGGTCCTATTCCCAAGACTTCTACTACTATTCTGTATCAAATGATTTTTCTCCTAGTCTTAGAAATATTTTTCTATAGTGAATGTTGTCAGAAATTTTGTCATTTACTTGAATAAATAATTGTCTCATAGTGCTAGACTGAAGTATTATACCAAATAATATAATCCTGATATTTCCTCTCTAGAACGTTTTTTTTTTCCTGCTTTTATTATGGAAACACTGTATGATAATGTAGAAGGAAAACAGATGAAGATACTTAGATAAGGAAAGCAGAAATCATGTTAATAGTCCCTTAAAACAGAAAAAAAAATTACTATTATCTTGCTGTAAGTATCTTTAAAAAGTCTTATTCATGAAAGCAAGTGACTGTAGTTACAATGTAGTTACATCCGAAAAAAATTAGTCTATGATTTTGTATTTATCAATCCTAAAAAATACTCGAAGGAATAACTTCTAGTTTAGACCAGCAATCTTAAGATATATGCCCACAAATACTACCAAACAAGTGAGTAAATAAAATTATTAGATAAAACTTCTGCTAAATACAAAAAATTTTGGATGGGGATGGGGAAATGTATCTAGAATCCACACATCCATAATGTGTTTTCACTGACCCTGTATCTACTGAGAAGAAATCTTGAATTGTGGCAATGCAGAAGGGAAGAAATCAATAAAGTACTACAGAGCAGAATTGCGTCTAGATAGCAATTGTACACTGTAAATGCCTCTCATTCATCATAATCTGCTCAAATTAAAGATTCATTTTTAAGGTCTTGAGAACTCACTAAAGCAATGTCACAACTCTTTAAAAAATCACATAAAATATGAAGGCAGTCTTGAGCATGATTAAAATGCTTCGACCTTTTTATACTTACATAACAATGAGTAAGCAGTACAGAAGTCTAATTCTAGCAAGAAAGTATTTTACAATTTTATTGTTTATATTAGTTGCCTACAGCAAGAAAGATACACATTTCTGCAGTGAGGACTATAATGAATATTCACTTTCCTGTACATTATTTTTCATGGAACTTACATATCCTAACTATACAAGAATATGGCATTTCATGATAAAAAAGATAACTCACTATACAAACTACTGACACTAAAAACCAAGTAGGAAAAGCAAAATAACTATATGAATCATCTGGTCATCGGTATATATGTAAGAACAACTGTCCCATGTCCTAAGGATGTCATAAGTAAAATAAAACAAATATATTCTTTTTGGGAATACTGAGTAGATATCATTGCTTACATACAAACTCCAAAAGAACCTACATAAAAGCTACTAAGTTAAAATGTGAGCTATGAAAAACAACTCAAAATTGAATTTTAAAAGAAAATTTAAACTTACATAACAGAAATACTTTCTATAAATGTAACAAAAACGTATATGGTCTATGTGCTGAAAACTAAATAATAAAAGAAATTAAAGAAGACAAATGGGTAAATAGCTGGCGTTCAAGGATGGGAAGGCAATATTGTTACTATTTCAATTTTCCTCAACTGATCTATAAATGGAATATATTTTATAGAAACAAACTATAGGTTCAACGCAACTCTAACTAACCTACCAACAGGTAGAGAGAAATCAAAGCAGACCTGTCTGAATGGACAGAATAAAAAGCAAAACTAGCAAAAACAAGTGCTATTGAGGATACAGAGCAACTAGAATTCTCATACATTGCTGGTGAAAATGTAAAATGGTATAGACACTTTGGAAAAAGTTTTGTAGTTTCTTGTAAACACCATATATAACACGACAGTCAGACAATCCCATTCCTAAATAGTTATTCAAATGAAAAACACCACAACAACCCTATGTTAACGTGAAAATTGTTTTGAGGATGTTTATATTGGCTTAATTAATTAATGCCTCAAACTGGAGTCTTTCAGTTGAAGAGTGGATGAATTGTGGTCTAGTCATAAAATGAATACTACTCCACAATAAAAAGAATAAATACATGCAACACTATGGATTAATCTTATATACATAATGCTAAATTTCAGGCCAAGCTATATATAGAGGAAAATAGATCAGTGGTTACTAGTGGCTGAGGATGGGCTGGGAGTGGGGGAAGGGAGGAGCACAAAGAACTAGGGGGTGAAATTCTCAAGCAATAGAATTGTTCTGTATCTTCAGAACTGTACACCAAAAAGGGTGAATTTTACTATATCTAAATTAGGCATTAATATAAAAAGTAGGAAAAAAATACCACAACCAAAATGAAAAATATTTAATAAATATCAATAACTCATTATTTGATTATGAATGTGTTGAAAAAAAACTCACATTGAATTTTAACTAGTTGTATGTTAAGATTTTACAATTATAATATTATACCTATTATTTTGTAGATAAAATAAACTTGGGGACTTATAAACACAGGTGATATGCAAGGATAAACATGGCATGGATGCCTTCTTTGCTCAAAACAATCTTATCTTATAGATTGAATACATGCATATTTAAAGTAATGATATAAGGCAAGATGGGTCACCAAGGTACAATCAAAGTGGTAAGACACTATAGTATGTTCAGGCATGGGGGAGTCACTTTGGGGACAGAAGGATAAACAAGCCTAACTTCAAATCCTATTTATGCTACTCACTTAAATTAGGAATGTCACTTAAATTACACTGGCTGATTACACAAGAAGTTACAGAAGAGCACTTTGCTCCTCACCTGGTTTCTTAATATTCCATGAAAATTCCCTCCCTGTCTTTCTTCCTGAAAATCCATTTTTTCCAAAAGCACCAGATCCGAGAATGGAAAGCACCTGCTTTTCATTAGAATGGTATTAAGAAAATCCATATCAATTAATCCCATCAGTTTCCCCCTCTAATTTATGTGGTCACAACCCACAATTGGGGGATGCACCACCGATCGACCATTATCAATAAGTAGTTACTGCCTTAGAGGCAGCCAGTCTCTAAGCTAATCAGTGATCTGTGAGGTAGACTGGCTTGAAAAGCTCTGCTTAGAAAAAGTGATGGTAATTTGTTTAACCAGACAGATTGATATTTATAGATATAAACAAGAGAAAACTAGCTAATCAGCATCAAAATGAAGAGCACACACAGACAAGCAGAGTGTGAATGATTGCGTGTATGTGTAGATCACATCTGCCACTGTGCTTGCAAGAAATGGCTGGGTGATAGGAGATAAACTAGAAGCTAGAGCTACCTGGTACCTAACAGTTCCATTTCTTTCTCCATTTTATGAGTCCTTACAATAACATTTCTTTTTCTTATAAGACTCTATATGTTAAACATGTTTCACTGTCCATTCAACCATTAACTACTTTCAGGAAAGTCTTTTCCTGTAATTGTTGTGCCTAACGACAATACTATACAGCCAAGCAACAAAGGCAGTAGCCTACCCATCAGACTATGAACCAAGTTACCCATATACTTAAACAGCCAGTATTTGTTTCTCTCAATATCTCTTTTGGTAAAGATGTGATCCTTTAGCAAATAAAAGGAACAGTTTATTAACTTACTATTGCAAAAGGCCATGCAGAGTTAGGGTTGTACTTAGTTTCCTGGAAACGCAAAGTACCATGCAAAATACGGTATAAGTTATCAGACATCAAGAAAAAACTGAACTAAAGAATGGGCCAGTATTTACAGGATTTGGCATTCAAAAACTCTTCCAGGTTTCCTGATCCTTCTAATGCCAAACATCACCTTACCTTATCAGATCCTTCAGCTCAAGCAAATTAAATCTATATATGAACTGCTGCCAAAGAGCATCTCAACATAGTTCTCCTTTTGTGTTCTCTGGCTATTTAAAATTTCAAAAACAGTGAAGAGAACCAATTCCCATGATTCCCACCCTCCCCCAGTCACCCTGAAATTTGCAAGATGATAAAATATTATATACTGTTTTCTATGTATCTGTTCCTTTTAATATTCCTTTCTATATGTGACTATTTACCATATGGTAAGAGTTTATTAATTTTCTCAGTCAATATTCTATAATAAAAGTTATGAGCATGTGGTCTCTCTCAAAATATTACTGCACATAATTTCAACCACAGTTAAGAGAGGTAACTGAAACCACAAAAAGTGAAACCACAGATTAGGAGTAACTATTGTATACGGAACTTCTTTCGTAACCTTGCTAAAAAGAAGTGTTTTAAGTTTCTATTTCTCAACTTTCATTCTTAAAAAAGACCCATTTCAGAACGATGCTTTTATTACATATATCACTTAGGAGTAAGAACTCAAGAAAAAAATATCAGGCTCACGGAGGGCCATAAAAGAGGAAATTCCTTGATTACTGAATACATGTGGAGACCAACTGACAACAATGAAATGAGGATAAATTGGAATTATTTGTTCAAGACAGGCTACCAGTAATATACTTTCATTAAAGATAGTCATCTATTTACAGTCCTATAAATAATTATGCTAAATAAATAGCATTATTTTTATAAAATTAAAATGTTTTGCATAAAAGGCTCAGGTTAAAAACCCAATCTTTATAAGAGTAGATAACTTTACTCTGTTCAATAGCTTATTCTGAAAATGTGTGCTGTTATTCATAAACAAGAAGACAGGATATGATGTAACAGCTTATATATAAACATCACCACCATTATTAATGTAAGTTTTAAAACAGTAAGTCATTAGTATGTGTATAATTTATACTTTTGAAAAATACAGCCATTTAAAATTTTCCCTCTACACATACATGTCAAACAAATTTTTTCTTATAAATAAAAAACCAACGTTGGGAATTAGGTATTTGTCCTGTGAAAATGGTTTTAAGAAAGTCAGCTTATAAGAGAGTCTATTTTAAAAAGAAAGAAAATATGTGTGAAAACACCATCAACAGAGGCACATAGAAAAAAAGGATTGGATTAAGGGAGCAAGGGGGAAAAGAGGGAAGTAGCAGCGCTGACTCCATGAATGGAGATCTTCCAAAATCTTATCCAACTATCAACGTCTTCTGAAGCTCTCTGAATAGAAAGGGCTGTCTGAGGCTGCCAGTCAGGTATTACTGATCTGGGCAACAAGGAAAGGCAGAAGGTACACCTACTATCTGTAATAACAGCAAACGAATTTTCTGAGGAAAAGGAGAATGGCTATATTGTTTTTCTCTTTAAATTGTAGACAGTAAAATTCATTCCTTTTTTTGTAAATTTCTGTGAGTTCTGACAAAAGCAGTGCAACCACCACCACAGTCAAGATACAGAGCAGTTCTGACCCTTGTGCTATCCCTGAGTCATATTCTAATCATTCTTTTAAACTTAACCATCTTTTGTTTTGTGAAGCAAAGGTATATTAGGGAGTGGGGGGATTAACTATTTTTAAATGCTTAAAAACAATCTGCACAGCAAATACATTTATTTATGTTTAATTGTACTTTTTGAGGTAATGTTAGTTTACAACACTGTATATGTGGTAGGGGTACAGGTTCACACCTATATTGTATGTTATCATACCATGTACCACCAAGCCCTAATAATCCTCCACCATAATCCAACATGCCCTCTACCCACTTTGTACTAAGCACCACTCTCTCCCCTACCGGTAGCCTCAGTGCAGGAAAGACATTTAGAACCCAGAAGAAATCCTTCATGCCTCCATGGTGTCACAAAGCAAATTAAAATACAGAATCAATTGGTGTTTTTTTTTCTACACATCTGATTGCTCTCCAATACTGAGAGCTTCCACTGCTGCTATGGTCCTGCCAGACCTCATCTGTCCCACAGAATTAAATCAGTAGTAGCCAAAAAGAAATTCCACAAATGAAGTCAACATCTATATATGTAAGTAGCAACTAATACAGTAATGAATGAAGTGGCATATCAGAATGTTTTTGCTGCTAGGTTTTAAAAATCCTCTCACAGGTAGAACAACAGCTGTTACTGAATAGTTCTGGCCACTAGAGGTTTTCTTTTAGCACAGTTTGACATCGTGGCCTAAATTCAAAGTGACACAAAATTGAAGCATTTTATGGTAATAATCCTGGCAGTGTAAAGCAGCTTAGGGAAACCTAAAGTCTACTCTTCAGATATAATTCCAATACTGTCACTGTTGTCTTTGGCTAGTTTCAAATCTTTAAAACTATAATGATTTTAAAATGTTTAAAATTTTGATTTAAAAAGGGCATCTCATAAGTGGGCAATAAATTAACAATAAACCTTTCCATTTAAATGATACACTGTGTGTCTGAGGAATGAGATGGGGTAAATGTCAGAGGCGAGGTGCCTAACTATAGTTTTCTCAAGTTTCCAACAGTTAATAATATTCAGAGTGACTTGATCAAGATGGAGCAATAGGAAATGTCAGCCCTCCTCCCCACACATAGACACTAGTTTAACAACCACATACACCCCAAATACCTTCACTGCAACCCCAAGATCCAATTAAGATGATGCAGCACTACACCGAAATGGGTAGAAAGTTTCACTATGTCTCCCCATCTCTCAAGGCTGAACAGATCCACACAGAAAAAGATCCCCCAGCATATGACTTTTACCATAGAAGTGAGAGAGGGAATGGGTGAATACAAAATTCCCAGTCCTTCAGGGTTCTGTCCAGGAGAACAGCTCTGTCTCACCTCACTCAGCGTACTGCTCGGGTACTTCAGGGCAGGAAGGCATAAGAGGGCAGCCAGTGTGGCTCCCAGAGGCTGATATGGATTTCAGCTGCCTGTGTGGATGGCAGCAACAGATATGGGCCTCAGCAACTGGAAGGATCTAAGTAGCCAGTGGGGATCTCAGCAGAGGGTGTAGATCTTAGCAGCTGAAGGTGATCTTAGCACCTAGCAGGGTTGTAAGCAGCTGGCACGGACATCAGCAATTGACTTGCCTCTATAGAACTAGAAAATTCATGAATACATGGACATTAAACAAAACACTCTTGAACAAGAAAAAAATTCAATAGGGAAATCAAAAAGTACTTTGAGTCAAGTGAAAATAAAACAAAGCTTATGGGATGCAGCAAAAACAGTTCTAAGAGGGCCTCCCCGGTGGCGTCAGCGGTTGAGCACTGGGTTGCGAAGCTGCCCGCAGCCTCTGCAGCGCTGGTTCAATCCTGGCTGCTCCCCGGCCACTGGAGGAGGGTCCCACATGGTGCGCAGACCTCTCCTGCCGCCCGCTGCTCCCCTCAGCAGTGTACCTCGGTCCTTCTGCCTGCTCTGCAACCTGCTCTGGTGAATTCTCTCACACTCCCGCACTTCTGACTGTACCCAGCGCTTGTATGTATAAATAAATAAATAAATAAATAAATAAATAAATAAATAAATCTTTAGAAGAAAAAAAAAACAGTTCTAAGAGGAAATTTTATAGCAATAAATGCTAAATTAAGAAAAAAAGATCTCGGGGAGAGCGGACCCCAGAGAGCCCTTATCAGACCTATTGCCACTGCCACAGCCAGCCCTGTCACTGTCTCCATGACCATGGGCCATGAGCAGCAAGGCTGAGACCCAGTAGTCCCCACTGCCCCTCCCCTCAGTGCTGCAGACACCAGGTTCCGCACCACCCTAGTGGAATGGCAGCCCTCACATTAGCGGTGCCTAAAGGTAAGGACAAGAAGGTCATTGCAACTTAGGTTTTGAGAGCAGTAAAATAGTTCAGCATAAGGAACAGATATGCTTTCATCAACAGAAACCATAAAGAATAATCCCACGAAGTAGCTTTGCAGTATAGCTTTAGACTGTGGAATTTGATGTTGAAGGAGGAAAAGGTATGGAGGCAGCAAATATTAGAGGCCCCAGTCGAGTTCTAGTACCAGCAGTATATCTGGAGCAGACCAGACCCATCACAGGGGCCTCCACACAACTACCGGCAGAATTACTAGAATAGTGAGAATAGGGAAAAAAATGAGGGATCAGAGAGTGCTCCCCAAGGCCAGGCTCAACAGTGGTGGCCTTACATGTGGAAACCCTAAAGGCCTGAACCACTGGATTCCAACCTTCCTGAGCAGGGAGAAGTGCTGGAGGGTGCTCACAGACCAGGTGCAGGAGAACAAGGTAGACGTGAGATAGAATATGCATAGGGGTTATAGATCAGGAGTCCTCTGGAGCCTTCCTCCCCAAGGACAGCAATGAGGAAAATCAAGAAGATGAGACTCAGGGTCAGCAGGCACCTCAACATCAGTACCACTGCAACTTCAATTAGCAACACAGATGTCCAGAAAACCCTAATGGGCAAGACGACAAAGAGACCAAAACTGCCAATCCAAAAGCTGAGAAATTGTTGGCTCACCAGGCTGAACAGGGTGCGCAGAGTCAATGCCAGCTTATCATCTTTTACCTTCATCAAATTTAGTCATCCAACAAGAAGAAATAAATATCAAACTCCAGCAATTAACAAAAGATGGGAGTTAAAGACCTTAAATTCTTGCTTTTCCCCCATTGATCAGATAACCAAACTGTGCATTATCTGTGCAGCATGGGGTTTTTTCCTATTTTTCTTTTCATTACTTTTACCTGGAAATGTCTCTTTTTGCAAATGACAAAGGTTTTTTGGGTTTTTTTTTAAATAGAAAAAGCCTGTTTTTTCTCAATAACTCTTTAAAGTTTTTTGTTTCATATCTAGTAAAGTTGAGATTTTTTAAGAATCTCATTTTTAATTTGTAATAAAAAGTTTACAATTTCATCTTTTTTTCAAAAAGTCAACTTATTACAAGCACCTGTTAATAAAGGTCTTAAAAAAATAATTCAAACAACCTACCACTATACCTCAAGGAAATAGAAAAAAAATAATTAACACCAAAATTAGCAGAGGGAAAGAATAAAGACCAGATTAATAAATAATATAGTTAGAGACAAAAAGATCAATGAAACCAAAATTTTTTTAACCCTCCCCCAAAAAAATTTTATAAAAAGAATTGGACTTTACCTAGACTGAAAAAAAAAAAGAAAGAAAATCTCAATAAAATTCGAAATGAAAGATACATTACAACAGATGCTACAGAAATAAAAGGATCAGAATGACCACTATGAACAATTATATGCCAACAAATTGGATAATCTGGAAGAGATTCCTAATAACAAGTAACATACCTCCTACTAAGAATGAATCATCCTGAAAATAGAAAAAACCAAAGAGACCGATATTGAGTAAGGAGATTGATTCTCAGTTAATTAAAACTCTTTCAACAAAGAAGACCAGATGGCTTCATTGGTGAATTCTACCAAACATTTATAGAAGAATTAACAATTAACACAAACTCTTCCAAAAAATTGAATAAAGACTAGTTTCAAGCATTTTATAGGCTGGCATTATCCTGATACCAAAGCCACACAATGATATCACAAGTAAAGAAAAATACAGGCCAAATATCCTTAACAGAGCAAAACACCCCAAATTTTAGCAAACCAAATTCAACAGCATACTGAAAGAATCATGAGGTATGATTAAGTGGGATTATCCTATGGGATACAAAGATAGTTCAACATATGCAAATCAGTAAGTACGATATACCATGTTAACAGAATTAAGGTTAAGAACCATGATCATCTTAATAGAAACAAAAAAGCATTTAACAAAATTCAACATTCTTTCTTGACAAAAATACTCAACAAACTAGGTAGAAAAGAAATGTCCTTGAACATAAGATCATATATAATAATTCCATAACTAACATACTCAGTGGTAAAAAAACAGAAAACATTTCTTTTAAGATTAGGAACAAGAAAAAGATTCTTGCCACTGTATTCAACATAGTACTGGAAGTTCTAGTTACAGCAATTAGACAAGAAAAAGAAATAAAAGTCATACAAACTGGAAAGGAACTTATCTGTTCGCAGATGACCTGACCTTATACAGAGCAAACCCTGAGGATTCCAACAAACTGTTAGAACTAAGAAACTAATCCAATAAACTGATAATATACAAAGCCAACATGAAAAATCAGTTACCTTTCTATACACCAGCAATGAACTATCCAAAAAGGAAATTAAGAATTTCATTTATAATAACTTGATACAGTATGCAATATTTAGAGATGAACCAAAGAGGTGAAAGATGTACATTAAAACTATAACATGTAGATGAAAGAATTGTTCTAAGCACCTTGCTCACCAAGTAAAGATGCTGTGTGTGGTTGTATAGGGAAAGCACAGGGGCATCTGGCTGAGGAGCATAGTTACGTCATATGCTTGTAGGGTGACTCACAAAAGATATAAAGATAAAATGTTATTGGAAGTTTTTGAAAAATATTATGTTGTTTATCATTAAAGTAACTCAATGAAGTATTATTAGGGGTTGATCTTGGATAAAATCCTAATCATAATCCTAAATCATTGCCTCTCCACTTCCTCCTAATGAAATCCAGCATATTATCATTTTAATCTACACATGAGTGCTTCCATGGACAGATATGACCATTAGGTGGATCTTTGTTATAAGCCAAATTATATCTTCCTGAAACTTCTGCCCTTTGCAATTATTGCTCTTATATTTGATAGCTCTAAATTTTTAAGATTTATTTATTTATGCATACAAGAGCTGGGGTACAGGCCAGAGATGCGAGGGGTGGGTGAGAGGATTCACCAGAGGCAGAGTAGGGAGCGGAACAGGCAGACTAACTGAAATACATTGCTAAGGGGAGCAGCAGGCGAGACAGAAGAGGTATGCTGCGCCATGTGGGTCACCTCCCTGGCTGGGGATGGTACTAGTGCTGCAGAGGCTGTGGATTGCTTCACAGTGAAGTGCTTAACCCCTTGTGCCACCAGGGAGGTCCTCTAAAATTTTTTTAAAGACAACTGTCACATCTGTTTTTCTTCATTGCAAATAAGTTCAGTTCCTTTAATTCATTATTATATGACACTTCTCAATAACGGTTACTTCCGAGTATATAAATAAGACAGGGAATTTAAAGGGATTTTTTCTAATTTTAATTTTCTTATTTTAAATATTTTTAATTAAGGTAACACTGGCTTACAATGTTGTTCGTGTTTCAGAGGTGTAGGCTCTCCCCCTCAGGTGTTATTGCCACACCATAATCAACACCAAATCCCACCCAAACACCCTCCCAGAATGTTCTCTTCCCACTTCACTTTCTCCTCCATCCTCACCTCTCCCCCTTGAAAGTTTCTTTTATAAAATAGTTTCTACTCTTTTTTTTTATATTTTTGGCTCGTTATTAATTGTCCAATTATGCCAAAGATAAATAGCAGTTATTTAGTTTCTGCTACAAATCAAGATTTGACACACTGACCTACGGGTTTTAAACACAAACTTGGTTGATTTTCTTAGTTTTTTAAATTTCTTTTGGGGGAGGAGGATGGCATTAGCAAGATCTTGAGGATGGGTGTGCAGGGAGGAAAAGACATTTTGTTGCCCTCAAAGGCATCTAGACTACTCAACATCTCCTTAAAGGGCCGTGCCCTGGAGGAAATCAAAACAAACAAAAACTAATTAGTGTGGAATTAATTGTTCCTTCTTACAATAGTGGAGTATTATGTTTAACATATAATTACCAAAAGCTTCCAGTTATATTTTCCCTAAAGAGCTGCTATCTAGCCAAATGTCTACATTTTTACTTTTTTTTTTTTTTTTTTTTTTAGGATTTATTTATTTACACAAGCACTGGGTACAGTCAGAAGTGCGGGAGGGTGAGAGAATTCACCAGAGCCAGAGCGGGGAACATAACAGGCAGATTGATGAAATACACTGCTGAGGGGAGCAGCGGGCGTGGCAGGAGAGGTAGGTCTGTCGAGCCATGTGGGACCCTGGCCTGGCAGCCAGGATAGAACCGGCACTGCAGAGGCTGCGGGCAGCTTCCCAGCCCAGAGCTCAACCGCTGCGCCATCAGGGGAGGCCCTACTTTTTTTTTTTTTTAAATGAGGTAAAGTTGGTTTACATCATTGTTTGTATTTAAGGAGTAGAGGATCCCCTTCTCTTCAAGTGCTATGACCTATTGCCCCCACAAAAAAAGCACCTATAGTCCACTACCTGACTCCACTGTGCTCCCTCCTCACTTTGTTTTTTGACTTAAATATAAATTTGGTTTATGTAACTGGCTAATTTGGTTATAACTTTTAAAAAATTTTTCAAATACATTGGTCTAATTAGGTACATGGAAGACTTTCTTTTTTAGTTATTAAAGATTTTTAAAGTAAAATAAATGGAAGTATTTAATAATATTACATGTCAGTAACTCCTGTAGGCATAATGCTCCTACTCGCTGGATGCCTTTTTCCTACTACAATTCTAACAAACTAAAAGGAACTGAAATTTTAAAGATAGTGCGAATAAAAATTTTTTTAAAATGTGAAATAAGGCATTCATTTGGCTTTTAAATAATCATACTAATGCATCAAGTCAAAATAAATTTCATACTTGTCTGTGTTTTCTAACTCTTACCACAAATTGATTAGTTGCAAAAGTTGCAAAAAAAAAAAAAACATTTTTTTGAAAAATCAACTATCGTCTCTATGCATAGTATCACACCAGACAATTATGAACAGGACATTCTATTCACATCATTCTGATGGCCCAGTACAAATGTACTCTTAAAAGGATATGAATTAATGGGTTTCCAGGAAAATTTATTTTAAACCTTAAAATAAATCTGGATAACTGTAAGAATGTTCTTCATTTATAGTAACATCTAACATTAGCATCTTAGGAATATGCATTGAAAAATAAATCTGTTTTGGTTTGTAATGCCAACAAATTCCTTTGTGAAAACTTCTAAACCACATGAATTATCCCATTTGAAGACTGTAATTATCTTTTAAGATATGCTTCCCAGTTAAAGACCATATCCTGGGAAGGCATGTCAGTAAGCATTATGGCTCCATGGATAAATACAAGGGGAGATTTAAATAGTCATTAGGAAGGTAGCTTATTTACATTAGATTTACAAATTTACAGATAAATTATAGCAATAAAGTAATAGCCTATTGATATAAAGAATACAGCAAGGACTTTAGGTGAATCATTGGATCAAAATGTTTTGAAGTTGAAAAGAAAATTTAGCAATCACAGAAGTATATGGGAAACCTTCATTTTGTAGAGCTATCTTATTAGGTAAGATAACAGTCATCAACTGAAATTTGACTTAACTTGCCTCATCTCTAGAAAATCTAAAACTCCATTCCAACTAGATAATGCCATACCAGAGACTGTGTCACATAACTGTTTTTTAGGATAAAGATGCAATGTATATACTTCTATCACCCCCACTTTCTATCACCCATCACGTCTATGACTTGGTAGCCCAATCCTACATTCCCAGTCATAAGAAAAATAATCATGGTGACTGCCTCTTTTCCCCACTTCCACATAAATCTGCGATAGATATCTACCTGATGTGCATACAACTGTTTGCTGTGAATAGACAAAAAGAAACCATTGCTCATCACCCCTAGACAGATGTAAACAAAAGCATATAGATTTATTGTTAAGATTAACAAGATTCTTTTTCTGAAGTATCCCTTTTATGTTTTAACATGTAAATTACCTTTACAAAACCTATTGAGACTGAACTTTTTATCAATACCTGTGATGCTTGGATTTTCTTCTGAAAAATGAAGGCTTACTCCCTGAGAAAACTCAGAATCTGGGGGCTAAGTGGCTTTTTCAAACTTACAGTCTCCAAAAACAAACATGCTAATACCAAAATCCACAAACTTGTGCCATGAGATATCTTGAATTTCAAGGGAAACAAAAGAATAAGAAGCATATGTTCATTATTATGTGAACAGTCACTGATTCAGCCAGTTCACAGTTTGACACTGACTGCATTAAAATCAATGTGAAACAAGAAATGAAGGTGGTAGTGTCCAATATAATTCTAAGATTTGAGCAGCTATGCAATACCCAACAAGTGATCAGAGACTGTTAACAATGATTATTTTTAAAAGAAATTAAAATTGCCTTTTTTCTTTCAATTTCTGTACATTATTTTTAAGTAACTATTAAATTATTAGGTCATAGACAGTCATTTGTTTGGACCTAACTACCTATAGTTTCACTTGTTTTGCCAAAGGGGCTCTTAAAAAAATAACTAATACACTAAATTTTGAGAACCTCTGTGCTAATATAAAAGTGAAATACATATACATTGAATGGCTTAAAAGTTATATAAAAATAATAAAAGATATACTCAAAATTATAAATCACAAACTTATTTGCTATTATCATGGATTTAGTGAGTTGTCATGTACTTTATTGTATAAAGCACTGGTTAAGACTGTGGTTTCTGGAGCTAGACAGTCTAAAGGCCAAAATTTAACTTTTCCTTACCTTAAATGTGTACTGTGACTCTTTATGTCTTAGTTTCTGAACATGTGGTAACAGGAATAGTATTCACTTGATAGTAAATATTGTAAAAATGAAATGAAATAGTACATGTAAACTATACCAGGCACTTAAAAGTACTAATTATCAGTCACCATGATTACTGAAATATATTCTTCATGAGTTTCACCTCCAGAGTA
This sequence comes from Talpa europaea, assembly GCF_964194135.1. NCBI lineage: Eukaryota > Metazoa > Chordata > Mammalia > Eulipotyphla > Talpidae > Talpa > Talpa europaea. The sequence continues at coordinate 44,302,433 of NC_140071.1, read as the reverse complement.
ATAAACTAGGTACTTTAGATCCATTCTACTTGTCTTTTAAATATATTTTCAAAAATTGGATAATTAAAAAAATTTTTTCTGAAGGCACCAGAGCTAGTAAAAAACTCTAGAGTCACAACCAGGAATGTCTGTTCAGAGTGTCTGAGAGTGCCATGAAGCCTGGCATTTGTGGGCAATTTTGTGCTGAAGGCTTTTGCCAATGTCAAGAGATGGCTTGGCAGAGAATATAGAAAAGGGCACAATAATATATAGCATATGGTAAAAATATCTAGAATACAGTTACTTGGAATCCAAGAATGAAAAAAAAAATTTAAAAATATAAGCAGAAGCAACATTTGAAGGAAAAAAAATGGCAGAATTTTTTCCAAACTAAAAGACATTATCCTCCAGATTTAAAAATGATTGGTTGGAGTAACCAGGATAAGTACAACAAAAACAATATCTAAGTCACATGATAGTAAAAACTGATGAAAACCAAAGGGGAAAAAAATCTTAAGTGCAGTCAGGAAAAGGTGCAACCAAAAAAAGCACAAGTGTACTGACTAGCAGCTGAAATTTCAAGAGAGCAATAGAAGCTAGAGCACACTACAAAAATTGTTATCTTAACATACTGAAAGAAAACTGTCAACTTAGAATTCTACATCTAGCAAAAATGTCCTTTTAAAAAGGTGAAATAAAGACATTTTTCAAACACAAACTGAGAATTTATCACCAACATATACACAAATATATATTTGTGTGATGATATATTAATGAAAGTGTGTTCTTCAGCCTGGAAGACAAAGTTTTAAGAAGGAAGCCAGAGTTGCGGTAAGGAATGTTTTCTATAATGATGCCTCTTGGAGGATAGACTACACATAAAAATTTAAAAAAGCATTTAAGAGGGGAGGAGTTGTTAAATATATTTAAATGAAAGGTTTTTTCATATTCTAGAAAGTGATAATACAACTACTATGTATTATACTTGAATAGATCGTAGTATAGTCTCTTGGGAGACCAAAAAAAGTCCATTCATAAAAAGAACAAACATAAAAAGAAATAGAAACTTAAATATAACAAACTAATGAAAGGAAGCAGCAGGAGGGATGCTGTAAGAAAAAAATGAAATTGAAATAAAACAAGAAAAAAGGAAAGAAACAAAATGGGGAGAATGAATAGAAAATAGTAAAGTGGTAGATTTAAACTCAAAATATATTAGTATTTATATTAATGTAAACAGAATAAGAATAAAACCTTGTGAGGTTAGATTTTTTTAAAACTCCAATTATATGCCAATACTGAGAAATAAGTCTTAAATACAAAGATGTACAAAATTTGAAAGTAAAAAGACAGAAAAAATGACATTTTGAGCAAAAGAAAGCTAGCATAATAACAGACAAAGCATATTTTGAAGAAAATACAATCTCTAGACTCTGGAACAGTGTTCTATAAAGTGATGAGGGAGAAAGGATTGGTAAAAGAGGAATTTGTGCAAGAATTCTGGAACTCGGGCCTCCCCGGTGGCGCAGCGGTTGAGCGCTGGGCTGCGAAGCTGCCCGCAGCCTCTGCAGCGCCAGTTTCATCCCCGGCTGCTCCCCGGCCACCGGAGGAGGGTCCCACATGGCGCGCAGACCTCTCCTGCCGCCCGCTGCTCCCCTCAGCAGTGTACCTCAGTCCTTCTGCCTGCTCTGCTCCCTGCTCTGGTGAATTCTCTCACCCTCCCGTGCTTCTGAATGTACCCAGTGCTTGTATAAATAAATAAATAAATCTTTGAAAAAAAAAAAAGAATTCTGGAACTCTGTATTCTTGTCAATTCAGTACAAACACCACATACCTTCACATCAGACCTGAGATGCTATAGAGAAAACTGTGATACTCTAGTTCATTGCTCCTATGTGAAGGAGGAAACTGAGGTTTCTTTTTATAACCTCCCCAGAGAGATTACAGTAGTCTCAGTTTCAGATTACATAATTAGTGGAGTTGAGTTCATATTAACATTCAGACTACCCAATGCTAAACTGCACGGTCTTTTCCTCTGTCAGGCTGCTTTTTCTTTCTAGTCATTCTTTATAGAATAATTATCAGCCTCTACTACTCTCAAAATCTTAAAAATCCCAAAACATTATTTTTTCTGTACTAATTTTATACTCAAGAGAATATTTGAGGTTGACCTGCTAGAATTTCAACAAATACTACGTATAACTCACGCACAGCACTTACTATATGTTAGGTACTATTCTAGGTGTCAAATATAGTTACTCATTAAATTCTCATAACCAGTAGTTGAATTAAATAACATTATTATCCCTATTGTAGGGATAATAGAGACACACAGAGGTTAAGCAACAAGATAGGACTGGAATTTCTGCTCTAGAGTCAACTAAAAGAAGCTTCCGGTTGGGATTTAGGTGAACTCTACTACCAAACTAGATGTCTGAACTTGGCAAAACACTTCACATTTCTACATCTCCTTTCTAATACATAGAAATGAGAAATTTTATCAAACGTTATCTGAAGTCTATTTTAATGTTTTAAAACCTGATTTTTTATTGTCTTTTCTGGATAATTATCATAAAGTCATTTATATTTTCCATAGCAAGTCAGTTCTTGTTTCTGGCTTCAATATACATTTTTTTTAAGATTTATTTATTTATGCATACAAGAGCTAGGGTACAGGCCAGGATGCGGGGGTGGGGTAAGAGGATTCACCAGAGACAGAGTGGGGAACAGAACAGACTGACTAACTGAAACACACTGCTGAGGGGAGCAGCAGGTAAGGCAGGAGAGGTCCGCTGCACCATGTGGGTTGCTCCTGGCGGCCTTAGGGATCGAACTGGTGCTGCAGAGGCTGTGGATTGCTTCATAGTGTGGTGCTTAACCCCTTGTGCCACCAGGGAGGCCCTGGCCTCAATATATTTCTAACAGTAACTTCTAGTTCTCCCCAGCCCCCATATCCCTTCTCTTATTACAAATTATAGAAATTTTCAATTGAACATATGTTCATGTAGCTACATACTCTATTTCCCAGCTTCTCAGATAGCTAGATATTACATTTGAGTATGTTCTAGCCAATGACATCTGAGCCTTATGTGCTATGTACAACTTCTGGGTCAGTTCATTCAGTGGAAGGGTTCTTTAGACCTGACAAGACTGTGAGTAAAAGTGCACCACTAAATGGGAAATGTACGTTGAAACTGCTACATTAATGAGACAAGAGAAGTATAATTTTCTGATATTAATGGGGCCACCATATCAGTCCAGTTAAGTGAGTAAAATCTTCTTTCTTATTGAAGGTCTCTGAATTTCAGCTACTGACCATGAATCCTAACTAATTTAGAACTAAAAAGTAAGTAATCATAAAGTGGACTGTGTTTTCATACAAGAATTGTAAGGAATGTATTCCTGTCCTTAGTCTTAACTTCAAAGTAAATATTGGCAACAATACAATAAAGACAATAAAATAAAAACCATTAAACTATATTATAAAAAGATATGTTCTATACACTGATAACATAACGCTTATATTAACTATGCATGTACACATAAAAATACACACATCATGCATATATGATGTGTCATAAATATGACCCAGAATTAACATTCCAGCTATACTGACTAGATATTTAACATAAATCTGCTTTCCCCCTTGGACATTAATTAAAGGAGGCTTTACTGTTTGTTTTTGCAATGATATAGATTCCTTTGTTTTCTTAAAAATCAGTGCACAGAAACTTAAAACTGTAAACATCTTCTCTCAAATGGTTTCCCAAATGCAATGCAATCATTTTTTTTTTTTTACAAGATAGAACTGTCTCAAAGTACACTGAAATTATTCTTCACTGCCCCTTGCGTTTGATGACAAACTTAATGTGTTTGGCTATTCAAGCAGGATACTAACCAGAGATCTAAATATAACTGCTTTACATCGAAGTAGCTAGATTCATGTGTTTCTAATGAACACCTGAAGGAGGTTTTTAAATGAGATTTAAGTCCTCTCAGTATTAATGGAGAGAAAAAAAAGACTCTGTGGGTGTGTGTGCACAGAATTATTTGCCATATTTCAAAGCTGTGGTTTAACCACCAATCAAAGAAGTCTATATACTTGATTGAAAGAGGAAGGAAATCTTGATGGCACAGGTAACCAGGGGCAGAGGCAGAGTCCTGGCCTTGCCCTCACACGATTCCCTTGTTGGGCCATACATTGTGGGTTCCACCCTAGTCTGCTGTTTATGTTCACACTGACTTTGGGAACTCCTAACCTCCACCTGTGCATGTATTTGAGTCCAATTTGCAATGTATTTTTTTTTTCCTGCCTTTGCTGTAAATCCAGAGTCGCCTGTGTCTATGCTGACTCCAGGCATTTATGCAGGAGAAAATCATTTTCTGCTATTGGTAAGGAAGGAACATGGAGCTACATTAATCTGTACGGTGTTCAATTTTCCACTGTTACTTTATCATGCTAATCTTATTTTCCTTTTCCTGTTGCTTAAAGCTGTATATTTTTGCTGACTCACTGGCACTAAGAATACTATTTTTCTTTTTTTTAATCATAAATCTTGTCTATCTATATACATATATCTTTATATGTATATATATCAAATCAGTTCCTATGCCCTCAGTGAAAAATTTCCCCACAATTAAAGATTACTTAAAACTTGAAAATTATTTATAGAGGAAATAAAATATAATTTCTTCAAAAGAAAAATAATCTTGTATAGAAAAAACTATTAATTTTAAGTGTCTATCAAATCACACGTAACAGTGACCATTAGTTACTAGCTTACATTGAGAACTGGGAAGAAAAAGGCTCACATATCCTGTTTAATTCCTTGCAAATACAAAAGGAAAATATAAGAACAAAGAAGAAAAGCATAGTCATTTGTCTTGAAAACCAATGAAACATTTATATTTCCCATATAAAAAAATCACAATTTCCATGTAACTTTTAAGTCAAAAATTTTAATAGTAATCCCACATAAATTAATCCTGTTTTCACCTCTTTTTGCCTTATGTTGAGATTTACTTTTAAAATTCAATGTAACTTAATAAAAATAGTAGTAAACATTCATTATCAGCAATAGTAGAAGCAGCAACTAATATTAAGTGCTTACCATACACCTGGTTGTACTAAAAACATTACATGAATTATCATATTTAATCCTACTAACACCTCAACTAAATATATATTATTAGCCCCATTTAACAGAGAGGGGAAAAGATCAAGCAGAATAAAGTAACTTGCCCAATATGAGACAGTGTTTAATGGTTCAAGTGGGATTAAACACAGGTATACAGACCAACAGTACACTTAAACTTTTAAAAAAAATAAAAAGAGCATAATTATAATTATAATTACTCATTTGGATTAAAATTTTCCTTTACTCAGCAATTACACATTTAGAGAAAAATAACAATTCAGAGGTATCTCACATTAATGACTACCTTCTGAGTGAGTGCATGGAAACAATCAGAGTAACATCACAAACCACATTGACCTGCTATGTTAATTAGAAAATAAATACAAGTTATTATAGGGTTACTAAATTAATATATTGCCTATGGAATTTTTAAAATATATACAATTGAATGGGAATGAAAAAAGGGTCAAAGGTAAGGATTAGAAGAGGAATGAATGGACAGCAATGAAAGGGAAAGGCAAATATGGAGGAATGTAAAGAAAATGAAAATGTATATAGAGAAAAGTAGAGTAAGATTGTGAAATTACAAAAGTAAATCACAAATTTATAAAATATAGTCAAGGTAAAGAATAAAAAAAACTGGTAACAAAAATGAAAAGGAATAATCTATATCTATGATCATTCTTTTCTTGCTGTAGAGCTTTTCATTATTTTTTTTCTATTCTTTGGTGGTTTTTCACACACAGTGCTTGCTATTCTGTAGCTCAGGGAAATACTAATGAGATCCTCTGTTTCTTTACTCATAGTCTCTTCAGCTAAAATTCAAGAATTTAAATGATTATATGAAATATCTAGAAGTATTTTCCTTTATCCATCCTTATATTATCTTAAATGTTCTTATATGTATACTATATATTCTCTTAATATACTTTTAATAATTTTATTGCTCTTTTGCAATATAACATTAGAAAATATATTTCATTTCAAAGTTGTATGTCTGTCTCTGTCTGTCTGTCTGTCTGCCTACCTTCCTCCCTCCCTTTTGTTTAAAAAGTTCAGGAAATGAACTTCAGAGTTTCATTAACATAGTGCATATGCTACACAGTCACATGGCATTTAAATAGCAGAACCTGGACATAAACTTAGATTTATCTATCTGACTCCAATAGCATTGTCTTCTCTTGGTGTTTATACTACTGTCTTTCATTCAAAGTAAAAAGAGCAAAATCATTAATTGTTCTGTTTATATTACATATGTATATGAACATATTAAGCATTGTGCTGGGCACTAGAAACTTATAACCACATAGTACTAACGAATTATGCCAATAAATTAAAATTTACTTTTGTTATTAGCCATTGCTGTAGATGAGGAAGTAAAAGATAAGTATCCTATGAAGGGATAAAGAATGACTTGTATGAAGAAAATAATAACTAGGGTCAAAGGAAATATTATGTTTAACATAAAGAGAGGGGGTCTGATCATTACAAAAACATTTCCAAGGCCATGTGATTGAGAAAGAGGTGAGCTGGTTTAAGCACAGTTTTAATGCATTCACAAGACAATATGCAGGGAAACTTGACTGAAGAAGATGGCAGTAGAAACATAATACAGAAAATAAAAGCAGATGAACATGAAACAATGCCAGGTAAAGAAATCTGGATTTCTTCCTAAAAGCACCAAGAAATCATTAAATATTTTTGAGTAATTACTTGATCAGCCTATTATTGAGGAACTATATTATTAGTCTGGTAGCAAAGAAGGTGGTACGACAAGAGAAAGACAGTTTGGAGGCACAGGCAGAGAAAAAGAGGGAAGAATTAGCCTGAAGTTTCAAGTCATAGAATGCGAGAAGCAAAATCATTATCAGAAATAGAATTATGGAAAATAGAAAGGGAAAACATGTTTCTTAGTGTTTTCTTTATAATTTTTGTTTGTTTAGGTTTGACCTAAAATGGGATGATTTAACTATTTTTAAAACATTGAACTTAAAGCGAAAGAATAACATCCAAAAACATATTCAAGGAAACAACTGGAGATATAAGGCTAAAGCTTGAGAGGTGATGTTGGGAAGTCATCCTAATAAGAACTATAAAATCAATTATGAGGACAACAGAGAAAAATTAGTAGTAGTTCTGAGTGTCAGGGTAAAAGAGAAGGACTGACGAAAGAAGGAAGGATGGATCACATTAGATTAAACGTACAGACCTTGTTCTATCCTCATCCACTGTAGAAATAGGAGTGGAAATACTCTGTTTTTAAAACTTTGGTTTCTACTATATAGTTTCAATTTGCTGACAGTGAAAACAGCACCTGGCCCCGAGTACACACACACATTATATAATCAGATAAAGGAAAGGAAGCTGTCGAACAGCCCCTGGATACTACCTGGTAAATAGTTTAGCCAGTTCCTGTTCTGACCAACTGCCAGCAACAGTTTTCAAATTAATTAAAACATATGGTCATTAAATTCACAACAATACACTATAAACAGACCTCCTTTGCACCATAGGTATATTCATAAAAATACCAGTAAATACATTTTTTAAATTTTAAGAGTTGCTCTATCTTAATTTCTGATCTTAATTTGGCAGTGACTTTAAAATTCAGTTTTGTTTGCCCTCTAGCCCTTCAGTTAAGGTGTTAATGTTCTATAAATAATATTTACTATATTGAGAAAGCTTACAATTTCAATAGGTCTTGCAGGAAGTTTCTATAAAACAAAAATTATTACCTATTGGTTTCTGCTTTAAAAACATGAATTGTAGGGAAAAGGTGGTAATAAGGTTGGGAAAAGAGGCTTTTCTGAGGAATAAAAACTCCTGTATTTCTATTAAATTACAGTTCTATGATGCAAGATATTAAAGCAGGCTCTAGAAATGATTTACCGCTGTTAAATTTTTTTTGGAGGAAATCCATCTAACTATACAGCAATTGGACAGGATTTACCTGTCTGAGCAAGAAAAGAGGTTGTGCTAGTAGGTAGGGAAAAAACAGGAATCACAGCAATATATCCTAAACAGTGAAGAACCTGCATTCAGTCATACCCTTGGCATTGCTCAAGTGAACAGTAAAAGACCATCAACCATATTAACTCCAGATTCAACTCAAGCTTATGAACATTTACTGAGTTCCTACTGAGCCAGACCCATGGGAAGAAAGATAAATACAGGTTGATTTCTATGTTACTTTCAATTTCAGACTATAAATCTTAATTTTTAGTTGGGAAAAGACCCTTGCTAATGGCCCAATCCTGTGTGTTCATATCACATTTTATTGTTTTTTTCTGCCCTGTATTAAAATTATTATGTAATCCTGATAGGTTGGTTCAGGATGGAAGAGACTAACACTTATTACAGATAATAATTATACAGTTATTCTCAGGTCTAAAGCACTATATTTAAAGTATGTATGTTTTCGATGTCAAGGTATTTATTAGGAAAACATTTTAACTGGGAGCCTCCTAAATGGAGGAGGGGAACCCACATGTAGGTGAGGAAAAAAACCTGCTTTTTGAATAGAAGGCAAGGGCATACAATGACACCATATGTTAACACCAAATGCTGATTTTATAATCAGCTTCTGGTTCCACCATTATCTCACTACCCTATTTTTTAAGGTGTGAAATGATTAAAGGAAGTTTCAACAAAATTATGCTCATAATGAGGTCTTTAGGCCATATCTTAGATCTGAAAATGAAGAGAAAAATACAGACCCAATACAAAATATTCTGCTTTTCCACAGAGTACCAAATATTCCCAGAGAACGCTAAGCAAAAGCACAAACTTTATAGATCAAAAATACAGTCCTAGTAGGACTGTTAATGGTTTGATATGTATAGGCATCAACTGATTGCAGTTCAATCACAGCATTTACTGTGGAGGTCTATAAGAAACAGAAAGGGATTAAAGGTTGAGGTACATTGCCAGTGAGATCAAGATTCTCTAAGTGTCAGAAATTTAACGCTGGAAGTAACCATGTGCACATAATCCCTGAGGATATATAGTAATATTAAAGAGACCATGGGGTGAATAGAAAGTTTGAGCTGATATCTGGGTTAACTGTAAAATGAAGGTGTTGACTTAGGTGATCCAAAAAAATCACTTTTAGCTCCCCAAATCTGTTATCTTATACCTTGCAATTTTGCAGAGACTGTGTACCATGTTAACAGGAATCTTCAGAACCAAGAGGAAAGATCCAGTAAAAGCAAATGCAACTTTACTGAGTTGAACAATTCAATTTCAGCCTTTTAAAACAGTAGAGAGAAAAAATGATTACTTCCCCCACAGAAAACAAAGGAAAATGTTTCTGCTGGGAAAATATCATTTACAGCAACTTGTTGCCTAAAATTGAGTACAGTACAATTTTTTTTTATAGTATATGAGTACAGGCGATAAAGTGCATCTTATATTTTTGTAGAAAAAAACTAAAAAAAATAGTCTAGCTTTGATAATGGAGTCTCTGTGCCCTGTCTCCTCCTTATTTCCCATTACATGGGCTTCATACTTGCTTCAGAAACAAACACCTTGATTGAATTAAACTTTTTTCTTGCTAGAAATTCTAACTGTAATTCCACCCCAAATTTTTAAAATTCAGAGATTTAGATATATGGTTTACTAAATATTTAGCAATATCCTCACCAGTGATAACTTCTATCTCAGCTCAGGTCTTTTTATCCCCTACTTGTTTTTTTTTTTTTTTCTAAAGATTTATTTATTTATTTATACAAGCACTGGGTACAGTTGGAAGCACGGGAGGGTGAGAGAATTCACCAGAGCCAGAGCAGGGAGCAGAGCAGGCAGAAGGACTGAAGTACACTGCTGAGGGGAGCAGCAGGCAGCAGGAGAGATCTGTGCGCCATGTGGGACCCTCCTCCGGTGGCCGGGGAGCCGCCGGGGATCAAACTGGCGCTGCAGAGGCTGCCGGCAGCTTCGCAACCCAGCGCTCAAACGCTGCGCCACCAGGGAAGCCCCCCTACTTGGTTTTTGAAGAGCTTCTTAACAAATTGAGTCTCATAGTAAATAGCTTTTCCTTTGGTATATCAGTTCAGTTTAAGTATTCACTTAAAGCTCTGGTTGTTTTGTCTAAAAAAAGCCATCTTCATAAAACAAAAGTATTCCTCTCTGGGATTGAGATTTAAGAGCTAGTATTTTTCCCTTTAATATTTTAGAAAAATCTGAAAACTAAAATAGTTAACAAAATTAATTATTCTTTACTTTGATGAAATTACACTTAAAATCTTATTTTACAGTGGATAAGACCTTTTCATTTTAATCATTAAAATTTTTTAACTAGTTTAATATGTATTCTTTTAAGTTCACAAAAAGCAAGCTTTCTCCTGAGAACAGTGTATATTAAACATAACATGATAAACTCATGTTTTGCTTAAACTTCTATTACACAGTATATAACTCTTTCAAACTTGCATTTCTCATTTACAGAAGACATACAAATGACATGACACATATAAGAAAAATTTTGTAATGATTATTGAGATTTGATTGTAAAGACATCTGATCAGAGACATTACAATTTTAATAGATATTTAAAAATTCAAATAACAAAGATTACTCTCTCTTTTAATATTGGTATTTTAAAATATAAATAACAGGGAACTATTCTGAAAATCAACTACATCGAACACACAAAGAGGTGCTACTCACATATATGTTTTCCTTCATTTTAATAATGAAAGAATATTCACTTTAATAAATATTTTGTCACATTTTCTATTTGAAATGTGGCTTCCCATCACATCCAACTACTTTTACAATATAAGAGAGTACCGGTGATAGATATAAAACTATTACCATAAAACACCTTTTTGGCTTTTAAAGAGAACATGGGATTTTTGTTCATATTAACCTACCCAATGCTCTTGTCATTGCAGAAATTTCCACCAATGTTTATTTTCTACCTCTTCTTATTTCAGATCCAAATTCACTAAATTTAGTTTCCCACTTAACTAAAGTTAAAACACCAGATGCTAAACCTAACATTCTTATTCTTAATTTTTTTATTAACTATATTATAGCAGTCTCTATGATCATAAGGTAGTTTGAGAAATATATCTATATACACACATGTATATATACATTTGTCTCCTATATATATAAAATATCTGGTGAGAATAAATAAGCCAATTATTGAACTATTTGTTAATACCTAGGTGGTTTTGTTAGTGATCAGTGAAATATTTAATTATTTGGTTTAAAATAATGTTTCATCTAGATATTTACAAGAACCAAGAATTTTGTCCTATTAACCGAATTTCTAATGTCCTTGTATATCGTACTGTATCTTATATTTGAAAGAATTAGAGAATATACTCAACTTTTCACACTAAGACAAGTATTTATACATAATTATAATATGCAAGGCAACTTTAGTCTAGAAACAAGGCACTCGGAATTTTCACTTTATTAGTACAAAGAACCCTTACACAGTTTTTCAATTCTGGATTTGACCACCCTACTAAATGCAATTTTAACTCCTGAAAAATATTTCAGGAGAATACAGTATAGAGGATTCATTTTTATAGAAGTTGATCTCCAAAGAGTTGAGCACTGTGCCACAGGAAACAAAGGCCAAATGTGGATCCTACATGATATGAGGAAGCAGGAAAACCCAAGCCAGAACATGTGAATGCTAGAAGCCTACACTACAAAATGGAAGGACTAGCAGCAAGAGGGCCTGGTATCAATGTTGAGTGAGAAGTAGAAGAAAAGGTAAGAGTAAACTGTAAAAGACACTTAATATTGCTAACAGAGATTCCAAGCTTCATGAAAATTAAAAGTTAAGTACATGCCTAATCTAACTCATTAAGATGAGACAGTTTTTTAAATGATTAATCATCAAGCATGCGAAGTTTTGCATAATGTCACATATTTAATCTTTAAAATAACCCTGTGAGTTATATAGTTTAAGCCTAGGAAACATAAAACACATATATAATACTTAATACCTCATACATACAAACTATTAACAAAAGTAAGTCTGTCTTGTAAATAGTTTTAGAATCCACAAAAGCAGAAAATATAGAGATGAGGCATCTTGTCTCAATGGCAATGATGCAAAGAGTGATTCAGAGTTTACATTTGCTTCAGAGCTTAATCCACAGTTATCTCTCCCTCCAACCCACCCACTCTTAACTTTCTGTAATGCTATTCTATTTCCCTGGTCTATCTTCTGTCCTCTTTTTTTTTTTTTAACTTCTCTCCTCACACTTCCCATCTTCAGTTCAATTTCAATCTCCTCCTTAGAGGCTTCCTCAATTAATGAATCTACTCTAATTTCTTCCTTCTCTGCATATGCATGTAAGAAAATCCTAAATGTAGATTTTATTCAAAAATCTCATTTGTAAATCAGCTGCTTGAAATTTGGAATAGAGTTTTATGTAAGAAAGCCTGATACAGAATTTCCATGTTGTCTCACAAAAGCCTTGTAAACTCCTATTAGTGGAAATACTCTGAGGTGACAAATAGAAAATTACTTCATAATAGTCTAGTAGATTATAGCAAATGCCATTGTTTCTTCAATTAGAAGAACATGAGGGAACATACTAGAGTTCTATGTTCTGAATGGAGCTTTTGGATGCTTTCTGAAAGGACTATCTTAGTCTGACTGTTGAGTGCCAGAAAGCATTAACATGGCAGGCTTGAGTTTACCCTCCTTAGAAAGGCCTGTGTGCAGGGGTGGCCCTTGGCTGCCTTCTAGGAACTCAGAAGGCTTCTCGCCATTTCAAAGTGAAGGCTCACTGTGCCTACACTGTGCAGGCTACATGGTTTAAACTGAATACCTGCTTTGCTTCAGGAGTCTGAAATTTTGGTACATACTAGGCAGAGCATGCCTGCTTGACCAGACTCCAGTAAAAACCTTAGGCACTGAGTCTCAAATGAGCTTCCCTGGTGGATACACATTTGTTATCACTAGTTGCTGGAGTAATTTAGTGCATCCTGTGTAACTCCACTGGGAGGCACCCTTGGAAGTTTCTGCAACTGGTTTCCTCCAAGCTGCCTCCTTCCCAACCCTCTGTGAGCGTCTTCTTTTTTCCTCTAGTCTTATCCCTAACTTTTTTTTTTTTTTTTGCTGTATTCATTTCTGCTGGAATAAATCATAGCAGTGAGTATGGCAAAATGCTGAATATTTCTAGAAAAACCACTGAATTTGGGAGTTGCCTTAGGGAACCCTGACACAGTTTGTAACTACAGTCTGTCTCATTTCCATTAAATGTATGAATACTTCATCCTAATACAAGAAAACTAGTGACAGTTTGATTCTTCTCACTTCTGATTAGGATCATATGAGGTTTTTTGTACACGGAAGAATGAATAAAAGAGGATGATTTTGCCATAAAAACTAAGCCACACTTTTAAAAGAAGTTAAATATGTCACTGTGCACATATGAGGGGGTGGGGTGGAATACTGCTTGCAAGACTAAACTGAGAATGACTTGGTAAAAGAGTCCAGGGTAAGGGAAGGAAATCTGGAGCATAACACTCCCAAGAAAAGGGAGGGTGGTTATTGACATCCAAAGTTCAGGTGAGGGCCTCTCTGGTGGCACAAGGGGTTGGGCGCCACACCATGAAGCAATTCTCAGCCTCTGAGGCACAGGTTTGATCACAGGCCGGCCAAGGAGCAACCCACATGTCGCAGCAGAGCTCTCCTGTCTCACCCGCTGCTCCCCTCAGCAGTGTACTTCGGTCAGTCTGCCTGTTCTGTTCCCCACTGTCTCTGGTGAATCCTCTCACCCCCCACATTTCTGGCCTGTACCCCAGATCTTGTGTGCATAAATAAATAAATCTTTTAAAAAAAGTTCAGGCGAATGAAAACTTAGTAAATCCTTGTTCATAATGCTCAGCTTTCTTGTAACAGTTATGGAGTCAGCCAATTTTCAAAAAATTATGAATAAATGAGATTCTTTTCAGAGAAATGTACTTTTAAGTACTTAATCATGAAATGCCTAGAAACTTTACAACTTATTTGAAACAAAATAAATGAAGGCCATATATCAAAAAATGAGAATTAAAAAAAAATCAAACAGTAGCAAATAAACTCTTAATAAATACAAATAACCAGTAGCAAATAAAACTCTCACATCAACAACTAATAAAGTGAAAAGGATCTTTAAAATAAAAAGCAATATTTGGAGGTAAGAAATTTCTGGCCACAAAAGAAAAACAGGAAGTCTATGAAGTGGCGCATAAGAGGTTCAAATTAGATGCGTGATAAATCAAAACAGGAAGTCAGAGATTACAGTCATTTCACTCAGTCTTGGTAAAAATAAATGTATATAGGGAAAGGTAATAAAAATCACAATTTGATAGGGTCTTACATTTTTCAGATTATTTATACAGCATGTCTATTTGAGCCTTGCAACAACTTGTAAAAGAAATAAAATCTGCTTTTACAAGTGAAAAACAAAAAGAGGTTGAGCTACATGAGTGATGATTCTAAATGAATCAACTAGCGAAAAAAGAGCTGACACCAGGACTTAGATTTTTCTAATTCTCAAAAATGAGATTTCCTTTCCCCATCTGTATATTACAAACTTGCTTTCTCATAAGTTGTTCTACAGATAAGTTTAGAATAGAAGGGTAAGTGTTGCAAAGAAAAATGATCAAACTCTAGCCATAACTTCAAGAAGAATTTATCAGAAATAAAATCAAAGTGGGAATTATGGGTCTTTCCAGTCAAATGTGCAACCCAGTAAGTATATAAGTGGTACAGTTTGATAGTGTGATTATATATATTATTATTATATATATTATTATATATTATATATATTATTATATATTATATATATTCTTGTGCTTTCCAAATAAGATGTAGAAAGCTGGAAAGAGTGTCACTCCCAACCCTACCTCAAAAAAGTCAGTTAATCTACAAAAGTCACTAATTTTCTTGGCCCCCTCATCCTCTACCCCACACCACCCCCATCACAGAGCTCATTTAAATAAAGGCAGTCACCTCTAGGAGAAATAGGGCATAGGCAACTGATTACCTGAAGCAGATGTCAGAAGAAATACAAGCTGCTAAGAACTCAGTTAAATTTTCTAACAAATTGCTTAAGGCTAAGGGCAAACTAGCATGAGAATATAGAATCCTGGAAAGTCAAAAACATCAGGAGAATGCTCATCTACTCACAGACTCTTCTCCATATACCTCATAAGATGTTCACAAGAAAAACTGGGGAAAGCAAGAGCCTGGAAAGAGCCTCCATTAGGTAACAGACCTGGAGGAGAGGAAAAGCAACTACTATGAGAAAAGCACCACACTCCACTCAGTCCCTGCTGCCCTAAGAAACAAAAACCCTTAAATCACTGAAGGAAGAACAAAACTCATTGTTCCTCTCAGGACTAACAGACCCATTAGAGATGAAGGTGAAGAACAGGAAGGGAAAAAAAAAAAAAACCTTCACCTTGCAGTCATGGGTGGGGAGGTAATTTCCTAAGCCAAGACTGCTAGTGATCATCTACCACTGGGAGAGGACAGGGTCAGAAGAGGATACTTTTGAGATCCAAGGCAACATCCCCTGCCTAACCTGAGACTGAATCAGAGCAACAGAGAATGTGACCCCTGTCCTATACCACAAGGCTGGTAAGCATCAAGTGTAAGTAAAAACAGTCAACTTCTAGTGGAGTTGCAAGAAGAGCAAAAAGAAATGCTCTCTAAGCTCAGATGCAAGCCAAAGACTTAGAGCTGAAGTCAGATCAGATATTGGGTAAAATCCTTGAAGCCTGCAGTGCACTGATATTAAAGAAACAAACAAACAAAAAAAAACCCAAGCTCAGCTCAACCTGAGTAGATTAATAACAATTGTTCTCCCCACACATGAAAGAACTAGAAAAAATGAAAAGGCATGTCAATTTCTACACACAAAATTTGCCCACTTTCTCTTATCTTATAAAATTGTTTATCCTTCAATGAAAAAGACACGCAAAAAAGCCACACCATCAACCAACAAAGAAACTAAGATAAACACTGGTATGAGCAAGTTTTTGGAATTATCAGAGAATTAAAAACAGCTGATTAACATGTTAAAGGCTCCAATGGAAATGATGGACAAATGGGAAGCATGAACAAATGGGAACAAATGGGAACAAATTAGCATGAACAAATGGGAAAGTTTCAGTAAAGAGATGGAAACTATGAAAGAGAATCAAATAGAAATGATAGAAATTAAAGACATAGTTACAAGAGATGCAGGCTGCCTTTGACAAACTTATCGGTAAACTCAACACAGTGAGGAAGATATCAGTAAACTTGAAAATAAGAGTATTCAAACTGAAGCACAAGAAACAGTGAGAATTAGGGCCTCCCCTGGTGGCGCAGCAGTTGAGTGCTGGGCTGCGAGGCTGCCCGCAGCTTCTGCAGCGCCAGTTCATTCCCTGGCTGCTGGCGAGGGTCCCACAAAAAAAAAAAAAAAAAAAAAGGAAAACAGTGAGAATTAAAAAACACACCATATAAGAGCAATGGAACAGTCTAACACACCTGAAAGGAAAAGAGAAAATAGGACAGAAAAATATGTAAAGATATAATAACTAAGAATTTTTCAAAATTAATAAAAGACAACAAAACACAGATCCAACCTGCTAAGAAAAAAATGCAGAATAAAAATCGCACCTAAACACATTTCAAATCCTAATCTTGAAGGCATCCAGATTTAAAAAGACATTTTACATACAGAGGAACAATGATAAGGTTACACCAAATTCATCATCATTTGCTCTACAGTATGGTATCTTTTACAGGGGTATCAAATTTCAAAGAGTAGAGATAAGTCATCATCTCCACTACACCGTGGCCAATGTCTTCATCAAGAAATCCTTGAATATAATAAACAATAGTTTTACACCATTACTACTGGGGGATGATTTTGTTACATAAATGTAGGAAGTGGACGAAAGGTCTACATCCCTACTTCTAGTTTTGCTTCCTCTGTCAACCCTACATATTGATATGAGTGAATTTTTTAAAAACACAAATCTGATCATGTTCTTCCTTCTCTTAAGTTAAAATCTTTGTCATCTCCAATTTTCCCGGGGTGGGGGGAAAAAAATATATAATCCAGTCTTCAAAATCCTAATTGGTCCCTGTTTCTTGATCCAGTCTCATGTCTCAGACTTGTCTAGTTCTGGCCATATCAAGCTATATAAGAAACCCCTTCAATGTACATATGGAGTCTGCTTGCCTCTGTTCCAAACCCTGTTTTGAATCTTAATCACAAAAACTATTAACATCTTAACCACCAAAAATGCAAAAAAATCTGACTCTGCCTTTATTTCCAGATATGTGTGGAGCTAAGCAATCATCTGATACTACTACCACTGCTCTCATTCTTTTGAGACTAAAGGTCCTAACTCATCTCCAGAACCCCACAATGGACTGGAATTTGGGAATGCATAGCAAAGGGTGTGCCTGAATGCCCGATACCTTATACTAAGCCTCTAAGGAAGGAGGGATAGATAAAGAATGCCCAACTTCTTTTTCCAGAGCCAAAAATTGTTGATTAATAATGCCCCTTATATCACTAAAGTTTCAATGGTGATTCAATATAATAGTAATTCTTCCAGATGGAAAAGAGCATGTTTCTATCCTTTCCTATTCTATAATAAAAGTGTCTTTAACAACAAACATTACTAATAGACTTGAAGGGCTTTTTATCACAGATTTCAAAAATATTACATGTTTTATTGTCTAACTTCCTGGAGAGGTCACAGATCCTTGTAGCAATTTGCTTAGAAACAATAGATAATAGTCATATAGTTTGCTGATATTTTGGAGGGGGTGGGGAAAGAGAGAGATTGCCCTTCATAAAGTATGACAATCTCTGGCTCAAAAGAGGATTTTACCAAGGACAAAAAAACCTTTGTATTGCTGCTCCCTCTGTCTGGAACAATCTTCTTTCAATTACTCACTCAACTCTTTCCAAAACCCTTTCGAAATTCAGCTAGACATCTCTGCTTTTCAACAATCATCAAATATGTATTGAGGACCAACTATATTCCAGGCACTATAACAGGTAGTTGGGAGACAGAGGGAAATAATTCAATTTTTCTGTACCCAGGAAGTGAACAAATTCTAAGCTCCTGAAAGCTGTCTCTTATCTGTGCAGGTGAAGTTTGAAGCCTACCCCCCAGTGTTTCTGTATATGCCATGTTATTCATCTGCCAGAGAACCTTGTTCTGTAATCATCTGTTGACTTGTCTCCACTATTAGACAAAAGCTCCTTCAGTACTGGGCCTCTTGTTTTATTTCTGCCTTTTCAGCATCCAAGTTTGAATCTGGTAAGGTCCATAAATACAATTTTAATTAAAGGCAGAGAAAATATTTTAAAAAGAGGGTTGAGATGAGATAAATGCATTTTTAAAATAAAAGAAAATATGGATTAGATGACAGAAATAAGAAATTACACATGATAGTAATTTTAAGGTATTTTTATCTGTGGTTCACAATAATCCATATTGTACACTTAAGAAGTACAACTTAAAGACCTGTACATATCTTAGTTAGAAAGTAAAATTCACAACAATGTTCCATAATAATTCTGGCATTGTTATAAATAATTCAGAATCATAGGGAAAGATTGTAAGTAATAAGCTGAGTACATGAGAGAAACAGGAAAATGGGAAGGAGAATCCAGAAATAACTAGTAACAAATTTTTTAAAAAACACTAAATTCCTCACAAATTATTTTATCTATTTTTTAACCATAGCAAAAAAAAAATACAGTAGAATATATATTAAGTATCAGAGAGGCAAATCATTAAGAGTGCTTTCCTTATAACTTTTCATATTTAGTTACCTTTGACTATATTTGTTGAACATTTTTAAAATGCAAAAGGAAAAGGCACAACACCATTTCCTAATCTGTCTACACCACTCACTTAGTGCAAGCTAAATACTTATATTAGCGTTTTAAGTCATATCTGGACAGCAGTGAAAAACGTAAGCTATATGAAAGTAGTAGCCCTTATCAATATAATAGTTATTAATTTTATTAACAGATAAGTTCTAAATTGTAAAAGTCAATCATTCTATATCTCTAAAATGAAGTCTTTGTTGGTAAATTCCATAAATTCAGTTTAATGAAATGATCCTGCTTTTAGTATGTATTCATTTTTTCTAAAAGTATATCTATAAAGTAAGCTAATACTATAATAAAGGTCAGACAGGAGTTAGGAACAAGATGGGGAGGAGATGTGGATATAAAAGAGCAACTGAAGAATCTTTTGGTTTATACCCTGACTATAGTGATGACTTTGTGGACGTATACGTATAAAAATCACACAAAACTAAGATACACATGTACAGACACACAAATGAATACAAGTAAAACTGGGGAAATCCAACCCCCCAGAACCCACAGATGAACTCCCAGTGAATACAACCAGCTCTGATCAAGGTACTGGTTATATGTGTCCAGCTAGATATCAGACTTAGTTATTGTACTAGAGTGTTAAAAGAGTTACCATTGGGGGAGAAACTAAGTATAGAATACATGGGAATTCTGTATCATTGTTTACAACTGCATATGAATCTATGGTTATCTAAAAGGAAAACTTTTAACTTAAAGACTCAATCTAGCACAATTTACTCTGTGGTCACACCAATTCACATCTACTCAACACACGATATACTCAGGCTTTTTCTCATAGCACCCAAATTCCTTCCCAATTACAGCATTAGTTTGTAGCCCAGGATTTAATCATCTAAGTGAGGTCAAGATGCAAATGAGATTATTTAATACTACACCTTGAGTACAATTCCCACACCTTGAGTACAATTCCTCCTAATCTGAAAACCTAGGAACTAAAGAAATTTAACATCTTACTTCTACATATCCAAAATACATAATTTTCAGGGATACAATAATCACAATAGCTACTCCCTTTAAAAAATGTGAAGGCAAGGAGAGAGAAGTGGGGGTGGAGGTGGCAAGAGGCATATGAATGTTACGATAATGCTTAATAATAATGTCCATAATAATTCTGAAATCCAGTACGGTATATTTAACCATGACCTTGATGAGAGTCCAGTACTACTCAGTAGGCATACATCCCCGGGATCTGGGCACTATCCTCTAGCTTCTTGGTTCTACTATCTGAGTCATGCTTCCTTTTCCATAAAAAAAGAAGTCTGTGTTTGCAACTGTGAACTTTTCTAGGGCTTTTTTTTTTTTTCCTGACTACACAAGTTCAGGGATCCAAAAGTCTCTTCATTCTGTGTTGTTTAAATTCTTCAAGTAAAGGCTGATATAATCCTTTTAAAAACTTCATGGGTTTCTTATTTATCAATTTATAAATCCATTGAATCAGGCAAATGCCATACCCACAGATTTTTTTGAAATAGTCCTTCACCTTAGGCTGCAAGGCTGCTTTGTGGGATGAAGCCCTGAGAAGTCTTTGAAACCTTTTTGTTTAACAGAGAGGGACTAGGAGGCATGTCCTTAAGATACCTGGACACTTTCTGTGTATCTAAAAGAGTCTATGGAGGGTCACCTCAAATCTTTCCAAGATCTTTAAAATTATACCTTATGCAACCTTTTATGCAAACTTTTTTTTTTAAGGTCTTAGAATTAATCCTTAGTTTCCTTTCTGCCCTGAGACCACATTCTCCTAACTCCACTCTGGATTTGATCTTTGTTTTGAGGCCCCTTCTCAAAAAAGCCTGCTTGGAAAAAAAAATATTTTTAGTGCACCTCTCTTCATATATCATGAGATATAGCTAAAGAAACAGTTAACAACACTTTGGACATTCCTCATGAAGTTTTCACTAGATCCTTCAGTTCATTAAACACTTCTCTTTTTCTTGTTACCCTTGGTGGAAATTTTACTAAATTTTCTGCCACTAAATAATAACAATCTTCTTGTTTCCAGATTTAAATTATATATTCATCTTTCTTTCTTTCAAACCCTTACCAACAGTCTCCAACAATTGCTTCCAGATTTCATGAGCACTTTTCTCCACCTACCAGCTGGTCCTGCATACTTTAGGTTTTTGTTACAGTAGCACCCCACTTAGAGATACTAAATTATGTTAATGGTATAATGCTGCATAGCCTACTACCAAAAGTCAGAAATAGAAGGAACAACAACTATTTTATTCTATTTATGAGTTTTGTAGTTTGGGACTTCAAACAGCAAACAGTGGAAATCGTTGTCTGCTACTCCATGATGTCTTGGCCTCAACTGTGAAAACTCAAATATCTTAGGGTTTTTTCACCAGCTGAGGCTTGGGGTATCTGAGCTCAAAAGTCTAATTGGTTGACAGACAGTTGATGTTGGCACTAATCTTCCCATGGCATGGTAACTAAGTTTTAAGAAGGAGCATCCCGAGGACCAGAGAACAATCTTTCCAAGAGAGCAGGGCAGAAGCACTGATGTTGCTTCTGAAGTACACATAACGTCATTTTCACCACATCTTATTGATTACAAGTAAGTCATTAGGTCAGCCTAGAAAGGAAACTGGACTCCACTTCTTGATGGGAAGTGGTAAGGTCACACTGGAGGAAAGTATGTGGAATGGGAGATACTGTCCCCATCTTTGGAAAATGTGAAAAGCCACAATGAATATGAAAATATCGATCAAGCTCAAGAAGAAAACAGTTGAGCCTCCAACTAATGACAACTCTACTATAGTGATAACAATAAAAACTGCTAAAATTATTTCCTGAAAAACTTAAGACTTGAAAATTACACAAATCTTGATTGCTATTCCCCTAATCCCGTAACACTATAACATGCTGTAAAGCAATGCTACCTCAATAAAGGGAAAACATAATTAGTTACTGGGCTCACCTTTTGCGATGATAAAAACTGATCCTTACTATATTTTAATTAAATTTTATAAAAGTAGTTTTAGCGCCTCTCCTAAAAAGGATTATGAACATATACAAATAAGACTCTGACAGTCCTTCTGAATGTTAGCATCTGACACAAACAACACTTGAGGCTGATGATGAAAACACAATATATCTTATTGTTCAAAATCAGTTACAACACTGCACATGAAAAAAAAATATGTTCAAATCTCTAATATTAACACTGCAAAAAGTATAACAAATACACAATTTAAAAAAAATTTAATTTACTATTTTCCCAAGTCCAGAGAAGACTGCAGAGCTACCATGACCATAACCCATCAATAAGATGTCACTAATCTTAAAACAATTATTATACATATCATTACAAAGGAGAAATACTGCTAAATAAGTAGACCGTGGCATAAGCTTTCTTATTGATTACAAAATACATACCAATTGCAAAATGTTTAAATATAATGCACTTTTAAAAAACACTTCCTAGAATATGAAATACAATCCTTATTGATTTAGCAGAAAAAGATACTATTATGTAAAATCTCCAGCATGTCCTCATTGGTCAAAAGCATAAAATGTGATGTTTCTGTTTTTGCACAGTATATTTATACAGCAAAAAAAAAAAAAAAATTAAGTCACTTGACTCAAACTGAGAAGAATTTCTCATATATTTAGATTCATTCTTATTACATCATCAAATAAGTTAGTAGGAAAAAAAGCAGCTTTAATATGAAGGGTGGGGTGCTTTCTAGAATTATTGGGAATGATTAGTAGGTAGCAAGTTCCAAATTATCTTTTTCTTTCTAAAAATTATTAGCAGGCACAGGAAAAAATCTTTTCTCTGCTCTTTCTCCTGAGGGCAGAAGAGAGGTATGGTAAATTAAACTCAATTAGTGAAATGTTTGTCAAATATAAACATGATACATTAGCTTGCATAGTATTGCTTATATTTTTAATAAACAGAATAAGCTCAATTTGGCCATAAGGCTACATGATTTCAATTTTAGGTAAATTGGTGGCAAGGCCTTAAAAATTAACTGTTGTAATTCATAATACAAAATAACCCTGAACTGCTTTAAAATTTAAATAGTTCATACTGATGTACCCTGATGATCAAATCTTTTCATTGATATCACTGATCAGGCAATGTGTTATAAATAAGGTTGCATTTTTTACTGAAAATGAAAATATCTGACAAATATAGAAGCAACTCCTCCAACCTGTCAACTGATAAAAATTAACCTTTTTACTTTTACTTATTTAATATTCCAGACCAGTTTAATTAAAGAGCACCTTTTCTCCATTTAAAATGAAGAGATACTAAGAACTCAAAAAGAATTAAGTATTTCTAATACAGTTGATCAATATTCATCTATGTATTTATTAAATGGTTATATTTTTTCCTCACTAGGCTACTAGTTTAATATATGATGTCTGACTTTCAGAACTTTCCTAAAATATCAAGGTCTTATCTCTTCCAGCTCTTTCTCTCTTTAGTTGTTCACTATATAGAACTGAATCTTCAAAAAATATTTTAAATAAAATTTGTATTTCTTGTTCTTTATTTTAAAAGGTGATGCTAGGAATTTTTAAAAACTCCCTCTTCTGAAAACCACAAAAAAATAAAAAACCCGTAAGTATTGTTTACTCTTACAAATTTGTTTTAACTCTGATTCAGTTCATTGACTCCTCCCAACAGAGAGACAATTCTTATGTTCTTATCCTTGGTGGCACCTGTAGAGAAATATCTAGCTAGCTATAGTTTACTCAAGCAAAAAAAAATGCTGTTTTCTCACTTCAAACATTTAATGGCAAGACCTCTTATTTTGCTTTAGATGTTTAACTTCCATTATCAGTATAAATATGGAAATCTCAGTTCAACTTATCAAAAACTTCTAAATTTCTTTTTTAAAAATCTAAGTTAAATAAATAAGTCCAAAATAACTTTATGGTTAGTCTTTTGACAGGAATAAGGTAAGCAACAGATGCTATTTGTTCTGGACAGATACTAATAGCCCATGAGAACTATTTTTACATTTTAATTACAGAAAGCTATATATGATTACCACTTCTTAAACTTCCTAACATAAGAAAAAAACACCACTGACTCTTATTTCAGATAAAATTACTGATGTAGTTTTAAAAATTCTGTCTTGCTGGCTAAGAGCAACTGAAGGGATCTAGTAATAAAGGCAGAAAGATTCCCTCAATAACACCTGCCATTAAACCTCACTGGCACTTAAGAAACAAACCCCACTCACTGGGAACACAAAAACCTAGTTTCTTTCAAAGGAAGAGTAGCTTGAAAGTCTCAGCAAGTGAACAAGCCAATGGAAAATTAAGCAGTAAAAGGCAGCTGAAAAGCCAGGAGGAAAACCTCTGAGGGTCAGTTAAGAAAGTTCCCTCTTATTCACTGTGCCCTTCCTAGAGAACACTTAGAAAGTAAAGAGGCTTCCAAGGACATCACAAGTTTTAAAAGACTTAGCAGTCGCACCAGCTTAATCCTGTCTTTTTCTGAACTTGAAGAAACTTGAGCTATTATTCAATCAAATTAGGAGTTAGGTAAGAAGGATTCCCAAGTAAGAAACTTACACTGTCCTACCCACTCCATTTTCCTTTTTACCCTTTAAATACAGAAATCAGGAATCTGATTGTGGGAATAAAAAAACTAGGTAAGTTCCATTTGTAGTTCAAACATAAGATCTTGTTGCGATTTCTAATTCTCAGCAAAATACCCAGTGGTTTTTTTTTTTTTATCCTATAAGTCTCTGTGATGAATGAAATTAAAATGTTACACATAAAGGAGGAGGTCTTGTGGGAGGAAAAAGTGAAAGAAAATGAAAAGATCCAAGATTAGATTCATAGTCTGGAAAACATAAGAATATATAGGTAGTGGCCTATAAGGAAAAGGCCTCCATACAGATTAACTTACACTAAGCTCCAAATGTTGTTTTACAAAATATTCCGAGTTAAAGGAAAAGGGAAGGAAGTTAGTTTATGTAGTTATATATAAGAGATTTGCATATGGAAAATATGCCCATAATTTCTAGTACCTTTTAAATTTAGGTGTATTATTATAAACAATACAGAAGTCATTTTGATAGCTAAAGATTTTTCTATTTCCTTTAAGTATTTGGGTTTTTGTCCATAGTAAAAATTATAATATAGCTTCATCTCCGATATATTTTCCTTTTTTGTTTTTTAAAGATTTATTTATTTATTTATACAAGCACTGGGTACAGTCAGAAGCGCGGGAGGGTAAGAGAATTCACCAGAGCCAGAGCGGAGAGCAGAACAGGCAGAAGGACCGAAGTACACTGCTGAGGGGAGCAGCGGGCGCGGCAGGAGAGGTCTGCGTGCCATGTGGGACCCTCCTCCAGTGGCCGGGGAACAGCCGGGGATCAAACCGGCACTGCAGAGGCTGCGGGCAGCTTCGCAACCCAGCGCTCAACTGCTGTGCCACCGGGGAGGCCCCAACATATTTTCCTTTATTTTCTCCTTTCAAATCTATCTTGGTGCTAACAAAGGAAGTATAACGATGAGGACAAGAGATTAAGACAAGCTGATAAGCAATAAGGTAATATTCAAAGGAAAGCAAGAAGGAATAGTGAATGGATCACATAAGAATAGAACTATGGTCCCACAGAAGTGGGGCACATTGCGAAATAGCATGCCTAAAGAACATACATGTACATGTTTTCATCAAACATCAGTGATGAATTAAGTACAAGTAACTTACCCAACTGAACATGATATATGGTCTACATAGGCTTATCTCTCTAAGGTATGAGGATTTTTTCATGGCTCTTTACTTCACAGGCAATTCAGTGTGTTCTTGGTAAAACAAAGCCACAATGAAGAAGGATGGCTAATATATTGAGATTTCCCTACCTATAAATCTAAGTTTCAAAAACTTCTGGAAGAAGTCATGGGTCATTTAAGTCTATTTAGTTTTCCTCCTAAATTTGAATCTACTTCCTCCCTATACAATACATGACTGCTTTCTAAAATGAAATTGTGGCATATAAAAGTCATTCAGGCATTGACATAGTTTGAATCTCAAATCTTCAAAAAACCATAAACTGCTTTTAAATATCTTAGAAACTCAAGATAGTACATTAACACCAAACAAATTTCATTAGTTGCCCTACGGTATAGAGTTCAAGTTGGAAGCATCTTGAAATAGTGAACAGATTTGGGAATTCTGCTGTTAGAGAACACACCAGTCATGTGATTTAAGTCTGTCCAGCTAGCATGATAAGCATTTATTGTGTTGTATCGGTCCCAGTCTTTTTTTTAATATTTATATCCTTTACATCATTGTGTATTCCCCATAAAATTCCCACCACCAGTTCACCCATGAATCATCACCATAGTCCCTGTGCTCTTCTCTCCCCTGTTTTGATTCCTTTTCTTCCCCCTCCCTCACAGAATCTCTTAATTATGGTTGCCTGCTAGTTTTGTTTTATTATTATTGGGTTTTTTTTTCCCTGATCCCTTATTTGGGTCCCCTATGGAATATAGTGAAACCATTCAATATTTTTCTTTTTCCTTCTGGCTTATTTCACTAGGCATGGCACTTCCATCCTTTTACTCACCTAATGTGAACCTTTTTTTTTTTTAATTTCTATCCCCACTCCTCAATCTTGCTTTAACCCTTACTCTCTCATTAACTATCCCACTCCTACCAAACTTACTTTTTCTATGTTCTTCCTACCAATTTTCAGGTTTTTCTAATGGTATCACAAGTCTCAGTTGATCAGTCATGTCAACTACAATCTAATAATTTTTCTCTCGCCCTCAGTCCTTACAACTAGATAATCTGATCTTTATTCTTTATTTTCATTCTTCATTTTCAATTGCCACACCCTAATTAGAAGGTTTTCAGCTGATATTAAGACTATCAGAAGAGCCTCTTCATAATCTTTGCTTTTAACCCTTTCTCTTCAGTTCCTGGTACACAATCCCCCCAGATCAACTGTCCAAAATATAATTTGTTGTTCGTAAAATACGCTCAAAAGATCACTGTATGTTTCAGGCAGAACAATGAAAGTTAAGAAAATCTGGGATTTCCTCAAATCAGTTTTTAAACAATGACATAATCTTCTCTGGATAACAGGTTCCTGATAGATAAAATAAATAGGTTTCATCAAATAAGGAGTTTTCAAATTTTTAAGCTTTTGTACTGTTTTGGATTCCTGACACTGCAAAGATACAAAAGATTTTTTTTTTTTTTAGGAAGACTGAGTTGCTTACTCAGGAATTTTACCAAGAATCCTTGAACAACAGTGCTTCAACCCAGAGCGGGCAGAGGGGAGGCAGGTACAGAAAGAGCTGTTGTAATGCTGTGGGAACATAATGAAGCCTTGAACTAAAGCATTTCAGTGGATTAGAGAGAAGACATGTATAAGAAATGTTTAGGCAAGGGAATTGATAGGCTTGGATAACCAGTTGGAGATAAAGGAGAATAAAGGGGATAAATAAATATTTATTTATGGCTTGGTTAACTAGTTAACTAAAGATTCCCCTTAGAGAAAACTGAAGGAATTGGGAAGGAGTGAGAACTCTGAATATAACAGAAAGGGGTCAAGTGCCTTGTAAGGTGTTCTCTCCCTTCCTTCCATTGTATTTTCAAGAGTCCAAGAAGTCAGCATGAATACTGGAAGGAAAGTTTCACAGTGTCTTTATAGTTTCATAATTCTAGCATTAGTTAAGCTTTCATCCTGTATTTGACTTTTCCCCACTAGTCAACTGGCTCTGCTTAGTGTTCCTTAAATATACCTTACATTGTTCCAGCATCAGTTAGGTGCTCTGTTATATGCCCCCTCATCCAAATCATTGTCATTACTAAGAAACTAAAGCACATCCACCATGTCTAAACTCACACAATATAAGTTATTATCTATATAATATAGTTGTAGCAATAACTCACGTTATACAGCTCATTTACCTTGCCAAACAGATTATGAACCACTAGAAGGAGTAAAGTTTTTAGATGTTTGCCCCTGCCATATCCTCCATCAAAGTAACCTGTACTTAAGTGGGCTCTCAAAAGAGAGTTAATAAAGAAACGATAAAAGAATGATCCTAAGTTATATCTATCAGAATTATTTCCCTCACTGATAACCTTGCTTACAATTAATTTGTTTGTAATTGTATACCCTTTTTTTAAAAAAAAATCTAGATGTTTTAACAGTGATCAGATACACTTTAAAGTGGCTTGACTTTGGTTAGAAAAATCCTAAATCTACCTTTAAGATATCTATACCACTTTTTCTAGATATTCTGAGACTTCCCTTCAAGAGAGCTCAAAAGTTAGCTCCTAAGCTCTGGGCTCTGATAATATCTATCTGCTATGGCTGGCAGCAAATAATTCCTTGTATTATAGTTTTTATGGTTTTAATCTCAAGAGATAGGTGAGGAAAAGTATTAGGCCAAAAACACATGGGATAAAGACTAGCTTAACACTCAAAATAAATGCAATCAAATGTTATTAGTAAAAAATAGTGTCACATCATTATAGCCCTACTTGCTATTTCTTGACTAGCTATTGTGTAAACTCTGAATATATATTGTTAAATTATGAGGCACTTACTTTAAAAAGCTCTATAAACCCCTCAAAAAAAAAACCTGAAAACTGTGGGTTGGGATAAGTGAAATAACAGCTTTACCAATATTTTTAGTTTCTTTCCCTCAAATCGAAAGGAAAAGGAATAAAAACAAGAGATTATCACTTTTCTAAGTTGTCAAAATACAATCATTTTAAATTACTTTCTACAATATATAAAAAATAAAGTGCCTACAGATATATGACTCTACAAATTAAGGTGTTTAGATATATTTTACTTTTCCTTTAAATAATACAATATGACTTACATGACTTTTAAATTTATAAATTTCATATCACTCTATAATAGTAAGTTAGAAACATGCTATTTTTGGAGAAGTATCATATTTCCTTTTTGTATTACTGTTTTTTGTATTACTACATTATTGGCAACATAAAGGCAGTGCAACATCATTATCAAAAACAGTAAAGAAAAAGGTCTACCTATATTCATTGTTTCACATTCAGAAGTTAGATTTTAATAAAAGTTAATTTAACAGTGGGGGGGGCTTATGATGAAATTTCTTGAAAATACATAGTTTGAAGAATATATATTATTTTCACCAATGAATCAAATTTTAAATAAAGCCATCCTGTTTGTTTAATCTCATTCCTATTCAGGCCCTCACATTCATTTCTTTATGGATTTCATAATGTCTTTATAATGCTACAAAAGATTTTAAAAGTGGAATTCTTCCACAATACTTTATCATTTACCTGATTGCCTCTCTTTATTCATGTTTCCCATTGAATGACTGAAATAACATAGTGCCCTACAGAAAATCTCAAGATCAAAAGAAGTATAAAAAATAGCTAATACAGTTATTAGCAGTACTTAGAATTCACCCAGAAGCAATTCTAGGCCCAATTTCCAGCTTGGAAATAGAAATAGACACACACACACATCTCATAGATAAAGTGGCAATTGCACATCTTCAAATCAACATAGCTTATACAGAAACAAAATTACAAAAATACCTTATGCTAGAAAGAAAATAAGGTTGTTTATAAGGCTTATATACTGCAAAATAAATTAAGCTGGATCCTATAGGAAAGGAAAACAAGGATAGAAACAAAGGATAGGACAAATAACGAATTTCATTATGCCCTTCTCTGTTGAGGTGAACGACGACATAAATATTGACTGACAGACACTGATAAATACTTTCAGCAGTTTTAATCATCTTAATGGATTTTTAATGTAACTTTATTTGTTCCCAGCCTATTAAGAAATCTAGCTTACATGGAGTGTTTAAGAATTACAGCCCAATATGTTCATTTGTTTGAGCATTTATTTACTATGTCCATTATATGTCAAAATCTAAATATATATAAAAAATTGTACTATTTTATATTCAAACTTCTTGGGTAAAGTTCTCTTTTGCTAGATGGTAAACCCATGAGAGCAGGGGTTGCATATATGTTTGCTCACTGCACATTTCCCAGTGCAGTGCCTCCCGAGACAGAAAGCCTCTGCTCACTGCTTTCATTCACTTGTTTTGTCTTTACCAGTTGCTGTTGTATCTAAATTTGTTTTCAAATACAAAGTGAGTAAAAGAAGAACTGAGGTTACCAGTGGGGTAGGGCGGGGGATGATGAGCGAGTGGGAAGGGGGTACAGCGGATTATATACAGCGGATTATGGATGCTTTGGTGGTGGGTTTGGTGTAGTGACATGTACCTGATGAGAGGAACCGCTAACCTCTCAATCATACACTGTGATTAATTATTTCAATAAAAGCAGTTTAAAATATCTTAAATATAAATACCTTAGAAGATAAATCTTAGCAGGTAAACATCATTCTAAATATGACATCATTCTGGATATTAAGAGGGTATTGACTATAGCCCTTCTGGGGAGCGCCAGGCCTCCAAGGCTCCTGGGCTTCCCTGCATGTTCTCACTGAGTGCATCACATTACTATTTTGTTTCTTGATAGGGAGCAGTTTATATAATAAGTCATACAGGAGTCAGAGGCAGTAAAGTAGTCATAGTGATCACAGTGTGACTTGTAACTGCTCGTCTCCTGGAAATGGGGCTGGCTTGCTGTCAGTGCCCACATGCTTCCAACTTGCTCAGAAAGTGCTGACTCCTTGGCCTCGTGTTCCTCACTGGCAGCACAACCCACTGTGTGCATAGCATCCATCTGGTCCTGTGGGGTTTCCCTGGGCACTTGGGGCCAGGGGCATCAGCATAACAGTTATGATGCATAACAGTTATGCTGATGCTCCTGGTGCTGGCTGCATTTTGAGTTATAAACTACCTGCCTGTGATTTGCCTTTCTCCTTCCCTTGAAGGAGCCAGGCTGCTATGGGAAGCTACCTTGCTAACCTAGTTATCTGCTTTATGGTCAGGTTATGCTCTGCAAACCTCTGAGGCTGGGATTCTTCCCAGATAACACTTCTGGATTTTTCTTCTACATATAATTTCTATTTTTTACTATATTTTAATTATTTTTTGCATTTTGGAATTCTCTTTACTTTTTAATACAGATTTATAAATGTAATTCTACTTTTTAAAAACAATTACAATAACACTGACTTATACATAGGTTTCAGGTATACATTATAAATCAACATCTGTTAGGTTTACTACTGTAATTCTATCTTTCACCATACAGTTGATTTGACTCTTTTTGTATATGTTTACTTCAAAATTAATTTTATAAAATATTTAGAGCAAACTGGAGAAAGGTTAACTTGTGCGCTCCATTAATATCCATTTTAATATTCAGAATGATCCTGAGAAGCTGCAATTCCCTTGAAAGAAAAAAGGATATAGGGGGTTGCAATTGTATGGGGAATATAAAAAATACATTTTTTTAAATCCACAAATAAGGAAAAAAAAGAAAAGGATATAATGGTTCTTTTTAAGAACTATCATTAAATGACCTTCCTGAAACTACAGATCTAGTTACATTGAATAAATGACATACTCATTAGATTTTCATATTTAATCATTCGTTTTCATAAACACTGAAAGTGATTGAACATCTCATTTGGCACCATGCTTGGCACAGGGGATGAAAAATATAAAGAAGACAAAAGGCTGTTCCCCAAGAAAGTGCAGAAATTATTACAGAAAACATTCCATTACAAAAACCTAACAAACAGGGGTATTAAGGAGATACACAAAGGATGTTACAGGATCATAGCAAAGAATGCACCTAACTCTCTGAAGTAGTTTCTACACAAGTATTTTCTGAACCATGTATGATTATTTGTAAAAAAAAAATCTTCATGTAGTGTAAGTGAAAATGTTCTCCTATGATTTAATTTGGATAGTATTATGTGTCTATATATCATTTTAAAATGCATCCCATCACTACAAGCCTGTAACAAAAACCATTTTAAGTGTTATAAACACTCTTAGGCAAGAATATAAAAATCAGTCAGGTTTTCAATAATTCTGACTCAAGCCTGAACATTTGAATGATGTGAAACATTTCCATTCCCAGCTAAAAGACTGCCATGTTCTGGTAGTATTTATTGAATATCTATTATTTGATAGACCCTTGGGAAGAATGAATCTGATTCTCTACTCCTAAAAAGCTCATTGTAATAATGTAATTTCATTACCATCATGCTAAAGCAATAATATATTTTGTCTCTATCTTGTTTTAGGACAAGTAAGGAATCTTCCTTTCATAACAAAGAACTAAAATTGTAATCACTGTAAGACTTTTGATTAAAAGTTAAGTTGTAGGGCCTCCCTGGTGGCGCAAGGGGTTAAGTCTCAGAACTATGAAGCTATCGGTATTTTAGTCAATCCACCTGTTCTGCCCCCACTCTGTCTCTGGTGAATCCTCTCACTCTGCCAAACCCACACATCTGGCCTACACCCCAGTTCTTATATGCATAAATTTTTTTAAAAAAAGTTAAGTTGTATATATTTTTCCTAAATACTTAAAAAATGAAATAAAAATAATCTGTTAAATATAACAATTCTGTTATGTTACAGCAGAAAAATAGTAAATTTTGAATCTATATAAAAGCATAGACCTGTGATTTCATCGTAAAATAAAAATACACTAATGGTGAGAAAATAAAAGTTTGTCCAGTAAACTTCATGTTAGTGCAAATTATCTTTAATCACTTGACATGTGGGTTAACTTTAAATGATGGTATTATAGTACAGAATAATAATTTATAGCTCATATGACTCTAGTTTTCACCCAGGAAAAATAACCAGGCTAACCTAGACTAGTTATCTCCCAGCCATGTGTCAAAATAATTGTTAAACAGTAAAACCTGGGCCTCCCCTGGTGGCGCAGCAGTTGAGTGTTGGGCTGCAAAGCTGCTCGCAGCCTCTACAGCACCAGTTCTATCCCCGGCCACCTGCGAGGGTCCCACATGGTGCGCAGACCTCTCCTGCCGCCCACTGCTCCCCTCAGCAGTGTACTTTGGTCCTTCTGCCTGCTCTGCTTTCCGCTCTGGCTCTGGTGAATTCTCTCACCCTCCTGCGCTTCTGACTGTACACAGTGCATGTATAAATAAATCAATCTTTAAAAAAATAAAATAAAAATAAACAGTAAAATCTCTACATTTTCTTATGAATGAATTTTCCTTTCAAATCTATTCTCCACTCCCCCCCTAGAAAATCATCAGCTAGACAGACATACATCACAGTATCTGTCATAACAGAGAAGAAAGAGTTGAGTGGAGATCATTCCTAGATATCCTGCCATTATTCCTCAGGGAAGAATAACAGCAATACCTGGAAATACATTAGAAACAATTGTGTATATTCTTTTTCTAAAGTTAATTATCTTAACTTTGTTTTTAAAATTTTGTTTGCATGTTTATGTATATGTGTACATATACATACACACACACACACACACACTCCCCACACACGAATGTATAACATTATGAGCTATTATAAAGCAAACACATGGTTATTGTAAAATACCACCTTTGTGGTCAGGAAAAAGAACACTGTCAACCATCTCAGAAGCCACTTCCTGAGTTCCATCCAATCATAAACAAGCCTACCTCTGGTAAGGAGCCATTATCCTGACTTGTACAGAATCATTTTGAGTTTTAGGTAGCTTTGTCATCCAAAAGTGCATTCTTATACATTATTAACTATTTCTAAATATTATTTTATACTTAGCATTGACTATAGATGCTAAATAACTCATATATTTTAAAATATAAATGCAAGATCAAGGATTACTTATCTTAAATATTTTCTCCCCTTTTTCTCACAATAAGTATGGACAGAATGTTTTGAGAAAAAGGAAACTGACACTGCATCTATAATCATTTGGAAAATAAAGTAATAAAGTAACAAAAATCCTTAGTCTAAAGAGCTAACAGTTCAGCATACAAACCAAAAAAAATTAAAAACCAAAAGTCAAAGATATTTCTGGGAAAATAATTACCTAAAGAAAGTTATTTAAAATTATAGAATGGCTCACAATTGCAGCTATTTAGTTTATAGAGCTCTCTCTTAATACATGCACATTTGAAAATAAGAGACATGGTAAACACCCATGCAAGTAACATGGGGATATGAAATATAACCACTTCAAGCTTAAATTTTATTTTACTAAAGTTTTTATTTCCTAATTTCAGGAGAGAGATTGAAAGTTACTTAAATGTAATCTTTTTTAAAGCAAATGTTATGAATATAAAACTAATTTTCTGTAGATATTTGGAAATTTCAGAAATATTTATAGAAAAAGTAAAAATTATACATAACCCCAATTCCAAGCAAAAATAATTTTTAACATTTTAGTCTATATTTTAATTAAAAGGATTATTCATTATTAATGCCTCATTATCACTCCACTATTTCTTCAAAACAGCACTTTATCTTTCATTGTGCATTCAATCTTACAGATAAATGGGACTATAAAATAACTTTTTAAAGGTACCAAAATTTATATAGCAGTTTTTATTTTACTATGTTATTGATGAAAATATTTTTCAGAATGTTTCCTTGAGAACTACCTTGAAATTCAGTAGGTTTACATATTAATTATTATAGAAATGGTTCCATAATATACTCTAGAATTCTAGAATTTTGCCAAAATCTTGTTTCTGTTTCCCATTTTCTTCCGAGTCTTTCAAACTTCTATATCTACATTTTAAATATAAATTATGTTCATCATTCAGAAATTATATGAAAAATTCAGGCCATTTATTCATCTAAACATCTAAACACTGTTACCATCCAAGTATACTACAAGAAACAAATACAATTCTAAAAGTCCATTTAATATATTATTACATGTATGTCAAGCTCTACCTTCCATTAACCTCTATTTTAATAAAAATTTGGAGATGCAGCACCACTGCATATGAATGTTTTAAAGATAACAAAAATGTCATTTAAGTAAAATTTCTTAAAAATAATATTTAAGATAAAATTATTAAACATCTTGATAAAACATGTGATAACATTCACAACGAACTATACCAACCAAATACTGAAATTTTTTCTAAACCATATTTTCTCAGGACAAAATTACATAGTAAGGAGTTATTCCTTTAAAATCTCTTCTAATTTCACTCCTACCTCTGGCCAATCCTCATTTTCAAAACTCTGAAATAGTAGGTTTTG
The DNA here is from genome assembly GCF_964194135.1 of Talpa europaea. Lineage (NCBI taxonomy): Eukaryota > Metazoa > Chordata > Mammalia > Eulipotyphla > Talpidae > Talpa > Talpa europaea. The sequence continues at coordinate 44,267,317 of NC_140071.1, read as the reverse complement.
AAAGCTAATTAGTATGAATACTCTGAAATATTGAAAGTGCCTTGAGTGAAAATGATGATGATGATGACAGCTGTGACAAAGACAATAATAATTTATCAAATGCTTCTAAGAGAGATGCTAAATTATAAGCTCTCCATGGTGCACAGTGGAATGTATCTATGCAGTGGAATTTGGAAAAAGCATTTAAATTACTTTCTTAAAGTGCAGAGTATTATATATTATATATATATATATATATAAAATGAGTATTGTATATTCTTCAGAACAATGACCATCTAGTTGTCAAAATCAGTGGATACTAAGAAACCTTTTCAATGTCTGGCAGGCTAAATCTAAGCTAAGCAAGTTTTTCTTAGTGTAAAAAGACAGATGAGATGGGGTGGCCCACTCTAGTCAGACCCTTACACTATTCATGATTGGGTCTCTCCTTTACTTTCTGCCACCACCCAAGGGAAAAAAGGAAAATGAGATTGTTTAGCTATAAACACTGTGTCCCCGGTCCTGCCTTATCTGCCACTTCTCTACTTTTTCTTTATGTGCAGTAGCATCCCTTTCACTCACTTGTCCCCAAGAGCCACTATTTAGTACATAACAAGCTTTATGAGTACAATCAATATCAGATGAGGTGACCACGAGCAATCTCATCTTAATCAGTTTAGTACATGGTTAAAGTATTATACAGTCCCTGCCAGAAGCCCAACATTTTCACTTCTCTTAAGTCTGCAATCTCTTCTCTGCGCTGCTTCTGGGGTTATAATTCTTCTGGTTATTTCTACCCTTCATTCTAAGACTGAAGTATTTCCCTTTGGAGGCCCAAGATCTTTTTCCCTTTTGAGCCCTGGTTTTGGTTTTTAAGGCCATCTACACAGAATGATGATTCCATTCTACCAATAAAACAAGAACCTGATGGTTACATTTTCAGTACTTAGTGTTAGATATTTCCTCAGGCTCTACCCCCAACTCCACTTCCCCACAACCAAGCAAACTGAATTTCCTCTATCCCAAACTCAATCTGGGTACCTTTTACAGTCAGTTCTGCAAACATTTTTTTCCAGCCCTAGGAATATTTTCACTATTCATAAATTTTTCCCTACTTTTTGTACATTTCTATTCCTTGATACCATCAATTCTCACAATTCATATATGTTCAATGTACATAACTTAGCCAAAGACAGTCCACTGCCTTTCCTTATCATTTTTGCACAGAATCTTTTGCTCTCCTATATTTCCTTTAATTTACATTACATTTTATTTGTAAAACTGAATTTAGTAAAGGGGATATTTAAGCTTATGATACTTTACCAAAAGATGCAAAAAGTATATTTATATATACTTTTAAAATCTTATCTGCAAAAGAAGAGCTATCATTTACAGAATTCTTATGATGACTGTGTAGAATAAAGAATTATTTAATTTTTATAAATCTGAAATCTCAAGAATCAGGCATACTTAAAGAAATACCTTTAACAGCTTGGAGTCAGAACTATTTTCTTAACCTAAGCTTCTTCAACAAGATTCAAACACCAATTTATATTTCACTTTTAAAGGTAAATAAGCTATTAAAAAAAACAAAACAAAACAAAACAAAAAAACCTCTCCAGTTTCTTAAGTAGCAAAGAATAGATGGTCCCATATAATTTTTTTTTAGCGCAGTGGTTAGAAAGAAAAGTGACCATGTATCTTAGTAAAATTACATATTAACTTACATAATCGTGGAAGGCTTTTGCTTCACTTGAATGTTCACATGTTTCCCGTCTTTCTGGAGCTGCACAGTAGAGATCCCAAAACACGCTAAAAAAGTAATTATGGTGACATTAAGAAAATCATATAACACCAAATGAGAGAACATAATTCCAAAAACTGAATCATACTATTCTTTATACAAAATCTATTTTCTTTTTCAGGACAAATGTTCTTTGAAAGATTTTAACTCAGACAGGACCTTCAGATAATCACAGGATAAAACCTAGCCAGCTTCCAGAAATGCAAGATTTCTCTAAAAGGACAAAATAATTAAAAATTTAAGCTGTCATTCTTAATTGTTCACATGACCTAACCACATGACTGAAATAATTATAATACTTTTCCACTAAGCATAAAAACAGTATATAATTTCTTAATTTAATCATTAAAGAATAAAGTGACTCAGTAATTTTCTCAACATAATTTTGTTGTCCAACTCCCTAGTTAATACACTGATCGGTAAATCACACTGCTCCAACAAATTTCCTTAAAATATCCTTTTGTTTTCCCTTGCAATTTGCAAAGTGTGAAAGTAATTTTGAAAATTAAAAAAATCCATCAAGAACAATGGGATAAAGCCAGGTAGAACTGGTTGGGAAAAATAATATACACATAACAAAAAACGTGGTTCTGGTCATCCTTCCCATCTATAAAATTAACAGTGAACACAAGCAAGGGATTAAAAATTAAGAAAGCAAATGTCTAAAATTGCTGGTGATAAAGACAATTGTACTGATCAGAAGATAGCTTTTATTACACATTTTGCACTCAGTAAAAATGAAAAAATGTCTCTGATAGGACATATCAGAGACAGAAGTGAACCTTTCTAGTTATAAGACCAACTTACTAAAACAGATCACATACACTATTTCCTCCTCTAGAAAATGAGGTTGAGAAAATTAAAGTATATAACAAATGAGTGTTAGCTATATAGTAAGCATACTACTAATAACATCATCAATACTGTAATTAGCGTGTATAAAAGCTTAAAATGAATGTATTTAAGCAGGTAAATTATACTGAGGGTACAGGTAACAACAGTACAATAAAGCTTGGTATATTGAACTTGGCCTCTTTGCTTTGACCCTTCAAGATTCAATTAGTCTGAATTTCCCTCCTTACCCAGAGGAAAATACACTGTAGGTTTTACAACACAATTTATTAAAATAAGATTATTCTTGGAGATCAGTAATACAAAAAGTTGAGCAATACTTTTTCCTCTTCAATTTCTACAATAAACAAGAAAAACAAAACAATAAAGACAAAAATAATTTAATCACATTTCAATTCTTTTAGGAAAGTGACAGCAGTTATACTTTGTACTTGGCCTCCCACTGTGGGACTAAAAATTACAAGAATTACAGATATATAAGTCTAGAGCTACAAGTTTTCTACCTTGGATAAGGTAAGTTATGGATTGTAGAATATTGCAATTATTCTTATTTTCATGTTTCTTAAGAAACTTTAAAACTCTTAGAACCAAAATTCTATAATGACAGTTATGTTTAGGTCAGTCATAGATCATATGTGTAATATTACAACAAACATGTTAATATCCTTTCTTGATCCCTAATTTTCTAGCAAAATATCAGAAGGACTCTAGAAAATTATTCCAATGTTACTTTTTTTAAGATTTATTTATTTATGCATACAAGAAGTAGGGTACAGGCCAGAGGTGTGGGGGTGAGAGGATTCACCAGAGACAAAGTGGAGAACAGAACAGGCGGACAGAGTGGGGAACAGATGGGTAACAGAAATACACTGCTGAGGAGCGCAATGGGCTCAACAGGAGAAGTCTGCTGCACCATGTGGGTTATCTCCCTGGCCTGGGATTGAACTCATGGTACAGTGGCTGTGGGAAGCTTTATAGTGCTGTGTCTTAACCCTTTGCGCCACCAGGAAGGCCCCTCCAATGTTACTTTTAAAGAGCAGTCTTATGGAACAGGCAGAGAAAAATAATTCATGGTTGGGGTAACCCCTAAAACGTATTAAGTACTGTCAATGATCATTTATACATATGTAATTAAAATTTTAATCTTAGAATATAACACTTTCTAGTTCTATTTTTATTGATTTATTTAAAGATTGATTTATTTATTTATACAAGCACTGTGTACAGTCAGAAGCGCGGGAGGGTAAGAGAATTCACCAGCGCGGGGAGCAGAACAGGCAGAAAGACCAAAGAACACTGCTAAGGGGAGCAGCAGGTGTGGCAGGAAAGGTCTAGGAGCCATGTGGAACCCTCGCTGGTGGCTGAGGATTGAACCGGTGCTGCAGAGGCTGCAGGCAGCTTCGCAGCCCAGTGCTCAACCACTAAGCCACAAGGGAGGCCCTAGTTCTATTTTTAAGATTACCTTTATGGATTTAATCGAAGTTAAATTTACAATATCAAAATTAGAGATAATAAATTACAAAAAGGATTAACTTTATATGTGGTATTTCTAATAATCCTACATTGCCTATATATATTATCTTTGAAGAAAGGTAAAGAAATATATCCTTTAAAGACATTTATCCAAAGGAGAGTAACAATACTTGGAAATATCTCTGATTATTCCTTCTCAATGAATGACAGAACCATAGGATAAGCAAGGAAACAGACAACTTAAACAATAAACCAATGAGATCTAACCAAGATAAATACTCTCTCATTAACAGTATATGTATTATTTCCAGAACACATTAGACATTTTCCAGGAGAGACCATTTGTTAGGGTACAACAGTTTTTTTTTTTAACTCATTAAAATTTGCCTCAATTTCCTTTCTAATCCTTCACAGCTAGTGGAAGATATAAGCAGCCTTTTAGCAATATCTTCTCCACATCACTTTTCCTTCTGTATTTCACTTTTCTATTCTCCCAGATACACTTTGCCATTTTTCTACATCTTGACTATTCTTTGTCTCCTCTCTTATAACACTTTTTATTCCCCTCTTGTGATTATACTCCTATTCTACTTTTAGCTTACATTGAGTTAATAAATAAATGATAATAAAGTAAATAAACCACCAATTACGGTGATGACAGAAGATGAGTAAGATGAGTTAATTATAAACATTACACCATTCTAGCAAACCAGTTTACTGATTCCAATGCTACAGTTGTCACGTAGATATTTGTTTTTTTTTTTTCTTACTTATACTTCATGCCATTCATTACATTGTAAAACCATATGCAATCTTGCTAGCATACTGCCAGATTTGATTTCTCAGAGTCAGGTGAATAAAATGAATTCTCATGATAATCTTGGTTATTAGTTTCTTTTCTCTCTAACATCATATATATTTAATTTCAGAAATACATACAGAGAACCAAAGTTATTTCAATGGGTATTTTATATATATAATCAATTAAAAAAGAGCCAAAGTTATTTCAATGGTTATTTTATATATATATATAATCAATTAAAAAAGGGACATAGTATTTAAAGTTATAAAGGCAGGAACTAAGTTTTAGAAAGCATATCTTTTTAACCTACACAAATTGAAAAGGAAATTAATTTCAGAGGCAAGAAGTTTCTTGGCATTTCTATTTCTGAAATTCATAGAAGAGCTGAGACCTTTCATTAAAACATACAAACAGGAAATACATTTTCAAAGGGGATCTGATCCAGGTAAAAGAATGAACATGGGTGGCATGGGAAATGCTACAGAACTGGGCATGGTGCAAACTGGGAAAGAAAAAGACATCAGAAACAAAGTTCCAGAAAATAAAATCACATGCTTTCCTCTATCCCATATTTATCTCCTGCTCCTCTCCAAGGCCATTGCCTCTCAAAGATCTTGTATTTTATTCTGCATTTTAGTGCATGTATATTTTTTTATACGTCCTTTACCTACCCCACTCTTTTCATCTCAGTTACTATACAGTCTCAATATTATCAGTGTGTCACTTTTCCCCAATTGAGTTACATATTTCGTGCAATTCCAATCAATATTCCAGTAAGCTATTTTATAGATAATTTACAAACTAATTCTAAACCTTATATGTAGAGGAAAAAGATCAGAATAACCAACACAATACTAAAGGAAAAGAACAAAGTTGGAGGACAAAAATTACTGAATTTTAAGACTTAAAAAGCTACGGTAATCAAGACATTTTATTAATGAAAAGGACAAAGAGCAATAAAACAGGATAGAAATTCCTATTGTAAAACAATGTTACCTCAAAAATAAAAATATTTAAAAAGCAAAACAATAAAAATTAATTTTAAAAAAAGGAAAAAGAAATAGACTCACATAAGTAGTTAGCTGATCATTGACAAAAGAGCAGAGGCAATATAATGGAGCAAAGATAGCCTTTTCAATAAATGATGTTCGAATAAGTGGACAACAACATGCAGAGGGAAAAAAATTACTCTAGACATAGATATTTACACTCTGACAAAAATTAATTAAAAATGGGTCACACACCTAAATGTATAACATAAAACTACAAAACTCCTTGAAAATAAAGTTAAGAAAACTAGGTTGATCTTGGGTATATGGTCAATGACTTTTCTATAAACAGCAGTAAAAGCATGATCCTTGGAAAAAAAACTGATAAACTGGATTTCATTAAAATTAAAATCATCTCTGTAAGAGACAATGTAAGAAGAACAAGCCACAGACTAGGGAAAAAACAATTTGCAAAAGACACTGTGATAAAGGTCTGTTTTCCAAAATATACAAAAGGATACTTAAAATTCAACAATAAGAACACAAACAACCCAATTAAAAATGGGCCAGGGGCCTCCCTGGTGGCGCAAGGGGTTAATATGCAACATACTGAAGCAGTCCGCAGCCACTGCAGCATGAGTTCGATTCCAGGCTGGCCAGGGAGCAGCCCACATGGCGCAGCAGACCTCTCCTGTCTGGCCCGCTGCTCCCCTCAGCAGTGTATTTCATCAGTCTGCCTGTTCTGTTCCCCACTCTGTCTCTGGTGAATCCTTTCACCCCCACACCTCTAGCCTGTACCCAGCTGTGTGCATAAATGAATAAATCTTTAAAAATAAATAAAAATGGGCCAAAGATCAGAACAGACACCTCACCAAAGTGTGTGTGTATGTGTGTGTGTGTGTGTGTAGCAGAGATATATGGGAAATCTCTGTCTTCCTGTCAGTTTTGTTGTGAGTATATTAAAATTACTCTTAAGAAGCATTATTAATTTTTAAAAAAGCCAAAAGGGCCTCTAAAACACTGTTTTTTTCCGAAAGTTAAGTCAGGCATCCACAGAATTTAAAGTCAACAGTCATGGCTGACTAAACACTATAATCCAGAAAGCTTAGGATCTGGAAAGTTTACTGGAAGAAGGGATCCAAAGCTTTTCACCAGATGTCAGAGGACTTTATGACCTCAAAATTAAGAATCACTGATTTATGTAGGTAATATACGTAGACACCTACTGGATATGTTAGTAATTTTAGGGAAGAACATTTGAAAAACTGAAAATACTGGAACTATATATTTTGCATGTGCTAGATTAAATGGAACAAATAAATTTAGTCTAAAAATGTGTCCATTTTTTTATAATTTCTTTCATATCCCCAATTATGAATCGAACTATTTAAAATACTAAAACCATAAAAAGCATCTCTGAACCTAAGAGAAGTAAAAAAAGGAAGATCAATGGCATACTTAAGAGTTGTACCTTCTGACAGCTAAAACCAAAATAGCATAAACAAAAAGCCTAATAATTCAGTAAGTTATTATCAACCAACTACAGAAAGACATAGGTCACATTCACGAGAAAGATACTAAAAGGGAAATAGGTTCAAGAAACAATAAATTCTACAGTGGAAAATTCAAAATGCAAAATTCTCACTTTGTTTTAGCACACTAATACACAAGGGACAGACTCTTAAAGCAGTTTCTTATGCCACTTTGTAGACCTAACTCGAAGCAAAAAGTAAGTGTTAACAGGTGAAGACACTCAATAACATTCAGTAGGTAAGTATTTACAGTTTAGATCTAGATATTATAAATATGTATTATATAAAATGAAAATAAACTCATAATATTAACATTTTAAAACAGGAAACAGCACAATGATAATGCTTAACAGTAATAAACCGTTGTTCCAAATACAGGAACAACTCTGAGCCAGGGACTGCACCTGTTCCTGCCACACGTATATGAGACAAACAAGAGAAACCCACAACCACAACTGACCAAGTGCGGTTCTGTTTACCACAGGACTTCTAGTAAGGCAGTTTTCAGGAGAAAGATTTATCTTTTCAATCTCTCTCCTGAAAACTGCCTTACTAGAATAACATACCAAGGAAATAAGGTACATAGCACTAAATAGAGCTTTTGGGTTTTTTCTTTTAAATAAAATGCTGAGAGATGAGTGTATAATGCACTGAAATGCTTCTATTGAATAAATGGAAAAAATTAAAAAAAATTAAGCCTAGCTTGTACATGCAAATACCTGGATTACCAACTGCTGCTGCAGAAAATCACATGCCACAGGGAAATGTATAGGTTCTGTTATCAACAAAGCCTTCAGCACTGCCTAGCATCTCTTAGTGTGATCCTGGTCAGTTCTAACCTGAGTCTGTAAGGAATTATTTCAAATTTGTTTTGTACTACTCTTCACTCCCCTAAAAATTCACCAAAACCACCATTTATCGTACCCTCGAGTTTAGCTGAGGTCACAAGGGTAGAGGCCCCATCATGGGGTTAGTGCCCTTAGAAGAGATGCTAGACAGTCATGTCTGTCGCAGAGGACACGGTGAGAAAGCAGTATTCTACAAACGAGAAAGAGCTCTCACCAGAAATGAACCATCTTAGACTTGTAGCCGCCAGAACAATGACAAAATAAATTCCTGTTGTTTGGTCCGTCTAGTCTGTGCCATTTTATCATGGCAGCTGAGTTGACTACTAAAGAATCATACAGTTGGAGATTCCACATACCATTTTGACTCAATAATAATACCTTTAAGTTAAATAGCACTAATGTTGGGTTTTTTTTAAGTGTTACCTTTCAAAAATCATTGCAGAATATTTAAAAAAATAAAAGAAATATGAAACAACAAACAGGTATAAAGAAATGCAACATCAATCTAGTAAAAATGGAATAAAAAGTACTTACCACCACCAAGAATGTAAGAATCCTGGTGGCTCCCCCAGTGTGATGTTTTTTTCCCATCTTATCTAAAATGAATAAAAGATACATTAATTTCTTAATACTTTCCCCCTAAACACATTATAAAGCAATATTTTCCCATTTAAAATATTAAAATATATCATTTTAATAAATTTTCATACTATTCTTAAGTTGTATGACTGGATAGTCTATGAGATAACAGGCCACCATTATTTTCCTAAATTTGCTTCCCATGTGCCAGAATTTCAAAAGGTGTATTAGAATCTTTTTTTTTTTTTTTAAGTTTTATTTATTTATTTATTTATACAAGCACTAGGTACAGTCAGAAGCACAGGAGGGTGAGAGAATCCACCAGAGCCAGAGCGGGGAGTAGAGCAGGCAGACTGACAAAGTACACTGCTGAGGGGAGCAGCGGGCGTGGCAGGAGAGGTCTGCGCTCCATGTGGGACCCTCGCGGGCAGCCGGGGATCAAACCAGCGCTGCAGAGGCTGCGGGCAGCTTTGCAGCCCAGCGCTCAACTGCTGCGCCACCAGGGAGGTCCTGTATGAGAATCTTACGGCACATCAAACCCATTGTTACTAACATGAGCATGAAAATCATTTATCATCAACCCAGATAAGAGGTTGGGCTTAATATGTACAGACTCTACATTATACTTTAAGGATTGATCTTTTTAATAAATTCTTGATTTGGTAGGGTAGGAGTAAAAAGGCATATGTCTTCCATAAAATAGATTATAAGAGACAGTAATATTAAGTTTCCAATTGTTATAGTTCCAATTGTTTATATTTCAGACAAATTGGAGTTCACTACAATAAAAATTTATGCTAGGACAATATATATCAAAACTTTAAAGGTCTCACTAAATATACTTTACAAAGTAAATGTAGAAATTGGAAAGCTGGATGGATTAGCACTGAAGAGCAGTAAAAAAGATAGATAAGGATGTTTGCATTCATCCTTTAGTAGGGAAATTAGACCATAAACAAACACGAGAGAGAGAGAGAGAGAGAGAGAGAGAGAGAGAGAGAGACTTTATATTAGACATAGAAGGTGACAAATGGCTGTTGTGGAAAACAAAGCAGTGAAGGAAGAGAAAGAACAGAAAGATGATTAGAAGTGTTATAACTTTAACATGATCCAGAAAGACCTCAAAACCCAATAATCTTTATATATACAGATATATATATAGTGCAATATACATTGATTGCTTAATTTACTACTTTAAAAACTATTTAACAATACCCTGTCAGTAGACTATATCCCACAGGTCCTTAATTCTGGTAGGACATAAACTATAATTATAGATTTAAAAAAAAAAAAACACAAGGAATCCTTTCTATCATCTACTATGTAAGCAGTTAGTTCTTATACCCAAAAGTATTTTTTTTAGTTATAAATGGAACTCAGAATATGAACCTAAATGTAGAAAGCAAAAACTCTTCTATAAGGAAGATATGGTTAATTGTAAGTGCAATTAAAATCACTGAAGCTGTTTGCATGTTGTAAAGTTAAGTTCACAAAATGTAAATCATTGAGAACCTTGAAGCAGACAAGTAATTTGCTCTTAAAAACAGAGCAAACAGAGAAACTTTGTAAAGATTAGAAAATTAGATATGTATAGTTATTTTAAAAAGAGCAAAAGGAGAAATTTCAGGAATTAATGACAAAATATGAACAATGAACCAGAACATGTTATACAAATGTAAGCCAGATCCACCTTGAATTCTCCTGAGTAGTAATATAAAAGCTCCGGTATCTATATATCTTTTACCTGATTTCAGTTGACTAATATTACATCGTTTTGATTCATAAAAAAGTAAAAATAGCATACTAAATTAATCTTATGAAAAATAAAATTGATAGCCTATTAAAGTTATAAGTCAGTCAAAATCTCATTTTTCCATCAATCTTTTATCATTCTTTCACTCATTATTGTCTTTTTAAAAGGGCATGAGAAAGGCACCTCCCATGCTGGGAAAACTGGACCTCCACATGCAAGAAAATGAAACTAGACCACTACCTCTCACCATGCACAAAAATCAACTCAAAATGGATAAAAGAACTGGACATAAGACCTGAAACCATAAAATATATAGAAGAAAATATAGGGAAAACACTACAAGACATACATCACAATAATATCTTTAAAGACTCATCACCCAAAGCAGTGATAGTGGAAGCAAAGATAAACACCTGGGATTATAGCAAACTGAAAAGCTTCTGTACAGCCAAAGAGATACTAACCAAAACAGAGACACCCCACTGATTGGAGTACAAAGATTTTGTTCCCATTCAACTGATAAGGGACTGATCACAAAGATATACAAAGAACTCACATGGCTCAACAAAAACAAAATAAACAGTCCAGTCAAGAAATGGGCAGAAGAACTTAAAAGACATTTCTCCAAAGAGGAAATGCAAATGGCCAACAGCCATATGAAAAAATGTTCAACATCCCTTATCATCAGGGAAATGCAAATCAAAACCAGACTGAGATACCATACCACTTTACACCAGCAAGAATGGCACATATCAAAAAAACAAGCAACAACAAATGTTGGTGAGGATGTGGTGAAAAGTAACTTTCCTACATTGCTGGTGGGAGTGCAATCAGGTCCAACCACTATGGAAAGTTGTCTGGAGGTTCCTCAGTCTACTAAAAATGGAGCTACCATATGACCCAGCAATTCCACTACTAGGGATCTACCCAAAGGACACAAAAACAGTGATTCAAAAGAACACTTGTACACCTGTGTTTATTGCAGCACTATTTACAATAGGTAAAACCTGGAAACAACCCAAATGCCCAAAAATAGATGACTGGATCAAGAAGATGTGGCATATATACACAATGGAATATTCTTAAGCGATCAAAAAAGATAAACTCATGCCATTTGCAGCAACATGGATGGAGCTAGAAGGAATTATGCTCAGTGAAATAAGCCAGAAGGAAAGAAAAATATCAGATGGTTTCACTTATAACAGGAATATAGGGGAACCAAATAAGACATCAGTGTAAAAAAAAATAGTAACAGTACAAAACACAACAAAGCAAAAACAGACAATTACAAATCAGAGACATACTGCAGGGGAGGAGAAGGGAGAGGGATCAGACAGAGGGAGGGAAGGAGGAGCACAGGAGACTGTGGTGATAGTGCATGGGTGCCTTGGGGAAGGAAATTCTCTGGGGACTCAATCTGAGGGGGGGAAGCAGTATTGTTTAAAAAATACTAATTAAAAGAAGAAGAAGAAAGGCACCTCCCAGCTGTGTGCAGACACACTAATATTCCTAATCACCAAATTACCCTAGTCATATAAACAAATTATTCCAAGTAGGGTCCTTACATTTCAATTCAATTCATCTAGCCATAACATGCCTGTGAAAGCAGACAGTACTATTCTACATTAAAAGATAGAGAAGGTGAGGGGACTTTTGGAAACACTGAAGTGGCATGACTGGGTCTCAACGCCAGACTCTGGAGGTAGAATTAGACTCAGAGTCTAGAGCATTCCACTACACTATGCAGCTGCTAAGTGATCTTCCCCCCACCAACTCCCTCAGCACTTCCACAACCCATCATCAGCTCTTTCAGAAGATAAAGTGCTCTAAGAATAAATACCAATATTGTTAATATTTTATATGGTCTTTGATGAGAGGAAGTATGAAGGTAATGCATTTATATTTTAAACAGGTTTACATCTCATTATTTCTTGTAATTTGAGAAAAACTCAAAACACTTCATGTACATAAATTTTTATCCCCATATAGTGAGTACAGTTTACCTTTCTCAGTTTAATTATCGAATGCCTGTGGAAGAAATAACTAGAACTTTGATCCATCCTGTTTAACACAAAAACCATCCTTTTACAATTATTGGACGAAAAACAATTAATGACTTAGGTATTTCAAAAATGAGATGTTTCTACACAGAAATGTTTCCATAGTGAACAATGTTTTTTGCCTCCAAGCTAATTACCTTAGTTATTACTTACAAAAAGCTTAAGCTAAAACTGAACCCTGATATATATATAAAACTCAGGCTCATTCATTGCACCACCGTTAGACTCAATGAAAATAAGGCAAAATCTGAAAAACATTCACCAATTGTGAATATAAAATGAATTTTGATACATACTATAGAAAAGAGTGAATGATTAAAAAGAGTAAGATGTATTTACATGAAAAGAAAGCAATGCTAATTGGTTTTTCAAGCAGGATCTGGAATAATATATGTTGGGTAATACTTATGTTTAAAAAATGCATACATATGTAAGTGCATTGGATATATGTATATGAAAGAAACCATGTCAAATGGAAAACTATTATCTCTAGAAAACAAAACTTTCTTTTTAAAATCATACTCATCTGTGTAGTTTAATTATTTTAGCAGATGTAAATTAATGATGGATGGCGTTTAGGAATAGCCAAAGAATACCTCTACATGTCAACAGTCATCCTGCTATTTTTGAAGAGACCCTTTCTATTCTATCAAGTTCCATGGACTTCAGGCTTCCTTAGATGTGTGAGTGACATTTATGCAAACAAATTGTCCCTTTCTGTTCTTTTTTTCTTCTATTATATCAGTCCCCCATGTGTATTTCCTAGCCTTAGAGCTTTTTCTCTCTAATCATCCACCCACTTTTTTCCCTCCATCATTTGCCAAACTAGAAGCTGAATTCTACTTTTCTTGCAAAGGGCTCAAGTCCCTACTCCCACTGCCTTAGTTCTCATCTGTCATTATACTGTGTCTCTGTCACATGATCTAGTGTTTTCAGCCTTTCTACATAAATACAGAATCAAACATTGAATCATACATAAAAGGTATGTCAGCAGTGGAAAGACATGCCATATGTCTTATAAATGATAATTATAAATTACAAATGCATATATTCTGATAGAGCAATTCTTCTAGGAATCTAGCGTATCAGTATGGTCGAGAGAGAAAGAGTATGTGTTTGTGTGTAAGTTTTTAACTATAAAAAACATAAATGGAAAACAACCTAAATGTCCATATATTGTGACAAACATAAAATGAAATACTCTACAAGCATTAAAGAGAATTTTGAGGTTTCATAAGTCATATAAAATGATTTCCAAAATCAAATAAGACAAAAATCAAAACACAAGACAGTGTGTATAATAAATTACGTTAGGGTCAAATGGGTTAAGGAAGTCAAAAGGTAACAACTTCCAGTTATAAAATAAATGTCATGGGGATGTATTGTATAGCATGGTGATTATAATTAATAATGCTGCATTGCATATTTCCAAATTATTAAAGAGTAGATCTTAAGTCCTCATCACAAGAAAAAAAAATTTTGTAACTGTTTATGGGAATGGATGTTAACTGGACTTGTGATCATTTCACAAAACTTACAGATATAGAATCATTATATTGCCTACCATAAACAGAATGGTACATGTCAATTGTGCCTTAAAAAATACAAATATAGGGCATCCCCTGGTGGCGCAGCAGTTGAGCGCTGAGCTGTGAAGCTGCCTGCAGCCTCTGCAGCACCAGTTCGATCCCCGGCCACCTGCAAGGGTCCCACAAGGTGCGACAGACCTCTCCTGCCATGCCCGCTGCTCCCCTCAGCAGTGTATTTCATCAGTCTGCCTGTTCTGTTCCCCGCTCTGGCTCTGGTGAATTCTCTCACCCTCCTCCCATGCTTCTCACTGTACCCAGTGCTTGTATAAATAAATAAATAAATCTTTTTAAAAAATACAAATATATAAACTAACATTTGTGTAAGCAAAGAAAAATAATACACATACACACACAAATTATAAACTTAGCTTTTCATCATCATTTGCTTTCAGCGAGGTATACAGGTGATTTATCTACTATGTCTCAGCCCCAACCATTTTCTTATGCTCCATTCTATATTTGGTGCTATAAGCCTGAAAATGACCTTTTCCAGACTCCTTACCACCTGCTTTCCTACAAAGTTCTGCCACCAGAAATCATAGCAGGAGATCAAAAGGCAGAAGAAGAATAAGCTTCTGACTCTGGCCCCCAAAGTGAAGTAGTTGCTGACTGCAGCAGCAGCAACATCAGCAGGGAAAAGCAATTCTGGAACGTCAGTGGCACCTTTTTGGAAGGTCTAGGCTTGTCAACATGGGGCCTACTTCAATAGTTTCTCCAACAGCACAGCAGCAAGTATGGAGCTAATGGGCTTCAAACTTTTCAAAGTATCCCTAATCCTTGCCTATCTTTTGAAAACAATATTTTTTTAAAAAAAAATTAATACCATAAAAGAAGAAAGTTACCTCTGTATTAAAAAGAACCTGTATATCTATGCACACGTTTGTTCTATATGAAATTTCTGGCTTAGATATAGCCTTATGTCACCAATAATTTTCTCCTATCTTTCATGTCTGGAAATATGGGTGCTTCCATGTATAGAAGTACATTAAACTAAATGTGATAAGAAAACAAAGTTTAAAAAATTACATTTTAATTCAAAATTAAAGTAAATATATGTAAAAATGAAGAAAAATCTTATTGCATTTTGAAGAGATTATTTAAAACATTGCTATTCAATATGGTATCCACTAGCCACATGTGGTTCTTCATATTTAAAATTAAGTCAACTGAATGTTCTCCAGTTGCACTAGCCACATTTTAAAAAAATTATTTAATTTTTTACAACATTGTTCATTTTTAAACAATGTTGCTTCCCCCACCCCCTCAGATGTCGTCTCCATAGAATTTCCTTCACCAATGCACCGGTTCACCATCACCTCAGTCCCCTGTGCTCCTCCCTCCCTTCCTCCCTCTGATCCCTCTCCCTCCTCCTCCCTTGTAGTATGTCTCTGATTTATAACTATTTTTGCTTTGTTGTGTTTTGTACTATTTTTTTATACTGATGCCTTATTTGGTTCCCCTATATTCCTGCTATAAGTGAAAACATGCGATATTTTTCTTTTTCCTTCTGGCTTATTTCACCGAGTATAATTCCTTCTAGCTCCATCCACGTTGCTGCAAATGGCATGAGTTTATCTTTTTTGATTGCTGAATAATACTCCATTGTGTATATATATGTGTGTGTGTGTGTATGTGTATGTATATGTGTATATATATATCTCTATATACACACATATGTATATATATATGACATCTTCTTGATCCAGTCATCTATTTTTGGGCATTTGGGTTGTTTCCAGGTTTTGCCTATTGTAAATGTGCACTATCCACATTTCAATAGTTAAACAGATAGCACAGATTAGAGAGCAGTATAACCACAGAAAGTTATACTGAATAGTGCCACTTTGCTTTAAGGGCAGGCAGTAGTTCTCTTAAAGAGGATACCTGTGATTGAGAAAATACTTTGATCCCTTCTACTTTTGTTTTTATTGTTTGATTCCAAAAGGCAGAGGTCCCTAGAAATGGTTTGACAGTATTTATATTTAATAGCCTACAAAATAAAATAAAATAAAAGAATTTAGGAGGTTGCTGATAGTCTCTCAGAAAGAATTTGGGCCATCTGGGAAATTCAGGAAAGGAGAAAATGGAAAAGTTTATAAGGAGTCAGCAAGATAGAAGGCAAACAAGGCTCTCAGGAAACAGCTAGTGAGAAACGCTCTGTGGCGAGGAGACCAGAGAACTTAAGGACAGTTATGGCTAATATTCAAGTTGCCTATACTATATAATGCTTGAAAGTCTTCAGTTATCCCTCAACCTTCACTAAGAACCTTTTGATATAAGAGCAATGACTTAGAGGAGCTTGGAGGCTATGAGGAAAACAGAAATCTTCAGGTAAAGAAAAGGTAGCAGCTGTAAGCAATTGTGCTGTAATATTTAGAAGCAGTAAGAAATTACAACATGAGAACCCTAAGCTTCCCTCCCCTTTTCTCAGTAAGGCCCAGAGATGTTAGAGAGGATTTGAGACAACCTACACTAGCAGGGATTAGAACTGGAGTCATTTTGATAGAAAAGGTAACCCCAGAAGACAGGAAGATTGAGGGTCATGCAAATGACATATACTTGGAACACATGCGTACACATAGGATGCAGATCTATACCTACATTCTTAAGAAAAAGACTACATGAATAGAGACGAACTGATCAAGAACTCAAGAAAATAACGCAAGCACTTACCACACGCCAGGAGATGCCAGGTCCGATTCTAAGCATTTAAACCTCAGCACAATTTAAAGTATCACAATCATCTTTTCATATTTAAGAAAACTGAATAAGGAAGATGTAGAACCCGACATCTGGTCCCAAAGCAAATGCTCTTATCCACTATACTATACTTCCTCCAAATAAAAGTTCAATAAACTGTCTAGGGTATAGAATAATGATAATAAAATAATTATTATTATCACCATAAGAGAATTATTACTACTACTATTGTTTTCTCTCCGTATATGTTTGGCATATAACTGAACTCAATAAAATCCTCCTCATCCTCATCATTATATAAATTGAAGAAGACAAAGTATCATTGTAAAAAAAAAAATTTTAAATGTGAGGGAGAAAAGTAGGAAGAAACAAAAAATTGAAATAAAATTATGAAAATTTAGTCATCAATTATCCATACTATTATTATCCATACAAAATAAAAACAAGCAAAAACCACACTTTTCCAAAATTATGGATAATGCCAAAATAGGATATTGTGGGAACTAGAGATATGGTAGTATTTGTCTTTTTTTAAGAGAAAATTTGCATTCTTGATTAATCTTTGCCAAGACAATATTAGTTTTCATTTCTAGGGGCAGGAAATGGCTGGGAAGTTGAACAGGAGGTTACTGGCTGGAAATGGGAGGGGGGCACTAAAAATGCTTACAAATAAACTACAAATACCATATTATGTACTTGATAACTGAAAATTCACTCTATAGTTTCATTTTTTTCCAAATAATTGTTAGTCTATTTTTCATTCACTTATATAAATATTAAAATCCAATGCAGAAAATATATAAAACATACCTCTGATAAAAATGTTTGGGCCGATTTCTGAGCTCCTACATGGAGCAGATACTCATATACGTAGAGTGCTAACCTGGAAAACAAATATAGTATTTGTTGAGAAGAGGCATATTTAAATTCATCCTTCACATAATACATAAGCCTTTTCATTAGAAAATATTTTACACACTAACAGTGATGGAAAATCATGTCTTCCACATATCCTTTCAATAGGAGTCTATATATGTATGTTCAATAAGCACTTAAACTAATTACAAAGAAAAAGACAAATATGCATCATTTCTTGGCAAGAAACAACTAAATAGATTTTTGTCTTGGGACCACTCGCTTATCATAACCTAATTCCCTTTGTTATGCATAATATAATACATGATTTATAACCAAACATTAATAATCTCCATAATGTATTTTAAGGTATAATTATTAATTTTCACTAGTAAGAATAAATGAACTTATTGGATTTCTTTAAAAATGCATGCCTGCCAGTCTTTTTGGTGAATGCTAGCATAAATCCTAGCTATTTGTACATCCACATTGCCAAAATGAATGTTGGATTTCCATTTTAGTATTTGTTCAGCAATTTCTCCTTGTTCTCTAGGTTTGACTGTTAAACCAAAAATATTTTATAAGGCATTCAGATAAACAGCAAACTACATCATTAAGTAAACTGTAAAGGTATCAGGTCATATTAACCATTTGGGTGCTTACAGTTAAAAGGTTAACATACAACTACATATAAATTTATCGCTCAAATCTAGAATATTAAGTATACAGCATATACTGATAGTACTTTCATTATCTTGTAGAGTCAGAATTTTTAAGCCACACCATGTGGCTCAATTTCACTTGAGCTGTTAACAAAATATTATTCATAAGCCCAAATTAGTCTGAGGCAGTATTTTTAATGACATCTTGGACTGATGCCCAGATAGCACTCAAAATAGTTCAATTTCTACTATGCTGTATTTACCAATATTGTACCAGGTTTACAGTAAACAAAACAATGTAACAATAACCACAATTCTGTATAGCTATGCCACTTCTCTTGACAAGTTCATGATTATTAAAGATCGATGGGATTTGTAAAAATGAGTAGTTTCCTCATTTTCATGAAAACACAGGCATTTATGATAAAATGAGAAAGCCTATACAAGTTCAGTTGCTCTGTCCACTTAATCTTTCCCCATTCTAAAATTGCCAAACACTGAAAATGAGAATTATTCTGTAGTTACTAATAGTTACTAAGTACCATGAGAGAACAGACATCTGTCAAAGTTACTCACAGATAAAAAGTTTGTCACTGACAGTATGTTATGTAATTTAAAAACAGCTCCTAACCTCTTTAAATTGAATGACACTTTCTAGATTAGTGCTTCATAACCAATTTTCTCTCCCAACACATGGGAGGGATATGACATGCTGCTTTTGGTAGGGGTATGCCAGTGTGTTTCATCTCCATAGTATATCACATGGGATGCAGGAATTGGAAAATTCCTGTAGTTTAAAACAAACCCTACTGGTGATTCTTATCACATACTCTTCAAACACACATATCCCCCCACATGCCCTTCCTTCTACTAACTAATCCCAACACTATGACATGATTCACTGACCACGAATGCAAATTTCTTGAACCAGAATATTTATGAATTTTCCCTGCAGACACTGTGAACTCAATCTGATTTTCCACTGTAGATCAATGATAAAGTTAACAAAATCATGATCAACAATTCTAGAAGGAAACCAAAGTCAAAAAGGCAGTATATATCTGATACAGTTCAGAGTCTTCTTCACTCCATGATCACCATAGGCCCGTAAAGGTACAGACTAAAAAGGAAAAAACACAGAGGAAAAACTAACCCCCACTGACCACTGTTTTCAAAATTATAATTACATATTTCCTACACAGGGGATGCATACTACAGTCACTGTCCCTGAGGACACATACACACAACCAACAATGGTAAAACATCACAATTTAAACTTAAATTCTATCAATCTCCAGTTCTGGTTGTTTAATCCATGCTTCAAGAATTCAAAGCCTCGGGCCTCCCCGGTGGCGCAGCGGTTGAGCGCTGGGTTGCGAAGCCTCTGCGGCCTCTGCGGCACCGGTTCGATCCCCGGCTGCTCCCCGGCCACCAGAGGAGGGTCCCACATGGCGCACAGAACTCTCCTGCCGCCCGCTGCTCCCCTCAGCAGTGTCCTTCGGTCCTTCTGCCTGCTCTGCTCCCCGCTCTGGCTCTGGTGAATTCTCTCACCCTCCCGCGCTTCTGACTGTACCCAGTGCATGTATAAACAAACAAACAAATAAATAAATAAAAATTCATGCCTCTTTAAAAAAAAAAAAAAGAATTCAAAGCCTCAAATAATTTGGAAGTAGAAAGGTCTACTTTAATCTATCAAAAAAATAAATAACCACCACTTGGGTGGAAATACTCTTTATTTTGCATGAGATTCTAACAAACATGGATTTTTTAATTTTAAATGTATATAACTGGAATGGAATTAATAAACATTTTAGAGTTGCAGAAAAAAAATTTAAGATATACCGGGGACCAGCCTCCAGCAAAATGTCGTGTCAGGGGTTCCTGAAAAGATGAGACGGCCTAGGCGACCTGTAAGGGGCTGAAACTTAGGGGCTGAGGTTCGGAAGGGGATGAGGTAGTGAGGAGACACTGACACTCGATGAGGTGCAAGTATCTTCTGCCGAGAGACTCAGCAGGTCTTTATTCATTTTTAGTAAGCAGGAAAAAAAAATACATTATCATGTGTAAAACAGAAACAATTAGTGTATTTTATTCCCATGAACTACTGGCTCCTATGGGACCCAATTAGACGGTAGCCTTCAAGTTTAATAGATAAAAAACCAAACCTTACACTAAAACTTACTATTTCAGCTAGACAATTACCTAAGACAGTTGATAGCCGCAAGTACATCCCTATCAGCTAAAGCCTAAGCATCAAAAGACTATTTCATTCATATGGCCTTCAGCTGGAGACCAGCTGCTACTCAGCTATCAGAAATTTTTTCTACCTAGAAACTTCTTAACAGTTAACTTTATTTAAAAACTTTCCTAAGAAACTTCTAAATAAAAAGGAAACTTCTAAAAAAGCAAAAGGAGTTACTATAATTGTTGCACTGGATTGCTTGTCAGGCATGTACAATAAATTGTTTCCCATTGTCAAGTGGGCCAAATTGTTTAATAACTAATTTCTAAACAGATAATTTTCCATGCCATTTATTTGCAGTATACTGATGCATATAATTTATTGCCTAATGTACTTTCTGGGAAATTTTTCTCTTTTTATGACCAAGAACAAAAAATACTGAGATGTTAGATCTTCAGCCCCATGGTGTGAGGCACAAGGAATCTTCAGCCCCATGATGTGAGGCCCTTTACCTTCAGCCCCACAGTGTGAGGCCCTTTAGCTTCGCTGCTTGCCAGTGTCTTATCTGGCTGGGACAGCAAGGCCCCCCTGCAGCAAAGATACAATTTAAATTGTCCCCTTCAAAACTCAAATTCAAGTAATGATAAACTGAGAAAATAGGATGTGCAATCTAAAGAAATTACCCTCAATGTAGAAAAGCCTAATATTCAAGCATTTTTAACTAAAGAATCTGGAAAACAAAACATAATTAAAAAGGAAGCTGGTTATTTTGTAGTAAAATATTTTACATTAATTCAATTCATGTTAAAATAGAGAATTTAGATATATTCATTCAATTAGCACTTAGGTTACTTTTCTCTGTTCAAGTCTTTAAAATCAGAAAAAATGGCATTACCGGACCACCAAATAAAATTGTTTAAAATTTAACTTCTGA
Organism: Talpa europaea; assembly: GCF_964194135.1. NCBI lineage: Eukaryota > Metazoa > Chordata > Mammalia > Eulipotyphla > Talpidae > Talpa > Talpa europaea. Next base: position 44,245,724 of record NC_140071.1, on the reverse strand, counting down.
AAAGTACAATACATAAGAGAGAAACTTAAATTTTTACCATTTACAGAATGAATTCTATTACATGCTTGCCAATAAGTATCATGTAAAAGTACTCGGATAGATTAAGTGTTTAACTAATAAGGCATCTCCAACAGATAGTTTCATTAAGAATCTAATTACAGCAATTTTTCAACTACCTTTGTAAATGAAAGGACTTTACACTCTGGGAAAGGAGTAAAGAACTTATTTCACTCAATTATTTCTATAACCTTGCTATCCAATTTGAGATTAAATTTCTTTCTCCAAAGGAAATAGAAAATAAGCAACTATGAACAAGATATAAAAATAGATGGTTTCTAAGACTGCACTGTTAATTTACAAACACATTTTCTAAACTACACACAAGAGATGAACACTGCCTATAGTTCAGAGCCAAATTCCAACTCTTTCTACATACACATCCATAATGCCAATATCTATGTAATGTGTGCATGTCTACATAAAGCAGCTCATTATTTCACAAGTCACCTTATAAAAATGGCCTAATTTTTAAAATCTGATCTTATAGAACAGTTCAAGTAGATAAGACTGTTGATATCACAGAAAGGATCTTTTAATCTTGTGAACAAGATTCATCCAGATTCTTTTACATTATACATGCTAGTTATAATAATGTATAGTTTAATATATATCAATTTTTTAGGAATATGTTTTATAGTGTGTCACTTGTGGATTACATTTAATTATGCCTCTCAATACTTCTATGAGATAGACAGTTATGAACTCTCCATAAATTCTCATGTAAACATCTACACAATAAAAAAGTCAAACTACCAATAAGTGGCTATGTCTTTCAGCTGGACCATAATGTCCTACATCTACTTTTCACTCTATCTACTGTATGGTAAAGAAGCTGCAGTTTGCAAGCCATCCTTTAATATTCAAAAATATATCTAGTGTTAAAATGGAAAAGCTAGAGAAAGCAGCTATTTAATAAAACATATATCCTTCCCAAACTCCAGTGATGAAAATTGGTTTTATTAGCATTTTACCATCTTTTTTACAGTCAGCAAGGAAAAAGATGCAAATAAACATGAAACCTTTGAATTAATGGATCCCCATTTATAATCTTAAATTCTTTTGGTGGTAGATGTGGTGTGGTGTGGTAACATACACCTGAAGGAGGCCATCCTATACCTCTAAACCACATAGAGCACTGTAAACAAATGATACCTCAAAAAGAATAAAAATTAATGAAATTATTTTGGCTAGCTTATTATATATACAAATTGGAGGGAAAACAGAGTTGATAGTAATTTCAAACCCAGCTGTTCCTAATTTCTGTTGACATCAATTTCTAAAGTGCACTTTGTCTTGTTTATCTCTTGCACTGAAAATAAGTACTGAAAACATGTTGTTGAATGAATGAATGAATGAATGAATGAATGCATGCTTCCCTCAGAACAGTGATAAGGCATTTATAGGATCTTTTAGTTTCTCCCATTCACAGCATTCAAAGGACAAATGTAAAACATCCCCTTGGATACTTATTTTAGTACTATTTTAGCATCCTCTCAGTATCCTTAAGATTTAGTCTCTCAATAAATTACTACACTGTTTAACAACATAGATGTTATCAAAACAATTCCTTCACACTGATGCCAAATCCCTATACAAAGGGTGATTTTTATTTTGAAATAAATTCATTAGTTGTGAGCAGATTTGGTTTAACTGTTATTTTTAATAAAACAAATCCTCAAAAGACACTAACCTCCCTCTCTTTATTTTTCTTTTAAAAGGAAAACAAATCAAGATTAGGGAAGAAGTTATACAAAGACAGAGGGCTAAAAGAAGGGTCTTTTAGAAAGTAAGGTCTAGCTAGTGCACTTTAGCACTGATGAATACTATCTATCCAAATTCTCACCCAAATCCACTCCTCATCTTTGGTCCTTAAATTCAGTATCAGTACTCAGAGATTCCTGATATAGAGCATTTAGAACAGATAAAGTTCTCTGAATGGTTTTTTAGACTCATGTTGGATCTCGAAAGAGATCTCTTATTCCTGAGCCACTGTGTAATTCCAGGGTAGACCAACAGCGCATGAGTGTCCAAATGTGACTCCTCAGAGATTAAATGTCAATAGTTAACTGGATCACAGCTAGCTAATGAGTAGCAAGGAGAACCTAACAGCCACAGGAAGACTACTCATGGGACTGTAAGCAGTTATTAGCAGTGAAACATTATCAGTCCAATCAAACTTTCAACAGAGTTTACAACCTGGTGCTAAGGAGGTGTGAAAAATTAGAAGTCAGTTTCTAACACTTTCTTTTTAAAGTTCTTCATCACTAGTAATAGTGAAGCTAAAAAACTGTGTCAAAAAATGGTGTCTATGCAACCACAAAATTATACTAATACCCAATATTTATTTTGAACAAATTTTAGAAGATTATATTTTATATTCTAAATATCAGTTTTAAAGTAGATATCTGTTTTACATACAGATACTGAAGATACTAAACTAAGCATTAAATGTTCTAGGGCAGGAATAATTGCATCAGTTAAAATAGGGACATGACTGGAAAATTTAACAATTGGACAGCTGAGGAATAAAAAAATATTACTTTGTTGATATTTCATTTGAATACACATACTGTAGACAAGCAATGCTGGGAGTATGGATTTGGGATTAAATTATTTGGTGTGCTTAGAAACATCTGCCTTATACAGACAGGCAAGTTCACAATTAAAATGATTACTATCAATTTAGGAGAAAATGAAAGGGCTGTGGTATAAAAATGAGAATAAAAATACTAAGTCAACAGTTTGTAGAAATATGGTTATTCATAGAATTTAACAAAAGCTTGCATTCTATTGTCTAGCTAAGCTACATACTCTAAAGTACTGGGTACACTTAATACTACTACTTACTCCACTTCCATCCAGTTTGAAGACTACATTTTGTATTGGGACTCGCACTTATTTATGGAAGTTTGATATACACAGTCTAAGTCATAGTCTTTTTCTTCCATTTGTGTTACCCTTACAGAGATTAGATTTTCCATATATCCACCCAGAACACTTCTCAATACTTGCTGACCAACCTCAGCAGTGTTCTTGGACTCAATTTCCATGTTTTAACATCAAAATTAATACCAGACACCAGATTTCTACTTTCGCCATTACAGAAGTAAATGAGTAGGTACGACTTAACTTTCTTCTTGCTATGAACTAGAAAACTGCACATACAAATGTTTTTAACTTGGACATCAGGCAGTATAGGCATGTACCTAACATCTGAAAAAGGAGGGACTAATTTGAGTATCATCATTTTAGTATTCTGCCCCAAAAGCATGTTTCAGAAAAGTGCAGGGAGGGAGAAACCCAAATAAAGGACAAAGGTCTCGAGTTGAGATTAAGAGATCTAATTCAGGGGAGGTTAAGGGAGGTTGAAATTTGTGGACAAAGTAGTGGAACAAAAGAGCTACACAAAAAACTAAACTCCAACCATCTTCATAGGGGTCCCTTTGCACATTTGGGGAGTGAAACTCCACCAGGCCAAGCAAAGAAACATTGCTTACATGGAGTTAGGAAACCACTGGTTACTCAGTCTAGAATAACGTCAGTCAGCACCAAAGAGTAACAGTCGAAACCCATGGTAGGGAGTTATTTTTCTCAGATTGAAAAAACAAGGACTATTTTGTGCCACAAAATCATGGTGGTACATCAAAAGTTAAGGTATAATTTCTATTGATAGACGTTACCTAACAGCTATGTGCAACTTAAACACAAGGCATCAATTCTGCACTACCTTATAGATTCAGACTAAATACAGAAGTTATACAGAGATTAAAGCATTTTCAAATATTCACTTACCAGTTTTACAACAGAATTAATATCTTTGTCCTTTCAAATATGAATATCAAAGGTATAGTGACTCTAACCAAATATTCTTAAGTAGCTTAAAAATGATAAGGACGTGAGATTTTATCCAGCCTAATATCCAAAGTAATTTTTCCTTAAAAAACAAAAGGTAATAAGTGTAATGGTAAAACCTCATTTTTAGAATTAACAATGTTAAATTTATGTTCTCATTCATGATCAATTTCACATATCTTTGTATTCAATTTCAATTATTTTTTTCCATTATTTAATCAATTGAATAATTACTTAAATGCCCTTTCTTTGACTTGTGTTACAATAAATACGACCAGAAGATGATTAGCTAACTAACCTCAGTTGAATGATATTAAATATTATTACAGGAGATCAGAGATTCTTAGGATGTTCATTTGAAATGAGCATCTTTAATGAGTGTGATATTAAACTTCACATTATATTTATTCAAGTTCCCAATATTTGTACTAAGATTTAAAGTCAGAAAATTTTCATTGCAAAATATATCCCAAAAGAGTAATTTTAGCTAATTCAAAAGTGACCTTAAATAAGAATTTTGATATTCTGAAAATACACCTACAGGTAATTTTGATAGTACAACTCAAACTTAAATTTATCCTAATAAATTACACAAAAATATCTATATGTAGAATTTTCTTAACAGATGTTTACTGATAACAAACAAAACACCAAATAACGTGTATGCCCACGTCTATGGAATGTATTAAATTACATTTGGAACCCATTAAACTATAAATTTACATTATGTACATAAAATAATGAAAGTATATAGGATAAAATGTGAAAAAATAATTACAACAAACTCTGACAAGTGCTAGCACAGAAAAAGAGCTGGGACACTCCTTTAAAGCTGATGAAAAAGCAAAATGGTACAAATACTTTGGAAGGCAGTTTGACAGTATTTTGTAAAACTACAAATATTCTTACCATACCATACCAAAGTCACATTCCTTTGTATGTTTTTTTTTTAAAGAAATTGAAAGAAATTGAAAACTTATGTCCACACACACCCTCAGAAACTTACACGTGGTCATTTACATCAGTTTCATCCATAATTTCCAATATTTGAAAACAACCAAGATGTCCTGTAGGAGGTGAACTGGGACTCTCCTTTAAAGCTACCAAGACAATAAAATATTCTTCAGCATTATAAAGATATACCAACTCATGAAAAGCAATGGAGGGTCCTTGAATGCATATTCTAAGTATCTGAAAAGATTGTATGATTCCAACCATATGACATTCTGGCGAAGGCATAGTTACACAGAGAGTAAAAAGACCAGTAGTTTCCAGGGGTTGAGAAAAGAGAGGGATAAACAGGCAGAGCATGGAGGATTTTTAGGTATGAAAACACTTTATACAATGCCTCAATGGTGGTTATATGTCATTATATATTTGTCCAAACGAATCCTAATGTAAACAGATTTTTGAGTGATAAGGTTACCATTCTAACATGGAATGCTGATAATGGGGGAGCCTATGCATATGCAGAGGTTATATGGGAAAATTCTGCACCTTCTACTATATTTTGCTGTGAACCTGAAACTGGTCTTTTCAAAAAGTATCCCTGTTAAAAAAGTGATTATAATGCATAATGGAGCTTCTTACTTCCTCCTCTAAGTGTTTCATATTTTGCAATTTTCTAGAATCAAGAAAAAATTATTTTAAAACTTAGTCACAAGTTCATATCTCCCTTCCAAGAATATTGTCAATTATTATCTATATGAAACATTTTGCTCAAATGCAGATGAACAATAGTTTACTCTAAAAGTAAGTTATTTTGATAATCTATAATCAAGAAAACATCTTTATAAATAATGTAAATTACATACCATAAGAAAATGAGTGGAAAATGCTTAACAGCGGTCTAATATTTTTCCTCTGGCTACTAAGCAACAAAAATAACTTACTCAATTTCTTCCTGACTTTGCCACTTAATATTTTCCTAAATACTTACTGTTAATTCTCATTTCTAATCTTTGCACAGGTCATTTTGGCATTTAGGCCTATTCAGCTTTACATTTGCTTTCCTTTTCCACTTCATACTCCCTATTTCCTGTACTTTCTTTTTAAAAATATTTCCCCTGTCCCAGCTGTCTTAACCCCAGTCAAACCCCTATACACTCATCTAGTTATCACACTTTTGGTGATGTTTTTAGTTGGACCTACCTCTTTACTGTCATATTTAGAGAATCCACAATAACAAGCACCATCAAGTGAGTCTAGTGCTACAATCCTTTTTCCCTAAAGGAATTCTGGTACAAGAAAAGTTTGTATCACAACAAAGTTCAGCAATGTCTCTAATCCTTACATCTTAGGGCAGAAAGGAAAAAAAACTTCAGGAGAATACACTGAGACACAAGGACCCAGACCTCTTAATACCACAGAAGGAAGTGGACAGGTATTCAAAGGAAAGCCCCAACTCAGGAAAATCACAGGATATTTCTTTCACTCTGATTTTCAGGGGGCATAAATTTATGTTAGTAATTTTTCAAATCATTATTTGGAGGATTTTTTTTTTTTAAGCACCAAGTAAAATAGTAAAATAATCAGAATCACAGGGTTTTTTCCCTCCAAGCTTAATCTAGTTTCTAGAACTACTAAGAAATATTCAAACATTTACACCACTTTCTCATTCAAGCCATTTTTTCACCTCATTATTAGATAACTCATAAGCATCTATTTTGTGTAAAGTACTGAGAACCAATGAATCATCATTTTAGCACCCACTAATGCAGCATTAGAGGCAATGTAGTGAGAAAGTGTATCTTTACAACAATAATTTGTTTAACAAATTAGGTGCATAAAGATAATTCTAAATATCTAATGTTAGAAACAAAAAAGTCCCCAGAAACTTTACAAACACTTATGCTCATCACCATCAAGAGTAAACTCCTCCTACTGTTTTAGGTCTTACATAAAGACAAAAAAAAACAAATCTTACCCTCAAGTAATTTTTAGACTTGTTAATGGAACAAAGTATATAATTAAAAATAAGACCAATAACATAAAGGAGCATATGATGTGTGATGGTGTGAGATACAAAAACAACAAGAATTTAGAATTAGAAAGATACCAGATAAAAGACTTTTACGAAAGGGCTCTGATAGAGGAAATGGCACTTAAGCTGGGTATTAGGGAAGCAGGAAGAAAAGGGGATTTTTAAGGAAAGGGTAATAGCCTGAAAGAATTATCTATATTGTATACAACACTGGTGGCCAAAATAGCGTTCTTTCTGTATTTGAAAGTAATAAAATGGTTTCATAAAATATTTTATATTTCAGACATTTCTACATATCAATATGGAATAGAAACATTTTACACTATTACTATGGAATATGAAATAGCAATAACACTTATACTTACAGTATTTTACAGCCTACAAAATACTTTCACATATTTAAAAGTTTAAAGTATGGGCCTCCCCAGTGGCGCAGCGGTTGAGCGCTGGGTTGCGAAGCTGCCCGCGGCCTCTGCGGCGCTGGTTCGATCCCCGGTTGCTCCTCGGCCACCGGAGGAGGGTCCCACATGGCGCGCAGACCTCTCCTGCCGCCCGCTGCTCCCCTCAGCAGTGTACTTCGGTCCTTCTGCCTGTTCTGCTCCCCACTCTGGCTCTGGTGAATTCTCTCACCCTCCCGCGCTTCTGACTGTACCCAGTGCATGTATAAACAAAACAAACAAACCAGCAAAACAAATAAATAAAGCATGCCTCTATAAAAAAAATAAAATAAAATAAAAGTTTAAAGTAAATTTATTAAGGATGTCTTCACATAGTTGTTTTATTTTATTTTATTTTTTTATTTTATAGAGGCATGTTTTATTTATTTATTTGTTTGTTTGTTTAGTTTATACATGCACTGGGTACAGTCAGAAGCGCAGGAGGGTGAGAGAATTCACCAGAGCCAGAGCGGGAAGCAGAGCAGGCAGAAGGACCGAAGTACACTGCTGAGGGGAGCAGCGGGCGGCAGGAGAGGTCTGCGCGCCATGTGGGACCCTCCTCCGGTGGCCGGGGAGCAGCCGGGGATCGAACTGGTGCTGCAGTGGCCGCGGGCAGCTTCGCAACCCAGTGCTCAACCACTGCGCCACCAGGGAGGCCCGTTGTTTTATTTTTTAACATGTTAAAATAATTCATTATGTGCATTTGTAACTGAAAAAATGGTCATCTAGTTGGCATTCCCTTTGGCATTTCCTGATTAAAATTTAAGTTACCATGTAAAGATTTAATACACAGAAATTTACTTAGTAACCAAAAAACAAATCCAAAGACCAATCATATTTTAAGTATCAGAAAGTAGAATCTTTATTTTTCAAACTTTATAAAATTATTCTGATTCTTCAGTTATGTGTGTATCTAAAATAATTTTTTAAAATGTGTCCCTGCACAAGAAATCAAAATAATCAGAGAAAAGAGAAAAACAGAAGGGAAGAAAAAACAAGATTAAACACAACATGGACATTAATCTCCAGATATTTAATTTCCAATCAACTGCACTAAAGTATTTGATACCCATGGGTGCCAAAATCAATGAGAATAATTTAAGAAACCTTGACTGGCCTGAATCCAGAGGGAAATAAACTTCTTGATTTTAGATAAGCAATCATGGCATAATCATCAAATTTGAAAATAAAACTAAGGAGATAACTAATATTAGATTTCTGAATTAATGTTCTAAAAGAATGAGCAAGCTGAAACACTACACTAAAGTCTAATATGATTAACTTAACAAAAATAAATGCCAAATCCTATGCTTGAATCAAAAAATGTATATAGGATAGCCAAATATAGCTTAGAACCCGTGTGAAAAAACAGGTTTTAGTTGACTGCAAGTTTAATATGAATTAATAGTGCATTTGACTGATCTGCCAAAAAATCTAATTTTATCTTTAAATGCATTAATAGAGTATAGAACTAGAAAAGGAGTGTAATAGTTCTAGGAAGATGAGGAGGGGAATAAAGGCAAGTCATGAGCAATGGTTGAAAGTGTCAGTGATATACAGCCTCAAAAAAGAAAAGGCTCAAATACTTAATTGGCTGTCAGCTATTAGAAGGATTGGTCTAGAGGGTGGAACTAAAACTAGTGGGTGAAAGTGATAAGAAGACAAATTGTGACTCAACATATCAAAGATCTTTTTTGTAGCCATTAGAACTGCTGAAAAATGTTATGGGTTGGAAAGTGAACCATTTTGGGATAGGGAAATTGTGTTCAATCCCTGAAAATGAAAAGGTGAAGCTTAAAGCTGGGGCTACTAAAAGAGACTTGTATTCACTAGGTGGACATTTGGATGAGATGACTTCAAAGTATTTCCAAAGTACATATATAGTCCTATTACTAAGATAAGACCCAGAACAACTGAGTATCAGATCAACAAAAGAATTCACATTAGAATGTATGACTCTTAAAGTTTAGCCTACGATCTAGAAAAATACTGCAAAACATCATTCAATATCTTCCTTGAAGAAATTACATCACCCCATGACCACGTGAAGGACCTGTCAATACTGAATCTAAGGCAACTGCTGGCACAACCTCTACTACTACCCTTCTGCACTCAAAACATTAAGAATAAACTTTGTAAAAAGAAAAGATGCTAAACTTTGTTTCTTCAAAATGTAAACCTATTTGATTTATACAGGTCAGTGTGGACCAATGTGCCAAGGATTCCAAAACAAAAATGTGAAATGAAAGCATGCTACCTGTCATCACTAGAAGTCTAGCCCTAGCAATCAAAGTTTATTCATCTGGGGCCTCCCTGGTGGCCTAAGGGTTAAGACTCAGTGTTATCACCACTATAGCCTGAGTTCCATCCCTGGCCAGGGAGCTAATCCACATATGATGCAGCAGACCTCTCCTGTCTTGCCCTGTGCTCCCCTTAGCAGTGTATTTCAGCCTGTTCTGCTCCCAACACTGTCTCTGGTGAATCCTCTCACCCTTCACACCTCTGGCCTACATCCCAGTTCTTCTATGCAAAAATAAATAAATCTTAAAAAAATAACAAACCCAAAGATGATTGGGTTGGTTCAATGTAAGTTGGTTCAATGCGTAAATGCAAAGAATTCCAATGAAAAAAATGGAAAGAGGTACATCACTATAAAATTCCATTTGAAAGAAAAAGCAATTTTTGAACACATTCAGTCTTTCCAAATTCCCCAGATGTTAGCTTTGCAAAGAGCAGAGAATTGCTATATCCTACATTAGTTTAATCCTTTTAACCTAATCTACCCTATAATTAGAAACCATACTTTTTATTCCAAAAAACAGTTGAAGAGGATAAATTACTCTAACATTGACAATTACAAAGCCAACTAAATAGAAAATATGTTATAATATGTTCATAGTACTAAATCATATTACTATGGCATGGCAGTGTTTTCCTGACATACCAAAATATAATTTATAGAATTTAAGTAAAATATTTTAGCAAAGGTCTTCCTTTAATGACTACCACAAATGTGTGCAATTTAATGTGTTTGAAAGCAGAATAGTTTGCAGACCAAAACACTGTTAGGTGTATAGTGTATTCCTCAATTTCTAATAGTTCCCTTTTGATTATCCACAATGTCCAGAAGAAATACCATAGACACTCCAAAAAAACAAATTAACCAAATTTATAGAGCTTTGATTAGCTTCCATTTTTTTTCCCCAAATACACACACACACACACACACACACACACACTTTTACTGTTCTAAAGCAGGCAATATTAGTTGCCTCCAAGATCTATGCCTAACTAGTACCAAACCAAATTTTAAGCTGGATATGCTATTCACCAGGAAAAAGATAATGTCCCCCAATTTCTCTTGAAGCTTCCCCGAAGTTTGATCATAGAGATATAGAGGAAGTTGGGTGATTTATATAAGAGTCTATATTCCACATTCCTTTACCCTGTTATCAAGCTTGTAATGTGGGTGTGATAGCTAGAGTTTCACACCCCATTTTGTATTGCCAGAATATGAACAAAGGAGGGGTACCAAATGCAATGAATTAAATGTTTGTATCTCCCCAAATTTCATATGCTGAATTCCAATGTGATGGTATTTGGAAGTGGGGGCCTTAGCTGATTATGTCATGAGGGTGGAGTTTTCATGAATGGAATTAATTCCCCTATAAGAAGAGAGCTAGCTTTTCACCATGGAGGATCCAAAGAGAAGCTAGTAGGCTACAACCTGGAACTGGATCCTTACCAGACTGGACTGGTACTATTACTTTGAGCTCTGAGTTCTACCCTCCAGAACTGTGAGAAATAAATTTCCATTAATCTCTCATTCTATGGTATTTTTGTATAGCAGCTCCAGCTGAGTGAAGCAGTGGAAGAAATACATAACTCCCTGAAAAGATTTCTTGACACAGCCATCTACATCTTGGATTCTCAACCTTCATACTTCTTTTAAGAGGAAATAAATTTTACTTGTATGACTACTTAGGATTTTTCTGTTCTGTGTAACCTAATCAATTCCTATCCAGTATGTGTGTCAGGATTGCCATCCAGTCTTGCACTCATTTCTACCTGGACAACTCTTGAAATCCTTGTATTAGTTTACTTCTTTAGTGCAGGTGATTCTGGCAATAACTCTGCCAGACTTCACACCACTCTCCACTCAGTCTCTTCCATATCTTATATCATTCCTTTGTTTTTCTTACAAGCTGTTTTTCATTACTAAATATTTGGCATTATCTACTATGCTAGTCAATATAAAACAATGAATGTGTATACTACCAAACTTCTATCTACAACTCAGAAATTGATGGAAACTCCAGGTTAGTCTATTTAACTGTCTATTGAACATAGCCATATGACTATCCCCCAGGCTATTCAAACACCACATTCTCTCTGGTCCTCCTATTTAATGCCATATTTCCATGCAAGTGCCTGAATAAAAAACTGATGATCATTCCCAATTCCTTACTCATGCCTGATATACAATCAGTGGCAAAGTATTCTGGATCTCAGTCTGTGACTCATGTCATCTTTTCTGGCACTGTTCTCATTATCACTTTTCCATATCACTATAACAGTATTTGAACTGGTCCTCATTTCTCCTTTCTTTGCTCCTCTCCATAGTTAAGTCCCAAAAAGTTATTAGAAAGCACTGATTCCTTGAAGTTGTCTCCCTAGTTCTGTCAGTGAACCCTAATACCACAGGCTAAATGCCAGATACTTAAATATGGTAAATATGACCTTCTAAAATATGGTAATTGTCTTTACACAATCATATCTATCTCAATTACATAGCACACTAACGTGGAAACCAAACTAAACAGTTTTCTGAATGGGTTGTGCTGAGTAAATTTTGCACAATTCTACTACATGGAATTCTTCCCTCCCTTAAACCAAGAAAATGGGTCACTCCAGAGACAGTTTGAAGAGCCTCAAAAGTAGCAAAACCAAATTCCAACAATCTTGTGGATATTAACAAACTGATTTTAAACTTTATAAGGAGTGACAAAAACCATGCACTAGCCAACACAATACTGAAGAAGAACAAAAGCAGATCACTGACACTACCCAACATCAAGACCCATTATAAAGCTACCAAAATCAAGATAGTGTGGTATTGGAGAAAGAACAGCAAGTAGATCAATGGAACCAGGTAGAAAGCCAAAAACAGACCCACATTAATACAATCATCTTTGAGAAAGGAGCAGAGGCAAGACAAAGGAATATAGTCTTTCAACAAATGGTACTAAACAACTAAACCTCCATATGCAAAATAAAATATTAATCTAGACACAGACCTTATATCTTTCACAAAATTCAACTCAGAATGCTTTCAAACACATTTTATGAGGCCAATATTACTCTAACATCAGAAACTGAAAGACATCATAAAAAAAGAAAACTACAAACCAATATCCCAGATGAAAACAGATGAAAAATCCTCAGCAAAATCTTTGTAATGCAAACTGAATAACATAGTACAAGGATTATACATCACAACCAAGTGAGATTTACGCCAGGGACATAGGCTGGATCAACATCCAAAAATCAATGTAATTCACCACATCAACAAAAGGAAATATAAAAAGCATATGATACTATCAATAGAGGCAGAGAAAGCATCTGATGAGATTCAATATCCAATTATGATAAAACCCCTCAAAAATAGGAATAGAAGGAATACACCTTAACAAAACATAATAAAAGGCTATAAATGACAAACCCACAACTAAGGTTATATGAAAAGGTGAGAAATTGAAAGCTCTTCCACTAAGATAAGTACAAGACAGGGATGTTCACTTTCACCACCACTATGCAACATAGTTTTGGGATCCCAGCTAGGGCAATTAGTCAAGAGAAAGATAGGAAGGTAATCTAAATTGGGAAAGAAGACGAGGAACTATCACTATTTGCAGAAGACATCATAATTACATAGAAAATGCTAGACTCCACTAAAAAAACATTAGAAACAACCCATACAATAAACAAGACAAAAAATGAACCCTAACATCAACTATGGATTTTAGGTAATAATGTGTCAGTATGGGCCCATGGATTGTGACAAATGTAGCACTATAGTGAAGGATATAGATCACTGATAAAGTGTGTGTTTGAGGATACATGGAAACACTCTACTTTCTCATGAAACTAGCTTTGTAATTTTGCTGTGAACACAAAGCCGTTTCAAAAAGTTGATTAATTTTTTAAATTGCCTACGTATAGAACTAGAAAAGGGATTACCTGTTAATCTCTGTATATCTTAATCTTATAGATGTGCTGCATTTACTTCCTTTGCTACTGAGATAAAAAGCAGAGATTTCTACCACTTCATAGAGAAAAGATACAACTTCACTACAAAGAAGGTAGATTCCAAAACCCTCCAAGTGGATTTCCAGATACATAAGCAGTAAAGAATCCTGTTAGCAATATATCATGGGTGAAGGTCACGGCCAGCCACTGTGAGCTTCACAAAGTACAAACTATCTAGATTTATATAAATCTCAGTAAAATTAATATAGAAAATAATTTATTGCTTTAGAAGTAATGTACAATAGAAACCCCCCAAACTGCATTAATCTATGTCTTCTTTGGATTCCTTTATAAATGAATTTCTTCAAATTATGTTGAAGTTTTGACATTTTTCTCAAATATTTTCCAGAAGTTCAAGAGATAACAAAACTAGAAATCAGCTGTGACAAAAGAACTTAATTCATTTATTATTTTTAATTGAACCCATAAAGCTTCACTATTTCATTCAACTAGTCAATCCTTTAAGACAAAGAGCCACATATTTCAATAACATTCTCATTAATGTCACCAAAAACAATTATCTCAAACTGAAATATATATGCATTACAAATGAAGTGAAAATTAATCCTAGTTATAGTTAAATCAAGTACAGAACTGTTGGATATTTTTAAAGTAAATAAAATTTATCTTTTAAGTTTACTAACCAAAATAAAATATTTATGAAATTAATGATACTTTCACTCCATAAATATAACCAACTTTAACAGAAAATGTACTTAAATACCTAAAACCAACTTGCAAAAACAGGAAATACATCTTTTTATAATTAAGAAATTCTTTATTCTGAGGTTGTATTTTCATAAAACATTCAACGAGAAAACCAATAACAAATACAAAATAATTCACACCAAAATGGTGATTAAGTAAATAACATTGTTGACTTTTCCATAATATCCATCATCATTAGTCTAGTTTCAGAATCAAGAACTATCTTCAATCCATAATAAAAAGTACTATTCATATTATCCCTCTTCCCCTACCCTCACAGTACTCTTCCTCCTCCATGCCAACAACCAACAAGTTAAAGTGGCAATGCCCTTTCATATTTCCTATGGACAGGTTTTATGTTTTGTAGTATCTCTTCAATTATAAAGGTTATAAAAAGAACATATTTTGAATAATCAAGAAAGTTTCGCTAAATATACTGCTGTAACTGAGATTTCAGTATGAAGTGTAAAAATATAAAACTTTAAGAATGTACTAAAATCAATTTGCAAAAGTAAGTTTTTTTGGTAAAAACAATTGTCAAAACAAAAAAGTGTTTGCAGGTTTATATTTAAATTTTTCTTTAAAAATTTCTTATACTGTATTTCAAAATTATATGCTGGATTAGAAAACTAGTAAGCATATAGCAAATGCAGAATCAGAACCAAAAGTAATTAAGAGGAATTATTCTGCCTTAGTTTTTAAAGATTATTTTAAAAGTCCTACCTTTTACATCAGAAATAAACTTTGAAAATTTTGATGTTACTCGTGCCGCTTTTCCATATTTGCTTATAACCCACAAATAAACCATGTTTCCTTTTACATGATTATTATTAGAATCTTTCTGTTTTGACTAAATGAGGTTTAGCTGGCATATTTTCTTATTTAATCATGTTTTCTTCTTTCAGTGGATTTTATTTTACACTGCTTTTATTTTATACTAAATGGTATAATTTTTCTCTTTGCGCCAACAGCCAGTATCATTCGCAATGGCAAAAAGCTGACAGCATTTCCATTAAGATCTGGAACAAGACTAGGATGTCCACTCTCACCACTGCTTTTCAATATAATACTAGAAGTCCTAGCCAGAGCAATAAGACAAGAGAAAGACATACAAGGAATCCAAATAGGAAAAGAAGAAGTTATACTATCACTATTTGCAGATGATATGATAATATACATAGAGAACCCCAAAAACTCCACAGAAAAACTAATTCAACTAATTAATCAATCAGTTTAGTAAAGTGGCAGGATACAAAATCAACACACAAAAATCAGTAGCCTTCCTATACACAAACAATAAATCAGAAGAAGAAATAAAAAAAAATCCCTTTTATTATCAAAACAAAAAAATAAAATAATTGGGAATAAATCTAACAAAAGAGGTAAAGGACCTACACAAAGAAAACTATAAAACACTGTTAAAAGAAATAGAAGACACAAAGAAATGGAGAGACATCCCCTGCTCATGGATTGGAAGAATTAACATCATCAAAATGGCTATCCTACCAAAAGCAACATACAGATTCAATGCTATTCCAATAAAAATTTCAATGTCATTCTTCAAATAAATAGAACAATTATTGATGAAATTCATATGGAATCACCAAAAACCCCAAATAGCCAAAGCTCTCCTGAAAAAAAAAAAAAAAAAAAAAAAAAAAAAAAAAAAAGAAGGGAATGGAGGCATCACACTCCCAGACTTCAAACTATATTAGAAAGCCATAATCATAAAAACTGCATGGTATTGGAACAAGAACAGACACACAGACCAATGGAATCAAATAGAAAATCCAGAAATAAACCCACAGATTTATGGTCAACTAATTTTTGACAAAGGAGAGAAGAAAATGCACTGGAGCAAAGACAGTTTGTTCAATAAATGGTGCTGGGAAAACTGGGTCGCTAGATGCAAAAGAATGAAGCTTGACCACTACTTCACACCATGCACAAAAACCAACTCAAAATGGATTAAAGAACTAGACATAAGATCTGAAACCATAAAATACATAGAAGGAAATATAGGCGAAACATTACATGACATGCACCTCAAAGACATCTTTACAGACACATCACCCAAAGCAGTGATAGTGAAGGCAAAGATAAACAGCTGGGACTACATCAAATTAAAGAGCTTCTGCACAGCAAAAGAGACAATAACAAAAACAAAGAGAAACCCCACCGACTGGAAGAAAATTTTTGCACACAACACTAACGATAAAGGACTGATCACAAAAATCTACAAAGAGCTGATGAGACTCAACAACAAAGAAAATAATCTAGTAAAAAAATGGGCAAAAGAGCTAAAAAGAAACTTCTCTGAAGAAGAAATGCAAATGGCCAACAGGCATATGAAAAAATGTTCAACATCACTTGTAATCAGGGAAATGCAAATCAAAACTACCATGAGATACCATCTTACACCAGTGAGAATGGCACATATTAAAAAAACTAGCAACAACAAATGTTGGCGAGGATGTGGAGAAAAAGGAACTCTTCTGCACTGTTGGTGGGAGTGCAAACTGGTCCAACCACTATGGAGATCTGTGTGGAGATTTCTGGACCTACTAAACATAGAGCTTCCATATGATCCAGCAATTCCACTCCTACATATTTACCCAAAGGACACAGAAACATCAATTCCAAAGAACACCTGCACCCCTATGTTTATAGCAGCACTATTTACAATAGCTAAGCTATGGAAGCAACCCAAATGCCCAAAATAGATGACTGGATCAAGAAGATATGGTACATATACACAACGGAATATTACTCAGCAATCAAAAAAGAAAAACTCATGCAGTTTGCATCAACATGGATGGCGCTAGAAGGGATCATGCTCAGCAAAATAAGTCAGAAAGAAAAAGAAAATACCAAATGGTCTTACTCATAGCAGGAATTTAGAAAACATAAATAAGAGACCAGGAAAAAGACTAATCAATACAAAGTAAAAAATCAAAATCAACAAGCAACCATAAACCAGAGACACACTACGGGGGGGTGGGGGGGAGGAAGGGGTGGGGAAAGGAAGGACTAGAGTCAAAATAAGGGGGGAGGTGCAACTGTATGGGGAATATAACCAAAACGAAAATGCATACATTTTGCAAAGATGAAAAAAGATGTAAGAATTATATAGAATAAAATATTTAAATAAAAAAATAAAAATATTATTCAGCCAAAAAAATAATTTATCTCTGCAAAGATTCCAAAAATTTTGGCAATTAAAGAAATATTTAATAATTTCAGATGGATAAAAGTAACATTTTAAAACTGACCCATGTGCTCTGTGGATATTCAAATATTTCCTAATATTGCTGATGAAAGAGGTGTCAATATAAGGAAATGGTATCTATACAGAACCTGACTTGCAAATGTGCATCATTTAAATCTGCTGCATGTGAGAAATCCAAGTCTCTAGTTAAGCTGACTGCCAAGATTCCAGTTCCCTTTGGTGCAGTTAAACATTCCCTTCCAGTTCTCTGTCCTGACACACCCAGTATAGTCTACCCACTCCTTTATGCCAACTTGACCCCACTCCCATACTATTCCATGTCTCCTGGATAGCCATCCTTCCTTTCTTAGGTGCCAAAGATTATCCACCTCCAGAATGATCTTTCCTTTTTTTAAATTGAGGTAACAATGGTTTCCAACACTGTATATGAATTAGGGGAACCTGTTCACAACTCCTCAGATGTGCATCATCACACCCCACATACCCCAGAGACCCACAGTCCTTTACCATATACTACTGAGCCCCCTCCTCTCTCTGACCCCATTCGCATCCTTCCTCTGCCTCTAGTAGCTTCAATTTTGCAGTTATATTTTTAGGGATTGTGTTGGTTTAGTTTTTTCAGTTCCTTTATTCTGTTTTTCTGTATTCCACATATGAGTTAAATAACCTGGTTTATCTTTCTCCTCACTTATTTCACTCAGCACAGTCCCATTTCGTTCCATTCATGTTTTTCCAAATAGCATGATTTTCACTATTTTTTTAATAAAGCTGAGCAGTATTCCATTGTGCATATATACTAGATCTTTTTAATCCACTCCTCTGTTTTGAGGCACTTAGGTTGCTTCCACAACTTGGAAATTGTAAATACTGATACAAGAGACACAGAAATGCATATATCCCTTTGAATTAGTGTTTTTGCATTTTTTGATAGATACCAAGAAGTAGAATTTCTAGATCATATGGCAGATTTAGTTTTAATGTTTTGAAAAACCTCCATACCATTTCCATAGGGGCTGATCAGTCGACATTCCTACCAATAGTGTACAAGGATTCCTTTTTCTTCACACACTTGCCAACACTTGTTGTTCCTGTTCTTTTTGATATAGGTCGTTCTCACATAGGTGTAAGGTGGTATATCTCATTGTGGTTTTGATTTGCATTTCACTGATAAGTGGTGAACCCTTATTCATAAGCCTGCTGGCCATCTGTATATCTTCTTCAGAGAAGTATCCATTTAGCTCTTCTGCCCATTTTTTGATTAGGTTCCTTCTTTTGTTGAGTTGTATGTATTCTTTGTAGATCTTGGCTATTAGCCCTTTGTCAGATGTATGATGTACAAATATTTTCACCAACTTGGTATGGTGACTTTGTTTTAATGCTAGTTTTTTAGATTGATGTAGTTCCATTTGTTCCATTTTTGCTTTTGTTTCCCTGTATGTTGCAATTGCATTCCCCAACACATCATTGAAGCCAACGTCATGGAGTGGTGTGCCTATGTTTTCTTCTATGTATTACAGTTTCCAGTTTTATATCCAAGGCTTTAATCCATTTTGAGTTGACTTTTATGTATGGTATGACAGTGTTCCAGTTTTCCCAAAACCATTTGTTGAAAAGACTTTCCTTTCTGCAGTGTATACATTTGACTCTTTTGTTGTAGGTTAACTATCCACGTACATGTAGGCTTACTTTTGGGCTCTCAATTCTATTCCATTGGTCTGTGTGTCTATTTTTATTCTACTACCATAAGTTTATTACTATGGCTTTTTAGTACAGGTTGAAGTCTGGGAGTTTGATACCTCCACAGGATGATCTTTCATATATCTATGGTACAGCTATTTCAGCCATTTCTCTAACTCCCAGGAACCCATTCTTCCTTCTTGCCATAGCAACAGAGGACACTCTTGCCATTGCCACTACTACAATAGGTGAAGGAAGAAACTACTCTCTGACAATAGGCTGGGAGAGAAACGGAAACAATCTCTGCAGTTTAGGAGGTATGGAAATCCTGAGGAAGGGGAAAAAAAAAAAGGAGCATCCTTCTAGTTTTTGGAGTTGCTTGTAAAGTTAAATAATTTGCTAAATTTTAGAATTTTACTTGGAACTCATCTCCCCAAAAACAATGGAAAACCATAATAGTGTTAGTTCTGGAATCCAGTTATATTATGGATACCATCTGGGAATGTAATTACAATTTATAATGTGTTCTCTTTGGGGATATTTCTCTGTATCAAACAAGTCAATTTATAAACAACCTCTTGAGAGACCACCTACTAAAACACTTGGGGCAGCATGTAGAGTTATTAATTCATAGTTTCCTAAGTTAAAAAATAAAAGGGGGAGGCAAAACTGTAAGCAGCTGAAGAGCAGGCTCCTTGCATATTTTGTTCACCTTTTATTCTGTGCCCAATATTTGACACTTTAAGCAGTCAACAACTATCTAGACAGTAGTGGAGCCTGGGAAAGGGAAGAGGCCCTACATCCCCAAGTGATCCTATCCATTATGAGCTTGTATCTATGGTTAGTTAACAAAGAAGACGTGGCATTTCAGAGTTCTGGAGGAAAGGAGTTTTCTTTATCCTTCAGCTTACATGATGTAAGTGGGAATTCCTTTTTTAATAATATTAACTATCCATTACCCAAATTCTATCTACCTAGGACAAACTGTCAAGAGTTAGGTCTGTCCAGTTGCAAACTGAGGTGGTAAATTGTATTTCTCTGGTAACGCTACAAGATAAAATGGTAAATGCCTTCAACTTTAAGCAACCAGAAAAAATTAAGCAGAGGACAGTGGATATTTTTCTATGTAAAACTGAGGTGCAAGGAAAAGAGGACTGGCTATAACAGAAAAATTTCTGACTAAATTATCCAGATTGATTCATTTCTTATTTCATTCACTCAGTTATCCTCTTAAATATATTTGTATTGCTTATTTAGGAGGTCTAAATAAGCATTTCACCCACAAAGACACACAAATGCCAAAGCGCGAAAAGATGTTGTACATCTCTTAACATTAGGGAAATGCAAGTCAAAACCACAATGAAATTTTACCTCTCACTGGTTAGAATGGCAGTATCAAAAGCCAAGGCATAGTAAATGTTAGAGAGGATGTGAAGAAAAAGGAACCCCTTGTGCACTGTTGGAAGGAATGTAAATTGGGCAGCCCATGTGGAAAACATTACAAAGATCTATTAAAAATAGATCTACCATATATATGATCAGTATTTAACCAAAGAAGATGAAAACAATAATTTGAAATATTCAGTGCAGTACTATTTGAAAGAGTGAAGATAAGGAAATAATTCAAGTGCCCTACAACAAATGGGTGGATAAACAGGATGTGGTAGAGATAAACAATGGTATACTACTCAATCATAAAGCCAGGTCATTTGCAGCAACATGGATGGAGTTTGAGGAGATTATGCTCAGTGAAGTAAGTCAGAAGGAGAAAGGCAAATATTGGATTATTTCACTCATTTGCTGATTATAAGATTTTAAAAATGAACAAACAAAACAAAAGCAAACCCCTAGACAGTAACAGCAGAACAGTGGAGGAAAGGAGTTTCCTTTCCCGAGGGGAAGGAAGAAACAAGGGAATAGTCAGAGGGGCCAATTAGTTGGGGGTGGGTGGTGACTATATTTGATTGTGTATGGTGAGATACAGATAGTTGCTGAGGTGAGAAAATGTGTGACTTGAGCCTACAGAATATTGTAAACTGTTACCTGAAAAGAAATTTTATATATACTATATTTTAGATGTATATATAATATATAACCTCAAGTTTCTCCTCAGATAAAATTATCTATACTATCCTATATATTATTTGGAAAATTAACTTCTTCATATTGTGTTTTATGTCCCATATACGTGTTTTATGTTGATTTATTTTTCAAGATACTCTAGCTCATCAGAAGTTAAAAATGATATTGGGGGCCTCCCCGGTGGCGCAGCGGTTGAGCGCTGGGTTGCGAAGCTGCCCGCAGCCTCTGCAGCGCCAGTTCGATTCCCGGCTGCTCCCCGGCCACCAGAGGAGGGTCCCACATGGCGCGCAGACCTCTCCTGCCGCCCGCTGCTCCCCTCAGCAGTGTACTTCAGTCCTTCTGCCTGCTCTGCTCCCCGCTCTGGCTCTGGTGAATTCTCTCACCCTCCTGCGCTTCTGACTGTACCCAGTGCTTGTATAAATAAATAAATAAATCTTTAAAAAAAAAAAAATGATATTGGGAAATTTATATGACCTTTTCAATCAATCTGGCTATGGCTTACATAAAATGTGAATGAACTACAAAGAAAATATACATAAAGTAAAATATTTTACACAAATATATAGCCATAAAAATCAGATTATAGTCAAAATTAATTTTAAGAATTTCAGCATACCAAGTTTAATTATCCCACATTATATGTAAAAAAGTAACACAGGGAGCCTAATGTAACATGTAATGCTATGTGCACTACAGACACTTAGTAAATAATTTTTCTCTGCATGTTTTACTTGTTTTCACATTTCTTAATTTATGTCAGTTTTTAAAAGTGAGACGCCAAAAGTTATCCTACATTTAACAAATAACTCACTTGGGGACAATAAGGAAGGGTTGATGGGTAGCAAAAAGAGGAGAAGAGGCATTTTTTAACCTGTGGATACTTTTGTCAATTTCCAACACAATAATAAATGCCAAACTCCATAGTGCAACTGGTATAAAAATTAAATAGGCAATTGTTGAGATTTGACAAATCTTTTCTTTATTTTGTCAGGAATAAGTTTAAGGAATAATAAGCAAAAGGTGCACCAGCACATGATTTAAGCTTCTAGGATTTGTCTAAAGAATTGTGCTTTCATAAGTTTGGGTACTCTGAATGACACTGGCATCCACTGGTGTAACTACACTAACAAGACATCTGATCCCAGTTACAAAGTCCTTACTCATGACACATTGTAAAGTGTTAATTTGAGACTGAGAAGTCAAGATCAAAACAGGAAAAGTATTGCAACAGTCCAAATAAATAACTGCTAAACATAATATAAGATGGAGTGTTTGTTGAATGTTCAGTGCAACTACTTTGTATAGTTATACTTTAATTCCCACATCACAGAAACAATAAACAAAAACACTGAAAAATTTCTAAGAACTGCCAGACAGCTCTCTGGTGCCACTAGTTTTGTCCAAGATGGCACAAGAAAGGAAGTTGAATAATTATCTCACCATCACAACCTTTACACTCTATCAATAATCCTAACTTCTGTAAAAATTGCCACAGTCTTGTCTCTGCCTAATTCACTCCCAGGAATGAAAACAGTGGACAAAATGAAAATGAAGCAGATTAATTCCCTGGTCTCAGTAAGCATCTTCTGTACCACTGGTTTACTTCTAATCAAGATACATATAAAACTAGCAAGTCAAACTATGAATAATCTAATGGGTCAGCAAAAAATGAGAATATGTAAATTAGTAAAAATAAGTTTATCTTTTTTTAGTAAAAATAAGTTTAAAAAGAAAAATCTTACTCTCCAATTTCTTGAATCCTAAAGACTTTAAAAAGTTTAGAAAAATTAATTACAGAAAATTTTATAGGAAGAACTGCAATAAAAACAACATAAATCTCAGAGACCTTATTTGTCTGCAAAATTGGACTACCTAGTAAATACCTCTTGGGTCCCTTGGAATAAGTACAGAGTATTCTATGTAAAGAGCATAGCACAAGATCCTGACACAATATAGTTAAAGTACAATAGAAACCATTACAATTATATTGATAAACTTGATCACACTATTAAAATATACTCAATCTTGGACCTCCCTGGTGGTACTAGGGGTTAAGTCTCAGCACTATGAAGCTATGAGCAGCCACTGCAGCACAAGTTCCATCCCTGGCCAGGGAGCTGACCCAAATGGCACAGCAGACCTCTCTTGTCTCGCCCGCTGCTCCCCTCAGCAGTGTATTTCTGTAGATCTGCCTGTTCTGGTCCCCACTCTGTCTCTGGTGAATCCTCCCACCCGCCCCCCACCCCCACACCTCCAGCCTACCCCCCAGCTACTGTATGCAAAAATAAATAAAAAATCTTTATTCTCTCTCTCTCTCTCTCTCTCTCTCTCTCTTCAAACAGAACTTAAGGAGCCAGAAATGTTAATTCTCAGGTTGTGAATGCCTTCAAGATTCTAAAATAAACCAGTAATATGCTGGTAAATTCAATGGGCCTGATTATTTCAAATCCATCAGTACTTTCAGGTGTAGTTCTACAAAGAGAGGCCAAATACTCCATGCATAAGAATGGAAAGAAAAATTCAGGCCAGATAACGCTCCATTACAGTCTCAGGGGTAGCTGGGTTCAGGAATCCAGGGTTCCTGGTTTGTGGGTCCCCCTGCTCCAAATCTTCCCATTCCTCCACCTCTAACTCCACATATGAAGCCAGACAAAGCCAGAGAGACAAAATATTTCCTCCAGCAATCAAGAAAGGAGGATTCCACAGAAATACTTAGCATTACAAGAGGCCAATTTAATTCTGAAGTCTGTGTATTTCACCGCCCATTGATCAATCTGGGAAAAAAGAAGTCTTACCTACTGTTGTACTAAATGATTTCCACTAAAGATGTCTCAAACGAAAACTAACTTTTTGACTCAACTAATTTCATGAGTCCTTTCATTTTTAGTCATATCAAAGCAAATTCACCAAAATACAAAAGTACTAAGAAATAGACAATCTGTCCCTTTATTCTATTGTTGGCTTCTAAAGACACTCTAAACAATACATTTATTTCAGCAACTTTCAAATTCTTTGACATGATAATATACATTACAAATCTCTGCAAAGAGATATCGGATGTATCTTTCCAAAAACTTATCTTACCACTGAACCCTTTTACCCTAGAATACCAATTTACATAGTAATTACTGTTTTCAGAGATTTCAAATTTAATTGTATCATTAATAGGAATGATTAAAAACAAAGTTATAAGAGACTAATAGGACCTATATCATTTTTAATAAGAAGAAAAATAGTATACCAATTTAAAAGATAGGGGAAGCTAGAAATAACTTCTTGCTACTTAATTCCATTTATATACAGGACATGCATGCAAAGCAACAGAAGCAGAGCAATGTAAAATCTGAAATAGGAATCAGAAAATGCAAAGTACATGAAACAATACAAATAACATCTGAACAAATGCAGAAATTCTATTTTTTAACTATTATCATTTTAATTTTTATCTACATGTTTGAGTGTGAGTCCTGAGTTCAATTTCAATTCAGAGGGTTCCTATGATTACACAAACCAAACAAATTCAAAATGGGTCATTACATCTTTCTATCACTTTATTATAGGATTAGAGATCACTTATTTATATTTCTTTGAACTACATCCGTCCTCTTAAACAACCACATAATATCTTTATAACCTTAGCTAGCTAGAGAACTGTGATCCAGTCCAAGCTGCGAAAGTCTCATAAAGAAGTTAAAAGAGGGCCTCCCCTGGTGGCGCAGCGGTTGAGCGCTGGGCTGTGAAGCTGCCCGCAGCCTTTGCAGCGCCGGTTCGATCCCCAGCCCCTGGCGAGGGTCCCACATGGCGCGCAGACCTCTCCTGCCGCCCGCTGCTCCCCTCAGCAGTGTACTTCGGTCCTTCTGCCTGTTCTGTTCCCCACTCTGGCTCTGGTGAATTCTCTCACCCTCCCGGGCTTCTGACTGTACCCAGTGCTTGTATAAATAAATAAATAAATATTTTTAAAAAAAAAGGTAAAAAAAAAAAAAAAAGAAGTTAAAAGAAACTTGATTTCTCATGCTATGGCTAAACCCTTCATGCAAACAGCTCCAATAACTGAGAATAAGCGCAGATATTGACGCATGGTCCCTACTAGTTACTACACCAGACGAACTGGTGGTTGTAATCAGGGAGTTTGTCTCCCCTCCTTCCCACTACCCTACACATTCAGTATTCTTTGTGTGGTGGCTACTTTATTAAAGTGGTTCAATATTTAATTAAGGATTAAATGGTAAAGCAGTTTGCCCATTAAATTATAAAAACCTCCAATGTTTACATAGCTTTTAAAAATTAATTAAATAACTTAATAGAAGTTTAAAAATTAGATTTAAAAGTGAGCCTTGAGAATACTCAAATTATTTTGAAGATATTAAGCCATGACAAAATATATGCACCAGTCATGACAGAACATACATGTAGTTCCAGGAAGATCCCCAAAGTTCAGGCATCCAGGGCCATAACCCACAGTGCCCATCAGATGGCCATTTAAAATTTGGCATTCACTTAGAGATTCCCTGAGACAAGAGAAGCATATAGAGTTATCTGAGGAGACCAAGAAGGTAGCATAATACATATTTCCAAGAAAAAAAGTAAAAACAGTTACTTTCAAATTCAATTGTTTAAATTCAATTCCTCTATCACAGATTGTTAAATATTGAGCCTAAGTTTTTGTGTTTATTTTCCTAGTAACAGAAAAGACTGGGTTTATTAGTGTTTATTAAAGTTCTCTTTTAAAAAAAACTAAAAGGATCCTAATAAAGTCAGCTCATCACATTAACTTTCAGTTCATTTTAAATAATTTTTTTAAGCCACAAACCCAGAGTTCGGTGCCAAGTTTTTCTTTGGTACCATTTGACAAATTTTAATTTTGTTTCCTTAATTTATTATGAGACAGAACTGAAAATATTTGCTAGCTAGAATGAATAAATGTCAAGAATACCTGGCTATGGAACTTTCCTGCTATTTTAGTTCTGTTGACATGTGTATATAAAACTGGGAATTGAGTGACTATCCAAGCTAGGTAAAAAGCCAGGCAAACAGCACCATGTGGAATGGTCACATGACTGCTGCTGCCAAAGACAATGCTGGTATTTGTGTTACCTAAGCAATGAGGTGGAGGGCTGGGGACACTCCTTAATCATTTGGTGCTCTTTTGTTCTCCATTGTGAATCCTTCCACTGTGGTATTTAATTAATGATGGCATGGTTACAATTTGTGAAGGTTACACCAAGCTTTCACTATCTCTAGGTTTACCAACTCCTGTAAAAACAGTCCTCTTACACATGCTTACCCAGTTACCTACAAGTGTTAGGAAATAATCACCAGCTCCCATTTTTCCATACCACCATTGGTTCAGTTTTTGCCACTTACATAAATGTAAACCCAGTTTCTTAAAATTTGCAGACATAGACATACACACATGCTCATACACACACAAACACAATTTAGGGATTTAATAAGTATTCCTTCTCTGTTTTAAAATGCTCAGCAAGGGGCCTCCCTTGGTGGTGCAAGGGGTTAAGTGTCAGCACTATGAAGCTATCAGCAGCCACTGCAGCATAAGTTTGATCCCTGGCCAGAGAAGTGACACAGATGGCACAGCAGACCTCTCCTGTCTCGCCTGCTGCTCCTCTCAGCAGTGTATTTCAGTAGATGTCTGTTCTGCTCCCCACTCTGTCTCTGGTGAATCCTTTCACTACCTCCCCCACACCTCTGGCCTACACCCCAGTTCTTCTATGCAAAAATAAACTTTTTTTAAATGCTGAGCAAAATTTAAACAAGGTATTTTTATTACTGGACCACTCAGTACCCTTTATGTCTAATTTATATTAATAATTTATTGACAGAAATATGATATGCCACATTTCCAAATCTATTTAACTATAAAGACCTTTTCATGAAATACTATGACATACACCTTGGAAAACTCATAGATATACACTATCCAAAACAGAATATCTTAATATAGCTCTATAAAACAAATATGTATATTTCTACAATTTTATGTATAAAACAAATTTGAATAAAGTTATTTACTAATCCATTGACATACCCATTCTACCAATCATCCAACAAATAGCATTAGGAAAGCACCTATATATGTGAACTATCTTGCGCTTGATGTCATGGGAGTTTAAGAAATGCAGAAGTGCATTCAATACTCACTAATTTCCATATAAAATAATGGCATTTTAAGTCTTTTAAAACTCTAACCAAAAAAACAATCTAATCCCCTTTAAGGATAAGTGGTAAACCAAGGGAAAATATTTACTTCACAGAAATGTTCTAATACCACCACAAATACATTTTGTATTTCCACCCAATTTTCTAGAAGCAACTGAAATAAAAATTAATCCTTTAAGTCTAAATATTTTAAATATACTTAAAATAAATCTGTACTTTAGAATTTCAAAACCCTAAACACATGTATTCTAACTAGATTCGTCAATAAATGTATAAAACCAATTAATTAAAACCTTTGCCTGATCACTCCAATTTTTTAAATCAAATCCTTTCTTTTAATTTACTTATCTTATTCCCGACTTTCATATTGCAAAACTATTGGAAAATAAGATTATTTGTCCATAAATCATCCAAAGTAAAACTTGAAAGTGATAAAACATTACAATGTTGGGAACCAAACTCACAGTGATATGTGTTATAATTTAGAAACTACTTCTTTTATTAAACAAATCTTACTTATGACTCCAGTCTCCATAATTTTGCTTGAGATTTTCCCTTCACCAATGCATGGTCAGCATAGCTTTCTGGAATTCAATTACTATTTCTGTGCAGCTGTTTTCAGATGAATCTACCCTACTAATAACTATTTTACTCACCTCAGATCTTAGAGTCAACTTTCTTCATAGCCTATATTATGTTACATCTCGTATTACCTTATACTTCTGCTTTTCACATATTACAGCTTTCCATATACATCTATACTACAGCCTTTCTGAAAGCAAGGAACATCCCCCCTTCTTTGAGTCCTATTAGAACACAAATTATTTCACAGAATAAAGTTTTACAGTTGAATCTGCAAACTTTTTTTTTAATCTGCAAAAAGAGAGAAGTTCAGAAAGTGAAATAACTTGCCCAGGGTTATTCAATTAGTTGGGAACTGCATCAGGGCAAAAACCCATATGTGTGACTCTAATCTAACGTTCTTTGTTTTAGTCCATGTTAAAAAAAAAAAAATCTGCTAAAAAACACTAATTCACATTCTGGCTTTAGTAAGTACAAAATACCAGACTGTGTGTTTAACAGGGAGCTTTGCATTGCCTCAAAATTACCATGTTATTCAATATTAATCATGGGCCCAAATTGAGTATGATGATGACACATATAATAATATAGATACAAGGAAATGACCTAGAGAAGTGTCTCAAAAAAAAACCCTTTATTTTGTGTAACTTACTTCTTCCTTTTAAAGCATGATACAAGAGAGGGGATACTATTAAACTAAACAAGCCCCATTATCCAAGTTCTAGTTAATCAGGAATTTATCTAGGGAACAGTGAAGAGTTCCTTTTCACCCTCTGACTCTTTACTCTTCATGAAGTCTTCTGACCATTAATGAAAAATCTTTTTTTTTTTTTATAAACTAGCTAATTTATATTCTGATAACCTAAACTTTTTCTTCAGTGATTTTTTAATTATTATCCTAAGTCCTCAAGGGAAGTGCAGCTATTCAGATGCACAGAAGAACAGCTGGAGCATAAGGTGACACATAGATTTACCTTATGGAATTAGCCCTTAGAGAAGAGTTAGGTCATAGTTAACTTTGTGTGTTCTAACTCAAGAAAATTCCAGGGAAATAAAATTTTAAATATGTATTTCTACAAACTAATCATTGGATAACTATGGCTCTAAAAACGAGAACAGAGATTACACTAAGAAATGCATTTCATTGGTGTTAAATTTATTTCAGCTGAGAGGTAAAAGAACAGTGAAGATGAAATAAGTAATTTCTATTAAGATAATGGAAAGAAAAATCCACATCTTTTACTCTCAGGATTCTTTTACTCAAAAAGTGTTATGCTTTAAACAGTGCCCTAAAATAGATATGTTGGAATCCTTGTCCCCAATACTTAAGCATGGGACGTAGTTAGAAACAAGTTTGTTAAGATGTGGTCCTATGGAGTAGGGTGGCCCCTAATCCAATATAACTGGTGCCCTTACTAAAAGAGGGAATTTAGACAGAAGGAAGGCGATATGAAGAGACACAGGAAAAAACAGTTCTAGACAGAAGCTTCCCTCAACCTTCAGAAGGACCCAATCCTCCCAACACACTGATTTTGGAATTCTGGCCTTCAGAATTAGACAATTTCTTTTTTTTTTTTTTTTTAAGATTTATTTATTTATGCATACAAGAGCCAGGATACAGGCCGGAGATACAGGGAATGAGAGGATTCACCAGAGACAGAGTGGGGAACAGAACTAGCAGACTGACCAAAATACACTGCTGAGGGGAGCAGTGGGCGAGGCAGGAGAGGTCTGCTGCGCCATGTGAGTTGCTCCCTGGCCGGGGATCGAACTCTAGTGCTGCAGAGGCTGCGGATTGCTTCATAGTGCTATGCCTAGCTCCCTGCGCCACCAGGGAGGCTCCCAGAATTAGACAATTTCTATTGTTTAAGCTAGTGATTTTCTAATGCCTTGTTATAGCAGTCCCAGCAACCTAAAACAATAAGACATTTTTAAAAAAAATTACAAATATCTGTAAGGTCAATACAAAAGGCACTGACTGGAAATTCGAAAGTCTTAGAATTTATATATACTAAATGTATAACCTCTGCCTTATTTCCTTACTTCTATACCTCTTTCAGGTTGCTGTGAGGATAGGACTTACTAATGTGTATGAAAGTTCCTGGAAAAGTACGAAATATTAAATAAAAGCTGTTATTTAAAATTTACTCAACGCTCCCACCAACAGTGCAGAAGAGTTCCTTTTTCTCCACACCCTCGCCAACATTTGCTGTTGCTAGTTTTTTTAATATGTGCCATTCTCACTGGTGTAAGATGGTATCTCATGGTAGTTTTGATTTGCATTTCCCTGATTGCAAGTGATGTTGAACATTTTTTCATATGCCTGTTGGCCATTCGAATTTCAAAACTGGTCCAACCACTATGGAGAGCTGTGTGGAGATTTCTGGACCTACTAAACATAGAGCTTCCATATGATCCAGCAATTCCACTCCTAGGTATTTACCCAAAGGACACAGAAACATTAATTCCAAAGAACACCTGCACCCCTATGTTTATAGCAGCACTGTTTACAATAGCTAAGCTTGGAAACAGCCCAAATGCCCAAAAATAGATGACTGGATCAAGAAGATGTGGTACATATATGCCATGGAATATTACTCAGCATTCAAAAAAGGTAAACACATGCAATTTGCAGCAACATGGATGGCGCTGGAAGGGATCATGCTCAGTGAAATAAGCCAAAAAGAAAAAGAAAAATACCGGATGGTCTCACTCATAGCAGGAATCCAGAAAACTTAAATAAGGGACCAGGAAAATGAATAACTATAAGAAAGTGAAAATCAAAATCAACAAAAAACTATGAACCAGAGACACTTTTTGGGGGGTGAGGGGTGGGAGGGGAGGGATTGGAGTCAGAATGGGGGGGGTTGCAATTGTATGGGGAATATAAAAATAAAATTATTTTAAAATAAATAAATAAATAAAATTTACTCAACGCTTTTCTTTTAGGTAAGGAAAATATTAAAGGTACAAACAAACTGTGCCAGTTATGTACCCAGTACCATGGAGCAGATAGATACACTCGTAGTTACATTTGAATAGATTACCGTTTTGTTTTCTGGAACTGAGATTGCTTTGGACAACACATAAAGCACACTTTCATGAATTGAAAAGTTGTTCAATTTTCCTCATTGCTGATCATTGCTACATGTTGGAGATAAAGAACTATTAAAAGATCTATAAGGTAAATGCAAAAGGCACTGAATTGAGGGAAAAAAACTCAGTATTTTCTAAAGCAGATTTAAACCAAAAGTTTTCTCAACTTGCTGAATTTGTATTGTATCATTCTCTTGGAATAAGGAAGAGAATTAAAGTTAGCTACCTGGATATTTATTTTCATAACCAGAAAATTAATATTTCAACTCTTACTGAAAATCCCTCTGAAATGTACCCTTTCTTCTCTAAATTGTATGCATGGGTGGTGTGTCCCAAATAAAGCTGTCTTTGATAACTAAAGATTTACCAAGTTCTTTACCCCTAGGTAGAGGGTAGCTGGGAGAGACAGAGGTTAAATGTCAAAGGAAAGACAATTAAATCCACTAGGAAAAAAAATGCTTTATATTTTTAAGGAAAAAAAAATGAGACAACTGACCCATTCTGAATCTAAGTTAAAGCTGACCATGAATAAGAGTTAAGCTACACAGGAATGTAAAAGTAAGCATGAAATTGTGAAATTACTTAAAAAGTCTTTATCACCCTCTTTGTTTACTTATGTCAATAAGAACTTGAAAGCTGTATTTACAAAGGCTAAAACACAAAGCAGATAATCTCTGGATGGATAATTGAGTTGACATTATTAGGATCTGGGAGTTGCAAAGGCAGCAGAAATAATGGCCCCCATTTTCTGGAAGTTTAAAATTCAATGAGAAAAGAACAAGTAAAATAAATAAATTGAAACAGAAGCAAATACATAATCAGCTATATCAATACATATCCTTCTCCTTCCCATTTTTTTCTCCTGACCTCTTTCACCTTTCTTTTCCATATTTTATCTCCTTCCCCTCTCCTTTCTGTTTCTTAATGTAGGTAAGCAAATACCTTTTAAATGCCAGGTATCCTTTATTTTCTCTACCGCTATGTGTGCAGTTCTAGTAATTCCTTAGTATCTTAATCACAATTCTTAAATATCAACAAATCTCAATCTAGCTCATGATATCTTTTTTCTTTTAAAGATTTATTTTTATTTTTTTATTTATTTTATTTATTTATACAAGCACTGGGTACAGTCAGAAGTGCGGGAGGGTGAGAGAATTCACCAGTAGCTCATGATATCTTATAGAAAACATAGGATAGGATATAGCCACAGGATAGACAAGGAAGGAAAACAAAACTCCTAGAAGTGTGGCATACTGATATCTAATTTGGTCTCTAAGAATTTAAGGAATTCAGTCATAAATGCAGAAAGAAAAAAATAGAGGCCTCTAAATAATCTGTGATCTCCAAGAATTTAACATAGATATTCCTCTTTCTGAAAATTTAAAAATATAGCCACTATAGTTTATTAAATCTTTTTAAAAGTTATTAAAAATCAAATTAAAAGAAATACAGAAAAGCTATCATTGCCAGATGTGTAATACACAAATGTATAATACCAAAGAGAATTACTGCTTTATAAGGATTAGTAGTCAGTTTTGTTTGGGATGCAGTGTCTTCCCTCAGTATTTTATTTAAATTCAGTATTTTAACTAGAACAACTGAAAATCATTAAGAGAAGGTAAATGAGCAATTTTTTACCAATACTTTTAATTTGTACTTTTAATTTTATACAATAATTCAAATATTCAACTAACCAGTAAACTAACTTTATTAGAAGAGAAAAAAATCTCAAGAGTCTGAACTCTATTAAAAGAATTCAAACTCAGAACACTCTTAATTAAAAAAAAAACTCCACTTGACCCCTACTGGCATGAATTGGCAAAGTCATATGAATTATGTAACTATGGCCCAAATATAACAGGATGTAAAAGGTAAATAATGTAAAGGGGATGGGTGAATGAGAACCGTCTAGCAGATAACTTGGGAGAAAAATGTGGCTTCTTCACAAAGGCTGTTCTTTCTGATATTCTATTCTAATTTCAATATGCCATTGCATCTTATATCAGTTAGAACTGAGCAGATGAGGAATTTTTAATAACACTTTAAAGACTTACATAATTATGAAACTTTGCCAAACTTTTCTATGGCATCACTGCATCAACACTTATTGACCATCTTCTAGAAGCCAAAGCACAATGTGAGGGGGCTGATGAATGGAAAAGGATGAGAGAGCCTGAAGGCTAACCCTCATTCTTAATTGAAGGCTACCCCTCATTCTTAATTAAGAGCGCAAATCTATCAACAGGAACTAAAAGGCCCATTTTTATAGAAACAAAACATTGCCTCAAAAACAGTATGGATACATAAGTACTGAGAGGATGCCCAACATCGCTCTTACAAAAGTGAATTGCAGTAGGTGATAAATGAATTCTAAAAAGAAACAAGGGAGCTATGGGAAATACAGAAAACAGACAAACTGGCAGGGAGGAAAGAACATTACAATCATGGGAACAAGAATAAAATCTGTCAATCAAGAAAACATTAAATCTGATCCTTGATTTTACTCATAATTATATTTAACAGCTTTAACACATCACAATAAATCAATCCTAGGGAACTAGACATATGACTATGTCTACTGCCCTTAAATTTCATTTAAAAACAAAAACAGCAAACCCGTTCTTCCTTTTCAGTCATAAACTGAAATAGGTAAGAGGGTGCAAAAGCCTAAAGCACAGCCAGCTTGACTGAATAAAGTTAGGTATTTATTCATGTTTTGATGGAGTTAGGTATTTATTCATGTTTTATATAATTAAGTGCTTGTCTTTAACAGCATCTACCTTACAGCTTTTATAAACAAGGGGGGAGTCCTTTTATGTTTTTAAAAAACTAAACTCAGCAAACCAATTGATTCTGCTAAGTTCTCAATAAAATATCTGTTCCAAACATACCAAAATATGAATAATTCCCCTTCAAGATAATTAACATTTGAAATCTGAAAAGGAGACATTGTCCTATAGCTTACC
Organism: Talpa europaea; assembly: GCF_964194135.1. Taxonomy (NCBI): domain Eukaryota; kingdom Metazoa; phylum Chordata; class Mammalia; order Eulipotyphla; family Talpidae; genus Talpa; species Talpa europaea. Next base: position 44,211,566 of record NC_140071.1, on the reverse strand, counting down.
ACTTTGCCAGAAATTTACCATATGCTTGAATTACTGTATAATGAAGCAGAAGATAGCCTTTAAAAACTTTGAAAGATAGGTCAATAAAACAGGATTATCAAAAACCACCATTGCGTAAGGATGAAAAGTTAAGCCTTTTAGAACACGCCAGAAAATTTTAAGGTAGCAGATAATTTATCTTCAGATAAATTACCAAAAGGAAAATGGTACTTTTACATCTGCAGACTGTTTGCTATAAATAATGCCTAATGAGGGCCTCCCAGGTGGTGCAGCGGTTGAGCGCTGGGTTGCGAAGCTGCCCGCAGCCTCTGTCGGTGCGGGTTTGATCCACGGCTGCTCCCCGGCCACTGGAGGAGGGTCCCACATGGCGCGCAGACCTCTCCTGCCGCCCGCTGCTCCCCTCAGCAGTGTACTTCGGTCCTTCTGCCTGCTCTGCTCCCTGGCTCTGGTGAATTCTCTCACCCTCCTGCGCTTCTGACTGTACCCAGTGTATGTATAAACAAAACATACAAACAAACAAATAAATAAAACATGCCTCTATTAAGAAAAAAAAATTTAAAAAAAATTTTATTATAATAATGCCTAATGAGCGAGACAACTACAGCAAACAACATTGATCATTCTGCCTAATGAGAATATTAGAATTTTTTTATCTTAACCAAAATTTTATCTTTAATCAAGATACCAACCAAAATCCCAATAGTACATGGAGAGAGAATAATAGCTGGTATGGGTTCTGAAGCCTGATTTCCTAGATTTATACTTTCTCCTCCATTTCCTAGTTTAGCTGTATTAACCATGGCAAAGTTATGTAGTCTCACAATTTCCTCTTCTATAAAGGGGGGAGGGAAGAATAACAGTAGCTGTTTCCAAAGAACTGTTATGTTATTAAGCGGAAAACTTAATGTCATTTTTATTATCACTGTTGCTATTGTAGCCTAAATAGCTATACTGAAGTTTTAAACATTTCTTTGGATTACCTACTGTAGCTCTCATTAATCATGGACTCTTCATGGAAAATATCAAAAGTTACGTTCTGAGTATGCCATAAGAGATTTTAGTTGAAATAGAAAATATAGAGTGACATTTACCAGGCTTTCTAAAAACAGAGGGAGGTGGCGGTTATCAGTTAGGAATATGCCTTCTCCATCTATTATATGTTAGAGAATGAAAAAGACCATGTCTTTAAAAAATTTAAGACTATAAATTTCTGGTTAAAAATGATAGACTGAACTTATATTTACAGGCACACTCTTCCACTGAAATGACAGTGATAGTATTTTTTTAAGGCTTAAATTCACAAGGACAGAGTCTAGGAGATGAGGCAGCAGAAACAAAATAATGGTAAATGACTTTTCAGACTCAAATCTGAACACTAAGCAGACAAAAGGGAAAGTCAAAACAACTCATTTTACAAGACAGAATTTCCAAAAGACTAAACAGGTAGCACCAGGCACCTGTGAAATAGGAGAGAAGGCTTACAAACAGGAGGATTTCTTAAAAATCTGTTTGAAAAACTATTAAGAGTTCCAATTCCCCATTCCACCACTCCCTCTTCCACCACTCCCTCGTTCCACTTAGATAAATGCCCCTCACTGACCCCTGTAGAACCCTGGAGATTCATCGCTGGAGATTTTTTAAGTGCTTCTATTATTACTAGATGACGTAAGTCAAGTTCTAAACAGATATGTCGCATTAAAAAAAAAAAAAAGGGAGGCATAAAGAGAAATTTTTTGTGCTTCTTCCCCAATTTAGTTTCCATAATACTGAAAACAGGCATATTCTCTCCAGCCGGGTAACAGTGCTCTTTGTAGAATATAACTAGCCTAAAGTAAAACATCTGAAGATAAGGACATCAAAGGTTTCCCAAATGAGCAACCCACGAAAGATTACACTAAAGGTCAGATTATGAGTCTGAAACTTGTAAATGTGAAAACCTCATCCAGAGCCTAGAAATACTGATCAGATTTTCAGAATTCTTTTTAGAATGCTTCATGAGCAGATTAGTTAAGGACCACCACACATTTAAGAAGAGCCTGAAATATGAACAACAGGCCAAGACAAGCAAACAAATTAGAGAAACTTGGAAGAAATAGATACACATGAAGAGCAGAAAATTTCCAATAACTATTATTACCCCTCACAGAGATAAAGGAATATAAGCACCCATGAAACAAGAACAGAATTTTTTTTTTTTTTACACTAGAGGTCCTATAACAGGAGAAATTATTTTTTTAATCTATAGAGGGTAGAGGATAAAACTGAGGAAATCTAACACTAAAGCAAAACAAAAAGATGTGGAGAATAACTGTAGAGAAAGATAAAGTAGTAAAACTAGTCCAAGCTCTGTGGTCCCCAGGAAAGGGGGAGGTTCCAGGTTCCCTGCCCCACCCAAGGGAGGGTGGAGCTGAGCAGGGAGAGAAGAAGCAGCAGAAGAGACTGAGGAAGGAAGCAGGATGGAGCTAGGAGACCTGGAAGAGGCGCATGGAGCCTAGAGACACGTGAAGAAACTGTGCTTGTCTTTTGGTCGTGGACTGGGTGACACAGATGTGGGTGAGACCCGTGGGGAGGTGACAATGGCAGCTTTTATCTTGATGTTGATTTTGCTCTTTTCCTTCCGGGTTTGTCCGGTTGTTTGTGACCCTTTTCCGTCGGTCCCCACTGGAAGATGTTTTAGACTTACAGCAGGCTTTGGGGCCTTGTTCTGGGCCAATCCCATTTGGATGGACTTTTACCCATGAGGGGACGGGTAACTTTTGGTGCTTCACTTAGAAACTAGACTCTTTGCCTTACCTATATTGTTTCCTAGTTTTATTAAAGTTCCTTCCCGTTAAAGTCTCCTATGTTTTGTGTTGATGCGGCGGATGGCAGAACCCATTTAGAATAGGCAGGTTTGCGGGGTTTGGGCTGCCCCTCTCCCTGTCCTATAACAAAAATAGGAGAGGGAAGCTGAGGGAGAGAGAGAGAAGGAGAAGGAATGAATATGAATAGAAGAAAGGAAATCAAAGGACCACTAACTCAGTAAAATTGCCCAGAACTAGACCTGATCTTAGTCAAGAGAAACCACCCATTACCCAGTGATGCTGCTGGAAAATGTAGTTCACCAAAATGAGGACCTAACAGGAAATCAGGCAGCAGCAATCCAACACAAGAAAAGCAGTATATGAAAACTCTAGGGTGATGAGGATAACAGTGTAAGGGGAAGTCTAAGATAATTATGCAAAAAAAAAAAAAGGCACAGGAAAATAACCATTATAGATTAGAAAAGGTCAGAGGAGTGTGAGAGTATTATCAAGAAAAAGAAATTAATAGGACAATCAAGAAACTATATCACGTGATAGAGTATGGGGTTAAACTAATGGTGAGTGTACAAAAAATTAACCTACCTTTTAACAAATAAATACATTCCAGAAAAACAAAACTGTGTCCAAGAAATAAAAAAAGGTAATCATAAAATACTAATATATGGCAGAGCTACGAAGAGCATTTACATAATTATAATAACATAAATATCAAATACTGCTCTAACCAAAATTTGAATAACTGCAGCATAAAGAGGGGAAGACCAGAAATACGTATGTGGCTGTGGAAACAGGACAAGTGAGATAACAAAACTCTCATCTTTCTCAGGGGAACATCAAAAGTATCTTAAAAAGTCAAGTAGCAGCAATATAAGTTTGTTATTTGGAGATATGATAGTGAATAACAAAAGAATCAGCTAAAACAGTTAAAAGAGGTTGTGTCTAAGCAACCGGAAGTAGGGTGGTAGACAATGCAGTTTCCCCATTAAGAGGCTCAGGACTGTCTGGCACTCTTTAAACATGTGCTTACAGAGCACTGATAAAATGCATCTAAAACACTGATAAAACTAAATGGAAGATATTTAAATTTACAAATTATAATATTAATAGATGCTTATATAATTTGAAAACTACACAAAGGGTGTAAGAATTCTGCCATCCAGATAAAACTATTACTGATACATTGCTGTATCATCTTCAAATATTTTTACTGCATAAATACACACACATACATAGATTGTTTTAAAAAACAAAACTTGTATTCATGTTGTATGTGTAATTTTCCCCAATGCTTTATTTAACATAATATTAACATTCTCATATTTAAGGTGTCTTTAAATAGCCTTTAAAAAAAAAAACATAATACAGGGGCATCCCTGGTGGCACAAGGGGTTTAAGCATCACCACTATGAAGCTATCTCCAGCCACTGCAGCACAAGTTCGAGTCCTGCCCAGGGAGCTAACCCACAAGGCTCAGCAGACCTCTCCTGCCTCGCCCACTGCTCCCCTCAGCAGTGTATTTCAGTAGATTTGCCTGTCCGGCTTCCCACTCTGTCCCTGGTGAATATTCTCACACCCCCCAGCTCTGGCCTACACCCCAGCTATTGTATGCAAAAATAAATCTTTAAACAAAAAAAACACTATGCTCCACTTTATCTTCCAGCATTACATAATCATTTTTCTTACTCCCTCATCAGCATATAGGCACTTGATGTTTTCCTTTCTCAACTTCCATCCCTCAATTTGTGGCATCTTTCCTGATTTCCTTTCTCTCTCCAGCCACTTCTGTCTCTCCTTTTGTGGAATCCTGCACCTCAGTCTACCCCTAAAATGTTGAAGTATCACAAGATTTCACCCTCTATTTTCTTTCCTCACTCAGTAACTCCACTCATCAAGCTCTACCCAGCTGCCACCCATCTTCTCTACCCTTTGATCCAAATCATCATCACCAGCCTAGAGTCCTAACTAATCTCCCAGATTCCAATTCTGTCACCTTCCAAAAGCATTTCCCATGTGTCAGAATGAGTTTTTTAAAAACAAATTTAATCTCATGGCACCCTGCTTTTAAAGCCCTTTCAATAGCTTCCTATTGTTTTAAAGGAAAATTCAATACTTTCCTGCTTACAAGATCCCACACAGTCTGGCCCCCATCAACTTCTCTAGCTCATTTCATACCACTCTCCCTCTGATTCTCTATGCTCCAACCACATTAGTCTTTCTATCCCTTGAATATACCAAGATTTCTCTTATCTCAGAGCCTTGGCACCTGCTATTTTCTCTGTCTGAAAACATTCCCTCACCCTCTCCCCATTTCTTTCTTATGCAGCCAAAACAAGATCCTCAAGGTACTCATTTTAGTCTATGTAAACAACGCCCCCTGGAGTTGGCTAACGCTAGATTTCTTGGCATCTAACACAGGCAGCACTTTAATAAAAAGAATTTCTATTTCTTTTTTTTGGTTTTTTAACTGTGTCCCAAGACTACAGAAACTACATCAGAACAAATCCTGTTCAATTCTTGCTCCTCAGCTTCTGGAGTTTGTCTTACATATGGTAGATATTCATCTGTTGAATGAATAAATGATACTGGAACCTGTATCCTGTTTTTCAAAACTCTCCTATAATCTAAATCCATATAATTAAATACCGTCTCCACCTAAACATTCTATAAATACCTCAAACGCAACATATTCAGGCCTAACTTAGCCTGTCGGAGAGTATCTGCCCTATAATTTATCCCCTCATGCTGTCTTCTCATTAATGGCATGCTATCAATTCTGCTCCTCAAATTTTTCTTGAATTGGTGCCGTCTTTACCTATTCTGTCAAAGCTCTATACAGTCTCTTGCCAAATATTGCCTCATACTACAAGAGCTTAGCAAGGAATTGCCACACCTCCAGTATCAACCTTATCTGGAACATCAGCGCGAACAGAGTGATTTTATTAAAACTAAAAACAAATTTGGTGCTGTCACTCCCATGCTTAGAATACTTGAATGACCTTTCAGTGGTTCTGTAACACTGGCAGGTTGCTGAAGGTCATAAATTCCTTTATCTCTTGCACATTTGTCCTTCAAGTCCCTATGCCAGTGTGCCCATCCTTTTAGTTGTTGCTAACTTTGTATCTCCTAAGACTCAAAGGTATGGGGGCCTCCCCTGGTGGCAAGTGGTTGAGCACTGGGCTGCAAAGCTGCCCGCAGCCTCTGCAGCGCCCGTTGGATCCCCGGCTACCTGTGACCTTCGCACATTGCGCGCAGACCTCTCCTGCCGCCCTCTGCTCCCCTCAGCAGTGTACTTGGGTCCTTGTGCCTCTCTGCTCCCTCCTCTGGCTCTGGTGAATTCTCTCACCCTCCCGCGCGTCTGACTGTACCCAGTGCTTGTATGAATAAATAAATAAATCTTAAAAAAAAAAAAAGACTCTAAGGTATGTTCCCCTAAGAAGACTTTTCCTGACCACTTCACCCCCGGCTGAAGACACTTCTTTGTATTTCCACAATATTCTGTGACACAAAGCATATTATTTACCACACTGACTAACCCTCCATTTGATCCCAAGTACACAGAACTGCTACATGTTACTTTATCTTTATATTCCCAGTCTATTAAATAGTAATCCCCAAAAAACTGTGTCATGACTACCTAACAAAACTTCACTGTAATATGAAGTTTGTATAAATTTTCTAATTAATGCACAATTAAAAAAATATATGCCTTGAAGCTCACTAGAAGAATTTGCCATTTAAAAATATCCCTTAGTTAATGTTTCTTTAAATACTATAGTCATAGTTCTAAAATTTAAGAAAATAGAATATCAAATGACTTTTAATACAACCTGTTGGAACACAGGGGACTATGGTGATGGGGCACAGGTGGCCTGGTGGCAGGAATTTTAGAGTCTATACCCGAGAGGAGAAAGCAAACATTGTACAAAAATGAACAATGATGTAAAATACAAATATTTTTTTAAAAAATACAACCTGCTGGGAGACATTCCTTATTGGTTGTTCACAGTTCCTGTCATGCTGGATATGTAAGAAATGAAGATCTTGACCACTCAGGGCCACTTCTCAGGGTTGTGTTTATAGTGAGCCACTATGAGGAATGAATTAAGTCACCTTGAGGACAGAGAGCAATCTTGCTTACAATAAAAGCAATGGTGTTTTTTAGTCACACCCCATTGTGTGTACAGCACCTGTCTGTACCATATTCTGTCACCTCCATGGGACTTGGGGCACAGAGAACTGAAACAAGTAAGCTTATCCCCATACAGCCTGCTGTTGCCGCTACAGCTCTCCGTCTATCACCCAAGAGTCTTGTGTTTTCGTGTCTTCTATCAACACCCATGAAACAGTAACAGGTGATTATGAGTAAAACCAAATCCCAGACCTGATGATGCCTCTTAGCAATTTACAGACTTTAGGATCAAATACATGACATTTATTTTTTTTTTTTTTTTTTTTTTTTAATAGAGGCATGTTTTATTTATTTATTAATTTTTTTTTTTTTTTTTTTTTTTTTATAAATTTTATTGTTATATTCCCCATACAATTGCAGCCCCCCATTCTGACCCCAATCCCTCCCCTCCCGCCCCCGCCCCCCTAAAAGTGTCTCTGGTTCATAGTTTTTGTTGATTTTGATTTTCACTTTCTTATAGTTATTCATTTTCCTGGTCCCTTATTTAAGTTTTCTAGATTCCTGCTATGAGTGAGACCATCCGGTATTTTTCTTTTTCTTTTTGGCTTATTTCGCTGAGCATGATCCCTTCCAGCGCCATCCATGTTGCAGCAAATTGCATGTGTTTATCTTTTTTGAATGCTGAGTAATATTCCATGGTATATATGTACCACATCTTCTTGATCCAGTCATCTATTTTTGGGCATTTGGGTTGTTTCCAAAGCTTAGCTATTGTAAACAGTGCTGCTATAAACATAGGGGTGCAGGTGTTCTTTGGAATTGATGTTTCTGTGTCCTTTGGGTAAATACCTAGGAGTGGAATTGCTGGGTCATATGGAAGCTCTATGTTTAGTAGGTCCAGAAATCTCCACACAGCTTTCCACAGTGGTTGGACCAGTTTGCACTCCCACCAACAGTGCAGAAGAGTTCCTTTTTCTCCACACCCTCGCCAACATTTGTTGTTGCTAGTTTTTTTAATATGTGCCATTCTCACTGGTGTAAGATGGTATCTCATGGTAGTTTTGATTTGCATTTCCCTGATGACAAGTGATGTTGAACATTTTTTCATATGCCTGTTGGCCATTTGCATTTCCTCTTCAGAGAAGTTTCTTTTAAGCTCTTCTGCCCATTTTTTGACTGGATTATTTTCTTTGTTGTTGTTGAGACTCATCAGCTCTTTGCAGATTTTTGTGATCAGTCCTTTATCATTAGTGTTGGGTGCAAAAATGTTCTCCCAGTTGGTGGGGTTTCTCTTTGTTTTTGTTATTGTCTCTTTTGCTGTGCAAAAGCTCTTTAATTTGATATAGTCCCAGCTGTTTATCTTTGCCTTCACTATCACAGCTTTGGGTGATGTGTCTGTAAAGATGTCTTTGATGTGCAAATCACGTAGTGTTTCGCCTATATTTCCTTCTATATATTTTATGGTTTCAGGTCTTATGTCTAGTTCTTTAATCCATTTTGAGTTGATTTTTGTGTATGGTGTGAGGTGGTGGTCAAGCTTCATTCTTTTGCATGTAGCGACCCAGTTTTCCCAGCACCATTTATTGAACAAACTTTCTTTGCTCCAATGCATAGTCTTTGCTCCTTTGTCAAAGATTAGTTGACCATAAACCTGTGGGTTTATTTCTGGATTTTCTATTCGATTCCATTGGTCTGTATGTCTGTTCTTGTTCCAATACCATGCGGTTTTGATGATTATGGCTTTGTAGTATAGTTTGAAGTCTGGGAGTCTGATGCCTCCATTCCCTTCTTTTTTTTTCAGGAGAGCTTTGGCTATTCGGGGTTTCCAAATACATGACATTTAAACTATTGAGAAAGACTCTCATTTCTTCCTTTACCACCCATTTTTTTTTTTAAGATTTATTTATTTATTATTTATTTATTTATTTATACAAGCACTGGGTACAGTCAGAAGCGCGGGTGGGTGAGAGAATTCACCAGAGCCAGAGCAGGGAGCAGAGCAGGCAGAAGGACCGAAGTACACTGCTGAGGGGAGCAGCGGGAGGCAGGAGAGGTCTGCGCGCCATGTGGGAACCTCCTCCGGTGACCGGGGAGCAGCCGGGGATCGAACCGGCGTCGCAGAGGCCGCGGGCAGCTTCGCAACCCAGCACTCAACCACTGCGCCACCGGGGAGGCCCCTTTACCACCCATTTTAAATAAACACAATACAGAAAAAACCATGTTCATCATAAAATTTAACTTACTGTTCATTTTAAGATTTTCCACCTGCTCATTTTTACTGCTTCAATTATTTTGCCCCAAACCAAATAAACTTTATGATTCTACTTATATTTTCATTTCTCTCTTTTATACTATATATTCCCTAAAAGAGAAGTCTATTATCTCTTCAACCATTAAGATATAAAAACCAAACAATTCACAAAGCCTTTCTAAAAGGTACCAGTCAATAAAGCGCATGTGCTGTGGTCTCTCCTTTAAGAGGGTAGTCATAGAGACCAAAGCACGTTCTTCCCCGGACTTCCAATCTTGTGAGCCCCTGAAACTCTACTACTCTCTGAATGCTGTGTGTTTACCTATCATGTATTGTTTTTCTTTTTGATAACTGACCTTTATACCTTCTGAGACATTAAGCAAAGTAACTAAGAAATTATATTTCAAAAAAAGTCAGGGAAAGGAGACAAGAGAGCCTCAAAATGACATCAACTGGGAAATGTTTTTTAAGAACTTACAGATGAAGGGGTAGATGGAAGAGAAACTAACAGGGTTTGTTATTGTGTTTATAACAGACAGGCAGAATTTCAGAGATAGTTGGGATTAAGTAGATCCAGAGTGGTTGACTAGCAAATAACACAAACAAAAATTGAAAAAATAATAAAAGATAACAGTGATAAAGACAGATGTATCTCTTAGATTTGAAAGCAAGTAAAATAGACTAGCTCACACCAGAGGTCATCTGACAACTACCCATCAGCTTCCTACCAGAACAGAGAGAGTAAGGGGAAACCTAGGTGAAAAAAATTCCCCTACCTTAAAAAAAAAAAAAAAAACATACTTAAGATAGGAGAAGTTGGTGAAGCCTCAGGGTTTCACCAGCTTCACTGAGCAAGCTTTGAGCTATGTTCTATTAGTTAAATGTATTAACACAATTATGATAAAAATATAAATTTTTGCATTTCAGACAATCCCAAGAGTGTCACATATGAAAAGAAAATAGGTCAACTGGTCAACATTCAACGAAACTAGATCTTTAGACTTAGGTGTATCTATGTAAGAAATGCACTGACTAGTGTCTTCCCTAACGTGTAGCAACAACTAAGGCCATAGCAAATAAGGCTGTAGCTTTCTTAACTCATAAAAGCACTCTGGGTCACAGAAATTCTAAAGTGAACTTTTAAGTTTACTGTGTCTTCCAATCTAGATATTGCATAAGCCACGTACATAAATTTTTCACTTAAAATACAAATGAACATTAAATTTATGGTTTTCTCCATTTTCCTTCATTTACATTTTATATAAAAGCAGCAATATATTTCTGCCAGAATTCTGTATCATCCCTTTTTGGGTAAACTTGTATTATGTTTATACCTATAGTGTTTCTTCTGAAGCCTCCTTGTTTAGACATTAGGATCCACACAAGGTCGCCACAGGTTTCAAAACGACGTATGATAATAACTCCTGCTACAACATCCACAGGCTGTTTTCAGGCCCTAAACAGCAGCAGTGTGGGGCCTCTGGCTCCCTGCCTTCTGCAGCGAGGAGCAGCTGCTGGGGGACTTCCCTCTGAGCTTACCCTGCTCCCCGTTTCCAGGGCTTACAGCCAACACTGCTCCTCCTCTCCCACCACCCCCACCCCCATCCTCTAAGAAGAGCTGCAGATAATCTGAAAGAAGGAGGGGACATTACTATCTTCACCCTGCAGGGTCTATTACTTCTTCTCGAAAGAGATACCCCTCCTTGTCCAGAACATGTTCTCAATATTCAAAAGGAGAAGTGGGGGAAGGGAGGGGAAAGGTATAGAATTTGGCTTCTCACAATAACAATGGAAAGACCATAGGGGACAAGATCTTTCTACCCATCTGGATTATGAGCTTGAAGGGAGGATTAGGAAGAGGTAGCTAAGGGACTCCAAAACAGAGTTGGGCTCACATATTAAAATGTTCCCAGGATTTGTTTACACAGGTATAGTAAGGTGACAGACACCGGGGCAAAGTCTTTGAAAGAAGAGTTTATTACAGTTCCCAAGAGAGAGGACTATTACACCGTGTAGGGCCACATGAGGAAGCCTCAGGCAGGAGGAGTAAGGGAAGCATGAACACAAGCCTTTATTGTGGTTTTCTTAGAAAGGCAAGGCTGGGCAAATTAAGCAGTTCAGGACAGGCTATTTTAAATTGCTTTAGCAGGCTCTAGGGTATGAGGTCTGCCCCTCATTGCCTGCTATCTGGTCCTGGAATGCTTTAGCATAGGAGAGCAGAGAACTCAAAGAAGACTTAAGAGCTCCAGAATGGTTGGTTTGCATATGAAAGGCACACTAGCTGTGGGGTGTAATCTCCAGGAATCCTAACTAACTCGAAGAATCCCATAGCCCTGAGAAGGGCAATCTGTCCCCAGCCAGCAAGACAGGCACAGGATGTTAAAGCATCATAAAATACAGAAAATAAAAGAATAAGATTAACACAACTCCAGTTGTTTTTCCAGGCTCAGAACTCAATAGACTATACTCTGGTACCACCCTTTCTTTGCTACAGTTTTCCTAAACTAAAATCCTCCTTGAAACACCAACCCCACCTCCACCCAGGGCCACCACCATCATGCACAGGTGGAAAATAATTAGCACACTCACTCCAAATGGTCTTCCCTCCATTTCATACTGATTGTTACACCACAATTTGAAATCTGTATTACCAGCTATCAAAATGATGGCATGGGCCCCCCTGGTGGCGCAGGGTTAAGACGCAATCTATGAAGTGTGGAACCAAGCTTAGCCGAGGTTTCGCCATTTTGTATATCCTCCACCTTGATATGTTAGTCCTTGTCCAGCCGCATTCCGGAGATAGTTTCAGCAGTCACAACCCTCACTCCACTTGGTGACGAAAAAGCAGACCACCCCAGCCGCCAATGAGGGCAGTCCTGTCCATAAATGGGACAGCATCTCTAACCGTCCAGTCAGTTTGAAACTGTAACCGCGCGCGCCAAAATGCCTTTGTAGTAGCCAGTGAGTAATTGCCAGCTTCTTGCAAAGTTCGGACCCTATAAGATACCCCTGCTTCCTCTGTTCGGGGCTCTTGACCTCTGCCGTTGCATCGGTGTGTGTCGAGGGCCCGGTCTCGAGCCCGTAATAAACTCCCTTTTGCATTTGCATCAGCTGTCTTTGGATTCTTGGAGGCTATGCTCGCCGAGTCTGCTGATCTTGGGCACAACATGAAGCTATCCACAGCCACTGCAGCACAGGTTCGATTCCTGGCCGGCCAGGGAGCAACCCACATGGTGCAGCAGACCTTCCTGACTTGCCCTGCTGCTCCCCTCAGCCAGTGCACCTTGGTCAATCTGCCTGTTCTGTTCCCCACTCTGTCTCTGGTGAATCCTCTCACCCCCCCCACCCCCCCCCACACACACACACCTCTGGCCTGTACCCCAGCTCTTGTATGCATAAATATTAAAAAAAAAATGATGGCATGACTTTTGCTACAACTTCTGAAGAAGTCACACTACTGTCAGAATCATTCACAATACTAAAGCTTCAGATGCTAAAAAGGAATGCATGCTAAGTTTTTCAAGCTGGACTATAACTACTGTTTAGAGGCTTGCATAAAATTTCAATGTAAGGAATGCAAAATAATGCCTTGGGATTTCAAAGACATCACTAGTGTTAATCATCTTCTAGAAGAAAGGCAAAGAGTAGACTAGATAAAATACCAAGGCATCTCCCCTGTGCCTCTTCTGCTAAATTTCTGAACAACATTTCTGTTCTACCTTAAAATGCTATCAGTCATGCATTCTTAGAAGTCACAATTTGGCCTTAGCAATCATTCGAAATAGATGGTTAGCCATAGGTATAACTTAAATCTCTATATTGATTTTTTAACTGGTAAGATGCATTTCACTGTTGAACTGTTGTACACTGATTCGTAGGTGCAAAAGTAAAACTGTATCTGTTTAAAATAAAAACACACATAATATCAATAACCAGGGTTTTTTTAACTTGCTATATTGTTTTCAAAATCACAGGCATGCTTGCAAGGTAATCTAATAATCACAAAGCAAAATATTAGATAAAAAACTAAGAAAAAAGCAACCAGATATTCAGACTTGTACTCTCTCTGGTACATAGTTTGGCTTGCGCTCTCTCCGGTACATAGATCAACCACTCAGCCTAATACCATTTTCAGGGAGTTTACAAAGTAGTCACAGTAGTAGGTGTAACACCTGCCAGCTACTAATCATGTTGGGATGGATATCACAAAAAAAATATTAAGACTACAACTCATGGAATGGTTAGTCACAGCAACAGAACTTGGTGGTGCAACTCCTGTGCTTCTTATGTCAGTTACTCCTTCTAGATCAAGGTTTGCGAACCACAAGGTCTAAACATATTCCCAAATGTCTTTCTTAGCTTCTAGAGAACTTGCCAAACTTATATAACAAGCAAACAAAAAAGACTATTAAATTGTGAGGTCAGAAGTATGACATTTTGGTTTACTGAATTATTTCACCCATGTCATTGCAAGGAATCAAATACCTTAGTAAAAATGAAACAAAAATTTGCTAAAGTCCACTGATCAAAATTGGTCCAACAAAATTTGATTCTACACTCAGGGCTATCACTTTCTTTTCAGGAATTTAATGCTTTCCTGGCTGCTCCACTCCTATACTGGTCATTCAGGACACTTGATCTTCATTTAAATTTATGGTCTAAACACAGAAAATGCTTCCTTCTCTTAGTTCTCAGTAATGCCAACATATTCAAATGTTCATTCAACAAACATTTACTATGCAAATAGTATATGCCAGTTCCCATATCATTCATTGAAATTTTTAAAAAGATTTTACAAATATTAATAAAAATAATAAATTAACAAAAATATAGAACATCCTGACTTATCTAATTAAGCATTAGGATCTCAGTAGAGTTAGGAGGTATTGATGACATAAAATCTTTATCAGAAATATTGCTAAGATAACCATATTACAGCCGCCTAGAGTCCCTTGCCTTCCGACAGAAGACGGTTTCTTTATTTTTCTAGCCATAACTTCGTTCTCTCCACATCAAGACCAGAAAACAATTCTAATCCTGAAATGTAATGGTCATTTCTGGAGCAGAAGACCTACCTTTCTGCTTTCTCTTAAAACTATCACACTCTCATACAAGAAGGGCACACCGTGCTGCAGAGAAGCATTGGAGAAATGACAAGAGGCATTAAAGGGAAGAAGGAGCTTAACAAAATTGTGGTGTGGAGACAAGAGTCTGCATATTATTCTGGGAGTAGTAATCACCTTAACTATTTTAGAAAGGCTCAGATAACAGTAATGTATATCCTGAGACTACTGCAACAGAGAAACCACTCTAGTCACTAGCTGCGCGATCATGAGCACGTATTCTATTTCTCTAAATCTACCTGTCCTCACTATGTGATGTTAACAAGATGTATCTTATATGGCTGCTAATGTTGTAAAGTATACCAAAGCAGATGAAGGCCCTAGCACCATAGCTATATGGCAGAAGCACACAGTATGTTTCTGTCCTTCAAGTATGCATAAAAGCCCAACATCACAGAATGGACAAAAACTCTTACTCACTTCTCAGCTTATACAATCACCACATCAAAGTTCTATTTACTTCAGGGTCAGCTCAAATGAATCCTTCCCTGATGTATCTATTTGAATGCTTTCTTCCTCCTTTAAAAGTTCTAACACTTGGGCATGGCAGACCTCTCCTGTCGCGCCCGCTGCTCCCCTCAGCAGTGTATTTCATCAGTCTGCCTGTTCTGTTCCCCACTCTGGCTCTGACAAATCCTCTCACCCACTGAATCTCTGGCCTGTACCCCAGCTCTTGTATAAATAAATAAATCTCTAAAAAAAAAAAAAGTTTTGGCACTCTAATAACATTCTAATTATTTGTATACTATTTTTAATCTCTTATGTGAAAATCAACTTAAAGCCAGAAACTTTATTTTTGCTCATTAGCTTAAAAAATAAATCAAAATCTCCCTTTAGTGCTCATCTCCTTAGATGGACTAATCTGAACAATAGCAAGAAGCTTGCATGTGAGTTACAAATGGTTAGTACCTTGTTGGTGATTATATGACTCCTTCACAAATTGTTGCACATTGTTAGTAAATTACATATATATAGTAATTTGTAACATCAGAAGGGTGTTGGTTTTCTAGAAAAGGAAAAATTTATAATTACCTATTAATATAATGTCGATGTGGTTGATTACTGTTGGTAGTTGAGTAGAGAAGTTCATTTCCCTCAACTCCCACTTGCAGTTACCATAAAACACAGTTTTATTCTATGTTCCGAATGTGAGTGAATCCATGTGCACAAGACATAAGCAGAATGAAAATTTCATTTTGTGAAAATGAATGAGTTGCTCTGGATGCCCTTGTGTTCCAAAAGGAATAGCATTCATCCAAGTGCAGAATACTATTTTTACTTTAGTTTTAACTGAAACTCTAACACCCATTTTCCTGCCACTTTACACATACCATCAAAAATGTATTTATAGCTCTTCCTGATTACTCAGTATCGTCACTACTTACAAACGTCAGTTACTAAGGCACATTGTAGAGGTACCTGCTACAGATGCCACACCCCCAACACTTAAGTATTCTATATAGACTATTGGACTAGACATGGTATGTTGTTAGCATAAAGACACGGCATAGAGAAGACACTATATTTGAGGGACACTAGATGGCTGGCTGGCTGTTGTTCTTACTTCATTCACCTTCCCAGAGTTGAGGAAGGAATACATATTTATTCAACAATCCCACACTTCCCTGGCTTCTATCTTTTGCTACTTGCTTCTATCACCACTGTTGTTATCACTGCTAATACAAACTCATATCTCCACTGCTCTCTTCTTTCTTCTCTGCAGTCTCCAATCAACTGCCCATCCATGGGAATACAAAATCTACTCACTTGAAAATCACATTATACAAAGTACTATGAAAGTATATGATTACTTATATGTATATTCATATACTATCAGAATATAAATTGACATATTTGTGTTGAGGTTCACAAAATCTTACTGAAATACTGATTACAGTTGCATTGAATGTATTGATTAATTTGAAGAAAACTGACATCTTCACAACATTGTCGTTTCATGATATTTCTTTCCTATTACTTATATCTTCTTTTATGACCCTTAGTAGAGTTTTTACATTATTTTGCATTCTTTTAGGTTACTTACTTGATTGCATATGCTGCTACTGTGAATGTTATGAAATCAATTTTTTTTTTCTTGAAGAGGGAGGGCTAGCCCTATCAACCTTTATAAGACCCACTATAATTAAAATATTGTGATGCTACACAGAAATAGACAACTGATGAAACATGAGAAAACTTACATATGGTAAGGAGATAATGCAGATCAGCAAGAAAAGTACAAAATACTTTTATTCTAAAGGAAAATCAAACACTGTACCCCACATGCTTTACAAAGATAAAATCATAGAGCTAGAGCGTGAAGGATCCAAATGTAAAAAATAAAAATGTAAAGCAAATAAAAGGAAAGTAGAGAGATTTGTGATATGAAAGTAAAAAAGGATTTCTTTAGACCACAACACAATGTGTTAATTTATGTTTTGGAATATGATGATTTAGGCACTTGAAAATTAAGTATTCCTCATCAAAGGACGACTCCACAGACAAAACTAACTGATTATATTACAATGTCTAAAATCAACAAGGATTAATTCCTACAATATCCAAGGGACTCCTGCTAAGTACTAAAAACAGGCAAAGGACAGGAATAGTCAGTTCACATTTATTTATTCGTAGAATTTATTGAGTATCTAATATTCAGGAATAGATTTTTTTTAAAGTATGGAGCACTTCTTGTCTGATTTTTTTTTTTTAAAACTAGGATTACAGGTGTGTACAACACAGTAAGATCCCCGTCTTCAAAGAACCTGAACAAGGGAAATAGACAGTAAAATTAATATACTATGTTTGCTGTGATAAATACTATGAGGAAAGATAAAGCAGAACAAAGGTAGAAAGTGATGAGCACTACTCCTTTCGATAAGGAAAGTCTCTCAGAGGATATGATATTTAAGCAGAGACCTGAATGGAGTGAGTCAGCCAACAGAATGAGGGGAAAGGGATTTCTAGACAGAAGACAGTAGCAAGAACAGACTCTACTGTCAGCAGATAGAAAGCACATGAAGAGACAACCTCTCTGGTAATCAGAGAATTGAAAACTTAAGTAACGATATACTACTTTACAAATATCAGCAAAAATATAATGTAAGGTAACATCACATGTTGGTAGAAATGGAGGGAAAGGAATTCCTGTATTGCCAGTAGGAAGTAAAATGTGGTACAACCATTCTGAAAAGCAATCTGGTAGTACTTAGTGAAATGAGGTGTTTGTATAAAGTAGGAACCAGAAATCTTATGTTGGAAAATCATAGTTCTCCCTAAAGTCCTTAAGAGGATATGCATAAAAATGCAAATCACAGAGCTGTTTGTAGTAGCAGAAGTTACAGGCAATCTAGGGGGATAAACCGGGGATAAGTAGGGTGTGGTGGTAGATACACAGTCTGAAATACCTGCAGCAGTGACAAGTTATGAAACATATGTACAGAAATTCAAAGATTTTTTTTTAATTATTGAGCATAAAATATTTATTTGTGTCTCAGATTTGCTTTGAAATATCAGCTTTTATAGAGGTGGAGTTTTAGGGATGGGACTCTAGGAAAGGAGTGGTTAGAAATATTTATCAAACAAGATCAGCTAGGAGTTGGTAATTGTTGATGCTGAATGATAAAGCATCAACCCCCATGTTATACTAAACCCCAGTGTTATACTTGTCTCTCCACATCTGTGTGTTTGAAGTTTTTCCATCATAAAAGGCATTTTTACATTATTGAGTGAAGCATGAAACAAAAGGTCTATAGGAGAATACTATTTACATAAAGACATGTGAGTAAAACACCACTATATATATACACATACACACACACGTGTGTGTGTGTGTGTGTGTAAATATATTATATACTTAAGTCAAAGACCTATCCAGAAACATCTATGGAGGCAGAGAATAAGAATGGAAACCAAGAATAAATAGGACTATTTTAAATAAAACAGAGGAGCTTTGTACTTGCCAAGGTTGATACTGATGGATTTGATTAATTCACTTTTCTTCACTTAAGGTCAAGAAAGAAAACATTGGGCCTCCCCGGTGGCGCAGTGGTTGAGCGCTGGGTTGCGAACTGCCGGCGGCCTCTGCGGCGCCAGTTCGATCCCCGGCTGCTCCCCGGCCACCAGAGGAGGGTCCCACATGGCGCGCAGACCTCTCCTGCCGCCCGCTGCTCCCCTCAGCAGTGTACTTCGGTCCTTCTACCTACTCTGCTCCCCGCTCTGGCTCTGGTGAATTCTCTCACCCACCCGCGCTTCTGACTGTACCCAGTGCATGCATAAAAAAAAAAAAAGAAAGAAAGAAAGAAAGAAAACATTAAGCAAATATAAAGTGCTCTTACATCACTGAGGAAGGGTAACTAAATCTGGCTTGGGTGGAAGGGGTGTTCCCTGCCTCACACATTAGACCCTCAGAACATGTAGCACTGGATAAAAAGTACTACTGTTCAATTCCCATTTCATAGAGGAGAAGCTGAAGGATAGTAAGTTAAGTGAGATTCCAAGCTCATAAGCCACAAGTACAAGAGGTGGAATTTAAGCCCAGAGCCAGAATTGCTCTCTCATTCACTATCCTACCACTGTTTTGCACCATTCTACTTTAAAACTTGCATACTGCGACCGAATTAAGCCTCCTAAAATATTACTTTATTCCACAACGCCACACTGTTCTTGTAACCACAGGAAAAAAAAGTTCAATTCTATATAGATTATACACCTCCCTTCCCATCATCCTCACCTACTTTTTCACAATATCCCCAAGGTTTTAAGTATTTCCTTGAAACTAAAATACCTCTCCTCTCCTCTATATTTATTTATATCCTTATATCCTATAAAGTCCAGTATTCAAAAATTCAAAACACTTTCCAGCATTAACTGAATGAACTAAACTTCCACAGCTACTCCAAGAAGCTTCCCTGATGACTTGAGCATACAACCTTTCCTTCTTTAATTTCTTTTCACTTACTCTCTGCGCCATTCAATTAGCACCTATTACAGTAACACCTCATTTATCCAGCATCATTGGGAAAAGAAAGTGTTCATCAGAAGCAAATTTTCCAGACAACTTAAGCATTAATTTAGGAAGCAGCAAAGTAGAGTGAAATTAATTTAGGAAGCAGCAAAGGAGAGTAGTACTGACTTTAGTTACAGATAGATCTATGTTCAAATCTCAGGTCTGTCACTTACTAGCTAAGTGTTTTGATCAAGTGTCAGCCGTTTTTTTCATCTATACAGTGGAGATATAGTACTAACTTCACAAAGTTGTGAGCATTAAAGAAATCGCATGTAAAGAATCTGGTACAACATTCTTTAAATAATAGCAACATCTGCTCCCACTACTACTATACACTAAATAACATTTTTACAGATTTGTTCATCAAATGTATATACTATGAGATTTTTCTCAGAGGATAATAAATGAAATATAATTATCTCTTTTATAACTCATTACCCATTCAACATTCACTCACTCATTCAATAAATACGAAATCAGTAGTTTCAGGGCACAAAATCAGTATATGAAAATTTCTATACACTAACAAGCAGCTATCAGGAAGAGAAATCTAAAAAAAAGACTTTATAATAGTGGTAAAAGTAATAAAATACTTAAGAATAAATTTAACCAAGGAGATAAAAGATTTGTACTCTGTAAACCATAAGACATTGAGGAAAGAAATTGAAGACATAAATAAATGGAAATATAGTCTATACTCATGGCTTGGATGAAATATCATTAAAGTGTCCACACTACCAAAAGCAATCTACAGATTTAATGTGTCGCTATCAAAATTCTAATTTTTACAGAAATAGAAAAAACATTCCTAAAATTTCTATGGGAATACAAAAGATGGCAAATAATCTTAGGGAATAACAACAAGGCTGGACATATGCATCCTGATTTTGAAATATTTACAAAACTATAGTGATCAAAACAATATGGGATTGAAATAAAAACAGGTACACAGATCAACGGAACAGAAAATTACCTCAAGCACATATGGTCAATTTATAATAAAAGAGCCAATAAAGGATGGCCTCTTTAACAAGTGATATCAGGAAAAGTGGACAGTCACCTACAAAACAAAAGATGACCCTCTCTTACACTACACTCAAAAATCAACTAAAAATGAAGATTTGAATGTAAGATCTGGAACCGTAACACTCCTATAGGAAAACACAGGATAAGCACATTGACATGAGTCTTCACGATTTATTTTGGATTTGATAAGAAAAGCAAAAATAAATGTGAGATTACAACATATTAAAAGTCTTCCACAAAGAAAAGAAAATCAACAAAATGAAAAGGCAACCTAATGAATGTGAGAAAGTATTTCTAAATCACATCTGATAAGGGATTAATATTTAAAATTTAAAACTCATAAAACTCAACAGTGGGCCTCCCCGCATGGCGCAGCGGGTTGAGCACCACGCTGTGAAGCTGTCCGCAGCCTCTATCAGCATGGGTTTGATTCCTGGCTGGTCTGGGAGATTCCCACATGGTGCCGCAGACCTTTCCTGCCTCGCCTGCTGCTCCCCTTACCAGTGTCTTAGGTCCATCTGCCTGTTCTGCTCCCTGTTCTGTCTCTGGTGAATTTTCTCACCCTCCCAGTTCTTGTATAAATAAATAAATCTTTTTAAAAAAATACTCAATAGCAAAACCAAAAAAATACATTTTTTTTCATTTCTTTCTGCATACAAGAACTGGGACGCAGACCAGAGGTGGAGGGGCAGGGAGTGGTGAAAGGATTCACCAGAGAGAGTGGGAAGCAAAACAGATCGATCCACTGAAATATACTGCTGAGGGGAGCAGCGGGCTAGGCAAGAGAGTTCTGCTGCACCATGTGGGTTGCTCCCTGGCCAGCCAGGGATCAAACCCATGCTGCAGTGGCTGGCAATAGCTTGATAGTGCTGTCTTTAGCCCCTGTGCCACCAGGGAGGCCCCAAAAATACAATTTTAAATGGGCAGAAGAACTGAATAGACATTTTCCCAAAGAAGCTATACAGATGGCTAGTGGGTGGATACATTAAAAAATGTTCAACATCACTAATTCTTAGGGAAATGCAAATCAGCACCATAATGAGATTATCACCGCACACCTGTTAGAATGACTACCATCAAAAAAACAAGTGCTGGTGAGGATATGGAGGAAAACATAACCCTATACCCTGTTAGTGGAAATGCAAATTAGTACAGTCTCTATGGAAAACAGTATGGAGATTCCCCCAAAATTAAATATATAACTACCATACAATCCAGCAATTGCACTTCTGAGTAAATATCCAAAGAAAATGAAAACAGGATCTCCAATAGCCAGGATATGGAAACAACCTAAGTGTATGTCAACTAATAAAGACACGAATCACACACACTATAATATTATTCTGTCACAAGAAAGAAGGGCAGGCTGTAGTTTGTCACAACATGGATGAACTTCAAGGGCACTATGCAAATTAAGTCAGATTGAAAGACAAACACTATCTTCTCACTCACATGTGGAATCTAAAGAAAACCAATTCATAGTACAGAGAACATACTGGTAGTTGCAAGAGATGGGTGTTGAAGGGTGGGAAATATGGGCAGAGCTTGTCAAAAAGTACAAACTTCCAGTTATAAAAAAGAATTCTGGGGATCTCATGTAAGGCATAGTGATTATAGTTAATAACACTGTATTGTATACTTGAAAGTTACTAAGGAAGTGAATCTTAAATTTTCTCACCACAAAAATGGCAATTATACAAAGCAATATAAATATTAGCTAATAGTATACTAATTTTACTATAAATATCAAATCACCACATTGCAGACCTTAAACTTATACAGTATTAGACAATCATATCTCAACAAAGCTAGGAGGTCAAAACTTTATTAGCCATGCTAGGAAAACAACACATGTAAAAATGATAAAAGACAGACACACGGATACATAGACACATACACTTATCAAGGCCAATATATGCAAAGGGAATGATTTAAAAGTGAATGAGACAAATGTGGTCTCTGCAGGCATGGAATTTAGTGTCTACTAGTCAGTCAATTTTATTTTGTGTTGCAGATTATGAATGAAACAAGGTGCTGGTTGGAAAATCAGAGACTTACTTTAGAAAGAGTGGTCAGAAAAGGTCTGCAGGATTTGATAGATTAAAATGGAGTCAGCGACGAAAGGGCTGGTGAAGGAAGTACTAAGAGGGGGAAAGCATATATAAGTCCTGCGATATCAAAGAGCTCACATAGTCAAGGACTTAAAGAAAGCTATAGATACTACGGGATAATGAATAACAGGAAAAAGTAGTTAAGAGATGTATCTGGAGAATTAGCAAGAACCAGATCATTCAGTATTCTGCAGGCTGCAGTAAGAAGTCTGAGTTTTATATAAATGGGGAATGACATGACAAGACAGATAATGTTAATGCATCATATTTTTCAGAAATACACCCCCTCCCCCACTGACACACTCTTTCATGGAGTTAACATTGACTAATTTGTCTTAGAACTTCTATACCAAAACAAAAGTAGAAACAATGATACTGAGCAATGATTTTAAAAGTTTCAAAGTGAAAACCATTTTTATTTCCTTTGGATATATACTCAGAAGTAGCCTCCCCGTTGGCGCAGCAGTTGAGCGCTGGGTTGCGAAGCTGCCCGCAGCCTCTGCAGCGCTGGTTCGATCCCCGGCTGCTCCCCGGCCACCGGAGGCGGGTCCCACATGGCGCGCAGACCTCTCCTGCCGCCCGCTGCTCCCCTCAGCAGTGTGCCTCGGTCCTTCTGCCTGCTCTGCTCCCTGCTCTGGCTCTGGTGAATTCTCTCACCCTCGCGCGCTTCTGACTCTACCCAGTGCTTGTATGTATCAATCAGTCAATCAATACATTTAAAAAAAAAACACTTTAAAAAAAAAAAAGAAGTAGATTTGCTGGATTAGGTAGTTCTGCTTTTAAATTTTTTGAGGAGTCTCCACGCTGTTTCCCATTTCAAACTTTTTTTTTGAAAAAATGAAACATTTCTTGTTCTCTGTTATAAAATTCATTTGTAGAGTGACTCTAAAATGGCCTTTTTCACACCGTGTGACTTCCTTCAGTTCATTCTAGAAAAGAAATTTTAAACATTGGTAAAGAATTAATAACACTGTCCTAAGTAGCAAAAGATTCCAGTCGTGGTCCTGACTATGACTTCCTACTAAAGTAATTTTGTGCAAGCCAATTAATGTCTTCGGTCTCAACCTCTCCTTTATTAAAGTGGAGTAATGCCTGACATTCTCCCCACACACTATGACACTGTGGTTCAAAAGCAATAATGAGGAGGAGAAGGTTATCACCAACTAGACTGTAAACTAAAAAAAACTACACCTTTTATTGGTTTTGTAATAAATAAATTCTGGTTGTTCGAATGATATCCAAATCATATTGAAACATTCAGAGCCACAAACATGAATTAACTTTTGCAAACAGAGAGGCCAATTTACAAATTGGTAGCTATGGCAGGAAATGAAATCAAATTTATGGGATTCTTACTACATTTGTGGTCTTATGCAATGCTATAGAATGCTAAGTATATAGAATACAAGGAATAACTAAATTGGTGCTTAATGGAAAATGAAGTTTATCTCTTAATTACTGATTGAGTTTAAAAAAATAAGTAGGCTAAAATAGTAAATATACTCTTCCACATTTTTCAATAGCAACATGTTAAGCTTCTCTTTTATAAATTACTGGATTAGGTTTTATTTGTCCTTAAATAGTTCATCTAGTCTATCTTCAAGTAGGTTGAATTAAAAAAAAAATTAAGAACTTGAATGCACACACCCCCAAAATGGATAGACCTAAATGATTTCAGTTTCCTATGGGGCTTGAAGTTGTAGAAATGGGGAATGAGGGTAGATTAAGAGTCAACAAAAGGGGGCCTCCCCGGTGGCGCAGCGGTTGAGCGCTGGGTTGCGAAGTTGCCCACAGCCTCTGCAGCGTCGGTTCGATCCCTGGCTGCTCCCCGGCCACCAGAGGAGGGTCCCACATGGCGCGCAGACCTCTCCTGCTGCCCGCTGCTCCCCTCAGCAGTGTACTTCGGTCCTTCTGCCTGCTCTGCTCCCCACTCTGGCTCTGGTGAATTCTCTCACCCTCTCGCGCTTCTGACTGTACCCAGTGCTTGTATAAATAAATAAATAAAAATAAATAAATCTTTAAAAAAAAAATTTAAAAAAAATTTAAAAAAAAAAAAGTCAACAAAAGGGCCTCCCTGTTGGCACAAGGGGTTAAGAATCGCACTATGAAGCAATCTGCAGCCTCTGCAGCATGAGTTCGATCCCTAGCCCACCAGGGAGCAACCCACATGGTACAGCAGACCTCTCCTGTCTTGCCCGCTGCTATCCTCAGCAGTATATTTCAGTCAGTCTGCCTGTTCTGTTCCCCACTCTGTCTCTGGTGAATCCTTCTCTCACCAGCTCCCCAACTTACCCCACCCCCACACCTCTAGTCTATACCCCAGCTCCTGTACGCATAAACAAATCTTTTTTTAAAAGTCAACCAAAAAAAAAGTGAATGTGAATTAAACACTGGAAAAACCTGAAATGGACCACACATATACTATGCTATGATTGAGGAGTATTATGAACACTCTACACTTACAGTCAAAATAACTAAGTAGGTAGTTATATAGCTAGATAAAAGACACCAAGTCTCCAATTCAAATAGGTAATTATGAAGGATGGGTATAATGTTATCAATCTTTTTCTAATGTAAAAGGGTAATGATTTTAGCAAATATAGGTGCGTAGGGTAAATATCTTGACATGGGGGGGAGGTGGTTCCCCCCCACATGGGCTTTTGGTTTTTTTTTTTTCACCAAATACAGTTTTTGCTCTATGTTAAAATCAAATGCTTTACTCTCATTACTGAAAAAGTTTCAGGATAACGATCTTTTTAAAAATAACTTATACAAAGTCACATCTAAAATTCTAAAAATATGCAGGTTTACTTGCGTATTTTTTTCTAATGACAATCTGAAATATATTTTCCCCTATTGCCATAATTCTGATTTACATGTAATCTTTCAACTTTACACCATTGATTAGGTTGTTTTGTTTTGTTTTTTTAAAAGAAATACAATCTTTTGTTAGCAAGGGAAGAAAAACTTTTTCTAAAGATTTATTTATTTAAATCCAGTCAAAAAAATGGGCAGAAGAGCTAAAAAGAAACTTCTCTGAAGAGGAAATACAAATGACCAACAGGCATATGAAAAAATGTTCAACATCACTTGTAATCAGGGCAATGCAAATCAAAACTACCATGAGATACCATCTTACACCAGTGAGAATGGCACATATTAAAAAAACTAGCAACAACAAATGTTGGCGAGGATGGGGAGGAAAAGGAACTCTTCTGCACTGTTGGTGGGAGTGCAAACTGGTCCAACCACTATGGAGAGTTGTGTG
The DNA here is from genome assembly GCF_964194135.1 of Talpa europaea. Classification (NCBI taxonomy): domain Eukaryota; kingdom Metazoa; phylum Chordata; class Mammalia; order Eulipotyphla; family Talpidae; genus Talpa; species Talpa europaea. The sequence goes on along the minus strand of NC_140071.1, from coordinate 44,185,846 downwards.
GAGATTTCTGGACCTACTAAACATAGAGCTTCCATATGATCCAGCAATTCCACTCCTAGGTATTTATCCAAAGGACACAGAAACATCAATTCCAAAGAGCACCTGCACTCCTATGTTTATAGCAGCACTGTTTACAATAGCTAAGCTTTGGAAACAACCCAAATGCCCAAAAATAGATGACTGGATCAAGAAGATGTGGTACATATATACCATGGAATATTACTCAGCAATCAAAAAAGATAAACACATGCAATTTGCAGCAACATGGATGGCACTGGAAGGGATCATGCTCAGCGAAGTAAGCCAGAAAGAATAAGAAAAATACCAGATGGTCTCACTCATAGCAGGAATCTAGAAAACTTAAATAAGGGACCAGGAAAATGAATAACTATAAGAAAGTAAAAATCAAAATCAACAAAAAACTATGAACCAGAGACACTCTAGGGGGGGTAGGGGGCAGGGAGGGGAGGGATTGGGGTCAAAATAAGGGGGTTGCAATTGTATGGGGAATATAAAAATAAAATTTATTTTAAAAATAAATAAATTACATCTTTTAAAAAAAAAGATTTATTTATTTATTTATACAAGAACTGGGATACAGGCCAGATGCATGGGAGGGTGAGAGGATTCACCAGAGACAGAGCAGGGAACAGAACAGGCAGACTGCGAAATACACTGCTGAGGGGAGCACCGGGGGCAACAGGAGAGGTCTGCTGTGCCATGGGGGACCCTCACTGGTTGGCTGGGATCGAATCGGCGCTGCAGAGGCTGGGGACAGCTTCATAGCGTGGTGCTCAACTGCCTGCGCCACTAGGGGAGGCCCAAGAAAAACATTTTTTATAGCACAGTCCCAATCTAAGCAGAAACTCAGGTTCCTCTAAAGCGGTATAATTTCAGCAGTTTCATTTTGAATGAGATGAACCAATATGATGAATATTTACCTGTCATTAAATAAAGTTTTAGTGGATGAGTAAACAAAATCACTTGTAATAGAACTTTTGCTGTGGTAAAAATATTTTCCCGCCCTAACCATTTTGTAAGTGCACAAGTCAGAAGTTACACAGTGTTTATATATATATATATATATATATATATATATATATATATATATATATATCTCCATACTGTTATATATCTCCATACTGTTATATATCTCCATACTGTTATATATCTCCATACTGTTGGGAATCAGACCTCCAGAAATTTTTCATTTGACAAAATTGAAACTCTATACCCATTCAAAAAAATGTTGAATGGAAAAAATGGGTTCAAATGTGGACTCTATAAATACTGAAATGTATGACCTTAAGTTTCTAACTCCTTTTGCCTGAGATCCTTTGTCTAGAAAACAGAACATAACTGCTATCTCAGTGGAACTGTGAGTTGATGAATGAAGTCATCAGTTTAACATACTTTGTACCTCTGGTCATTAAAATCTGTTAGTTTATTTAAAAACTATACAGGGCCTCCCCTGGTAGCGCAGGCTGTTGAGCGCCACACTATGAAGCTGTCCTTAGCCTCTGCAGTGTTGGTTCGATCCCGACTGGCCGAGGAGGGTCCCACATGGTGCAGCAGACCTCTCCCGCCACACCAGCTGCTCCCCTCAGCGGTGTATTTCATCAGTCTGCCTGTTCTGTTCCCCGCTCTGTCTCTGGTGAATTCTCTCACCCTCCCGCGCATCTGGCCTGTACCCCGATTCTTGTATAAATAAATCTTTAAAAAAATTAAAAAAACTATACATTAACCCTTTATCTTTTTAAATAACCATAAATTTAAAAAATATGGACCAATATTTTCATGGAGTTGAAATAGTCCATGTGACTGCCAAACTAAATGAATTGTTGGCAATATCCTATGGAAAAGTGTTTTACTTATGCTCAGGGAGAAAGATAGCCACTTTGCCTTAATAACCATCAGCAAAAATGCCTAATCATTTCAAGAGTTGCAGTTACCACTTCAATAAAGAACCTTTAAAAAAAATAAAGTCAATTACCTTATCCAAATACAATTCAGTTAATATGATTTTTTTCAATTTCCAGATTTCAACACATCTGTATAAAGACAATCATCCAAACTAGAAGATACCTTTTTCTTTTCTCTTACGAATCATTTATTTGTAGATTACTTGAAAGAGATAATTCCTAAAATTTTGTTTCTCTCTTCTGTTGTTTGTTTAAAATGGAAAAATAGTAACATAAAATTCAAAATGAATTCAAAATTCCAAAGGTATTTTCTTTTATTATAACATTAACTTAAATAAAGAAATGAAAAAATCTATCGCTTCAATTATGTCAGAAAAAGAGAAACTGTTGCTGTTTTAACACTGTAGTACATTGGATCACTGGATTCCAAGGCTTGAAAACTGCCTTCAAAAGACAAGCTTTTCATTTAACATCTTATGTTAAGTCAAGGTTATCTCTGATACTATCCAATTACATGAATTAGGAACTCTTAATAGTAATCTTTTTTTTTTTAGATTTATTTATTTATGCAAGCACTGGGTACAGTCAGAAGCGCGGGAGGGTGAGAGAATTCACCAGAGCCAGAGCAGGGAACAGAACAGGCAGACTGATGAAATACACTGCTGAGGGGAGAAATGGGCGCCTCAGGAGAGGTCTGTGGCGCCATGTGGGACCCTCGCCAGTGGCCAGGGATAGAACCGGTTCTGCAGAAGCTGCAGGCAGCTTCACAGCCCAGCGTTCAACACTGCATCACCAGGGGAGGCCCCACAGTATAAATTTAGTAACTAAAATATTCAAAATGCCAGGAGGTTAAGCCATCTGATTTCCATTTTTTAATTCTTTACATTCAGCTTCTAAATATAATTTATTCTATTCCATTTTCTAAAATACATATTTCATTTTCTCAAAATAAAATAGTAATCCATGATTCACAGTATGGGTAGATACTTCAACATAAACTTGTGTTAAATTTACTGGTCCTTATGAAATAGAGTACAGTAGGTCCCATGAATAACTTCATTTCTTTCAACACCATTTTGTTATAAAACTGATGAGACCAGGACCTCCCTGGTGGCACAAGAGGTTGTTCCAGCACCATTAATTCATCAGCAGCCACTGCAGCCTGAGTTTGATCCCCGGCCACGGAGCTGACCCACATGGCACAGCAGACCTCTCCTGTCTCACCCACTGCTTCCCTCAGCAGTGTATTTCAGTTGATCTGCCTGTTCTGCTCCCCACTCTGTCACTGGTGAATCTTCTCACCCTCCCCCCAACCCCCGTACCTCTGGCCTATACCCCAGTCCTTGTATGCATAAATAAATCTTTAAAAAAAATACTGATGAGACCCAAAAAAAGTTGATTCCTGGCCAAGGACACTGTGTGTATGGAGTTTGCTCATGCTCCCCAGCTCTGCATGGTTTTTCTACAGATACTTAAGTTTCTTCTCACATTCCAAAGATGTGCACATAAGGTTCACTGGCATGTCTAACTTGTCCCAGCCTGAGTGAGTGTAGGTGTGAGTGTGCCCTGTGATGGCAGGGTGTTCTGTCCCCCGGACATTTCCCACCTTGTGCCCTGAGCTGCTGAGAAAGACTCTTCACCCATGATCCTGACCTGAAATAAACAGATTGAAGAATGAATGAATGGAAATTGTTTAATATTAGAAGTCTGTTGAGGTTTTTGTTACCAGAAATATGCCAAAGCAACTTAACTATTGTTTTTAATCAATCAAGTTGCAGTAAAATTGGTTTTATTAGTATACTGCAATTTCCAAGAACCCATTGATGTTGAGGACTTACTATAACAATAATTTACAGTTTGGAACCCAACACATGCCATAAATAGTAACACCAATGCACTCTAAATTTATTCTTAGCATCTTTTAAATAATGTTTTAAATAACACAGTTTTGCTTTTATATGTTCAACTTTCTATCAATCTGCATCAAGATTAAATAGAATTTCTCAGACTTAATTTTTGGAGCTAAGATTTAATGATAACCTACCAGAAGAAATGAAAATGTGCTTGTTTTTCCTGTTGTGTTGCTTTTTATATGAACTTCCCTTTTGACAAGTGCAATGAATTACATATGCAAATAAACAAAAGCAAGAATGCATTCTGAATGCTGCTTTTATGGTATAAAACCTTGCAGCCTTATGACTCAGTGGTTCACATATAAGAAACCCCAACTATAGGAACAATTCACTTTTGAGCAGATACACCTATTTCTAAAATAGAATATTTATGCCCTTTCTAGTCTTTTAAAAAAGATATTTCCCCCCCTATTTTAATAGTCTGGTTCATCGCTGTTAAGTGATTTCTCATACTCTTTATCTAGAATGAAATTAAAGAAACAGTCAATTTATGCCTTTAAAAATTAATAATTCTAGCATCACTGGAAGCAATTAGAAAGTAATTCTAAACTACAAGATAAGTTTTATAAGTTTGAAAGATTTAAATTTCTAAAATATTCTAATAGACTTGTTAAATATTGTAGCCTTCTTTGTCTGGCAAAATAAATATGCCCAGGATCCACCAATAACAGATAAAGGTCTTAGTAAGCTCATATTAATGTTAACCAGTCTTCAATAGAAAAATAAAAAATAAAATGAAGACCCTAGCAACTTTAGAATTTCACTGAATGGAAAATATAATTTGGAAATTAGCCAGGAAAGAGAACTAGTCATACCATAAAAAAACACACACAGAAGTACTAGTTAGCTCTCCCATGACTTTTCAAACATCAAAAAAAAAAAAAAAAAAAAAAAGAGTCTCCCTCTGTCAAAGTAAATTATAGTTGTAAGGGTTCCCATCAGTACATAATAGCTAGAAAAGAGGGATCAGAAGCCCACAATACAGTCACACAGGGGAAAGCTCACCGGGACTTACAATTGATGCATTCTTACCAACATGCTATATATTTCACATGAATATTATTATAACTTAGCTAAATTAGGGCATTTAAAATCCAGTAGACCCTAGAATTGTCCTTTATGGTGCTCCAACTTTGCTGATAGACCATACCTATTAGGAAATATAATTAATAACCCTAGATTTTATTGATTTTTTTCTTTCTAGACAACTCAGTTATCTGATCAAATGCCATAATTCGACAGTATTTCCTTCTAACAACATAACTTGGGAAACTGAAAGATCTCCCTTAAGTCTCAGTCTAATGGCTATTTTTATCTTAGGGCCCTGAAGACCAAGCATTCCTTATTTCAACTAAGTCCCTACACATTTAAAGAGATATGAAACTATCATCTGCCCTATCAAAAGAAAGAAAGTCCAAATTTTGAAAACATCAGTCTTGCAGTGATCTGGAAAAAATCAAATGTAACTACAGAGACCATGTGGATACTGTATCATATTCATTTAAAGTAAATGGGTAGGGCCTTCCCGGTGGTGCAGCGGTTGAGCGCTGGGTTGCGAAGCTGCCCGCAGCCTCTGCAGCACCGGTTCGATCCCTGGCTGCTCACCGGCCACCCCACCGGAGGAGGGTCCCACATGGGGCGCAGACCTCTCCTGCCACCCACTGCTCCCCTCAGAAGTGTACTTCGGTCCTTCTGCCTGCTCTGCTCCCGGCTCTGGCTCTGGTGAATTCTCTCACCCTCCCGCACTTCTGACTGTACCTGGTGCTGGTGCTTGTATGAATGAATGAATAAATAAATAAGTAAATCTTAAAAAAAATAAAGTAAATGGGTAAAATTATGACATTTTGTGATCAGAATCAATAGTTAAGACCCTTTGTTTTACTTGAATTAATGCTACCTTAGGTGACTTGGTAGGTGATCTAGAACAGTAGCACCAATCTGTCCCTGTTTCTTTGCCTTTTATAATTTCTTAAATTAAAAGTTCATTGTTTAATTTGTTATATTAGTTCCATATTCATAACTAGGAAAATGTGATAAAATAGAAAACATTATAAAGTATTTCTAAGCAATCTTTAATACTTGAAAGGACTGGTAAAACTGTAAAAGTATTTTTTATTTTGGTTTTCATTTGCAGTTTGACATTATCTGCCTCCTCTGCTCTATTCTAAATGACAGCAGGCTACTACAATACAGACACAATTCTTAAACATTTCAAAGCTCCTAGCCCTGCCAAGAGGACAAACAAAATAGGTAATGAGAAGTATACCCAGGACATAAACAAATTCTCAGCACATACCATATAGACAATCAACCAGCAAAAGAAAAGGAGTTATAAAGCTCATGATTTGTTAAGTAGATTTTTCTGAGTATTTATAATGAAAACATTTAAATGGGCTATGCTACACTCTTACATCAGTACCATCATTGCCTCTCTAATCAATAACTGACATCAAGACCACTGCCCTTATAGGAAGATTTTTCAAATAAATGCCACTTTATTCCAGGTTACAAGAGAAAAATCAAATTGACCTACATATTCACCTCATTGTTGATTTTAAATTAATATAGGCATGCTAAATTAATGATCAAATGAAAGTACTTAAGAATTTTGCTCAGAACAGCAATGGCTGCAAAAACTTTAGTTAATTCAGCTCATGCTGGATGTTGTAAATTATGTTAACTATATATTGACAAAATTCTATTGTATCTTTTATATTTAACAAAAAATTACAAATTTTGTCAGTTACATTTCAAAACTAATAAAGCAGTCATACTTGTGTAAGAAGCAAATATGCTACTATAGTACATAAAATTTACTCAACTTATACTTTAAACAAACATACTTTTAAACAATTAGGAATTTGTATTTTATAAATAACTCACAACATGCTATAAACTTTCTTATTGACAGGTCAAAAATGTTAGAAATTATAAGATGTGTTAAAAAGAACATTAATGATAAGCCACACTTTGTATTGTTTCTATGTCCATTTGCTTTCCTCTGAGCCTTGTTTCCTGTTTTCATGTTTCCTGTTTCAGATCACAGTCACTTCAAATACCTTAGTGTGGACTCCAAGTAGCCTCAGGATGAATTAAGTAGCTCAGCCTGCCTTTCAAAAACTAACCAATGCTTATCTTTGTAGTTCTATCACCTTTCCAAAATTATCCCTCCCCAAATATATGCACAGAGAAGTATTAATGAACTTTCTGTTTCTAGACTATCAGTCTCTCTCCATTCCTCCCTGCATCTTCAGCAGGGTTTACCTTGCTCACTCTTAGGTCCCATTGCCTTGTAGAGTGGGATCTGGAATAAGCATTTAATGAGCAAAGGCAGTAAATAATTTTAAAGTTTTTTTTTTTTTTTAGCTTTGTTTGAGTAATTTATGGGGAACTTAGAAAAGGCCAAATGCTCACAAATGTTATTTTTTTTGCCTCTTCCCCCCTTATTTGTCAAAGGACTTTGACATTTTTCCAAATATCAAAATTTGTATTTGCATGTATGGATATAGAAAATAATCAAGAATGTTATATGGTTATTTTGTTTTACTTACCTGTATTTTAAAATTTTTCCAATGTGAATATTTATAACTTAGATAAAAGGATTTTAAAGAGTACTGTTGTACACTGAATGGAGGGATGTATTCAAGTATTCTTATTTGTCCCTTCTACCAATTTACAAAGTAGAAAGAAATTTTAGAGATACCCTATAGGAAGAAGAATTACAGTTTAATAACCAGAAGAGAGTTTTCAAAAACACTTTTCCATCAAACTATTGCTTTAAAGGTTAATAACATACTACCTGGTAGGCATGGCAATCGGCTGCTAATTTGTTGCTTTTTTTTTCCACTGTTCCACAGTCATTTCATCTTGAAAATGTTCTCTTTAAGATTCAAAAAGCTTTTAAAAATCACTTGACAAATTATTTCTCTTTCCCTATCCTTTCTCAATTCTGGTTCTCCACCTTTGATCCCAACTCCCACCCCTCCCCCAGTTCAAAAACCACTATCAAATTTTCTCCCAAAATTCTCCCTCTCTAGGTCTGAATGGAACCACAAACTGAACTCATCTTCTTCATACCTATGTGCTCTTCTTCCTGTACTGAAAGTCAGTGACTAAAATGCTACCCATGAACACAGCCATCTTAAATACCATAACTTTTCATATTTAGCCACCAAGTTCTATCTATTAAAATATCCAATGCATTGGCCATACTATAGAAAAATGATTACTACAACAGCTTATTACAATAGCTTCCTAAAGGATTTGTCTTCCCCCTCACCCCACCCTCTATATTACTTCCAGAATGATTCTTCAAAAATGCATTTCAAATGATGTCACTTCTACTTAAAACTGCCTTCTCCCAGGTCAAACTATCCATCTAGATCATTCTTGAAACAGTTCTTGTTTAACCTGCCAGACTTACTCCCTTTAGTATATCCAGTCATACTAATTTTCAATTTTCTTGCAGTTCACCAAATATTCCATAGTCTTTAATGCCTCCACATTTCTGTTACATGTTTCTATTTTTCCCTTAGAATGCTGTTTCTTTCCCCCACCTTCAATTTGGAAAACACTTGTCTTTTAATAAACATTCTCTTAGAAATATTTCCTGACACTCTTTACACCCTAGGCTAGATTTAATGCCTCTTTCAGAACTCTCACAGCACCTCCTGCATACCCATATAGTGTCCCATGCTCCCGACCATAACCAGAAGAGTGAGCCCCATCTGGAGAGGAGCACAGGGTGAGGAGACACTGCTATGTTAATTCAGATTTGACTCAAGAGGCCTCAACAGAGGCTGACATACAAGAGACTGGTAACATTTCTTACATAAATCAAGGAATGGGGAGACAGCAGAAAGTAGAGGGAATATGATCTCTCCCTAATAGAATGTCCAAATCTATACTACATTTCTAAAACATTTATATGCTATTTTGACAAAATTCAACTTTTGAAAAAGCTGTATTTTCTTAAGCTGTTCTATACAAAAACTGACTCATTTCAAAAAAAATTTTTTTAAAGATTTATATATACAAGAAGTGGGGTACAGGCCAGAGTTGGGGGGGTGATAGGATTCACCACAGACAGAGTGGGGAGCCGAACAGGCAGATGTACTACTGAAATACACTGCTGAAGGGAGCAGCAGGCAGTCAGGAGAGGTCTGCTGCGCCATGTGGATGTCTCCCTGGCTGGGGATCGAACTCTTGCTCGTCTATGACGAGCATCTTGACCCCCTGTGCCACCAGGGAGGCCCCATTTCAAAAATTTTTAATAATTTTTTTAATAAAAACTTGAACATTGTCTATACAGCTTTAATTGACCCTAGCAGATTTACTCAGTCTTTTGTGCCCCTCTGTGACTGACATCATTGCCTCTGGCTCCCAGCTGGATTCCACAGAAAGGCGGCATGAGCTGATAAGAGGGCAGGAAAGAAGACCCCCCTCCTTGCCAGTCCTCCTGCCTCTGTTGACAGTGCTTAACAGTAGTTGTGGTCCTTTTCATAAAACCACAGCTCCAGGAATTTAGCCTATCTGCAGTGACCACAGCACCCACCAAATCTTGTGAATGCACTCTCCCTTTCTCTTTTTCCTTCATCCTTTACCTAAATTGGGGGAGGGTTAGAGCTTTCCATGCTGCTAATCCCTGGGTATTACTCCATCTTGTTGGTTTTAATCCCACATATACCTTTCATAAATTGCCTTTACTTATCCTTTTAAGGGAGTCATCCAGTTGGGGTTCAGACTAATACATAGAAATATTTTCTCAACTAGCAACAGTTTTGCCATATAAGATTTCTTAATAGTTATGCATCTATCTTACATAAAATTATGAATAGCTTTAAAAAAAAAAAACAGACTCTACTTACTTATTTTAGATTTATGCAAACAAGAGCCATGGTACGGGCCAGAGGTGCGGGGGTGGGGGAGGCACTGAGAGGATTCACCAGAGACAGTGTGGGGAGCAGAGTAGGCAGATCCACTGAAATACACTGCTGAGGGGAGCAGCAGGCAATATAGAAGTCTGCTGCGCCATGTGGGACACCTCCTGAACTTGTGCTACAGTGGCTGATAATAGAGTCATCTAGTGCTGTGACGGAACCCCTTGTACCACCAGGGAGGACCCAGCATGAACAGCTTTTAATGTTTTAGTATAAAAAGTTGCCTACACCCAAATCTTCCTGGCCCTTGCATAGCTAACTCAATTGTAACTTGAATTCAAAATGAATTAAAACATTTCCCAAGATTAATTCCTACCTGAAAACTGCTCCCAGTACATATACACAAACATCTATGATGCATACAAATATTTGTGTGTGTGTGACATCTTTTGATAAGAAACCTCACTCAAGAGATGTCACACCAAGGTGGCAACAGATGTGGTTTCTTACTTTGCTCCCAAAAGAAACACCTAACAATTAACCAGAGGACACTACACTGAGAGAGATCCAGTTTGGGGTAAAATGGAAATACTTTCTGGACAGCAGAGACTAATACAGGAGACAAGGAGAAGAGTCATGCTTCATGGGACAGGAGAGGTAGAGAGAAATGCCCGGAGGTGGCAGTCCTGAAGTGGGGGAGACACAAGGGCCCTGGACAGGGGAGAGCAGAAACAGTGTGAAGCATACATCCTTCAAAGAAGGGAAATTCATACAGAGAAGCTGGGTGTTCTACTCAGCCCAGGCCCCACCTAAAGAAAAGAACAGATGGCATTCTATACAGCACTCCCCTTCACCACACCTGGGACTGGTATGGACCTCGTGGGGGGAAAAAAAAAAATCACAACACACAGTGCTGAATTTCAGACCTGGGACCAACAACCAACATCTACAAAGAACTCATACAACTCAACAAGAATGGGCAGAAAAGTGAAACAAATTTTTCCAAGCAAGGCATATAGTTGGCTAATATGCACATGAAGAAATGCTCATCTCTTATCAGGGAAATACAAATCAAAACCATAATGAGATGCCACCTCATACCTGGAAGAAAAGCCCATTATCAAAAAGACCAGAAATAAGTGCTGGCGAGTGTGTGGAGAAAAAAGAGCCTCATACACTGTTGGTGGAACTGTAGATTGGTCTAACCCCTCTGGAAAACTGTATGAAAGCTTCTCAAAATATTAAAAACAGATCTACCATATGATCCAGCAGTTCCACTCCTAGAATTTACTTAAGGAGTTACAAAAACACTAATTCAATGAGAATAGGCACTCCTTTCATTGCAACAACCAAGCTATGGAAACAACTGAAGTGCCCACATACAGATGAGTATATCAGGACTATTGTGGGTACATATCTATGTACACACACACACACACACACACACACACACACACACACACACAATGGAGTACTACTCAGCTGGGAAAAAGGTGATATTTTGTCATTTAAGATAACACAGATGGAACTGGACAGGATTATTGTAAGTGAAATCAGAAAGAGAAATAGCCAATGATTTCACTTATATGTGGAATATAAAGAAACAAAACAAAGGAGCAATCAAAACTAAATCAAACCCTAAAACTCTGACTATAGAATCAAGGTAACCAGAAGGTGATGGTGGGAGATAGGTCAAAGGGGAAAGCATGCCCAGTGTTCTGTGATGGAGGACTCTGGGTAATTTGGTGGTGAGTATGGTATGTGACATGCACCTAAAAAGGTGTAAGCCTATATGCCCTAAATCATATACAGTGTTGTAAACCATTACCTCATCAAAAAATACAAAATTTAAAAGTATAAAAAATACAAAATTTAAAAGTATAAAAAAAATCAGTTCAGAAAAAAATAAGAAATCTCACTCAAATTTTTCCATTATATTTCTAAGTGAAGAAATAATATAAGTTTATATCAAGGTAAAAAAATTCACATGAAATACCTTTAACAGCTTCTTAATAATTGCTATTTAAATGCACTGATAAAGTGTAATCATCATATCATTTTAATCCAATTATAAATAACAAATAGCACAAGATATGAGAAAAAAATGGAAGGCATAGTTTCTATTTTTTCTAGTCATCACTACTGCATAAATGACTATATAATAAATTCAATATGATTTTACTAGCACTCCTACACATCATGGAACTCTCCAAATGCACTGTCCAAAAACAAACAAGAACCAACAAGCCATATGCTGGTTAGAAGAGACAAGTGAGGAGACTCAATTATAGAAGAGCAAATTTTTTTCTAGACATTACATAGTTCTCTTCCATTTATTTCTGACTCCAATTTTACGAAGTAATTTATGCCAGATTGGTATGCCTCTAGACACAGAAAGAGTAATGGAGAAACAGCTGTACCTGAAATTATAACCTCAGTTCCTAACTGGCATCTTTTAAATTGCTAAATCTCAGATACCAGCTAAAGAAGTTAGAGCTAGTTGTAGAGCTTTCTTGGTAGCTATAATCCTGCCTTTTTGTAGCTATGATTCTTCTCTACTGCCTCCCACCCCAATTAAAAATGGTAGATATACGTGAAGAGAACTACCCAAGGATCCCCCTCCCACCACTCCCCATCTCCACAACTCCCCTTTTGTTGTTAAGCAATAAAGCACAGGCAAAATGGTTAAAATGGGAAATGAAGTCAAAAAGGAGCTGGAATCCAGACTATGCAGATTACTATGTAGGCTTGCACACCATGCAACTTCACTGAGATCGTTTCCTCATATGTAATATAGAAATTACATCTACTTTATGAATTTGCCAAAAGGATTAAGCAAGAAGTCAGATTCAAAAAGACAAATACTACATGATTCTACATATACAAGGTACATACAATAGTCAAATTCTTTGTGATAGAAAATAAACCAGTGATCGCTAAGGGCTGGGGGGGGGGGGTTGATTCTTAATGGGCACAGATTTTTTTTTTTTAATAGCCGGGGTACAGGCCAGAGGCACGGGAGGGTGAGAGGATTCACCAGAGCCAGAGTGGGGAGCAGAACAGGCAGACAGACCAAAAGCACTGCTGAGGGGAGCAGCGGGCACGACAGAAGAGGTCTGCAGCACCATGTGGGAATCTCCCTGGCGGGCCATGAATCCAACCTGCACTGCAGAGGCTGCAGACAGCCTCACAGCATGATGCTCAACCTGCTGCACCACCGGGGAGGCCCAATGGGCACAGATTTTACTTTGAGAAGGTGAAAAAGTTCTAGTGATGGATGTGGGGGATGGTACTAATGTTCACTGAAATGAACATCCAGAAGTGATTAAAATGATTAATTTTGCTGCCCATAAATTACTATGGTTAAAAACAAAAGGAAAGAATATTTTGCGATCCATATCAAATGACTTTCCCTCCTTATGGAGGGAGCCACAAAAGAAAAAACAAACCCTCTCTACCCTTCCCATCCACTATCCCAGCTCACCAAAGTGAAGCTAATTGACAAAAGAAGACAGAAGAGCTCATTGATCAAAATTAACCTAACTTCACAAATCCGAAACCCAAACTACTCCAAATCCCAAGACAATCAATTTATATAACAAAAGGATAAGGATTTCATATAAAAATAAGATTTTACTTAAGATGTAACACTTTTGAAGTAATTGTGTAGGATTGTGTTTAATTCATATAACATTATTTAATTGAAGTACTGACATAAACTGTCATCTAATCCATGATTCTCTACTGAATTACATACCTAAACTTTCTTAAAAAATGTATGAATTCCTCATTTTTAAAAAAAGTAGCTGTACTATAATGAAAAGAATACTGACCTTGGGGGAAAAATCTAAATATGGCTCAGTTCTGCCATGTGTTATCTTTATTACCTAGCTGGGTAAGTCAATTTCCATTTATAAATCTTAGAAATCTTAGTAGTCAATTGGAATTACCACCATCCTCATGGCACTGTAGTGAGATTTAAATAACATACATTAATATACCTTGAAACTACCAAGTAAAATCCCATTTACATTATTAAATCTGTTGAAACACAAAGAAAAGGAGATTGTGCGATCAAAAATTCACATTTAAATGTACATATATCTCACAGTAATACAACTAGGTAATTGTCTGCAGTCCTGAAATTCACAGAAAGACTACTAAACACCTATATTACAGAAAACTCTTATTTAGAAGTTAGGTATTAATCCTGATTTTAAATATTAGAAATGTTGGGGGGAAAATAAACTTGTGATATCCTCTTGGTATGCATTTATAATAGGTTGTATTCATAATTCATTTAATCTGCAAATATCTAATCACAATTCCAGGCACAGTGCTAAGCATTAGAAACACTGGTAAAGATGACACCACGATTCTTGTCCTTAGGGAACTTCCCAATCTGAGAGATGAAACAAACAAAACATCACACAAATAACTCAATACTTTGATAGATAAGAAAAAGTAGAGGTTGCTATGAGAATGAACTAATCTAATCTGAGAAGTTTAAGAGAAATAATTATGCCAACTCAATAGGCTTTGTCAAACCAATAGATTCGATGTGTTCAATAAATCTTAGCTATTTCTAGCATCAACATTATTACAGAAATCCCTATGCTCCACTGTCCTCATTAGGAACAAGTGAGATTTGGGAGATAAAGATACTCAACCCCATTATCTTTAAAAAATAAAAAAAGTTAGAAAAAACAGACCTACTACCTAATTCCTTACTAAAACCCAAAACCAGGCTCCAGGATAAACTAGCCAGTCATTCCAAATTTGATTCATACTTTACATATCCCCAAGCAATTGGGCTGATGCGGAGGTTTCTCAATGGTAGTTTAAGACTTAAATGCTCAAATACCAAATCTTCTCATAACTGATTATTTCAATATTACTCAAGTTTTTGCTTGAATGTCTCCTTCTCCAAGAACCTTCCTGACTCACTCTAAAGTAGCCTCCCCATTATTCTCCATATTACATCACCCTATTGTATTATTTTTATAGCATGTATGATTATTTATAGCATATATTGCCTACTACATTTATTTACTTGTTCATGTTTCTCCTCCAAACTTGAAAGTTCCACAAAATCAGGGATCCATTTCATAGCCCATATCTTCATACATATTTCTTGCCAAAGACTTCCAGTTTTGTGTATTTCGGATGAGGGATAACAATTCAGAAATTGGTAAGTCAATTATTACAGTAATCTCATTACCTTTCACAATAACTGATTTAGGGAAGAGAAGTTTACAGTTTGTTTCTTTAAGTCATAAGAAGCTATTTGCTAAGCAACTTGCAGAAAAAGTTTTCCTCCCTGATTGAGGCATAAAGGAGGAAAAAATCTTGCCTTCCTTCTTGCCTTTATAGTTGGCTGTGGAGGAAGTGACACTGGGAACCGAACCAGGGATGCTACATTTGAGAGAAGGAAACCATGAGGAAGGCAGAAAAGCTGATTCTGAACCTTGATATTTTTGATTCACTGAAATCATCTTTGAAACTACCTTTTCCAGACATCCTGTTATGTGAGATTTATTTTTAAACCCTAATCAATTAAGCCATTTTCTATCTCCTGTTTTGATACCTGCAGCCAAAAAGCATGATAAACTCTTAAGCCTCTGTTCCTTCTATAACATTAACAGAAAACAGTACCTATAGTCTCTTGGGTTCTTGAGGGGATTAAATGGGATAATGCAGTGAAGTATAAACCTAAGATTGTCAAATGATAACATTGCAGTTATTGTTACTATTAAAATAATAACCTATGACAAAACTATATGCTCTTCATGTAGCAGTACTCAGGATTTTATTATTTTAAAGAATAGAACTAATAGAATAATTCATTTACCCAATTTTCTTCCTCAATAAAGTAGCTTTTGTTTCTTTCTCAAGTAGGTAAATGAAGAATCAAGGCAAATATCAGGTCACTAAGAAAATTAAACATTGAGGTGAGAACCTTTGTTTGGCAACAACTCCCTTCTTCACATACATGGACAGAGAGCTACAGATAAATTTTTATTTACTCTTCCTGCCATCACAAATATTTCATCAGTATTTTAATATAGCTTAGATTATACTAATTAAAAATTAAAACTATTAGCAAGTAAAAACAATAGCTACAATTACAAGAATTCTTTAAGTACAGAAAAAAGAAGGAAGTGTTATACTTCAGTTTCCACTTTTTTGTGCTGAACTATTTGTTTGATATGCAACGATGCAAAATTAATACAAAAGATCAAATAGAGGTGATTGCCAGGTCTTGGGTCAAGCTCACACCAGCTGAATTGTGGTTTAAAATGTTATGATGGCTCATTACTGTCAGAAAGCTGTTGAGAAGCCTATATGGAATAGAACAATCAAAATCCTTAAAATAAAATATGAGGATAGTTTTGTCATTGCTAAAGCATGAACATCAACTGAAGTTTCTCTTTCAAAATGAACAAAGAAAGAATATTAATTCCTTCATTACATTAGAACTGTCCAAACTCTTCTGAGCCCAGATAAATTTTTGGTCCTGCCAAAAATTAGAAAAACATTAGATCCATTTTCAAAATCTTTATTAACCTACCCTGACAAAAATAATCAGCTACCCATTAAGACCAGCCATAAATTTGGACAGCCTGCAGGGTTATTAAATAAATACCTGAGATGTTAAGATATAAAGCTGTCCTCAAAAGTATATATATTTTTAAACAAATGGCTAATCAATAAAATTTGATTTAATAAAAATATTTTATAAGTTACCTGGAAAAACTATTCTTCCTTTTGTGTACCACTTTACCAAACATTCTTCAAAGTCCTCTCACAGTGTATAACAATTACAACTTGGGTTAAGAATCATTAAAAATAATTTCCATTATTTCTCTACCATTACTGAAAACAAGTCAGACATAAATCTCAGAGAACTACCCTTCAGATTACTTTCTGTAGCGTAACAGGGTTTTGGTATAATAGTCAAATAACGGTCATATTAATAAAACCTTACGTGAAAAGATGTTCCACAGGTAAAATACAAACTAAAAAGAAAAATTTTAAATCTAAGTATGACTTTACCAAGCTCTGCAGATTTTAAAATGCGTATCTTATTCTGTTACTCAGATGCTATTTTTAAGTCTTTCCTTTGAGAAACAGTAAGTTATTATTTTAACATATACTCAGAGGCTCATGTATGAGTAACCAGTAATATGTCGCTAGTATGTAAATACTGCACATCATCCCTATTACCACTGTCAAAGCAAGTATGCATAACAGTAGAGAATATTCCCCTGTATTCAAGAATAAAAAATTATTTTCAATATATATTGTTAAGTTATATATTCTCAGCAGTAGTATCCTCTCTTCTAAATTCAGTTCATTAATCCTTAATTCTCTATCCCAACATCCATGTAACAATTGTGATTCTCTATGGAGGCAAGAAGATTCCAAATTCAAACTGTGTTCTTCAAAAATTTTACTCCCAACTCTAAATTACCGGGGCTACATGTGAATAAACAGTAACCTGAATATTCTAACCCACACCACCCAGAATGTTTTAACTTTAAAACAATTCTATTTTCTAATTGTAATTGAAGATGTCACTACTAAAGTGTAGAAATAAACCTTTATTTCTTCCTGAAAAAAATACATGACAATATTAATACAATTTATGAGTCAAAATAAACTCTGGATAAACAATACTAACATTTAACTCAACATCTCTCAAGTTTTCTTTAGCTACATTCCTTCAAAAAATCATTTTTTTCATGTCTAAAATAATGGAAAAGAGATCAGTCAAAAGAAAGTGTTCACAGCTGACATTAAATACAAGTAGTATAGTATTTTGGAGGAACATCCTGGAGTTTGGGAAGGGAAGAGTCAAGTTAATATCGTACAGAATTTCATTCCCATAAAGGAATTCTTTTAGTAGTTTTAGAAAACCCAAACTGTAAAAGTGCTCACCAATCAAGTTTCTGGAAGGATTTGTATTCTGCACTTGTCTTTCTTTCAGGAAGGAAGAAAAGGACAGTTTATAATTTTTAGGGGGTAAATTAACAGTAAAAAATGAGAACAAGGTAATGCTGGCAAATTCTAATCTCTATAAACTTTCTTCTACATAAAGTAGTATTTAAATGTTCATCAGACTATAACCACTTAAAAAATGAGCGTGTGGTTACTTACTGTTTAGTATATTCAAATGAACTATTCATAATTTAAAAACCAAAGTTTTCAAAGCCTGAAGGTAGATGCACAGTTTTGATTTCTGTAGTTTCTGGCTACTTTACTAAGTCTGTCTAGTATGTCCATCTTATGTCCAACTTTGCCTTAGAGAAGATCCATCTTGCTACATAATTTTAAAGGATCAAAATAGCTGAATAGGGCCTCCCAGGTGGCGCAGCGGTTGAGCGCTGGGTTGCGATGCTGCCCGCAGCCTCCGCGGCGCCAGTTCGATCCCCGGCTGCTCCCCGGCCACCGGAGGAGGGTCCCACATGGCGCGCAGACCCCTGCCGCCCGCTGCTCCCCTCAGCAGTGTACTTCGGTCCTTCTGCCTGCTCTGCTCCCCGCTCTGGCTCTGGTGAATTCTCTCACCCTCCCGCGCTTCTGACTGTACCCAGTGCATGTATAAACAAAAACAAACAAACAAATAAATAAATAAATAAAACATGCCTCTATTTAAAAAAAAAAAAAATGAAAAAAAAAATTTAAAAAAAAAAACAAAATAGCTGAATAAAAATATCAGTACTCATCTATCTGCATAGTCCCTTTTGTGGCAGTAAGGATTAAAGTTCAGCAACATTTCATAAAGGAATTGCTCACAACCACAATGTCTAATTCTAAAATTTAGGTAATAAAACAAAATTGCTGGGAGAAAAATCTAAAGAATAATTCTTCATTATTTTAGGCTTCTAACGTTCAGTTCTAAAATTTCTGTGCTTCCCTACACCATAACACATTCTGTCAAAATGAAGGTATAAGCCTCAGGGTACACTAATGATTAAGACTGCATATCTGATTAAATCTTTAAAATCTATTGTATCTGACTTATGTAATGCTGTTCCCTAAATCTGCAGCATCCTACCCTAGATCAAGAAGGCAATCTGGTATACTGAAAAATGTATCTTTTAGCTTCAATCACAGGTGCTAAAGAAAAATGTGTGTTACAAATCCAGCTTGCCCTGAATTTCTTGGTCAGTTACTTTTAAATTAGTCAGAGTGTTAGTTCTCATCTGTATTAGAGGGGGAAAAATCACTAACTTGCAGAATTGTTGGGAGAATCAGAGAGAATAAAAATAAATTGCTGAATACAGCGACTGGCACACAGACAAAAATTAGTGTTGTTTTATTATTGGTTATTTTTGAAATACAACTGAACTTGAGAATGTGGAACTTAAACTTTCAAATTATTTTGGAGATCGCTGAAAAAGATTTTCACATTAAAAATTCATTTGAGTATAACATCTTCATTTATTAAACAAGTATTTATTTGTTGCTTTTGACATTTGAAGGCACTATACTTAATGTCAAGGATACCTCAGAGAAATTAGATGTATCATCCCCTGCCCTCAAGAAACTTGTATTTTAGAAGAACTAGACATTAAACAACCAATTACATAGTTACTTAATTACAATTGTGATCAGCGTTACAAAGAAAGTCTGCTAAAGCAGGGAGTGATCTAACAGAATCAAAATTTAAATTTCTACACAAAAGTTCCACCTCCCTCCAAGGGTTTTCAATCACCTTCTCTATAATTAAATCTAATCCAAACCTTTGTATAGACTTGATATGTCTGGTCTTTTAAATAACAAAGTAATTAACTTTTCTCTGGTCATTTTTTGGTTTTGGTTTGGAATTGTATACTGAAATTATAGAAAATAAGATCTACAAATTAATTTCAAGTATTCCATACAGTCACTCCTTAATGAACAAAAAAGCAAAGGTGCAAAAATACAGGTAAGCACTTGTCAGCTTTCCACTATAAACTTAATGTTAGAAAACATTTCATGACAGATTATAAAGCTGATACTTTCATTTTATGTGCTTGTCATCATTCATATAATGAGTCATTTTTCAGAATATTGTTAAAGTAAAATATTTACATATTTATACTGAAAAAATATTTGTGATTTTTTAAGAGCAGAACCATTCTAATTCGCTTACGAAAAGAGACTTCTTCAGATAGCTTTAAAAAAATCTGTCCCCTTAATTTTTTTTAAATTGGTGACATCCATTTCAAAAGCTTCCTAGATTCAGAAGTTAGTACACTACACTGTAGAATATATAGTGCCATGACAGCCCCAAGTGAACATAAAGGGGAAAGCTGAACCACCAGATCAGCTGTCCCATCAAAATGAAACTAAGTTGATTCTTTAAAATAGAACCTGCCTCAATGTTTGTCTTAGATTCAAACAACATTCACCTGGAAATTAATACAATTAACCCAGAACAGGCGTTGTCAATTCTCCAAAAGTGGCCTCTTCACCTCTATTTAGTTCAAAAGGCAAACCAGTCCAGGATTATAATGAATGGAAGAAAAAAATTTAAATCAAATAGCACCATCTAGCAGATTCCTCACCACTTTGCTTACAAGAGTAGATGTTACTTGTTCAGTTTGAAACCTTAGACAGAAGTGGTATTTGTTTCTATGAAAGAATCAGATTTAGAGCTAGAAAGGACCAACTTTTTATGTCAGATACTTTAAAAAAATTTTTAACAAAGTTTTCAGAACACAGATTAGCTTCATCCATTCCTGGGAGTCCAATTAAAATCCAAAATACTTTGATTCTCAACCACCCCCTTAATAAATAAGATGCCTTCATGTATTTGAATTCCTTTACCTCCAAAAACATGAAACCCAAATACTCCATGATCATTAGAACATCCTCCTTCCAACGTTTTTATTTTATCGGATATATTACAACCAAATGATTCATGCACACAGTTAAGGTGTTATTCCAAAACTTCAATTCCAGTAACTGCTGTTCCTTAACCAGCCAACAATCCTATCTGTCTTTTATATATTTCTTGTCACAGCAACAATATTCTGAGCCTAGTTTCTCAGAAAATACCTCTAGAAAGAAAAATAGGGGGGAAGCATCTTTTTGTTTTGCTACATCAAGGCCTGCCATCCCTAAATCCTATGGGAATTGTATGTGTTGCTGCCAACAGTAAGATTAGGAAATGTTCCCATCCCCAGGGCTCTAGAAACTTTCAGGACAAGACTACTAACCGCCTAAAGCAAGGAGGGAAACTCGGCAGTGTGTGCGCTTCGGTTTTTATTTACGCAGCTATTTCTGTGCGCTTGGTAACCAACCAAAGAAGCTTTTGAGAGATGCCCTCAGACTTTTCCCCAGTCTGAACCCCTACGAAAGGCGGAGTGCATTCAATGACATGGATAAGCCTCACCCCCAGAGTGGAGGTGGTTACTGGGAATCACTGATCTGCTGCACAGAAAAGAGGGGGGTTCTTCCTCAGTGGTCACAGTCACTATTCTCTCTCATTTTTAGTAACAACCAAATCACCGTTACAAGTTCGTAAGAATAGCAGCAACACCCAGCTTTGCAACGTGCCGTGACGGTGGCATCCCCAGCCGGGAGGGGCTCTTTTCTCGCCAGCTTCCTCTGAGCTCCCACTAAAGTTAACACCTGTATCTCCCACAACCCTGATCAAGCAACTCCTCCCCACCTCGACGTTTCTGCGCTTCCCGCACACCCCTTTTCAGGCCACAGCCCCCTCCCCACAGCCCTCCCCAGGTCCCCGCTGCGGGCCCCTGCCCCTAGACCACCGGCCCTTGGGGTGCGCCCCTCCCGCCACCCACAGGGGTGGCCGCCCCCTACGGACGGGAGCGAGTCTCCCAAAAAAGTTCTCCCGCCGCAGAGTTGGGTCTGCTGCTCGCGGCAGGAACGCCAGGCAGCTCCAGCAGATCCCGCTGCTCGCCAACACTTTTCCTCCCGGGAACTCGGTCCTTCTCAGACTCCCAAACTTCAGCGGGGCCCCTGGCGCCCCCCCCCCCACGCCGCTCCCCCAGGCGCGGAGGGCGGTCGGCGCCGTGCGCCCCGGCGGGTGGGGAAAGCCCCGACGCCCACCCGCCCCGCGCCCGCACACGCCCTCCGCGCCCTGCGCGCGTCTCCGCGCCCCGCGGGGCCCCGCTCGGCCGCTCCGCGCCCGGCTTCCGCCCGCCGCGCGCCCGGCACCGCCGCCCTTGCCGCGCCCGGCGCTGGGGGCCCCGATCCCGGGCGCCCGAGCCCCCGCTGCCGCGCCCCTCGCGCGGCCCGCCCCGACCCCAGCCCGCCTCTCCACGCACCCGCCTTCCCACCGCGCGCCCCCCTCCACGGAGCTGCCCCCTCCCGCCCGCCCCGCGACCCCCGGCGGCTCCCCGGGTTCCCGCAGCCCCGGATCTCAGCTCCAAAGTTACTTTGTGAACCCGCGGTTTATTTCCCTCAATCACCCAAACAAGTTTCCATCCTCGCCACCAGCCCCGCCGCCGCCCCCCAGCACACTCGCTCCCTCCCGCCCGCAGCCCCCCCACGGCCGCCCCCCACGGCCGCCAGCCCCAGCGAGCACCTCCTGGAAAACAGCCGCTCCCCGCACCACACGCCCCCACCCCGCGCACCCCTCCCCCTGCCAGCCCACCCCCGGCTCTCCCCGGGCGCGAGTGTGTGTGTGTCTGTGTCTCCGAGAGAGTGTGCGAGTGCGTGCGCGTGTGTGCGCGCGTGTGCGGGCGGCGGTGGGCGAGGAGCGGAGACACTTACTTCTCCCGGGCCTGGCTGTCGGACGGGACGGCGCTGCTGTTACTCTTGCCTTTGCCGTACATGCTTGTGCCGAGAGCAGCTCCCACTGTCACGCACCTGTCAACCCATCACAGCCTCCCCGGGAACAGCCCCGTCCCCATGGCGACCCACGCAGCCACCCCCACTATTGGCCGCCCCACGCCAAGGCTCCGCCCCCTTCGCCCGGGCAACGCGCGAGACTGACAGCCCTCCCCTCCCTCCGGCCCTGCGAGGCGCGCGGTGGCGGCTACAGCCTAAGCGGCGGGCTCCTCCCTCCTCCCTCCCACCCCGGCTCCCTCCCTCCATCCCTGCTCGCTCCCCTCCCTCCTCCCGCTCTCCTTCCCCCTCCCCCCTCCGAACCCCGGCGCAAGGGGGGAATTAGAAACTGCTCTAGAAGGATTTTAAACAACTGGCTGTTCTCTCCGCCGCCGCCCCTCCCCCCGCGCCGCCCGCGCTCGGCTCCTCACTGGAGAGAAGGCACCGGGAGGAGGGGAAAGTGCGGCCTGGAGTCTCCGGCAGGAGCCGGCGGAGCTGGAGTCCAGGCGGCCCCAGACTTCGGGGCGCCCGCCGAGTACACAGACAGACCCACGGCCCCGGCAGCTCTGCCCCCTCCCCCCAGCCCCCTCCGCCGCTCCTCTCCGGTCGGTGACACCGCGCCGGTGCCCAGGGTTGATCTCGGCCGCCCTCGGCCCTGCTCCCGCTGGTGTCGCCCCCGCCCCGCTCCCAGAGGGCCGGCAGGCGAGGGACACGCGCGCTGTTCCCTCGACCTTCTGGCTGAGCGGCCTGGAGCGACTCGTCTTCCCTCCAGGGGAGGGACTGTGCCTCCGGCCTCGGCGTCGCCGGGGTGGCGGCGCCTGGCCCTAAGGGCCGCGCCCTCCACCCCCGGGGAGCACCCTGCCTCGGGCCTGCCTCTGCTCTTCGGAAGTGAGCTTGCCTCCCAGGGATGGCCTGCGAACTCCTCGGGCGGCAGCACCCCCCTCAGCCGGCCCCCGCACTCACGGAGTCCGGAGTCCCACCAAGCACCAGCTCCTGAATCCAGTCTGCCGAAAGGGGCCCCAAGGCAGCCCCACCTGGCCTGGCTTTATAGCCTTGGTGGATGGTGCCTACTCATCCTGACCTCTGGAGTGGAAAGGGCCCCAGAACACCTTGAAAGACACATCCGCGCCCTTGTTGATCAGAATAGGCCCCAGCTGTGCTCCAAGGTGAGCAGAGCTGTACCAGCGCTGAAAGACTGCCCGAGAATATTTCTGGATCTAAGTCCTTAATACTATTTCAGTAATGCTCAAAAGTTTCTGAAACACAACCTGGTTCCCCATAAAACTCCATTTTTTTTTTTTTTTTCGTGTTGAGATCTTTGGCTGTAATATTAGAGTGCAAGCGGAGTTAGAAAGAAGAGATGGGCTTCAAATACGGAATGACAGGGGAAGGGGTGCAGGTGAGGGTCAGGCAGCAGGAAACATCCGGGAAGAATGAATAGACAAGGAACAGCCTTGGGATGGGGAGAGAAAATAGAATTCAAATGGGGGAAGCTACCTTTCTATCCTCCCATACAGCTTTAAGCTTTTAGTAGTAGGATCATAAAAATGCATATGGAGATACAGTATAGATGGAATAGAAAGAAATGGACTTGTGTGGGCATTGACAGCAAGTGATAGGAATAAAACATAAACAGAAGGTTAAAGAAGGGCAGTTGGCAAAAAAAACGAGAGAATCAGAAAAGGGTTGACAACCAAACATAAATGAAAAACTGGGAAAATGAGGAAGGACCTGCTATACTGGTGTTAAGAATATGGGGTGGAATGGAAGGGGAAATTACAGTCATTTAAGCCAATTAATTTCCAAGAAAATAATTTGCCATTTCTTACTCAAAATTGGCCTGTTTCTAATGACCTGCAAAGAGTTGGTGGTTGGGGCACAGCATTCGTGAATTCTAAAGAACTGAAAGGAGTGGGCCATCAAGCCTCTCCTTTTGATGAATTTTTGCTCAGAATGCTTCAGTGTGAATTAGGCTGCAACTATTTTACAGTCTCTACCTTCGAGGTTAGCATTATGTACTTGTTCAATTATCTACATACATCCAGTGACTTTAACCCAGAAAATTAGTAGCATCTTAAAACTCCACCACCCATAGAACATTCCCTGTAAGGGACTGCTCAGAGAACGCTGTCAATGAGGGAACTCTGGCAGCTGCTGATCCACCCTTCGGCCCACACCTACAATAAGGAAAATTTACCATTAAAAACCAAGAGTGGGCTTTGTAATGTCAAAAAAGTGAACATCAGAGATTAGTTTGTCCTATCTTAACTGTGCTCAGAACATGTACTTTAGAGTATAGTTGGGCAGAGTCACCTGATGCAAAGCCTAATTTATAAGAAGGTATTGACTATCTCATGGCGTGTGTTGAATACTGTAAAGTGAAAAACAGTCTTAGATTATGGGTTGTTTACCCTTGATAGCTCATGGCTAACTGGGAACTGAGGCGTGCTTCTGCTTTCCAGCATTGCGTATCTTACCACATCAGATTCAACATCTGATGTGTCATTTCTACGGAAAGAGGATTGTTCTTGCACCATTGTAAAGTGGAGAAATTGTAAGTGGACCGTAAATCAGAATCATCTGTAGTTATGGTCCTTGCACTTGTGTTGGGCTTCTCTATGGTCCTCAGTTGTGGCTCATTAGAATTTCTCATTAGAATTGCCTTTTTTGTTGTTGTTTTTGGTTGGCTTGTTCTCTGATAGGATATTTGGCACCCCACCCCAGATTAACTAAATTAGAAAATTTAGGGATGGACCCACGCTGTAGTTTCAGCGTGCTCCAGATGATTTTTATATGTAACCAGGCTGCTTTCCTCAAATATCCATCTAAAGGCAGCCAATACATATTGGTTCTCAAGGCAAGATTTTTAAGTTGTGGCTATATTTAGCCTGAAGACCCTCACCATTTAAAGCATTGAGACATATTTTTAGTGGACTTTACTTTCTATCTACCACTGAGTCAACACATTTGCTAATAGGTGAAAATATATGATCACATGCGTTCTTATACTACAAAACCACAAATAGCTATGGTTTAATTTGCTGTTTCCTAAGAAAGAAGAAAATGTAGATGGAAAACAAGAGGGTCTGCTTGCTGTCTACTGCTGTAATTTATTCATCTGATTGGTTTTTACTCAGATTCGTTACAAGGAAGGATCCTTTGGGTAGTGGCATATTTTCTGATATTTAAAAAAATTAATTAATTATAGATCTGCACAGTGGGGTATGAAATTCAGAACAATTTGGTCTTAGCATCTGGAAAAAGTAAAATGCTAAAAGGTCTTAGTTCAGAACTTGCCAAGTTAATGTCAGAGTTACCTTTTCAAAAATGTTATCATCCAACAATTATACCAGGTGAAAACATGGCTATTCCTATACATGTAACCTTAAAGCTTAAGTAATCAAATCAATTATCATTAAAACATCTCAGCAGCTACCTGAACCATCTCTGTTTTATTTTCCTCTCAATGTTTACACATGTAAATAAAATGCTTCTTTGCCCTTGTTCAAATTATTTTTGAGTACAAAGAGTGTTCTTTGCATCAGCAACTGTATCTCACGGGGCCAATATTGTAATTAATGAGATTTGAAACACATATTCAGAGCCAAATTTGAGATCCCAGACACAGAATTGTGTTATTTGTTTTCATTATTAAAGGAAGAAATAAAGAGATTTAAAGCTTCCTAGTGTAAAGAATCACAATATATTTTAAAGTAGTTTTGGGCTTTTTTTAAAAAAGCTCATACTTCAGGCTGATTAATTTTGAGGGACTGGGGTTTAGTACGGGAATACTGACCAGCCAAGCCACCAGTATGGAGTATTTGTGGTTGATTTTTTTTAAAACTTTATTCTTTCAGATAGAACACCACAATTACTCAATCATTAGGTCTACACCCCCAGCTTGTTTTGTTTGGGCACGTATGCATGATTTTCTCTTTCTGGAACCTGTATCTTATTCTTGGAAGTCTTTATCATTTTAGAACAGGTAGTTCATTATACCATCCTGCTCAAGTTCTACTTTGAGTATACATTTCTTTGACCCTAATTCTCTCTCTAAATAACGTCTATATTCTTACAGTGCATGGAGCTTCAAAAAAGATTTCCCTTTGCTATCTATAATAGAACAAAGAGATTACCTCTTTTTGTTGAAACCGATGCTAATCATGAATTTAATTATTTGCCTCCCATAGAATACACAGAATGTTAAGTAAAAGAGAAAAAAATTTAGAGTAAAAAATATTTATTTAGGAAAATTACAATAAACTAAACATTGAGATGAATTTTCCAGTTTTGGGTTAATTTTCCAAAAGGACAAAATTTCTATTATTTGTCTGTTTTATAAGACTAATTGACTTATGAAAATATCATCTCACATTCATATCACTTTCCATTTCAAATCATTTAACAGATATCCATTCATTAATGCTCACTACACCCCAGTTAGTTTTCTAACCACTGTTTAAAACTAGGTAAACTGAGTCCTTGAAAGATTCGTGAACATGATCTACTCCATAAAGAAAACAGAACTAGTTCCAGGATGAGAACTCTGTGTTCCTGGCTGACAGTCCTGTTCTCAGACCACGAAGCCGCACCTCTTTCTTTCAGAAGTGACTATTCCACAGAGGAATGTGAGCAAGCTCTGGGATGTTTGTCACTCAAACTACCTTATGAAAACTTCACTCCCAGCAGAACAGACTAGCATGCTCAGATTCACAAACTGCTCACATGTCGTGTACCAAAGTAATGGAATGCACCATCATCACGACTATAATACTTTGCAGCATGGTCTCTTTTACCAGAATAATAAATGAAATGGGGCCTCAAATTAACTTCATTCTACACACCGTGATTGGCTTAACACTAGTTCTTCTGAGGCAATGACTCTTTTCTGAACCTATTGGCCTGAATTTTTTAAATCCCAACTTAGATATTCAGAAACCTGAAGGTTAAGAGTGAAAGTATACAGATCTACCAGTACCCTCTATAGAGTGCCTAGTTTTGTTTAGCAGAATCAAGAACTGGAAATTTAGTTATCTGAAATAAAATAAAATAATCCTGATGCAAACATTGTGCATAATTTGAAGATGAAGAAAAATGAAAAAGCAGAGCTACCATGTAAGGCAATTTCACACACTTTAGCACATTTTGCAAAACAAATTCCAAGTGTTGCAGTGTTCACTAACTGGATTTTTGTCATTAAATGTTGAAAGTTATGTAATAGGAACTGTGCCAGAGAGTGTTCTTTATTCAAAAGTATTGCTATATTTTTTTAGTGCATTCCTAAGTCTTCACAATGGTTTTTCACCTAGAAAGGTTATGCCAATACGATGTCTTTGCACTCTTGGAGTTGCCAAAAGTCCCAGTCTCAAGAGGGAGGCTGTGCAACATTCCAGACAGTGTCATTTCCTTCTGTTGGGAATGGAAACATTAAAAAAAAAAATACTACATTGGCTTTTCATCATTTTCCAACATAATTGGGATCCTCTCAAGAAAGTTGTGACCAAAAGGAAGATGACAAATTATATCACTATTGCATGTTCTTTACCTTAAAGAGTGGAGGTTAAATATATTATGTTTTTAATCTTATTAACAGTATTAAAAATACTGTGCTGAATAAGCTGTTGCCAATGGTAAGCTGTAAGATATAAACAATCTTATCAAGGTCATATATATTTGCCAAAGATATACAGAGCACTTTAATTTTTTTTTTTTTTGGCAAAGATTTTTTTTAAGATTTGTTTATTTATTTATACAAGAACCGGGGTACAGGCCAGATTCACGGGAGGGTGAGAGGATTCACCAGAGACAGAGCGGGGAACAGAACAGGCAGACTGACGAAACACTGCTGAGGGGAGCAGCGGATGAGACAGGAGAGGTCTGCCGCGCCATGTGGAACCCTCACTGGCCGGCGGGTATGGAACCAGTGTTGCAGGGGCTGCGGACAACTTTACAGCGCTGCGCTCAACCGCCTGAGCCACCAGGGAAGGCCCACTTTAAATATTTTTTGAGGGGTGTTAAAAAAATTCTTTGAAACCCATTTGACTCCATTTTATATATTACAGCAAGTTCCTGAAAATGTGTAAGTAATTGCTATACATCAGTAGATTACACATGTACAAATCAGATTCCTCATCAGATAAATAATTTTATCTCATTAACAGCTTTCTACACTCCTTGAGGCAGAGCATAGAAAGATCCCCCTGCCACATGGTGCCTCATGAACTATGGACGGTTCCAAGGCAAATCTCCATTAGCATCACCCAACTTCTAGAACCAAGTTGTCTGTGGTATTAGGGACCATTGTTAAGAAATTTAAGAAAAAAATTTATATTTTGCCTTATAGTCTGCTACTCTATGCTTACATCCTACCCTGTTCTCACTCTAACACTTGGGAGATTTTAAGTTTTATGAGAAAACCCTTAAAAGATGGCAGCAGCCCTATGAGTGCTAAAGTTGTTGCAACTCTTTGGGTTAAGGATACTGTCCTCTGCAATATTCTTTTTTGGTGCAATGTTAGATGCTCAGATGCTGAAAGAGTAGAGACTTCAAGAGTGCTATATTCACTTATCCTGATCCTAATTCTAGGAGGTAGGCAGACAAAGATCTCACTCTGGGCTGGGCAGAGGTAATCTGCAGAGAAGAGAAGAGTGGTCAAGGAGAAGCCAGTTCTGGGCACTTTCCCCCACTCTCTGGAAGAGTTGCTCCCGCAGCCCAAAACTTCTCTGGCTATTCCCTTTGTTCTTGCTGTGGCACTTGTGTCCTTTTTGGAGATGTTTGGATGTTTTCTTTATTTTAAAGGAGTATGTGTCATCTGTGGCACAAGGATACACATGTCACATCCAACATTATCTAGACCTAAAGAGTTTATTAAAGGGTTGTGAGAGCAGTGTGGTTGAGAACAGAACTACGTCCCTTCACCTCAACCTCCAGTCCATGCATATCACTTCAAAGGGCTTTTCCGAGTCACCTCCCTGCGCCTCTTCTATTTGCTCTTCCTCTCTCCTCCCCTTACCCTTTCTTTTCAGAATGAGGGAAATAGGAAAGTGTAGCAGGAACATGTTCAATTAAAGTACATGAAATTTCTATTTCTGTACATTAAAACGGTCAACTATTGGCGATGCTGCATAGTTCAGCCATGCAGTAATTTCAGTTTTTGCAAACCATCCACAGACTTCTTAAGTATGAACACTAACGTTTATCAAACACTTACAATGTGCCAGATGCTGTATCTGTTTTACATAGAAGACATTACTTAATGCTCTTCATAATTCTTTGGGGTAGGTATTATAATTCACAAATATTTCTGGTTCATACAACTAACGAATAACAGGATTGTGATTTGCACCCAACTGTGTATCTTCAGGCCCTCTCAGGAATTTGGTACACAAATCCCTCCAACCACCCTTGTCCCATAACCTTTATTCTTCCATGAGCTATGATTCTAGAAAGTTAAATCTCTGAATGGATTAGATAGAGTGGGGACCACTGGAACATGGCTTGTGAGAGCTTACTCCATCATGGTAAGTAAGCAGCAATAAATTCCATTCTTATGATAAAACCCCCAGATTAGGCAAATCAGAAACAAGTCATACCCTACTTTATTATAGACTTGTCCTTTGTCAAGTACATGGTTTCCTCTCATTTTGACTATTGTAAAATGAATATCTTAATTCACAATAGCAATTTAAAAGAAGAAATATTTTTTAAGGATCGATTTTTCTTTCAATATTTGAAAGAGGTAAGTTTTTTCCTCACTTCTAAATTAGTCAGTTCATGTCTTCTTTCTGATCTTTACCTTGTTCATTCTCCTTTTGATTGATTATATGTAATGGATCAGTGTGACTGTGTGATGTGGTAAATGAAATCTGAAAACTTAGATATTTGTTTGAATTCACATTCTGCTTAGGTAGAAAAGAGACCTGGGTCACTGGATTATATCACTCTCCATTCACCGGATCACTGTAATTAAGTCCCCTACCTCTGGAACTGTCAGAAACTAGTACCCAGTTCCTTAGTCAGCAGATTGCAATTCCCTTCGTTTTTTTTTTTGTTGTTGTTGTTGTTTTTTCTCCTATGTGGTTTTCCTTTCCTAGTGGATTATGGTAGTTCACTGCTACTTTTCCTTCTTCTCTTGTTTTTTGGCTTCACTTCCTCCTTTTATTGTTGTAGCTGTCTTTTTCCTCTCATCACTTTTCCTGTTGCCTTTCCAACTGGGTGGGGCCCTCATCCAACTCACTGGCTGTCTGGCTCTGGATTAATTCTAGTCCCAGGGGAGAACAATCTTGTGCCAAATAGCCCCAATTTCTGAGACATCAGAAGAAAGATCCCAGAGACTAAGTATCCCTAAAGTTTTCCTTTATTGATTTTATATTAGAATGAAATCCAAGGATGCTTAAATAGGAAGAAAAAAAACAACCCCATTCTCATGGCCTTCTAGACCCAGATCTTTCTGAACTCTGACAGCACCAACATCCATCAAATCAAACAATGAAATCAACTTTGGTTACTTAGCATAATAGAAATAAACTTGTAATATTCTATTAGTGAAGGATCAATGTCTCCTGTCTTGAAAATAAACATCAGAGCTTGGCCTCAACATTTATGTAGCAGCAGGAGACCATTATTTTGTGGCAACATTCGATTACATTGACATCAAGACAGATTTATTAAATTAATAAATAGTACATGATTTTCAGCCTTTCATTTCCAAACCTCACCACCACCACCCCCACAAGGTGATCTTCTGAAACCTTCGTCTACATTTTTGACTCTTTATTATCTGTGACCTTTATTTCTTTTTTGCTATGTCAGTTTACACTCCAATTAATTTTTAATAGTTTTTTTTTCAGATGGAACATTTAATTGGTTATTTAAAACAAAGTTAATAATGAGAATCACTAAATTGCTAATTGTCAAAAATATTTCACTGGCATGATATTTGAAGAGGAAGTATTTCAGATGTGCTTTTCAAAGTTGTGAATGTGGCTAATGGCATAAGTCCATAGTTCCTGCTGCCTCTTCCTCTAACGTCCAACCTCAGGGTCTTTGCCCTGACTGTTTCCCTCTGCCTGGAAATGCTTTTCCCTCTGTTCTTTGCATGGCTGGCTTTTTCTCATTACTCACGTTTGCTGGAATGTCCTTTCCACAGAGAGATTTTAAAATGCTTACTCCCCCAGCCTCAGTCACTCTTCATCCTGTTGCTGTTTTATTTTCTTTGTAGTCACATGTTACTTATCTGAAAGGTTTGTGGTCTGAATTATCCTATTAGCTTGCCTACTCCATGGGGACAGTGGTCTTGTATGTCTTCTCATATTAGATCCTTATGTCCAGGTACCCAGTGGCACTCAATAAACAAATAGTCATTGAATGAATGGATGGATAACTCTACAATGATCAAGCATGGGTGATCTTGGCTCCTAGCTTCCTTAAAAATTTGCAACATAAAATCTTTCCAGCCCTCTCCCCTTCCCCTACAGCCTGGGGACTCCTTACATTCTTAGAAAAGATAGTGATTGAATGGAGAATATCAGCCAAGCTTCCGATTTTAGCTTCTGCCCTTACTCCAATTTATTGTTCAGCATCTAAACCAATTTAGCAGGATTTTGTTGAGCAGGACATGAAAGAGAGAAATATTTCCTCCACTTTTCTATCGCCACAGATCTAACTTGCTTGGAGTTCCAAGTGGTTTAATGTTGCTGACAATCAGGAAACCAGTAGCACACAGTCAGCAGATTAAGTTTTCAGTAATAAGCTTTCATCATGTCACACTCCTGCTCAGAAACCTCAGTGCCTCCTCACTGCTTATAGGATAACCTCCTCTTCCCTCATATTTTTGTCCAATCTTATCTATCAGTACCTATAGCCTTCAGTACATTATAGTTACCTATATGTACCTTCTTCCCTACTCCTTGAAAGTGGTCTATTCATTCACTGACATATGCAGTATACCGACATGTAAGACTTGAAACCAGGAACAATCTTGTTGAAGAAGACATTTTCCTGCTTTTTGAACAGTATAGTTCCTACCTCAGTTGGTGCCTTGCCTTTGGAAAGTAATTACTAATGTTTCCAGAAATAGATTTTAGCCCTAGTAGCTGAAGTCTGACAACTTATGAATTCCCTGCTCCATCAATTGTTAGCTGTTTGA
The DNA here is from genome assembly GCF_964194135.1 of Talpa europaea. Lineage (NCBI taxonomy): Eukaryota > Metazoa > Chordata > Mammalia > Eulipotyphla > Talpidae > Talpa > Talpa europaea. Next base: position 44,153,202 of record NC_140071.1, on the reverse strand, counting down.
CCTTAGGCAAGTCACTTAACCTCTCTGTGCCTGTTTCATCAACAGCAAACTGAGATGGTATTGCTAATTATGTATTACTAACTATATTAGGGTTATTATGAGGATTGACTGAGAAAATGCATATCACAAGTGCTTAGCGAATGTTTACGAATGTTTTCTTTCTTAGTCAAGCTAAACTATATCTTATATGGTCTGTAAGGATATAATATACCTGACACATCAATCAACATCTTATCACTTTATGGATGCAGTTCCCCTGGTCTTAAATGACCTTCCTTGCTTATCTCTGACTCCTAACTCCTTTGAAAGCCATTCTCTGCACTTATAATCATGTCATAATCAATAATAACTGGCTTTTACTAAAACTTAACTTTTCTCATGTCTTGTCTTTCCAGTGATCCCACCTCTTCATTGGTGGCAGTTGGTCACTGCGCTAACATCATTTCCAATTTCACAGATTCAAGGGTGAGTAAAATGAAAATTTTTATGTCATCTAATCATGTATGAAAAGAGGGAGTTTCCACAAGATCCCTGAATTCTAGTAAAGAAATTATTTTTTTATCTTTAACTATTGATACAGCATAAGTGTTTTTCCTCATTGAATCAGCAATAGCAATGGGGAAAAAATTAGTCATCCTTGTCCTCATAATAAGCCTACATATACTTCAAGATAGTCATCAAGTAATCCTCTTCTCCCAAATGAACAATCAAAATATGTATTTGCATAGCTAATATCACAAACGGTCTAGGCAAACAGACAGAGTCGCTCTCCTGTGAATACTATTAACTTGTAGTTCATGGTTTAGGCTACTGCTCTGGAGTGAAGCAAAAGCATCTTCAGAGACTTGGATTGGTCAGTCAACACTTAAAATGTTTTTCTAAGCCACTCTGGGTAATTGGAATTTTCTAAGCATTTATGGAGGTAGGATGATAATACTTAAAAACAACAGTAGTCCAGTCATCAACTCAGCAAATTTTCAATGAGTACCTGTAGTAAGTAGTGCCAAGCAGCACAGTATTTTGTTAAGCAGTGGAGGGAATACAAAAATCTGTAGGCAGCATTAGCTGCCATAAGGAAGTTTAGAGAAAGATATGAAACACTACTATGTACTTATAGTGCACTGGGCACTATGCTAAGTGCTAGGAGTGTACAGATAAAATATCTATCTTTGAGGAGCTTGTAGTCTAGACAGAAGTATAAGTCTTATGTGTTCAATATAATCTTAAAAGTGCTCTGAAACACAACTGTGAAAATGGGTGCTCTGGACACCTGGAGGCATATCTCTACTAGAGCCTGCTTGGTGAGTAAATGGCACCTTGAAGAAAGAATAAGGCTTAGCTTAACAACAACAACAACAAACCTTTACCTTAATAAAAAAAAATTTAATTTAAAGAAGTTGGAAAGGGTATTTTGACAAATGTAGCAGCATATGCTAAGGCAAAAGGGAAAGAGAAATCGTGTACATTGCAAAAGTGACAGGGAACTTGACTGAAATGGGGTGACTGGAAGACAGTTGGAGAGATTAGACATAGGTAAGCAAAGACTGATTCATGAAGAGTCCTGTGTGAGTATATGAAAAAGACTTTGGGTTTTAAATGCCTGAATAGTTTTAAGGAACCAATAGAGGGCTTTATGCAAAAGAATGATCTGATCAGATTTACAATTTAGAAAATTCACTCTGAAAGTTATGATAGAGAGATAGAACAGAAGGCAATGATAGGGAAATAGAAGGTTATCACAAGGTGCCAAGTGAGAACTGATGAAGGAAGAACCTAAGCTAGGTGCAATAGGGGTGAAAAGGACAAATTGTGTATGATCTAGACGTAGAGAAAAATGAAGACTGGGAGAAGATGATTTATTTGACCATCTTCTTGCAAGATTCTGTTAATTACATATCCAAATATTTCACATAAGCAAAGAAAATTCATCCTGTATGTTGCAGGTACAAGTCCATTAACTGAAAAATTACATCCAACTAGCTTTTTAGTGAGAATACATCCATTCAATAGCAGTAGAAGTGGATGTGGAAATCAGCACTTTATCCTTTCCAGGTTTTTAATATATAAAGAGTTTCTTATAGTTTCTCCCAACAAACAATTAAACAAAAATTAAACAAAAATTAAAAGCTCAGCCTAGCAAAAGACAAAAATATTTTTTAAAACAGATAGATACATAGGTTGATTCAAGACAAGAAACACTGCAAAATTCTGGCTTAGCCATTCAGACCTTGAATAGAAAAACCTCCAGATCATATATGACTTGCCTGCTATTTCAGGTTAGGTTCTCTGAAAGCAGACTCTCACATGAATTTGGAACACATTATGTTTATTAGGGATAGGCTCTGTGAAAGGAAAAGAGAGGGAATAGGAATGGGATAGAGAAGAAATCATCCCCAATTACATGTCTGACAAAGCCTCGGCCAATCTGGCAGAGATCTCTGGAGCAAATGTCATCCTTCAGAGTAACCTGTGTCCAGTCAAGATGGCCTGGTTTTTATATCCCAGTCTTATTACCAGATTAGTGCTAACTCAGGTTGTGTATGGTCTCTGGAGAAGTGGCTTTGGCAGCCAAGACAAACCCTGAAGAAAGGGACACTTTCCATGGTTGGGTAGTAGGCTCTTACTTGAAAGAGGATCTTTGTGTCTTCCATACCCACACATCAATGATTGGAAGGAACTCAACTGCAGAAGCAGGTGGTTCTTCTTCACTTTAGTAGAACTGAATCTAGCTCACTCCAGTCACATGATGCTATCTCCTACCCATAGAAGTTTTAGAATTATACAAATACCAGAATGGTGTTGAGAAAAGAATTCAGAACGGAGTTTAAAATCATTTATTAATAATAATATACCAGTGGGAATTGAAGAAAAGCAGAAAAAAATCAATTATGTCATGAGGTCATTGTTCTCTTATCTTTCTGCATTTCCAGTGGAAATCACAGAAAACACACAAAGTAATCAAGCAGCTTCCTAAAACTAAAAGGAGCACTGAGAAATAATATAGAGGTAGAACATTCCAGAGGTATAGGAGAAAACTGTTTTCCTTATTCTATCTGGTCAATTTCAAGCTCCCATGAGGGGACCTTTACCAAAACACTTAAATTCTCTTTGCTTGAGTCACTAGTAATTGAACAGTACTCATATCCAAAATACCATCAACTAGAAATGACGACATAAGTTATAGGATGGAAGGGAAGCTAGTTTTAAAAACGAACAGAATGACTAACGAAAGAATGGCTGATCAGAGCTTAGAGATATCAGACTTTTTCAAGCTCATGGTAGAGCAAAAGGGCAGAGAAAAGACAGAACACGTTCAATTGTGATTCCTGTCATTTAGTCCTATGTTCTGAGTTCATAAATTCCTCACCCCTCAGAATTTTTTCTCTATGGTTAAAACTCATTGATTTAGATCCCATAAATTTGTAATGTGCAGTAATACAGCTATAGCATGTCATTCTGCCTGAGAAAATATTTTACAAAGATTTCCCTCTGCAAAGTATAGTCCTGTAAAAAAAGAGAGTACTAATATTCTGCAAGCATATTTTCAAATTCCAGGTCCAGCAGTTATTTCCTTAATGTTAAGGATGGTCATGATACATTAACATGGGTCAATAATGATTTGAATTTTTCAAACAAATTGACCTATTTTTGATAAATATCATTTTTATAATATGCAAATTATTTTAAAATAATAAACTAGCATTTTCTTCAAAAATTTATTGTTTACTAATTTGGATAAGGTTTACTACTCCACTTTCTGAATTCTTTTCTCAACACCATTCTGGTATTTCTATTATTCTGAAATATAAACTCCCTATATCTGAAGGGTAACCTTGCCGCCGCAGTTTCCCACAAACACTTTGGTTTTTGAGTTTATAGATGACAAGTTGTATAATTTGCTTATGGAAAATAGTGCACTTAAAAGTTAACATCTTAATTACTTTAAAAATTCCAACAAATCAGGTTTTGATTTTCAGAATGTATTTGTCTGATGAACAATTACATCAGATGCCTTTAGTTTCTTTCTATATTGTAAAGAAAACTTGGCATTCAACACTGATCCATCACAATTGCCACAGGAAGGCCCTGCGGCCCCTCCCCCTTCATCTCAGTGAGCCCAGGGTCATACTGGACACTGGATCCTGAACCTCCACCACCCCCCAAAACCAGAATCCTCCACTGCCACTTTTGCCAGAAAAGGGATTCTATGAGGCACCTATTTCCTCTCATTGTTCTTTCCCAAAACAACTTCTATGAACAAGTTAGCTTGGCTGATCCTAAATCACCTATGTGTGCCCTTGCTGTAAGAGAAGCTGCGAGAGGGGGTTTGGGGCTTATTTTCATGGAGGAGGACAGAACTCTCCATTATAGGAAACTACCCAAACAAGGAAAGGGTGTTCACAATATAGTAAGTGACCACAAAAACAAGGTGTGAGATGCAACCAAGTACAGGGCTCAAAACTTGTGCATCACATCAGGGAAGTGACTATTAATTTCCCAGCCATGGAGCTGGGGAAGAGGGGAGAATAGTGATTTTTGGTGGGGGGGAAGTGGAGAGGAGTTGCTGGAGTGCTTTTTGCTAACATCTTTGCTTGGGCTCCAGACTGTTCCAGATGGCAGGAACTCCCTGCTCAGGCCTCTGGCTGGGCCATTCTCCAAGAGCTGACCCTCAACTCCCGCACAGGGGCACACTGCCAGCAGCAGAGAGAGAGGGCTCACCGACACAGGCACAACCTGGTCTATTAACAATTTGGAAATTTAACTGACACAAGGTGGGGAAAAGAACAGGTTTTCAAGCCTTGTTACTATGCATATGCTAATTATTAGGCAGAGGGGAACATTATAATTGAGTTATGAAACAACTAAATAAAAATAGAGTACCTGACAGAGAGCTTCTTTACATGACATTTTTACACAAGAATAAACAATGTGTTCTTTGTAGAGTTTAAAAAAAAAAAAAAAGAAACAGGGTAAGTTTTATTCTGTAAACTACAGTCTCTTGTAACTAGACTAGTGCTTGTATTTGTTGACATCTTGATTTATAAAAACCTCAACAAGTTCAATTTCAATAATTCTTTTTGTTCAAGCAACACCAGACAAAAGGGGAAAAGATTGATGTCCCCTCCTCCCCTCAAGCCCCCCCAAAAATGGCATATGCAAAAGCTTTAGAATTCTCTTTGTTCAACTCTGGGTCAGATTTCATGAAAAAGTAATTGAAATTCCTTTTGCTCCCAGTCCTCCATGCATGTATGGAGGCTTGTGTTCCTAATGAGCTCCAAGAAACTGCCTTCCACAGGACTATCTTTGAACCTGTTTTGCTCAACTCTTCTCAATCTTATTTCTCTGTTTTATTTATTCCCCCTCCTCGATCACAACAGAGAATGTGTGCTAATTAATGTGCTGTTGAAAAACTCAGTCTAATGCCTAGAATTGGTGCCATGTGCTAAGTGGTCAAAGTAGAACCTAAAGCAGGGAAATAAAAGGTACTGGATTCTGTTATCATTTTTTTTTTAACACTGAATCACTGTGAGTAAAACCAAGAGTAACTGTACCTCTAAAATGGCAAACAAGTGGTTCACTATGTACTCAGATTAATACATTTGTTTGTGTAATAAGCTTTGAGATCCTTTGTTTAAACAAAAAGATAATAAACAAAGATAGGAATATGTAAATAAAACAATTTGGAAAGAGTTTCATGTAAGCATACTTGTTCATAAAATGTTACTCTCTTTGCATAAAATAATGAAAGTTAAAAAAGAAAGCAATATCTGATGTACAATTTCTGGTAGGAAAGTCACCAGATGGTTTAAAGAAAATGTCTCTAAGTTAGACGCTAATTTGTTTGATCTGCAGAGAAATTCCCCTTCCCCAAGTAGCCACTAAATCTAATTGTATATATGACTATGATAATAGGGCAGTACCTCTCCACATGCATGTTTACCTGTGTGATACAACTTCTTAGAATCATCCATGACTTCTACCATTAAAGTAATCAACAATGAAAATTATTTTTAAAATATGCTTTTCAGCACAGGACATCCACTTTTGCCATAAGTTCCATTTTCAAACAAATAGAATAAGAAATTAAACTCAATTACTGCTCTGGGCCAAACATAATCTTCCAGACAAATGATATTTTAACAGGTTTCTCAGAGTCCGCCTCCTTTAAGTCAGTTCCTGAACCAGAGTTTGAAAATTGCTCAGAGATACCTAGAATTTTGTGAGATGATTCAATAGATTACTCAGAGGGCCAATAAACAGACCAAGTATCTATTGGCCATGACCCAGTGACATGTCTGTCCTATCACATAAAATGGAAAATGGAGACGTGATCACTAATATTTCCTGCCCTTTTGGGCACTGAAATGTTTGTAGTGTCACAGGTGATGTTTCTGTCTTTGTCAACAGAGGTATGCCCCTCATTTTTGCCAATGAGAATGTTAAGACTTTTGCCTTGTTTTTTCCCAATGGTCCAACATTAACAGCTACTGTGACCCCCCCAAGTTGCCAAAATCTGAGGATGGATTTTTGCCCCAGTTGCATTGTTTCCAAATCAATCAGACCCCAATTGAAATTCAAATATGACAGTGACCGCTTTTATCTTGATGATTTAATTTGTTAAATGTTGGGCTTCCCTTTCTGGATTCCATCTTTCTCTTGGCCACTACACTATTCCTCCACCAGCTAGAAGATTTAGAAAGAGATAAAAAGTGAATAAAATTTATGAAGAGTTCTTTTGTTAGCAGTGTTAGAGAAAATCATTTGGGAAGCATTAAAAACAAAACAAAAAGCACAATTTGAAGGTTTGCATTCTTGTCCCTATTGCAAAATCAAGTTAATTAAGAAATAACATGATTTTTTAATATATATTTAGTGACAAAATTCTTACTGTTTTCAAAGTGAATTGAAATTCACATGATCATCTCAGTGCATGTCCTTAAAATCCTGTGAGTTGGGCCTCCCCGGTGGCGCAGCGGTTGAGCGCTGGGTTGCGAAGCTGCCCTCGGCCTCTGCGGCGCCGGTTCGATCCCCGGCTGCCCCCCCCCCCCCCGCCACCCGAGGAGGGTCCCACATGGCGCGCAGACCTCTCCTACCGCCCGCTGCTCCCCTCAGCAGTGTACTTTGGTCCTTCTGCCTGCTCTGCTCCCCGCTCTGGCTCTGGTGAATTCTCTCACCCTCCCTCCAGCACTTCTGACTGTACCCAGTGCATGTATAAACAAAACAAACAAACAAACCAGCAAACAAATAAATAAAGCATGCCTCTATTAAAAAAAAAAAAAAGTAAAATCCTGTGAGTTATATGAAGTAGGCATTATTTATTTTTATCATCATCATTAATCACCCCATTTTACAGATGAGGACAAAAAGCACTGAGTTTTATTCGGGAATATCCAGTTAATAATAATAAATTGAGGCTTATACCAGCTCTTCTGACACATGCTACTAGATGCTTCCCCATGATCATCTACTCTGATTTTGGACAATTACATAATGAGCTGGAAAGGTATTTTTTGTAATTGGCCACATCACAAGCTGCACATTTCCAAAAATACAGCTATAGAACTTAGACTGCATTGTCCCATTAGAACAATAATGTCATGTTGCACAGACCCTATGACGATTTACAAGAACTTAGTCACAAGAACTAAGTTGAGTGTGTTACTTTAATACAACATATGTTGCACAGATCAACATTCCTTTAAAAAAAAGTTTCAAGGTCAAATAAGTTTGGGAAACACTTCATATCATATATCCTGCTCAAAGATTCATAATGTACATTTGAATATTAAAGGCTTTAAGAAGTTCTGCAGGAAAGAAAACTGCTTAAAATTGTTCCATTGAGAATTCATCAACCTTCTTTGACTTTGAAACCCTTTTACTGAGTAACAGATATTAACACCCAAAACTAGAGTTCCCCAAAAGATATTCAGAAATTTCTGCTGGAGGAAAATATATTGAGTTACAATTTGAGATGTTAGGAGCATCTCTGCTACTCTGACATAGCAGGTTACCCTGAATGTAAGATAGACACTGATGATTATTCCTGTGATACCAGTCTGGATTTAAAATTGGCAGTGGTGTTTGGAATGTACAAAGCAGAGCCAGGCAGTGAAAAACAAGGAACAGAAAAATAAAGGTTAGGGATGATTCTGGAAACACTGAGATGAGACTAGGATGATGGGGCTAGGGACACATGAATGGTGAGAGTAATGAGAAAGTGGCTAACTTGAAGATTGTTCTGCCTTCCTCTTTCTTCTTCCTCAAACCCTGCTGCAGACATTTAGACCAAACTAAGGGTAAGAAGACTGAGTGAAGGAGAAGTGGAGCCAAATATTAAAGGCTACCATGGAAGGAAAAGTCAGAGAGTCGAGGAGTGTCAAACAACTGGAGCAAAGAGCATATTTGGTGGGAGCAACTAGTTTCCATTTGTTATTTTCAGGAAAGGATGAAAGCCAGTAACTGCCTTTATGGCCTATGTCCTCCAACAGTCAGACGTCACCCACACTTTGGGGATGAAAGGGACACTTTTCATAACCATGCAAGGACAACAGATGTATCCTAGGGCTATGCCAGACACACCAAGATCTGTGTTCACCTTATCTGCTTGTTCCCATGGCATTCAAAAAAAAAAAAAAAAGAAAGAAAAAGAATATAAGACCAGATAGATGGATAGAGATAGTAGATATTAATTGTGTGAGTTATAATAGGTTCCACTTTAAATAAGTTATTTAAACCAAACTGTTTCCATGACACCATTTAGCAAACTTGTGTTGATCATCCTGTTACATGAAAAGCACTGTGTTTGACACTAGGGGATGTAAGCAACATGCATTAATGTTCTTAAGGGGCCTCCAATCCACATGATGAATTAGGAGATGTACTGAAATGACCAAGCTTCAAGTCAATGATCACAGATGCTCATCAGGAAGCTAACAATAGTATGCTGAGGATATTCTAAGACCTGGGGAGGCTTCAAAATTTGGTGTTCTTGAAGTAGACAGTGAAGAATAAATTATTAGGCTTCCCTGGTGGTACAGGGGTTAAAGTCTCAGCGCTATCAAGATATCACAGCCACTGCGGCCTGAGTTTAATCCCCGGCCAGGGAGATAACACACAAGGCACAGCAGAGCTCTCCTGTCTCACTCATTGCTCCCCTCAACAGTGTATTTCAGTAAATCCATGTGTTCTGCTCCTCAGTCTGTCTCTGGTGAATCCCCCTAACTCCTGTTCCTCTGGTCTGCACCCCAGTTTTTGTATGCATAAAATTAAAAAATAAATCTTAAAAAAAAGAATAAACAAATTATTATGAGACCTGAGGCACAGGGAAGGAGAGATAGAACTTTCCAGGTGACATTAAAAGCAGAGAAGGGCATGCTTGGGGGTATCAGTGGTCTGATTAGCAGTATAGGATTTGTGAAGATAAATGGTGGGAGATGAATTGGGAAAAGCAGGTTGGGGCAAGCCTGCATAGGGGCCTGGATGCCAGCATAAATTAAGTGGAAATAATTAATTCAAGAAATAATCAAAAGGCTGGTTATATAGTAGCAGTCTGAGAAAGCCACCAAGTAAAATGCCAGCTTCTATCACTTTGGAAATCTTTGAAAATATTGGGCCAGCTCTTACTTTCACAGGGTTGACCACAGAAAAACTGAAGGACTTGGAAACATATGGGTTAAATGTAAGCATTAAGGTTGTTATGAAATCTAAAGTAGGCGAAAAGTAGACCTCCCATCTGTAGATTAGCAAGCTTATCCCTCTGCCATGCGAGTAACACATTCACAGGGATTAGGACTTAGACATCTTTGAGGGGCTATTATTCTGCCTACCCCAGCAACCTAGTAGTGAGGATCTTCCATGATACTTTTATTACCCACACGCCTTTGCCCCAGACATGGACAAGTGACCTCCTCCTTTATTTTTTAAGGCACCTCTAATACTCAATGTTGTGTATGACAGATTGTTACTGAAGAGTTGTGGATCATGCAGGGCATTCAAAGCACAGTATAGAAGAACACTTAGATTCAAATATAAACCTTCTTTACTTCTGAAATCTTCAGCCACTGGAGTAACTTTTTAACCATTTTCCCCTCTGGTCTGCCCATTCTCCCCATTTCCAGATGCCTCCTTTCTCCTCTTAGTCTCTCTTTTTCCAGGTGTTGGGCCTACCAAAATACCTCCTGCCCAATCTTCACTAGAAATGGAAAGATCCTGTCTATTATTTAAAAATAATTTTGCTTATTTTGTCTCAGGCTTTCCCTTTCAGGATATGTCCCAGGCCTTTCCTTTCATTACCAGAAAGATCCATCAGTATCTTTGGGGAAAAATTCTGTGTCTACAATCCATTTTAGTTCTTTTTAATAGTAATCGTTTTCTTCTTCTTCCATACTGTTATAAAGAAGGCTGATTACAAACGATAGGACAAGCTTTCCCTTTCCATGGCAAGCAGGCAACCTTCTGCAGTGCAGGGACTGATTCAACAGTGGCTTCCAAAGAAATAAAACCAACAGGCACACTACCAACTGCGGTGGTGAAATCAGTGTGACTTAGGTGTGAGGGACCCGGTATTCTTTCTAGTTGTGCCTCAAGTGACCTGGTGACTTTGGGCAAGTCACAATGTCTCTGCATGATCATTTTGTAATGTGTGCCACAGGAAAGTTGAATGAGAGGTACCCTAAAATTCTAGTTCTCTAGAATTCACATTTGGCATTTCTTGACATAGGGTCTGACTCTTGGAGAAATCAACTCTGAGTGATCTGGATAATGTTCAACTAGTGGGTCACTCCAAAAATGTAGAGGATTTTGATGAACTGATGAAGCAGAGATTGTATATTAAAAACATAACTTTCTAGTGCCTGAGGGATCTCTGATCACACTGTAAATACCTCATTGAATTAGTGGAGTTTATGTTTGTAGCCTGGGGAGTTTATTTGATATAATAACCAGTTGGAAGCAAACCAGTGTCACAGGAGCTTTTGGGACTCTCAGAAATTCTACTACTGTGATATCTGGCTTAATCTTCTGGGATTACATTCAATTTGGGGACCCTAAGCATTTCTTTTCTTTTTGAAAGGGCTGTTGGGATGGTAGCCAACCTGTGGAAGCCACAGTGACAGACTAAAAGAGAAATATGACAAGAATCAGTGTTTTTTGAGAAAGATTAATCTAGCAATTAGGTATGGATAGAATAAATAGTGGGCAGTAGACGACAGGAAAACCAATTAAGAGACTGCTGTAAAAGTTCAGGCATAATAAAAATGTAACAGGATGCTGGATGAGACTTTTCCCCTTGTCTCAGTTTCCGCCGATGAAGCATGCTGGCTAAGGACAATAAGCAATAGGAGTCCACACATTCTAAAGATAGTTGCTAAACACATCCACATCGCACTAGCTAACTGGTTCTCTGTCCATTCTATCACTCTCGTCCCACCTAAGAGTCGTTAGTAGGTAATGAAAGAGAAATCTGGGATTTATGGGAATTGGTAAAAATGAGAAGTGTTATGGTTATTTTCTTCTCTCAAATCATATATTCCTAGAGTTTTGCAAACAAAGAGACTGATGCCTGACTCCTCCCACCTCCCCCCCAAGGTGGACAGAGACAATAGTGGGAGAGCCTGCCCTTCCAGAATCTAACAGGAAAAGGGGGTGAATTTCCTAAAGTCAAATAGCCAGTCTGGGAGGTAGCTGGATTCCAGGGCTGCATGCTGGATCAGAGCATAGATTTCATGGGAGAGGAGAGCAGTGGTTGACATTCTTGACAGTGGAGAGGTGGAGGGGTGAGAGTCTCAGAAAAACCTACAAAAGGGCTCCATTAAAATAAAGGGTGGCAGCATTGAACAGTTGCTAGAACCAAAGACATTTGAGACGGTACGTCATGAGAGAATCAAGAATTACAAGGAGCAGCAGCTAACAACTCCTTTAGTACTCTTCACCCCCACCTCTCATCCTGCAGAAACCAGAAGTAAGTGACAGAGAAGGTAGAGAAATAAGGCCAAGGAATAATGCTCCCTACACTGATCTGTGGATTTCCTGGCAGACAGGAGCTGTGGGGAGGGGAGGAGCTTTAAACTGGATGGGAAATGGAAGTTTTGATTACGTAGGACTAGACTTTTTAATTCTGAAAATGAGATTGTTATTTGATATGCTAAAGTAACAGGAAAGTACACAGAATTTGCTTGAGGTATAATCCAGGGGCAGGAAAGGGAGATAAGGCAGAATGTGTCTGAAGGCAATAAATTTTAAAATGAAGTGATTTCCTGTTTGCACCTCATAGAGTCAAGCTCCTATAATAAATTGATATGATAGCAATAATAAACAAAAATAATAATAGTGGCAATAATAAAAACAACCACTTGTTAATCTTAGCATAGTGTGCCAGATTCAGTTAGGTGCTAGAGATACCATGATTTTGTTTAATCCTTACAGTGATCTCATGAGGTAGATACTATTGAATTTAACCCCACAGATGTTAAAACTGAAGGTAGAGAGGTTAAATAATTTGCCACAACATAGAGTTAATAAATAGCTGATTTCTGACCCCACAACACATTTTGGACTAGACTAAGTTGGTGATGTAAAACAGGACAGTAGCATGGAATGAATGAATGAAATGTCTGTTTAACATTCTGATGGAAGAATGGGTGACATAATTAACAAAACCAATGATACAATTTATGTACCTTGAGAGCACTTCAATTATTGTAAAATCCACAAATAACATTTGTTGCTAAATATAAAACCAGTAGATGCACATCTTAAATTATTTGTTTTTGGTGTTTTTAGTTTTAAAAAATGTTGCCCTGTCATTTTGAAATTAGTTCTCTGAAATACAACCAACATACTCATTTGTCATTTATGCCATGTAAATATTTACTATGTCTAGTGTATTTGATGGAAATACCGAAGTAAATGTTCAATGTGTTAGTGACGGTGGAGCTGCTTAAAACAGACACCTAAATTCAACAATAACTTCTGCACTGTGAACTCCTTGAAGCAGGGATTTTATCTTACTTATTACTGGGCACTAACCTTCAAGCTCATGAGATAAGTATCTCACATATTGTAGATGTTCATTAATCTAGAACTATTTTATTGAGCCTTGTAGGTTCCACGTACTGAGATGAGTGTTACATGTATATGATGGAGCAAAGCTCTTTAAGGCTTTTCCCTGGGCTTTCCACACCCTTTCTGCCACCTAAAGAGAATCCTGACTTTTGCTTTTCAGCTTTTATTCTTTGTCTTCTGAAGGAAATCATTTTTGCCAGATTCCTGCACATTTGTGATACAGAATTGAAAGACCAGGAGCCAGAGAATCAGAATCGATGTGGTGGGAGGTAAAGGGAGAGAAAGGATAGTCCCTCTGAAGACAGGAGTTTGGGGAGATGCATGAAGGAGAGGTTATTTTAGAGTGCTGTTGTAGATTACAAACAGGACCTCCTTTGTTGGCCTCTGAGAAATCCAAGCAAAGGATATGATTTACTTCTAACTGGGCGTAGCTTCTGTTACTTCTCCAAGATAGGACATGGGGTGCCCCAGATTACATATATATTGTTTCTAATCTTTAAAACTCCCTGCCAGTGGAGGCATTGTTGTCTTTAATTTCCAGGTAAAGAAAGCGCCTTAAAGCAGATAAGTAATTCTCTCAGGGCTGCACATCTAAAGCTAGGATTTGAATCTGGTTCTGGTGGGCCTGAAGCCTGTTCTACTGCACAACATTACACTGCATCCTCATAACCATCTGTTGAATTGAGCTCAATCTAAAGGCTTCCCTTGTGAGGGACCTCTATTTATTCTGGTATCATACATAAATGGGAAAGGCTTATTTCTGATATTTGATTCAGAAGAGAAAAGCTTAACTACTAGCCTAGAAAGCAGGCCTGCTTGCTGTACTAAGCTCGCCTGTGGGCTTGACGTTCATTTTAAAGTCCAATCACTCTGCACCCAGGAAATGGCATTGTTTACCACAAAGGTTCAACTAAAACTGTCGCAAAAATTGTTCTGTGTCCATTCCTGTTTTTGGAAATCAGTTTTCTGACCAGGTAGCTGCCTGATGCAAAGAAGTGAGTCAAAGGTTTCTTCAAACTGGCAATCAAGTTCCCAGTCCTTTCAATGGCCAGATAGTAAGCAAAACTGTATGCGCTTGTTATGGTGAATTATCATCTTAAATGGCTTGAAGTAATGTTCTCATATTCTGTCGCTATAGAAACTGTTAGGAAATTTCTTATAAATACCACAGAAACAGGACTACCTACCACCATGGAAATGGATAGTGGGTACAATGAACCTCCAAGGAAATAAATGGCTCCTTGAGAGAAAATAATATAACCCATTAAAAGAAATCTCTCTGTGATCCAAGTCCTAATGGATAAGCTGAATATAAGAACAGGTAGGGAGAAAAAGTGTCTGAAAGTAGTGTGGGGTGGGTTTGAAATAGTTTACAGATACCACTTTCAAAAGTTGAATAAACTTTCTCTCTCAGTGAGGGAACATTCAACTGAGGCATTAACAGTGGAGTGATTTCATCTACAGTCAAAGAGTACATGCCACAGAGCCATTATGGACCAGACAGGAGCTGTATAAAAATGATTTGACAAAAAGAAATAGCCAGTCCCCTATGCCAAAATCCAGAGTGCTCTTCTTCAAGGTGAATCATTTTCCATTCCAAAATGTCAAGTAGATTTAGTCATTTTAATCTTTTTTATTAGATCAAAACTTGATACCTTCAGAAAAGCTTAAGGAAATGACTGGAATATAGGCTCCACTGCTGAGAAATTGTGTGATCTTGGATACATTGCTTGGCCTCCCTAAGCCTCAGTATCCCCAGCTCAAATAGTACGTGGTACTTATATTTATGGCAGTATTAAATAAGAAAAAAAAATACAGGCAAAGCACTCAGCACCGTCTTCAGCACTTAGTAAGCACCCAATGATAAATGTTAGAAATTATTAGTTATCAAAAGAATAATAAATGTAATGACTGATAATAAGTTTGCTCAAGTCATTTACATTTATTGTTAATTTTTACATGTTCTCTCTCTCTTGAACCCAGAGACAATATCTGATCTCAAATAATTGAAGAGTGCGCTGAGGGATAAAGAAAACATAGATCTTAAAGGCAGAGCTGATGTAATTTCTGCATGACTCTGATCGTTCTGGTATTTGTGGATCTGGAAGTTTCCAGATGCCATGGGTATCTTTTTTGCAGTATTTCCTCCTGATGCTTGAAAAGAAAGTCTGTTTTCATAAGACCTTGGACCTGATTTCCAGTGGGAAAAGGGCTGAAGAAATTTGGCTTCATTTTCAAGTATCTTTGCACTTTTCCCAATTGCACAAAACCTCCAAGCTTCCCCAGATTACCTCGTTTCAATGACATCGAATCTTTCAAAGGGAATGTAATAATTCCACAGAGAACTTAGCATTTCTGACAGCTTACCTCCCACTGTCCTCAGTGCTTCATAAATTATGCTGCCTCTGAATGTGAGCTGGGCAGCACCATTTTCCTGGCCCCTCGTGATTCATGGTTTCTCTTAACTATGTCAGTGCCTCGTCAGCAAAGCTGTTCCTTTTGGACAGAGTGTGATGTGATCTGCTACTTGGAGGGCAGCTTGCTAATTAGGTACTGATTTTATATACTGATGATCTTCTTTTTTTATAATTTCAAGGTAACTAATAACTATTAACTTTAGGAATCACTTCTAAATTCAGAAAACATTACCATTTAATTAACAATCTGCTCTCTGCAATACACCGTGACCTGAGAAGCCACTCTAACGGTTAATATGCTGTTATCATTAAAATTAACTAACAAACCAGAAGAATGGTGCTGTTCAGGTCAGATATGGAGAGACCATAATTAAAAGAAAGTGAAACTAAAAACAAGTATCAGACTAAAAGATCAACACAGCATGGATGGTCAAGGTGCCAGCTTCCCTGTTTTATAGCTACCAAAGCAACTCCCTCCTGACCTGCAACTCCCCAGGAATTCCAGACTCGCTCCTTCCTCACACAGGGCTGAGCACTTTGTTTGGTGCTTTAATAATGGAGGCACAAAGGAAATAGGACAAGTTCCTGAAAATGACTTTCCTCTAGAGTACCTACTTATGTATCTATTATCTTTATGCATAAGAATAAAAAATCCATTTTTATGAATGTCTTATCTTTCCCCAGGCTGCAGGGCTTCCCAAAAGTCTTCTATAGTTATAGAGACTCTTTCTGAATTAGGAACATTCTCTGCCATGCCCAGCATTTCCTTTGCCTCTCTCTACTCAAAGAAGGTTTGCTATTACTAAGATGCTTCTTTGGGCTTAGGGAATGCAGAACTGGGAGAAAGGGTGTAGGAGAAGAGAAGAGGTGCATGGAATATAACTGCAAAAGTTCTTTTTTTTTTTAAGATCTATCTATCTATCTATCTATCTATCTATCTATCTATCTATCTATCTATCTATCTATCTATCTATTTATACAAGCACTGGGTACAGTAAAAAGCTCAGGAGGGTGAGAGGATTCACCAGAGCCAGAGCGGGGAACAGAACAGGCAGCGTGACGAAATACACTGCTGAGGGGAGCAGTGGGCACGGCAGGAGAGGTCTGTTGCGCCATGTGGGACCCTCGCCAGTGACTGGAGATCAAACCGGCGCTGCAGAGGCTGCAGGCAGCTTCACAGCCCAGCTCTCAACCGCTGCGCCACCAGGGGAGGCCCATAACTGGAAAAAGTTTTGCAGAAATTAGAGAGTTCCAGAATTCTAGAAAAGCTATAAGATGAAACCAATTGGAGGGGGAAATGAGATTCAAACAAACTAATTCTATGACCATGTATTAACAGCAGTGTTTGAGAGAGGCAAGTATTTAACATATTTTACAGTTATCTTTTAGTTGCTGGGACATGTTTCTTGGATACATGACCCAGAGATTGGACCTCATGAATTTCGGCCTCAATAGACTTACTTTGGCAAAGAGTGATAGAAATAAACCACTAGTGCTACCCAGTTCTACTGTCAGAGCCCACCTGAACTCTGACTCCCACACAGGAGCCCCAGAGTTGGTGATGGTCTGGATCTCTGTGCCCAACCTCACTCCTGCTCTTGCTAAGACTTCTTCTCCCCACCAACTGGTTTCATCTTGTGTCTCTCCCAGTTGAGAGTTTTAAAAGACTCAAAGCTTATAGAGAGTAAAAGTGCGGGAATTGTGCTACCTTAAAAGCACAAGTCAGAGGGCTTGAAGTCATTACTAGTTAAGTAATGGTGTTTTGTTGCTTGTTTGTTGTTGGCTTGAATTGATAATACATCATTAAAATATTGTGTTTAAACTGTGTTCTGATTGCCAAACAATGAATGTACATAGAGATTTTAAAAGATAAGCTGATGTAGGTCTAAGGTTACTTTTTAATATTTATTAGATTTTACTTGTTTGGTCTGAGTTAACTCTTGTTCTTTTTTTCAAAGATTTGTTTATTGGTGCATACAAGAACTGTGGTACAGGCCAAAGGTACAAAGGTGGGGGTGGTGGTGAGAGGATTCACCAGAGACGGAGTGGGGAACACACTGCTGAGGGGAGCAGCAGGCAAGGCAGGAGAGTTCTGCTGCACCATGTGGGTAGCTCCCTGGCTGGCCGGGGATCTAACTCGTGCTGCTGAGGCTGCAGATAGCTTCACAGTGCTGTGCTTAACCCCTTGTACTACCAGGGAGGCCCTTGACCTTTGTTCTTAAAGGACAGACTCACTTATATTTTTTGAAAGTATGTATGTAGCTATGCATATGAATAAGAGTATTGGATATGTTCCTAGATGCTAATAATAATTATCTCTGGGTGGCTGCATCATAGCCAGTACTTTTACTTTCATATCTTTATATGAAAGCACTTTATATGAAAGTACTTTTACTTTCATATCTTTATATTTTCCACAATGAGAAAACCATAAGGATTTTTGGGTTTTTTTTTTAAGAGCTAATAATTGGAAAATAAAATTTGTGATAACATTAAAAAACATTGTAAATATTTAAAGATAATTTAATAAAAGAAGTACAAGACTTCTATGATGAAAAAGACACAGTATTGCTGTGAGAATTGATAAAAAAGATAGAGATTACCATGTTTATGGATTAATATGCTCAATATTAGCAAAATGTAAAATCTCCCCACAGTGATCTATAGATTAAATGCAACCCCAATCAAAATCCCAAGAGGCTTTTTGTAGAAACTGACAAACTGATTCTAAAATATATGTTGGAAAAGCAAGGAACCTAAAAAATGCAAAATAATTTTGGAAAAAAAATACAAAATTGGAAGAACTGATTTTGAGGTTAAGACTTATTAAAAAGTTATGACAATGTAAATGGAGTAGTACAGACAAATGAATGGAAAACAATAGGGAAGTCCAAAAGAACCACATTTATAGTGTTCAATGATTTTTAGAAAAGGCACCAAATAAATTAGTGGGATTGAATGATGCTGCTGTTCAGCAAAGGGTTCTGGGACAACTGAATACCTATATGTGCCAAAAATAAACAAACAATTTAACCTATATCTCATATTATACACACACACACAATTTAAGGTGCATCATGGACCTAAACACAAAAGCTACAGTTATAAAGTTTTTAGAACATAACAGGAAAATATTCTTGATGAGAAGTAAGCAAAAGTCTCTTAGACCAGAGAAATACTAATTATAGAAGGAAAATATTGATAAATTGGACTTTATCAAAGTAAAAAAAAACTGTTCCTCCATAGACACTCTTAAGAAAATACATAGGTAGTCTGCGGAGTAGGAGAAAATACTCATGACACATGTATTTGGCAAAAGACATATCCAGAACACATTAAAGTATGCCTACAAGTTAATAATAAAAAGATAAACGACACACTTAAAAAATGTGTAAAATAGTTGAATTCGTTGCAAGGAAAGACTTAAAAATAGCCAAAAAGTATTTTAAAATATGTTCCACGCATTTAATCATCAAATGCCAATTGAAATCATTGACAGATCACCACATATCTACTACAATGACTTAAAATTTTAAAGATAGACAACATTCAGTTTGGGCACAGATGTAGAGTAGCAGATATTTTTATAATTACTGGTCAGAGTACAAAATGATCTAACCATTCTGAAAAATTATAGGGCATTTCTTATAGAGTTAAATATATATCTTACTCTATGATCCAACAATTTCACTCCTAAGTGTTTATCTAAGAGAATTTTTTCAAAATGTGTTCACAAAAGACTTGTACTATATTCATAGCAATTTTTATTCATTATAGTAAAAAACCTGGAAACCACCTAAATAAGAGGCTTTTCCTGGTCCGACCCCTGGCAATCTGTCCATTGTCATCTTACACAAATCACTTTGTCCTTCCCACCTTCTCACTCATTCTCTCAGAATACACCGACCTCTCCTGTGTCCATGCTTCTCAATAGTGCAATCCCATCTGCCTAGGATTATCCTCCTTCCACTTCTGTTCTCTTAATCCTCCCAGTATCAAGAAGAGTACCCTGAGTTGCATTTCTTTTCTTTTCTTTCCAGTCTTATGCTTACTTTCCCATAGGATTCTAGATGATCATGCTGTAGTATAATCTTTTACATGCATGTCCACTCTCCTCACCAGCTCATAAACTTCTGTTTTTTTACATCACTAGCACCTAGCATTGCACCTAGCACATAGTAGGTATTACAAGAAAATTTGTTAACGTGATGAGTAATCGAACTATTCTTCATCTAATTTTGAAACAGTCGCTTCTCATTTACCTTTATTTTCATTTGCAGGTAAGTTTCATAATAATGTTGTGAATAGAATATTTTCCTTGGCATAACCCCCCTAGCTACTCAGCAGTTCCTGTAGGAAAGTTGAGTAAATGCTGCTGTGATGCTATTAGTCAGTTTGTACTGTGCCAATCACCATGTGTTATTGTATTTTACCAAATGCTCTTAGCCTTCTCTATTCTTTAATGATTTACACAATAGTGTAAGATTCTTAGGATGAACCTCTGAAAAGTATGCTTTTTGCTTTTATAGTCAACTTGATATGTAGGTTCTTTTTTTTTTTTTAAAGATTTAATTATTTATACAAGAACCGAGGTATGGGCCACATGTGTGGGAGGGTGAGAGGATCCACTAGAGACAGAGTGGGGAACAGAACAGGCAGACTGACAAAATACACTGCTGAGGGAAGCAGCAGGCGAGACAGGAGAGGTCTGCCGCACCATGTGGGTTGCTCCGTGGCCGCAGGATCGAACCTGAACCGGCACTGCAGGGGCTGTGGACAGCTTCACAGAGCTGTGCTCAACCACCTGCGCCACCAGGGTGGCCCAGCCATGTAGGTTCTTAATGTATAGCCTATATGTATGCAAAGGAAAGACCATCCTTTAATTAGCAGACATTTTTCAAAAAGACAGTTTTTTTTGTGTGGGGCTGCCCTGTGCACTGTGTGATGTTCACCAGCATCCCTAGCTTCTACCCACTAGAAACAAGAAGTACCCCCAAATTTTGACTACCAAAAATGTCTCTAGCCATCGCCAAATACTCACCAAGACATACAAGACCCTCAGGTGAGAAGTACTGCCCTATAGATTAAGAGATGCGTCCTGGACTCAGACATTTGTGTTCCCACTCAAATTCTCATCAAAGGATCTGGGTTAGGTTTTTACCTCTCTAAGTTTGGTTTCTTGGTCTGTAAAATGTGGATTGTAGGGGAGATTGTGAAAGAATTTTAAAACCCAAAGATTACTGGGTGTCTTCATCTGAAAACTGATTGTATATATGTAATATACTCTAAGTTATGTGATTATCTTTGAGCTACTTAACAATTCTGTAACTTGTAGAAAATTGGTGAAAATGTAACTCTTGGTGATAAAAATCCAAATTGTGTCTGGTGGAGTGCAATCTATTATTTCCAGTGGATTTTAGCACCTTTTCCTGTTTTTACCACAAGTATTAAAATTCATTTCAACATACCTTATTTGACCACAATTGTGTGGTATTGCAAATTCTCCTTTGACTCTACATAGCGTTTTAGTGGTTCCCTTATTAATTAATGAGCTAAATGAATTTTTGACATGCTAAAAAAAAGGGAGAGGTTGCTTCTACAGTGATCTACTGTTTCTTTTGAAAATGAAATATGAGTCTCTTGCCTAAAGATCTTCAGAGCAAAGGTTTTAATTTTTTTAAAGATTTATTTATTTATGCATAAAAGGACTGGGGTGTAGATCAGAGGTGTGGGAGGTAAGAGGATTCACCAGAGACAGAGTGAGGAGCAGAACGGGTAGATCTACTGAAATACACTGCTGAGGGGAAGGACTGGCTAATAGAAGAAAATTTAAAAGAGAAATCACATCATGGAATCTTGAAGCTGACAATAACCTAAGCTGACAATAACCTGAAAGACACTGCAGTGGGCAAGACAGGGGAGCATCAGGGGAGACAGAAGAGGTCTGCTGTACCAGGTGGGTTAGTTCTCTGGCAGGGGATTGAACTCTTGCCACAGTGGCTGGCGATAGCTTGATAGTGCTGAGACCTTAACCTCTGCACCACCAGGGAGGGCCCAAAGCAAAGGTTTTTAATAAGCAAACTACTCTAGCCAATCCACTCCTATCCTGATTCCTTACAATTCTTACAGCTTTTATATGCATTAATCAAATAAAATGAAGGGAATAAAATACTCAGATTCTCTGGGTTCTCTGTTTTCACTGTAGAAATTTACTAGTTCAAATATCAGTCTAGTCTGTATAATACCTAACCTAGTTTATTGCAATATCTGGAAAAGGATCCCTGACATCCTACTGGGGACACAACTGCCTCATCATTTGCAAAACCAAAATGCATTTCATAGATTAATTGATAGGAGTCATATTTCCTACAGAAGTCATTATTTATAAAAACAAATTTTATTTTTAACCATCCCAGTGTTTATTTCAACCTACTTACTGAAATAAAGTATCCCAACATGAGCCCATAGTTTAAAAGGCTTAAGAAATGTGGAAAATTTACTGAACTTTGAAAGCACTGTCCTGAGAGCTAAGAGAAATGGACTCTGGTTCTTTCTACTCTCTGATGCCAACATCAGAAAGTTCTTGCATCCTCCTGAATGTCCCTTTCCTCGTCTATAAGGTGGCTGGCCCAGAAAGCCTTAGGTTATTGTCAGCTTCAAGATTCCATGATGTGATTTCTCTTTTAAATTTTCTACTATTAGTCAGTCCTTTATCTACCAATATAACTTTGGGGGTACATTTTCACACCTCCGTATGTGCCCATACTTCGCTCACTCTCCATCAAAAGTCCTGTGTCAGGGATCTGATTCTTTCTCTCTGAGTCTTCTCTCTTTCTCTTTTTTTAAAAGATTTATTTATTTATGCATACAAGAACTGGGGTAAAGGCCAGAGGTGGAGGAGAGGGTGAGAGAATTCACCAAAGACAGTGGGGAACAGAACAGGCAGATTGACTGAAATATTCTGCTGAGAGGAGCAGCAGGTGAGATAGGACAGGTTTGCTGGGCCATGTGGGTAGCTCCCTGGTTGGGGATCAAACTTGTGCTGCAATAGCTGCAGATTGCTTCATAGTGCTGACGCTTAACCCCTTGTGCCACCAGGGAGGCCCTCTATGAGTCTTCTCTTGAGAACCAAGCAGAATCATTATTTTGGGGGGGGAAACAGGTAGAAAAATGTTTTGATATTTCTAACTCCACTCCTCTCAGGTTATGATTCCTTCTGCTATTTTTGACTGGGCTCTACCTTCCCTTCTTGGTCTAGTAATAGAGCAGCCATTTGGGGCCTCCCTGGTGGCGCAGTGGTTGAGTGCTGGGCTGTGAAGCTGCCTGCAGCCTTTGCAGCACCGGTTCAATCCCCAGTCACTGCGTGAGGATCCCACATGGCGCGCAGGCCTCTTCTGCCGCCCGCTGCTCCCCTCAGCAGTGTACTTTCTCAGTCTGCCTGTTCTGTTCCCCGCTCTGGCTCTGGTGAATTCTCTCACCCTCCCGCGCTTCTGACTGTACCCAGTGCTTGTATGGATAAATAAATAAATCTAAAAAAAAAAAAAAATAGAGCAGCCATTTGGCTGCTCTTAAGCCACTCAGACTTAAGTTCAGGAAGAGACTTAGCAAACCACATACCCTTTGCCTTTCATTCCACATAGATGAGTCTCTTTAGGAACACCTTAATGAAATATTTCCTCATCCCTATGGATAAAGAGACTTTCGGTGTTGGGGTGGTCCATTATTTTCAAGTCCAGGGATTCCTGCTTTATTTTTTCCCTTTTCTTTGATTCCTTGTCCACCATCTGCTTCTCTTTTATGGCTATATGTTTCTTCTTTTAGCATTTCTGGCTAGGTCAGCAGCTGCAAGAAAACTTGATTGGCGCCTGCCTTGCTTCTGTGCAGAAGTGTGTCCCTGACAGTTTCGATCTTGAGCAGCTTGTCTTTGCAGGCATTTCCATTGAGAAGGAACTTGTATAGCAAAGGAGGTGGAGTGTTGTCTGGTCAAGGTGAGTTTGGGGCAGGCTACTAATTCATTCCTCTTTGCTCAGCTGTTAATTTTGCATCAATAGAAACTGCTTGCACATTTTTATTTAAACTCTAACTGAGACCTTGTGCTGGCAAGATTCAAAGACAATTTCTATTGCTAAATTATTAGTCCTTTGAAAGAAGGAAAATTTGATGTTTAATATTTAAACAGTTTCTGTTTTGCTGAATTCTTTGATATCTGAATGTTAACTATGTAACCATTTAAGGTCCATTTCTAGAGACTATTCCAGGCGCTACAGGAATGCATTTATAATGCTCTTGCATGACAACTTGCCACGCATTTCTTACCATGGTGGTCATTTCCAGCAGATAGAGCCATTAGGAATGAAATAAAGAAACATTTTATATTTTGATGCAATCATCATTCCATTCTCTGCACCCCGCCCCCTAGCCCCGAATTTTGGTTCGAAGTTCAGGAGTCAATGAAAAATGCAGACACGGGTATGCCTGGGGGTAGCTATAACTAAGGATTCATTTCTCCATGCATTTTGATAACTGTCCTCAGGACACCCCCTCCTTTATGGAGCTAGCACCTCCCTTAACCAAAATGTTTCAATACCACAAAACTGTCATATGACATTTTAAAGGTGTATTCTACTTCCTGTGCAAAACTGACTTAAAATTATTCTATAGTCAAATACAATCTATTCACCTTATTTTTGTGTGTGTATGTGGCATTCACAATTTCTGTGATTATATACCATACCAATGGAAGAAATTGCATTCACCAGCTTCCAGTGGAGTGCAGTACTAATCTTCAAGTAAAACACAAAAATGTAGTGCTATGAAGGGAAGCTCAACACACAGCATTTCAAATGAAGATATTCAGTCATTAATGTTCTTTGTGAATTAGACTGTAGATTTAAAACCCACCATCACAATAAATTTCTTCCACATATTATTTTCATTTCCATGGACAAAGGAACCTAATATGGTAGCAATACCTAAGCTTTGGTCTCCAGTTCTGGGTTCTCCATTACTTTGCCAAGTGGCCTTCAGTATAGTTACATAGTTACAAGGGTACAATAGGGATAAATAATTGCAGAAGAAAAGATACCACATGAAAACACTCCCAAAACTATAAAGTGATATTCATATAGTATTTATTTGTGATTAGATATGTATCTGAGGTGGCTACTTCACTCAGAGTCCCTCTCCCCAGGAACTATTCATAACAGAAACTCATGTGAAACAGGCAGGCATCACCATCACAGTTGTGCCTCCCTGCCTGGTGATTCTGGTGGGCACTGGACCAAGGGTACCCAATGGCAGTGAGGAATCAGATCTTTTTTATTTTTTTATTTTTTTATTTTTTTTATATAGAGGCATGCTTTATTTATTTGTTTGCTGGTTTGTTTGTTTGTTTTGTTTATACATGCACTGGGTACAGTCAGAAGCGCGGGAGGGTGAGAGAATTCACCAGAGCCAGAGCGGGGAGCAGAGCAGGCAGAAGGACCGAAGGACACTGCTGAGGGGAGCAGCGGGCGGCAGGAGAGGTCTGCACGCCATGTGGGACCCTCCTCCGGTGGCCGGGGAGCAGCCGGGGATCGAACCGGCGCCGCAGAGACCGCGGGCAGCCTCGCAACCCAGCGCTCAACCGCTGCGCCACCGGGGAGGCCCAATCAGATCTTTTTTAAAAGATTAAAGAGACTCGAGAGTTTCCTTAGATGTTAACACAGTGATCATGAGAAAGTGGAATCTGCGGTAGCCATTTTCTTTTCTTTTTTGAAAAGTTGGATATGCTGTATTTGGCATAAAATTTGGGCTTAATAATTGTCAGGTTCCTTTCCTGTGAATCCTCTGTGTTTCACCACTTTGCAGGCATTCTCTCTCAAGTGCTGAAGTAGCTGCCTCTGTCCAGCCTCAAGATTGGTCTTCCTGCCCCAACCAGAATATCCCTCTTATTTGCTTTATTATTTCCTCCTTAGTTTTTAGTTCTAGCTTACTCACTATATTAGTTAATTAATTTTTGTGTTTTAAAAAATATTTATTTATTTTTAATTGACATAATACTGTATACCCCCATCAGGTATTGCCATATGGTGGCCATTTTCAACCATGAGCATGCTGATGAGTAGACAGAGAATGGTGTGGAGAGTGGATATGGAGAGAAGAAAAAATAGTAAATGATGAGATGACAGGGAGATAGAGGATGTGCCTCAGCTCTAGGTCTAGCTCTAAATCCTGCCCAAGGACTGTATGTTGGTCTTTTCCCCAGGAGGACCAGAAGATGGTCTATTTGAATCTCACCATAAACTCTCCTTGAGTGACCACTTTTCCTGACAATGAGTGATACTTTGCTTAAGCATGAATACCACAATTGAAAAAGTCATTACTCGGGCCTCCCTGGTGGCGCAGCTGGGTTGAGCGCTGGGTTGTGAAGCTCCCCGCGGCCTCTGCGGCACCGGTTCGATCCCCAGCTGCTCCCCGGCCACCGGAAGAGGGTCCCACATGGTGCGCGGACCTCTCCTGCCGCCCGCTGCTCCCCTCAGCAGTGTACTTCGGTCCTTCTGCCTGCGCTGCTCCCTGCTCTGGCTCTGGTGAATTCTCTCACCCTCCCGCGCTTCTGACTGTACCCAGTGCATGTATAAACAAATAAACAAACAAATTAATTAATTAATAAAATACGTGCCTCTTAAAAAAAAAAAAAGTCATTACTCAGAATAAGAGATTGTTTAGCACCAGAAGCAAAAGTTTCCAACTGTCCTTTGTAGCTACCAAGATGAAACTCTTCCATGATATGCTTCTCCAACAGTAAAATGCAGGACGGCCATGGAGGATTCAAGAGCAGGCTCAATTTGCAGCACACAGATTAACTAATTAGATTTGAAAATGTACTTCAAAGAATATATGAGGTGTTACCCTTCAAACAAATTTGCTCTCTGCTCTTCCCTATGTGAAGGTTCAGAGTCCATAAAAGGTAACGCAGTCTCAGGGAAATCATGCATTTTAGAGTTAGACCCAGATGGAAGTTTTGGCTCTTCTAAATATGAACTCTGTGAATTTCGTCAACTTTTTTGACCACTCTTAGCCTCAGTTTCCTCAGCTGTATATGAGGATAATATTTCCCTTTCTGTCTGTTGTAAGGAGTAAATGCAGTAATTTATGTAAAGAGCTTGGCACATAGTAGGTTCTCAGCAGATGCTCTTCTCCTTCCGCTCACTTGCCATGTGAGTACTATTTTTTTTTTTTTTCACAACAAACCACATAATGTCCTTCCAAATTAATAGGTAGGGTATGGAAACTAGAAGGAAAAAAAATAACTATTTTTGACATCTTGACCTAGTCAGTCAGAGATTTCTTACATTATTGTCCAAAAAAGGGAATGTACATAGCCTAAAATCAAACATTAGGCAGAAGGGACTAGAACTGAAGAGCATACCACTGAGGCTCCCTTAATTCAAACGTGTATATTCTGGTCAGCAAATTGGTAAAATAAGATCTGCTGCTAATACATGTCCAAGCCGGTGTGTGCTTGTGTCTGCATGTACACAAGGACACAGCCCACAGAGTGGTTTTTTTCATTACATAAATCCAAGACTGACTTGCTAACCAGAAATGTTCATTTGCGCGAAGAAAGCTAGAAGGCTTCATATATCAGCACACTGTTTCAATGTTCAGTAGTAAAATCTATTAAACTCCATAAGTTATTATTTAGCTTAAAAGAGGAATATTCTTGACAAGGAAGCCCTGTGAGAAATATGTTACA
Organism: Talpa europaea; assembly: GCF_964194135.1. Taxonomy (NCBI): domain Eukaryota; kingdom Metazoa; phylum Chordata; class Mammalia; order Eulipotyphla; family Talpidae; genus Talpa; species Talpa europaea. The sequence continues at coordinate 44,125,986 of NC_140071.1, read as the reverse complement.
TGATAGCACAGGAAATGATTTCTGGAGGACTGTAATGAGTCTAACCAAATCATTTCAGACATCCCCAGCACAGTTGGTCCACGTAAAGCTATAGAAAAACACGTGCATTCATTAAAACATCTGATTTTCCTCTGTGTTAGATACAGCAAATGTTCTCTTCGAAACCAGACTCCAGTGGCTATGATCAGTTTGCAGCCTAAGATTGCATGTTTTTCAGTGGAGGGGCACAAAAAGAAAAGAGAAAGAGCATCGTGCACTACTAGCTACATACATTAATAATTACTCCTCTAGCACTCTGATAGAAAACATGCAAGAATCACAAAATACTTTTCTAAAGGCTAAGACACAGACTCTCCCCATCCATCTATGTCTAGTCCTGGTGCCAGGCCCAAATAAGGTGGGTATAAAATACAGAGCAATATTTATATTCTAAAAGAGGAGCTTTATTTAAAACGAGTCAAAACATCAACCATAATACATGATATTCTTATGTTAATGTTCTTTTGCAGTTATAGAAAACTGTAACACCATAAAGGATAAGAACAATGCACTTTTATTTCTATAATTCTCACACTGTGCACATTACATGCCCATTCAACATTGTAAGGGAGGTATTAACAATCACCAATCAAGTTTAAGCAGGTTGTTTAAATTGAGAAATTTGAGTGCATACCAAAATTAATAAACCATAATCCACCTATCCATAGCTTTATACCAGCCTCTGCCTATTTAAGGTCAATTTAGAAAAGTTTTCAAGCAACTACTCTAAACCTAATCCCCTTTTCTATTTTGCTGTTTGATTAGTATTTAACTAAATAAATTTATGATATCAGCATTATGACTCTCTAAAAAAGCTCTCCCTTTCCATCCCTCCCCCCAAAAAATCTTCACTAATTTAGGTTAAAAACAAAGTAATGGCAGCAAAAGTGTCTTTAAGTTTTGCAATAATCCTTCCAGTACTTTTGCATCCCAAAAGGCTCCAGATGTGACCAGCCACTGCAAAATGGTAAGTTGTTTATCAGCATTCTACACTGGGAACTGGCACCTGTAATTTTACTCTTATTTTGCATCAGCATTATTACAACACCTAAAAAATGACCAAGTGAAGGTTTTGTGTGATCACAGGTACACCTTCAGGGTGAAATGCCCTGCTGGTTGTCTGTCGTCCTGAAGGTGCCAGCTACAGCAAACTGCTTCCTTCTCTGTTGTCTGGGTGGCTGCTTAGAGCCTCCTCCTGTAGGGAGTTTATGCTGGTAGCCAGGGCTGAAAATAATGCTGAAATGTTGTTCTTTCAGCCCTTAAAGAATCGATTGTTGATCACTTTTGATCAAATAATCACATTTTTTTTTCTTTCTTTCATTTTTTTTTCCTTTCTCTCCCCTTGTTTGTTGCTAATGTTAATCTGTAGCTAAAAAGAGGCCCCTTGTCCACCTCAATTTAGGGAAGATTTAAGAAATAAACATATTTAAATCATGTGAAAACAATTAACCACTCTGTTAAGCCATAGTCCCCCTTCCCTCTTCCTTTGAACCCTGGGCTCTGTTACATCCTGTATAAGGTTTTCCTAGTTGCCGGCTTCAGCCTGCCCCCATCCTGCCAGTGGTTTAGAAACATGACAAGTTACCTTTTGCTTGCTTGTACTAAACAAAGCAGATTCTTGGAACTTCACCTTTCCTTGACTGCAATATATGGCAGCAAAATTGATGTAAAATCAACCTAGGCTAGAAATTTGCTTGAAAAAAAGTTTCCTTTCTTTGTTCCTATAAAATAATTTCCCATCAGAAGCTTGGAGAAAATCTTCTCTGCAAGGTCTTTGCTTACATGTGAAAGGGAGAGAATAGGGGAAACTGAGGAACAGAGGGTTTCAGTGACTCACCTGTGATTGCAGAGTTAGTCATCTCCAAGTTGAAGTTGGGACTCAACCTTCCTAACAGTTGATAGTCAATATTTGATTGTCTTTGGAGTTAGAGCTCCACAAAACGCTCCTTTCTGGTTTAACTTGGGCTTTGACTAGTTTTATTTTAGTTTCTTATTGATGCCATTCAAACATGTATTCATACATCAAAATAACTAAAAGACCAAGGATAGTGTAGATAAGGTTATGCGGGAACTTATAATTGCTGCTACTGTGTGTGAACTTGCTGCATCTTACAGTACTGAAGTGCGCAGCAAAACTTAGCGCGAGCTCTATTTTCCTGAGCAAGTTTTTCAATGGCTTTTAGTGTCAGTGATCGTCAAAATGTTTATATCCAGTCGAATAACTTACTGCAAAACAAATCTCATACCCAGCAGTTCACCCATTACTCAATGTTAGAAGAGTCTCTTCACAAATATATAAGTCTGTGAAATGTGTAGGTGTATGGGAAGAAAAACAGATGCAGAGTGGTTTACATTCTTGTGGTACCGTAAGACCTCATACATGACCAACCAGATGAGAGCGAGCATGGTGCCCCGTGACCTCTGTGTTAGGATCCATGAATGTTTCACAACTTAGGGCTTCGTATTTAGCATGTTTCTCCTCCATAGAGTTTGGGGTTTGACCCTAACCTTCTACATGCCACTTTATTATAAAGGCTGTTTTTCAAATTTTGCAAAAAAAAGTTCCATCATCAGAGGTCTTAAAAGACGTTTCAATGGGTAATGTAGGATTTTCTTGTAATATTTGTTATTTTCAAGAAATAAAATGAGACTCTTTAAAGCTAGAATTAGATCATTCTGATTTGAGTGCAGATAAAAGGACCCTTACCTTCTCCATCATAAGTTCTCAGTGTAGGAGAGTCTCTTGGGAGCAAAGACAAGTCTAGAGAGAACCAGGCTCTCCCCCTGAATCAATCAGAAGCCCTTGGAGGAGTCCTAGAACCACCTGCTTCTAATTAACCTCCTCTACTGTATTCCCTCAGCTCTTACACACTCATAATTATATTTATGATTATAATTGTATTATATTACAGTTCAGATCCCCTTCTAATAAATACCATCATAATGAAAACGCCACTATTATAAAAAAAAATTCCTGACCTTAGCCAATAACTTACTTATTTCAAGCATATGAAATATTATAAAATTCTAACAAGACAAGATTATTTGGATGCTCCTTCAATTTTCTTGCAATAGAATTTGACCTTGAAACTGTAACTTTGTTGTATGAAAATGCATGGGGTCTTCCACTAGATCATAAAATTTTTTAAAAAATAGCACCTACCACAAACTTTCATACATTATAGTTGCTTAATAAAAATTGACCAAGGGAACAATTTACATTAGAATGGATGTGAAATAGAAGCTAGTTTACGCATATACTTCTAAAATTGTTGAACTGTAATTAGCATGGCTTCATTCTTCATCACCATTTTTGTCACTATTGAAGAAATTAAGTGTGAAACTGTAACCTGTCCTGTAAAACGTTCTAGATTCTTGTTCACCTCTGATGTCTCCTTCAGAAAGCAAACAGCTTAATGGAGACCAATAGCTGAAGGGCTGTTTGTGGCAACACAATGCTGTCTGCATCTGCATGAACTTACTGGTACTCTCTGACTTGCTTTGTTTATGTTTCACTATAGCTGTAGCTGTATCATTGATATAGATCCTTCATTACTAGTGGAAAACAATTCTACGTGGGTACCATTGACCCACAATATTATCTTCCAACATGAATCGGTTCGTAATATTATCTTTATATACAAACCATGACACAGATTTATCTATGCTTCAAAAAACCTACATTTAAAAAATATAATGCCCACACTGAAAATCAAACATTTGAAATTTGAAATGACAAATATGAGAAGTGACTAGGATCACAGAAACAAGGAAGAAGTATAAGTGGTAACACTCCTACCACTGCTTGAGAGGAAAAGAGAATATTAGAAGGTAACTGGTTGGGGGGACTTGAGTGTCAACCTCTAGAAGGATGTTTTCCTGGGCATACATTATACATACACATGAAGAAAAATAATTTAATGTTTGAGAAGATGAAAATTAGACATATGCATCTATATACTTCATAATCATGTCTTTCATTGTAGGAAGGGGAAAAGATACCTAAGTATAAAGGATTGTGTTTATAGTTCCCATTAATGAACTCATTTTGATACGCAAACTAAGATGACCAGAAGAGCAAAGCAGTGCAAATGGAACTGTGGAATTTTTTTTTGCACCAGCAATTTATGTAAAGGTAAATAGATATTAAGCAAAAATTTTGTTCTGCTATCAGGTATAGGTATTTGGAAAAGTAAGATTCATTAGGTCTAGTGGTAATGGCTGCACAACTTTGAACATATACCAATAGCCAAGGAGTCATACACTTTAAAATGGTGACTGTATGACATGTGAACTATATCTAAAAATGCGGTGGTGGGGGGGGCGAGAAGCAGGAATCACCAAATATTTTATATCTAGGTTCCATGCGGTACATCTGTTCTACAGCTTGCCAGGGAAGGAGGCTTGGCTGGTGCTACAAGAATCCTTGTGTTCTAAAACTCAATCAATAAATCAACAAACAAGAGGGAAAATTTACCATTTGTTTGAGTTCAAGTGTGTGCTACACTTAGATGATTGGCATGGTGCCCAAAAACCAACTTGAGCTATAAAGCAAATATAACCTTTGAATCTGTGGCATAGGTTCAAGCCAACAGTCAGACCTTCAAGCAGAAAAACGAACTGACTGAAGACCTCAGGATTCTAGCAAGTGACGTAGTACTACAGAGCTACCTAGTTCTAAGCATGAAACAGAGCCACATGGATATTCAATGCTGACAGATACATTCTGTCAATGGCAGTTTGAACCACTGGACTCTATCCTCTAGTCATCACCACCAGAAGCAATTGTCAACCTTTTCATCAGACATTTATTCTGAAAGGTTGCACGTCTGAGGTCATGTAAGGAAGAGAAAATTATTATGAACAAACTATGCTAGAGCTGAGAAACCTGTTGCAATAGTTTACTGTGGTGAAATCAGAGGAAGCAGATTACCTTGTGCATAAAGCTATTCTTTTTTGAATGCTTGACAGGAACCTGCAGACAGGAACTTTCAAATCCTTAAGAACATGGTAAGGTAGATATATTACTCCCATTTTACAGAAGAAATGGAAACTTTAGGCAGTTTAATTTCTCTAAGCATATTGATCCACTAAATTACAGAGCTAGAAAACAAGCCAGTGCAACTCTTCACCATCAAACTACTCCTGCTACAGAAAACAACCTTCCTAACAACTGAAGCCAGTTCATGTTGAGAGAAATATTCAGTCCTGTGTAATCAATAATGACCCACAGATTGATGAATTAGAACATAGCTCAATAATGTAGTACTGTGTAAATATAGGAAGAATTATTTGGGGCAACATACTGGATTGTGAGAGAAAGGAAGACTATGGAGGCTAATGCTAATATGAAATTCCTGACTTGCTGATGGAATTATAGCACTATTAATTTCAAGTTATCTTGTCTGTACTAGACTTCTACCTATATATCTGTACTTCAACCCTGCACCAAAGCTGATATCTAATATTTAGTCTAAAAGGAGGGGGCTAAGTTTCCCTAAGATATCTAAGAAGAGGGACTGCAGCAACATGAAATAAAACAGAACCTCTGGAGACAGACTTAGGTTCAAATCCCAGCTTGCCTAGCTAGTAATTATTGGACTTTAGGCAAGTCATTTAGTCTTTCTGAAACTTTTTCCTTGCTACTGGAGATGATGGAATTACTCATAAGTAATTCATTGGTCTATTCTGAGTATTAATGCAAAACACACTGGCAGATATTTATTATTTTTAATGATTCTTGGTTGACAAACTAAAATTTAACATCCATTTCTATCAAAATCATTTTCCTTTTTGACATATCTATATCCCCCTTACCAGATTCAATTTTTAAAAATTATGCCACTCTCATTAGGGGGGAGGTGTTTGAAAAAGAGATAAGTTAATGATCATGCAACTACAGTCTTCAACACATTGTGTAGGATTTTGGGATTTTGTAGATCCATCAGGAAATAACACTAAATTAAACTAAGGCTTCTAACATTATTATTGTAGTTGGTGATTTTCCTCAAAGTTGAAACTTTTATAATAATTTATTCAAGAAAGTTATCATCTGGGCTCTGAAATTCCTTCAGATTCATAACCCTGACAAGCAAGAAAGTCATCAGAAATTTCAGATAAATAATAAATAGGACTGTGGTTTTGGATGATGTTTGAGTAATACTGTCTTCAAAGTTCTCAAGAATTAAAGGCTGTGCATTGAAATGAAACCAATACATTTGGGAGGTGGGGAGTTTGCACTGCTGAAGTGCCCCTCTCCTACTTTCTCTAGAAGGCCTTCCTGCTCTAGAAAGCATTCCTGAATCTGCCTCAGCCTTGGGCATCACTCCACAGCCTCTACCAACGCTTTGTAACACAAATTCAAATGTAGCACTTTTCACACATATTTCTGTTCTGTGGTGGTTTGGTTTGGCTTGGCTTATTGCATCCAGTGAGATTTTTTTCCAAAGAACTAAAATCTAAATACACTTCCAGTCTGCCCAAAATCTCTGCCATGAACTTCAAGCAAAAAAATAAATAAATAAAATAAACAAACCACCCAAACAATTCCACATGGCACTGCAGGTCAGTTAAGACCAACAATGCTTCTTTCTCCAGACAAATCATTTTCTCTGTTTCCCCTTCTCACCATTTGTGTACTGCAGCCACAGTGAACTGTTGCAGCCTGGGGCAGGCTTTGTGTTCCTTCCCCCTTCTGGGTCTTGGGCCTGTTGTTTCCTTACTGAAATGTTGTTTCCACCTTTTCCTTCCCCCAACACCATTCACCTCCTGTTTGTTGCTATTGTCACTTCTCTCAGACCACCAAGTCATGAAAGTATACATATAGAAATCCCTATATATCACTCTTACCATTTCAAATTGAAATGCCTGTATTCTTGTCTCTCTACCCTATTAGAGGGTAAATGCCTTGTGATCAGGTTCTGGGTCTTGCTCATTATTGTAGTCTCAGCTTTTGTCCCATTGCCTAGCACATAAAAAACCCTTAGAATTATCTGTTGAAAAGATAAATCTGAACCTATATACTTAAATTCAACAAACAGAATACCTTTCCAGTACTAAAGGACATGTAACATATGGAGAAAACATTGTCTTCTTGCCAGTTAGTGTGAGAGTTCCTGTTTAGAGTCTTGCTTAGCTATAAATGCCTTGATTAGCCTATTATAGAATAGGAGAAAGGCTCCTTCTGGTGTCCAGGTTTTGTGCAGGTGAAAAAGTGTCTGATAAAGAAAAGAAGGAAGGCAGGTGCAAGACCAAGGGCTTCCTGGAAGAAGAGGTTAAAGAAAAAAGGATCCCAGGGCTTCCCCTGGTGGCGCAGCGGTTTCGCGCTGGGCTGTGAAGCTGCCCGCAGCCTCTGCAGCATTAGCAGCCTCTGCAGCCTCTGCAGCATCGGTTCCATCCCTGGCCGCTGGCGAGGGTCCCACATGGCGTGCAGACCTCTCCTGCCGCACCTGCTGCTCCCCTCAGTAGTGTATTTCGTTAGTCTGCCTGTTCTGTTCCCCGCTCTGGCTCTGGTGAACTCTCTCACTCTCCCGCACTTCTGATGGTACCAATGCTTGTATAAATAAATAAATAAATCTTAAAAAAAAAAAATCCCAGTTGATGGCCAACCTGTAAAAGGACTTTGGGGGAAAATGAACAATGGGGGTTTTAATAAGTTATTTCCTATGTGATGTGTCACAGAAACCCTTTCCTCCATCCCTCCTACTACATCTGCAGGTGCTCTCTTATGATCATTCTTTCTTTTTCTTTTTCTTTTTTTAAGATTTATTTAAAAATCTGTTCCCCACCAGAGCGGGGAACAGAACAGGCAGACCTACACTGCTGAGGGGAGCAGCAGGCCCGGCAGGAGAGATCCATTGCACCATGTGGGACCCTCGCCCCGTGGCCAGGGATAGAACCGGCGCTGCAGAGGCTACCGGCAGCTTTGCAGCCCAGCACGAAACCTCTGCGCCACCAGGGGAGACCCTGATCATTCTTTCATGTAAAATGTTTTTGTGATTTGGGAAGCTCAAAGAGGACATGGAAAAAAATTAACTTGTGGTTATGACCCATATTTTTGAGCATATATTTTCCCGAGTATCTATATGCACTTCCAAAATGAGTTAGGTTCTTAAAAGTCTATAATATGAAAAACTTAACATCTCTTTCTATCCTGTACATCTACCTTCCTTCCTTGGGAGACAGGTTTCAGCAAAGCCCATCTGACTTGCTTAAGGAGATAGACCCATCCAAGCTATCACACAACCAAGCTAGAAGGAAGTATAATCTTTATTTCTAAAATCAGCTTTCATCTTAAACCTAGTTTTATCTCTATTATTGTTGCCATCTCATGCAATCAATTAACAAATCAATAGCTATAAAATTAGACTCTATGAATGGTAAATGTGAGGGAGAAGTAATTGAAGATGGCATTGGGATTCATGACTCCAACTACCTCTCCATTCTCAGGGTTACACTGTTTGTTTTTAAATATCAAAAAGATTAGATTTATTAGATGAAGGAAAGAAGACAACGCTTGCACAGACACAAGCAAGCAGAAAGAGCTATCATAATTTGAAGAGCCATTTGGTGCTGAGCACCTGCATGTGGCAAGAAAGTTTGGGGACGCTGAATCTGATGAAAAAAACTATGTATAAAGCAATTGTTAGAGATTAGGGGAGAAAGGACGATTGAGAGGGTTGAGCATTACATTGCAGTGGGAGGGCAGGGAAGAAAAGGAGGTCTGTCATGGTGTGGGTCTAGAGGCCTGCCAGGAAGACTTGGGCACAGAGGCCCTGTTGAATAGCGAGAGGGTTTATGAGAGTGTATAGTGTGCAGAGTGTAGTGTAAAACCTTCCGCGACTTCCCTTCCAAAAACTTGAGTAAATTTTATACGACTGACTAATGTTTTTGGTTTGAGTGGATTCTATATCTATCTCATGCCATCAGTGTTTTTAAGTGACTTGATGCTGACTACAAGGATTATATGAAAGTATTGTGAGGGGCCATTGTAAGGATTTGATTCCACAATTTCTGCTTCTCAGATTGCAGAAAATTAGTGCTCAATATCCCCCACTTTTCAATTTATACTTAAGACTTGTTTCCAAGGAGTCTTCACCATCATCATCACCCCAAACTTTTACGGCAGTTTTTTAGAGTCAGAATTGCTCTTTCTCCCACATGTAGTACAGCAGAGTTGGGTGTCAACTAGCAGAGTTTGGATATTGGAATCCCTTCAGGCACAGAGATATGTGTGCTGAGGTCTTCTGCTCTCTAAGGGAAAAATGGCACTAAATATCTTTTGCCTGAACTGGAGTTCATTGGCCATGCTCCTGCCATATTTTTCTTAGCTTTCTCATATTCCAAACGTTTTTGAGAAGAAGGTAAACTCTAATGGGTGTTTAGTTTGTTTGTTTGTTTGTTTGTTTGTTTGTGGGACCCTCGCCAGCCAGCGGCCAGGAACGAACCGGCACTGCAGAGGCTGCAGCCTCGTAGCCCAGCGCTCAACCACTGCGCCACCAGGGGAGGCCTGATGGGTGTTTAGTTTTATGAATAGCATGCTAAATACTTAATATGAGTTTACTTCAAGCCCACCTTTTTCTGTAGCTATCTGCCAAGCAGACAGTGGGCTAAGGAACATTACTTTGTTATGGCCAATGAGACCACTGACTGATTCTACAGCATCCTGGCCATGAAGATTTGTAGGCAGATTATTTGAGGCATGAAGAGTGATCTTGTTTAGAGTGAGTTTAAACTAACACCCTGATTTAGAGACAGCCTGGAAGACATAGTTCAAGTTTGTACCAGTCTAAGAGTTTCAATGGCGGGGGGTGAGGGGGACTCGATTATTTATTAAGAATAATAGACATTCATAGACTACATATCATAAATATTACCTTGAAACTCATTCCCAGGATTTTAATCAATTAAGTCAACCTTGGGGAACAGGAAAATGTTCACAGAAGAGAGCTAGTACCACTCCCTGAATTTTTGGTATCCCGTGTTTTAGGACGGGGAAGAGATAATATAGAAGTTTGTTTTGTTTTGTATTGTTTTGTTGGCCTAAGCATTTTTTGAGTCACAAGAAATTAACTTGGGTGATTCCAGACTGCAATGAATTATCTGAATTGAAAGCCAAATGGGCTTTAAATTCAAAGTATCCCAAAGCCTTCGAGTTAGTAAATAGGATGCAGGATGTTAGGACACACTCTGGCCCTAAGTGGCTGTTAATTTCATTGGTACCGCTTAGAAAGGGACAAATTGATACTCTAACTTATATAATTTCATGTACTCCAATTTATATATTTTCCTATGACTTCAGTGACTAACACTGTTTAGAAAATAACTGAAATTTCGATTCAAGGCATATTTAGGAATGTCCAAAAATTTCTTACTTTTTAAGAAAAGAAAGGCTTATATGAGGGTTAAATGAGGGAACAGCATTAAAACATAGGTCATTGCAGAACCAGGTAGACATTTACGTATGAAAAACCTAATAGTATAAATAGATTTTTAAAAAAGAACAAAACAAGATAATAGGCTTAAAGTGGAGTTACTTATGTTAAACCCAACATGACCAAACTGAGACTTGATTTTAGATTTGGTTCTCCCAAAAATGGAATCTCAAGCCTGTCAGTCAGCAATTGCCTGATCAGCATTAGTTAGGTAATCTGCTTGACAGACCACTGCCATTCTATTAAGCAAAATAAACTTGAAAGAACTAACCCATGTTTTTTGTTTTGTTTTGTTTTTTTGCCTGGTACGCTTTTCTTGTACCTGCTTCATTGTGTCTATAAAATCTCTTGCTTTGTATGGCTCTTCAGAGCTTCTCTCTCTCTGCTATATTGGATGTTACCCAATTCATGAATTGTTGAATAATGTCAATAAGTTTTTAAAAATTTACCAAAATTTACCATTTTGCTCTATAAAAACAGTTTGTAATATATTACCATTTGGGGTTAGTTGTGCTTAAAATAATTTTAATTCTTAAAGAGAAGAAACATCATGAATCCAGAAAAAAATATGATTTACTACAATAGTGGCTTAATAAAGGTTATTTTAAAATCTTAAAACACATAGCAGCGATACCTTGAATAAACATTGCTATTAGCCTGTAGTTGTAAAGTAATTTTTAATACTGAGAAGCATAATATCAAAGAATGTTTTCTAATACAAATAAGAATGTTTAGAGAGAATATATGAGTTTAGACTTCACTGAAATTGGCCAAAGGAAGACGCAAATTAAGAATTTACCCAAAATAAAGCAGGAACCCATTTTATTAGAAGTAAAGAAAACTGAAGGCTTTAGCCACCCAAAGTCGCACACCAGTGATTTAATTGGGAAGGTCTTTCCTTATAAACAGGATTAATTCCAATTAATGGAAAATTCAAATTATGTTTATAAACACTAACAAAACGCTATCATTCCATAGCATACTACTTTCACAGCACCTATCCTAGAAGACATTTTATGAAAGACAAAGGTTCATTAATTTTGCTAATTCTCCATTTTATAGATGAAGAAACTGAAGCATAAAGGATTTAGAAGACAAGTCACTGCAGGTTTCCAGAAAAACTGAAGAAATTCCTTCCCTCTTAAATCCTTTGTTTGTGATATTCCCCCAAGGAAAAAAAAAATTAAAGGAAGTCCCAAATACCCTAAAACCAAAAGGGGTAAGTTTTATACGGGTCTATAGCAGAAATCCAGAAATGTGGAACTGAAAGAAAAAATAAATACAAATTGCAAAGAATTAAAACCTCTTCTCTTGTACCCTTCTAATAAAACATGAACATGAGGTGCTGCCTCACACAGAGAAAAAGCTTCTTGATACCAACTTCTCCGGTCTATAGCTGCTGACATTTTCTTCTTGAGTATGAGGTAGACTTTTAGCATCCTTGGAGTGAGCGAACTTTGTGCCATTATTGACACCACCAACCACAATGTGACCTGCCATAGCAGGGTTTCTTCACAAAGGCCTGCGCTTGAGTTTTAGGACCAACTCGATCCCTAACCTGCTGCTTCAAGACTGAGATCTCAATTAGGAAAAGCCCACAGTCCAGCAGGTAGTAGCAAAAGGTTGTCTGACCAACCTGCAGTGAAATTACCTGCTGAGATTCTCTATGATTATCTATGCTTTATTATTTTTTTATTATTTTTTTTTTATTTTATAGAGGCATGTCTTATTTATTTTATTTGTTTGTTTGTTTTGTTTATACATGCACTGGGGACAGTCAGAAGCGCGGGAGGGTGAGAGAATTCACCAGAGCCAGACCAGGAAACAGAACAGGCAGAAGGACTGAAGTACACTGCTGAGGGGAGCAGCGGGCGGCAGGAGAGGTCTGCGCGCCATGTGGGAACCTCCTCCGGTAGCCGGCGCCACAGAGGCCGCGGGCAGCTTCGCAACCCAGCGCTCAACTGCTGCGCCACAGGGGAGGCCCTCTATGATTATCTATGAATAAACCAAAGGCCATTGTTGTGACTGTCCCAAGCTGTGTGTGTGTGTGCGTGTGCGTGTGTGTGTGTGAGAGAGAGAAAAAAAGAGAGAGAGAGAGAGAGAGAGGCCCAAGAAAACTTGGATGTTACTACATGCCTTTCAGGGGAACCGCTGTCCTTAGTTACCCAGCAGAGCCCCAGGGCAGGAAAGGAGCACCAGAAGATGTGATCAGGAAGAAGAACAGGGAGGTCACAGATGACCCGCACTACTGTCTATATTGTAGAACTAAGATTTTGTCCAGAAGGTAAAATTTGGGAGCTGGTGAAGGCCTGTATCAGAGAAATGCATTTGAGAAGGTCCATTCTAGCTGGCTGCAACTGCCTGGTTCATCACTGTAGCACGTAACAACTAAGTAGGTGCTCAATAAATATCTGTTGACTGACTAAGTAAATGAATGACTAGTTAAATGAATACTTTTAGTGGAGCAGAAGAAGAGCCTGGCAAAGTGTTCACTTTGTTGAAAGGTGCTAACAAATCATAAGACAAATAGAGATTTTTGTGAAAAATTTTGGCTTTAAGTGCTATCTATCTATCTATCTAGCTATCTAGCTAGCTAGCTAGCTAGCTATCTACCTACCTACTTGCCTACCTACCTATTTTTATTCCCTCCACCAAGCCACTAATGCCCATACCCCATGTGCCCTCCTCTACCATTTCCTTCATTCTCTCTGGTAACGACAGATGAGATTCTTAATGTATAAAAGAGGGCAACATTGTTTCCTGCATGGGATTGATTATATCTTTTGGATGCTTTTATTATAGTGGGGAAGGCAGACAGTTAAGTAAACGATTAACAAATTGTGGTTGGTATCATAAAAGAAATTGGAGGCAATGATAGGGAATAACAAGATTTATTTCAGAGGATATGACTGAGGAAAGCTCTCCCTGAGAACGTGCTGTTTAAGTAGATTCTCCAAAGGAAGGGAAGAGCTATGTGAAGAACAACTGAAAGAGCTTCCGAGGAAGAGGAATAACTCATACAGACGCTCTGAGATAGGAAAGAGCTCTTTCTGTTCCCAAAACTGCAAAAAGACTAGCATGACTGCAACTCACGGCCTGATCGAGACTGACAGAAGCAGGGAGCATACCCCTCCTGCCGGGAGAGTAGAAGGTGACAACTTCATCCTGCCAACCCTCTTCCCAGTTCCAGCAGGAGGAATAAAAGGAAATCAAAGAGCGATAGACAGACCAGCCACTGGGATTATGAGGGGAATTTCAGACCAGCTTCTTCTGGGCCTTCCCCAAAAAGGATCAACAAGTTTAGAAATACTCCAAATGGAAAGGAGGGTGGTAGGTATGGCAGATAAAGACTCAGGCTGGTCAAAGAAGATGCTGGGCAATCAGATTCCTGGGCAACCAGACCGTCTCCTAAGGAAAAGTGTCCCTCCTATGCCTCATGGAAAGGAAGGGTTTTGTTTTTCATTTTCCCCTCAACATTGTAGACCACCCACAACATAAAGGGGGTCTGAAAGAAATTGAAAGGATGGGGAAAAAGCTGTTGAAGTTTGGAGCATAGAGAGGTAAAGAAAGAAGTCAGGAAAGGGAGAATTACCCATTTTTGCCCCTTGATTTAATGAAGAGTGGACTTAGTACATGTACTAAGTCCAAAGGGAAGAAGTGTTCTGTTTTTTAACCTTCCATCCTCCTTGAATTTGGTGTATATTCTATTTTTCTCCTGAACAAAGGCACATCCATGCAGGAAAATCCCCTTACAGTAAGAACATCCTTTTCTTTTATTCTCTTTGATAATTTCCCATTAAAGTTCTTCAGATTTTGCCTGCAGCTCTATAGTTCCATAACTTGTCTAGGAAGAAACATTTTGTAGCTCAAAACAGATGGGATGCCAGTAGGAGGAGGAGAAAGTGTGTGTCCCCTATGAACTGGAAAAATCTGTGAGTTGAAGAACTGGTTGCATCTTGGGTACCCCTAACTGTTGGATGGGGCTTATCTTCCCTGGGGGCTCACTCACACTCAGCAGACTAAGTGTGAGGTTAATCCCAGATTCACCATTTTCACCACATGACCACATGACCTTGAGCATATAAATAATTAAATTATTTATATGGGTCAAAGACTTTTCTCTCACTCTGTTTTTTTCCAATGTTGGCAATTATGAATTGGTCATGATATCAATTTGTAGGTTTAACAAATATTTTAAAAAAGAAAAAGAATAGAAAATAATAGATTTCTTTGCATAGGGTTAAGTATCATCCGTGAAAATTGTTTCGAATATGTATGTGTGCATGTATACACACAAACATGCTTACTGATCATGATGCTTACTATGGATACTGATCAAAAGTTTAAAAAAATTGCGGTTAGTTCCTAGATCCCATTCCTACTCAGAAGTAGGGAAAAGAGGTTAAAATTGCACACTCAACACCACTTAGCGTCTTTCAGTGTCAAATTGCCTGTTTTGGGAGTTTTTATGTCCATCCTCCCCCTTCCGTTTGTACTTCCTCCTCCTTCGCTCACTCAGGTCCTCTCCCTTGCTGTTCCTCCTTAGCCTTTGTACTTGGTCTTAATGATATTAGTAACTCAAGGAGACAAACCAGCCAACAATAAACACATAACTTATACCAAGAGGCAGAAAGACAGCAGGAAATGCTTTTTAAAGTAATATTTTACACTACAAATATAACCTATCCAAGACGCAGTTTCCTTACCTGTTAAATGTGGTAAAGATCAAATAAGCTTTATATTTAAATGTCTGCCACATTTTAGGTACTGGATAATTATGAATTCTTTTCCTTTTTGGGGGTTCTCACATTGTTCAAACAGCATTTTCCAAGTCAGCCCTTGGTCTCTGGAAACTTAGTCTGGGATATGGATGTGTATAGTTCATAGAGATAGTGAAGTAAAAACAAATCAGTGCATAATAGGGGTGGAAGGTATTGATACCATACTCAGGTAAAGTACACTTTATGGTCTGTGGCCAAGGGCCTAAGATATCTCACCTGATGAATCCCCCAAGTAACTAGTTCCAACATATTCAGATTAAAAACAAGAATAAGAATTGTCCCCAGTTATGACTACATGGGCATAGGCAGGGATAACCAGCCTTAAGTAATATTGAGGGTGGTGAGATGTCTATTTTTGAGCCCCTTGCCTGCCTACCTGTCCCGTTGTTTACTAGTAACAGTTTTCTCATCAAGCAGGAGTTGTCCTTGTATTCCTTTGCAACCCTCCAACAACCCTGAGAAGATTCACACAGAATAATTGACACTTGAACCAAAACTCATTCTCACTATGTAGTCCTGTGGGACTTTATATATATATAAAATATATAATATATATTATTATATATTATATACTATATATAATTTATATATATTTTTTTTCCTAAAGAAATCTCCAATAGAATTAAGGAAGTGAAGGAACCTTCATTTAGCTCTTTAGTGTGTCACAGGACATGAGGAGTGTAATAGAAGGGGGACAGGGCCCATAGTTTGACTACCCACAAAGCACACCCTTTCCAGCTGAAGGCCCTCTTTACCTGGCCCTGCGGCAACTCAGAAAGAAAACCTGCACCCTCGCTCCCAGGATTTATTGATGCCCTCTCCCCGGGTCATTCTGTTCTAATCTGTCCTCCACTTTACTGCTGTGCTGATCAGGATTCTCCAGAGAACCCTGCCAGGGAGAGCGAGAGAGGGTGAAGGGAGAGAATGAAAAGAACTTACTTGCTTTTAGGATTCAGCTCATGAGATTACTATGGATACTGGCAAATCCAAAATCTGTGGGATGGGCCAGCAGGCTGGAGACAAGGAGACAAGTGGTTACAGTTGAAGGCTATCTGCTGGCAGAATTCTTTCTTACTCAAGGGAGGTCAAGCTTTTGTTGAATGCAGGTCTTCAACTGATTGGATGAGGCCCACCCACATTATGGAGAGTAATCAGCTTTACGCAAAGTTTACCAATTTAAATGTAAATCTCATCCCAAAACACTCAGAGAAACATCCACCATAATTTTTTTCCATTAAATCTGGGTACCCTGTGGCCCAATCTGATTGGCATAAAATTAACCATCACAACTACTAAACCCAGTAACATGCCAAGTTTAACCCAGATGTTTTCAGCTCTGGGACTCTTTCAAAAGTCCCAAATTCAAAAGGTTATATCTAGCAGATTTTAAGTTATTCATTAATTTAAAGATTGATCATTGTTGTAACCGCTTCTCCTTTTTTGATACATAGTGGCCACATAATGTATTGGGGGACAAGATATTTTTACACAGTTGTTCTCAATTATTTTTGGCCTCAGAACTCTTATGCTGTTAAAAATTAAGAATGTAAAACAGTTTTTGTTTGCATGAATTACTTATCCAGCACTATCTTTAGATAAATATACCACATTAAAAATGGCAAAACAAAATATTTAAAATATATTTATTAATTTATTTCAAAATAATAATGCTAACAAGTATGTTAACATAGATTACATATTGTTATTAAAAAAATAACAGTTCGGGGGCCTCCCGGGTGGTGCATCGTTGAGCTCTGGGTTGCAAGACTGCTTGCAGCCTCTGCAGCGCCGGTTCAATCCGCGGCATACGGGCGAGGGTCCCACATGGCGCGCAGACCTCTCCTGCCGCCGGCTGCTCCCCTCAGCAGTGTACTTCGATCCTTCTGCCTGCTCTGCTCCCCGCTCTGGCTCTGGTGAATTTTCTCACCCTCCCGCGCTTCTGACTGTACCCAGTGCTTGTATAAATAAGTAAATAAATCTTAAAAAAAAAAAATAAATAACAGTTTTCCAAAGCAAAAATAATTGAGGAAGACATTTTTGCAAATCTCTTTACCTCCTGGCTTAAGAGAAAAGGGTAGGATTCTCATATCTGCTTCTGTATTTAACCTATTGTACTACATTTTTGGTTAAAGTATTTGAAGAAAATCTAGCCTCACACAAATATGTAGCTGGGAAAGGAAGGACTTTTCCAGAACTCCTTGAATCACACCATGAGATCCACTGATTTCATAGAATTACCTCTGCCTTTGAGAGGCAGATTCTAGTCCCTGCTCTGTCCATAATGAGCTGCGCAACATTGGGCAAGTCACTAAACTTTTCTGAACCACAGCTTCCTCATCTAAACAAGGAAATGAATTAATATATTGTTGAATACCTACTATGTGCCAAGCACAATGTACATATGATTTAATTGAATCTTTATAAAACCTACAATGTAATCAGCTATATGGTGGTGAATGTTTACCAACCAGGGTCCAAGATGGAACATCAAGCTCTGGAATGGCATTCACCAGTTTAGTACCTCTGTGGACCAATCCACACCCTGATTACTTATTTCTTATGAAAGAAAGAGATTTTTTTTTGTGGCCTACTAATCCAGGCACTTGATTTTCCCATAGACTCCTCTATTGAATTAATAGGATTTTTGCTTAATATATGTTATAAAATATATTCAACAAAATGTGGTTGGCATTAAGTTACTGTTGTCTGTTTCCATCTCTCCTATTTCTCTACCCCATGGTGTTAGGATGGTTGCAGGTGACTCAGGAGATAGGTTAGGTGAGTGAGGGGAAGAGGTTCAGGGGAAGGGGATAAATCAAATTTGAATTTTAATAGTGATATAGGATGCACCCAAGGGAGAAGGAGAGGGTTAGGTCTAGACATACCCAGGAAAGTCAGGGGTTAGGAGGTACATGTTGGCTCAGCGGAGCCCTGGTTTGTATTATCTGTCAATTCCCAAGGTAGAAATATTTCTACCATAGGCAAGTCACCAACTTGACATTTGAATATGGAGTTGGAAAGAGATGCACACAATTGGATAATTCTAATAGCCAGTGCCAGTGTGAGCCTACCCATTTTATATTAAAAGGGTACAACTGAAGCTTAAGAGAGTTAGGAACCTGATTAAGAATTGATAAGCACAAATACATCCCTGGTATACTGAACAAAATAAATTTCAGCTTATATTTATTATAAACTCCATTACCTAAAAATATCTTGCACATAGTGAATAAATTAACTATATGCAAGTAGAAAAGCTTCAGACCACTATACATAAAACTATGCATACTGGTTTATTTGGGAGGGAAAGGAATAATATAGAAATGAGGATGATAAGGAATTTTTAATTTTTATTCTCTATGTCTCTTTATTGCTTGTTTTGTAATGAGCCTGTAATTATGTTTTCCTTACATGATTTAAAATAAAATATTTTTCAAAGAGATTTATGGCTATCATTAGATATGTAGTTAGATAGCCTTAACATAAATGATTCAAAGTTTTCAATAGTGAACTTCTGAGAGGGCCAGTAAGTGTCAAAAAAAGAGAGAGATTGAGAATGAGTAAAAAAAAAAATAGTTGTATATATTGATGTAGTGCCTTTTCTGCCAAATGTCTTAGTAATTCTCTTTTCAAATAATATCTCTTTGGTGGCTAAACTTGAAATATTGAACATAAAATGTCTTACATTCTCTGGCTAATGGAAAGACCAGTAGCTTTTTGAATAGACTTATATTAAAATGAATCTTGAATCCCATCTATAAGCCAGGGCTCAGGTCTTAGTTTGTCAATACTCACTGAACCACTTAGCTCAATTGACTAAATCTGGGGTCAGCACAAAGCAAGCTTCAAATCATTAACCTCTTATTCTCCAAGTGTGTATTTGTGTGTGTGGGTGTGCACGTGTGTGTACAGTTGTGCATGACCATTTCGTGTGTTGGTTGGAGTGATTTTGATGAATTTTGTTAAGTAAGAAAGGCCAAAACAGTTTTCTCATTGGTTCCACCAATTAATGATTAACTTGATCTGACAAATTCTTCTCAGGGTTATCAAAACCTTAGCATAAATTAATATAATTAGGCAATTGCCTTGTTTTTTTTTTTTCCCCTTACAACATAAACTTTAAGAATAGGAAAATTATAGAGAAGGAAATTATTTCTGTAGTATGGAGCAACAAATTTGGTTGGGGGGAATATCTCTAGAGTGATTTGGTAGACAAGGCAGGCCTGCTTCTGAATCTGGGCTTTGTCATTTGCTAGTTTAGTTTCCCAGGGCAAATATCTTAACCTATCAGATGCAAAATTTCCTCAATTATAAAATAGGGAGTGTATAAATTGCAGGACAGCTGTAAAGACATACATGTAAAGTACCTGGCATAGAGCCTGCTGCATAGTGACTGTGCAATAAATAGCAGTTATAATTTGGACAGCAAGAAAGGATAGCCAGAAAGACTGGAGGAAAACTCTCTAAATTGAGATACATTTCAATAAGCTTCAACTCCATAAATAACTTTTAAGCACAAACAGTTTAGATTATCACTCAGATGTCAAAAGTTGGAGCCAGCCACTCTCTGAAAATGGGGTACTTGGTAATAGGCACACTAGCAGCTGAGTGTTACAGAAAGGGATATGGAAAGAAGCCAGAGGAAAACACTATTCTGTTCGTAACAGAGGGATCATACCATGCATATTTCTCAATTGTATACCTATGGGCAAAAAGAAATAGAAAGTATGGGTGCTGGCTAGTCACCATTCTCCTTTAACTTAGAAAACAAGAGCCCCAATGAGCAGCCTAGGAAAGTTGGTTCCCAGTGCCATCTTTCTGGACCAAGAACATGGTATGTTAATGTCTTCTGTGCCTCATCCATAAATAGTAATGATGCTATCGATGGCAAATTAGATGAGTGAGGCTAGTCCCCCTCCAGAACTCTCAATTCAAATAGAGCACTTTTACACTGAGGAGAGTAGAATGCATGAAGGCAAAGCCAGCAGACAGCAGGGAGAGAGATTAGTTTCTGCCATCAGTCATCGCTGACACCGGGCATTTCTGAGATTGTTGTGATGGTCAAGGAAAAAGCCTTAAAGGAGAAAATGAATCTTTTGGAAAGATGTGAGGTTGCGTAATGTAGAAGACAGAGGAGTGGTTTGAAAAAGAATAAGACTGCTGTAATAGGAGAGAAAAATTACTTCGAGAGGAATTTGAACTGTCTAAAGCAGAAAGAGGAGGGATAGGGAGTTTGCAATAATTGAAGTACAGCAACGACATGGTGATGGTGATCATGGTAATGACAGTGATTTCAAAGATTATAACTGTAAACTACTCTCACAGTTTACAGATTACTTTCACATTCATCTTTCATTGTTTCCCCCATAATGCCCTGGGGTACATCGAGATGTTAAACAAATCATCAGAATTTGCCAACTGAATTCATTCAAAAATTGTTAAGTATCAGAACTGAGAGGTAGAGGCCTGGGGAGGATACACATTCATTAAGCACCATGTTTCTAAACTTCTTTAGATTCATCACAACTTTAAATGGATACTTAAGTTTTGAAGAAACAAAGATTTTGCTATTAAAAAGTTACACTGTTGTTTAGTCCTTTGAATTAACCATCACAAGAAAGTGTCCCTGAATATGAGTCAGGTAGCAGTTCCACATTCCAGGTAGCAATAGTAAAAATCCAACTCACTTAATAGTGATCATCCAATCTCTGTAAACTGCTTTTGTACACTGGACATTTCCCCTTCTCTACTAAACATTATTGTAAAATACTTTAAAATCTAGATTAAGATAGTTGCTGCAAAAGCAGGCATAAAGGATTAAAATAAAAATGGAAAGGACAACTGTAAGTAAAAGCATTGTAGAGATGGCAAATATTACATTTAACTCCACATTAATTTTCTACAGAAATTTAACACAATTCTCCCTATTCTAACTCAAAATTAATTTCTGCATATTGTCCTTGAGATTTGGACTGGGAATGGAAAGGAGAAAAACATTGAAAGTCTGAAGATTTTATATGAATTAATCAACCAAGAGTTCAGACACTGGGGACTGAAGATTAAACTTTATAGTTTAGAAATCCAAGGACAGTACTTTTGCTCAAGAGTGTAGCTCATATAATACACACACGCACACACACATTCAACTAAGGAGGCAATCTTTAAGAAATCCCAATGAGAAGACACAAAGAGGTTAAAAGTTACATAGAAAAGTTGAGGAGTTAAAATTAGAATGAGATGACTCCCACTCCCAGCATTATCTGTATTCTAGATGCAAGGATAATTTCACCCTCTATCCATTCTTGTTAAAGTCTATGGCAGATGAAGCATTTAAACTTGAAAGACTCATAGAAAGAAAGTTGATTTTGTCCATACGGTTTTGGCACTCAGAAAGAAGCTTTGAAGGCCTTAGTCACTGTTGTGTTTTTCCAGGAGTAATAGAGGTTCCACAGACCTATAATCATCTGCGTCTACAGCTGGCTCTCTGTGGATGCTATCTGTCACAGCTGACGGAGTTCAGTCTGTGAGAAAAGATACACGTGCCAGGCTTGCACACAGGTTTATCTTCCCTGGTCTTCCTTAGGCCCAGTACTCTGTGGTGCTACTATATAGGTTATATATAGTAACCTATCTCTACATATAAAGAGCTCACTTTGTAAAGATTGCCTATTCTAGATATCATAGAATATCTGAGTCTTTTCCAAAGAATAATCTAAAAAGGAATGTGAGCAATTGAACCTATGGAATCTGCCAGCCTTTATTAAATTCAAGTACCAGACACTTAGGAGACAGTCTAGAATACCATATTCTATGATTAGGGCTTGGGTTCTGTATCCTATAGAGAGAGCAAACTTTTCATTTATGCCTTACAAAATCAAGTTGGTAGATTTGACATAAAAGGGATGCCAGCGGGAATTCCTTCTGTGCTAGACTTAGAGATCTTTGAGGACATGGTATTTTTTTTTCCTGCACAACTCTCTTAAGACTCCCATATTGCCTATTCTGTGGTAGATGCTTTCTATAAATTCTATCAACAATTGTTAGATATCTCCTGGTGGTTAACTAGTTTTTAAAAAGTATAAGATGTGTTCAAAGACTTCACAGTAGAACTGAGCTTACAAGACATAGCTAAAAACCTGTGCAAAATACATCACAGAAAGAAGATGGGTGTCTAGCTATTGAAAGGGTCAGCATAAATGTAGAGTGGGAAACCTTCAAGAAAAATAATTTTCTCTGCTTTTTGGAGTTTTCCAAGTTTCTATTCCATAATCATTCTTGGAAAATTCCAAGTAAAACAGAATTTGGTCACACTCAAAGAAGCTGAGAATTTCCTACTTATAGAAGATGAATTAAATATACTTTCCCCTGTCCCCCCCCTAAATATAATTAAAAACTCCTGACTTAATACATAAAACATACATTAGAAGACCCAATGACAAAGAGAAGGTGGACATAAGGACCTCGTGATATGAGGAACCACACTTGGGTGAGTGCCCTGGGTTACTTTCTTTTTTTGTTGTCTTTTTTTTTTGGGGGGGGGGAGGCCTTGGTCATATATTCCAGGCATGGAACTGGAGAAGTCAGGAACCCAAAAATGCCAGCAGGCACAGATGAAGAAAGCTCTAACATAAGCCTGCTGTTTTCTCTAATTAAAGGACAAGGAAATGGGCATCCAGGAAAGACAAAACTTTTAAACAGTAGCTTCCTGACTCTTATCAAATGCCAGAGAAAATCTTGGTGGGCTCCATCTACACCAGCAAAAGCTGAGTGTCATCCTAGACTTCTGCCATCATGAGACTATAATGTGGTACCCCATTACACTTGCCCCAAGTGGCTCATAGGAGGCTAAGTTGAGGAACTGGGTTTTCATCCATTCTGGCCAGTGATAGTGCACAGTTAGTTTGTAAGACGCTCTCCTGTGTCTCCAGTAAGAGGTCCACAGGATCCATCTGTATTATTTCTTACCACTGCATACAAAGCTACAGTTATCTCAAAATAAAAAAGTTTAATTAAAATACTAAAGGAATTGGGATATTTCTACACTTGGGGGTGACTTCACTGGGAGAGAAAATTTCACTCTTAAGGTAGTCCAAAATAATCTAAAACTTAGGTGTGTGTATTAATTACCTTTGACTGCCCTAACAAGTTACCTCAAATCAATAAAACTTTATTCTCTCAGAGTTCTGGAGACCAGAAGTCCCACACCGCTGGGTGGAAAACAGGGTGTAGGCAACTACTGGTGGCTGCTGCCATTCCTTGGCTTTTGGGGATATCAATCCCAATCTTCAAATATCTTTCTAATTCTGCTTCATATTACCTTCTATGTTTGTTCTCTAAAGACCCTTGTGGTAGCATTGACTGCCCACCCTTAAACAGAATCTTAATTTGAGGCTTTAGAATAATAGCCCAGAAGACACAGACCTAAGAATCCCTTGAATCCTGTTTCAGATTGCCTGGGGATAGGTAGGGCTTATAGATAAAAAGAAAAGTCTGGACAGTCCACACACATGTCTGCCATACAAATTAGGTTCTCATTAAGTCAAGTTCTCATAGGTGCAATAATAGGCAAGTTAGTTGAACAGTGGTTAGTCAAGTTTTAATCCTGAATGATCTGTGACATATGCCTTTGTTTCTTTTTATTTTTAAAGCATTTAATGTTTTCTTTTTAAAAAGATTTATTTTTTATGCATACAAGAGCTGGGGTATAGGCCAGAGGTCCGGGGAGTGAGAGGATTCACCAGAGATAGAGTGGGGAGCAGAACAGGCGGATTGTCTGATATACACTGCTGAGGGGAGCAGCGGGCAAGACAGGAGAGGTCTGCTGCGCTGTGTCCGTAGCAACCTGGCTGGGGATGAAATTTGTTCTGCAGTGGCAGAGAATAGCTCCATAGTGCTGAGACTTAACCCTTGTGCCACCAGGGAGGCCCCTGCTTTTGTTTCCATTTCTTTCTTGAAATGGAAGTGTCTGGGCCTATCTGAGCATGGATGAACGGGTGTACCTGAATGTTCCTGGGACCCACCTTCAGCAGCATATAGGGTCTGCTTTGGTTTTAGCCAGACTTGATGGCTCCATTTTCCTCCCTCCCTCCCTTCTATTTTCTTGTCAAATTAATCACATCTACAAGATTCTTTTACCAAATAAAGTTACATATTCATAATCTAAGAATTAGGCACTGATCTTTTTTCTTTTTTTTAAAGATTTATTTATTTATGCACACAAGAGCTGGGGTACAGGCCAGAGGTGTGGGAGGGTGAGAGGATTCATCAGAGTGGGGAACAGAAAAGGCAGATTGACCAAAGCACATTGAGGGGAGGAGCAGCGGGTGAGTCAAGAGAGGTTTGCTGCGCCATGTGGGTTGCTCCCTGGCAGGGGATTGATTTCATGCTGTAGAGGCTGTGGACAGATTCATAGGTAGCGTCTTAACTCCTTGTGTCACCAGGGAGGACCACTGATATATTCTTTACCAGAATATCTTTATTATCAGGATGAAATATTATTCTGCCTATCTCAGTATACTAAACACTCTGTGAAATCAGATGTCCTGTCTATCCTGTGGCTACGGTGTATATACTTAGCAAATTTGCAATGTACAGAACACTCAGGGTATTTTTGTTTTTCTTTACGATAGACATTAACAAGGGTGTTTTTGCATTAAAATTATTATTTGAGCATCTACTAAGTGTCAGCTTCTCTTCTAGGCACTAAGGATAAAGCAGTGAAGAAAATAGGCAAAAATCCTTCCTTATGGAGTTTATAACGAGTGTGGAGGAGGGGCACAGGAAATGAGTGAATGACTAAAACAGAGAATATTAGCTGATATTAGCTGATGATAAGTGACTTGGAGAATAATAAATACGGGAAGGAAGAAAGAAATATTGTGAAAGAATTTTGTGTTGCAGTTTCAAGTAGGATGACTAGAGAAGATCACACTGAGAAGGTGAGCAAAGGCCTGAATGGGATGGAAGAGCAAGCCCTATTATCTCAGGAGCACTGGCCAGAGCAACAGCAATGCACAGGCCTAAAGAACAACATGAGTCAGGGTAGCTAGAGTGAAGGAAGGGGAAGTTAACAGTGCTGGGGTGTATCTCTTAGAATCCTTTTTGATTCATTTTTAGATGAGATTAAACTGAGGATTATTAATGTGTGAATATCCTCATTCTTTACCTCCCTTACAGATTCTCTCTGATCCTCTGCCCTTAGGGAAGACACGTTCTTGGTCTTCTTGTTCCAAAGGAGAGAGGAGAGTTGCCTGGAACTGGGGCAGTAGGAGGACTTGGGGGAGAAGATGAAAAGGGATCTATTATACGATTCTATGAGCCCACCCTTTCCATGATGTCTGGCACAAACAAGTATAGTGATTGAGTTATTTTGAAATTACTTTGAACTTTGAATTCCATGTACTAAATATTCTAAAACACCACTTCATGGGCCATCGCCTTTTTTCAGCATAAATTTCTACTTTAACTTTAAATTTGGATACATAATATCAGATTGCTTCCTCTGCCCCAGAAGCTTCTATCATTTTACACTCCCAACAACTCCCCATAAGCTCATGGCACAAAGTATTAACATTCTTTTTCCCCCATTTTAATTTATTGTTATTAGCACTCTAAATTGCTGTCAGTGTGAAGTGGGAAAATGATTTCTCAACAATATTTCAAAATTTTGCATCTTGAGAATATAAGGGCAAAAATCTCTCCATATGTTTATTGGCCATTGGTATTTGGTGAATTGTCTTTGGTGAACTGTCTGTTCAAGTTCTTTGCCCTGTTATTTATTGGGTTATGCATCTTTCTTTACTGAATTTTTAAGAAACATTTGTATTTTCAGGATATTTTGCTTTTGCCTGTAAGACACTGCAAATAGTTTCCCAGCTTATTATTTGGGGTTCTTGGGAATAATAACAATGCCTACCTCATAGGGCTTCTGTGAGGTAAATGAATTGATCTATGTGAAGTATGTAGAAGAGGGTTAGCACAAAGTAGTAGTTTAAAAAATGTTAGTCATTATTATTACTAGAACTGGTATGAATAATCAAAGTGGAAGAAGGCACAGGGTGGTTCTGATGTGGAATCACCAACATGATTGTCATTTGACAGTTCCTCTAAGGACAAGATTTTTTGCAGGTCTGAGCTGAGACTAAGTTACAGAAAGGGTTGTTGGGTGAAGAAGAGCAGCAGAGGAAAGGAATGAGAAAAATTCTTATATTTTCTTTTTTGGCAAACTCTGACACATAGTTATTGTGCCTCAGACCTGCCCAGAATCTCTCACCTCCCAGGGGCTTATGCCAGAGATGTAAGTAGTGAGAGAAAGGAGTCTGGAAGGCTCTCTGCTAACCTGGGGACTCGCTGTAAGTTGACTCCTTTAAAACTCCAGAGTATGCAGTGGCCAGGGGACAGAGCTTGCACTTTAGACTCATGCTGACCCTATCTGTGGACCTGCGGGTCCCCAGTGTGATTTTGAGACACTGAAGCTTGATTTTGAGACACTGAAGCACACACCCTTTTTCACAAGTCATACCTTCATGGATCCCTCTTATACACGCAGACAAGACATGCCTTTAAACATCTGCCGTATTGGAGAGTTTAATAATGTGCCAAGACACGGTGTGCGTGCTGAGTGCCACATGCTGATGACCTCATGTCATCCTCACAACCACTGTGAGGTAAGTCCTATTGTTCACGTTCCAGATAAGGAAACAGGCACAGGAGGGTCGAGCACTGAAAGGTCAAATGCCTGCAAATGGCAGAGGCAGAATTCCAGCTCAGTTACTTCGTATTCAATGAGTTTTTAATGAGAAGAAACAAAGAATGCTTTGGAGTTGCTCTGCAAAAGGAAATACTGCATTTTTGACAGAAGTGAAATAGATGCTGTTTGCTCCCTTCCTTGGTGAGCTGACACCAACTTGAAACATTTGCTCCCTCTGGGCAGCGTCTGTTTTGCTTCTCCAAGGACATTGATTCACTCTGTGGAGACTCTCTCTGGGAGAGGCCAGAGTTCCTTATAGCTTCTGGGATCACAAAACCCTTTTCAACAAGATCCCTCAGGCCCAAGCCCCTAAAAACTATGTAATAAATTTACCATCAAAACAATCTCACTCAGTCCCTCAGAGACCATTATGCTACAAACAAAGGTAACACGATATTCCAATAAATATTTCTCTTGTGAAGTCATTAGGGTTTTCCCCCCTACACTAAACTGTATTCTTCAAATTTAATATAATTTCATAGTTCCCCTAAATCATTCATGGGTATATATACAACCTTCAACTGTTCCACATCCTGTCATTTGAATAAGAATGATTATTAAAGTTTAGGCTGAGTTGAAATGCAAAAGCATTTTACTGTTTTTATTATTAAAAATGCCGTAATGAAATATTTTAAAACGTTATAGCAATTATCTTTTCATTGCACAAACCTGCATTGTCAACTATGCCACATTAAAATGTTAAATCACTATTTTAATATCAAATTACAAAGAGAGAGAGAAAGAGAGAACTGCTAAAATTCATTTTGTGCAGTGTATTTCTCTGCTACATTCTACTCCACGTGGTCTGTCATGGTTGAGAGGTGCTGCATTACACAGGAAACACCACAGATTTTGGAGGTCCCAGAGTTGAAATAACAAGGAGGTCCAGGGAATGTGTGCACCATTATTTTGAAAATTTGGATAATTACCTATTTTTCTGGTTTCCTAAACCCAAGCCTGCAGGACATCAATGGGCAGCAAGCAAAACTGAGCAGCTGGGTTTGCAAAAATAAAATAATACACGGAAGCCATTCTGTAGATTGGATGCTTTGGGTACCAGGATTGTGATCTCCCCAGTCCTGCTGGGCCATCCACATAGGGCTCTCACTGGTGGAAGTGACT
Organism: Talpa europaea; assembly: GCF_964194135.1. Classification (NCBI taxonomy): domain Eukaryota; kingdom Metazoa; phylum Chordata; class Mammalia; order Eulipotyphla; family Talpidae; genus Talpa; species Talpa europaea. Next base: position 44,097,862 of record NC_140071.1, on the reverse strand, counting down.
GTAAAACATTAGGGTAGCACTTGTTGCCCTGGGACAAGTGTTAATGAGGGAGAGGCACAGGGAAGAAAGATAATATGTTCAGACTCTTGCCTCTCGATGAACTCTGCATGTTCTCACAGCCTTATCTATAAAGCAGAACTACATGTCTTGATCCTACTGAATAATCATTACACAAAGGATGTTCAGCTGGGACTCTGTCCCATTAGATGATTTAAAAACCAAAAGGAAGTATATTTTTAATAGATTTCTTGAGAAGTTAATTGTATACTAGTCTGGTTGCTTTTGGAAAATGATCAGACAAGAGGTCCACAGTGGGTCCATAACTCAGTTTTAAGCCCTTGGAATCACATGGTCTTATTATCGATGTACCTTTTAAAAAATGCACTTCTTATCATCAAATGTAAAAATCATCTGAGTAGTACAAAGGTCATGTTATAAATAAATTACACTATTAATGAGTATTTTCAATCAGAAACAAGTCATCTTTTGGGTGGTTAGTAAATACTTGACTAATTGATTTGCACTGTTGTTATTTGCATGAAGTCAGCCTTGAGGGAGTTGAATTGAAAGCTTATAACCAAAAATAAATTTGCTCTATTAGGATTGACTCATAGTGAAGAACTGACTCCTACATTTCCCCACCCCCTACATTAACATCTGTATTTAGTTTCTGGGTATCTAAGTTTGATTCCTTGCAAAACAGACAGAGATGAAGATACACGTACAAGAATTTTACCAGGGTGCGCTTTGGAAAACAATACTTGTGAGCAAGCAAAGTCGGACCAGGAGAAGGAGAAACTGAACTGTGGTATAATAGCAACATTACCGTTGACACCAGGGGTCTAATGGTAGAAGGCTGGTCAGAGAGGTCACAATGGAGGTAAGGGAGCTAGACTGAGTCCCCTTCATCAGTCATTGAATGTGACTAGCCCTGTGGAAAGAAACATAACTTTTGAGCAAGGCAACACCTTTCTGCTAAGGGTGATTCCTGGAGAGGTACATAGCTCTGCCCCTGCCATCAACAGGTACCACTCTACCAGGGGAGTAAGTACCTTGGTCTGAAGGTGGATTTTGGGTGGCCACCAGATTGCCCACGACACTGGGCCATACCACAAACTCACCATGTAAGAATTGAACTCAGGCTCATCTTCAAGTTTTCCTTCTGACTTTCCTCTCTTTGTTATCAGCATCACCATTTTTCCTTACCCAAGGTAGTAGAATAGAAATTTGAAGAGTTCTAAAAATTGCCTTGGGTGATTTTTAACAGTCTGTCACATTTAATTTCCAGCATATTTATCCTTTTAAACAATTTTAAATAATTCACTACAAAGTGAAATCTGGCATAAGTCCTATCTGTCTTTTACTCCCTGATTTACTGAAGAAGCCAAAACAACAGATTTCTAGGCAGTTTCTAGGGACTGGGTTGGGGACTGCTGAAATAACTAAGGGATGGGGAAGTGGCTGTCTTTTCTTCCTATTTAGAGATGAAAACTTGAGCCATTGGTTGGGCAAATAAATACCCAACTGTTCTTTGGAAGTCTAACTGTTTATCAGTATACAAATAAATGACCTTGAAAAAGGATGTTGTTTTATGTATATATATTTTTTAACATGAGTTAAATGTTTCCAGAGATTGAGATATTTTTAAAAAATCTACCTTATAATTGTGGGTGCAGACTCACCTTCTGCTAGGGGGAAATGTCTTTTGCTATTAAAGTCCTTGCTGCCACTCCAAACACTGTCTTCAAACTACTCACAAGGAAACACAGGGGATATTAAATTATTATGTAATTAAATTAAATTATCAATTTGCAATCCCACCATTAAGGCTGAGATGGCACTTCTCTTATGAATCCTTACTTGCAAATCCTTTCATTTTGGGATGAGAAAGAACTCCTTCCAGGTAGAAGTAGTTACAGCTTAAAAGTGAAGTTGTAGATGAGATAATCACACAAGAAAATTCTAAGGACAAAAATTAAAACTCATCTGTTGTTAAGATTTATGATCTTGGGTTTTGAAATAATTTTACTTGCCCAAAACATGGGTCTACATTTCACATATCAATGACTTCACATCCCAAATATAATAATACTTTTTGAAAACTTTTTAATTAATTTTTTAAAAGATTTATTTATACAAGCACTGGGTACAGTCAGAAGCGCGGGAGGGTGAGAGGATTCACCAGAACCAGAGCGGGGAACAGTACAGGCAGACTGACGAAGTACACTGCTGAGGGGAGCAGAGGATGCGGCAGGAGAGGCCTGTCACACCAGGTGGCACCCTTGCCAGCGGCCAGGGATCAAACCTGCACTGCAGAGGCTGTGGGCAGCTTCACAGCCCAGCTCTCAACCGCTGCGCCACCAGGGGAGGCCCTACTTTTTGAAAACTTAAGAACACTTTTTTGTTGAGTAATAAGGGTGTTATTTTAATGTTAGGTATTTTTGGATGTGAAAAGAAATGGGTCAGAATGGGTCAGAAATCAGTATTGATGGTTTGAAGTAAAAGCAGTGGGGGACACCAGAGTTTGTCATCTGCATACCTACTGTATGCAGAACATTTATGAGATACTATGGTGGTGTTCACAGGGCAGAGAGAGCATGATCTCAGATTTGTAACAGTATAAAAAGGAAAACAAAGCAGCAAAAACACTTGGGGCCGAGTTTTCCTCTTTACTCCCTACAAGCCTTCTTGAGTAAGCTCCACTGGGTATATGAGGAAGATAAGTTTCCTCCAAGAGCCACCCCTAAAGTTTCTGAGGTCACAAGAAATCTATGTATCTGCTACAAAGGCGTGACACCATGTAGTTTAGAATATGTGTTTGTGCCTGCACAAGAAAGGATCGTTACACGAGTACCGTGCCATGAATGAGTCATATAAGAGCAAACTAGAAAACAATTATATCTGTACTCCACTTATCCTTCAACCCCTCTCTGGCATCTACTTGGTTGACCCAGCTGGCAATGGATGGATATACAGTCACAGCACACAATGAACACATAAAGGGCCTCTGGAAGACATGACATGAAATGGTCAGCATCCTGGGATCCAACAGCTCTCACTCAGGAAAGCTTTGGAAAAACCATCTTAACTAGGCTGGTAAAGGATGGTTCATAGCAGAACTTCTCCAACTACTCTGCTTCAAAATCACCTGACAAGTTTGTTAAAACAGATTCCTAGGCCCCTTCTTCAGAAATTCTGAGGTGAAGCCTGAGGATTTGCATTTCTAATAGGTTGCCAGGTGATGCTGAGGGTACTGGGCTAGGGAATCACACACTGAGATCCCCTAATATAGAGAAAAGAGCACTTCTGCCATCTTCTCCTAAAGTGTTTAAATTCATTCAAGTGGCCAGACCTGGTGAGGATGACTATTAGGTGGAGATGAGTCTCAAGTAAGTGACTCCAATGTCCTGAGATGAACTAATGATCTGAGATGAAAGCAGGAAGTGTGGACCTTGAGAAATTAGATATGCCAATTTTCTCTTCTGATCTGTTAATGATACCATCGTTGTACCTCGTGTCATAGATGCAGCTTGTTCTGTGTACATGGAATAGTGCTCCTGTTCCTTTGGTGAACTGCTCTTCTCCCACTCCAATGGGATATTTCTGGATGGTGTAGAATGAGAGCCTGGTGTCTCAGTAGTGAGGGTGGCAAATTCCTTTGGCATGTGACCAACACCCAACCAATCAGACTTCTTTCCCAGAAAGTTTGTAAGTTTTACTGGTAGGTAAAGTTTGTATTCATTACTGGTCACAGAGCTGTATGAATGTGTTCCAGGGCTGCTGTCAGTCATGTCCTCCACCATGCAGAATGTGGAAGGGAATGAAAAAAAAAAAGTTGAAGACAAGAAGCAGAAGAGGGGCCTCCCCGGTGGCGCAGCGGTTGAGCACCGGGTTGCGAAGCTGCCCACAGCCTCTGCAGCGCCGGTTCGATCCCTGGCTGCTCCCCAGCCACCGGAGGAGGGTCCCACATGGCACAGACCTCTCCTGCTGCCCGCTTCCCCCTTCAGCAGTGTACTTCGGTCCCTCTGCCTGCTCTGCTCTCCGCTCTGGCTCTGGTGAATTCTCTCACCCTCCCGCGCTTCTGACTGTACCCAGTGCTTGTATAAATAAATAAATAAAATAAATAAATAAAAATAAATCTTTAAAAAAAAAAAAAGAAGTAGAAGAGAGCCATGTCAGTGATAAATCTCTGCTTCTAGTCACTGAGGGCCAGGAGCTATTTGGGTCCTGTAACAATATCTGCAGTTCTGTGTTCTCTATCAGTATCTTTCTAGCTCCTATTCCTCTTCCATTTCTACCCTACCTTCTTTTGTTTTTATTTTTGCCTAAAGTATCTCTACCGGGGTTTCTGTCATTGACTGGCTTCCCTACTGTAATCACACTGTCTAGGACAGAGGTGGAAGAAAGAAACCACAGAAGGGTGTTGGTGGTGGAACGTGTATTTTTGGGTTCTTGTAGTTGAAGGAACACTGTCACGCAGGTCTCCCTAAGAAAAAGGGCAAAGACACATATGGTGAAACTGAAAGTAGAAAGGCACTCAAACCTGAGACAGGCAAGAGGGCCAGCTACTGGCTAGGCCTCATTCTCAAGGTGTCTTCTCCACATCAGCCACGTCATTTCCTCTTCTCAAGATATCTATTCTATTCTCCATAATCAATACTCTCCAAACTTTCTGGGTCAAATCCCTGGAGGTCAGTTAATCACACTGCTTTCCTATCATGCAGAATCATTTGTGTCTGGCTACTTGAAGGTTGACTTGAGGTACCATGTCCAGTACTATAATGTAAGGGTCTCCCTAAGCATAACAAAATTTAGGAAACTTAGGATGAGGCAGACACTCTATTGTGTCCATTTTAAGAGATGTGTGTTCCAGAACACTAGGAATGAAGAGCCCTAGTACTTCATATTTTTTTAATGAAGTATTAAATAAAAACAGGGGCACCAGAAAATCCAAAGGAAATTGGAGAGGTGAGTTTGGAGAAGATATAGCTTAAGGACTTACTGAAGTGATCTGAACAGAGTCAGAGCTTCAGGTCCTGGGAAAAGCAGTGATTCCAGGATGGGCATGCTTTAGCTCAGAAAATTGAGGCCTCTCAGCTACAGCAACTTGGCAGCTACTTGGCTTCCTGGGGGGCAGGGAGGGCAATCACCACATATTCTACCCTTAATTCCATCTCTCCAAAAGAACAAAAGGATCACATAGACCTAGGGTGGGGTCCTAGTAAGCGACCTAGGTAAAGTAGTTTCTGATGCCTCGGTTTCTTCATCTAAAGATGAGTTTATTAGCTTTCACAGGGATGCTCTTAAGAGCAAATAAGACAGTGCTTGTGAAATACTTAGCCTAGCTCCAGGCACAAAGTGCTCATTGAAGGCTAGTTATCATTGCTTTATCATCATCATCATCATTGCCATCATCTTCATTATGATACCTTCAAAATGAGCAAGTGTAATATGACTCCAGGGATACATTTGTGAACAAAGCTTATCTCTCAACCTGTTTACAGATACTAGTTATTTTTTCTAACAAACATATTCTACTTACAAGTGAAATTAAAGTGCAAATATATTTAAATTGTACGGTTATATGTCCAAAATGAATGCTAATTTAGAAGATTTTTTTTTTCAAAAGAGAGAAAGAAAGAAAGAAGAGAGGGAGTCAGGGAGAGAGTGAGGGAGGGAGGGAGGGAGGGAGGAAGTAATGATGGGAAGGGAGGATGGGAGGGCAGAGGGTAGAAATCCTCTAACTTATAAAAATCTTTTCCTTGTAAGATTTTATACATTGTAAAAGAGATTCTTCCTTTACATCAATTGCTAATTGAGGTATCAGTGTAACAGTAAAAAACAACCAAAAAAAGAGAGCTAAAAATCTTTTCATTTTGTAATATAAATTACCTGTAATACAGATTATTTCCCTTCTGTAAAATCAATTACTTGGTCCAACATGCCCTGTGCACTGTCAAAAGTTTACTTTGAAAAGGATATGAAAAGGTTGGGGGGTGTGGTTTAAATATAACCTACAATTTTAAAATTTAATTTTAAACATTTCTGTGCTGTTCCTTTACATATGTAGGAAGGAGAAGAGCAGTGTTCTTCAGACTTGGAAAAATTAATCCATGTTTCTTGGCATGAACAACCAATGTTATATTTAAAATATACATATATATGTAAGACCCATTAGCTAATAAAAATCATGAAATCTAGCTTGTTCACTTTGTAACTTATAATAACTGGAAGTTGATCAAAGAAAACTACTTCCATTTTTATTATTTTGTTACTATTTTTATGGACAAAATTTAAAATGTATGATAAAAATCCAATATACAGTAATTGAAACATACAGTCTGACCTCACATTGCTCTGATAAATCTGTTCATTTCTGGCCATTTTCAGTGTTGCTATAGTGAACAGTGTTGACAAGTGGATGAAAAAAGCTTATAAATGGAATTCTGATCATAGATAAAACTGAACATAAACTATCTCCCAACATTTCTGCATGTTGGGAGGCCCGGTTTGTGCCACAGATGGCCATCTCCCAATCATACATAAAACATTTCTTGCTGGAGCTCGGCACACATTGTTGAATGCACAGGTCATTGGAACAGAACAATAATTCAATTCACTTAATAATGACCTCATTGGGAACAAACACAGACATAGGATGATGCTATTAGAAGAACAAAATCATACTAGAGTTTTAAAAATGAAATTCTTAAAAAGCCGCCATGCTCTCTTGTCAAAATAGCACTTAAATGTATTCAGTGTTTAGCGGCCAGGCAGGCTCACTGAGTTTATTTTAGTCTCTTGAATTTTATTGCTGTGTCTCTGTGCCATATTTTTTCAGTTTTCAGGCTGGTAAATTTCCTGGGAAGGTCAGTGGTGCCCACTGAACCCTCTCTTGGCTTATTGGCTGAGCTCGTTGATAAAGAAGACTTGAGTTCATCATTTTTTTTTCTCTAATAGCTGAGATGACAGTCAATGAAGAATGACTACAGAAAGCTTCAGAAGGACACATAAGAATCATTTAACCGGTCCAATAAAATTGTCTATTTTGTAAGTGATACCTTAACCACCAAGGCCATATTGCTCTACGATAATTTTTAGGTTTAGGGCTAATTTTGCTTGTTGCTTATGAGGTTTAAAATTCAGAATTTTCTGCATAGGTAGAAATGAAGGAATTTAGGAGAAATAAGAATCCAGCATAACCTCTCAGCATCTAGATGCTTGCTAACAAGATAGCTTTGTATTTTGATACCATTGGTACATGACATCAGGCCCCATCTACACAGAAGTATTAGCCATGATGTTCGTTTCTATATTTTAAAACTAAGCCCAAGTGCCACTGAAATTAGGCACTTTATTGTCACAGTTTTAGCTATTAATACCCTGATCTTTTTGTCTTCTACGTTTATTGCAAAAGCACAGCAGGGACTTTAAATATATTTTTGCTTAATCCATTTTATTAAAAAGATCTTTAACTTTTGGGACCCAAATACAAACTTACAGAATAAGGGGTTTAAAAAAAACCAGAAAATGAAGATATAATGTATTCAAATAATTATTATTTTAATGTTGGTGAATAAAGAAAAAAATTGTGTAGGAATTTTGTCAATAATTGTTTGATATTTTTAGTATTATATTCTTTATTCTTTTTCCCCATCTCCATTTATCCTGCTCTTTCCTACAGAGTAGTGCTTTTATTCTTGGGAAACACATTTCTTTATAGGAACTAACCCATTAGCTTCTTTTTGTACCTGCCTTATCAATATCAGCTGGAATACCCCGTTAGAGTAGCAGTTTGTAAACTTCTGTTGCAAAGCAGGAGGAAGAACACTCATGCTACTTTTCCATGAAAGTGGGAGTTAGGCAAGGGAATTTTTAGGGATATAGTGGTAAATGGGGACAAAAGGGGAGAGAGTTAAAGAAGCACAGTGCATTTCCCACTACATATATGTAAGATTTAAAGATTAAAAGTAGCTATAATCCAAACAAGACATCCATTTTTCCTTCTTCATCTTCCCTCCCTCCTTTCACTGCTATTTCTCCCAGAAGACAGTCCTTGCCTTTCAAAGAACTTAATGTCTGAAGGAAAGAAACACTGAAGGTAAATAAATACAAAAGGTAGCAGGTAATTTCAGGACCATGTTGCTAGGATAGGAGTTCAGCGAATTGAGTTCTAAGGAAGACTTCTCAGAGGAATGGCAAGGTTTGTGTGCAGATCCAGCTTCTGTGATATATGCTCGTTTGCATCTCAAATCCCTGTGCAGCTGAGCGGGCTTTCCCTTCCTTTTACTTACAGAGGGTACTATTTTCTCTCCTCCCGCCCGGCTCCCACAATGCAGGAGATCCTCTTGCGGCTTCACCCATCATTTCAGTGGTAACAGCTCCTCTTTTTAGTTCCCCTGAGGGCCCGGCAGGGCTGGTGAAGACTGAGCAGGATGCTGAAGAGTCTCTGTACCTTTCTCTCAAGGAAGAAGAAGGGGAAGGGATGAAGGAGGGGTGCACAGGAAGCCATCCTCCTCTCCAGGCTGACACTTCGCAAGGCGGAGCAGGAGGGAGGAAAAGTCCATTGAATGGTGCTAATAATCACGGTAGTAACATTTTCACAGCACTTGCTGTGCAGGGAACTGTTCAAAGCAATTTACATGGGTTATTAACCCAGGTGATCTTCAGAACAACCCTATGAGAAAGTGCTATTAATATCCCCATTTTACAGATGAGGCACAGAAAAGCTAATTAACTTGCCTAAGATCACACAGCTACTTAATTGGCTTAGTTGGGACTTGAGCCCAGACACAGCCGGACTCCAGTGCCTCTGCTCTTATATGGTTCACAACTCAGGCTACACATTAGAATCACTTGGAGAGCTGTTAAACAATATTGATACCTGGGTCTCCATCGCACAAACACTGATTTAATCGATCTGTAGTGGGGCCTGGGGCAGAAGTACTTTTTAAAATTTCCCCAAGTGATTCTAATGTGCAGCCAGGATTGCCAGCCACACTATTCTACCTCGCACTATCCCATTACCTCATCATCGCCTCTCCTCTCCTCTCCTCCCTGTTACTTGAATTATGCAGCCCTAGTCTTAGATTCTGGCAGGATCCTTTTTTTTTTTTTTATTCCCACACAACATAGCCCTTGCGGTGGCTTTAAGATATGCTCAGAAATTCTTTGACATTTCTCTCTTCAAGAGGTGGTGCCTAAGTCCCTTCCTCTTGAGAACTGGCTGGACCTAGAGACTGGCTTCTAATGAACAGAACTTGGTGGAAGTCATGGCATGTGACTTCTAGGACTAGGTCACAAAGGACATTGCAGTTTCTTCCTTGACCTCTGTTGTGGATTGCTTGCTCTGAGGAAACTAATGGCTATGTCCTAAGAACACTCAAACAGCCCTATGGAAGGAACTCATGGTTAGGAACTGTGGATGTCTGCAAATAGTCAGAGAAAAGCTGAGGCCTTCCAGCAAATAACCACTGAATAAGTCACTGGGAGTGAATCTTCCAGTCAGTCCTCCAAATGACTAATGCCCTGGCTGATATCTTGAATGCCTCCTCATAAGAGACCCTGAACTGGAGCCATTTTACTAAGCTGCTCCCAGATTCAAGAGCCTCAGAAACTTTGTGAGATAATAAATATTCATTATTTTATGCTACTAAGTTGGGGCACTGTTTGTTCGGCAGAGATCGATAACTAATACAGCCATCATGATCCTTACCCTACCCCCGGGTCTTGGAGCTAGGGAAGTTGTCAGGGTTGCAAGAGAAAAGTGTTCTGACATCCCAAGATGGAATTCTGAGTGTATTTACCACAGAAACATAACTCCATGCATATTTATATATGTACACATATGCATAAAAATGCATGGGAAAATGTCTGAATAAACGAATCATACTGTTAATAGTGGAAAAGCCAGGGATAGGAGAAGGAGCAGGATCTGGAGTGGGGAAGGAAGCCAGCGTAATTTTCCTTCCCATTCTGTAGACAACTGTAAGGTTTGGCTATCTCACATGGAGAATGCATTTATGCATCACCTGGATAATTAAACATATTTTTCCTATATAAAAGCAAGGGAAATTAAAAAAAGAAGCACAATCATACCTGAGGCAAAGTTCTGTTGGAAGTAGAGTATCTTAGGAATATATTACACATATGGATAGAATGGTATCGTGTAGATTATCCTGGGGGCATTCACACCACGTAGGACACTGAATTGTAGGCACTGGGGTAATGAAGACCTAAAAAAACAGCAGACCTTGGAACCTCACATGTATTTGATCCCTGGCTCTAACACTTTTAGCAGCCTAGCAAGTCATTCAACATCTAAATCTGTTTCCTCATCTGTAAAGTCAGGATGATCTAAGAATTAAAGAAGCATAAACATACATATAAAAGGTCTCATATAGTGAATGATCCAAGGCAGCACTCATTAAATGGTGGCAATCATCCTGTGGAAAAATATGTTCTGTAGTTCCAAACATACATTTTGGGATCATTAAATGTAAATACATTGAGGGTGCCATGAATTATAATTTTTCGTCAATTTCTTTTTCTTTTAAAGATTTATTTATTTATTTATACAAGCGCTGGGTACAGTCAGAAGCGCGGGAGGGTGAGAGAATTCACCAGAGCCAGAGCGGGGGGCAGAACAGGCAGACTGACAAAATACACTGCTAAGGGGAGCAGCGGGCACGGCAGGAGAGGTCTGCACGCCATGTGGAACCCTCGTGGGAGGCGGGGTATGGAATGAGCACTGCAGAGGTTGCCGGCAGCTTTGCAGCGCAGTGCTCAACCGCTGAATCACTGGGGAGGCCCCAATTTCTTTTTTTTTTTTGGACACAAAAGGCAGGTGATGCGAAGTAAACTTTGAAGACACATCTGCAGTATGAATTTTGCAAACACTGCAGCAGTCAAATATTGGTTTTCTATTTAAAGTGAGAATGACCTGAACAACTCATATTTTATAGTCACAAGGGAGAAGGTAGGGACAGAAAGGGTTGAAACAATGCTAGGTCAGAATTCTACTTGATGTTATTACCAAAGAGAGTTGGACTATCTCATCATTCATACACAGGGAACTTAGGATTTCCAGAATGTCAACACCAGTGTTTTGTTTGATCTACATGTTACTGAAAAATATTTGAATTTGTTGCCTACACTGAAACTTGTAAGATTTCACATAAAAATATAGATTTTAGCTGCTCTTTAAAAAGCTGATATATCTGATGATCTTGGGTCAGTTGACTAGGACTGAGTGAGTCATGGAGTGAATCCTCCTTCAGTTGGTATAAGTGTTCTCCATGGGGACATAATTCCCACTTGAACTGGCCTGCAGTGATTCATTAGAGTTATTTCCTGGCCCCTATAAGTATTGAGATTGTACCTCTGAAACTCTGAATATTTACTCCAATGCAGGAACAATGTTATTAGGATAAGATGATCACCAGGTTTATAGTTATAAAAACAGCTTCAGAATGCAATGTAGAGATGCCAGCAATGGAGGTCATCTCTCTGCTTACTTTTTAATGAACACAAGCAAACAAATGTGGAGCTCTCTAAAATGTTTCTATTAGAAATGAAGATTTCCTGCTTATATACTATACCTCTACAATAAACTAATCTCAGAACTTTCAGTCTCTCAAATGTTCTAAATAGCATGTCATCGTAGCCATTCTATTTGTGTCATCTTTTTCATTTGACTGAGTAGGCTGGGATTCTTTCTCTCTACACATGCTTAAATCCTACAAATGGAACAAAAAAAACTGAACTCTGACCTTGCTTTTGATTTATGTAGAGAGATACTTATCAACTTTGGCAATATTGAGTTCATTTTTAATATCATGAAGTCCTTGCGAATCAATACCTGTCTGATACTTGTCTAATAAATGTGCTTGTCTGACCATTATTAAAAACAAACAAAAAAATCAGTGCTATTTACTTGATGCTGCTTGAAGATCTCTCTATGGTAAAATTATTCCTCATAATTAGCAAAAGCAAAATATGAATTTGTGGTGAAAAGAGTCTTTTGATTAGTAGTTTTATTTTTTTTAGTCTAGGTCATTTCCCCTTAACATTTTCATTAAGAAAACTTTCAAAAATATAGAAAAGTTGGCAGAATGGCACAGTAAACATTCATACATCTCAATTGTAAAGTTTATATGAGTTCAATTTATTACATAGACAATCATTCCTCTACCAAACTGTCAACTCACCTTCATTTTTTGATACATTTCCAAATAGGCTGCAGACAGCAGTACATTCCACCCCTAAACACTTGGGCATACATCGCACTAGAGTTCACTACTTTTATGTGGGTCTAAAAAATTTTCTTTAGGGCCTCCCCAGCGGCGTAGCAGTTGAGCGCTGGGTTGCGAAGCTGCCCACAGCCTCTGCAGTGCCGGTTCAATCCCCAGCCACCGGGTGAGGGTCCCACATGGCGCACAGACCTCTCCTGCCGCCCGCTGCTCCCCGCAGCAGTGTACTTCGGTCCTTCTGCCTGCTCTGCTCCCCGCTCTGGCTCTGGTGAATTCTCTCACCCTCCCGCGCTTCTGACTGTACCCAGTGCTTGTATAAATAAATAAATAAATCTTTAAAAAAAAAAAAAGAAATTCAAGGAAAAAAAAAGTAAAGTTTAAAGTTTAAAAATTTTTCTTTAGTGTGGTAAAATATACATAGCCTAAAATCTACCATTTGAGTCTTTTATAAATATACAGCTCTGTGGCATTGACCATATTCACATTGTTGTGCAACTATCACTGTCTTCCAACTCTAAAACTTTTCATTTTCCCCAACTGATATTTTGCACCCATTATTCACTAAATCCCCACTCAACCCTCTCCTTGACCCCTGACAATTCCATTCTACTTTCTGTGTCTATGAATTTAAGGTACCCATGTTAGTGGAAGTATACAATATTTGTTCCTACGTAACTGGTTTATTTCCTTTAGCAGAATATCTTTGAGGCTTATCCACATTGTAGCGTCCCTTCCTTATAAAAGGCTGAATAATATTTCATGTATGTGCAAGGTATATTTTATTTATTTATTCATCCATCAATGGACTTCTTGATCGTTTCTGCCTTTTGTTTACTGTGAGTAATACTGCCATGAACATGGGTATTAAACTATCTGTTCAAGTCCCAGCTTCCATTGTCTTTGGGTATATTCCCAGAAGTGGAATTGCTGGATAATGTGATAATTCTCTGTTTAACTTTTGAAGGATTCTACATTTTTTTAAAAATTTTTTTTCACACACAGTTAAATGCACACATCTTAATCTACTATTAAGGTTGATTAATTTTGACAAATGCATTTGTGACAAATGCATACTCTAGTGGATATTTTTTGTTTCTTTTTTAGGTAATTAATATACGTAAGACATTTTCAGTTAGAATTCTGACATTTTCTGTGACCAAAATCCTGAGGATGGAATGTGGGCTTGAATGACACCATCTGTAGAGGATCTCATAGTTCTGAAATCAGGAATTTGGAAAAATAATTATCTCCATCTTCCACGATTGACTATACACACTTTACCTTTATAAGAAATAGCTACAACACTTTGAATGGGTGACTTATGCAGAAGAATGAATGTTGAGCTTAATTTTTAGTTCTTACCCATTACCAGAGATGAGATGATCTCTCCTTGCATCTATCATGCACATTTTCCAAAGTCTATAAAAAGACTTTGTACAGATTCTAAGCACTTACACAGTGAGCAGAGTTTTTCTTGTAGATCAAGAATTCATACTATTGAAAATGAAAACAACAATATAGATAGTATCTTTTGTGATCAGATTGACAATAAATGATGATAGTCTCATGAAAGGGATAGAGAAACAGTGGCACTGAATGACAGGATGATTTGCTAATGCCTGTTAATATTTTTGAATACATTATTCTCAACCTAGGAGTTTCATTTCTAGGAATTTTTCTTACTGAGATGCACCAAGATATATTTGTACAAATGCACCAAGATATATTTGTACATGGTTTCTCAATGCCACATGGCTTGTAGTAGCAAAATATTGGAAGCAAACCAAATATCAGTCAGTAGGTAACTGCTAAAAATAAATTCTAATAGACGCACATTTAACTGCTATAACTTGCTTTACTAGCTTGGACACAAATAAGGTTACATCTTTTTTATTTTTTCAAATTACATTAGGTCCAAACATCCCTGTGCCGTATTAGTGCCAGAGGAAGTCCACTGCCTGTCTCCTTTCTTAAAGCCTCTCCCTCCCTTGAATTATCCAACTACCCTGAGGCTTGTATCCTTGCAAAGTAGCCAGTCCTGCTTTAAAATGCCTCATGGAGAGAGAACTAGGGAATCTGATTAGTTTATTTGAAGCCTTGTTTTCAGCGTCTGTTGCTTCTGTTTGCCCTAATTTGACTGTTGAAAACTATAGAAGTAATAAATAGGATCTAGCACTGTAAAATAATAATGAAAAAATAGTTTGAGACTTTGTTTTTTTAAAAAAAATTATAAAAAGATGGACTTATCTTAAAACAGGATTCATTTTGAACTTTATATCACAAAGTTTAGCTTAAATCTAATGCAACAATGCTCTAATTTTGACAATAAACAGAGAGTGAATCAAGAGTTGCTTTGGTAAGGGGAATAACTTCCCTAACAAAATTATTTGATAGCAAAGTTTGACACCCTTTACTTAATACTGACTATTTTAGCAGAATCATACAAAGGTCATCTTGGAAAAAGATGTGAGGGTTTTATCAAATTTCCCGAGAACTCCCTTAATCCATTGAAATTCAATAATTCTCCTCTTGAAGAACTTACATTCTTATCCTTGTTGTTTTTCTCATCTTTAATTGCTAACTAGTCTAACACTGTCAGATACTCATTTGCTTATGGAACAGTTCTCCAAAATCACTTTCAATGAGTTCATAAAATCCTGCATCTTTTGCAAGATTAGCAATTTTACATGGCAACTGAAATGCATTTTATTTACATTGTATTGTTGGATGTTTATAGCATCTACAATCAGTAAAATTGACTGGCTGAGTGGGAAGAGAAGCTGGTATTAAGTCGGGAGGGCTATTTGAGTGGGGACTAATTTAGTAAGTGGCCAGTTCATTAGTGGATATTTTCCTGTTATGACCAATTTCTGCTTCCCTACACAACTAAGCAACGATGGGATTCAAATCATGATAATGAATAGTTGGATAACAAGAAACTTCTGTACCATGCAGCACATAAAAGGAATGAGATGTGTGTTGATATGGAAAAACATTTGTAAAGCATTGTTAAATGAAAAACAAGTGCTGAAAGACTACGAATAGCATAGCCCTGTTTCTATGAAATAATAATAAAAGCATCACAAATATAAATAAATAGAACATGAAAGAGTATACACCAAACTATTAACAATTCTTTCTGATAGGTACGTGAAGAATAGGGAAAGCCCTTTTAGGTAGCATTTTTAATGAGCATTTATTATGTTTTAAAAAGAGTAAAAGCCAATTAAAAATATTTTTAACTACTAATACTGAGACCAGGGCAATGGGGAAAAGAAAAACAGGTTATCACTATATTAGTGTCCAAATAAGCTAGTATTGTAAAGAGCTTTTATGGACTTATTTTGAAAGGGCATTATAGGATTTTATAATATGAACCTGTTTTGTTAAAAACCCCCCAGAGCTTATTCTCAAAATAATCAAGCCAGAAACATTGCAGAGAATCTCTTAATTGCAAGGGACTATGTTTCATTTAGTGCTCAGAGGAATATAAGGATCTCTAAAACAGCTAGATCCCTTCCTCAGAAAACTGTCTTAGTGGAGAAGATATGGAGCCACTCACTGAATGAAGAAAGCAACAGCCCCCTGTCATTAGTAACCAAGGTCTGAGAGAGCTGGTGTGAAGGTAGAGAGATTGTCTGATTGGTGTCTAGGTCTTTGCCCCCATTTAGGATTCTATGGTCCAAACATCAGCTGAGAGTCAGCAGTGAGTGTAAGGCAGTAAACCAGAGGAAAGTGTAGCTCTTGATCCATCTTGGGAAGGAAAATTCACAGACTAGTCTAAAGGTCAGTTAGATCTTCACCCAGATCTTATAAAAGTTTCTGAGAACATTTGATGTGAATATTAATGAAATGAGAGAGGGAACAGTAGGGTTTGTTTTTTCTTACTCATTTGGTCCTATTTTAAGAAGAAGAAAACTGATACTGACTCAAGGTTACACTGCTGTTAAGGACAGAATCAGAATTTGAACCCAGTCCTTGTGATTAGGCCTACGCTCAATTTTTATGACATCCTTCTTCTTCCGTACACCTTATGGCCTGATCATCACCTAGTGCTTGTAGAAGACAGAGATGTTTGTCATGGTACTAATCAGTGTATATTTACTATGAAATTTACCCCAGGAGAAAGGAGGAAAACTGCTGTGTAAATGGAATTTGGAGAAAGGTAATATCTGCTGGCAAACAACAACATCATCCATGAAATCTTTGTCATCTTCCTGAATACAAGGCTGCCAAAATTTCTGTAGACTTGATCTTCCTGTCCAGTCCTGGAAATAATCCCGTTAGGGCAGAGTGAAGCACATTAACAGAGAGACACTTTCTCTTCTGTCTCTATTCTCTCTATGTAGTGGATAATCAGAAGCACTTTGGGTTCTGAATTCGGCTGCAACAAAATTAGCTTTTTAAAAATTGCTTTTCAGGGCCTCCCCTGGTGGTGCAGTGGTTGAGTGCTGGGCTGCGAGGCTGCCTGCAGCCTCTGCAGCGCCGGTTCGATCCCTGGCCACCAGTGAGGGTCCCACATGGAGCGCAGACCTCTCCTGCCTTGCCCGCTGCTCCCCTCAGCAGTGTACTTCGGTCCTTCTGCCTGTTCTGCTCCCCACTCTGGCTCTGGTGAATTCTCTCGCCCTCCCGCACTTCTGACTGTACCCAGTGCTTGTATTAATAAATAAATAAATCTTTAAAAAAAATTGCTTTTCAGTGAGACATTTCAACTATGGACTTACTTTGTATTGCATGTTCAATGTTCAATATCTAGGATAAAAGTGCTTTGTATGTGCTATGTAACATAACCTATACTGATAATATAGTATACTCTAAAATTTACCACTTGATTGTACCAGCTTGTTACTTAGAACTCTTTAAAATACAGGGAAAATATGACTTAATTATCATTAGAGTTTAGTGTGGATTTCTGAGACATTTCGGAAGACATAAACACTTTTTTAAAGTGCACTTTTTTTAAAGAAAAAAATCATTTGATCTTTCAGGCAAAGTTTAGTATATGTATTAGCTTGCAAAATAGTATCATAGAAGAAATGAATATAGAAAAATGGTTTTAGTTCAGCACTGTGGTCATTATGAAATACAAGGCAAATTATTTAGGTCACTTTACTTGTCACAAAGTGAAAACACACTGTTTCTTCTATTCGCTCTTGGGATAGTACATGAGTTGCAAAAATACCCCCTTTGTTGTGGAAAATGTCTGGAAGTTATTGCCTTGAAAAATTTCTAAAAAGTATTCTTAACATCCCAAACTATAGGGAAATAACTTATGGATAATGAGCTACACATTCTTTCTCTCCTTCTTTGCCCTCGTTATCTAAGAATGTGAGGACTTGGCATTGCTTCATAGCAATGACTTATAGACAACCTTAAAAATCTATGAAAAAAATAATTTGCAGTTTTGCTGAGGCAAGTAGCAGAATCCCAAATATTATATTGTCTAAGAACAAATCACTTGACTAGTGAGTGGGCCCACCTATCCACCTGGTATTCATAACTTGAGAAAGATCTTCCAGTGCTAATTGTCACATCCGCAATAAATCTTGCTAAGATATAACAGTGTTTCTTTGGGAAAAATGTCCCTGTAAAGAATCAATTGCTAACGTAGTGCTGAAAAGTGATGGAATTTATTAATTTTCATGATTATATTTAGATAATTGCATAATCATATTTTTATTTAGGTGATATTTAGGTTATGATTAGATGAATGAGGTTGTAGGCCTTTTGATATCCTTACAAATTTGAAGACACCTGAATATAAGACCTTTCTTTGAGGTTTAGGACATGATTTCTTTGAACAAAGATAGGAAGATAAATACCTTCTGGTTTCCTTCGTTGGTTGGGGAGAACTATTATCTTGGTGGGGGGGTGGGAGGAAGGCAAGCACTTCTCGAAACCAAATGTACTGTGTAACTGCTAAGGTCTGAGATTGCTATTTGGCAACAAAAGCTCTCTTGGGTCAGTGAAGTGGTTGCTTTCTCCTAAATTTTGCCTTTAAAAACTCTTCTGCAGTTGACCTTGTTGTTCACAATTCTACAGCCAAGAAAGGGCTCATTGTTTCCAGCTGAAGTTTCCATATAGTAATCACAATAATCCCAGAATTTTACAAACCACAAATTAAGGTGGCTATTCAACTGGATATCAGAAGGCAGTTGACAGGTGAAAACTGATGCAAGCTTTGATCCAAATTCCCATACCCTACTCCCAGGGATGTTATTAGGCATGATAGGTTCTAACTGGAGCACTGGAACTTGAATCACTTATTATTCTGCACAAGCCTCTTACTGGTAGTCAGTGTCTTTCAGACGAGAATACCCTATCCTGAATTCGATTGCAATGACACATGGCAAGATGTCAAGCAGCTCTGAGGTCTTAGATGTTTGGCCTATTGCCATTTGAGAGATGGCCTTCTTAAGGATGTTGCAAAAAATTATTCTCATATCTGGTTCTAGTGTAATTCTTAATAGTTATCTTGGAAAGATGAAACACCATATAGTTGACTTTGTAGATACTGAAGAATCTGCTGTCTTAGAAGAACTCAGGGAAACTTAATTTCCAGACCTGGAAAAGATCCATTTTTTTGGAATTGCTTGTTTAGCATTGTTGCCTTGAATCCAGTAAAGTGAGTTACTCTTTACGAACAATGCCAGAAACACATCATTAAAATGTTAATTTAATTTGGTCTGTTGAGGTAAGAATCCAGACAGTTTGGTCTTCCTAAAAGCGACTGGGATGAAGGATACTGTTTTTGATGTACAATAATGTTGAGCATGTGAATGAAAGTGTCCCAAGGCAAGGAGGTTGAATGTACTGATGAAGACAATTGACCACCCTTGTGTAGGGTCAGGACTAAAGTTTAAATATGTTTCTTCAGAGTTGTGATTTTATACTTTTGGTAAACATTGGCTTTACTATTAAGAGGAAGGAAAAAATTAAACATCAATTTTGCTTAAAAAGTTTAATTTTGTCATCATGGGTTTTTCATTTGTTTTCCATTTCCCCACCAATTCCTCTGAGCTGAAATGGAAAAGATCTCTCTCTCTCTCGCATTCTCAAATGCTGTGACCCTGTTTTGCAAATTACCACCAGGTCCATAGTAGAAGTTAAAACTTTGCAGGCCCAGATGTCACGAGAGTAATTTTTTTCTATTTGCCCAGATAAAATCTCAACTTACAGTTTGGGACTATACTGTAAAATGTAAATAACATTTTAATGAGCGCCATAGAGGAAGAGTGTGCTGGGCCAGTTGCCCACTACTGAAGGGCTGGATTTAAGCGTACCTTGGGTCATAATGAAACTAGTTTGGTGGTCCAAGCCTCCCTAGTAGACATTTTCCCACATTAGAAAACCAGCACAGGAGTTCATGCAATTCCCTACAAAGGACAATTGCAGTTCTGCCCAAAACCAGAACTGGAGTGTGGATGGGATAACTGGAGAAGAAGCTAGAGGAGAAACAACAGGGAGCCTTTTAATCCTAAATTAAACTCCTGCCTAGATTTAGGAGGAAATGGAGGGGGGTGGGGGAATAACGGCAAGTATATTTTCACTTCTGTCCACATTCTGTTATCTCAAATGCTATCTAAAGACATCTCCTTGTTTCCATTTCCTTCATTGTCCATGTTCTTGACTGAGAGAAAGTATTTTTCAAAAACTTTGACTAAAAGCATTGTGTTAAGATCTCTATGTTAATAAACTCCAGCTTCTGGAGATACAGGACTGCACACCTGCATCTCAACTAGATTCCATAGGAACCGTACTCGTGCCTTTCTTAGCGCTTCGGTTCCTAACTCATCTGCCCTAACTAGATGCATCTCACCTGTCCTTTAAGCCAAGCAAAGTCCCAGTTTCTACAGGCAGCCCACTGCAATGACAGACGCACACCTTCATCTCTTCTTTCTTTGCATTTGTCTATATGGAACACTTAATGCCTAATGATAGACATCGGATAATCATATTTCCTGCTACTGTTCTGACTGAAAATATAAGTGACCAAGTAGAAAGTAGAGGGAAAAAACCCTCAAACCTAAGATGCTACATTCCTGACCTCACTGTTCTTCAATAGAGGATTCTTCAGTTCTTTTCTCTTTGGAAAAAAAGATTCTGACTCTAAATTCCTTAATAATTTTACCTGACTTTAAATCTGACTTTAATCCTGTGTGATAAATTAAGATTCTATGTCTTTTCACACTTGCTTTTTGGAGTAATTTGTTTAGCCCAAAACCTGCATAAAAAGATCTGATCCTCCAAGTGATCCAAAGGCATTCTATTTGGGCCTGGGAGATCAGCTCCAAGAGCAGCAAATGGTGCTAACTTCTACCCCACTAGGGGATGCCCCTGAACTGGACAGTGTCTGAGGACTGCCAGAGAGGTTGTTTTTAGAGGCCTAGCCACTGAAGGAAGGACATGTGATTCCTCTGTTTGGATGCAGAATTCCTTGAACAGTGTGGAAGTTCTCCTCTAACAGTATTCGCATTCTCCCAAAGTCACCCCCTAGTCTTTTTAGAGGAAGGAGACATTGTCCCTAGGAGCCAGCCAGATGGAGAAATCCTGAGTTTCGTCCCAGCACAGAACTTCCCTGTAGCCGGATAAAGTGCCTTTCCTTGGAGCTGGGCCGACTTTGCCCTAAGGTTACATTTCTACACAAAGAACTCTTTCTAGGGTGCTATTGCAGGCTTCTACACTGGAGGTTTATGTGTGTCAATCTTAGAAAAAAGAAGGCCCCACGTAATAAAACTGCAGGAGCCAACAGTGGGGAATTACAAGTCCAGGATCAGCGGAGGTCGGCCTCATAACCCTGCTAGATGCTGAGTGTTGGCTCTTCGGGAAGGAGAACAATAAAGCGGAAGGAATTTAAGTCAATTGGCTGCTGGATTGCATTAGCAGAACTGGAGAGGGGGTGCTTGCTGAGGGTGGTGCACTGGTTCTTGGCCTGATGCTATAGTGCCAGACTAGCTGGGTTATCCAAAGTCTGAGAAAATGAGAAAAGTTCACCAAGTCAAACAAGTCTGGGAGAACTGTGTTCAGACACCCAAGTTGGGAGCTGTGTGAGCAGGGGCCAGTGGAACTTCAAGTGTAATTCAGTTGATTTAAAGTTAATAACGAGGAATACTAATTAAGGTCTTAGTGAGAGTCCAGTGTTGGCAGGAAAAGGGGAAATACATCAGGAGGTGATTGGGAACAGCATAAAGATACCAGAGGAAAAACAGGTGGTGGCATCTGGGAGTTGGGCAAAGAGAGGGGTGGGGAAGTCACTTGAGTGGATTTGACTATTTAGAGGGGACTGGGGTGGGGAGAGCAAGTGGGTAATGGAGCTGAGAATAGAGAGGACATCACTGCCACCTGTCCAGCAGCTCTGCAGTTCTGATTTTGGCAGTGTGGCCCTGATGCCTGCACGGAAGGCTTATTGGACCCAGCTTGAGAGCTTCCTAAAATATCCTTGGGTCTGATGCAATATCACTTTGTGAAGGCACTGCATTGCGATGTGGTGACAGGATAACCTGGTGGTGGCAAAGGAGGGCCTTTTATATCTTGCTATGATTGTGTTTGAAAGAGCCCAAGGAGGGTAGCACTCCCAAAGGAGAATGGTTCATTGGAAGAGTGGTTAGGCTCTCTGATGTGGAAAAAATACAGTTCTCACCTGCCCAGTGCAACCACAGAAGCTGGATACCTGGGGAGAAGCTCAATCAGGGAATGGAGACTAAGGATAACTCCAAGAGGACCCTCAGCTCTCCATAAGTCAATTTAAAAGGCGAGGCAGAGGAAAGGCTAGGCTAAAAACAGCAGGGAAAGAATCCAGCGGCCCTTCCCCACCCGTGTCCTCTGAGCAAAGGTGAAGGAGTTAGATTGGGAAGGAGACAAGACCTGATAGTCTGGTGGAATCCACCAAGTACTATCAATAGCTGGTGGCACCAGCCAGCTTTGGCCTAGGTCTCCCAATAAAAAAAATTTGCTGTAGATCAAGGTGAGTCCTTGTTCTGAATAATGATTGAATAGTGTAATGCGAATTAAGCCTTGCAAAGGAATGCAAATCTTTTTTCCCTTCCCCAGACCATTCTACTATTCTTGGAGAGTGAGAGGTGGGTCAGGGGGAGAGAGGTTTCAAATTTTTGTCCCTTCACCAAAAACGTGGAAAGTGTCAACTATGTCTCTTGCCTTCCCTGCCCCCAATGCTCCAAGTGTTCAAAACTAAAAGCTGCAGCATCTTTTCAGCAAGTAATCAACACAAGTTGAAAGGCACATGCTGTTGCATTTCTGATCAGATTGTATGTTAAGCAGCAAAATATCCCCTCCACCCCCTTTTATTTTTTTGGCTAAATGCCTGTCTGTTTAAAGAAGCCACCAGGCAGTGCCTCTCACTTTGTCTTGGCAGGGCACAACCATCAGACGAAGTGGGAGGAAGAAACATTAACTTCAACAGCTGTTTCTTGACCCCGGCTGTCAGTCTTCCCAAGAATAAATTTTGGAGAGTCCTATTTGAAACAAAGAGGGAGTTTTTGGGGAGAGAAAAGTTGGTTGTTTCCAGGGTGGCCGCCCAAAGAACCGGGGAGCAAGATGTTTGCAGTTACCACGCAGCCTGCAAGCCTCTGCCGGGTGCAGGGTTGGAGCAAAGTAACTTGAAAGCTCCCCTCTCGGCGCCCTGTGCCTGCAGCTTCCCCCCCTAACGCGCGCCCAGATCCAGCGCCGGTGGTAAGAGCCGTAGCTCGACTACAGTAATTCCCCAGCTCGGGCGGCTTGAAACTGCTCGGGCTGAATAGCATTTGCTGTTCCGTCCTGCGGCCGCCTCCCGCCGCGCTGCCGCGCTCCCTGCAAAGCAGCTCTCATTATCCCGGAAGTTGTGCTGACACAGTCTCGCTGCCACAGAAGTTTGTCAACATCAAACTTCTCCTGTGTGGGGTACGTTCACCTTCCACGAGTATTTAATCGAGCCAACAAGCAAACAAACAAACCCAAATAAACCTGCCCGTGATGTCATGGTCTTCCTTCCTTTCCTTTCTTTTTTCTTTCTTTTTTTTTTTTTCTTTTCTTTTCTTTTTCTTTTTCTTTTTTTTTTTTTTTGCTTTCCTGTAAGGCAGGGGCTGTTAGGAATTTGCTGGTGGGCGCAGAGAGCGTCTGTGGATTTCGAGGGGAGATAAGGGGTGGCCCCCGGGTGGGGAGTGGGGAAGAGCCCGCAGAGCGGGGAAGAGGGCCAAGGGGGCTGCGCGCCTGGGAGGGGTTGGGGGTTAGGGGGCGCGGGGGGGTGGGGTGGGGGAGGCTGGCGAAATGGTCCAGCAGCCCCTGGACTGCCGCGGGTTTGGAGGATGCACGGGCAGTGGCTAAGGTTGCTTTGCGTCTCCCGACCCTGCAACAAAGGTTACCTGGGAGCGTTGGCGAAGCAAAGCTTGGGGTGGTGGTGGTGGTGGGGGGCTTTCTACGCGCCCACTGCGCTTTTCACACTCCTGCAAAACATTTCCACACTCACCTCTCGGGATCTTTCGGAATAAAGGGCATAGGGGTCATAGAACGTACTTTGAGGCTTCAACTGAAACATGAAAGAAATCGTTGCGATTTCAGGGCAGAGGTGTCTTTAATAGGTCTGTTATGATACCTTGATTAAACCATTCAGGCTAAACTTCACTGACTTCTCTCCCTAAGTCAGGGCTCTGGGTTTAGTTCAAGTTGCTGCTACCCTGTTGAGGTGTTTGCGGTTTCCAGTTGCTCCCCCGCCGAGATGCTCCTGGCGCCACCCCCTCCCCACCCCCGCCCTAGCGTCGTGGGACACTGATTAACCGTTTCTTTTCCATACTTTCATCCGGACACGTTCAATCCTGTTCAAACTGTTGAGGGAAACAAGGCCTGACTTGCAGAATTGTGACTGAAGGTAGTCATGAGGAGGTGCCACTTGGGGGCCGCAGGTTTTCATGCAGGAGCTGGAACCTGGGACATTGATATTAACTTTGTGTCTAGTCTGTATTCAGATCCCCCAGATAAGAGGGTGGGATAAGGCCACGCGCGCGCTAAGTAATGTCAAGCCTGATTTGGGCCACTTCGAGGGTTTACTATCCCTCAAGTGGGCAACCCAAACCCTGCTCCAATGTATTGGAAATCTATCCACTTGTGGATGTAGCAAAATTCTTCTCTACTCTTCAAAAATAAATCAGACTGAATACATATATCTGAAGAGACTATTACCCATTACACCACTATGTTATTGGGGTTGGGGAGGCACATTTAGTCCATTAGGGAGCCAGGTACTCCATTTACTCTCCTTGGTAGGCTGCTAGTAACCATGTGTTAAGAAAAATTATGTCTATAGTCATGTATCTTTGATAACACTTTCTCTTATTTTTCAAACTGCCCTTAACAGGAAAAAAAAAAAAAATTGTACTAGTCCCAAGGGGCCAACTTATCCTAAGCACAAAACAAAACAAAAGACAAAAAACAAAATCTAAAGAAAATGCAACTATGGTTTTTCTCAGGGACTGGAATGTGCTTTTGATAAACACAAATCAAGTTGATTCAAATTCACTTACAGAGCAGACCCTCCTTAAAAATAAAAAGCAAAACAAAACAAAAAAAAGCCCATACACAAAGAAATGTGTTTTCTTGAAAGTTTAGCTATTCACTATAGTGAATTTTCCCGTTGGCACTGCCTCAAAAATTTCCCTGAATTATTCATTTCTTTTCTCTGAGTGGCATTTTTACTTTTTTTTATTTTCTTATAATTGTATGACTATAAGTACACCTCAGCCGGACTCAACATGTTTACCTCATGGTGGACATGAATGGAGAAGGACATGTGGAAGAACCCATTTCTAACTCCACATGCTTGAAATATCTGCCTGCCTGCGCTGTTAATCTGTCAGAGTCTAAAAAGTCTGATTGCCAAAGATTGGAGGACTTTTGCGAAGCAAGATATTGTATGGTTCCTATGGTTGAGCTTATTTACAAATAAAACTATTTTGCATTTCTGTCCACAATTTCCTAGTTGCACAAGGATAATTTTCAGTTTCTAATCCCCGAATGGGAGCAGTAAGCATGAGGAAACAATTTCTTTTTACAGTGATGTGAGCTCTCTGCTCATCTGGATTTAGTTACTTCATAAGGTAAATATCACTAAATGTGCACTGGGATCTTTGGGGATCTAAGGTGCTGGACGGGTGAAAACAGTCTACTGTGAAATGCTAAAGAATGTCAAACAAGGAATTCGTTTGCAGAGCTAATTGGGTCAACTATGGTATTCTTTAATATGGAGATTAATTTGAACATTAAAAAAAGTATTTTCAGTTAACTTTTGGTTACATTTAGGTTATTTTAGTCACTATGCTTTTTAGAAATTTACCCCAGGAATTCAATTAAAACAGATCCTTCTGAAAAATGTATATCCTTTAATGAATAATGTCCAGTAATGAAAACATAGGTTTTGAATTTCACAGTAATTACCTTTTTAAATAATGAAGTTCTTGTAATTATTTTTATTTAGAGGCAAGATATCTGCATAGATAATAGCTAAAGCTAACCAAACTGCTTTTAAAAATTAATGAATATTAATGAAGTTCATGAATAGCACAATACTGCCCCTGCCTGCCTTAGGAAAACAAATGTATTGACTTTATTCTCCTAAAACACCAACCCTTAGTTATTGATGGTTAAAATAAATTATTGCTAAAAAGGCTGTATATAAAGCAGTTTTTACAATTCATCATAAGACTTGGTCTTGTTTACTTGACTTAGATCTCCTCCCCCAAACTGAGCATATTCTATCTTTTTACACAACTGAACACTATTTTTATGAATTTACCATCTAAGACATTTTGATATCATTTTTCTAACTTCCCCTCCCTTGTTATTTTAGTAGCTCACGTGAATGACTCAGGATTTTCAGGCCTTCATTTATATTTGGTATGTAGATAATGGCATCATTAGTCAGCGCTTCCATTCATCTAAATTTGTCTAAGCACTTTGGAAGCTGCCCATAAAATTTTCCAATGAAAGTGATAAATGGATGTCAATCAAGTGGCTCCACCCATTTCAACCTTATTTTGTATGATGTGCAAGTGTTTGTGTATATTTCTTCCATAAAGATAGGCTATTTTTTGATCTGGACATCTGCCTGCCAAGGCAAGTTTCCCAGGCAGATCACTGGTTGGCATTAGACTAAATTTGAAAACTTTAATGCCAAATGAATGACAAAGAAAAAGAAATAGTATATAAAATTAAATAATGGCAGAATCCATTCCCTTAAGATAAATAATTTTTGATGCTCTAAATTTCAAGATTCTAGTTTTACTTGAAATGAATCTGTAATGTGAAAGGTAAAATCATTTCAAGTAAGCCAGAAAATTTGGGTCAAAATGAAAGCAGTTCTGAGAGAGAGAGAGAGAGAGAGAGAGAGAAAGAAATGTTCTTACTTCCCATAGGGCTAGTTTGGATTTTCTATTACACACACACACACACATCACACATTTGTGTGATGTGTGTGTGTGTGTGTATGTATTTTAAAGTTTTTTACTTAAAGATACACACACACTTTCTACTAAACTAACCTGGTATCCTACTTCTGTTTTCCTTCTTTGTTTTCCATAACCAACCCTATCTCTAGTACTGTTTGATTGGTGACTATGCTTATTAGAACTTGATGCAAGTTTTGATCTGAGATGACTTTGCACTTGAAATCTATTGCTGTTTTATATAATCTGTAACATGTTTTTACATGTTTAGGAGTGCTGCTGCTGTAAAAAATTCTGTAATTTTAATGAGTTTATGTGGTTAGCCAAAAAGTGCAGAATGCTTAGATTAGGCAGTAAAGATTCTAAAATCCTAAATGGGTTAGTAAACCCTTGATAATAATTGTAGTTTTATGTATAAAATTTATTTTTAACATTTTAATACAGTATTGAAATGTAGTTTTTTTCCTTAAAGTTGTTATGAAATTTTTGTCTGTAAGGAATATTTAAAAAAAGTTTATCATTTGAAGTTATTTTATGTGGAAATGCTTTGGAGTGAAGCTAATCTGCACACCCAGGACTACAGATTGCAATTTCACTTACCATTATCCATGGCAGGATATTTAAGTTTACTCCTGTGACCCAAAGAATTTTTAGTGATTTTTTTAAAAGTGGAATGTGGAGTATGGCTCCAGCTTATTGTGATTGTGGGAATTTGATAAGTAGTGCTTTCAATGACCATTTACTCTATGACATATTATCTAATGAGCAGATGTGAAAAAGAAGCTTCCTATTAAACAAAGGGCTTAAAAATTCACACTATCTTTTGAGTGTGGCTATAGTCAGAGTCATTATGACAATTACATTTAGCATTAGATATGTTTTTTTTAACCTACCAGTGCTTTTCTTTCTAAATTTGCTATAGATGAAGGTACAAATGAGATTTTTCTAACTGTCTTTTCTGCTAACTGAACTTGCTTTCTGAAAACCAGACTGGGCATTGCTTTCTGTTTACATATGGAAACAAAGAATCCTGAATTAGAAAAAAAAATCTGGCTCTCTTACTTATGATTTTGGAAACAAAGCAATTTTTTAAAGTATACACACACACACACATATATCTCTCAAAGGGGTTATTGCCTTTTTAAGGGGAAAAAGGAAGCCTTGATTTTGTTAATAAACAAGAAGAACCCAGCTTGGAACTACTATTGGGAATTAGATGGGAATTAGATATGGAAAGGTTCAATCTGTTCTGACTTAAATTTTCAGATATGTAACATATGTGATGACCACCCACCTAGTGGTTAAATCGTATGTTTACTTTCCTACAAGTTTCTGAACCATTTGACTTTGGAAATTTAAATATGGCATAAATCTCTCTGTTCCAGAACCTGGTATGGGAATTCTAGTGTAACAGGAGCTTCCCGTCTTGGCTCCAGCTCATGTCAGTCTTTTCTCCTATTTGATGGCTACTTCTCCATTCCCCACATTTGACTCTTCTCTCCTCTACGCCATTCTCCTGTAGTTCACCCCCATTGGATCTGTCCGGAGTGTCACACAGAGGGCAGCTATTGAATGGCTGTATCACATCCTAAGGGTATAGTTTGAAAGGTTCACCATCATATACAAGGTGTTTAAGGCTAAATTTAGCCCAGTTCTTCATCCCCTGAACCCCTCCTCCTTTCTCAAAGGCTAAATTTAGCTAAAAAAAATCTTAAGGAAGAAGTTCTAGAAAAGATCTATGAGTTAAGGCTGTATTCAGGTTGTGGTTGCTGGAGAATCCACAACTCAGGGTCCAACGCCCCTGTAAAATGTTTTATGATCACTAGAGGGCTCAAAAGGAATCCCCAAATACCTTTCAAAGTCCTGGTACCCTCTTTCTCATTAGCCAGTGCTTGCAACCACACCGGTCCCATTCCTTTAATGAGGACATGAAGAAGCTTTTGGGTAGGCTTGGAAAAATGACAAAGATGGATATTTCTCATCCCACCATTCCAAATAGAAGATTGGAGGACAGGCAGCTGAAGGGACAGATATGTGGTCCAGACACTTGACAACTCCTAGGCAGAGGGCCAAGCAGTGGGCCAAGCACTGGGCCCAGCTCCAGAGGCCGGGCCCTGGCCCAGGGCACTTAGTGGTTTAAAGCTGGCACAAAAAGAACACTCCTGCCGGCAGGAAACTGAGTTGAACAGATTGGAAAGGAGCACAAACTGCCCAGGAAGTTGTCTCCCTAGCTCTGAGGATTTCAGTTGTCAGCGGCAACATAGAATAGGGAAGATTCTGGTTTCCTCCTGCCAGGTGGGGCTGGTGAAGGTGGGACTGGGTAGAGGAAGTGTGCAGTGCATAAAGACCCACTGTGGTCAGGCACTGAGGAGAGGGCAGTGTAAACCAGGGTGGGGAGAAACCCTTCATCAATTCAGGGTTCCCAGGTCAGTTTTACTGAGACTCTGGAGTGCCCACTGAGGCTTTGTAATTTCTATAAAATAAGAGGACTGCTTGTCCCAGGATTCATCTCAAAAAGTTTCTTTGAAGGGAAAAGAAGAGCAAAATTTTCTTTGCCACATAATTTCATTTCTCTTGATTAGTACTTATCTTTTTTTTTTTTTTTTTACACTGCTGAGGGGAGCAGCGGGCGAGACAGGAGAGGTCTGCCGCGCCATGTGGGTATCTCCCTGGCCGACCAGGAATCAAACCCATGCTGTAGAGACTGCTGACAGCTTCACAGCGCTGCACTCACCTGCTGCGCCACCAGGGAGGCTGCTTAAGTTTATAAGTAGGGAAAATGAGGTTTGTGACCAAGACCCCTCCTTGCTAGCAGACCCACCATAAAATAGGGGAAAGACTGACATGAACTGAACTGGAGTTATCTCTAAAGGGTTTAAAATTGGGAAATTAGTCCAGGGATTCCTGGAGGAAGGCAAAATAGTTCTTAGTTTAGAAAATTCTGGACTTTGGGGAAGCCAGGCATAGCAGTGGAGCCAAGAGAACAAAAGAGAACGCAGCCTTGGATTTGCAGAAATCCAAGTGGTCTTCTGGTCTTCAGGTTATTTCAAATGGTGCTCATATAATTAGACTCATGTAATTATCAGAAAGCAAAAAAATGAAAATGGAAAAACTTTTTTCCTCTTCTTTTTAAGACATGTCTGTAAAACTTAGACCTCATGAGCTAGCATCTTAGGTGTTATGTTCAGGAATCTGATGTTTCAACAACTTGCACAAGTGATTTTCATGCATGTTGAATTTTGAGAGCTAGTCCACACAACTTAAGAATAATGTTATTCTTCTAATATCCCAAATCATAAAGGCATACTTCCTCTATAGTCATCTCTCTATTATTTCTGGAAGAATTATAGTTATTTTATGGCACATTTTCCTAGTTGCCTTCATCCAGGGCAGATTTTACTGGTTAACATATGGCAGCAAACGGTTACCAAGAAGTTTTAGTCTGGCCATTTTAATCATAGCAAAACATTGTGCCATTCACTTTAGTAAGAGTGTAGGTAGTGCCTCCCCATTTTATAGATGGGAAAATCTAGCCATTGAGAAACCAGGCAACTTCCTCATGGTCAACATGAGTGGCACAGTTTGTGGCATTATAGTCTCTGCTCCTAATCACTCTAACCTGGTCAAGTGTTTTTTTTTGTTTGTTTGTTTGTTTGTTTTTAACTCTATAAGCTTTAGTTTCTTTGTTGCTAATATGGGTTAAGAAGGTGTGAGGGTTAGATATTTGCATACTAGTCACTCACAAATAGCTACTTTGCTTATTACCAACCAACAGAATAAATGAAATAGATAATCCACAGAGATAACTGGTGATGACTGGGCTTTCATAGTTGTATTTTATTGGGTCTGTATACCTAGTTTATCCTTATTTTGCTAAGAAAGTAATTTCCTGGTTTCCATTCAGTGCTCTGATTTGGAACTACAATAATGGGAGGTGAAAGAACTACAGCTAAAAATCTATTGCTAATTTTATCTAATGCCAATCTGTATGAAATCTAAAAATCATTTCTAAACACTCAAGACAACTGGCTGAACACCCTTGATTAATGTCAAGAAAACAACATCTAAGGAAAATTCCTTAAATTCCTTAAAGCAGCTATAATGCCACATGGTACCTCAAGTGTTTTAAGGTCCATTTTAAGAAATTGACTTGGTTACAGCATCACTTTAAGACCACAAAGTCTGTCTGCCTCACCTGGTTTATCTCCCCCAGATGGACTTTCT